>NC_142696.1:14975000-17635000 GCF_029641045.1 Salvia hispanica | reverse complement strand
ACCAAGAACAATTAACAGAAGTTCAGACATTAAGCATACTTTGTCATGAACAGGTATATCCCATATATAGCAAGAACAATTATCTTATTACTATTATGTTAATAGTTAAAGTTTATAATGCTGACATACCCTGTTGATTATCTTATAAAGTTTATGGCAAGCATACCCTGTTCACATAAATATGACTATGAAAACAACTATTCAAACAAACACACAATAAGTCAATAGCTATTGATATACTACTACAACCATACATATGTTTTCTACAGCCATCCTAACAGTCATTCAAATAAGCATACACTATGTCAAACAAGCATACACTATGTCAATATAATTATGTCAACACATATTCAAACAAACATACACTATGTCAATAGCTATTGATAGCAAGTGCATGTATATTACTAAAATTACGTCAATAGATATACCAAGAACAATTAACAAAAGTTCAGACATTAAGTATACTTTGTCATGAACAGGTATATCCCATATATAGCAAGAACAATTATCTTATTACTATTATGTTAATAGTTAAAGTTTATAATGCTGACATACCCTGTTGATTATCTTATAAAGTTTATGGCAAGCATACCCTGTTCACATAAATATGACTATGAAAACAACTATTCAAACAAACACACAATATGTCAATAGCTATTGAGATACTACTACAACCATACATATGTTTTCTACAACCATCTTAACAGCCATTCAAACAAGTATACACTTTGTCAAACAAGCATACACTATGTCAATATAATTATGTCAACAATCATTCAAACAATCGTACACTATGTCTATAGTATATTATTATAGCTATGTCAATAGAGATAAATTTGAAATGTCAATAATCTTAAAAATTTAAACAAATCCTTAATTGGAAGGTGATGCTTGTCCTCTTCCGTTTTTTCCAGAAGCACTGTTCCTTTCCATCTCTTCCGATTCTACCATCGCTAATAAAAAAAAAATCAGCAGAAATTGATTTCATAAGAAAACGAATCCAGATGTGTTGTAATACGCTAAAATCGAAGCAATATACTTAAAATTTGAATCAATTTCTTAACCTGAAGAAGTCGCTTCAACGACCGCCGATTTGGAATACCTTTTTCTGGATGCAATCGCCGCTTCAGCTTCAACTATTTCTTCGATCCTCATTTTTCGAAATTAATTGATGTAGAAAATTGACCGAAATCTAAGATTAGGAGATGAATCGCGATGAAGAGGAGAGAAGATGCAAAATTGTATTTAGAATCGCGATGAATCGCGACAGAAACTTGGGAGAGAACTTTGAGAAACCGTTCGAGAGTTTTACATAGTATTTAGAATATAGTTTAAACATTTTAGAACTGAAATGACAAAAATACTCCCTTGTTGACATAAACTACAGGCTGTTGACATCGCGCAAATGAGTGGTTGTGGTTGCATCTCAATTCTCAATTAGGCCCAAAAATCTCAACCTAACAAGACCCTATATATATGTGTGTATAGGGATGTATTCAAATACTTTTCATATCTTTTGTCCTTTTTCCTTCTTAATCCTAGCCCCACGATTTTTTCATCTGACGGTTAGATTAATGCCACGTGTCATTTAATAATGCACATTTTCATTCTAATAATGCACAGCGGCTAATAATGCAACATTATAGACTAATAATGCACATTTTCATTCTAATAATGCACAGCGGCTAATAATGCAACATTATAGACTAATAATGCATTGATCACAACCATCCAATTAAAGGATCCAATGGCTGAGATTAAGAAGGAAATAGGATACTTAGGGTTGTGATCAATTGAGATTTTTTATGCTAATTGAGAAATGAGATGCAATATCAGCCACTCATTTTTATTAAATGAGTGGTCCAGATTTTTCCACATGGAAAATATCTTTAGATTAATCTATCCTAATCTAAAGTGACAGTTTGATTAAAAGACATTTTTGCCCTTTTTGGCGGGAAAATGTAAAGCTATTTCTGTTACCCTTTTTGTCATTATGAGAAATAGCAACTATTGGACAGAAAAAAGGTTACCAAAAATTGGTCCAATGAAAAGCAAGCTTCTGAAAGAAGCTTAAACAGCTATTTATACTCAAACAACATTGAATCTGTATTATTGTGAGACTAATTTTCTTCGTTTCTTACTGCATGCTGCTTGGACCGGCAATGGCAGAAGCGGCTGGCATAGAATGGAGGCAGCAGCGGGTGAGGAGGCGAGAGAGATGCCGGAGATGAAGAGGATGCAGCGGCGACGCTGCTGTGAATAGAGGCAACGACGGCGGCAGGATAGCAGGTATGGTTCTGCTTGGAATCCGACAACATTGAGGCGACAAGAGAGAGATGTCGGAGATGAAGAAGAAACGGCGGCAATGCTACTATCGAGCGAGGGACAAAGGTAAAAACTTTTGAACACCCAATAGCCAAATATAAGTTTTAAATTAGAACTCTTGAAAACAAGAAATAAAATGAACTGAAAAATATCTAAACTGGGCGACGCTGGCGTGAAGTTAGACACATGGGTGACAGCGGTAGACAACAGAATGCGAGATGAGAAAAGGAGAGGGTGGCGGGAGCTTACCACAGCTAGGCTGGAAAATTCGGCGGGCGTGCAACGGGGAGGAATAACTGACGAGGCGGGCGACGAAGTGAGCGCCGGCGAACAACGAAGAAGCCACCGTGTCTGGCAGCGCCGATAGGGAGAGAAATGGGCGCTACTCTCCTTTAGGGTTTAGAAAATTTATGTAATGCAGTATATTATTTGGGCTTTAGTTGGGCTTTTAGAGTTTGAAAAATATGAACTACTAATATATGTATTGCATGTAGGTTTTAATTCGGATTTTTAATGTATTAATTTATAGTTTAAGTTTAAATTATAAATGTATAATTTTATACTATTTGATACATAGACTTCTTGATTATGATTGTTTTCTTGGTATAGTATTATTCTTATGATACAATTATACTCCATTTTAATACTTTTTTTTTTGTATACAAGAATAATTAGTTATGAGTTAAGAAATTAAATAATAGTAGTTTCAAGTGGATATGCTCATGTTGGATTAATTGAGTCTTCTAATATAAACTACTATGTATATAGTGGGTTACAAAAACAATAAACTAAAAAAATAAACAAATAAAAAGAAAGAAGACGATGGACTACAATTCACACTTTGATATAACTAACTTCGTTCCTCCAATACTTATTACGCAATCCAACAATATCATGTAATACACATTTATTGGAAAGAACAAAATACATCGTAAATTAATATTTTTATGCAATTTAAAAAATAAAATTATGCGTCAATACTTTATGAAGTACTAAAATTGAATAATTCATAAGTAAATCAAGAATAATGCTAACATGTTATAAAGTGCTTACAAAAAGTGATTATTTTATTAATATAATCTTTTACAAATATTCTTAAATCATCATCCTTTTATTTTAAAAATATAAAGAAAGAATTGCATAGTTAGCTTTCAACATTGGTTCTCTGATTTCTTTATTTTGTTGTTATTTATCTTTTTAATTATTATATTTTTCTTAAAAATATATTTATTTGGTGAATACGAATTTTTTTGGTTTAAATGTAGTGTTTATGAATGGAGATGCTATTAACTGTTAAAGTGAAATCCTATACATAACATTTGTCGCCTTCTCTTTGTTAAGTTGGAGTACATTAGTATCATTTTTCCGGTGTTACGGTTTTGAGAAAATTAAAATGCGCAAATTGATAAATGAACTGTACATAACTTTTTACACCTTCTTTTTGTTAAGTTTTTTAAGAACAATGTATAGGATTACACTTTTTATGGAGATTCATAATTATTTATGTTAAAATTGTGATATATTATAAAATTTCCAATTATATTGTGAACTATATCTCCATTTAATAGGTTAGTTTCTTAAAAAGCTACAAATCTAAAGTGTTTGCATTAAATGATACTACTAAATAAATTTTGGTATCAAAATTAATAAGCTTCATCAATGTTTTAACTATGCTATTTATGTCTATTTTACCCTTATAAAAATAATTTAAATACCTTTTTTTTTAATTTAATGCATAATTAGTAAAGTATGAGATATATATGGAAATAATTTTTTTTTAAAGTGTTGTTAATGGATAATAAGTCTCACCTGATTAGAGAGAAAAAAGTTTCTAAAATTAGAAAGTTCATTATCAAACAAAGAACAATATTGCATAACATTAATTGTTGTTGTGTACAATAATATATACAATTTTATATATAATATATTAGTTTAATTGAATATGTTGAAATTACTTATAAATATATATTTATATTCAAGATATATAATTTATAAATATATTTATATTTAAATTACTAGAAGTACACATAGTTACAATTAAGTTGATTTTGATTTATCTACTACTAGATAAGATAATTTTGTTTATAACTTTGAGTTCTATTTCTTTTTTATAATTTTCACAATAGTAATATGTAATATTGAATTTAATTTTGATGAAAATAAATTTATTAATTGTGATTTTTTTTATTAGTTTTATCATGTCTACTAAATTCTAAAAAAATATGTTTTTAGTTATAAACAGTTACTCCCTCTGTCAGTGAATAAGAGTCCCTATTTTTCATTTTAGTCCATCCACAAATAGAAGTTTCGGTTCATTTTTACCATGAATGTTAATAGGGTCTCACATTCCACCAACTCATTCACTCACATTTCATTCAAAACTAATATATACAAGTGAGACCCATGTTCCACTAAATTTTTTCCACTCACTTTTCTTAATATTTCTTAAAATCCGTGCCGCAAAGGAAAGAGACTTCTAATGGCGGAAGGAGGGAGTATGTTGCAATTTCAAAACTTATGAACTACTGGTTTGTTATTTTTTTTCTTATGTTTTTGTTTGCATTTATGAATACTTATGTTTTGTTAATCGAAACTGGTGAACTATTTATTCGTTCAAATAGTTTACTTTTGTTATTTCTTTTATTTTATACTACTACACTAATATCAAATATTAAAATAGTTACTATCATCTGCTAAAATATGAAATGTTTCATTAAGAGTGAGTTGAGAGAAGTACAAATATCTTTTTATTGTTGTTTATAATTATTTTAATTGTTTATAATATTACAAATACTTATGTAAATATATTTTATATTTATTTACTCTATATTATTTACTTTAAGTTAATATATCTTTATTATTTAAAAAAATTTTGTCATGTGCATAGCACAGGTGTTAACACTAGTTAATTATGAAAGGGCACAATGGTAATATCATAGTAAATTTTATTTAATAAATATTTTTTTTATTTTTTTATTTTTATTTTTATTAATTTTTTTAATTTTTTTAAATTTTTTTATTTTTTATTTTTTTTAAATTTTTTTTTTAATTTTTTAATTTTTATTTTTCAACTACATATACAATTAATGTCAACTACACACATATAATGTCAACTATGTGTACAATCCATGTCAACTACATATACAATTCATGTTAACTACACAATATAATGTCAACTACATGTACAATTCATGTCAATTAGTATTTCTTGAATAAAGTTGTTGACATTTGATGTGTAGTTGACATGAATTGTATATGTAGTTGAAATTTTTTTTTAAAAAAATAATAAATAATAAAAAACGAAAAAAAAATTAAAAAAAATTAAAAAAAAATTAAAAATAATAAATAAAATAAATAAATAAATAAATAAAATTACAATTATGCCTCTCTGTTGACATAAACTACATGCTATTGACATTTTACAAATATTCTAGATGAGTGGCTGAGATTGCATCTCAATTCTCAATTAGGTTGATAAATCTCAACCTAACAAGACCCTATATATATATAAAATATACGCGTTAAATTTTAAAAATGATTACTACAAGTATTTACATATTTTTAGATCTATACACATCTCATTTACAAATAATATTAATAATTATATTGATATTGATATTATTTTTATTATTATTATTTTAACTATTTCTTACATTAATATATTTAATGTATATACACAACTAATATGAGCTTCTTTACTTTTATTATTATTATTATTATTATTATTATTATTATTATTATTATTATTTTAAAATTATAAATCATACTTAATTTCAGTATAATAAATAACCATGATTAAAATTATTATAATTATAACTTATTTTATAATAATTCATAATAATAATCAATAATTTGTGAAATAATTAAAATATAATTATATAATATAAATCGTATAATAAATAATAATTATTATTTTTATAAATTAATAATTTAAAGTCATAGTGCAATTTTAATTTATTAAATTTATTCACTTATTATATCCGTAAATATTATAATTATAATACCAATTATTATTATTATTATAAAAATAAATGAGTATAATATTTCATACTATAATTATAATTATATTAGTGTATATTATGATGGATAATCCATATTTAAACTATCCATTATAATAATAAATATATTAATATAATTATTATTATTTGTAATTAATAATTTATTAAGAATTTTATATTATTATTTTTTTATTTATAAAAAAATAATAAGTAGTATATTTTTAGTTTGGTATTTAAATTAAATATAAATTTAAAATCTTGAAATTTTCCAAACACAGGAAAGTAAAGTTACTAGGAATCATATTCCCGGGATTCATTTTCCCAAGAATTATTTTCCTTGCCAACTTTACTTTCCCGTCAACCAAAATGACCTTAAAGAAATTGAGCATACTACATAGATAAATAATGTGTTGAAATCGTAGTACGGTCAACACAATTGGACCGGGTCGTACAATACTACAAGTGATGGATTATTTAATTTTGAAATAATTAAATAATTTATAATCGAACTACGCTCCGAGTAGATGATTTTGGTATATTTACTTTCTCTAAACTGATTCCCGGTGAGTGAGAAATAATATATTAAAGTATGTCACGATTTATAGAGATATGTAATTAATTAATTAATTAATCTCATTTTGGACACGTAGACAAAACAATGTGGAAAATGAGCATGCGGAGAAAACTTCGTAGAATGCGTGCACATTGATCAGATCGTCCAAATACATTTTTGGAATGAGAACTACGTGAGAGGTGTCTAGGTACGTCTGTCCAGGTTCATGCTCCATGATTGACGTTTGTAACCGCCGACCATTACTAGTTAGCCTTAATGACAGATTTGACTCCATATCCTCTACATTGACTATAAATAGTGATGCCTACTATTGCATTCTCTACACACCAATTCACAAGCATACAAAGCATAAGCTCTCTCCCTCTCCTGTATTGTCTTTCTGTCGAAGTTCTACCCTCACCTTCATCCAATTCGCCGGAGCTCTGTTGATAGTGGTGTTGCTTCATCAGAGACGAAACCGTTTTTTCTTTTGGAGACGACACGCTAATCTGAGAGCACTACCGGGCGAATCTCGTCTTGCGGAAAGATGTCTCATCGACTCGGCTTACTACTACATTTACGGTTTATTGTTTCAAATTTTTCATTGTAATTTCGTTTCAGTTTACTTTTCTTTATTCTTTCTTTTGGGTTGTATTACGCCCGGTCCCCCGATAGTGTTTATCTCTTGTAATCCAGAAAAACCAATATAATAATTGAACTCAAATCTTCGCCGCTCGGATTGAACTCAAATCCCACTGCTAACATGTCTTCTATCTCTCTCTAACTCTCTTAACGCTCTCCCTCAACTTTGTCTCGTAACTCTCTTGCTTGTGTTATGGGTCTAGTTCTATGATTGTATTATGTATAAATATATGGAGTTAGCGTACTTACCATATAGAGTCTTACACTTTTAAGGTGTTTTTTGTGTTTTTTTATCCTATTCAGGAGTGTTTCAGGTGTTAAGTTATAGAAACTAAAACCTATCCTATATTCTGATATTGTGACTAATTTATCTGATGATTTATCGTTATCTAATTCTGTATATCTATAAATTTGGTAAATTGAGCTGACAAGTATTTTTAATTGCTAAATAACATAACCATGGTGAGTCTCTGTTTCTTATTGCTAAATAACATAGAAATTTGTGAGATCAAATCTTCTAAACGAATTAATTGTACATGAGAAACGTTCGGCTGAGCGACTCGAATAGGTGCTATGAGAGCGCCTATTCCATTTCAGCCAATCTTTTATTTCCCCCCATTTTTTATTCCTTTTTTCTTTATTTTAATTTTCATGACCTACTTGTGCTCGCCGATCTTCTTCTCAAAAGTGCCCAATATCTCCTAGCGCACATTTCAATATGAAATTCCACATTCTTTTTGCAAATATTTGTCTCTCTCAAGTTTCAATCGGTAATTTTCTGTTACCACAACAGCAATTCAATAATACAGGCCAAGTTTCAATTTCTTCTTTTCAATATTTGTGAAGGAAATGCTTGCAATCACTCGCAGAAGTGAGGCAGAACAACAATAAAATGATTTTCTCCCTTTCAATTTTTTGATAATAATTTAACATTATATAAGTGTTGATTACGATAAATTTTCTCAATAAAATTACATGGCTAAATTATGTACCTCCAAGTTCACTTCAAATCACAAATGGCATAGGTGATTCTCATACATATCCCAAAATTTTGAAAAGATGCAAACTAAACGAGCTATATACTCACATAAATATTACATATCCCAAAATTTTGATTTTTCTGTATTATTTAAACGAATTTGGTCTAAATTTTATCACGGCAAAATTAATATGCCCCAATATACTTTTGATTATAAATATGACAAATATTTTTTATTTTCCGTCTATGCACTATTAGTTAGGAGTTGTAATAACAATTGAATTGAATATGCCATGCATGTTACTTGTTTTCAGTTATGACTATAAATTAGAATAAAATTACAAAAGTGTAAATTTATGGATTGAAAAATATTGTGATGTAATAGTAATAATAATATTTTTCGTTTATACACTTTTTCTAATTGAAAAGGTTTTCCTTTTTATGGAATTGAAATTCGAATTGGAAATATGACCTTCTCTTAATTATCGTGAATAGGGTATATATCCAAAACAAAAATACAATAATAAATGGATTAATATCAAAACTTGAAAATAAATTAAAATGATAAAATCGCTCCGATCCAATTTTGTTAACATACCACTCTTATCTTTTAGTTTGTTAAGAGTTCTCAATTGCCTTTTGTAGACTAGATCTAGGTTTAAGTACATTATCTTTCCCGAATAAGAGTAGGACTTGTCGTGCCTATAAATACTCCTTAATTATTCTTACTAAGTTGTAACTAGAATTTTACCCTGTTTCGCATTTGTATTCCTTTATTCTATTTGTGTGCCGCCGTTCATTGCCTAATATTTGAGAGTTTAGATTTTGCTTTTTGTAAAGAGTCGGGCATAAATTTTGTCTACAATATCTATATTTAGCTTTCCGGTGTCTAGGTTTTTAGTATCATGGATGACATTAATATTACTACGAAAATAATCATGTCGATATTTGGCACTGTCATAATTGTTCTAGGATTCATCGCACTATACTACGTGACGTCATTGCAGCCTCAATTCCACATACAACATCTGCACATTCGAGAAAATTTCAGTAGCTCCTCAAACCCTAATACTTCCATTGTGATGGACCTCAAATTTAAGAAACCGATAGGAATTCGTTTCGACGATCTCAAAATTACTTTGTATTATGCCTACAACCAAAGCTTCTCCGTCATCGGCTATTGCATCGTCCCTGGATTCAAGCAGGCCTATAAAATTACGGCCCATCGGGAGGCAGTAGTGGAGGCTCATGGGACGGCGTGGCAAGATGCGCTGAGGAGGATTTCCCAAGGATCAACGGTGGGGTTGAGAGCGGAGTTGATCACCGGATATAGGGGGGCCGGTGACAGTAGCATGTGCATTTCTTGTACGACGGTGATGGCGGGGGCAGCGGAGTTGCGTCTTGACAGCTCCGGCGAGGTTTCTAGGAAGCCGATAAGATTCCGTTGAAGATTCTCATCGTAACTTTTTTAATTTGTTGTTTTAGAGTTAGGTTGGTAATTGAAAATTAGTTTCTTGAATTGTAGTAGTAATTCCTTTTTTAATTCCTTTTTATTCTCTACGTTCTATAAAATAACATTAAGCTTAGAAGGTGTCACATTCTTTAATTTGTCATTAGATTTTAGTGAGAAAGAATATCCAAGTGGGAAATCCAAATAATTGAAGCTTATCTATGCATTGTTTCTAGAGTTGAATATTCAGAATATAATTACTCAAGGGGGATGCATGTGGCATTTGTTCTCTAACTTTGGGGTCAATAAATAAGTATCCATTTTAGTCATGTTGTAGATTTTAAATATTTTGACCTAAGTTTACAAGATTAAATATGAATTATTAGGGTGATCTAAAACTTGAGATGTAGATCTATTCATGCGGTATAGTGTAGGATTAGGGGCCGTTTGGTAGCTATGTTACGGCTAGATAAGAGGAGTAATCTGAGTTTATTTGTATGTTTGGTAGCTATGTTACCAATCTGTGTAACCCGTGTTTTATATCCGGTCCGCACAAAGCCCATTGAAAAGCCTATGTTTCAATCATATTTGTAACTACTCATTTGCCTATGTTACATATCTAGTATACCTAATTATTTTTATCAAAATACATTTTTACTTATCAATTTTTCTAACCATAAACAAAACATAAATATGCCTCCATATTTCTCATATATCTCGTTGAATTGATTCCTCACTTTCTGTCCAACTTGACTCCCCTTCAACTTTCGGTTCTTTCTTTTACCCCCATTTCGTTTTTTAATTAATCTTAGGTGAACCAAGGCCAATTTTCATAACTATTGTTATATACACGATTTTTTTTATGGAGTATTTTAGTTTACAATCATGATATAAGAAATTATTTGTTCAATCCAACACACAAACACTAGTTATAATTTTTGTTTTGGATGAATAAAACACAAACACACACGTTAAATTAATTTAGTTAATTATTGATCTAACTGACACCTTAATTCATTTATTTGTACATTTAGATATATTAGTAGATATAATAAATTATTTGTATTTTTTTCAAAAATAAATGGTGAACTTTATATATTTTAAGAATAAAAAGTTGTTTGAAACATAAAACATAAATATAAATAGAATGATTGATCGAAATTTATAAAGGAGAGAACAATTATTCTTCAAGGATAGTTTAGTCATTAATTTAAATTAATAAGAATAATTTTGGCAATTATAATTGCGGTGCACACGAGACCACCCTTGTCTGTGCATCGCCGGTTGATCGCACCCTTTGCTCCCACTCGCTTGACGACCCTATCTCGATCACACGAGACCACCCTCGCATGATCGAATAATTCAAGTTCTATTATTTCGATGTTCTTGAGTTCATCATGCATAAAAATAAACAATAAAATACAAGAACATGTTTTGTAATCAAATAACACATGCATACATGAATTTCACGAAATTTAAATCCAAATAATCAGAGCCAAAGACTGGCTCTGATACCAATTGAAGGAACTGGCAGCGGAAGCGCATTCAAATTTATCGAACAAATAAATCACATAATAATCAAATCTATTTAGCATATTTTAGACAAAATCTACTCGCGTAATTCTCACATGTATCATGCTGATAACTTGAATTGATCATGCTTTAAGTATATAGAAACCTAAAACATGCTTTTCTACGGAGCAGAAATAATACCTAATTAATTCTCCAAAGAATTGATGATGGCTAGCGACTTCTCAACGTGACGCTTTGAATACTAGACCACATATCTTCTCTCTGGTTCCCGAACTGTACTTCAATATTAGTGTGGGCTGATATCACCGGAATACTAGGACTTAAAAAAGAAGATAGAAGAAATCCTACTCCTAAGAGGAGAAAATTTCGATCCCTACAGAGAGAGGGGGATGAAAATTTTGAGTAATAATAATTATTATTTCTGTCTCCTTCATTCTCATATTTATATTAAGTTCCTTTTGGGCCCAGACAGGGATCTATGGAAGGTTTTAGATATGGGCTCATCCAATTTACTTTTTACTAATTAATTTGAACCCACAATTTAATATAAGCTTTAATTGGAATATTACGAGCAACCACTACAAAAGTAATATTGAACTCTCCCCAACCAAATCCAAAATTATAAGTAATTTGGGTTTCTGTTTTAACTTTCATTTCCCGAGCTTAAGATAAAAATGTCCATTAATTAATTAATGTCTGCTATGTACTTAATTAATTAATTTCTTATTAATTCCAAGAGTGGACTTAGCACGAAACGCTTATTTATTATTCATAGAGTGATCTAACTCCAACTAGCTAGGTTCGAATAATAAAACCTTGTTTCGTGCTCCTCTTGAGGACATTTTCAAACGAGACTCACCTCGTGCACGATTCAATATAATAGCAATCCTAGCACCGCTAGATATTAATCACCACTACCCAATATATCAGGATTATTGGGTTACGAAAAACCTGCACCATTTGATAAGTCAAAATAATGCATAATCAATACCGTATGCTCAATTCTAACCTACATTGATTTAGAAACAAATATTTATCAAGACCTCGCCTTTCAGTAGATAGCACAAAGACAAGTCATGCTGTTATATCCGTTCAGTGCTTTACCACACCAATGTCATCTTATTTCAGTAAGGCTTAGAAATATGCGGACTGACATTGCAACCTTTCATGATGGATAGTCTAATTTCATCTAGATTGTGAAATTCTTCTTTGTCTTTGTTTAGGACTGACCGCGTTACCTTAAAGTGGACGCCGCCCACAACCGGTCTACTAAAACAAAGACTTAGACTTTATTAAGTTAACTTATACATTTAAACATGCAATTAACATCCATTAAATGTAAAACATAACAACATTATGACAAAAATAATTTGTTTTATTCATTGGAAAATAAAATAAGAGTTTTACAGTATTCAATCACTCGAAACGCGATTTCTAGTATACAAACTCTAACCCTTCCCTAACAAGTAAAACCTAACCTCATTCAAAAGTTATTTTAAGATCATGTTTTTGAGTAATTTAAGTAAAATCACGATAATATTCTATCCTGCATTTGTCACCAAGAGTTATAATTGATTGAAATGATATGACGAATTTATATTTTCTTGGTAATTCAATAAAATGAGGTAGTTTATGCGTCGCAATCGAAATTTGGCCTCTAAACTGTGGCACCCAAGTCAAGATTGTTAAAAACTGGAGTAGACCTGCTTATTCAGCAGGTCTCGGTTCTAATCGGAACCGGCCGGTTTCGATTTGGAACTGGCCGGTTAAGAATCGATCGGTTCTGGTTCCGAACCGGAACCGATATATAATTTTAATCCGAATTTATTTTCTAATTTTTAAATAATTCAATACTAATAAAATAATAATCAAACATTTGAAAATATAACAAATAATATCTAAAAATTCAAATAAATACACAAAAAAAAATGCAAACCAACAATACAATAATATTCATAAATGGGTAAGATGATGCTAAGTGTAGTAGGTTGGACTAGTTTATATTGGCAATTCTTTTATAAAATAAGGAGTTCTAAAATTTAGCATTTTATGCAAACCAACAATTCTCTTATATTTGGCAATTCATTTCCTTTTTTTTTCGCTAAATAAATATTTGATATAATTTCCGATTCTAATTGATCTTGTTGCAACTTTTTAGTTTAATACGGAACAGTTAATAAATCATTCACAAACAAGTTAAAATCGTATAATACATAAATTTGTTATAAAATAATATGAAATGATATTAAATTTATATAGTTCTAAAATAATATGAAATGATATTATATTTATATAGTTCTTTTGGAAATTAAAAATAAATTTGAATGCAATTAGATGAACCCTAAAATCTAACATTTAATTTGCATATCTTCTTGTTATGGAGGATAACTTGCAACTTCATCACTCACTGATATATCAACCTTAGATCTTCAAGCCAGTTTTCTTATAAGAAGCTTAATTATTGTGTGGAAAATATTTTATGAAATTCTAAAATTACAAAATGAGAAGAAAACTGTTGGGATTTATAGATTAGCAAATCAATAATTTCATTGAACAAAATCTATTTAGTCAATTATCGGATTAATAACTGACATGTTAAAATAAAAAATTGCATGCCTAAATGCAAAAAAAGGTACTCCGTATGTAGGAAAGTTAATCATATATCATGAATTTCTGTGGATTAGTAACATATGTGCATTTTAGCTTTAATAATATGACAATTTCTCTCTTGTTTGGTACATGGAATTGGAGGTGTGGAGTTGAAATTGGAGCCTTCAATTCCAAATTCAATGTTTGGTAATCCCTCCGTCCCATAAAAGATGTCTCACTTTCTCTTAAAGTTTGTCCTATTAAAGAAGTCACATTTCCAATTTTGGAAAAAAAGTCACATTAATATAAATATTATATTTTCTCTCTGCATTTAATACACAAAACAAAACTTCTTAAAATCATGTGTCAGTCCCTCAAGTGGGACATCTTTTGCGGGACAGAGGAAGTACTATAAAAAATATTTAAATTTGAAATTGAATTGCAATTCCAAATCTTTCAATTTCACAATTTGAATTTCATATTAAAAGTAGAAAATTGGAATTCCAAATAGTCGTAAAATTAGAAAGTTTCATTCTATATCTACACCACACACTTTTAGACATTTCACACACTTCAGACATTATCTCCACACTACACACATTTCACACACTTTATGCACTATATACATTTCACACACTTCACACACTACACACACTACACGCACTACCCACTTTCACACACTACCCACATTTCAAACACTACACACACTACACACACTACACAGTACACACCCTACATGCACTACTCACCCTCACACCCTACCCAAATTTCACACACTATACACACTTCACACACCACACACACTAACGCACTTCACACATTTCACACGCACTACACACACTAACGCACTTCACAAATTTCACACACTTCACAAATTTTAACACACTATACACGTTTCACACACACTACACACATTTCACAAACTACACACATTTCATACATTTCAAGCATCCTATTTTTTTCTGTTTTTATCTGAATCGAATCGAAAAATCGAACCCAATTTGAAATTTCAGTTTCAGTGTGCATGTATTTTGTGTATAGTGTGTGTATTTTGTGTAAGATTTTTGTAGTGTATGTAATGTGTGTGCAACGTGTGTAGTGTGTGTATTTTGTGCGTAGTGTATGTAGTGTGTTTATCTTCTGTATAGCATGTGTGTAGAGTGTGCAATGCGTGGAATGTGTTTTTTTGTATAGTGTGTGCAGTGTGTGTACTTTGCATATAAAGTGTGTAGTGTATGTATTTTGTATAATGTGTGTAGTGAGTGAAATGTGTGTAGTGTGTCCATTTTATGTATAGTGTACGTAGTGGGTTTATTATGTGTATAGCGTGCGTAGAGTGTGCAATGTGTGGAATGTGTTTTTTTGTATAGTATGTGCAATGCGTGTACTTTGTGTATAGTGTATGTGAGTGTGTATTTTGTATTTTGTGTATAGTGTGTGTATATTATGTGCAGTGTATGTATTGTGTATAATATGTGTAGTGTGTGCATTATGTGTATTGTGTGCATTTTGTATATATTGTATGTAGTGCGTTTATTTTGTGTATAGCGAGTGTGTAGAGTGTGCAAGGTGTGGAGTGTGTATTTTTTGTGTAGTGTATGTGCAACGCGTGTACTTTATGTATAGTGTGTGTGTGCAGTGTGTCTATTTTGTGTAAAATGTGTGTAGTGTGTATATTGTGTGCATTGTGTGTATTTTGTGCATAGTGTGTGTAGTGTGTGTATATTGTGTATAGTGTGCTTGCGATGTGTGTATTTTGTGTATATGTGTATGTAATGTGTGTAGTGTGTGTACATTGTGTATAGCGTGTGTAGAGTGTTGTGCAGTGTGTATTGTGCATAGTATGTGTATTTTTGTGTAAAGTGTGCGTGAGTGTGTATTTTGTGTATAGTGTGTGCACAAATTCTTCAAATTCAATCTCATATCAATTACTTCATTTTACCAAACATATGATTCGGAATTGAATTAGAATTCCTTCCAATTCAATTCTATAGAATTTCGGTTCCAATTCCAATTCTAATCCGTGGACCAAATGGAGCGTTAAACATATTTGGAATCACATTCAATCCTTTAGGATGTTTTTGAGCTAGACAACTGACTTAGTATGTTTCGAATGAGCCATACATTTAGCTTTTATAGTGAAGCCCGCGATACATTTCTGCTTCACATTCTTCCATATCAAATTTATGTTTTCTAAGATCAAATAGTGAGAGGTTATCTTTCTCAAGCACCTGTTAGTCTTAAAGCCTAAATTGCTTTAATCCACGTGACAAAGGTCGGACACTTGGTAAGCTAGACCATACTGTTTGGTTCTTCTCACTCATTATAGCATAATCTTTACATAGTCTAATATTCCAACTCTTCATAATATCTCAAGTTGTGATTTTCTCTCTCTCTCTCTCAGAATTAGAGCTTTATAATTTACTTCCAATGTTAAAACTCTTGAGTACAAGTAATTGACGTGGAAATGTGAGATAGAGTCTACCAATGGAGAGAAGAGAGTAACAAGCTAAAGTCCACCAAAAGAAGATAAAAGTCCTCTTTTATAGTGATATAATGACTCAAAAGTACAGTGGTATATAATGACCTAAGTTTAATGTATATGATCTTGAAAAAATAAATGATAGGGAAGTGTTATATTGCTAACTCATAACTTAATTGCTAATTGTAATTAAATAATAGCTATTAGATATTCAAAATTAAGGGCTTAGATCATTAATCTCAAAATGTCAATACGATCAACGAAAAACGTCAATAAGGCCATAGGATTAATTCCAAAAAATATCAATAGGGGTATTAATGTCAATTAACTACATGTTTAGTTATAACTAACTTTTAAAAGAAATCCCAAAATTTTAAATTCGTATAACATATATCAAATTAAACTAATTTCATAAGGATTCCAACGATATCCTACATGCATATGTTCCGACGTTAAAATTTGAAAAAAAAATTCGAAAATTTTTAATTTTTTCGTACAGCAGAAATGTCAACATACTATATAAAATATCTCAATATAATACATGTAGAATGTCAATATAAGCAATGTGTTAACATTCTTAAATCATTGTGTTGACATTCTCGAAGCATTGTGTTGACATTTTCATCCAAAACCCTAATTTAAAATTTTTTTTTTATCTTTTTTTTATTATTATTAAAAACGAAAATTACACGTGGCAAATTGTAGACCACACATTTTCTAAAATTCTATAGCCTTAAATTAGTTGTAGTTAGCAATTAAATAATAAGTTAGCGATCGATAACCCCTTAAATTATATATGTATGTATATTACAATTGGCAGTAGTCAATTTTAACCACGCGATGCCTTGTTTGAGTGTATATACTGAACACTTTATAAATTAGATCTAAGCAATACAATATTTGATCTGATGCATGTATCATATTTAATTTTAGTTTTGATATAAATTTGGATTCATCATTACCACCACTAGTTACTTGACATATAGATTTTAATATACTAAGTAGTACTCCCTCCGTCCCAATAAGTATGAAACATTTGGTTTTCGACACAAGATTTTATGCAAGTGTTGTTTTGTGAGTTAATAAAAAGAGAGTAAAGTAAGAGAGAGGAAAAAGTAGAGAGAGTGATGTTTCTATTTTAGGAAACGTTTCATTTTTAGTGGGACAACCCAAAAAGGAAAACGTTGCATTTCTAATCGGGTGAGAAAGTCCCGATAAATTAACTGATGTACATAGGAATAGTTTCATGCGCTTGGGCGGGCCACGCGCCTTTTCAAGGGCCAATGCGAAAACCTTCATTTGGTCTCAAACACTGGAGTTTGACCAGAAAATGTGTGTTTTTAGGGCTATTCTATGCTATCAAACGGACCCTTAGTATAAATGAAAATAAATTGAAAAAGATAATGTAATTTGCGTTTATATATTAATAAAATTATTCTTTAAAAAGTGTACATATTAGGATTTTATTGACATAATTGAAGCATACAAAAAATAATTGCAACTGTTTTAGAGTAGTAGTAAATAATTAAGTTATAAAAATCCATAAAATTCTCCCAAAAAATAGCCGAAAATAGATTAACCGTCATATCCCGCCTTCTCTCTCCCCATCTTCGTTTTCGCTGTACCTCGTCTTTCTCTTTCTTCATTTCCCCAATCTCAATCTCCTCTTCCATTGCTGATAATCGGGGCATCACACAACAAAATCAAAATCAAGTCAATTGAGCCAGGCAAATGGAAAGTGAAAGGGATTTCTCTTTCCAGATTTCATGATCCTTATCACTTGAAATGTTTCTTTGTTTGTTTGTCTCCATTTCTTGACCTCAGGAATCCAATGTCGTGTGCCCTATTTTAGTATGCATCTGTTATTTCGAAGAATCAGTCGACGTTGGGACTAAATCCCTTCCCCGTTGATTCGTGGAATCTTCGAGCCTCCGTTGGATTTTCAATCCCTAATTTGGATTGTGTGATTGCCCCCAATTTCTCCCCAATTTTAGATTTGAGTACATTCCTCTCTTGTTTTTTGATTTTTTTTCTTCCTCTTTGGGGCTGATCTGTGGCGTTCGAAGTGAATCCGAATGCAAGGTAACCGTAAAGGAGCTGCTGCCTTTGAAGAAATTGTGGATTTGTAACTTGTTATGGATTCGCCATTGTTGATTTTCGTAGCTGCTATCCTCTTCGGATTTTTCAGCCTCGTTGTTGAATCTCAAGGAAATGTGAAGCCCCCACCGCCTCCATTCTCTCCTCCTCCCCCATCTCCACCGCCGCCATTTTCTCCTCCTCCCCCATCTCCGCCGCCTCCTCAATCCCCTCCCCCTCCGCCAAAATCTCCTCCACCTCCGCTTCAACCACCACCACCTCCATCCCCTTCAAGGCCGCCTCCGCCGCCGCGAAAGCGGCTCCACCCGCCACCTCCACCGGGGCAGCGCGAGAACGGTCGAGGGCGCCGGAGTCCCCCTCCTCCGCCCAAGACACAGAAGCTCAACACGGGGAAGAAAGTCGGGCTGATGTTCATTGGAGTTGCCCTGATCTTGCAAGTTTGCGTAGTCTCATTCGTGTTGATCAGCAGAAGGCAACTTTTGAGAACTGAAACTCTTGATTGAATGAATCACAAGTCGAATGTTTTTCTTCAATAGCACAATTTTTTTGTTCATGATGTGATTTTTTTTATTCGTGGACCGGCTGGATTGATATTCTTTATTTATGGAGAATGGGTCTGAGAATCGATGGAACTTTGGTGTCTGCATCTTGTAAATGGGTAACTCTTTTTTCTTCGGACATTAAACAGTATGTATACAGTATAAGTATATGATCCTGGAGTTATTCGCTTGTATATTTCTGATTTTCTTACTTCCTGTTCATTTCATGCAAGAATTGGTATAGTTTATTTATTGAAACTCCGTTGATCTGTCATCCAATGCTCATCTTGGTCGATGTCCTTGACATTGTACATGTATATAAGGCTTCGTGTTCTTGGACTAACTCGTGCCAATCTATTTATATAAGTTGAGAAGTTGTAGTTGCTGTAATATAAGTTTATGATCGTGCGCCATTTCTTTGTATGTGTCTGAATTATGTTTAGAATTTTGCTGCGTCTCGGTCCTAGGGTGCCACACCTAGCATTCATTTTCTTAGTCCTATACATATCTCAGATAAAAAGTTGCAATTACAGAAGTATAATTTTTAATTTGGCAGTCATACTCTTATTGATACCTGGTTTGAGTTCAGAACTTAGTTCCATTGGAGTATCATTTTTTGCAAGACCTAGTGTAGTTTATGCTTAGAAGTTAGGACTGAACTGATCCATCTTCGACAATTGGCTCAGTGTTCCTTCTTTTCATCGAGATTACAGTACATATTGGCTTGTTATTCTCTATATAGACTAACGTGGATGAATCTATTGATATTTGACTAGAGAAACGTAACTTCAGAAATATAAGTGTGATTATGCAGTTATATCTCCAACTCGAGTGCAGAATATAGTTGAATCCTATCACTAGCTCCTCCTAAGCAATAGGTAGCTCTAGTCCGCCTCGCCTTTCCCTAAATTGTGGACCTTTTTAGGACATTGCCTTAGTGGAAAATTGTGTTTTGAATGTTAACTTGGCGCTTATCAGAATCCTGACAGATAGGAAAAGAGTTTGTCATAACACGAGCCGTTTAATTTGGATGTGGTCGCTAACTGTTGTTGGTGAGTGGGACTTGGAATAAGATATGTAACATTTACTATTTTGGATACTGTTACTTAAAGGAACATCTTTGATAGTATGCTTTTTGAATCTGCTTCTCATATTCTGTCTCGTTGAATTTATGAAGTTAAGTCTTGTTATAGAAATTTATTCTTGCTCGAAGATGTATGCACCCTGCTCTTGATATAGTAATTTATTTTGAATTTGCTAACTTTGTTGAAACGGTTTCTTTGTAGGGGGGTAGAAGAGGAGTTAACTGTGCCTGCTCACAAAACTTACCAACATTCGAAGAAAAAAAAATGATTAGTTGAAAGTGACAACTGAAAATCACCACGTTTGTATCATTGTTTGCTGTTTATAGGTCTCATTAGAAATTTAACTAATATGGTGATTATTATATCTTGTAGTTTGTGTGATTTAAGCTTGCATGAACTTCAGATATCCAGTTACCAATGGTTGTATCCGATGATGACTTCAGATAAAAGATGGAAATTATATTGGTTAATATGAATGAATTATACTATATTTCCTCTTTGTATTTACTACCTTTCTCTTTTATTTTGGACATCTTAGTTCTTTTGCACATGCAAGCTGTGACTTTGGTCTCATTATCACTAAGAGCATTTCTAAGAGCATTTCTAAAGGGAGAAGGTATATAGAAAAGGTATATCATCTATATACCTCCTCAAAAAGTGAAATATACCCTTCCAAAAAGAAACATACTCCAAAAGAAAAGGGTATATAAAAAGGTAAATGATTTTTAAACATAAAATAATAGTACAAAATGCATTAAAAAAACATAAAGTGTGATATATTCTCAAATACTTTTCCCTTGGAGAAGAGTTTTTCATAAAAAGAAGACAAATATGGTAGTTATAAGATTTTACCTCTGCATTGATGGAGAGGATACCTCTTCAAAATGAGAAAAGATAAAATACCTTCTCAAATATCTCTCTATTTGGAGAATAATTTTTCATGAAAAAAAGATAAATATGGTAGTTATATTAGTTTACCTCTTCATTTACTTCTCTCCTTGACACTCTAACATTAACATTTGTAAACGGAGTATCAGATGATCTCATAACTTATTCTATCGATAGTAATAGCATCATCAATGTATTTACAAAATTTAGTGACAAATCCGAAACTTGTTGTCTTGTGCAAAACCTCATTACTCAAATGATAGTATTTGGTTATATCTTCTCAAATGAAAATATATGTAGAAACAGAATAAACATCAGTACATCTCTACTTATAATTAACAATGACGTTTGATTCCTTTAAACTAACATCCCACTATTTCCCCTCTACATGGAAAATCCATAAAAATCCATTTAAAACTTACTATTTCTCTGTATATCTATAAAAAATTTCTCAAGAATATATATGATTATATAAAAATCTCAACAATATTAGATTCTGCACATTAATCAATTAGTAGTTGCTTCTACGGTTCTACCTAGAGGAAGAAATGAAGAATGAACTACAAAAATGGTTTCTAGATAATATGATTTGCAAATATCCGGGTACCTGGTAAAAAAAATATCGCCAAGAGTGCGAAGGCTAGTTACATTTGAGGTAGTATTGCACTATTTTCAAACTTTTTGCCCCTTTTTCAATTTTTAGTTTAAAGAGATATTTTAGTCTTTTTCCCATTTTCATTTTTTTTCTTAATTATTTATATAATTTCTTATGCATCTCTCCCATTCTCCTTTAATTTAATTTAATAATAAATATTCAAATTAGTAATTACGTGTGGGCTATTTCATATTGAGGTTGAAAATAAAACTTGTGGTGCCGTCTCATTTAGTATGATTCTATAATTGGATTATTTTTCAAATTTCAGGATAATGAGCCAAGGGGAAGTATTGGGCCTTGCAATGTTTTCATGGGCTAGATAATGTCCACAACTGAGACATCTATATAAGTCCAGTCTAATAAAGTTTGTTATTTCTATGATTGATTATGGACTTTAAATCAACTTTTTGTACATTATAATCAAAATATACTCCATTTATTTTAAAAATAGAAACTTTGGAAATGGCACGGGCTTTAATGTAAAATTG
Source organism: Salvia hispanica (assembly GCF_029641045.1). Lineage (NCBI taxonomy): Eukaryota > Viridiplantae > Streptophyta > Magnoliopsida > Lamiales > Lamiaceae > Salvia > Salvia hispanica. The sequence goes on along the minus strand of NC_142696.1, from coordinate 17,612,697 downwards.
ACAAAATAAGAGAAATGAAGAAAAAAAATGAATAAAATAAGAGAGATGAAAAGAACAAGTAATGGAATTAGTGTTAGTGGATTGTGGAGTCTATTTCTTAAAATAGAAAGTTTTCACTTTGAAGAAAAATAGATAAAAAAGAAAGAATTTTTATTTTAATAAAACGGAGGGAAGTACTATTTATGTGTGAAATATTCTTAAAATCTACAACAATGCCATTTTCTCTCAAAAGGAGACTCACAATGTCCAATGGATTCTTCGTTACCATTTTCAAATTAATTTAAATTGATAAGCATAAACTAAAACAATAATGCACGACTAACATGTTAGATGGGCCAAATTATAAATCCAAATTTTATTACTCATTAATACTTCATTCCACAACTAATAATCCTGTTTTCTTAGTTTATTCACAAATATTAGGCTAGCTTCTATATTTTATAACATCGTTCATCATTCCTTTTATCTTCTTTTTTCCCCCTCTTTTTCTATCTACTCTACTCCCTCTGCCAGCCATTAAATATCTCGTATTTGACAGACACGAGTTTTAAGAAATTATTTGACTTTACGAAGTAAAGTGGGTAAAAAAGTTGGTAGAATGTGGGACCTACTTTTATATATTGTTTTTATAATAAAATGTTAGTGGAATAAGTTAGTGGAATATAGGGTCCACTTACGTAAAAGTGAAATGGGACATATATTGGCGGACGAACGAAAAAGGAAAAATAGGACGTTTAATGGCAGACGGAGGGAGTATTATAGTACTCTTTCCTAGAGCTGGGGAAAAATATCGAAAAAATGATATATCGCTCGTATCGTATTGAAAAATATCGAAAAATTATCGAATTTTCGATATATCGTAATTTTCAATACGACACGATATCGTATCGTAAGTTTTCGATACGATAACGATGTGAATTTCCTTATATCGCGATATATCGTTTTATATCGAAAATACGATATATATCGAAAATTTTCGATATATCGATATTTTCAATATATATCAATATTTAACGATATATCGAATTTCGATACGATATATCGAAATATCGATACGATAACGATATGAAATTTTTTTATATCGAAAGTTCGATATATCGAAACTTTCGATACGATAACGATATGAAATTCTTTCATATCGATATTTTCGATACGATATATCGTATCGATCCACCCCTACTCTTTCCACTCCTTCATAATTGAGTTATTTTTTCATTTCAAAAAGTTTCTTTATAGTTGAGTAATTTTCATAGATGGCAATAATTAACTCACTTTTTCTTAGTTACTTCATTCTTTCTACTTTATTGATTTTTCATCTTTATTTTTTTTATTACTTTATCTACTTACCTACTTTAACACACTAACATAGTAACATGGAAGAGTAGACTTTTAATTAGACGTGTAGACGAGGGAAAAAATGAACGTATTCTCTGGTCCAGTGATGAGGAATGAGTGGCATATGCCATAAACCTCAGCCAAAAAGGCAACTCTTTTGCAGACCACATGATCTATAAGATAATAAGAATGGAATGCTCCTAAAATTTGATTGTGTAATAATTGCTCTGGCAAGCATTTATTTCCACTCCTAGCTGTCTTACTGTCTTCTTCTGCTCTCCATTTTCCCTTTCCGTGTGCTGTTTTTGGACCACTTTTCTTTCTATCTGTATCAACTTGCTCAATCCAGCAAGAAAATAAGCATAATATGTGAAATCGCATCTTAAAATTCTGTTTAATTATGACTATTTAAGGGTATTTAGTAGGATTTCATGCTTGGAGAAATGCAGAGGAAAAGAAAAATACAATTTAGCTCACTGCTGCATTGCATATGAGATAGCCCCAACTAAGGTGAAGCCAATATGGCGGAGGCTACACGTCTAATAAACAAGTATGAAGTGTTAATGCGGGACACATCGAACACGATACACGATACACCACAGTCCACAGATATAAAAATTAAAAGGGTGCTGTTACGAGACTCAATGTCCCACACATCAGTTGTTAGTGCAATTGGTGCGAGGTTTAATGAGTCATTTCTCCTAACAGACTAGTCTTTTAGGATGCGTTTTCCAGTTTGATTTATAATTTTGGTGCTTTCATTGAGAGACAAACAACTCTGAATAGTAACCAAGCAAAGAATTTTACATGAGCAACGAGTACGTTTTGGGCTGACTCAAAGTGGTGGCTAAGCAAGGAAACTTGTCGTGCCCACTGTGGCCATGACCTATGAGAGAACTCGGAGTGGTGGTCTGGTCTGGCAAAGAACTAGTCATGACCAACGAGGACATTGGCCCCAAGGGCGACCCATAAACCCTCTCTCCTAACAAGCTAATCTTTTAGAACGGGTTCTTCTATTTAGTACTTCATCCGTCTCTCATTAAGTGATACATTTCTTTTCAACACGGAATATAAGAAAATGAATTTCTATATTTATATACTCCCTGTGTCTGCCAATCCCGTTTCGACTCATCCACAAATAATTGTCTCATTTACTTTTTATTTCATCCGTCCTCGATTACAAGTCAATATTTGACATGACACGAGTTTTAAGAAATGTAGTTAAAAGTGATATAAATCCATTAGTTCCATCCTAAAACTAATTGATGATAGGAGGAGGGGACCATGAGAATTTTATAGTTTTCAGCTCTCTTTGTACACGGATGTGAGATAGTTGTAATATATTTTAATTTCAATTACCAATACCCTCCCTCAAGCCGTTCAATGTGAACCTTGGAGGGGTTTGACTTTTTTTTCTTATCGATTGGACAACTGGCTAATTTTTTTTCTGGTCGGTAGGACCACTTGGCTTAAGTCTAGATATACTATTGGGTTAGTCATTTTTTCAGTTTCAGCCCAGATATACTATTGGGTAAGTTAAATTTGACCCAAAGTCGGCGACCTACTCGGATAGATACTATGATAGAAATGCATTATTTTCATCCTAAAATCAATTGGTGATAGGAGGAGGGGCCCATAAGACTTATATAATGATTTCAGATCTCTCTGGATATCGGTGTGCGATAGTTGTAATATATTTTTAATTTCAATTGCCAACAAAAAGTGAGTGAAAAACATTTAGTGGAAGGTGAGTCCTACTTTTATGTATAAATGTGAGTGAAATAAAATTAGTAGAACATGAGACAAAAAAAAATGGCAAATTGAGATATTTATTGATGACGAATTTAATATTAATTTTAATATTGAATCCCACCTTTTACTAATCTAAATAGTAATGTAACTTAATGAAAAAGTTACAAACATTAAGAAAAATCTAAAATTTGTCCTAGGTGATAATATCTTCCACGATTATCAATAAACGAACAATGCAATAAGAAGAGAAGAGAATTTATGTCTCTACAATTTGATGAAATCACAAATTCATCTTCATCACATAAACAACAGCAAGTGCAAATATGTGGTTGCACTTGAATCCACCAAGTGGGACAACCTCCATTAATTGAAAAAGTGCTCCAATTCCAAACCCTCAACTCTATATAAATCCCCACACTCTCCAAACCAACCACACCAAACACCAAAAATGCATAAGCTATCCACATTGCTCTTTTCTCTCACTCTCTCCATCCTCCTCTTTGTCTCCAATGCCTCCGTGCAGGACTTCTGCGTGGCCGACCTGACCCTCCCGGCCGGCCCCGCAGGCTACTCCTGCAAGAGCGCCGCCAAAGTCACCACCGCCGACTTCGTCTTCACGGGGCTCCGCAAGGCCGGCAACACCACCAACATCATCAGCGCTGCAGTCACGCCCGCCTTCGACGCCCAGTACCCAGGCCTCAACGGCCTCGGCCTCTCCATCGCCCGCCTCGACCTCGCCCCCGGCGGCGTCGTCCCCTTCCACACCCACCCCGGCGCCTCCGAGCTCCTCCTCGTCGTGCAGGGGACCATCGTCGCCGGCTTCGTGTCCTCGTTCTCCAACCAGGTCTACGTCAAGAAGCTCGTCAAGGGGGACCTGATGATTTTCCCGCAGGGCTTGCTGCATTTCCAGATCAACGGCGGGGGGAGGACGGCCGTGGCGTTTGCGAGCTTTGGGAGCGCGAACCCCGGGTTGCAGATCACGGACTATGCGCTTTTCGCGAACAATTTGCCGTCGGTGTTGGTGGAGAAGACCACGTTTCTTGACGACGCGCAGGTGAAGAAGCTCAAGTCTGTGCTCGGTGGGAGAGGATGATGACCTTGTTTCTCACTCATATTTTTATTTTAAATTTTTTGTTGATTTAATTTGGGGGCTGAATTGTTGCATTGTTTACTTGTGTTTTGGTTTTGCAATGAATTGTAATGTGTAAAATTATTGACAATCTAGTTTACGTACTCCCTCTGTTTCTTCATAGTTGAGGCGGAACTTTTCGGCGTGGAGTTTTAGAAATGAATGTTGGATGTGTTAAATAAATAGATAATGAAATGAGAGAGGGGAAAAGGTAGAGAGAATAAAGTAGAGAAAATAAAATAAGAGAGAGTAAAGTAAGAAAGAAAAAAAAAATTACCATATATGGAAATGACTCAATTATGAAGAAACTTCCCGAAATGAAAAAATGACTCAACTATGAAGAAACGGAGGGAGTATCTTATAGAAGTACGTACTACTACCTCCGTTCCTGAAAGTTTATCCTATTTTTCCATTTCAGTCCGTCCCCAAAGTTTGTCCCATTTCACTTTTTACCATTTTTGGTAGTGGGCCTCATATTCCACTAACTCATTTCTACTCACATTTTATTATAAAATTAATATATAAAAGTATAACATTAACTTTTTCAATTCACTTTTCATTACATTTCTTAAAATTTATGCCGGCTGAAAGTGGAATAATATTTGAGGGATGAAAATAGTAGTATATATTGTCTCTAAAATCACCAACGATAGTTTGGTCACAAAAATAATGAGTTTTGAGTTTGTGGTAATTTATCACTGACGTATGATGCCTGTAAAATTATAACTGATGTAACCATTGAAATCCAAAGTGAAAAGGACAAGTCAATCTAATTTAACAATGTTATATTAATAAATTTGGCAAAATTATTGTATTTGACAGAATTAAAATTGAAGTGACAAGTTATATACTTCCACCTTCTCATAAAAATATGTACAATTTTCATTTGTATTCGTCCTATAAAAATATAGTCATTTCCATTTAGAGAAAGTTATCTTAATTATTACTCTTATACATCAAGTTATTTACAACTGCTGAAACATATGAAATTCGCCTCATTTCCTCAATCTCACTAGGTCTCTTAGGACTCCTCTCTTGAGAGAGGGTAGTTCCATGTCAAAAGATAGAAACCATTTCTTGAAATTTTCCATGCTAAAAAGCTTAAGAACCGTATTGATGTATGATATTGAGACATGCATAACTTTCATACGACTAAATCAGATAACCTTGATGCCTAAGATGTGTCCAACGTTTGCCATCTCCTTCATAATGCGAAATGAACGAAGAAACGTATGAGAATGAATAACTGATAGATAAAAAGAACTCAACTAAATTGAGAACTTCAGAGTATAATACTGATAAGGCCAATTTCATGCATCGGTTATGTAACGCCTCGTTTTTCGAACCCTAATTTTTGTGACGTGGAAATTTTTGCATTAAATGCTTTAAATGCTATGACATATCTATACATATATAAAAGGCGAGTTTTGGCATTTTCTTGAAATATTTATATGTTTTATCCTTATTCTGAAATATTTATAAGTTATGGACCAATTTGAATATTTCAAGTAACTCATGAATATTTATTTAGATATTTTAATGAGCATTTGACTAATTCTTGAAGCACTACAATGACTCATTGGTGGTTACAAATATTTAAATAGAATAATGAGTATTTAACAAATTTTGTAACCTATATTGTCTTGATTTTAAAATTATGATGCTTTAATTCCATGATCTCTCACTTACTAATTTTGTACTTATAAAAGGCATAGAATTGTGGATGAAATACAATATACACACTAACAAAACATTCTTCATTCTCTCTCAAGCTCTCAACATTTTAGGAACATTGTTTTGCTCGATTTTGGAGCTCCGTCAAGTTTATAGGTGCCTAGCAGGTTTGAAATGTTATATACGTTAGGAGGAAGTCGTTTTCATCTCTGGGGAAAATATGTCAATCCGAGAGCACTAACCGTGATGTAATTTGTCTTGCGGAAAGATGGTTTTTCTTGACTAATTTTCATTGTAATTTCCATTTCATTTATTGTTGTTTTTTTCCTTTGATTACAAATGTTAGAGTACCGCGTGTATATGGTTCCAGAATTTTATCCCAATATTTCTTACAGTTCTTAGAGAGAGAAGAATTGTAACATCCTTAACTCAAACATACATAGTATTTATCTTCATCTTTACACAATTTATTATTTTTAGTAGAGAAATATGAAGGATTGTTTTAAACATATTTTTCAAAAATGTCAACACTTAATGTAGTCTCTTTATCATTGTCCAAATAATTGTGTTTGTCTCAATTCAATTTTAAATATGTTTAAGTTAATGTCTTTAGGTGTAAAATGAATTGAGGAATATATATTTATTGAATTTTTATTGCATAGTAGTATATTTTTCTATTTTAAATCGTATATAATTATATTGTTTCTTATTTTAATTAATCGATTAACAATTTAAAATTGTATGATAAAAAAATATTTCGTCGTGCATCGCACGTGGGTTAAGACTAGTGTGAATTAAATGATGAGTGATTTATTGCAATATTCGTTGTGACCTAATTGCGATTTGGAATTGAGATTGAGTTGAATGGTCAACTTGTTGAATATGTGACGTGGCTATTGAATAGTCAATATGGTGGAAAATATGAGTGGCCGTGGAATGGTCAAAGTCGTTGGAAAATGTGAAGTGGAGGTGAAATCCGAATATGTGGATATTTTGATGTGGGAAGAAATAATATTTGTGGTGAATTATTTTCCTAAGGGATGAGTGAGAATTTAATAGGAGCATTATTAAGTATGTGGAATTTTCGACCCCTCCTATTTATTGAAGGAGAAATCCTATTTTTCTTGGATTTAATTGTTGCTTGGGATAATTATCCAAATTAAATCCAAAGTCCAAATATTCCTTTTAGTTGATGAAATTTTCGGCTCCTATATTTGTTTCTAGGGGGATTTTCGAAAATCCCATGTTTTATGGGAGAAGGGATTTTATTATTATTTTATTTGATCCCTTGTTTATTCTCTTCCATAAATAAATTCAAATATCCTAGCATATCTTGCCAAATCTAAGAAGATCTTACCATATCCTATTTAAATTAGGATTTTAATTATTTCCTTGGAGTAGGAATTTGAAAATCACGCCTACTACCATATATCTTGGGGAGATTTATTATATTTTCTTGCTCCGTGATATTTTATTCTACACCGTGAAATATTCAAATTAAGTCATAGGCTAATTAAATAGCCTAAATTTCAAATTCCCTATTTTCCTCAACCATATTAACGCCAACTACTCCTTAAATCTCTTCCAAATCTTTAATTTATTTAATTAAAGATATTATATCTTGCACTTTATAAATGAGAGTGAGAACCTAACCCTAGCACATCATAAATCACGCCCCCCACTCCCAATTTTCGATCTCTCCTCTCTCTCCACTCTCTCAAATTTTTCCTCTACTTTCTCCATTAATTCTTCATCTTTTGGAGAAGAATTGAAGCTGAAATTCAAGATTTTGTTGAAGAATCAAGATTCTACTTGTTTCCTACCGATTGTTCTTGTGAAAAAGGTACTTTTATTTTGATCTTCTCTTCTTCTACTGATCAATCGGTGTTCTTGAGTCCACATGCATTTAGATCGAGTGAAGGGGGAAATTAATCGGTGACTTTGGATGCATGTGATAAGTGTGTGTGTGTGTGACCGAGTGTGTGTGTGTGTGTGCACGCCTCGGTAGGCGTGTACGTGTGTTGTGTGTGTGTGCGTGTGTTGTGTGTGGGAAACACTCATACGTGTCACGATTTGATGATAAATCTGGAGTTGTTGTGTGATTAAAAACGATATGATAATCGTACTTTGATTTTGATGGGAATATTGAAAATAATCGATGGGAAATGGAAACGTGAGAACATGCATGATTTTGATCCATGATTGAGACTTATTTGAAATATATGAACTAAAGGTGATAGTTTGCGTTCCCGGTGTGATAACAAGAAGAAGTGCGTTTTTGAACTCGAAGGAAATCGAGGTGGGCTTTATTCTAAACTCTCTCTTATGTTGCAAATATATGAAAGTGGAGCAATAAGGGTGGATTAAACTGTTATGTCATGCCTATAATTATTTTGGATATTGTGTGTGCCTGATGCCTAGATTGTGAGTACGCTCCATTAGGCTAAAGGGCTATAAAAAACGAATTCGGGTCTGAGTAGGGCCGCAAACCCTATCAGGCTAATATACACGGGAGATCGGGAGCCGTCCTTGCTAGTCAGCCGATCTCGTGGGCGAAAGTGTGGCCACACTTCATCGCACCATATGAAATGATAATTGATGAGAAAATGGGAGGTATTGTTTGACTGGCCAGTCCATGATATATTTTGTGATACTCGATGCTTATCTTTAAATAAATGCAAAACCTCGAGTTCACTATGGTAAGGGTGGCATAACTATAAAATGTTTTGGCATGAGTCCACTGAGTATGTTTAAAACACTCAGCCCTGCATGTGTTTTCCCTATGTGCAGGTTGAGCGGCGACGGGCGGTCGGTGGTGTTGAGATGGTTGAATCGAATAATATGGATGGTTGGGATTTTGAGTGTAGTCGTGTCTTCATACATGACTTCGCTTTCTCTTGAAATGCTTCCGCTGAATATTTGAAACTTATTATCTTTGGTTGGTTTGAACCTATTGGAATATTGGAAAATTATTACGTTTTGTTGGAGCTACAATAAACCTTTGACTTTTGAGCTTAGTCCATTATATCTATTAAATCTTGATTCTCGTGAGTTAGCCGTTGACTTAATGCCTTGATGCTTCATTAATACTTGGTCAAATCTCTTCAAATGAAACCCTAGTCTACATTTCTTGATGCCTTAAGTTCGCCTAGTTAACAGTCGACGTATTTATTATACCCTAGAAATGCCGGGCTGTTACAGGTTATGGGGGTAAATTCAATGATTTCCAGGGTCTAACACGTGTTTTAAGGCAGGTTGTGTAGAGAAACTGTCGGGCCTAGGAAAAGAAGGAGAATATTTGCCAGGCGGAGGAAAGAAGCAGAAAAGGAAGCAAAGGAGCATCAAATTACCAGATGGAGGAAACTTCAAGAAGGAGGGGCAAAATGGAGAATCCAAAGAAGAATCTAGAAGTCAACTCCCCGTCTATAAATACTGGAGCGCACCATACATGATCATCACCTTTTCACGCTCCAGTTCTTAGCTCACTTTATCATATAATTTTCTCTACAAACACCGAACGCAATGGGGTAATTCGACGGGTTTTTCGTCTTGTTTGTCGACTGAATACTGTGTAACACCGTCCTCGCGGAGGGCGAAGAAACAATTTGTCTTTTAATTCTGTTTTGTTGCTTTTGTGCTGAGACTTCGCTGTTCGAAGCTCAGCGACTGTTGAATTTGTGTTGGATTTCTGGATATTTCAGCTATGGAAGTGTTCATTCCGTTTTCGTTCTTAATTTGTGTTGATTATTGTTGTTTACTTGCTTTGGATGCTTTTCGCACTTGATTTATTGGATTGAAGCTGAATTGTGGTTTGATTGTCATTGATCGAAGTAAATTGGTTAAATCGGAGTAGTCGGAGATGGGTTTTGACGTTGTTGGGTTCAGATGGCTTGGATCCGGAGTGGATTAAGCATCTGACGTTTGAATCTGCTAAATTCCTGCATGGTTATGATGTTTAGTTTCTGTTCTTTCGTTTATCTCGTCTAGTAGTTGTAGATCTGCTCTATTTTCCGGTTAATCGCAATTTCTAACGTCCAATTAGGTATGCTATGTTGCGATCTGGTTTGTTGCTCTGTTTTCTACATGTTTATGCCTAGATTGTTGGAAGAGATGAAGATCGTTGTTAGTTAGAGTCAGATTTTCGTTGTTGCAGCTTTTCATCCGTACTATTTCTGTTTTGGGAAAATGGTCCCCACTGCATGTTTTCTTCTGTCTAGATGTTTTTAGGAGGTCCATTCACTAGGTCTAATAAATCTCAGTTGTTAAGTTCTACTCTATGTTTGATCACTGTTTCATTATGAATGATTGCATCGTATTTTCCGTTTCCTAGGTCTAGTTGTTAGATAATTCTACATTTTCCCAAGTATAGTAGTTAAAGTTCTCAACCTAAGTTTGCGTGGCAACAACTAACCCCGTTCCCAAGTCCTCTGAACTCAAACCTCCGTTACATTCCTCTCTGTAGGATCGACCATTTACTTCTCTATACTAGTTCCAAAGTGTAGTGGGTTGATGTAGTGGATCGACCATCACTTTACATCATCTTACTGTCACCAAAAAATAAGAAATCCTAATAAGCTTGAGTTGGATGGACGCAGAACTAAATAATTGGAATAACTAAGGAGTTGGTGAAATCAATTTCCTAGTCTAGTTTATCATACTCCCTTTGTCCGCCATTAAATGTCTCATTTTTCCTTTTTCTTTCATCCGCCAATAAATGTCTCATTTCACTTTTACCATATTTGGTAAGTGGACCATACACTTCACTAACACATTCCACTCACATTTTATTATAAAACTGGCTCCATATTCCACCAACTTTTCTATCCATTTTACTTCTTAAAGTCAAATAATTTTTTAAAATCCGTACCGGTCAAATATGAGACATTTAATGGTGGACGGATGGGATATTTTTTATTTCCTTTATTTTTTATTATATTCTATTTTAGTTAAAGAAAAATCAACCAACATCATCTTTTGTCCAAATAGTAAATGATATTTGCATGCAATAGACAAGTTACATATTACTCCTCGTACTCGATATCCGATACTGACCTTTAGCCATACTAACTCTACACTGTATACTTGCAATTAGTGATAAACACATAATTTCCATGCTTTTAAGGTCTATATTTAACTCGTTTTGATTGTGATGCATGTGAATTATGTTCTTTAATTTCGTATTATTTACATTTTGATATTTGTAATGTGATTGATGGGAAATGATAGAAGAAGACTTCAAAAAAGGTGTAAAAAGTCAAATTTACGATACAGACCTACCGGAGCAATTTAGCGGTCGATAGAGATGCCACAACGGCTCGCTTCGGAACGCACATGGCCGAGGACCTCTCGCCCACCAGTCGCCGAGATTAGCACCGAGATTCTAGACAATGCCCAATGGTCCACTAAGATGATTCTGGACAATGCCCAATGGTCCGCTAATTTCATCTTAGCGGCCCGCTGAGATTGGTGTGGCGCCCAATTGACCTCATTCGAGCCAGAACTTACCTAATAAGAGCAGAGCTTCAATATCTCTAAATACTCTTCAACATTCATCATTGAAAAAGATCCAAGTTCTTCGGAACCTTAGTCCAGTTCATAATTCTAAATTTCTTCCATCTTTTAGCATATAATTCACTTTGACCAACGCCACACGAGATTGGGCCAAAATTAATCAAACATGTCCATTATATTGTGGGCCAACCCCACAATATCAAGATAGACATAGCAGACTCTAACATGATCTAGTTGAAGAAATCAGGTCATACTTCGACATCGTCCGCCAAGATAGAATTTGAATTAGATAATGAATTACATTTTTGTAAATGTATTTTTTCATTTAAATTATGAAATTATTTTACATCTTAAGTTGTTTTATTGAAATTATTATATTTAATGTTATTTGTAAATCTTAATTTTAATTGCTACTCCATCTGTCCTATCGCATGTGATTGATTTTTTTTGCACGAGATTTAAGAAAGTGATATTAATTAAGTACGTTGAGAGAATAAAGTAGGAAATATAAAAAGAATTAACGTAGGAGAGATTAAATGTTTTGATTTTAGCTAAAAATGGAAAGTCTATTACTTATAATACGACAACCAAAAAAAGGAAAATCAAGTTTAAATGTCTCGCTTTGCTCGACATCAGTTTTTGCAAAGGTAAAGAAAATTAATGAAAAAATTATCATTTACCAAAAAATAGTAAAATAAAACATATATTAATTTTATATTAAAATATCAATGAAATGAATTATTGAAATGTGTAGTGTATTTATCAAAAATAGTAAAAATTAAAATATATATTTAAAGATGAAAATTACACCTCTGACTTGAGACAAGTTTTATAAAATATAGTAAAAGAATATGGGGGGAAAAAATAGTAGAACTTGAGATACTTTTATATACTCTCTCCGTCCCAGCTCAAGTGATTAATTCCTTTTTGGACGTTGTTTTGCAAAGAATAGTTAAAGTTGAGACAAAGTAAAGTAAGAGAGAGAAGAATATAGAATAAGTCATATCAACATTATTCTCTTACTTACTTTACTTTCTCTCCACTTTAACTATTTATTATCATTTTTTTCCAAATATGTGCCGAAAAGCAGTCAATCACTTGAGATGAGACGGAGGAAGCATTAATATACAATGAAATGTGAGACTTAATTACCACTTATAATAAAAATATGACTTTTATTGGTCAATGGAATGAATCGAAAAAACGGGATTTCTATTGCCGAGCTGTATGAAGGGAGTAATTATTCTAAATTTAATTTAATTAAAAGTTTACTCCGTCCACTAGTTTTTTCACTCTCTCTCTCTCTGTCTCATAAAAATATGTTAATTTGGAGAAGACAAATTTTATGCATAATCGGTAAAGTAAAAGAGAATGAGAAAAAAGTAGTTGAAATAGTATAATGTATGGTGGGACCACCACAAATATACAATAAAAGAGAAGAGGGTAATGTTTCCATAAATGGATTTAGACTATTTTCATGGGACTGACGAAAAAGGAAATTCAACCTATTTCTAATACTCACTTCGTTCTTAAAAAATACATTAATTTTGAAATGAAACGAGTTGTAATGTGTAATTAGTAAAATAAGAATAAGATAAAAAAAAAGAAAAAAGCTATAAGTTTATTGTTAGTGAAAAATGTGACCCATCTAATTAGAGAGAGAGAAAAAAATCATTATTTAGAATTGATACTCCCTCCGTCCCGCTTAAGATGACACGTTTTCCTTTTTAGTTTGTCCCAACTAAAATGACACATTTCCTTTTTCGGTAATTTTCTCTCTCCAATTAATACATTCAACCACTTTTTCTCACTCCTATTAAAATATCAATCTTTCTTTATCTCTCTACTTTAATACTTACACCCACCTTCTCTCTCCAATTAAACACTTAAACCAATAACTCCTAAAACCCCGTGTCGGCTAATCAATGTGTCATCTTAGCCGGGACGGAGGGAGTATAATTTTACAGGATGTCCCAAAATAGTCAAACTAGTAATCCATTTGTTCCATAAAATTTGTCATGTTTTGACCTGATACGGATTTTAAGATACGTAGAATGTGAGTTGAAAAAATAGTTGAATATGAGTCATACTTTTATATATTAATTTTATAATCACATTATATATTAATTTTATAAATAAAATGTGGGTAAGATTTGTTATTGGAACGTGAGGTCCACTGTAAAAAGGGAAAAAAGTTAAATATGATAAATTTTGTGAAATGGATGAAGATTAAAATAAATAACAAATTTTATGGAACAATGATAGTAGTACTCCTATATTTTCAGGATCCGTTTGATAAGAAAAGTGGAATATGAGAAGATATGTAAAATAAGAAATTAATACGGGTTTCATGTAAAGATAGACAGAGATAAGATTTTTTCGTTGTTGTTTGATAGAAAAGAAATTATCTAAATTTGTATAGTGTATTAAATAATAGTGGTTAAACTTGACAAATTGGTGGGTCACATAAACATGGTTAAAGTTATAAATTTATAATATTGGCAAGATTAAGGCAGGACCTTGTCTTATGTTAGACTTTGAGTTATGCTTAAATATGATATCAAATAATTAAAAATGTTCCTATATAATTTTATATCTTGGTATTACTGTCTTATCAAACACATTTATCCTTTTTTTTTTACAGAATAAATATTGTATCAAACACGTCTATATCTTGGTATTACTGTCTTATCAAACGCGTCCCTAGTGGATAGAGGGAGCATGGAAAGTTGAAAATTGGAATTTAATTATGTGATATTTACAGAATTTCAAATGATGGCGACTTGCCTCAAAAAGGGTAGAAGTAAATAGAATATGATGAATGCAGAATGCTATTCCATATATATTACAGAGTATATATTAATTTAGTAAGGAAAACGAATAGGTAGTATGACCTGGCCTACGCCTTTCTAAATTACGATTACTATTTCCTTTTTCAATTTATCCAATAATAATATTTATCTTAAAAATTTGAATAATTTCATTTGGTAGACGCTAAATTGCATAAGATCATTTTCGAATTGTGTGTAACATTTTATGTAATAACGAAATTGGCATAAAAATCTTCAGAATCTAAAATCTGCGACTCAATCTAAATCAATCTCTCTTGACTAAATAACACTACGTAGCATTAATTAATAGGGTCGCGTTATAATGCAACTAATTTTCAATCCAGAATGCCAGACTTTTAATACTGTATATTAAAAATTATGAATACAAAAACACAACTTTATTAATAATGTATGTACATTTATATATCAACACAAAGAGATAAGTACATCAACAGTCTTATCTAGATACATTTATATCTTTGTGTGGATAATTTTAATTGAAAAAGTTCTGAGTTCTGGATAAATTAATTAGCATTTGATTGTTGACCATATTACTAATCGAGATTACCTATTCAAGATCTCTATAATAGATATCCACATAATAAATTCCTAAATATTTCAGTCGTCGCTACTATAAATTTATCCATTTTCCTCTTTATTTTCACCATCTTTACCTCCATATCTCTTGTTAATTAACTCTGCATTCGGTAATTTATCCATACGATCATTTCTTTGGTGTATTTCATCTTTTTTTATCCGAATTTGAAATATTTTCACACTAACCAAACATGAAGTTATCTTGTCTCTATTTGTAGAAAAAACATCAATATGTGGGAATCAAGCAATTTTTGGACTGAAAATATAAACAGTGTTCCGGTGGCTTTTATCCATACAACAATGCATGTTTTGCTAGTTGATCATGACGCAGACGCCCTTAACATAGTTAACCAACTCGAAACGTTGCAGTATAAAGGTAGATATAGTTTTAAAAAATTCATTTTTACTTAATTCAGTGACTATGAATGATATTAAATCTTAAAAATATATATCTATATTAAATTATTTAGGCTAAAGAAATTGCAAATTTTGTATCGTAATTGTGTGATCAGTTACTTGTGTTGAGCTTCCATATCCTTCGATACCAATGCTTGCGAATGCAAAATTCGACGTTGTGATGGCGAACATCAATTCTCCGGATCCCCAAGGTTTTAGACTACTTCTTCAGCATGCACTCAACATGTGTATTCCAGTGGTTTGTAAGTTTCTATTCATTTTGAAGCCAATTTTCTACTAAAAAATGTATGTGAAGTTAAATACTTCTGGTATTTGTATAGTGATGGCAGATGATGACAACACGTTGTTGAGGGCTCTCGAAAATGAAGCATCCATTTGCATCAAGAAGCCACCACCGGTAGAGTTTCTCAGATACTTATCGCAACATGCTACGAGGGAGAAGGCAAGGATGATCAGGGAACAGGATATAATCGCATCCAACAACCTAGGATCATTAGGGGGAGTCGAGTTCCGGGAAGTGGTTCATCATAAAAATCTTAACCCTAACCCTAACCCTAGAATGATGGTAAATAGGAATGGCAAATATAAGAGTAGATGTAGAGGTAGATATGAGGATTACAACCAAGGATCCAGTAATATGATGAGCCAAAATGGTAATGTGCGGAAAAAGATGTGTACCGAATGGACTCAAGAGTTGCACGCCAAGTTCGAGGATGCAGCTTGGCAACTCGGGGAAGGAAGTACGTACATATTTTGATGTTAAATTTTATATTCACTATGTGTATTAATGTCATATGCATTTATAGGGTGTTTTCCAAAAGAGATCTTAGAGTTGATGAATGAGCCCGGCTTAACCAGAATGCAAGTTGCAAGCCATCTCCAAGTTCGTTTTCTAATCCAACTAGATTAAGCTTCATAACAAAATTAGTAGTATATCCTCATTTTTTATTCTAATTTAATTTATAGAAATGTCGCAATGATCTTTGGAAATCTCCGGTAGAGCGAAAGCCAAACCTTCAAACTAGTCATCATTCATCTCCGAATGGAAATAGAAGCCAAGCCAAGCCAAGACGGTTCGGGTCAATGCCCAAAATATACAAACCCTCAAAGACTCAAGAAACAAGTCAAATGAAAAATGGGTCGATCATTACTACTACTACTACTACTCCTCAGCATTATGGAAGGGACTTTATGCCTTCATCCGATGAATACCTCAATGATATGGATAGCTTTATCCATGACTTCTCCAGTAATCACAATAATGATAAGGTATTTTTTTCATACTCATTCTTAATTCTTTCTCAACAACTAAATATCTTCACAACTTCGGTGTTTTGTTAATGAAATTTTATTGCAATATCATATACTCCCTCCGTCCCAGAGAAGTTGGCATACTTTGAAAATGGCACGGGATTTTTGGAGGTTTTGTTTTGTGTGTTAAATGGAGAGAGAAAATATAATTTTTATATTCACGTGAGAGAGAACTTTTTCCAAAAAGGGAAATGTGACATCTTTTGTGGGACAAACTAAAAAGGAAAGTGTGTCTACTTCTCTGGGACGGAGGGAGTACTATGTTCTTTCTTTTTTGTCTAACACCAATATGCTACTTGCATGCAGACCGGTGAACCAAGTATGAACCAAGTATGAAAACAAAGAGCAATAATTAAAGAAGGATGTATTTCGACTGCATATTCTTAGCTGAAATTTTAATATTGTGTTTAGAAATTTCAATCTTTGAAATTCTTCATGCTAATTGTCTATCAACCTTGATACAATATTCAATATGAATAGATGACCATAGTAGTAGAATATATATAGGGAATTACAAAAAGTTAATGCTCTATCTCAAACATTTGAAACAGTCTCTGATACTTGTTATGACTTTCCTTTTCTCATGGTTGTTTATCCATCCTCGATATATTTTGTCTTTCGTAAATAAATTGTAAATATATGTTTAACCTTTTAATTTTCCAATCAACAATATTTGTATCGAGGATGGAATCCCCCTGCTTTGGGAGCTTTTGGTATTGGTAATGTTATCCACAATTCATCAATTAATAAGTCTAGTGTTATTATCGCACTTTAATTTATACTATTTTAGTTACAATAATCCCTCTGGTTCCTATTAAATATCTCATATTTCCTTATTTGGACAATTAACAATTAATATTTCATTTCATTTTTACAATTTTCTTAGTGAACTCTACATTCCATTAATCATTCTCACTCACATTTATTATAAATTTAATACTATAAGTAGGATCCACCTTCTACTAACTTTTTCTACCTACTTTTACTAACAAAGTAAAATAATTTCTTAAAACTCGCACCGGTAAAATATGAAACAAGAAGAAGTATTGTTATATAGATTAAATGAGTTCATATACACAGTAGGATCACATTTTTTAATCCAAATAGTTTAAGCCATCAAGAGTGACGAACTGGGCAAGGTAGAACATAGAGCACTACCTGAAAACAACCAAAAACTAACCTGGCCAAAGACACCCACCTACATATTTATAGAGGTAGTAAGCAGTACTCTCTCCATCGCAGTTAAGATGATCCCTTTCTTTTTTCAAGTGTTTTAATTATAATAAATAGGTAGAGTGGAAAAAAGTAAAGTAAGAAAAAGAATGATATAGAGGAGAGTCTCTTCTACATTATTTTCGCTCTTACTTTAATTTTTTTCCACTTTAACTTTTATTATTATTTTTCAAAACAAATACGAAAAGAAAGGGTCATCTTAACTAGGACATAGGAATGTTCTATTTTTTAGCATTAAAATTAACTGCAAAGTATATACAGCAATAGTCTTGGAACTTAATTGGGCCAAAAGACTATCTTACCCCTCCCAAAGATCAGACCAAAATCTCGTCTATTCTCCATTTCCCACGTTCATTTGGATCTCATTTCTCACCATTTCTTGAACCTCCATGACAAAGTTCTCAAAGCTTTTGACTTGGTTCCAAAGACTGTTCTTATTTGAGTGGTTTGTAGACAAGAGATTTCTCGAACGTGGTTGGACCTATCGATTTCCTTCTACAATGGTTTGTGTTTGTCCGCAAATCTCCACCTATTACTTGAAGAGTAGAGATGCGTTCTTAATAAAAAAATATCTCAGGTTCTTAGATTGTCTTGTTCCAAAGTTTTTTTAATAACATTCCATGCTATCAGATTGCCCCTCTCTCACCATCAATGTTTTCCCCCAAAAAATTACCGTTTGATTTGGATGATGCATTATACCATTTTTTTAGACAATCGAAAAAAACTAAGGTTGTACATTGGTAGGTTGTTCAACACCTGCCAGCTCTTGAAAGATTCTCTATCTTCCATAATGTTATTCTCTTCTGCACATTTTCAATTATCAGCCTCCAAATTTGAGTCCTACTTAGATTCACCCCAAGAGTTTTATGATGCTGTGATAATTAATAGGCAGCTTTTCCGCACCACAATTCAAGGAAAAGGGAACATTTTTTTAGGTACATGAATTTGGCCAAAGTATCTGTAACAGCCCATCATTTTAGGATATAATAAATACGGCGATCGCTACCTAGGCGGACTTAAAAGCAACAAGAACATAGGCCAGGGTTTCATTTAAAGGGTTTTGACCAAGCATTCCAAAAACGCATTATGTCTCAATATTCTAAACCAAAAGGAATAAGTTCAAAAACAAACGATACTAAGTTTCATGTTTAGCGGAAGCAACCAAGAGAAAAGTGAAGTCATGTATGAAGATGATAAGGCTAAATTCATGCATCGGTTATGTGATGAAAAGTCACCATTTACTGGGTCTAACACAAATTTTAAGTCAGGTGTGTGAAGGAATTCGCCAGGTCCAGGAAGAACTGAAGGCTGTGGACCAACGAAGGAAAGAGGCGGAAAGTGAGCAAAATCAAGAAGAAAATGGCTAGACGAAGGGAGTCCAAAGCTGAGGGCAAAGAAGACTATTCACACAAGAGAGCCCCTGCTGGACCCACTTCCACGCCTATATAAAGAGGAGCATGCAACACATGAGATATACATGATTTAGCTCTCAGCTCACACACACACACTCACACACTTGGGAAAATGGGGATTCTGGGGTAGTTTAGAGGTTCATTTTCGAGAAATTCTGTTGCAACACCGTCCTCAAGTAGGCGAAGATACAATTATTTACCTTTCAGTTTTTGCGTTTTGATTTCCGTCGAACTTCACCGTTTTCGAAGTCAACTGCTCATTGCTACTTATCGTTTATCTATGAATTTTATTTTACGTCATGATGGTGTTGATTTTGTGTTGATTTACGTTGATTCTATGTTTTGAGGTTTTATTTCGGAGGTTGATTGTTGTTCTCTGCTTGGATGTTTCTGTACTTGATCTGGGAAATTCGTTGTTAATCTGTGGTGAATCGGCGAATCTGCAGTTATGGTGATGATTTTAATCGGAGTTTGTCTCGGATGCTTGGATCCGGAGTGGATTTAGCATCCGAAGTGTGGATCTGAACAGGGGAAATGAGTAGTGCATGGATTTTTGATTTTCTGCTTTCATTTTTACTTTACTTCGTCTAGTAGCCGTAGATCTGCTTTAGTTTTAACTGTTCTTCGTTTTGTTGTCTTTAATTCTGTCTGCTTCGTTTCGATTTACGTTCTCGCTTTGTTTTTACTGGTTGTTTCATGCCAAATGTTGGAGAAGATGATGTCGCTGTTAGTTGGTCCTTTACTTAGTTATTTTGCAACCTTTCATCCGTACTCTACCTTTTCAGAAAATGGTCCCCACCTTCAGTTGTTTTCCCAGGTCTAGGTAAATTTAGGAAGTAGTTCTTTCGATCCAGTTGTTATAGTAGCATATTTTAATTACCAAGTCTAGGATAAAAAGCTCAACCCTAAAATTGCGTGGCAGCAGCCAACACAAAAATAGTCCCCAAATCCTTGAACATGTTTACTTGCGCATTCATCTCTGTGGATTCAATCCCTACTTCCACGTACTAGTTTCTTTTAGGTAAACGGGTCGAGGGTTTTTGAAGAGGGAGTTAAGGAAGTGATTGTGTGCCCGACGATAGGTAGCTCAAGGTTCTCTAAGTTCCTAGACCAGTGTCTAGCGGATTTCTTGGACCGAGGGTTTTCTTCAGTATTTTTTTTAAGAACACGCTTTCACTAATCATCATTAGCTTCTAGACACACCAAAAAAGAAATGACTCTTCAGAAGACACAACCCCACTCAATGTTTCAAGACGATCATATTATCATTCAATTTATTTGCTCAACACAGCAAACCGCTCGTCGCCGCTCAAACTGCACATAGGGAAAACACATGCAGGGCTGAGTATTTTAAACATACCAAGTGAACTCATGCCTAAACAATTTTAGTAGATATGTCATCCTTACCATAGTGAACTCGAGTTTACATTTATAAAAGAATATCATCGAGTATCACAAAATAATTTCATAGACTGACCAGTCAAACAATTCCTCCCATTTTCTCAACAATCAACAATTCCATAGTGCGACGAAAGTGTAGCCACACTATTCGCCCACGAGACCGGCCGACTAGCAAGGACGGCTCCCGATCCCAACTGTGTACACTAGCCTGATAGGGTTTGCGGCCCTACTCAGACCCGAATTCGTTTTTATAGCCCTATAGCCTAATGGAGCAGACTCACAAACTAGGCATCAGGCACACAACATAATCAAACAATCATAGGCATGGCATAACATTTTAATCCACCCTTATAACACCATAATCAATATTTTGGTAATAAAAGAGTTTAGTGAATAAAACCCACCTCGACTCCTTAGATCATAAGTACGTTCTTCCTCTTGCTATCACGTCGAGAGCGCAAGTTATCACCTTTATTTTATGTGTAACACAAGTAAGTTTCAATCATCTACTCAAAATCATGCATGTTCCCAACGTTTTCCTGTTTCTCATCGATTCGTTTTATATTATCACTCAAAAATCAAGGCATGATTATCATATCACTTTCTATTTTCACCACAACTCCAGATCTGACATCAAAACATGTCACGCAAGAGTGTTTTACAACACACATCACACACACACACACACACATAACACACATGCCCGCACACCAAAGCATGCACACACACACACGATCCACGCACACACATACGCATCCCTGATATCCTCGGATTTTGCACTGTTTTAAGGCCATTATTTGGTCCGTTTTTTATGTCAAAGTCACTCTACACGTCCATTATTTGCATATTTTGTCTATTTTGGTATTTTGACGTGTTTTGTGAGAAATGTGCATAATTGAGCCGAAAAAGAGAGCCAAAACGCCAAGTTTGGGAATCTGGAGTCAGACGGCGACCGGCGTCCGCCGCGGATGTGTGCGGCGACCGCCGGCGCCCGACGGGCAGATCAATGCAGCGGTCCGCCTCGGAAAAATGTGCTTGGAAGAGAAGTCTCGTCCGGCGACCGCCGGAAGATGTGTGGCGGTCCGCCGCCGAGGGAACAGACTCTCTGGACTCCAACGCGGCGACCGCCGGCCAAGGTGCGGTGGTCCGCCGGAGAAAGGCGGCGAATCCGAGAAGCCTTAGAAATGCACCCAGTTTTACCATATTTTGGAGATTTTTTCCTTCTACAACAAGGCATGGCTTTCCCCTATAAATAAGACCTCAAGCTTCATCAAAATTAGAGAACTTCTACTTGCAAAATACTTCATAGAGATCAAAACCTAGAGTACTTCATTGGTGCAAGGAGTTGGAGAAGGATTTCAAGAACATCAAGAACGACAAGGATTCAACTCACGGGTTTTATTTGCTTTAGTTTTATGTTCAAATTGTCTTTCTTTCAATCTATGTTTTTAGCTTATTCAATTATGTGTAACTAAACTCATAGGATTCTAGGGATGTGTTAGTAACGACTTTGGTTATACAAATTCCTTTTTCTATCTAATATCCGTTTTGTTTTAACTTTGTTTCTTCCCTAAGTAGTTTTGATGCTGCATGATTGAGTGACACAATCGTGTATGATTTAATATAACTTGCTTCATAACTGTGACAGAGTTCTAGCGAGTTAGATTCACTTAGTAGACACTATAGTTAGCTTCCCTTAAAACGGCACTGTTAATTGAGAGTGAGGAATTTTCAAGGGTCTTAGGAGCTTTTTGGAGTTACGTGTTAGAATTGACAACCCTAATCTTGTAATCAACGTTTGTATCGCATGAGCATAAGCTAGGTGACTCGTCCTTTCAAAGTATAAACTATGCTAGGGTATTGTAGTTGGAATTTTGTATAACCATAACTGTGAACACACATCCCTGGGATTCCCTTATCTCTATCGTCTTTCTCTGTGTTTTATTCGCTTTTTAGTTGGTCTATGCTTTCTATTGTTTTTAGTTTTTCAAAAGTTTTCAAAACCGAATCGTTTTTCCAGATAGTATTTGAGTCTTAGTAGAGGATAGACACTTTGTGTTCGTCTTCCCCGTGTTCGATATCCGGTACTAAATAAAAGTGCATCAAGTTTTTGGCGCCATTGCCGGGGAAGACAATTCACTTTGGAGTGATATATTCAAACGGATAATTTTACTACTTTGGATTTTACTGCTTTCATTTTTTATTTCATTTTTATTTTCGTTCTTATTTTTATTTTTATTTTTATTTTTATCTTTCTTCTTTTTTTTTAGTTTTTGCAGGTTGTGCAGATTCGCGTATCTTGTGGAGATAATAAGATGGCGGAGCCTACCAACCACGATCTTATCATCGCCCTCCGAAAGGAGGTGGAAGAGATGCGAGAAGAGAGAGCTCGGACAAAAGCTGAAAAAGAAAAACGAGCAAGGGAGGTAGTTCCAGTCTTGAATATGTTTAGTCATGGTAACATTGTGGATATTCCTGCAGGTCCGCAGATAGAGGCCAACAACTTCAAGTTAGGGATACCCTTAATCAATAGGGTTGAACAAAATGCCTTCGCAGGAAGAGACACCGAGGACGCAAATCGACATCTCACCAAGTTCGTGGAAATAGCTAATACAATCAAGATCAATGGTGTTGATGATGATATTGTGAGGGTAAGGCTTTTTCCCTTTTCCTTAACTGATGCTGCTAAATAATGGTATGATTGTCTACCTGCAGATAAAACCAAAAATTGGAAGGATCTAGTGGTACTCTTCCTCGACAAGTATTACCCGCCTGGCACCATCCTAAAGCTTAAGTGTGAGATCTTTCAATTCATACAAGGATCCGATGAGCCTCTATATGAAGCTCTCGCACAAGCCCTTCTCCGCAAATGCCCGAACCATGGTTTTGGAATAGACCATCAGGTAGGAATCCTTTATAATGGGTTTAACGAAAAAATCTCTAGTTTGTTGGATTCAGGGGCGAATGGGGGATTCTTGAGGAAAGGAGGAGTTGCTGCTATGGAGGTGATAGAGGAATTAGCTACAAACAGTCGAGGTTGATCCAAGGAAAAACACAAAGCTGAAAGGCTAGATGCAGTGAAGAAACCATGTGGGAATGAGACATCCCAAGATTTGGCATTCATCAGAGCAAGACTAGAAAAATTGGAAGCTCTAGGCAAAGAAGGGAATGCCATCAAAGATGTCAAATATGTCCAAAATGGGGGTGATCCCAACAGGCTTTATAATAATAATTATCACCCTAATCAGGGGGGCGGTAATTTTAATAATTATAATGGAAATCACCCACATCCACATGTATCTCATGCTAATAATCATAACTTTGTCCAATCTCATGCAGGGTTCAATCTAGGCAAAGAGAAAGGAGTGGAGCCACCTACCAAGGAAGACAAATATGAGGCTGGCATCCAAAAGATCTTGGAGATAATGTTAGAGGATAGAAAGAACAACGAGACCAAGATGGGAGTTGTAGAGGAAAGACTTACCAAACTTGAATCTGGGTTAAATACTGTTGTCTCCACTGTGTCCATCATTAAGTTACAAATGGATCAATTCCAAAAGAAGGTAGTGGAGGATAAAGGCAAGGTTGTTGCCAAGGTTGTCGGTACCAACAAGGATGAAGCCAGTACCTCCGGAACGAGTTTTAGGGACTGTCCGACACCCAGTGGACCACCGCATACGTTGCAGCGGGCCGCCACTGGGGAGTTTGGATCCTGCCCGACGCCTGGCGGACCGCCGCAAACCCCGCAGCGGCCCGCCACTGAAGAAGAGGCAGAGGCGTCTGCCAAGAAGGAACTCGTGCGACACAATGGGATTGTACTCCCCTTCCAGCCGAGGAAGCCGTTCAAGCTTGAAGAGCAATTCCGACAATTCTTAAATATGTTTTGTAAGTGTCATACTAACCTCCCTCTTGTTGATGCATTGCACGAAATACCTAGGTATGCCAAGCTCTTGAGAGAAGCGGTGATGAAAAAGCAAAAGCTCCAGAAATCTGATCTAAAGCTACCTCTTCACTGTAGTGATATCATCCAAAAGCAAAGGACTGTCAAGCAGAGGGACCCTGGCCAATTCATCATTCGTTGTTCCATTGGAAATGGCAAGGTAGACAAGGCTCTTTGTGATCTTGGAGCTAGCGTCAACATAATGCCATTGGAGTACTACGAGAAGCTCAACATTGGGCCGCTCAAATCCACAGATACCTGCTTAAGGATGGCCGATAACACTGCGATAAATGCGGTGGGGGTAATTGAGGATGTGTTAGTAAAGGTTGATGACTCCATATTCCCTGCCGATTTCTTTGTTTTAGACATGAAAGTTGATAAACAAGTTCCTCTGATTTTAGGCAGAAATTTTCTAGCCACATGCAAAGCTCTTATAGATGTAGGTAGAGGAGAAATCACAATAAGTGACCATGGAGGAAAGTCGACCTACAACATCGAAAGCGCGATGTTTAAGTATGAAGAGGCGAAACAAGCTAAGATGGAGCATGATTGCAGGGAGGTCATGGTGACCGATTTGTCTAAGCCTTATGATCCATTTGGAGGGGAAGATCTTTCTAACCCTACTATTTTCATTGTTAACACTTTACCTCAAGCTCCTAAAAAGGGCGAGCCTAATCCTACTAAGCCTACCTTGCAGGAAAAGCCCAAGAGAAAGAAGAGGAAGAAGACTCCACCTCAAGATGACCCCGAAATCTACGTAATCAAATCCTCGAATGGAAAATTCAAATGGTGGAAGAAAGTTTTCAACAAGTTGGTTCCATTTGCGCTGGCAGAGACTAAGATTGTTGGTACGAAGGCACTCCAAAGGAATCCTCATGATGGGGGATAACTCATGAGCTTCAAAGAACGTTAAGCTAAAGACGAAAAATAAGCGCTTGTTGGGAGGCAACTAAACCTTGTTTTTGACAATTTTTGCTTTAAGTTAAGTATTTTTTTGTTTTAGTTTAATTTTGTGCATTGAAAATTTTTTCGCAGGCTCTGATTTCTCCGCGGCGGTCCGCCACCTGCTCGCTGGAACATTCTGTTGACACGCGGCGACCGCCGGACATGCTGCGGCGGGACGCCGCCTGGGTGTATTTCTCCAGCGCGATTTTTCCAAAGTTCAACTTTCGCCCGGTCAAGCCTCAACGCGAGAATTTTCAAGGTACGTTTTTTTTTCAGTAGTTCACTCACGTCCCTACCAACTCTGCAAACTTATTTTACACTTTGTTGTAAATAAGTTTGGGGGGATGAAGTGGTTGACCGTGAGTTTAGGATTTTTCTTTTTGCTTTAAGTTTTTGTTTTTGTTTTCAATAACCCCGTAGGTGAATTTTGTGTTCTAAAAAATGTTTTCTTGAATCCATGTCGTGAACTTAACATGAAGAACTTAGAAACACGCATGCTTAGGGACACACTTTAGATCGAGTTGCCGATGATATTACATTCCATCTAATGTTTAAGGGTGACTTAACGTTTTGATTAGATGGTTTGGTGAAAAGGTGCATAATTAGTGAATTGCTTGTTCGCCTTGAATCATGCTTTATACCTTGTTTGGATTTGAGCCTTAAATTTATTCTTGTGTGATTTATTTGCATGCATGTATATGTTTCTAGAACTTGCTCCTAGTCTTGCCTAAGTTTACATAGTGTTTAAGTTGATTTAGGAAGATGTTTGGCCATCTTTTCTTAGCCTACTTTTATCCAAAATTTTGACCCTCTCAAAATTTCAAAATTTTTCCCTTTGGAGCCAAGTTTGAGCCTTTAAGCCTTTTCTTTGGAAGCCAGAATAATGGGGACAATTCCTTGGGTTAGTTTTTGCTATCTTATTTGTAAAGGAATTGGAGAGATAAGGGGAAAGTATAAAAGTAGTGTGCTTAATGTAAAGAAAGTACAAGTTGTGAAAATGAGAAAGAATGCAAACATGTGCTTGGTCTTAGAAAAAAAAAAAGAAAGGATGTGTAAGAAAAAAAAAAAGAAAAAAAAAATTGTGAAAGGTTGAAAAAAAATATAGAAAGAAAATCAAAGGATTGGAAAATGAGTTGAAGGAGAAATAAATAAAGTGTTAAAAGTGTCTTGGGTTTAGAAAAATGGAGTTATCTTTACTCTACTTGGGATATTTTTATTTTTAAGTTACTTTTTAGCCAAATATTCCTCAGCTACCAAAGAGCCTACATTACAACCAAAGATAAAGACCTTTCGGACTTTTGAAGCTTAATCACATTTAGTAGAGGAGGGATTAGACTTTGAGCAAGCCTATGGTAAACTTTGCATGATGCATAATTTGAGTGCTTATATACACATTACCTTCATACACTTCGAGAGTGAGAGAACACTTCCCATCTTTGGAAGTTTGCCACATGTGAGGGCTTGAATTCAAGGTGTTCCACGAGTTAGTAATGAAAGTGCACTAATAAGCCTTGCTTGATTTAATTGCGTTAATCTATTCTTTCATCTTTTGAGGCAATTATGACGTCTAGTCCTTGTGCATTCCGTGCGTCTATTTTGTGTCTTTATTATTTTGTTCGTGGACAAACAAAAATGTAAGTTTGGGGGAGTTGATACGCTCGGATTTTGCACTGTTTTAAGGCCATTATTTGGTCCGTTTTTTTTGTCAAAGTCACTTTACGCATCCATTATATGCATATTTTGTCTATTTTGGTATTTTGACGTGTTTTGTGAGAAATTTGCATAATTGAGCCGAAAAAGGGAGCCAAAACGCCAAGTTTGGGAATCTGGAGTCAGACGGCGACCGGCATCCGCCGCGGATGTGTGCGGCGACCGCCGGCGCCCGGCGGGCAGATCAATGCAGCGGTCCGCCTCGGAAAAATATGCTTGGAAGAGAAGTCTCATCCGGCGACCGCCGGAAGATGTGTGGCGGTCCGCCGCCGAGGGAACAGACTCTCTGGACTCCAACGCGGCGACCGCCGGCCAAGGTGCGGCGGCCCGCCGGAGAAAGGCGGCGAATCCGAGAAGCCCTAGAAATGCACCCAGTTTTACCATATTTTGGAGATTTTTTTCCTTCTACAACAAGGCATGGCTTTCCCCTATAAATAAGACCTCAAGCTTCATCAAAATTAGAGAACTTCTACTTGCAAAATACTTCATAGAGATCAAGACCTAGAGTACTTCATTGGTGCAAGGAGTTGGAGAAGGATTTCAAGAACATCAAGAACGACAAGGATTCAACCCACGGGTTTTATTTGCTTTAGTTTTATGTTCAAATTGTCTTCCCTTCAATTTATGTTTTTAGCTTATTCAATTATGTGTAACTAAACTCATAGGATTCTAGGGATGTGTTAGTAACGACTTTGGTTATACAAATTCCTTTTTCTATCTAATATCCGTTTTGTTTTAACTTTGTTTCTTCCCTAAGTAGTTTTGATGCTGCATGATTGAGTGACAATCGTGTATGATTTAATATAACTTGCTTCATAACTGTGACAGAGTTCTAGCGAGCTAGATTCACTTAGTAGACACTACAGTTAGCTTCCCTTAAAACGGCACTGTTAATTGAGAGTGAGGACTTTTCAAGGGTCTTAGGAGCTTTTTGGAGTTACGTGTTAGGATTGACAACCCTAATCTTGTAATCAACGTTTGTATCGCATGAGCATAAGCTAGGTGACTCGTCCTTTCAAAGTATAAACTATGCTAGGGTATTGTAGTTGGAATTTTGTATAACCATAACTGTGAACACACATCCCTGGGATTCCCTTATCTCTATCGTCTTTCTCTGTGTTTTATTCGCTTTTTAGTTGGTCTATGCTTTCTATTGTTTTTAGTTTTTCAAAAGTTTTCAAAACCCAATCGTTTTTCCAGATAGTATTTGAGTCTTAGTAGAGGATAGACACTTTGTGTTCGTCTTCCCCGTGTTCGATATCCGGTACTAACCTTTAGCTATACTATATATGCTCTGTATACTTGCAGTTTTATTTAGTGCTAATAAAAAGTGTATCAATCTCATTCATCCATTGGTTTCCCCTTTTCACTCGATCTATATGCATGAAGGTTCAAGAACACTGATTAATTGGTTAGATGAGAAAAGATTGATGTAAAAATACATTTTCTTGATAGAACGAACGGTAGAACAAAGTAATAGCCTTGATTCTTCAAAAATTCTTGAGTTTCAACTTCAATTCTTCTCAAAAGATGAAGAAATCTTGGAGAAAAGTAGAAGAAAATTGAGATAGAGTGGAAGAGAGGGGAGGCATGAGTTGGGGGAGTGGGAGGCGTGTATTTTGTGATCTAGGGTTAGGGTTTTGTCTCTTATTTATACAGTGCAAGATATAATCTCATACTTAAATAAATAAAAATATTTGAGGAGATATGGGAGGAGATTGACTATAATATTGGTGAGAAATAAGGGGGTTTCAAATTTTTATGCTATTTATTAGCATATGATTTTATTTGGATATTTCACGGAGTAGAATAAAATATCACGAAGCAGAATAAAAATAATAATCCTCCCAAATATATATGGAGTAGGCGATTTTATGCCAGGACTTAAATTCAAATCCTAATTTAAATAGAATATGGCAAGATCTCCTTAGATATGGTAACATATGCTAGAATATTTATATTTATTAATGGAAGAGAATAAATAAGGGATCAAATAATATAATAAAATAATCTCTTCTCCCATAAATAGGAGATTTTTGAAAATCTCCTTGGAATAAGCATAGGGGTCGAAAATTCTATGGAGAAAATAAGGAATGATCGGACTTTGGATTTAATTTGGATAAATATCCCAAGCGAATAATTAAATCCACGAAAAATAGAATTCCTCTCCAATAAATAGAAGTAGTCGAAAATTCCAATTAAATAATGGTGCTCCTATTTAATCTCACTCATCCCTTAGGAATAATTCACCACAATATTATTTCACCCCGCATCAAACTATTCATATAATTACGTCACAAAATCCACCATTTTTAATTCCACCTCATATTCACAACAGATTGACCTTTCAACGGTCACGTCATATTTTCCACAATATTGACTATTCAAAGCCATGTCACATAATCAATAAGTTTGACTATTCAACTCAAACTCAACTCCAAATTGCAATTAGGTCACAAAGAATCATGCAATAAACCACTCATCATTAAATCCACATTCTTCATAGCATTAAAAGCATTTAATGCAAAAAAATTTATGTCTCGAAAATTAGGGTTCGAAAAAGTGGGGTGTT
This sequence comes from Salvia hispanica, assembly GCF_029641045.1. Classification (NCBI taxonomy): domain Eukaryota; kingdom Viridiplantae; phylum Streptophyta; class Magnoliopsida; order Lamiales; family Lamiaceae; genus Salvia; species Salvia hispanica. The sequence goes on along the minus strand of NC_142696.1, from coordinate 17,582,927 downwards.
ACAGTATCATTTTAGGTCCGTGAACTTTGAAAATATCATTTTAGGTCCATGAACTACAAGTTAATATCATTTGAGGTATTTTGAACTTTTTCCGGACGAAAATGCCCTTAAGGCCTTCAAAAGGCAATTTGGACAATTCTTTCGCTACTCATCTTGCGTCAAAGATATAGAGTCCAACAATTTTTTTACTAGTATTTAATTCACTTACCATCCAAATTGAATTTAAATATAATTAAAATTTACCGTAAAAAATATGTGTTAGTTTTTCAATTATTAGATGAGTAATTATTTAATGACAATGAATTGAGACTTGATACTTTATTTTATTTTTTCAATCTAAACTGCATTTTAATAACTTGCTATAGGTGATGAGTGAATTATATTTAGTTTATTTGTTTTGAAATTAGATAGCTATTAAGTTGGATTGTCATTCGGAGATGAATTTCAAAATGGAGTTCAATTAACATCTAAATTGATTTTAAATATAAAAATTTGCCGTTAAAAATTGTTGGATTCTATTTCTCTAACGCAAGATGATTGGCAAAATAATTGTCCAAATTGACCTTTGAAGGTCTTAAGGGCATTTTCATCTAAAAAAATTTAAAATACCTCAAATGATATTAACCCATAGTTGATGGACCTAAAATGATATTTTCAAAGTTTACGGATCTAAAATAATACTTTGGCAAAGTTTGTGGACTTAAAAAGATGTTCCCTATTCAAGGAAAGTTGCATAGCTTAAATAATTTAAGCGTTATTAAGAATCTATCTATTCTTCACACAAGCTTATTAAATTTCTCCAATAAGGCTCGCTAACACTTTTGAGAGACTACGAGCAAGGTTCTTTATTTGTGGTGACACATTTTAAGAAAACTAGTATTAACACCTGTGCATAGATTTTCAAATAATGAATACAAAATATAATAAATATATAAAAAATATAAATTCTATTCAATATAAAGATTTAAAAAAACAAAAATGTATTTATTTTTTTTAACTCTAAATGAAGAATTTACTACTCTCTAATGAATGAAATATCTATACAATTTTAATTTATAATTTAAATGGAGTAAAAACAATAAAAATTAATGACAAAAAGAAGATGTGTAACTATGTTCAAAGAATATGACTTAATTAGAATAAGATATACAAATAAAGAAAATATGTGTGAGTAAAAATATTTATTGATAGGGATATGGTAGTCATTAATCCTAATAAAAAGTAAATCAAAATTTAATAGTTTAGTTAAAAAAAATTAATTGAAAATTTTCTGGAATATTAAACATATCCACATTAAATATATGAATAAATTAAATCATAAAAATTTAAAACTTCTTTGAGAAGTCAAGTTAAAAATGTTGTATTATCCAATAATCACACTTTAGTTGATTATTTATTTCTTCTATTTAACTTCATACCATAGCATAACTTGATATACATGACCTAGGACTAAATGAATTTTTAAAATTAGTAAGAATAAATTTCTTACTTCATGCTACATATGCGTATAAAAAGTAAATTGTTACTTAAAATAACGATAATATTTTATGCATCTTGGTTGTTTTGAATAATGTGACAATTTACACTACTATTTATATTAAGAAGTTATACAAACTTTATAAGTTAGATTTAATTTTAAATATATATAATTTCATCTTATTCTGTAATTATGTACACTAAATTTAAATATAAATATATTTACATACTATATATCTTTAATATTAAATATAAATAATAAATTTAGTTTTAATATTGCATACGATAATTTTAATATATAAAGGATTATAAAAAATATTTAATAAATCAGTTATTGAATTAAAGTAAATTTAATTTTAAAAATACATACTATTATAATTGTTCCAAATCTTGATTGGGAAGCTATCATTTAATTGGACCAATTTTCTATCCAATGGTTATCATTTCTCTAAATGACCAAAAGGGTAAACAATATAGCTTTATATTTTCCTTCCAAAAAGGGCAATATTGACTTTCCATCCAACTCTCCCTTTTAGTAGTATAGATTTTATTATTTTTTATAATAATACTATTGCGTGAAATATTACTATTATAAAATAAAATTTATAAAAAACACAAAATAAATGACAAACTATTATAAAAAATTAAAAAACATGAAATTATATACTAAAAAATATCAAAATATATACTAAAAATAACAAAAAGTGTGCACTTAGCAAATTTTGATCATCCAATAATCACATCTTAGTTGACTAATTATTTTTTTATGTTTAATTTCGGACTATAGCATAATTTGATATGCATGAGCAAAGAAAAAATGTATTGTTAGTATAGGAAAAAGATAAATTTTATTATTTCCCGCCATATATACGTATAAAAAGCAAATTGTCACTAAAATAAGTAATAACATTTTATCACATAAAATTTATACTACTCTTTATATTATAAGAAGTCATACAAATTTTATAAGTTAGATTTAATTTTAAATATTTAGAATTTAATCTAATTCTGTTTCTGATTTAATTTTAAGTATCTATAATTTCATCTATTTTCGAAAATATTGTGTGTGGAGGATAAGTTCTGTTGACATAGTAGTATTAGTAATGATAAAAAAAAAATGTATTCTGAATTAAGAAAATGTGTGAATATTAATGAAATAAATTACTAAAAATGAAATGTGAATTTAGTAATGAAAAAATAAGACTTATTTTTGGGCGAATGGAATAGAGTATATATATTCTCTTCATTCCACGGTAGTAAAGTCATTTCATTTTCTGCATTTATTTTGAAAAAAAAATTATACTATAAATGCAGATGGTAAAGTAATACTGAGAATTATAATGTAGAGAAGAGTCTATTTTACATTATTCTATTTTATTTTACATTGTTCACAAAATCTAATGGAGGTATTTATACAAAATTACAAAGAGTTAGTCCTAACTGATAGACTCTGCAAATTAAAATCTTTGGCTAAAAAGAATATTGAATAACAAAAGGATAAACAAAATCTAAAAGATTACTACTATTACAACTTAAACATAATAGCAAGAACTCGTACTAACAATGATATTGAAATAAATCAAATTTAAAAGATGATAGTAGATATTCATTCTTCTTGATCAATATCAAACTAAACAAAATGTCATAATTAAAATCAAGCTTTATTGTACCTAGATCAACCATTCAACTACACTATATTTATGATTATACAATAATCGGTTGATTGTGATTGAGAAACACGCATCCGATAAAAGGTTGTAGGACAAAAATAATTATCATAGAAATTCTTATAAAATAAAGCTACTGAAACAAAATTTAATTGGCAAGCTAGGATTTTTTTGGAGGGATTTAGGATCAAGGGAAGATGATACCTGAAAGAGAAGACAAAGCACAACACTGTCGTGGCGGCACGAAAACCCTTCGGCCGAGATAAAGCACACAAGAAGAGAGAGATTGGATTCTTTTGGACTCTAATAGATTGGCCGATGTCAAGAATGATAGAACCGCAGGGATGAGAAAGACAAGTGATCAAGATTATTTTGTACTGTAACTTTGACAATTTGGTGAGGTGATACAGGGGAAGAGACGATTGTCACTGACGGAACCAGCTAAGGACCAGTGCCGTCCGCCATTTTACACAGGGGAGTGAGTAGTCGTGACTGTGGAAGAATGGGGCGGTTGGAGAGTGGAATTAATTGGGGCAGAGTGAACAGAGTGATAGGACTTAGAGGAAGAAAGGAGCGAGAATTGGAATTTTGACTGGGAATTAATAGTATAATAAATCTTTTAGCTTTACTCAATGGAGTATTATTCAGGGATGTGATCAAATAAAAACTCTAAATATTGTACAAACTCAAATCTATGATCTGAACCATTGAAAAATGTCAATAGATCATAGAAAAGCATCAACAGGAAAATGTCAACAGAATTTCAACGGTAGTCAATGATTGATGTTGTGTTGATATTGTGCTGATACTGTGTTGATATTAAAATTTTGAAATTTTACACTGCGTTGATATTGTATTGAAACTGTGTTGAAACTGTGTAGAGGAGTTTTAAGTTTGTACAATATATAAGTTTGCATTTTATCACTACCTGTATTATTCAATAGTTTACTACTAGTATATTAAGAATATATATACGAACCAATATTTAATTTAAAAACCAGATCATATTTTGATTTCTATTATCTATTTAAATTTATATCTAAAAGTTTAATATTTAGCATTATAGGGTCATATTCTAATGCTTATAGCACCCTAATCCAAAATCAAGACCAAATCTCCATCCTTAGATTTTAAAATGAGTGGATGAGATTAAATCTTACGAATCTCAATAAATAGTAGACAAAATATCAACAAAAGTTGTAATACCCGCGCCAGTTTATAATTATTTGTGTTCAATATAATAATGTGGAACTAGAGAAGTAACGTCCTCTCCTTTCATTTAAATAAATGGAACGCGAGCCTTTATTGAAACTAATTCTTTCTTTTATTATTTTCGTTACAAGTAGATAGAAATAAAAATAAGGATGAGCGAGCAAATTAGAACAGACTAAAGATACACTTCGGACTAAAGAAGTTCGAATATCCTTCTACATACACAAGCTATCAAACTAGCTTTCCAATGAGTTACATGGAGTAAAAGATCGGGATGTGAGCTTTCAAACAAGCCCTTCGGTTTTCTTCCTTTAGGCCCGAACCGCGGCCCGTTCCCGAGAAGCCCGTCAGCCCGAGGATAGCGGGCTGGGCCGGGAGCAATACAGCAGCCAAGTCTTGCTCTACCCGAAAAGAAATTGAGACAATGACAAAAGTTAACAAAACCTCATATAACAAATGTGAAAATCTGCCAAGTAAGAGGAAATTCTAGGAAATGAGACGACAATACCTTGCAAAAGTGAACACAAGTTGTACTAAAAATAGCAAGCATACTCCTGCACCTCCCCACCTCAACCGAGAGCTGCAATGAGAAAACAAAAGTTCTTAAAACTAAGGAGTACAAGGCTGCAAAATCTGTGTACTAAACAATAAATTAAGGAGGGACAAACTGAGATAAAACAAGTAGAGTTTACCTCTCAATGCTGCCAAAAATTGGAGGCTTGCCTCTTTTGGAGTGGCAACTTATCCTTGACCGACTCCTTGCCATTCAACTGACCCAAACCGTCGCCCTCCAGCTGCACCAAATCAGTCCAACCCGAGCAGCCACCTGCTCCCCTGCACATCAAACAAATAACCTAATGAAGGTAGTACTTAGGCTTCAAGAAAGAGACAAATGAAATGAATTAAAGGTGCCATCTGCAGCATGAGAACAAAGAGCTTTGACAGCCCATTTAATTTCCCTAAGGTACACAAAATCAGCCTATAAAAAGCCCCTCCACCACACTTATGAACTCCCTTCCGCATAATTCAAACTTCCAGCAACATAACAAGATTGAGAGTAGGAGAGCTTGAGTTCTAAGAGCTGAAAATTCAAGCAGCTGGGGTTTCAAGAGGTAATACACCCCATCCTTTTTCTTAATCAATCTTTCATGTCATCATGTAGAAACACTAGAACCAGAAGCAATAAGCTACTGCCTTTACATCAAAAATCAACAGCTTAAGTAGTTTTCACAGCATAGAAACTCACATGTTGTTGCAACTGCCTTCAAATGTTAAAAGCCCCACCACAGTGGCACATTATAACCATTTCAAGATCAATACTCTAGCCTAAAGATCAAGCTCATTGCAGTGAGCTAAACATTAGCTCAAAACTCACAAACTCAAGTCACAATAATAAAAAAAAAAGGCCACCAACATAACTACTGTCCAAATCTCAACAAAATACATAGAAGGGAGTATAAGAACGTAGCTTTAGGGCCGAGGGGATCCTCGGAGACCGCCGGTGACGGCGAGGCCATGAGGGCAGCCGCGGGGACTCCACGGCAAGCTCCAGCTCCTGAGGTGAAGACGGTATCGCGTACACCAAGCAACGGCAGGATGGCCATTTGCAGAGCCCGATCCCAGCGTCGAATCGCCGTGGCTGTGGCTGCCTCGGCGGCGCATCCAGACGATGATGGTTGCGATAGCGATGAGGGGAAACGCAGCTCGACGGAGGGCCGGCGGCGCTGGCGGAGCAGAGCTGTGGGTGCACAGAGAGAGAGAGAGGCGATGCTCCCTCTCCTTCTCCGACGGTGCGACACCAGCGACGAGCGGCGGCCGCAAGGCGGCGGCGGCGGGTGGCGGCGTTGACGACGAGATGGCGGCGACCGGGTGAGGCGGCGATACCACCGAGAGAGATGAGGGAGGTTGGATTAGGGCTTGTGTTGTTTTGGGGAAGATGAAGGATGAGAGAGAGAGAGGCCGATGGATAAGGGGGGAGTAGTATTTGGGCCTCATTAGTTTTAGTGGTTGGGCTTCTTCTTTCTATTTTATTAGTTGGGCCTCCTAATATTTTTAATCAATGAGATGGGCTAGTGGTGTAAGTATTAATTTGGGCCACTAATTAAATTAAAGTAGGTATGAGGAATCTAATTAAATCATGAACTCTCCTAGGTTATGAATTTAGTAATTTATAGTCCGCCAATTATTTTCCACGAGGATAAGTCTAATTGTCCCGGATTTTAGTATGGGTGCTCAAATGATTAATTATGATACACTAACGATGAATAGACCTCGAGCCTAAATTTTTCTTAGTACTTAAATAAATGGCATAGGAGGTAGCACCCTCTAGTTAAGCGAATAATTTTCCAATTTAATTAAATCTACTGATTTAATTAATATTCAAGAATTCTAGAACTCTTCTAGAAATTTTTTTTTAAGAATAAAATGATCACGCACTTAGGATGCATTCATGTTTAAGCTTAATGGATATCTCAAAAATCTAATTAAGTATCATTTTATTTCCTAAAGGGACGTCTTCGAACGTCATCTAAGACCAAGTTAAGGAAATTTCGGAAGGAGCTTTAGCTTTTGAGGTGGGCATTCTTTCAAAACGTGATTTCAGTATGAAAATGTGAATCTTTGCTCAAGTATATTGTCATGCCATGTTTTGTTTTATGATTACCTATCTGCTTGGCTATGCCAATTTAAGTTAAATCGAATTCGGGTCCCAGTAGGGCCGCAAACCCTACTCGGACTAGTGTACACATAAGGGGATCGTGAGCTAACAAAGGAGTTGGCCGGTCCAGTGACCGTCGTGGAATGTGGCCACATTCCCGGTTCACATCAGTTTCAGATATGGTATATCCATGTTATGTGATTGCGCAATCAAAATCTTTACTAAAGGAAAAGTATTTAGTGACTCGGGACTTTTAAGTAAAACCCCGTGATCACTTAACTGTGGCATTGACAATTAAAGATAGAACTATTTTTGGCAATGTGCCCACTGAGTATATCAAATACTCAGCCTTGCATGTTATTTTCAAATGTGCAGGTTGAACGTGGACGAGCAGGCGAAGGTGTTGGGACAAGCTTTTTAAATAAGTAGTTAGGTAGCCCAAAGTAGCATGTCTTCATACGTGCTATTTTGTCTTGGACTCTTCCGCTGAAATCTAGAGTTATGTGCTAGAAAGCTATGAACTTAGTCTTGATACTCTGAACACGTTTTGACTATGTACCCATATGCCTTTGATACTATTGATTTAAGTGATTCCATCATTTTTATTGTTGTCCCTTGATTACTGAGAATTGTTTAGTCGCGAAATAGCTACGCTCACTAGCACTAGGGAGTTGTGGTCGTGACAGGGTAATATCTTCATTATGTTATCATATGATAATTTTCGTGAATATTTTTTTATATCAACATAGTGTATTACAAATATCAACAATATCACATAAGAATATCAACACTAGTACAAGAAAATATCAACACATATTTATTGAGATTTTTACATGGTTTTATTGAGATTTTTTTATGTATTTGTTGATAAAAATCAGGTTATCAACATTTACGAAAACTAAAACAAAAAATATCAAATTTCATCATCCGAACGTTGTCGGAACATATGCAATTGAGATCTCGTTGGAATCCTTATAAAATTATCTTTAATTTAATATATTTTTTGCGAAAAAATAATTTAAATTGAGAGAGTTACATAAATTTAAAGTTTTTAAGATGATTTTAATGAGAGTGAATTGACATTAATACCCTCTAATTTTATTTATTAATTTTCTTAATTAAAAATATAATTCATGTGGCATTATTTCAACCACTAGATCTTCTAATCTAATGGTTAAGATTTAGTCTTAGTTTAGAATTGCTAATTAGTTAGCAATTGATCACTCCCCTGTCATTATAATTATTAGAAATGGGCCAATCACCCCTTAAAAGGCCTCATAAGGGGGAGGGTTATCCACACTTATATAGAGAAGCTAGGATCATCACCAAGCCGATGTGGGATAAGATATTAGAGTTTTAACACGCCCCCTCACGTGTGGGCCAGAATGACGCATCGGACTTCCATCACGTGGGTAGGCAAGAGAAGAGATAAAGAGATAAACCATCATCGACTTGGGCCTGCTCTGATACCATATTAGAAATGGGCCACTCACCCCTTAAAAGGCCTCATAAGGGGGAGGGTTATCCACACTTATATAGAAAAGCTAGGATCATCACCAAGCCGATGTGGGACAAGATATTAGAATTTTAACACGCCCCCTCACGTGTGGGCCGGAATGACACATCGGACTTCCATCACGTGGGTAGGCAACAGAAGAGATAAAGAGAATAAATCCATCATCGACTTGGGCCCTGCTCTGATACCATATTAGAAATGGGTCACTCACCCCTTAAAAGGCCTCATAAGGGGGAGGATTATCCATACTTATATAGAAGAGATAGGATCATCACCAAGCCGATGTGTAACAAGATATTAGAATTTTAACAATAATCATATAACACGTAATAAAATTGTCATTAAGTGAATCCTCTTTTGACATAAAATGCAGCAATATGCAATAATAGATATTATAAATGTCAGGAAACCTTGATGCGATAATTGGATAGGATATATATATTGACATCTTTTATGAAGTATCATATTGTAAGTGTTAGAATAGCTCATTTTTCTAAGCAGTGTACCGTTCTATTATTTAGCGGATAAAGGTAAAGAAATTGTATGTTAAGAAAAGCCAGGTCATTTCATTGAACCTATTAATTATCATTACAGCATCCGCAATGGTCGGCTAGCGACCGGCTAGTCGATTCTTCGCACTGGCCGATCGGCTAGCCGAACCATTTGAGGCGGCAAGCGGCTAACCGGCGAGCCGATCGGCGTGGGCTGGCCGATTGGTGGGCACTGGCCGATGCGCTAGCCGATCGGCCAGCGCCGATTTTTGTTTTTTTTTGTTTTTTTTTTTTACAAATCTATATAAACGCGATTTTCGTTTCATTTTCATTTGCACCACTTGTTCTAACGAGTTTTCTCTCTCTCTAACTTTCTGTACAAGAGCATCATCGCGCGATGAGTAACGCGGGTGGTAGCGGTGGTGGTAGTGGTGGTAGTGGTGGGGATGCTGAGGAGTACGAACGGAGGATGAACGAGGCTATGAATGCCTACATGAACCGTGAGATGGAGCGGTACATGCGTAGGGTGGAACAGCAGGCGATACCTCGCCCTCCACGAGTTGTCCACCGCCGAGCAATGATTGATCGGGATCACGTAGCTGCACATCTCCCGCCAACATGTTCTGGCGGCGTTTTAGAATGCGCAGGGAGTTGTTTATGCGCATCGTTGGGGCATTAGAGCGTCAATATCTGTGTTTCCGCTTCAGGCACGATGCGGCTGGCAGACCCGGCCACACCCCTATTCAAAAGTGCACGGCGGCAATCAGGCAGTTGGCCTACGGAGGCGCGGCAGACATGTGGGATGAGTACCTCCACATCGGTGAGTCGACAGCCCTGAAATGTCTGAAGGATTTCTGTGGGGGCGTGATAAGCGTTTTCGGTGAGCAGTACCTTCGAAGCCCTACTCCCGAAGATTGTCAGAATTTGATGCAGATGCACGGGGAGAAGCATGGGTTCCCCGGGATGTTAGGCAGCATAGATTGTATGCATTGGGAGTGGAAGAATTGTCCGACTGCCTGGAAGGGGGCCTACACGACCGGCTACAAGTCAAAGAATCCCACGATAAACCTCGAGGTCGTAGCTGATTACCGGCAGTGGATCTGGCATGCGTATTTTGGGGTAGCCGGGTCGAACAACGACCTCAACGTCCTGAACTCGTCTCCCCTCTTCAACGAGAAGTGTCAGGGCGTCGGTCCAACCGTCTCATTTGTGGCCAACGGCAACTGGCATGATATGGGCTACTACTTGGCGGATGGGATATACCCTCGGTGGCCGGTCTTTGTGAAGACGATCAGACAAACAAGTGATGACAAGAAGGCCTACTTTGCGGAACGACATGAGTCGGCATGCAAGGACGTGGAGCGCGCATTTGGTGTGCTATAGTCTCGATGGGCGGCAATTAAGGGTCCAACGCGTTTGTGGGATGTCGGATGCGTTTCCCAGATAATGTACGCCTGCATTATCCTGCACAACATGATTGTCGAAGACGAAGGCGTACAACTGACTAGTTGGGTCAATGACGATGAAGCCGGTCCAAGCCACGGAACGGCCACCCCTAGTGTACGACAGGGGGTACCTCTCGATGAAGCCGGCCGCCTCAAGGAATTTGCCAACATGCGCCAAGTGGATGCTCATATTCAACTCCAAAAGGATATAATTGAAGAGTTGTGGGCACGGAGGATTGCACGGCGATAGTTTTTTTTCTTTATTATGTACCTTTTTAAATGTAATTTTTTTTTATCTATGTACCTTTTTTAAATGCAATTAATGAATTTTCCCGTATATTTCTCGTAAATTTAATTCCGTAATTTAATCGTAATTTTAATTCCGTAAATGTAGTATATTTTGAATTATTTTTATTGCGGCTGGCATATGGCTGGCCTAAATCTGATGTGGCAGGTGGATTTTCTAGTGTTGCTGACGTGGCAGGAGAGAGAATGGCTAGCCTATTGCTAGCCTATGTACCATTGTGGATGCTATTGCGTAACATTTCCACAGTCGCTTTTTTGATATTATCTGCTTATCTCATTTACATTTATGAGTCATCACTTATTACCCATCATCATCTTACTGTTTGTCGTAAAGTCCAGTTTTCAATTTTCTCTGTTCATCATTTTACGTCTAGATAATCTTAATTCTCAGCTTATAGCTCCTCTATTTTATTACCAATTTACCATTATATAATTTGTATATTATTTTATCGGTACGTTTAATATACGTGTCACAATAGATTTTCCGTGTTACTTTGAATTCGAATGTATCGGTACAATAAAGATATTTATTTGATGTTGAAATTCAAATTCTCAAGAACGATTTCCATTTGAGCATATGTATATCAAATATATTGTCGCAAATAAAATAATATTTTCATAAAAGTAAAAATTGTTATTTAAATTATAGTTTTTGGTTAACTTCTTGTTAATATCACAACTTTTCCTGCAAAATAAATTACTCCCTCCGTCCGTAAATAGGAGTCTCGTACTCTCATTTTCCTATTTAAATCCATCTACGAACAAGAGTCCACGTTCATTTTTATTAAAAATAGTAATAAGGCCTCACACTCCACTAATTCATTCAACTCACATCATATTTATCATATTTAAAACTAATATATACAAGTGAAACTCATATTCCACTAAATTTTTTTCACCTACTTTTTTTAATTAGCTTTTCTTAAAACTCGTGTTGAAGAGAAATGAAACTCTAATGATGGATGGAAGGAGTTTAACTTTAGTACAATTTGCAAAACGTCCGTGAAATTTCAGAAATCTATCAATATATAAAGTGACAGTTTTTTGAACTGCCACCTGTCACTGTTTTTGGCGGGGAAATGAGGTTCTGTGTATTTTTGTTTTTATTACTTGGCTTCTTTCACGTACGTTTGTTACTGTTTTTACACGAAATCTGAAAGCAATTTATGGTTCCAAGGTTTGTTATTTTGTTTTTTTTTCCGTTTTTTATCTATACTTTTATTGGTATGTGCACTTAAACCTATTCTATTACAAATATAGAGATATCAGATAAACTATATATTCATTTTTGAAAAGGGATTGAGATACATATTTACTCCAGATTCCAATGCAATAAATACCTGAACAAACATAAAAACAAAATATTAGTCTGCATACATTTAGAACCTGAACAATAGGACGAAGAAATCTCATTTTTTGAACCAAGCATCTTTGCAAAACTCTAAAGAAGAATTTATTTTGATGGATGTCGACCCAGAGAAATATGAAGAATTCGTATATACTTTAATAATTGACAGAATTTTGATTCAATTTAAAATTTAAAAAAATACTGAGAGAGATTCACATTTTCTACCAATGCAATTAATACCTGTGATATGAATAGTTAGATAATAAAATCACATATTTATAACATAAAAAATGGGGGGGGGGGGGACAGGTTATTAAATGGAGAACAAAAGACTACAAAAGTCATTCATGCAAATCAATAGCAATTACTTTATCAGATTCCAATGCAAGGTCTCATTGAACAAAGTTAAAAAATGTGTTAGGTTCTATATTTAAAATCTAGATTATAAGTTTAAAAGTCAGTAATAATAAACTTTAGTATTCTATGAATAGTATTCTAGATCATGAAATGATAAGCAGTTATAGAAATTAATGTGCACCCATTAGGGCTAAGTTCCTAACCTATTTGTGAACATACTTTATATTCATAGATTAAATAGAAAGAATGTGTAGAATTGTAGTAAGCATATGATTAATATTTTTGTATTAATCATAGATGATAGAATGTGTAGCAATCATAGTATTAAAGTAAAAACAATTAAAAAGCAAGAATTACATACCTCTTTTTAAAAACTGAGTTCAGAATCAGTAGGAGTAGGCTTTGTTGCCTCTCATACTTGCCATCTCATCTTTTTCTTTTTTCTCTGTAATAATAATACTCTGTTTATTAAGATGTATACTAAGATTTACTTCAGCTAATAAACTATTTCATTTATACTTTACTAACCGTAATATTATGTTTCCAGGTGGTTGTAATAAATTCTATATATTAAATGTAATCGGTTTCCAACTGACAGACTATACTAAACTCTATTTATTCTAAGATTTACTAAACCTTTTATATAATACATATTTAATATTTTACTAATCATAATAATATATTTCATGAATGATAATTAATTTCAGATTCTTTTTTATTGTGGTATTTGGAAGGTCCTTTCTATGATTATGTTTTTATGGGGAACATGCATACTTTTGGAGTACACAACAGGCCCACCTCCCACGTTTTTTCCTCTATAAAACCTACTGATTATCCTTCCAAAATTACTATCAACTGAAACAAGCAAATGAAATATTAGGTAGTTCAGCCTTTTTACCTCCACATTTCTTTCTTCCCAAATTTGTTCTCTTTTCATCTGCTTCGAATAAATCTTCTTCATTTCATGATTTTTAGTGGCTTCCTTTCAAAGCTGCAATATTCAAAAAGTAGCATTGTTGAATATTTATTTATTACATTGCCAACATTCATATGAACTGAATCGTGCAACTGTTTATTGATCTTAGCTTCAGACTCTTTACACCTTATTGTATTATGCGTTTTGAAACACACTCTTGATCCTCTGTAGTGGATGTTTTCCGTTCTATGTTTGTTAAATTTTCTTCTCAAACCTGCAAGATACAAGAAAAGTTAGCAGCCTTAACATATCAATCTTTTGTTTTTGTTTTCTCCATGTTTCAGCTAAGTGATTCTTTCCTGTTCTGTTCTTGCTTTTTGATGTTAAATTTCAGTTTCGAATACTCATTTATTATTCTTCTAAAATCATTTACAACTGAATATTGATCTTGGCTTAGCTTCTTTACCTTATTATTACTGAGACTCTTTATCCCACTTTAATGGATGTTCTTCATCCCATATAAAAACATAAATTTTGGTCCTCAAACATGCAAGATACAATAATAGTTAACTGCAAAGTTAACATATCTATCTTTTTTTTTGTTTTCTCTATGTATCAGGCTTGCATGAAACAAGATATTGTGCAACACTTCAGTACTTTTCATATCCTTGCCATTGGAGGAGTAAGAATTTATTAGAACTCACGTTTTGCATGAATGCATATCACATGTCATTTTTGCACAGTTTGTCCCTGCAGTTAAAATGTGAAATTATTTGTTACTTTCAGTATTTAGCTGCATGTCGATTCAATATGAATTTGAATTTTCAGTTCCTGTAAATATTCACTGACCTCATATTTTAGTTTGTATGCAATCTTTGTTCTTTTTATGTTCATTAAGATGATTCCCTGCAATAAAAATTCAAGTAGCATTCAGTATCTTAACATTGAAAGCAATAACTTAGTCAATAGTTCTATGAAAGTTGTTTTTTCCTTTTTTTGGCAGCAATGTTACTTGCTGATTCATATCATCACCTGCACAAAACATTAATTGCTTCAAATACTGCATATGCATTAAACAATTGAGTGATTTTGAATATTTTTTTTGGCAGAAAGCACCAACTGAAGTAATGGCACCTTTCATTACCATGATCGTATGGTAAGTTTACTAATTTCAGAAAATCAGTATTATAGTAAACTATCTAAATGAAACAGGGGCCTTTAAAAGATCAGTTTAATATAAAAAAGACGTATTCATTCTTGGAAGTTTTTTTTTTTATTTTTGTTTACAGGGCACCAGGTTCCAAGCATCATCTCCAAAGAATTCATGCTAGAAAGTTGGTTTTCTACTTAGGGAAGGAGTGATTTTCTTCATTAGGATTTTTGTGAGGGCAAACAATCTCAGAAATAAGACTACCAGTTACCAATAGAGGCTTACCATGGTTGCTAAAACAGGAAGTTTTAAAGTGACTGACTGTAAATTCCTATTTTGCATGTTTCATGTAAGACCCTTTAGGAAAACTTTTCAAAGCTACGGAAGAATCATTCTTTGGGACCGAGAGGCTACCAATCTATTAGGAAAGTGTTTCTGATGTTGTTTCAGTAAATTAGGTATATATCTTAAGACATTTTATATTTGATTCTAAGTTGTAAATTTTTGTATTTTTTAGCACCAAAATTGTTTCAGTATTTTTTGATTCTAAGTTGTTTCAGTATTTTTTGTATTTTTATATTTGATTCTAAAAATCAGTTGCAAATTCGTGCAACTGATTTTAGCACCAAAATGATCACATTATCACAAATATTAGCAAAGTATGCAATTCAAGAAATTTTTGAATTACCTTTAATGCATAGCTTCAGTTTTAGTGTTTTTGTGCTCAGAAAAATCAGATTGTTGTTTATTAGTATTGAAGTATTGCATATATATTAAATTACTATTCTAATGTTGAGTAATTACTAAATTACCTTGAACACAAAACACCATATTTAGTCTTTTTGTACTACTTAAATGTCTTTCTCTTCCTATGCAGAATAAGAGAGTAAACTTTATGAGTTAATTAAAATAAACATGTTGCAGATACAAATTAAAATATTTTATAGGTTATTACCTTTAAGACTGAAATGTAAGTAGTATTTAAAAACCTAATGGTACTAAAAACTTAGAACAACACGTTCAGTGACATTCAGTTTGTATAAAATAATAGTACATGAAAGATGTTGGAGTATAAGTAAATTTCGAGGATTGGAGAAAAAAGAAATTTGTTTTGATTTTACCTTAAATCAAAACCGTCTTCGATCTAACCGAATAACTTCTGAACGCCTTGAATTGGGGCTGGGGTTTGCGATTCTATACTGTCGTCGGTTAAATTGAATAGCTTCTGTTGGACGTGGATAAGCCTGTGTCGGCAAGAGTTTGCGCAGGCAGCGTGGATAAGACTATGCTGGCTAGGTTTTGTGCCGGCGATGTCGGCGCTTTGGTTGTCGCCGCTAAAAATCGGCGGAGTAGGGTAGAAGCTTTAGAGTTTGTGGTGAGACGACGCAGTTTTGGCAAGGAGACATCGCGATTCAGTCCGTTGTGGTCTGATGTCGCAGTTTACGTCTGTTGATGGCGGCGATTCAGTCGCCGGAGCTGAAGATCGCGGAGTCTTCGAATTTCTAGGGTTTGTGTGTGTCGGCGATGCTGAGGAGAGAAGAAATGGTGAAAAACTGTATTTATATGTTGTAATAATCAAGCTTAGAAATTCCTAAGTACGATTAATTTAATTAGCTGTAATCTCTCATTAATTTAATCTGCTGCAAAGTGTAATTGTTTTAATTATTCAGTAATTGGATTAGAGTTGTGGGCCATTTTGTGTATATGACGTTTGGGCCATGAGTATTGTTTCTTTGGGCTATTGCTCTTATATACTGTAGTATTTTACTTTTTTGGATTGTTTGGATATTCTAATTCTAATATAATTAGAATTAAATTCAAAGATTAATTATTTTATTATTGTAAAATATATTTCTATTTTTGTTTTATTTTACATAAATTTAAATTTGAATTATATTTTATTTATTTCGGTCGTACTAATAATTATTTATTTTTTTGTAGTCGATGTGGGTGGATCAATTGGAAGTCCTATTATTTATGGCGAACATAATTCATGTATTTGAATCAGAATAAATTTGTTTCGTCAATTTTAAATTGACATGAGGATTTTTAATCACTCTTTCTTTTAAATATCAATATTTTATAAATGCATTTAGAAATGCCACCTTTTCATGAAAGACGTTTATCTTTAACTGATATTCATATGTTGGAATATAAGTTTCTTAACTAAATTTTTATTAATACTCACTCCATCCCAAGAAAAGATGTCACACTTGTGGCGGCACAAATTGTTTGACAGAAGCATTATATATTTTTGAGTTAATAACGTTTTAGAACTAAGTATGAGTAACTAAGTGTTGCTTTTGTTTAAAAATCGTTTGGGCCTTTATTTTCGGCTATTGTAATGTATCTGAGGTTGGGCTTGACATTTTATTTTTTTTGGACTTTTCTTTATAATTGAATTGGATTGTGAGTTAAATTTAATAAAAAAAAATCGGCCCCTTTGTCAATTTATGTCTTAATTTAGAAAATTTTGGATTTTTGTAATGAAATTGTGCTTTTATGGTGTAATTGTTTTGTAAATGTGTTAATTCTCTCTAATTTTCTAAAATTTGTAAATAATTATTGATTTGTGATTTTATTATAGTTAATTTACTTTTATTCATCTAATAATAAATTTTTTGGGGGTAGTTGATATCGGTGGATCCGTTGATATTCTCATTGTATATATAATTAATTTACACATTCGTTTGTGTTTTCTATATTAATTTCCAAATTATTTAGTTATATACTTTTATATGATTAATAAGATGTTACTATTCTTTACTACTCTCTCTGTCCTTCTATAAGCTAGACGTTTCTTTTCGGGCTTCGGCTGTTGTTTTGCGAAGATAATAATAAATATTTAAAGTGAAAGTGGATCGGAAGTAGAGTAAGGGAGAGAATAATACATGAGAGAGTCATATTTACATTATTCTCTTACTTACATTACTTTCTCTTCACTCTAACTATTTTTCATTATTTTCGCAAAACAACGGCCGAAAAAGACGCCTCACTTATAGTGAGACACATAGAGTACATTTGTTTCATTTAACATCCACATAATTGCACTTCATTTCTAATTTTTAAAGTTGAAGAATGATTTTAATTGGTTCATCAAAGGATTTTACTTTTAACACGTGAATTTAATTACTTTATAATACGATTCTAAATTCTTTAATCCTTAGTCGCACACCTCCTCTTTGTCATTTAATGTATTTTATTTTATTTCACTCATATAAAAAATTTAAACGGTATATAATCGTTTTGGTTTATATGAAATGTTTCAAAAGAGTGGGTTGAGAGAAGTACATTTCTCTTTTTATTATTGTTTATAATTTTATGAATACTTATTAAAATATTTATTTTAATTAGCACTATAAACATAATTATATTATCGTTATCCCTTTTTTATATTTTAATCTACTTATCTTAGAATTTATTTTCATTATTTGAATTATTTGGAAATTTTATGACCCGTGCATAGCACGGGTGGTAAAAACTAGTTGGTGGTAGTTTGAAAGCCGAATCTTTAGACGTCAACAAAATGCTGGTTCTTTAAAACATTATCGTTTATTTATTTTAAACAAATTTTAGGGAATTATTCTTAGTTTGTATCATTGATGTCTGAATTTTAGGGCTTTACTATTGGTTTGTAACTTCGATTTCACGATTGCAAATCGCAACTTAGCGTTGCGCGGAAGTTAGCTTGGGGTTCGCAACTCACAAACCCAATTCTGGCATTCACGATTTGGCCTTAATATGAGACAATTGCAAATTATAATAAGGTTATGATTTAATAAGTATAACTTGTAAGTTATGAGAGATTTAACACAAATTATCAATAAAAAAATTGCGAAATTAATGACAATTTCACCGTTCAAACTTATCTGTGGTGGACAGTAGAATTTACGAAAGGTGACTTACTATTATTCACAAACCTACCTTAATCTGGCTATTTTTCTTCGGATAACTTAGGCACATCATATATGTTAAATTGAACGAGGTAGATTTCGAATCGAGTGTTCTAGATTCTGTGTAATAACTAAAAATTAGTTTACAGATTTTTGAAATTCAAAAAATCTGCCTTTCAAGTCCACAAGATCCATTTGACTAACTTTAAATTACATTCCAGACAAGACAAATTTTACCTGTTCTGCACATAATTGCCGTTGGATTTCCAGCACCTTGCATTTCTGTATTTTGTTAGTATTCAAAGTCAAAATTATTTGTTCTCAATTCTAAAAATTTATATGTTCCAAATCTTTTACAAAACATTTCTTAGACTAAAATAACTTTCTTATGTTATCAGAATTATTTGTATTTTAGTTCTAACAATTTGTTACTAGGTAGGTCCAGGTTCAAAATTGAAGTACGGACTAACAAATTTACATATAAAAATTAATTGAATTTTCTATTTAATACAGTCAAGAACTAGTATAAATATCCTCTTTATCATTCATCATTTTCATTGTATTTTGAATCCACATATCTCCTTACTGGCTCTGCACTTTGGTAAACATTCTTCTCTTCTTCATCTCTATTTTCCTTATCATTTTTTATAAGCAATCTCGACTAACTTATTTAATTCATGTTGTAGAAAACCTTCATCATGTGGGAATTTGATAGAAACAATGTTCCAATGGCTTCTTTCCATGCTATGATGCATGGAATTCACATTTTATTAGTGGATCATGATGCAGAAGCTTTAATCAATACAGCCAAGCAACTCGAATTGTGCCAGTACAAAGGTATGTAAAAATTCCCAATTTTCTTACTGAATTTACTTTCAAATTAGATCCTCTCAAATCTTTGTTTTTTCATGAATTGAGAGATATAATGTTGGCGAAGAGTAGTTCATTTGTATTAGTCTTTTTAATTGGTCGATTTTGATTATTTTTTAGAAGAATCTTTTCATTCACCGATCTTGTAAATTCGGGGATGAGTGGACTTATACAAATTTACTTCTGATTTTGTTTTATTTACTTATTTGGAATGTAATTATGCTATTAATGATGTTTGAGTGTATGCTGTTGTGTATTACTTTAATTCGTTTTTTTAATTAAACCAAGGTGAACTCTTGTTGCTATTACTATTTAATTCTTATTAATATTATTGTTTTGCAAAATTTGATTCGTTAAATTACTACGACTTCCAATTACTAGAAGAAAAATTTCTCTTGCTTGTTATACCCAAACACTTCAAGTTTCATGTATAAATTTTTTAAATATTACGCAGTTAATTAGGATTAAAAATCAGATCTGTAAGTACACTATATTATATCTATTACAAGAAGTCGATCAATAGTTGTCAAATATTTCCAATCATTTATTTCCATTCTCTATATATCTTGTGCACGACACAATTTAGTGATGTATAGAAAAATATTTACTATATTTTTTTATTTTGTTTATTCATCAGTTACATTCGTTGAGCACGCATCTGCTGCTATAGCGATGCTTGCGACCGGAAAGGCTAAATTTGATGTTGTGATGGCGAACATCGACTCTCCTGATCTCCATGGATTCAAACTTCTTCAACATGCAGTCTACATGTGCATCCCAGTTGTTTGTAAGTTCAATATATACATTAATTTTCTATATTTGCATAATTGTGAAAATTTATGATTTTATTGACATCCTTTGATATTTATATAGTGATGTCTGAAGACGACGATGCGTTCATAGCCATGAGGGCTCTCGAACATGGAGCTTTCCTTCACATCAAGAAGCCTATGTCAATGGAGTTTTCTCGATGCTTGTGGCAACATGTTGTGAGGGAGAAGACGAGAATGGCAAGGGATAGGAACATGTTTATGGCATCGAACAACCTTGGACCGATACAAGGGGTTGAGTTTAGGGAAGCGGTTCAATTAAGGGACGAAAACCCTAACCCTAACCCTAGCATGAAGAACAAGGGCAAATACAAGAGTAAAGCTAGGGGTAGAAGCGACGATTATGGCGAGGAATACGATTCGGGAAGGATGGGTCACAAGGGTAATGTGAGGAGAAAAATGTGTACCGAGTGGACTCAAGAACTGCATGCCAAGTTTATGAATGCGATCGAACAACTTGGTGAAGGAAGTATGTGTTCCATGACTTGTTCATTCAAATTATACTATTTCCACATTACATATAATTAATTATGTCATGTTACTTTCTAGGATGTTTCCCCAAAGAAATCCTAGAGATGATGAATGAGCCGGGCTTAACAAGAATGCAAGTGGCAAGCCATCTTCAGGTTAGGCTCTGTTTTGTTAATTTTCCATGTGTTGTTATGTCAAGGCATTGAATTGGATGAAATTTTATAGAAATGTCGAAATGATAACTGGCGAGCTCCAGAAGAGCGAAAATCGACCCCACATCCTCAACAGGCAAGTTCGAGTGGGAGTGGACCCCAATCAAAGCCACGAAGATTCGGTTCAAAACCCCTACCCTTATCGGAGACCCAAACACCAAGCAAAATGGGAAATGGATCAATCCCTGCATCTGATGACTACTTACATTTTCTGGATATGGATAGCCTCACCCCTACCACCAACCAACAGGTAATTAAGATACCTTTCAATACACTTTTCTATATGCATTTTCCTTCAATTTCAGTTACTAATTACCTTATTTATACAGAATTGTGGCGAAGCAACTTCCCAGAGCAAGAGCGCGTGGAGTTCCGACACATCAAATCTGGACAGCGATCACTCTGAAACTAAAGCCAAACCTTAACTTTATCATATATTCATTTACCTTTTTTGTCTTTTCTTTGTAACTACAGTTACCTATACTGTCTCAAATGTTGACTATGGTTTTGTTACTTTGGTTTCTTGCCTTTTTTTCAGAATTTTAATGTGACCTTTCTCATTTTGAATGAGGCATCAATATTAATTCTCGTTTGATATCAATCTTCTCCTTCCAATGCGCAGCCTACTTTCCTTTAATTCTTTTATTTGTTCAAATAAAAGCATCAATTGACTGAATGAATGAGAAAAAAATCTTAGCATTAGCGAAATAATACTATTAGAAATGGATCACTCACCCCTTAAAAGGCCTCATAAGAGGGAGGGTTGTCCACACTTATATAGAGAAGCTAGGATCATCACCAAGCCGATGTGGGACAATGACTTGGAGAATTTAACACGCCCCCTCACGTGTGGGCCGGAATGACACATCGGACTTCCATCACGTGGGTAGGCAAGAGAAGAGATAAAGAGATAAACCATCATCGACTTGGACCCTGCTCTGATACCATATTAGAAATGGGTCACTCACCCCTTAAAAGGCCTCATACACTTATATAGAGAATGTTAAATTCTCCAAATCATTGTCCCACATCGGCTTGATGATGATCCTAGCTTCTCTATATAAGTGTGGATAACCCTCCCCCTTATGAGGCCTTTTAAGGGGTGAGTGACTCATTTCTAATATGGTATCAGAGCAGGGCCCAAGCCGATGATGGATTTATCTCTTTATTTCTTCTCTTGCCTACTCACATGATGGAAGTCCGATGTGTCATTCCGGCCCACACGTGAGGGGGCGTGTTAAAATTCTAATATCTTGTCCCACATCGGCTTAGTGATGATCCTATCTCTTACATATAAGGATGGATAATCCTCCGCCTTATGAGGCCTTTTAAGGGGTGAGTGACCCATTTCTAATATGGTATCAGAGCAGGGCCCAAGCCGATGATGGATTTATCTCTTTATTTCTTCTCTTGCCTACCCACGTGATGGAAGTCCGATGTGTCATTCCGGCCCACACGTGAGGGAGCGTGTTAAAATTCTAATATCTTGTCCCACATCGGCTTGGTGATGATCCTATCTCTTATATATAAGGATGGATAACCCTCCGCCTTATGAGGCCTTTTAAGGGGTGAGTGGCTCATTTCTAATATGGTATCAGAGCAGGGCCCAAGTCGATGATGGTTTATCTCTTTATCTCTTCTCTTGCCTACCCACGTGATGGAAGTCCGATGTGTCATTCCGGCCCACACGTGAGGGGGCGTGTTAAAATTCTAACATCTTGTCCCACATCGGCTTGGTGATGATCCTATCTCTTATATATAAGGATGGATAACCCTCCGCCTTATGAGGCATTTTAAGGGGTGAGTGGCTCATTTCTAATATGGTATCAGAGCAGGGCCCAATCGATGATGGTTTATCTCTTTATCTCTTTTTTTGTCTACCCACGTGATGGAAGTCCGATGTGTCATTCCGGCCCACACGTGAAGGGCGTGTTAAATTCTCCAAATCATTATCCCACATCGACTTGGTGATGATCCTAGCTTCTCTATATACGTGTGGATGACCCTCCCCCTTATGAGGTCTTTTAAGGGGTGAGTGGCTCATTTCTAATAAATACACCAGAGTAATTTAGTTTGTAGGAATATTTGAGAGGACAATTGGTGGAATATATGATAAATTGTTTTGGAGATGGTGATGTGAGCAAACTAATCAACACTTTATTTTTGCCGCCTTGCAGAAGAGCAACGTCCGTGCCATTGGGCCGGGCCCATAAATAGTGAAGAACATGCTCTCCGTGGAAAGTACGATTATGCATGCTCTAAGGCTATATATGTGGATTATACTTTTATTTTACTGTAAAATAAAAAGATGTGATGAATAAAATGGGTTTATGAATAGAATCATCCCTAAATTATTAATTAGTCATTTAATATGGCCATTGATTCGGTTTTTTTTTTTTCGTCCTAATACAAGTGGTACAAGTGATGGATTTCTTTTTTTTGTTGTCCACCATACGCAACTGCTTTTTTAAATTTAACGAAAAGCAATACATTTATTCTTTTTATTTTCCTATTTTCTATTTTACTCTGTCTCATGTTCTATTCTCCCCACTTACTCAATAAATATCATTTTCTTATATCTTATACCCAAAAGAAATCAATCATTTATAGTGAGACGGTAAAAGGCAATACTACTATATTGTACTACCTCCGTTCCATAGTAATGGAGGCGAAACTTTCGGCACGGAGATTAAGAAAAGTTGTGTTAGGTGAGTTAAGTAAAGAGAGAATAAAGTGGAAAATGAAAAAGGTAGAGAGATGGAGAGAAAAAAAAGTAAGAGAGAGTAAAGTAGGTGCGGAAAAATGTGTTGACTTTTACTAAAAAGGAAAATGACTATATTACTATGAAACGTACCAAAATGACAAAATAACTCTATTACTATGGAACGGAGGAGTAGATTATAGGGTAAAATAATTAAATTCATAATTATTTTATCATATTTTACTTAAAATTGGAGCAAATCTTGCTCTAGGGACCCTTTTATATTACTTCATTCATTCCTTGAAATTATGAATCATTTCCTTTTTTTAGCCCATTCCTTAAAATCATTGATTTTCTAATTTAGAAAAAAAAATTTATCTCATTTAGTAGGATTCATTCTTTATTAATAATATTTAATTATTATTATTTTTACTTTATTAATTCTCTATTAGAATTTGTGTCTTTTCAAACATTATATTTAATTATTATTCTTTTTACTTTATTAATTATCTATTAAAATTTGTGTCTTTTCAAACATTATATTTTTAAAGGATAAATGGAGCAATATTTGTCTAAAAGAAATAAAATTATTCATTTTTGGGTCTTGTGTACTTGATAAGCCCATTTAAAATTTCCATAAATTTAAATTTCGAGCCCATTAGTCTGAGACTCTGAAATGAGTGACATATTATTCCTACCGAACAGCCCCTTACTAAGCCCTAATTTCACCCCCAAATTTTGAACACGATCGATTCTCCTTCGAAAAATCCCCCAAGTCGTTCTCTGCATCCGAAAGTCTCCTCAATCTAAATTCTCAGAAACACTCGCTACTCCCATCATTTTTGCAGCTGAGGTATATCTCTCTTGATGTACATATCTATGTATGTGGAAAGGAAACATTTTTGTTTTCATGTCGTGATTGAAGTAGTGAACCGAAGTTAATTTAGCAGGGTTTTCTTGAATTAAGTGATAGTGTGTGAAATCCTCTTGCTTAAATAGTTAAATTTCACCACAAGTTGTATTCAAATGCTTAGTCAGCTGCATTGCGACCTACTTGGGACTGTTCACTGTTATTTGTTCATTTAGATTACTCCCTCCGTCCCAAGATATTAGACCAACTTTCCCTTTTAGGATGTCCCAACATATTAGACTCATTTCATTTTTTAGCAAAAAACATCTATCTTATTTTATTCTCCACCTACTTTTTTCTCTCTTCTCTCCCCTACTTTTTCCCCCTCTCATACTTTACTCTCTCCACTTTAACTATTTAAATATCAATTCCTTAAATCATGTGCCCAAAAGAAGCGAGTCTAATACTCCGGGACGGAGGGAGTATTTTTTTCGTCAAAGCTTTTTTTTTTTCCCTAATTAGTAGATTGGTAATATCGTGAATTGTCGCATAGGATTTTTTTAGTTTGAAAGAATGACGGAGGTTGGTGAAGACGTTATGCCGAAGGATGCCAAGATTGTGAAGGAATTATTGAAGTCAATGGGTGTCGATGACTACGAGCCTCGTGTCGTAAACCAGTTTTTAGAGCTCTGGTATCGCTATGTTGTTGATGTGCTGTCCGATTCACAGGTGTATGCAGAGCATGCTGGGAAGTCTGTCATCGACTCTGATGATGTTAAGCTTGCAATTCAGTCCAAAGTCAATTTTAGTTTCTCGCAGCCTCCACCTCGAGAGGTAGTTTTTGGATTCTTTTGAGCTAATATGAAGTGCTTTCTTTAATGGGTTTGCCTATGATGCTAGTTGGTGCTGCATTATTACTAAGTAGCCATTGATGTGGGCCGGGTTGTTTGTTTAACTCATTATTTGTAGTATCAACAGTTGATGCATATTATAAGCTTGTTGAATATACGGTGATGCAAATGAATCTATATATTGTAGTGTTGTCACAAGGATCCTCGTGAGCTTCTCTAATTAACTGCTCCCCATTTTTCTGCAAACACAAATATTTAGGATACTTTCTCGTTAATGTTTTCAATAGCTGTTGCTTGCCTATGTTGATAAATGATATGACTGTGACACAAATGTGTCTATATAGTGTAATGGCGTGATCATGGTCACATGAGCGTACTAGTTAACTGGTCTCCCTTTAAATCTAAATTCGTATGTTCTGGATACTCTTCTTGCATTCTAGTTTCTGATAACTTTTGGTCAATTCATCTTGCGAAGAAAGTGTGCAAATTTTTAATAAACTTGGTTTGTGTTATTTACATGGTCATGTGATACTATTGTGTGCTACCATGTCCCTTAATAGGTGCTGCTAGAGTTGGCTAGGAGCAGAAACAAGGTCCCCTTGCCAAAATCAATAGCTGGGCCGGGGATTCCTCTGCCTCCGGAGCAGGACACGTTGATCAACCCGAATTATCAGCTTGCTATTCCAAAGAGACATAACATGCAACTGCCTGAAGAAACGGAAGAGGATGAAGAGACTGCTGATGTCAATTCGAACCCTAATCCTAATAATCCTCAAGACCGGAGAAATTTGTCTCAAGGAGCTCAGCGCGTCTCGTTTCCCCTTGGGGCCAAACAGTCGAGATAAGTCTAATATTGTAGTAATGCTTGTAATATTAAAAATGATTTATGTACCAAGTAGTTGGTTTAGCTTGTATAATGCACTTGGTTATTGTCAACGGCAGAAATCTGAACAATAGACTTAGAACTCAGTGCATGTTTGGTAGGGGTGATAACTCAATCCCATACCAATCCATGCGATATTTTCTTTATATTCACTATATAAGATTGAGTATTTAAAGAATGAAAGTTATAAAACTCATCAATTCATACTATCCAGGGTGACAGATAGAGAACACAACACTGCACTACCTCTCTGTCCACACAAAATATAGTCTTATTTGTGGACGGCACAGTTTCTAATGAGAAATTAGTAGAGTAAGGATGAGGAGAAAAAATAGGTAAAGTATGTGGAAGATGAGAAAAAAATGGGTAAAGTATGAGATAGAAGCTTTCTATTTTTAGAAATGGAACAATTTTTGTTGGACATCCCAAAATGGCAAAATGAGACTATTTTTCGTGGACGGAGGGAGTATATTACAACTAGAAATGAGTCAATAAAGTAACATACTTTCTCTCATCCCTTAAAAATATAAACTCCTTCCTTTTTTGTCCATCCCCTAAAAATAGCAACTTTCTATTTTGGGAAGTTTCTTTTTCTCTAATGAGATGGTACCATTTTCTACTAACACACTTTTCTTTCTATCACTTTTAATTTACCAATTTTGCATTAAAACCGTGCCATTTCAAAAGTTTTCATTTTTAGGGGACGGAGGGAGTAAATTACACGGGAAATAACCAATAACAAACTAATTGAAATTGAGGGAACCTTCTATCCACAAGACGGTATTAATCCTGGGTTGTTCTTGGATTAACGTATCACCCCCAGAAAAGGATCTTCTTCCAAACATGTAAAAGGCATCTTAAACTCGTTAAACACAACTAGTATTGATTAATACTCGGATGTTGCACACACTTTTTCTAGGGACTTACCTGGAGTTGTCGAGGCTCTCGCTCCCAATAGAGGGGTGTGATCATGTTAGCCACATTTCAGATTTTAAATCGAATACGCAAGAAATAGTTAAAACTAGTTTCAAAAGGTGTCTCATTTTTCAATCCAAAACAATTTTCCTCTACAATTACCAAATTTCACTAGAAAAATCATCATTCACACATTTTCTACATAAATAATTTATGACTTTACCCTTGATCGTCAGTCACGCGCTTCATTGATCCCACAATACCCCGAGGCGTCGTCGAGGATTAAACTCGGCATACAACTCTCGGAGCGAGTCAACGCAGTGGCATCGCGGGGGCTACTCGGCATTGATTTGGATGTCTTCCTAATAAACTGCGTCATGGCCCGGATCAAGCTCACCTGCGGGGGGCGGAAGCCCGAAAATTGGTGCAGAAGGTGAGATGTCGGGCCATGGCCTCCTCCGGGCTTATGAGCTTCCGGCAACGCAGCACTTCATCTTTCACGGCCTCCGCACAAAGCCCGCAAATCCATTTCCCTCCGTACCTGTTATTTTTCACTAAACTCCTCAACTTCTTATCAACATCAACTATATATCAATGATCGAAAGCAAAGAAATAAAGTAATTACATTTCTCTAATTGTGGCGATGTAAGAAGGGGTGCATTCTTCAGAAAGGCCGCAGCAATCGCATTTCACAAAATCCACATCGTTGGAATCACTCATTATAACTAAAAACTGAGATCAAAACCTTCACACCTCTATGCAAAAGCACTCATCTATAAAAAGAATTAAAACATAATCTTATTGGAAATTAGATGTAGATGTGATAAATTTGTACTATTATTAGTACTATATTTTTACAATCTAATGCGTGTGAGAAAATGTTACTCCACTTTTATTAGTGTATGAATAATAGTACTTCATGTCGTCTGCACTCATTCATTCATTTGTAAAATCATTTTGAAATAAACGATGAAGTTCACACACATGTCACGCGTAAGTTGGTAAACGAATTATAAAACTAGATTATATCAATGAAAAACCAAAGATTTGTGATTCGAGATTTGGAATAAATATATACGTATGCTACTTTAGCATTGTGGAGATTGGAGAATATTTTATTAGTCAAGTAAATGGTCAGTATTATATGAATAATGAATTATATCATTCACACTAAATTATGATGATTCATCAATCAAATTTGTTGGCTATTTGTTCCTTATCAACGCACGTTTCTTGATTTTTTAATCTATCATTTTTAAATTGTGTTGTGAACATTCTATACATTGTGAAAGGAAATAAAGTACTATCAGAAATAAGTATACTCGTCAGCCACTTTAGAAACTGAGTCATGAGTTGATAATGATATATTATGAGGAATGAGATGGAGTATACTTATGTGAACCCCACTCTTGTTTGACGAACGTTTAATATTGTTTGTTTTGATTTATATATTTAGTTTGATTTTAATATTTAAAAATGTTATTGAAAATTTTAATCTCACAAAATTTATAAAAATCAAAGCTTGATTTATTATTTTATTAATTTATTTAAAATTATAGAGAAAATGAGCAAATCGATCTTTAATTTTTATAAATTCTATAAAATTATAAATTTCAATAACATTTTTTAATGTATTAAAATCAAACTAAATACTTATATCGAAACAAGCACTAAACGTGCATCGAACAAGAGTGGTACTCATATAAGAAGCTCACGTAAAGTTTGTAGCATAGCATTCATCATCATAAATTATACTAACAAAGTTTGGGTTTTTTATTTTTTAATGTACTTCATTTTTATTTTTTTTTTTGTTTAAAATATAGTACTAGAAGTATAACTTTTATAAAAAGTTGGCATGATCTAAATTTTGTTATTCAATCTGCCGAGGAATAGCTCAATAAAAGTCTTTCTAACCCCCAGAGATCTAATAATAATAATTCACGGAAAACAAATTCATTATATTATGTAGTAGTACTTAATTAATCTTACAGATATAGATGCATATAATTGCATGCAAATTAAATTTTGGAATTTGGGATACCTACCAAACTTATGAGCAGAAATGTAACTATAAACCTGAACCGCCATATAATAAAAGAGGCAGAAAATTTCTATTTATTTGCCTACTAAAAAAAGGGCAGAAAATGCAGTCTAAAGAGATGAAATGCATTCAGCCACAAAGAACTATATTTGGCTATTTTGCAGTAAAGGAACCAAGAATCATCCCTACACATTGTGCACATTTTTCCTACCTAGTGGTGTTAAGAAGAGTTTTCGACAACGCATGCCCTAATGAGCTTCTTCGACTCGACTATGGGTATCCGACACCCCACCTTCGTTTTCAAGTACTCTTATCAGCTTTTCAATCTCTCGTCTATATACGGGCATGAAGTGCTCAGCGATCATGGTCTGTGAGAGCCTTAGTTTACTATATAGTGACCTAGGAGTGAGAAAGATTGCGACTTCTGTGTTTTCCTCCGGGCTACTGTCCGAGTCGCTGGAGGAAGCGTCACTGTCTCTTTCTCGTTCCAACTCATCAGAAACTAGCGTCACTATGTGCATTATCTTGCCGGCGGGAAAAAATCTATGCACCTCCTTTGTGTTAGGAACTGAGGCTTGAGATTGAGGGTCACTTACCTCAGCGATGGCTGCTTCCTCTTCTTCCCGGATTTCTTTGATTGTACCACTTTCCTCATCTGATTCTGAGTGTTTATAAAGCTCGCGCTCTATTTGCTGCCACAGCTCTACCTCTGTCATCCGATCTTGAAACTTTGCAGGGTCCATGATATCGTCATATTCCTCAACTTCGGTATTAATTGTGAAGTCGATCTTATGCTTGTCTCTTCCTTCTGGTGAAGATGCGGGAAGTGTCAAGTTTTCAACTAGTGAGGTTGTTTCTTCAATTGTTTCGAGAAGCGGCTCCTCTGACGCGTCTCTTTGAGAAACGGAAGACTCTGAAGGGTCTTCAGTTACATTGCAACTCATCTCAGCTGCTGTGACTCTGCGACGAGGGCCTATGCAAGACCATGACCGGAGGGTTGGGCGGGACCAAGCGGCTTGAGCCATACTCTGAGCTCTCTTCATGACGACCTATTTTGGCGAGAAAAAAAAGCTCAGTTCGAGAGATATAGCAATTGACGCTCCAACGTGATTTGGAGACTAAGGAGAACAAACACCACTTGACAAATTCAAAAAAAAAAAACTCAAATTTCCCACATTGTACAATTGAAAGCAATTTTAAGATGAGAATTGGCACCTGCGTACGATTGGAGACTGGCCTTAGGATTGCACCAGCACCAGCTACTTTGGCTTTAGCACTTGCCATGGAAGGAAGACGAGAACCCAACGCTGAAGCAGAGCGATAAACTGTACTAAGTATTCTGGTACGTTCGATTTGATTCCGCAGATCATTCACCCAAGCAGATGCTGTTACCTGTAAAACTTACAAGTCATTAGGTAATGTACACATGTCAAAAATGAAGTCAGAATGTGAACAAGACTCGTAACAACACCTCAGCACGCAAATCATCTACTGATGCAGCCGAGAATGTGGGTACTAAATCAGCTCCATTTATTACAGAGGTAATGCAGTCATTACCAGACTCGGCCAGTTCCCATGTCATACAAGCAGCTGTATGTGATCATCGAGAGGCAGTTAATAGTTTCGCACATTAATCACAGACTCAATTGCCAAAGAGGATAACAGTAACAGAAAAGGAACCTGGAGCAAACGCAACACAGGTAGCAGTTGATAGTTCATGTTTTTCTCGCAGAATATATGTTAAAAGGGCAGCAGTACCGCCACCAAGGGAATGTCCTATGATCTGTAGGAAAATGTAAATAATTCATGTAAAGAGAGTATCATTAGAGACACAAAGCAAGAACTTAGTGTGGCATGTGAGGAAGTTATCTACTACTGATTTTTCTAGGGGCATATTTGGTTACCAAGAAGCTAAGAGAATGTTCTCAGTGAAAATTTTTCAAAATTACACCCTCTCTCTCTCTCTCTCTCTCTCTTAACCTTCCATGTAGGAGAGAAAGAGAGAGAGTGAAAGAGAACAAGTTCACCACCTCTGTTTTTCTCAAAGCACCCATTCAGCAATAAAATAGTTCTTCTTTGCACATTCAGAAAAAAAAGGATATTCCGAAAATTTAAAATCTTGGAAAAATGGTGAGCAAACTTGGACCTTAAGTTTGTAATCAGGGTGCTTATCAAGTGAAGTGAGAAGACAAGGAGTTGAAAGCTTTGCAATCCATCTAGCAGCTGCAACCATTCCACCATGTGCATAACCTAGAACTAGGTTGATGACTCCTCCCTCACCGACCACTGAATGATGGAATGGTACAACAGCTCCGGTAACAGCTGTCAAAGTGTCCTTTATACTGTGAGTTCCACGAATCAGCAATAGGACAGTTTTTGATTTATGGTCAATCAAGACAGTGAAGGCTGGCTTCAAAATCTGCATAGAAAACTTTGCTGTCAGAAAAATAAAAAAGTATTGAAACTGATCTCCAGCCTAAGAATTTTAAAGAGAGCACTATAAATTATAAATGAAACTTACTCCAGCTTTAGGTTCTTGAAGGATAACGTCTTCTTGAGAATGGCCAGTCTCTTCCAGAAACTTGGGAAATGGTTTCTTTGAGAAATGCCAACAGTGAGTGAGTAAATATAGAAGATATCTGAGTTCTGCAGCAATTTCAGGTCCTTTAAGCCGTATACTATCACTACCTCCAAATTCACGGCCAACTTGTAAATATCCCTGTAAAGTTTGCCCATAGCCTAATCCTCAGTATCATACAATTCAATTGAAGGATATGCAGTTCAGTGTGAAAGACTTCACACAAAAAAGAGAGCACATGTTGTTTAAACTTTTTGATGGGTGAATAAGTACTATGCTACGTAACCAAATACTATCTGATACTTCAACTGAAGATCACGCAACCCTAAGTTGGCAGAAGAGTACTTAAACTGCGCACTAGCTGTGAGCCAAAAAATTAGTACTACAAACTTCCGTTCTGTCAAACTCGAAACTTACAACATAGCAAAGCAATAGATCTCAAAGTAGGGAATGCCAACTGGAGATAGATATTTAATTAATGATTAGCTAGTAACAATGCATAAAATCCAACAGACACTTTCTGATACGAAGTACCTTCAAACGCATGTGTTGTCTAGCATGTGTCTTATCCACTATTATATATGTATAATGTATATTAAATATTAATCAAAGTTCTAGTATAACATCTGGGCTGTATCCTATCATGTTGAGTGTCTTACGTTGCATGATTTGCATCTTATTACATGGGTGATAAAAAAGTTACACCTTACCCTTAAAGAGTAATTTTATCAGTCTAGGTTAAAATCAGGCAGGACGACATATCAAAACCAATACCAAACTCTTCAGAGTTTAAACAGTGATCTGTATTTGAACTTTACAGGTCTAATTTCAAGTTACATAGGAGATTCATTTGCTATGGGTGTAGTAAAAAGTCAAAACAATGGAAGGTGTCATACACATACACATACACATACACATACACACACACACACACATATACACACATATATAGAGAGAGAACGAACTCCAAGATGAAACAGAAGCTAATAGTCATCACATATCAGCACAAACATACCTGCCTTTTCAAGAGAAAGCTTATGCCAAAAGCCAAATCACCAATCGGCCACTTCCCCAAAGTTTCTGAATAAGTGAATCTAAGGGTCTCCGAAAGAGTTGAAATGGTCTCTAGCCAGGTCGCAGGAGCTTGTATAAGTCTATGAGAAACTCTTTCAATACCTAGCGGGGCATGAACTTGTATCCCTGTTCCATTTTCTTCATCCTCATCACCAGTTGTTGGACTTGATTGTAGTTTCTTATTTAATGTATAATACAAAAGTGCAGCAGCACCAGCTGCTGTTGCCATTGTGGCTGTCGCCATAATTCTCGAGTCCCTAAGGTAAAATAAAACAGAAATGCAAAATCTCAATTTGAAATTACATTTTTAAAAAAGTTTATTCAACCTCTCGAACATTACTTGTAAGGAAGTCTATAAAGTTGAAGGCAAGCATTATAACTACAGCTAAAAACTGTGATGCAAATAAGAACTATACAACAGTCAACCTAATGCAAATCCCTGAGAATCTATCAACTTCGTATGATTAATGTACGAACGAATGAGAAGAAAGGGAACCAAAATCTTTAACTACAGAACTTACATAGATAAAATGTAATGTGAGGAAAGCAGAAATCTTCACTCTTCATCAAGTCTCAGTTCGATTTCAATAACAACAATCCACCAACAAAACAAAAATCACAACTGCCCAAAAATGAAATAATTATACACAACTTCCCATCCCTGAATAGCCACAATTTAATTTTTTTTAAAAAATATGTATCTAATCTGTTAATAGAACAGCACAAAGAAAAATCCAAACCTAATCAATCTTTCGAAATTGAAAAACTTCTAAAAGAAAACGATCGAGACCCTTTCTCAAAATTATTTAACCCATTGCAATCACAGAAAAACAACAAATACTAACACCACAAGATTATCCCCCCAAAACTGCAAAAACCCAAAATATGCTAATGGAAATTAACCTGAACATGATTAAAACCTCGAAAAGAAAAACCCTTAACAACCCGATTCTGAGGCATATAAAAATGAGTGCTTGCACAAAGAATACTCAACAGAAAAAGAAAACAAAGAAAAAATATAATCAACTCAAAAATACTAAATTATCAACGGACCTGAATTGATGATGGCCGAGTATCGAGAGAAGTTAGATAACTGATGGCGGAAAATTTTAGCTTTGCGTAAAAGAATTGCGAGAATTAAGTAAAATTAGCATATGAATTTGGGGTGCAGTCAACACGAAAATTGAGGGTATGAATAAAATTCCTTGCGTGTTTTGCTAAATCAGGAAAGTATTTGGATTATGATGATTTGAGCGCAAAATTGGAAATTCAATCCTATTTTCTGGTTAGCTAACAATGTTAAGCTTCTACTTTTCTTCATATACAATTAATATTTGTGAAGGTGCTCGAATTTCAAAGACGATCGTTTCATGTCTACGGAAACCGCCCAATCTATTTATTTCTTTTCTCTTTAATTAAACGATGGATATAGGGAATAATGATATAAAGCCCAAATTGAATAATCAGTGCTGGGCCTAACTATGAAGACAATTTTTCCAACAAAAATATGGTGATAAATATCAATAAATAGTACATGCACCCTTTAAATTTTAAATTAAGTTTGATTTTGTACAAATAAAAATAAATTATTATTAAAATTTTATGATATTTTTTCACATGATTTTTTAAGCTTGATTTAAAATAAATATAGAAAAGTCAATAAAATATATTTTTTTCTTAAAATGTATAGATATTTAATAAAAAAATTTAATGTTTTATTACATTGTTGTAAAATGATTAGTATGAAATTTATATTAAATTAATTAATTTCAAAATTTATTTTCAATCTAAAATATAAAAATAGTTCACTTATGTATGTAAGTACTAGGAGTACAATTTATGTACAAAATATCATTGGATAAATAGCTGTTTTGAAGTGGAGCACTCTATCTTCAGTCCTTTCAAACAAAAATTTATTATTCTCTGTGTTCTAAAAAAAAGGTTACATGTCATTTATTTTTATAATAAATACTTTATCTTTCTTATTTTACTTTCTAGGACTATCTGTTTCTTAGCATTTTTATTTTCTCTATATTTAATTTTTAGTATTATTTTTTAAAATTTCAAGTTCAAAAGATATATTCAAATTAATATGGAGTAATACATAAGGAGTAGTATTAGATTTCACATAATAGTACTAATATTTATTGTCAAAGACTTAAAAGCATCTTAGAGGGGAGAGATAAAGTGTTATAACTAACATAGTACTCCATTCTCTAAGAAGAATGGTATTAAGAATGTATTATACATTTTCCCATTTTAAAGAGATATTTTTATCTCTATATTGATGTAGAGGTAAAATCGTAAAATCTTATAATTATCATATTTACCTTTTTTCATGAAAAATCATTCTCATAGGAAAAAGTATTTGAAAATTATTATGCATTTATGTTTTGGAATGTATATTATACTATTGTTTTATTTTAGAAAATAAATTATCTTTCTATATTATCTTAAAGTTTGTTGGTTTTTGAAAATGTAAATAGATACATCTAGAGTAGGGTGATGATGATTTGCTAACTAATTAGTAATCCAAAATTAAAAATCCTAACCATTAGATAAGTAAATCTAGTAGTTGAAATAATATCAAGTAAATTCTATTATAAATTCAAATAATAATTAAATAAATTTGAAGGGTATTAATGTCATTCATATATAGTAGTAGTAGTTAAAACTAACTTCTTTCCATATCATCAAAATCATCTCAAAACTTTAAATTTACATAACTCTCTTAATTTAATTTTTTTTTTGTAAAAAATATCAAATTAAAGATAATTTTATAAGAATTCTAACGAGATCTCAACTGCATATGTTCCGACGATATTTAGATAATGAAATTTGATCATTTTTACTTTCAGTTTTCGTACATGTTGATAAAAATGCATAAAATTTTTTCAATATAATGCATGACACTGTATTGATATTTTCGTGTACTTGTGTTGAAATACTCATATCATTGTGTTGATGTTTGTAATACACTATGTTTGTCACGACCGCCCTTTTTAGGGTTGATAAATGCGGGTGGTCGCGACTAATGGGACTTTAAGAAAGGATAATTTTCTAGGGTTTCAATAAAGAGTTTGACAAAGATAATTAATATTCAAATAACGAGGGAAATCAGAGTAAATGCTTAGGTTTTGAATCCAAAGTCAACAATTATCATAATTTGTAATCCAAGAGGGAAAATGGGTTGAAAAAGTGTCATAATTAAGCGCAAGCAACAAAGAGTAAGAGTGACGCCATGTATGAAGACACGACGCCCCTCGAAGTTCAAAATGAATCCAACAATGTTTAAGGTTCAACTCAACACCACCAAAAGCTCGTTGCCGCTCAACCTGCACATAAGGAAAACATATGCGGGCTGAGTACTAATAAATACTCAGTAGGCTCGTGCCGAAAACAATTTATCAAAAATATTTATATTTATCATGCCATTGTTAGGTAGCCATCGAGGTTTTAGCTTTTGAAAGGCCCGAGGCACCAAAATATTACATTGTTCAAAATCACGACTGCGCAGTCATTTTCCCATAGACGTTTACCATATCTGCTCATACATGACTTGGAATGTGGCCACAAACCAAGTCACTAGACCGGCCAACCCGTACGCTGACACACGGTCTACCATAGGTGTACACTAATCCAAGTAGGGTTTGCGGCCCTACAAGGATCCGAATTCGATTTATATAATAAATGGCAAAGCCATTTCAGATAGGCACGTTAAAACAAAATACGGCATGATAAATGTATTTGCATTTCATTCCCATTGATAAAAATAGTTAGGACATTGTCCTTATTTAAAAGAGAGCTCATCTGAGTGCTTATTCCAAAATATATTCTTTCCCTTGCGATCACGATTCACTTGCAAGATATCACCTTTAGAAATTAAAATCACCCATAGATCAACACAAGGAATCAATCAATAAATAAGATGCATGCATCCTATGTCTCCAATTATTTTCTCGATCATGATTACAATTTTTTCCAATTAAAAGTTTAGGTATTTTCAATTAATTCTGGCCACTCACGCCCCAACAAATTATAATAAAACATGCCCAAACCAAATAAATTAAGTGGCCTAAAGAAAGAAATAATACTCCCATTTGTTTACATGTACTGCAAAAACCATTCCCCTTTT
Organism: Salvia hispanica; assembly: GCF_029641045.1. Lineage (NCBI taxonomy): Eukaryota > Viridiplantae > Streptophyta > Magnoliopsida > Lamiales > Lamiaceae > Salvia > Salvia hispanica. Next base: position 17,546,083 of record NC_142696.1, on the reverse strand, counting down.
TTTTTAAAAGAACAGAAACTAAATCATTAAAAGAATTAAAACCAAGAGAAATAAGTTCTTCCATTTTAATCACACGCATTCTCTCTCTCAATTTTTCTCAAAAAAAAAATAAAAGAACAGATCTAATCAAATCAGATCCCTAAAGCAGAACCCGCCGATTCTCCGATTCGCTGCTGCACCAGAGTCGACGCCGCTGCTGACTTCGTTTCGTCGCCCGCTCCCGCCGCCATCGCTCGGCGCCGCAGCAGCCGCTGCGTCGCCACTCCGGCGGCCTTGACCTCATCCGAAGCAACCCCGTTTTCCCCAATAAAGTTAATATTTTGACTTGATTATTTTAGATTTTTAATTCAGGTTGCTTTGATTTCTTTAATTAGTATATTGATTCCAAATTTATAATATACGGTGGTGTAGGATGTATGAATGAAAAGAAATAGAATTGGATGTTGGCGTATAGGTGTGGGGTGTATACCTTAGATTAGCAGATTTGCAACTGAAGGAACAAACAGGAACTTCCCCTCTTTAGTTCTCAGTTTCTGACAGGAATAATGAAAGAGTTGATTTCTAAGACATTGTAGAATAACGGGAGAGGGAAAATCAGCATATGGAATTACCTTGAATCTGTTTCGATGAGATAGGAAGAAGGACAGCCTTGTTCTTATAAATTCTTGCAGGAGTAGAACTTGATTCGTGAATGAAATACTATGGAGGAGTGGCGGTAGAAAAAGAGCAGATTAGGGTTGGGAGATTTGAAAAAATATAGCGTGTGATTTGAGGGAGTAGAATATGGAATTTGATTTTACCAAATAAATCATCTTAATGGCTAATGCAAGTCTAAATTTGGGTATTATTTGCAAATTAGGGTGAGGGGGAGTGAAATCATGGGAGGAGAGTATTTTTGGTAATTGATTTCACAATTAAATTGAGAATAAGAGTTGCCCTGACTAAATTTTAAATTGGCAAAATTATTTCCAGATTTGGAAAAAGAAAACGGTAGACTGGAAAGATGATCCGCGCTGGGATCTTTTTAAGAGAAGTCTTTGGGCTCAAGAAAAGGGATCAAGGATTAATTAGATAAATTTGGTTCATAATCCTTTGTATTTTATTTAAATTGTGTAGCCCACAACTTATTCTTCGCAATATTTGATTTGTTCTATTTATTTAATTTATCAGATCCAACTCGGAATTGAGTCCGATAAGTATTCCTCAAGGAAAGGATTTAATTAAATTCACATTTTGATTTTACCATCACAAATTTCGAGCTTATAAAACAAATAGATTCATCAAGCACCCATTATTCCAAAGCCTCGTCATGTAATAAATGAAATTGACTCAAACAACGCATAGTCAAAACACCAAATCAAAATAGGTCTCGAGCATTTCAAAACCAAAATTCACTCGCTAATAAATCCACCGACTTCACGACATCGAAAGCATTAAATGCAAAAATTTTAGGGTTCAAAAATTAGGGTTTAAAAAGTGGGGCATTACATCCTACCCACCTTAATAAAAATTTCGTCCCGAAATTTGCGATTCCTTCATCTTATCCGCCACGGTTAAAGTATTTGTTAGTGTTCTGATTCTACACTCTCCGAAATGGTACTTGTCGCACACATTGTATTGTGGTGGTTTGGATCGGAGATCACCCCTCTGGCTCGATGAATTTTGTCTTCCCCCATACAGTAGTCGGTTTTGGGTGGGGTGGTATCTCTTGTTTTCATAGTGGGTTCTATTCTCATCCCACTTCCTCTTCTCTCGGGAATGCTGTGGCAGTGGTAAAGCCAATATAGTGTTTCACGTCACCCTCTCCTTGGGCATAGCTGCCTCAACATCTAGTGCGAGGGTCAACGCTTCTGCATATGTAAGTCTCCCACGAACATCCAAAGCCATCTTTATCTCATGTCTTAGACCCTAACGGAACTTATCGGCCAGCTTCTCGTCGGTATCATCTTGTTCAGGTGCATATTGATACGCTCAGATTTTGCACTATTTTAAGGCCATTATTTGGTTCGTTTTCGATGTCAAAGCCACTCTACACGTTCATTATTTGCATATTTGGTCTATTTTGGTATTTTGACGTGTTTTGTGAGAAATGTGCATAATTGAGCCGAAAAAGGGAGCCAAAACGCAAAGTCTGGAAATCTGGAGTTAGACGGCGACCGGCGACCGCCGTGGAGTTGTACGACGACCGCCGGCGCCCGGCAGGCAGTGCAGTGCAGCGTTCCGCTTCGGAAAAATACACTTGGAAGAGAAGTCTAGCCCGGCGACCGCCGGAAGTCATGCGGCGGTCCGCCGCCGGAGAAACAGACTCTCAGGACTCCAACGCGGCGACCCGCCGGAGAAAGGCGGCGAATCCGAGATGCCCTAGATTTGCTCCAAGATTTACCATATTTTGAAGATCTTTTCCTTCTACAACAAGGAATGGCTTTCCCCTATAAATAAGACCTCAAGCTTCATCAAAAGAGAGAGCTTCTACTTGCAAAATAATTCATAGAGATCAAAAGGTAGAGTACTTCACTTGTGCAAGGAGTTGGAGAAGGATTTCAAGAACATCAAGAACGACAAGGATTCAACCTACGGGTTTTATTTGCTTTAGTTTTATGTTCCAATTGTCTTCCCTTCAATCTATGTGTTTAGCTTATTTCAATATGAGTAACTAAACTCATAGGATTCTAGGGATGTGTTAGTAACAACTTTGGTTATACAATTCCAATTTTCTATTTAATATCCGTTTTGTTTTTACTTTGTTTCTTCCCTAAGTAGTTTTGGTGTTGCATGATTGAGTGACACAATCTTGTATGATTTAATATAACTTGTTTCATTACTGTGAGAGAGTTCTAGCGAGTTAGATTCACTTAGTAGACGCTACAGTTAGCTTCCCTTAAAACGACACTGTTAATTGAGAGTGAGGACTTTTCAAGGGTCTTAGGAGCTTTATGGAGTTACGTGTTAGGATTGACAACCCTAATTTTGTAATCAACGTTTGTATCGCATGAGCATAAGCTAGGTGACTCATCCTATCAAAGTAATAGTTGTGCTAGGGTATTGTAGTTTGGAATTTGTATAACCATAACTGTGAACGCACATCCCTGGAATTCCCTTATCTCTATATTTTATCTCATGATTTATTTACATCTAGTTGTTAATTGCTTTTTATTATTTTCAGTTTTCAAAAGTTTTCAAATTCTCTTGTTCTTTTAGATAGTAATTGAGCTAGTAGAGGATAGACACTTTGTGTTTGCCTTCCCCGTGTTCGATATCCCAATACTGACCTTTAGCTATACTATATATACTCTGTATACTTGCAGGTTTATTTAGTGCTAATAAAAAGTGCATCAAGTTTTTGGCGCCGTTGCCGGAGAAGACAATTCACTTTGGAGTGATATCTTCAAACGGATAATTTTACTACTTTGGAATTTAATTGCTTTCAGTTTTTATTTTTACTTTTTAATTTGTTTTTGTTTTTTATTCTTGCAGGTTTTGTATGCGAACGCACTCTGGAAAGGACAACCTAGAACCGCTCGATTTAGAACTTGAAAGAACTCGTAGGAAAATAAGGAGTGAAAAATGATCAGGATCGATGGGTGACAAAACGGAACTCGAAAAATTGCAGGAGATGGTCAAGATGTTGATGGACGAGAGAGATGCGGAAAGGGCAGCCCGAGAGGCGCTGGAGAAAAAGAACAAGGAAATACTACCCGTGATGAACATGTTCATGTTGGGACTACCGCAGCGGAAGACACGGAAAACAAACAGGTCCTTAACGGATCTATTTAGGTGATTATGCATTCGATTCCAATTTCATGCAATAAACATAGATCTATAGATATAACATCAAATAAACACATAATCATGCATATTTGATGTAGATTCGATTGTTACCTCTTGATCCATCATTGGATTGACGTTGCTAGCTGCACCACCCGGAGATCCTTGGTTTATCGACCACGAATTTTCCGTACTATTCCCTTGTCCTTGATCATCCATCCGTGTGGGCGGATCTCAACAAATAGCTTTGAAGAGATTTAGGAAAACCAAACACAAAACACGAGATTGCCTCGATCTAATCCTATGAATTAGGATAGATCAAGAACAAAACAAGAACCCTAAATCTCCCACGTGCTAGGCACGAAATTGAGCCAAGAGGGAGAGAGAGAGAGAGAGACGCCAAGAATGGCGGCTAGGGTTAGGGTTTAGTGTGTGTTGTGTATTGTGTGGTGTGATAGGGTTTTCCATACTCCTCACTATTTATAATAGACTTAATGGGCTAGTAAGGGGATCCATGGAATGATTTAAGTGTTGGGCTCACCAATTAGATAAATTACTAATTAAATTAAATGACCCATGATTTAATATATTATCAATGGAATATTATTTTGTTCCACTAAAGAATAATATTGCACTCCCACTTAAATCACCAAATTACAAATAACTTGGGTCCATTTTATTTTACAATATTTTCCGCGTTTAAGATTATCTTGATCTGTCAATTTAATTCTTTTGTCTGATATGTGAGTAGAATTAAATTAATTCTCCAAAGAGTTTTTCTAGTTTGAAACTTTATTTATTATTCGTGGAATAAATTTCAACTGCGCAGTTTTCTGAATAATAAATTCATTTTTCAAACACCTCTTGGGGATCACCCCTTATGGATTTAATCATACCACACAGGGCACGCGAATTCTATGAAATAATATTCCAATACCTTCATGTTATTCAATTACTACCACCCAAGATATCATGAACTTGAGTTAAATACAAACTCTCACATATTGATAAGTCAAAGTGGCGTATGACTGGATAAACAATATTGATATTAATTCCATAGACTAGAAAATACTAAAATTTCTTAATTATATTCTTATAGTAGATAGCAATAAAGAATACATTTCATATTAGATCCTTTCAGTGCTTTACCACACCGGTGTTACTAATCTCGTCTTAGGTAAGAGAGAATTATGACAAACACCGCAACCATACCAATAGGTAGCCAAAGCCTATCTAGGTTGTGAATACGTTTTTCTTCTTACTAGATCTGACCAAGTCCCCTACTGGAAAACTCATGAGGAGATTCATCGAATTTCCCTACTTGACCTTCTTAGTAAAAAGCCTTAGACTTGTTTATCATATTTCAATAATAAACCATTATATTATATTATTTATTCTCATAATTAGGTAAACAAGTGGACGTGACGTTTCTCGTATACATGCAAAAGCTGACTGTACAAAGGCATATACGCTCGAAGCATCTTTTAGTATACAAACCCCAACAGTTCAATCATGGGAATACTGTTACTTTTCCCGAAGGCCCTCGTATTGATGCTAATAACTTTGAGTTACGCATGACCCTTATACAAAGGGTCGAGCAAACTCTTTTTGCAGGTAGGGCCACCGAGGACGCCAACCGCCATCTCTCCAAATTTGTGGAAATCGCAAACACGCTTAAGTTAAATGGTGTCGACGACGATGCCATAAGGGTAAGACTCTTTCCATTTTCATTAACTGGTTCTGCTAAAGAGTGGTTTGAGTGTATGCCCCTAGAGAAGGTTTCCACATGGAAGGACATCGTAGCTGCCTTCTTCGACAAGTACTATCCGCTAGGCACAATATTGAAGCTGAAAAGCGAAATCTTTCAGTTCATCCAAGGCCATGACGAGCCCCTCTATGAGGCGTTTGCTCGTTTCAAAGCTCTCCTTCGAAAGTGCCCTAACCACGGTTTCACCATGGATCATCAGTTAGGAATCCTCTATAATGGATTTAATGAAAACATTTGTGTTATGTTGGATTCAGAGGCAAACGGAGGCTTTTTGAGAAGGTCGGGTGAAGATGCCATGGCAGTGATCGAGGAATTAGCCACCAATAGCAGGGGGTGGTCGAAAGAAAGCCACAACATGAAGAGGATAGTTGCAAATAAAGAGGTTGAGAAAAGTTCTTTTGCGAAGGAATTGGCCGAACTCAGAGTTAGGGTGGACTAAATAGACACATCGAGAAAGGAGGATCTGATTCCACCAACCTCCATTATAGCGGTCTCTAAACCCGAAACTCTTGCCCCAATAGTGGAGGAAATCAACTACATGCAAGGAGGCGGTTCCAACAGAAACTACAACAATAATTATCGCCCTAATCAGGGGGGCGGTAATTTCAATAATTATAATGGAAACCGACCTCGTCCTTATCTCTCATATTCTAACAATAATTTCTTGCAACCCCCTGCAGGATTTAGTGTTGGCAAAGGATGAGTAGTTGAAAGAACCAAAAAAGAGGAGAAGTATGACCAAGGAATCACAAGGATCTTGGAAGTAATTACACAAGATAGAAAAGTTAATGATACCAAGATCGGAGTGGTTGAAGCTAGGATAAACAACCTTGAGCAAGGAATGAACACGATCTCAACTGCCATAGCAAACATCAACACTCAAATGGAGCAAATCCAGAATAAGTTAGATGAGGACAGGGCAAAGGCAGCCGCACGAGTGGATGACATCAACAAGAAGTGGGTGGCAAAGCAGAAATCTGGGGACTGCCCAGTCTCCGGCGGACTGCCGCCACCACCGCAGCGGGCCGCCGCTGAAGCACTGAATGGAGTCTGCCCAGCCGGCGGCGGACCGCCGCACACCCCGCGGCGGGCAGCCACTGAGACGGCAGAACTACCTACTCAACAGGGACTCGTGCGGCACAATGGGATTGTGCTACCTTTCCAACCAAAGAGGAAGTTTAAGCTCGAAGAGCAGTTCAAACATTTTCTGAACATGTTTTGTAAAGTTCATACTAACATTCCTCTAGTTGAATCGTTGCAGGAGATACCTAAGTATGCAAAGCTACTGAGGGAAGCGGTGATGAGGAAGAAAAAGCCAACAAAAGACGACCTTAAGCTACCGTATCATTGCAGCGAGATCATCCAAAAGGAAAGGGCAGTGAAGCAGAGAGATCCGGGCCAATTCATTATCAGATGCCGGATTGGAGAGGAAAAGGTTGACAAGGCCCTATGCGATTTAGGATCTTCCATCAATCTCATGCCACTGAAGTATTAGGAAAAGCTCAACATTGGGCTGCTCAAAACTTCAGACGTGATACTAAGGTTGGCCGATAACTCGTCCATCAAAACTGTAGGTATGATTGAGGATGTCTTAGTTAAAGTCGATGATTTTATTTTCCCCGCCGACTTTATTGTGCTTGACATGAAAGTAGACAAGAACGTCCCTCTAATCTTAGGGAGAGATTTTATTGCCACTTGCAAAGCTTTGATTGATGTAGGTCGTGGTGAGATCACAATTAGCGATAACTATAGTTTGCGGATTTTGTTTTGCATTTCGTCGAATCGCAATACGTAAGCTTCTTGCTCATAGTTGTCGCGATATAGATACTTCTTGGTCCCGGTAGCCTCCTTGCCTCGTATTAGGCTTTTCACGCCTCCACGTTTATTATAGTCGCGCAATTATTTATCGCGCATTTTGTAAATATGTATAGTCTAAGCAAAAGTCCATCGCCCATACGAGTTTTATTTAAATATATATATATATATATATATATATATATATATATATATATATGCATTTACTATCCATCATAACCAAATAATCACAATCAACATTCGTCATAGTTTGCGTTTCACAAATTCCAAAATCATGTAATTTCAACAATGTATGCATAAGAATTTTCGTTGTTCAAGTAATCAACATGTATGTTTCTTCAAGTTAAATTCGAAGTCCAAAGATGTAATAACAAATCCCCGCCTCAAGCAATACGATCACATTCACACTTCAATATCCATCACATTCAGCACCATCATGTTAAGCAAAAGCAATTTCATAATCACATAGTATCTCTCGTTTCATATCTTCACAACATTTTCCAAAAGCCATAACATTTACTTCACATTTTCCAAAATCAAAATCACCTTTTTCACAAGGAGATCATTTTCCATCGAAATCCCAAAAATTCACTAATTCATTCCAAAAGTCACCAAAAATATTTTTACCTCTTCTTTCGTGGTTGGGCGTGACGAGTTGTGGTGTTGAGCCTTCGACGTTTAATATTTTAGTCTATCGATACAAGGGTAGACTATAACTCAAAAAGATACTTGGGTCCAGAGCGGAAAGAACGGAGGCTCTGATACCAAACTGTCACGACCGCCCTTTTTAGGGTTGATAAATGCGGGTGGTCGCGACTAATGGGACTTTAAGAAAGGATAATTTTCTAGGGTTTCAATAAAGAGTTTGACAAAGATAATTAATGTTCAAATAACGAGGGAAAATCAGAGTAAATGCTTAGGTTTTGAATCCAAAGTCAACAATAATCATAATTTGTAATCCAAGAGGGTAGAAGAGTTGAAAAGGTGTCATAATTAAGCGGAAGCAACCAAGAGTAAGAGTGATGCGGCGTATGAAGACACGACGCCCCTCGAAGTTCAAAATGAATCCAACAATGTTTAAGGTTCAACTCAACACCACCCAAAGCTCGTTGCCGCTCAACCTGCACATAAGGAAAACATATGAAGGGCTGAGTACTAATAAATACTCAGTAGGCTCGTGCCGAAAACAATTTATCAAAAATATTTATATTTATCATGCCATTGTTAGGTAGCAATCGAGGTTTTAGCTTTTGAAAGGCCTGAGGCACCAAAATATTCCATTGTTCAAAATCACGACTGCGCAGTCATTTTCCCATAGACGTTTACCATATCTGCTCATACATGACTTGGAATGTGGCCACAAACCAAGTCACTAGACCGGCCAACCCGTACGCTGACACACGGTCTACCATAGGTGTACACTAATCCAAGTAGGGTTTGCGGCCCTACAAGGATCCGAATTCGATTTATATAATAAATGGCAAAACCATTTCAGATAGGCACGTTAAAACAAAATACGGCATGATAAATGTATTTGCATTTCATTCCCATTGATAAAAATAGTTAAGACATTGTCCTTATTTAAAAGAGAGCTCACCTTGAGTGCTTATTCCAAAATATATTCTTTCCCTTGCGATCACGATTCACTTGCAAGATATCACCTTTAGAAATTAAAATCACCCATAGATCAACACAAGGAATCAATCAATAAATAAGATGCATGCATCCTATGTCTCCAATTATTTTCTCAATCATGATTACAATTTTTTCCAATTAAAATCTTAGGTATTTTCAATTAATTCTGGCCGCTCACGCCCCAACAAATTATAATAAAACATGCCCAAACCAAATAAATTAAGTGGCCCAAAGAAAGAAATAATACTCCCATTTGTTTACATGTACTGCAAAAACCATTCCCCCTTTTTTTTTAAAAGAACAGAAACTAAATCATTAAAAGAATTAAAACCAAGAGAAATAAGTTCTTCCATTTTAATCACACGCATTCTCTCTTTCTCAATTTTTCTCAAAAAAAAAAACAAAAGAACAGATCTAATCAAATGAGATCCCTAAAGCAGAACCCGCCGATTCTCCGATTCGCTGCTGCACCAGAGTCGACGCCGCTGCGGACTCCGTTTCGTTGCCCGCTCCCGCCGCCATCGCTCGGCGCCGTAGCAGCCGCTGCGTCGCCACTCCAGCGGCCTTGACCTCATCCGAAGCAACCCCGTTTTCCCCATTAAAGTTAATATTTTGACTTGATTATTTTCGATTTTTAATTCAGGTTGCTTTGATTTCTTTAATTAGTATATTGATTCCAAATTTACAGTTACGGTGGTGTAGGATGTATGAATGAAAAGAAATAGAATTGGATGTTGGAGTATAGGTGTGGGGTGTATACCTTAGATTGGCAGATTTGCAACTGAACGAACAAACAGGAACTCCCCCTCTTTAGTTCTCAGTTTTTGACAGCCATAATGAAAGAGTTGATTTCTAAGACATTGTAGAATAACGTGAGAGGGAAAATCTGCATATGTAATTACCTTGAATCTGTTTCGAAGGGATAGGAAGAAGGACAGCCTTGTTCTTGTAAATTCTTGCAGGAGTGGAACTTGATTCGTGAATGAAATACTATGGAGGAGTGGCGGTAGAAAAAAAGCAGATTAGGGTTGGGAGATTTGAAAAAATATAGCGTGTGATTTGAGGGAGTAGAATATGAAATTTGATTTTACCAAATAAATCATCTTAATGGCTAATGGAAGTCTAAATTTGGGTATTATTTGCAAATTAGGGTGAGGGGCGTGAAATCATGGGAGGAGAGTATTTTTGGTAATTGATTTCACAATTAAATTGAGAATAAGAGTTGCCTTGAGTAAATTTTAAATTGGGAAAATTATTTGCAGATTTGGAAAAAGAACACGGTAGACTGGAAAGAAGATCCGCGCTGGGATCTTTTTAAGAGAAGGCTTTGGGCTCAAGAAAATGGATCAAGGATTAATTAGATAAATTTGGTTCATAATCCTTTGTATTTTATTTAAATTGTTTAGCCCACAATTTATTCTTCGCAATATTTGATTTGTTCTATTTATTTAATTTATCAGATCCAACTCGGATTTCAGTCCAATAAGTATTCTTCAAGGAAAGGATTTAATTAAACTAGTGTTAGCACCCGCGTTACGCACAGACTAAAGAATTTTTGGCTAATGAATACAAATTGTACATAAGCCCGAAATTTTTTTTATCATTATATATACTTTTTTAAAAAAGGGAAGAATGATCCTCTAGTCCTAATCCAAAAAAATATCATATTCAAAACAAAATTTAATACATTTGTAATTTGTGAGAAGAAACAAAAATTACTCACGTAACTTAGGCATAAATTTAAGACCATCAATATGGAAAACTTTGTTTATTAAAACCATATATTAGTATAACTAAAAGCCCAAAATAAAAGTACAAAATTAAAATTATGTATCAAAATAAAAGCTCATATAAAACAAATTAACCTAATACACTAAACCACGCCTCCACATCTCCTCTCCCACTTGCCGTCGCCGCGCTCACCGCCACTACACCCACCACCTTGCCGGCGTGTTGTGATTTTTAGGGTGCAATTTAAGTACACAAAACAAGTAATAAATCCCTAAAAATACTACCTCTGCAAGTATACAGACGTGCAATGCAGTATAAAAGGTGTCGAACCCACAGGGAGGAGATTAATTGCTAAAACTAGTAAATCTAACTAAAAAGCAGTAAAATAATTTAATTTTGGGTTTTTTTGATCTAGAGGCGAGTGAAGAACGAAACGAGAAGGAAAAAGAATAAGGGAATCACGATAAAGAGGGAAGACTACTCCTAGCTTGTTTCGGGTTGCTTGTTCACATGAATCCTAAAGTCTAATTACTTTCCAATATTTATCGGGATCGTGTTGATTTTACGCTCTCACGCAGCTGATCACTGATCGTGGAATTTTACACCTAGGATAAGCTGATCACGTCTCCTAGGCTCTACTCACCAACCCCTCACTCCTACAGTCGCATAGTAAGCTCGAGATTGGCTTCTACAAACGTTCAACACATAAGATCCACCCCGGACTATCCCCTGATCAGTTTTAGCCTAGGGTTCCTTATCTATGTTAGCTCCCTACTCCAAGTTAAAGAGACATTGAAGTTAAGGCCTTTACCGGATTAAGTTTGCTAGCAAAACCCAACACGGATTGAAATAAACACATAGACAAGAACCAAAACAAGGAAATCTATCAAAACACAATCATAGATTCATATTTACAAGCTTCCCTAACAAACTAGGAGTAATCCCTAAAATCTAGCCACTCATGGTGGGCAACAATACAAGAAAACAAGTAAATGCTACCATATGGGCAAGATTAGGGAAGAGTTAGCCTCAAGCTTCTTCTTCTTCCTCCGAAAAATGGACTCCAAGCCTCTTTCTCTCTCTAAGAATCGCCTCCAGCCGCCAAAAGATGCATTGGAAGTCGTGCCCTAGCTATTTAAATAGTTAGGGCCCGAAAAACAGGCCCAGTAGCATTTGCCCGGTCGGGCGATTTGCATCTTGAAAAAACGCCCGATCGGGCGTTTTGTCATACTCTCGATCAGGTCGCGCGTTTTGACGCCCGGTCGCACGTTTTGCACTGCATTGCGCAGTCTTCGTAAAACAGCCGTATCTTCTTCATCCGGACTCCGATTGAGGCGTGCGAGGTATCCACGCGAAGCTCTTTCGAAGGTGAATGGAATAGTGGACTTGTAGAAGCATTTTAAGTTAATATTGCAGGGCTGATTACTGATCAGATTTGGACCTTTGTTTTCTTCCTCCTCTCTCTTATGGATTGGTCTTTTGTCCTACAATATATCAAAATGAGTCCATTTTTCACCTAAAAATGTGTGTTAAAACAATACAATAAGGACTACAATTTGATTTACATCAAATACCCCCAAACTTAAATCTTGCTCGTCCCGAGCAAGTTAACAATTTAGCACTTTGTAGACCTAGAAATCTTTCTTCTCATATCACACCAACCCACACAAGTCCTCGAAAATTATTGGATGGACCCCGCATTCACTCGCAAGTAGGACTTTAGAACATGCAATGTGCACCAATCAACCGACCAACCACCTAAGAGCTTGTCACTCCACTACACCAATTTATGCTCGGGTAGTGCCTAGAGAGTCTCAAACCGTCATAACTAGATCATCAAAAGGAGTTCTTCCGGCTATTCTATTTTCTTAAGGTACTTAAGGTGTTTCCCCCAAACTTAAACAAAACTTACCACTAACAAGTCATTGTGATGCACAAATCAAAGGACTTTGATCATTTGGTTGTAATGGGGCTTTTGGTCAAGGTGGGATCATATTTGGCTAAGTTACTCACCACCAAGTTTAAAGTTCTAGCACATCCATTACACATCTCACATCTCAAATACAATACAATACACGCCCCCAAACTTGATATTTTTCATTTTCTCAAAACTAACAAACAACACTTTTATTCTATTTTTATTTTTCACTTCACTTTTCTTTCTTCTATTTTTTCTTTTTTGTTTTTTTTAGCCTTGGCTTTTTCAAACATAAAAGGCTTTTTTTTTTTTTTTAGCCTTGGCTTTTTCAAACATAAAAGGCTGCCTTTTATACTATTCATTTTTTTTTTCTTCTTTTTTTTTTTTCTTTTTTTAGGTTTATCAACATCATTTACCACCTAATGGCTCAAACACAAGCCCTTTCTTGTCACACAACAAACCCTCCCAAGATGTGCTAGCTCTTTAACCTTGGTGAAAGGGACCATCAATTAAGGCTTAGCAAATGATAAAATAACATAGGCTCATTTAGTGACTCAAAAATTTCAACAAAAAATAAGACTTCAAAGCTCAAAATTGGCTCACTAGGGGTTTATGAAGGGTAAGGCATGTGATAATATGGATTTGAGGCTTAACGTCCTATTGCCTAATCATTTTCATGCATCAACAATAACAAGTTCACAATTCATCAAGCTTAAGTTTAGAAGATCAACCTTAAGCCCTTTTTTCATCAATTTTTCAAAACCGGAATTATCCTCTCTCCTTAGCTCAAGAAATCGGACTCCTAAGGACACTACATTCACTTGATTGAAATATGGAAGTTATAGCTCTCAAGCAGTTAATAAGTGAAAGAAAGGTTCTGCGGCCCAACTCTTAAGTAAAACTAAGTCCACACCAACAAATCCTAAAGGAAACGATGTGCCTAGTGACATTCGAAGGAAGAAAATCAAGCATGCTTATACACAAATATAGGAAGAATTTAAGCCAAAATCAACACTAATCAAGCAAGCATGCAAACACCCCCCCAAACATAAATCATGCATTGTCCTCAATGTGCATACTCATGAAAAGCAAAGGACAAAAATAATAAAGAAAGGGGTACGAAGACTCCCTCAAATCATGTTAAGTTGGGGTGGGCGGGTCGGGTATTTCTTTCCTTCGGCTGGGCTCCTCATAAGTAGCTTGTCCTTATTCCTACAAAACAAAACTAGACAACAAACTATTTACAATACCCGGTTCAAGATCAAAAACGAGGGAAAGAACCGAGTTAAAAAAACCCTCGCGATCAAAATAAAAACTAAACAAAAAAAACATAAAACAATCTTACTACAAACCGTTGGGTTGCCTCCCAACAAGCGCCTTTCTTTAACGTCTTTGGCTAGACATTCTTCCCAACTTTATGAGTTTTCACCCGTGGGATTACCAAACTTCCCGGATCCCTCCTTCTTAACAGTTGAATCCCCATCACAGACTCAAAGAAGGGATTCGAGACCACCAACCCCCAATGTTGAGATTTTTTCTTTGCTTTCTTCTTCTTGCGAGTTGGGGGTGGTGTGGATGGCCGGTGATCATGGATGCTATGGAATAGCAACAAGCCAAGTGCTTGGCAAGACTCATGCTCAACAAATGGAGGCTTTGTACTCTCTGCAGCTCTCTTCTCATCCTCCTTTACTGCTTCCACAGTCGATGTGACCCACTCCTCTTCTTTTTCTTCACAAACATGTTGAATATGTGGATCATCTAGCGTTTCGATGCACATAGGAGGGCAGACTTCATCTTCAGTCGCGAGAGAGGTTGCTAGTTCTATCAACTCCTCCATTTTAACACATAATTCGGCCCAAGTGAGATCCTGATCATCTTCAAATGCCTTATCTTTAAGAATCTTAAATCTCTCACTTCTTGCATTTTGAAGATCGCTCAAGGCTTTTTCTAAGGCAAGTTCTTCTCCAAATGTGAAATCAGGATCATTTCGCCTTTTCTCGAGATCAGATATCCTCCTCTTGAGCAGATCAATTGGATCAAATGAGAACTCCTCTTCTTCTTCATGGCCGAAACCGAAGTGTGAGCTCGAATGGCCTTGTTGCACTCCACAGACATCACACTCAGATGTCTCCCACATCTCACACTTTCATATCTCTAGATGCCTACAAAAATAGAACATCTCTGCAACCTAGAACACATTCCAAACAGAAAATACCAAGCACAACACAACAATATAAATCAAAGCAAGTAAGGGGTTAAGTTAGCACGATGTCACCCTTCTACCGGAAGCGAGAACCTCGACAACTCCGGGATTAGTCCTAATAATCGTGTGTGTGGTAAGGAAAGTGTTCTAGCATAAAATACTAAGAGTGGGAGTCAAGCCATCCATTACCAAACCGTTGAGAAACGGTCTACCTCATCCGAACTTGGTGACCACTCGTCACGTGCTTTCCACACAAGCCCCGTTCTCGTTGCTAAATAAGATTTCTGCACAAGAAACACACGGATTACGGGCACCCTGTGGAAAACAAAGTAAAAAAAAACTAAAAATTTAACTAAACTAAACTACCTATAAAACTAAGAAAATTAAAAAAAAGAAAACACACAAAGTTCTAACAACTAACGCCTCCCCGGCAACGGCGCCAAAAACTTGTTGTGATTTTTAGGGTGCAATTTAAGTACACAAAACAAGTAATAAATCCCTAAAAATACTACCTCTGCAAGTATACAGACGTGCAATGCAGTATAAAAGGTGTCGAACCCACAGGGAGGAGATTAATTGCTAAAACTAGTAAATCTAACTAAAAAGCAGTAAAATAATTTAATTTTGGGTTTTTTTGATCTAGAGGCGAGTGAAGAACGAAACGAGAAGGAAAAAGAATAAGGGAATCACGATAAAGAGGGAAGACTACTCCTAGCTTGTTTCGGGTTGCTTGTTCACATGAATCCTAAAGTCTAATTACTTTCCAATATTTATCGGGATCGTGTTGATTTTACGCTCTCACGCAGCTGATCACTGATCGTGGAATTTTACACCTAGGATAAGCTGATCACGTCTCCTAGGCTCTACTCACCAACCCCTCACTCCTACAGTCGCATAGTAAGCTCGAGATTGGCTTCTACAAACGTTCAACACATAAGATCCACCCCGGACTATCCCTTGATCAGTTTTAGCCTAGGGTTCCTTATCTATGTTAGCTCCCTACTCCAAGTTAAAGAGACATTGAAGTTAAGGCCTTTACCGGATTAAGTTTGCTAGCAAAACCCAACACGGATTGAAATAAACACATAGACAAGAACCAAAACAAGGAAATCTATCAAAACACAATCATAGATTCATATTTACAAGCTTCCCTAACAAACTAGGAGTAATCCCTAAAATCTAGCCACTCATGGTGGGCAACAATACAAGAAAACAAGTAAATGCTACCATATGGGCAAGATTAGGGAAGAGTTAGCCTCAAGCTTCTTCTTCTTCCTCCAAAAAATGGACTCCAAGCCTCTTTCTCTCTCTAAGAATCGCCTCCAGCCGCCAAAAGATGCATTGGAAGTCGTGCCCTAGCTATTTAAATAGTTAGGGCCCGAAAAACAAGCCCAGTAGCATTTGCCCGGTCGGGCGATTTGCATCTTGAAAAAACGCCCGATTGGGCGTTTTGTCATACTCTCGATCAGGTCGCGCGTTTTGACGCCCGGTCGCACGTTTTGCACTGCATTGCGCAGTCTTCGTAAAACAGCCGTATCTTCTTCATCCGGACTCCGATTGAGGCGTGCGAGGTATCCACGCGAAGCTCTTTCGAAGGTGAATGGAATGGTGGACTTGTAGAAGCATTTTAAGTTAATATTGCAGGGCTGATTACTGATCAGATTTGGACCTTTGTTTTCTTCCTCCTCTCTCTTATGGATTGGTCTTTTGTCCTACAATATATCAAAATGAGTCCATTTTTCACCTAAAAATGTGTGTTATAACAATACAATAATGACTACAATTTGATTCACATCACGGCGACGCCGCGCTGCTGCGCTCACCAAATCATCTTCTCTCCCCCTTACCATCGTGCTGAACACTAGCTTCCCGCTAGCTCCCTCATTTCCCGACGCCAGCGCTTTTCTCTTTTCCCTCACTTGTCCTCTCTCGCCGCCTCGCCATCTCACCTGTCGAGCATCACCGGCGTCAACTTCTCTCTTTCTCTTTCTCTTTCCTTTCCTTTCCTTTTTCTTGAGCAGCTAAAGATCGGATTTTGAATAAATCTGGAGAAGAAAACAGAGAGCATATGTCAATTTTATTGTGATATGTACTCTGTGATATGTACTGTCTATAATTTTGATTTTATTTTTGATTCTCCCATTGTAATAGGCGTGCACCTATAAATGAGGTGTGTTTTAAAATCTAAGAATGTAGATTTAATTTTAATTTTGAATTATAATGCTATAAATAATATAAGAGGAGCCGGTCTATATACATGTCCCCTTTACATATAGAGTACTACTATAAAATAATAGAAAAATGTCACAATAAAAATATTTAAACATACATTTAAAAATAGAGAATTACTATAAAAAAATAAGTAAGTTAATACACGTACGAAAACTGTCAATCAATACAAAAAGGAGGAAAAAGGAATTTGTTTTAAAAAAGCATAATTGAAAAAAAGAAAAAGAAAAATTCATGATAGAAATTCCAGGACATTAATCGCTACAGGCACAATTTCTCTCCGGCCACCGAATTCTAGGGTTTTTTACTTATCAGATCTAAGCTTCATCCATAAGTCAACTGCAACTGTCATTGAATCGACAGCTATTAACTCATAGTCTTTGCGGGTTTCCTATATAGCCAGCCAATTTCAATCTTGTAGTACTAATTTGGGTTGAAGGACGGAATTGGGGTTGTTAAAAAGGTGCAATCTTGAGCGGCCAATGCAATATCGTTCATTGAATTGGTTTGATTTTCACTGCGTTTCTGGAGAATTTCCAAGAATTTGAAGTCTAGTTATGAGTTCATCAATGTCTTGGGCGGAACCAGCGGATGTTTATCTCTCTACTTCTCTTGCTAGTTATCTTGACAGTAAGTTTTTGTAATTCTATGTCCTTACTCCTCAGTTTTGTATATGATATTTATTCGAATCGTCTGACAGTTCTTGAGTTATTTCCATTGGTTATTGAAGATTTGGGTGTAATTCATTATGTGGGACTATATAATATTGCGTTCTATATTGGAACTAGGAGTCTCAATGCTTATCTTAAAGAGATCTTGTGCGTTGAGGACTGGAGTTATTGCATTTATCGTAGGAACTTCGATTTGTTATTTGGAAAGATTGTAGAGCAAATTCACACCCTTTCTATCATAATTTTGCCGGCACATTATCTTCTTTGGAAACCTGTAATAACAATTTGACACTTAAGAAGAAATTGTCACAAGTAGTTTCTTTGTGTTGCAACCTCTTTCTTAAGCACAGTCGGTTCATTTTCATATAAGTTTTGAGGGTATATTTTTGGATTTGTGCAGCCCTTTCATTTTTGTACTCTTGCAAATTGATTTCTATATATTTTTGTTTGTTCTGATCCCATGATTCAGAGTGCTGTAGAAAAAAAACATCAATCTGAGTTTTCCACTTAGTATTCTCATTATTTTCTTATATGTCCAGTCCTGTAAGGGGAACCAATTGTCTTCTGTTTGTTGTGAATATCTTACATTTGAATTGAAACTTTTGTCATTCTCCCAGAGAAACTTCTTGTGTTACTTCGAGATGGACGGAAACTTTTAGGGATTCTTCGTTCGTTTGATCAGTTTGGTATTGATCTTGAACTACTCATCATTTATTAGAGGCCACGTGCATCGTAAATGTAATGTTCGATTGACAAAGTTTTGCTGTTGTATGTAGCTAATGTTGTCCTAGAAGGTGCATGTGAGCGTCTTATCGTTGGTGATCTATATTGCGACATTCCATTAGGTCTATATGTAATCCGTGGAGAAAATGTTGTTTTGATCGGGGAGCTGGTATGTGATGTTAAGCTTTTTGAAACCTTTTACATTTGTTACCTTTTTAGTTTTTCCACTTGTATATAACATAATATGATTGGTCAGGACCCGCTGAAGATGGAACTACCCCCAAATATGGTCCGTGTTTCAGAACCAGAGATAAGAAGTGTAAGCTCTACTTCCTGTCATAATGATAATACCCAAACTAATGGAACTGATTGTCAATTTTATGTGTTTTTCTTAGGTGCAAACATGTATTGTTAATTTATTACCATAATTTGCAGACATCTGAACAATGGTTTAGTATTGAACTTGGTGAATATCATTTTAGACCATTACTAGCTAACCAAAATATGAAACTTTTAAAGTCCTTGAATTCTGCATATATGAGTGTCCCCTAGTGATGTCATGCTGCCTAATCTGTATTCCTAATCGGGTGGGGACGAGTCCTACCTTTTGACGTCTTTGTGGTCAGACCTTACAAAAAGTTGATTTATGAGTTCTCTGCATCCTTTACTTGTTCTCTCAGCCTCCATAATGATATGCTATCTGAGTTGAAATATTTGAAGCTACTCTGCATATAACTTTTAGAATTAGTTACAAACAAACATTGAATTTTTTCCCCTTGTGTGAAACAAGATTTTCAATATTTCTGTTTTCTTACTTTCCCGGGTTGTGGTTGTTTCCCCGCGTTTCTTGAATCACTACTTTCTTTTGTAATGATTATAGGATATTAAGTGCCTTCTCTAATTCCACGGAAGTTGATCGACATTTATCTGATTTTAGTTTGACTACTCTTTCACATTCTTTTCATTATAGTCGGAGATGTTTGCTCTGCCTGCTTGCTACTTTTAGTAGTTGTTACATTTCTAGCATTCTGAGTAGTGCATTTTGCCATTTGGTCAGGCACAAAAAGTGGAGAGGGAGGCGTCGGAGCTCATGGGTACCATGAAAAAGAGGATGGATTTCCTTGATATGGATTGATGTTACAGATTTTTCTCGGCTTTGCGCAGCTTTGCTGGAAACAGTACTTTCTCCGCCTCCCACAAAATTATCTTACTCCTCTTTTGCACTGACAACATTTAGTACTGCAAACAGATAAGTAGATTTCTCATTGACTTTTTGAATTATTTCCGCACACCTTCGTCTTTCCTGTCAAACTATACATGATGTGTCTCCCTCCGGGATCACATTGTGTTATTCGGGAAAGAATCGAAATTTGAAGTAGACGGGGGTCCTTCCGTATATTTTGTTCTGGAAGGGCTCCAGAGTCTTGTTCTTGTTGGTATTTTTTGGTATAAACTGGTAATGATCAAGGTGTTCAATCTATTGTTTTATAAGTAGCGTTTGAAGTTTATTCCATGTATGCAATCTTTCAATTTTGGTGGCTTTGTTTTTTTTTTTATTGAATAACTTTAAAGATTGAAAATAAATTGTGGCAAATTTATGCTAATACAAGAGCATAGGTTTAGCTTAAATGAACTTTAATTCTTCACACATCTACACATGATTGCGTGTGTTGATGGAAACTTGGAGCATTTAAAAATCGTGCAAATTTGTATTGGAATCTTAAATTTGTATTTAAATATTGTTAATGGGTGATTAATGAAATCAGAGAATGATAATTAGTGAAATGCCCCTCGTACCCCAACCGACAGATAGAGACGTGTATTTTATAATATGCTCCACATATTAGGACTTCATAATTAACTTGTCTTAAATCCACTGCGACAGGTTGCACCGTTGTTTCATCCTATCAGTGTATTCACAATGCGTCCAAAAAATACAAGCTTCAGTCCCATTTTTCAACTTTTACAATAACTTTTTTCATTTAAATTCCAATATTTTCAATGTATCCAGCTCCATTTTCAACTTCAACACTATTTCACTAGGATGTATGTTTTGAAAGAAAGGAAATTTACTTCATTCCTATTACATAAAAATAGTTTTTTTTTAACCTATTTTTTCTTCTTTATTACTTAAATAATTTCTCATTAAAACTTATGTTGCCCATAAATAAAACTATTTTTTGTGGATGGCTGGAATATTAAATTAACAATGATTAAAAAGTTTTGAATTGCACGGTCACCAATGTTTCAGCAGGGATTGGGGTTGTTTGCTAGGCGGCCATATGGGTGAGAGGAGCTGCAATGCAACTCCGCCGAGTAGCCCTCCTGGATGGGGCTACATCGTGAATGCCCTCAAGTGCATAATTTCAACTCTTTTAATGTTCAAATTCACATTTTTTTTAATTCTAATCGGATGCTCAAATTCATTATGAATCATGCTAATATAAAATTTGAGGATTCACTTGATGAAAAAAAATACAAGAAATTAACGATTTTAGAATACAATCATATGTAAGAATTGCATTATTTCATCATGATTGTATTTGGTGGGATTCTTGTAGAGCGAAAGATATTTGCCTAGCTTAAACAAATACTATTGTTAGGTTTTTTGGCTAAGCAAACGCAGCTCAAAGCCAAGCCTTGAGTATATGACCGTTGGAGTAGCTGAAGATATTTCAAGATTGAGTGAAGTAGCCGTTGGCGGTTTGTAACTAACTCGGAGAAGGGAGTTATCTTGTTACGGATCAGTTAGCTATGTTCAACATGCATATAAGGCGCTCGAGGAAACGCAAACACGTAGTGATTAGAGATGAAGACCGGTTTGAATCAAGTTTTTCATAGTCATTGTTCTTGGAGAGTTGAGTGAATCATCTTGTAATCGAGAGTGAGTGTGAGTGCTTGTAATCTTCTTCGTTTAAGATCAGATCAGTAAGGAGTCACATAATTTCGTCCGTGGATATAAGCGTGAGCTGAACCACGTTAAACATTGTGTTCTTGTTCTTCTTCTCGAGTTTTCGATCTTGTGCTTTCTTGACAACTATGTTAATAGGAGTATTATAGTAGAGTTCTCTATTATATTATGTGACTGCTAAATAATTTATATAGTATGTACATACACGTGTTCCAAGAAATAAATTAAAACGTGTCGATAAAGAACGTCTCATATAAATAGAGATGATTCTATAGGGAAAAAATTAAGAAAATGATTTGTTTATTAAATTGTGGGGAAGTAAGTAGTACAGTTGAGATGATTGTTTAGGGAAAAAAATAAGAAAATGATTATGCAAATAAAGTAAATGAAAATAAAATAAAAAAGTTTAAATTTTATTAACAAGTAAATGAATTGATTAACTTATTAGATTTTTAAAAAATATACTCCTGTCTTGTCTCAAAAAATAGACTTATCATTTTGAACCATCCAAAAAAATTAGACAAAATCTAAATATAAAATTTTTTCAAAGAATAATAGTCCTATATATCATTTATAAGGTAATCCCATAGTCCATTAACATTCGTTCTATTACTTTTTCCCTCTTTATTTTATTTTTTTTCATCTCTTTCTTACTAAAGACTAACCTGTAAAGTTTGAATAAATTGAATATAAATTTTCAAATATTGAAGCACTACGTGTAGCACCATTAATGGCTTAGAAATTAAGCCTAAATTGAGCTCGCCGTAGAAGATAACCCCCTTAGTCAATGTCCTTAAACAATTGACAACGGTGTGTGAGCTGATTGACTCCTCTCTAGTTCACCAATTTCAGCGCTAGATCTCACTCTCTTTCAGCAGATCCACACGCCTGAGCTCAAGTTGATTTCACAATGCTGCGCTTGAGCTCCGGAATCCCCACCCTGCGCCTCGCTGCGGTGGCGTTGCTGCTGCTGCTGCTATGCACTCTTCGCATCGAGGCGTCGGTGCACGAGTACGCCGGAGAGAGATTCGCCGCAAAAGGAAATGCGTTCGTTGTTCACGGAGGCAGCGAGGGGATTTACTCTTCTGCCCCCAGTCTCAACGAGTCCTCCCCCGGAAACTCTTTTATCCGGTGAATTTGCTATTTTACTTCCTTTTTCTCTTTCGCGAATTTCGGTGTGCTTTTTTGTGTTGGATTGTTGTTACATGATTGTTTGATTGAGTTGTTATAGTTTTGAAGGTGTTGAATTCTAATCATTTGAGAGATCCGCTCTAAATTTGACTTGGAATTGATGTTTGTAGTTGTCGGTGGTTGGTAAGTGTGTAGAGTGTTCGGTGAAATGCTCTGGATTTTTACTCTCTAGTGAAATTGATTGATCCGGAAAGATCCTGCATGCGGTGATGAGTGCGGTTACTTCAGAAAAAGCTTCTGCCTACTTTCTTAATTTATTTATTTCTAACACATGAGATTTGAGCATTGAGGCGAAAGCTAATGCAACTGTCGTTGTTGACTTGCAGTACCTGAGCTAATTTTTAATCTCAGATTCTTGGAATGTGCATCTAGAATGATAATCCAATAGAAAAACGGAACCAAAACAGAATATGATGGTTTGTTATGCTAAAGGTTGAAAAAGCTAATCAGAACCTCCCGGTTTTTGGGACTAAAGAATGTTTTTTAACCATTTCCTCAATTTTAAGTTTTCTGCTTTTCCTGATACTCCCTGCTTCCGGTAATATGAGTCTCTTTTTGTCATCTTGGGTCGTCCGCCAACAGTAGTCTGATTTCACTTTTACTATAACTTATAAGTAGGATCCACATTCCACTCACATTTAATTATAAAGCTAATACTAAATAATAAGTGAGACTCACATTAGCTATTAGTTAATATGTAAAACTGAGACTCGCATTCTACAAACTTTGTCAACTCACAATTCTTCACATTACCTGTGCTGAAAAAAGTAGGACTCCCACTTCTGGATGGACTGAGTACGTCTTTGATGGATATGTTTGGTTCTTAAGCTGTGATTTTAGATCTGAGCATTTGAAATCATTATACTCCATATACTAAGAGATAGCTGATCCTTTTCTTTAAATATCTAAAAAACAGATTTGAAAGGATAGTATTCCATAGGCCGTTGGGCCTCTCCAATTTCAGCTCAGAATCTATTCATGCCGTTGTATTTGAGGTCGACGACAGGGACACAATTGGAGGTTCTGCATATGGAGGTCAGAGAGCTCTATGCTGCTCAGCAGACCTAGCAAAGCTTGGAGTCTGCAAGCAAGGTCAAATCATTTACCGCCCTTCTACCAATAATCCAGGATGGCCACAAGTATTTGGTGTATCATTTGATATAGATACAACAGACGCTACTCTGCAGCCAAGATCCCTGCAAATTACAAAAACTGGGATGTACAACCTGTATTTTATTCATTGTGATCCACGGCTTAAAGAGGTTTATGTTGAGGGGAAATCGGTATGGAAAAATCCTACTGGTTACCTACCTGGCAGAATGGCTCCACTCATGAGATTCTATGGGTTCATGTCTCTTGCATTTGTGCTGCTTGGGGTATTCTGGTTTTCACAGTATGCAAGATTTTGGAAAGAAGTCCTTCCATTGCAAAACTGTATTACACTCGTGATAACACTGGGAATGTTTGAAATGGCCTTGTGGTACTTTGATTATGCTGAGTTTAATGAAACTGGAACCAGACCTACTGGGATCACTCTCTGGGCAGTCACTTTTGGGACGGTGAAACGTACGGTGGCACGACTAGTCCTTCTCATTGTTTCCATGGGTTATGGTGTTGTCAGACCTACCTTAGGCGGGCTTACATCAAAAGTTATGTTACTTGGAGGAACTTTCTTCCTTGCATCTGAAATACTTGAAATTATTGAAAATGTCGGTACTGTGAGTGACCGCTCAGGGAAGGCTAGACTATTTTTCGTCCTGCCGGTGGCAATTTTGGATGCTTTCTTCATTCTTTGGATATTTACCTCCCTCTCTTCCACCTTGAATAAGCTTCAGGTACAAGATTCTCATTCTTAAGCTTATCTTTGTGTCCTAGCTAGGCAGTAAAATAGACTATCAAGTAAAATCATGTGGTTGCAAGTGTATTTTCTCAAAGTAAGGTCTCATGTGAATGCTGTGCCAATCGCCATTGGATTCTGCATGTAGCCTGCTACTATAAGTGAGGGTTGGTTGTGATTGGGATAATTATGTCCTGGGTTGCATTTCACTGTTTATCCAGTAAAATCCAGAGGAAGATGCACACTCTCTCTCACACACAAACAGACACGTATATATAGTCCTGATTTCAAGTTAAATTAATTCTTTCATGCTCTTAACAAGCCAGTGACTTGGTAATCGGGTATGCAGTTGATGTTTCTCTCATAGTCTATCACGAACTTGGAAGTGATTGGTGTCTGGTTGTACTAACATTTTTCCTTTGACTCCTTTCTGTTTACTGACATATCTATTTGCTCCCATTCTTTGATTACTCGACCTAACAGGCTAGGAGGTTGACTGCCAAGTTAGATATTTACAGGAAGTTCACCAACGCATTAGCGGTTGCAGTTATTGTGTCTGTTGGCTGGATTTGCTATGAGGTAATGTTGGCAGCTTATTCTAACGAGCCAAACCCAATATCTTGTCTCATGACAGTGTCCATAGACAACAATTGAGTTCGAAATAAAACTTGCCCGCAAATAGCATTTTGTTGTATTGACTAATGACCCCCTGCTTTTTTCAGCTTTATTTCAAATCAAATGACGTATACAATGAGCTATGGCAGAATGCTTGGATCATCCCTGCGTTCTGGCAAGTACTGTCTTTCTCCCTATTATGCGTCATATGTGCTCTTTGGGCGCCGTCACAGAACTCAATGCGGTAACCATCTTGTTCAAAACTCTTATTTATATATTTCTGGTTTTGGTGGTTCTGACCGTTAAAAATATAAGGATTTTGTTTTCTCATTCCTTTACCCTGCCACTTTCTGTGTTTCTGTTTTCATCATCTCGCCATTGGCATCCTGATACTGCGTACATACAGTAGAAAGAAACACTAAGATCTTTGGTTATTTTCCTGTATTTAAATCTAAGCGAATTCATTAGCAGAACTGCCTGTAGAACTTTATGCCAAGAACTATGAAATGCTATGCAAAAAATTTCTCCCTCCTCTTTTGCATCTGCTTTGTATGTGATTGGGTATTTATGGCCCCAACCAGATATGCTTATTCATCCGAGGATGCTGAGGAAGAGTTTGACAAAGACGACACTCTGAAACTCATTAAACCATCACAACTGGTCCCAAAGGATGTAAGGAGCCCAGAGTTTGAATCTCCCACAAGCGGCAATGGTTCTCCCCATAGTGATCTTGAACAAGAAAAGACTGCCTGAAATAGTCCACATATAGTCTGTAACCTCACTTCACCAATATACATATGGCGTGGCTAATAATCAGATCAGTAGAATACTTAAAAAGTTGTTGCCAGTGAGTGCCTTGTGGAAACTGCGAGGATGGAATATGAGAAAGAAGTTTGGAAATAGCTATTTGCAAGGCTGGATTGTTTCTTGTTTTCTTTCTATTTTCTACTCAATTGTATTTCATCCATCTATATCTTCTCTTCCATATATTTGTTGATTGATTTTTGTGACCTTACTAGAAAGTATCAGCTCTAGGATTCCTTTTAAGCTATTCTGATATTTGGTATAAGTTTAATTTTATCTTTGCAAGTATAAATGCCATTATTTTTGCATATCTAGGGCTCGTCGGATGGTAAGGACTAAGGATGATTTTAAGCTTGTGTCGCCGATGTTTAATGAGTGAAGATGCAGAAAATAACATAGAGAGATAGAGAATGTGTGTGTGTGTGTAATGATACTTTCCCCACATCAAGAATTTATAGTATATGAGCATGTTGCCATATTGAGTCCTGTCAACCATAAACAAAATTCTTGCAAGAAAGTGGAGTGGATTTCATTCTCTTCAGTCCACATCCATGCCCGAGAAACTTGGTCATGATACCTCAAAAACTAAGACTCACATCCCCTCATTCGGATGCCATGTTCATAACACCAGCTCCTTCAAGGATCGATCTTCGACGTGGATGGTCGTCTGCTCATGGGATTGACCCTCCCCTGTTATCCCTTCTATCCGCCCAAGGGCCTCTGCCATGTCCAAACGCTGCTCGGGTCTGTTCTCGGTGCATGCTACACCGACATGGAGAAGCTGCTTCATCTCATGTTTGGACTTTTCGGTCTGTTCCAGGTGCGGATCATATAGTTCGTCCTCATTCGCATCAGCAACAGCTGATCCCGCCAGTTGGACTACATCGACCCCACCCTCTCCGTTGTTGACAAACTGAGAAGTGACTTTCCCAGTAAGAAGTTCAAGAATGATGATTCCTAAGCAATAGACGTCGCATTTTGGTGAAATGTGGTGATCCAGAATTGCTTCTGGAGCCTTGTATGCTGCTAGTGTTTGTGAAGCAAGGCTGCTGCTAATCACTAGGCATAGCCCGTAGTCTGAGAGATGAGGCTCGTATTGTTCGGTTAGAAGCACATTGCTGGATTTGAGATTACCGTGTGGGAGGTCGAGGGAGGAGAGCTCGGTATGAAGGTAAGCCAGACCCCTAGCAATGCCTTGAAGTATCCTGAGTCTTGTTGTCCAGTCCAGCTCGGAGTGGGTGTCTGTACCTGGAGATGAAGGTAAGATGGTTGGAACGAACGGGCTAAGATATGCACGTGTTAGTTCGTTAGTTAGTAAGTTACCGTGTAATTGCAATTGATAGAGGAGACTGGCTTTAGGTCTATACTCACACACCAAAAGCTTCTCATTAGTGCGAAAGTGATAGGCCAAGAGTGTGCACACATTTGGATGGCTTAAACAGGCAAGCCTTCTCATCTCGTCATCAAATTGTTCCTTCCCAATCTTGGCGTTCTCTTTGATCCTCTTGACCACGACGGTCATCCCGGTGGGCATCATGGCCTTGTAGGACGAGCTGGTGGCCCCGGTCGACAGCACTTGGGCCGAGGATTTCATGAGATCCTGCATCGAGAACCCACCCTTCTCCTCATTCATCATCACTATCTCCATCCCCTTTCCATAATTCCTCGGCTCCTTGTGGCGCGTGGCGGAGCCCGAGGCTGACCCCTCCGTATGGGCCACCCCACCAGTCCTCCTAGCACTCGATATGTGGAAACTAGAGCATTCGTCTACACCACCACCCCTCTCCTGCCTCCTCTTCATCGCGAAGATACCAACCACCATCACCAAGAACAACAGTGCTGCCGCCACCAAGAACCACATGAAAAAGGACATGTGCATGCGACTCATCCTGGGCTGCGAGGATGGCCCATAAAGCCCCACATTAGTATCAAAAGGCCCCACCTTAGGATCGACAAGCCCCGCGTTACCCTTGAATGCATTCGTCCCGAATTTCATCAGGCCCTCGGGGATCTCACCTTCCAATTTATTATTGGAGACGTCCAAGAACACGAGAGCTGGCAGCTCGGGCGGGGGAATGGTCCCTGAAAACTGGTTGTTATCCAGGCGTAGCTCTGCCAAACGAGCAAGCTGGAACAACGAGGCTGGAATCCGGCCCGAGAAGCTGTTTCCCGACAACCAAACCTTCTTGAGGCCGGCCATGGGTTTGAAATAGTCAGCTGCAATCTCCCCTGAAAACTTGTTCTTCGAGAGGTACAATCCCTTTAACAGCACCATGCGATTGAAATTCGGGATAGGGCCAGAGAAAGAATTCGAGACGAAGCCAACGCTTCTCAGGGTCGAGAGCGAGGACAGCGACTCAATATCAATCTTCCCGGACAGCCCCAAGTTCTTCAGCCGGAGGCTCGAAACCAATCCGTTCACGCAGATTATGCCGATCCAATGCGCGTTGGCTGCGCACGGCTCCGTCCCGGGCTTCCATGAATGCAGAGAGGATGAATCCACGAAGGATTTTTTGAATTTGAGGAGAGCTTCGGGTTCAGAAATGGATAGTGTTGGGGGAGAAATTAGCAGAAAAATGCACAAGAATATGGATGAACTGGCTATGGCCATCGGGGTGGTCACGGGATCAAGAATTCATTTGTCAAAATATGTTCATGATTTTCAGCAGTAATTTTCGCGGCGAATTTGTTTCACAGAGGGACATGGATTTTCGTTTGTTTTACCGCGACAAAACAGTTATTCTCTATGTTTAGGCATTCACCTCCAACTGTAATAACTACCCCCATCTTTAATCTTAAATCTTGAAAGATTTTACGAAATGGAGAGAAATGAACAAACATAAAACTGTTACATTTTTGTAACTGACATAGTCCGGAAAAGAATACGAGTGCGGCAATTCTAATTCTAAAAATATGTACACTACAAAGTATAAACCGATACTATAAAAATTTATGTAATTATATAAATAATTATAAATCAAAGACCGGCCGCCATATGGTCTTAATTATGTTTACCATCTATCTACACTTTCATAATTTCATTTATCTACCTCAAGTCTCCAATTAATTGATTTCTGTTATTATATTTTCTTTTCTTTTATAATTATTATCGTCCAAAAATGTGAGAACAAGATTCTCCACCTTTAATTTCTCGTTTACTTTTTTTTTCATTCTTTCTTAGTATTTCTCATTTTCACTCTACTAAAAAATAATTATCATAAAGTTTTAATATGATAATATTACGAGGGAATATCTTTTTTGGTACACGAACTTTGCCAAAATATTATTATAGGTCCGGTCCGTGAACTTTGAAAATATCATTTGAGGTCTGTCAACTATGGGTTAATATCAATTGAAGTACTTTTTTACTATTTCCAAGTTTCTCATTTTAGGTCCGTGAACTTTGAAAATATCATTTCAGGTCCATCAACTATGGGTTAATATCATTTGAAGTACTTTTTTACTACTTCCAAGTTTTATAGGACGAAAATACCCTCGATAACTTAAAGGGTATATATTTTTAATAAACTAAGCATATACTCATATTTTTTATAAATATCTTTACAATATATTTTTGACAAATTTTCTAAATATAATTTGACCTTCAATATTATCACTTAATTATGTGACATGCAAGTAAAATTGTTTTTCTTCAATTTTTTATATTAAAGAATTTTAAAATTGAATAAAGAACTTTTCTTTAATAATAAAAAATTAAATAAGGATCTATTCTTGCATGTCACAAAATTAAGTGATAATATTGAAGGTCAAATTATATTTAGAAAATTTGTCAAAAATATATTGTAAAGATATTTATAAAAAATATGAGTATATGATAAGTTTATTAAAAATATATACTCTTTAAGGCATGCAGGGTATTTTCATCCAGAAAAAATTGAAAAAATAATAAAGTATTTCAAATGATATTAACCTATAGTTAATGGACCCTTAAATGATATTTTCAAAGTTCACGGACCTAAAATGATACTTTGGCAAAGTTCGTGGACTAAAAAAGATATTCCCTCTAATATTATTTTTGTGAGTAATTAATAATAGGAGTTTTATGGAAAATTATGAAAAGGAAAAAAAGAGTTTAAACTAGAAAACTTTGCGTATATTATTATGATTTCAACATATTAACGAATATAGAATTCTATTACACTCTTCCAATTTATGTCCATATTCAAATTTGACATGGTAGTAGAGCATGCTCAATCATAGGGATTGATTGATCGTTGCCTCCACACTAACCCCAAAAATCAGCGAAAAAAAATCAAACAAATCCAACCATGGAGGACAATAAAAAATTACTATATAAACATAAATCAAGTCTCATTAAAATTGGAGATATCACTGGAGACAACACTTAATGAGCGGCGGCGCTCAATATATGCTTTCCCCGCAACAGGAGATGACGAGGCACAAAGCCGAAGCGAAATTGAGTCGTGTGGAATCGAAATTTGGAAGGGGTGACAATAGGTGGCTAAATCATCGGCAAGAAGAAGGAGACTTAGTTGAATTCAGTATTAGAAAGAATTAGGAATTCGAGGGTGACGTAATTTTGATTTCTCATATCTCTCCATTGTATTTGTAGTAGTAACTAGTATGTCATATTTTCTCATTCTTAGATATTCAATCTTCGAATAAGGAAGTTGGTTGGAAGATCTTAGGTTAAGATCCATTTGTGGAGTGCACGTAGTTGCAAGCCCCCCTATATATGCAATCAATACGTACAAAAATATCTACAAACCCTTGAAAATTTGTACAAAATACTTTGTTTAACTTGATAGTTTAAATATTTCTATCCTTAAATGACTAAAAATATAATGTTTTTACAAATAAGAACAAAATCATATGCATATTTAAAATGAAACCTCTATCAAGAAATATTTAAATCTACATTTGGACATTATTTCGACAAAAATGGGCTTATAGAAGGAAAATAAAAAACTCATCTCACTTAACAATATCCGAGAGTATCAGTATTCAGCACCGCGTGGAGTGGGGCCCAGTCGAAAAAACTTGAGGTATAAATTTCCCGAGAAGCACAATTTCATCGACATTTTCTTTTTTTCTTTGTTTTTCTTTTCTTTTTTTTTTCTTTTCTTTTTTTTCTTTTTCCTCATTTCCCTCGCTTGACGAGCCCTAAACCGATAAAATTCGCGTGTCGATCATTTGATTGATCGATTTTTCACTTGAAAATTCAAGCAAAAAATGCAGAATCAGAGATTGAAGCAGCAACAGCATCAGGCGTTGATGCAACAAGCGCTTCTTCAGCAGCAGTCGCTCTATCATCCAGGCCTCTTAGCTGCTCCTCAGGTTCCAAATTTTATATATTTTCTAGTCGTTTAGCTCCTTCTGGTTTTGGAGTTAATTGATATTTTGTAGATTATTTGTGAATTTCGGGATGCTTCGGGTGTTGATCTAGGTGTTATTTTTGTTTGTTGGTTTACTGAGATTTTACGTAGCTCAATTGGGTAGGTTTTTAAGCTTTTGTCGGTTGCAGGCTTCAGTTTTTGAAACTTGGATGGGTGGTTTTTTTTTTTTTTCCCCATTTTGTCGTTGCTTGTTTATTGAAGTGCGGATTGTGCGTAAATGCGATTAAATTGACGTGGAGGAAACTGTAGTTCATCTAATGACTTGTTTTGTCTTCCGTAAGATAAACTAAGTTGGACTCGTTTAGGAAACTGCATTATGGTTAATACAGAATCTTAAGTGAGTTGTGACTGTAGCGAGAGAAAGATAGAGCACAGGTTTACGTCCATTGGAGAATATGCTTTTTTACTAGGTGTCTAGTTGATCTAACAGACCAGGCCAAGTTACTGGCCAATAAAGAGAATGTTTTTGTCAAAGTTCTACAAATTTTGAAATGGATTTAGTTAAGGAAACAATATCATCACTGTATGCAAAGAGAAAAAAAGGAGAAGCAGACTGTATTGCTGGGTAGGCATATTTTGCTACACAACAATCGGTTGAGTTCCCTTACAAAAGATAAAATGTAGTACTAGTTTGTTTAATGTTCATCGACCTTTACAAGAATTCTTTTTCAGCAGAAGGGTTGAGAGTGAATTTTGGGCTTCAAGCCAAAACAGATGTAGTATTGATGCCTGTTTTTTTGTGCCTCCCATTATTTCAGAAAGTAGGTGATATTTGGTATGTGAAGCAGAAATGGTGGCATTTAAGTAGTTTCTGTGCATTTTAGGTGTGTAAAGCTGATGAACATTGAATGGATTTGCATCTTTTTTCTGCCTATATAATTTTCTTCCTAATCCTGTATTTTAGTCTTTTTTATCTTTTTCTTCCTTTGGGTAATTGGCATTTTGCCAACGGTTTGGAAATTATTTTTTATTTTTCAGCTTAATTAATTCGCACCTTGCCATTTGCAGATTGAGCCAATTCCTAGTGGAAATCTGCCTCCTGGGTTTGACCCAAGCACATGCCGCAGTGTGTAAGTGTTTGTATAAGGATTTCTTTTTAGGTTATGTTTAGCCTTTTTTAGGTTGTGCTATGTGATTAGCTTGCACATACTCTGATGTTCTAACCTAATATTTTCAGCTACAGGTAATGTATACTTTACGTTAAATGTAACTGAAATATTGGGCTAGAACATCAACGTATGTGCAAGGCTGCAAGCTAATCATGCATGAGTTATTGATCCAAAATTAAAATCACATATGTGTATGTATATATATTTTATAATAATAGATCTATTTGATGCTGGTAACCATATATGACCTCCTTTAGCAGACCATCTAGTCCTTTTGAGGAATATTCTGGAATATCTATTCTATCTTACTCATGTGATATCATTCGTCTTTCTGTTGAAGATTCTTATAAGTTCCTTTGTTTTTCTTTGTTTTCTTTTCTTTTTAAACTTGTAGGTTTTTTATTTTTTGAGAAAATGCAGGTATGTTGGTAACATTCACACGCAGGTGACAGAACCACTTCTTCAAGAAGTTTTTGCAAGTACTGGTCCGGTTGAGAGCTGTAAGCTTGTTAGAAAGGAAAAGGTACAACTGCTCTCAAACACAGCCTTCTGGTTGTTCCCATACATCTAAATTTTGGATTTTGTTGACATTCTGTGATTCGATGGTGCAGTCATCCTACGGATTCATTCATTACTTTGATCGTAGATGTGCTTCTCTTGCAATATTGACTCTCAACGGAAGGCACTTGTAAGAAGTACTACTGAAGATTCAGTCTGAAAGTGCTGTGTGCTTCACATTAATATTATCTATTGTGAATTTCAGGTTTGGGCAGCCTATAAAAGTTAACTGGGCATATGCTAGTGGTCAGAGGGAAGACACATCAAGTGGGCATCGTCTTTAATATTTTTAAACATGTGGCACAAGCTAAATTAGCTTTTTACTTTGTGCGTCTGTTGAGTGCCTCTTGAAGTTTATATCCATTTGCAGGTCATTATAACATTTTTGTTGGTGATCTCAGCCCTGAGGTTACTGACGCCATGTTGTATGCATGCTTTTCTGTTTATCCTAGCTGTTCGTAAGCATCTCTCCACTCAACTTAATTTCTTTTGCTTGTGTGTCAGAGTAATGCTTTTGTTGTTATGTGATTGTCAGATCTAATAAATGTTTACAATCTCTTTTTGTCCTAGTGATGCAAGGGTTATGTGGGACCAAAAGACTGGCCGTTCTAGGGGATTTGGATTCGTCTCTTTCCGCAACCAACATGTACTTGCTCTTGTGATATCTGAATTTTCGTTCAAGCTAGTGTTTGCATGATACAGAGTAACAGAATCCTTGAGTTTGCCCTTTATTTTGTTATTTTTTATATTTATTTATTTGTACATTTATATATTCTCTCAGGAAGCTCAAAGTGCAATAAATGATTTAACTGGTGAGAATGGTTTGGGTTAATTCCTAAAACACATTTTGTGTTTCAATTAACAGAAACCTTAAGGTTTCTTTTATTTGAAAACATTCCAGGAAAATGGCTTGGTAGCAGGCAGATACGTTGTAACTGGGCCACAAAGGGTGCTGGTACCACTGATGAAAAGCAGAACTCAGATGCTAAAAGTGTCGTGGAACTAACAAACGATTCGTCTGGTGAGTATGTTCGGGAGACATAACATTTGGTTGTTGCCTGAAACTAAGAAGATTTTACTTGTAATTGTTTAGTTGTTAGTTACAAGCTCTTAAGCATCGCATTTTATATTTTGATCTAATTACCACCTTTTAGTGTAACATCTCTGAGAGTTCTGTGTTTGTTTTTTGTTAGAGAAAAAATAGAAATCACTATCTAAATTGCATTCCTTTCATACCTACTTGCTGTGCTCACTAGGTGATGAAGACGTGTTAGTTTGAGTTGTTTGACCAAAACAGATGTGCTTTTACAGAAGAAGTTAAGGAGGCAGCAAGCACTGATGCTCCTGAGAATAACCCTCAATACACCACTGTATATGTTGGTAATCTTGCTCCAGAAGTAAGCCTTCTTTTGCTTGCTTCCCCACTCCCCCGATACATAATGTCTCCTGGGTGTTCAGGATAGATTGATATAAAAGAGTATACAATAAATTTGGAAGTATGTGCTTCTTTATGGATGTGTGACTGTGACGAAAACTTTGATTCAGATAGTTGATTGAATTGAAGGTTAAAATTTTCAATAAATCTTATGTGTTGGCTAGTTTGACTATAACTCTTCAATTTAAAGCATCTTGCTTTCACAAAATTTACTTCCTTGATTTTATTATGCCAGGTAAGCCAGGTTGACCTCCACCGCCACTTCCATGCACTTGGTGCGGGATCAATTGAAGAAGTTAGGGTGCAGCGTGATAAAGGATTTGGCTTTGTGAGGTACAGCACCCATGCAGAGGCTGCTATGGCCATTCAA
Organism: Salvia hispanica; assembly: GCF_029641045.1. Lineage (NCBI taxonomy): Eukaryota > Viridiplantae > Streptophyta > Magnoliopsida > Lamiales > Lamiaceae > Salvia > Salvia hispanica. Next base: position 17,511,417 of record NC_142696.1, on the reverse strand, counting down.
TTGGGAAATGCTCAGTCATATCTCTATGGCAAACAAATTAAGGTTTGTTTCACTCCCGCTTGTTTATATGGAGATGGTAGCCTATTAAATATTAATAACAAGTAAACTTGAATGAACACCTGTTGTCTCTTGCTGTCTGAGTTTGTAGTTTTTGACTGTCCACATCATTGCATTCAATTCTGAGTTCTACATAATGCTGCCAATTGTGGATTCAAGAAAGCAAAATTGTTAATTTCAGTGGATCTATCCACTACCTTAGATGTTGTTGCCACTTGCCATACTGCCTTCCATCTTTCCTGTTGTGCTTCATCACCATGTTTTGTCCACTTCTAAAATGGAAAAACAATGGGTACGCTGTTTATCCAGCATAATCACAAGTTTAATACTCCCTCTGTCCCACAAAAATAAACCGCTTTTGTAACGGCATGAGTTTAATGCGCAATTAGTAAAGTATGAGAGATATAGAAAGAAAAAGTGATTTGAGCATTGTTAGTGGAGAATGGGGCTCGCCTCATTAGAGAGAAAAAAAGAGTATCCTAAAATAGAATTTGCTATATTTATGGGACATTCCGAAATAGCAAAAGTGGTCAGTTTTAATTGGACGGGCGGAGTATTCAATAAGCTGTGAAATGTGGGTATGGATACTAGTCATTCTCCCTCCTGTTACACCTATGTCCAAAATGTCATGGTTGTTGGAAGCCATATTTTAGAATTTTATTAATTTTTTCTCCTTTTGCTTTTTCTGATTTTCCAGTGTTCGTGGGGTAACAAACCAACTCCACCTGGAACTAGCTCAAACCCACTCCTTCCACCTGGACCTGCACCACTGCACGGCCTATCTGCTGCTGACCTTTTAGCGTATGAGCGGCAAATTGCAATCAGCAAGATGGGCGGCATCCCTGCCCTCATGCCTCACCAGGGTCAACACGCTCTGAAGCCAGCAACTATGGGAATGGGTGCAGGCGCTAGTCAAGCCATCTATGATGGTGGTTATCAGAATGTAGCTGGCGCCCAGCAGCTTATGTACTACCAGTAATCTATTGAGCTTTGATACGCCTAATGTAGGATGTTCCAGCCTATGGCACCCTTTATTCGAGTTATTAACATTGTCTAGGATTTTTGTAAAATCTGGTTGGGTGTCTTCCCAACTTCATTTGTGCTGTGGCCTTGTCTATCTTGTGCTATGTATGTTTGGATTCTTCTACGAATGAACTGTGTTGCATGTTTGAAAATTTTGTCACCATTTCTCTTCCTATAGAATCACACTCAGAATCTTTTTCTTATTTTTAACATTGCGCAATCATGAGTTTTATTATGCGTTTGTTTAAGATGATTTGTCATAGTTAGAACTTGATGCAGCTTTGATTTTGCTAAAGCTAAGCGACTCAACGCAAGTGAGGTTTTAGGGAATGGCTACTTGGTCCACTTTATTTTTTTAGCTGGTAATTTCGTACAGTATTTTTTTATTAGAAATATTATTTAATATATGGAAATGATAAATTAAACCTACATAGTAACATTCTTATAAAACAAATTATTGTTAAATTACAAAATTGTTGTATATTTTTAACATCATACTACTAAGATAAAATAAAATTTATAGTACGATTTTCATAGTTAAATTTAGAGTAGAGGTCAAAATTGGTCCTAAACATATAGTTAGTTGACGAATTTGGTCCAAAAGATTCACTTTTGAAAATCGGGTCCAAAACATTTGAAATCGTTATCGAAGTGGTCCTAAACATTTGAAACTAGGGATGTCAATTGGGCTAACCCGCTCGGGTTCGGGCCAACCCACTCGGGTTGTCGGGCTATTTGGGTGCGGGTTATTCGGGTTGTGAATTTTTCGGGTTATAAATTTTCGGCCCTAACCCTAGATCTTCGGATTTCGAGCTAACCAACGGGCTATTCGGGTCAAAAGTGATCTTATGTGTTACTTTATATCCAACTAGTATTAACACCCGTGCTATGCACGGGTCATACGATTTTCAAATAATAAAAGCAAATTTTAAATAATTGAAAAAAAATAAATTAATATAATTATGTACTACACATGAAAAAAATATAGTACTAATCAAATTACCTATTCAACACACAATTTAATACATTGTTAATTTGTGAAATGAATGGAGAAAAATATATTTGTTATTTAGAATAATATATAGAAACAAATATTTATTAATTAGAATAAGATATAAAAAAAACAAAAAAATGGTAATCTAATGAATAAATATTTAAATCATGAATTTCGACTTTCATATTATACTATGAGGGCAAATCAACCGTGATAAAGGTAAAATCATTTGATGAACCAATTATCACTAACTTCTTCAACTTTAAAAATTAGAAATGTAATACAATTATATGGACGCTAAAAGTAAAAAGATATAACAGTAGTAACATCTTATTAAACATCTAAAAATATAAAACTAAATAAGTTGGAAACTAAAATGGAAAAGACAAACGAAAGTGTAAATTAACTACTGCAAAAAAAATTATTAGAAGAAGAATAAAAGTAAATTAACTATAATAAAATTGCAAATTTTTTAAAATTAGAGAGAAATTAACACATTTACAAAACAATTAGGTATAAAAGCACAAAAGTCCAATTTAGAGAACCCCAATTTACAAAACCCGAAATTTTCAAATTTAAGACATAAATTGACAAATAGGCTGATTTTTTTTATTAACTTTAACTCACAACCCAATTCAATTATAAAGAAAATTCAACAGAAAATAAAATGTCAAGCCCAATCTTAGATACATTACAATCAGCCCAGAATAAAAGCCCAAACAATTTTTAAACAAAAGCTCCACTTAACATTACACTGATTTAAATTATTAAGCATAATAGTTAATCAAACTTAGTTCTAAAACATTATTGACTCAAAAATATATAAAGCTTTTATCACACAATTTGCGCCGCCAACACAAACCCTGGTTCTTTCCTTCTCCAAGTCACGATGACTCCAAATCGGCCGTTCTCAGGCGGTGGACGGCGGAAAGGCGACCACGTCTACACAAATCGCCTCAGCCTCAGCCTCCACGCGAGTCGGCGACAAAAACCCTAATTCCTTTACCTTCTATGTGACATCAGGTAAACAATGACTGATTATTCACGATTACTGCTCAAAAATATGTATTCTATTCATACTCATCAAAAGAGCTGACAAAACTACCAAAATAACTTCAACACAGGAAAATGCAGATCAAGATCAAGATCAAGAACGGAGGCACAACAACTGGCAGCAGGATTAAGGAATCAAAGAATGCAAACAGAATGTGGTAAAAATAACTGTTCTCTAGTCAGCTAAGAAGTGAAGGCATAATAAACGACTATTCGCAGCAACAAAAAATGTAAATGTAACTTGGAACATAGCAAAGAACATAAACAAAGAATAAAAAGAGGTAATTTTTAAGAGAAACGGGTGATAACTGAATTTTCACTTGTGTAATCTGAATGAGTGTGAGTGATGGTAAAATCTTTGTGAAGTGGGTAAGGTATTTTTAGGGGAAAAAAATACTCCGTACTAAGCATGCTGTTTAAAAATAGCTATTCTTAACTATATATAAAGATATTACTGCCATAAAAAAGTTGTGCCTTAATTTATATAATAATGCATTCTATAAAACATAAATTGTGATGACAGCAACCACATATTTTAATTTCCATGCTCCAGTTTTAAAAGCTGAGAATAATTTGACTTAATCATTATTTATATAACTAACACTGATTTGTATATGGTATAAATTTCTTTTATTTAAATAGTTCTTCTTTTATGGCAGGAATAAGTATGGTGGATTTTGAGTCTCCTGCCACCAACTTGAAGCAAATTCAGTGAAGGTAATTTACCAAGTATTAAATTAGTATGTAAGTAATATAATTTAACTCTGTGACATGCTTTGAGAATGTATGGAATAGTTTGTCAGATATACCTGCATGTGTGTTTCCAGAAATTTATAAATGATTATAAACTACTTTAAAGCTATACCATATGAAGTTTGATAACAAATAACATAATATAATGTTGATTACAAATGTCTACTTTACATCCTTTAGGACTGCATAAGATGTTTGCTATACATGGTAGATAAATAACTTCAAAGAGTTGTTTGCTTCTTATGTGTTGAACTGTGACTCATAATAAATTATCTAAGTAATGTCTTTGAAGGATTAATAATCAACAAAAAAGCTATTTCTTGTTTATAATTTAGAATATTAAAGATAATATGCATATGAAACTTCATTGCGATTATTGAGATTTAAGATAGTACAAAACATTACATTTCTCCAAATCAGCTATATGAATATCCCTCCAAGAACTGAACTGCATGAATCAGAATATAATAGGAATTCTAGCATCATAGATTAGCGCAGATCAAGACAAAAGACAACATTCAAAGAAATTAAAAAACCCAAAAGTCAGAAGCCTAAACAACATCTAATCACCTTCAGTAAAGAAATAAGGACATAATGTCATTATTTTATGCAGGGACTCATCTACATGGAAGAAGATAACAATGGCAGCAAAGACAAAGCAGATTAATAACAAATATTCAATAGGTAATTGACCAACTCATTAAACTGAATTGAAAATTTTTAAATTAGACAAAAATGTCTTCTGGTAATATAGTTGACCAAAAAGTAGGATGATAGAAATAGTCTCAAAACTAATGTAAAAATGGGAAATATTAGAGGCAGTAGATATTATTGATGGTGAAATAAACATATAATTAGATTATGTTCTATTTGTGCAGATTCTGATGTACAAAAAAAAAAGATACTCTTGTAAGCAAAAGGAAGAAGATACATATAAACTCTAATGAGGTAAAAATTAATCTGATCAAAGTAAATTGAAAGTAGGGAAAATGAGATGATAGATAGATAGTAACCATCATACTGAACAATAGATATTACTGATGGTGCAATAAACATATAATAGATAATATGTTTCATTTGTGCAGATTCTGATGTACAAAAAAAAGGATACTGTTGGAAGCAAAAGGAAGAAGATACATATAAACTCTAATGAGGTAAAAACTAATCTGATCAAACTAAATTGAAAATAGGGAAAATGTGATGATAGATAGATACTAACCACCATACTGAACAATCATCCACAAATAAGGACATAATATGATTATTTAGTGCATAAACTGATCTACTAATATGAGTGGAAGGAGATATTACTCAAAGTAAAATAAACATATTATGAGATAATATGTTGTTTTTGTGCAAGCACTGATGTACAAAAAAAAGATACACATGGAAGCAATAGGAAGCATCTACATATAAATACTAATGAGGTGAAGACTAACTCAGTAATTAAACTGAACTAAATATAGAGAAAATGACATGAGAAAAAGAAGAGGAATGAAAAACTGAACATTCATCCACAAATGTTGTGCACAAATTTGAAAAGAAACTGAAATACCTAATTCGACTAACTGAGTTCCAATTACTACTTGCTAAACTTGTTGATGAACTTGTGGATTGATATTGCTGAGTGATTGTGAAAGAGATAGGAAAGAGTATTTATAGGATAATAAATGGCGAGCATGCTATTTAATAAAAAAAACAGCAGGTTCCCAAAACGAACATAATAATGAAGGGACCTTCCAGCTTTCTATTAGAAATGTATTATGCATAAACATGCTCAGCTGAATTAATGGATTTATTGTATATTTACAATGGGATATTCATTTTCAGGTACAAAAGCATTAATAAAAAGTTTAAATGCCAGCTTTGGAAACATGGAAGATTCCTTGGTTGCTGCAAGTGTTTAACAGGTAATAATCCTATTTCCAAGCATGAATAGGGTATAGAGAGTTCTGAATTTCAAATTTCTTTTAAAATAGAAATCGTTGCTATTTATCTTTGATGAAAAAGTTCTAATATTTATGAGAAATTTTGTTCGAGCCTATTTCATTTTTTCTGGCAGATTTTATCTCGATTTAAATTTTTCTTTGTTTGTGCAGTTTTATATGTCAATTTAAATATAAGTTGTTTACAAATTCTGAATTTAACCATTGTGCAAATCAAATTCAATTTCAGGTTTTGGTTCTATTAAAGAGGCAAATAGCAGTGGAAAAATTTCAAGAATTTACTACATGATTTATGATTTAGATTTGTAATTTGTTGATTCTTGCAAATGTAGGTAAGTAGATATATACGAATGTGATGTCTGATATGTAAATAGATCAGATATTAGACTAAAATAGGCCTGCAACTCAAAAGTAGTCCTGCAACTCAAAAATAGGCCTGCAACCAAAAATGATTTTTTAAACCCCAAATGAAGTTAAACCATACTCAGGCCCCCTACAATACTTGTAATTCCAAACACCTGCAAAAAGAGACATTAACCTAAGCTTCCAAAAAATGAAACATAAGATTCCACATTAAATGTTAATGTTTCCCGCCAAAACAGCCAAGAGTGGCATTTCTGTAAATATCATCACAACTGCCACTTTTGATATTGATAGATAGATTCAATATTCTAACTTATAAAAAAAAACAGATTGTCGCAAATAATAAAGTATAATCAAAGTGATCAAAAGAACAAGATACATAAACATATCGCTAATTAGTAGCACACATGAATTTGACTACAAATAAATGGAAATCATTCATTTAAAAGGAGTTGAATGACATTCTTAATTGTATACCCAAAAAATAAATTTTAAGTAGTTAACAAAAGATAGTATAGATAGTAGTATATCAAAAATAAATTCCATAGAGTTGAATGACATTCTTCTACATCAATAACTTTTGAAGCTTCAACCGGATCATTGTCTTCGAGAGGTCAGACGTAATGCAACATTTAATATGAGAAAATATTAATTACATCTATATTCCATATAACCTTAAATTTCAATTTGAGAGAGAATACATAATTACCATATATACTTAATATCAATGTTGTTTTTTATATTGTAATTACCATATATACTTCATATCAACGCGGCATTTAATATTGTAATACTATATATACTTCATATAAGTATATAACCCAAAATTTTAAATATTTTTTTATTTTAAATGCTCAATCCATGGGCTAACCCGCAACCCACCCAGGCCTGCTCGCATAACCCGCTGACCCGAACGGGTCAGCCCGTGTAGCCCTATTATGTATTTGGGTTACGCTTTTCCAGCCCTAACCCTATGATTTTACCGGATTATTCGGGTCAACCCGCGGGCTTCGGGCTAGATTGACAACCCTATTTGAAACCGTTGTCGAAGTGGTCCTTTTTTCCGTAAAAAACTAACGGTCAATGCCTAATTAATGATTTTTTTAACTTAATTAATATACTAATGCATAATTAATTAAACAAAATTAAATCGGAATCTCTCTCTTCTTCTCTCCGGCGCTCAGCGTCGTCGCGTCTTTCTCTCTCTGCTCGCTCCTCCACAAATCATCGTTATCGTGTGTTTCTCCGCATTGCTACTATCCGAGATCAAAATCGTCACGGTCCACCATTGTTCTCTCAATTTTCTTTCTCGACGGTCTGACGTTGTTATCTCCGTCGACGCGGTAGCTATTGCTGGAAGATGGTTTCGCTTCCGTCGCCTCTGCTTGCTGTTGTCAGTCGAGCAGTATTGCTGCTCCCTGACCTCATCGTCGTTGTTCTTGTCTCGGTCCAACCCATTGTTATCCTCTCTCCGTCTTCCAGCTCAACCATCAATGTCATCTCTTCTCTCCCTCATTCTTAATCAATCTTACTCAAATTCATATCTTTCTCATAATCAAATTCATGTGTTTCTCCTTTTCGGGGTTTACTGATCTTGAGGCGGCGGGTGCTGGGGCTGATTTGGGGGCCGAGATAGGCGCTGGCGGCGGTGTAGATTTCTGCAGCAGAGGACTCTATTTTGATTTATTTTTTTTTAATTTTATTTTATGTTATTAAGTTATTATGCATCATTATACAAATTAAGTTAAAAAATTGTTAATTGGGTGCTGACCATCAGAAATTATGCATTAGTATATTAATTAAGCTAACAAATCATTAATAGGCATTGGCCGTTAGTTTTTTATGGAAAAGGACCACCTCGATAACGATTTCAAATGTTTAGGACCACTTCAATAACGATTTCAAATGTTTTGGACCTGATTTTCAAAAAGTGAATGTTTTGGACCAAATCCGTATTCTGGTTATATGTTTAGGACCAATTTTAACCTTTACTCTTAAATCTATACAGATTAAAGGCCAAAGCTGGTCAACAAATTGTCACACTTCATTTTTACCTTTAAATGGTAAATAGGTCTCACATTTCACTAATTCACTTCACTCACATTTTATTATAAAACCAATATAAAAAAATGGTTCTCACGTTCCACTAACTTTTCCAACCATATTTTCTTAATTTATATTCCTTAAAACTCGTGCCAACACGAAGAGTGACAATTATTGTGGAACGAATGGAATAATTTTGTAAAACCCATGGCGAGTAAAAATACATCTTTATAAGGTGGACAAAGAGAGTAAATTTTTTTATTATTCATAGAAATATAGAAATTAGAGATTATGATATTATAAAATAATTTAAAAATAAAATAATTAAATGAATTATATATATAGAAAATAATATACTAATATTTTATCACATAAAATGAAAAAATTTGATATAGTTTTATAAAAATTTCAAAAGTTTTTAAGAATGAACAATATTTTAAAAGTAAAAATTCCCCTAGTCTATCGTGATATGAGATTTACTCCAAAACTTTAAAAAACTGAAAAATACTAATAGAAAACTAATTTTCTCTCTCCTATGCACACCCGTCTTCTCCGCAGTGGATCTCCTAATCCATTTTTCCTACACCATTCCTAATACACCTCTCACAACTTAATAAAATAATCTTATACATGTAAGAGATGATTAAGTGACAGTGGAATTATTTTATTAAGTTGTGAGTGTGGATTAGGAATGGAGTAGGAAAAATGAATTAGGAGATCCACTCCGCCTCTTCTCTACCTATGCCTTCTAGTTTGGATCACCTAATATCTCTCTACTTCATCACCTACTCCATCCCTCACAAACATAAGTGAGGGATCCACCATCATATTTTATGTTTGTGGCTTTAATTTGAGCCGCAGACCCTACTCTGAAAATGGAGATACCTTTCTTTTTGTTTTGGGTGTGAAGCAGTGGCAAACTAATAACCCAACAAGCATTAGCTCTCCCTGAAAAGGAGGTGATCCAGCCGCACCTTCCAGTACGACTATCTTGTTACGACTTCACTCCAGTCACTAGCGATGCCGAAGCATGATCTCACGAATTACTTTTCTTAAGAAACTGAGACAAAAATGGACCGTCAAGAACATACATGAACGGTAGTTGGAGTCGGCTACTCTCCCGGGGGTCCCTTATTGGAGATCCCTCTACTTAACATGAGGATTCACTGCAAATACCATTTTGGCTCATTATTGCCGAGATAATAGCTTACTTCTTCACATTTACCGTGCAATGCATGCAGTTATTGATACACAGAAGAATCACGGTATGCACTTCCGTGTACTAGCTAAGCGTTACCTTGAAAAAGCAAATAATGTTTCAGGAAGAAATCTAGCTCTCTCCTCTACGCACCCAATTCCGCCTCCCCTTTCTTTCTGCGCTGCGTCCCCTCTCTCTCCCTTCCGCTCCCACCTCTTCAACTCTCCTATGTATAAATGGGCGGCCGGCACCAGGCAAGCTCCCGCTGGATGCTGGTTCCGTCGGTGCATAACATTCACCTTTCATAAAAAACGCATTTCAACTAAAACTGACCAACAAAATCAAGAAGAAGAAGAAGAATCCCATTCCCATATTTGGGTATGCACAAGACAAACTTTTCTTCAAATTCAGCAAACCATCGTTCAAAAATGCGCCAAACAGAGAGCAATCCAGCCGAGAAAATCCTCCCACGCACAGATCATTCTTTTCGGCTTACAATCAGACACTTCCACTTCCAACATGCTCATCAATTTCTACTCCAAATGCGGCGCTGTGGATCATGCCCGCAAGGTGTTCGACGAAATGCGCCTGCGAAGCGTGGTTTCATGGAACACCATGATCGGCGCCTACACTCAAAACGGCAACGGCGAAGCAGCTCTGTCTCTATTCGCCCGGATGCTCAGACAAGGATCGGAGTTCAGTGAATTCGCCTTGTCTAGCGTGCTATGCGCTTGCGCCTCCAATTTTTTACCCTTTGAGAGCAAACAGTTACATGCCTTAGTTGTTAAGTCGTCGATGGAGTCGAATGTCTTCGTTGGCACAGCTTTGCTCGATGTTTATGCAAAATGCCGATTCATCAACGACGCTTTGCACGTGTTTGAGGCCATGCCGGAGAAGAGTGACGTGACATGGAGCTCGATGATGGCTGGATTCGTGCAGAACGATCTGTACGAGGAGGCATTCAGATTGTTTCTCACAGCGCAGAGAAATGGAGTCAAGATGAATGTTTTCATGATCTCCTCTGTTCTCTGTGCCTCGGCTGCCTTGGCGGCGTTGGTACAAGGGAAGCAAGTGCACGCAGTTGTGTGTAAAGCCGGTTTTGGTGCAAACGAGTACGTTGTTTCTTCTCTCGTCGATGTTTATGCAAGATGTGGTAGCATTAATCAGTCTCACTCTGTTTTCTCCGAAGCAGAGAAGAGAAATGTGATCCTTTGGAACACGATGATCTCGGGCTTTGCAAGGCACGCTAGGCCCTTGGAGGCTATGATGCTGTTCGAGAAGATGCAACAGGCGTTTCTGTATCCGAATGAGGTAACTTATGTCTCTATCTTATCTGCTTGCGCTCACATGGGATTGGCTGACAAGGGGCGGAGGTATTTTGACATGATGAAGGAGCAAGGCTTGAATCCGGGCGCTGTGCATTACTTGTGTATGGTTGATATCCTAGGTAGAACGCGGAGGATTGACGAGGCCAAGGATATGATTGAGAAAATGCCGTTTGAGGCCACTGCGTCCATGTGGGGATCGCTCTTGGCCTCATGCAGAGTTCATAAAAACGTAGAGGTGGCAGAGGTTGCTGCAAGAAAATTGTTCAAGATCGAGCCTAACAACGCTGGGAATCATGTTTTGCTGTCAAACGTATATGCTGCAAGCGGGAGATGGGACGACGTTGCATCAGCAAGGAAACTGCTCAAGAGTAGTGAAGTTAAGAAGGAGAGGGGAAAGAGCTGGATTGAGATCAAAGACAGTGTTCACTCGTTCATGGTCGGGGAGAGGAGCCATCCGCGGATGGGGGAGATATACGCGAGGCTGGATGATTTGCTCGAGGAGATGGAGAAGTCGGGGTTCAGAGGGCTAGTTGAGCACGATCTGCACGATGTGGAGGATGAATGCAAGAGGGAGCTGCTGAAGCATCATAGTGAGAAGCTGGCTTTTACTTTCGGGTTGATGTGTTTGCCTTGGTTTGTTCCGATAAGGATCATGAAGAATCTGAGGATTTGTGGGGACTGCCATCAGTTTATGAAGGTTGCTTCGGCTGTAACGGGGCGCGAGATCGTGGTGAGGGACAATAATCGGTTTCACCATTTCAGAGAGGGTGTGTGTTCGTGTGGAGAATTTTGGTGAGTCTGTGTACTGAGATGATATGTAGATGTATTCTGCAACGATTCAGAGGATTGTTCCAGCGGTATTCACACCCAATTTCACTGATCTTTCGCCATATTCTTATTTTTTGTGTTTAACAGATATTCTTATGCATTATAATTTTATATCTTTGTCTTTTTTTTAATTATTCTAAAATGAATTAAAAAATCGAAACCCAACTAATGCATGGGTCTTATATTTTAGTTTTTTTCAAATCTTTTTCATTTTATAAGTATTTGTTAACTTTTTTAAATATTCTAATGCATTTGAAACTTATACTGCTAAAAAATTAACATGTTGAGTATATTTCTTTTATTCTATTTTTTCAAATATTTTAATGCATACTAGTACATTATAAAACTTTCTTTTTAGTACTTCATTTTTAATTCTATTCTAATGTATATAATACTTTTTATCTTTTCCATTATCTTATATTCCACATCCTCGTGTTGTTTTTAGTAATAAAAATAAAGTTATAGATTTTGATTGAGAAAAATAAATTAAAGAAACGAATATATGATTGTTCGGATTTTGAAGCTATGTTATATTCCCTCGTCTCACTCTAAAGTGAAACATTTATCATTCGGCACATGATTTTATGTTATTTTATTTGTGAGTGGAGTAGAGAGAAAATAAAGTTGAAGAGAGCACAAAATAAAGAGAATTATGTTTTGAAAATTTGTCAATTAGAGTAACACATAAAAAAAATGTCTAACATAGAGTGCGACGAAGCGAGTAATTATTTAATATCGCACCCCATATGAAAAATCCTGGATCCGCCACTAGAGTTATTGAGTGTAGGAATATGTTAGTAAAGGAGGTGTGATTCTTTTGTGGTGAAGAACAAATGGAATCTGTGATTTTCCGGGGTTGATCTTGATTCAACAAGACCAACAGATAATTGTCAAATTTTGGGTTGATCCAAAATTATTAAATTTTCCGTTGGCCAATATAACTCAAATCATAGTACTCACCAAGAGCGATAAGAAATGATATGACCTAAGAGCATCCGCAATGGTCGGCTAGCGATCGGCTAGCCGATTCGTCGCGTTGGTCGATCGGCTAGCCGAACCATTGCAGTCGGCGAGAGCGAAATCGGCGAGCCGATCGGCGTGGGCTGGCCGATTGCTCGGCGCTGGCCGCCATTGTGGCGGCCCGATCGGCCAGCGATCGGCCAGCGCCGAATTTTGTTTTTTTTTTCTAATTCTTTTTTTTAATTTTTTTTTAATTCTTTTTTTAAAAAAAAAATCAATTTTTTTTTTAAATTTTTGAAAAACTATATAAACGCGATTTTCTCTATCTCTAAATTTCTGTACAAGAGCAACATCTAGCGATGGACAACAACAACTAGCCCAATACAAAATTAAGACAGCGAGACCCCCGTTCGGCTAGCGGCAAACTATAACAGATTCAAGGTGGCTCGTTTGTGGAAGCCCGGATTTTTTTTATTATGTTATTTTTATGATTTTTAGTTAATGTACTTTTTTTTATTTAAATAAAATTAATGAATTTTCCCGTATATGTGTCGTAAATTTAATTCCGTAATTTAATCGTAATTTTAATTCCGTAAATGTAGTATATTTTGAATTATTTTTATAGAATGGCTGGCCTATGGCTGGCCTAAATCTGATGTGGCAGGTGGTTTTTTTAGTATTGCTGACGTGGCAGAGGAGAGAATGGCTGGCCTATGACTGGCCTAAGCACCATTGCGGATGCTCTAAAAGTTGTTTCAAGAAGCTATCTTTATCTCTTTTTGCCAAAAGTTTATTCTCGTATGTGTGCACTTTTTAACTAGGAAAATAGAAATATAGAATCATTTAAAAACTAAAATTTGAGAATAGTTTTATAGCTACAGAGACATGAGCAATGATATGCTACATACCTTATGTGAGCATCACTCTCGTTTGACTGACATTTACCTTTGTTCGTTTTGATTTATTTAATTACTTTGATTCTAATATATTTAAAAATGTTATTAAGCTTTTTAATTTTACAAAATTCATAAAAATCAAAGCTGATTTACTCATTTTCTCTATAATTTTAAATAAGTTAATAAATGACCAAATCGAGCTTTGATTTTTATGAAATTTTGTGAAATTAAAAACTTTAATAATATTTTTTAATATATTAGAATCAAACTAAATATATAAATCGAAATGAACAAAGTTAAACATGCGTCAAACGAGAGTGGTGCTCACATAAGGTATGTAACATATCATTCCTCGACACTACGTAGTACTCCCTCCCGTCACCATTTAAAGAGTCATTTTGGTTCGGCACAGGTTTTAAGAAATTGCTTCCTTTGTAGAGAAAAATAAAGGGAGAAAGTAAGTTGGATGAGGATTCATTTTATATTAATTTTATAATGAATTATTAGTGCAAAAAGTTAATGAAATATATGATTTGTATACGAAAATTGAAAAAAAATAGATGGTTCTTTAAATTATTTACATTTGACAACCTAAAATGACAAAATAATTCTTTTAATGGTATTGAGAGAGAATAAGATATGCAAACTTGATTTATTTATTTTCCACATGAATATCTTCATACAATTATTGACAATAAGCAACGCATAATCATCGTCATTACAATTCTAAAATAAACTGTGATTCACGAAAATTTCTCAGCCCTTGCTCAAAATCCCATTTTAGATTGCAAATAAGCTTATCTTTCACCTCTAACATCTACTCCTCTATCCGCAATTAGGAGTCTCATTTTTTCCGGCATTGGCATGAGTTTAAAGAAATATTCAAAAAAGTATAGGCGGAAAAAAGTTTGTGGAATATAAGTATCATTTGTATATATTAGTTTGAAATTATACGTGGTGGAATGTGTTGAAAATGTAGAATTGATTTGAATTGAAACCTCCATCAATGAAGGATGAAGAAACTGATAAAATTAGGGAAAAACTGTAGTGCAGGAGCGAAGAGTGGAAAAGAAAAAATTTCACTAATTAACTACATTTTTGGAACTGTTAATCAACAAATTACAATAAGAAGGCTAATGAAAAATATAAACTACCAACTAATATAATACTAAACACTATCTAATAAAAGAAAAACAATATCAACTAATTACAATTTATTTTTAACTTCAACACCCTCCCTCAAAATGGAAGCACAAACAAATGCTACCATCTCGTAAAGAAGCATCAAACTAAGAAGGAAAAAAAAAAACAACTAAGATTTATTCTAACTCCAAGTCAAGAAAAAATTCATCTTGAGCATTAGCAAACCAATTGGAGTTGTTGCTGCATATTATGGTAAGACCTTGTTGTCTCAAATATTCACTAGCATTCATTAAAATAAAATATTTATCTTAATTTTATCTAAATAAATGAGAATGTAACCATATAAAAGTATTAACTAGCACTAGAAAGTAATATCATAATATTCAAATAAGGTATGGTATATATTAATAATAATAGTATAAGAAACTATTAAACTTAATCCCAAATAAATTAGAAGAAAGAAGAAAGTGGATGAATAAAGAAAGAAAATTAAATTACATACTTTAATGAAAATGAGAGGGTAAATAGATTGAATTGCCCTTTATGGCCTTAAGGGTACTTTGGTCATGAAAATATTGGAAATACCCAAAAAGTTATTAACTTAGTTGATGGACCTCAAAAGATATTATGAAATGTTACGTACTAAATTTGCTCATTTGTGATGATTGATGTACTAAAAAGATGTTACTCCCCCTGTCTCAAAAAAGTTGAGTCGTATTCCTTTTTAATCCGTCCCAACAAAGTTGAGTCATTTCCTTTTTTAACAAAAGACAAAACATCTAATCACTCTTTTTTTTATTCCATCATTTACTTTACTCTCTCTTATTTTTCCTACTTTTTTCATCTCTCCTATGTCTCAACTTTTATGGGACGGAGGGAGTACCTCTTTTAAAAATGTGGACCGCATTTGATATTGTGGAAAAGTTTAGGTACCGAAAATGTTACTCACACTACAAAATAATATTTATACACAATGCCACCATGAGATGTAATCAAATGCAAGCTTTATATATTATACAAACTCCAAACTATGATCTGGATCATTAGATTTCAAGATTTGATATCAACAGATAACAAATAACGTCAACAGAAAATATCAACACAATGTCGATCGGTTGACAATGGTGACATTATGTTGATATATTTTGTTAACGTTATTTGTCATACATCAAATCTTGAAACATATGCTGGGGTTTGAATCCCCTTGCACAACAGAAGACTTGTACAAAACAAATAAATTAGACGTATGATCTATTTAACGGATTATAGGATCAATCAATTCACATTTTAACATAGAATTGCATGCTAGAACGCAAATAATTCATGCTTAAAGAATGTAAATCCTAAAACATGATTTCTACTGTTTAGTGTTACCGATTTGATTATCCAAAGAATAGTCAATTGCTTGCGCCTTCTCCACGATGATCGTCGATTGCTTGCACCTGCTGCAAGGAATGAGGAGGAGGGTAATCTGATTAGGTAAGTAAAGGTGAAAACTTGTCGTGATTTTGCATTTTTAGTCACGCTTCACAGTTACGCGTGTTTAAAGACGCAATTTAATTTTGCGTTTTCAGTCGGGTGTAATGGTTTCGTTTTTTTAATCATATGTAATGCCTACACGTTTTTGCCGAAGCCGAAAAAAAAAGTTTCTTGAGCCTATATTGTAAATTAGGCCAGAGTGAACTACATATTTAGTCATAGGCTTTTGGGGTTGTAACACCACATACCACTGACAAAAAAAAAAGTTTCATATACCCATAGGATTTATCATAATCACGAATGAGATAATTTTTCACCTTTTTGGACATTTTTAGGACCAGAACGCCCCAGGTCTTGGAGGTCAAATTTGTGCATTTGACACGTCCGCCATCTAACATTGCTCTTAAACATTGCATAGGTCCATAAGCTATGCAATTTTTGGTATCATCTTTATCCTTGAGCTTCAAGCAAGAGTGATCCTCGGCGTAGAAGTAGTTATCAGAGTAAGTGCGGCAGCGAGCAGATACTCGCCGGAATCTGGACGGAGAGCTTGTTCCCGACGACGTTGAGCTGCTCGAGGCTCTTCATATTCCCCACCAACTCCGGCAAGCTCCCACCGAAGTCGTTTTTGCTGACGTCGAAAATCGTCAGCTTCTCGATCTCCTCCAACAAGCAGCCGCCGAGGCCTGTGTTCGCGAGGATTATCTCGTTGAGCGTGGCTGCCATCTTCCCGATCCCCTGAGGCAGGCACCCCCGGAGGTCATTATTCGCGATATCCAAGACGGAAACAGCCGAGTTGCCGAGGTTTTTAGGCAAATTGAGCTTGAAGCAGTTGTTGTTTATCAAAAGTGCGTCGAGTTTCAAATCGAATAGGTCGTCGGGGACGTCGCCGGAGAATTTATTATACCGGAGGTTGAGAACTTATTACGAAATCACATACTACTACAAGATACTCATGTAACTTTGAAAGTCTACAAAATGTGGCAACAAATTTAGGGATAGCCAAAAATGCTTTAAGGGGCTAGTGGTATTTTAGACTAACAAAGTGTCTTTCGTGATTATATGAATGGTAGGGGTGTATGACTAAATTTTTTTTGTCAAGAGTTTATTATGTTATAATACTAAAAAAAAGTGTTATATTTTTTTTGTCAAGAGTTTATTATGTTACAATACTAAAAACCTTAGGAGTAATCACAACATATGGTGGTGTGCAGCAAAACGGTTCACATCATTTCCTAACTTAACTCTTTTGCCTTTATTTTTCCGTTTTCTTTCATTTTCCGAGTGACTTTCACAAAATTTCTTCTAAATTTAGTTATTGTTTAAATAGGAAGGCCATCTTTTCATAATAATTTGGTCTAAATACTTTAAAATAGCTAGCTTCCACACGCATATACAGAAGATTTTATTTATACCACTAGTACTACTTTATTTGTAACACTACTATCTATATTTAAGAAAGATTCGTTAAAAATTTAAAACTTGTTTACTGGATTACATTTTCATTGTGTGATGAAACTATTTTATTTTAATATTCTCTACACTATAAAGGTTACAATTAAAAGCTTAAATTTTTTTATAATGTTTTTCTTCACTTTAAAAATGAAGAAAGAATGTTTTTAACAATATGCATTTAATGATTATTTGTAATTTAATCTTTCCACATAAAGAAATTTCCATAAGATAGAGTACTATTTTAGAAGTAAATGAAGGGAAAATAAAAGGTTAAGTTAAATAACCTTTCTACACAGTGAGCGTTAACAATAAGATATTATCAAAAAGAAATTTTTACATTTGTGCTTGGAAGATTTTATAAATTATCATAAAAAATGTTGGAATCTATGACCGGTCAATGGACTTTGACCAATTATAATTTCAACGACACATTTAATTTTGTGAAATTAAATGATATAGCGTCGATCTACGTTCGGAGTAGATGACCGGGGTATATTCATTTTCTCAAATCCGATTCCCGGTGAGTGAGAAATAATGGATTAAAGTTGTACAAAATGACAAACTAATTATATGAGCTATAAGAGAAGCTATGTGATTAATTAAGAGAGTTAGTTATCCAACATTAGAAGTGACAACCTTATTAATCTAGTATTTAATAAAAAGGATTATTACATGTAATAATTATAGTGGACTAAGATGGGTTGTAAAAGCACATATGCGCGCACAGGCGCGCCCCGCCGCTAGCCGCGTGCTCGTGTCCTTGTCCTTGTCCTTGGGTGGTCTTTGGGCTGTTCTTTGGGTCTGGTCGTGGGCTTGGTGCCTGGGCTCGACCCAAGGCTAGTGGGTCTAGTTCTTTTTAGACCACCACCGTTTCCACGTTAGCGAGCCAAGCGGGATGACACCTCGTCAGTATGACGCGGTAAAGCCAACGTGGCTGACACGTGATAGTCCACGTCGTTTGAATGAACCTAAACGCGTCTAGATTCATCCTCTCAGCTTCAGCTCTGTAACGTCATGTAACCGACGAGCATTACGAGTTTAGGAATGATGACAACCATCATGGATGTTGACCCCCTGCAGTGGACTAAGCCTATAAATAGGCTAGGCATTCCATGCATTTTCGCACCAGAAGCTAGAATACACAAAGCATACATTGCATACTCTCTCTCCCTCTCTGCATTGTTTTTCCGTCGAAAGCTTTGCCCTCTCCTCCATCCAGTTCGTCAGAGCTCTGCTGATAGCGGTGCTGCTTCATCAGAGACGTAGCCGTTTTATCTTTGGGGACGAAACGTCAATCCAAAGAGCACTACCGGGGCGTATCTCGTCTTGCGGAAAGAGGCCTCCTCGACTCGGCTAATTTTGTTCACAGTTTACTGTTTCGATTTCTATATTGTAATTCGTTTCAGTTTGTTCTTTTTTGTATTCCTTCTTTGGGTTGTATTACACCCGGTTATCTCTTGTAATCCATAAACCAATAATCGCAAGACGAGATACGACTTGCTTTTGAAGGAATTTGGACCTCTAAACTGAACCTAGTTACTTTCAAAACTTAATCACCTCTGCTGGAGATGTCGACCGAATCCAACACTGCCGCTGCCACCACTCCGGCAACCACCGCCGCCATCATTTTCTCGACCATGGCGAACACCGGTTCTACGGTCAACACATCGTCAATTCCATCAATGATGCCAACCCCATGGCTCTACCCATCTTCTTCAACAACCCCTTGGGTGTATGTTAACACCCATGGGCCCACTGGTGGATCCACCTCGAGTGGATCGGTTGGTTCTACTTTTAGTGGTTCCTTCGGATCCTTTACCGGATCGAGTGCTGGGGCCTTCGGGTCTCACACGACTGTTGGGACCTTCGAGTCTCACGCGATTGCTGGGGCCTTCGGGTCTCATGCGAGTGTTGGAACCTTCGGGTTCAACACAGGTATTGGCTCCTCCGGGACCA
This sequence comes from Salvia hispanica, assembly GCF_029641045.1. Classification (NCBI taxonomy): domain Eukaryota; kingdom Viridiplantae; phylum Streptophyta; class Magnoliopsida; order Lamiales; family Lamiaceae; genus Salvia; species Salvia hispanica. Next base: position 17,491,942 of record NC_142696.1, on the reverse strand, counting down.
ATATGACCATGACGGGCTCTATGCCCAACATGAACATGACGGGCTCAACGCCCAACATGAATGGTGGGGGCTTTATGCCCAACCATGTTGTTGGCTCCTTCAGGGGCAACATGAATGGTTCCTTCCAAGGACCAAGTGCGGCACCTTTGGCACCTAGAATGGTGCCACCCGCCGAGAAGCCACCTAAATTTAGAGGGTCTGACTTCAAGAGGTGGTACCAAAAGATGTTGTTCTACTTGACAACATTGGGCATCGCTAACTTCCTCACGGAGAACGAGCTGCCCGCGCCAAGTGATCAAGAGACGAGGCTCGAGATCTTGGCGGACTATAAAGCATGACGCAAATGAGATTATCTTTGTAAAAATTTCATTCTAAGTGCTTTAGATGATAGCTTGTACAATGTATATGTTGGGGTTTGGTGCCCCTTGCACAACGGAAGACTTGTACAAAACAAATAAATCAGATACAGATCTATTTGACCGATTATGCGGTTAATCAATTCACATGTTAAACAGATAACTGCATGCTAGAACGCAAATAATTCATGCTTAGAAAATATAAATCCTAAACATGATTTCTACGGTTTAGGGTTACCGATTTGATTCTCCAAAGAATCGTTGATTGCTCGCACCTTCTCCACGTGATGATCTCTCTGGTTCCCGAACTGTATCTCGATATCAGGGTGGGTTAATCTTATCAAAATACTAGGACTCGAATAAAGAAGACAGAAAAATTCCTCACGGAGGAGGAGCTGATATTCTCACGAAGGAGAAAATTAAAAAATTCGCTTCCTTCTGTAGAGAGAAAGGAACGAAATTGTGTAGAGAAATTAATGAATCATTATGTCTCCTTTATTCTCCTATTTATATTAAGTTCCTTTTAGGCCCAGACAGTGATCTATGGAAGGTTTTGGATATTGGCTCCCCCAATTAGCTTTTTACTAATTAAATTGAACCCACAATTTAATACAAGCTTTAATTGGAATATTACGAGCAGCCACTACAGAAGTAATATTGAACTCTCCTCATCCAAATCCGAAATTACAAGTAATCCGGGTTTCCACTTTGTTTATTATTTATTTCCCGCGCTTAAGATATAAATATCCATTAATTAATTAATGTCTGCTATGGACTTGATTAATTAATATCTTATTAATTCCAAGAGTGGACTTAGCAAGAAACATTTATTTATTATTTATAGAGTAATAAAACTCCAGCGGCCAGTTTTCCGAATAATAAAACCTTGTTCGAACTCCTCTTGAGGACATTATCAAACGAGACTCACCTCGCGCACGTTTCAACATAATAGCAATCCTAGCACCGCTAGATATTAATCACCACTACCCAATATATCAGGATTATTGGGTTGCAAAAAACCCGCACCATTTGATAAGTCAAAGTAGTGCATAATCAATACCGTATACTCAATACTAACATATGTAGATTAAGAAATACTCCCTCTGTCCCATTAGAAATGCAAAGTTTTCCTTTTTGGGTTGTCCCATTAAAAATGAAACATTTCCTAAAATGGAAACATCATTCTCTCTACTTTTCTCTCTCTCTTACTTTACTCTCTCTTCATTAACTCACAAAACAACACTGCATAAAATCTCGTGTCGGAAACCAAATGTTTCATATTTATTGGGACGGAGGGAGTAATATTTTATCAAAACCTAGTCTTTCAGTAGATAGTATAAAGACACGTCTTGCTGTTAGATCTGTTCAGTGCTATACCACACCAATGTCATCTTATTTCAGTAAGGCTTAGAAATATGCGGACTGACATTACAACCTTTCACGATAGGTAGTCTAAGCCTATCTAGGTTGTGAAATTCTTCTTTTTCTTTTGCAAAGCATTGCATAGATCTGACCGTGTTACCTTAAAGTGGACGCCGCCCACAACCGGTCTACTAAGCAAAAGACTTAGACTTTGTTTACTTCTTATGCATTTAAATGTTTGTAAGACATCTTATAAATGCACAAGCAAACACAATGTAATAATAATAGTGATTCTATTCGTGCGAGACTGCTCGAATAATACTGAATCGGGATAAAAGTTGATTATAGAGTTTTACGTATACAAGCAAGATTCTATTCAAGAGAAACTTGCTCAAAACATGCTTTTCAGTATACCAAACCTAACAATATACTCCCTTGTAACCACATCCAAAGAGATGTGGGAAAACCTAGAGAAAAAGTACGGTATCGACAATGCTGCAGGTACCGAACATGTTGTAGTATCCAAATTTATGGACTACAAGATGGTCGACTCTCGACCAGTAACAAGTGCAAGAGTTCCAAATGATCATCCATGAATTCGCGACTGAAGGGATGAACTTGCCGACAACTTTGTGCGGTGCATACTCATCGAGAAGCTTCCTCCTAATTGGAAGGACTTCAATTACTACCTCAAGCACAAGCGAAAGAGGATGTCACTCGAAGACTTGATCGTGAAACTGCGCATCGAGGCCGACGTGCGAAAAATCAACAAGAAGGCTAAGGGCTACAACCCCCTTGATGCCAAAGCTAACTTGTTGGAGCGGGACGATCCCTCCAACAAACGCCCTCGCCCAAATCAGATGAACAAGGGGAAATGGAAGCAGCCTACAAAGAAATTTGAAGGTGAATGCTACAAGTGTGGCAAAATTGGCCACTTTGCCAAAGACTGTCGAAGCAAGAAGAAGAAGTCGGCAGCCCACGTTGTTGAGAAGGAGTTCAAGGACTGGGATAAAGATGACCTCGTCACCGCGGTCACCGAAGAAGTGAACCTTGTTGACAACAAGGGGGGCTGGTACATTGACATCGGCGCTACTACTCATGTCTGGTCAGATAGGAGCAAGTTTGCCTCCTACACTACTGTTGAAGGGAGGAAGATCAACATGGGGAATTAAACATCGTCCGAAGTCCTCGGCATTGGCAACGTGATTCTCATGATGACGCCTGGCGTCACAATCACTTTGAAGGATGTGTTGCATGTCCCGGACATCCGCAAGAACCTAGTGTCAGGATCAATACTAGTTAATAAGGGGTTTAAACTTGTATTTAAGTCTGATAGGTTTGCTTTGTATAAGTTTGGAAAGTCACTCGGAAAAGGTTATGTAACCGATGGACTCTTCAAGCTTAGTGTGGCAACCCGAAGTGTCGCGAAACCATTGGCTAATAATAATAAAGCATCTACTTCCTCTTATTTGACCGAGTCTTCAAAATTGTGGCATTGTAGATTAGGACATGTAAATTCAAAAGCCGTGAAAAGATTAGTAAATTTAGATTTACTAAAGGCAATTGAAGTGGATACCCAAGACAAATGTGAGATATGTCTAGAGGCTAAAATGACTAAGTTACCGTTTCACTCAGTTGAACGGAAAACGAAACCCCTTGAATTAATTCACACGGATGTATGTGACTTAAAGATGGTGCAAACTAGAGGTGGTAAAGAGTACTTTATCACTTTTATAGATGATTGCACAAGATATTGCTACATTTATCTTTTAAGAAGTAAAGATGAAGCAATTGAAGCGTTCAAAAAATTATAAGAACAAGGTTGAGAATCAACTTGGTTGTAAAATCAAAGCGATTAGAAGTGATAGAGGAGGCGAGTATGTAGCCCCGTTTGAGGAGTTATGCAACACAAGTGGTATAATTCATCAAATAACTGATCCATATTCACCACAATCTAATGGTGTAGCAGAATGCAAAAATCGAACTCTAAAAGAGATGATGAATGCGTTGCTACTAAGTTCAGGATTACCATATAACATGTGGGGGGAGGCTATGTTGACAGCCAACTAACTATATCCTAAACAAAATTCTACTCAAAGGAAAAGACACCACTCCTTATGAGTTGTGGAAAGGAAGGAAGCCATCCTGCAAATACCTCAAAAGTGTGGGGGTGTTTGGCGAAAGTGATGGTTCCACCGCCCAAAGAAGTTACAATTGGACCTAAAACAGACGATTGTATCTTCATTGGATATGCACTTAACAGTAGTGCATATAGATTTGTTGTTCACAAGTCTGAAATATCGACAATTACAGTAGGAACAACAATCGAGTCAAGGAATGCCGTATTTCTCGAAAATACATTTCCGTGCAAGGACAAAGAAGAAGTCCCAATCAGTTCTGAGAAAAGAATTGAAGATGAGGCCACCTGTACTAAAACAGTGGATGAAGCCACTAGTTCTACATCAGCGGATGAAGAGCCTAAATCGCGCAAGCGAGTGAGGCTTGATCCAAGTGATGCAGTACTAAGACGTGGAAGTAGGGTCAGAACACCAAAAAGCATTTGGTCCTGACTACATTGCTTTTATGTTGGATGAAGAGCCAACGTCAATAAAAGTAGCCTTCGATGGCCCAAACGGGTTACATTGGAGAGAAGCTGTTCAAAGCGAAATTAACTCAATTTTTGCTAAACCACACTTGGGTGTTGGTTGATCTACCCGAATGTGCTAAACCTTTGAAGTGCAAGTGGGTACTTAAAAGGAAATTTAAGGCCGATGGAACAGTGGATAAGTATAAAGCTCGACTGGTTGTAAAGAGTTTTAAACAAAAGGAAGGATGTGACTTCTTCGATACCTATTCACCTGTAACGAGGATTACATCTATCTGAGTGCTTCTCGCGATTGCTGCATTGCACAATCTTGAGATTCATCAAATGGATGTTAAGACTGCGTTTCTAAATGGTGAACTAAAGTACGAAATCTATATGGAACAACCCGAAAGGTTTGTAGTATCTGGACAAGAGAGAAAGGTATGCAAACTCGTAAAGTCACTATATGGATTGAAACAAGCGTTGTTGCAATGACACTTGAAGTTTGATAATGTGATGTTATCAAATGGGTTTAAGATCAACGAGTGTGACAAATGTGTCTATATTAAGAGCACTGACAACGGATATGTTATAGTGTGTCTATACGTTGATGACATGTTAATCATGGGTAGTAACACTCAAGTGATTAACGAGACAAAGACTATGTTAAAGAGAAACTTTGACATGAAAGACATGGGTCTAGCCGATGTAATTCTTGGAATGAAAATTCTAAGAACATCCGATGGAATCATCTTAACCAAATCTCATTATGTTGAGAAGATATTGAAGAAATTCAATGTCTATGATGGCGTGCCGGTTAAGACTCCAATTGAACTCGATGTTCATTTGAGCAAAAACAAGGGCGAACTCGTTGCACAAGAAGAATATGCACGGGTCATTGGGTGCATTATGTACTTGAGTATTGCACTCGGCCGGACATTGCTTGTGCCGTGAACAAGTTGAGTCGTTACATGAGTAATCCAAGCAAAGAGCATTGGAAAGCTCTTGTAAGGATTTTGAGATATCTAAAGCATACTCAAAATCATGGGCTACACTTCTCAGATATCCCCCGGTACTTGAAGGGTACTGTGATGCGAATTGGATATCCGACAATAAGGACTCATTTTCAACAAGTGGATACGTCTTTACTATTGGTGGTGGCGCTGTCTCGTGGAAATCCACGAAACAGACATGTATAGCCCGTTCAACCATGGAATCAGAATTCATAGCTTTAGATAAAGCTTGGGAAGAAGCCGAGTGGCTTAAGAACTTCCTTGAAGATATTCCAGGTTGGTCTAAGCCAGTACCTCCAGTGTTGATTCACTGTGATAGCCAAGCAGCTATCGGAAGGGCAAATAGTGGCTTCTATAATGGTAAGTCTCGACATATTCGTCGAAGACATAATACTGCGAGACATTTGATCACAACAGGTGTGATTATAATTGACTATGTGAAGTCAATAGATAATCTAGCGGATCCGCTAACCAAATGGTTAAACCGTGATCAAATGAATAAGTTGTTAGAGGGAATGAGTTTGAAATCCACAAACTAAAGAATTGTCATAGTGGTAACCCAACCATGATGACTGGAGACCCCATGATGACTATGAGAGTTCGTGTGAAACACTCATCTATATCTTCCCTAGAGAGCAATAGAGTGTTGAAAGCTTGCCTTGTGGTGAGGATAAGTCTATGACTTTTAATCACTCCTAAGGACCGAGTAGGGCAAGATACTTGGAAATGAATCACCTATGTAACTGTGAAGGGTGGCCGCTTCAAATTATACACTTATGAATCCAAAGTGGTGTCCAAGGCCGCAAATGACACAAAACATGAAAACGGATGAGGTTGAGGTGTTTAAGTGTTAACACCATTGTCTCAGTGCACGCCATGGGGGACTAGTTCAAAGCATCGCGCTACTAGGCCGCTTGTGTATCTGCTGGCGTTGACTATGGAAGGTTCAAAGCTAAAAGCTACCTATCCTTATGCTTATATACCTCTCGAGGGTTGAGCTTGTGTCTGCATGCATATGCATTTGGCTATTTCCACACATGTGGGGGATTGTTGGAATCTATGCCCGGTCAATGGACTTTGACCAATTATAATTTCAACGATACATTTAAGTTTGTGAAATTAAATGACACAGCGTCGATCTACGTTCGGAGTAGATGACCGTGGTATATTCATTTTCTCAAATCTGAGTCCCGGTGAGAGAGAAATAATGGATTAAAGTTGTGCAAAATTGCAAACTAATTAAATGAGCTATGAGAGAAGCTATGAGGTTAATTAAGAGAGTTAATTATCCCACATTGGAAGTTACAACCTTATTAATCTAGTATTTAATAACAAGGATTATTACATGTAATAATTATAGTGGACTAAGATGGGCTGTAAGAGCCCACACGCGCGCGCCGCGTGCCGTCGTGCTCGTGTCCTTGTCCTTGGATCTTGGCAATTGGTCTTTGGGTGGCCTTTGGCCTGTTACTTGGGTCTGGTCGTGGGCTTGGTGCCTGGGCTCGACCCAAGGCTAGTGGGTCTAGTTCTTTTTAGACCACCACCGTTTCCACGTCAGCGAGCCAAGCGGGATGACACCTCGTCAGTATGACGCGGTAAAGCCAACGTGGCTGACACATGATAGTCCACGTCGTTTGAATGAACCTAGACGCGTCTAGATTCATCCTCTCAGCTTCAGCTCCGTAACATCATGTAACCGATGACCCAAATAAGAACATCCATGCCCAGACCGATAAACTATTCATACCAAAAGGGTTACGAGTTCAAATCCTGTCTCCGCAACATCTTTTTTTAGCCAAATTTTTTTCGGTCCTTCAACCTTTTGAGCGAAATGCAGCAAAAGAAAATGAAGGAAAATCCATGGACCGACCCCATCATCTCCACCCCGTAGGAACTACGAGATCACCCCAAGGGTGCCTTCGGCATCCAGGGGTCACGGACCGACCCCGACGACCGTTACGAGTCTAGGAATGATGATAGCCATCATGACTGTTAACCCCCTGCAGTGGACTAAGCCTATAAATAGGCTAGCCATTCCATGCATTTCCATACCAGAAGCTAGAATACACAAAGCATACATTGCATACTCTCTCTCCCTCTCTGCATTGTTTTTCCGTCGAAAGCTTTGCTCTCTCCTCCATCCAGTTCGCCGGAGCTCTGCTGATAGCGGTGCTGCTTCATCAGAGACGTAACCGTTTTATCTTTGGGGACGAAACGTCAATCTGAAGAGCACTACCGGGACCTATCTCGTCTCGCGGAAAGAGGCCTCCTCGACTCGGCTAATTTTGTTCACGGTTTACTGTTTCAGTTTCTATATTGTAATTCGTTTCAGTTTGTTCCTTTTTGTATTCCTTCTTTGGATTGTATTACGCCCGATTATCTCTTATAATCCTGAAACCAACAAAAAAATTGTCATATCCTTCTAAGTAGGAGTATATAATAAAATAATCAACAAAAATTATGTGGAAGTGTTTCACGAAAAGAAAATAAATAAAATATAAAAAAAGTTTAACTCAGGAAATTAAAAGGAATTCTTGTTTAATACTAGTAATAATTAAGAAGAAAATGGAAATGAAAAACAGAAAAAGGGGACTTGAAAAAAAGGAAAACGGATGTAGGGGAATGGACTAATAAAGGCAAAAGAATTAAGGTAGGAAATGATGTGAACGGCGCCGTTTTCTGCACAGCACCATAAAAATAGTACTACTACTCTAGAATTAAACCCTTCCCGCCTGTAAAGCCCTAACTTGAGTTATAATTTCCATCCTCAGTCGGCGAGCTAGTTTCTCTGGCCATGGAGGTCGACATGGATGTTTCTCCCAGCTATTACGATCCAGAGAATCTCAGCAGTAGAGAGCGGTTCCGTCGATACGGGTAATTTGATTTGTTTTCCCGATTCTATTGATTCTGGGCATCGATTTTGTTGTTTGTTTCTCAGTTTCTATGCGTTATGCTTGGTGTTAGGATCTGCATTTGCAAATTTCAAGCTCCGTAATTGTTTTTACAATACTCGCATAATGTTTGTTTTCTCAAAATTTGGGAGTTTGCCTGTTGTTCCCTGCTTTTTTTTGGTAGAATTATCCATAATTTGTCCAAGTTCGCATAGTTGATTATATGGATCAGAGCCGGAGGTACTGTCATGGGGATCTATTTTATCTGTTTATACGCCGCATCTCTTAGTTGGGAGCAGATTGTATCTTTAATGAGTTACGGTACAGAAATAGACTAGGACTCCATTTCAGAGTTGACTAAAGAAATAGTAATACAAGTGTGTCCAAATATCTCAATTCATCAATTTTCAAACAAGTGTCTCCTTTGATATTCTGGAGCTATAGAATGCTGTCTTGAGGCAGGTGTTGAATTTGGGAGATATTTATATAAACTAGCTATTCAAATGCTCTCTGAGTTTTATGGATTTTATGTGATGGGTTACTGGAGTTAAAAATATATCAACATGTGCAGGAAAAGACATCCTGGCTCTAGCCTATCTCCTCATCATGATAATTCGGCTTCAAGATTCAGTAATGCTGCTTTATTTCTTGAAAACATTAAACATGAGGTTGAGATGCATGAGACGGATTTCGGAGGAACACCTTTTGAATCTGCTGCTAAAAGGAGATCTTACCATGATAGTTATGGAGTTTCCACAGTTGATGGTGACATTGATATGATACGCAGGAGGGGAAGTGAATCTCTTAAGGTCTGCAAGAAGGAAGAAGATGAGCACATTGAAAGTGCAGATACGACTTTCTCTTTGTTTGCATCTCTATTGGATTCTAGTCTTCAAGGTACTTAATCGTGTTGTTTGACTTATGAAATTTGCAACTGGTGTTGAGGCTTTGAGGGATGTCTCAGCAGATACAGACATTCCACAGCTTTGTTTTATACTACTAAGTTTGGCAGCTGTAGGGTAGAAGTGACTATACTAGACCTTTGTTTGGAACTTTGGATATTGTTTTATGTATAATTATATTCACGTCCTTGATGAGCTGTTTGCTGTATAGAATGATGGAGTTTATGTGGACCTATAGATTATATATGTCTCAAAACATTTCTAGAGCCCTTAAAATGTGCAAAATTTTCCTCTATATTGCTTTATATGCAAGATGATCAGTCGCATATATCATGAGTTCTCTGCACTGGAAACTGAGGAGATAATAAAGAATTAAAGACCTAGGGGCATGATCTGTTGGAGCCTGGAGGTAGATGCTAAAGTATCTGTTATGAGTAATGAGTTTATCATGCAACAAGAACAAATTTTAGTTGGGCATAGAGACGTATAAAATGAACCAATAAGCTAGTTACTATTCTATGATAACATAGTTGGAGTCTAATTGTTGTATATGCATCTGTAAGCCACACTTGCATTTTGGTATTCTTGCGTTGATAAGCAAATGCTAATTTTTTGCCACATATTCATAAACATTGTTTGTTGTACTTTAGGAAGCTTACAACTTTTGGCATATTGTTGAGCCAGCAACTGTATTAATTTCAAGTAATTGACTTCTCAGTTTGCTGTTTGTATTCTGCAGGGTTGATGCCTATCCCCGATCTGATACTACGTTTTGAGAGTTCATGCCGCAGTGTTTCAGAGTCAATTAGGTGTTTATATGTTAACTTAAATACTGCTTTCATCAGTTAATAGATTTTTTCCACAATTTTTTCAGAGGGTTGAGGAGAATTTGTGGTTGGTATTGGTTTTCCATTTTACATTGTTTCTCTTGCTATCTAGATGCTGTTGGTATTAACTACATATTATATGCATTTTGATGAATTCTAAATAGCAGGCTTTGTGTGAAGGGTGGTTGAATCTTTTTGCTGAACCTGGAAAAATCATAGTCAATGATAAACTCTCTATAGATGCCTATGTTTGGCTTATTCATTCATCTAATGTGTGCCACTATTTGCTCCCTTTAGTTGGTGAAGAAAAAGATGAATAATTTTTAGAGATTCCAATTTGAGTAATGACCAATCTGTTGTTGGGTGCAGATATGGTGCCAACGAGAGGTATAGAATAATCGAGGATAAGTTAATGAGGAAGAAAGCTCGATTCTTGCTTGATGAAGCTGCTTCGTGGTCTCTTCTATGGTATTTATACGGGAAGGGTAATCTGCTTAACTGTAAAGAACTTTTATGTTCTTGCATCTACTTCTAAGAGTATCGTTTTCGAAATTCCATACTCTCCATAGTAGTAAAACCTTTGAAGTTAACCTATATTGTACTGAGTCCTGAAGCATCTTGTTGTCTGTCTGAATCAAACACTTCAGCCTTCAAGTTTGTTCTTTGTTTGTTTGTATGTTAATGATTTTATAATTTTTTCCAAAGGAAGTATATAAAGCTAAGGTATTTTCTTATTTTTTGTGCAGGAAATGAAGAACTCAGAAATGATCTACTCCTGGTATCCATAATTTAACAACATCATGTGTAGCATGATAGGATTCACTTTAAATTTGTTTTTAGAGCATTCACAATGGGGGGCCGATCAAATGAGGCGTTGATCGGCTCCCCCATCGGCCAACCATTGCAACGGAGGGGCCGATGATCAGCCACCCTACCTCCCCCCCCAAATGACCTTTGTATCGGCCCAAGCCGATGGATAGGGCCTTTGATCGTCCCTCATTGTGGAGAAAGGGCCGATCATCGGCCCTATCGTATATTATATTTATTTTTTTTGAAATTTATTTTTAATTCTCTATATATACCTCCACTTCCCATCATTTTCATTCATCCCTCCACTTCCCATCATCCCTCTTCTCATTCTACACTTCCTCTCTCTACAAAATGGATTCCGACAACTCTTCGCATTATTTGTTTTTTTCATCGGTGTTTTTTTCTAGGTTTTTATTTGTGTTTTTTTGTTGGTTATTTTCTGTATATTTTTAAAAAGTATGTTTTTTTTTTAATTAAGTATGTTTTGTATAATTTATTTGTCGTGAATTTATTTGTGTTCACCATTTTATCGCATTTTAGTTGAGTGAACAATTAAAATTGAAATATACAAATATTAACGATGTGGACATGAAATGGAAAGTGGGAAGGGCCTTTGATAGGCCCTTCCATTACTGGGAGATAGGCCCTTTGGAAAATGTGGGATAAAATGATGATGTGGAAATAATAAAAAAAGAAGGGCCCTCTGGGAAGGCCCTTCCATAGTGAATGCTCTTAGTCATATAGTTTTTCATATGTCATCGACTCATCGTTAGTATTCTCAGTTCTGACATAATCCTGTTGGTTTGTTAATTGTTATACATGCTAAATGAGTTACTTTATGACAGTTCCCAACAACTTCCCATTTGGAGGCGTGTCAATTTGTCATAGAAGATTATACAGCACAATTATGCCTCAGGATTGTTCAGTGGCTGGAAGGTTTAGCTTCTAAAGCGCTTGATTTGGATAATAAGGTAATATGTGCATCAATACATTCATGTTTGTAACATATTATGATGAGAGTAAAACAAACATTTCACTCTTATCTGTGGGTGTGCATCTGCTTATTTTAACACTGGTTTCTGGTGGTATTATTTTTTGTTGCCTTGAATGGTTTACATCTCTGGAGTCACTGTACGTTATGTCAAAGTTTGTTAGTGCTCTTACTAAAACATTTATGCCATTACTGTGCCTCACATCAGTATGTTGACCCATACCAAGTCTTCAGAGGCTTCAAAGATGACTTCCTCACGCAGAATTGTTATTTTCATTTTTTTTCAGGTCAGGGGGTCTCATGTTGGCACTTACCTTCCAAGCTCTGGAGTTTGGCATCATACACAAAGACATCTTAAAAGAGGTGTCTCAAATCAAAAGATAATTCATCACTTGGATTTTGATGCACCAACACGAGAACATGCTCAGCAGCTGCTTGATGATAAAGTACATTTCTGCATAAATATTTTTGGTATATGGATAAATATATACATGAGGCCAAAATGTCACTTCACTTACATCAGCCATTACCTTTTAACATATGCTTATTTCTTTAAATGCTTAACTTGCTTGATTGTTAGTCTCCTATTTTGTCACGATTGTTTGTTTGCTTTGGTCTTTGTTGTGTTGCTCTTGTTCTATTATAGTGCTGTTTTACATCCTTGTAAAGTCGAGCAGACATTGTATTTCCTTTGGCTTTTACCTGGCAGAGCTGTATGGAGCCTATCAGACACTTCCATATACTGTAGCAACAAATTCAGTTTGAAATAGTACTAAGGTTCTATTCATATTCCCTCTTTAATGCTTAGTAGTTAGATGGTACCTAGAATCAATTAAGTGGAAATCAATTCTAGAATCTTACAACAATCAAGAGACAACAATAACTATTAGAATGTTAAGAGGGCATGGAAACTTGTAGATTTGTTTAGGAGGAAGAAAGAGAATGTAATTAAGATATTAGGAAAAATAACCGTTAATATGATGATTTACCTACTATTTATTTTTGCTTTAAGTTAGCAGTATTTTAGTTTCAAGTTTTCCTTATGTTACCACACTGTTGTCTGTGCCTGTCTCCTGCCATATTCTTTTTTCTTTTGTTCGAGTACTTAACTTTTGCCTTGAAATTTCTGAAAGTAGATTCTATTTTGGTGATGAATAATGCTTCCTTGCCATATGATGTAGCAGCACTAATTGGTATTCTTTTCATCTATGATTCGTGGCCCTGTGGCATTTCAAATATATTTATAATTGTTGGGGTATAATTTATGGAACTTATTAGTATTTCTTTTAATTGGTTCCACATTATTATGTTAAAGAACCTTTTATTAGTCATAACCGTTCCATGCTGATTCTTACAAATGGATTTTTTTCCAATAATAGAAACAAGATGAAGCCCTTTTAGAAGATGTCTGGACTCTTCTGAGAGCTGGGAGACTAGAAGAGGCTTGCAATCTTTGCCGGTCTGCGGGACAGGTATGAAGTAGAAGTACTTCAGAAGTTTTAGATTTATTTATGTTTGTTCCAAATGCCAAAAAACAGAGTTTCTTATGTCCGGTGGAAACTTTTCTTTGGCAGCCATGGAGGGCTGCAAGTTTATCTCCTTTTGGGGATTCCAATTTATTACCGTCACTTGAAGTCTTAGAGAAAAATGGCAAGAACAGAATGTTGCAGGCCATTGAACTAGAAAGTGGAATTGGTCATCAGTGGTATCTTTGGAAATGGGCTTCCTATTGTGCATCTGAAGTAAGTAGTACGCCAAAGTCATTGCTTTAATGGTTTATCATATGATATGTACACATTCATAGATAAAAAGATGGATTTTATAAAGCTGCTTCGTTAAATAGTAATGGCCATGGAATCTGCCATTGCTTTATCCAATCCTTAAACCTTACAGACTTAACTGTGTAAGATATAGAATCTCTTGAGTTTCCTAATTTGAAAAGCACTTGGAAATTTTAGCACCTTCAATTAGGGTGCAAATTTACAGATTTTTATTTGAATATGTGCATTCCTGCATAGTCATGATCTACATTGTACTGTTGAACTGACGTTCATTTCCTGGTTTTGTTCTATTTGAGAAAATTGCTGAGCAAGATGGTGGCAAATATGAAAGTGCAGTATATGCATCCAAATGCAGCAATTTGAAGCGCCTTCTACCAGTTTGCACTGAATGGGAGGTTTGTCTCTAGGAAATCTTATACCCACTGTGTTACCTCTTCTGTGCTGGGCTGGTGGTAGGGATGGAACTGTGTATAACTATCTGATTCTCTGGTGATATTTCCGAAAGCAAACTTTTTATTATGTTAGTATTACACATGTCATCTTTCTGTCTTTTCAGTCTGCATGCTGGGCAATGGCTAAATCATGGCTTGATGTCCAAGTTGATATTCGCATAGCTGGCTTGCGGCGAGGTGAAGATGGCCAATTGAATAATTTTGAAGAAGCAATTGGGCGAAGTCCAGGGCAAGGAAATCGTGTATCTCAGCCCAGTGGACCAAATAGTTGGCCACTTCATGTGCTGAATCAGCAACCAACGAATCTTTCATCACTGCTGCAGAAGCTTCATTCTAGGTACATGCATCAGGCTTTGGGAATTTAAATTTTCCTTTATTGTCAACAACTGATATTGGGTGAATTCCATCTTGTATACTATTAGTGATACTGTGCATGAAGCTGTTACTCGAGCATGCAAGGATCAGCAAAGGCAAATTGAGGTAACAAGCCTTGTGGATGAGACTTTTTGTCCGTGCTTAAAGTATAAGTTCCATTTCATATTGTTAACTTCCAGAAGATGCTTGTTTACTAAAAATGACTGACTTCTTATTATACCTGCTTGCAATTGCACCTTTGGGGGATTAGTCTTTGATTTTTATTTTTTTCCACTTCATTTAATTTTTGCATTTTGGCTTACTTAGGCAATGTGAATAACCTACTCCATGATCAATATCATGAAATGAAAAGCTTTTGCCTTTCTGGTCATATGCTGACACTCTTTCACTTCATGGACATTTTAACTGGAATGTTATTTCTATATATCTATTTATTTATTTTATTTTTTCATAAATCTGTTTTTGTGTTCTGTTGTGGTTTTTTGCAAGATAGCAAATTATATATAATTTATGGGAAGATAAGTTCCAATGTCATACATGATACATCATGGCAGTTACTGCAAGGAATCATTGACAATATCCTCCACGCAGATGAATCTTATGGTAGGGGACATACCCCATTTGCTGGACCTCATATACTCTTGGGTATCACCTTCAGAGGATGACGGAAATATGTTCAGGTAGTACTTACATTCTATTATTCTGTTATTTAATATAGATGCTTCATGTACCATGCAGAATCTCATTATTTATTGTTTGTGAATCATGATTAATACAACTCTGCTGGACATGCATCTTGTTTCTCAGGCCTCATGGTGATCCACAGATGATGCGCTTTGGTGCACACTTAGTCTTGGTGCTTCGCTACTTGCACGCAGATCAAATGAAAGATACTTTCAAAGAGAAGATAACGACAGTTGGTGATTTAATTATTCACATGTGAGTGGATTGTTGTTTAGATGGTCTAACTGTTGGGGGGTTCTGTAGATGCAAATATGTCAGCGTGAAATTTATTCTCTCTGAGTTTGTGTAATTTGTTGGGTGATGGTCTTTCAGGTATGCAATGTTCCTGTTTACTACGCAGCATGAGGAGTTAGTTGGAATATATGCATCTCAGCTTGCCCGCCATCGCTGTGTCGATCTATATGTCCATATGATGGAGTTGAGGCTTAATAGCAGGTATGCAGTTACGGGTACTAATCATGATGATCTTTATTTTGTTATATGTGATTTATTTATTGACGTTTCAGAATTGGTCTTCATAAAAGAATTTCTCTTTCTGCTACATGCATTGCGAGTCTTTTACACTTGTGACCCATTGGTATTAGATGGATGATCCATCAGTGGGCACCACGTATGTACAATAATGTTGTTATGTAACTTGGATTGTGTAAAATATCATTCGTTTTGTCTGTTCATATAGCTCGTTAAACTAGTAGCATCATTTGCTGCATCTTCTCCATATGCAGTGTGCATGTCAGATACAAGATCTTTATTTCAGCTATTGAGTATTTACCTTTTTCTCCCGATGATGACTTGAAAGGCAGTTTTGAGGAAATCATTGAAAGGTACACTCAGTTTATTTTAAAACTCATTACTAATTTTGACTTCGACAAACTGTTCATGTGGTCAATGTTTTGCATCACAGAATTTTGTCCCGGTCTCGTCAAATTAGTACTGGAAAGCATGACAAGTCCTCTGATATTGCAGAGCAACATCGCTTGCAAAGCCAACAGAAAGCTATGGTTGTTCAGTGGCTTTGCTTTACACCTCCTTCCACAATTAATGATGCCAGAGCTGTTACTGCAAAGCTTTTCCTTCGTGCACTAATGCATAGGTAGTTGGTTTATGTATCCTATTCTTCAAGAGTTTCATTGAACTGTAATATTTTCACAGTAGGCTGAGATTCCTTGAATTTTTTGTTATTTTTAAATTCCAGTGTGCTCTTTATGACATTCGCACCACATACATGACTTTGGGGAACTTGGTTTACTTATTAATTATTTGTGTATTACTTACTACTTTTCTTTGGCTGCTGCAGTATTTTTCTAAAAATGCACACCTTCATATCTTTTTGCTTTATTTAATCGTAGCTTTCATTTTCACACCTGTGTTTTAGTTGAGTGATTGGTTTCTTCTGGTGATGTAGCAATTTGCTGTTCCGGGAGTTCGCTCTTATTTCTATGTGGAGGGTACCTGCAGTACCGATTGGCGCTCACACAGTGCTTAGTTTACTTGCTGAGCCTTTGAAACAACAAACAGAACTTCTCCATTCTACCGAGGATCGTGATGTTTCTGAAAGTTTCAGAGAATTCCAGGATTGGGTATATCTTTCACATTAAGTCTGGCTGTTATTGATATTATAATAACCTCTATTGCTGACTCCTCCAGAGTTTTGTTGTAATAATCAGAGTGAGTACTTCTCTTGCGATGCAAAATATCGCAAGTGGCTAAAAGTTAAACTAGAAAATGCCGAGGTTTCACCTGGTAAACTATCACCCGAGGAAAAACAGAGGGAAGTTACTGCAGCTAGAGAATCTCTCGAGTCTTCATTTTCTCTGCTACTAAGTGAGCTATTCCACTCTGCTTATCTACATTTCCATGGATTAGATAGGGAATTAGTCTAGATGTTATTTTGTTGTTAAAAGAGATTTGTTGTTTAAGCTTTTCATCATGAATATGTCCAATGTGAGACATCTAAAACAATGTTTGACACTGTGACTGCGAACTGACAGTTGTTCATACTTGTGATTGTCTTTAGGAAACAATGATCCTTGGCTCATTCCAACTCAAGATCATTTGCATGAATCGGTGGAATCTGTCTACCTAGAACTGCATGCCACAGCTGTTTTATTACTACCTTCTGGTGAGTGTATGACACCTGATGCTACATTGTGCACAACATTGACAAGCGCCCTTTACTCATCAGTTAGTGAAGAGGAAGTTCTGCATCGAGAATTGATGGTAAAAAGTTAACTTCCATCTTTGAATTCTTTCCTCTGTTTTATAAGGAATTTGGGAAGATTTTATGTGCCAAATTGCTGCTCTTAAGCATTTTCCTGTTTTAATGTTACTTGTGCTACCCTCCTATGTTTTGGAGGATTCCCAAATGTACTTATGTAATTTGCTTCGCTACTTGGCATGGATTGCGATAGTCATAGACATGTACCTGTACTTCTCTGTCCTTGGTAATTCTAATTCTAGTTGTAAATAATCATCAATCTCTTGGATTCACGAAAAAGCTAATGGTAACAAGGAAACCATAAATATAACAGTTTAGCAATTTGGCCTACATCTGAGGATGAATGCTAAAAGAAAACAGCTAATACTGTTTTCTATTTATTGCATCAACACTGCTGGAAATCAATGAGAACAATAAATCAATCAAATCCATCAAAGAACCAGATTATATATAATCATAAATTCAAAATAACATGTTTTTTAAGTATTTCAAATTGTTATCTCTTATATTCCAAAGAATAGCTTTGAGTTTTAGAGTTGTTTCTATGTCTGCAGGCAAATGTGGCCATCTCTCCTGGAGAGAACTCTTGTATTGAAGTTGTTCTTCGCTGCTTGGCAACAGAGGGTGATGGGCTTGGACTACATGATCTCAATGATGGTGGGATTCTGGCTACTGTCATTGCTGCTGGCTTCAAAGGTATGGTTGTCCTAGTTATGGTTATCGTCTTATTGCAAGATAGGCATATTGGAGTTAAATGATTTCTATGGTACCAGAATTACATGCTGAGTCGATTTCAAATCGGCATTTATGAATTCTCTGCCATTAGGTCTTTTGCAGCCTCTGTTTCCAAGCATTATGTGGGTTCGTAATTCTGAATGTCACTGGCCTAGTTGATTTCAAATTAGAGTGAAAATAGATAACTTCGATTTGGATAGTTCTTGTATCTATAGTCAGAATTACCTGCATGGTAGTTCTTGATACTCATGAGGTGTGCACATTTGAAAAAAATTTCTCCATATCAGGAGAGCTTGCTCGGTTTCAAGCTGGTGTAACGTTGGAGATCTCCCGCTTGGATGCTTGGTATTCAAATGCCAGTGGTTCTCTGGATGGGCCAGCAACATATATAGTTCGTGGCCTGTGTCGCAAGTGTTGCATTCCAGAGATTGTTCTTCGATGTATGGAGGTAATGCAAATTACTTTAATCATGTTGAGTTCAATCAGGTATATGTAAGTGCTGCATTTGTTTAAAAAGTAATCAGACTATTATATCATAACTTCACCATTTCTTTTAGACTTTTTAGGGAAAATGTGCTTTGATACTTGTAATAAATGTATTTGTGAATGGTATAGGTATCTGTTTCACTGATGGAGTCTGGCTATCGACCAGAGAGGCATCACGAGTTAATTGAGCTCGTCACCTCTCCTGAAACTGATTTTCTCCATTTATTTAGCAAGGGGCAGTTGCAGGTAAATTTCCTCTCAACTTTTCTACTTCCCATTGAGCATATAATTGCTAGATGCCTGAACCAGATATTGCTCATTTAATCTTTGATTCTAAGAAATGAACAAATAAGACCTGTTTCTGTAATCCCTTCCCCAAAAGTACCATGATGCTTACTTTTGGACATTTGTGTATATGCAGGAACTCCTCCTGTCTGAGAGAGAATATTCAATAAATGAGATGGATCTTGAGGAATTGCCAGGCTCTTGAATAGCACAATTTGGAATCCTGCAAACTAAAGCTGATGAAAGCAAAATTAACGGCATTCATAAACACCACCGCCCAGCCCTAGGCACCATTTTCTTGGTATATGGTACAGAAATTCAGAGCTATATATGGCTTAGTCGTGTAGCACATACTGACAATTTACATTAAATCGAATGTAATCTAGAGGACATGTTTAACACCTTTTGAGCTTTTGAAGCACTTTTCTTTCATTGATTGTGAGTTGTGACTTGTTTGAAATGCCGTTGATTGTTGGTGATTGAACCTGCTCTAATATTGTTTAAGCAGTAGTAAAATTTAAGGATCGATGATCTTATAAGGGAGGATGAAAAGGCTAAAGTGTTGTCAATTGTCAATCACAACATATCTAAGCGACTAGTTAAGTCAGTCTGTTTCGAAGTATGGAGCTCCGTCAAACATCACCAGAATCTGTTTCGGACGTAGAGGAGCAGGAACACCACTCCTAGAACAACTGCAACTGGGGCCCATTTCTTGATCAGAGCCTAAACAAATCAAAGAGAAACAAATTCACTTAACTTATGAACACAATGATCAACAAAATATTACTACTAGATTTGGTTTTCATCAGAATTGTGGCGGTTAGAATCCGACCCATGCCACTCAACTTGTAATTGTAACAAACTGACCTGTCGATTTAAGTCCTTCGCCCTATCTGCATACATGCGGGATTCAGAAGTCAAGCGACTGGACATCTGGCTAACCTCTGCAAAGTTTATACAATATCAACTATTTGAATGGAAAAAACATAAGACCAAGAGATGGTAATGACAACTTGACAGATGCCTAGAGCTCCCAACTAGAAAGTCCCATAACACAAGTCTTCAACTAGGGAAAGCATGCTAACATGTACAACTAAGCTGCTAAGCCAAGGTCATACGGATATTGATAGCGCAAAAAAAATTGATGAGACTATAACTTACGGTCCAACTTTTCACCAACACCAAGAACTTCCTGTACATTGCGTGTCATTATCTGGTGAACTTCATAGAGTTCATCATTCAACTTTGAAATATTCCGTTGAGTTGTGGTATCCTGGTACATTTTCTTTGTCTTCTGTATGAATGTATCTAGAATATGCCATAGAGCTGATACTAAAAAAGTAGTCCAACAAATACTAATAACAGAAACCATGTGATTGAGCAATAGCTTACCAAATTTGATAAAAGCATATGGTCTTGCAGCAGTTTCTATCTGATTCCCATATACGCGCTCAAATTCATTTTTGAGGTCTTCTAGATATTGAAAGGCAAGTTTCTTAGGATAAGCACGATCACACATCGTCAAATAGCATACACGCTCTTCAATGATATAACTACAGCTCAAATTAAGGACTTAAATTCAAGCGGAGGAGGAAAAGTGGATAACACCACCAAGTATATGAAATTTATCAGATGGCAATATCATGGCATCAGAACGAAATCATCAACCAAAAGCAGTACAGGACTTTTATTACATTAAAGGCATACATAAGAGTGTGTTAGGAACTGAAAATGTTAATTGACATGCCAAGCATTCAGTGATATATGCATTCAGTGGTAACCCCAAGAACAGATTCAGTGGAAACCACTTTAAGGTATAATCATTATCCACATGAAGATGTCAAATGCAAATGGTATGAAACTAATAAAGGCAAAAATAATGTTGAATTGTTCCCTTACTTACTAAAAAGAAAGTGAATAGGAAATGTAGGTTTTTGTCACTTATAATGATTTTTCTAGTTAGCACAAGCATATAATTTTTATAAACCTCTAACCAAACAAAATGTGAACAAGGATACTGGAATATATATGGCCCTGTTTCAATCGACATTCTCGATGGCTCATTCTGTCCTCTTGCAAGGTTTTTGAACAAAGCCTTAACTTGCTGTTTGTAAAATTCAGTATCTTGCACATCACGGCCATCATCCAATCCCTCTACTAACGGAAGGCCATCAATAGCACGAGCTATCATTGTCAGTTTCACCATCTTTTTCAAATGTCTCACGGCTACGGCATAATTAGCAAAAGAATAATTAGTCTTGTGATTCTAATCAAATTTGCAAATGAATCATATATCTCCAACAGTTTGATAAATACATACATGTTCCTGCATACAGTTCTAGCATATCTTAAGAAATGGAGAGGAGAATAAGAGAGGATATCAGAAGTTCACTGACAACTGCCAGTAAGGAATTGTTAGTTCTTTAGATGCCAAGTATACTAAGTTTTGGAGAAAAACTTCATCTCCAAAGAACATATTTGGTGTTTCAAAATATTTATATTTGAGTTGTATTCCTTATTTGGTGCTCCACTATAGTTGAATCATTTCCTTTTTTGGAAAAATCAACACATTTTATTTACGTTATTCTTTCACTTCACATACTTAATTCTCTTCCCCACTTAACTCATTAAATACCATTTTCTTAAATCTCATGCCCAAAGAATTGCCTCAACTATATGGGACGGAGGAGTATAACAATAATGCTAGTAGAAAAACAATTCAACCATGTTGAATTACTAGGGAAAAGGAAATCGGCTTATAGAACATCAAGCCCGAACAACTGGCAATCATATGGGGAATTACTAGTGTTTAAGCACACCTTGTGAAACCTAGTAAACCCTATGCCTCTATGCAACAACGACTCCACAGCTGCAGAACAGTACACAAGACGACCTAGTGTTCAAATTCAACACATTTCAAACCATGTTGGGAAGATTCACTACGAATTCCACCTCTCTCTTATTTTCGCTCACTCCAACTCTATTAAAACATGATTTCGGATCGAAAACATCAGCAGCAAACAATCAAACATCTCAAAACCTCGGCTCATTTTCAAAAGAAATCAATCCAACAAAACACGGATAGAAATACAGACGCATTGAGCTTAAAATTCAGGAACGTGACATAATGATTACAGAAAACGGATATCAAAGCATTCGGAAACAGAAATGCATAAAAGAAGTAGCATACGAATCACATGCGAAGGCGAACGCGTCGTTTGATGCAGTTAGGTTTCGCAGCCTTTCAATTTGGATCGTCGGCTAGAAATTTGAACGAACGATCTGTAACGAAGAAACTGCAAATAACAGAATTTGATTTTGGGGGAAATTCAAGTATGAGAATAGAAACTGGGGTTTTACCATCGATTTACTACATTTCTCATTCATGCTACTATCTCATTTTGAACTTAGTAATATTAGCAACTTTTTTTTTTTAATTGAAAATTTAGTATAATTAGGTGGCGTTCGGTTGTCATGACTAATAATCATGAGACTATTTTAGTTGGAGGGGGGAAGCTATGACTAATTATAATGAGACTATCCATCTAGGATTAAGTTGAAAGGGTTAATCTTATTAACCAAACATGATACATTTCTAACTAGTCTTGCCAACCAAACCCCCCCTAATATACTTTTCAAATACTAATTAGTCTAAATTACTTATTGAAAGAAATAAAGAATGCTTGAATACCTATAATCAATGCTAACACTTCTTAAATTGCTTACTCACCAACACACTATATTAAAAAATGTTAACACGACGACATTAATATGTCAACACAAATTCAGTTGACATAGTTATGTCTTTAGGTTGTTGTTAATATTTAAATCTCAACACAAAGAAATAGTTAGTCATTTAAATTTGTGTTAACATGTTAATATCATCGTGCTAACATTTCTAATATACTGCGTTGATGAGTTAATAAGTTAGCAATAGATCGCACTCCCATCTAATGTGTGATTATTGTTAAATCTTCACAATGATGCCCAGTTCAATGATTTCCATCTCTCTGCTATAAAAACTTAAGCAGAGCAAAAGTCCAAGCTTACATAGATGTTTGGCCACTTTCAAACGAGAGAAAATGGAGCCATAATTTACACACACAAAAAATCAGAATAATTTATCCACATCTTTTTAGTACACTGTGATCAGAGAGATTTTCTGGTGTCCAAAGCTGATGCAGCAAAGTCAATATGAACCAGCAAACATGCATACACCTTCTGCTTCAACTCATCAATCCTTCCCAACATTTCCCCTTTCTCCAATCCCGAACCGCTCTTAACCTTATCCAGCCACTCATTAGCTTGTTTGAGCTGCGACAGTGTTAGAGCGATGTGGTTGTTTTGCTCAAGAACTCGAGCGGAGCTCTCTTTCCCCTTCTTCTCCTGCCCAACCAGGAACCCGAACTCAAGGGCTTCTTCGAGAAAATTCAAGAACCAAGACTGCGTCTCGTTTGTTAGTGTCCTCAGCAGCTCCTTCATCTCTTTTGAGTTGTCTATCTTCGACCATTCTTGCTTGTCAGCATTGCTGAGTTGTGATGAGATCCTCATGGTTTTAGGCGTGTTCGTGTTTATGTTCATGTTCTTGCCTGGCTTTCGGCTAGGCTTGTCCTTTTCTTGCAGTGCTGATGAGTCCGTGTCATGTGTTTGTGTTGTCGCATCTGCTTTTTCGATCATATTTTGCAGTGTGAAGAATCTTGATAGATGAAGATGTGGATTTTGGGGGGACGCGGATGAGTAGATATCGGCAAACATACTGCAACGTATATAAGTACGAAGATTAAAACGACGTTGTTTTGTTAATGGAACCGGGATTATTAGGCATTGGCCTAACTAACCTTAGGCATTTGGCAAGATTTGCTGCCAAATTTGCTTCTTTTTGAGCTTGTGCTGCTACTAGAGAAGCCAAGTGACCCTTTCTGAGCATTCCCTTGTCACAAAAACGACATCGTGTATACCCGATAAGTTACATGTGTTTTTACTAAATACGAGACTCGAGTATATATACGGACCTTCCCGGGCTTGACAAGGGTGGGTGGCAGATTGCACCATGAGATGGTTCCCTCGGTAGACTGTTGCTTCTTGTTGTTACCATTAACCAAAGAAATGGAGTTGATGATTTCTTGTTTGTTTGCTGTCAGAATCTTGGAATGTGTTTGTGATTTCTTTGTTGATCCCTCTGGACTAGTTACCCTTGTCTGTGACAAACTAAACCATTCAATACATAATTCCTAAAAGAAGTAACATTTTGTTTAGTCCGCGAACTTAGCCAAACTATCATTTTTGGTCCGTAACATTTGAAAATATTGTTTGAGGTCTGTCAACTTCGGCTTAATATCATTTGATCGACCTTTTCATTTTTTTTGGGAAAGATTTACCTTTGAGGCCATGAAGGACAATTTAGTCGATTTACTATATTTTCTTTAAATAAAATATTTAATTTCTTGCTTTTTTTTTCTTCTTCCTTCTTTCTCTTTTCATCTCAATTGTCCTTCTTCAAGTTGATTCCCTCACCAATTTGAAGAATTCAAAGCATCACACTGAGATGTGGGAATTGAATTGAAGAGGGACAATTGAGATGAGGAAGAAGAGAAAGAGAGAGAAATTAAATATTTTAATGAAGAAGAGAGAGTAAATAGATTAAATTGCCCTTATGTATCTCAAAAGCTATTTTTAAATGTCACTGACCAAAAATAATTGTTTGGCAAAGTTCGTGTACTAAAAAAAAATGTTCTCTCTTCCTAAAAATTGGTTTGAGAAAGTGGAAAGCTCACCTCAATGTTTGTGTGCTTAGTAGATCTGAAGGATGCATCTGTCTTAGCAACTCCAATTTCACTACTCTGATTCTCTTTCCCATCCAATTCCATCACTTGAGATTTGTGCTTCACCAAACCCTGCATATACCTTGAAGAAACTCCAGCCTTGTCCTCCTTAATCACAATCCTCTTCTTCCCACCACTCTCCTCCTCTTTAGGCGGTGGCTCAGCCTGAGCCACCGCCAACTTCTGGGAGCCCTCAAGGAGCTGCATCAGGTCCTTGGGGTTCCCAACAAATGGATGGCGGCCCGGCACCGGCCTGACCCCGACTAGGGTGGGCACGGGGGTGCCGGCCTCCATCCTGTCCACGTAAAAGAACTGCCCCAACTGCAGCTTGTTGTTGAGGATGAGGTCGGTGTCCGGCCTCGAGAGGGACACGTATGTCGAGTGGGAGGAGTCCGAGACCTTCACGAAGAAGCCGTCGTCCGGCCATAGCTCGGATCCCGAGATGGCCGGGACTATGCTGATCACCTGAAGCAGAGCGGACCGATACTCGCCCCTTACTTTGAGGTTGGAGTCTATGCTTTGGAGGAGCTTCATCAACACTCCTGGCACTAGAGATGCCATTTTCCTAACTCAGGCACAAAAATTGTTAACAAAATATCAACCTAATATATAACTTGAAAGCCAATATGGATTTTTTCAAGCCAAACTATTTGACTTATATTTGCAAAGATTCTTGCAAAAGATTGACAAAAATTTACCTGAATTAATCAGAAAAAGGGAATATTTGGTATGAACGTGGTGGAACTTGGAAGGCATGAACTAGGTGCATTACTTTACATGGGAGGCACGTAATGATTAACAACTTCCTCATGCCTTTGAAGCCAAGGGACAATCTTGTTCTATAACTAAGATTTGGGGTGTGAATTTACGATTTCGCCCCTCCCCTTTTGAGAGTTGAGATTTCCATATCAAGGAAGGGGGAGTGGCTTTATTGTAATAGGTGAGGGTAATTATAATATCTTAGTAGCCACGATATGATTGGATTTTGTTGTGTCACTCTTCTCTTCTGATTACTGTGGAAGAGACAAAATCAATTTAAAGTCAAATGCATGTATCATTTGTTTATCATCTTCTAAAGTTGTGGTATTGTAGTATTTCATAGTATAACCTGGTTTAGGTGTACCCATCACCCATGCGTTATTTAATTTGGCATATTCTACACCTAATTGAATTATTTGTTGGGTATAAAGGCACCATTTTAGGCAAAATGATCAAACAAACATTATACTAGTAGAGTATGTTTTTATGTGAAATTAGGTGCTTTTTTTCGTGAAAGAATGATTCACCACTAATGATAACCACCCTCATGCGTTGGTTAGTTTTTAAGTTAGCCGGTAATCAAGCATCCAATAAAATTACATAATACTATCTTGTACACATTCCAAAATTAATTGAAGCATTTGCACGCTTAGTTGATTACTTGTATTCTAATTGGATCGCACCATAAAACATAATCTCAAACACGAATTTTAATACAAAAATTGATAAAATAGAGAAAGAAAGATAATGTAGGTACAGTATGATAGACTAAAATGAAAAAATTGGACTGTTTTTTTTGTGATCGAGAGAGTATAACACTACAGAGGATATTGATTGTGAATTGTGATTCTTCTTCCTCTAAAGTGTGCAGCAGCAGTAGGTATTAACATCATACTTCATATTCCATTCTCCAAACTACCTTTTTACATTAGAATGCAGCAAAACAGAATTTGACTACAGAAAAAATAATGCTTTTACCTACCAAAAACACATACAGTTGTTCCACCAATTGGAACTATGAGTTCATCACATAACAATTTAAGTTCTACAAGATATGGCTAAAATCCGGACGAAGCCCGCAGAGTGTACCACGATACTTATCTTGTGCTGGTAGAGCTTAATGGAATAGCCATCTATGCCTTCAATGACAGGTGATGTTTGTACACTGGAGATGTTTTCAGAGCCAGGATTATCGAAGCTTCGAATCACTGCCCTTGCTCCGGAATGTTGATAATGAGAAAAACGATCTTGGAGCTGAAAAATCAGTAGCAAGACAGAGTTAACCAGGTATGTGCACCATTAGCATCAATCGATAGCACCACACCAAGAACAAGAAATGTGTGCGCGTCGAGTTGACCATGCAAAAGAAAGGCACATTTCCAGAAAGAAGATATCTAATAAAATCTACGAGTCTTGTAGCTACATGATCCGTGTGATAAGGTTAAACGCAAGACAATTTTTCATAATTTTACAAGTTCTTATTCTAAAAAATGTAGTCTAGTAAATTTCACCTTTGATGGTGCTTCCAGACATTTGATCTTCCCTGAGTTTGAAGTTGGCTGGAGGTCCTGGAATTGAATTCTCAGAAGATTGAACTGTGGAATAAAAAAGTGGTCATGGGTTAACAACAAACATTTATATGCACAAACCAGATCATTATGATTCATAAGCTGCGAAAAAAAGTACTACTAGAATACAAATTGAACAATTTAAGGGACTTCAAGAAAATTGCACCATCTAAACCAACCACAATGCAGAACCAATCTTTCCAATAATTCCAGCATAAGCAGAAATTGGCGAAACGCTCTATACCATAAGCAGACACTGGTGAAAATGATATTGATATGACTCGATGAACAAAAGTGATATTGAGTGGGTTTATGGGTACAACCATAACATTGAGCCATAAAACTGAAGAATGTGGTTTGAGCTCAGACAAGCATTAGAACACTGAGAAAAAAAATTAATTAGCAATAACATAATGCTCTACCACTGGTTAAATTTTCATTCATAATATTTACCAATGCTATATGCAGAACTCGGCGTATGGAGGTAAAACTATGACATGAAGATATACATGCACATATATTGGCACTGCAAATCTCTGTGAACAGAAATAGAGATGTAAACATGAATGTACGAACATATATCTTAAATCACCTGATTCATTGAAATACTCGCAATCATTGAAGCCATCATCAGAAGTTTCAGCATGAGAAAATCCCATTCTCGACTTCCTCAGATCATCAGATGACCTATTGGCAGGATCTCTCCCATCTTCAGTATCGTCATCTCCTTCAGATGTGGTCGCAGAGATCCAGTCAACCAAGCTCTCTGAACCACGACTTTTCCTTCCAAACTTCAGTAATCGTTTGAAGCCACGTGTCACATCCTTGCGTGGAACATTGTTGGAGGAATGTGCAACCAACATGGGCTTTTGTGCAGTTCCCCATTTCTTCCTCATTCGAGCAGCATCAGTTTCTAATTGATTTGAGTGCAAATTCCAAGAGGCAGGACTTCCTCCTGGGGAGTCCACTGAAGGATCAATGTCAGACATCTCATGAGGGTATGAAAAGGGATGCTGAGAATGTAAATTCCATGACACAGGACTTTCCCCCGACCAATCTGGTACAGATTCAGCAGGGTGGAAGCTCGAAGCAATAGGCAGGTTAGAACCTAAAGCTTGGTCCACAAGAGAAAATGTTAAACCACCAGTACCATTTTCTGAACCCGAATTAACAGAATACTCTGGTTCCAGCCCTTCTTTTAGCTCCTCATTGTCAGAAACATTCTGAACTTCAGTCTTTAAGCTCTCAATTTCTTCCTCTCCTTCATCATCAACCGTACTTAAAAACTCCTCAGCTCCAGATTCCATGTCAAAATTGTCATCTTCATTGTGTATTTGGTCAGATACTCCCGAGGCCTTCTCACTAGCAATGCTCGATTGAGATACAAAGCTTTTGCGACTGCCCTTTTTAAGAAAAGGTCTGGTTACAACATTTTTCTGGATCTCCTCATTTAGTTTCGGTGTGGATACAATAACATCAGAATCCATGGAAGACATTTCTCTGAAATCACTTGGATTTGCAGAACTTTTCCTGAGGGACTGTAATCGACGTGACTTATCCTCCCTAACAGCCGCTTCGTCATTTGAGATTTTGCTGCGGGCATAGCTTCGAACTCGTGAACGTGTTGTTTTATTGGCTCCAGAAGGCTTGGTATTTTCTTTTCTCATTTCTGGAAAGTTTGGGACCGATTGTGCAAGTGGATTTTCCGGAGCCATTCTTCGCTTCCCATAACTAATGCTAGAATTTTTTGAAGCAGAACTTGTAACAGGAGCTGCAGTACGAGGAGTGGACAATGAACTTCTATTAATGGTTAAATGCCTTTTGCCCTGGGTACCTCTACCATCTCTAAAAGAGGCATCATTCAAACCCTTATTCTCATTAGGATTATTTTGCTCTGGAAGATCTAATGCTTCCTCATCGTTGTCACTGTCCCCAAAATCTAAGTGTTGCTGTCAAAAGGAAACTTTTATATAGTCGGTTAAAAATCAAGAGAAGGCTAACTCCAGTAAATGCTAAAATTAGAAAATAGAAGTAAGATGGTTGCATTCATTAGAGACATACATCTCTATAAGACAACTATAGATCTACCTGTTCCCTTTTCATAATAGACCTGCTATTATATGATCTGATTCTCTCAACACGTCGATGAGCACTTGATACATGATCTTGATTGTCTACAGATCCAGAAAACTTAGCTTTCATCTCTGATCTATTCCTCTCAATGCTATCCTGCATGGATTTCAATCTGGCTTCTTTCTCTTCCCTGTTGGCACTCCAATCTTCCCTCAGCTTTGCATCCCTCTTTTGCATATATCTATCATAGAGCTTCCCTCGGGAGCTATCTGTAACACTGAGATCAGAAAACTGTGTATTCATAGCATCACTGTCGTACTGGCTATCGACAGCTTTCATGGGGGAGGCAGTATCAAACTTGGTTGAGTTCTTAGAAATCCTACTGGGTTGAGCTGACTGGTAGTTGTCATCTACTATTGGTTTTGTGTAGTGTGAACTACTTGATGGTTCATGTGGCGTTTCCATTAACCTTCCTTTACGGGCAGAGTTGGATTGGTCTCCAGGGAGTCGCAATTTATGCTCAGCAAACATTTTTTCAAGCTCACTTGCTTTTATCTTCAAGTCGTCAAGTTCCTGATTACCCTTTGCCTGCCTCACTCTCTGAGCTTGGCTTGTGGGCGTTGAGAAAGAATCAGAACCGTCCTGAGCCTCTACTGTTACTTGACCAGAAAACTGTATCCTACTGTTCCCACTAGAACTAGCATCAACTCGTTGAATTCGTGTCCTCTTATTCAGCTCAGCAGTCAAAACTTGTCTATTGAACTTTGATCTCTGAGGCCCAGAATCTTCAAGGTTTGACACATGACTATCTGATACTTTCTCAGATATGTGGGATTCTTTCTTCCCAGCAACTTCAGTTTTCGCCAAAGGTGTTACCTCACGGGATGCCTTCTCTAACATGCGGGTTTCTTTCTTTTCAGCTGCTTCAGTTTCCCTAACAGACCTCACCTCTTGCTGAGCAGATGAAGAATCCCCTTCAATCCCTTTATAACGGGAAGCAAAGGCCTGCAAGATTCTTGAGCCGGCACCACCATCTACTACCCCGGTTCCAGTAGCGCTCTTTTGAGCAGATTTCACCTTAACTTCCATACCAGATTCATCCCTTAATTCAGAACTTTCACTTTGTTCCGAACCTTCACTCTGCTGACCAGATTTTATCTGCATATGCCTAATATGAGACGAAGACAAAACCTGATCCTTGAATCCAGTCATCTGTGTCTTGCCGCCACTAAACACTTCAGCCTTCCCTTGATTCCCAAATCCAGTTAACCCCTTGTCTCTACCTATATCCTGTGTTTTAAAATCATCCTCGGATTCTTCTTGGTTCTCAACCCTGTTTATAAACGACCTTGACTGGGTCTTCCCACGTTGCTGATCTTTCAAAACACCACTTTCACTAGATCCCAAATTGAAATTTTTATTGTTAGACTCAATCAACCGCTCAGAAGTAGAAAAGGAAACACCTTTGGTTCCGCCGTCCCCGACCCCACCAGAGCTAGGCAAAACCTTCATATCCGGCTTAGCAGCAGATGATACCTCTGCATTGTTATCAATCAAAGTTGAAAATTTAAATTCCAAAGAAGCCGGTGCAGGCGCCGTGTTACAGGCAGGGCTATCGACATCCTTCTTCTCAGAACTCAAATCAAGGCTAATGCTCATATCACTAGCGCCGCTCCACCTTCTAAACACCGCCTTCTCTGAAACGTCTGATGACAACCTCCGCAGCTCGACGGGCTTCCCGCCAGAATTTTCTTTCTGCTTACTCTCAAACATGTTGATTCGGTCCTGCACACTGAGGCGCCTCGATGGCTGACTCGCTTGAATCGACTGGACCTGATCGGGGGTCGACGTCTCATCCTTGGATTCTTTTTCTGCAGCAGCACCATTGCTCGTCTTTTTTCCTGCTTCACTCTCGACACTGGACTCTCTGCTGAAAGCGCGACGTACTGGTAGATCAGGCGGTTGAGACAATGCATGTTCATGGCGCGGCTGCGGAGAAGGTGGCACATCGTCGTCGATTGACATGTCGGAGCCGTACGAGGCGCGAGAGTCGGACACAGATGTCCATGGGTGTGTAAGTTCGGGGCGTCTTTCGTTCAGCAATTTGAACTTGCAACATGCTTCACTGAAAATACACACATGATCCTCATTATTTTATATAGAACGAATGAGGAATGCCCAGATTTAGGGCCCAATGTGGGTAAATTTTACTAATATGTATCTTTTGGGAAGCCATCTTAAAATTTGGTAGGAACATATCTTTTAAACATTTTTTATTAAAATAAAACAATTGTTTCTTATTTTGATAAACAAACATAAAACCCCAAAATATGTTTAGACCTGCTTTTTATTACAGAGGATTCCTTTATAATTATAAACTGTGTTCGTCTCTTCTCTAACCTAATGCAACTGAGTATATTGATGATTTCATTTTATAAGCACACACGTAGACATAGAGAAGTGCCTGCATGTTTCAGGAGTCCTTACTTTAGGCGACGGGCACCAAAGCTATCGGCAAAGTTGTGAAGTTCTGAGACTGTGTGAATGGTGAAGCCAGCAGCAGCAGCGCGAGCACAGGCGTTCGAGAGGTCCTGACGGGCTGCAACGAGCCTCACGTCGATAGCTCTCAGAAGCTCCTTCCTGCATTCATGACAATAATGAATATATAAGTTGAGGTAGGGAGAGAGGAAAGAGAGCACAAACTAAGAAGCTACACCAAACATTAAGTTATATCCAGTTCTGCAGCAGATAAGGAGTAAACGATTTCATTTTCCTCAATAAACTATGCTGGAACTCGAGTAATATAATATATCATCATCATAAATTCATACAGGTACAGATGTAATAAACCAACAGTGAAGGAGTTAGGAGCTCATACTTTGTGGCATCATCTCCAGCTGTCGCCCCAGAGCCACCTCCACCTGTACGCGATAGATCCAATGAGTAACGGGGTGATCATCATTATATATTATAACATCAGCGAGAATATGATAATATACACAAGGCAAAACAGGTGAAAGAATTTCCCCTGCCAAGAAAATGTTCCAACTGCCCCTAACATCTTATGATTGGTAAGAAGATCATAGGTAATGTCATGCAATGAAATTAAAGTACAATCTATATCAAATGTCGGTACACGACATTGCTGGCATGGCTACCATTTACAGAGGATGTTAGTAACTGCAAAAGCTTCATTCATTTTCAAGCCTACTACATTGGTTGAGCAGTGGTTTAAAACTTTATACAAAGAACTTTCTTCAGTTATAGTGTTGTGTAGAGATGCGACAACACAAGCTGTTTGATTTTCTTTATCTATCATCTTAGTTTCTTCAGGTTGGGCAACCACAGGATATGTGGTGGTAAATTCTTCTTATACTAGAAGGCTTGCTTGTTTTTTAGATCAATCATTCAATAGATACGAGGATTCCCTTGAAGATGATGAACACAGGTGAATAAAAGCAAAATCTCATCTCAGTGTATAGCTGCTAATGAGTCACAGACTCACAGCAAACCAACAGCACAAGCTCTTCCATTAATCATGAGAAGAGTAAGCTTTATTTTCTTTCTAGTTTCTCGAGATCGTTAACTAAACCAAATAGCTATTGGGAGAAAATTGTACATCGAAAATCGTCTAGCACAACATGACTTAGAGCTAATTTATTGTAGATAGCTATGGAGTCATACTGGTAACTTTGGTCAGGCCATCTAATTTTTTTGATTATGCAGAATGTATATTATTTAAAGATTCTTCTTTCCATCTCCTTTTATTTCGTCATATTTCAAATAAGAAAAGGAGAAAAAAGAAACAAATACAACATGCAAGTTACTAGCAACCTTATGATGCATTTTCATAGAAATAGAGAATATATCAAGTAATAGGAAACCATACCAGAAAGTTGATCTACTGCTCCCTGAAATCGGTAAGAACGCTAATTAGACAAAATTCTTCCACAGAATTGCCAGTTAAGACTTCAGCTACAAAAATAAATAACCTGTGAATAAATCCTTCGAGCGGCTTCCAGCTGTGACATCTCAGCATCCAAGGTATTGACCAGTTCCAAAACTTCAGGTGTGCTCACAAATCTTACAAACCTAGATATTAAAATTGTTAAGCGTGGACATTAGATTTAGTGCTGCATGCATAACAAGAGTACTAGCAAGTTGCAAATCACACTACCTCTCTAGTGTACCCTTGGTGAACCATGTTTCAGCATTCTTATGGCGGCCGACTTCAAGCTTAACTGACTGTGAAGCAGAGGCAACTTGTTCCTCCACAATCTGTAAATGTGAAACGAATGGTTTAAGCAATCCTGAGGCTAGTTTCTCTGTGCTCCCATCACTCGAAACAAACAATTCGCATCTGGCCAAAAGGATATCATAGTGAATAACAAACATCAGGAAATGGTCAAATCATCACGAAAATCGTTAAGCATATCTAACCGTGAGCACTTTGGAGATAGCTGTAATACAGCACAATCAAGAGGGGTGTCTGACTTCATCTTTACCATACTAGTGAACGGTTATATTTTCTTGGTCTCTTTCACATATGCGGTTGCATTGCCAAAAATCTCAACATAAACCACAATGTATCTACTATTTTTAGTTCCAAGCTATAGTATCCTGTATCCCGAGTGAAAAAAGGTTAATTTAAAAGGATAAGATCGATTATAAGAAAGCCCCAATGCATTAATTAAGATAATTGAGATTAAAAATCATGCCCAAATGCATTAATGTAGATGAATTCAAATCCAACTCACAATGCACTTCCGTAAATATTCATACACTGAGATTAGAGTAAGAAAACCAATAAGATGAGAGCTAACGAGTAAGATCTTAATTCAAAATCCAATCTTTAACCAAAAACTTACACTCCATTCAATTAGATCTGAATAAACCCAGAAATAATAAAGTAAATAACCTTATCAATCAACTACTCCCTAAACACAGATTCAGCTCAAAATCGAACCTTGAAGCAACAAAACTGACAAACCTAGAAAATCCGATTCTGCTGAAACCAACTAAACACGAAACGAATTGAGCAAAATCCGGAGCTGACCTCAACAATGCCAATGCGGAGATCTTGAGTTCGGTAAGCCGATCGTCGGATGCAAAATCAACACCCCCACGAAATCGAAATGTGATTCGAATTTCAAAAGAAATGCAAGGGTTTCGGGCTTTTACAGTTCAAAATGCTGATTAAAAGAAGAAAGAAAGCTACAAAAGGGACTTAGGTTTCACTCCTTTGTGGAGTGTGTGTGAATTTGATGTCTCTTTCTTCCTGTTTCTCCTCTACCTGTCTCTCCGTAACGCAAAAAAAAAAAACTGTGTATAGAGAGAGACAGGAGTTCAGTGCTGTGCAGATTGTGTTTCAATTTTCAAACAACAAAAATAAAATCTTTTTTATCTTCTTCTCTATTTTGAAATTAAACACTTTCCATATTTGCTCTGTGAAGAAATGTTTTTTAACTGCGGATGTAAACAAAGGACTCAGTCTTTAGTCTTTACTGGAGAGTGAAGAATATGTATTTCTACAAAATCATAAAATATCCAAATTATGCTTAGGCTATCCGTAACTCTATCTCTTATCCGTCTCTTAACCGTCTCATCTCTTTACTATTAATTGGCCACACTGTACTTTTCATCTCATCTATTAACTAAGAGACAACACCTACATCCCTCCATCTCTTAACCATCTCATCCCTTAACTATTCATTCAATTTCATTTTTTATTTTTATTTCCAACAAATTCAATTAATATTTCATTGAAATATTAAATTAATACTAATAATTCATTAAATCATTAAAAACTACAAAAATTTCAACATCCGAAAATATGAAAAATACATAATTGAAATCCTATGGAATATTTTTAATTTTAATTTTAATTTTTTAATTTTCGAGTTTTATCACAATATTGAAAAATACAAAATTAAAAATTACAATATTTTAATTTATTTTATTTTCGAATTTTCCCAATTTTAAAAAAAAAACAAAAAAAAAACACATTTTAAACGGATATAAACGACGCCCACTCGCGGGCCGGCGAGTGGGCGTCACGCACGAACCGGAGCACACCACGTCGCCAAGGCGCGTGGCGAGCTGTCTCGAGGCCGACCTCTTCCGCGCGCGACACGCGACGAGATGTCCCATCTCGTCGAGACGAGATGGAGGCCGCATCGCCGTCTCGATGCGGTCTCATCTCTTCGAGACGAGATAGAGCCCGCATCGAGACGCGATGCGGATGCTCTTACACCTCTTACCTCTATATTTCCTCTTTTTTATACTTTACTCCACAATTTAAAATAGAGACGTCACCACTCACAGAATACACGAAAGTATGAATTAATTAATATGATAAACTTTCAATATAATTCACAATTCAAATAGAGTTAACCCTAAATCTCACGAATATTCAGCTATTGTAAAAAGAGGGAACATCTTTTTTGGTCCACAAACTTTGTCACAGTATCATTTTAGGTCCGTGAACTTTGATAATATCATTTGAGGTCCGCCAACTATGAGTTAATATCATTCGAAGTACTTTTTTACTATTTCCAAGATTTTATGGACGAAAATACCCTCAATACCTTGAAGGGTACATATTTTTAATTAACTTATCGCATACTCATATTTTTCGATAATTTTTCTAAATATAATTTGGCCTTCAATATTATCACTTAATTTTGTGACATGCAAGAAAAGTTTATTCAACATTTTATAATTAAAGAATTTTAAAAATATTTTTGAGGTAGGGATACATGTAAAATACCAAGGTCACGGTCAATAGACGATACTTGAATGTTGATATATTATTTAAAAATAATATCAATATATTAATATTCAAGTATCGTTTATTGACTGTGAAATTAATTTTTACGAGTATTCACATCTTAAAAATATTTTAAAATTCTTTAATTACAGTTGAAGAAGGAACTTTTCTTGCATGTCACAAAAGTGATATTATTGAAGGTTAAATCATATTTATAAAATTCGTCAAAAATATATAGTACAGATATTTATAAAAAATATGAGTATGTGATAAAGTTTATTAAAATACCCTGCAAGGTATTGAGGGTATTTTCGTCCAGAAAAACTTGGAAATAGTAAAAAAGTACTTCAAATGATATTAACTCATAGTTGACGAACCTAAAATGATATTTTCAAAGTTCATGAACCTAAAATGATACTTTGACAAAGTTCGTGGACCAAAAAAGATGTTCCCTCTTGTAAAAATATAAAAATGCAACTATTGTATAGTTCCATCTTGACAATTGATTTGAAACTCCAATTTTAATTTTGATCAATGCATAACAATAAAAAACTAAAATTAAATTAAATAAATCCTTCGGTTTATATTTAACACATGCATTAGTTTTTAGGATGTTGTGGAGACACACAGCTAATTGTTAGTGCTAATATTGTAATATACGTATTTAAAATTTTAATATGTTTTAAAAAATTAATAAAAATTTCCTCTGTCTCATTAATAGTAGTAGTACTTAGTAACATATTTTTCTTTTTAAATTATTCCACTAAAAGTCACATTTTCTAAAATAGGAATAACGTATCTCTACTTTATTCATCTTCTACTTTATTTTCTCAACATAACTTATAGAATAACAATACATAAAATCTCGTATCGAAAAGCAAATGTTTCACAGTTAGCGGGACAAAGAGACTATTATTACATGGATTTAGAAATATAAAAATATAAATTTATTTCTATTGTTTATTTATTTATAATTTTCGTAAGGATGCACATAATAACTACTTTTACAAAATTGTTACAACGTCAATCATATTTTGTCTTCACCGAATATTAAAGACCTACTATAAAAGTATATAATATATCACCATAATATAATCATAGACTCATAACACTCTAATCAATATGATACAAGTCTTAAACCTTAAACACTGAACAACTTCTTTATAAGATAACTTCAAGTTCAAATAATGAAACTAATAGTAACAAACTTATAATGAAATTGATTTTTTAATTATACCGGATCATATAATTGTTTTAAAATTTCCGAATTCCTTATAATTAAATACAAATAAAATTGTAATGAACTTTGCATTTTTTTATAATACTTGGTGTTAAGTATTTAAAATTAGTTTAGTATATAATACAAACCATATATTCATGTCATAACTCTAAATATATGCAAAACACGAAATACTTGTCAGTCCATTGAATCTTGTGATCAAATAGTTAAATTAATGTCACGTATCATCTAATAATGTAGTTTTTTATATAATAATATACCTCGGCTATTATTATAATAACCGTCCAATCCAAAGACTACTATTTGTGATATGTTTTACATTAGGATCTTAAGTAAAGACCCTAATCCACCTCATATACATATATTATTAACTAATCATATTTTTTTTTATATTTTTTATTGGTCTCCACCGGCAAAAAGTGCCCCCAAAGTTTAATATGTGACGTGCATATTCAAACAGTCAATACACAACCACTAACGCGGTTTATCATAAATTTTTTTAATAGATTGTGATTTCATTATAATATAGTACTATGTTTTAGTATTATTTTCATGATGTGTCTTTTTTTTTCAATGATCATACATGAGATATTCAATATTTTTTTCATTTTTTCTATCATTTTCAAAAGAGTGAATCATGTAAATGGTATTTGAACTTTAAAGTTTGTATATTCGTATTTTCTAGACTAGTGTTATCACCCGTGCTATGCACAGGACAAATAATTTTCAAATAATAAAGATATATTAACAGCTAAATATATCTATACATATATAAAAGGCGAGTTTTGGCCTTACTTTAAATTTTTATAAGTTATGGGCATGCATTTGAATATTTGATAGAGATTGTAGGCAAGTTTGTAAATTATCTATAAAATATGTAGGAGCATGACTTTGAAGCATAAGATGAACCGAAAGGGGGGTGAAAAATGAAAATCTACAATTATTTTTGGAATGAATCAACGTATATTGGATTTATTATTTCATTTAATTAGTATTTGAATTTGAATTGCCGTTATTGTGTGCAAATAATTAAGTTTATAAATACAATTCTCAATACCTTTAAATACTATATGACATTAAATTTTTGACTAACTTTTAATACCTCATGCGTAGTATCTATACATGATTTCAGCCTTTAAAGATATGTCTTCAGTTACAAAAGCTCAATGAATTATCAGCCATTTCCCCTTCCCACAAACTCACGCCATTTATTTTGCTTGCAACTTCTTTCTCCCTATAAATTTTCATGGCTTTCTCACTTACAAATACAATAACGAAACAAACAATCCGTTTACCAGCAATATAGCATTTGCACTTCCCCAATCAATCTGGTTAGTCATTCGTTTCTGATGTTCTGTTCATCGCAATTATTATTCATCAATTTGAATCTATTGTTCTGCTTCTGCTTCTGTAATCATTTTTGTTTGATGATTCTTGACCCAAAGTTGTTGGAATTGTATTGTTGTTGTTTCTCATTGTGAGTATGTTATATAGATTCATCACTTAGAATTTCGAAAAAAATAAGGATGCTTTTGAATATTTTGTTGTGGTTTTAATGAGACAACTAAATATTTTTGGCAAATAAGTCAGCCAATACATGCGTTATGGTATTTTGTCATGTTTGCAACTATATTTTAAGTAGTAAAAGTTCACTATTTCCGCTCATACTTGCAGGAAATATGTCAAAAAATGGTGCTGTTGTTGGAGAAGGAGAGTCAGTTTTGCGTGATGATATTTCATTGTGAAGACAATTGTGTTTCATATTTTCTACTTTTTGTAGAACTGTATGCATTAATTCGCGTTTTATTATTTAGAGAATTTCGATTTCTAGGTCGAAATTTAAGATTGGTTTAGCTACCTCTGTTTGATTTATTTAATAAATTATATGGACTTGGTCTAATAATTTTAATGAATTTTAATTAGTACTTATTTGTAACCCATGAATGTTTGCTTCATGTAATTATTAGTGTTATTAACTAGCTAATCCCTTATTGACTAATGAATTTAATTGATTTTATGTAAATAAAATCATACCTGATATATATGATAAAATTCAATAAAATAATAATTGGATTGACATTTCAAATATAACAAAATTAAAATAAACTCTTAATATGAGTAGATATATAATACAGAGTATATTTAATTTGTAAATATAATAACAATAATCAAATTTATAATAATAATTAATTTATATAAATTATTGATACATTGTTATGATATTATAGTCTATAATAGAAAAATCAGAAACATAGAAAAATAAGTGAATAGAGAAAAAATTTTGAGTTTGAGATTGGTCTAATGGTTGAAGTAAAATTGTTTTATAAGTATGATATGTATTATAAGTTGGTTTTAGATTTGGTGTAAATGGTGAGTTGATATGACTCTATAAGGGATAAACAAGGTTTGAGAGTTTGTAAATGATATAGCTCATGGAAGCTTTTGAAGTCGTTATTACCTAACTAAAATGTATTCTGCATACCTCGATTTTTTAAATATGTAAATTTGAATTATAAGTTATTACACCTTAGTCATGCTTCGTTTATTTATATTTACGATTTTAGATTTCATATAATGATATAATCTATTATTTCGTGAAATTATTTCACAGTATAAAATTAGTACGAAGAAAATAAAATGAGTCGTGCATCGCCCGGGTGTGATACTAGCTTATATAATGCACTAGATTTTAGTGTTTGGTAGAAATTGTTTATAAAATTGCCGAGGCTCTCAAAAAGATTGCTAGAAACAAATTCTATTTACTATGTCATTGGGTTGTACATTTAGGATTGAATAAGGAGAGTTTAGGAGGTATTTAGGAAAATGTCATTTTATATGTGAAGTGGGATAAATATTTTTGTAACCAACATAAAAGAAGATTATCACGTTAGAATTGTGAAACTAATAATAAATTATAATCTATAAATATATAAATGGAGAGTTATGGGAGTTTTTGTATAACTATTTTATGAAAAGGATGTAAATGCAATAAAGAATTAAATTGATTAATTAATTACAAGATCATATACTATATAATTGGACGGTTATCTATTTAACAAGCTATTTTCACTATAGTAAATATTACTACCCCATAAAACATAGCATATCGTACATGCATGATAATTTATTAGTTTTGGATATATATTTAAATATTTAGAACTTTTGGGAAAATATAGATATTTGTAGAACCTAATGAATATCATGAACTAATGTAGGCTATAAACATAGTCAAAGAATTGATTATCATAAATTAAAGGCTAAGGTGCGTTACACTGCCGGTTGTGCGTTTGTGTATACATATATTTATAGATAATCCTGTATGTAAATATTGACGAGGCCTTTTTCCATCCCAAAATTGATGCCATTTATTATTTGTTTGAAAATTAATGCTATATTTTAATAGATTTAATGAAAAATTGTAACTTTTCTCACACCATGCCACGTTACCTTCATAAGCGCTACAATAAAATGAACTAGACTCTTTCAATTAAATACTCCATATAAAAGTTATACTCACTCTTATTAGTAACGTATATATTTATATACATTAAAAATAATTAAATTTCAATCATTATGTTATTACGTTAAATATAATAAAAAAATTAAATTTATTATAAATGGAGGGTGTGAAACGTTCTTTTTCTTGAACTATAAATATCTACACAGATGCTATACTTCCACTCACTCACTATTTTCTATTTCTATGGGATTTGTCCCTAGATTTCAAATAGAGTATTCTATATTCTTTAGTTTCATCTTTCAATAAGCTTTATTTGATAGTCTTCTGTACATATGATTGGATAGATTTGATTAACTCTCATTTTCTATGTATTGCAGGAATTATGTACACTGCATAAAATTGTTTACGCATGAGGCGCTGAAGGCAATTGTTTACGCATGAAATTAAAATCTTTTTATGTAAGTATGAGATTTATAGTTTATTTTGAGAACTGAGATATCAATATTTTAGTATTTATTTCAACTATAGATCTAAATATTAATATAATATGTCTTCTGAGGTAATAAAAGTTGATATCGAATTGTATGAAGCAGGATTGAGGCGGAAGCTGAAACAGAAGTAGATTGCAGAAGAATGGAACATATGAGTGAAGAAGAAGATGTAACATTTTATTTATATTTGATTAAGTTTCTTTTATTTAATTAATTTGTAACTATTTTTAGGCTTGAGATTAGAGCTAAGTGTTAGGATTAGCTTTGGAACATGGACAGTTGTTATAAGCAATATATCTTTTTTCCAAATCATGAGAGAGATTGTGTGATTGTTTTTGTAAATTTTAATTTGTATCTATGAGGTTGATTGAACTTGTGATTCCTTGCTTACATTTTTTTTCCCCAAAACTTATGAACTAATATGTTATTGTCATCATATAAACTTTTTTTTATGTCCCACATACTTAACTAATCCATCTTTCTATTTTAGTGACTCCTTATTATTGACGATTATTAGTTATTGTTTTTTGTGTGAATGGTATTCAAGTGTATATGTTCTATCAATAAAATATAAAATTGTGATTATTGTTTTGTGGAAGAGATAAAGAAAATTGTCATTGGAAGCTTTGCATAATTTTATAAATAATGCAAATTCCATACAATTATCTTAAATCTATGTATGCGCTTGGTTATTTGAATTGGTTTTCACATTTGTGATTTTTAATTTTTAGATAAACTATAGTTGTATTTGATTTTAAGTAATTAATTGAAAATATGAATTTGTTTTTGATAAAATTAAATTAATCCGTGCATCGCACGGGGCGTGATACTAGTTAAAATAAAAAGTTGAGTGGAGAATGAATATAATAAGACAAAAGATAAAGTGGAAATATGTTTGCATTTCAGAAAATGTAATAAGACATTAAAAAAATACGTGTTAAGTTGAATAAAGGAAGCATATGGTTGAATAAAGGAAGCATATGGTATATAACACTTTATTAGATGTATTTATATCCTTGCACTATATATTCGGAAAACACAAAAGTAAAATAAATACTATATAAATTTGATCATGATAACATAGTACTCCCTTCGTTCACTATAAGCGATTAACATATTTTTGAGGGGCATCCCACTAAAAATGATCTATTTTCCTTATTAGCATCCTGGCTACGCATGAACTAAAGAATGTGTTAACTTTTACTAAAAGGGTAAATGACTTCACTATTATGTAATGTACCAAAATCGCAAAATGACTCCACTACTATGGAACGGATGAAGTAGTTTTATATTCAATAAAATGTGAGTGTTAATGAGTTAGTGGAATGTGAGGTCTCCTTACAAAAAATGGTAAAAGTAAAAGGTGATAAATTTTTA
Organism: Salvia hispanica; assembly: GCF_029641045.1. Taxonomy (NCBI): domain Eukaryota; kingdom Viridiplantae; phylum Streptophyta; class Magnoliopsida; order Lamiales; family Lamiaceae; genus Salvia; species Salvia hispanica. The sequence goes on along the minus strand of NC_142696.1, from coordinate 17,449,571 downwards.
GGGACGAACAAAATGAGAATAAGTGACAATTTTCATGAATATGGACAGTAATATATTTTTTTTCTTAATTTTAGTAATTCAAGAGATTTGGTCTCTTTAAAGAGTTTTCATAAGTTAATTTACGAAAAATATAAACACAATTCGCAAACAATTGATTATGTATTAATAACGAAATAATTTTAGTTCCAAGTATTAATTATTTTGAATTTACGTTAGATAAATTATTTGTATCAATTATTTGCAAACAATTGATTAAGTTTCAACTATATATGCATCTTTCAATAAAATTTAGAAGGACCACTTTTATAGTATAAAGCTACTCGACTACAACATCCTCCAATTTTTATTTATTTTTAGATAGAAAACCTCCAACTTTATTATCGAATTCATCAAGTTAAAAGATTCATTTTACTATATAACAATTTTCATTAAGTATACCTATATTTTTAAATTAAAAGTCTAATAAAAGGCAAAATAATAATATACAAATTTAATTACAAAAGAGGATTTAAATTAAAAAAATTTGTACAAAGTCTTAATTTTTATAAATTAATAGTCCAAATTACTAAAACCTAATGTTTAAAACTAAAATATAATGATAGAGCCATAACACCCAATTCGGAACTCTAAATTTTTATAAATTTTCAATCATAAAATTCAACACAAATAAAGCCCAAATAATACACATTCATAGACTAAAATACCAAAACAATTAAAATCCAAATAATACACTCCTTGTACTAAAATCCCAACACAAATAAACCCAATTAACAGTATTCCATAACTTAAAATTCCCTGCAAACCCTACATGAAAAAGCGGCGCCTCCCTCTTCCTCTTCCCCAAATCGGCACTGCACTCTCACTCTCCATCTCCATCTCCATCTCCATCTCTCTCTCAATCGGCGGATCGCCACCACGCCGGCAAGCCATCAGCCTGCATCGCCGCCACACCTCCCGCTCTGCGTCGCCGCTCCTCCATCGCCCTTCCTCTGCCGGTCTCTTTGTCCGTACTCCGTCAGAAAATGACGTCCGGAGATGAGGGAATGGAAGGAGTTGTGATTTAGGGTGTATTGTAGAGCGGCAGCTGATTCTCCCAACACCCACTCCGCCGGTCTGCTCGCCCGGAGAAGACAACCGAGGACGCGGCTGTCTCGGAGTTTCAACCGTGATGACCACTAAATACTCCCGCCCCCGCATTGAGATCTTCATTTTCTCAATCATATTCTCTCCGCTATTATTTGTTTGTTAGGGAGATTTAGAATATTGAACAAAAACGGATAATCTGAAAGTCGTGATAAATCACTTTCAGATCAAATCAATTTCGGTGGTTCTACCAAAATATTTGACCGGATACAATTCAGAGAAATCAGAACTTTAATATGTTGATATCTGAGAAAAGAATGTTGAACCAAAAAGAATTGATCAGATTTAACAAGATGAACCAGTGCATTTGTTGATGGGAAAAAACCGAAAATAACTAATTTTCAAAAGGTTTTTGAAATTGCAAACTAGTCCTTTGACTTTCAGAAATTACATTTTCGAATGAATTTCTTATACAACAACTTCGTTGGAAATAAAAAAATTCCAAGCTGACCCCCAGCCAGGGGCTGCCGCCCCTTGGACCCCGCTACCCGGGGGCGCTGTCCCCGGACCCCAGTCCATCATGATGAATTCAAATAAACGTGCACTCCGCACTTCCATACTTATAAGATGTATCATTATGATAATACTGATCAATCAAGTTAACCCAATTACACTAAAAAAATCCAACATTATTGTGTGAAAAACTTCTGAAATTGGCAATGCCATATGTGACTCGGCAAGTGGCTATAAGAGCCAAATTGACTTGGCCAAGTGAAGTCCTTTGGAATCAATGACACCGATTGTGACTCAGCCGAGTGGCTACAAAGAGCTACACTCACTCGGCCGAGCGAGTCCCTCTACAGTCTTTTTTTGTCCGGTGCTCATTCCTTTGTCACTTTATCCTGTTTTCACTTGTTATTTCAAACATTCTGATTCTTCAAAGAATCGATGATTGTTTGCGTTAATCCACATGACGTTTCTCAACCAGGGATCTTCTGATTTGTTCCCGAACTCGAAACATGATCTTTTGTGTGGGAAAAAACTGATCACTCACAAAGGACTAGATCTAGAAAAGAGACATAAAAATAGCTTGAAGAGGAGAAAACACGTGAAGTGTGTGTTGTCATTTTCAATAATAACAATTTATGAGACATAATTTTTTGTCTTTTGTCTAATCTCCTTATTATATAGTACTGATAATAGACCGATTTGTATCACTTGTTTTGATCACCTTTTGTGCTTCAAATAGACTAATTTGCGTGAAAAGATTCAAAGAAATCGCATGCTCAATATGTTATGTTCCATTCGTCCCCAAAGAATATGCACTTTGAGTTTGGCACGAGTTTTAATGCAAAATTAGTAAAGTAAAAGTGAGGTAGAGAGAAAAAGTAATTAAAGTATTGTTAGTAGAGAATGAGTCTCCTCTTATTAAAGAGAAAAAAGTTTTTAAAATTAGAATGTCCATATTCTTGTAGGACGGGCTTAAAAGGAAATAGCGCATATTATTGTGGTACACCCTGTATATAAAGATTCAAAAATAATTTTTTTTGAGATGGCATTGTTTTGTAATTAGCAAGAGAGACTTATCTCACTGTAAATTCATTGAGTGTTGTAGATTGACACTACAGCTTTTACCGATAGATCACTAAAATGTATCTAAGTTGTGAAACACAGTTTTACTTTTGCAAGACACCGACTAAGAGACCTTTAGTGATGACCTGGCCACTATTCAGTTTACAATGCAGAAATACTCGTGAAAAAACTAACAAAACATGACAAAAATATTCCAATATACAGTAACAAAAGGTTTACATATACAAGCAACTCGAAACACATGTTTTAGAATAGTACTACATTCCTCTTTAAAAAATAGAAACTTTTAAAACAACATGAGTTTTATAGCACAATTATTAAGTAAGAAAGAGATAGAAAGAAAAAGTGATTGAAGTATTGTTAGTGAAGAATGGATCTCACCTCATTAAACAAAAATAAAAGCTTCAAAGTTTCTATTTTTAAGACACAAATCAAAATGAAAATAGTTTCTATTTTCTGAGGACAAATGTAGACTAGTAGAGTAGATCTTAAAAATCTCCAACTTATACTGCAAAACTCTCTTTACTTATACTAAAACCAGTGTTAGGTCCTCGACGATTCTAACTCTCTTGATCCCTTCGGTTATATTTATTGCCCAGCACAACCTATCCCAGCTAATTACAGAATTATTTATCAAGCTCTTATTTATACGCCCTCCGTCTTCAAAGAGTATGGACTATTTCCTTTTTCGTCCGTCTAAAGTATGAACTTTCTAATGTTGAAAAGTTCAAACAACACATTACCCATACACATAATTCTATTTACAACATATATCATTATCATTAATAACTTATACCATTATAATAATATAGACCTCACTCTTCACTAACATTATTTCTACCATTTCTCTCTCTATTTCTTACTACTTTTTATCCTTATTTATTAAACCTTGTTGAACCCATTGTTCATATTCTTTAGGACGGAGGGAGTACTAAACAATTAGGAGGCGTTCGGTTTGCAAGATTGTATCTATAATTAAATTTGTAGTGTGTTTGGTTCATGAGATTCAACCCCACAACTCAATCCTAAATGAATAATCATAGGATAATTAGTCATAACTAATCCTCTATGACTAAAATAATCTCACAACTCAATTCTAAATTGAATCTTGATATATTTATCTAGAAAATCGAACACCACCTTAGTGCATAGTTGCATTTTGATCACTATTGCGTTATTTGCTTAACTATTTTCTCCACAATTTGTCCGACCATAAATCATGGCCTTTTTTCTATATGTAGTGTATAATGGGGATAATAATTGAAATATTGATTGAAATGGACCACTTTGAAAAAGAAAAAAGTAAAAATATCCAAAATATCAACAAAAATATGATGGCAAATTGAGAGTGACAAATATGATGTGTTAGCTTAAAAGTTATGCCACAAAACCTAATGGGCTTGCCTATTATAAAATTCATTTTATAAGCAAAGTTTGATATCCAACTCCCAAACATTACTCAGACAATCCTATCTTCTGCAGATGTGCAAAGCTAACTTAATATAATTAATCACTTAACCAAAAGATGTACAACTGCACCATCATCCACATCTATTGAACAGTAAACTGTAGTAGTACTATTTGAGTTTAAACTTAAACAAAAAGTTTGAATAATCCAGGAGTTTAAGTTAAGCAAGAAAACCATTTTATTGGGTAATATGCACACAAAAGGGATATCTTAGGAAAACATGGCGTGTGTGATCCGACAAACTCTCCCGCAAAAGATCGATTTGAATCGATCTTATCCACAAAGCCGCCACGCCACCAAAGGATCAGCATCAACATGCTCATATTTAACGATCCAAAGCACTCAGCACAATCCTAAAACAACATATCAGCAATTATGTTAGAATTAATTTCATTAATTATTTAAGTATCACCATGTCAGGTATACCCATTTGGTTTTTTTTTTTAAATCTCCCTACAGAGCCCTGTGTAGTCATATTTATATAGTTTATTAAAGTACATTCACTGATACTAAGGGGTGCGTTATAATACTAACTTTTCTTAATTGTTAACTTGCTAACTCATCAACGTAGTGTATTGAAAATGTCAACACGATCACATTAAAATGTCAACACATATTTGTGTTGACATTTTAACAAACTGTATTGACATTTAAATATTAATGTCAACGCAATGTATTAAAATAGCAACTTAAGTTTATATTGTCAAACTGTATTGACATCAGTATTATCGTGTTGACATTTTTAATACACTATGGTGATGAGCTAGCAAGTTAGCAACGGATCACACCCCTTGATACTAATATCATGCCTGCATTTGAGTTATCTCTTTAGTCATATCTAACTAGTAATTATGGAGTAAAGATTGTATGTGTGATATACATATTTTTTATTTTGTAAGCAATATACATATATATGCTCCTCTATAGTGTATATGAAAGTAGTGATTTAACAAACACACAACTAATTTTGTAAGCAATACACAGATATATGCTCCTCTATAGTGTAAAAAGCATCCTTATACTAGTAGTAACAGATCTAGTGCATATGTATAACTCAATAAATGGATACGATAGTTCTCTTTTTCCATAAAAAAGTACTCCTACTACTACAATAAACATTTTTTTATAATCAATAGGAGTACAATTAAACTTAAGTCCTAAACCCGGTATATATTTTTATTTTTATCACTCATTTGGTTTCTCCATTTGAGACATTTCCTTTGGCAACAAATACAAAAAATATTAAAATTTAAATGAAGAGATAATAAAATATGAGAGAAAATAAAATAAAAAAATTAAATTATGTTGATTATTTATACTACCACCATCTTAAACTAAGAGGGACGTATTCAGATTTGGGATATGCTAACCCAAGTGACATACTCCCTCCGTCCCGGATAATTCGTTCCAGTTTTCCATTTCGGTCCGTCCCACATAATTTGTCCCACTTCACTTTTACCATTTTTGATAGTGGACCTCATATTCCACTAACTTATTTCTACTCACATTTTATTACTCCCTACGTCCCCGATTAGGAGTCACACTTTGACCGGGCACAGGTTTTAAGAAATATAAAGAAAAGTTGGTTGAAAAAGTTAGTAGAATGTGAGACCCATTTTTTTATATTCGTTTTATAATAAAATGTAAGTGAATTGAGTTAGTGGAATGTGAGACCTACTTACTATTTATGGTAAAAATGAAGTGTGACTCTTAATTGGGGACGGACTGAAATGGAAAAGTGTGACTCTTAATCGGGGACGGAGGGAGTATAAAACTAATATATAAAGATAGGACCCACATTCCACTAACTTTTTCTACCCACTTTTCATTACAATTCTTAAAACCCGTGCCCGGTCAAAGTGACCCGAATTATCCGGGACGGAGGGAGTATTTTTTTTTTTGGCAATTATTAACTCTACTCTCTCCTACGTTATTCTCCATCTTACAAAATCCTACTTTATTTTCTTTTTCTTTGTCTTACTTTATTTTCTCTCACACGTTCATATTTTTTATGGACACGAGAAGTATATTTTAATTCACTAAACCTCACTACTTAAATTCTTGTGAAATAGAAAAGTCTCATTTAGGCTAGAATGGAGGAAGTATTATAATATAGAAACGACTCAATTGTAGTGAAAAAATGACTCATACCAAAGAAAGTGTAGTCCTACTATCATATTCCCTCTGTTCATAATATAGACTATTTCTATTTTGGTCTATCTCAGTATAAAAATAGTGCACTTTTATTTTCAATAACTTCTTTTCCTAATTAGATGAGTTTTTTCCAATTAGACGAGTCTCATTCTCCTCTGACATATTCCAATAACTTTTTCTTTTTACCTCTTTAAATAAGTAATTATAGATAAAAACCGATGCCATCCTAAATATTTATAATTTCATGGGATGAATGTAGTATTCAGAATAGAGAAGGTGGATTGAAGTTTGAGGACTAATTAGCAATTAGCAATTAGCAGTATCAATAATAGAAGGGCATAGAAAAGTCAACCCACCAATCATAACCAGTTGGAGACTTGGCCACAGAGTTTGGCACAGCAGCGGTTGCCGATTTTCTCCTCGTCAACTTCTTAAAATTCCCCGCAGCCCCAGGTGTATTTGCTAAAATTACCCCAAAACAACCAAATATTAGAAAACAGCCCCAAAAGAAAACCAGAAAATTTTCACATCAACCCCCGATTCCAAACCAATCCATTTTCATGCAGGTAATCATATTTAATTTCTCTCTCTAGGTTTAAAATTGAAGATCTCTTACGCGTAAAGGGCGAGGTCGGAGTGCTGGAGCACGACGGCGACGACGGAAGCGACGGCGGATCCACGGAAACTGTAAGATTACGATAATTATTAATTCCGCTTCCAGGGACGGGGATGCTCGGAGAAATCTTGTTGATCGGGGGCGGAGGCACCGGATCCGGCGGCGGTGCGGCGCTAGATCTGGCGGAGAAGGAGTTGTATTTGCGAAGTTTGCCGAGGCCGGAGTCCGGCGTTGGACCAGCTAGAGTTTCATCCCATAGTTTGTCGAGAAGTCCCATTGTATTGGAAATTTGATTCTAAAATAGCAGAAACTTTAGTTACTATTTTACTTTTATTTTCCTTGCTGTTGTGTAAAATAGGATGTTTGCTAGACGATATAGTTTTGGAAGAGATCTATCTGTGTGTTGAAGAGAAGGAAGATGAGATCAAAAGAGGTAAATAAAATTAAAATGAGAAATGAGTGAGACTGTGGAGTGGAGCTGGGTGATGTACAAGTCTTTATAGACGACATCATATAACATTAAGTTAGGTGGATCTTATTTGGGAAATTACTAGTACCATTAAATTACTACAAGTATAGGTCTTCTTCCTCAATCCTACAATATGTGCACATTTGATTAAACATAAATTTTAATACTAATCAAATATTTTATCATTTTCTCACATTTTCAATTTTTATCATACTTCTATATTCATATAAGTGTATTTTTCTCTTTATATGTTGATAATTGAGGCGGAAATGGACCTAGGACAAGTTTGGAGCAAGAAAAAAGAGTCTTTGCGGTGCATAGAGCTTTACGTGACCAGGTAGATTTTGTCACAATAACTCACGCGATCGGGTGAGATTGTCACCAAATCCCACAATATATATCGGGTCATTTATGAAATAATTGTCCAGAGAGTCCAATCCAATCGGGTGACTTTGCCATACTATCTTACCCGATCGGGTGAATCACACCAAGTTTTTCAGAGATCCCAACCCGGCCGGATGATTTGCCACACTATCATACACGAACCCGACTGAGTAAGTCACATAAAATTTTTTAGAGACCTCTACTCGATCGGGTGACTTTGTCAACATACAACAATTGCAGTCATGGGAGTTCACACACAAAAACTGACACAACCGTAGAAAAGAATCTAAGAAATGTGAGGATTAAAAATGAATGATGTTATCTAAGAAATCTTCATCTAACTCAAAGACAAAGACGGATCATCATCCACAACTCTGAACTCTAGTTTCTTTAGTTTTGGTGCAATCGAGTTTGCTATGAGTGGCTAAGTTTTTGTATGTTGTTCCGAATACTTAGTTTAAACAAACTGATCAAATGATTCGCAATTAATCTATAGTAGTCCCATTATTATGGTTTATGTTTATTTTCATTCACAATTAATCTATAGTTGTTCCACTAGGTGTGTGATCAATTGCTAACTTTATTAAGTTGCTAACTTGCTAACTCATCAATGCAGTGTATTAAAAATGTAAACACATAATTTTGTTGAACTTCAATATAATGTGTTGATATTATGTGTTGACATTTTGATATCATCGTATTAATATTTTTAATACGCTATATTGATAAGTTAGCAGAGTTAGCAACTAAAATTGTTAGCAATATAACACACTCATATTCCACTATTATGATTTTTATGTTATCTTTCGTTATGCTTTGATGCATATCTTGAGTAGTAATTATGTTTTTGGCTCCTAATACTGTCTTCAATAAAGTATAAAGAGAAATAGATGATTAAGTATTATTTAAGAGTTCAGGTGGTGGTATTACTGGGATTGTTATTTACCACTTTCATCGGCATGAATAAACAAACATTCACTTTCCATTGTAGATATTATCCAAAATATCGATCACATAAATAATTTCTTCATTTTCCATATTATGTTTTCTTATATACCATGGATCACAATCATGAACTTAAAATTACTATTTACTACTACAATTCATCAATCTTAAATATACACCAATGATCATAGTAGATATTCTATATCTAATATAGATCACATAAATAATTTCTTCATTTTCCATTTTATGTTTTCTTATATCCCATAGATACAATCATGATCTTTTAAATTACATGATGTCTAATCAAATATACTAATAAGATATCTCACCTAATCTATAATATCTTAAAGGTAACTTCCAAAACTATGATAATAATGCATATATAAAGAATTAAGTATTTGTTTCAGAGGCGTTCTTGATTACGACCGTGGCGATAAGAATTTATTAAACTGAATAATTACGTGATCAGAAAAATTAAAAAGATAAATGATCAAATTTATATAATGGAGGAAGTTGACCTTGTAGGTAGATTGGCTGGGCTCACCTTTTATTTGAAGTTGAACACGTCATTGGATAAGATAGATACCGAAAACCACCTATTTTCGTTGTAGAAAATTCATTGCTGTAGGCCCCACCCCCAGTCACGTGATTGGGATGGTGCATCCCTTTTCTCCCTTTTTCCAACAAAGTCTGGCTTAGAGCTGCCCAAGGTTTACCGAACCAGCGGTTAAAACTGAAATCGTAACCGGCGGTTACAGTTTCGAACCGAAACTGCGAAAAATATGCCAAATCGAAACCGTGAATTTTAGAACCGTGGTTCGATTCAGGTTCCAAATTTTTCGAACCGAAACCGCGACCGAACCGCTGGTTCCGGACGGTTCCGAACCGGCGGTTTCACGGTTCCGAACCGGCGACGCAATGATAAATTTAAACATAGTTAATACTTATATTAAAACTATACTCCATTAAATAAAACATTGCTGAATGATCCGATTTATGAGTTTTATACTCTTATATAAATAACTTTCATTTTTAGATTTGGTAATATCCGTAGAAACAATAATGTGGGACAAAATTTTGTAGCAAAAATAACTTTATAATATTATTTGGTAAAATTGGACGATAAAAACATAAGATAAAAGATAATAAAATAAAAATAACTAAATTACAAGATGGAGTCTATGTTGTATGGTTTATGGTAATAACTTTATAATACTATTTCCGATTTTATTAATTAACACATTTTTTTACGTATGGAATCTATGGAGTATGGATAATTATTAGTAATAAATATTTATCCAACATTTTAAAATAAACTTAGAAGAATTGATTACTTTAAATAAAGTATAATAAATTAACAAGATGGAGTCTTCAAAATTGATTAGTTGAGTCTTCAAAATTGATTGGTTGACGGTGGGCGATGGCTGCACTATTCAAAATTGATTGCATAAAACACCATTTCTTTTATTTTTATTTATTTATTTATTTATTTATTCTTAAATGTTGATTTTAAATTCAAATTGGATCTCATTTCTCTCTATTTTTATCTATATTAAATACTCCTCTCTATCCTTACTTACACTCACCTCATTTTAGTGTTAACAACTCAATTTAAACTATCCATTTCCTTGATCCAATTTATTTTATAATTTCAAACTATATGGCAAAAAAAAATTAACGGAAAAAACCGTGAAACCGCGAAACCGAACCTAAACCGCTACGAACCGTCCAAAAATCGGCGGTTCCGAACCGAAACCGTGAAACAGCCTCACGGTTTGGTTCCGGTTCCATATTTCCCAAAACCGGAACCGGCGGTTCTAAACCGAAACCGCCGGTTCATGAACCGTGGGCAGGTCTAGTCTGGCTCCAATACTAAAATTTCATACTTACGGGAAGTATTTGAAAAATAGAAACATTTAAAATGACATGGATTTTAATACATAATTGGTAAAATAAAAAAATAATATTAAAAAAAATAGTAAAGAGAATGAAAAAAATGAATAAAGTAAAAGAGAAGAAGAAAAAAAGTAGTGAAAATAGTGTTAGTGGATTGTGAGGTTTACGTTCAAAAATAGAAAAATTTTAAAGTTTCTATTTTTAAGAGATAGACTAAAATAAAAAGTGTTTCTATTTTTAAAATACGGAGATAATATTAAATTTATTTTACTTTTTTCATCTCCAAATAATAGTAATATTACTCTGTCTCATGATTCGTGAGATATTTTTTGGCACAAAATTTGTAAAAAATGTTTTTTAATGAATAAATGAATACAAAATAATAAGAAGAAATAAAATAAATTAAATGAGATTATATATTTTATTTTTTTAATGAATACGACTCAAATAATTTGAGACAGTCCGAAATGGAATAAGTCTCAAGTAAATTAGGACGAATGGAGTATTATTTTGCAATTCTTTGAACTAGTAAATCAATTTTCTTTTAGTATTTTGATAAGTTTTTCCTTTTTTTTTATTGTAAGCTGAGTTTTATTTTTTATTAATAATATTTAATTCATTTGTTTTCTATTAATCTCATATTTTATCAATTTCATATTAAATATGTAGTTGATAAGTCTCTATTTTTAGAGAAAGAAGTGAGTATGTAATATGAATTACTACTAGTTTATACGTTAAATAAAAGATTTCCCCATATGTGTTTGTTTAAATATGTCTATGTTGTGGAACTAGGAGTACAAAATGGCGAAGAGAAAAACTAGGATATTAGTTGAGTGGTCAAATTAAAAATCAAGTTTGTCATAGTTGTTAACACAACAATTGAAAACTTATTTTTCTTAAAGACTAATCTGCCAAAATTGTGGCTGCCTATCAACTAGAATTTGATAACTCTATATATTTCTCATAATACTTATGTCCTACTCGACTATTTTGTGGATAAGGATTGCTAGATTTTTTTATTGTGTGCTTTCATAGTAAATCAGAGTAATAAAAAATGAGTTTGCAAAATTACTTTCTTTTATTTTGCGGTACAACATACTCTTGTTTGTCGTTTCGATTTTGGATGTGTGTCGATTCTATTAGTACTATAATTTATACTTGCAATAGTAATTTATTTTGCGCTACGACGCACTCTTGTTTGTCGTTTCTATTTTGGATGTGTGTCGATTTTATTAGTACTACTCCTTCGTTCTATAGTAATGGTGACGGTTCTTTTCGATACAAAGATTAAGAAAAATTGTGTTAGGTGAGTTAATTAAAAGGAGAGTAAAGTGTAAAATGAAAAAAAGGTAGAGAGATGAAGAGAGAATAAAGTAAAAGAGAGTAAAGTAGTTGTGGAAAAATGTGTTAATTTTTACTAAAAAGGTAAATGATTTATTACTATGGAACTTACTAAAATAGCAGAATGACTCTATTACTGTGGGACGGAAGGAGTATAATTTATACTTGCAATAGTAATTTATTCTGCGGTACAACACACTCTTGTTTGTCGTTTCTAATTTGGATGTTTGTCGATTCTATTAGTACTATAATTTATAGTGGTAAGAATGTATCCAAGTATGGAGCCAGGAATTCATAGTAAAAAAGGTAAAAATATACATGAAGAATTTTCAAGAATTGAAAAAGTACAATTAATGAAAAACTTAAATATAGTAGTAGGACATATATATGTGCAGTGAAAAACTTAAATTTATCGTACGTGCACTACAATAACAGTTCGTAATTAAAGAAACTTGTTTAATATTAAATTCATAATTTTGATATTATATACTCCCTCCATCTCTTAATAATTGTCCATTTTAGTTCCGACACGAATTTTAAGAAATGTAAAAAAAAAGTGAGATGAAAATGTTAGTGGAATATGAATCTCACTTTTGTATATTAGTTTTAGGACATCCGCAATGGTGCGGACGATGCGACGGACGATGCATCGTCCGTCGCATCGTCCGCCACAGCAGCATCGCGGACATTGGGTTAACCATCGTCCGTGCCCGATACATCGTCCGCGGACGATGCGCGGAGGATACCCCATCGTCCGTCGTCGTCCGCCATTGTGGACGACGCGGACGATGGGTCGGACGATGCTCACGCGTTTTGTTATTATTATTTTTTTTTTCCAAAAATTTTTCTTATTTAAACACTATAATTCTCTACCATTTCACACACTCCAATTTCACATCTCTTCAATTATTCTCTCTCATCGTCTCAAAAATGAATCCCGACGACTACGATTTGAGTACATCGGATGGCTGCAGACGGGCCTTGACTCGAGCCTTGTTCGATGCCGTTAATGAAGCCAAGGCGGAATATTTGGTACAAATGCAGCGGGAGCAGGAGGCGGCGGCGGCGGTGGCGCGGGTCTCTCGCCCGATACGACGTCGGACCTATGTCCCCCGCGAGCACGACGTAGCGCACGAACGTCTGTTCGCAGATTATTTTTCCGAGAATCCAAGGTGGGGCCTGATAAGGCTAATTTCATGCATCGGTTATATGATGAAAAGTCACCATTTACTGGGTCTAACACATTGTTTAAGCCAGATGTGTGAAGGAAATTCGCCAGGTCCAGGAAGAATTGAAGGAAGTGGACTAGCGAAGGAAGAAGGCGAAAAATGAGCAGAATCGAGAAGAAAATGGCTAGACGAGGGGATCCGAAGCTGAGGGCAAAGAAGACAATTCACACAAAAAGCCTCTGCTGGACCCACTTTCACGCCTATATAAGAAGGAGCATGCAACACACATGAATATACACGATAGCTCTCTCACACACACACACTTGGGAAATGGGAATTCTGGGATAGAATAGGGGTCTAATCTTCGGGAAAATCTGTGCAACACCGTCCTCAAGGAGGACGAAGATACAATCATTTACTTTTTCAGCGTTTATGTTTTGGATTCTGTCAAACTTCGCCATTCGAAGTCGATTTGTTCGTTTTGCTGCTTGCTGTTTATCTATGAAATTTATTTCATGTTATGATTATGTTGATTCTGTGTTTTGAGGAATTTGTTCCGGAGGTTTGATTGTTATTCACTTTGTTGGATGCTTTGCGTACTTGATCTGGGGAATATGAGTTGATCTGTGGTTGTTGTTGTTGATCTGTGGAGAATTGGTGAATCTGTAGTTATGGAGATAATTTTGACAGGAGTTTGTCTCGGATGCTTGGATCCGGAGTGGATTTAGCATCCGAAGTGTGGATCTGAACAAGGGAATTGAATTATGCATGGATTTTGAACTTCTGCTTTCGTTTTTGTTTTACTTCATCTAGGAGATAGAGATCTGAGTTTTTTTGGTTTCTCAGCGTTTTCTGACGTCCGATCTGTTGGTCGCCATTGAGTTACTAGCATTGTTATGTTTTCATCATGTTTCAGTTAAATTCCGATGATGCTTTACGTTTTGTAGGTAGTTAGGCTTAGAATTGGTTGTTTTGCAGCTTTTTTGGTCGTACACTTCTATTTTGGGAAAATGGTCCCCACTGCATGCATCGAGTCTGTCTAGCTAGATTAGATAGTAATATTACTAGATCCAGGAAGTTGGTTTGAAGATAGTGATGATATAATGTCAATCTGTGTTACGTGGATGTTTTTAACTGTTCCTAGATCTAGAGATAGTTAAATTTCTTTTCCCTATCTAGTATAAATTCCTCAACTCAAATTTGCGTGGCAGCAGCCAAACCACCCAAAAGCCCTTTAAATGCATGATTTCGTATTTGTCCTCGTAGAATCGATCCCTGCTTCCCTATACTAATTCAAGTATACGCGGGTTGAGGGTTTTGAAGTGATAAACTGTGTGTCCAACGACCGAGATCTTTCAGCGTTCCGCGAGTTCCTAGACCTTGTGATCTAGTGGATTCTTTGGACCCAGGAAGCTTGATATTCCATATTGTGCACGTAGCTAAAAATATCAGAGTCAGGGCCCGAATGTTTTTCCCTTACGTTTTAGAATGAGCCGAGATCTTTTTCTCCGCATTGTGCACACGTTGGAGGGACGTGATGAGTACTTCCAGTTTCGGGAAGACGGGATCGGCAGACCCGGACTTACGCCGTTGCAGAAGTGTACGATTGCGATCCGCCAGTTGGCCTACGGCACAACAACAGATATGTTCGACGAGTACCTTCACGTCGGGGATACAACTGGCCGCGAATGTATCAAGAAATTTTTAAGTTAGTTGTGGAGGCTTTTGGCGACACATATTTGCAACGCCCGACCGCTGATGATTGCCAGAGCCTGATGTGGATGCACGAGACGGTGCACGGCTTCCCTGGAATACTAGGGAGCATCGACTGTGTGCACTGGCAGTGGAAGAACTGCCCGACGGCGTGGAGATGCCAATTTACTAGCGGCTACAAGGGCAGCCACCCGACGATGATCCTAGAAGCCGTCGCTGACCACCGCCTCTGGATCTGGCATGCCTACTTTGGTGTAGCCGGGTCGAACAACGACATCAACGTCCTCAACTCATCCACCCTATTCGCCGATCAGTGCAGGGGTCGCAGTCCGGCCATCCAGTTCACTGCCAATGGCCGCACACATCATATGAGGTACTACATGGCCGATGGCATATACCCAAGGTGGCCTGTTTTTTTGAAGACGATCAGCTGCCCAATTGGTGAGAGGAGAGTCTTGTTTGCGGCAAAGCAGGAGTCCGCGCGGAAGGATGTGGAGCGGGCTTTTGGGGTGCTCCAATCGCGGTGGGCAATCGTGAAAGGTCCGACGTGTTTCTGGTACAAGGAAGTCATCGCTGACGTCATGTATGCGTGCATCATCATGTATAACATGATAGTCGAACAAGAACATGGACATGTCACTGATTGTGTGGATGATGAAACCGGATCTAGCTCCAGCACGGCGACCTCGCTTGTCACTCGAGGATTACCGATGGGCTTCGGTGCGGTTCTACAGCGACAGGCATCAATGTGCAACCAACAAGACCATACTCAGCTCATGACCGACATTATTGAAGAAGTTTGGAACCGCAACCGCCGTCGTTGAGAAATTGTAGTTTTTTTATTTCGTATTGTAATGTTTTAATTTTAATGAAATGAAGTTGTTTTTCCAATTTTTGAAGTATTTAAATATTCAAATAATAGATAAAATGCTTAGGGCGTCGCTTAGGGCGGGCTATAGTCCGTCCCGCTGCAGGTGGAATGAGAGGAGGATAAAATGCTAATGTGGCGGTGCATAGGACGTCGCTTAGGGCGTCCCACTGTGGATGCCCTTATAATAAGATGATAGTGGAATGAGTTAGTGGAATATGAATTATATTTACTATTTATGGTAAAAAGTGAAAGTGGATAGTTAATGAGGGACAGACGAAAATGACAAAAGTAGACAATTAATAGGAGACTAATGAAGTACTAATGTAATACTCTTGCCAAAAAAAGTTTGAAACTTGAAACCCCAACTCCAAAGGACCCTCATATTTCGACTAATAATATTGTGAAAAGTATTCAATCAAGATACAATGACCGCTAAGGAGGAGGGCCGTAACCCTATTAGTGTTAGTCTGTTACGTTCTGTATGAGTGAGTACTGTCTCCACTCAAATTAAACATAAACTAATTGGGCTTAGCTAATATTCTAAGAGATGGAGTACGACATATGGGCTATTTGATGAACTTACAACCTTAAGTTATACTCCCTCCATCCCATAAAAAATGTCACACTTGTGGAACAGCACGAGATTTTAGAAGGTTTTGTTTTGTGTGCTAATTGGAGAGAGAAAATATAATTTTTATATTCATGTGAGAGATAATTTTTTCTAAAAATAGAATTGTGACATCTTTTGTGGGACAAACTAAAAAAGAAAGCGTGACATCTTTTGTGGGACGGAGAGAGTACTATGGCCTAAGGTCCAACTATATAAACCCACGTATGCTCTTGGGGTACATAAATAAATATATTCCTGTAAAAGAATGGGATAGAATATCCTACTCCTTCCGTCCCCAAAATATTATCCAAGTTTGACTTGGCACGAATTTTAAAAAATATAAAGAAAAATGACTGAAAAAAATTGGTGGAATATAGGTCACACATTTATTTATTAGTTTTATAATAAAATGTGAGTGTAATGAGTTAGTT
Organism: Salvia hispanica; assembly: GCF_029641045.1. Taxonomy (NCBI): domain Eukaryota; kingdom Viridiplantae; phylum Streptophyta; class Magnoliopsida; order Lamiales; family Lamiaceae; genus Salvia; species Salvia hispanica. The sequence goes on along the minus strand of NC_142696.1, from coordinate 17,432,828 downwards.
GAAATGAGGGTCCATTTACCAAAATTGAAAAAAAAAGGAAAGTGAACACATTTCGCGGATAGACCAAAATGACAAAATTGGACAACATTTCACAGACGGAGAGAGTAATATATACTATAGTCCATTCTCTTAGATAAATAGCTTAACAAACGAGCCTTTGTTGAGTTGGTACTAAAAGGTACTCCCTCCGTCCACCACAAGTGAAACACTTCTTTTAAGCATTCATTTTAGAATTTTTTTTTACTCTTGTCAACAATATACTTTCTTATTAGAGGGAAGATCAAAGATAGATGCTACTATTGTGGACACGCACAAGCCACCATCGAACATTTGTAGATTCCATTAGATTTGGTATCAGTTATAATTATGTGCTAAATTTTTAGTGTATTGCATACAGTGGCGGACCTACATGGTTGAATGGGGTCGTACTCCCACCTTTCATGGTTGAATGGCGTCGTACTGGAACTCCCACCTTTTGATGTTATATATTACATTTAAAATTAGGGATTACTATCTTTGTCCGCCATTAAGAGTCTCATTTTTTGGTGGTACAGGTTTTAAGAAATATTAAAGAAAATAGGTGAAAAAAGGTTAATGGAATAGAGACCCTATTTATATATATTAATTTTAAATAAAATGAGAGTGAAATGAGTCAACTGGTTGGGCAGTTGGCTGAAAATCTTCAGGCCTGGGTTGAATCCTAGTAGTGTTATCTCTTTTTATCTTGTCTATTTTTTATGTATTTTTCATACGAATTCAATTGCTATGCATGTCATCACATGCTTATGAATATTTGTTGATTGTATGTAGATAAATTTTACTTCTTTGATCTTAGATAAATTTGGACAAAAGTGATAAACAGATTTTACAATTTTTTATGGGTTAAGACTTGATTTAAATTGATTTAAAACTGCATGAATTTAGACCTCGAGAAAATTGAGCTTAATATTTATTCATAGAGTAAAGGTCAAAATTGGTCCTGAATATATGACCATTTTACGTTTTGGGTCCTAAACATTATCTTTTGGATTTTTTGGTCCTGCACATATGAAAATTTGATCATTTTGGTCCTCCATCAACATTTCCGTTAAAAACTAACGATCAACATGTTTAATCCCTATTTTGACCAAATTAAACTTTTAATTCTAATTTTTTACCCCCTAATTAATTCCTTAATTGTTTTTGTAAATATTCTAAACCCATCATCACCACCCTAGATCTACTCCAGCTTCTTCGACGCCTCCGGCCGCGACTCCGGCGACGCCAGGTCGATCACCGCCAGGTTGAACAACCACCGCCGCCGAGAACCACCTCTCAGAAGCTCCGCCACCACCTCTCCGAGATATTCTTCCCCGACGACCCACTCCACAAGTTAAAGGATCAGTCGTGGTTTCAGAAACTGATTTTGGCGCTGCAATTCTTCTTCCCAATTTTCGATTGGGCCCCCAATTACACCTTCCAGCTCTTCAAATCCGACGTTGTTTCCGGCGTCACCACTGCTAGCTCGCCATTCCCAGGTGCCCTAATTTTAAGAATTCAATTTCTTCCCAAAAATTGAAAATTCTCGTCCAAAATCGATTTTTTTCATGCAAATTTGAGTTTTCTTGATTTCAATTTATAGAATTTTGATTAGGGATTTGTTCTTGGGAAATACAGGGGATAAGTTATGCAAAGCTAGCAAATCTGCCACCGATTATTAGTTTATGTAAGTGGGAAATTCATCAAGAATCCTTTTATCTTGCTCTGTTTTGTTTTGAACTAAATGCTATGGAGAATATTTATAAAAATAATTAAAGAACTAATTAGGAAGTAAAAAATCAGAATTAAAAGTTTAATTTGGTCAAAATAGGGATTAAACCTGTTGACCGTTAGTTTTTAACGGAAATGTTGACGGAGGACCAAAATGATAAAATTTTCATATGTGCAGGACCAAAAAACCCAAAAGATAATGTTTAGGACCAAAAACGTAAAATGGTCATATGTTCATGACCAATTTTGGCCTTTACTCTGATTCATATGTTACATATTTTCAGATGTTGCACCTAGTCTGCCAAATCTACATAGTAATCTTAACAATAGAAGATGATGTTAGGTCATCATTATTAGCCACTTTATATCTTTACTTAACAATTTTCTCATAAATTTCCTAGCAAGTCATTTTGATTTCGCAGTGATTTTACCGACACTTCTCCTCCAGTTTCGACGAACAACTTGTTCAGAATAATTATGATACTAGTAGCTCATTTTAATTTTGATCTACACCGGATGGATAGTAAAACATCATTTCTTAATAAAGACATTAGCTTAAACAATTTATATGGTGCAACCTAAAATTTTTGTGTATGCCTGTATGGTGACCTATTGAGAATGACATGAAAACTACAAATCCATATATGGTTTTAAACAATTACTGTCTCTTTAATGGTTGTTAAATTTCATTAAGTTGACATCTCATTTAGTTTCAGACGAATACAATTGACGAATCTATGTATTGTTATAGATCAGTGGGAGCAAATTTACTTTTCTAGTTCTATTAGTCCACTGATATTCTTCTTGGTTGCAACAATGTAGAGTTATTATGTGATACCAATAAACTTTATCATTAAAATTTAAATTGAAGATCCAAATGACGTTTCTTTTATACTATTACAATACAAATTCACTAGGATCGTTCCTAGATGAACTTGGATTATCACAAAAGATCATACACATATAGAATGATAGATTGTATTTATGCTAATCGGAAGGACTATATATTGGAATAGTGTTAAACGGAGACTGATAGACAACCTCTACAATAAAAGCAAAATTCATAGATTCCTTTGTCGCATCACTAACATGGACTATGGTTGTAAAACTTTGTTTAATAACTGCAGTTTGTGTATAAAAGACCACTCTAAGTTATATTCTTAACCATAATTTGTAGATAGGATAGAAAGAAAATTCGAGCAGTGTTTATAGCAAAGGTAATGATGTAGAGATCTTTTGGTTTTATATAAATTATTTTTTAACAACAGGCAACTAGTTCAGCCACAGAAAGTCAGGCGTTGGGATTATCTGCTACGGGTACGAGTCAGAAGAAATCTGGAAAGAAGAAGTCGAAATCAAAAGGGTGAAGAAAGGTTTCTAACCCGGTGACATCTGCAGGTATTGTAAAGAGCCAGGGCACTGGAAGTATGATCGTTCGAAGAAGAAAAAGAAAGAGGCCTTTTGGGAATGACCCAAAAATAAATCCGTGCGGGCTTATCGGTTAGTCTAGTCGCCTAGCATTTGGAACCGAAACCGAACCGATAACCAACATTCTCGGAATGTCGGTTATCGGTTAACCGAGAACCGTTGTGATTCAGTTCGGTCATCGGTTAACCGACTAACCGATGACCGAATTCCCAGCACTACATGCGGTTATACTATTAATAGTATTCAACATATATGACTTTCAATTAAGTGAATTACTATTTTGATTCCAATATTTCCGACTTTCAACCAAACTAAGTAGACATGAAAAAATACTAAATGCAAACAGCATAAAAAATGAAGAAAGCTTGAACATCATTACATATGAAAACATGTTTCCATACACAAATACAAGCCAAAAAAGAGAAATACAAGGCACAAAACCAAGTAACAATATATGCCAAGAGACACAGCACATTCCCAGCTTCAAATCCAATTTCGATTTGTTGAGTATACATATGTAGGATTAGCCAATTGTTAGAGCTTAGAGTTGCAGCATATCTACGCAGATATGCCTCTAGACGAGACATCGTGGCCAGTCGAGACCTTCTGCTTCCGCCCATCCCGCCTGCTGCTACCTCTCGCCATTGTTTCCCCGCCTGCATTTTGCTGATGGTCCACCTGATGTTGCAGCATAAAGAATTGCCAAATGAATCTCATGTCTAAATAAGGGAGTAATTATGCGAAACACGAGTGATTAGCCATGTCATACCCTTATGCAGAATCCCCCGAGTTGGGTGGATTCGGTGGTGAACTTTCGAGAGCTCATCTCAGAGCAGTTTCTCTTGTTCGAGGTGCTTGATGCCTCACAGGACGAGGCACGCGTGTTTGCACGAGAAGAAGAGTCCGAGACATCGGTGTCACTCTGGAATATCTCATGAAATAGAACTTGCAGATCTTCAAAACTCTCATTTCTTTCCTGTTAAACCATATAATCCCACAACTTAGTCATATATACACAGATCTGATCCAATAGTTGATGGCTTGATGCAATGAAAAAGAACTCACATTTGGCTTATTTTGGTTCATCATTGCTGCCATTTCACTCAAGAAATCACCCATGCCCTGCATAATATCCCAAATCTAAAATCAAATTTTACACAAATGAATGAAAAGCTATTCATTTCAATTGACACAACAAGTGATAGAAAATGCCCTCTATTTATCTACTTTCTCTTCTTTCAATCCTCACCATTTCTTTCTCTACTCTTTTACTGTTGCAAGACCAGAATTTGGTTCATAAAAGAAAACACAACCAAAAAACTCAAGTGTGCCTTGGATAAAAGAGGAAGTGAAATGCAATTACAACTCACATCTTCGTCATCATCGTCATCGCTGTTATAGACGCCTACATCGTACAGAAACCTTTTGTTCACATCCGAAAGAACTAGGAACATAAAAATTCTCGTGAGTCGAATCGAATCATCATACAAGAATACCTGCTGCACTTGCCACTCTCAGCAAATAATCAACAACAAATCACAATCCAAAACACCAAATATCCTAGAGCAACATTTCTACAACAACCAATCCATATCTGAGTGAAGAGTAATAGTAGTAATTCATTTTCCCCATCATCCACACAATTTATTCCATCAAAACACATTTTCTAGCAATCAATACAAGAAAAATGAAGCTCCAAATACCTGAATATGCTTGCTGAATATCTTGGAATTTTCTCTTCGCCTCTTCCACAAACTTTTGATTGGCAGAAGCACTGCAACGATCCGGATGCCACTTCTACCATTAATGAAAAACAAACACGACTCAATCCATCAACATCTATACAACTTCCCATCTCTTATTCAAGCAAAACAGAATTTAACATTATCTTCACAATTCATATCACAATGATTCAACAGCATCCAAAGATTCAATCTTTTCAATTAAGTTACAAGAAAAGTTGCAAATAATCATAGAAATAAAACAAAATTTGAAAATGACAAATTCTAACCAATGCAAGTTTCTTGTAGGCATTTCTCAGTTCAGCTGGCGTGCATTCTTTCTTCAGCCCCATCACACCATAGAAATCACAGTTTCTCCCTTCCCCAGCAGCCATTTCTCTCAAAAATTCAATCCTGTCGACAAATTTCAGGAATCGGGATTTCAATCACCTCAAAACCAGCCAATCCTTTTTCACACGAATAAATAAATATCCGACACGCTGCAAAATGGAGTAGTATTCAACAAAGTCTGCAAGATTACAACGCCACGAAACCTCAGCATTTCTTTTTTTTTTTGAGAGGGAGATCAACAGCTCTATGCTTGGAAGCCTCTGGAAAGATTAATTTTCGCAATTATTTATATATATGCGTGCAGTGGATTATACATTTGTAAAAAATGGTGTGAGAATTGAAACATTGAATACTTCCAAAAGGTTACCAGTTTGTGAAAAAAGAAATGGAGGTGGGGTTGGTGATCAACGGCTGAGGTTCATTTTTTGTAGATATTTGTGGCGGGATTCGTCTCTAGAAGCTTCTCATTAACCTCTGTTTCATTGTTTAATAATGGACCACGGAAGAACAGGGCAGCTTTCATTCCTCATGTTTCTTTTATTTTTATAATAATAATATTTGAAATTGGTCTGTCCAATGCATTAGTAATTTGTTTTAGTAGCATAAGCTTTACTTTATAAATTTCGATAAATTAAGAGATTAGGAGCTGATGAGTGATGAGGATAGTTTTCTACATAGATTCACACATTTCGAAATTTGATCGAGATAGAAAAAAGGAAAGAGATAAGAAAAAACAAACTTACTAAATTCAAAAGAAATCAGAAGTAAGTTTATATAAAAAAGAGTACTAGTATTAAATTAATTTTTAAAAATAAATCCAAGTCTATTATTTAGATTAAGAGAAGTAGAAGTACATGAATTGAAATAGCTCGTGAATCACTTAGGAAATGCATTTCGAGTTGGGTAAATTCTCGATTGGTAGAAAAAAAAATGAAATATATCCAAGATAGAAAGAATCCCAAAAGAGAAAGAAGTAAGTGCAAAAGTTAAAAATCGTGAGAATATAATTTTGATTTGGAGTATAATATAACCTATAGTTATGAACACATTTTTATCCTGTCACAACAAATAGTGATCCAAATATTGCATATAATAATTCTCTCCCATTTTATTGTAGTTGAATCATATTTTTTTTCAATTATTCTATGATAATTTAATATATTTTTTATATAATTTTTTTTCAATCTTACTTACTTTAATTCTTAAACATCATTTTTTACAAATAGAGGTGTGAAACTAGCATCTTAGCTAATTGCCAGAAGAAAAATGCAAAAAGGAAAACGTGTTGGGCTTAATAATTTAAAGGAAGCAAGTTGCTTTAAAGAAACTCGTTTTCGTAGACAAGTAGAATTATTAATGAATAAGTCAATAACCAACTTGCTTATCTACATTTCTCTTTATTATTTAATACTACTAATATTAACATTCATATTTTTGGAAAACAAAGCTTGTGAGTTTCGATTCCAACATCAAATTATACATATTGGACATAAATATTTTTATTCTGTTAAATTATTTTCACTTTTCATTTTCCAATTTATAATATTTCTCTCTAATCAAGTTGGAGTCCTATAAAAATTAGCAAAAATATAATTTTACATTTTCAATTCTTGGTGGCAAAAGCTAGAAGAATCTAAAATTTAATGAGATGCAAGTTGCCAAGTTGAAGGTATATATATGGTGGAGAAGTAGCTAGGCAGCTAGAAGCTACTGTTTGGCATTTTATTTCAATTTTCAATGGCTTCTATTTTCCAAATCTATCTGCATATGCTTTCCTCCCCACATGTTCTTCATCTCTAGATTGAGACCTTCTCCAGAATATTCATTTGTACATACCTTTATATTTCAACCTACTCACAGTATTCAATATAATATATCCATCAAAATATTGGATTATATCATTATTGTTTTTTCTATATTTTTCGTTAATTAAAATTGATTCGCATGAAAACTTGACGCTAATGTGTAATTTAAAGAAAATTAGTTATCATTACTACAAAAATAGAAAAAAAATGTTGGGGAAAATTAGAGTAATTCATCCACTATCTTTTATTATAGCCGTTTCATAATGGGGAATGAAGTCCAATTCATAGAGAGAAAAAAAAGTTTCAATCTTTATAAATACTTAATAATAAGAAATTTATGAATACCTTCGTATCATTGTGTAAGAATTTTGTTTAATAAATATTTTCACCAAAAGTTAGGCACGATTCTTGCTTCCGATTTTTTAAGTTAATGATAATAAGTGGCAGTTTTTAAAAGGATCAAATTAATAAATATATACTGTAAAATAATGTATGTGGAGGCACAAAATAGCCATAGAATAATACTCCTCCTCCCTCCGGTAATTAATAGTAGTCTCATACTCTGTTTCTAATTTTGATTCGATCATAAAATTAGTCCATTTTTCACTTTTTGATAATAATATCCTCTCTTTTTTCCATCTCCTACGATACAATGTTAAAACTTAAAACTATCAACAATGAAGGGAAGGGAGGGAATAAACAAAATGTGATTGATTTTCCTTGCTTAAAATTGAGGGACATTAACGTATAAAAGTGATAGTAAATTAATTTAATTTTGGAAAGAATTGTGAAAGGTGTGAAAGCATTATGTTATATTTATAGATAAAAATAAGATGGTAGTGTTAAATAGTACCCCATGCGTCCCAAGTTATTCGAGTCATATTCCTTTTGGGTTGTTCCAAGTTATTTGAGTCATTTTATTTTTTGACTAAAAATAAAACATCTAATCTCACATATTTTATTTTTTCTTTTACTTACTTTATTCTCCCATCTACTTTATTTAACTCACCAAACACTACTTTCTTAAATCCAGTGTTGAAAAGAAACGCCTCAGGTAACATGGAACGGAGGGAGTAGTAAAATATTGAAAATTGGCTTGCTGCCCCCGAGCATTGCAATGCGTACCTACGCACTCCTGGTGGCGGATTGCAAGCCGACACGGCCTCCCACCCCTCCTCCAACCCACTCGGCCTCGAACCGGATCCCCCTACAACATGGGGTGCCGAGGACAACGGACCCGACCCCTTTGATAGAGATTCGAATATCCTATCCTTTGCTTGTTGAATTGTAGTGTATGCCCTAAGTTCGATTATTGTCAATAAAAATAGAAAAAAGATTCATAAAAATTTGACAGCAACAAAAGACCTGGGTGTTGGTCCATAATATGCAGAGGGAGTTTGCTGGAAATCACATGAGTCCGAATTTCAATAATTTCCAAATCACACAAAAAGTGGAGAAAAGGAGTTAATTGGCTTGTAGCAATAATATCGACCATTATATATTATTATTGTTATTGTTATAATAATAATAATAATAATTAATTAATTAATTAATATTAATTATTATTATTATTATTATTATTATTATTATTATTATTATTATTATTATTATTATTATTATTATTATTCATCTCGTATAGTACTTACTATTTTGGAGCTGAACTAAATTAAGAAATGAATCATTTATATCGCACACCATTCGTACATTGCATTGGTATTCCCATACTATAAGATAATGTTATTAAATTTGGTTAAATTGTGCCGGTCATAACTTGTAAAGTAATCATTTATTATTATTTTTATAAATCAGTCGGTCATGATAATAACAAATAAAATATTCAAACCAGAAGATAAGAAGCTATAATTGGTATTACGATTATTGATATGGTAGTAGTTGGTTTCTCCTCTAGATTAATTATTGATTAACGGGCTTCAATTGACAAATTGGGCCACAAGCCCAGTGACAGATTCGCAGATATATTTACGCAACTCATTACCTGATAGGCTATGCAACCGGTGATATATTCAAAATATTCTCTTTATCTTAAAGTAATATTTTTACTCACATGATATAAATATTATTTATTTATTTATTTATTTATGAATATTAATATTTATTTGCATGCATCTGTTATTGTTTATCCTCTTTTCTGCAGATTTGTATGCATCTGTTATTAGTGAGGTTAATTTTGAATTTTTATACTACTTGGAGATTTAGAGAATGTGAGTTACGAAATTGTAATGCAGCTATAGTGTTGATATGAGGATTTGAGTTTATCAAAATAACCAATTATTCTGGGGTTGAATATCATCATACATCATATATAGTATTTATTAAATTTTTTATTTTTCTTTTCAGTTTGAATTTTGTGTTTATGTGCAGCAATAAACGGTATTCATTTGTATGATCCTCCTGCTCATATTAACTTTCTTGATTCTTGATGCAGATCGCATCAAGCCTTCTAAAAGATCTCAACTTTGGATGGAAAAAGGTGACAAGTTAATGGAAATACGACATTAGAGAGACCCAATAATATCATGCTAATTTGTGTGTCATTTGATAACTTTGTTTTTTCTGTTAATGCATAAACAAATATAACTAATGTAATACTAGTAGCATATGACAAATGATGAAACAGGAATAGATTAGTAGTGTATAATAAAACAGATAGTTGATGGTCCACAAACATTGACTAAATTCGGAATTAATCTCAGTTCCAATGTCTCAAAAAAACACAAAGCAGGCTAAAATTTAAGTTGCTATGTACACCTCGGTTAGGATGCGAGCCTTGCTAAAACAGCACTGATGGCTTGTGCACGCTTCACTGTCGTTCTCGTACATCAACCCGACAACGAACACACCTACATGACGAGGCCAAACAAGGATAAATCGAATCATCAGCTAGTATTTTAGATCGAGTTGAGATATATAAGAGTTGAAGTGAAAAGGTACTAACATGCAGCCTTATTTACAGACAGAAAGCAAAGGAGTCGATGCAATCTCAGTAGACACCACTCGTCATGGCTGCAACATCATCCAAAGACCACATATCCAATGCACTCCCACAATCCTGATTCGTGTCCCCACTGAGTAGGGCGTCTATGGAAGCATCCCAGTTGCACTCAAGATACGGCATCTGAAACAGCTTCATCTGGGAATCAAACTCTGAGAGGTCAGAGCTGTTGTCTTCATCAGGGGGCACCACATTTTCAGGGCTCGTTTTCACTTTCTTTGCTGGGTAAGGAGTATCAGAATCGAGAGCCTGATCATCATCCTCAACAACAGTGGTGAGGACAGATGACACTTCTGGATTCTTCGCACAGTTATCACTCCAAACAAAATCTGAGCAGTCGAAAGAGTTGCTTCCTTGATCGGAGCTGAAGTAAACACTGGATCCATCTGAGGGTGTACGTGGTTTTAGCCCCACATCACTGTATCCATACTGCTTCATCTGTGGCTTCTCTTCCATGAGGCCTAATGAATCATAGTAGTCGTTGCTGAGCATGGTGGTGAAACTCATGTTTTGGTCCAGATTAGGCTGCACGGAATCCGAGTTCAAGCTCTCATTTGAAGACGCTTTCCTTGAGCTCACCTTAACAGTGCGCTTTGAAGCCGCAGAGACTGGAACATCATCAGGGAAATTGACCTTAGCCTTATCACCCCTGATCCTCAGAGCTTCAACATCATAAGCTCTTGCAGCTTCCTCAGCAGTATTGAAAGTGCCAAGCCACACTCGAACCCCTTTTCTTGGATCACGGATCTCAGCAGCCCATTTCCCCCATGGACGCTGCCGGATCCCTCTGTACTGATTCTTTCTCTTTCTTTTCGAGGACTTCTCCGCATCCTCATCAGATTCAGCATAGTCAAGAGATTTATGAGCTTCACAAAACAACAAGCAAACAATAAGCGCCAAGAACAGGAGACAGGTTTGCAAGACCAACCATTTTATGTTGGCCTTTTTTTCATGGTATTAATAAGTGCTCAAAGTCTGAGATATAATCGATACCAAGAAGCATAAATCAAACTGGTCCAAATACTAGTTTTAAACTTTAGATTTTAGAGGCATATCTGTTGATATTAACTACATAAATCTCCAATATTAAGTATTTGATTGCTGATTCACACCATTATTTATACAAACCCTCTAAATCAGTCAAAATAATAGAAGAAAATCATAGCACAGAAACTTCACCATAAAACATATTCGAGCTTAGTAACCAGAAACCATCATCAAAATTACATTTTCATAGAAAAATCTAACCTTGAATGTTTTTAACTTGGACAAAAATTGTAGGCGATAATTAACTGTTTCAGATCCCCTCATGAGTACAATTTAATTTTCGCGCTAACATTAAATAAGAACATCGAGGAAACAACATCACCACCTCCACGAATTCGAGAGGGAAAGGAAAATCACTCCGACAAATCATTCACTATTAATTGATTAATTCCAAATCTATCAACATAAGCGACTCACAGGTCAAAATCCAATTTAATTTAATTAATTCAAAAACAACCGAACAACAATCCAAATTTATGATCGAGGGATGATGAAGTTACCTTTTACACCAAGGTTTTTCGGAGCAGAGAAGGCGAACTGCTTCTTCAAATCGAGCTCCTGATCACAATCATCATCATCATCGTAGTCCTCAAAATCCTGAAAATCGGCTTCGAAGTCATCGCCGAAGTCAACGAAAGGCTTGGATCTGAGCGGCTTTGAGTAATAGCTACAATTACTTTTCTTCTTCCTAAGAGCGGCGGCGCCGCTGCCCCATAGCAAATCGGCGGTGAGGCGGCGCGACGATAGGCCCGCCGGCGGCGTAATTTCGGAGATTACAGCTCCTCCGCACATTTCGAGAAATCGTCTGCAATAGTTTCAGTGATTGCTTTGCAAATGGAAATCGCTTTTCGTAAAAAAATCGAGATTTTTGTTGAGCTGTTGCAAGAAATGTTTCTGCTTTTTTATACGCAGATGGTGATAAGAGCGAGGCGGCCTTTTAAATTTACGATTATGCCCCTGCGGGATGAGTCTATTTCAGATTTGCTAGGCTTGTTGGACTATAATAACCTTGATTTTGGACGAAATTGCATTTGCACTACCTTTTTTTTTAATTAATTATTTTGCCTAATGTAGGCCTAACAATCTAATTATCTGTGTCACATTATTTTATCACTGACGGACAACTTATAGGTAGAAGTAGGTCATCAACATCTTCTCTTTAGATTATAATTAGCATTTCTTTACTTGGAGAATATTTTGATATTACAAGATGTCTAATTATTGTAGTATGATACTAAACACTTCGAAAAATAACACATTACAAATCTACTGCAAAATCTAATTATATAGGGTAATATTAATAAAGCTTATAATTGGTATATCGGCAAATAGGAGTCAATATTGAATGGAGGAAGGAGAGTTGAAATGCCAAAAATGAAGATGAAAGCTAAAACCAGATTAGAAAAATGGACGTCATTGAATGATAGCCGCATATTATAATAGTTGTCCCCATTATCTGAATTAGTAAGTGTATTTAACCTTTCTAATTGAGTTAGATAAACATCCCTCTTATTTAATGGTTTTTAATTGGAAAGGGTCTACGACTCCATCAATTATGAAATGCTCCAGCCGTGGCTGTATTACAACACTGAAAACGTAACACGAATGTCCTTGCGGCTGCATTGCACCGGATGCATTTAATATTCTAATTTTATTTATAAATGGAGTAGTAAATTTTTATTATCTAAGTGTTGCACCGGATGCATTTAATATTCTAATTTTATTTGCACCGGATGCATTTAATATTCTAATTTTATTTATAAATGGAGTAGTAAATTTTTATTATCTAAGTGTTGCACCGGATGCATTTAATATTCTAATTTTATTTATAAATGGAGTAGTAAATTTTTATTATCTAAGTGGTTACATGTATCTAAGTGGTTTAACAGATTTCATAATTCATAATTTACATGTATCTAAGTGGTTTAACAGAGATTTCATAATTCATAATTTACGTGTATCTAAGTGGTTTAACAGATTTCCCTGGTTTAACAGAGATTTCATAATTCATAATTTACATGTATCTAAGTGGTTTAACAGATTTCCCTACGCATATGCAGCTCATGACCTATGAGTCAAGTGACCAACATCTCTACCACTCCACCACATGTACTTGAATGAAATATTATGAGCATTAGTTATTGTTATACATTAAACCTGAAAATTTTTTGTCCACGCAAATTAATAATTTGTGTTTAATTTTATACTTTTAAATAATTACTATTAGTTGTGATATGCTTAATATTAACTGTCCCTCACTAAATTTTACTTTTATTTGTAGAATGAATATAAATAATAGATTTTACCTAAGATTTGATATTGTAGTATATATATTATTAACATAGTTTATTACTCCATATTTACTAAATAATACTCCAAACTTATTAATAAATCATGTTTAATTTATGTATTAACTAATAATACTAATATAGGAGTATATATTTATCCAAATTAACTAAAAATTCATGTTTATTTTTATATATTGTCTATAATATTATTTCACCACATAAACATTTTTGAATTAATATAAATTTTATTTATTTATATATGAAAATATTGTACTTTTTTAGTTATTCTAATTAATAATTTATGTATTTAGTTATTATTTAAATTTTATCATTCACTTATTTTAAATGCTCGTCATATTTAATTTATATACAAAGTTTAATAGTATATGTTTTTGTTATATATTACTAATTATAATTTATCACTCATTAAATTTAATATACTTTGTAAGGATATATTTAATTATATATATTTGCAAGGTAAAACGGTTCGACCAGTGATTGAACCGGTTGAACCGTGAACCAGTAGCCTCACCGGTTCACCGGCCGATCCGATTTTTAAAACATTGATCATAACGGTAACACAACCTCGATCTCGCCAATGAGTACTAGTATCCTAAATACTTGCGGATCCATAACCAATGTAGATGACTAAGAGATTTCAGAAATTGAACCAACTGGTGTGGACCTCTTAAGTTCAGATCTAATTTCCTAGCGAGGGATAAAAATAAGGGAAAAAATCATTTCTACTTTATTCTATCTTACTTTATTTTTTTTCACTTTAACTATTTTATAGGAATATCATTTTTCTAAAATTAAGTTCTAAAACAAGTGTGTTACTTTTAGTAGGACAAATGTGTAGAAAACTGTAGTAGGACAAATGATTAGTAAACTGTAATAGCTAAATTTATCGAAATACTATCTGCTATTACGAACCAACTTTGTATACAATGAAACTATTAAATGCGGCCGCATAGATGATTTAACGTCATTTATATCATTAATTGATTAGTAGCTAATTATATATGCACATATAAAAAAAATAAAATAAAATTGTATGCACTCCAAGAAAATTATAATCATTTTTGGGTTGTTCTAATCAAGTTCAATCATTTTTTTTAGCAAAAATATTATTCCCCTCCTGTACTTTACTCTTTTCATCTTTATTAGTACTTTATTCCTTATTTAACTTTACTTTCTTTACTGTAATCTATAACACATTAATATTTTAAATCTTATGGCCAAAAGAAATGCCCCAACAATCTTGAAATAATTTAGTATTATATAGTAATCCATTGTTTTGCATAATCAAATATATAAGCCAAAAGGAACTAAAACCATGAACATCGCTTAAAACCGATGGTTTTGAACCGGCGTTTTACGAAGAGTAACTGGAACCAAAACAACCAAATTTGCTCATGATTAATTTTTAGTTCACGATTTTCTGAAACTAGAATCGGCGTCCGAATCATAACCTCCAGTTTACGAATCTTGGGCACCTCTATCTCTGTCCCAGAATTTGAAACGACATGAGTTTTAATGTATAACTAGTATAATAAGAGAGAGATAGAAAATGAAAGTTATTGGAGTTTTTTAGGGAAGGATGAAGCCCACCTCATTAGAGAGAAATAAGTTATAAAAAATTGAAATGGACTACTTATATAAGACAAAACAAAATGGAAAGATTTTTTTATGGGGTGGAGGAAGTACAAAATTATTTCCTCATCTCTTTAAATATACAACATTTGCTTTTCGGTACGAGATTTTATATACTAGTAATATTTTTTTTCAAATTAATCAAGAGAGAATAAAATGAAAGAGAAAAAAAATTAAAAATATTATTTTAAATGGATCAACTTAAAAAGAAAAATGTTTCATTTTTAAGACATGGAGACATACTCTCCACTTGATAAAAATAAATACTCTGTATTACCTAAAATATTATACTCTCTCCGTCCGGAAAAAATATTTTATTATACCTTTAGAAATTTTCGCGATTTAAAATCTCATTTGTTCTATTTCCGTTTAGATAAATGAATTTCACCGTTCAACTAAATCATTACCTTCACATTTTATTATAAAATTAACATATTAAATGAAATTGACATTTTATTAACTTATTTTCCCAATTTTATGTAAAATAAAAAATATCTTAAAATTCGTATTTAATTAACAAGACAGTATATAGTCATTAACATGACACTATAAATTGTGGAGTAGTATATTGTAATCAATGATTAATAAGACAGACAAGGTTGGGTGCGTGCAGCGGATACCGTCATCCGCGGAACGTGTGGAGCCCACGAATATACTAAAATTAGTTAAACATAGCAAAGACGACAAGGATGTGGGGCCCATGCGCACGAGGATGCCATGACATTTCTGTTTCGGGACCTAATGGTCATTTCACACTAATATTTGTGGGTCCAATGGCCCATCTCATATCAGCATGGGCTTGCATTTGTGGTCATCAGAATAGATGACACTGCAATAATAACTATTTTATGTCTCATAAAAATAAAAAATACATACTTCTACTCTGTCTAATTAAGTATATTTTATAAATTAATTCACTTTTATTTTTGATATAATTTTTATATGAGCCTTCTTATCAACTAATAATATTTTAGATATTTTTCTATTTATCTTTTTCTTACTAGACTAATTGTACAATAAAAACCATCACATTCTAAAAATATTTAATTTTATGAATTGAAGAGTATTTAAATTTACTGCGATACACCCATGTATAATGATAATAGCTTAGAATAGCTAAAATGTCGACATTCTATGAGAACTCGCAAACTTAAGAAGTCTTTTGGGGTATTATTCAAATGTAGTCATGTGGTGTGTCGACAAACTCAAATTTAAGGCCTCATTTTATTTCCTATTTTAGCTATGTTCAAATATGTCGGCAATCAGCACATTAAATAAATTATTATTGTCAATTTCAATCTTGTATGTTCGATTTTATCTCTTTAAAAATATATACTAGGAGTACTATATTTTTCTATTATGAAAAACAGGTTAATAATTTAAAACACAACCAATTTGAGAAAGTGTGAGAAATTGATTTTTTTTTTCGAACAAAATATGCAATGTTCAATAAAGATTTTTAGCTTACTTCATAGAAAAATTGAACTACTAAGTGTGAGATTGACATATACATAAATAACGAAAACAATGAATTTATTTGCATGATTAAATCATATCGAAGAAACAATAAATTTAGTTTGTTGTGTGATTAACTCTTCAACCTAATATCATTAATAAATTTCGAGTTTCTAAAGTTATTAAAAGTTTCAAGATGGGGACTTCAGGCGTGTCCCTGGCACACTCCAACTTTATGTGAGTGAATTATTCAGCCATATTTTCCAGTACTTCAACTTAACGAAGAAACTATTTAGAAATAAATTATCTAGTTAAAATCTACTTTGAAGAATTCCGATAAACAAGCATGAAATAGCAATATAGTGAGTGACAATGCCCTGAGAACAGTCACCCAAACATTTTTACCATTTCTACTAAAAAATGGCCACATCAAGGAGGTGTGAACTTGGTAGAATGGGGTGTGGAGGTGGGGCTTATGTTGGTGGAGAAATATGTTTGTTTGGGAAGGGGCTCTCTATTAGGCCATGAAAGAGTATGGGCCCAATGTGAGAGTGTGGTATTTTTTTTTGTTTGACTACAGGTGTATCGAACTCGCGTATGACGGAATTCGACTAATCTTGCTCGACCGGATTGGCGGATTAAGGCCAAAAGTCTCTCGGCGAGTGGCGGTGTCGTCTTTAATAAATCATTATACTCATGAAAAGCAAAATTGAAGAAAAACAATTACTACTATCCGTTACGTTGAGGGAGAGAATTCAAGAAAGAAATCCTCAACGTAAGTAGAAAGCAACAAAAATTAACTTAGAATGAACCGTACAAATCCTAATATTAGTTTTAGTTTAGTGCATATAGTTGAAAAAATTAGAGATGCCATGAGAATCATATCACCCGTGGGTAAGAACAATACCAAACAGAATAGAAAAATCTTTCTATCTACTTCTATGTCTAAAATAATAAAGTTGACATTTGGAATGAACTTATTCACTTTTAGTTGGACATCTTCCATAATCACTTTCAGTTGACAATTGAGTGATTAGTAGTCAGGAGTCAAACGGGAATCGATCTTTATGAGGTTTTCTTTAATGGTTCTTTCTAGCCTCTTTGTAATTTTTTTTATCAAGAAGTACATAATTCAATTGATATTTCTCTCTTGCTCACACTAGATCGTCGTCATCTATATTACCTCTCCCTTTGGTTGGCCGCTTCACACTTAATTGTCGTCATTTATTTATCCCTTTTTTGTTCTTTTTTTTCCTGAATCAGTCTTTTCTAATTTGAAATTTTATCTGCATTTAAAAAATTATAATGGAGTTCTGTTTTTTCAAAACTGACAAGGAGATAGATTTGGTAATTTTTTAAAATCGTAAATAAACATAAAAAAGTAACTCCAGTAATGAATAATATGAAATGATCACATTTGTCATCTCATCAAATGAGAAGTTACATAATTTGTTGGACATGGCAAATCATGGTATAATTTTGTTAGTTCGAAGAACTGTGACAAAATGAGATGAACAAAAGAGAATTTGCTGGTGGCAAGAGAGCAGCAAATTCCCTATCTGAGCCCTCGTATTTCTGGTAGATCCCACGCATATTCCCGTCCAACAACATCGAATGAAACGTTGCCAGCATCTTAGCACATTCCCTAAAAAACATCAAAAAACAATCAACAACCAATCCAATTATCATGAAAACTAAAAGACCAAGAAAAAATCCCTCACATGAGCTGCTCTTCCAAGAAGCCGGTGTGCTGCCTAAGTGTCTCGTTCCAAGCTGGTGCAATGCTCAAGGTGCAGCGCGCTGCGTAGACTGCTGAGGCAGCAATCAACGAGGGGCTGTACCTTATTGCTGTGCTGTAGTTCATCATTGCAAGCTCACCCAACAGATACACCATGTTCTCCACTTTGGCATCGGTCATGGATGCTTTGATGAACCGGGCAAGGAACACGTATGGAGTGGGAACTGTCAAGCTCCATTCCAGCTGTCCTAGGATCTTCTTCTCCATGACCAAGATGTCTGCACAGGAGTAAGTTCTGTCTGACATGATGACCAGCTCATTCACCTCAGGCGCCCAAATCTCCTCATATTTCGAGGCTATCAGCATTGCCCCTAACCCCACTAACTGCAATTCCTTTCTCTGAGTCTTCTTCGATGCAAGATATCGGTCCACGAGGTTGATGGTGAGGTAGAGGGTCTCTGGAGAGAGATCAAATTTGTTGTGGACCTGCACCAACCAATCAACCAAGATTGCTCTCATCTTTGCATTGATCTCAGGCTGCGAATCCATATAGTCCCCCGCCATGCCCTCGTGCTGCACCCACAAACCCGAATTAGGATGTCTCATTCCACCACAACACAAGCAAATTGCATAAATAGATATATATACCTCAGCTGATTTGTAGAATTGGTAAATTTCATCTATGTATTCAACAACTGCTAGATGGTTATTGGCATCTGCAGCATCAATGTCCACTTTTGGCCCACAAGCAGCCTAACATAACACATCACACAAACAATGTCACTCAACCTACCAAATTGATTAATGAATGTATTCAAGAATCGAAAAAGCACTAACCTTGCTCCTAGCAGAGAGTGTTGATGTAAGGGTCAGAGACCTCTTTTTCAATGACATTTCTCCAGCCTTAGCCTTAGACTTAGGCTGATCTTCTTTGGAGTCAGGGCTAATCACTATAATCTCCTCTGGCTTTGGCCTTGGCTTTGGCTTTGCTGCAGCTCTCTTTTGAGGTTTCTTGGCTGGTTGAGGCTGAGCCTGAGCCTGAGCTCCATCCACCACATTGGGGTTCACTGCCAAGCACTATCAAAGACTAAAACTATCAACATAAGTTGGTCTAACCAATACAAGAAAAATACATTATATTGTAATTTGAGGAAATGAAACCTTGTTATTCTCAGCAGCAGCTGCAGCCTGTGCATTAGCCAGCAACTGAGCACAGAAACTCCTGAGAGATACAATACAATAAAGAAATCCACAATGAAAACGTATCAAACATTTAAACAAGTAGTAGTTGAATTTGTTTAGTAGTAGTACCTTGTAACAGGTCGAGAAACCTGAGGAAGCGGCTTGCCGTTGACGTCACAAATAGTTACCATATTTCCTATATCACCGAGTGCGCGGCGATTCTTCCTCTCCGCTGCCATGTTTTTCTGTTTGTTAGCGCCGGGAACACCTTCCTCCACTCCTACAATCACAATCAATAACACAAAATCAGACTTCAATCCACAACATTTTTCACCCAATTGTCTAGAAAGCGTGGAAATTCTTAAAGATTCAAAATTCCATTATTGATTTAGCCCTAATCTAGAATGCCTCCCAAGCACGGCCACAAAATGCATAGTAATTGTGAGAGATCGGTGCGATACCTCTGTTCTGCTGTTGAATCACTTGTCTTGACGCCATTCTTGAAAACCCCCTTGGTAAATCTGAAACACTCGATAGGTAAATCTTCTTCTTCTTCTTCTTCTTCCGATTTCTCTCAATGTAGGTCGCCTCTTTTATGCTGATGCTGTGATGCATACGAACCACAACGGTCTTATTTTTTCGGAATTTGCGACCGTCCGATGCAGAGTGCATCAAACGGTGTTAATTTAATTTCAGATGCGCCGTTTAATTTAATTACATTTTTATTAAATTCCCAGCCTATTTAATTTTTTTCTCTATGTACTCGTGTAAATTATGGCAATCACTTACATTCGCGATATTTGACTGTGATGTCGTACATTTTGCAATCACCATTTTCATAAACTGAAATCATTCAATATTTACCAATTTTAAGGAGTCCAAGGCATCCCCATTAAAATTTAATACTGAAATTAATATCAAAGTAATTTTAAGGTTTATTGGCGTGTGATATCGTACTACTTTTGAAACTTCTAATTTTTTCTACCACTTTAACTTGACAAACATTCAATTTTCCATCGACATAAATTCCAGCTTATTAAAAATGACATGAAAGACGAGTTCATATTTAATTAATGACGCGGAACATCACTTATTGTTTTAGAAAACAAATGACATCTCACGAATAATTATGATTTTTCTTTCCTTTTCTCTTTTATCTCCATCTCCGCCTCGCTATTTGTATTCTCTTTCTCTCTCTTTGATATAGTTCTTCATAGTCCACATCAACTTTCCGACTAGACCTGACAAGCGACCTATGCAAAATTTTGCAACACCATATAACAGATGGTAAGTTTGATACTTCAGTCAATATTCATGATATTATTTGTCAAGTTCAAAGCCGATGAAAAAAATTAAAATTTTCAATAGTATCATAATATTAGGAGCCAATTAACTCTAATTTTGATATTGCACAATTATAGTTTTAAGAATCTTAGATTGCTGCTTTTTAATTTCGTGGATATTTTTGATTTTTTATTATCTAGTTACAAGGTAATTCTCGAAGACTATGAATATAGTTTAATAGTTCAACCATGTTTCTTCTTAACTTTTCTTATATGTACTACTTTAATAATTTCAAAATTCTTGCATAGTTGTATTATTTTTATTAATTTATTAAAATACAATATAATAATACTATTATCATAACTAAAATTATTAGTATCATTATTGTAGTTTTCGCTATTATTTAATTATGTTATAACTTAAGAATTTATCAAGTAAATCTTAATTTTATTCAATTACGGACCATATATGGTCGAAAGAAAAAATCTCTATTTGAGAGGGCTTCTTCCTATACCTATGAATTCCATTGGACCCAGAAATGATACCTTGGAAGAATCGGTTGAGTCTTCCAATATCAATAGGTTGATTGTTTCGCGACTTTCATCGAATACGGCTTTCCGCAGAATTCTATAGGGGGAGAACCAGCTAGCTCTGGGTTCGAGTGACATTTTACCCTTTAGACCGTTTTGAAGAAGGTTCTGTTACTAACATGTTTACTTCCATTGTAGGAAATGTAACATTTTTTTTTATATTCCAAACACATGATAAGTAGGTAATACAGAAGAGCACTTATATTTCTTAATAATGTTATTATTCTGAACAAATAAATAAACCCCAATTTTTTTAATAATAGGCGATATATATAATTATTAATGTGATTGGATAATTGTACCCTGAAAAATATACTGGTACAGTATATTGAATTAGTTGATAGATTTTACTCTTTTATCAGTAATTGGGTTTTCAAACTTTTATAGATTTATTCCATTTTTTGATTGAGTTTCAAAATTTGCACTTGATTATAAACTTATGTTACTGTTGCTACATAATTAATGACCGCACACCAATAAATTAAATTGCGAACTTAATGACAGATTCATGCGCTCAATCAACTCATGATTTTGTATATGGTACAAAAGATAATTCTGGATTTATAGTTAACTTATTTGAAATAAATTGACATTTTTGTGACTTAGACAGTGGAGTTGCATGGTACTACTCCATCTGTTTTTTAAAAAATAGCAACTCTTTTTCTTTTAGTACGTTTCTTAAAAATAACAACTTTTAAACTTTCCATTTTTGGAAATCTTTTACAACCTTATACATCAATTTATTTACCACTTAATTATACCACTATAATTAACAATTTTAAGTGGACCTTATAATCCACTAACATTAATTCTATTATTTCCCCCCCCCCCTCCTACTTTACCAATTTTTTTTTCTCCTTCTCTCTTAGTTTATCAATTTTTGTTTCCCTTTTTCTTACTTTACCAAATTTTTCATTAAAATCGTGTCGTTTCAAATGTCTCTATTTTTAGAAAACGGAGGGAGTATTATTTTAATTGTTTGTAAAAAATTACTGAGTATACTTGGATTAAGATCTTGAGTGTTTTTATAAAGGTTGAATGAAATGATATAGACTAGGGTTTGATAGGCAGCTATATTGAGAACACTCACAAGTGACATCAATAAAATTTAGAGAAATCATTTCAAGAATGCATATTTAATAGACTAGGGTTTCAAAAATGATATAGACTACGATCATGTAGGATTTTATAGTAAAGAAATGGTATCACCAACACAAAAAAGACATTAAGTTCAGTAGAGTAAAGGCTCCTAGAATGGAAAACAAGAATGTAGTACTCTACTCCTATTAGCAATTCGCAATACATTACAAGTGAAGAATAAGAATCATCACCCCAAAAATGATTTAATGGTCCACTGGAATTTTGTGAGAAAAAACTCTTTCTCTTGCCTCCCTTGCCTGTAAGTTTAGCATGTGCAACATCAACAAAATATTGGTAAATGGTAATGGTAATGAAGGTAAAGGGAAAAAATGAGATAGATACCTGTTTGTCCCAATTTGTGAGAGATGTAATGAGAGAAAGTGAGATAGACTGCACAGTTGCCCCTGCTACCAATCCACTCCAAAGACCCTTCCCCTTAAGGTCCAACACAAAGCCTAGCACCAGCGCCACCGGGATCCCAACTATATAGTATGACCCGAGATTCACGTATGCCCCTATGTGCTGCCATCTGCTTCCTCTCGCCACTCCTGAGAGCACTGCCTGCGTGCTATCCATGATGATGGACAGGCAAAGCAGAGGAACCATTGCTTTCACGCCATCAACCACTTCTTTCTCCCCGCTAAATGCATACCCTAAAATACCCCGGCACAAGTACAGGGTCGTGCTGGCTACTAGGAACTCTGCTATCGCCAACACTACCACCGCATACACAGCAACTCGAGCCCCCTCTGGCTTCCCTGCTCCAAGCTCGTTCGACACCAACGTGCTATGTATCATCATTCATCAAACACAACCCCACAACCCCATCATTATTTCTATTTTAGCATTCCCTTAGTTAATACTACTATTAATAGAATAGCTCAACTAACCTTGCAGCAGCACCAAAAGAGTAGGGTATGTGATAGTGCAATGAAGTAACCGTGAAGCTGCCCACACCACCAACAACAATTAGCCCATCATATATGAAAATCATTTCACATGCCACACCACATTAGTATCATATTATCCTCTCTCTAATTCTTCGATGTGGAATGATTTGAACCCTGACACATAGAAGAATATACTACTCCTTCCGTCTCACTTAAGATGATACATTTTCCTTTTTAGTTAGTTTGTCCCATATAAGATGATACATTTCTATTTTTGGAAACTTTTTCTGTTTACAATTGAATATTCAACTCTCTTTCTCTCGGCATTTAATAGTTTTTCTCTCAAATAAACACATTAACCAACAACTTGTAAAATCCTATGCCGACTAAGAAATGTGTCATCTTAGTCGGGAGTAGTACTATAACATACCCTATAGAAAGAATAGATGTGGCCAGCTGTGGATTTGGCAAGAGTCCTGAGAGCAATATGACCAGCTCGAATGACCACCACTCCAAACTGCAACAATCACACTACACTGTTAGACAATACAGTGGGGTCCATTATCTATGTTTAGGAAACAGATGAATTACTGTTTTTAGGAAACGTACCAGACCATTACAGCAGACGGGACAGCTAGGCGAAAGAAGTCCCACATGGAGTGAAGAACATCCATGGAAAAGGAAGCACGAGTCTTGTCACAGGAAGGCGAATACATAACATAAATCGCAAGCAAAACCACATTAATCCAATAGGAAATGGCAATGGACAAGGCGGCCCCGGGGTTTCCGAGGCCGAACTTGAAGACAAAAGCCCAGCAGAGGAGCAGCTGCGAGAAGAGCGAGAGCAAGGAGGTCCAGAGCATGGGGAAGATCAAACTCTGCGCCTGCAAGTAGCGAACGAGCGACTGCATAATAGCGTAAGGGAAGAGCGTAGGAATGAGATAAATGGTGAATTTGCCAGCCTCAGCAGAAATCAAGGGATCCTGCCCCACAAACACCAGCAACTCCTCCGTGTAAATCCAGAGCACGCAAACAGGGAGGCACACGATGAAGAGGCACAGAATCGCGGCGTATGTGAAGGTCCCGACTGTGTGCAGCTCCTTGGCGCCGTGCGCCTGCCCGCAGAGAGTCTCCAGAGCGCTGGACATTCCGAACTGCACATCCATGATTAATTAGAAATTATTAGAAAGAGTTAAGTTTGTAAGTGTAAATGAATAATTACGAGTAAGCTGAATCCGGTGACGTTGGAGAGAGAGGTGGCGATGGAGGCGCTGGAGAGGGAGAGTTCGCCTAAATGGCCTAGCATGAATATCGGAGAGGTGCGCTGAAGGTACTGAGAAAGCGTCACCACTATCATGGGGAGCGCGATCAGATTCACGCGGTTCACATCTCCGCCCAACTTCCGCCAACGGTTAGTAGTATTGGGATTGGGATTGGGATTGAGGAGAGGTACCTCCGCCGCCTCCATTGCCATTTTGATTTTGGATACCAAGCTAGTAAACAGGGTTAAAACATAGTACTACTATAAAAGCAGACAGCAAGGCTCCAACTCAAACTCAAATGACTATATATCACATCAACTAATTTTACTCAAAATCATTTATTACATTTTATGGTCAAAATAATTTAAAAACTTATACACAAATACCATAATATTATGCATGTTTCCTATACTATATATATGTCTCTACGATTCAAGTAAATGCATAAATAAATTACTTTTTTTTCAAATAAATCAATTTTTGGTTGTACAAAATTTGTTTCCCATACTATATATATGTCTATACTTTTTAAGTAAATGCATAAATAAATTATTTTTTTTTTTCAAATAAATCAATTTTTGGTTATACAAAATTTAATTGCATAGACTTATTAATTACTTTAATTATTTTTTCTTTCTATCTCTTATTTTTTTAATTGTGCATTAAAAATTGTGTTTATTTTTTTCTTGGGGGAAAAAATAGTCAGAGAAGTACACTAAAAAAGGAGTTTTGGCGATTGGCAGTGCACGCCAAGGCAAGGGATTGAATAGCCAATGAGGAGGAGCAAACGTCGGCCACGTCTCCTTCCTGGAACGGTTCTAATAAATCATACACCCTATTTTGTCCCTTTCTTGTCAATTTTTATTGAAAAAAAATCCATGTGGTCTCGTCTATTCATGCAACTATATTGATACACACTTCTCAATAAAATTTTATTTTTTTAGTTATTTATTTAGATGTATTTTTTAGTTATATAATTTATTTTTAGGATTTAATTTGTAATTTCATTTTTTTATTAGGTATTTAGAAAAATGTTTTTTTAATTTAAAAATAAAATAATGAATATGATTAGGAGGAGGGTTGAAGGTGTTGTTTTTTAATTAAACGATGGAGTAAAAGTGGTGTAGGCACGCAATAGTGAATATAAAAGATGGATAAGAGATAGATAAAAGAAAGGATTGCTAATGCTTTTATTTCATTTTTTATTTTTTTAATAAATGTATCTCAAATTCTATCAACTCATTTATTCACAATTATTATAAAATTAGGGCTCGTTTAGTTATCTATCCATGATATGATTAGTTAGGATAATGATAATGATCATGATATGTATTTATGGTCTGTGCTATTTATATTTCTAATTGGTATGTTCGGTGCAATATATAGAATATCATGCTAATTTTTTGTAAACCAAACTAACCTCAATGATATATATGCACAAACTGACGATATGAAAGATGGAGGATAACTTAGTAATTTTGTTCCACTATCTTGGTTCATTTCCAAAACGGTTAATTAATCCACCAAAATTGTGGATTAATAATCTATCATCTATCATCTACTCCCTCCGTCCAACAATAGGAGTCCCATTTCTTATCGGTGCGAGTTTTAAGAAATGTTAAGAAAAGTGAGTGGAAGAAAGTTAGTGGAATAGGGGTCCCACTTGTATATATTAGTTTCAAATGATATGTGAGTGGAATGGGTTGGTGGAATGTGGGGCCTCTTTACCATTCATGGTAATTATGAACCGGGACTCCTATTCGTGGACAGACCAAAATGGAAAAACGGGACTCCTATTCGCGGACGGAGGGAGTATCATCTATCATCTATCATCTATCATCTATCATAATCTAAAGTGACAGTTTGGTGAAAAGTCAGTTTTGCCCTTTTTGGCGGGAATCATCATAAAATTTGGCAGAATCTTGGCTAAAAATTTGTGATCTTATTGTAAAGTCCAGTTGATTAAAAGTAAAGCTCATAGTATCAGTTTTCTTTGTATGTATCGAGAATTGTGTGGGGGTAGGATGCAGCCTATGTGTTCTATACTTGCATAGGCTTTTCAAAGAAAATACTATTATACTATTACACAATATATATATATTCTATTCTTCCAGAATATCTTCACAGCTCTTCCCAATGCAATTAATCCCTGAAAAAAATATTAATAATATGTTAGTACTCATACTTAAACCTATAATGTATACATTTGAAATTATGAATGAAATTGTACCTATATAACAGGAGCAGGGAATAAAATCATAATTTTAAAAAATGAAAAATGAGAAAAAATCAAAATTTTAGAATATGAAACAAGACATACAGAGAGAGAGAGGGGGAGAGGGTGACAAACTATTAAATGTTCAAAAGTCTTTCCTGCAAAGCAATAACAATTATCTATTTCCAATGCAATTTATCCTTGAACAAAGTTAAATAATACTCCCTCCGTCCACGATTAAGAGTCCCATTTCTAAATGGCACGGGTTTTAAGAAATGTTAAGAAAAGTGGGTGGAAGAAAGTTAGTGGAATAGGGGTTCCACTTGTATATATTAGTTTTAAATGATAATGTGAGTGAAATGAGTTAGTGGAATGTGGGGTCTCTTCACCATTTATAGTAATTATGAACCGGGACTCTTATTCGTGGACGGACAAAAATGAAAAAACGGGACTCTTATTCGTGGACGGAGGGAGTACTATGTTAGTATTCATATTTAAAACCTATATTTAGAATTATCAATGAAGCAGCATCTGAGAAATCCAGAGTGAGAGAATATAGTCACAATTTTAGAACATGAAAAAAAAGGAGAATAAAATTAAAATTTTAGAACATTAAAAATAAGAGAGAGAAAGAAAAAGACAGAGAGAGTGGGACAGAATATAAATTTATAAATCTGTTGTAAATGAATAGATACCATACTAAATGAAAAAACTATTAAGCAGTATATATATTTTAAAAACTAAGCATTGAATTCGTTTGTGTAAAGAAAATTGGAGACATAATAGCATTAAATAAATTGATGATAGGATTTGCAAAGCATTCTAGAACTAATATTTGCAAAGAGTAGTAATTGTATTTGAAATTTGACTCTAATAATCTCTAATACCTTATCAACATTATGCTCATGTAAGTTAGATATGACTATGTTGTCAAATATAGATATAGGACATAGCTTGAAAAGAAAGAATTACATACCTTTTTTTAATATCGTGATGTCTTGATGCAGTAGAGTAGGTGTTGTAGCCGCCCATGCTTGCAATGTTATCATCTCTCTATAATGATTGTAGAGTGAAGAGAGAGAGCCGCTTTTCTTTTCCTTCTCTTTCCTGTTTCTGAAGAGTGGAGAGTGAGAGGCAGTATTATATTTTTAGGGTGGGTTAGGTTTTGGTTTTTTAATACAAGTGGAGTTAATAATTGCTGAAATGAATTGGGCCTTAAATGACCTTATATGGTTGCAAACTTATGAAACTAAATAGGCCGAATTTATGAAACATGAATCTGTAATATTTAACTTATATTCGTATTAATATTAATTAATATTAATATGAATATGAATATTAATATGAATATAAGTGTAAAAGACTTTGTATTAATATTTGGCATGCAAGTTGTTAAAGTATTTTAAGTATGAATATTATTATCTGATATTTTTTTAAAATAGAAAATCGTTGTTAAGTGGAAGGTCTCTCATGATTATGTTTTTTTGGGAACATGCACAATTTCCCAACAAGCATGCTGGAGAGGTGAGCACTATAAATAAGTAAATAACCTGCCACTCACTCCTTCAACACTCTCACTAAACTCTCTCAACCAAAATCATTCAGCAGAATCATCATCAGAAATAGTTCAGAATCTTTCTTCTTCTTAATTCATCGATTCTCACTTAAATCACTGCTCATTTATTATTTATCTATTCTTCTATGAATCTGCAGTCTTTATTCCTAATGTATTTCTTTCAGTTTCTGCTATTTCTGCTTTATCACTAATTATTTCTGTTTTAGTTTCATATTATGCCTTAATGTTACATATGTTTTTATAAGTTTCTATAACTACTTAGCACAACACTATGAAGGTAGTTTTCTAACCTGTATTTGCCATTGCCGTGATGCACCTCATCTGTGAAATCTTGAGTGCTATCTCTCATTCATATTTTGGATCACGAAGTTCCTACAACTAATGAATGAAATTATTTGTTCTTGTTTCTGAACTTAATACACAGTCTTATTCAATTTAAGTGATCGGTTGATTCTCATAAAAAGGCACTGACCTCATTTTACAATTTATGTTCAATGATTTGCCTTTTTTGACACATCTATTTGCAATCTATTGGGATAATTTCCTGCACAAAGTAGGCTGTTAGTTTAAATACTGCATACATTCTTTAAATTAGTCACTGATTTTTGAATATTTCTTTTCAATAGAAGAAAGCACTGTATCTCAAACAACGGCACCATTCATTAGTTGCAGGACAATCTTCTACCTAAAGTTACAACTCTACCATCAAAGTCCGTTGCATCCGTGTTTATGAATACAATTCTGGAGACAACAATGATAGCACTTTGGAAATAGTATTCCATGATAGGCTGGTATGTTTACCAAAATAGAATACATGAAATATAGAAAGTTATACATAATATATTAGTATGTTTCTATTTACTAATTTTATGTTAATTTTTTGTTTATAGGGCACCAGAATTCAAACTTCTCTTCCAAAGAATGCATGCAAGAAAATTGGTTCACAGATATAGGCTCATAGATATTCCAAGCATGCATCATTGTATTCAAAAGCACACGAATCATGCAAAGTAAATTATTTGTTTTCAGAATTTGCTTATGCTTTCTACAAATTGTCATATTGACACCACATGAATCATGCAAAGTAAAATATTTGTTTTCAGAATTTGATTATGCTTTCTACAAACAGCCATATTGACACCAAAATGACAACATTATCACAGCTAAGTATGACCTACATAATTATATATTAGGTAATTTCTAAGTTACCTTGACTTCACAACATTAATTTTAGTCTTTTTGCACTCAGAAAACACTGCAGTATATGACAGTAACGTTTATATGTTAATTAAAAAAAATATTTGAACATACAAATTACAGAGGTGTTGATAAAATTAAGATTATAGTTTATTTTCGTTTAAAATATCAATTGCAGTTTATTATTTTAATCAATAGTTAAGAATATTATCTATTTTGGGACCAAACTGACCACAAACTTCAAAAGATCAGTCAAGCATGGTCATATATATTGCAAGCTTGCATGAATGCATTTAACAGCACGTGATTCGTGCAAATTAAATTCTTATTTTTCAGAATTTGTTGCATGCTTAAAAACAGATACACCCATATTGACACCAAATCACATTATCATAGATATTAGCAAAGTATGGCATACATATTAAGTTACTATTCTAAGGGTAACAAAATTACCTTTAATGCACAACACCAATTTTAGTCGTTTAGTACTCTTAAAACCCCATTCTCTTCCTCTGCATAATATGAGAGTAAACTTAAAGTTAATCAAACAAATCTATTCATGATGATATAGGATACTAAACCAATGAAAAAGAACCAGACATGAAAATTCACAGTTTAATATTAAGTGGAATGGATATTGTGGGAATGATTTTGCAAATGAACTTCTCAGATTTATTACTGATGAAGCTCATATTTACCTAATAGTACATAACATCTATAAATACTATCTATTAGTATCATGCGAGTGCTACTATTTCCATGCCTGCTACAAGGCCCAAGTGAATAGATTTCTTTATATAGTCTCAAAACAACAATACAACATCAGTGACACCGAAAGTAAACAATTACTAGAAAACAAACACAATATCTCACCTCTAAATATATGTTTGAATTGCCATTCATTTCCATGTGTATCCTTAGCAATCAATTCTGGTGTTGGCAACTCAGAATTTGTTGGCTCATATTCTGATAGGAGAGCAATCATTGTCAGCGACAACAAATATAGGAAATTAGCACTGAATACATATGTATACAGCTAAAGGAAGCAGATAAATAGTTACCAATGGGGGAAGACACTCATTTGCATGTTTATGAAAGACAGAAAACCACCATGAGTGCTGGTATCAGAAGCAGTCAAAACTAAGCAGGACGAATGAACTGCAGGTCTAGGAGTCCCATCAATTAGACTATCCGAACTTATCGGCTCGCTTTGCTACAAATTGATTTACCCAGTTACTACATGTTAAGTTGCAAACCAAAAAGATGCCTGCTTGATTTTTGAGCTAGGCACAATGAAAGAACAAACATGATGATTTTTCCAAAATCAAAGAGCAAGCGAAAATCAATTAGGTTTAGTAGCGTTTAGAGTTTTGGGGTATTTGTCAAAAATCTGACGAGGAAGAGAATTTTTGCCTCAGATCTGTTATGGTTTTGGCCAATTTTTTAGAATCATGTAGAAAAATTAATTTCTCTAGAGTTTTGAAAGGGATTTCGATTACCTTTTCGCTGTTGAAGTTCGTCGCTTATTGCGCGTTCCCACCGTGAGCTCCACTGACGTCGCATCGGCGCTTTCCGGAGAAATGGTGGAGGGAGACATCCACACCGGCGGCGGATTTGTGAGGGCGGATCAGATAGATCTGAAGACACTCGACGAGCAGCTCCACCGGCATCTCATCCACACAGAGAGAGATGATGAGGTTGAACAAGAAATGAGAAATGGGCAGCGGCGACGTCTGGAATACGGCGGCGGCATCTCGGCGTGGAGGTGGCCACCGTAAATGAAGAAAGATTGAGAGATTGAGCTGCAATAACCGAGAAGTCACCCACCACATTTTATTTTTTCTTATTTCTAATTTTAAAATATGGACTTTTAAATTTTATTTCTTTACTTTTATTATTCCATACTAAATCGAGTAAAAATTCGTTGATTATTTCTTGAAAATTTTCTAAATTTAGTTCTATAATTTAATATTCCTTATGTCTCACGAGTTACATTTTGTGTGAACACAAGTTTTAAGAATTGTAAAAAATAGTGAGTTGAAAAAATAAATGAAATGTGACTCTTATTTAAGGACGAATTAAAATAGCAAAATGTGACTTTTATTTCGGTATGGTAAGAGTATTTAAACCTTACTATTGATATTAGTATATTTTTGTTTTCATTTAAACTATTTAAATTATATTTTTTTCAAAGGAAGATAATCTTTCCAGTTCATAGAACAAAATTTTATGTAATGTTATTTCGAGCGTTCATTAGTGAAATTAAAATAGAAGTAATGTGTACTATGTTTAGTAATGAATTATTTTGGCCGTTACTTTATGACATTTTTAATTGACCATAAATTAATAATGCAATGGGCCTGTTTTTATTTGATCTATTTTTATATTCTCACATTGTTTTAAGTTAATAATTTTGCTATTGTTATTAATTATTATAATAAATTATTTATAATATTTCTTATTTGAATTACAAATTATTAATTTAAATATATTTCGTTGTCTTCGATCCTATTAATTGATCAGCATAATTCATATATTGTGAATAACATTAATTTCCACTCGTCAAAACTCATACTCTTTTATCCTTATTTACACATATTCCCTTTGCCATTTATTTTATTTTATTTTACTCCACTCATATTATATATTAAAGTTGTATAAAATCGTTTGTGAATGTAAAAAGTGTTTCATTTACAGTGAGTTAGGTGTTTTAAAATATTGTGAATACTTATTGTAATTAACACATATTCTTAACCATAGTACATTATTATATTTTTATTGTCCGCTTTTTAAAAATTTACTTCACTTTATAATTTATCTTCATTATTGGAATATCTTATGTCTCGTGCATAGCACGGATGTAAACACTAGTTTATAATAAAATGTGAGTTGGAATTAGTTACTGGAATTGTGGTTCTATCACCAAATCTCACATTATTTGAGTCAATTCATTTTTATACATTTGAAAAAATTAATATTAAATAGTTAAAATAGGGAGATAGTAAAGTAAAAGAGAATACGCATTATTCTCTTTTTTATTTTACTTTCTCTATTTTAACTAGTATTTTTTATTCTATTATTTTTTTCAAAACTTGTGTAAAAAAAGAAGTGATTCAAATAACGTGAGACATATAAAATACTAGCAAAAGTATTAGTAATTAATTAGGAACGAAAAAAAAAATTTGATGTCAATTAACAGATGAGTGAGTAGCATTATTTAGTTATAATACTGAATAATTTTGTGAAATGGGTTTTTTAAAAAAATGTGACAATAATGTAGACATAGGGTGGGCGGTGGTCAGCGGTCAATTAAGTCGGCTGTGAGGAGAGAAATGATTTATGTATAGCAGTATAGGTGAACCAAATTACCTTACGACTTTGGAATAGTATACTAGTATGATAATTGGGTGTTTTAATTACTAGTACTAAATGCAATGTATTATTCCCGTGACGTGCTTCGTGGTTTATTTACTTGGTCTGATCTTGTATTATGATTGAGTGATGAGGTCCACATTTTGGTACTGATCATTTGTCAACGACACACCAAGTGGAGCATATATTAGTGTAGCTGCGCTGCCTTCATTAATTACTTACCACTTTTGTTGAAATGATTGAATTTCAAATTAATTACAGATTACAATGCCGAATTAAGCTGATGATCATCAGGATTCATTAATTACTCATGATTTATTTCCGCTATAGTAATTTGAAGATAATTACTACAATTGTAAAATGGGAAAAGCTATTCAGCCACATTATTTACAACCATAAACTGGTTCAATAGCAAAAAAAACCGGTTTAACTATAATTTCTGGTTTAATAGTAACTATAATTACATTTTTATCCTCTGTTATATTTAGCGCCTCCAATTCAATCTCTTCCCAAAAACTGGCGCCTGCTTATCCCTCTTTCCAATTTGATACAAAAATGGCGCATGTTTTTCCCTCTTTCCCCATTTCATCTCTTCCATTATCTTTTTCCTTGAATTTAGGTAGGAAATAAGTATTAACAACTATCCATATTTATTTCCTATATTCTAGGATTCAGTTTGTAAACAATATTTTATTAATAATTTATAAATAAAATATAAAAAGATTTGCAATATTAATTCGTATATTATTGTTTCATTAAATAAATTTTTTAATAGATCTTATATAAAATAAATAACTAAATAAATTTCTAATGATATTAGTATTTTGGTTGAATGATTTTTTGAATATGCTTAAGATCTAACATTACAAATTTGATAAATTAATTAGTAATTTATTCTCATATGACATTTTCATTCACGAGTTATGTTACATAGTTGTTTTATGAAGAAATATTCACTATCACACTAAGAAAACATTATGACATGGTATGTCTACGTCTACCCAATAATTATTGACAAATATAAAGTGATTAATACTCAAATTAATCATACATAATATGTCATTCACTTCTTTGGAAAAAGATGCCAAAATATAGTAACACCTTTTGAACTTCCGATGCCAAAATATGGTAACACCTTTTGAACTTCCTATATATACTGCATCCATGTATATTCACATATTTTCCTGATTAGTCTTCTAAACAGATTCGTTGAAATTATTTTAATTAACTTAATTTTATTAATCTTTGTGATATTAATTATGATGTAAAATATTTTAGTTAACTTAATTTTCACATGATGTTACTGTAATTAACTTAATTTTGTTAATTTTCATATATTACTTTAGTGAGTCATATTCTAATGCTTATAGCACCCTAATCCAAAATTAATACCAAATCTCCACCCATAGATTTTAAAATGAGTGTATGAGATTAAATCTTACGAATCTCAATAAATAGTAGACAAAATATCAACAAAAGGGTAATATCGTCATTATGTTATCATATGATAATTTTCGTGAATGTTTTTTTATATCAACATAGTGTATTACAAATCTCAACAATATGACATAAAAATATCAACACTAGTACAAGAAAATATCAACACATATTTATTGAGATTTTTACATGGTTTTATTGAGATTTTTTGATGTATTTGTTGATAAAAATCTGGTTATCAACATTTACGAAAACTAAAATAAAAAATATCAAATTTCATCATCAGAATGTCGTCGGAACATATGCAATTGAAATCTCGTTGGAATCCTTATAAAAATTATCTTTAATTTGATATATTTTTTGCGAAAAAATAATTTAAATCGAGAGAATTACGTAAATTTAAAGTTTTAAGATGATTTTAATGAGAGAGAATTGACATTAATACCCTCTAATTTTATTTGTTAATTTTCTTAATTAAAAATATAATCCACGTGGCATTATTTCAACCACTAGATCTTCCAATCTAATGGCTAAGATTTAATCTTAATTTGGGATTGCTAATTAGTTAGCAATTGATCACTCCTGCTAATTCAGTTACTACTAATTTTCACGTGATATTAATTATGATGTAAAATATTTTTGCTATTGCACGTCATTAACTATATTATGAATGATTAGAACATGATAAAATATTAATATTATTACATCAAATATATTTATATGGTATGAAAAAACTCCAAAACTCATGTAAAAAATAAGCAATTACATTCAAAGTCTAAAATAATTAAAATTAATCACATTAACCCTTTGAAAATTAGTACTACTAAATAGTTATAGTATTAAATATTTATCTACGTCATAAATGAATAAATATTACTAGTTCAAACTTAAAATTATTATAAAAATCTTTAAAAAATATATTTTCTTAATATATACGTTATAGTATATGTGTGCATATGGTGATATGGATACAAATTATAGACAAGCACATCAAATACCAATATTTATTTCAACCGTACCTCAATAAACAATGTTCACATAATCATCCAACTATTTGATTTAAAAAAAATACTAATGTTTGACTAATGATTTTTAAATATATTTGAGATTTTTAAAATAGATTTAATGCCAGTGAATTATCATTTGATGTATAAGAGAAATTCTAATAAAATTCATTTTTCATTAAATAATTATTTTACTGTGCTTGAAATTTAATACTCCTATCACAAATATAGTTATATTAAGCTATAAAATAATCTTATCCAACTATTTGGTTTGTAAAAAAAATCCAAATAACATTAGCTTTTTAATAAAGAAATTTGTATAATGTGTTTGAGATCTAATATCACAAAAATAAATAGATTAACTGGTAAATTGTTCTCATCCAATTATTTGGTTTGTAAAAGAGATCCTAATAATGACACTAATATTTGATTTAAATAATTTATTAATATACTTTAAAATCAATGTTGGAAAATAGATTAGATTAATTGATACTACTATTTTGATTCAAACATTATAGTTTAGTAACCTACCATGAAATTAATCCGGATTATTCTAATCCAACTATGTCATTTCTAAAAACAATTATAATATTGTTGTTTGATTAAATAAGAGTAATATTTTATATCTAATATCATAAAAATAAATAGATCAAGTAGTAAATTATTCTCATTCAACTATTTTATTTGTAAAAGAAACCATAATGACGTTAGTGTTTGATTAAAGAAATTATTTAATATTATAAATCTGATATTACAAAAATAGATAGAACAATAAGTGAATCATTCTCATTCAACTAATTTGATTTGTAAAAGGATTTCTAGTGACATAAGTGTTTGATAGAACAATTTTTTTAATGTGATCAAGATCTAATAACACATATAAGTAGTATATTAGTTAGTGAATTATTTATATTTAACTATTTTGGTATGTAAAAGAAATCCTATTAACATTCGTTTAAATATAAAATAAAATTAATGTGATCAAGATTTAATAATACAAGATAAATATATTAATAAGTCAAATATTCTCATCCAACTATTTATTTTGCAAAAGAAATCCTAATATTGAAAAATAAATAGATTAATCATTGAATTATTTTTATTTAACTATTTTATTTGTAAAAACAATCCTGGTGACAAAAATCCAAACAAACACCCACCTCCATAAAATTGTTTACTTTCAGACTTATAAGTGTCAAAATATGAAAATAATTGGTACTATAGTATATTATTGGAGTATGCAAATATAATTGCATATTTGTGTACCTATAAAAAATTTAAAAATAGAAAAGAAAAAAAAAAATGAGAGAAACGATGATTAGATTGACTTCCAATAGATATATAAAAAATAATTAGAAAATATGTCAATGAGAGAAGAAATTTAAATGCATTCTTTTTTTTTTCAAAAAAGTTGCTCATTAGCTAGTGTAATAGAGATTTTTTAGTTAATTTTGAAGTTAATAAATATGGTTACCATAAAGATTTGTGCATTAAATTTCGGTTATTGAAACTATAAAAATGTAGTAATTAATGTATAACTTTAATTCAAATTTTGAAAACTAAGAAAAGAGGGAAATTTTGAAATAAACGAAAATGAGGTAGAGGGTTAATAAAGTCATTTCAATTTCTCCACTATCTACAATTAATATTTTAATATATAATTAATACATAAATTTACTAATATATCCTTGTGTGGTTAACCATAATGTGGTTGTTTAGCATCACCCGAAAATACCCAAACTAATCATTGATATTCTATAAAAGATTTTATAAACAGTTGACCTCTTACAATTCAATTATGAAGATATTGCTATTTTGAGTGATGAAAATCATAATTGACACCACTAAATCTTATTGGAATTCTAAATATAATTTCAGAAGTGATTCCTATTAAAACGATGTCTTTTTTTTATTTAAAATCATAGTGATTCCAATCATTTACAATAAATATAAATTCAAAAGAATATTCTCTATATACCACATTTTTTATTCACAAATTTTAGAAAAGTGATTTGAGTTTGTTTAGTGTAATTGCAAAACATTAAAAATTACTGATTTTAATTTTTCATTTTAGAAGTAATGTGATTGATTAAATCATTGCAAAATAATGATTTAAATGGTATTATGATATTATCTGCATTAATATGGTAAATAATATTCAAACATAGGAGTATTTATCATTTTAGCAGTTTAATGAAAATGTCACACCCTAATGAACCTCCCTCGGAAAATTTCTTCGGCGACATTATCTTCGACGGTGGCACTGGTGGTGATGGTTGTGATGTTTTGGCGATGGTTAATTATTACAAAAAACGTAATAGAACATAAGTTCTTCAACGATATAATGAATGAAATTTTAAAAAGACCTTTGGGGAAATTTCGTCTGGAAATTTTTAACCCAAATTCATACTTCGGGTACTTTTTTAAAATTACCCTTAGGGCGGTACATTTTCGTTAAAATGCTAACGAGACGAAATCAAATATTTACTCGTAATAGTGCGTGTGATTGAACGGTTTAATAATAGCTCGTTTAATTTTCAAGTGTATGTTTAATCAATATTTCCTACAAATACTATAAATAATTGGTGATATTTTTGGGGTCAATATCAAGATATACAGTATCGTGTATATGAACAGAAGAAAAATTAGCAAACTCCAGTCATGAATACAATGTGTGCTAGTTAGTCACGCCAAATAGTCAATAATGGAAAATTAGCAAACTCCAGTCATGAATACAATGTGTGCTAGTTAGTCACGCCAAATAGTCAATAATGGATCGTAATTTTTATGCATGGTTTGGTAATAAGTAAGAATCAACAGTAGTTTTAGTCTTTTTAATAAGAATCCCATCTTTTATTTCGTTATACTAATTTGGACACATTATGAATCCTCTCCCCCAATATATGTATGAAATTCAGTCAGTGTATCTACACTCCCTCCCTATCCCTCTGAATCATTATCTTTTAACAAAAAAATAACTTACTCTCTCTTCTAATTTATTATTTTTTTACCTCCCTTAATTTTCTGAACATCATTTTCTCAAATCTTAAACATAAAAAAAATATATTTAGTGGATTAATAAAAAGTTCACAAAATAAAAATAAACTACTCCCTCCGTCCCACAATAAGTGTCACACTTTGTCATTTTGGTTCGTCACACGATAAGAGTCACACTTCTTTTTACCATAAATGGTAAGTAGGTTCCACATTCCACTAACTCACTTCACTCACATTTTATTATAAAATCAATATAAAAAAGTGAGTCTCATATTCCACTAAGGCCATCCACAATGGGGCGGACGATGCGACGGACGATGCATCGTCCGCCACTGTGGCTACGCGGACGATGGCTTCTCCATCGTCCGCGCCCAATCAATCGTCCGCCACTGTGGCATCGCGGACGATGCGACAGACGATGGCGATGCGTTTTCGGCTTTAAATTTAATTTTCAAAACCTATATATACCTCTCACTTTTCACTTCATTTTTCACTCATCTCACTCTCAAATTCACACTGCATTTTCTATGTTTTAATAAAAATGAATCTCGGAGATTATCCAAGTCCGAATAATCCAATGTTCGGTGGTGCACGATGGCCGGGTACAGAACCCGATGAATACCGGCCATTCGACACTAACACGCAGTACGATCAGCACGGACTCGTATGGGCTATTCCACATGGAGCCTTCTCCCACTCGCACACCTGCCCAATCTCGCGGCCGCGCCTCCACCGACGCCTCGGGCTCTGCGACCAAGAAGAGGTGGCCCAAGGCAAAGAAATTGCCGATTACGACGGTGAATGAAGAGTAAGCCCCGGGTAGGATGAACTACTAGCCGGAAGAATCCATCGTCTTGACGAGGTGTTGGATT
Organism: Salvia hispanica; assembly: GCF_029641045.1. Classification (NCBI taxonomy): domain Eukaryota; kingdom Viridiplantae; phylum Streptophyta; class Magnoliopsida; order Lamiales; family Lamiaceae; genus Salvia; species Salvia hispanica. The sequence continues at coordinate 17,393,562 of NC_142696.1, read as the reverse complement.
GAAATTTCGAGGATCCGGTGTTCGCCAACAACCAGAAGGTTAATGCGTATTTGGAGCGCATTGCCGAAAAATACAACATGGCCAAGCCGCCGACCGCCTACAAGCGCCAATGGGAGCCGCTCCGCAAGCACTGGAACCAAATAAAGAAACAGATCAATTTGTTCGCGGGGGAGTTCGACAAGTGCGAGAGGGAGCAGGCCAGCGGTGAGAGTCTCACAGATGTGCGCGACAAAGCAATCCAGTCGTACACGTCATTGTACGACGATTTCAAGCACTATCAGTCATGGACGCTCTTGAGGAGAAGCAGAAGTTCGTTGGAGGTATGCTGCCCAAATCGACAGCGGCGAAGAAGAGGGCGTCGAATCGCACCTTCACTGATTATACAAGCAGTGAAAGCGGCGCATCTCCAATGGACCTCAACAATCTGGTGTTCGAGGATGAGAGTTCCGGCACGCTGATGTCCCGATGTCCCCCTGACATTAAGGCTGCCAAGGCGACCTCCTCCGCTGCGGCGCTGCCTGACCAGGCCCCAAGCCCGACCCCGAGCGCGACTTCGGCTGTGTCACATGCCTACACAGATTTGGTGGTCTCCTCCGACTACAGGACGTTGTTGGACGCGCACAACGCCCTGATACAGGCGACCAACCTGGCTCAAATCGAAGGCGTCAGCGGATGATCGATGGCCTCAGCCGCAGGTTGGGACTACTCTAGACTAGCTGGGGTTTTTTATATGTAGTGCACGTTTTTTTTAATTTCTTATTTTGTAACTTTTTTTTTTTAATTAAGTAAATGCAGGATTTGCCTTAATTGTGTTGTTTTTATTTATTTATTTTGCTTGATATAGTTGCATAAATTATATAATAAATACAAAATAGAAGTAAAATGCTTATGGCGGGCTATAATCCACCCCATTACAGGTGGAAGAGGCGGAGGATAAAATGCTGACGTGGCGGTGCATAGGGCGGGGCTTAGTCCGCCCCGCCCCATTGTGGATGCCCTAACTTTTTCAGCTCACTATTATTTACATTTCTTAAAACTCATGTCCATAATAAGAGTGACTCCTATTATGGTATGAAGGGAGTAATTTTGATACTGTACAAATTGTTAATTGACATAATGTATCATACTTTACGATTATAATCTCTTAGTCAGTTATTAAATGTAAGATAAGAAATATAAAGAAAAATTAGTTAATTTTTCTTTTTATTTTAGCTATAGTTATAAAATATGGGTAGAATATATTAATAGAATGTAATATTCATTATAACACAAGCCAAAATAAAATTAGTGGCAAATGGTACTACTAAAAGTTGATGAAAGAAATATACAATGTGTTTCCAAGCAGTAAAGCGGAATGAGAGGACCAATCAGAGCTCTACAACGAGGAAAAATGGTTGACCTTGCAAAGTCTCCCTCGTTTCGTTAATGTCGGCTGCAAACTCCCGTATCGTAATGAAACGTGACGGATGTTTTATTATAGTATGTCAAACTTTAAATAATCAAGAAAAAGTAATCTCAACTATTTATTTAAAACTCTGAAACAACTAACCACTCCAAATAGAAAAAATTACAAAAACTTATGTTCTACTTTTTCATTATCACAAAAACGCATCGTTAGCTCCCTACCTTCTCCTAGTTGTTGGATATTTGAGCTCATACGCCACAAAAAAAATTAAATCTTTGTTGAGTAATTTTCTTTTCTTTAATTATTTCCCTAAGTTCAGCTCATACTATTCTCCAATTCTTCATAATTACTGATCTTCATCAAGAATAGAAAGTGGATTATTTTAACGCAATAATCTATTTTCATTGATAGCTTCATATACAATAATAGCAATACAAATTTTCAACTTGCTTCTAAGTCTTCCCTTTCGGTTGCATAGCAAACAAATGGTAAAACTCTCTAATACTCTTCTGCTATCATTAACCATCACCATCACCATCACCATCACCTCTCATTCTCCAGCTCCATTCTCTTACGCAAAACTATCAACATGCCCTAAAACCCCTTCAATACCCTTTTTGGACTCTCACGTTCTATAAACTAATGCTCGCACACTTTCTCATTCCCATCAATATTCCCACAATTCAACGGTAAAACTATTAATATGCCCCAAAAATACTAATCTTGCCCGAATAAAGTGACCATGTTGATCCCTGAGCATCTTCATGATTTGAACATTAATTATTGCAATCGAAATAAATTTAAAAATAAAAATTGTATTAGCAAATAATTTACGTATATCAAGGAAAAAGAATCGTGACTTTTATAACTAGTGGAAATTAACCAGAGTAAGATAATTGAGAAAACTTTATCTTTCATGATTTATTTTTCTCAAATTTTTAAAAATATGGGACAGATAATGATTTATTCATATTTCATAATTTGTTTGATAATTTATCATGGATAACTTATCCTCCATATGAGAGGTGATAAATTGCTAACTAATTAACTATCCAAAATTGAGACTAATTTTTAATTATTAGATTAAAAGATTTTGTGATTGATATAATGCTAAGTGTAATATATTTTAAATTTAAATAATTATTAATTAAATTAAAAGGGTATTAATGTGAAATCCTATATATAGTAATTATAACTAACTACTTTCTCTCTCCTCAAAATCATCTCAAATCTTTAAATTTATGTAACTCTCTCAATTTAAATTATTTTTTCGCAAAAAATATATCAAATTAAAGATAATTTAATAAGGATTCCAACGAGATCTCAATTGCATATGTTCCGACGATGTTCGGGTGATGAAATTTAATAAATTATATTTCAATTTTCGTACATGTCGATAAGCAGTTTTTATCAAAATGCAACAAAAAATCTCAATATATTGTAGGCAAAATCTCAATATTATGCATGTCCAATCTCAATAAAAATGTGTTGATATTTTCTTGTCCTTGTGTTGATATTCTAATGTCATATTGTTGATATTTGTAATACACAATGTTGATATAAAAAAACACCCACGAAAATTATCATATGATAACATAATGACGATATTACTTTTTTGTTAATATTTTGTCTACTATTTATTGAGATTTGTGAACTTTAATCTCATCCACTCATTTTAAAATTCAAGGGTTGAAATTTAGTATTAATTTTGGATTAGGGTGCTATAAGCATTAGAATAGGACCCCAGTACCCCACATGTGATACTATCATTTTTGCTCCATTAATTCATAAACATCCTATAATTAAATTAGCGTGTGGACCAATTTCTCGCCAATAATGGTTAAGTCGCAATCATTTTATCCATATACAATTTCTACAAAATACATATATAGATACCTTGAATACGATTTGAATTATTGACTGATGTACTCACAGAGTAATATATTATCAATGTGGTAAGGGAATGGAGAAAATTGCTGTTTTAACTTCAATCGCCGTTTAAAAAAGAATATAATAGAAATAGCCAAAATCTTACATCTCTTTCGATCAATATAATAATCAGATTGAAAGGAATTAGTCAAGGGGACAAATCAAGTTGCATGTTTTTTTAATTCAAACAAAATGATATTCATGTGCTCTAAATATGAGTATTGATATCCAATCATGTGCTCTAAATATGAGTATTGATATCCATCGAATAGGAGATAGATGTCATGTGTAGATTAGTTCAAATATTATCGAACACACCTACGTGTAGGGAGATACGGTTAAAACGCTATTTTTACGTCAGATTTAGAGCATCCGCAATGGTGCTTAGGCCAGCAATAGGCCAGTCATTCTCTCCCCTACCACGTCAGTAACACTAAAAAATCCACCTGCCACATCAGATTTAGGTCAGCCATAGGCCAGCCGCAATAAAAATAATTCAAAATATACTACATTTACGGAAATAAAATTACGATTAAATTACGCAATTAAATTTACGACACATATACGGGAAAATTCATTAATTGCATTAAAATAAGGTACATAGATAAAAAAAATTACATTTAAGAAGGTACATAATAAAGAAAAAAAACTATCGTCGTGCAATCCTCCGTGCCCACAACTCTTCAATTATATCCTTTTGGAGTTGAATATGAGCATCCACTTGGCGCATGTTGGCAAATTCCTTGAGGCGGCCGGCTTCATCGAGAGGTACCCCACGTCGTACACTAGGGGTGGCCGTTCCGTGGCTTGGACCGGCTTCATCGTCATTGACCCAACTAGTCAGTTGTACGCCTTCGTCTTCGACGATCATGTTGTGCAGGATAATGCAGGCGTACATTATCTGGGAAACGCATCCGACATCCCACAAACGCGTTGGACCCTTAATTGCCGCCCATCGAGACTGGAGCACACCAAATGCGCGCTCCACGTCCTTGCGCGCCGACTCCTGTCGTTCCGCAAAGTAGGCCTTCTTTTCATCACTTGTTTGTTTGATCGTCTTCACAAAGACCGGCCACTGAGGATATATCCCATCCGCCAAGTAGTAGCCCATATCATGCCGGTTGCCGTTGGCCACAAATGAGACGGCTGGACCGACGCCCTGGCACTTCTCGTTGAAGAGGGGAGACGAGTTCAGGACGTTGAGGTCGTTGTTCGACCCGGCTACCCCAAAATACGCATGCCAGATCCACAACCGGTAATCAGCTACGGCCTCGAGGATTATCGTGAGATTCTTTGACTTGTAGCCGGTCGTGTAGGCCCCCTTCCAGGCAGTCGGACAGTTCTTGCACTCCCAATGCGTACAGTCTATGCTGCCTAACATCCAGGGGAACCCATGCTTCTCCCCGTGCATCTGCATCAAATTCTGACAATCTTCGGGAGTAGGGCTTCGAAGGTACTGCTCACCGAAAACGCTTATCACGCCCCCACAGAACTCCTTCAGACATTTCAGGGCTGTCGACTCACCGATGTGGAGGTACTCATCCCACATGTCTGCCGCGCCTCAGTAGGCCAACTGTCTGATTGCCGCTGTGCACTTTTGAATAGGGGTGTGGCCGTGTCTGCCAGCCGCATCGTGCCTGAAGCAGAAACACAGATATTGACGCTCTAATGCCCCAACGATGCGCATAAACAACTCCCTGCGCATTCTAAAACGCCGCCGGAACATGTTGGCGGGAAACCGCGGGTTCTCTGAAAAGTAGTCGTCGTACAGCCGTTGATGTGCAGCTACGTGATCCCGATCAATCACTGCTCGGCGGTGGACAACTCGTGGAGGGCGAGGTATCGCCTGCTGTTCCACCCTACGCATGTACCGCTCCATCTCGCGGTTCATGTAGGCATTCATAGCCTCGTTCATCCTCCGTTCGTACTCCTCAGCATCCCCACCACTACCACCACCGCTACCACCCGCGTTATTCATCGCGCGATGATGCTCTTGTACAGAAAGTTAGAGAGAGAGAAAATTCGTTAAAACAAGTGGTGCAAATGAAAATGAAACGAAAATCGCGTTTATATAGGTTTGTAAAAAAAAAATACAAAAATCGGCGCTGGCCGATCGGGCCGCCACAATGGCGGCTAGCCGATCAACTAGCGCATCGGTCAGCACCCACCAATCGGTCAGCCCACGCCGATCGGCTGGCCGGTATACCGCTCGCCGCCTACAATGGTTCGACTAGCCGACCGGCCAGCGCGAAGAATCGACTAGCCGGTCGCTAGCCGACCATTGCGGATGCACTTAGTTGAATTTTCTATTTATGTGCTATTGAAGCAATTTTTCATCTCCAGCTTATAATCTTTATATAGTTCTTTGTGCACGTGAAAATCTCAATGAATGCTAATCCCATATAGTATTTGTTTATTAGACTATTTTCTTGGTATATATGTGATGTTAAATAGTCCAATCAACATCAAGATCCACAAACAATGAGGATCCTGAATAGAAATTGGGCGTACAATTTAAGGATAGAGAAGTAATGCAAGAACATAGAAGAAATTATGAAATAATTGTCCATATACAATTATAGTAGAAGTATATATTGAATGTCTATTTATACATAATAGAGTCTCTTCTATACAAGTGAGAAAAATACTACATGTTTCTATATTTATACAAAGAAGAATAATGGCTTCTCGGAGAACCAAAGCTACACTCTTTAGATGCCATCCTTTTTCTTCAAATCATGATCCTACACAAGTAAAGGAAATAAGGTTACGGTAAAAAGGATGGTTTCATTTTTATCCAATCTAGTCACTATGAATGATGATCAAAGACAAAGATGACTATTCATTTGAAAGTGGCACCAATACATACGAAAGGATATATATGTATATACATGTAATTATTAGTGTATCTCTTCATGCATAGTGTAAATAGTAAGGAATGGTGATGAATAGTTAAAGACTATTCATGCACATTAAGATTTCAATAGAATGGGCCAAAAACATCCTTCACGATGTAGACGAACGTGCCACGGAAGATATGCAAATGTATAGCGAAATGAATTACATAGTAAAGACTCATCACCTACGTGTTGATCAACAAGGGATTTGCTACCTACGTGTTTTGAACGAAGAGAGTTACTACATGCAAAGAGGTACGTGTTAAACCATGATCGAGACGTGTTTTACAATGGGACGATGATCCTTATTTTCTTGTAGTATAAAACATGAATGGTTTTCATCTATCAAATTCAAACACACAAGCTTTCCACTAAGATTTTATACACTCAAAATTTCTTCTACGAATAAGTTTTCAAGCAAGCAAGGGGAGGAGTATTTTCAAGTTGGAGCACAAATCAAACAATCTTTATCATTCTTTTGAGGTAGGATTTTCTCAAAACTCCCTTTAAATCTTTTCAATTCTTTTCAAGCATGATTTCATCAAGCATGTCATTTTAGCAAGAAATCATATAGAACATAGAATCACAACGAAGCATGCTTCCTAATCAATCTTTCAACTCTTTCTTTCAAAGTGTGAAAAACCATTTTTATTCTAAGTTGAGCTTAATTTACATACCATATATGCAAAGTCATAGAATCGACAAAGTAATTAGAGAAATAGGAGCCTCACCTCAAGCCGAAGATTCTGCCCGGCGACGTCGACGACGCTCCGGCGGCTGTCCGGCGACTTTCCGGCGAGCGACGACAAAATTGATTTCTTTTCGATCTTCTTTTCACGATCTATCCGGTTCTACAACTTTCGAAATCAGATACTAAGTTTTGTGTTTTCAAAATAAAATCTTTAGTAAGAAAAAATTAAATAAAAAGGGATGTGAGAACCTTACCTCTCTCGATCGACGGTGGGTGGCGACGGCGGTGAGACCGCCGTGTATGCAGCGGCGGCGGCGGCGGTGGCAGGCGGCGGCTGGTGGGACCAGCTCGTCGCCGGATGAAGGCCGAGCGTAAGATGGGCAGCGGCTGACCGAGAAAGGGGCAGCAAGGGAGAAGAAGGAGAGGAGAGGTTGTCGGCGACTCCGCCGGAGGCGTGGCTGGCCATCTCCGGCGGCTACAGTCCGGCAGAACCGAGGGAGTAGAGAGAGAGAGACGTTGGGAGAGAGAGGAGGCGCAGGGCGCAGGGAGTGAGAGGAGAGAATGAGAGTAGGATTTTCTTATTTGAAGTCTTGGGCTCTTATTTTAATTATTTTGGGCTTTAAGTTTTATTTCAAGATTGGGCCTCTTTAAATTAAATAAGTTAGACCTCTTAATTTAATTCTTTGGGCCAAGATAGTTAAATTGATTAAGTGCTTGGGCCAGAATAAAAATGATATATGAGTCCATGTTTATGAATTAGTTTCTTCTTGGGTTAGTTAAGTTATTAGACTATACTTGATTTAGTTAAGATTTAGCTTGGATTAAATTAATTTCTTGGGCTTATACTCCCTTGAATTAATTTAAATATGTATGATTGCGTAAGTTGGTTAAAGTAAAGTCTTGATTTTATTTAGTTAAGTGATCTCTCCATTTAATTAAGTGAAAGGAATAACGTTGGAAAGAACAAGAAGATAGAATGCATATCCTAGGTGCATATCATATGCTTTTATTTAATTCTTGAAGTTAAATCATAATTATCTTTTATTGGACAAGGTCCATCGCGAGGAACGTAACTCCAAGTGAGTTAGTATTATTTTACGGAGTTTGGAAGCATACAAGGTGAACTTTCGTATTTATATACAAATGAAAGTATGAAATATTTTGAGATAATATTTATCCATGCAAATGATATTGTCTTGCCATAAATTGTTTTGGTTTTATGTAATGATGTCTATCTGTGTTGGTTATACCGAATGTGCTATGCCAATCAAAGTAAGAATCGAATTCGGGTCCCAGCAAGGGGAGAGTCCCTACTCGGACTAGTGTACACGTGGACTGTGTGTCATCGAGATGGTTGGCCGGTCCGATGTCCGTGGAAAGTGGCCACTTTCCCGACACAAGAAGGAATGTTCAGATATGGCAAATTACAAAAGGAATGAAGTCTGATCAGACGAACTTTTTAAGTAAATGAATTTAGTAAGCTTGGGTCTTTTAAAGGAAAACCCTCAAGGATTACTCTAACGATGGCTTAACAATATTTTTATAAATGTATATGTGTATCTTTCGGCAATGTGTTCACTGAGTACTTTTTGTACTCAGCCCTGCATGTATTTCTAAATGTGCAGGTTGAGCTGTGATGAAGTGGAGGGTGCTGATTCAAAGTGGGGCTTATTCTTATTCTTATGCAGTACTCTCGGAGGTTCATGTCTTCATACATGGAACCGTGTTTCAGTCATTTCCGCTGTGCATTGAAGCAATTCACTTCTACGTGACTCTGATGTTTGATAAAGTTGTGTTGTATGAATCACTAACTCGAGTCGTTATGATCGAGCTAGTCTATTCAAAGTATATTCTTTTCAAATAATCCTTGATTATATGATCTACCCATGTTTATTTTCCCCAATTTCTATCCCCTCTTTTTAATTCCCATCCCCGGTCACAGTTAACCATATTTTATTATCCTTAGTAAAATGCGGGCGTAACAGAGTGCTAAGTTGCCTATAGAAAGATTCTCTAAAGAGGTTCACTGTAAATTTGGTACAATAGAACCCTTATATTTTGTTCAATTTTCTCATTTTATGATACTACTATCTAGCTTATGCTTTTCTCTATATTGGGATATGTAATTTTACGAGCCCAGGCGAAAATCAATTGAGCTAATCTTTTATAAGCTCAACCTAGTGGCATTTGGGCCATCAAGCTATATAAAAGTTAAGTCCATTAATGATAAAAATAAATAAAAATCTAAATCATTCTACAATTGACATTAATTTAAATACGGCAATAATTAAATGATAACTTTATTGAATATATTTTATTGAACACAAGTAAATAAAAAAAATTTAAAGTCTGAATAATATTTTCAATAGTTTAGTCATATTTTTAATATATTGACTAAGTAAATATAATGAAATGGGCTGACATTTTGGCCCAAAATCTCAGGCTTTTTAGCTCAAAGTAGAGTAAGCCCGCAAGACTATTGATGCAATATTGTTTAGGCTAAATATCATTTCTTAGTATTAGATTAATTATGCAAATAATTTAATTTCTTGTTTATCCCAATAAAAAATCATTAATTACCAAATTATTAACCCATAAAAAAACCGAATTTTGCACCTACCGCCAAGATTAACAACACAATCAAACTTTAACAAAATACACTGTAACTCAACAAACTTATGTCTTGGAAAGGTAATTTTTATGTGCAATACAAAGTATCCATGCATTGGAGAAAAAATTCCCTAATCTAGACATACCAAGGTGGAATGATGATGTGGTGTGTCCCATCTATAATATTTTTACAAATGGAAATATACATAACTGCACTATTAGCTGGAAATTACACCTCCACACATGCTAATTGTCAAAATTTTTAGTATGGAAATTATGAGGATTCCATATATAATACTATGCATAAAACGATACGACTTAAATCTCCAATTATCTTTCCATCAACTGAAAAAATAATTACTGCAGTTGTAAACTATGGAACTATTTCATTATATACGTAATATATATTTTTAATGTATATATATGTGAACACACGTAATAGAGTGTAATCACGTTTCACGGGAATATTTTTTCTTTAATTGATAGCATTGAACAGAATAAATATTGCCATATAGCTTAAGTTTTTTTTTTTTTTTTTTGGTATATATTAATCACTATTTTATAGCTTAAGTATTTTTAGTTATATGCCATGTTAAAATGTAAAGGTAGTTAATAATAATAAGATGATCAATATATAATTTTACTTGATTAAGAAGACTAAATTTAAGTTTCGATTATACATAATTATGTAATGATATAAAATAACATTTAGATAAATAAATAATTATGGCATGATGTAGTATAAAAGAACATTTAGATTAATAATTAAAATAAATATGTAGTCGGTATTAATAAGAATACATATATTATATATGGGATATTCATAATTTCTATATTAAAAATTTTGACAATTAGCATGTGTGGAGGTGTAATTTCCAACTGGAAATGGAGCTATGTATATTTTCATTTGTCAATATATTATAGATGGGACATACCACATCATCATTCCACCTTGGTATATCTAGACTAGGAAATTTTTTCTCCTACATATTGACAAATTGAATAAAGAATTATTCATAGTGATCTGCAAAACTACTCATCTTCACTTGCTTCCTATGAAAATTAATATGGAGGACTGCGTCAGATTTTGCTTGAAAGAGAAGGTGATTTTGCTTGCGGAGAGAAGACTAATTTACCTAATTAATTAAGGGTAATTAGATTAAACTAAATTATCTTCCTTGGATTTTTATTGCAGATACATAAAGCCACCTCCTTGGTTGGTTCAATTATACTATCAAAACATAGAAAACAGTGCGGGCCTCTCCGGGCTGAAAAAATAATACGGGCTCGTGGTTAATTTATTTTGTAGATCAAACAATAAGTAAAGTCGTAATAAATAATATTCATAATGAAATATAGCTATCAAACGGGGCTTAAGTACTATGATTGGACTATTTTATACTTTATAGTACTATTTAGAATCTGAATTAAATGATTTTATGATTTAAAACTAAAGAAAAGGAGTAAACAAGATTCAACTTGGAAGAATGATAAAATAAAACAAGTGAATTCTTGGACGTTGCTTTCATTAACTTATTTACTTATTCCATGTTTAATGTTCATCTATGGCTCAAGTTACTAGGATGATCACTAATTTAGTTCAAAGATTTTTTGAAATATCTAAACCGTAGATTACATGATTTACATCAATTGACAATTACCAACTCCTAAATTTTGATATTTTGAACTATTAATTAAATATAAATTTGATAACAAATGAATGGTAGTAAATATTTCAAAGTTTCCAAATATGAAATGTCTTTGAGACATCAACTATGGACTAGATGATCTAAGCTCATCATAATGATTTAGATCCACCTGAGTGATAAGATTAATTGTCCCAATTCTACGTGTTATGCAGTTATATGCTCTAACTTACTAATTATTATATTAGTAACCTCTCTAGCTAGAACACCAATGATTACAAAGCAATTAACTTTAATCATCATTAAAAATACAGGATCCTAATAGTAGTAAACGAATTATATAGGAAACTGCGTCATGTGAGTAGTGATACCTCTTGCAACCTATTATACTCCAATAATTGAGGTGTTAAACAATTGCAACGTATACCTATTAAACTTGGTGTCTATGCAAATGCATTATCTAATTAAAATATTGATGGTCATGCACACCTAAAAGCATAATTTCTTCTTCCATAATATCAATCCATTTGGGGGTCTAAAAGATGACTTGTGTGAGCGATCACATGGAGCACACGTGCATGTTCATTGCTTTTTGCTATGTAGAAACTAAAGGTGAAACAAAGAGGAATGGACCACAAAAATATAACATGCTATAATCAACAAGCAGATTAATTAAGATTATTGTGTTGTCAAATATCACAAGAGTCTCTACAACTAGGGCTAACAAATCAAGAAATTAAGATTATTGTGTTGCTATGTAGGTTGGATCGTTATCAGGTTCTTATTAGGTCGTCCGATAAGGACTCAAACTCATTAACTTCGTGCTTGTTCATGTCATCGGAAATTTCCAGTCTTGCCGTTAACGATACTATATAATTTGAGTTGACACAACACGATGACGAACCAAACATGATATTACACAATAAAATTTGATATGATTAAAACTTTTTAACGATTTAAACATAAATAATAAGATTAAAGTGTGTCTTTAAATAATAAAATAATAATATGATTCTTAATGGGTTATCTGAACCCTACCTAAAATCATTGGTTCTTAGGGTGTCTCCAATGGCGGACGTCGCCGATGTCCGACCGGACGTCCGCCACTGTGAACGGGAAGGGCGCCCATACCCGTCCCGAGTGCCCATCCCATGGGCTCGCCCCTCAGCCCGACGTCCGACCGGACGTTCGTCGCTGTGGCGAAGGTCGGACGTCCGCATTAATTTTTATTTTTTTAAAAAAAAACTCTTGTGGAAGTTTAAATTTTAATTTTAATTCTATAAATTTTAATTTTAATTGTGAATTAATTTAATTGCGGGAAGGGCTAGTGGAAGTCCTAGTGGGAAGGGCTAGTGCAGTGGGAAGGGCTAGTGATGTGGCAGTGGAATGGGAAGGGCTAGTGCTGACGTGACAGACAGTTTTTGTGGGAAGGGCTAGTGGAGGTCCTAGTGGGAGGGGCGCCACCGGAGACACCCTCATTAGATCGATCCAATAAGGACCCAAATCCAATAAGGTTTGATCCAGACCTATTAATTTCGTGCATGTTCGTGTCGAATTTTCATGTCATGTCGAAAATGTCAGTCGTATGTACAAGACTACAACCATGCTTCATATTATGTATAGTTCATATTAATTCCATCCACAATTTATCTTCTCTATCACAATCTTGAATTAGAGTATGGATAGAGAAGACCACATAAGAGGACAAAGCTATCGATCAATTTCTTGAGCTTATCGATCAAAATTTGAACATATAAATTATTACAAGAGAAATACATAAAAAAAAAAAAAAAAAAAAAGTGGGAGAAAAAGCAGGACCAATTTTCGTCAAAGGGAAAGGGACCATGATTTTGACTTGTGGCTCCTCCTTTCTTTACAAAAAGTGCAGGGGCTCGTGGTGTTGGTCATTATCACCTCCCATTTTTCATCCATACGTCTGTTAAAAAGATATTTTCTAGGTTGTAAATTTATTATCTATAAAAAAGAATTTCACTCATTCTTTTGTTTTTATTATAGATAATAAAGGATAGGAGAGGAAAGAAAGGAGGCACGGGTATATACATCAGTACTCATATAAATAATTTCTTGTCTAGGCGTATATGTATAGTTTTAATTTCTTGTAAAGCAGGAAACTCTAACTACTTATTTTCTTTTTGATGGAACTTGATTCTTCAATGAAAGGTATAGATCAGTACCAAATTTTATTCTTTAAGACTTCCGGTACCAATTTTTATACCGCAAGTACAATTATTTTTTCTTACTATTTTTCTTCATTACTCATTAATAGGGTGTTTTTTCCTATGGAGAAACAGTGGGGAAACGTTTTCATCCTAAGTCCTAACAAATAGTAGTAACAATCATTATTTTCCGAGTATTTATATGGTTGGAATCTTTGCATAATTATTTTGACTAACAAACGCAACATGCACACATACATGCCTATTACAACATATGTAAATATGCATTCCATAAAAAGATAAATAAATTACAAATTAGAGGGAGAAATAGAAAAGTAAATAGAAGATGAAAGACATCTTAAATTATAGTAAGACATTTTTATAACTCTCTCTGTCCTACTGAAAATTTTCATATTCCTAAATAGCACGAGATAAAAAGTAATTGATTAATAAGGATAAAAGAAAAAAAAAATTATTTCAAAATATAGAAAGCGAACACATTGAGTGAAATAAAGTAAAAGAAAATGTGGACATCTTGGGCGAGAGAGTATAAATAAGAAGTTTTGAGTTCACCAAAAGAAAATCTAATGAATCCCGAAATTTTTGGAATGCAGGGTCAATTTAGAAATAAGGTCTCTTTAAGGGGTATTTTTTGGCATTCTAGAAATGGAAAAAACGCCAATGCTATTAAAATATGATTAAACATAAGAACCAATTTATTTGGCGTTTTTAAATACACCAAGACCAATGACATTGGCATCTTACGTCTGTATATATATTTATTTGTATTGTACTAATAGTATTGTTCATTACACAATTCAATGGCAAGGTGCTAATATAACTAATATAACTAGCGTTTTTTAATACGCCAACGCCAATGACATTGGCATCTTTTGTATGAGCATGTATACTACACAACTCAGTGACAAGGTGCTACTAATCTAAACCTTTTGGACAACTTTAGATTTACTTCTTTTTTTTATTTGTGCTACTCATAAAACAATACTACTCCACGAGCTAGCAATTAAATGCGTGAATAACTGAAAAACCCAAAAATTGTTTAATAGAATAGCTAATACAACTTCCTAAGTCCCTTTGTCACAGTTACGCTGAGACATTTTTTTATGCACAAAAATTGAAATTTTTTGTTAAATAGATATAGATTAATTAAAGATAAAACAAAATAGAATAGAGAATAAAGTATGAGAGATAAAATAGAAGTGATTTGATGCTATTTTGTAAAACTGAAAAAAAGAATACGACTCAACTTAGTTGAAATATCCATAAAAGAATACAACTCAACTTAGATGGAACGAAATGTTATATGCTCTAAAGCTAGTAAATACTTACTCAAAAAGTCAATCTATCTATCTATCTCTCTATACATATATAAAAAGAGAGATTTGGAGAAATATAAAAAAATAATATAAAAAAATAATAACAACGACAAATATATCGGTTACAGAGACTTTTAATTAAATATATTCATATCACCACCAAACGGTATATAAACGGGCACGTACATACACACATTCTTACCAAAAATAAAAAATGAGCATCCAATTCCCACGTCATCCTCTTCATTCCATAATTTGAATTCTAAATGCAGATAATTGGAATTCCAACTAGTTATAAAATTGAACACTTTCACACACTGGAGACATCAACACACTCTCTAATTTTTTCAAATTCAATTCTACATCAATTACATCATTTTTATCAAACAAAAAAATTTAGAATTAAATTGAATTATTTCGAATTCCAATTCAAATTCAATTTTAATTTCAAATTCACGCAAAGAACATGAGTCTAGATAGTCATAAAATTATACATGGAGCACTATATTTTACTTAAAGTAAATAATGAATGCCACGTCAAGGTTTATTAACCAAGTATGAGTCAAATTATCCCAAAAATTGCTTCATCCACTTTCTTCACACACAATGCATAAAGAAAAAAGAAAAAAGAAAAAAGAAAAAATAAAAAAGAAAAAATGAAAAATGAAAAATGAAAAATGGAAAAGGAATTCCACAAGTCCACAATTCCCCCCCCCCCCCCCTCTCTCTTTCTCTCTCTCCACAGAATAGCTTTGTTACACAGTCGAGCTACTCAGCTCGCCTTCTCCTGATCTCCTCTCTTCTCTCACTACTCGCATCTCCGCCTTTCGCGGCTCTCCGTCGATTATTTCACTACTTCATTCTCCCACTCTCCTACTAAATCAAGTTTGCTCCGCAATTGGCGGCCTCCGCACTTGTTCCGCTGCAATTCGCGCGGCTACTCTGCTCCCGACGCCGTGCAGTTGACTGGCAGTGGACTATTTTATGAGTGTGGGTAGTGTATGGGGGGTTTCCACTTAGGGTTTGTTCTGGAAATCGGAATCTTTTGTTTTCATGTCACGCGCCGCCGATAGGATGAGCAGCTCCGACGTCAGCAGAGTTGGTGGACCAATCGAGAGGGATATCGAACAAGTATAAATTTACTGGCTTGCTGTTGCTTTTTGCTTTCTATGAGCGTTTTTAACTCTCGGATTGTACGATTCAGCTCTAGTAATTTCTCTGTTGCTTCGTGATTTCTATTAAATTAGGTATTGTCACATTCTGATGCATTTCGTGGTATGGTTTAGACCTTTTTTGACATCTCTTGGAGCAATTGAACAAATTTTCCTTCTTATGCATCTGTTTTTGTAAATTTGTCTAATGCGTTATGCAAATACACTGATAGCTAAAGTTACTCTATGCAGAAAATGGTTCATTCGCCGCTTGTCGTGACTGGTTATTTGGTTTAACTGAGTATTTCTTTCCTAAGTAGATCACCAGACTTTTAAACTAGCATTGTTATGTGGAAGCATGCTCTTGAAGTGAGAATCAGTAAGCTATAACTATAAGAAAATTCTGAGGCTTTTCTTTGAACACTTCAATGTTTGTAAAACCCAAGCATCAAATCTTGAAAAATCTATAGACTGGACTTTTGAAATTTTCTGATAATTTCTTTAAGATTAAATAAGTTTTCTTGATTATTTTCCTCATGTGTATGCCAAACATTATGTAAATCTGACTCTTGGCAGTCCCATGATTGCTTTGCTGGGTAGTGGCCTTATCAGTTTTCACCACATTGCTTTCAAAATTCAAACTATACTTATATTTGTATTTCTGGTCTGTCTCATATACATTTATAGCTCATCCAAATTAAAGATAAATTGGTTAATGTTGCCAAACATGCAAAACATGGAAGATGACTCATTAGACCAAGTTAAAAGATGACGATAGTCTTTGTGTTGACCTCATTCATATCTCTCGGCCTATTTTTGTTGCAAATTGTGCAGCAGCAGTTCCTTTTCTGGATACATGAATTAGTAGTTTAGTACTATCTTCATGAATCTGAATAGCTCCTAGTGAAGTCTCAATTGATTTAATACTTCATATGATGAAGTGATTGCTCAAATATTCCGTTCCTTAAAAATTCCTAACAACTCAAAGATGTTTTTTTTGTTTTCTTGGTACTCAATCATCATGTTCTTCTAACGGGAATTATTCTTTTAGTTGTGGTTGCTCGAGGCTTGAAAAGTAGAACTTAGATGTGCAGATATGCTGCATTGACATTTAATTTGACCTAGGAGTTTTTCATTTCTTAGTTTAAGGATTTGTTCTTTAGATTCCTTAGTTTCTGTATATTTTTCTGGAACTATACAAAATCAGTTATCTTGCTATTTCATTTCTCGTATCCAACTGGCTGCATATTTATTTTCATAAGCTTCGTTTCTGTGTAAACCATGCTGGCTGTGCAATAGCCTTTGTTTCTGTGTAAACCATGCTGGCTATGCTAATCTTTTGAAATATGCTGAATTTTTTACAGGCTATCACAGCTCTAACGAAAGGTGCATACTTACTGAAGTATGGAAGAAGAGGGAAACCTAAATTTTGTCCTTTCCGCCTGGCAAATGTAAGCCCATTGGATTTTTAAGATTTCGGCGTTTGGGCTTGTCATTGACACTTCATTTTATGACCTTACAATTAGTTGCAAATGCAATTATTTTCAATAGTCTTCAGTTTTTTTATTTATATATTTTACTCTCTTTAAATATAATAATAATAAGTTTTTTAAGTTTCATGAATCCATGTGTATTTTTTGATGGTTGTGTACTTCAAGGCCAACTATACACTGTAGCAGTTGATTGATATTCCAGTTTGCCACACAATCTCTTGACTTATATCATGCATGAAATATTGATGGGTGAAAGTGAGCATTGATTTATGATTGTTTTTACTGGTATAATTTGATATACTAGCAATAACTTAGAAAGGAAAAATAATACTAAGAAACAAAATTAAATAATAATAGAAGGGAACAAAGAAATATGTTATGATCGTGGAACCTTTATGTCCATTTTAAGATTTTGTAATTTTTATGCTGTGTATTTACTGTCTTAGATTAAGCCTCAAATTTCATTGTCGATTCATGTGATCAAAACTAGGTGTAGGCAGTAGGCTGATAAATAACTCCTTTATAAGTGATACATGATATGTTCTGATCTCCTATTTCTTCCTCTAGTAAGGGAGCTGGAATGGACAGCTAGGGCTTTAGTTTTGTTTTTAGACTTGAGTTGGATGGTGAAAGAAGCACTTTATCACAAACTTTTATTACCTTTATATCAATGAAAGTTTTGATAAGCCTTTCTTACTGTCTTGGAAGGTTCTTTTCATTTGTGTAATCTGATGAGCACAATCAAATATGAGCATACGATAGCCTGATCATACAGAAGTGTTGATCACATTTGGCTTGATTGTTGAACCATGGCACAATATTTTATTATATAAATAATGGTTTGGCTGTTTATAATTACTTCACTTGTAACATGCTATTTGTGTTCTGGCGTTTCTCGATGACAAAATATTTAACTCGTGCATCTGTTTTATTTCAGGATGGATCTGTCCTCATATGGTTTTCGGGGAAAGAGGAGAAACACCTTAAACTTAGTCATGTCTCCAGAATTATATCAGGACAACGGACTGTGAGTTTCCTATTGGACACCTATTCAATGATTATGCACAATAAGATTTCATGTTATACCTATGATTTACTTTTATGGTTCATCATGTCATTTAGCCCCTGCAGACTCATATGTCAAATAATGCTGCAAATCTGACACGACCACAGGATACTCTAGTCTGTGGTCCCTCAGCCTGTTAGAGTCAAAACAGATCTTTGGGACTAGTGTTTACTGTTTATTGTCTTTAAATTATTGATGTAGTAGTTTTGTAGGACTATTTCTCATTGCTGGGCTAATCAAACCTTTCAACCACCTTTTTCTTAGTTATATTTGGGGTATCCTTATGTATCTTTTAGAGATAAAGTGACAAACTGGATCATTTAATCTTAAACTTAGTCTTTGGAGATTTACTATCTTTTAGAGATAAAGTGACAAACTGGATCATTTAATCTTAAACTTAGTCTTTGGAGATTTACGCTATCTCAGTATGAAGTTATTCTTTGATTTGTGTAGAGTGTGCTCAGGTAATTTGTGGAATCATGGTCCTGTTATAGATCTCTGGATACATGCCTGAATCGCCTTTCTTTTATTCTGACGAGGTACCCACGACCTGAGAAAGAATATCAATCCTTTTCTCTTATATACAATGACAGATCACTTGATTTGGTAAGGTTCTGTTTGCGATCCCCAAGTTCTTTTGAAAATACTATATTTGGGCCATCAATCTTTCACTGATAATTTAATATGCACTTTGTCCTCTTCTTTTGTAGATATGCAAGGACAAGGAGGAAGCCGAAGTCTGGTTTAGTGGCCTTAAGACATTGATTTCACGAGGTCACCAGCGTAAGTGGTGAACAGAATCCAGGAGTGATGGAATCTCTTCTGGAGCTACTAGTCCTAGAACATACACTAGAAGAAGTTCGCCGCTGCACTCCCCCTTTGATAGTGGTGATATCTTGCAGAAGGTGTAGTGTTTTTACTATAACCTTATTTCATCCTCTTTTCTGATTTATGGTCTAGACATCTGTTATGCTCTTCACTCTCTTTTTTCCTTTCCTTTTTTGCCCTTTTTAAAGTAAACTTTTGTGACTTGAAATCTTAGCAGGATGGTGGTGATCAACTTCGTCTCCACAGCCCTTATGAGAGTCCTCCCAAAAAATGGTCTGGATAAGGTATTTTCTGATGCCATAATGTATGCTGTACCTCCAAAGGGTTTCTTCCCCTCAGATTCTGCTAGTGCTTCGGTGCATTCTGTGTCTTCTGGAGGCTCTGATGGCATACATGGTCACATGAAAGGAATGGGGGTAGACGCCTTCCGCGTGAACCTTTCTAGTGCTGTAAGCTCATCAAGTCAAGGTTCTGGTCATGATGATGGTGACGCCCTGGGTGATGTTTTCATTTGGGGAGAAGGCACTGGGGATGGAATTATTGGCGGTGGGCCACACAGAGTTGGGAGTAGTCTTGTAGCGAAAATGGATGCATTATTGCCGAAGGCGTTGGAGTCTGCAGTTGTATTAGATGTTCAGAACATAGCTTGTGGTGGACGACATGCTGCCATTATGACCAAGCAGGGAGAGATATTCTCTTGGGGTGAGGAATAGGAGGCAGGCTTGGCCACGGTGTAGATGCTGATGTCTTGCATCCGAAGCTAATTGATGGGCTCAGCAATACAAATATTGAGCTTGTTGCATGTGGTGAATATCATTCTTGTGCTGTTACACTTTCAGGAGATTTGTACACTTGGGGTGATGGTCATTTCGGCCTTCTAGGTCATGGAAATGAAGTTAGCCATTGGGTGCCAAAAAGAGTAAATGGGCCACTGGAGGGAATACATGTTTCTTCAATCTCATGTGGGCCTTGGCATACAGCTGTTGTGACTTCTGCTGGGCAGTTGTTTACTTTCGGTGATGGAACTTTTGCGGTTCTTGGTCATGGAGATCGTGCAAGTATCTCAAAGCCACGAGAAGTGGAATCTCTGAAGGGACTACGCACTGTAAGAGCAGCGTGTGGTGTTTGGCATACTGCTGCAGTTGTTGAAGTTATGGTTGGAAGCTCAAGTTCCAGTAACTGTTCTTCAGGAAAGCTTTTTACATGGGGTGACGGCGACAAAGGTCGACTTGGACATGGTGATAAGGAATCAAAACTTGTTCCTACCTGTGTTGCTGCTCTTGTAGAACCTAATTTTTGCCAAGTTGCTTGTGGGCACAGTATGACCGTGGCTCTTACAACCTCAGGACATGTATATGCCATGGGGAGTCCAGTTTATGGACAGCTGGGAAACCCTCAAGCTGATGGGAAGCTCCCATGTCGTGTTGAGGGAAGACTCGGGAAGAGTTTTGTTGAGGAGATAGCTTGTGGTGCTTATCATGTGGCTGTGTTGACCTCAAGAACTGAAGTTTATACATGGGGAAAGGGAGCAAACGGTAGGTTGGGTCATGGGGATACAAACGACCAAAATTTTCCAACTCTGGTTGAAGCTCTAAAAGACAAGCAAGTAAAGAGTATTGCTTGTGGTACTAATTTCACTGCAGCTATCTGTCTTCATAAATGGGTTTCAGGAGACGATCAGTCCATGTGTTCTGGCTGCCGCCTGCCATTTAACTTCAAAAGGAAGCGTCACAACTGTTACAACTGTGGCCTTGTTTTTTGTCATTCATGCAGCAGCAAGAAGTCACTCAGGGCTTCTATGGTACCAAATCCAAATAAACCGTATCGTGTTTGTGATAATTGCTTCAGTAAATTGAGAAAGGCTATTGAAATTGATACTTCATCTCAGTCATCAATAAGTAGAAGAGCAAGAATGAATCCGGGAATAAACGATACAAAAGATAAAGATGAGAAATTGGATACAAGATCCCGCCCCAATCTAGCTAGGTTTGCTTCTATGGAACCTTTGAAACAAGGGGAGAGTCTATCCTCTAAAAGAAACAAAAAGCTTGAATTCAATAGCAGTCGTGTATCACCAATCCCAAATGGAAACTCCCAATGGGGGGCTCTTAATATCTCAAAATCTTTCAATCCTGCTTTTGGTTCATCCAAAAAATTCTTCTCAGCTTCAGTTCCTGGTTCGAGGATTGTTTCTCGAGCAACATCACCAATATCATGACGTGCCAGTCCTCCTCGCTCTACCACACCAACCCCTACACTAGGAGGACTTACATCACCTAAGATTGTTCTGGATGAGGCAAAGACAAATCATGATAACCTCAGCCAAGAAGTTATCAAATTAAGAGCACAGGCAAGTTCTATGCAATTGGTTCCATGTTATTGCTACTTCTTTTTACATATACTTCTTTGTGGTGCTCATTACATGCACATTTTCGTGTTTATCTCATCGCATTAAACTCTTCTGTGGGTTGGAGATGAACCTATGGGTTACAGGGTGGACAAGTTTTTCATCTTACCTTAATAAGCTAAAGTGCACAGCCTCACTCTCTCCGGTTATCTTAGATAAGTGATGGTGCTGAATACGAGGCCCGTTACTAAACTGAGACTTACATACTGCAATCTTTTCAGTTTCTCTCGTGATAAATGTTTATGACAAACTTTTACTTTTCTCTTAAATCACTAACCTGTATTCTACTTTCTACATTAATTAATTTAAAGTCCATGGAGATTGATGGAGATCGCTTTTACTCGTATTGAACAGGGCATACACCCTGAAGATTGATGGATTTTCTTCAATAATTCATTTTTTTTCTCGTGTTGTGCTGCAACTGCTATAATTGAAGTTCATTTTTGAAATTATTGTTCCGAGGAACGTGTTACTACTTCTTTACCTCCACAACATAGATCTCTTTTAGCGGATAAGCAAAGCTCGTTTGAATGATTTCTGCTTTTTATTCTTGTGATCAAGGAAAGTTATTTCTTTCTTTTAGGTGGGTATGCTCTCAGTTAAATATATTGTGGTGCTCTATTTAATGTGCAGCTGCCAGATATAAAAGCTTTCATGTGTATTGACTATATAGCCCTCTGAGTCTCAGATTGTATTCAAATATTTTTCTGTGCAGGTAGAAAGTCTCACTCGGAAGGCTCAACTTCAGGAAGTAGAGCTAGAAAGAACAACTACACAGCTGAAGGAGGCAATAGCAATTGCAGGGGAAGAGACTGCAAAGTGCAAAGCTGCAAAAGAAGTCATAAAATCACTTACTGCTCAAGTAAGAAAAATAATTCTGTATAAAATTCTAGATAACAATTTATATGTTTGCTGGTCTGTATTTTCTGTAAGAAATTGCATCTGTTTCCTTTTTTTGATATGTGGTTCTTACATCCTTTGTACACTACTAATTGATGTGAGGGGGGATACCCAAATGTTCCGGAGATGGCATGACATATCAGGAACAAACAATCCTAGTAGTATTTTTAATATGGAGTTCCATAGGTTTTCATAGCTGTTCATATATATAATATACATGTATATTGGCTTTCACAGATCTGAATCCCACATATCCAAGAACACTATAACTGCTATTACTTCATTCTTTTACATTGTTCCTTTATACTTTCAGCCCTCACACTTGTACATTGTCACCTACCTGGAAGAACTACATACCTCTCTGTTGCCCTCTCTGCTCTTATCTAACTGTGGGTCAAGATCCAGACTTCAACTCCCTTTTAGCTTGTAGCAAGATACATTACCATATTGCTTGACGAAATATTCTCACTTTAAATTAGTAGAGATCCCTGATCCAAAGTTGCCCTTCACTGTTAACGATATTTGTTTGCTGTCTAGTGTTGGAGCTAATTAAATGGCTTTTTCTAGTTACTTCAATAGCCTCTGGAATCTGGTTCACATAATCCTGCTAGATGGATGAAAGTCTGGTTAAGTTCTCATTGATAATAAATGGTCTAGGTTCTAATGAGAATATTTGCTTTATTGGTCTCTTCAAATTTTCTTTCATATCTGTTACTATGAGCTTTATTCTTTGCTATAGATTTATTTATATTGACATTGTATAAAATGGGGAAAACAGGGGGAATGAAGAGAACAAAGAACTATACTAGGATTTCATATGCTGCTAGAATAACTTCTTTGACTGATTTGTGTAGTTTTCATAGTTGATTGTATTTTCTTTCATGCAGCTGAAGGAAATGGCTGAAAGACTTCCTGTGGGTTCTACCAGAAGCAGCAAATCTCCGCCCTTCATTCCACTTGTTGCCCCTTCAATACCTAATGATGTTTTAAATGCCTCCATCGATCGAGTGAATGGTCAAACGAATTTCTTGGATCAGGAGTCAAACGAGCCAAACAACCCATTGCTGACAAATGGGTCTAGTACTGCAAGTAATCGCAGTTTGGGTCACAGCAGACCAGCTCATACAGATGTAACAAGAAATGGTAATAGAACAAAAGAAAGTGATACTCGTAGCGAAAATGAGTGGGTTGAGCAAGATGAGCTAGGTGTTTATATCACTCTTACCTCCTTACCTGGAGGGCTCAAAGACCTGAAGCGAGTTCGTTTCAGGAACGGTACATTCAGCCATACAATACCTTCTAATTAACGTTTAACCTTCCTAGTATGTCCGGTATAGCTGCACCACCATTGCGTAGTCTGAAGTGAAGTGACACCATTTTTTTTATTTCCTCTGCTTATGGCCCATGGTTTAAAATGTATAGTAATTTTGAGTTCAATATCCTCTGGTTTTTGGTTATAGTATAAATTATAAACTGTCTCGGTGTCTGTTATTTTAAGAAGTGAAATGATTAGTTTAGGCTAATAAGTTGAAAAATACAAAGCTTGGGGAAATTCTTCTTGATTATGAAAATGTTTGAATGCAGCCGGAAGCGATTTAGTGAGAAGCAAGCGGAAACATGGTGGGCAGAGAACCGAGCAAGAGTATACGAACGATACAATGTGCGGATGGTTGACAAGTCAAGTGTTGGCATAGCTAGTGAGGACTTGGGACATTAACAGTGCACCTTGTGTATGTATATGGATTTTTTTCTTTTTGCTGTTGTCGGTTCTGCCCTCAGTCTCTTGCTTCAGTTACAAGAGTTACAGTGATGTTTGGAGGGTAGGGGAGGAAAGCTGTCTAATCTTGGTGTCTTGGTTTTATCTCTTCTTTTTTAGGGGGTTTTAACCTCTTCTAATATTCTTCTTGATGTTGACAGTGGTTTATCAATTTTTTCCCCAGAAGAGCGTTGCGTGGGGTTTGACGCTTGAGGGTGAGAAATTTGTAAATTCTTGGTAGGGTGGTGGCTCTATTTGTGAGCACTTATTTCCCTTCCCTTCCCATGTATATTCTATTAACCAAATTCCTATCTACACAATCATTTCTACTGCTATTTCTCTTCTCTATTATGTATCTCTTCTGTTTGTTTTTACTGTTTCTTTGAGTTTTACTTTGATCATGTCTTACTTGTTTTGTGTCACATGAGGATTGCAGTTGAATTTTGCCTAGCTCTCTCTCAAACTTTTTGATGACATCACTATCATTTTACTCCCATGGCCATACACACAAACTAGTGGTGATCTGAAACAAGATATGTAATGAACGCAAGTTATGTAAATATTCTGGTATTAAAGTAAAAGATCAAACTGAAAACTAGACAAAGTTGAATGTCAGAAAGAAAGATTTGATAACAGCTCGATGGGAAAGGCGGTTAAAATAGCATCACAAAGGCATAATCTGTGTCTGTGACCAATTCTACAAAGATTACAATTTGGAAACTATAATTTTACAGTGAAAATAGGATTTTGGTTCACGAAAGGTATATTGAGCTAAGGCCTGTTTTTGTTATAAAAAATTAGGTGTAGCAAATTATGCGAGCCGAGTCATTATCGGTTTAATCTGATAACCCCGCGGCAAAGCTAAGAAATTATCTTCGGAGGGCAAAGAATATATATGGGGAAATGGAACTATCAACCCAGACACGACCCACACCAAACACAAACTCGTTATCGACATGATATAATGTGTTGACATGACACGATAATAACACTTACCCAAACCTGATTTACATGATAAAAATTCGATTTGAACCTGATTTACAAAAACATACTATAAAATACTCCCTCCGCCCCCTAAAAATAGAAACTTTTAAAATGACACGAGTTTTATGTAAAATTGATAAAGTAAGAGAAAGAAAGAAAAGTGTCTTAGTGGAAAATGGGTCCCCACCACATTAGAGAGAAAGAAATTTTCTTAAATAATTTTTTTTTATTTTTACTTTTTAGAGGACGAAGGAAGTAAAACTAAAGCATGGAGTTTTTTTAAAATAAATAAATAATAATATTATTTTGTAACGGTCTACCTAGACCCAATAGAATCCAAATCGAACCCAGCTTGAAATTATTGAGTTCTTAACGGTTCAATCCGATAATGACATGAATTCAATAACTCTCGACCTAAATCCATTAATTCCGTGGGTTTACATATCATATTTTTATGTCAGTGACGAAATTGCTAGCTCTATAAAACTCATCAATGGCCAGGACAAGGTCCATGCCAGGCCCAGCGAAGAGTAATCAATAACCATTTCAATGGCATCATCTTCCCGCCCATTCCTCCTCTCTCTCTCTCTCTCACGCGATTTTCATCGAATTCATTCCAGAAACATCAGGTGCACTTTTGCGTTCCGATTTCCATCTATCGACTGATAAACTTCTTTACTGTTTTTTTGTTTTCGTAGTTTGGGATTTTGACTTCTAAATCAGCACAAATGCCCTTGGGAGTTTTACTGATTTATTTTGAAGCTGCGACCTATCTCATGTGGTGAACCTCGACTGAATTTTCACATATCATTTTCATTGTGAGTGTGAAATTAGATTAGCAAACGAAGGAATTCAAAAGGCTGTGATTTTTCGTGCTGTAAAAAGAATGGAGAAATTGGATCAATTGTTTCCCTTGAAAAAAAATCCGAAACGCCTTAGCCGAGATTTCCTTTTTCTATGCTCCTGATTTCGTGTTGAAAGGCTTTTCATATTGATAATTTTGAATTGTGAGAGGTTGACAATGTTATCTAACATTCTGATGTTTCTTTGTCAGATTGATTTGTGTATGTTTTTTCATTTAATAATATTTTGTGTGTTTGCAGTGTGTTGAAGAAATATGGAAAGGCCTCTCACTCTAAAACCGTTGAGCATCCAAGATGAAAATTCTGTCATCCACCGTAAAAGGTAATAATAGTTCATCTTCTGTACTGCATTGTTTTTACCTCATTGCATATTTGGCCTATCTTTTAGTTGTAGGCTCCGCTTTGCTTAATTTCAAGCACACTCATGCTTCATAAGCGATAGTATTCGGTATACAGAGCTTAGTATTTTTGTGTACTCTTTGTGTAAACTATACTGATTTCGTTTTGTAGAAGTCACTGCTAATGGCAAATCAAAGACATCCAGACCATTGTCAAAGACGGGTGGATTTGCACGCGAGAGTCGTAAAGCTCTGAATGACATTACTAATAAGTCGTCTATTCATCGTGAGACAACCTCACAGAGTAAATGAGAATTGGATTTTCGAACCAGAAAGTTTTTGAGTGTGAGGCACTGTCCAAGAAAAAGATTTCAGTAAATGAGAATCTTAATGTTGCGGAAGAAGGTTTCTTGCACGACCACAGGAAGTGCATTGATGCACAAAAAGCTACTGCAGCAGCATCAGAGCTTAATTTCATGGACACAGTTCTTCCTGGACATGGTAACCTGTTCAAACTCATAATACTTGGTTAATGTCAATGTCACATTCACTTCATCTTTCATCTTGGTTAGGTATAACACAAACCTTCCTCTCTTGTTGAAAGACTGTCTTCTAGTTATATATGATTCTTCAAAAAGCATGTCAACTTGAAAGCTATTCAATTGCTCTTCATCAATAAGACAGTAGTAAAGTTGTCTCTATACTATAGGTACTTCTTGAAAGAAAAAAAATGAAATATCTTGTTTCCCTCATCTCTGGCCGTTCATCCGGAGGTAATGACAGCATTTTGCACCTAAACTGATCTTTGAATAAATTCTCAAAACCAAGTGTGTCTATTCTCAGAGTGCTAGTAGTATTGTTTTGGAGGTGGTACATGTCATATTTTGTGCTTACTGTCATAGCACTATGATCTCAAGCCATACCAATCTTGTAAAGTTCTGCACATTCATTGATTTCCTGGCCTTTTTCTGTTGGGTGAGATGATGCAGGTTCGACAGACGTGATAATGGAACAGACAAAGGTATGCACCTTGCTGTGATTCAGTTGCATTAAGCATATATAGGAATTGGATAGACAGATGTTGAGATATGTCGTGCTTATATCTTCTTGTAGGGTGATCGAGATCTTGACAACTGCTATCCCAAATTGGAAGAGTTATCCATGCTAGAGTTTTCTGATTGGTTCAAGCCTTGTTGGAAGTCTCCTCCTTCACCACTCCATCAGGAGTGTCCTCTGTCCTGTCCTTCTGTATTAGAGTTTGAGGCAGTTGAATTAGTGCTCAAGGAAGGCGAAGACGATGATATCTAAGAGTGTGGCAACATAAAATGCATTTTGCCTAAGAAAATCAAACTTACTGTCAAGTAAAATGCTGATAGTTTTTTTTATCAGTTTTTCAACTGCTAACCTTGTAATTTGTTGGGCCAAACTACTATTCATATTGGATGTTTTAGTTTAGTTTTGGTGTGATGAGATAAAAGACTTGGATTCAGTGCTTGTGTACTCGTGGATGTTGGATTATGAATATGGCTCAGGTCACAACGGTGACTTCACTAGGCCAAGGACCTCCCCACTCACTTCTACCACAAGTCACAAAGAGAGAATCAATTGAAAGGACTCAGGGACCAGAAACCTCAGTTTCACTGAGTACACAACTGATGTAGCCTCCTCACACAAGGATCAACACCAAACTCTTGGATCACAACTCAGCAACACACGAACCTCCAAGAAACCTCCAGTCACCACCAAATCCAACACAGAAGTTGGACTATACCCTAGATCTGAGAAGGAATACACTGCGTCTCACTTCACTCAAGATCTGAACCGATGAACTTCTTTAGAACCAAGTATCAACGGTGAGAACAAAAGACTGGAGAAGATAGTCGGCGAACAAGGCCGGAATCTAGAGAGAGGTTAGAGAGAAGGCAGAGCAAAGGCGCACGAGAGAGAGAGTTCTGGTGAATGAATGGTGTAACCGAAGAGTCAGTAGACTCATAACAAACACACACATTAATCCAACGGCTCAGAAGCACGATCCTTGTGGAGCTGCTACGTGGCATGCATCTGTGCCATCAAATAAGTAACAGGCCTGCAAAACCGGGCTGGACTTATTATCAGTATTGGGCCACATATTAATTAAATAAGCAAGCCCAACACAATTAATATATAGGTCCAAAACACAAATAGTCCACACAATATTCAACAGAATTTAATGTGAAACATTTTGTTTAAATGATATAGATACCCCTTCATTTGCTTGTAATAATAAATAGAAGAACGCTCACCATTGAGTCATTTGTATTCGTCCATCCATTTTGTGTCGTAATTTAGGTTATGCACATTTCTGTGGTGGTTCGGAATGATCATCATTGAGTCAGATTTACGATCTCTATTTTTATTGATTTCCTGTTTAATAATTTCTCTAGTTACATATCTAATTTTATCCAATCATTTTTATTGATTTACTGCTCTTTAAGTACTGAAGTTTCTAAGTTCTATCTTTCTTTGTTATATTTATATATTTGTGCAATGATAATTGGGGAAATTGCTAACTATGTGGCATATTCTTAAGTATATGCATTTGCCCCTGCTTTGGAAAAAAGAAGCAAATGGAAACGAATCGAAAACTTAGGTAGTGAAATGCAAAATACAATAACTATAAAGACAACTCCTTCAAAAAAAAAAAAGGCCCTCTTCCCTTCACGGAAAGCCATTCAATACTATAATTCGACTCCCCTCCCTTCTAACCTTAGGACACTGTATATAATAGAATTAGTTAAGATTCAACAAATCATAATTAACACTAATAAACTAGAAAATATGTGACAAGATGGTGAAACAAGATTGTCCATCTCACTATTCTCATTTATGCATAACACTAATAAATTTAGGTTGTGCATATTTTTTTTTGCAACAAGATTTGCCTATCTCACTATTCTCATTTAGAATCTAGAAGTGAAACAAGGCAACTAGTATTATATTTATACCTACACTTCTTAATAGAGATTGCTCCATTCTTGTTTAAATGATTTCATTTATGAGCACTTATATCCAATACAAAGTAATAGTAATAATGTGTTAAAACGAATTCATCTCCAAAACATAGCATTTCTTGGCAACCATGAGCTTCCTAACTGCTTCACCCATCACCTTCCCTTCCCCTTCAAACGCGTCCGCCACCATCTCCGCATCACTCCGGCCCTTCTTCGCCTCGTCCTCTCCCCCAACAGCCGGCTTTATAACCACGAGCGTCGCCCCCTCCATGACCTTCCCCGACCCCGGCACCTCCAGCCGATCCAAATACCACATCTTCATCCTCAGCGCCGGCACTCTGCTCCTACTCTCCACCGTCGTCTCATCATCTCCCTTCCCCTTGCTCGATTGCCGAATCTCCTCAATCTGCTCCTTGTTCATACACAGCCTCCCCTGATCGCTCTCATCCGACCCCACCACGCTCTCGATCATCTTCAGCCCTTTCACTGTCTCCTGCATCAGGTAATGCCTCGCCGACGCAGCGATCAAGCACGATATCGTCCACACGATCCGCAGCTTCAGCTTGTCGTCCGCCATCACCCGCGACGGCGACGACGACGCCTCCTCTTCGCTCGATTCAACCCTATCCTTCTCCGACCACGATTTCGCCCCCAAAATCACGCAGCTGTGCAGCTCCCGCCCGAATTCAGCTCTCCATTTCAGTAACGTCGTCGAATTCTTACCATTCCTGGACGGATTATGCTTGTGATTGCCGTGGCAGGGCAGCCGGAGACGGAGGCCGCGGATTCCTTGGAAATTCTTCAGTATCTGGTTGGGGACGTAGTAGGAGTAGAAATCTAGGTCGTCATTCTCCTCGGGCTTGGGCTTCAATTTGATCATCTGAGAAATCGAAGGAAGGGCTTGGTCAACGCTCGGATCACCAGATTTTTGAAGGAACTCTTCTGATCGGAATCCTTGGCGTCGGACTTCTTCGGAGGGATCGGGAGGAAGACTCGATCGACCTGCGGGGCGATGGATCGGAAGCGCTTGCAGGTGGACATGGACAGGCACAGCGATTTGGCGTCTTGCAATTTGCCGAAAATCGACAAGACGACGTCGTCCGGCAAGCAATCGAAGAAATCGGCGGAATCAATAACAGGTTGTTCGGAGCTGGAATTCATGATTGAAATTGAAGAATTTGGGTGGAGAAAGTGGGAAGAATTGGTGAGCTTTAATTGGGGAAGAAGAAGAAGTTGAATTGGCGGTTAAGGGTTGGGTTGAGTTTGGGGATAAGAAAGTCGTAGAGAGAGATGGTGGGGCCACGCCTATCATATGAATTTTCTTTGCTACTTTAAATGTAAGTGCACGATGCTCATGTATATATACAATGCTTGAAGATTCATAGCAATAATCATACCGTATTTCATTTATATTTATTTGCTTATTTATAAAAGTAAATAGCACATGCTGAATTGTATATTCTCTTTGTTTTTTAGTAGTACTACTCCGTATTATTTTTATTTTCTTATAAAAATACAAATTAACTTGAAATTTTAAGTAAATACTCCTATGAAATCATTTATAGGTCAAGATATTCCAAGTTGTGTACCTACGTACTTTCTATAGCTAGCTATTTTTCTTCCCATCTTCTACTTATAAATTATTGATACATAATTGCTAAATATTAAGTAGTCTTGTATTATCTTGATTTTAATTATGTGTTCATGATATATTTGTTATGCTAGAATTATAAATATTTTGTGCATTAATTTTCTGACATTTGTGCGTTTATCTTAGCATAGTACGTGTAGCATATGAGGAGTATTAAAAACTATTTATAGAAGTTTTGAGCAAAATAAGAATGACGAAGAAAAATCTGAAAGGAGAAGTGAGAAAACTAAAAATAGAGGAATCCTAGATGTAAGTACCAATTAGAAAAGAGATAAAGATTTGGATTATATAAGGATTTTTAGTAATTTATATTGCCAATTTCTAATGAATCAAGATAACCGTTTGTTCCGGTATAAATAGTCATTACCTGTTCTTCTACCATAAGGGGGGCCGCTTGAGATTGTTTAAGCAATTCGCGTCAAATTTTTGACTGCTACTTAGTATCGGCAATGAGTCTGAAAAAGTATCTAAAAATATCAAATTTAGATATTTGTACCCTGTCGAAGTAAGGAACCATGGCATATATCATTTGGAATCTGGGTTCTTCTACTTCATTTTTATTTAATATTAATTTCTTTTTCACTCTCTTTTTTTTATATCATTCATAATCATTTCTTAAGTCCAATAGGTTTGATCCTGTAGAATCCCTATTTGTTTGTTTGTTTGTTTTTATAACTAATTAATTGAACTTCCTTGCTTGAATCACATACTGATCGAGATCTTTGATCGGCAAATTAAAGAGGTTTATTTCATCTCTCTCTCTCCCTCACACACACACATACACACAATAACACAATGTTGTAGCATTAATTAGCAACTAGGGAATTTTAAAGATTGGATTTTTAGCCAACTAAATTAAATGATTTTTTAATAAACCTGTAATAAAAATTAAAACTTTTTTCATTGCAAATGAAAAACATAAATATGATGATCATGGAGATGGTGCGATGGCTTAAATGTCGATGTATGCTACTCCTATTACTACAACAATATATTAATTGGAGTAACCTTTATTAACAAATTAATGGATGATGGAGACATATTTGTCTCGCACCAAATGCAAAAGAGGTGGTTCAGAAACATGACTCACTTTCAAAATCAAGAATCCCATAATTAATTTTATTGAAATTGGTTCAATTGGTTTATGCTCCCAAAAATCCCATGTTTCACACAATTGGCCATGTTTCACGTAATTGGCAACAACAAGACGGCTCATGAGCTCTCAAAATGATGCATTTATAGATAAATCGTCTTACGTTTCACTAACTCACTTCACTCACATTTTATTATAAAATAAATATAAAAAAGTGAACCTCATATTCTATTAATTTTTTTAATTCACTATTTTTTACATTTCTTAAAACTCGTGTCCACATCAAATGTGACTTCTATTGTGGGACGGAATACTCAAATTTAAAGGTAAATGTAAATTTTAGGTATTGATAGGTTCTTATAAATATTTGAAGGATAAAAATATACTTCCTCCGACTGCAAAATGCTGTCAATGTTTGACTAGGCACGTGTTTTAAGAAAAGTGAAGAAAAGTGAGTAGAAAAAAAATTAATGGAGTACTGTAGGCACCATATTTATATATTAATTTTATATTTTATAATAGAATGTGAGTGTAATGAGTTAGTGGAAAGTAGGGTCCATTTACCAAAAATGAAAAAAAAGCAAAGTGGACAATATTTCACAGGCAGAGCGAAATGACAAAACTGAACAACGTTTCACGGACGAAGAGTAATTAATTAGATAAAATGTGTAAGAAATTGTAATTTAAGTATTTATGGGGGTATTTTGTAAATTTCTGTCCCACTAAATTAGTGTAAATTAAGAGAACAGATTGTGACACTTTTTCAAACGGTCTATTTATTAAATTAACAAAAAAAAAAATGAAATACATATAAGTGATTTTAAAAATGCACGGTCTATTTATTAAAAAAACACACACACAGTCGCTGCTAGTTATAAAAGGTAATTACAAGGGTTTCCTCACTTTCACTTTTTCCACCCTCACCGAAAATTAGACCAGTGACCAGCAAAATGTCTCTCGACGAAGGTAACTTTCCGATAATTGTTTATACTCCATCCCACCCAAGATAGAGGTTGGAGAACGGGGGTGGTGGCGATGGGTGGAGAAGGAGGCGGGAGTGGTTGCGGTGGCGGAGAAGGAGGCGGGAGTGGTTGCGGCTTGGATAATTTGATTTTTTTTCCTTATTAGGCAATGGCTTTCAAAATAAGCTGTTCTTTTTTTTTTTTTTCCATATTTGCTTTCTCACAATCCACGTAAAATGCTCCATCTAACACAACAACTGAGAGCCCTCACCCAACCCATAAAATAAGGTGTTTAGGATTTCTGACATCAAAAAATGCATTTTCTCTCTCTAAAAACCCTGATCACATTGTCGCTGCATGTAATAAAAGGTAATTACAAGGGTTTGCCGCACTTTCACTTTTTCCACCCTCACATAAAATTTGACCACAATGACTAGCAAAAATGTCATCTCCGACTCTGAAGGTAATAATTGTTTATACTCCATCCAACCCAAGATATAGGTTGGAGAACGGGGGTGGTTGCGGTGGCGGAGAAGGAGGCGGGGTTGGTGGCGGTGGCGGAGAAGGAGTTTTTGGTGTTTTTTTGTGAAACAACACCATATTTGGTGCTATTGTAAAAGTTCTTTGGGACAAAATCCCAAAAATGGTGTAAATCTTAAATTTTGTGTTAATGATCGGAGTAAAATTACTTTTTGTATACTAAAAATTGAGTTTGAGGTTGGTGTAAATGGGTCGGAGATGGTGTAAACCAGTTTAAATCGTTTGGTTGAAGAGGGTTCTAGTGCATGCAATTAAAAAGTACTCATCACTTTTTTCTGTTTCTTCATTTTCGGGAGGGGATACAATTATGGTCTGTGTGTTTTTTTTTTGGATAAAATCATTTATCTGTCCATGGAGTTATTACCTTAAGCAGACTAAAGGTTTAGTACAGCACAATCACGTAATGTATTTTCCTCTTCAATTATTTATAATTAAGAGTGGTTTTAGTACAGCACAATCACCTAATGTATTTTCCTCTTCAATTATTTATAATTAAGAGTACTGGTCTATTTAACGGTGGGTTGGTGGTGACTGTCTGATGGAAATCATCTATTTTGAATAGAGGAAGGACAGGATGAATATGAAAATGATGGATTTATAGTCAACAATGTCGACGAAGAAGAGGATGAGGAAGAAGATCGAGTTGATAGTGATGAGGAGCAGAAGAAAAAGAAAAGGAAGAAAAGGTTGTTACTTTTATTTTCACTTATGAGGTCTTTTTATTTGGTAGATATAAAAATTTTAACCACTGACGACACAGAAAAGCTTATTTGATCTCATGATAAAGAAATGGATCAACACAGGGATCAATTCATGCTTGATGAGGATGATTATGAACTCCTCCAGGAAAGCAATATATCTGTCAATCGTTCAAAGCTCGTGAGTTCATCTTCTTTTGGCTTTTTCAGAGTCTTTAGGCGCATTTATGCCTTTAATTTTTAATGCAGAAAGTTTTTAGTTTACCTTGGTATTTTGTGTTTTTTATTAATTATAGGAAAGTAAGAAGTTTAAGAGACTGAAGAAGGCTAGGGGGGATGCAGAAGAAGGGCCTTCCTGGTTTACCGATGAAGAAGAATTTGATAGAAGTGGGAAGGGTGGGCGTACTGCAGAGGAGAAGCTCAAGCGTAGTTTGTTTGGTGATGATGATGGTAAAACTTCTCTTTGCAAGTATGTTTTACCTTGAGCTTTAGATGTATAGATGAATAGAGATCTTGGGTTTTCTCACCTATTGCAGGGCAACCTCTTGAGGATATTGCAGAGGAGGATGAACAGCTTGAAGAAGAAGATGATGCAGACATTGGTGAGGAGGATGAGATGGCTGATTTCATTGTTGATGAAGAAGAAGTTGATGAGCATGGAACCCCTGTTAGGTCTTTCCACAGACCCTGTATTTGTAAATGTTGCTTTAGATCTAATGTTCTCTATATTCTGTATATAACAGTTTTTCATCTGTACGCAGGAGAAAGAAACCTAAGAAAAACAGACAGCACCCAGGGATTTCCTCATCTGCACTCCAGGAAGCACATGAAATTTTTGGTGATGTTGAAGATCTCCTGAGGCTTCGCAAGATAGATGTGCGAGACATGTTTGGTGAAACTAGTGAAAGGAGTCTTGAAGATCAGTTTGATCCTAGTGTGCTTTCTGAAAAGTACATGACAAAAAAGGATGATCAAATACGGGAAATCGATATTCCTGAAAGAATGCAGGTTTACTTAGTATCTTGTGGCATATTTGATCATAGATGCTAAGTCTTTGGCTGTAAATTCCTACCTTTCTATGTAGATATCTAAGGAAAGTACAGGCCACCCCCCAACAGATGAGTTCAGTGTCAAAATGGAGACTGAGTGGATTTACGATCAACTTGTCAGTGGTATGGTACCTTTGTTCAACAGGAGTGGTACTACAAATGAAGAAGTGGATGATGAGCTGAAGCGGCATATAGCTAGATTCTTGGAGTTGATTCACATTCAGAATTTAGACGTATGGTTTTTAGTAAAAAATATTATTAGGAATTATTTAAGAGCATCATATTTTCTGATTTTTGTTGCAGGGTAAGTTGCTGATCTGTTTATCCATATTGTAGGTCCCGTTCATTGCTATGTACAGGAAAGAGGAAATATTAAGCCTTCTAAAGGATCCAACTGATCACGAATCTAGCATTGAAAATGATATGAATCAAAAGCCTACGCTGAAGTGGCACAAGGTGCACATTTATTAATTGCTTATCACTGGTTCCTCTTTTTTCCTTTTAGCTGTGGTACAACAGTAGGTAACCGTTTTAAGTCCAAAGTGTTGTCCCCTTCACCGATATGTTTGATTTTCACTGATGTGCTTTTTATTTATGGAACCCATGAAGTAGCTAAAAGAATTCCGTAATAGAAAATTTTTATCGTATATTTTGTGCGTTTGACTTTCAATACCTCCTAGATGGAAGACTAGCTTGTGAGTTTATGGAGATACTTGAAGGACTTGTGTGTTGCAGGTACTTTGGGCAATTCAGGACTTGGATCAGAAGTGGCTTCTTCTTTTGAAAAGAAAAAATGCTCTACAGTCATACTATACTAAGCAATTTGAAGAAGAGAGACGGAGAGTGTATGATGAGACATGCCTAAGATTAAATGAACAGCTGTTTCAGTCAATCACTAAGTCACTCGAAGCTGCTGATTCGGAAAGAGAAGTGGATGATGTACGCTCAAAATTTAATTTGCATTCCCCTCCGGGCGAAGTTGTCCTAGACGAAGGCCAGTTTAAAAGACCAAAGAGAAAATCACATTACAGCATTTGTAGTAAAGCTGGACTGTGGGAGGTTGCAAGCAAATTTGGTTACAGTTCTGAGCAATTTGGTTTGCAGATATCTCTGGAGAAAATGGTAGGTATTTTGTTTCTGAGTGCCCTTCTTTTATTGATTGATCAAGTGGGCTTTGTTCTTTGCAGAGAATGGATGAATTGGAGGATGCTAAGGAAACACCAGAGGAAATGGCTTCTAATTTCACCTGTGCAATGTTTGAGATACCTCAAGCGGTATTGAAAGGCGCAAGGCACATGGTATGTAGAAGTTTTCTTATTCGATAATTTTGTTATACTGGGTAGATTTTATATGGTTTAAAATATTTTCTCTAACTTCTCATGATAAAATTATGAACAGGCGGCGGTTGAAATTAGCTGTGAACCATGTGTTAGGAGACATGTGCGCAGTATCTTTATGGACAACGCTGTAGTGTCAACTAGTCCTATTCCTGAGGGAAACACAGCTATTGATTCTTTTCACCAGTTTTATGGAGTAAAGTGGTTGAAGGACAAACCACTTAATAGATTTGAGGATGCTCAGTGGCTTTTGATTCAGAAAGCTGAAGAGGAGCTCTTGCAAGTTACTATAAAGCTGCCTGAAGTAGTCCTTGATAAGTTGATAAGTGTCTCATATGATTATTATTTGAGTGATGGTGTAAGTAAATCTGCTCAGTTATGGAATGAGCAGAGGAAACTGATTCTTAATGATGCATTTAGCAATTTTCTTCTTCCTTTAATGGAAAAAGAAGCAAGATCACTGCTGACAAGTAGAGCAAAATCATGGCTACTACTAGATTATGGGAGGCTATTGTGGGAAAAAGT
The DNA here is from genome assembly GCF_029641045.1 of Salvia hispanica. Lineage (NCBI taxonomy): Eukaryota > Viridiplantae > Streptophyta > Magnoliopsida > Lamiales > Lamiaceae > Salvia > Salvia hispanica. The sequence continues at coordinate 17,356,239 of NC_142696.1, read as the reverse complement.
ATCTGTTGCACCATACCAACGGAAAGAGAATGATGTCAGTTCTGATGAAGAAACTGCACCCAGGGTTATGGCTTGCTGTTGGGGCCCTGGAAAGCCAGCAACTACCTTTGTGATGTTGGATTCATCTGGAGAAGTTTTGGATGTATTGCATGCTGGTTCCCTCAGCATTCATGGTCAAAGTGTCAATGAACAGCAACGTAAAAGAAATGATCAGCAGAGAGTGCAAAATTTTATGATGGACCATCAACCACATATTGTAGTTTTAGGAGCAAAGAATTTGTCTTGTACGCAGTTGAAGGAGGACATTTATGAGGTACACAGTTGCACTATTTTTGTTTCTTTACTGTAACTTATTTGTATGGCATACATTGCGATCTCTATCCTTTATTTGGAATTTCTTTTTCATTAACTCTAGAAAATATTTATGAGGTGACGCTTTATTTTATTGCCCATTCTGTTATCAGATAATATTCAAGATGGTGGAAGATAATCCTTGTGATGTTGGTCATGAGATGGATAATCTGAATATTGTCTTTGGCGATGAATCTTTACCGCACCTGTATGAAAATTCTCGTATCTCAGTTGATCAGCTTCCTTCACAAGAAGGTAACCTTGAATCTTTTTTACATGATCACTTCCCTTTACTTACTCTCTATGTGGATGTTGCTGCCACCATAGTACTATGCCAGTTGTATGCATTATTTTTTCCAGCTTACTTATACCCCCCGCTTCCAGGTATCATTAGACGTGCTGTGGGTCTTGGACGTCATCTTCAGAATCCATTAGCAGTGGCTGCCACATTATGTGGGCCGGGTAAAGAGATATTATCTTGGAAGCTTAACCCTTTGGAGAACTTTCTTACTCCTGATGAGAAGTATGGAATGGTTGAACAAGTGATGGTAGATGTAACAAACCAGGTGGGCCTTGATATTAATTTGGCTGCCAGTCATGAATGGTTATTTGCTCCTCTACAATTTATTTCTGGTCTAGGACCCAGAAAAGCAGCTTCTCTCCAGAGGTCCCTAGTAAGAGCAGGTGCCATCTTCACTAGGAAAGACCTGCAGCAATCTCATGGGCTTGGCAAAAAGGTTTTTATCAATGCTGTTGGGTTCCTCCGAGTGCGACGTAGCGGATTGACTTCCAGTAGTAGTCAATTTATTGATCTGTTAGATGACACCAGAATTCATCCAGAATCATACTCCCTCTGTCCCATTAAAAATGAAACGTTTTCCTTTTTTGTTTGTCCCATTAAAAATGAAACGTTTCCTAAAATAGAAACAACTCTATCTCTACTTTTTCATCTCTTTTACTTTACTCTCTCCTCATCAACTCACAAAACAACATTACATAAAATCCCGTGCCGATTTCCAAATGTTTCATTTTAAGTGGGACGGAGGGAGTATATTCTTGCACAAGATCTGGCCAAGGATATTTATCGGGAGGATAGGAATGATGATGCCAATGACGACGACGATGTCCTGGAAATGGCGATCGAGCATGTCAGGGAGAAGCCACATTTACTAAGAGCTGTAGATGTTCATGAACATGCTGAGCAGAAAAATCATCTGAACAAGAAAGAAACCTTCAATGATATTAGATTGGAATTAATGTGAATCTTCTAGATTGAAGACTCATGAATTTGCCCCGGACTTATTTTTGTAAATAAACCCAACAAATAAACAAGATAAACCAAGAAATGGAACAAGAAAAATGGATAAAAGGATAGATGATGGATTAGTGTTATGATTTAGGTGAAGAACAAGAAAGAAATCCTAAAAGCACTTTCACATACAAACACCTAATGGCTCCACAAACTAGCAACACAAGAACTAGCAAGCATACCTTTACAATCAACCTTAGCCCGGCAAAAGATCGAATGCAACCCGAAGGAATTTGATAAGTCCTCAAAAGATGAAGAAGGTGAACTCTCAAATATGGAGAAATAGTCTCTTACAAATATTCAAAAGCTGAGAATGAAAACCCTACAAAAGAGTATTTATACTAAAACAAAAGTAATAGGGAAAATAGTCTTTAAAATCTTAAAAAATGGCATTTTCGGGCAAAACGCCCGGCCCGGGCGTTTTGGGGCCTTGCCCGGGCGTTTTCTCTGTGGCCGGACACTTTTGGCAGCTCTGCGCGACTTTCGTCAAACGGCCATAACTTCCTCATCCGAGCTCCGATTGAGGCGTGTAAGGTACTCACGCGAAGATCTCTTGACGATGAAGATAATGGTGGTCTTAGAACAGCATTTGGACATCATTTTGATAGGAAAATTCTGGTTTGAGTCAGACCTCCGAATCCGGCTCGGCTCCTTGTCATATCTCCACCTTCTTTTCGGACCCCAATCAACCCATGGCCCTCGATGTCGTTGCATCCTATGATTGTGAATACCCGGATTCACATCATCCTCTCCTTCTTTATGAAAGGATTTGTCCTCAAATCCGGTTCTTCGATTATTCTCTAGGACACCCGGATTCACATCATCTCCTCCTTCTTTTGAAGGATTTGTCCTCAAATCCCGATCAAGTTCACCTTGGACAATGGGTGATTCATCTTGACATTTCTTCCATGAGCTTATAACCGGTAAGAAGTTACTCAGTACATCCACAACTCGAGGTTCGCATTCCAATCCTTCTAATTTATGTTTCAAAAAGCCATCAAAGAGAAAAAACATGTTAAAAGAGTTAGTGAAATAAGGGTCATTCTCCTCACCAAGGGCAAAAAGGATAGGGTGATTTAGAGCCCTCCCAAGGTTGATCTTAGAATCTAACAAGCAACTTTTTTTTCTCACATGCTTGTAGTTTTTCTCTCTTGGTTGTGTTGATTCACACTCACCCCCACCACTCTCTCTTGGCTTTTGCATCTCACTTTTTAGCCTTTTCTCACACTCTATATTTTCTTCTCTCTCTTGCTCATTCCTCAAGTACTCATTTACTTTAGCAATCTCATTTGACTTCGTTGCAATGCTCAATACTTGAAGCGATTTTAATGGCTCACACTCGTCCTCGGCTTCCACCATGCTAGACACACCATCATTGAAAGTTGGGCGTACATCTTCCTCATGCTCTGCATCATCATCGTCAACAAAATCCAACATATGCTTGACACGCTCTTTATCGTCACACTTATTTTGAATCAAGCCCTTTGAAGTAGTGAAGTTGGATGACAACCACGACGAAACCTTCGTGTGATAGCTAGGATGAGATATGTCCATCTTCTTTGGTGGGATGCTTCTTCGTCTTGTGTCACCACCATAATGTCGAGGGTTTGAGCTCTCCCTTGATTTACTTGAGACTTCCTCCTCCATTAACCACTCATGCACTTTATGATGATCATGATCCCTCATCCTCCTAGAGTGAGACTCTCCATGGAACTTTGGTACTCGCTCCCTTCTACTCCCTCTATCAAGTCCATCATCGTGATACCTTGACTTGTAGTCACTCCTATCATGTCTCTCTCGGTCACTAGGTGCTATGGAATGGTTATGCCTAACTCGATCTCTTATGAGGGATATATTCTTATGGTATACCGTAAATCCCTCTTGCATAGAATTCATGATTCCCCGTGCATCGCGCATCTCCTTCATGATTGAGGAAAACATCTCTTTGAGGGTGTCGTCGGATGTGGACGCGATGTCGTCCCCATCCTCCCTTCTAGGCGAATTGTGCTTAGAAATCCTCGTACGTGGTGGCATTTTCGGTACCTACAAAGAAGATAAAGAGGACTAGGGACACATCCCTTTTGTTAATAACACAAACAACGCACACACCCAAGAATGGAGACTTTAGTGAGGAGCTCACTTCCCAACCCACAAAGTATGTCCCCAATTCCCCAAACTCACACCCAATGTCTCTCGGAAGGTTTAGAGATTTAGTGGCTAGATACTCTCCCTCACTTGCTCTCGATGATGTAATCCCAAGGGTTGCACAAATAGCACAAACAAGATACACAACTAGGCAAGTGAAAACTAGTCCAAGAAGCCACAAGATTAGTGAAAGTAGGGAGCTAAGCCAATGAGACAAATTAACAAATACTTTGTGTGCACAATTTCAACCATCAACAATAGACCAAACAATTGATGAAATTTTGGCCTACAACTTTTAGACAATCAAATTGACATACCCAAGAACGCATATATCAATTTATAGCTAAAGCCCATGGATAGGATTTGAGATCTCTCTTTTTTTTTTGACAAATTTCTAACAATTTTCACCATTTGAAGAATTTATCCTTTTTTATTTTTATTTTTATTTTTTATTACAAGAACAAGAACCAATGGCTCTTGATACCAAATAATGTGAATCTTCTAGATTGAAGACTCATGAATTTGCCCCGGACTTATTCTTGTAAATAAACCCAACAAATAAACAAGATAAACCAAGAAATGGAACAAGAAAAATGGATAAAAGGATAGATGATGGATTAGTGTTATGATTTAGGTGAAGAACAAGAAGAAATCCTAAAGGCACTTTCACATACAAACACCTAATGGCTCCATAAACTAGCAACACAAGAACTAGCAAGCATACCTTTACAATCAACCTTAGCCCGGCAAAAGATCGAATGCAATGCGAAGGAATTTGATAAGTCCTCAAAAGATGAAGAAGGTGAGCTCTCAAATATGGAGAAATAGTCTCTTACAAATATTCAAAAGCTGAGAATGAAAACCCTACAAAAGAGTATTTATACTAAAACAAAAGTAATAGGGAAAATAGTCTTTAAAATCTTAAAAAATGGCATTTTCGGGCAAAACGCCCGGCCCGGGCGTTTTGGGGCCTTGCGCGGGCGTTTTCTCTGTGGCCGGGCACTTTTGGCAGCTCTGCACGACTTTCGTCAAACGGCCATAACTTCCTCATCCGAGCTCCGATTGAGGCGTGTAAGGTACTCACGCGAAGATCTCTTGACGATGAAGATAATGGTAGTCTTAGAACAGCATTTGGACATCATTTTGATAGGAAAATTCTGGTTTGAGTCAGACCTCCGAATCCGCTCGGCTCCTTGTCATATCTCCAACTTCTTTTCGGACCCCAATCAACCCATGGCCCTCGATGTCGTTGCATCCTATGATTGTGAATACCCTGATTCACATCAGGAATTGATGGAAGGTTTTCAGGATCGTCGCAGACCCTTTGTAGAACCAAGTCAGGATGAAGAGTTTGACATGATCACTGGAGAGACCGAAGAGAAACTACTCTCCGAACGAAGAATTGTGCAGGTTGAAAAGGTTCAGGGCCAGAAAGCAATTTGCGTCCTTGAATCTGGAATAGCTGGCATTCTCAGTAAGGAGGATTACATGGATGAGTGGTGGGATATGAATAATTTATATGAGAAGCTGCGTAAGGGTGATTTTTTGACTTGCAGGATTAAATCAATTCAGAAAAATAGCTATCAGGTGTTTTTAACTTGTAGAGAAAGTGAAATGAGGAGTAACCGTTACAGGAGTCACAGAATGACAGAGCCTTACTATCATGAAGAACACTGTACTCTGCAAACTGTTCAGGAAAAAGCTCGCAAAGAGAAGGAACTTGCAAAGAAGCATTTCCTGCCGAGAGTGATCATTTACCCACGCTTCCAAAATATAACGTCTGATGCTGCGATAGAGGTTTGTTGTAATCTTCTATTGTAGTCGTTCACAATTCATTTGTGGGCCTGCTTGGCACTTGCGTATTTATTGGGTATTTGGGATTATTGAATTTTTTTTTCTTGGACTTGATATGGTTTGATTACCTTTTAATCTAAGGTTCATTCACATGTGAAGCGTAATTTATACTGGTGAAGATTCGTTTTATTGAGTCCAGATTGTGATATCATTCCAAAAAGTGCATTTACATGATTTTGTAATAGCTTACTGCTGCTACGTACTCTTCCTGTTTCGAAATGCTTTCATGTCTTTGAGTTCTTATACCCTTTGATTCCTGTCAACAGTTTTTGTCCGACAAGGATCCCGGTGAATGTGTCATATGCCCTAGTTCTGGTGGGCCATCATTTTTGACACTGACTCTGAAAGTTTATGATGGGGTATATGCTAACAAGGACATTGTAGAAGGTGGAAAAGAGCACAAGGATATATTGAGCTTGGTTCGGATCGGGAAAACACTGAAAATCGGAGAGGATACATTTGAAGATCTTGATGAGGTAATTTACGGAGCTGTTATTTTGGAGACTTTACTGATCATGCAGATATTAGATATTTTATTTCTGTGAAAGCATGCGAGTTTGATTAACCCTTCATGCAGGTAATGGATCGTTATGTAGATCCACTGGTAGCTCATTTGAAGTCGATGCTTAATTACCGAAAGTTCAGGCGGGGTACTAAAACTGAAGTTGATGAGCTCCTCAGAATTGAAAAGGCTGAGAATCCTATGAGAATTGTATATTGCTTTGGAATATTTCACGAGCATCCTGGCACATTCATCTTGACGTATATACGGAGTTCTAATCCTCACCACGAGTACATAGATCTCTATCCAAAGGGATTTAAGTTCCGGAAATGAATGTTTGAGGATATAGACCGTCTTGTGGCTTATTTTCAGGACCATATTGATGACTCATCTGACTCTACTCCATCGCTACGATCAGTTGCTGCTATGTTGCCAGTGAGGAGTCCTGCAACTGGGGGCTCATCTGGGTCCGGTGGTGGCTGGGGCAATTCATCCAATGATGGAGGCTGGAGAGGAGGCCAATCTTCAGACAGACACAGGAATTCTGGCCCTAGAAGTGGTAAGATTCGAAATGATTCAATTAACTGGTGCATTTCATAAATGAATTTTGTGAATAATAAATGTGCATCAATTTGCTTTTCCTTGCAGTGAGGGGTGATTACAGAAATGGTGATGGGCATCCCAGTGGAGCACCTAGACCATATGGTGGAGGAGGACGTGTACGTGGCCGGGGCCGTAGGTCAGATTCTTATGGTAATGGCAGGGGTGACAGGCAGTACCACGACCGTGGTTCACAAAGGTGGGGTTCCAAGGATGGCAATGGTGATGGTGGATGGGGGAGTGGCTTCTCTGGATCAAAAGCCCAGGATTCACCGGGCGGTGGTAGTTGGGGAGGCGGTGTTGGTGGTAATGCTGGTTGGGGTAGCTGGGGAGGAGATGCCTGGGGGTTCGGGTGCGGATGCAGGTAATTCGGGGTGGGGAGATGCCAAGAAGAGTTGTGATGGCGGTGGTTGGTGATAAATGTCAGGATGTTCTGTAATTTTTATTATCCATACTACTCTACTGAATTCTCTAGTGTTGAATAGGCGTTCAGCTCCTAGCTTCTTTCTTGGACAATCTACTATCAGTTGGTCTATTTTGAATCGTTCATTCTGATTTCTAGATGATCTTCTATTGCCTTTCTTGTTTCTCTGTTCAGCAAAGGCTATATATATATGGAAGTCAGTTCTGTCACAATAAAATTTAGCCTGCTGGATAATTCAATGTCAAGCAATTTTATATGCATTTCATTAAACATTGTTTCCTTAATATTACGACCAAGTTGAATACTAGCACGATTTGTTGTAATTGATAAACATGGGACCCGGGCTTGGTTCGACTGTCTCACCAAGGTTATGAGTGGAATGAGACGAACGAAAAGGCCACAATAGAGACCACCTCCTCCCGATTCTCCATTGCTGCTACTGTTGTTTCCTCTCTCCAACTCCTGGCGACAGACTGGATACGAAGCTCGTTCTAGCCATGGCACTATGCAATCTGAGTGGTACTTGAGATCCCAGTTCGAAATCTTCTCTGCCAACAGCACGTGTCTGAGTTAAAATCTTGATGGTCGGTAAGGCATCAATGGAGGCACGCTCTGATCACTCTGTGTCACATGTTCAAGAAATTCCTCAACTCCTGGTCATACAAGAGTTGGCGTTCTAAGATGCCACTGCTGCCTGGCAACACGAGGAGTGAATTCCACGATGCCAATCAATCCAAGCTCTAGAACAAAACCTTGTTCACTTCACAGTTTGCACAAACCAGATTGAGCCCCATAAGAGAGGCGGGTTCCTGGAAATTAGGATACCACCAATGATCTCGACATCTATGATCTCTCTTGCACAAGGTGTTTGCATAAACAAGTAGTTAAGCATAGGGTCAATATAAAACTTGTAAAAAATGAAGGCAATCAACAAAAATCAATCTACTCAATCAATTGACTAAGCACAGATCAACAACACTTAATATTCAAGGAAAGCTTCCGGTCACATAAGAACATTACCAGATTCATACTAAAAAACTATCACGTGATAAATTTAGTTTGTATTAGGGTTTTTGGATTTTTAAACCAAAACCTTTCCCCTAATTCCGGTTTTTCCCATGAACTATGATATTTGTTTTTAAAACCACGAACTTCCATTTCGTTAGGATTTTCCCCCGGCGGGTTAACGACGAAACCTGGGTTGTCTACATGTCAATTTTAACCTTATTTGTCACTAAATTGATTACTTGGATCCTATTTAGCACAATAATACATACAGTCACAATTATTACATAACAAATGACAACTTTTGAATAAACAAAACACAACTTTAACATTTTGAATTATGCTATTCGGGTCGGATTGGGAAAATCCTAACGAAATGACAGTTCGTAGTTTTAAAAACAAATCTCATAGTTCATGGAAAAAACCAGAATTCGGGGAATGGTTTTGGTTTAAAAAGCTGTCACGTGATAAATTTAGTTTGTATTACTGACATAAATTTTAAAGAAAACAACAAGAGAGGAAGCAAGAACTGAGGAACTCTTGTCTTTATCCATACAAACATGTAGCAACATTGAATATCAGTAACAACATGTTTTCATAGTTTGATGAATATTTTACTTCTTCGTGATAATCGTGCAGTGAAAATGGATGGTACAACTATGAAGACAAGAAGCAGAGATAGTGATCATAGACTAACCTCTCATCTAAATTCAAATCATGTAGTGAAAACAACAAATAACACATGCAAAGGATACAAAACAACAATGCCAAGTGCTACAAAAAAATCTCTTCATATAAAATAGTTTACCATTATTCTCTACTGCACCTTTTTTTTTAATCTACTCATTCATTGTTCTTGATATTAACATTGGCAACTTAGTATTATTTCATAATATGCTTATATTCTCTGTCTTTGAAAGTTTTGTTGCTTTTCAAGATTCTTACATGTTGATCTATTTATAGCATGAAAAGATTACTAGTAATATTTGATTTTACTTGCATGATTTTAGTCAAGTGATCTATGCTAAAGGCGCAGTGTATCTCCTCCTTCATTCTTCAACACGAGCCATGACTACGAGCAGGCAAAGGACGCTGATCATCCATGATGCTCCGAAGCAGCTCAGTATTTCTCTTAGGAGCATTGTGGTTCAGTTATCGCTCAGATATGGTAGCATCATCAAGCTTCTTGTGATCACTGAAGCTTTATGGAGAAACATAGATTTCATGCTAAGAGATATGGCCTCGTGCTAAGTAAGAACTTACCCTTTTCGTGTCTATGTGATGATGATCAATTCGAAGATAAAATCTGAGTACTAATAATTCATGACATGTTTAAAGAATCCAAGAAGCATTCAAGTGCAACGATTAATTCAAAGCAGAAATTTACAAGACACTTGTCAGATACTCAACCTCACTGGAGTTTAAAGAGATGTTGGTTGCTGCAGATGTATTACAGGTGATTGATTTACTAATATTAGATAGCAAGACTAAATTGCTCTACTATATCTATATATATGCTATAAAATGAGTTAACATTACGTTGTAAATGTTTAGGTTGAATTTGGGATCACAGTAGAAGCCGGTACGCTGAAAGAAGTAGCAGCCGAATACGCTAAAAGTTACCAGGCCACGCATGTAGTTCTTGGAAGGTATTTGTAAATCTCTCCCCAATTACTACTCGACTGAACTAGGAAAATCAAATATAGGTAAGACTACTCAACTCAACTGTAGAATTGCTTATTCGAAAACGATTCACGTAGGAAACTGAGGAAAGAAACAAAATACTTAAGCAAAAACTTGTCTTGTGGAATATCAAGGATCAAATCTGACCACACCATTCAGATTTTAAGAACACCTCAAATCGACGAAGCTGCCACAAAAGGGGAGTTTACGACCAACCAGAAGAACAGTAAGTTATAGTAAAATTTCTGAAAAAGTGCGTGTGTGTGTGTGTGTGATTGTTAAAGAATGATTTAAATACTTATATTTGAGGTGCAGGGGAAGAAGGGTGGGAAAGTAGTCACTTGCTATGTTGTTCATGTAGAAACACAAGGCCATCAGGCCATGGTATAGACAGAAGATGAACTTCACTTATGCTGAGCTGCAGATTGCAACAAATGGCTTCTGATCTCAGAACTTGATGTCGGATCATGGAAGCAAAACCTATCTCGGATTGCTGAACGATCAGATGAAAATTCTGATCAGGGAGACCCCTTCAGTAACAATGGGAGAGGAAGATTATCAGAGAGAGGTTCGGATGCTGGAGGGAGTTAGGCATTTGAATGTGGCGTTGCTCATAGGATCGTGCTCGAGGGACCAAACAGATTTCTCGTGTATGAGTACATCTGCAACAGCTCTCTCAACACGCATTTATCTGGTGAGTGGAGACAGTAGTGATCTCATTCAACTTACAAGAGCTATACATATCTCTTTTTTGTTCTTTTTTCTTTGAATGAATATGATTTTGTGCAGATGGAAACAAGAAGCTGACATGGGAAATACGAATAAACATAGCATATGGTGCAGCTAAAGGATTGGCATACTTGCACGAAGAAGGAATCTATGGAAGCATGAGGCCAAGCAACATCCTTGTAACACATGATTTTCAAGCAATGGTACATTTTTTTGATATATTTGAAAAAAAATATGATGGAAATGGATATAGATGATCTCTTACAGCAAAACATGTGGGATCGGCTGTCATACTACGGATTTATGAATGAATACGAGACGCTAGGAGAGTGGTCAGCCATGAAGACTTTTGAACACTTGGCACCAGAGTATGATGAAACTGGGAAAGAAGTGAGTAAAGTTGATGTCTTTGCGTTTGGTGTGGTGCTTCTTGAACTGATCACAGGGAGAAAGACGATAGAAAACATCGATGGACAAAGCTACTTGAGCTGGGTAAGTTCATCTGCACATGGCAGTGGCATTGTTTGTAGGAATTAAACATGTAAAAGCTAGCAACTTTGTTGCAGGCGAGGCCGCTGCTAAGGCAAAAGAAATACACAGAACTGACAGATCCTACGCTGAAAGATAGTCCCGATGTTTACCAGCTCTACTGGTTGGTTCACATGGCTGATAAATGCCTCAGCTTGGATCCCAATAGACAATAGTAGATACTCAATCAACAAGGTAACTTTAATGCGAACTCTTCCCATTGCTTTCTCTTATCATCTTTGCTCATCTTTGTTTTCCTAGGTTGTTAAAGCATTGTCGGACGTTATAAATCGTTGTGGTGTTGAAGAATTCTCTCCTACTGAATCTGAATTGTGACCTTAGTTGGCAAGATATGAGAAGTTCTATCTATTGAAGGCTAAGTTATGCTTTTCTTGATAATACATTGGATCTGTTATAAAGTTAATGGTGAATTTATTATTTAATCCCTTGTTCCCTCTTCCCATTCTGAGTGTCTCTTTTTTTTTTTTCTCCCATGTCATTTTAGAAACCATCAATATCAGTTTGATAACATGTTAACTGATGATCTGGATTTTATATTAATTCCAAATTTATTGTTTGACACCATAAAAATGTTTATATTTAGAATTTAATCATTGTTCCAAATCCTTTCAATTCTATAATGTAATTTGCACTTTGACCAAATTTAGATATTGTGGAAGAGTGATATGGGAAAAAACCCTTATCAAGTGAAAAAGATAAAGAAAGTCGCAGAGAAATCGTGCTCTGTCGACAATCGGAAATTCTAAACAGAAAAACTAAATAAAGATAAAAGACAATAATAATGATTTCATTGATTGAATAATGAGAATAACAATATAATAATAGAGATACGGGAGATATTTCCGAAGATATAAACGTATCAACTCCCCCGCGGTTAAAATCCATCTTGTTCTCAAGGTGGGAACCACGACACAACGAAGAGCGACGCGAACAGAAGCTTTGGCGAGCTCTCCCCTCCTGGATCAAATGCACACCGAATGGTTAAACGTCTCCCTTCACCAATTCCTCGGCGACCAACTTGGTCGTTTGATTTTATATGTTAGAAGAATATCCACCAAATCACTAATTGATTTGGTGATTGATGATTTTATTGTGTTTCCATACATAGGATATTCTATAGCATAATTGGTACTTACCATGTCGAGCGTATTTCTTTGTAACAGCCCGCCCTCCTAGGATACAATAAATGCGGCGACTGCTACCAAAACGTACTTAAAGAATTCAACATAGGGTAGGGTTTCATTTAAAGGGACTTGACCTAGGTATTAAACGAACTATCAGAGCAGCAAGTCAAATGTTTAATCAAGAGAAAATAAATGAAGGATAAATAGTCGAACAAACGGTAGAAACAAAGTAATAGCCTTGATTCTTCAAAGATTCTTGAGTTTCAACTTCAATTCTTCTCAACAGATGAAGAAATATTGGAGAATAGTAGAAGAAAAATTGAGATAGAGTGTGAGAGAGGGGAGAGACGTGATTTTGGGGGAGTGGGGACGGTTTTTCTTTGATTTAGGTTTAGGGTTTTCTCTCTTATTTATAGAGTTCAAGAATATAATTCCACAATTAAATAAATAAAGATTTGGAGAAATATGGTGGGAGAGATTGGCGTTAATATGGGTGAGAAATAAGAGGGTTTCGAATTTTAGGCTATTTAATTAGCCTATGATTTAATTTAGATATTTCACGGAGTAGAATAAAATATCACCGAGTAGAATAAAAATAATAATCCTCCCCAAATAATTAGGAAGTGGCGTTAATTATTGATTCCTCCACAAGGAATCAATTTCAAATATTATTTAAAATAAGATATGACAAGATCTCCTTAGATATAGTAAGATATGCTAGGATATTTGAATTTATTCATGGAAGAGAATAAATAAGGGATCAAATAATATAATAAAATAATCCCTTCTCCCATAAATAGGAGATTTTCGAAAATCTCCTTAAAATAAGCATAGGGGTCGAAAATTTCATGGAATAAATAAGGAATAATCGGACTTTGGATTTAATTTAAATAATTATCCCAAGCAATAATTAAATCCAAGAAAAATAGGATTCTTATCCAATAAATAGGGGTAGTCGAAAATTCCAATTAAGTAATGATGCTCCTATTTAATCTCACTCATCCCTTAGGAAAATAATTTACCACAATATTATTTCGCCCCGCATCAAAATATTCACATAATCACATCACAAAATCCACCATTTTTAATTCCACTCCATCTTCACAACACATTGACCTTTCAACGGCCACGTCATATTTTCCACAAAATTGACTATTCAATAGCCACGCCATATAATCAACAAGTTTGACTATTCAACTCCAACTCAACTCCAAATCGCAATTAGGCCACAAAGAATCATGCAATAAATCACTCATCATTTAATTCACATACTCTATAGCATTAAAAGCATTTAATGCAAAAATTTTTATGTCTCGAAAATTAGGGTTCGAAAAAGTGGGGCGTTACATTCTACCCCTCTTAAAAGAGATTTCGTCCCGAAATTTGGTACCTTCATTGGAAGAGTTCCGAGTACGGTTCCATCATCTTATCCTCGAGCTCCCACGTGGCTTCCTCGTATTCGTGGTTTCTCCAAAGTACTTTTACACTGGCAATAGATTTGTTCCTCAAGATTTGAACTTTACGGTCCAAGATCATCCGGGGTCGCTCCTCGTAAATCAAATCCAGATTCAACTATACGATAGGGACAAAATGAGTTTTTATTTCTCTTTTTACTAGAATTACTATTGAATTTGTGATTGATATTTGAGGTTGCTCGGAATCGCCTCATTTGTCGTGCAAGCATAATATTTTGATTACTTTAATATATGCATATTATTTTATTGTAAATATTTTGTGTGTAGAGTACGTGTACAAAATATAGATTGAAATTGAAAGATACTAGTTTTAAAATGGGTGGTTTAAGAGCGATGAAAAAATGGGATGATTTGCTCTATAATTATTATGTATTCTGTTACTATAGTTAGATACCTGTATTTGACTGTATTAATATATTGGTGAGTGGATAGCATGGAGTATTAAAATTTCATGTAGTTTTATCAAATAAAAGATAAATCATTTAGTTGACATGTAGAGCCTTAGGGAGGGTACATTCATTTATTTTGCACGTTGACTATAAAATATGTATGAAATATGCCTAGACTTAAGTGAAAATATAAAATAGTACTACTAATTTAGGGATTGAATCATAATCACATTCCAAATCATAATTGAGGGACTGAATCAATTTGTAGCCATTGGCTTCGTTAAGTTAGATTTTAAATATACCTAATACTTTGCTTAATATTCTTAATCAGAAAAATAATTGGGAATCAAATACCACGGCTATATTAACCTATAATTGCTAAACAAATACAGCAAGGTATCTATCTATGCATATATAAAATGCGAGTTTTGGGCTTATTTTGAAATATTTATAAATTATGGGATGAATTTGAAAATTTATAAAACATGTCATAATCAATGTAGAGCATGAAAGGTCATAAAATTAATTATAAATGTGCATTGATAATTCAGCCATGGATATCAATTTATAAAATGGGGGTTACGAGTCCTAAAATCAGCTACAAATTTCCGGCTGCATTCTACAAAATAATTATAATAAATGTGCATGGATGTTTAGTAACTGTCATTTAGATTTAACAGGTCCTATGCAATTCAAAGTTTCAAACATTTAAGAGGATAGTAATTTCAAAAACTAGCAAAAAAATAGCAACAATATGTCATTCGTCACACTTCAAAAAAACTGTAAAATAAATTAATGTGATTTAAATAGCAATATGTCATTAATCCTTAGCCACATCATTTGTAACCACCAACAATTGCAGCAATATATGGCATTTTGTCATATACAAATACAAATTAGTCGTTTAAATAGCAGTTACAAATCCATAATCCTAAAAATAAAATACCATTTTGACTTTATAGTACAACATAATGACCATATTAATGACCATTGATGTTATAAATAATGGCTAATGTTCAATGCACGACTCTATAAATACAAGACCAAAAACTTAACTCAAAATCATTAGCGGTGAGGTTAGCCTATTTACGTAACAACAAAATTGTTGGATGCTCAACGCCGCCACCATGGTCCGCTTAGAGAATCATCTCCTCAAGTGAGGGGTAGGACGGCATGGTCCGCTCAGAGAATGATCTTCTCAAGTGAGGGGTAGGACATGCAGAATCAAGAAAGAGTATCAAATATGCAGAAACGAGGAATCGAGAAAAAAACCCCAATAATGATCTCTTTAAGAAAGGATCGACGGTTTTAGCGTCCGATCTACGGTGGGGAAACAAATATGAAGAATGAAATGGCAATGGTGGTGGTGCAGAGGTAGAAGCCGTGAGTGAGGGCTGCTGGCAACGAGCTTTACCTATCGTCAGCAGGTTGGATTGGCAATGGAGAGAGAGTTGAAAATTAGATGAGATGTAGAAAATTTGAGATTCTATTTAGTTTTGAAATTTGAATTTTATTTATTTTTAAATAAGACGGATTAAATTGGTGAAATGTTGACTGATTGACAATTAATGAGATTAATGGGCGTCAATTCATTCTTAATTTATGGGATTGATGAATGGAGCAATTTAATATGTCCACATATCAATATATTTTGAATTTTCTATCTTCCAAAATATTGATAATGTCAATTATGTTGTTTGAATGTTTTTTCTAAAGTTTTAGCTGTTTTTTATTCTCCATAATTAAATAAATTACCATTTACATATACTACTCTAATTAAGTAATTTATCAATATTTAATAATTAATTAAAATAAATATATTATTTATTACTCCGTTGGGTTTAATGTAATACAAATTAAAATAAATATATTATTTATTACTCCGTTGGGTTTAATGTAATACAGTAAAAAATCTCTCTAGAATTTGTTGTTAATATTTAAATTAACAACAATAAAATGTGTATTAAATATTTATTTTATTTTTATTTTTAAAGTTCGTATAACTATATCGTTTTTCATATTTTTTTTATTAATCAACAATATTAATATTAACTCGAGAAAAATAAAATAATGGATCGTGCCACGCACACGTGGGTGATACTAGTTAACATAATCAACAAAAATAACCATATAGGCATAATCGCATAAACAAGTACTCCCTCCGTCCCATAGAGGAACCGGTTGAACCGCTAA
This sequence comes from Salvia hispanica, assembly GCF_029641045.1. Lineage (NCBI taxonomy): Eukaryota > Viridiplantae > Streptophyta > Magnoliopsida > Lamiales > Lamiaceae > Salvia > Salvia hispanica. The sequence goes on along the minus strand of NC_142696.1, from coordinate 17,339,907 downwards.
CCGGAAACCGATTTAATATTAAAATATTTTTTTTACTTGGTTTATGAGGTTTTGCTTTGAGAATTGAGATTAGTTCACGTAATCAATTAACTCAATTAAGAATTCACAACGTCAGCGTCGTTTCCACTTCCAACCTTCCCACTTCTCCCTCCCATTTCTCCCTCGATTCTCCACACCTCCGCCGCCGTTCCAAATCGCCGCTCCAAATCGCCGCTCCGACTTGCTGGGCTCCCTCTCAGACGGTTTTTAGAGGCAAACCGGACCGGAATGCCTACCGGTTCGCGGCCGAACCGGTTGAACCGGCCGGTCCGGTCCGATTTTTAAAACATTGTGCTTATCTTATCTCTTTCTTTTTCATCCTTATGTCCATTCTTAAATTGTTTAAGTTTTTCAAGGATTGAAGAAATAAAATTTTCTTTTTTAAAATTAATGAAAATGGGGAATAATAATAATAATAATCTTCTTAAATCTGTTTAGATGCAAAAAATCTCAATCCATGTTTAAATCGATAATTAAGTATTAGAAACATTTATGGAGTATTTAATTAGTTAAATAATAACATTTCCATATGATCCAAGATATAGAGAGAATATATAGTTATACAGTCCCACTCTGCAGGTTATATAGTAGTACTACATTTATAACCATCCATCTAATTAATTAAAGGCTAAGTTTACACACACCAACTCGTTATATACATGAGATCTAGAGAGAGAGAGAGAGAGCAATTCCATTAATTTGACTTTTGATAGAGGAATACATATTGAGGGACAGATACTAACTAAAGCTAGCAAAGAAAATGGGAAACAAGAGTGGTTTGATCTTCTTCTCTCTCATTATATTACAATCAAATGTATCAGCCTACCAAAACTACACCGTCGGCTCGGATCCACTTTTACTGCTTGTCCTTAGCTAAGAGCACAACACCAACATCCGTATTCTTAGCTAAGGACAAGCTCAAGGGTCCCACCATTCTATTATTCAATTTAAATACTCCAATTATTAAAAACATTTCTACATTATAAAAATACATTAAAAAATAAAAAGTACATAATTAAAATACTAAAAAATAAAATACATAATTAAAATCCTAGAAAATAAAAAAAATACATAATTAAAATCCTACAAATTAAAAATTATACACGTGGAAGACTACTCCTCTAACCCCAATTGCCTCTTGAGACCCCGGATCATTTGCTCATGTGTTGCAAGTTGCTCTGAAGTCATCCGAGACGTATCGTTCATATAGAGTTGACTCAAGATGGCCCACAACGTGTTGTTCGGGGGTGGAGGAGGCACAAAGGGAGCGGGGGCGGCGGGCGGGGGCTGATGGAGTCGAGGCGCGACGGCGGGGGCGATTGGCCGCCGCCTTCTTCCTTCCTTGCAGGCAGGAACTGCTCGGGCCAGCGTCGGGGCTACCCAAGTTAGCTCCGGCAAGCTGGGTAGCCACATCATCAGAGACGCCGTCGGATAGGGCAACCGACCTGGACCGTTTGCTGAAGGAGCTGGAGGAGGATGCTGTTATGCCGCCCCTATACTTCGGATGTTGGCGCCCCTCTGCCAACAATCGAGGTACTTGAACGGTTTGAACTCCTCCCGTTGGTATGCCGCCAAGGCGGCAGTGATGATGTCGAGCTCGTTCGTGCCACTCCCCGCCGACCGCTCTTCCTCGAGGTAAATCCCCTGGAACTTTCCGATTGCCTCGTTGCATCTGAAGATGCAATTGCGAACCATACTATCATTGCGATATATGGTTCCTGCCGGCCGGGTTTCATTGTAGAGGCGAGTGATGCGCCACCAATAAGTTTCCCCGGTTTGGTTCGTGCCGACGTCCGGATCTTCAGAGACTACCAAGTAGGCTTTGAACATCGCCATCATCTCACCCGAAGTGTACGGGGTGCGGGTGCCACGAACAGGAGGAGTAGGAACAGAAGTAGAAGTAGGAGTAGAGCTACTGCTCCCTCCCGATCTGGGTTCGGGTGCCCACCCGAACCCGGGGGCGTTAAGGTCATGCAACGGGTAAGGACGGTAGCCACCCGCAGCTTGCGAACCTTGAGTTTGAGGAGGGGCCGTAAATTGGGTTTCCGGACTATATCCGGCCTCGGAGTTGAACCAATCGTGGTTCCAACCGCGATTGCCGGATGGGTGATCGCCGGAGCCGGACATTGTGTAGTGTGGTGGGAATTTAGATGAGAGAGTATGAGGAAAAAAGATAAGAGAATGTAGATGAATGATGATAGAATAGATGAAAATGTGATTTTTTTTTTGTGTTGAAGTGGGGGTATTTATAGATGAAAATGTGAATTTTGGGAAAAAAAATTGAAAAATAAATTAAAAGTGGGTAGAAAATGGATATAATTTTTTGGGAAGTGGGAAAATATTATTTTTTTATTTAAAAACATTTTTTTTAAATAAATTTTGAATTTTTTTTTTAAAAAAAAGAATTTGCCAACGGCTAATCGGAGCGTGCCACGTAGGGCTGCTCAGCGGCACGGACGGATGAGCTCCAGCGGCGGATGGACAGCACCGTGATCTGCGGCACGGACGGACGAGCAGCGTCCTTGCTACCGCTGCGGATGCTCTAATGCTCTTATTTCAATTTTATTTTTTTTAATAAATGTATCTCAAATTCTATCAACTCATTTATTCACTCAGTTTAGTTATCTATCCATGATATTATTAGTCTATACATATATAAAATGAGAGTTTTGAGAAGTTTTGAATAACTATTTTGTGCAAGGAATGTAAATGCAATAAATAAAAACTGCAAAAGTAAATTTTGATTAAATAAATTTAGCTGTGAAAATATTTTAATGTACTAGCAGTTATAATGATTATTTCCATTAATTGCTTTTAATTCATTTCATTCGGTAGTAATACACTATTCTTTATAATTATGAAATAGTTAATTGAGCCGTTTATTCTTCTATTCAAATTTATCATTTTTACACTACAACAACACATTGGACATGTTGAATACATTGGATTATGTAATTTAATCACAGTTGATATTCGACTACTACAGTCATAATTTCAATTAATGTGAATTACACTAAAGATAAATTTTCGGTTAACTAATTAAAAAAATGAAACTACCACCAATCAAATGTGAGTTACACATAATAAATTTCAATATGAATACTATTAAGAAAAGCCTCTATATATATGCCCTATATTATCTCACAAGTCCAAATATTCACACACCAAATATTCACACATCATACATTATACTTCCTCCCACGGTAATCAACTTCCCCAAAATTTTGCAAAATTTCATGTATCCAACGGTATGGTATCATTTCTAGCTTATAATTCTTTCCTCATTGCGATCTCTATACATGTTGCATCACTGAATTTTTTCTATAAAAAAATTGTGATTATTTATCTATTTTAAGCACTATTTTTGTGCAATTATTATGTTCCTAATATGTGATCTTATCAGCGAAAAATGAAATTATGGGATTTACCTTTCTCGATGATCTACATCCTAACAATACTTCTGAGTCATCAAAAGACCCGTGAAAGACGAAGGACATGGGGTGTTGTGACTACAATAAAGAGTGAGTGAGACTGAGATGGAAGATATTGACGTTGACAACGAGCTGATTGCGGCAACTACTAGCAAGAAATCTTCAAGAAACAAGGATGTAAATGGTGTAAATGGTTAAAATTGGCACGAGGAAAAAACAAGGATAGAGCATTTCTAGAAATTTGTGTAAATTTTTCTAATTGGATTTTTCTCTTTTCTCTTTGCATTAAGTAAATATATGTAACCTATAACATGATTTCTAAATTTCCATGCCTAACTATGATTTCTAAATTTCCATGCCTAACTAAAATATGTTTGCACACCTCAACTTTCAAATAAATAAATTTAATTAAAAGTTTTAATATCACACTTTATTCATACTCCCAAATTATATATATTTATGATTTTATATTTCTTATCATAATACTTATCACAAAATACAAAGTTAATATGAAGAAAAATCAACGAGTCGTGCAACACACGGGGTTGATACTAGGGTTTAGGGTTTAGCTAATAATAATCAATTAAGATTATGAATTGAATATGATTATACATGATTTCTAACGCTTTTTATTTATATCATAAAATAATATATGTTTTAATTACTATTTATTAGGTAGATAACTGTTCTTTCATTTTTTGTGATGTATAGTTGCATTTGAAAGGTTTTAGAAATTGTTAGTGATCTTTATCTATAAATACATGTTTTATCACTGTGCAAACCATAAATGAGGCGGAGCAGGTGTCATATGAGAGAGTGAAAGACGAAGAAAAAAAGACGTGAGTCGGAGATAGTGGAGAGAGAGTTGTGCAAAAGATGGTAAAAGGCAAAGAGCACTTTTAAATCCTTTTTGAGATCATTCTATTTTAGTGATATTATTTCATATCTAAGTATTTTCTTCATGTTAATTTGTTTTATTTTTTCGTCTAGGCTACAATATTTTATTTTTTACAAATAAAGAAATCACATAAGTTGTTGACTATCTATAATATTTTGAAGCTACAGCTTTACACATTCGTCGCCAATTTCGTCACTTCCATAATTTTCATGCAAAGAAAAACACCTAACAACGAAATGGCTAAAGGAAGCAAAGAAGACAAAAATCATAAATATCACATTTGCATTTGCGCATATGCATAAATCATCAACTTAGAGATTAAGGAGAAAAATAAGGCTGAAGAAGAGTCGGTGATAGATGTGGTTTGTGTTTTTTTGTTTGTTTTGTTATTCATTATTTATCTTTTTATGGCGATATTATTGTCCTAATTATATCTTGTAGTGGTATATTAAATAATTATACCAATTGAATATTGATGGTAATTTAATATTAAAGTATGTATGTATTAAGTATGGTAATTTTCTTTGTTGTAAAGACCTATATAAGTGTTGTAATTAACAAATATTTCATGATGATTTAATTTAAACTTATTTAATTTTATATCGTTAATCTATATTGTGATTATAATGCATTACATTTTATTTTTTAATCTCGTAATGATGTTATTTTTTATTTTATGTTACTTATTCACAATGTCTAATTAATAAAACAAAAATATTTTGTATCGCGCATAGCGCGTGGGCTAAAACTAGTTAGGATAATGATCATGATATATATTTATGGTCTGTGCTATATTTCTAATTGGTATGTTCGGTGCAAAATATAGATATCATGCTAATTTTATGTAAACTAAAATAACTTCAATAGTATATATGCACAAACTGACAATAGGAAAGATGGAGGATAACTTAGTAATTTTGTTCCATTTGCCATAAAAATAACTTCAATATTATATATGCAGATACCACTACTTTTGTCACCTTTTTCTCCATAAAGTCAAATAATTTCTAAAAATCTGTATCCTATAAATATGAAATGTTTAAATTTTTTTAATTAATACTACTATACCTTTTATCCTCAAAATTTAATATCATTTCTATTTATAGAATTTTATTACTATCATTTTTCTTTTTTATATTTCATCAAATTTTCTCTCTTTCCATCTCCTACTTTATTAATTACATATTAAAAAATATATATTTCAAAATTAAAACTAATTTTTATAGACTAATAGAGTACCATTAAATAGCATATTTATTTTCATAATTAATGCATTTAAATTAGTACATATGCTATACTCGCTTACAATCAAGTTTTGTTCATAAAAATAATCCATTTTTTGTCAAAACACCCGTTCTCTAGATTTTAATTTCATTTTAATTATAATTCTACTTTTCAACTTTCACGTTGACTAGTCTCACTTCAATGATTCCATCCATATATCATCATTCGTTAGTTCAATCACAATTTTTCATCTTTGACTTTTGGTTTTAATGATATTTTTCAATTTTACTGTTGACTAATCTCACGTCAATCGAAATACCATTAATTGGTAGTTTGGTACAAAACAATCATTCAGCATCATTATAGTCATAATTCAATTTTGCATCTCATATTTCATTTATTTTTCTCCAATTTCAAACTTTTGTTTAAATTTTGGAATATTGACACCTAACATCATAAAACTATTTAAAAATTTATTTTTTTCTATAAACTTTAAACTTGGCGTATAATATCACAAACTTAATAGTTGTTTAATTTTTCCACCAACGAAAAAATCTGGCTACATTTTATTTACCACTAAGAAATGATGATGTGATTTCAAAGTCCCTAGATGCCAAATATGATTATCTATCTCATTTTTTAATTTAGTCAGATTTTATTGCTAGTGGGAAAAATTAAACAACTATTTAAGTTTGTGACATTACTATGTCAAGTTCAATATTTGTGGAGAAAATAATATTTTGAAAAGTTTCGTGATATTAGACATCAATATCCTTTAAATTTTTGTATTTGTGAAATGAAAAAGAAATATTATACTTGCAAAATAACTTAAATCAAAATTTAAAAATTATATTAACTAAATATAAAAAAATGACTAATTTAAATTTCGAAAATGATTTTAAGAAAGACAAAACAAATTTCAATGAAAGTGTGCCCAAATTCCTTCAGTTTGATTTTAATGGATAATGATTAATGACCATGACATGTATCATGTTTTGTAGTTATATCTAGTTGATGCATTTGGAATTTAGCTATGAATTTATCATATATTTATTTAATGATTTTAGTGGAAAATATAGAATATTATGTTAAATTTTATGTTGACTAAAATAACCTCAACAATATAATTTCTCGGGTAGGAGTGAGAAAGATAACGTGACAATATTGTACTTTCATTTCACTATTTATGTTCAACTTCCAAAGTTATTAATCTAATCCACCAAAATGAGAGTTTAATTTTCTAGGTTGAAATATAAGTTTTAACTCGCGCTTGCTCGATCCACAAAATTAACATGGATGATTCACTAAAACTAACTCTTAACTTGGCTACATACCAAACACTGTTAGTGCTATATAACAACTCTGAACTTACTCTGATATAACTATCAAATATTATTCTTATTTATATCAATATCTTGATTCTTATTGTGATTCTATCACAATTTTCTGACATCACTATTTTTCTTTTCTTTAATTATAAATATAAAAAAAATAAAGAAATATTAGTGAAACTTATTTTATACTTCACTAAAATATATACTTTATGTGTGTAAGACACCAATAGTATCTTTTATCCATCTCTTAATCATTTCGTATGTACACAATTCATAGATATCACACCACTTTTTATCTCATCTGTTATTCGATAAACCACACATGCTACCATTCATCGCTTAACTATCTCTTATCTAATGAAGTATATATTGTAATTTTCATGTGAGGTTTTATTTTTATTATTATACTTTCTTGGTGAGGGTGTTTCACTATTGAACTATATATGTTCTTAATTAGATGTTGTTGATGCGTGTTTGTTATTTTTATAATTTTCATGCGAAATTTTATTTTTATTTTTATAATTTCTTGATGACGTTGTTTAACTATTGAACTATATAGGTTCTTATTTATAGGGTGTTGATGTGTGTTTACTTTTTTTCTGTTAGATATTTAAAAGATTTTAATCAATATTTTTGGACTAATTTTAATAAACGTTTTTTTATTTCATACTTTTGATGCATATAATTTGATAGTATTATATACCCTTCACAAGAAAATATAATATGTTGTGCATTGTTCGGGTGAGATAGAAATTTAATATACCCTGCATTGCACAAGAGAAATACTACTAGTTATGGTAAAGACAGTGAGTATAAGTTATTTTAGTAGTAGAGGAGCTAAATTTGAGGTTAAAACTCTCAAATTCGAGTTAACTTCTAAATATTTTATACTCCCTCCGTCCCGCTACAAGTGAGACGCTCCAAATCGAAAGTTACTCGTGCAAGGTAAATTCAACCACCTAAAGGGAAGTGAAAACACTAGAAATAAATACAAATATGACAACCTTTGATTAATGTGGGAGTCAAATTTTAGAGTAACTACTTTTCAACAAAACCGAGGGCGTTTGCCTATGAAACATGCTTCATAAACGCCCTTTATAAACTATACAAGTTTTATAAAATGAGGCCAAGTTGACATGCATGATGTGCTGACGCCTGACGTGGATGATACCAATTCCAAACATGCTTGACAAGTAATGTGACAACAATTGGACTATGTAGATTTGCCTTTTAATATTAAGTTCCAAAGCCTGATCTACTTGAAAATACAAAAACAATAATTTAAAAGGAACGAGATAACTTACAATTACTATAATAAGGCCAACTTGTAATTAAGAGGCGCTTAAACTATGAAAAAGCGATTCACGAACTTCCAATATGAAGAATAATCTTCATTCCTTGTCCAAAACCACTTGATCCAACTACATTAAAGAATGCTCTAATCTCAACCACCTCATACACCAATGTTACATTATATGATCTTTTTTTGATTCGAATAGGACTTTGGATATTGTATCCTATTTTTGGTGTTCTATTTGTGTAACATTTAAAAAAAAATCATTTTTTTTGTTACCAAGATATCCCTCATGCCGACAACTAGAGGACTAAATCCTTTATTCCAATGGTCAGAGTACTAAGTGGTACAGGTCTGCCAAATGATTTGCTCTATGCATATGGATGGGGATTGAACCCCTAACCTCATTCTTAAGGGACGGGGTGCCGAACCAACAATTTCTTTTTAATTTTGTACTTGTTAATTATGATTAATTGTACTCAATTATGATATGGAGTATGATCATTTAATTTCAATTTGTGTAGTAGGACACGGGTGTCTAGTAGAAAACACCAAACACACTTTGGGAAGTTGTGGTCACTTAGTTGAAATCTATGACAAACCAATGTGAACAAATTTCAAATTTGTCCTATCAAAATGTAGCCCATAGAGAGCTACAAGGCTGGGTTAGGACAAAAAGGATGATGCACCTCTGTATATCCACTTGAAACTTATTTATGTGTGTGTTTTTCATATATTTATAAAATGTGCATAACTCACATCTTCTTCATCATCATCATCATCATCATCATCATCATCATCATCATCATTCTCTATAATTAAGAAACACAAAATCCCAAAAGGGTCATTGAGTTTTTGCAGTTTACATAAAAAAGATTGCTACAAAATCTAGTTTTTGTCTCTGTTTAGTTTCTCATCACATCATGGCAAAGGTGCATCCGCAGCTTGTCTCTTTATGCACTTCATCAAAGCAAGAAGTGTTCACTCTTTGGATGAAGTCTCTAATCATGAGCACCAACGGCTGTGCTGTTTTCGATTCCAACGGTTGTATCGTGTTTCGTGTCGACAACTATAGCCACAGATGCACCACTCAAATCTGCATCATGGATGCCATAGGCAAAGTCCTATTGACTATAGTTAAAAAGGTAATTTAATTTCTTAGAAACTCAAAATAAAAATTTATTGATTTCATCATGTAATATCATATATTTTGTATAGCAGAAATTCTCCATATTTAAAACATGGGAGGGATACAGATCAACAACAAGCACAGAAGGCGGGAAGAAGAAGCCGGTGTTTCAAGTTCGAAAACTCATGGGAATCAGAGCGTTTCTCAGATATTTGAGAGGTTACTCAATGTGCAAAGCTTTGATCAGAGTAGGCGAAGATAAAGTATGCGAATACAGAATGGAAATTAAAAGTTGTAAGCAATCTTGCCGAATAATTGATGCTCATGGTGGCCTTGTTGCAGAGGTGAGATCAATGTATATGATTATCTTGATTAAATAGTTTATTATTAGTAGTTTATAACTATGTATGTTTTGGTATGTATAGGTTAAAAGAAAGATAACAACAAGTGGAGTCGTTCTTGGAGAAGATGTGTTAACAATGGTTGTTGAACCTCATATTGATCACTCTCTTGTTATGGGATTGGTGCTTGTCATGTGAATCTACTGGATTATTTTATTTTTCAAGAGTGAAGAAGATCCATTGTTTTCAATACAAGGATCAGGCTCGGAAATGGCATCACATGATGCTCAGATCCCATTCAATGTGTTGTGTTCGGAGGAATCAAGGACAAGAGGTGCAGTCATAAACAATCTAGCCCACTGATTGATTTCTGTAATATAAATTACAATTCATTGAATACCAATTACAGACATCAATATGTGGTTGTTAAATTTTTTATTCTCTTTTAAGTTTATCCTATAATTAATTTATTGTACTCCATAATTTACTCCCTTCGTCCTTTAAATTATTAATAATATTGTTTTTAGCAAAAACGGAAATTGACTCAAGTAATGTGGTACAACACAAAATGTAATACAACTCAACTAATATGGAAAAAAGAGAGCAAGTATTACTTACAACAAATAAAGTATCCAAGTATGAAGTTCAAAAGAAACACACATTTTATCAATGTAGTTAATTTGTGATACACACATCGGTGATATCTCTGCAGAATCGTGAAAGGTGTGGCTTGACTATTGGGACTGTTGGTTCATCATGGGCTGCTTCACCATCTCTTGCATCACTGCTCACACTAAGACTGGTGTAGCGGCCCACCCCGGCTAAGGATAGCCCAAGGCAGGTGGGGTCTGCGACTGGGGGTGGGAGATAAGAAGCGGAGAGAGAAGACGTGGGAAAAGACGTACAATAAATGGCAGTATTTAACTTGACTCGAAAATAACTGAAGAAAATAAATGTATTTAATAATACAAATCAAAGCAATGGAATAATTATCTCAAAAGTATTTAATGTCATCAAAACAACTAAGGTAATAATTGTCTTGAAATAGTTTAGTATGGCAACAAAAAGAAAATATGGCAGCAGAAATATCGTCCAAGAGAGTCATGAGTGTTGCCCATGTATGAAGACCCGGCGCACTCGGTTTCCAACAGCTTCTACACAACATCCGCCGCAACCATCACCACTCAACTTGCACATAAAGAAAACATATGTAGGACTGCGCAATGGATGACATAATCGTTTAAACATTTTTGGCATAGCTCACTGAGTATATCAAGTACTCAGCCTTGCATATGTTTTCTTTATGTGCTGGTTGAGTGGTGATGGTTGCAGCGAATGTTGAGTAGAAGTTGTTGAAACCCGAGTGAGTTGTGTCTTCATACATGGGCGGCACCCATGGCTCTCTTGTACTATATTTCCGCTGCCATATTATCTTTCGGTTGCCATACTATACGATTTTCCATGAAAATTATTACCTTAGTCATTTTGATGGCATTAAATACTTTTGAGACAATTATTCCATTGCTTTGATTAGAATGATTAAATACATTTCTTTTCTTCATTTATTTTCAAGTCAAGATAAAAACCACCATTTATCGTACGTCTTTTCCCCCCGCTTCTTATCTTCCACCCCTAGTCACAGACCCCACCTGCCTTGGGCTATCCTTAGCCGGGGTGGGCCGCAAAAACTGGAGTACTGATGCAATTCTTGCCGCAAGAAATGATCCAAGTCGCCTTAGTCGTGCTTAGACTTCGAATGCATTTCTTACAGCAAGAATTGATCCAAATCACCTGAGTCGTACTTGGAATTCTAATGCATTTCTTGCCGCAAGAAATTATCTAAATCGCTAGAGTCGTACTAAGCATTCACTCCTGTCGAGCAGCTACCCACAAGGCTTCCAGGCATGTCATGAAGAGAGGTGATATGGTTGTGCTTGGTGTAGAGGATTCCATAACCTGGTTTCTATGAAAAAGGCATGCAAATTAGTGCAAGTCACTTATAAGACTTTTTATAAATAAATCAAATTTTGTAAAACAAGACTCATTTATAAGGATATACCCCTATATAATAAAATTAGAATGGTCCAGCATACCCAATAAGAACACATTCAGTGCAGTGTTCACACATCGACTGTTCCAACCTCTCCGCTCGTTCGATGACCCCTTCAATTTTCTCCTCCTCACCCTCTTTACTGCCCTCATTAGGCGATGCACGAGCGAGGGACCTGCATCGACTAGTATTTCACCGCCTTCCTTGCCTATCCTTCTTGTGTTCAGGAAGAAGGTTGATGCCTCCCGCATTCCACTTGATGTTGGTGTCGAGTAGCCTCACCTAAATAATATCAGTTGAGAGAGTTATATTAGTTCACACCACAAACATAGTATTTCAATTAATAACATGGAGTAATTTTTATGTTAAGTTACTAATTTATGAAAAGATATAACTTGTTAAATCAAATTATTTGCAATATTGCATGTAAAATTTGAATTTAAACAACTAATACTCCTCCCATCCAAAAAAAATAGACAAAGTTGTAAACGACACGAATATTAATGCACAATTGATAAAATAAGAGAGATGGAGGGAAAAATGTGGTGGAAAGTAGTGTTAGTATTGGTTCAAACTTTCCATATTGAGAATTAGTTTAATTTTTGGTGCACGGTCCAAAATGGTAAAACTTGTCTATTTTTTGTAGACGAGCGGGGTACTATATAAGATATTTAGCATAACACTGATGAATAATATAGAAATAAGAAAAACACACCTGAAGTGCAAGCTGATCCACCGTCTTGGAGGCCCCGACAGCGGCCGACCAAGCGAGATCCTTCGTCCTCTTCGCGTAGTCTCCGCCGTCTGGGTAGCTAACCCCATCAATCTCCTTACAACCACCTGCTATACCACAAGTCTGTATTAATGATTTAAAAAATGAAGCAGAGATGGAAGAAAAGAACAAGCTCTAGACCTTTTTGGGTTGCATTGCGAGCCAAGGTGCGAGGAAGGACCTTCCAATTGAAGAGCTTTCGTGAATCCTTTCCGCCTCTCCACCAAGACAAACTCACCCCTTGCTCCTCTTTTGGAGTTGGGGCGAGTTTGTCCTTTGGGCACTTGCGTTTCCTCGACTATCTGCATGTATACAGGGTACTCGCATTGCTGACTTCCTCATTGTGTGAGATGATGAACCCGTCGTGGCTGCGTTATCGACACTCTTAGTCCAATCTGCAGAGAGTATGCGACACAGGAGATTCGATGCCAACCGTTGGCAAAAATAATAGAAAAATAAAAATTAGATAACCAATACATACAAGATAGTTTGATTCAAGTTCAACATCAAGAAAATTCAAATCATATCCACACTTATTTGAGCTATGATGATGCACAAAAATAGGATATACCTTTCTCCATTAATTTCATGATATCTTCAATCAGATTTCTATTTGGAGACATGATTTTTACACGTATAGGCCTATGGAAATTTGTTCAATTGAGAACCATTGAAATAAAAAAATTTGAACCGTTTACACCGAATCTATAATGTTTTGCATGCACTAATATACACTTATGTGTGTGAAGTAGCATCAAATGGACAAATAAATGGAAAAGAACAAACTATATAGTTTTGGCTATGTTTTTAAAAATTTTCAGGCATCACCACATATAGATATATAAAAAGGAAAAAGAAAATAAATAGAAAGAACAAACATCGACATTTTAGCTTTAGGTTTTTAAATGGAAAGAGCAAACGGCGACATTTTAGCTTTAGAAGGCACGAAAAATGTGTCACCATTTTTCATAATAGAGCAAAAAAGAAGAAAATTAAAAAGAACAAATGACCTTGTTTTTCCTTACGTTTTAAAAATAATAAAAGAGAATAAACGACGCCGTTTTGGCTTTACGTTTTAAAAAAAAAGTTTAGGCAAGGCCGCTGTAACGACCCGCCCATCTAGGGTATAATAAATGCGGCGATCGTTATCTAAACAGACTTAAATGCATCAAAAATCATAGGCTAGGGTTCCATTTGATAAGAGATTTTCACCAAAGCATTTAATGAACAATTTAATAGGAAAAGAATTTATGCTTTAGCAAAGAAAACCAATAAAAGGCTATCACCATAAATGCTCCAAAGTAGCAAAGGTTCCAAAATATTTCTAAGTGTTCTATACCCAAAATATACCCACGAAATAACAGTATTTATCCCAACAAAAGATCATAAGTTTTCATAAAAACAGCATAGCGGAAGCGACCAAGAAAGAAGTGAGGCTATGTATGAGGACACAACGACACCTTAAGTACCAACAGATCATCTTATTATTCTCTACTCAACACCGCCGCCCGCTCGTCACCACTCAACTTGCACATAAGGAAAACACATGCAGGGCTGAGTACGATAAACATACTCAATGGGCTCATTGCCGAAAACAGTTTTTATCACAATTATAGTTATCATGCCATTTTCAAGTGTCCATCGGGGTTTTAACTTTAGAAAGACCCGAGGCACCAAAATATCTTCTTTCTCAAATATCACGGTCGCGCAACCATTTTTCTCATAGACGTTTACCATATCCTCATTCTACATGACAAGGACTGCGGCCGCAATCCAGGTCACTAGACCGGCCAACCCGTACGCCAGCACTCGGTCTAACATTGGTGTACACTAACCCAAGTAGAGTTTGCGGCTCTACATGGATCCGAATTCGATTATAACAATAGTGGCATAGCCACGAGGGATAGGCACGACAAAACAAATCAAGGCATGATAACACATCTTTCATTCTCATCAATATCATTTTAGGACAATGTCCTTATTTTAAAAGAAAGCCCACCTCGTAGGTTTAGCTCGATAGAATTCTCTTCTCCTTGTTTATCACGCTGAGAGCGCGAAGTATCACCTTTAAATTAGGCGTATCACAAATCAGTTTCAATCATGGATTTCAGTATTATGCATGATCCCACGTTTCTTTTTTTTCCCAACGATTATTTTCAAAATCATCAATATCACAATCAAAGTATGATTAACATACCATTTTTATTTAAATACTCATCCCAAAATCACCAATAATTCGTATCACGCATGAGTGTTCCACACACACAACATACGCACACAATCATCACACTTGTGCACGCCGACCGAGGCGTGCACACACACACACACACACGGTCGAACACACACACACACACACACATCCATGCATCCCAATTTCATCAATTTATTTCCCCTCCACTCATCTAAATGCATGTGGACTCAAGAATACCGATTAATCGGTAGAAGAAGAGAAGATCAATAAATAAAGTACCTTTTCCAAAAGAACGAACGGTAGAAACAAGGAATTAGTCTTGATTCTTCAATAATCTCTTGAATTTCACTTGAATTCTTCTCAATTGATGAAGAAATCTTGAAGAAACTTGAAGAAAACTTGGAGAGAGAGGGGAGTAATTTTCGAGAATATGGGAGAAGTGGGAGACGCCGGTTTTTGTGATTTCTAGGGTTTGATCTCTTCTCCTATTTATAGAGTCACAAATAATATCCCAATAATTGATTAAATAAAAGATTTGGGAGAGATATGGAGAGATTTGAGGAGTAGTTGGCGTTGAATTGGTTGAGAATCATGGGGATTTCGAAAATTATAGGCTTTTAATTAGCCTATAATTTAAATTCAAATATTTCACGGAGTAGAATAATATATCACGGAGCAAGAATAAAATAAAATACTCCCCAATTTAATAGGAACTAGGCGTGTATTTCCTCTTCCCACAAGGAATAAATTCAAATCCTAATTTAATTAGGATATGACAATATCTTCTTAGATTTGGCAAGATATGCTAGGATATTTTAGCATATTTATATTTATTCATGGAATAGAATAAATAAGGAATCAAATAAATAAAATAATTCTCTCTTCTCCAATAAATGAGATTTTCGAAAATCTCATGGGAAAAATTATAGTGGTGGTTCGAAAATTCCATGTAGGAATTATAGAGTATTTGGACTTTGGATTTAATTTGGATAATTATCCCGAACAAATAATTAAATCCAAGAATAATATTATTTCTTCTCCAATTAAGATAGTGGCCGAAAATTCCACATGATTTAAATAAATGCTCCTATTATTTTTCTCACTCATCCCTTAGCAAAATAAATAATTCCCCACAATTATATTTCTCCGCATCAAAATATTCACATATTCCAAATCAATCATCTCTTCACTTTCACTTCATTTTCTCATCGTATTGACCTTTCAACGGCCACATCATTTTTCCACATCTTTGACTATTCAATAGCCACGTCAACATTTCAACAAGTTGACTATTCAACTCAATCTCCATTCTCATACGCAATTAGGTCACAAAGACACTATGCAATTAATCACTCATCAAATAATTCACATATCATAGCATTTAAGGCATTTAATGCAAAAATTTTATAACCCGAAAATTAGGGTTTGAAAAAGTGGGGCGTTACAGCCGCCTTTAGAAGATATAAAAGGAGGCACGGACAATGTGTCGCCATTTTGATTATATAACAAAATATGAGAAAAATAAAAAAGAGCAAACAACGTCATTTTGGCCTTACATTTAAAGAAAATAAAGAAGAACAAACGAGGTCAAAATCGTCATTTTGACCGTACACTTAAAAAAATAAAAAATGGTTCAAGCAACGCCGCTTTTAAAATATATAAAAAGGAAATAAATGGAAAGGAGAGTTGAATAAGAGAAAAATGAAATGACCAAACGACGTCGTTTCATCCCAATGTTTTGAAAAAAAAAATTGGCCCAGGCGACGCTGCAAGACGCTTCTCGGGCCATAAATAAAGGTACAACTCTAGAAACTCTTTTGACACCACAATCTACTTTAATACAATTTGCCTATTGTGACCATATGAATGCTAAAATATAGGAAAATTGATTAATACACGACAATGAAACTAGACCAACCTCAAGAAGCAAATGCTTGACGTTTCCAATATGGGCTGCCTCAATTGTATTGTTCCGCCAACGGCCGGAATAGCTTGGATCCAACCAGGGGCCGCATAGAAGGCTGCGAGGTTGACTCTCGATCCAGATAAGATGGCATATGACATCCACCAAGTGGTTCTTCCTACTATCCAGCCCTGGCACGGTACCCAAAGCCTGGCTCATGAAATTGTCAGACGCTTGAACATTATCATTAGTTAGAACAAGCAATCTTTTTCCAATTCCGGAACTTTGCAGCAGATACACCATCCGTAGTTCTCCCTTCTAGTGGTGGCCTCACCCATATCTCTTAGATTCGGCCACGAAAATGCAGCATATTTGTTGGAGATCACCCTCATCTGCCTCCCGATGATCTCTCATGCTGACTTCGTTACTTGCTCCTCTTCAGACCATTTTGAGGCCAACTCCTTGGAGAACTTGTATGACGCACGAGCAAACTCGTAGATATTGAAGTAGTTTGCCACTTCTAAAGAGCTAGTTGATGCACTAGCACCAGCACCTTCATCTCTAGGGTTTACCATGTCCCATGGAACTTCAGAACTGACCACTAGTTGGTCCCCTCTAGTGTCTCATCGACTCCACGAGTTAAGTTCCAGTTCCTCCAAATAGCATTTGCTATTACGTCATACACACTGGATGATGCCTCTAGCGCTGCAACAACTGCTGGCATATCGTCTTTGTTGTACAACAAAAACCAGTAGTTGTCTTCACGTGAGTCCGCCCTGCAAATAAAAATTCTCTCATAATTAGGGTTTTCCAAAAGAAAAATGTAAGTTCAGACCATATGTCATGAAAAACACTCAAAGTTAGTTACATAAAATTAGAATATGCAAATTTGTTGTAGTGACAACTTACACGAACAAGTAACCGCAGCAGTTGTAGTAGTGCCGACCATAAGCATCAAACCCAAGCAGCTCCATTCCTCGGATAGACTTACTCAGCTGGTAAGACACATCCCTCTCAATGGTGCACTCGGGGCAAATCCAATTACCATCGGACAATTGGCTGGTGACGACCCCAACGCATCTAGCATGGAACGCAGCAGGGCAGCCATCGCAGCAGATCAAGTTACCATCTGTTTTAGACAGATAGCACTCATCGCCGTTCCCATCAGCTACGAAGTCATTCAGAAATTCTGAGTCTTCACCGCTGCACTTCCGCTTATTCTTCTTTCCTTTGAAGCTGAAGTAGTCTCCGCCATGAGTGCCCTCTTGTCAGCCTCGGCCTTGAAAGCCTTTGATTCAAGCACGTCGTCGCAGAGATGGCGACTTTGGCTGGGGCCGGCATTGCGTAGTACTCGCTCTGGAAGAGCTCGAACTCATAGCGGTTCAAGCCAGGGATGTGCATTGGACTGTGGAAAAGGAGGTATTTGATGAGGAATACCGGCCACGTTATCAAGTCCAGCAAATCCCAGTTTAGAGACCTGCATTGTAAAATAGATTAGAAATGTTACCGATTAATTATTAAACTTCAACAAAATTCTTTACTAATTAATCGAGATTCAAATTAGTACAGAAACTGTTAGTTGTAGTTTAGAGAGCCTTAATTAACATCATGATATTAAATGTTTCTTGTTAACTATAGTATTAAGCTTTAACTATATTAGCCTTATACTTCACAAAAATTGTTGTTATAGTTTAGAGCCTTAACATCATGACATAAAATGTTTCTTATTCACCCAATAGGTCCGATGATTTGAATCTTCAAGAGAATAAATCATTTTCTGAAAATTAAAAATTTATTTTTTATAAAAAAATAAAAAAAAATTGAAGAAAACATCTTGATTATAGCGTTATAAATTAAATAAGATTTGTAAATTCTGATGGGATAAACTTACTGCACTTTTATTTCATTTGATTTCATAATGAGTAGACGAAATTGAAAAGCATAACATTTTTTCTATAAATGCAAATATTTGCTGCAATCCGATCCAATTAGAAAAATCAGACGAAATTGAAAACTTTGGTAGTATCATCTTTTAAATTTGTTTAAAACTAAAAATAATTTGAAGTCAAAGAAAAATAAACATGCAACATCTCAATTCTCTAGTAGTATGAGAAATGATACCTGAGGCAAATAGATGCATGAGTGAGGGATGTGAGATGTGCGTCGAACAGCGGCGTCGAGTCGTTTGCTGCTGATCTGGAACGGGCTCACAATGCGTACACCGAGAGGAAATCCACCATAGAAGCTCCGCCGATATCCAGACTGGTGGACGTCGAAGCCGGTGCTTGAAATTGCATGAGACAAGGGCATGGCATAGTCTCTCCTCAATTCCGCATCTGGATTTGTTGGTGTGATGGAGCCGCTATGATTACGCAATCGTTGTCCTCGACGATCTCCGCGGCGGTGGTGCTGGATTTCTCCGCCGCTTCGTTGAGAATCACGATTCAGATCAATTTCTCCGTTGAGGATGTAGTTCACTCCCTCGCTCAAGTCCAGACCAGGCAATCCACCACCTCCGCTGCTGTAGACGATGTTTCCGGAAACATTCAGATCGAAATTCCGGCCCGAATCCCGAGGATTTTCTAGATCTCCGTCAGCTGCATCTCCTCGGATACAGACCGTTGACGGAGGAAAAGGCCACCACGATGCCGGAGCAAGCGGCGCTGCCTCCGAAATCCTTCCTCATCACCTTGAGTCCGACGTAATCCATTTTTGCTTAGTAAATTAATTAAATTATCGGTGCTCAAACTCAAAACAACACATTGAAATGTAATTTAAAATCAATAGAGTTCATTCACTAAACTCGAATTGCAGTAGAATTTTTGAGAGCCAGAAAATACTTAAGAGCTGAAGAAGCATTTTGAGTTATGAGATAGTTCTGATAGTGCGAGGCTATTTATAGTAGTTCGACTATGGCAATTTACCACCTTTTTTTCTTTATATTTAAGATAAGAATCCAATTGATAGTAGTAATTCTTTTTTGTGGTAATAAAAACATTTTTATAAATAAATAAATATATATATATATATATATATGGATGTATTCAGGTCAGAACGCTAAATATTGTCAGAACGTCAAACCATGTACATTTTATGCACATATAATGTACCACCTCCATATGTAATAATGTACCACCCCAAAATAATGTACATCCCCATATAATGTACATTATATGGGGGTGGTACATTATTACATATGAGAGTTAACTTATATGTGCATAAAATGTATATGATTTGATGTTCTGACCGTAACACTGTTCTAACCGTAACACACCCCTATATATATATATATATATATATATATTTGAGATTTTTGGGCCTAATTGAGAATTGAGATGCAATCTCAGCCACCCATTCACAATCTTAGCGCGATGTCAACAACCTCTGGTTTATGTCAACAGGGGGGTATTTTTGTCATTTCAGCTCTAAAATGTTTCAGCTGTATTCAAAACACGCCGGCAAAACTCTCGAACATTTCTCTGAGTTCTCTCCCAAATTTCTTCTACAATTCTGCATCTTCTCTTCCCTTCGTCGCAATTCATCTCCTAATCTTAGACTTCGTTCAGTTTTCTACATCAATTAATTTCCAAAAATGAGGATCGAAGAAGTAGTTGAAGTTGAAGCACCGATTGTAGCCAGAAAAAGGCATTCCAAATCGGCGGTCGTTGAAGTGAATTCTTCAGGTTAAGAAATTGATTCAAATTTTAAGTATATTGCTTCGATTTTAGTGTATTAAAACAGATCTGGATTTGTTTTCTTCTGAATTCGATTTCTGCTGATTTTTTATTGTTGATTAGCGATGGTAGAATCGAAAGAGAGGAAAATCAACAAGGCTGCTGGAAAAAACGAAAGAGAACATGCATCTGCTTCCAGTTAAGGATTTGTTTAAATTTTTAAGATTATTGACATTTCATACAATAGCTATTGACATAGTTATGATAATAGACTTGTGTTTTCTATAAACAACATATACTTGTCATTGAGATGATATTGTATACTGTTGACATAGTGTATGCTTGTTTGGATTGCTGTTTACATTATAAACTTTAACAATTAATATAAAAGTAATAACATAATTATGTTTGCTTTAAACATGATATACTTGTTATTGACATAGTGTATACTTATTAGAATCGCTGTTGACATAGTCAAATTGACATAATAGTAACCAGATAATTATGTTTGCTATATATGAGATATACTTGTTATTGACATTGATTTATTATGTACTTTATCTATTGACATAATTTTAAGAATATACATGCACTTGCTGTCGATAGGGTATACTTGTTATTGACATAGATTTATTATGTACTTTATCTATTGACATAATCGTAAAAACATGCATACACTTGTTGTCAACATGGTATACTTCTTATTGACATGATATCGTGTATAATTGATATTGATTTATTCTGCTTGATTTTAAAAATTTTAAGATTATTGACATTTTATATACTAGCTATTGACATAGCTATAATAATATATTGTTGACAGTAGTAGTGTATGTTTGTTTGAATATGTGTTGACATAATTATATTGACATAGTGTATGCTTGTTTGAATGGCTGTAGAAAACATACAAATGTTTCTAGGTCATGTTGTTTCTCATGGACCTTTTAGGGAGGAACGGCTCCCCTGTTTTGGTGTTGGTCTTGGATGGCTCTTGTAAGTTTATCTAGCAGTCATTGTCTACTTAATTATTTCAAAATTGCTTTTATTAAGAGATAATGTATGCGGTGCAGCTGATAGTTTCATGATAGTTGAATGATTTACCATCTTGTTCAGTGAAATAGGAACTTCTCTGATTTTGCTGCTTTTTTGCTAGGTTTATTACCAGTTTCTTTCTGGGTGCAATCCCTTGGTATATAGGAGCTTTTCTACTGCTATGTGTCTGTATGGATGACAGGGAGAAGCCTGGACTCATTGCATGTGGCATAGCTGTAAGTCTTTTCAATCTCTACTAGAATCTCAAGTGTCAATTCATGGATGTTCCCAACAATTAGGGTCTTAGGGATGATGTGTAATCATATTTTGGTGTTTTATGCCTGTTTTTATCCAGTGGATTTTGTAATTTTATTGTCCCTGAATAAATATCTGAGGTTTCTCTTGTCAATCAATACCCCCTTCCACCAGTCATCATATGTGTTTTGCTTCTTGATGCAACTGCTTGAGTTGATCTGAACTTGAAAGCCAAACGACTTCACTTGAATCTATGGCCGACAAGTTTCTTCATTTGTCCAAGACGTTCCTTCAAGACAAGTCTGATACTTTTGATCACTGGAAAACAATATCTGAATCAATAGTTATTGCTGAAAAAGAAAAGGAAGTTCTTGAAGATTTGACTGAATTTTCAACTTTTAAATTTGGACATTTCTTTGATGAAGTAAGTACATCATTTTGTTTACATATGTTTCTCTGAGTTGACATTAGATTACTCCTACAGTTTATATACTAACATTGTAGAACTAATTTACAAGCAGTATGCAGAAGAAAGAAACAGAGAAAATATCCCTACATCGCCAGGTTATGATCCTAAAGGGGTGAGCCAATGAATCAGCCTCTCCTATCTCACCACCAACCGCAAGCCCAATGGATGACGCACAAGTTGAAGCGAACAAAGAAATGCAACAGGAGAAAAGAAAATAGAAAGTAGAGAATATTGTTAAAATAAAATAACTAAAACTAAGATTAAATAGTATATTGTTTTTATAAAATGACTGAATTGTTGTTGACATGGCTTGAAAGTGTAGTTGACATTTGGTTATAATTGTTGTTGACATGATTTGTACGTGTTGTTGACATGACTTATAATTGTTGTTGACATGGTTTCTATGTGTAGTTGACATGGCTTATAATTGTTGTTGACATGGTTCTATGTGTAGTTGACATGACTTATAATTGTTGTTAACATGACTTATAATTGTTGTTAACATGGTTCTATGTGTAGTTGACATAGTATGTAACATAGTTGACATGGCTTGTACGTGTAGTTGACACGATATGTTCCGTAGTTGACATGACTTGTATGTGTCGTTGACACGATATGCACCATAGTTGACATAATTATATTAGTTGTTGACATGACTACTATATATAGTTGACATGATTTTTAATTGTAACTAACCTTAAAAACATGAATTATGATTGAGCATAATTAAATTATATGTTTAAGTAATCTTAAATTATATGACTACATCTCCATGTGTAAGTAATCTTAAATTATATAGTTGGATGGGTTTTAAAACTATTATTATGGATTCTGAAGTTTGAACTTAGCAGTTATATCAAATGTTAATCAGTTCAACAAATTGTATTGAAATGTCAACAACCTATAACCAAATGTCAACAGCTTGTATAAAGTGTCAACAACTCAGAAAACAAATATTATAATTAATAAAGAAAATTATAAGATAGATGTCATTAGAGAGCAGAATCAAATATCAACAACTAATAAGATAATGTCAATAACTTTTAGTATATGTTAACAACTAAGAAACAACTCTGATTGTTGTTGACATGGCTTGTATGTGTAGATGACATGACTTATAATTGTTGTTGACATGATTTCTATGTATAGTTGACATGGCTTGTACGTGTAGTTGACATAGTATGTAACATAGTTGACATGGTTTGTACGTGTAGTAGACACGATATGTACCGTAGTTGACATGACTTGTATGTACCATTGACACGATATGCACCATAGTTGACATAATTATATTAGTTGTTGACATGGCTAGTATATATAGTTGACATAATTTTTAATTGTAATTAACCTTAAAAACATGAATTGTAATTGTAATTGAAATGTCAAGCCTGGACGCCCTCATCAGCGAGTAGCACAGAGGCAAGTCTGACTCCAACTTGTATTGAAATGTCAACAACTTATAACCAAATGTCAACAGCTTGTATAAAGAGTGTACAACTCAGAAAACAAATCTTAAAATTAAAAAAAACAAAATCATACAATAGATGTCAATAGAGAGCAAAATCAAATATCAACAACGGGTCTTGTTAGGTTGAGATTTTTTAGCTTAATTGAGAATTGAGAAGCATTTTCAGCCACTCATTCACAATTTTCGCGCAATGTCAACTACTCAAACATTATGTCAACTAGGGGGCATAATTGTCATTTTCGCGATGTCAACTACGGAGACATTATGTCAACTACGATGTCAACAACAAATGTTATTTATGGGAACCACGATGTCAAAAGCAAATGTTATTTATGTCAACTATTATGTCAACAACAACATTTTACAAATAATTAATGTCAACAACGAATATTTTCATGTCAACGGCCTATATTATTTATGTCAACAACAACGTTTTACATATAATTCATGTCAACAACAACGTTTTACATATAATTCATGTCGTTGAAGCCGGATTTGACTGCAGAACAATACGACAACGATCCATGAGCTTTTGCTGCGAAGTCCACTATACGCTTCCTCACAGCTGCTTTAAACTTGTTAAATGTCACCTTCCCATAAAATAGCACCTGTCAACTACTCAAACATTATGTCAACTAGGGGGCATAATTGTCATTTTCGCGATGTCAACTACGGAGACATTATGTCAACTACGATGTCAACAGCAAATGTTATTTATGGGAACCACGATGTCAAAAGCAAATGTTATTTATGTCAACTATTATGTCAACAACAACATTTTACAAATAATTAATGTCAACAACGAATATTTTCATGTCAACGACCTATATTATTTATGTCAACAACAATGTTTTACATATAATTCATGTCAACAACAATGTTTTACATATAATTTATGTCAACAACATTTTTCATAAAATTTATGCCAACGTCCTATAAAATTCATGTCAACAACAAACGTTATTATGTCAACGAGCTATATAATTCATGTAAAAAATAAACATTTTCATCAATTTAGTCAGTTGCAACTTCAAAACTGCTACATCTACAGATATAGTGTCTTATAAGATCCCAGACTTTCCATCGTTTGTGGAAGCAACAAAATCTATTCTAACAAAATCTATTCTAACAAAATTAGAAGAATATCTCAGTCGATTTTCAGTCAGATGCTAGTGACTATTGTTCCAAAATTTCACAAACACAGATACAAGAAGTCATTCCAAAAGTTCCATCCAATAATTCGGTAACTACAAGTGAACAAAGATTTTAATGAATCAAACACCACATTAATCTGCATTTGTTAGAGCAAGGCAACATTTTCAAAATTGCAGTATACATAAGTAAAACAAACAATTGCAACGCATTTCCACATCAATCTGAAAAATCCAAAGCATCACACAAACAATTCGATTCATCTCCAACAAACTATCTTCCAATTCATGTTTCAACATCATTGAAGCAAGCCACGTTATCATAATAAATTAATACAAGAGTAAAATTGAAGCTTACGCAGTGGTCTCTTGTCCGCCCCCTTGAGTCCCGGTGCTGACAAAGAATCCGACAGGCTTGTGTAGTTGACATTATACGTATGTAGTTGACATGAATTGTATATGTAGTTAGACATACATTATATATGTAGTTGACATGGATTGTACACATAGTTGACATTATATATGTAGTTGACATAGATTATATATGCAGTTGACATTAAAAAAGGAAGATAGCTAAATCTTGAATCTATCTCTTAGCAACTAATTTGCACTTGGAGAATATCACCAAACACCTGGAGTGCATTATAATTAACCTTAAATTTGAAGAAATGCTCATAAACCACATTGCTCTAATCAAAACAAAGCATCACATTCAACTTCAAAAAGGAACAAATTCAACCACAAAACCTGTACCAAGTTAGCGATTTCCAACCATATTATATTACAGATCCAAATTAATAGAGTAAAGATAAATGTTGCTAATATTCCCACATAGAACATCCAAATACTCTCATCTGATAAACAAACCGAAACAAATAAAAGCAGGCGTAATCAATCAATAATCAACACTGATTTAAATGTTAAATATCGAGATAAAAGTTCTGAGAATAAAAAGGAATTTCGGTGTATATAATTTATCAAAATAAAAATGCAGCAGCCGTTGCTGCGGTCAACCAAGACCATGAGATGCTATCTATCATCACTCTTGAATATCCTAATTTCCCCCAATTTTAATCGCCCTCTCCAAATTCTCAGCTCCAATTTTCTTTCTCACACATCTGTAAGCCAGGTAAACATGTGCGGCTGTGTGGAAACAGATTTCTTCTCCTCAATTTTCGATCTCTGACTTCTTCTCACCAAATCTCCATCATTCTCGTTTCGACTGCGCTTCGATTAGGATACCGAGCCTTTGCGGATCGGCTGCATCAAGTAATTGGAGGGGATTCATTTCGAATCGACGTCGGAATTCAATTCGTTACCTCTCGAGGCCGATTTCGGTGAGACAGATCACTGAGACAGATCTGAAATTGAGAACAGTTGTTGCTCATGAAATTGAGATATAGTTAGATGGATTCAGTTGCTTCTAATCTCAATTAACAAATCCAGAGAGATCGAGATCGAGAAATCGGCTGTATTGAATAATTGGAGGAGCCTAGACAGCGGCGAGGGGAGGACGGCGCGGTGGGTGGAGTTCTGGAGCGAGGCAGCGGCGGAGGAGCTCGAATTCGTCGTCGCTGGAGAGGTGCATCAGATCGGATGCGCCAGAATTTGGTAGGAGAAGAATTGAAGAACGGAAGCGGCGAAGATGCTTGTTTTCATTTGTTTTCATTGAATTTACTATTATACCCTTTCATAATAAATTAATCTAAAAATATTTATTGTGTGGCAAAATCTGGACCACTCATTTAATAAAAATGAGTGGCTGTTATTGCATCTCATTTCTCAATTAGCCTAAATAATCTCAATTGATCACAATCCTATATATATATACTTTTTCTATATATATATACTTTTTCGTAACATTATATGCCTTTTTTACCAATTTATTTATTTTTTCTCTTTTACAAATGTTTACACCTTCAAATTTTCAACTCTGGATTTCATTTTCAACGGACAGTTGTATTACTGGATTGTTACACTTTTTGATTTACCTTTTTTGGTATATATATTTAATTTTAATCTTCATTCGTCGTTGAGATAAGAACATAATTAATACATAGTTGGAGTGCCAGAGAATATTAGCATACTCAGGGTTGACATTACTATATTTCAATTGAAAGTTTTAATATATATATTAAAATAAAAATTACTACTATGATTAAAATTCACATGATACAAATTAATTAAGTGTGAAAAGAAATCCTAATTCCAGTACTTTTATAACATTATGATATCTCACTTCTACTTTTGTATTTTTTTAGTTGTAACTGAAATTTAAAGTATTTAATTTGTTATGAATGAAATTGTTAATTCGAATTGTTTTCGTGGCTTTATTCACCTATATATTGAGTGGTGAAATTTCATCTTTTTCTTTGCTTTATGTTTTTAAGGCATAACTAATGGCTAAGTTTATGCATGAGTTCGAAGACTTTTTTAAAACAAATAAATGTATGAGAGAAAGCAAATTTGCCTACTTTGGTCAAAGGAAATAGATATTAAATGCACAATTTAAACACCATACGCAATAAATGTGTAAGAGTATAGCATTTTGATTTGTTTTAGCTATGACCCAAACATTTGGTTATTTCTAAAAGAGTAGTGATAAATTAACAAAAATTTATATACAAAATTGGACATTTTAGGTATTTTACATTTGAAATAAATTTATAATTATTAATTAATGTAATGTATTACATATTTACCCTTTTATTGATTATTTAGGAAAGATTAAGTTTTTCATAATCAACCATTAACTATACATTTAATTAGGGAATGATGTACTACATTAATTTTGTAGATTAGCAGTTGCATAATTTATTTTTCCGTTAACAAGAATTGAGGATATTTTTTCTCCATTTTATCAAAATTTAAACTCTCCCCTTCCCCTACAAATTAGATTCATATGGTTCATGATTTCTTAATTTTTGGATGAATATCATGAATAGGAATAAATTAAAATAAATTTTATACTAAAATTACAATATTTTAGTAAGATATTATAGATTGGCTTTCTTCAAATTTGTAAAATACTAGTATTAGTATTAATTTGAATTGACTTATCTTCTAAAATAGAGAATTTTATATAATATTCAAACAATAATATAAAATTTTATTAATAGTTAGAGTTGCCTTAAAATTAATAAAATTCTAATTTTTAAATTCACTCATCCAATAGTCATTGACACCAAATTATTTTTTATGAAATAATTTTTAAAAATTTGAATTATAAAAATGAATATAGGTATATATACTTAATTTTTTAGTATTATTATCCAATGATAAAATAACAATTATTTGCATCCAATTATTTCGTTTTTAAATAATCTTCAAGATTCTAAGTTATAAAAATAAATTCATGTATATATACTTAATTTCTTATATTTCTTAGTGTTATCATCTAATGAAATAATCCATTCCCATCCAATTATTTGTAATTCATAAAGTTCTAAGTTATAAAAATGATTGCTTATCTATACTTAATTTCTTAGTATTATCATCAAACAAGATAATTATAGTCATACCCATTCAATTATTTAAATAGTTCTTAAAATTCTAAAGTTATAATGCTTAATTTCTTGGTGCTATCATCCAATGAAATAATCGGTTATTCACATCTAATTAGATTAATATTAAATAATCTATAAAAATTATGAGTTACAAAAATGACTACATATATATACTTCATTTATTAATATTATCATCTAACGAAATAATAATAGTAATTCACATCCAATTAATTTATTGTTAAATAATTCTTAAAATCCTTAGTTATAAAACAGACTTGCATATCTATATACTCATTTCTTAGTGTTATTGTACAACGAAATAATCATAATAGTTCTAATTTAATTATTTTATTATTAGTAATTTAAAATTTCTAAGTTATAAAATGACTGTGTGTATATATACTCAGTGTTATCATCCAACGAAATAATCATAGTCATCCATATTTAATTATTTTAATATTAAGTAATATTAAATCTAAGTTATAAAAACGTACTCCTATATACAATTCTTAGTGTTATCATCCAACGTAATAATTATAGTCATTTACATTCAATTATATTATTATTAAATTAGTTTTAAAAATTTAAGTTCTAAAAACGAGTACATAACTTATTTCTTAGTGTTATCGTCCAACAAAATAATATTAGTAATTCACATTCAATTATTTTATAGTTAAATATATCTTAAATTTGAAGTTATAAAAATAATTGCATATATATATACTTAAGTTTTTAGTGTTATCATCAAATAAAATAATATTAGTCGTTCACGTTCAATTATTTTACCAAGTAATCTGTAGAATTATGAGTTATAAACACTAAACTACTATGTCGATATACACTTAATTTGTTAGTTTGAATCGTCCGAGGAAATAATCATAGTCATTCGCATTCAATTATTATAGGAGTATTATTTAATAATAATTAAAGTTTTAAGTTATAAAAATAACTATTTTATGATTAAATAATTCTAAAAAATTATATAAACGCCACTACATATATATATACTTCATTTCTACAATAAACACCCATCTTGTTAATTAAGAAAGAAAATATCATTAATTATTTCTTAATATAAAAATATTCATCACTAAAAATAAATTAAATTATGAAACATTCATATATCCGTTTTTGAATATTTAATGAAAAAGGGAATAAGTTAAGGAAAAAAATAGTATAAAGGAAAATAACATAAAAATAGCACGATAAATAAAAAAATGCTAAATCATTATGGCTATAATATCTTTTTCTGTAGTTCACATTAATTAGTATAAAAATACTTTGTTATTTTAATTTATTTTTTCTTATATTAAATTATTGCATCGTACACATTGATGATATGGCATGCAATATAGACTAAAAACAAAAAATCAAACAAATTATGATAACATAATACAAATGACAAAAAAAAAAAAGATACTTATTACACTTTATTAAATATTATCGTAATGATTTTATAATCAAATACAGGAATTTAAATATGTAGTGTGTTTAGGGATGTCAATTCAACCCGAAACCCGTGGGTCGGCCCGAATAGCCCGGTAAAATGGGCGGGTTAGGGCTGTAATTTTATAACCCGAATACAAAACGGGCTAAACGGGTTGGCCCGAATGGGTTGACGGGTTAAACGGGTTGGCCGAACGGGTTGTGGGTTGGCCCGACGGGTTGCAACTTTTAATTTAAAAATATTGAGTTTTAGGGATTTTTTTATATTTTTTTAATTTCATGTGACACACTCATTAGTCTTTTTCAATCTACATTCTACACGTTTATACTCAATCACATTATCAATTTTCAAGTTCCACCTCAATTCCACCTCAACTCATTATTACATCGTCTCATCACTTCCCATTATTGTTTTACTACCACCAACGCCAAAATTAAGAATTAACCCATCAAAATTTCAATATATTTTATCATTTTAATAATTATTCATGTAAGATATGATTTTTAATTTTAAAATAATTAATGATGACCAATGCTAAAATAATGACACAAACACAAGTTTTAATTGAAATTAATCGATTTAACATTAATTTATCTTTGTTTAGATTATAGTTGATTGAGATGAAAGACTTCTCTCCCAACTATTGAGGAAAACTATGAAAAATTTGAAGATTTTATATGATTCTATCACTAAGAAGAAAAAAATAATTAAAAATTAAAATCATTTTATTGAGAAAATTTTGATTACAAGAGATTATTTTTTAAAGTTCTTAGGCTCGAATAGCCCGATGGGTTAGCCCGAAACCCGACGGGTTAGGGTCAAGGTTGAAAATTTATGGCCCGAAAATTTCATAGCCCGAATAGCCCGGACCCAAATAGCCCGATAACCCGAGTGGATTGGCCCGATTGACATCCCTAAGTGTGTTAACTAATACTGTCATAAATAATTCACAATCTAAATCAATAAGATTTTCCTAAACTAATAGAATTAAGAACGACCAACATTAAATACTCCTACTAGGGACAAATTAGTCATAAAATTATATTCTAAAAATGGAAACTAAATTAAAGGGTATTTTGTATATACAATTGTTGTTAATTTATAGGCTTAATTTTAATACAAATTACTGTATAAAAATAACTCTAACTTTAGAGGGTACAAATATGGCATAAACTAATGAAAGTTGTATAAATAGCCTTAACTTTAAAATACTAAGAAGAAAATAATTATTCAGATTTTATGACTTATCCGAAAATAGTGACCAGTTTCAACATGAAGTTTGCTTCAAAATTATCGGATCTTTGTTGCTCCATATATAAAGTTAATATACTCCTTCCGTCCGAATTAAAAATCTTATTTCTTTTTCGGCACAGGTTTTGATTAATGTTAAGAAAAAATTGTGAAAAAATTAATTGAATATGGATCCATAGTAACAAAGCCAGAAATTTTATGTTGGGAGCCCAAAATTGAAATATTTTTTTGGTGGTGCACCACCATTTTTCAGTCATGATTATAAATAAATAAATAAATATAAATTATTATAAATTAACAAAGTCTACAAATACTTGTTCATTTCATAATTTAACATATTCAAATTTTACTAAATAAATTAAGATATGAAATTTCTTATTTCACTACAAAATATTGATCGATCACTTAGAAATTTAAGAATAATTATACTTCTAAAAAAATGTACATATTCATAAATAGAATTTTAAAAATAATAACAATTACTATATAACGTAATACTACATGTATCATAGAAAATAGGAGACATAAAGGAGAAACCAAAAACATAATAATAAAAATAATAACAATTACTATATAACGTAATACTACATGTATCATAGAAAATAGAAGACATAAAGGAGAAACCAAAAACATAATAATAAGAGAGAATTATAAAGTAACCGAAAATATGAAAAATGTTAATCATAAATGTATAATGAAATATAAAGAAAATTGAACGATAAAATGCTGCAAAGAAAAGTTAGAGAGCAGGCAATATCAAACTCGCGACCTCGAGTTTGGTAGGCAGCCCCCATGCCCCGGTGTGCCTCCGTCCCTGTGGGTCCCTCTTCTAGGTTTAAATGAAATATGAGTTGAATGAGTTAATGGAATGTGAACTCTATTACTATTTATAGTAAAAATCAATCGTGACTTTTTTATTCGTGAATAAATTTATAAAATGAAAAATGAGACACTTAATCGTTGATAGAGAGAGCAAGTTTCATAGTTCATGTTAGGAGTATTTTACAACCTTTGTGAATGTTAAGGCCATTTTTTTGATTATTTTATATTAGGGCTATTTTTCTATTTTTCTGAAATTTTTTGCCAATATTTTACGACTCCAAAGCTCGAACGATAAACTACAACTTAGGTCATCCACAATGGGGCAGAGGATAGCCCGAACGATGCATCCTCCGCCCTTTCGTCAGCCACTATAGCATCGTGGATGATGGCTTCTCTATCGTCCGCGCCCGATCTATCCTCCGTGGACGATGCGACGGACGATAGAACGCGTTTTTGATTTTTTTCAATATTTTTTTCTATTTAAAAACTTAATTCCCATACCATTTCCCATCTCCCAATTTCCCATCTCCCAATTTTTCTCTTATTTCTCTCATCCCCCACTTTCCAAATTTCTCACTGAAAAAATGAATCCCGGCGGTGACGAATGGGGTACATCGGAAGGCATTACTCGAGTCTTATTCGATTGCGTTAATGATGCTGAGACGAAATGCTTGGTAGAAATGGAGCGCGAGCGTGAAGCGGCAGAGCTGGCGGCGGCGGTGGCGGCGCAGATCCCTCGGTCGATTAGACGTCGGACGTTTGTCCCCTGCGAGCACGACGTAGCTCACCAACGTCTAGTCGCAGACTATTTTTCCAAGCAACCACAGTGGGGCCCAACAATTTTTCACCACCATTTTAGAATGCGGCGAGATCTTTTTCTCCGCATTGTCTGAACGTTAGAGGGACTTGATGAATACTTCCAGTATCGGGAAGACGGCATCGGCAGACCCAGACTTACGCCGTTGCAGAAGTGCACGGTTACGATCCGACAGTTAGCCTACGGCACCACGAAGGATATGTTCGGCGAGTACCTTCACGCCGGGGAGACAACTGGCCGCGATTGTCTAAAGAATTTTCGTAGGGGAATTGTGGAGGCTTATTATAGCAGCGCATATTTGCGAAGGTCGACTGCTGAGGATTGCCAGAGCCTGATGCGGATGCACGAGACGGTGCACGGCTTCCCTGGAATGCTAGGGAGCATCGACTGTATGCACTAGCAGTAGAAGAATTGTCTGATGGTGTGGAGAGACCAATTTACTAGTGGATACAAGGGTAGCCACCCGACGATGATCCTCGAAGTCGTCGATGACCATCGGCTCTGGATCTGGCGTGCATACTTCGGTGTAGCCAGTTTGAACAACGACATCAACGTCCTCAACTCGTCCAACCTCTTCGCCGATCAATGCAGGGGTCGCCGCCTGGCTATCGAGTTCATTGCCAACGGACGCCAATATCATATGGGGTACTACTTGGCCGATGACATATACCCAAGGTGACCTATTTTCCTGAAGACGATCAGCTGCCCTGGATGATAAGAGAGTGTTGTTTGCTGCAAAGCAGGAGGTTGCGCGGAAGGATGTGGAGCGGGCTTTTGGTATGCTCCAATCGCGATGGACAATAGTGAATGGTTCGACACGTTTGTGGTTCAAGGAAGTCATCGCCGTTACCTCAAGGACGACCCGGATCAAGTCGAATACCCTCTGTCACAAGTTGGGAATGTTTTATACTAGTCTCTCTATCTGTAGTGCACTTGTTTTTTATTTCCACTTTGTAATTTTTTTTAAATGAAGTAAATGTAGGATTTCCCTTATAATTGTGGTGTTTTTTTTTAAAATTAATTTTGCTCGTATATTTGCAAACATAAAATAAATTCAAAATAGAAGTATAAAAGCTATAGGGCGGACTTTAGGGCTCCCCACTGCAGGTGGAAGGGTAGGAGGATAAAATGTTGACGTAGCAGAGCATAGGGCGCCGTATAGGTAGGACTATAGGGCGCCCCACTGTGGATGCTCTTAGACCTATAGAAAAGGGGGGATGATTATTGATGAGCCGCTCCTTTGCTTACACTCTCTTCATTCTCTTTTGTTGTTCTAATATGTCGTTGTGGACTGCTCAAGTTGGACCATCGACCTGATCAAGCCATCCTATTTCTGCCTGCTACCTACAAGAATGCGGGTGAGTGGATCCAGTAAAAGCTCAGGCTGATCAACTCGGCTTACGTCCGACTCGAGTGAGAAGAAGGGAAGAGCTAAAAGGAGTGCTATCAAAAACCTTAACCCACTAATATTATTTGATTAGTATAGGGAAGTAAGGATCGATCCCACAGAGATGAGGCGTTGGAAGGGTTTGTTTGCATGACACGACTTGGGTTGCTTGACTGCTGCCACGCTTTCTAGGGGGTGGGTTAAGTTTTAACTACTGGACTTTGGATAAATAATTTAAACTGAACAACTTAACTAAACTACTTGATCACCTGGATTGACATTTCTATAAATGGACAAACAAAATAAACGGGGACTGTCAATCCCCAGCAAAAAACACTGTAAAGTAAAAACTTTCTAACAACTTCATCTTCTCCAAAAAATCAACATAGAAAAACAGAACAAAGAACAAATTTGGAAAGTTAAAGAAGACGAAACATCAGAAAACACATAAAACTTGAATCTACTCCTAAGATCTAAGCTACGACTATGTAAAAACTAGAACTAAGACATGCTCATGCAAGAAACGAAACATAAACTGCTAAATCTAAGCATACTACGACAACTCAAACATGAAACAGCTGATTTGAGCAAATCAAAACAGAACAGACACTTCTAAGCTAAGACACAAGACATAAAATAGGAAAATGGAAATAGATCTAAAACATTAGGTGATAAACAGAACACAAAGCTGGAAAACGGAAATAGAACTTAAGATTTAACTAAAACAAAACATTAAATAGTCGATTACATCGAAACTAAACTAGAAAGCAAGTAAAGAAAGCAGGAAATTATTTCATCATCCCTTCTCGGGATGGAATGCAGAGCATAAACTCAAAATTTTGCAAGAAAACTAACACCAGAATCAAAACTACCAGCTAATAGAACAGGACTAAGTGTGTGTGTGCAGAATTCTAGAAGAAGGAAGTGAAATAAGCTCTGGTTTCAACCCTGGAAGAGAGTTGAGACCCTAACCTACTCTAAGAAAGCTGTTGAGAACCCTCCTAAACTACTACGTAGAAAATAAAATGGGGGAACTCCCTTCTCTTCGTGTGTTGGACTCCTTTATATAGGGAGGCGTAGGGCTCTGATCCCTAGGGTACCACTGTTAGGTTTGGTATACTGAAAAGCATGTTTCGAGTACGAATAAAATCTTTCTTGTATACGGAAAACTCTACAATCCACTTCTAACCCGATTCAATATTATTCGAGCAGTTTCGCACGAATAGAATCACTATTATTATTACATTGTGTTTGCTTGTGCATTCATAAGATGTTTTATAAACATTTAAATGTATAAGAAGCAAACAAAGTCTAAGTCTTTTGCTAGACAGGTTGTGGGCGTCGTCCACTTTAAGGAAACACGGTCAGTTCTATGCAATGCTTTGCAAAAGAGAATGAAGAATTTCACAACCTAGATAGGCTTTGGCTACCTATCGTGAAACGTTGTAATGTCAGTCCGCATATTTCTAAGCATTACTGAAATAAGATGACATTGGTGTGATATAACACTGAACAGCAAGACGTGTCGTTATGCTCTCTAGTGAAAGACTAGGTTCTTGATAAAATACTATTTCATAATCTCCATATGTTAGCATTGAGCATACGGTATTGATTATGCACTACTTTGACTTATCAAATGGTGCGGGTTTTTCGCAACCCAATAATCCTGATATATTGGGTAGTGGTGATTAATATCTAGCGGTGCTAGGATTGCTATTATGTTGAATCGTGCGCGAGGTGAGTCTCGTTTGATAATGTCCTAAAGAGAAGCTTGAACAAGGTTTTATTATTTGGAAAACTTTCCAGTTGGAATTTAATTATTCAATGAATAATAAATAAGTGTTTCTTGCTAATTCCACTATTGGATTTATAAGATGTTAATTAATTAAGTCCGCAGTAGACATTAATTAATTAATAGACATTTATATCTTAAGCGCGGGAAATAAATAATAAACAAGTGGAAATCCGGATTACTTGTAATTTCGGATTTGGATGGGGAGGTCAATATTACTTCTGTAGTGGCAGCTCGTAATATTCTAATATAAGCTTGTATTAAATTGTGAGTTCAATTTAATTAGTAAAATGCTAATTGGGGTGAGCCCATATCCAAAACCTTCCATAGATCTCTGTCTGGGCCCAAAAGGAACTTAATATAAATAGGAGAATAAAGGAGATAGAAAATACACATTATCCACTCCATCACAGAGAAGGGGACGATTTTTTTTTCTCTCCAATTCTCCTCCATGAAATCGATTTTTCTGTCTCTTTTATTTAAGTACTAATATCCCGGTGAGATCAGCCCACACTGATATCGGAATATAGTTCGGGAACCAGAGAGAAAATCCGTGGTCTAGTACTCAAGATCATCACGTGGAGAAGGCGCGAGCAATCGTTGATTCTTTGGAGAATCAAATCGGTAACTCTAAACCGTAGTATTCATGTTTAGAATTTACTTTCTTTTGAGCATGAATTATTTGCGTTCTAGCATGCAATTATCTGTTTAAATGTGAATTGATTAATCGCATAATCGGTCAAATAGATCCATATCTGATTATTTATTTTGTACAAGTCTTCCGCTGTGAAGGGGCACCAAACCCCATCAACCACCTCCCCAAAATGACAATGCTGCCCTTCACACTCTTAGGTGGCGTCTCTTACTTTCTTTCTAATGCAGGACTCTGGCTAGCTCCAGTAAAATTTGACTTGATCAGCTTATTGCTGCTTTTTTCTCCTCCTTTCCTTGATTCTTGTCTTCGCCCTTCTGATTTGTGCGATCTCCTAATTTTGACGAATTTCACACACACCTAGCTAAGAAAGGTTATTAGTTCACGGATTTAGATGAAATTTTACTATGGAATACATGCATGAAACAAGCCTCATCAATTATCTAAGTATATATTGATGAGCTCAAGCTTAATATTTTATTTATAGATATTACTCAGCTCCTCATCCTAGCTGCTACAAAGACAAAAGGCATGAATACAAAATAGTTGGACTGTAAAGCAGATCGGGGGGCAGCACGTGACAATTATTCATTATCTCATCTAAACTTTACAATTTACATATTACACGTAGCACTTATTTCTAGCTAAGCTTTAGGGAATATGAGCTGGAATTCTTGTTTTGTCAATCTCATCTGAAGCGAATTGTCTTCAACTTCATCGATAAATGTCGCGTTACAATAGGCATAGTTGTGGCCTTTAACATTAAAAAAATGAATTGGTGAAGTAATTAAATATTGGGAAATCACAACTTCCACGTTTCATTTTTATGGAAGAAACTCGCCTGACTTTGGTACAGTAAATTAAACGCGCCTAATCATTTTCCTCATTTTTACCATTTCTTCGTTTGGTTTTGAAATAATTGTGGGGCAAGAAAGTGTAGATAGGGACTAATCTCATTATATTATTTGTTGGGTTCCTTCCCTTTTGCCAACTCTAATATTATAATCCCTTCGTTTAGTTATGTAAAATCTGTTGATGTGTCTAATCTATGCTAATCTAAATAGTCAGTCGGGTAAAAAGACCTTGATGCTCTTTTTGGGAAAAATGGAAAGCTGTAGAAAAATGTGAGAAAAAAATATATAGAAAAATAAATTGACTGCATTTGTGCATAGCTAAAATGGTCTTTCCAAAGAATTTGGTTTAGAAGAGAAGCTTTGTAGCATTATCTATAAAAAGAAGCACCATTGCTACAAAAGCTTAAGCTATAGAGGTGGAGATCCAACTGCCAGAAACGACAGTCTTTGAACACAATCTCGGAATCGAGCAGCGGAGCAGCAGTAGCTGTAGCTTAATAAAAATATAATGTTTTGTTAAATTTAGTTTTCGATTCTTCTTATTATTGATTTTTGAAAAATGTTAGGCCGTGCACGAGAGTGGACACTAAAGGTAGTATACATAGTTTAATGGATTTGATTTTGATTTTTGAGTGAACTTCAAAAATGGTCCCTAAATTATGGATTTATCTCGAAAATGGTCCCTGGACTTTAAAAATATCACCAGTAGTCCATGGACTAAGGGTTAATATCAAAAACGGTATTTTGAGACGAAAATGCCCTTTTGAGGGGTTTTGGGGGGTTTGGGCAATTTGGTCTTTTTACACTTTTAACATTTTAAATCTGATATTGTTTTAGTTATGTACTAAATCTGATATTATTTCAAAATTATCATTCTTCTTCCTTTTTGTCATCATTCACTTTGTTTCTTTATTTCAATATTAGATTTAATTTTACAAAATTAAATTTTAAATTTCAGTTTTTAAATATCAATAAATTTTTTTAATTATAAAAATTATTAAATAACAAGAATTATTAGTCATAATCAATATTTGATAGTGTCTAACATTTAATCAATAAGATATAACGTCTTAATTTTAATCAATATTCAATAGCTTTAATCATAAATAGACAATATAACACGATTTATTCTTAAATAAATATGCGTCTAATGTAAGACTAATATAATTTTCGTTTATTAATTTGAAAACAATCAATCAAAATGACTAGAAAATTTCAACAAAAATACTCCTATACAAAATTTTTAGTCGACTTCATAATATTCAATCACAAACAATTATAACAACCGAACGAAGGCTAAATAGAATAGCTCTTATTTTTCCATCAGGATTAATATTATTTTTCTGTACTTCTTCAATTCAGCTTAATATTATATTAAATAACAAAAATTAATAGTTTTAATCAATATTTATAGTGTCCATGAATTAATAGTTTTAATTAAAAAAATTTATTGATATTTAAAAATTGAAATTTAAAATTTAATTTTGTAAAATTAAATCTAATATTGAAATAAAGAAACAAAGTGAATGATGACAAAAGGGAAGAAGAATGATAATTTTGAAATAATATCAGATTTAGTACATAACTAAAACAATATCAGATTTAAAATGTTAAAAGTGTAAAAAGACCAAATTGCCCAAACCCCTCAAAAGGGCATTTTCATCTCAAAATACCGTTTTTGATATTAACCCTTAGTCTAGGGACTACTGGTGACATTTTTAAAGTCCAGGGACCATTTTTTAGATAAACCCATAGTACATGGACCATTTTTGAAGTTCACTCTTGATTTTTTTATGAGAGAAGTTATTGTTGTTCATAACTTTGATTCCTATTTCTCTTCTATGCTTCTCAAAATATTATGTTTATACTCCATCTGTTCCATAAGGTATATATTAAAAATATGGGCATATGATATGCCACATAAATTAAGATACAATTTGTAAAGTAAGAGAGAGGAGGGGAAGAGTAGTTGAAGTAATGCTCATATTTTTATGGAACGGACGAAGGAAGTAATTGATGTGAGAATAAACTTTTTTCAAAATAAGAAATATGACTGACTCAACTTTATTTTACCCAATTAATACCCGCAAGTGTACGGGGTTATCGTAGCAAACACCAAGCAAGAGTATATCGTATCCCACAGAGACAATTTAGTGTAAACCTAAGTACCACGAACAAATTTCAACTACTATCCAGATGATCGAGAATTTTGGTTTTGAACTAACAACTACTAAAAGCATATAAAATCAGAGATTAAAATAAGCACTTTAAACAAGAAAACAATTAAGCAAGTTGTAGAAAATGGTAGAGAAATATGCAGAATTCAAGGATCCGATGCACAACTCATAGCCTAACCCAATTGACATTAAATTACCACTT
Source organism: Salvia hispanica (assembly GCF_029641045.1). NCBI lineage: Eukaryota > Viridiplantae > Streptophyta > Magnoliopsida > Lamiales > Lamiaceae > Salvia > Salvia hispanica. The sequence continues at coordinate 17,300,345 of NC_142696.1, read as the reverse complement.
AAAGTCTCCAAAATTGTTGAATCAATCACAAATATAGATTAAACCCCCTCCCGAGGTGAGAAATCCGCAGATTAAGTGTAACAATCAAAGTCCCCTTCTAATTCTTAGACTTAACTCCCAAAAGATTGATTAGACTAACGATCCCACTCAAAATCTCAACTCTCCCGAGTTTTATTGAATAAAGGTGTGGATTATTCCTCTTTCAAGATTCACTACTTCACCTCCCGATTACTCTAAAGAACCCTAACACTACCAATTGGAGATCAAGCAATTGACAGGAAAAGAGCACAGAAATAAACCAAACAATTGCAAGAGCTAGATAAAACGAAATCAATTGGATTAAAACTATGAATCAAAGCATCTTCACCAAGAATTCTACATAAAAGAAGTTTAGCTACTCATATTCATGGAAGAAAACAAGTCTAAACTAAAGAAAACAATGGAAAACATGATACGGAGTACAATTGGCGGATGAATTGAAGCTTGAATCTTCAATCTTCTTCCAAGAGTGCTTGAGAGAGATGGGTAGTGTGTTTCACGGCGGTCCAGAGTCAGTAGAGTTGCCCTAGCTTTTCTTTCTTATCTCCCTATATCAGAAAATCGCGTTTTTGCTTGGAAAAATCGCCAGAATTACGTACCCGGCCGGGTGGATTTAATGTACTGGAAAATCACCCGGCCGGGTGGGAATCTTTTGGTACTCTCTGGAAAAGCGCAGGTCAAAATGTGCCACCCGGCCGGGTGGAATTGTTGCACTGTAAAATCACCCGGCCGGGTGAGGCTTCTCTCGAACTCTCTGTATTCTCCACGGCTTCTCAATGCCACCCGGCCGGGTGGCTTTTCTGCCCAAAATATCACCCAGCCGGGTGAGACTCTGTTTCACGTCCTTTTTTGCCTATTTTGCCTAAAACACTTCAACAAACACGTGAACTCCGAAACAAAGAGTAATTGGCTGGAAATAACCATTTTGAGCACAAAAACTCAACAATTAAGCATATCAACACACCAATCATGGCACTAAAATACGAGTTTGTCAATGACATCTTTTATGGGACAAAATAAAAAGGAAAGTGTGACATCTATTGTGGTACGAAGGAAGTAGTATAACACGGCTGAGGATCCCCCATCTTACATATGTGTTTTCAAAAACTATAGATGTTAATTTGTGTAGTGTGTTTTGTCGTTTGTCACTCTGTGTATTTGTGCAATTTGTAGATGCACTTTATTTTCATGTGTACTAATGTAATAGCTGGGTGGAAGATATAGACATACATGATTTATGATTCTAAGAAACTAGTAATTTACATTAAACAAACAGTTATTCCTAAGATTACTTATTTTCTTTTAAAAACAATTGCTTGTCGGAGTTTCCACCACGTGAGCTCATAAAATAATACACCTCCATATATTATGAACTAGTAATATACACCTAAAAGCTGGAAATAATTGTGGGACAAAAAAAGGTGCACAATTCATTAAACCACGTGTTGAAAATTCATTAAAAACAATCATTTTCTAGACCCTTTTCACTCTATATATGCACCTCACATTCTTCATCTCTCTCTAGTCTCTGCAACGCAACACAGATTCTCAGTTTATAAGAATCACTCATCTGCTACACTCTGCAAAGATCCCAAAAATGTTTGCCGAGATCTGGAGCAAGAAAAGGCTCTCAATCAATAGCAATTGTGAAGGCCTTCGCTTCCTTACAAAGATAGAAATCTCTAATTCAAACGTCGTTGTCAAACCCATTTTCCTGCTCAAACCCAAATCAAAATCCCCAAATTCCCAGAATTGCTACCTCAAACTCTGCCATCTCTGCATCAAACCCTTGAATTTCGATAAAGAAATATTCATGTATAAGGGCGACTTGGGGTTTTGCAGTGTAGAGTGCAGGGACAGGCAGATTTACATGGATGAGACTCAACAAATGGAAGCCAACACCAAGAGAATACTCTCCTCTTTCCGTCAGCGCTACGGCGGTGGCCGCTGTGAGACCACCAAGCTCTTGGAGGACTACCGCCGCCGCCGCCGCTCTTTCACGCCGCCGAGTGAAAGAGTTGTTTTCTCCTATAGTTAAAAAAATTTCACTACAGTAACTTTTTTTTTTTTGTTTTCTTTTTTCATTTTCTTATTTCCATTTTTAGTTTCGTTGTTTCCAGAATTTGAGAAACACGTGTACAAAGACAATGAGAAGTCTGAGATATTTTGCATCTACTCTAATCAAGAGATTCTTAAGCTTTAAATTTTTCATAGTTTAATAAAAATGTTAGAAAGCTTCATTTCATATCCCAGCAGCTCCCAGCTCCCGGTAAAATAACACATAATTGAAACGTTACGATATTTTCTGGCACACTCAGTTTATATAAAAAAAATATCTAAAAGAATATCTACAAATGTTGGATTCACATGATCCAACACGTGGATAAGCCAAGTGACCAGTAATGACAGATTGGTAGATCAAGATATGAAAACAAATAGTACTCCCTCAGCTAAGAAAATAAAAATAAATAGGACTCTCAAGTTAGAAATTTTAGTATTAAAATAATATTAATTTAAATATAAATTAAATTTGTGGAAAAAGGTTAAAAATGAAATGAATTAATAAAACCCTTGAGTGAAGGGATAAATGGATAATGGATGGAGGGTTAAAAGATGTTATCTCTTAATTAAGAGCGGTATTTAATAGTATAAAATTCTTACAATGAAAGAGATTCTCATATTTCCACAATTCTATTTTAAGTGGATGCAAGATTTAGCAATTTATTCGGAGTAAAATTTACTAGAGTCATGAATAGTGAATATATGAGATGGTTTGATTAGGGGATAGATATAAGATGAGGTTATGAATGGCCTAAACAGTTGTAGGAGTAATATGTAATAGGAGTAATATGTAATAGGAGTACTAATTGATTTTATTTGTTTCACTGCCGAACCAGATTCACGGAGTTTAATTTGCAAAGGCAAACTAATTAAAGTTTGAATTCCTTTTAATCTTGAATTCATCTTCATTTGTCTTTATCGAAAATGATAATATCTGTTCTTTTAATTAATTTGTGGTCCTGGCTTTATAAAGGCACCCACAATTTTGTTAGATATAGCCCTTTGTGTTTGTGTGACTGTGACATCTCACATATTTGAAAACTTATCTATAGGCTATATTTTTATACTTTATAGATATATCACTTATTGATTGTACAACCAATTTAATACTAGTATCTCTCTTTAGTTCATGTAACACGGCCACACGAATGGTTATGATATTTAATTAATTTTACTCTCTAGTTCATATAACACGGCCACACGAGAATTCGATGGTTATGTAATTAATTTTATCTAACCATCATTCGAGAGCACTATTCTTATTTACATCATTCGAGAGCACTATTCTTATTAATGTATGCTTGGTGTTATTTATTTTTATTTATACATTTAATATATTGAAAATATTATTAAAATTTTTTATTTGATAAACTACATAAAATTACTATATTTTGTTATATTATTAATTTAATTGAAGAAGTTATAAATAAAACTAAAATATCAGGTTTTAATTTATAATTAATTTGTTAATTAATGACGATTATAATTCTTATTTTTTTGGAGAAAATACTAAATTTATAAAACAAATCAAATTACCAAAAAAGTGCTTATTGATGTTACTCGTACAAGTTAATATTTATCAAATAACATAATTCTACTTTCATTACGGAAATTATAATTCTTTTTTTTGTCCTTCTAAAACAAGCACAAACTTTTAAATGTCACGGCATGGTAGATTTGAACTCATAACTTTTGGTCCGAACATTAATAACTGTATCACGTGGCTAACATACGCACACATAAAAATCATAATTCTAGTTTGGCACTTAGCTAATTAGTAATTAGTAATTACTTGATTTGGATTTTATGATAAAGTTGGTATTGAATTTATAATCTTCGTTCTTGTTTGTTGTTTTTTCTTAAGTTTTTTCAAAGATTGTCTTCTTAGTCAGTACTCCCTCTATTCCAAGATAGTTAAAGTACTCTATTTCTTTTGGCACGTAAAATTTAAGAAATTGATATGTTAAAGGTTAAAGTGAAAGAGAATAAAAAAGAGTAAAGTATAAGGAGGATAAAGTTTTTACTAAAAAAAGACTCAATTAACTTATGATAATAAAAAGAAAATATAATTCAGTTATCTTTGAACTGAGAGAGTACTAATTATATTAATTATTTCCCATATTTGTTTGAAATAAGCTAACTACAAGTTGCATGTGTCAGTATACAAACATTGTAATTTACTAGTATTTTACTCAATCAATTATCACAATATTTTCCATGACCAGGCTGATAAGTTAGGGTTTGTTTTTTAACTTTCGAAATGTTAGTTCTTTTTATCCGTAGACACAAAAGAAATTAGCAAAAAGAATATAATTAGAAAGAAGAAGCAGAAGACCAGCAAAATAATTAATCTAGTACATATTTTTTAGATTTGAGATTAGCCATACGAGATTGACGAGATTGTGGGAGTGCAATAGTTAGTATCGCTTCAATGTCATTGAACAATACCCTCTCTTATCATTTATATTCGTATTCAAAGATTTTCATGCCTCTTAAATATTTTACTACTATTATCCACGTATTTATTAAAAAATTATATGGATACTCAAATACCTACAACTTAGTTTGAAGGTTGACTTTCAGTCAGCTTAATTTAGTAATGAATCTAAATTAATACTTTTAGTAGGCAGCCATTTATCTTTGGTTAAATTTTAGACTTAAATTAACTTTTCATTTTGATATCAACAAATTGAAGTAACACTTTTCCACAAAATGGCTCCACAGCCAACAGACACACGTAACTTAAAATGGATCATTTACTGTATTAACATCTAAAAAAATCAAAATCAAAATGCCTAAAAATATCTCCAAACGATCTGATTTTCAGTATGTGAGCATGTAATGCTTAGATTTCCATTAATATCTCATAATCAATTTTGCTGCTTCCTAATGATCCACATCGGGTTATTGATATATCTGCCCAACATATAAAAAATTAAAATCAAATTGGGTCTAATACATACTTGAGCACACATTAGGCTCCCAATTGCCGTAGCATATGGAACCTTCTGCATTTTCTAAATCTCAAGATTTATCTTAGGCACTGAATGAGACTAAATTTGTCTCCCTTAGTCATAGATGTATTTATTTACTTGCAATTATGCATCTAAAATACTATAGGCACCTTTTTACTATATTCCTTCTGTGACAATCGAAAATTATTTCTTTCGATTCCAAATACAAAAGAGGATTCCCAAGATCGTTCATCTCAAATTTCTTCGAGAGAAAATTCTTGGTGTTAGTGCAACATATCCTTATTGTTAATAACAATCAATATGTCATTGACATACAATACCAAGAAGATGCATTTGCTCCCACTGAACTTGTGATACACACAACCATTAAGAAATTATTTCCGAATCCAAATGAAAGAACTACTCCCTCCGTTAGCCATTAGGAGTCCCATTTATGGGCGGCACAGTTTTAAGAAATGTTAAGAAAAGTGGATGGAAAAAAGTTAGTGGAATAGGGGTCTCACTTGTATATATTAGTTTTAAATGAAATGTGAGTGGAATGAGTTAGTGGAAGGTGAGACCCAATACCATTTATGGGAAAAGTGAACGGGACTCCTATTCGCGACGGACTAAAATAAACGGGACTCCTATTCGCGGACAGATGGAGTACTTCATAAATTTTTTGGTACCATTGACGACGAGAGTCTTGCTTGAGGTTGTTGAGGTTAATTTTGGATGATCTCATCAACATGAGATTGAATGTTTATAACATTACCATATTGAGGTTCTTGATTTGCTTCTTCCTCAATGATAAAAATTTCCCTCGACATTGTCAAAAGCACTATTAGGTGTCAAAATAGACTCCTCCTCAAAAGTAATGTCCCTTATTACATTCTTCCCCCCCAAACTCAATATCCTCAAGGAATACTATATATCTCGTACCAAATTAGTTCCTTCTGTGGATCATAAAATTAAAAAAAAAAAACACTAAATTCTTCTGGATGACCAAAGTGAGAATATGCGCTACAGTCTTTAATTCCTCTCCTCAAAGCGAATGCGACAATGAAGAATGATAAATCATACTCTTTCACATATCTTTTAGAGTTCTATTTCGTCTTTCAGCTACACCACTCATGCTAGGTGATCCCGACATGGTGTACTAATGAACGATCACTCTTCCGAATAGAGGGCAAAAGGTCTTTGACATTGTTCATCTGAGTAGTCATTTCTGTCGTAGTATTCGCCACCACGACCAGATTTGACTTTCTTAATGCCATTGTTGAGTTGGAGCTCAACATCAGCCTAAAATATTTTGAACTTGTTTAGAACCTTAGAACCTCAGACTTATGATGGATTGAATATAGGTACTCATAATGAGAACAATCGTCTATGATTTATATAAAATATGTTGAACATTCCAGGAATCTGAAGGGAATGACGCAAATGTCCGTATATATCAATTCTAAGGCATTCGTATCTCTACTGGCACCTAGTTCCAATGTTTGATTTGTTTCCTTCGATACATTAAACCCACAAATCAGCATTTGAAAATATAACTGTATTCAATATACCATCTGATACAAGTCTCTCAATTTCTGATTTGAGATATGACCTAACGCTTGTGCCATAAATTACTGAATTTTTATTATTTAATTTTTGCCTAGTCCCTTTTGATTTAATATGTAAAACTTCTGAATATGAAGTAACATAATTAAGCATGCAAAGATTTTCATAGACACTTAACATAACAGTGTCCACAATACTGGAATTATTTGAAGGAAGAAACTTACTATTTCTAAATGAACAAGAGAAACCAAATTTATCCTAAGCAGAAATAGAAACCAAATTCTATCTAAAGATAGTGAAATAAAGTATCTTCAAAACCATAATAGTTCCAATCTTTAATAACAATCTACAATGCCCAATAGTCTCTTCCACAGATTTGTCACATCCCACATAGATGTATCTTTCAACATCAATTGACTTTTGGCAGCTTAGACAGCCTTGCATAGATAACCTTTTGTGAGCATTAGCACCAGAATCTACCCACTAAATATCATTAGGGACTAAATCCAAATTAACTTCAAAACAGACCAAACAAGAATTGTAACTTCCTTTGTATACCATGCGTGATATTTTTCACAATTCGTCTTTTTTTATATCCATGTCTACCACAAAAGAAACAACTACCATTATCTTTATGTTGTTTCTTTTGTGATGAACCCTTATCCATAGTACCATTCTCAATATACTTTCTCTTAATACCCTTTACTTTATTTTTTGAGATATTGACTAGATGTGCAACACCAAATACCCAAATAAGTCTTTAAAATTCAAGCTTAAGCGAAGCAACGTGAGACATTTGCATGACGTGCTCCCTTATGCTGCCCTTGCCCTTATATACTTTATTGAGATCAAGCACGCTTGTCTCAACCTAATCGTTTTCCGCAAAACGTTTCTTAATTTTGGCAAGATATTCACTGGCCTTAGTGATATACTCAGATGCAGTGCCTCGAAAGGATTCTGGGATGCTAAAACCAATGATCAGTGATATACATGATTCGAGTATTCCTGCTTTTCGTAGTTTCTCCTTTGATAAGAAGTATTACCGTCCGTAGGAGAAGTAGGTTGCTCAATCCTTAGCGGTAATCCAGATCCATGCAACCCAGAGCAATCAAAGTATAATATTTGCAATCCTTAAAATTTGACTCATTCAACGCTAACATATTGTTCATGTTGGAAGAAATTGCATAAGCAGACATCATAACTACACAGATTACAAAACCAAAATAGTTGTCATGCTCAAATAATAAAATCCAAATAAGAAGGTAACATCTCGAGGTACCGACACAACATCCATATCAAGTCTTTTAACCGTAATATGAACTTGTAATTGGTAATCTCATCATAGTGATCAAATACTGACAATAAGATCTGGTCAATTAGTGTCTACCTTTTAGCATCACACTACTCACATGAACAGTGGATAATTATCACGAATTTATCACCACAGGTATATATGTATTTCGTGCAAAACATTAATCTTCCTTTTGGCCGACTAATATACGCATTAAAATACACACACACATACTGTCCTAACATTCGCAATAAAGAAGTCTAGACAAGAGAAGTTACTTTTGCAACGTCATGTTTCGATTATCTACTTTGAACATTAGTAAAACATTACGAGGTTCCAAGCACAACATACACATCAAGTCTTTTGACAGTAATATGAACTTGTAAATGACAACTTCCTTACAGTGCCTAAACACTGATAATAAGTTCATGTTAAGTAGCGTCCACCTTTTGGCATCACAATACTCACACGAAAACTAAATAATTGTCACATATTTATTACCACAAGTATATGCGTATCTAGTGCCAAATATTAATCTTCCTTTTGGCCGATTATTCCGCATTAAAATACACACTCATTAGTAGAAAATAAGGAACATGAGATGTACACGAAATTTTGAATTTAGAGTTAAAACTTAAAACCGAATCTAAACTCTCGCAAGCGAGTCAATAATAACTTTCCGGAACATAGTGGTTAGCCAACGAGGTATTGAGTTCGCATACCTTGTAAACTCAACAAGTCGTTATGGATTGCATAACGAATTGAAAGGCGGAATTGCTTTGCAGCCGCTATGGATCTTCCAAACGATCAGAGACGTCCTTCAAAATAGTCTGCCGAGAGAATACAAAGATATTGAATGTTCTTCTGACATCTGGAGACCATAATCCTAGTTTATATTTATATAAAATATAAACCCCATTATTTTCTATTGGGTCCCTCATTAAATAGAAAATCTCATATGAGTACACTTATTACCATAACAAATAAATAAACTATAAGCCCAAACTTAATCTTTATTTAATCACTTTAATTGGGCAACTGAAAGATAGTCATACACATTAAATTAGTCATGTGGAAGTCCAAATTTCTAACAGATGATAATATGAGGTGAGATGTCGCCTACCAATACCTTTTTCACATGTGAAACTAAAAGTGATCCACATTTGGAGAGTTCTGGGAAGATTTTCTTTTCTACAATGGAAGAAGGTGGTTCTTCAACAATGGACGAAGCTTATGCTTCAACTATGGAAGAAGGTAAATTTTTTCGAAAAGTATTTGATTATTGTATCCACGTTTCATTAATTCCCAAATCACACATATTAACGCAACCCTTTTCGATTTTCTGTATCTGTTAATTGGTACTAGTTCCATAACTGACGTTAACAAAGAGCATGAGTTTGCTTATGGGGTCGGCTAGGATTAAAAATTGAGGCCGGCAGGGATTTTTTTTATTTGTTAAAATTAATGTACAATTTTTAAGGTTATAATGTAAAGTATTAATGCACGTTTTCTTTTGTATGAGCTAGGGCTTAGAAACGTGGCAGCTAGGGTGTTGTATTATTTGATAATCTTAATTTTCATTCATTAATAGATAATGTATAGTTGTGAATAAATAATTCAAGTTTTATTTTGTCTTAGTTATGGTTTAGACACATGGTGGCAAGGGTGTCGTTTTATTAGATACAGATAATGTAAATTTAGTACTGTATAATTTAAATTATTAGATAGATAATGCACGTTTTATTGTTCATAATGTTTATGTTAGCTGAGATTTTGTTTTTGTGATTGTGTGCTGTGGTTGTTGTACCTGACTGTTCGAAAGATTTGAAGCCTGTGGTTGGGCAGAAGTTCAAATCACTAGATTTTGGTTTTGCGTTCTACGATGTATATGCCCGTGCTGTTGGTTTTGATACGCAGAAATCACAAATGAGGAAAACCGATGGTGTAATTACTTGGTATAACGTGGTATGCAACAGGGAAGGCAACAAGAAGTCGAGCTAGGATGACCAAGCAAATGCACGGTCTGGTTTTTCGATAAAACGTCGACGGTTATCCAAGCAGTGTGGTTGTAAAGCCAGTATCTCATTCAAGTTCTTCTCCGACGGAGGAGTTTCAGGTTATACCATCGAGGAGTTCAACGAGGTTCATAACCATTATATGGTTGAGACAGATCATCAACAGTTTATGTCAATCAATCGAAAGTTGGACGACGTACATGATAAACTCATGTTTTAGTTGGTTTAATTGGTAAGTTGAGGTGCTTAATGTTGAGTTTTGATGCTTGAATTATCTATTTCCAGCCTATTATCCCATCTTTAGGAGTTTCATGTGTTTGTTGAGTGTTCTAGGATAAATAGATGAAAAAGAGGCAAAAATCCGGCCGATTGTGCATAGGAGGCAGCAGGGCCTTCAAAGGCTACAACCGGTCGGGTGAATTTCACTCTTATAAATTCTACCCGGCCGGGTAGGACTTGAGGACCAGAAAGGGGCCGGAAATCGACACCCGGCCGGGTATCCTGAAGACAGTGTGACGAGTCCAGAAAGGGGTCTGAAATGGTCACCCGCCCGGGTGGATTTCCAGCATAAATATTATACCCGGCCGGGTACGTCAGTTTGACGCGTCTGAAAGCTAAAAACGCGATTTTTGAAGTGGAAAAACGGCAAGAAAAGGCTAGGGTTGGATTTCAGGAGATTCATTCTACACCTACCGCCTCCATCACTCACACACATCCCCAAAAACACTTTGAGAGAGAGAATTGAAGATTGAAGACTCCAGATTGGAAGATTGAAGACTTCACTCCATAGATTCGTTCCACAAGAGTTCTTAGTATCTATCTTTCATGTTTTTGTTCGGATTCTTTGTGCTAAACTTAGTTTTCTCCATGAACATGAGTAGCTAAACACCTTTTTGTAGAATTCTTGGTGAAGATGCACTAATTTCATAGTTTTTATCCAATTAATTTTGTTCTTGCCTTGCTCTTGTAGTTATTTGATTATTCTTGGATTTATTCTTTTCAATTGCTTGATCACCATTTGATTGTGTAGGATTAATTAGATTAATCGGGAGATGAAATAATTAATCTGGAAATAAGAATAATTCACACCCTAATGCAATAAAACTCGGGAGAGTTGAGGTTTTGAGTGAGGTCTTTGACCTTATCGAGCTTTTGGGAGTTAGGGGTTTTAGGATTAGAACGGAACTTTAATCCTAGCACCTAACCTACAGGTTTCTCACCTCGGGAGGGGGTTTAATCTATAATTGTGGTCGACTTAGTAATTCTAGAGACACCAAAAAGTAAGACAATTTGATTGGATAAGAGCTTAGAGTTGTACATCGGATCCTTGAGTTCTACAATTTTCTCCATATATCTTTTCACTCCGTGTTTACTTACTTTTTATTTATTTATTTGTTCATTATATGTTTTTCGTAGTCTTAGAACAAAACCAAAAATTTCACGATTCTCTAGATAGTAGTCAACATTTGTTCGTGGCAGTTAACTTGATACAAATTAGTCTCTGTGGGATACGATACTCTTGCTTGCTAATTGCTGCACTAGCCCCGTACACTTGCGGGTATCACTTGTGTTAAAATAAGTCGAGTCAGTACATCACCAATTTATTCTTGATTGTTCAAAGGCTAATATAGGCCCTACATTCACGTTTAATGTGCTAAAGGAAATACTCGGTGGTTTTCAGCTCGTTGGCTGCAATGTTGGGGATATAAGGAATGCCTCACGAGACATCAAAGCATACGCTCATGGTATTGACATACAAATGGTTTTTGATGATATGGCTAGGAAGAAGGAGATGTCCGAGGCATTCACATATGAGTACGAGGTTAAAGCTAGCAACCAGCTGGTTGCTCTGTTCTGGTGTGATGGTTTGATGAAGAGGAATTACCACATGTTCGATGATATTGTGGCTTTTGACACCACCTACAACACCAATAGGTATACCTGTCGTGCATTATAACATTTTAATATGTACATTATTGTATGCATTACTATTTACTTTGTATGCATTATATATGTCCTTTGTTTGAATTATGTTGGCTTATGTTACGCAGGTATTGTATGATCTTCGCGCCATTCACGGAAAAGGACAATCATGGACAACCAGTAACTTTCGCTGCTGGTTTGGTAAGCAACGAGAAAACAGGCGCTTTTGCATGGTTGTTTAGACATTTTTTCCAATGTATGGGGGTTGCTCTAAAGATGATTGTTACAGATCAAGATCGGCTATTGAAGAGATTCTAATTGGGACTCGCCACAGATGGTGTATGTGGCATATCATGCATAAGTTGGCCAATAAAGTTCCTGGTCGGTTATTGAGGGACGAAGATTTCAAGAAAGAGTTCAATGCATGTGTCTGGTCGGACCTGCTTGAACCCGACGAGTTCGAAGAAGAGTGGAATGGAGTAGTTGAGCGTTATGGCCTGAAAGAACACAGTTGGTTCAAGACGTTGTACGAGTATAGGCAATTATGGATACCTGCGTACTTCAGAGATTTCCCAATGGGCTGGATGATTAGGACCACCTCGATATCTGAGTCGGAGAATTGCTTCTATAAAAACTTTCTGAAGCCATGCAACAACATTGCCGAGTTCTACTTGAATTTCAACCAAGTTGTGGATTTTCAGCGGAATAGTAGAACAAAGTTGGACTACCAAGACGCTACTGCCCTGCCTATATTGGCCACTACTTTGCCTTTCGAGAAACATGCTTCTACTCTGTACACAGATAGTATGTTCAAGAAAATACAAGAGGAGATTGTTGAGGAAAATGACAGATGCCGCGTTTTGGGGTTCTCATCTACAGACAGTGTTGACACCTAGCCTTCGCCATTCCTACTTTGTGAAACATGATAGGACTGACGACTCATATTCATGTGATTGCAAACTATTCAGTCGGCAGGGGTATCTGTGCTGCCATGTCTTCTTTTTGTTCCGGAACAATGAAGTTAAAAAGATTCCGGATAACTACTGTGCAAGTAGATGGATGAAGACTCCGCTAGCTAAGGCTATCCATGGACATCTTGATGAGACTTTACTTACACAGTCCGTTGTTGGTGAAAGGAAAAACATTTCAAAGCAAGAGATCTCACTGTTCTATGGTTTTCTTTGTCGATTTGAGACGGACATTGATGTGCTTCGTGCATTCGTAGGTGGACTGGAGGAACTTGGTAATTCACTTCAAGCTGGAACTCCTTTAACGTCCGCCTCTGAGAAGAGGCGAATGATTGAACAGTTTTATGGAATGGAAAGGCCGGAATTCATTGAGGTCCACCCTCCAGATGTGGTAAAGATGAAGGGGCACACGAGCAGGTCCGCTAGTCGTCTGATTTCCAAGAGAGAAAAGACTATCAAGGATGCTACTAGGCCCCTTAGACGGTGTAAGGCGTGCGATGAGTTGTACCATCATGACTTTAGAAATTGTCCAATACTTAAAAAGCTTGAAGCGGAGAATGAGCTGCATAAGGGAAAGAGGAAATGTTGATGTATTTTGATTATAACAGCATTATTTGTTTTTGTACATCCCGTTGCTCCCAGTCAAGAACACATCTCCTTATAACTTGGTCGGTTCCTGCCTTCCACAAGTATGGGTCGTCCCAGAAATAATACTTTGCTTCGTTCTTGATCTTCATCCTCTGAGCCTTTGTCACGTTTGGCACCATTGGTAGCTCTCCCGTCACTTGGTAGTTGGCCAAGTCCGCATACCAGGGTACATGTCCTACTTTCTCCTTGACCTTGGTTGTTGCGTCCTGCCCAGTAAGCCTCATTACTTCTTCCCAGTCGATCTTCCTTGCGGAGAAAATCACTTCACACAAATGCTCTTCCGGGAATTGACCTCTCATATCCTCACTGTTCCCTTCTTGTATTATTCTGCTCAAATGGTCCGCTACTTTGTTTTCAACCCCCTTTTTTTCTTCTACTTCCCAATCAAATTCTTGTAAAAGCTGCACCTATCTGATCAGTCGGGGTTTTGACTCTTTCTTCGTAATGAGATACTTAATGGCCGCATGATCAGTATAGACGATGACTCTGGATCCTAGTAGGTACTGCCTGAACTTTTCGAACGAATAGACAACAGCCAACATCTCCTTCTCGGTGGTGTCATAATTCCGTTGGGCTTGATAGTCACTAGGGTTTAGGGTTTAGTGCATAGAATATCACGTACCTCTTCCCATCGATCTTCTGACCCAGTACGGCCCCCACTTCATAGTCACTAGCTTCGCACATCACCTCGAAGGGGTGATCCCAGTTAGGAGCTTGAATAATCGGTGCAAAGATCAATTTTTCCTTAAGGAGGTTGAAAGCAGCCTTGCAATGCTCGTCATTAATGAACTCCACCTCGTTCTGGAGAAGTCTGGTAAGTGGTTGGGCAATCTTGGCAAAATCCTTGATAAATCTTCGATAAAATCCAGCGTGCCCAAGAAATCCTCTTTTCCCCTTCTGATCGGTAGGGAAAGGTAGCTTCGATATTACGTCCACCTTTGCTTGATCGACCTGGACTCCCCTTTCTGACACCACGTGTCCTAAGACGATTCCTTCTGTAACCATAAAGTGGCATTTCTCAAAATTTAAAACCAGGCTCTTCGTTTTGCATCTTTCTAGCACCACATCCAAATGTTGCAAGCACGAGTCGAAAGAGTCTCCGTAGACAGTGAAATCATCCATAAAGATCTCTATACAATCTTCAATCAAATCTGAGAATATGCTCATCATGCACCGTTGGGAAGTACCGGGGTCGTTGCATAGGCCAAATGGCATACGCCTGTACGCATAGGTTCCAAACAGACAGGTGAATGTGGTCTTATCCTGGTCCTCTGGGTTCACGTAGATTTTAAAGTAACCACTGTACCGATCTAAAAATTAGAAGTACTTCCTTCCAGCCAGTCGCTCCAGCATTTGATCGATGAATGGCAGGGGGAAATGGTCCTTCCTGGTTGCAGTGTTCAGCTTTCGGTAATCTATACACATTCGCCATCCCGTGACTAGTCTGGTGGGCACTAGCTCATTCCTCTCATTCTTAACCAACTGGATCCCTGACTTCTTGGGAACAAGTCTTCCTCCCCGAGGTAGGCATACTTCAGGTTCGCTGGCAACTTTTTTAACTCCACTTGTGGGGGTAGTGTGTCTGTAGGTAGAGGGTTCTTTTTAGAATCCTCCTCTCGCTCTTGTTCACCATCTGATTTTTCCTCCATATTGGCCGGTAGCAAAGCCCCTACGGATCCCGCTAGTTCCGACTTCTGACAGAATTCCGTAACTGCTTCTTCGATCTCCTCGTCTGTTAACCCTCGGCTACTGATCAGATCACACCATGAAGCTGCTTCCACATCAACTTGGGCATACACATCCAAGGCTTGGAGTTTTTCCTGCAATAACTCGGTCTCAAGAAACTCTTGGACTAAGGGGTCAATTACATCAACATAACATAGATTTTCAGAATCTATTAGTTTTTTCATGGCTTAATTGATGTCAAAAACAAATTTCTCACCATTAAAGTCAATGCAAATTGTTCCCTTAGCCATATCCACAATTGTCTTAGCCGTTCTTAAAAATGGTCTTCCTAACAATATCCCGCTAGACTCGCTAGCTTCTGGTTCACTCATTTTAATTACATAAAAATCAGCGGGATAAGTAAAGTCTTGTATCCTGACCAACACATTTTCTAACACACCCTCCGGATTTATACATGACCTATCAGCTAGTTGGATCAACACCCGAGTATTTGACAGTTTTACCCCCTCCAACCGATTATAAATGGATAACGGCATAACATTGATAGATGCTCCTAAATCACACATTGCATGCTCGATTTTTACATCTCCAATTGTGATGGGTAAAGTAAACATACCTGGGTCGGCTCTCTTGGGTGGTAGTTTCTCCTGTACAATAGCTGATGCTATGCCTTCCACCATGATTTTTCCATCCTCCTGGGCCTTTCCGGCTATGAACTCCTTTATAAACTTCCCCAGAGGGGGCAGTCTCACAGCTTGGAGGAATGGTATGGTGACATCCAGCTTCCCGAAGATTGACATGAAATCCACAGGGTTTTCTTTCTTCCTTTTCGTAACAAACCGAAATGGAAATGGTTTTTCTCCTTTAGCCTCTTCAGTTAGCCTTGGTGGACTTTCCCTTGGTACCTCCTGGGTTCGAGGCGCCGATACGGGTATTGCTTCTTCAGGTTGCTCGTTTCCAGGTTGTGTTTCTCCCTTCTTTCCTTCCGCAGTAGGCTTCTCATTTAGAAAAAACAGATCCTCCATCTGAGGCAGAGGCCTCTTGAGCTCTTCCACCGAGACGGTGTCGCTCAGCACCTTTGCTCCACTAGACTCCCCAATAGGGTTCTTGAGTTGAGGTCCATTATAGGTTGTTCCGGACCGCAGTGTAATCTTACTCACATTTGCCTTTTCAGGTACATGGACTGTAGATGGGAGTTTCCCTGAGTTCACTTTCATTTCGCCCACCGAGTTAGCGAGCTGGGCCAACTGCCTGTTCATCATATCCACATTCGCCCTATGCTCCTTCTGGGCACTTTGCATCCCTTGCATTGTCTCATTACTGGACTGCAAGTCGCTTTTAATGCTCTGCTGTGAAGCAAGCATATCTCCCATCATGTCCTCTATAGACCTCCTCGTCCTGTTTGGGTGATGGAATTGGTTCGAGCCCTGGTGCAGGTAATTCTTGTTGGGGTTTGTATACTAAAAGATGCTTCGAGCGTACATGCCTTTGTACAGTCAGCTTGTGCATGTATACGAGAAACGCCAAATCCACTTGTTTACCTAATTATGAGAATAAATAATATAATATAATGGATGGTTTATTATTGAAATATGATAAACAAGTCTAAGGCTTTTTACTAAGAAGGTCAAGTAGGGAAATTCGATGAATCTCCTCATGAGTTTTCCAGTAGGGGACTTGGCCAGATCTAGTAAGAAGAAAAATGTATTCACAACCTAGATAGGCTTTGGCTACCTATTGGTACGGTTGCGGTGTTTGTGATAATTCTCTCTTACCTAAGACGAGATTAGTAACACCGGTGTGGTAAAGCACTGAAAGGATCTAATATGAAATGTATTCTTTATTGCTATCTACCGTAAGAATATATTTCGGAAAATTTTGGTATTTTCTAGTCTATGGAATTAATATCAATATTGTTTATTCAATCATACGCCACTTTGACTTATCAATATGTGAGAGTTTGTACGTAACTCAAGTTCATGATATCTTGGGTGGTAGTAATTGAATAACATGAAGGTATTGGAATATTATTTCATAGAATTCGCGTGCCCAGTGTGATATGATTAAATCCCTAAGGGGTGATCCCCAAGAGGTGTTTGAAAAAGGAATTTATTATTCAGAAAACTGCGCAGTTGGAATTTATTCTACGAATAATAAATAAAGTTTCAAACTAGAAAAACTCTTTTGAGAATTAATTTAATTCTAGTCACATAGCAGACAAAAGAATTAAATTGACGGATCAAGATAATCTTAAACGCGGGAAATATTATAAAATAAAATGGACCCAAGTTATTTGTAATTTGGTGATTGAAGTGGGAGTGCAATATTATTCTTTAGTGGAACAAAATAATATTCCATTGATAATATATTAAATCATGGGTCATTTGATTTGATTAGTTAATTATCTAATGGGTGAGCCCAACACTTAAATCATTCCATGGATCCCCTTACTGCCCCATTAAGTCCATTATAAATAGTGAGGAGTATGGCAAACCCTAGCACACAATCCAAGACAACACAAAACCCTAACCCTAGTGCCTAGAAATCGGCGCCTCCTTCCTCTTCCTCTTGGTCTCGATTTTCGAGCCATAGCAGTGGGAGAATTAGGGTTTTGATTATTGTTCTTGATCTATCCTAATTCATAGGATTAGATCTAGACAATTTCGTGTTTGTGATTGGGTTTTCCTAGATCTCTTCAAAGCTATTTATTGATTATTCAAGATCCGCCCACACGGATGGATGATCAAGGACAAGGGAATAGTACGGAAGGTTCGTGATCGATAAACCAAGGATTGGCCGGAGGTGCAGCAAGCAACGTAAATCCGATTTCGGATTATGAGGTAACAATCGAATCTACATCGAATATGCATGATTATGTGTTTATTTGATGTGTAATCTATAGATCTATGCTAATTGTATGAAATTGGAATCGAATGCATAATCACCTAAATAGATCCGTTATAGGACCTGTTTGTTTTCCGTGTCTTCCGATGCGGTAGTGCCAACAATTCTGGGGTGGTGGGTTTGACTGATAACCCGAGAAATTTTGCTGGTGTTGGTTTTGTGGATACTGGTTATACTGGGCAAGAGGGTTGTACTGGTCGTGGTTGTGCTGGTACTGATTTTGGCTTTGATTGTGGCTGTTATGCAGAGGCCCTGGGTTAAATTGGTTCTGGTTTTGGTTCTGGTTGTTCCGCTGATGGGGTGGTACATAGGCAGGGTTTGGGTTCTGGTTTTGAGGGTTTTGGTTCTGAGGATGCTGGTTTCTTCCTACCCGGTTAGACTGGTAGTCAGGGTTCGTTGGGCCTCGGTTGGAATTTTGGTTCGTGTGGGGGTTGGGTTGATTTTGAGACTGATTTTGGTTCTGATTCCCATCTCCCCATCGGAAGTTTGTGTGGTCCCTCCACAGTGCATCCCTCTTCCTTCCAGGAATCCAATTGCCATAAGAATTGTAGTATCCTGCGGCATTTGCTTGCTCCACATTTGGCGAGTTGTCCGGCTGATCATATGGTAGTTCTGGGGTCTATTTTCCTCCAGTCGGAGAAGGTGGTGGAGTGTTCTGCTTGATTGCAGTTAGCAATTCCTTCTTTAATTCCTCCATCTTCAAATCCATCCTTTACTCCTGGTCAGTAGCCGAAGCACTTGCTACCCTTTCTTTGTTGTACCCATCCCTTGCGTTGTCATACGTCTTTTTCACATTCAACAGCTTGCGTAAAACCTTCTTGGCATCACCGACTCTCAACTGTGTGAAATCGCCTCCGGATGATGAATTCGCCAAATCCTTTGTTTCCTTGTTCATCCCATCATAGAAGGTGTGGTGCACCTCTATCTCCTTCATGCGATGGTTGGGGCATGACTCCAGCAGACTCATGTACTTCTCCCAGCACTCACTCAGGGTCTCATCGTATTCTTGCCTTATGCATGATATCTTCCTCTTCAATGCACTTGTCTTTGAAGACGGGAAGAACTCAGCTAGGAAAACTGACTTGAAATCGGCCCATGTATTGATGGAGTTGGCTGGCAGGCGCATGAACCAGGTGTTGGCCTCTCTCTTTAGGACAAAAGGTAGGGCTTTCAGTCTGTAATCATCCTCGCTTGCTCCTGCTGGCCGCCTCTGTGCTTTACAGATTTTGCAGAACTCATTTAAGAATTCGTAGGGTCCTTCGTAACTCTTTCCACAGTACGTCGGTAGGATTGCAATAACGTGGGGTTTCACATCACAAGCGGTCTGGCCTGGGGTGACCACTATGGCTTGTGGGGGATCTCCGTCAGCATGTGCAGTAAGTGTTGCGAGCTCGGGATCGTCCTCACCATGGTCAGCCATTCTCACTAGTGTTCTTACTGGTTGGAGTGGATGCTCCGGGAGTTGGTACTCTAGATCTTCTTTCTCCTCGTCGCTGCTCGTGCCTAAGTCGGACAGTGCTGTCGACAGGCCAGAACGAGTGGTAACGAGTATCGTTCCTCGGGGAAGTATCCTTGGTCTCCACTGGTCAGGAGCCGAGCTACTTCTCATAAACTGAAAATAAAAAGAAAAGGAAAATTATAAACAGTATGTACACCAAAAATATCACACACAATAACAGGTATGAACGCCATCCATCCCCGGCAACGTCGCCATTTTGGTAGTCTCTTTTTTCATTCAGATTAAAGGTGTAGTGTAATTGCAAAGTGCATCCAACTGATCAGGATGATATCCTAACTAGCTGAGTCGTTGGCACAACAACCTAATCTGGACTCCAAATAAATATTCCTCAACCCACTTCTACTGATTAGTATAATGGAAGTAAGGGTCGAATCCCACAAGGATGGACACGTTCGGATACTGCGGTGACATTCCTGGGTGTTTTTGGTTAGCTACCACACTTGGGTTGAGATTTTACCTAGGCAAGAAATAAAGTGGTACTCTACTGACTAGTAGGCGTGAAAATAACAGGCATGTGGTAGTGTTCGTGAAAATAGGGGACAAGGTGTCTCAGAGGTATATGAAAAGTAGACAGTTACTAAAAGAGGAAATTTAGACAACAAGGTATATCTGGTGGCTGGTTGGCTCTCTGACAGGTCTGGAAGGTACAACTGAAAAGTAGGGAACAAAAGCAAAAGTAACTCAAAAAGTAAAAGTGGTCCAAGGCTAAAGTTGATTTTGACGTTTTCTTCTCCACCAAGCACTAACAGAAATTGTATGAACACAACTCCATGACTAAACTCAGATTCATAATTTCAAACTCAAGATCCATCAATTAAAAATGCTTAACTAAAGATGAACAGCTGAAATTGTAAACTGCCTCTACTGACTAACATGCGAGGTGATGATTACTATGCAGAACAAAGACTTACGCACGAAAACTTAGACTGAAATTTAACTACAACCTTAGATCAACAACTCCAGATAAGAAAACACTTAGAAATTAAAAGCAACGACTAAATATAACTTTCCTAGGCAGAATGAAGCAAACTCGAACCAAAGCGACATACGAAATAGAAACTTCATAACTTAAACGTTGGAACTTCACAAAGTACTTCAAAAGGCAACAACGATAAATGTTTGCAACGGATCCAACGATGAAAACAGGTAAAGATTAAACTAGAAAGCAAAATAACAATTGTTTTGCCACTCCGGGCGATGGTACTGCTATACTACTACGGCAAACTGGCTAGAACGGTAGAATGATGATTTCTCCGGCAGACTCTTGGACGTCAAGTGACCATAGCTGTGGCGAGGAACGAGAGATTGGATAATGCTGAAGGACTGATCTTCTAGAGAGAATTCTACTAAGTGTGTATGAGAACCTAACTTGCAAACTCCGAACTCCCTCTTTCTCTCTCCAAGTGGCTTCTTTTATAGGGAGGCTTGCCCTTGCTTTTTAGGGTAGACTTCCTTCAGGATTTGACTTTTCTGCACTTGTTATTGATCATCCCAGCTATCCTTCTTCTCCATCTCGAGCCTTTTCTCTGGCATGCATCCTGGTCAGTATTGCACCCTTCTAGCCCTCTTTTCACTTGCGTCACCCGAATCGCCTCTTACTGACTTGGATCCTTTAATCCTGCACACTTAAGCAACTGTTTTGCAGATAATACATGCATTTCACGACATACTGATCAGTAACCAAGGCTTAGAATACGACTTATCAAACTGCTCACACCTACCATATGCTTGTCCTCAAGCGTGAAGACAAAAAAAAAAAAAAGAAATAAGTCGCATTCGAGCCTGGTTACTCCCCCTGACCGACTCTACCTAACTAGACTCAAGACTCTGACGCAAAGAAAACTAACAACGACACAAACACATAAACACATAAACAACTTAAACACGTAGAATAGGCTATATTTTCAACCATCCCTCCCCTCGAGATCAGGTGCAATCCGGCCTTAGGCAGCCTTGAACCTCCGCCGCCCCCCTTTTCCTCCCCAGTCAGTATATCCGCTTATCAGGATCACCCAATCCTTGGCCAAACACTAGGTTCACTCAGTCACTCATTCCTCACAGGGATGTTAGGACTGTTTCCTCTCAATGCTGGACCACAGATGTTTCGGACTCAGATCTCACGCGCAGCTCCTGAAGGTCTTTAAGGCTTGTAACGGGGCTGTTGGTTATAGTGTTTGGGGTGGATGTTCCAAAGGCTCTAAGGTTCAAAAACTAACTCCTTATTTTGATGAGGGAGAACTGTGTGCATTTGGGCTTCTGGCTAGGGCTTCTTCTTCGGCTGGACAATTTCTGACATTGGCTTCCAACTGGTCAGTAGCTTCCTTGTGGCTTCGCCACCCTTATTCCTTCTTCCTCCTTTCTCTTTTTGTGGTCAAGTATCTGCGACCATTTTCTTCGGTTTTCTTTCCTGTGGCTTTGCCACCCTTATACCTTCTTCTATTTTTGGATCTGGAATTTTTCCGGATCAATTTTCTCCTTCATTCTTTGTTTTTCTTTCTTCAGCTAGTCCCTTTTGTATGTCCTCCTGGGCAGTTGCCCCCTATCCTTATGCCTTGCACACACACAGTTCCAGTGGCTGATGGGTTATTTCGGGGTATAGATCAGGTTAGAAAATGGGGTTCAAAAGGTAGTTTTTTTTTTTTTTTTTTTTTTTGGGGAGTTTCCTACTACCTTCAGGGTTTGCCTCGCCCTAGACATCATGTGGTAGCCACTCTTCTTTTTTCAGCTTTTTTCAGTGTTTAGTGGAAAGCAGTTCCACTTTGGGGCTTCTAACTCACCTTTTAAGAGGGCTTTCGTGTCTGTCCTAAGGGATGTGTTTTTCCTTCATACTTGCATCATCTATACTGACATGGTTTCTGTTTTCCGGCATGCCTTATCTCCCTCAATTCCTCTCACCGTCAGTTCGCGGCAGTTGAGTTTTAAGCCCATTCATTAGACACATAACACATAATTCCTAGACCTAAACAACCCTAAAAAAAGCACTAACATGCACTGACTCAAATAACACACATATACATGTCATACTGGCCATTTGCTCCCCCCTCTCTCTTCACAAGTGTCTGCCCCAGATACGGGCTGTGAAGTGAAAAATGGGAATGGCTAGTATGACAGACACACATTTATAACAAACACAAACTATATCTAAAAACTTCTCACACTTAGACTATGTAATATGCTAAGTGGGAGAGTTTCAGATATATACATAGATTTACAAGACAGAGCAGAAAATTTTACAAAACATGATATATAAACATATAACTCATCACACTTAGACTATGCAGTAGGCTAAGTGTGAGTTAGCATGCTTATGACAGAACACAAAATACATACAAAAACACATGCACCGAAATAGCAAACCCTTTACTTCTCACACTTAGACTATTGAATAGGCTAAGTGTTATGAATGGGGTTTGCTCACATTTAATACACATAATTCTACCTATTTAACAAAAGTAAAAAAAGAAAGAAATAAAAGAAAACTAAAAAAAAGATAAATAGAAAACTAACTGGTCAGTTTGGGGTGTCGATCGGACATTCCTCCTGCTCCTCCTTGCCGCAGGGGTCTGTGCAGGTTGTTCCTTTGGTTCCTCTTAAGTGGATTCCAGTTGGTTGTCATCTGCCTCCTCTTGTTCATCATATTCTTCTTCCTCAGGTTCAGTGGTTTCCTCGTTCAGTCCTCTATGTCCACTTGTTCAAGCTCCAGTGCTTTCCTTTCCTTTTGCCAATTCCTTCAGTATGCTCTCCATCAGGGTTGTCAGCTTTGTCATCTCTGCCCGTGATTGTCTATTTTCCTCCGCTAGCTCAGTGACCGCCCTCTCCAAATTTTCTTGCCTCAGCCTTTGCGCTTGGTCGATTTGCCCAGCTTGCCCCTCTTGGCCCTGTTGTGCCCTTCCACCAGGGGTTACTCCCATTGCGTAGAACTGGGGTACTCCTTGTCGGTAGTATACCACGTTTGTGCGGACGAAGAAAGGTATATCGAACAGGCCAGTCGACCATATACATCGAAGATAGGTCTTCTGCCTCTGTTATGATGATGTTGTTGCGCACGAAGGCTCCTAGTATGTTGCAGAGGGACAAGTTTCTAGCTGGTTGGGTAGCTATCAGGTGGCATTGGTAGGCTGTCCAGAATCCCAAGTGTAGCCTTTCCGCATTTGACCTGCTTGCTGCTATCTTCATTGTCGTCAAATGCGTGTTGAAGCTTTTTGGTGTTGTAGTGCTTCATGTCCTCCATAAGCTCATCAGTGAGCTCTACCCTCCACCGTCGGTACACGATCCTCTCGACCGGAGGGTGGACTACTTCTTGGTGGTTGTCGGGGAGCTGCTGCTCATGGTACTCTTCCCCCTCTAGAGAGATATCACTCTCTGAGTCAGACTCTTTGCTGGAAGTGTAGTCGCTATCGCTTAACCTCCTTCTTTCTTCCGTCTCTCTGATCACTATGCTGGCATTGGCTGTGCGCTGTTTCTTTACGGCTTGTTTCTTCCTGGCAGGGGCCTTCCCCTTTCTCTTTCTTTCCTGGATGTACTTGTCGTCTTCGATTTCCATTGCATGTGCTTCTTCCTCGGCTTGTGTTGAATCGTCCTCCTGGTTAGTTGGCTCGGCCACCACGCGGGTACTAGCATCACTTCCTGCCGCCTCCTCCCGACCTACTGACTCTGATGCGAGGTCCAGACCCTCAGCCACCTTGTCAGCTTCTTCCTTCTGGTCAGTCGGCGTTGATGAAACTGTCCTTGTTGCCATTTGTGTATCCTGCTGGCTAGTTTTCGAGGGCTGCTCCCCAGGTTTTGTAGGAGTAGTCTTCTCATCTTCGCTAGAGATCTCCACTGCATCTGCTGCTGTGTTTGCTCCTGCCTCGCTGGACTTCCACTTTCCTAAGCATCTTTATGACACTCTTTGGGGTTTCTGCCTTTCTGCCTTAGGGTCGTTCTTCAACACTAGCTTCCTCTTTACTGGTTTCGGTTTAATCACTGTTGAGGCTTCCTCTGGTTGTGTCTCTGGTTCCTGTTGGCACTAACCGCAGCGGAAGATACGGAAATCAAATAGGTCCTAGACCGGATCTATTTAGGTGATTATGCATTCGATTCCAATTTCATGCAATTAACATAGATCTATAGATTTAACATCAAATAAACACATAATCATGCAATTTGATGTAGATTCGATTGTTACCTCATTTTGATCCATCATAGGATCGAAGTTGCTAGCTGCACCACCCGGAGATCCTTGGTTTATCGACCGTGAATCTTCCATACTATTCCCTCGTCCTTGATTCTCCATCCGTGTGGGCGGATCTTGGAAAACCAATTAAATAACTTTGAATGAATCTAGGGAAACCCAATCCACAAACACGAAATTGTCTAGATCTAATCCTATGAATTAGGATAGATCAAGAACAAAACACAAACCCTAATTCTCCCACGTGCCAAGGCACGCAAACTGAGGCAAGGGGGGAGAGAGAACGCCGCCGGCGGCGGCTAGGGTTAGGAGGAGGAGTGTTGTCTTGGATTGTGTGTTAGGGTTTGCCTTTCATTCATTATTTATAGTGGACCTTATTGGGCTAGTAAGGGGATCCATGGAATGACTTAAGTGTAGGGCTCACCCATTAGATAAATTACTAATTAAATCAAATGACCCATGATTTAATATATTATCAATGGAATATTATTTTGTTCCACTAAAGAATAATATTGCACTCCCACTTAAATCACCAAATTACAAATAACTTGGTCCATTTTATTTTATAATATTTCCCGCGTTTAAGATTATCTTGATCCATCAATTTAATTCTTTTGTCTGCTATGTGACTAGAATTAAATTAATTCTCCAAAGAGTTTTTCTAGTTTGAAACTTTATTTATTATTCGTGGAATAAATTCCAACTGCGCAGTTTTCTGAATAATAAATTCCTTTTTCAAACACCTCTTGGGGATCACCCCTTAGGGATTTAATCATACCACACTGGGCACGCGAATTCTATGAAATAATATTCCAATACCTTCATGTTATTCAATTACTACCACCCAAGATATCATGAACTTGAGTTACGTACAAACTCTCACATATTGATAAGTCAAAGTGGCGTTTGATTGAATAAACAATATTGATATTAATTCCATAGACTAGAAAATACTAAAATTTTCCGAAATATATTCTTACGGTAGATAGCAATAAAGAATACATTTCACATTAGATCCTTTCAGTGCTTTACCACACCGGTGTTACTAATCTCGTCTTAGGTAAGAGAGAATTATCACAAACACCGCAACCGTACCAATAGGTAGCCAAAGCCTATCTAGGTTGTGAATACGTTTTTCTTCTTACTAGATCTGGCCAAGTCCCCTCCTGGAAAACTCATGAGCAGATTCATCGAATTTCCCTACTTGACCTTCTTAGTAAAAAGCCTTACACTTGTTTATCATATTTCAATAATAAACCATTATATTATATTATTTATTCTCATAATTAGGTAAACAAGTGGATGTGGCGTTTCTCGTATACATGCACAAGCTGACTGTACAAAGGCATGTACGCTCGAAGCATCTTTTAGTATACAAACCCCAACAATCTCCCACTTATACTCAAAGAATGCTTTCGAGTATACCTACCACTTTATTGGCCTTGTGCTACACATTCGCACACAATTTCTTTCTCCCACTTATACTCAAAGCAGGCTTTGGCCACTATGTACTCAAAACTATAATTCTTTATAAAAGAATCTACCAACATAGTTTGCTAGAGTACATAAAACGAAAATATACTTGTAATTTATAACCTTAATTCTTGCTAAGGAGCACGAATATTTGATCAAAATATTTCTAGGCCATTTGATCCAGTGGAATAATTTTATGTGCCTTTCTCAAGTGCACTTATACATATTCCTCTATCAAAATCCATTATTTTGATCCTTCTGAATTTCTACTAATTAAAGTAGAATACTTATAGCAATATATAAAGTTTTAATCATGTCGAATATGATTCCCAAAACTTTAATTACACAATACCAACTTAAATTAGTATTATCCTTGCTATATAACTTGTGATGTAAATTTATGTATGAGCATAATTACCTCATCACAATGACTAATTGGAAATTAGTCCTTATGACAAATAAAACCGAATGATTGCATTCTTTGTTTTATAGTCATAAATTCCAAGAGTTCATTTATTTAATCATTTGTTGTGATCTTTAGAAATACTTTCTTTGGAAATCCAAAAGTAATTCTAATTTTAATAGCTAACTTCGAAATGTCTTTTAATGTTATTAGAGTCTTAGAAAGTGTGTAATTTATCACTACTTTCATTCTAGGGTGTGAGCCCTTTCAACTCTATCAAACATCACCTTAATTCCATTTATGAATATTCTATGAGACAAAATTTAGCTCCCACTTCTAAAAGTAGAAAAATATCAGTCTCAATATTCTTTAAGGCTATTAAAACAATTTAAACAGTGTCTGGAGTTAAATTCATCCTAGTTTAATAAAACGAGCCATGACGCTCTTATTAAACACTTAGAATTTAATTATTCATTAAGAAAAAGCTCCCACTATTTTAATTATCACTTTCACAACAAAATAAATAAAAAAATAACTAATCAAATAGTCAACTCTAGGCTTGGAACATTAAAACAAATTTAATGTGCATACTATATTTACTATACAAGAACTCCCAGTATTTATAACAAATACTTATCTCGTTTCTAGTTGAATTTATTTTACTTGTCTTGTAATCAATCATTGTTATTATTTTTCTTACACCTTTATTTGAACAAACGTGATCATAAGATCAATTTATTTTGTATTGAATCCATGTCGAACATTAATGTTCTATTGACTCATCAACAAAATAATGGTTCAAAAGACTTAAGGATTAAAGAAACTTAATAATCAATATTTCTAGAAGAAAACTTCATAATAATTGAATCAACAAGTTTAACCACAAGTAAATATTTTGATATTAACCATGTTACATTTGATGTCATAAATAATTGGATAATCAAAACTTCATTTATCTAATAATGCAAGCATTATAAAATGACATCGATAATCCAAAAACATAATTGATAAACTAGGAATTAAAATTCCACATCAATAATCCATATGATATCAAAACCAAACAATATCAAAAAATCCTCAAAAATTCAACAATGTAAATAAAGCAAAACAAGACTTTCATTGTTCAAAACATAAATGTCATAGCTAGATTAAGATCATGTCTTCCTCCTAATCACATTGGGTTGGATCGAACTCTCTGCCATGTCAGACTTGCGTCTTAGGTCAGTGGAGTTATTGACCATCCCACCCTCCATCTTCCTTATCTGGACTTGTGCCTCAATGAGCTTGCTAGAGAGTACTAGAAGAGATGTTGGCCAAAACTTGTCCAATATCTCTTTCCTTACTTTCTCATAACTCTTTGGAAGTCCATCGAGAATCATGAGTTGTTGGGTCTCTGGGCCTATTTTCCCACCCAACGCCTCGAGTCTATCAAAACCGTCAACCATTTCCACGACATAGTCGTTAATGTTTTGGTTCTCCTTCAAGACCGTTCTCCTCAAAATGTTCACCACCGATCTCATGAGACACTTGGTGGACATTTCATCAAACCATTTAGGTTCTTCAATCAATGACCTGTCGGGCTTGTCAATCCAGCCAAGAGCATTGCCGACCGAGGCCAACAAAAACTTCTTGACATGACCGCTCGCGGTATCCCATCGATCACAAGCATCCTTTTCCTTGTCTGATATGTAATAAGAAGAGGGGCGATCCATAGTGAGGACCAACCTCAAATCACTAGCCAACTGATCAATGTCAAGTCTCCTTTTCCATTCCAAATAAGAAACAGAATCGCATTCCTTCGATTTAAGGATCGCACTATAAACTTCCCAAGTAGTAAACATCTTTCGTTCAAGCTGAGAATAAACACCAATAATATAAACATATAAAATTTCAAAGAATTGCAAATAACCACAAAACAATTCATCAATTTTACATCCACAAAAATCATGCACAAACGTTCTTCTACTAGGAAGCCGAGTCTTATTCATGCAAGAAATTCATTATTTTTACTGGCCACAATGTCGACAGATAGTCCAGAGACCATAAGAATGGCATGGCTGACTAACAATGCTAAAGCGTATAACCATAAAATTAAGCACTAAGGATTCTTTACTTGTGCGTGAACTCCTCTAAAGAAAGGTCGGACCGGACAAGCACCTCCTCCTATAGCTCTCTCTAAGCATTATTAAAATACAATCCTTATAATTTCGCAGCAATATTGCTCCGGTAAAGACCAGTCGCGATATTACTGAAAAACTAATTTTACGATTTTAATAACCTTTATCTAGAGAAGTCCAAACTTACGAACTGGTAATGCTCCTCACGTAAAGACAGGCCGGTCACTACTTCGCACTAAGACCAATTTTATGGAGGCCATATACAAACGTGTTGTAATTATCGCTTCATATTTTCTTATTGGTGGTTTTAATAGTTTAATTATTACTTAAGCAGATAAGGCAGATATCCACATTCAAAGAATAATTAAACATGTATTAGCTATGCATGTGAGGCAATAAGTACATAGACGATGCATGAGTTAAACTAGATTTTAACAAATAAAATCATAACTCAAATTAAATATCCATCATCATCAATAAAACATGTAAACACATTTACAAAAGGTTCCCATAACCATAAAGATGAAACTTGATCATTTAATTAAGCATCTTGAATAAATATAGATAGAAACAAAAATTCTACCTTCACATAAACAAGATTATCTAGACATTAAGTCCAATCTTAAATAATCATACATTATTAGTTAAAATAACGTATCTTGATTATTAGAATTACCTTTTAATACTATTAGGATTTACTTAGATAGAATTAAACCATCATTATCCTAAAATTAATGTCTAGGTGTATATCATAAAAGATTAGCTAAGTCTTAATTTAAAATGCCCACTTGGATATAAAATCCGCACTTATCCAATTAAGACTAAATCCATTTAAAACACACCAATTAAATTTGAGAATTAAAATTCTCATAGCTTTCATAAAATCACATGACAAGAAGAATTTTATTACATCTTTAATTCATAATGATGTTTTCTAGATGAAATAAAATTCACCTTCACCAAAAATTAAAGACAAAATTCAACTTAAATAAATAATTAAGGATTTTAATAGCAAAATTAATGCTCTATGAATTTCTCATATCTTTAAATCAATTCGATGTTATCTAGATGAAACAAATTCACCTTCATCAAAATTAAAGATAAAATTCAAATTAAACTAGGAATTGAATTCCAATTAAAATCCAATTAATTATTTAAAACTTTAATAATTTAGGATTTTAGTGGCATATCAATGCCAAATGAATTTTTTCACTTCTTTAATTAATCCGATGTTATCTAGATGAATTAAAATCCACCTACATCATATTAAAGACAAAATTCAAACTAGGAATAAGATTCCAATTAAAATCCATCAAACTATTACTTATGCAATTTTTGAAATTTTCAAGGTTTTAACAATTGAAAAAGTTATGTCTTTTCCTTAGGTATATATTTCTAGGAAATAATTCCATAACACACCAATTAAATTAAGACAATTTCAATTAAACCTTAAGATTAAAACATGAAAGCATATTAAGAATATATTCTTTAAAAAACCATCCAATGAAGGAAAAAACCAAAAATTAGTTCTAACAAATATTTGAATTTCCTTATGTTAATTACCATGATATTATCTAGATGGAAATAATCCACCAAAATCAACTAATTAACAAATTTAATCAATTATTTGACTAATTATTCAATTGGCAATTTTAAAGAAGGCAATATTCTCTTTTTAAAAATTAGAATCTTGATTTAATGACAAAATCATTCTAATTCCCACAAGATATTTTAAATTATTCTAGGTTTAGGATTTTAAACCACAATTATAAATAGCTTGCATGTTAAGAAACGAAACCAAACGAAAACGAAAAACGAGACGACAAGATACAAGCCAAAACCCTAATTAGGGTTGGGCCACCACGGGCCTCGCTGCAGCAGCCGCTGCTGCACCCGATCTCCGCCGCCTCCCGCGGCTGCTCCCACTGCAGCAGCCGCCGGCGCCGCTGCCTGCCACCGCCCGAAGACGGCGCTGCTACTGCTGCTGTCCGTCGGAGACTCCGCTACCAGCCACACGGCTGTGCAGCCGCTGCCCGGCTTGCTGCCGGAGCTGCTGCCCACTGCAGCGTCGCCGTCTCCACTGACCACCGCCGTCCGTCGCTGCCGCTCCCACTGGAGCAGCCTCTCGCGACGTCGTTCTGCCCTCCGTCGCCTGGAACATCACGGCTGCTGCCCCAACCGAAGTCAGGGCTGCCACTGTCCAACGGAGCTGCTCGTTCCTGCTGTCACGTGGCTGTGCAGCTGCCCGGAGGAGACGACGTCGCAGCTGCTCAGATCTGCAACCGCGAGGGCTGCCCGAAGACGACGCAGATCGCCGCTGCCTCTGCCTAGCGCCGCCCGAAGGTGACGCCGCTGCCAGCCGCTGCCCGACGCCGCCGCCTTGTCTCACCGGATTCTGGATCTCGGATCCCCGATGAAGGCAGCCCGGTATCGAACACATCTAGGGTTTAAACCCTTGTATTCCTTTTTCATTTTTCGATTTTAATTAACTTGATTCATCGTGGTCGCTTCGCTTGACCACGATCTTAAATCTTAATTAATCGTTTCTTAATTTGTAACAATCTTTTATGTTCATATCAAACATGCATATTTAAACATCTAGCATTTAGCAATTTAAATTATTCTTGCATATTAAGAACATAAAAACTATAGATCTATGAATACTTGCTAGATCTAGAATATTCTTGTGAAAAACTTGAATAAAATCCAAGATTCATAATATTCTTTCATTGATCCAAGTATTCAATCATGGACCACTTTATTTCTTGATTCAAAAACATATATTCACTTAAACACATACATACATGTAATTACAAACATATAATCTAGTACATATTACTTAGAATATATAGATCTAATGATGTTCATCATAGATCTAGAATATTTTTGTGAAAAACTTGAATAAATTCCAAGATTCATAATATTCTTTCATCGATCTAGAACATCATATCATAGATCCGAAAAATAAAATCAAGAAAAACATAGATCCAATCAACCATTGCATTATTTTCGAAAATCCCAAGTTCTTACACTACAATTTTCGAAAAATTCAATTAATCAAATACATAACCAGAGCCTAAAAAATTGGCTCTGATACCAGTTGTTGGCACTAACCGCAGCGGAAGACACGGAAATCAAATAGGTCCTAGACCGGATCTATTTAGGTGATTATGCATTCGATTCCAATTTCATGCAATTAACATAGATCTATAGATTTACCATCAAATAAACACATAATCATGCAATTTGATGTAGATTCGATTGTTACCTCATTTTGATCCATCATAGGATCGAAGTTGCTTGCTGCACCACCCGGAGATCTTTGGTTTATCGACCGTGAATCTTCCATACTATTCCCTCGTCCTTGATTCTCCATCCGTGTGGGCGGATCTTGGAAAACCAATTAAATAACTTTGAATGAATATAGGGAAACCCAATCCACAAACACGAAATTGTCTAGATCTAATCCTATGAATTAGGATAGATCAAGAACAAAACACAAACCCTAATTCTCCCACGTGTCAAGGCACGCAAACCGAGGCAAGGGGAGAGAGAGAACGCCGGCGGCGGCGGCTAGGGTTAGGAGGAGGAGTGTTGTCTTGGATTGTGTGTTAGGGTTTGCCTTTCATTCATTATTTATAGTGGACCTTATTGGGCTAGTAAGGGGATCCATGGAATGACTTAAGTGTAGGGCTCACCCATTAGATAAATTACTAATTAAATCAAATGACCCATGATTTAATATATTATCAATGGAATATTATTTTGTTCCACTAAAGAATAATATTGCACTCCCACTTAAATCACCAAATTACAAATAACTTGGTCCATTTTATTTTATAATATTTCCCGCGTTTAAGATTATCTTGATCCATCAATTTAATTCTTTTGTCTGCTATGTGACTAGAATTAAATTAATTCTCCAAAGAGTTTTTCTAGTTTGAAACTTTATTTATTATTCGTGGAATAAATTCCAACTGCGCAGTTTTCTGAATAATAAATTCCTTTTTCAAACACCTCTTGGGGATCACCCCTTAGGGATTTAATCATACCACACTGGGCACGCGAATTCTATGAAATAATATTCCAATACCTTCATGTTATTCAATTACTACCACCCAAGATATCATGAACTTGAGTTACGTACAAACTCTCACATATTGATAAGTCAAAGTGGCGTTTGATTGAATAAACAATATTGATATTAATTCCATAGACTAGAAAATACTAAAATTTTCCGAAATATATTCTTACGGTAGATAGCAATAAAGAATACATTTCACATTAGATCCTTTCAGTGCTTTACCACACCGGTGTTACTAATCTCGTCTTAGGTAAGAGAGAATTATCACAAACACCGCAACCGTACCAATAGGTAGCCAAAGCCTATCTAGGTTGTGAATACGTTTTTCTTCTTACTAGATCTGGCCAAGTCCCCTCCTGGAAAACTCATGAGGAGATTCATCGAATTTCCCTACTTGACCTTCTTAGTAAAAAGCCTTAGACTTGTTTATCATATTTCAATAATAAACCATTATATTATATTATTTACTCTCATAATTAGGTAAACAAGTGGATGTGGCGTTTCTCGTATACATGCACAAGCTAACTGTACAAAGGCATGTACGCTCGAAGCATCTTTTAGTATACAAACCCCATCAGTTCCTGCCTCTCCTCCTCAAGTTTGTCGGCCTTACTCGGCTGTTCTTCTGTCATCTCCTCCACGGATTGGTGGACTACTTCCCTTGACTCATCTGCTTCTATGGCTGTTTCCCCTCCTCCTACTGCCTGGGATGCGAGGTCCAGTACCTCAGCCACCCCTTCAGAGTTTACCACGATCCTATCTCCCTTGCTCAGAACCGATTGGAACTCATCATCCGTTATTAACCCCTTGCCTCTTGGCCAATTCATTCAGATCTATTTCCTCCCTCTCTGCTTCTTTGGCTTTGGTCTCAGTGGCCATTAAATCCTCTGCTTCATCCTTCTTGCCCTCGCTTACTCCCCCTCCGCTCTCCTTTTTCTCTGTTTCTCCCCAGTTGGGATCTTGATAGGCGGAAAGAGGGCTAACGTTGAGCGGCTCTGTTTGTTGGTGTATGGGAGAAAGGTGAGAGGGTTCTGATTGTGTAGTTTCCGTTGGGGAGGTCTTTTCGGATGTCGGATTTGAGGTTTTTGGGGTGATGGTGGGTGGGTTTACTGTGGTTGCAGTTGGGGTAGGGTTTGGTGTTGCCGGCATTCCTCCGGTAAGGCTAAATCCGGCCAGGGTCGCTATCCAATCTTTGTTCGGGTCCTGTTGCCTTAGATACGCTGCCAGTGCGTCTAAAGGAACCATTGCCGGAATTTGTGTCGTCGGCGTTGGCTTTGATCGTTGTGGACTTGGTGGCCGCGATTCTGCTGTCGCTCGGGCTTCTGGGAGGTCTTCACCGGTGTTGGATGCTGTGGTGTTGGTTGCTTCACTCTTCGCCATGGTCTGTATTGGTGGTGGGTCTCTTTTTCCGGTAGTGATTTACGGTGGTTTTTGTAGGGGGGCGGTAGTTTTCGGAGTGGGGTGGTGGTTGTGGGTGAGAGAATGCAGGAAGGGTTTGTAAAGTGAAGGGGAGTAGGCGGTGGGTATTTTATAGTGGGGTGGGTATTTGAGGGTTTTGACCGGTTGTAAGCGGTTGCCAGGTTGCGACGGTTCGGGGCAGAGGCGGTTGGGCGTTCTCGCAGCTGATTGGACGTCCCCTGTCACGTCTCTGCTCCACGCGCCCTCCCAATCTCTGCACTCGCCTGTAAAGCTGCAACACGCACCAAAATTCAAATTTCACTCTATACCTCCCTCTCAACTAGCTAAAAATAGAAATAAAGCAAATAAATGGTTCTTAAATATAATTCAGAGTTTCACCCAAGTGGTATTCTCGTGGTCAGTACGGACTCCAACTTAATATTTAAGATCCGAAAATCTTTTTGGTATTTTTCCTACTTAACTTGAGCTAAATTACTAAATATTCACAATATTTACATCATTACTAACGGTATTTGAAGTTTTACCTGGTCAATGAGCACGAATCATATTACGTTGACCAGGTGGAACTCCAAACCCCTTTTTTTACTGGTCATTTAGACGCTATTAAAGTGTAGTGGAATTTCTTCCACTACACACATCTCATCATTTTCCCTATATATTTTTAATCTATGCCCATTAACGACAAAAGGGTTAGAGTTTCCCTGAAATCTCGACCGCTCCATTAGTACGTAGTGCAGTGATAATGTAAGGTCCTGCCCATTTTGACTTGAGTTTCCCAGGCATTAGCTTCAATCTCGACTGGAAGAGTAGTACTTTCTGACCAACTTGGAGATTCTTGGTTCACAGGTTTTTGTCGTGCCACATCTTTGTTTTCTCCTTGTACCACATGGCTGAATCAAACGACTCCAATCTGAGTTCTTCTAGCTCTTGTAGTTGCAGCTTCCTTTCCTCTTCACAGGCCTTAGCATCCACGTTAACCTGCTGAACTGCCCAGTACGCTCAGTGCTCAATTCCTACTGGCAAGTGGCACATCTTCCCAAAGACGGTGCGATATGGGGACATCTCGATAGGAGTTTTGTAGGCTGTCCGATATGCCCACAGAGCATCCTCCAACCTTGTGCTCCAATCTTTTCTGGAGGGTTGATTGTCTTCTCTAAGATGTTTTTTATTTCTCTGTTTGAGATCTCCGCTTGCCCGTTGGCTTGAGGGTGGTAAGGACTGGATAGACGGTGATGAACCCCGTACTTCTTCATTAATGCTTCGACCGTTCGGTTGCAGAAGTGGGTCCCTTGATCGGAGATGATTGCCCTTGGTATCCCAAATCGGCTGAATATATGACTCTTGAGGAACTTGGTGACTTCTTTAGATTCACAAGTGCTCGTGGCTTTGGCTTCTATCCACTTTGATACATAGTCAACTGCCACCAGGATGTAGGAGTTCCCATAAGATGAGGGAAAAGGACCCATGAAGTCCATACCCCAGATGTCGAACACCTCACAAACAATCACTGGAACTTGCGGCATTTCGTCCCTTGTGGAGATCCCATCGGTCAGTTGGCAACGGTCACCCTTGCAGAATTCATATGCAACTCTGTTCAGAGTCGGCAATAGAATCCGCTATCCAACACCTTTGTCGCAGTCTTTCTAGGTCCGAAATGTCCTCCACATGCCAAGGAGTGACAGTGCATTAGTACATCCCGTTGCTCCCAGTCAGGAACGCATCTCCTTATAACTTGGTCGGTTCCTGCCTTCCACAAGTATGGGTCGTCCCAGAAATAATACTTTGCTTCGCTCTTGATCTTCATCCTCTGAGCCTTTGTCACGTTTGGCACCATTGGTAGCTCTCCCGTCACAAGGTAGTTGGCCAAGTCCACATACCAGGGTTCATGTCCTACTTTCTGCTTGCCCTTGGTTGTTGCATCCTGCCCAGTAAGCCTCATTACTTCTTCCCAGTCGATCTTCCTTGCGGAGAAAATCACTTCACACAAATGCTCTTCCGGGAATCGATCTCTCACATCCTCACTGTTCCCTTCTTGTATTATTCTGCTCAAACGGTCCGCTACTTTGTTTTCAACCCCCTTTTGGTCTTCTACTTCCCAATCAAATTCTTGTAAAAGCAGCATCCATCTGATCAGTCGGGGTTTTGACTCTTTCTTCGCAATGAGATACTTAATGGCCGCATGATCAGTATAGACGATGACTCTGGATCCTAGTAGGTACTGCCTGAACTTTTCGAACGAATAGACAACAGCCAACATCTCCTTCTCGGTGGTGTCATAATTCCGTTGGGCTTGATTCAAGGTCTTAGATGCATAGAATATCACGTACCTCTTCCCATCGATCTTCTGACCCAGTACGGCCCCCACTGCATAGTCACTAGCATCGCACATCACCTCGAAGGGGTGATCCCAGTTAGGAGCTTGAATAATCGGTGCAGAGATCAATTTTTCCTTAAGAAGGTTGAAAGAAGCCTTGCTATGCTCGTCGAAAACGAACTCCACCTCGTTCTGGAGAAGTCTGGTAAGTGGTTGGGCAATCTTGGCGAAAGCAGCCTTGCATGCAGACATCCGGGCTTATCCCCACCAGGTCCGTAAGGCTCCATCCAATAGCCTTCTTGTTTTTGCTCAACACAGTTAGTAGTCTTGCCTCTTGCTCTTCAGTCAGCCCGCTATTGATGATTACAGGGAACGAGTCTTCCTCCCCGAGGTAGGCATACTTTAGGTTCGCTGGCAACTTTTTCAACTCCACTTGTGGGGGTAGTGTGTCTGTAGGTAGAGGGTTCTTTTTAGAATCCTCCTCTCGCTCTTGTTCACCATCTGATTTTTCCTCCATACTGGTCGGTAGCAAAGCCCCTACGGATCCCGCTAGTTCCGACTTCTGACAGAATTCCGTAATTGCTTCTTCGATCTCCTCGTCAGTTAACCCTCGGCTACTGATCAGATCACACCATGCAGCTGCTTCCACATCAACTTGCGCATACACATCCAAGGCTTGGAGTTTTTCCTGCAATAATTCGGTCTCAAGAAATTCTTGGACTAAGGAGTCAATTACATCAACATAACATAGATTTTCAGAATCTATTGGTTTTTTCATGGATTCATTGATGTCAAAAACAAATTTCTCACCATTAAAGTCAATGCAAATTATTCCCTCGGCCATATCTACAATTGTCTTAGTCGTTCTTAAAAATGGTCTTCCTAACAATATCCCGCTAGACTCCCTAGCTTCTGGTTCACTCATTTTAATTGCATAAAAATCAGCGGGATAAGTAAAGTCTTGTATCCTGACCAACACATTTTCTAACACACCCTCCGGATTTATACATGACCTATCAGCCAGTTGGATCAACACCCGAGTATTTGGCAATTTTACCCGCTTCAACCGATTATAAATGGATAACGGCATAACATTGATAGATGCTCCTAAATCACACATTTCATGCTCGATTTTTACATCTCCAATTGTGATGGGTAAAGTAAACATACCTGGGTCGGCTCTCTTGGGTGGTAGTTTCTCCTTTACAATAGTTGATGCTATGCCTTCCACCATGATTTTTCCATCCTCCTGGGCCTTTCCGGCTATGAACTCCTTTATAAACTTCCCCAGAGGGGGCAGTCTCACGGCTTGGAGGAATGGTATGGTGACATCCAGCTTCCCGAAGATTGACATGAAATCCACAGGGTTTTCTTTCTTCCTTTTCGTAACAAACCGATATGGAAACGGTTTTTCTCCTTTAGCCTCTTCAGTTAGCCTTGGTGGACTTTCCCTTGGTGCCTCCTGGGTTCGAGGTACCGATACAGGTATTGCTTCTTCAGGTTGCTCGTTTCCAGGTTGTGTTTCTCCCTTCTTTCCTTCCGCAGTAGGCTTCTCATTTAGAAAAAACGGATCCTCCATCTGAGGCAGAGGCCTCTTGAGCTCTTCCACCGAGACGGTGTCGCTCAGCACCTTTGCTCCACTAGACTCCCCAATAGGGTTCTTGAGTTGAGGTCCATTATAGGTTGTTTCGGACCGCAGTGTAATGTTACTCACATTTGCCTTTTCAGGTACATGGACTGTAGATGGGAGTTTCCCTGAGTTCACTTTCATTTCGCCCACCGAGTTAGCGAGCTGGGCCAACTGCCTGTTCATCATATCCATATTCGCCCTATGCTCCTTCTGGGCACTTTGCATCCCTTGCATTGTGTCATTACTGGACTGCAAGTCGCTTTTAATGCTTTGCTGCGAAGCAAGCATCTCTCCCATCATGTCCTCTATAGACCTCCTCGTCCTGTTTGGGTGATGGAATTGGTTCGAGCCCTGGTGCAGGTAATTCTGGGGTGGTGGGTTTGACTGATAACCCGAGAAATTTTGCTGGTGTTGGTTTTGTGGGTACTGGTTATACTGGGCAGGAGGGTTGTACTGGTCGTGGTTGTGCTGGTACTGATTTTGGCTTTGATTGTGGCTGCTATGCTGAGGCCCTGGGTTAAATTGG
This sequence comes from Salvia hispanica, assembly GCF_029641045.1. Classification (NCBI taxonomy): domain Eukaryota; kingdom Viridiplantae; phylum Streptophyta; class Magnoliopsida; order Lamiales; family Lamiaceae; genus Salvia; species Salvia hispanica. Next base: position 17,261,632 of record NC_142696.1, on the reverse strand, counting down.
TTCTGGTTTTGGTTCTGGTTGTTCCGCTGATTGGGTGGTACATAGGCAGGGTTTGGGTTCTGGTTTTGAGGGTTTTGCATCTGAGGATGCTGGTTTCTTCCTACCCAGTTAGACTGGTAGTCAGGGTTCGTTGGGCCTCGGTTGGAATTTTGGTTCGGGTGGGGGTTGGGTTGATTTTGAGACTGATTTTGGTTCTGATTCCCATCTCCCCATCGGAAGTTTGTGTGGTCCCTCCACAGTGCATCCCTCTGCCTTCCAGGAATCCAATTGCCATAAGAATTGTAGTATCCTGCGGCATTTGCTTGCTCCACATTTGGCGAGTTGTCCGGCTGATCATATGGTAGTTCTGGGGTCTCATTTCCTCCAGTCGGAGAAGGTGGTGGAGTGTTCTGCTTGATTGCAGTTAGCAATTCCTTCTTTAATTCCTCCATCTTCAAATCCATCCTTTCCTCCTGGTCAATAGCCGAAGCACTTGCTACCCTTTCTCTGTTGTACCCATCTCTTGCGTTGTCATACGTCTTTTTCGCATTCAACAGCTTGCTAAAACCTTCTTGGCTTCACTGACTCTCAACTGTGTGAAATCGCCTCCGTATGATGAATTCGCCAGATCCTTTGTTTCCTTGTTCATCCCCTCATAAAAGGTGTGGTGCACCTCTATCTCCTTCATGCAATGGTTGGGGCATGGCTCCAGCAGACTCATGTACTTCTCCCAGTACTCACTCAGGGTCTCATCGTATTCTGGCCTTATGCATGATATCTTCCTCTTCAATGCACTTGTCTTTGAAGACGGGAAGAACTCAGCTAGGAAAACTTTACCCCCTTCAGCCGATTATAAATGGATAACGGCATAACATTGATAGATGCTCCAATCACACATTGCATGCTTGATTTTTACATCTCCAATTGTTATGGGTAAAGTAAACATACCTAGGTCGGCTCTCTTAGGTGGTAGTTTCTCCTGCACAATAGCTGATGTTATCCCTTCCACCATGATTTTTCCATCCTCTTGGGCCTTTCCAGCTATGAACTCCTTTATAAACTTCCCCAGAGGGGGCAGTCTCACGGCTTGGAGGAATGGTATGGTGACATCCAGCTTTCCGAATATCGACATGAAATCCACAGGGTTTTCTTTCTTCCTCTTCGTGACAAACCGATATGGAAACGGTTTCTCACCTTTAGCTTCTTCCACAAGCTTTATCGGATTTTCCTTGGGTCTCCTGGGTTCGAGGTCCCGAGGTGGGTATTGTCTCGTCAGGTTGCTTGCTCTCAAGTGGTGCTTCTACAACAGACTCCTTCCGTCCCATAGAAATAGGTCATATTTCTTTTTTCATCCGTCTCATAGAAATAGTCCATATCCATGGTAACATTTTCTCCTTCTCTTTTACTTTATCATTTATGGGTTTCAACATCCACTATACAATTTCAACTACTCATTCTCTTTCTTTTTTACTTTACCAACAACACATTAAAACCCGTACCAACCCTAAATGACCTATTTCTATAAATCGGAGGAAGTAAATGGTAAAAAGACCCCACATTCCACTAACTCATTGTACTCGCATATATATCATTTAAAACTAATATATACAAGTGAAACTCATATTACATTAATTTTTTTTCCACGCACTTTTTTAACTTTTCTTAAAACACATGTCGGTAGAAAATGAGATTCCTATTCAAGGACAAAGCGGACGGAGGGAGTAATTCTTAAACTCCTAAGGGGCTTGTTGGTATGATAAAATGGAATGAGGGGAGAATGAAATGGAGATGAGAATGGATGACAATTCCATTTCATTATTGTGCTTGGCAAGCACGAGGAATACAAAGAAAATGAAATTGCAATTCTTTGATCGATTCCATTTCTATATTTGTTAACTATAAACAATATAGGAATGAAATGAAATGAAATAAAAATAATTAATATGTTAATTCTACTAAAAAATAATATTTATTCAAAAATATTTTTGCCAAATATTTTAGTGTCACATAATAACGTTGTCACTTAATATTCATGAACTGGCCCTAAAAAATTTAGCTACCAGATCAGATGTGATTCTCCGGCTATTCAATATTTTATTCTAATTCAATTTGTCTAACTAAGTACTCCCTCCGTCTGCGAAAAAAAGTTTATTTCTCTCTGGCACGGAATTTACAAAATATTAAAAAAATTAGAAGAAAAAAATTAGTGAAATATAAGTCTTATTTTTCTTTGGAACGGAATTTACAAAATATTGAAAGATTAGATGAAAAAAAGTTAGTGAAATATGAATTCCACTCATATACAGTAGTAATTTAATTTGGTGTATTAATATGTAAGGGCATCATATGTTAAGTTTATAAGGCCATCCACAATGGGACGGACTATGCGACGGATGATGCATCGTCTTACGCATAGTCCGCCACTGCAGCACCCCGCCCTAAGCCCAATCCTTAGTCCGCGCGCCCTATGCATCGTCCGAGACTGTGTACATATTTTTGCATAGTCGGCCGGCCTATCGTCCGCCCCATTCAGGTGTGAGGACGATAGTCCGGACTATGCACACATTTTTCAATTTCTCTCTAAATTCATCATTGAATTCCGACGATTTCCACATTTGCAAGCATAAAATAAAAATAAAATAAAAAATAAATACTGACAATAGGATATGCCTTTAATTTGTGGTGTTTTTATATTTTTATTCTTGCTAAATGATATATTTGCAAACATAAAAAATAAGATTAATAAATTTTTGTAGTGTTTATATATTCAAATAATAAATAAAATGTTTAGAGCGGGGCTTAGGGCGGGCTATAGTCCGCCCTATTGCAAGTGGAAGGGGCAGAGGGTAAAATGCTGATACAAAATAAATAAGACGCGACTCAAAATTAGTAGATTTCTTTTCTCTAATTATATAAAAAAATTTTGACAGGAAGTTGATCGAAAATTTGGTTTGATCAAATTATTTGTAAAAGTGTGTTTCGTTAGTGGTAGAGATGTCAATCTAACCCGAAATCCATGGGTCGACCCGAATTACCCAGTAAAATCATAGGGTTAGGGAATCGCAACCCATATTCAGAAGCGGGCTACACGGGCTAACCCGTTTGGGTCGGCGGGTTATACGGGCTGGCCCGGGTGGGTTGCGGGTTAGCCCACGGGTTGAGCATTTAATATAAAAATATAATTAAAATTTTGGATTATATACTTTTATAAAGTATATTTGGTAATATCAATATTATAGTACAACATTTGATATGAAGAATATGTGGTAATTATGTCTTCTCTCTCAAATTGAAAGTCAGGATTATATGAAATGCATGATTTCCATTTAATTGTAGTCAGATTCATGTGTGCTATTAATTGAACGATATGTTTATCTATTTTGCTACAATTTTCAATTGCTATTATTTTCTTTCTCTTAACTTTAATAATACTTTACTATTTGCGAAAATCTACTTTTTAATAATTTAGAATATTGGATTTTATAGAAGGTAACATATGAGATTACTATTGACCCGAATAGCCCGTGGGTTGGCTCAGAACCCGAAGATTTAGGGTTAGGGCCGAAAATTTATAACCCAAAAAATTCACAGCCCGATCAACCCGCATCCAAATAGCCCGACAACCCGAGTGGATTGGCCCGAACTCGAGCAGGTTAGCCCAATTGACATCCCTAGATAGTGGTAGAAAAGTAAAGTTAGTTAGACGACAAACATCTTAATACGAATTAAGCTAAATTTTATTTTAGATCGCCATTTATCATTGTTCTCTTATTCATTTTACTATAAATAACTTTATATTCCTATTTCATTCTTGATATCTAGCATTATATAATGCTTTTTTAACCAATAATTTAATATATTTGATGGGCCCAAATTAAGCCCATCTTTTATAAAACTAAATAGTCTCTAAAAGCCCATTGCAGAAACATATGTATTCAAATTCACACTCAAAATTCTCCATTTGTTACCGGCGAACATAAACCATAGGGTTTAAGAATTAAGAGCCGAAATTGCAGCAAAATCAAGATGATTATTCCTGTCCGTTGCTTCACTTGCGGGAAGGTAATCTCTATATTAACTCGATCATCGAAACTATAATGCTTTGATTCATACGAGCCGTTTCTAATTTGGTACAAATTAATCATACACATAGGTTATCGGAAACAAATGGGATATGTACCTCGATCTGCTCCAGGCAGACTACAGTGAGGGGTTAGTATTTTTTTTCATGCTCCTTTTAGGGTTTTCTGTTGGAATTTCAATTTGGATTTTTGAAGAATTGCGTTCGGTTAGGGTTGAGAAGTGGGGTTATTTGGTGTATTGGCCAAAAAACCAATAATTTGTTCACCTCCATTATTATAATTTATTTTAATTCCTCTATTTTTCTTGTATGTTGAGTAATTAGTTGAAAATAGTTAGACAGTGTTTTATTGAGCACTGATTTTCTTTATGTTTATGAATGGTCAGTAAAATGAGTTAGTTTCTGCACTATACAAGCGTTGTTGGGAGGATAAAATTGTGATAAATTAGGTGTAGAAATATGATTTTGGCTGTAACCTGACTATTGTTGTGGTAACTTGCCATCAAGTATGTGGCGAGGATCATATTTGCAGTGTCAAGATCAAATTAATTAATGTTTGTTTTGAGTTGATAGTTTTAATCATACAAGAAAAGTAATAAGATTTTTCTGGTGCTCCTTGGAAGTGATGCACTGATCTTTGTCGATAAAATGAGTTAGTTTTCTGCACTTTGCAAGCGCTGTTGGGCTTAGTTGGTAGGAGAAAATTGTGATAAATTAGGTTTAGAAATATGATCTTGGCACAACCTGACTATAGTTGTGGTAACTTGCTATTGAGTATGCGGTGGGGATCATTTTTGCAGTGTCAAGATCAAATTAATACTCCCTCCGTCCCACTTAAAATGCAACATTTGAGAATCGGCACGGGATTTTATGTAGTGTTGTTATGTGAGTTAATGAAGAGAGAGTAAAGTAAGAGAGATGAAAAAGTAGAGATAGAGTTATTTCCATTTTAGGAAACGTTTCATTTTTAATGGGACAACCAAAAAAGGAAAACGTTTCATATTTAATGGGATAGAGGGAGTATATGTTAGTTTTGAGTTAATAGTTTAATAATACGAGGAAAGAAACAAGATGTATAGTTTGTTATTTCTAGTTCTCTTTGTAAGTGATGCATCTGCCCTCTGTTTTTCTCATTGCATTGAACCCAGTAAAATGAGTTAGTTTTCTGCACTTTGCAAGTGTTGTTGGTCTTAGTTGGGACAATAAAATTGTGATATATTAGGTGTAGAAATATGATCTTGACTGTGACCTTTGGTAACTTTCCATCGAGTATGCGGTTTGGGATCATATTTGCAGTGTTGAGATCAATTTATGTATGTTTGTTTTGAGTTAATAGTTTTAATTATACGAGTGAAGAAACAAGATGTGTAGTTTGTTTTTTCTAGTGTTCGTTGGGAGTGATGCACTGATCTTCGTCGGTAAAATGAGTTAGTTTTCTGCACTATGCAAGCATTGTTGGACTTAGTTGGAAGGATAAATTGTGATAAATTAGATGTAGGAATATGATCATGCCTTGACCTGACTATAGTATTGGTAACTTACGATCGAGTATGCTGTGGAGATCATATTTGCAGTATCAAGATCAAATTAATTTATGTTTGTTTTGTGTTGGTTTTAATCATACGAGGAAAGAAACAAGAGATGTAGTTTGTTTTTTCTAGTGCTCTTTGCAAGTGATGCATCTGGCCTCTGTTATGCTCATTGCACTGAACCCGGATTTCTATTTGCAGAGATGCCCTTGATTCCTTGCTATTGGTTCGCTACTGCTGCCGAAGGATGTTGATGACACACGTCGATCTGATCGAGAAGCTCCTGAACTATAACAGTCTCTCTCTCTCTCTCTCTCTCTCATACGTGCCTGCTTGTCTTTTTACTCTTATGCATGTTTTTAAACGGATAGATATCTGACTAATGACATCAGTTTGATATTGAAGAGAACTTTTCTTGAATGCTACCCCTTGTGAAAGAACTGTGAATGCTTCTGCCATGCCCTTGCTATTGTGGTTGATTCGCAATGATGTGCTACTCTCTGAACGATGTTAGCTATTCAAACTAACCCGGTTTTCTTTATTTTGGCAGCTCTGGAGAAATCCGAAGGCAGTTGATGCAACATCCGAGTGAGTCTTAGGTGGGAGATGAGGGGGAAGTATGTGCACTTTTTCTGAAACTTGATGAAAATAGTTTTCTATGAACTATTAGCCACTATGTAAGATGAGACAACAAGGTAGTATCGTTGATACTTCTAAACAATGCTAATTATACTGTAGAATTTAATTAGTTAGTACCATGTGTTCATCGAAGAAGTCATTGAAGGTTTTTGTTCCATTGATTCTTGCAACCAAACCAAAAACATCCTCACTATTTTAATTATGCCATTTTAGCATGACTATTACTAATAATATTAATATTAGTAGTATCTTAAATTAAATTTATAGTATGGATTTAATAATAGTATATAATAATATAATAATATGATAATAATAATAATAACGCTCAGATTTATAATTGTGATAATGGGATTATAATTGGGCACAACGTAATTATAGTTGAAGTATTCTATTATAGCGCAAATTGTTTACAAAATCATTAAGTTTGGAACTTTAAAAATCAATCATAAAAACTAATGAAGTATGGATTCATTTTCAATTATTTTATGGTGATTATTTTGGTGAAATTGTATCTAATACAACAATCGAAAAATCATTTATGGACGTCATCGCTGATTAGTTAAATAATGTTGTCTATTCGTAAAGAAAACGACATTGTTTGATTAAAAATAAGAGCAATATATTACACATATGTGACTAGAATTTTTTATCATGCGATAATCTATCTATAAATATTAAAAGGGGAGTTTCGGAAATAATTATATGAATGCCATTGATAATATTAATACTATGACTCTTCATTTTTTTTAACTACCCACTAATGAAATTCATTGACACTTACCCACTAACCTATTAACTTCATGGACGTTTAGTAACTGTAATTTAGATTTAATGGGTCCTATACAATTCAAACATTTAAGAGGACAATGATTTCCAAAAAAAAAACGGTAAAATAAATTAACATGATTATTTGGTTTTATTATTTGATGGTTGCTGTATTTTTTTCTGCCATCTTGCAGGATATTATTCGTCTTCCAAGGTTGTTCGGGTTCCTTCAACGTCCCTTGGCATAGCTGATTTCAACGTTGAGAGCTCCAAGAACAAGGAAGGGTATGCTGCCATTGGAGGTGGTTCGCCTCTGCGTAGAATTACTGATGAGCAGGTATTGCGGTTTCATAAGAATTTTTGGTTTCTCCCTTTGCATTTCCATGATTCAATCGTGGCATGGTTGATTCGGGTTCACAGCGATGTTTCCTTCATTTTTGCAGGCTAATGCGATCAAGTTGGCTCTGCAAGGTCTACAATATCTTCCCACAATCAGTTGGGCAAAATCATCAACGCAAGGTAAGAACCAGACTATTTAGAAAGAGTATTTTTCAATATATATGTACCTATTTAAAAGTTGCATTTTGCTTCTTGTAGGTTTTAAAGAGTTAGTTGATTGTGGATAAGTATTCAAAGAAAATCAAGCACACTGCACACATTCCTCGATTACTTGGCTGGAGGATATGAGCTGAATTTTATGGTTGTTATTGATTTCACTGGTATACCTTCTGTCTATGCTAACCATGCTTTCCTTTGGATTTGATTGTTGAGTCCCTCTTGATATTCAACTCACATATTTTTTAACTTTTCTTTCCTTCTATTTGGTTGTGTCAATGTATGATTAAAGCCTTAAAGAAGTGGCTTTTACGAGAACTGAGTTGGTTTCTCTTTGATTGAGGGGTCAGATCATTAGAAATCAAATATGCTACTATGATATAGATCTAAAAGTGATTTAAATGATAGGTGATTTGTGTGTATTTTTTAGTTTATAAACTTATTTGATTATATGAGTTTTTATTGGTACAATAAATTGCTATTGTATAAATTTGTGATTTTAGAACTTGAAATAATAATATTGTTTCTCATTCGGTATATGTGTTATTCTTTTTCTTTGTTTAATTTTATATTTTTTAATAATTGTTTTTTATTTTCTATATTTATGATCATACAATGATATTTTTATGAATTTATAAAATCATTTTACAAAATAAAATAAGTTTAAATAAAAGAAAATGGGTCATGCATCGCACATGGGTAATACTAGTTGAGAATAAATCCAAAATTCATAATTTTTGTGGCTGATTTTCAAAATTGGAGGACGAACTAGAATTTGACCAAATTTAATCGTTTTTCTAACAATTTCTCTTTGCTGTATTATTTGCAAGTTCGGGACATTTTTAGGTACCATTGTTCTATGGAGTATTATTTAAAATAGTTAGGTATTTTTGTTATATTTCCCAAGCATGCACAAGGCGTTACTCGACATCTCCGGACTGTCCATAATATACATGCTCACAAGAATGAAAATCTATAAATCCTTCATCTTCAACGCTAATTTTCAAGTAGAAAAGATACCTTAGTTACCAGTATATTTTATTATTATTGATTCTTCTATTCTTGATTCTTGCATTGAAAATATTTATTTACGTAATACTTCCCCCGTTGCAGAAAATTTTTCATATTTTTCTATTTTTATCTGTCCCACAAAATTTGACATATTTTTATTTTTTATTATTTTTGATAGTGAACACAATATTACACTAACTTATTTTTCACTCACATTTTATTAATCCAATAAAAAAATGAAATTGAGAACAATTAGACTAAATAACTTCACCAAATCTATACTAATCTAAAGTGACAGTTTGATGAAAAGACAATTTTATCCTTTTTGGAGGGAAAATGTGAAGCTATTTTGTTAACCCTTTTGGTTATTTTGAGAAATGACAATTATTGGATAAAAAAATTGGTCCAATCAAATAATAGCTTCCCAATCAAGATTTGGAACAATTATAATGTAACATTGAATCTGCAAAATGAAACATAGAGAGATAAGGGGAGAAGAAGAAAGAATGCATCGAGGAAGACCCCCAATCATCGCCGGAGCGGCTGTGGTGTGATAATGAGAGAGAAAGGTGATCGAAGAAAGAGAGAATGGCGGCGACGCGGCACAGCCGGGACAGCACAGTGGTGCGCTGGGTGAAGAGAGAAGAGCGAGGGAGGTGGACGTGAGAGAGGACAGTGGTGGGGATTAAAAAGAAGATAGGAGAGAGGGAGGCAGACGAGCAGTGCAGCCTCGCAGCCATCCCACACGAGGAGCGCAACCTCGCATTTGGCCACAGTAGCAGAAATGTCAACATACTATATAAAATATGTCAATATAATACATGTAGAATGTCAATATAAGCAATGGATTAACATTCTTAAAACATTGTGTTTATATTTTCGAAACACTATATTGACATTTTCATCCAAAACCCTAATTTGGAGGCTTTTTTTTTATCTTTTTTTTTATTTTATTAATAAAAACGAAAATTACACGTGGCAAATTGTAGACCACACGTTTTCTAAAATCCTATGGCCTTAAATTAGTTGTAGTTAGCAATTAAATGATGAGTTAGCAATTGATCACTCCCCTATTCCCCGTATATATATTTTTCTTTTAGTTTGAATATTTTCTATAAAAAAACATGATAACTGTTTTTATTTTCTGAATAAATATGAATAATTATTTAGAGTTGCGTATTATTAATATATGTATTGAAAAAGGGAAAATCATTGAATAATATTTATAGTGTGGATATCTAAAATTTTAGATGTTGGGATTAAGAATATTAAGAAAACAGTAGTAAATGAAAACCTATAAGTCAACTTTGACATTTTAACAATAGTAATAGTTATAGTGTTACATAGAAATAATATTTGTATATCTTATTCTAAATAAGTCATACTTTTTAATATAGTTATCCAGTTACACATCTTCTTTTTGTTATTAATTTATATTATTTTTACTTCACTTAGATTATAAATTAAAACTGTATAAATATTTCATTCATTAGGAAGTAGTAAATTCTTCATTTAAACTTAGACAAGATAAATACATTTTTGTTTTTTAAATCTTCATATTGATTTGAATTTATATTTTCTATAAATTTATTACTCCTATATTATATTCATTATTTGAAATTATTATGTTATGTGCATAACACAGGTGTTAATACTAGTTAGACTAAATAACACAGATCTCACTAATTTCACCAAAATTAGACTAAATAAAAAAATTGAGAACAATTAAAAATTACTACTATTTAAAAATTGCAGATATAAAAAATTCGGGACGATTTTGTATAAACGAGTTAAAAAAGAGCACTGAATTGAACACGTGTGGCTGCCTTATTAGTTGATCCGTATTCCGTCTCTCTCAATTTCTTTCTTAAATTCCATTAGTTTTGATTTTCATTGAATTCCAATTTCCAACTATAGTCTTAAATTAAAGATAGTCCAATTCATTTCATTCGAATGGTTATACACATTAAAAAATATGGAATTCTGGGCACACATGTGCAATGCATGATTTCTCTCCATTCCATGCTTATCTAGCGTCTTATTGTTTGATCGATTTGATGAGGGAGAAGTGATCCACATATTCGGGGAAATTGTTGCTGTTGTTTTTCTGAATTCGAGGAATGTGTTGAATATGCAGCGTTGGGAGTGAATTGTTCGGATTTGATCGGATTTTTTTTTTAATCTCGAAGAATTTGGATATTCATATTCAATTGCATGCATGAAGGTGATTTCGGTCCGATCATTACCCTGAGGAGGAATTCTTTTTATTTTAAAATCTAATTTTCAATTTTTTGTTGTCATTTGGAATTCTTCAGTGGTAATTTTGGATTTTGAGAGTCTCAAGGGTTTGCGTACGTGTGTTGTGTTGTTGATCAAGGAAGGAATTTTTGGTTCTTGTGTTGGGAAATGGAGAATGAATAAAAAGTTGTTGCAGTTTGTTTAGTAAATGATGGTATTGTTGATCAAGGAAGGAATTTTGGTTTATTCTGTTGGAAAATGGAGAATGGATAAAAAGTTGTTGCAGTTTGTTTAGTAAGTGTTGGCATTGGTGAGTGGATGATTTTGTTATGTATGTTGGTTTTTAATAGAAATAGGAGGTGGAATCAAGAATGAGAACAGGGGAAAGTGAGTCATTTAGTAGATGGATCCCCCAAATAGGACACTCTCTGATATAGTGAAGTCTTGGATCCCTTGGCGGGCTGAGCCTCCACATGTTTCGAGGGATTTTTGGATGCCCGATGAGAGCTGCAGGGTGTGCTACGAGTGTGATACGCAGTTCACCTTATTCAACCGGAGGCACCATTGTCGACTCTGTGGTAGAATTTTCTGTTCCAGGTGTACTTTGAACTCCATTCCTGCTGAACCAAAGCTTCCACAAGAGGATCGGGACAGGATTAGGGTGTGCAACTACTGTTTCAAGCTATGGGAACATGGATTGTCGATGCCTGTTCAAAATGGGGACCTGGTTCCTGACCTTGATCAGAGCAATCCTTCTCCATCAGCTACCAGTTTCATCACCACCTGTGACAGCAGTAGCATGCAATTTGTATCATTCACAAAGTCTGTTGGTCACAGCCCATCCCTTGCAGGAGCGTCTCTTGAAAGATTAACTATTGCACCAGCAATGAATAAGGATCTTGATGTGGGTGTAGGACTCCAGAATCTATCCCAAGACCAGTTAAATTTTTTCGCATGCAGGTTTCTGCTTCTCCCTCTTGAACTATGTAGCATGCTTGTCACTTTGTATCCAAATAGATTATCTTGTTTACTTATTTTAGTACAGCTTTTAAAACACTTTTCTCTGTTCTTAACACGACATTCTCAATTCTTTGCGTATTCCTTCAATCTGTTATGGACAGAATATTCGATTTATTTTAAACATTATCTAGTTAGCCATGTGTGAGTAACAGAGTCGAATAACTATGCATCGTAGGAATTACATGGTGTTGTTCTTTTGCTGCCCAGATCATGAGATGCATTTATGAGTTTATATGCTATAGGTGCGGACATTGGAAGTTATTTCGTAGTGGTGGATGATACTTGTTACTGTTGATACTGTGTACAAGTTTTATGTGCCAGTAAATCTTTATAGCTTTAACCTGAGTGAGTAATTAATGATCCCCAAAGCTCTAAAACTTCTTTTTTGGTCTATCTATGTATGCTTAACCTATTCTCTAAAATCACATGATCCACATCTTTCTCATACAGAAGTGATGATGAAGATGCAGAATTTGGAGCATCTCACTTTAGTTCTAGAACAAGTAACTATTCACAGGTTAATGAATACTTTAGTAGTATTCAGTTTGATGACATTCCAAGTGACCTTAATTCATGTAAACCTCATCCTGTTGGAGATAATGTCGATTCAAGAACCATGGAAAACTATCCAACACAGAGTAGTTCTAATTTCCAGGCTTCTGAAGAAGCTCAACAAGTTATGGAGAAAGCTGCCGAACATGATGTTAGTGATGAATGTGAGGCACCTTCTTCTTTGTTTGTGACTGAAGATGTGGATCTTGAACCTGTGGATTTTGAAAACAACGGAGTGCTTTGGCTTCCTCCTGAACCAGAAGACGAAGAAGATGAAAGGGAAGCACTTTTATTTGAGGATGATGACGACGTCGAAGCTGCTGCTGATGAAGAGTGGGGATACGCAAGCAACTCAAACAGTTTCGAAAGTGGGGAGAACAGAAACAATGACAAAACAAATGAGGAGCAGAAGAAAGTGGCGAACAGTGTAGTTGATGGTCATTTTCGGGCTTTAGTGGCTCAGCTCTTGCAGGTTGAGAATATTCCTTCAGGGGATGAAAATGACGAAGAGAGCTGGTTAGAAATAATCACATCATTATCATGGGAGGCTGCAACATTAATAAAGCCAGATATGAGCAAAAGTGGACAAATGGACCCAGGAGGCTACGTCAAAGTAAAATGTTTGGCTTCTGGGTGTCGAAGTGAGAGGTAATAATTTGCATATGTGCCCTCCTTTTTACCCTAAAGTAGTAGTTTTAGTAAAAATTCTTCATTGAGAATGATTGGCTCCTAAATAAACAGACCAAACTAGTGATAGTCACATGAAAATGATGCATTGGAATGTGGAATGATATACTAGGAGGGATGTAATTAATTTCTAACAAATACCTACTCAGTCCTCAGAACCAACTAGACGATTCTTGGGTATGGTTATTGGATCTCTGAAGCAACTTACAGACTGCTTAGAGCATGTAGGAAATCTGAAGGGTGTACGTTTTCTTAAGAAGGAAAGCCAACTTAGTCTCGAAGAGAAAAGTCATACTTCATCAAATCCGTTACATTTGCTGAATTTTATTCAAGATCTATGTAACTAGAATTATAAAATTCTATGATCATATCATATCTTAAAGTCTCCCTTTTCAACTTTGAAATTAAGATTTGCATCATATGAGATCAAATATCTTTTGTCTTATTAGGTCTTCGCAAACACCCCTCTTTACTGATTAATATCCAAGCATAAAGGCAACTACTTTATGAGTTGAAAGGCCACAAGTTTTTTTTAAGTCCATGGTTCTACAAATGTAAACTCAAGCTACACTACCATCTATCTACTTCTGTTTCTTATGGATCCTTCTATTTTTTTCTTATAATCTGCCTTTTCTCCTGGAAAAGTATGGTGGTCAAAGGAGTTGTCTGCAAGAAAAATGTGGCTCATCGCAGGATGATATCAAAAATTGAGAAACCTCGTATAATGATCCTTGGAGGGGCTCTGGAATACCATCGGGTTTCTAATGCTCTTTCAAGCTTCGATACTCTATTGCAACAGGTTGAGTATACAGATATTTTCTATTGTTTATTGGTTCAGGGAATTTTGGTTTATTGGTAACCGTTAATATAATATTAATATGTACTTATTTTATATTGTTACACATAAACCGTTATATCCCAGGAAATGGATCATCTTAAGATGGCTGTTGCAAAAATAGAGGCACATTATCCCAACATTCTTCTGGTGGAAAAATCTGTTTCCCGACATGCACAGGAATATCTTCTTGCAAAAAATATATCACTCGTTTTGAATATAAAAAATTCTCTATTGGAGCGCATAGCCCGGTGCACTGGGAGCAAGATAGTTCCTTCAATTGATCATTTGTCATCCCCAAAATTAGGATATTGTGACAGCTTCCATGTTGAGAAGTTTGTGGAAGAGCATGGTTCTGCTTGTCAGGCTGGGAAAAAACTGGTAAAGACATTGATGTACTTTGAAGGTTGTCCAAAACCACTAGGCTGCACGGTAAGTCTGTCACTACCAATAAGTGGATAGCATTATTCTTGACACTCATATTACATGGTTAAATGTTGTACAAGTTTTAGTAGCAAATGTTCTAACTTTTCTTGCTGAAATTATGATTCCTTGATATAGGAAAGTTCTTATACGTACTAATGGTGCCTTTTCTGCACTTTGTGAAAGACAGTATTCATTGATGGAAAATATTACATGGCTCCTCTATTACATTTGGAACCTTAAAACCTATTTCTAAGTTCAATGAAAATATATCCATCTCATTTATTCCTCTAGATACTCCTACGCGGTGCCAATGGTGATGACTTGAAGAAAGTGAAGCATGTTGTCCAGTATGGAATCTTTGCGGCTTATCACCTGGCCTTGGAGACTTCTTTTCTAGCTGACGAAGGTGCCTCTTTACCAGAGATTCCTGTCAATGCTCCAATCACTGTGACACTTCCAGATAAGCCATCAAAGATTGATAGGTCCATCTCTACTATACCTGGTTTTACGGTCCCAGAGAATGAGAAAACTCCTGGGCCGCTAACCGTTGATGAACCACATAGGTCAGTCAGTGTGCCTAGTTCAGAACTCATTAAACTGACAACTCCATTCACTCCTGTAAATGAGTATGCAGAGACTTCTGACCTTTCTGCTCCTATGAGCTCTGAATACACTGAGCCGCCATCATTTTCTACAGAAGCCTTTCAGCACTCACTGAATGACCACTCACATTGGCATGGATCAGAAGAAACAGGCTATGAAGAGTTCTTTTGGTCTCCGAATGCAAATCTTTTAGATGCAGAGAGATTAACTGCTACAGGAGATTGCAGTGTCAGTTGTGATTTTGATTCAGATGTCAAAATCCTGCAAGGGGATCCCTTTATCAATAAACATACCAGGAGTATTTCACTTCCACCATCTTTTGAAGTTAATGGAGGACAAATTATTGAGGAACAATCTACACTAAATGAAGACTTTCAACCTACTCCTTCTGACCATCAGAGTATCTTGGTTTCGTTATCATCACGTTGTGTGTGGAAGGGAACTGTGTGTGAAAGATCCCATCTTTTCCGAATCAAATACTACGGGAACTTTGACAAGCCTTTGGGTCGTTTCCTACGAGATAATTTGTTTGATCAGGTACCTTGCTCTTCTTTTTTCTTTTATATATAAAATACAATAATAGTGAAACTCTTCTATCATATGCATTCCTAGAGATGTACTTAGACATGTCTATGACTAAATACCTAATTTGTGTCAGAATTATAGCTGTCGCTCATGTGAGATGCCTGCAGAAGCTCATGTTCAATGCTATACTCATCGACAAGGTACCCTTACAATCTCAGTAAAGAAACTGGCAGAAATTCTCTTACCTGGTGAGAAGGATGGAAAGATTTGGATGTGGCACCGCTGCCTGAAGTGTCCTAGAGCTAATGGCTTCCCTCCTGCAACTCGAAGAGTTGTAATGTCTGATGCTGCCTGGGGACTTTCCTTTGGAAAGTTTTTGGAGCTTAGCTTTTCAAATCATGCTGCTGCTAGCAGAGTTGCAGGTTGCGGGCATTCCTTACATAGAGACTGTCTTCGGTTCTATGGGTATGATATCTGTTACTGTGTTTTACAACTGTCATTTTAATGAT
This sequence comes from Salvia hispanica, assembly GCF_029641045.1. NCBI lineage: Eukaryota > Viridiplantae > Streptophyta > Magnoliopsida > Lamiales > Lamiaceae > Salvia > Salvia hispanica. The sequence goes on along the minus strand of NC_142696.1, from coordinate 17,245,678 downwards.
CATAAATACTTTTAATCTTCTTTCAACTTTAACCCTATTCAGCTTTTGTCATTGTTTTAACATCATAGTAAAAACTGGGATTTCTGAGTCAATAATACTAACAAGATTTACTCGAGTGAGCAATGCCATTGTTTCTGTGGCTTTTCTACTTTTCTTGTAAATCTCAAGATGTTCTCATAGATGGGTTCCTTTTTCAGATATTCATGATGACTGAAGAACAATAGCAAAGTGCCTTTTAACTTTTTAATGCTTGCAGTGTATTTTGCATGTTTTATGATTTATTTTACATGCAGATTTGGTAACATGGTTGCTTGCTTTCGATATGCATCAATTGATGTTCACTCGGTATACCTGCCACCTTCAAAGCTTGAATTCAGTTATGAAATTCAGGAGTGGATGCAGAGAGAAGTGAATGAGGTGAAACAGCTTGCTTATTTCCTTCTTTCGTTTCATTCATCAGTGATACCAACATTGAAAACATTTTCATCTCTCTATCTTATCTAGCAGGTGGTTTATTATGCCGAGCTTTTGTTCTCCGAAGTGCTAAGTGCTCTGCATCTTCTGGTAGAAAACAAATCTTGCTCAAGTACGCTCGGTACTGGCATCAGTGTTCCTCAATCGGCTCATCACTTGGCAGATCTAGAAGTGACCTTGCATGAAGAGAAGATGGAAGTTGAGGTCTGGTGAAGTGTGCAGTTATATTATCCATACCGAGTGTTAAGTATAAATCTTGATAACTGAAATGAATTAACTGTGAAAGGATTATATCGACTTGATAACTGTGCCTACATAGTCACACTATTTGCTTACTGTTTTGGTAAGATAGAATCATTTATTCCTTTGCTTGTGCATCATAAGTTTCCAATAACTGATATGCGTGTATTAATATAACTCTTGCCTTTTCGACTAGAGAGACGTCGTGGATATAAGTTTTTTCTGTCATCTACTATATATGCCTTAAGCATCCTTTATTGCGATGTTGATAGACTGAATCCAAGGAACACAGCTCTTTTTATCATTCTTTGTCGGACTACTTCAGGTACGTGGGTGCTGAGAGATGTTTGTAACCATGCAGGAATATCTCCGGAATATGGTGAACAAGGAACCAAAGAAAGGACAACCAGCCATTGATATTCTAGAGATCAATCGACTCCGCAGGCAACTTTTATTTCGTTCTTATGTGTGGGACCACCGCCTGATATATGCAGATAGTTTGGATAACAAGGAACTACAAGGTGATGTGGAGGTTGAAAATACAGAAACTGTTCAGAAACCTGCTCTTACTGAAAATATTTTGGGGGTCCCTGTTAAGACAGACAAATCAGTAGGTACGTCTGGTTCTGTATCAGCTAATTCAAAAACTGGGAAAGGCCACAAGCATGGTCTAAGTGATCAGCAAGGCAACCATCATGCTTTAGCACTCCATCAAAGAACTACTTCATTTTTTTCCAATGATCTTGCTGGAACAAAAACCACAGATGGATCTAATGTTGTGGAATCTGATCGTAGTCTTCGTAGGTCCCTGTCTGACGGGCAAGTTCCCTTTAGTTTGACAGAGACTCTGGATACAGCATGGACGGGCAGAAATAATCTAAATTTTGAGATCAAGAAGAACAATAATTTATCTTATGACGATAAGTTTCCCAATGTCGGACTTTCGGAAAAGCTGGAGCAAGAAGACCATGGAGAGGATCTGCCATCCACTGCGTTTCCAAAAAATCAGAGTAATATAGAGGAAACTGTAAGCTGGTTAGGGGTGCCATTTAAGGGTTTTTATAGATCATTGATCTCAGGGACTTCTCAGAAACTGGATACACTAAGTGATTATGATCCTGTGTACATATCATCATTTCGGGAATCCTCACTCCAAACTGGGGCCAGGTTGCTCTTGCCTGTTGGAGTTAATGACATTGTTGTTCCAGTGTATGATGACGAACCTACCAGTATTATATCTTATGTTCTGCTTTCTGGTGATTATGTCAATCAACTATCTGATGAGACAGAGAGACAGAGGGATGTTGTCGATTCTCTGCTTCCTATGCCGTCCCTCGACTCTCTGAGTCTCCCCCAGTGTCACTCTTTCCATGAAATGATGTTGGAGTCTTCAAAAAGTTTTGGACCTGGAGATGAGACCTTTTTATCATTCACAACTTCTCGAAGTTCCTTGCCCTTACCCATGGATCCTCTCTTACACACGAAAGCATTGCATGCCAGGGTGTCTTTTGAGGTTGATGGACCCCTTGGACAGGTAACATACACCGTCACTTGTTATTTTGCAAAGCGTTTTGATGCCTTGAGGAGGATGTGCTGTCCATCTGAAGTTGATTTCGTTAGATCTCTTAGCCGTTGTAAAAAGTGGGGTGCTCAAGGTGGTAAGAGCAAGGTCTTCTTTGCAAAGACTTTGGATGATCGATTCATCATTAAGCAAGTGACTAAGACAGAGCTGGAATCATTCACTAAATTTGCACCTGGATACTTTAAATATCTCTCTGAATCAATTGCCTCTGGAAGTCCAACTTGCCTCGCAAAGATACTTGGAATCTATCAGGTATGTCTGAGCAACTTAGTTTGCTGTCTGAGCAACTGAGTTTGCTATCATAAGGTAGACACACTCTTTCTCTCTCTCGCTTCCCCAGTCCCTTGCTCACAATATTCATTCTCCCGCAGATGTATTCTATCCTATAAGTTGTCATATCACACATGAAAGTTTACACTTTTAAGCTTTGTATAAAGGTTCTGTTTTGAAATGATTTTCTGAATCTTGATTTTCTATTAGTTGTGTTTGCATAAAACATCATGGATTTTCTATTAGTTGCGTTGGCATAAAACATCTGGCTTCCTTTTGATAAGGTTGGATCCAGACAGCAGAAAGGAGGGAAGGAATCGAAAATGAATTTTCTTGTTATGGAGAACCTTCTTTATGGGAGAAATCTATCACGACTTTATGATCTAAAAGGATCCTCTAGGTCACGATATAATCCAGATACTTCTGGGAGCAACAAGGTTTTGTTGGATCAGAATTTGATCGAAGCAATGCCCACTTCTCCAATTTTTGTCGGAAACAAAGCCAAGAGAATATTGGAACGAGCAGTCTGGAATGATACTGCTTTTCTTGCTGTAAGTTTGTGCATTCTTTTTTAACTTGATGGAGTTAAATCCTAGCACAGACCGTATGCACGGCACATGTAGATCTCTCTCCTAATTTATTAGGTTCATGGAAATGCAGTCTGTAGATGTGATGGATTACTCACTACTAGTTGGGGTGGATGAAGAGAAGAATGAGCTTGTTCTTGGTATCATTGATTTCATGAGACAGTACACATGGGACAAACACCTCGAGACTTGGGTGAAGGCATCAGGCATTCTCGGAGGCCCCAAAAACGCCTCACCAACCGTGATATCTCCGAAGCAATACAAGAGGAGATTCAGGAAAGCTATGACTACCTACTTCTTGATGGTCCCGGACCAATGGTCATCTCCTTCATCCGTTCCTTCTAAGCCACACACTGACTTATCCGAAGACAACCATTCACAAACCATGACCCCTGCTGGGTAAGGCCTCACTACAACAAACTACTCAACCCTCCAGTTTTGTGTTAGAAGCCATGATTGTTTGTTAGGAAAGAAGCAAATATATAGCAAACCTGGGGAGTTCTTGAAATCAAGGACTACATATTTGAAGATCTCCTGAAAAAAGGTCCCATTTTTTTTGTAATATTTTTTGTATTTTTATGTATTCAAGTTGTGTATATTTTAACGACCATGCAAGTGTCATTATTTCTTTGTATAAAGTGAGGTTCCATTATACTTTGATTCTTCTGCTGAGTTGGGATCAAACTCAATAATAGATGATTATTCACTATTATTTCACCTAATCATTTTTTTGTTTTTTCAGCATTAGAGAAATGGAACGGAACAAGAACTATACAGTAGTACTCCAGATTATCAAATTCCACACCACCACATTACCAAATGAAAACCAAAACAAAAGCACACCATATAATGAAGTATGTAAGTGGGAATGATTCTTATTATATGCATCCAATAGTTGTAAACATAATCTGTTGAAACAGTTAAGTCTCCCCTCCATTGTCTTCAGCCACTTGTAGCCAACATCTTTGAAGGAGTTCAATTATCTCAACATCTCTGTAATCAATAAAGATGAGCATAATTAGGCAGTCATTATAGCCTAAGTAGCAAATAATGTTGGTAAACTTGCCTTCGATCCTGATTGAATCTTGAAATACTTTGATGAAAACGAGGGCCCTCATCATAGCCTTCACATGTTATCTCTCCATTCTCATCTCTGTAGCAAACAATACCAGCTGATCTATCTTCAAAAATCTGCTTCAAAAGAAGAAGATGAAGATGAACATCACTAGAAATTAAAGCCAATTCAGTATACACACATTTACTTACCTTGTTCTTGGTAGATGATCTAGTGTGAGTATGATTCTTGGAACACATCATCACCATTTTACTAGTTGTTAGACAGCCCACCCTTGATCCCATGAATGGAGCAGCCATGGGAGATGAACAAAGAGGCAATCTTGCAGCCATTGATCTCAATATGGAACAAAATTACAGAGATTAACAATAGTGGGGGAGGGGGGTTTGCTTTATTTATTTGTTTGTGGGACTTAAATGAGTGAAGTTTAGACTACTTTATTATGGTTTTAGTTGGGGTTTTTTTGTCTTTTTAAGTTGAATAGAATGTAAATATGCGGGGAAGAAACCATGGTTTGGTGGGCTCCATCTTGGCTTATCATCTACCTGTTGATGATGGAAATCATTTCCCATCTTCAATGACTTTTTCTTTGATTTTTTTCTTCTCCCCTAAAATAAATAATCTACAAGCAATTGAGTATGATTAGATGTAGATATTCGAGATGGGAGGGAGAGGGATGATTAAATACAGAGTATTTTTGAAATAGTGGTGGTGATGGAATAATCTTTTAGCAATTGTATGGTAACCTAATCAGTAATTATTTGGATTTCACATATATATATATATATATATATATATATATATATATATATAATCAACGGTGTAGAAGCTAAAAGTGGGGTATAATACTAAATTGAGTGAGACCAAGTTAATGAATGATGTTAGTGAAATTGAGTCAACAATCCATTCTAGAACTTGATTAATAAAGTGGGGAAAAGCATAAAGTAGTTAGTTCCAATAGAAAGAAAGATGGAAATAAAATTATTAAGATGATAAAGTAAGTTATTGATGGTCGATCCACCAGCCATCGCATCAATCTACTAAACTCATCTTATCATAGTAGCAATTATACCATTAAATATCGTATTAGTAATCAAAAGCAAGAGTAGAATTATTTGAAAGGTCAAATCCCAAACCGTTGAGTCGGGGTAACCCGACCCGTGTCAATCACCAAAAACAAATTTAGTACTCACACTCACACTTTCCTTTATTGTTTGTCTCGTGAAAAATGTTACATTTTCCTTTTTAGAAAAAGTTTTCTCTCACATGAATATAAAAATTATATTTTCTCTCTTCATTTAACACACAAAAGGAGTACTACATTATCTTTCTAAAACTCGATAGAAATTTGCATTTTGGATTTTTTTTATTCATTTTTATTTTATGGTGATCCTTGATGTATATTTATTGTTTGAAATTATTGAAGGAATGAATATGATTGATGAGACGATTGCTTCAAGTTGATATTGAGGTTGCTTTTTCAGCTCATTACTGTTATTGTAATGTATAATGAATTCCTAGCTTTGTGTTTTTGTTCTTTTATTTTCTTTATCCCTTTTTTGGTTTTTTTGGTCTTAATTTTAATTTGAGAGGTCGAATGTTTGCCCATTTTTGGTATAGTGGAACCTTAGTTGTTTTTAGCTACTTTTTTACTTTATTTTTATTGTTCTGCTACATTATAGCTTTTCTACTTATATTCATTGTTTTACCGTATTGCAACAAATTGCACTACAAACACTATGTAAACTTACTCCGTCCCACAAGAATATACAATTTTTCTTTTAGTTTGTGGCGCATATATCTTCAATCCTTGGTGAAAATGGTAGAAAAGCATTCTCATCCATACTAGTAAAATTTACGTTTTTTGGTGAGAGATATGTTTAATTGAATTAAAATAAATGGAACTGGGAAGAGAGTAAATTCAGCCAAAGGATGAATAGATGTTAAAATTCGACAAAATATGGGTGAAAATAGTTCTAAGCCTCAAAAACAACATGGATAATATTTAGGTACAATGAACTGATGCCGAAACAATTCAACCAACAAATTTATTTGAAGTTACGATTATTACCAAAAAAGGGGGTGTCTGCAGGCATAGCTCTGGATGGTCTCTTTAGATCAATCACGAAATTCTTTCATGAATGCTTCATGGAATTTCGTGAGACGGCTTATGATGGCCGGAATCCGGTCCTCCTGCGGTAGTATCGTACACCTAAAATGCAACGTCCCAGCCGCCTGTCCAAAGCCAGAGCCGGGAACAACTACTATCCCCGTGGCATTGAGGAGACGACGAGCATAGAACGTATCTGGGGCCGTCTTGGCAGCTTTAGCTGCCTCTACCGCCTTCTTTGGCAACTCAATCCGCGGGAACAGATACATGGCTCCTTCTGCTCGGTTGCAGCTCACTCCTTCTAAGCTATTCAACGCGTGTTCCAGTTGCTACACATCGCCAACAATCGTGATTCAAGAAATGAAATTGCGTAAATCGCACTTTTAAACAAGAGTTGAAGGCTAACTAACCTGCGCACGCTTAGCCAACGAGGACAGGATTGCATTTTTCTCTGCTGAGTAAGACTCGTAGCATTGGTCTCCGGCCTAAACATATTACAAAAATGAGACGTGGCCGCAGTTTTAGCAAGAGACGGTACTAATCTTCTTACCTCTGGTGGGCTCATGACAAGACTTGCAAGAATTTGTCCAGATATGTTGGAACAAAGGTTGACTGATGCCAGTTTGTATATCTGCTCCCTAACCTCGGGGCTAAACCCGGTGATCTCCATGTAACCTCCTCGTTTCCCACATTCTCCGTAATAGCCTGTGGAGGATAGAAGAAAACCAAATCATCTATGGCTCTTACAACTTGCATAAGAATCTTCAAAACTATACCTTTGGAGACGGACTGGAACGAGACCAAGGTAATATCTTTCTCCCCGTAGCCCATTGACCGTGCAACCTTCTTAAAAGAGTAGAACTTCTTGTCCGGGACATAAACATTTTCCTGGTACACCTGCAAGATTCATCCTCGAGTATTAGCCTCGTCTAGAAGCCTTTAAACTACTAACTCGACCTGAAAATCGCACTATATTGCTTTTCGGGATATTAGACATTAATCACCTCATCTGCAAGAAGAACAAGTCCTTCCTTCTTACAAAAATCCACAATTTGCTTTTGGTTGTTTTCAGCCAGAACCTTTAGACATGTCAAATGTTAGACAAGGTTGTAAGAGATGAAAAGTTGTCGGCCTGTATGAGTTTACCTGCCCGGTAGGATTGCCAGGATTTATAACCACCAATGCCCGGACACAAACGCCCTTAGATTTGGCTGTTTCAAGCTGTTTCTTAAGCTCCGAGATCTCCAGCCCCCATCCTGTTGCTTCATCGAGATAATAGGGGACCTACGAAACATTGTTGGATAAATATGTCTGAGAACTTTATTTGCTAGCTTGAGAAAGATGGTTAAACAGAATCTTATTGAAGAAGGGATAGGTGATAATAAATGGCGATACATACGAGAGTGCCTCCATGAAGGGCGATCGAAGCAGAATAAAGAGGGTACTGAGGAATGGGACAGAGAATGCCATCTTTTTCCGACCGTATCAGTAACTGCATCATCATGTGAACCTAACAAAAAAATGGCAAAATTTTATTTCACAGTTTTACTGAAGCTCAAGCGTAAAAATTGGGTAAGGCCTAATTTATGTGTACCGCGGGGCTTGCACCATCAGTCAGGAAAATGTCATTAGGATCAGCTGGGAATCCATCACGAGCTTCAATGCCAGCAGCAATTGTATCACGTAATCCTTTGACACCCTAATCATGTAGTTAAAGGAAATGTTCGATATACAGTCTCGAAATACTGATCAAGAATAACGATTGCAGCAAGAAGGAAGTGTTATTACCTGACTGTGACTATATGCACCAGTTGCTTGTCCAGGAATTTGACTTAATATCTGAGATGCTCGTTTTATGGAATCAGCGCTACAAAAAAAAAACCACGATGAGAGAGAGCAGAAGACGGATTTGTTAAAAAGAAAAGTCAGAAAATGTATTCACATGGCAATGGAGCATGTGATTAGTACTTTGCACTAGCCATGTAAAAAGAAAAACAATATGTTAATGGTGACATTACATAAATCACCAAATATTACTGTCATTTTCAAACCAGAACTAGTTATTTTGCAATTGTGATGCATGCTTCAAACAAAATTTAACTTATTTAGAGCAACATTCAACTGTAAAATTGAGACCACTTGATCCAATTTCTTCTTTACACAACCATTTCTTTTAACTTATTCATTGTCTAGCTTATCATTACGCATCTAGAACACATTTTTCCCACATCACTAGTAAAGAACATGAAGTCCGACCAGGTAGCAAAGAGAAAATCAACTCACTCTTCGGAATCACATAATTATTTGGATCAGCAACGATATGAACGGTACACCAATATCATTACCTAAATAAACTGTGTGTTTCAGATTTATCCAAGAGAGCAGGATGGTCACACAAAGCAAGGACCTGAAAAATCAGAATGTTTAGCGATAGCGATAACGGTAAAGATGGAACGTCTGGTGATGCATCATCCTCACCTCACGGAAAAAGGTGATCGGCTTCTGGCCAAGAGATTGTGGATTTCCAATATTGCAGTAGAGTATCTACAAAGATGACCAAACACTAATTAACAACGTATTATAGCAAAAGGAGAGTCTACTAAATAATGAAATCAGTATAGTACCTCATCGAAAGGATGAGACTTGGGGTTGTTTTTGAGATCTTCTTGTAATTTCTGAGCAAGAATCACGATTTCGCCACGAACAGCGTACTCGCACTCCAATACCTTGACAAGAATTTGTATTGTTATAAGCAGATTCACAAAGCAGTATCTTGCAACAAATAAAAAAACAATATGTGCAGAAAGCTAAGATCTTGAATCAAATAAAAGTGATGAATATACAGTAATATCTTATAAAAATGATAGCTTGTCAGCAAGAAAAGTGGTAAAATAAAATAAAAAACCAATCTTGATGGAATATGCATAAAACAGAGTAATGAAATCATTAGCAACTCAATACCAGTGAATTCAATAATAAGGTGTGTGTATTTAATACTCCTATTTTGCATAATTTGGAATGGAAAAAACATTAAAACGCCATGGACATACAACTCAAACAATTAGAGAAATAAAAACAGGACAAATCCCAGATCAGGAATCTACAAAAATGGCAAAAAGAAAATCCCAAAAATGTTACCTTGGGATTGATTGTGTCGCGAGTAACAGGAGTAGAAGCCATTGGAGAGGGAAGACAAAAGATGAGAGTTTTGGAGTTGTGAGACGCTAGGACACGTTTAAAGATGGAAATCAGAGGAAAAAGGGCAGTAATAGAGCAGCCTTATTTAGAGAGGAGAGGTTGGGTCAAATCAAATTGGTGAGTCTAAAATTGTGAAGAAAAGTAGTAAAAAACAAGAAACAGCGGCGCAGCGTTCGACATGTGTTTGTCCAATGACTTGTTGTCCAAACAATCCACGTATAATAAATTCCAATCCAACAATATGGAAACCAATCTAGAGTTATTCGATTCCACATCATGTTACATATCTCATCTCGCACGTGACTAACATGCTAATGTCACTCCAATAAATATGTATCACTCGTATTATAGACATACTTTTGTCACACAAAAATTGTTATACCATAATATTTGACATCCTAGGGAAGTTCAAAAAATTTTAGTCTAAACAAGTACTATAAGTATGATATCGTTAAATTACTCATACAAAAGTATTTAATTTGAAAGAAAAAGTGGTTGTTTAATTAATTGTCGCCTATAGTAGTATTTTTTTCTCTCTGTTTTATCTTTAATTGATAGGAGTACATGGTTTATTAATTACTCGTTTAGTGAATGTTATTTACTTGCTTCATAATATATCATACTCAACTCATGAATGAAATCTAGCCTTGGAATAGGCATGATATATTACGAATACCAAAAAATATTGTACCATTATATATATTTGATGTCAACTTTGAAGTTTCAGCATCAAGAATCAGGCTGCCTAATATTCCAACTATGTCCGCTGGATCTATGAAGGGCTATGAGCTATAGTATTGCTCCTTTATTACTGTTATTAATACATATATACACACACAAACACTATTTTAGTTATAAGTTTTGCAATATCTTAACGTTAAAGTAGACAATACTGTAAGAACAAAAGTAAATTGTATTGAAATTGATTACTAATTCAGTACCATCTTACAAAAATATACTCCAGTATTAGTATAGTATTCTTTTCATAAAAATAGTCGAAATATATTTCAAAATATTTTAATAAAAAAAAAGTGTTACCTTTGTTGGAATGGAGAAAATATTAATGCTAAAAGGAAGAACTCGATCTAAAATCTAAATCAATACACTCCTTGTTAAATATAGATTATTTACTTTCCTTGTTATTGTAGAATATAAATGTAATTAAGTTCAAATTTAATGATAATACAATATTGTCTCTAAAATATAAAAACTGGTAGAGGTTAAAGTAAAACCGCAATCTTTGAATATGTAGAAAACAAGATTCACAAGTGTGCATCTACAAAATATTACATAGGTCCGGTATAGAAAGAACAAATAAGAAAAGAAAAGTAAAAAAGTAAGAATGGTGGACTCAATTTTAGCTCTCCATATATTTCAAAGGACATGTATGTATTAATGTATATGCAGAATGAACCCTTATTTTGATGTTAATTGACTAGGTTGATTGAAAGGCCACATTTGTTGAAGGCAGCCAAGATGGACCTTGAATCAAGGATTCCACATTATATTTGGAGGCGTCGGCCGGGGTCATGGCGGGCTTGTATCCAGCCCACGTGACCCGATTGGCAGTATCCGAACCCAAACCCGAGTTCCGATACTCCCCGTAGAAAATGGAGGCGGGTGGATCCACATTTGCCACCCATGAAATCCAGCCCTTTGGATTCAAGAATCCACCAATGTTAGTTTCCATTATAACTGTGGTTGAGAAATCTTTCCACGGACGGCCCAGATACGTTTGGGCCGTAAGGGTGGCCAATGGGCTTATTGCGCACCGTTGGATGGAAATCCCAGTGTTCTGATTTGGGTCTTTCTTGCCTTGGGCAGTTATTGTGACAAATTGATTGGGCATGGGCTGCCTAGGCTGAATGTTGCACCCTTGGAACACGACGCCCGCATTGCCGAAGATGAAGTCGATGGTGCCCGTGACGTCGCAGTCGCGGTAGAATTGGCGGTTGGAGTGTGTGTAGAGGGTATCTTGGAAGGCGTCGAAAGAGCACCGGTAGTAGACCGATTCGTCCGACCCCGATCGGAAGGCCACGGCCTGGTGCTTCTCTGGCCCGGCCGTGTTCTTGAACGTGATGTCTCGAGCGATGAATCCTCTTCCGGCAATTGCTGCGGAATCATGCACGAATTAGTTGGTCGTCAGTCTATTTTATTAACTACCACTACTACAATAATTAAATGCCTAACCAACAAGTATTTATCATATGTTTGCCCTCCAAATTGGACTACTTGATAACAACATTTATAAGGCAGCTGCCACAGACTTAAATGCAACCTCAAAACATGCTACTTTCTGTCCAATAAAAATAGACAAAATTGTAAACGAAACAAGTCTCAATACGCAATTGTTAAAGTAAGAGATATAGATGGAAAATGGGGTGGAAGTAATTTTAGTGGATTATGAGGTCCATATTTAGAATAATGTGTAATGTTACAATTGATTTTTAAAACTTATCAATTTTAGAATTAGTCTAATTTTGATGGAAGACCAAATATAGTTAAATTGATCTACTTTTTGGAGACGGAGGTAGTACTAAGAGTCTCCTATCCTCATTTTCTTTAGAAATACTATATATATGACTAGAATTTGATGAAAAACTCGAAATGTTGTAATTGTATAAAATAAAAATGGAAGCATCTATTAAACTCAAATTATCTCCACATAACTAACTTTCAATAAAATGATGCACATGATTAGGGATCTAAACTCAGTGGATTTGGAAAAAACATTTAGGTGGAGAGGGAACATAAATCACATGGAACTTTGATCATCACTACGTTGTCTCCTTATGGTGAAGGCATTTCCTAACAAATTTCATCTAGCCTAGTATAGAAATACTGTAATAAGCAATCAATTATTAATGCATGCCGCTGTGCTGTATAAGTGTGTATGCTGACAGCTGATTGAATTGCATTAACAGTAAAACAGAGCAGAAGAGTAAATATGGCATTAATTATGGATCAACTCACCAAACGTGGGCGTGGAGAAAGTCGGAGTTCCGTCGACGAAATTCCGACTGCCGGAAATAACAGTGACGCCTTTACCATCTCCGTAAATCATCACATTCCAGCAAGACTTATCCATGTCGATATTCTCCACGTATTCCCCTGCCTTGACGTATATCACAAACCTCGCGTCGCTCTTCTTGGGCACCAGCGCCACCGCCTCCGCCACGGTCTTCACGTTCCCGCTCCCGTCCTTGGCCACCGTCACATTCGGCGCCGGCCGGGCCTCCTGCAGCATCCGCCTGTCCACCCACTCCGGCACCTCCTCCCCCAGCAGCCGCCGGTGGCTCGGAATCTTAAAATCCCCAATCACCGCCACGATTTTGGTGGCGATTGCCAGGCTGTTGCTCGCGAATTCCGTCGAATTCTTCATCAAATCCCTAATTTCGGCGGCGAATTCCGCGTCCGCCTCGTCCAGCGCGTCGAGGCACGTCTCCTGGTTCGTCCCCGCGGCGCTCAGCCACGTCCGGAGGTCGTCGATGCGAGAGCTCAGCTTCTTCCCTCCGCCGCTGCCGCTCACGGCGGAGATCGTGTCGTCCAGCGACTCCACGGCGTCGTTTAGCTCCGAATCGCAGATTTTAAGGGCCTGTTTGGCCAGCGTGTTATTCTCCGCCCTGCTGGCATAAGTGGTGGATAAGTTAGCGATTTTTCTGAGAGAGTGTACTGCCACCATCAACGAGAGCTCGAAGATTTTGGCGGGATTGGTTGAGTTTGAGGACTGGAGGCTGGAGATGCATGACTCCCTGTACTGAGTGACGCTGCAGATGGACTTGACGGCGGCGACCCGAGCGCCGGCGACGTCGCCGGAATCTTTGTTGGTGTTTTTTTTGTGGGATAAAGTGGCGGCGACGACGACGATGATGAGGAGGAGGAGGAGGAGGAGGGAAATGGAGAGGATAATAGCGCGTTTTCGAGATTTTCTTCGGAACGCAGCTTCTTCGAGCTCGTCTACTTTGCCGTAGCCCTTGAAGGAGTTGACGGAATTCATCGGTTGAGGATTCAGGAATGAGAGTTTTACTTGTCGGGTGGTTTTTCTGTCCAAAGCTCTACTATCTATTTATACAAGAATTTTTACTACTGTGTTACTTGAGTTCCATTTATTAATAGTAATCACGCCGTAATGATGGAATTTCATGTAATGAACCAAATAATTAACCCTTTACATCCCTAAGGTGTGTACTTATTATAATTTCAAATTATTCATATGACCATATAAGAAATATTACTTCATCTAATTTTGTCATTTTAGAATATTTACTTTTATTATGTAGACTTTACATTATATATGCATATACAAGTGACTCATAATCTGCTAATTTTTTCATTCTTTTTTGTTTACATGTTTTAAAGCTTGGAATTAATTAAAGATGGATTTTAAACCACGGAGAAAGTAAAATGCAGTAAAATATATCATGCAGAAATCTGTTTTAGTTTTATCTCGCTCATAGTTCCTGAACTACAAAAATGGTCCATGGACTAAGGGTTTATCTCGAAAATAATCATTTTTTACTGTTTTCGATCGAAAATACCCTTTTGGGGGGTTTGGACAATTTGGTCTTTTTACACTTTTAACATTTTAAATCTGATATTATTTCAGTTATGTACTAAATCTGATATTATTTCAAAATTATCATTCTTCTTCTTTCTTATCATCCTTCACTTTGTTTCTTTATTTCAATATTAGATTTAATTTTATAAAATTAAATTTTAAATTTTTATTTTTAAATATCAATAAATTTTTTTAATTAAAACTATGAATTCATGGACACTATAAATATTGATTAAAACTATTAATTTTTTTTATTTAATATAATATTCAGCTGAATTGAAGAAGTACAGAAAAATAATAGTATTAACCATGATGGAAAAATAAGAGCTATTCTATTTAGCCTTTGTTCGGTTGTTATAATTGCTTGTGATTGAATATTATGAAGTTGACTAAAAATTTAATCGTACAAAAAATTTTATATATGAATATTTTTGTTGAAAATTTATAGTAAATTTTGATTGTTTTTATTAATAAAGAAAATTATATTAGTCTTACATTAGATGCATATTTATTTAAGAATAAATCGTGTTATATGATCTATTTATGATTAAAGCTATTAAATATTGACTAAAACTAAAGCGTTGTCATACCTTATTGATTAAATATTAGACACTATCAAATATTGATTATGACTATTAATTTTTGTTATTTAATAGTAATTTTTATAATTAAAAAATTTATTGATATTTAAAAACAAAAATTTAATTTTATAAAATTAAATCTAATGTTGAAATAAAAAAGCAAAGTGAAGGATGACAAAAGGGAAGAAGAATGATAATTTTGAAATAATATCAGATTTAGTACATAACTAAAATAATATCAGATTTAAAATGTTAAAAGTGTAAAAAGACCAAATTGTCCACCCCCCCCCCCCAAAAAAAGGGTATTTTTGACCGAAAACAGTGAAAAAGGACCATTTTCGAGATAAATCCCTAGTCCATGGATGTTTGACGATATTTTTAAAATACAGGGACTATGAGCGAGATAAACCCATAGTCCAGAAATCATTTTTATAGTTCACTCAAACTTTAAAGTTTCGTAGTAGTACTAGATTAACTTTAGAGGTTAATTTGTAGTTTATCCTCTTTTATCTTTTCTCAACGCAAGTCTAATATGTATGGGATAATTTGACCTAAACAGATTCGTCTTGTCCTAGTTAATTAATGTTCTTGATGTATATTAATAATATTAAAAGAAAACCGTTCAAGGAAAAATCTTGTATGATTTTCGAATTTCAAGTCACCCACTCTTCTAAAGATGATTAGGAATGATTTCGCAATAGAAGGATGTATTGGAAGCACGTTACAAATGAAAGCAAATTAGACATAAATTATTCGCAATAGTATTAGTAATTTTTTAAGTATATGCAGATGCAATATGCAAAGCCTGGGAAATATCAAGGATTTGACCAAGTAGCATTTGGGGCTGTACTTCACTAGCTATACAAAGATTAGTGGGTAGCACATTGAATTCAAATGAGAAAGAAAAAGAGAATGATCCAAATCCCCAGCTGTATCGATAGATAAAGATAGGATTGTGATTCCTTCACCAATGTATAGTCGAACGCGTCAAGAGATACACTTCGACATGTCCATTTCAAACTGCCCAGTGCTATCTTTCTCTCCTTTTTACATTTCCTTTTTATGTTATTTTTCTTTGCCATGCTATAGCCTATATACACTCAATGTTGCTTAGTATTTTACTTTTAACTGAAGATTCGTTTTATAAAGAGAAATTGATCTCTAAAATCATGAACTTTATCTAAAATTTGGTATTTTTCATAAACTTTGAAATTGGTATATAATATCACGAACTTTGCATTTTGTTTGGTATTTCTCAAACTCATTCAAATAAGATATTTTCATCAAAATCTTATTTAACGTAGGCAACCGTGATATATTTTATAATATTTTGAACCACTTTTTAAGTTCATAACATGTAGGATAAAAAGTTACGTTGAAAATCACGTTGATTTAATTGTGTGAAGTATGATGAAAAGCCTCGTAAGTTAGTCAAATATAGTAATAGACATGCCGTGGAAAATACCAAACAAAATGCAAAGTTCGTGATATTATATACTCCCTCCGTCCCGGAGTATTAGACTCACTTCTTTTGGGCACATGATTTAAGGAATTGATATTTAAATAGTTAAAGTGGAGAGAGTAATGTATTAGAGAGTGAAAAAGTAGGGGAGAGAAGAGAGAAAAAAGTAGGTGGAGAATAAAATAAGATAGATGTTTTTTGCTAAAAAAGGAAATGAGTCTAATATGTTGGGACATCCCAAAAAGGAAAGTTGGTCTAATACCTTGGGACGGAGGGAGTACCAATTTCAAAGTTCATAGGAAATATCAAATTTTAGGCAAAGTTCATGGTTTTATAGACCAATTTTCCTTTTAAAAATGGTTTGTACAAAATATTATTGTACTACTAATCCTAGTTAGTGAAATGAGTTATTGAAATATGAGATATATTTTCGAAAATAACAAAATTAAGTGGGCATTTAATAATTACATTTCAAATTGGAAAAGTGGGAGGAGGATGAACGAAATAATAAATAGCCGTTTAATGGTTTGATTGCTAGTAAAAATGTTATCTCGCTCCGTCCAAACAATGGTCTATTTTACGGTAGAGTGTACTAAAAGTGTATAAAGAAAAACATGTTTTTAGTTGCGTTGTATTATAAATTTCTTAATTCTCCAATGTATATGAAAATTTTTATTCATCACATAATTTGTCATTTATTTTAATACATAATGAAATAAACAATCTTTTATCAACATCTTTTAGACTGCTCGATAGACTTATGGTTCCAGAAAATTTTCAAATCAGTGTCATGTAGAAGTAAGTAATTAGTGTTCTCAGCCTAGATTAATATGGACAACCTTGTCGCGAACAGTTGCTAGTGTTGATCTGAAGTCATTTTTTATATTAGATGATTGACGACATTAGAGCATGGTATACTTCTTGTTTGATTAAAAGACAGAGATCTAAGTGATGATTTATTTCTTAATACAATAACATTGAACATACAATGTTAGTTATACTCTAATTTGTTTTGGCAATATGTGCACGTCTTTCATAATCCAATACCATATCATCATGAGTAGTGGCGATGAACATATGAGAAGGGCTTGTATTGTTACTTTATAGACTAAAGTCCATTTTTGGTCCTTAACATATGACGATTTTTTGATTTTGGTCCGTAACATTATCTTTTGAATTTTTCGGTCCTTAACAAATAAAAATCGATCACATTTGGTCCGAAATGGATGGAGCTGTTAAAAATTAACAGTCAACTAAGTTTAAATCAATTTTGACCGGATTAAGACTTTTGATTATATTTAATTAATGTATAATATCTAATTAGAAAAAATCTGAAAAATAACACAATTTTAAGTAAATAATAATAATAACTATTACAATATAAAATTAAACATAAATTGATATAAGAAAAGAAAGAGGAATCGCGAAATCGAAATCTCCCCCTTCTCTCTGAATCGCGACTTCGCTCCAGCTCACAATCTATCTCACTTTGCAAACCAGCGAAATAAGCCTAGTTTCGCCGGCGAATCGGAGTGAGGTTCTCGCCGGCGAATCGGAGTGATTCGCGGTGGCGATTTACATACAAATCAACCCTCGATTAAACCCTAGCTCTCGCGAAATCGGAGTGAGGTCCTCGATTGATGACAAAATCAAACTAAAACTCTCACATTCGGTCTCCGGCAGCGGCATTGAAGAAGTCACGGCGTCGTCTTCGTCGATTGGCTCACACCACTTGAAAAATTGGCAATCATTTCTCTCACAAACAAAGTATAGCTTCCCCCTTGTTGGTTTTCCATAGGTGGTGACGATTCGGAGTAAAGCCCGATTCTTGCAATGACAAAATTCGAACCGGAATCGGAGGTCACGTCCACCGCCACTCCCACCGGTCTCTCTGCTGTAGTTCGAACGGTCCATGGTTGGTGAGTTGAGCTTACTTGATGGAAGATGAAGAAGATGGAAGATGAAGAAGGAGGATGAAATGAAACGATGAAGAAGATGGGAGATGAAAAGGGAATTCTAGGGTTTTTAAATGATAGCATTAAATGATAGAAGCAAATAATTTAATAAAATTAATTTTTAATAAATAATTTATTTGAAAAAGAAAAAGAAATCTAATTTTAAAAGTCTTAATCGGGTCAAAATAAACTTAAGTTTCGTTGACCGTTATGTTTTAACGGCTCCGTCCATTTCGGACTAAATGTGATCGATTTTTATTTGTTAAGGACAAAAAAATTCAAAAGATAATGTTACGGACCAAAATCAAAAAATCGTCATATGTTAAGGACCAAAAAGGACCTCTACTCTACTTTATATAATTGTGTCTCGCTTAGTGGTGATCAACATATTGTGTTTTTTTTGGGGGATGGTTAAATAACTTTTAAATTTAAAGGTCGCGTCACGGAGGACTCGAAGCTGAGACCGTTGACCTTAGATATTAACCTCTCTACCGCTTGACCAACTCACACACACCTCTGTCCCTTAAAAATAGAAACTATTTTCATTTTGGTCTATCCCTATAAAGTAGAAATTTTCTAAACTTTGTATTTTTGGAAGTGTACCATACACTTTCCACTAACACTACTTCCACTTAGAGGTACCCACGGTTCCGGAACCGCCTGTTACGGTTCGGAACCACCGGTTACGGTTTTGGAAATTACCGAACTGCGAGGGTGATTCACGGTTACGGTTTCGGTTCCAAAACTGTCGGTTTCAGTTTTGGTTCCGAACTGGTGGTTTTCCGACGGTTTTTTTTTAAGTTTTTCACGGTTCTGAACTGCTGGTTTTTGCGGTTCTGGCTTGGTTTTACGGTTTTCCGGCGATTTTTCGCGGTTCCGGCACGGTTTCGGTTCGAAATTTTTTGAACCTGAACCGAACCACGGTGCGAAAATCGACGGTTTCGGTTCGAGTAAATTCCCACGGTTTTGGTTCGGAATCGTAACCGGCAGTCACGGTTTTGATTTTAACAGCCGTTTCGGTAAACCTTGGGTGAGTCTACTTCCACTACCTTCTCTTCCCCTTTCTTACTTTACCTAATTTTCTTATTAATTGTGCATTAAAACTCGTGTTATTTCTAAAACTTCTACTTTTAAAAAACTGAGATAGTATTATAATATCTCAAATCAGTGTAATTAGAGGTGCCCACGGTTCAGGAACCGGTGGTTACGGTTCGGAACCACCGGTTCCGGTTTTAGAAATTGTTGAACCGGAACCGAACCGCGAGGGTGTTTCGCGGTTACGGTTTCGGTTCCAAAACCGTTGGTTTCGGTTTCGGTTCCGAATCGGCGGTTTTTTTAAGGATTTTTACGGTTCCAAACCGCCGATTTTTTTGCGGTTCCGGCTTGATTTCACTGTTTTCCGATGGTTTTTCGCGGTGCCGGTTTGGAACCGCCTAAACCGGCTGTTCCGACACGGTTTCGGTTTGAAAATTTTTGAACCTGAATCGAACCACGGTTCAAAAATAGACGGTTACGGTTCGGGTAAATTCTCATAGTTTCGGTTCGAAACCGTAACCGGCGGTTACGGTTTCGGTTTTGACCATCGGTTCGGTAAACCTTGGATAGGTCTAAGTGTAATAAGAGAACTGAAACCACAAAAGAAATTTAATATGTCATTCCAATTACTCCTGCTAATTAATTTTATGAAGAAAGAATCCTATAAATATCTTTCATGGTACCAGAGGAATCTCCTATTGTAGACTAAATTTATTAACTTGGTATTGTATTTTTGGATTGCAAAGAGAGACCGAGTAGTATATTAAAGCTTTAAATTTGAGCCATTTTAATATGGTGTTGGTAATATGATTAAAATGTCTAATCTCTCCAAAATCAACCTTGAAGTGGAAGATGTTGACAAATTAACCAAAAATAATTACGTTCAGTATAATAAATATTTATCAAATATACACATTTGTTTTAATTGAGAATGCCCTTAGATATAGTGTAAGAAAAATAAAATTATTTTTTCTCCATACAAAATAAAAATTTATTTATCATCCATATAGTACTAGTAGACATTCAGATGGACTTCTTTTTCAAAGAGCAGACCGTAATGTCTGTCCAATCTAACAAATTTAAGAACAAATGAACGGAAATTACTATGTGCTATTTGAATATTGATGGTGGAATGAGGGATTTGTGACAGATACTATTGATATTATGGTTTCAACTTTCAACAAGTTTGAAGATTATGAATTACTACGTCGAATGCCATTCTCACTTTCTTCGTGGGTCCCATAATGATTAACCTGCAGTCATTAACATTCCCCACAAATCGTGTAAAATGTCAACGGTTACCTCACCTCATGGACTTGCGTCAACGGTGAACCCTTTTTGAATTAGTCAATTCGGATTCACACGAGTTCTGTATATAATTACACTTACTTTTCGAAACTAAGTTGATAGAACTACATTACATTTCATTTTAGCATGAGATTTAAAGAATTAGATCTTAAAATTAAATAAAGTGGAAGATGAAAAGAAAATTAAAAAAAAGAGAGAGAATAAAGGAAAGGATGAGATACAATTTTTTGCTAGAAAAGAAAATGAAGCAGGCTGCTTGAAATAATTCAATACTCCCTCCGTCCTATAAGAGTATACAATTTAGGTTGGTCAAACGTTTTAATACACCATTGGTCAAGTAAGAAAGAAATAGAATGAAAAAATAATTAAAATAATATTAGTGGAAAATTGATCTCACCTCATTAGAGAGCAAAAAATTTCTAAAATTAGAAAGTGCATACTTTTGTTGGACGGAATAAAAAAAAAAGAGTACATGCTCTTGTGGAACGGGAAGAGTATGAAATGTGGAGCTTGAGACAAAGTGAAAACCAATGTTTTAAAAACCGGACCTGACCGGCCGGTTTGACCGGTCGGACCGCGAACTAGCAACTGGTCCTGTCCGGTTCGGCCCCTAAAACCGTTGGCATGTTGAGCCGCCCTGAACCGCCGGAACCGGCCGGTCGGACCGAAAACCGGTTTTTATATTTAAAAGCTTGTTTAAAATATGAGACTAGAGGGAATAGGTAAGAAACTAACACCTCTACCACTCCACCACATGGTCTTGAATGAAATATTGTGAACATTAATTATTGTTATATATTAACTCCATAATTTTTTGTCAACACAAATTAATAATTTGTGTTTAGTTTTATACTTTAAAATAATTTTTAGTTATGATATGTTTAATTTTAATTATAAGCCACTAAATTTTATTTTTATTGATGTAATATGGAGTATATATTATTAATATAGTTTATTACTCCATATTTACTAATAATTCAAGTTTAATTTTATGTAATAACTAATAATACTATTATAGTATATATTTATCCAAATTAACTAAAAATTGATATTTAGTTTTATATATTGTCTATAATATTATTTCACCATATAAATGTTTTGAGATAATATGAATTTTATCTATTTATTATATGTAAAATATGTACTTTTTTTGGCTACATTAATTAAAAATTTATATATTTAATAAATATTTAAATTTTACCATTCACTTACTTTAAATACTCTTAATATTCAATTTACTTAAAATGTTTAATATATGTTTTTGTTATATGAAAATATTAATTGTAATATATTACTCACTAAATTTAATATATTTTGTAAGAACATATTTAATTTTATATTTGCAAGGTAAAACGGTTCGACCAGTGATTGAACCGGTCGGATCGGTTGAACCGTGAACCAGTAGCCTCACCGGTTCACCGGCCGATCCGATTTTTAAAACATTGGTGAAAACTAGTAATTTATATCTATAATAATATAAAACTAGAGAGGTTTAGAAGATCATAAATGCAATTGTACTCAGTTTTGGAGGGAAATAAAATTTCTTGAAAAACCTTGACTATTATATTTGAAATATATTGTATAAATTTATTTTGAAGTCTAAATAAATTTGTCAAAAATAGGAGTAGCATCTAATTATTTAGCACACATTTGCGGATCTCTGTGGATTGTAGAAATGTATTGTTATATAATATTAGTAGTCTAATGGTTTGGTTCTTGGGATTTTAACTAAAACGTCATGCGTTTGACCCTCAACAAAAACATATTTTTTCCATTTGTTACTTTTTAGTTTTATCAATTCATATTTATTCTTATTATCAAAATAATTTCTTACTTTATGAAATCTAAACTTTTACTAATTTGCACTATGTTCTTATATTTATTCTTTAGTTAAATCATTTTTAATCTAGTATTACTGTCTTTTTGTCCTAAAGTACTTATAATTTGTAATCCATGCATCTTAATTATTCTCTATGTAACAAAATAAACATTTTAAATATTTTTGAAATCTAAATATTTACTACAGTACTCTGCTTGTATCAAATTTGTATATAATATTTACAATGATTTTGAATGTATAAAATATGTACAATAATTTTATACTTTTAAATGAATAATACACATTTGCAAGCTAAAGCATGTTTATATTTTATTAATGAAGCTAGTGCTACTTAAATATTAATATAAAATTATTTATTTTATTATTAAAAATAATATTAAATTAAATATTTAATACTTAGATATTAAATTCTGCCTCTGCCATTTTCGGGGTCTGGATCCGCCACTGATTTAGCATAAGTTGTACATAAGAAATATGTAAAAAACTATTGGGCAAAATCACTATTCAATAGTACTATAGAGAGGTAATGCCATCTCAATCAAGTTTTAAACCTCTATAAATATTATTTACAGATTGCATCAAAAAAACTAAAAACAAATGAGAGATCAGAAACAAAATCAGTACAAACAAAAACACAACAGACCAAAAACTTGAATTGAAGGAGCGTTGGCTAGGCAATGCGGTGGAGCGATGAGGTTAGCGATGCAGGCGGGTGACAAAGCAGGGAGCAAGGAGAGTCGATGAGGCAAGGCGATGGAGTATTGAGGCATGTTGTTGGCAACAAAAGGGTGAGGTAGGTGGGTGGCGAATATCAAAGGGGGTCTATTCAATTTATCATTCACAGTTTAAATTCGTATCAAGAAGATTATTCAACTTAATATTAATATTTTAGATCTTGTACGAAATGAGTTATTTCAGTTTTTTTTGACAATTTTGACCAGTAACAAACACGTTTTCAATTTTCCATTGACAATTTAAATATGTGTGAAAAAACTAATCTAGACAATTATACTCAACTTTAGGATTCACTTTAATTTATCTTTAATGATTTTTTCTAATGTGTAAGAATCATTTACTCCCTCCGTCCCAGATTTATAGTCACATTTAGTTATGGCACGAGTTTTAAGAAATTGGTGGAGTGTGTAATTAATGAACTGAGATGGTAGAGTGTGTAATAAATGAAGTGAGATGAAATGTGTTATAAATGAAGTGAGTTGGTTGAAGGTGGGTCCCTTTGACTTTTTGGTTTTTTATGTTTGTTTTGATTTATTTTAATGTAGATAATGACATTTTGATGTAATTTTGATTAATAATGGGGTAAAATTGTATGTCCAAATATGGAAAATTCTAAATGTGACTCTAAATGTGAGACGGACTGTTATGGCAAAATGTGACTATAAAACTGGGACGGAGGGAGTATTTACAATTTAAAGTTTAAATTCAGTTTAAAGAATTATTTATTTTTATCCATTAAAGTATGGGTTTTTCTTCTGGTTTGTAAAAGATACTGGACCTTTTTCATTTCTTAAAAAATTGAGAACTAGAGTCCTAGACAGTAAGCCCAATTAATATTTATTTTTAGCGGCCAAGTTTAAGTAATAGCCTAAACCACCCCTCTTAATGCCACCAATAACCAATCCTGTTAGAAAGGCATTCCATAGTCAGGAGATTGATCTCTCCTTATATGGAGCATACTTAAATATTTGGACTAGTTGTTCCATTCTTTAATATGCCTACAAATCAGCATGTGTAATAATTAATGGTCTGCTGGTGAATACACCCTTGATCTAACAATTAAAAAAAAAAAGACTCCCCAAGAGCTCTCAAGTCCCGGGCACGACGTGCTCAAGGTGCCAAGTGAATCGCCTCGAGGTGACTGGAGCGAGCAATATTCATCCGAGGAGCTTTGGGTGGGTGGGTTGGTTGGGTTGCCTAATCCCTAAAGCTTACAAATCTTATCAATTCATCCGTTTTCCCTAAAATAATTAAATAATAATTAATGTTCAAATCTTTTCCTTTAAATCTGATTTTATTTTCTTCAAATTCTCAAAAATATCCTAAAAATTTAAATTCTTCAATTTTTCAAAAATAATAACGTTGCAATTGAAGCTAATTATTCCTTATTCAAATTTTATTTTTTCTCTACCTAATTAATTCTGGCTTCTTTTTCTACTAAAAAGTAATGTGGTTGGGTTGGGCGAATATTGATGATGTACAGGAGATAGAACTTAATTAAATATTAAAAAAAGTGAATGGTTAGGTTGAGTTGAATGGTTATTGATAAACATAGTCTAATAGCTAGGACGCCCCGCACCCGGAATTTTACATATCTTCCCTAACAAGACCGTCCACAATACACTTTGGTTTAAATTTAATGAGCCTATTATTGGGCTTGTTGAGGCCCATTATATAAGGTCCATTCTTTTCTAAAATTTTTACTGAAGAGGCAAATTATATTTAGCTCAAGTAAAATCACAATGCTTTGATAGAACAAGAATATGACGTAAAAATAAAAAAGTGAGTAAAATATGGAAGAGAAACTTTCTACTTTTAAAAATGAAACTATTTTTTTTGAATATTTCATAATAGGAAAAATGAAACTATTTTGTGGACAAGGGAGTACAAATGTGCTATCTTGAATCCCTAACTACTATAAAGTAGGACTCTCATGCTTCTTTCTTATGTTTTTGAGAGTTTGTGAAGAAGTTGGTTTCCTACTACCAACAAGTAGTCTGGCCACTTCTGCTTCACTCGGATTAAAATGTAGAGACAGAAGCAATGCAAGTACTATGTTAGTTGTTATCACGATATAATTGCATTTGTGGGATTTTCTCCCTATTAGTTTTTTCCGATGGGTGAATGTTTTGTTGTGTATTGATTACAACTTCTCTCTTGGAATTTAAGATGCTGTGGGACTATTCTTGGATAAAGGTGTTAAGATGAGCAATGCAGATGTGTGCAAGTATGAAATCTCAACTGGAAAGCATGAAGAAGATGTTACATGCAATATTGCAAGCATGGGAATTGATTCAGTAAAATCCAAACCTGAGAAAGTATTGACTAAGCTGATGAACTGGAAAAGAGCTCTTATGGGCCACCACCAATGTGGCTGAAGAGTACGTGAAGATTCATTAAGATATATCAGAGAAAGCACATTGTTTGTTATTCATATTTGTCTTCTAGTTTAGCTAGGTTTAGCATAGCTAGTTCTAGGAGCTTCTAAAGACTACTATATAAGTTTCCTTATTGCATTGTAATACACATCAGAAAAAGAAATGAAAGCTCATCAGTTCATAGCTATGGATCTAGTTTATATCCTTGGTGTTTTAGCCATTTTTGTTTATGGTATCAGAGTAGGCGCCTAGGCCCTGTCTCTATATCTATATCTTCATCTTCCTATTTTTCTTTCTACATTTCTACTCATTTCTTCATTATGGCTTATGCAGAATCACCACACTCTTCCGTTCAAAATACTGCGTCTCGTTTTCCTATTCCTATTCTCTCATATAATCACCCTATATCAGTGAAACTAAATGATGATAACTATCTCATTTGGAGACAACAAATCCTTGCCACCGTGAGAGGTTATCGTCTGGAGTCTTACCTCACCGGAGAACAACATATCCCACCTCAACTCGTAGCAGTTGCAGGTTCAGATCTGATGGAAATCAACGAAGAATTTTTGTATGCCAAGATCAGCTTTTGTCTGCTTGGATACAAGGATCACTCTCTGAAAGTGCCATGGTGCTCGTAGTTGGGCTGGAAAGCGCCAAAGACATATGGAAGGCTCTTGAAACCAATTTCTCGAGTCAATCAAAGGCAAAGGTCATGCAACACAAGCTGAAATTGCAGACCATGAAGAAAAATGGGCTCCCCATGACGGAGTACCTCAACAAAATGAAGTCTTGCTGCGATCTTCTTGGAGCAGCTGGTTGTAGAATCCTTGAGCAAGATCAAATATTGCACATTCTGTCAGGATTGGGACAAGAATGTGATCCTTTGGTGGTCACTGTCACCTCTCGAAATGATACTTGGACTATTCAAGATGTGAGTGCTCTCTTATTGAGCTTTGAAGCACGAATGGTAAAGGCCAAACATGAGGTTGTAAACACTGAAGGTTCTCAACCTACAGCAAATTTGGCACACGCAAGTAACCAGAAAAGAGACTACAATCCTCAAAATGTTCGTGGTGGTTACTTTGGCGGAAATGAAGGAGCAAGGGGAGGCTTCGGTGGTAGATCTGCGAGAGGAGGACGAGGTGGACGGAGCTCGAAAATTGTGTGTCAGCTCTGTTTCAAGCCTGGCCATGGAGCAGACAGATGCTGGTACAGATATGAACAACAACACACCAGCGCTCAGCCACATCAAGGAAGGCAGTAACACCCTATCTCCACTTATCAGCCAAGCTTATCAGCAAATGTTGCTCAAGTGCGAATGCAGCAACCACAGACTCTGCCTCCTCCCACGAGATCTCCTTCAGAATATAGCTTTGAAGGAGGAAGTCAAATGACATCTTGGTACCCCGACTCTGGTGCTACTAACCACCTTTCCAGTGATCTATCCAACCTCAATATCAGTAGTGAGTATCATGGAGGTAATCAACTTGTCTTGGGGAATGGATCAGGGGTAGATATATCTCATGTTGGGGAATCATATATCAAATCTGCTACACATAAAACTCTCCTTTTGAAAAACTTGCTTCATGTTCCTGCTATCATTAAAAATTTGCTTAGTGTTTCTCAATTTGCAAAAGATAATGATGTGTTCTTTGAATTTCATTCAACTCATTGCCTTGTTAAGGATCAGGTCAGCAAGCAAGTCATCCTCAAGGGTTCCCTTGATCAAGGATTATACCAGTTCATTTTGCCCAAGTCTGTCAAGACATCATCATCATCATTTCCTGCTTTCAATCAATCTGGGCATTCTCTTTCAGCATGCTCAGCCTCATTAGGACCTTCTGCTTCAAATCAAGTCTTTAGCATCAGCTTGTGGCATAGAAGACTAGGACATCCTGATTTTAAAATTGTAGAACATGTCTTAAATAGTTATAACATTCCCTTTGATTCAATGAAAACAAGCATCCTTTGTCATCCTTGTTGTGTTTCTAAGGCTCATAGACTATCCTACACTGACTCTAATACTGTCTATTCTCAACCACTTGAATTAATTCATAGTGACTTGTGGGGACCTGCCTCTAACACATCAAGAAATGGATTTTCTTATTGTGTAACTTTCATTGATCAGTTTAGTAGGTATACTTGGATATATCTGCTGAAGTTGAAAAGTGATGTGTACATTGTGTTCAAACATTTTAAAGTCATGACAGAAAATCTCTTGTCTACTAAAATCAAAGTTTGCAAAGTGATTGGGGAGGTGAGTTTCAGGGATTGTCTGGTTTTCTGAAGGAAAATGGTATTCATCACCGGGTCTCATGCCCGCACACACCCCAACAAAATGGATTGGCAGAGCGCAAGCACCGGCATATAGAAGAAACTGGTCTTGCTCTCTTATCTCAAGCTGGAATGTCTCCCTTCTTTTGGGATGATGCCTTTGTCACGGCAGTGCATCTGATCAACAGATTGCCCTCTCAAACCATCAACATGGCTTCACCATTTCAGAAACTATACAATAAACAACCTGACTACTCTTCTCTGAAAATTTTTGGATGCCTTTGTTATCCTTTGACGAGACCCTATAACAAAAGCAAGCTTCAATTTAGGTCTCAGGCTGCTACTTTCCTTGGCTATAGCAGCACTCATAAAGGGTACAAAGCACTCCTTCCTCAAGGAAGATTAATTATATCAAGAGACATCATTTTTGATGAAACATATTTTTCTTTTCAAACACCACATCTCAAAGGCACTCATTCACCTCCTGATCTGTATGCAGTTCCATCTCCTATTGTTGATACTCATGTTTCCCCTGTTGTTTCATCTCCTGGGGTTACTGATACTCCTTGCACACCAAACGATTCACATATGTCTACTCCCAATCATCACTCTCCTGTCATTAATGATCCTCCTGGGCACTCACTTCCTAACTCTCCAACCTCACCTATAATTAACACTAACTCTATTACAGATGTGATTCCGACCTCAGAATCAACTCCTGATACTCCCCCACAATCTCAGAATCAGCCTCCTACTGCTCCCTGCCACAAGATGATAACAAGAGCTAAAGCCGGGATTTTTAAAGCCAGAGTTTTCACTATCATTTTGCCTGATACTCTGCCTCGATCTGCCTTAGCTGCTCTCCTTATCCCACATTGGAAGCAGGCTATGCTTGATGAGTTTCTTACCCTCTTGAGGAACAAGACATGGACTTTGACTACACTACCACTTGGAAAGAATCTAATTGGCTCAACCTGGATTTTCAAAATAAAAAGGCATGTTGATGGATGCATTGCTCGATATAAGGCCAGATTAGTGGCTCAAGGATTCTCACAACTACCTGGATCTGATTTTCATGACACCTTCAGCCCTGTTGTGAAACCTAGTACTATTCGGTTGATTCTTGGTATTGCCATCTCAGCTGGATGGTTCATCAATCATCTTGATATTAACAATGCATTCTTACATGGAGATTTGAATGAGGATATTTACATGAGGCAACTAGTTGGCTTTGAACAAGGCTCTCCCTCTCTTGTTTGCAAATTGAACAAAGCAATCTATGGCCTCAAACAAGCTTCGAGGGCTTGGTTTCTCACTGTGTACTCAGTTCTGATTTCTCTTGGTTTTGCTCAATCGAAGTCTAATGTCTCCCTCTTTCACAAGAGTTCTAAGCATGGTATTGTCTACATTCTCATTTATGTGGATGATATGCTCATCACGGGCTCTAGTCCTACTTCTGTCCGAGCAGTAATTCAGCAAATCAGCAGGCATTTTTCTTTGAAAGATCTAGGGGAGGTTAACCATTTCTTGGGGATTCAAGTCTCAAAAACCAAACAAGGAATGCACCTTAGCCAAGCTGGATATATTAAAGATCTTTTAAAGAAAGCTAAGATGGATGATGCAAAGGGATGTCCGACGCCTATGATCTCAAATTGTGAATTGAGCAAAGTTGTTGTGAATCCTACTGTGGACTGTAAAACCTATCGGAGCATTGTTGGAGGATTTCAGTATGCAACTATAACATGCCCGGACATCAGTTATGTTGTAAACAAGGTTAGTCAATACATGGCAGCACCACTCGACACTCACTGGAAGGCCGTGAAAAGAATTCTAAGGTATCTTGCTGGTACATTAGATTTTGGGATTCATGTCAAGAAAACAGTTGGAGATATAATAGCATTTTCAGATTCTGATTGGGCATCCGATGTTGATGATAGGAGATCGACGACAAGATATTGCACATACTATGGGTCTAATTTGATATCATGGTGTGCGAAGAAGCAATCTGTTGTTTCGAGGTCGAGCACTGAAGCGGAATACAGGAGCTTAGCGCATGTTGCTTCTGAAATAACGTGGATGCAATCCCTCTTGTCAGAACTGAGAATCGAGTCAAAGAATATACCTACAGTGTGGGTTGATAACTTGAGTGCAATTGCACTTGCCTCCAATCCGGTGCTTCATGCGAGGACCAAACACATTGAGATTGATGTACACTTCGTTAGGGATAAGGTGATAAGGAAGGAACTCGACATAAGGCATGTTCCCTCAACTGATCAAATTGCAGACATCTTCACCAAACCACTAAGTTTGCAATTCTTCTCGAAGTTGAGAAATAAACTTGGAGTGTGTTCTCTAACCTCGCTCGAATTGAGGGAGGATGTTAAGATGAGCAATGCAGATGTGTGCAAGTATGAAATCTCAACTGGAAAACATGAAGAAGATGTTACATGTAATATTGCAAGCATGGGAATTGATTCAGTAAAGTCCAAACCTGAGAAAGTATTGACTAAGCTGATGAACTGGAAAAGAGCTCTTATGGGCCACCACCAATGTGGCTGAAGAGTACGTGAAGATTCATTAAGATATATCAGAGAAAGCACATTGTTTGTTATTCATATTTGTCTTCTAGTTTAGCTAGGTTTAGCATAGCTAGTTCTAGGAGCTTCTAAAGACTACTATATAAGTTTCCTTATTGCATTGTAATACATATCGGAAAAAGAAATGAAAGCTCATCAGTTCAAAGTTATGGATCTAGTTTATATCCTTGGTGTTTTAGCCATTTTTGTTTAAAAGGTTGTGCTATCATCATCTTTTAGGCTTCTACGTTTTTTACTCGACATGAATTTTAAAAAATATGAGTGAAAATAAATTAGTGAAATACGACATTTATTATTAAAAATAGTAAAAGTGAAATAGACAAACTCTTAGAGACGAATGAGTATAAGAAAAGAGCAAGATGAAAATTTTAAAAATGTGAGTGAAAATAAATTAGTAGAATATAACATTTATTATTGAATATAGTAAGAGTGAAATATGACAAACTCTTAGAGATGAAGGAGTATAAGAAAAGAGCAAGAGGAAATTTTTTAAAATGTGAGTGAAAATAAATTAGTGGAATATGCCATTTATTATTAAAAATAATAAAAGTGAAATATGACAAACTCTTATAGACGAAGAGTATAAGAAAAGAGCAAGAGGAAATTTAAAGACCATATATATTGCTGGGTAAATCATTTTTTAGGTTCATTCTAGATATACTGTTTGTTTAATTAAATTTAGTTCACAGTCAGCAACCCGCTTTGATACCTGAGTAATAGATATCTATATAGTTTTATTATAAAACCAATTAGTGAAAGAAGGTTTAATCCATTGAATTCTTATAGTGATTAGAACTCTCTTCTTACACCAATGTTGAATATTAATTATTTTTTGTTTAATTTGTTAACAGTGATCATTAAAAGCTCGACCGAGCTAGCTAATGAAGAAACCCCAGAAGTTTGGCCAATAATTTCGAACAACTATTTTGCCTCGATAATTAATATTGCAAAGTCATACACATCTTTATGTGTCCCACTACTTTTATTTAAAGATTATTGCTGATTGGAAATTGATTAGCTTAGCTACCTAGCTAGCCTGAACATTTCAATTTAAAAGTAAAATGGGTCACCAATAATTGTTCTTGGATTGTGACAGCTAAACAAAATTCACAAGGCTAATGGAATTCTAACTCAAGAACTTAATGTAGTTTGTAAATTAAGTTTGCCAAAAAAATAAATAAATCTGGAGCATGAAATAAATAACCCTGCATTTTGATCACTTAAAACCTGCGAGCAGCCCCTTTTCCTCATTGATGAGTTCTTCTTCGGGTTTGGGTTTGGATCCCTTGTTGCGATGAAAGCCACAGCAGGGTGTGCTGTTCCACACCGCACAATATATAATTCATAATAATTATTAAAATTTTAATTAAATGTGTGGAGCCGCGTACCCTACAGTGGCTTTGAGCATGACACGTGATTCAAATCCGTTTTTATTCAGTGGAGTGGCGGAACATTAACATCAATCACCACCATCTCATTCCCACCGCTAGCCGTGGCTGACGTGGACGGCTGATCCTCGTCGTCCACACAAGGACCGAAAAACAGCACGTTTGCGGGCAGATTTGGAGCCTCATCCTCATCATGCAACCTTGATTTGGAAACAGAGTTTCTACAGAGAGGGCAAGTAGCATGAGAATGGAACCACATATCAATGCATTCCACATGAAACCCATGCCTACATTTGGGCAGAATCCTCGCCTTCTCACCTTCCAACACTTCACACAGACACACTGCACATTCCAATCCATCTTCAAATTCCTTCGCATCGAATGCAACCACAGGTATCGATTTCAGAACAGAGGCTTCCAGGCCAATGCGGGAGCTGGGAATCACTGTTACATCTTCGTGGCCGCCGGAGAAATCGAGGCGCCGCCGCCGCCTGATTGGGGTCTGACGGTGGAGATAGAACCATCTGAAGTAGAGATGGAGACAGACGAAAAAGATTGCAACGAAGAAGAGGAGGATGATTCCCACCACCATTACTTTCCCTGCTAGCTCAACCACATGATCACCTCCTTTTCCTGACGAATCCACCATTATTTTCTTGAACAAGGAAAGAAGAAGATTAGTTTTATAGTGGTGAGTGGCCAGTCAAGATTCACTGATTCTTGAAATTCTATGGAGAATTGGGATTAGTTTGCAGATATCGAACGAGAGATCTCTGGGGATATGAAAATTGTGGGTTAATTAAATATATAGAAGAGATCAATTTTAATTTTACAAGATGAAGATGAGATTGTGGTCCACGTGACGTTAAAATTGGGGAGATGCGATGTAGGAAAAAGGAGTGGTCAACGGCGGAAGACGGCGGGGGATGATTGGATTTCATTTCACGATTGACTGGTATTGTGGCTTCAGTTTTGGTTATGTGGGAACTACTTCTTGACTTTTCTTTTGGTTTCAGTTTCATATTTGTAGGAATGGATTGTATTGATGTGTTCCACATTCTGTACTAGTTGCTGGGTTGAAAGAATATTAATATGGTTTTGTATGACAATATTAGTGCTCTTAATAAATTGTAATAAAAAACTGAACCACCTAAATTAGATTATACTATCGTCTTAGATTATCATATTTACGAAATTTAGCATACTTTGGTAGCTATATGACGGTGGATTAGATTATTTAATCTACATTATTGATCATTTTATAGTATAGATTATTTATTTCTAAAGCCTAGGATTAAGGACGAGCCCAATATAATAAACTCTCATATCATGGATAAGATTATCTGCTCTCCATGATCTGACTATTTATCTCCGTCAATTTTGAAATCTGACAAAAAGATTTTTTTACGCAAATACCCTCATATTAACATATTTTTTACACAAATATCCTTATTTTTTATTTTTCTACATCCGTTTCATCATTCACAAAAAACTGATCACAACTCCACGACGAAGAATGTGCAAATTGACAAAAAAAAAAGATATATGAATCTGCACCATAAACAATCGCAATTCTGTCAACCTACGCCTGTAATTTTAATGGTTTTTTCTAAATCATGTTCCCTGATCAAGTCCATCATAAGCAATTCTGCTTTATGAATTAGGTTTTCTAAATTATCATTAATAAGTAATGGAGATTAAGATAATTTATGTGATGATAATTTGACTTAGGATAATTTTATAAAAATACCAAAATATGGGTAGATTAGTCATTTAAGGGATTTTCATTTTACATGTCATCATGTCTAATAAACTAAATAGTACTACTAACTCGGATAGTAATGACTAAAGAGGTCATGTGTGGTATTGCAACATTCGGTTGTTATTCAAATGTGAGAACAGAATGTATAAGGCTTGTTGTGAATTGACCAGGTCATCGCTATTTTCTTCAAAGAGGAATTTTCGCTTAATGGAGTTGTGAACTCATTAAATTCCATAGGGTGAAAATCTAAACGTGCACATATCTCTAACAATAACATCACATAACATTAAGCAGCAATCAATTCAGTTACGAAATTTTGCAGTCTAAGTCTAAGGATTAGATGATGTATTTTAATTGTTAATAAAAGGAGATGCAATTTTAGAAAAAAATAAAATAAACGCGGAACTACTTGGGTAAACGTTTGATGAAGTAGTAATGCATCGCAATCGACATGAAATTCCTGGCACTATCTCGACGAAAACGTGTACTACTACTAATTAGTTTATTTGATGAATTAGATGATATAGTATAAGTTAAAATAATTGATACAGTACTAAATTAGATGATATATAGGAGTATTTAATTATTATGACCTTCTCTCTACTAAAAGAAGTATGTGTTGACTTTTGTTAAACAAATTGATTCCGTGGGTTGGTTGTATTTTGGTAATCTTATGTTAATTTAATTTGGTGTGGACACTGATGACGTGTATGGTGGCAAGAGATGGATATGGTGACATGTGTAATCCGAAATGAACATTTATTGCACCAGATATACATGCACAGGCACACACTTTTCAATTACTTTCACCAATTGCAAATTCTCACACCTTTGAAACGGTCGAAAAACGCATGGCCATGGATGGCGTTGGTTCCGAGGCATCAAACGATTTCTTGATTGTGAGTGATGAAGGTGGAGGAGTTTTGGATTTGTTCAAGTTCTTTGTGTTTAATGATGCAGGAAGCGGGTCTAAGTTTCTTGGTTCATTACAACAAAATCTTGACCATGGAGGTGTTGGGGATTCTGATCACAGGTGGATCATAGTTGTCTCCATTTTAGTCAGGAAAATTATTAAAATAGCTGGTAAGCCCATGGAGTGGACTGGCTATTTTATGGAGTTTATTCTCAATCTTCTCTCTCTCAATGGCAACCTCCTTGGACTCATCTCCAGAATCCTTCATGGTATCACCCCTCTCTCTCTCTCTATTTAATCTTGATTTAGATGCACATCACTATGATATTGTCAATTTTGGGCTAAAACCCTTACTAGTTTTGTTTTTGGAACACTCTCCAAAAGGCTCCCTTCCTTGTTAATAGATCCATTTCTTTTCGCCTTGGAGTTAAAGAATTGTGTGTTAAATGGACAGTAAAAAATGCTAAGACAATAAGAGAAAATAAAGTAAAAAGTGAATTTAAAAAATAGAAATGACTCAGTTAACTTGGAACTTCAATAATAGAAAAATGACTCTATTAACATGGCACTGAGGGAGTACTATTTATATTATTTTTTTTGCAAGCTTTACTTATTTTCTGAGGTGGGATGTGGTTTGCACCTGAACACTTTTGAATAATGAGAATGGATAATATTGGCAAGGTAATGTGGAAATGCCAGAAAGGGACTCAGAGAGATTCATAAGCGCAATTGGGCATTTAGATGGACGAGTAGATCTGATGAAGATGGAGAAAGAGAGTAGGAGTTGGCGAGTCGAGATGGGGGATCGAGCGTTGATGGATCTCTGTATGATGAGCTCCAAATTAGCTTATGAAAATGCCAAGGTTGTTCAGAATGTTGTAGAGCTTCATTGGAAGGTTAGATCATACACGTCGTGCCCTGCCTCGTATTAGTACAAAATTAACCTCGTTATTAGTTCGTGCTGAATGATCATCCGTTTTTCCTCGTGAATGCAGATGCATTTTGTGGGCTTTTACAACTGCTGGAATGGTGAGTTTCTCTCTCAGCATTCATTTTCTTGTAGTTGGAAGCTTATTGGTTTTGCTTTGATTTGCCTTTTCAGAATATCAGAAAGAGTTGGATACACAAGTTTTTATTATGTGTGATGAAGCTGAGGATGCAAATCTGATAGTGATTAGCTTTAGGGGAACCGAGCCATTCGATGCGGATGATTGGATAACCGACTTTGACTACTCGTGGTATGAGTTCCCGAACCTCGGAAAAGTGCATATGGGATTTCTAGAGGCACTAGGCTTGGGAAACAGAGAGAACACCTCCACGTTCCAGATGCATTTGCAATCGACAAACGCTGATGCAACGGGAGGAGGGAAGGCGACGACGGCGTACTATGCTGTGAGGCGTAAACTAAAGGAGCTCCTCCAACAGCACAAGAATGCAAAGTTTGTTGTGACGGGACACAGCCTAGGAGGGGCCCTGGCCATACTGTTCCCGACTGTGCTAGTGGTGCACGAGGAGGAGGAGGTGCTGCAACGGCTGTTGGGCGTCTACACCTTCGGACAGCCTAGAGTTGGCAACCGAGAGCTAGGTAGATACGTGGAGGAACGCCTGGGGGAAAGGTACCTGAGGCTCGTTTACTGCAATGATCTCGTGCCGAGGCTGCCTTATGATAACAAAACATTCTTGTACAAGCATTTTGGAACCTGCTTATACTACAACAGCCTCTATGTTCACAAAGTAAGCTATATATATTGTACAAACTCTATATATTGTACAAACTCCAAATTATGATATGCACCATTAGAAAATGTCATCAGATTACAACAAAGTTGACATTTTTGTTGATGTTATTTTGTCATCGGTTAATATTTTCTAATGGTCCAGATCATAGGTTGAAGTTTGTACAATATATAGAGTTTGCATTTGATTACATTCCTATATATACATACATATCAACAGTTTAACATCATCATCATCATCATCATCATCATCATCATCTTAATTTTGAAAAATATGTTGTTTTTGGGTGCAGACGGTAGTTGAAGAGCCAAATAGAAACTTCTTTGGGGTGGTGTACTTGATCCCAGAATATGCAAATGCTGTGTGGGAATTGGTGAGGAGTTTGCTGATGGAGTATGTGTACGGCCCCGATTACCGGGAGTCGTGGGAATCGTTTTTGCTGAGGTTATGTGGACTTGCGATGCCCGGTATTTCTGCTCATAGTCCATTAAATTATGTCAATTCTGTTAGGCTAGGAAGACAAGCATCTCAAGTTGATGATTAATTGAGTTTCCGTCCTTGTATTAATAAATCAAATACTAGTTGTTTTGTTTGTCAAGTCATGTAAAGTTGTGTATGTTGCCTGGTTTTGAGAATAGCTTTTGCACAAACGCAAGAGTCCCACAAATTATCTTCCACTTCACAATATAACTAGCGTGTAATTCCAGGGAAAACTACTTTACTATATGTAGTCTCATTTGGAGTATAATTTTCTCATTTGTAGTCTCATCCAATATTGAGCTTTGGATTTTACTTCATAATATTGATTGATGTGGAGGGTTCTTGCGTTGTTTCTTAATCAATCATTGAGCTTGACTTAGAGTTTGATTATGGAGATTCATTTGTGTCGCCGTTGGAAAACAACATAGATACTTTGATTATTTAAAATGAGCTAATTACAAGAATTAGAGCTAAGAAAATATTCGAGTATTGGCTGCATTTTACTTGCTTAAAAAACTTTGATTATGAATATTAGTCTACAATACATTGATTATGAGTGGCCTACTTGCTAAAAAAAAACTATGATTATGAGTGGCCTTTGGAAAACAACATATGTACTTTGATTATTAGTCTACATTGTACCAAATTATGAATATTATTCAAATTGATGAGCTAGATAATACATGAAGTGTGTGGGCTCATGAAATGTCAAATTTTGGAGGTCCAACTTAAAGAGAAGAATAGCTCAATTTTGTCCAAAACAGAGCAGCCAAAATAAAGACTCAGTCTAGGCTAAGTTTTGAAGAACATAAAGGGAAATATATGAATCTGTGGCTGGAGTTTGAGTCCAACATTGTGGATGCTGTGAGTAATGTGGGACGAATGAATTACTATAAATCATCAAATTCTCTGAATTCTGTTTTCAATCACGCAAACAACAATATAAAAGTGTAATTAATCAATACAGTATAACATCAATAAGGTATGATAGTCCATAACATCAATAAAACATTGTAATTTGAGGGGAGGAATGTTCTAGGAAACTAGTTGGTCTATATTCATTCATTGTATTTGTGCAATTAGTGTTTCTTGGAGGCTTTGTTATCTTTAGACTTTGATTGTTTCAGTACATAAATTACCACTTCCAATTTTATAGGGATCCTCACCATTCGGTAACTCTTAGAGAAAGCAATGATTCAGATTGAAGTTTCCAATAATACATTAATATATGCTTGCATACACCGACCGTTATTAATTAATATGGACACGAATCAGACTAATATTTTCAAGAAATTTTACTAATGAATTAATTATAATTGTCAACAGATCACTATCAGTTAATTAATCCAACTAGTACTATAGTAGGATATACACTATTGATCGAGTTGATACACAATCAAAATATTACTATCCGTTTTATTAGAATATGTGTCATTCAGCAACAATTTTATGTACGAATAGATTAATATTTGTTAGAAGTAAGGATGATTATAGTTACAAAATATATTTATATAATAAAGAGAGATATTGGCTAAAATAAAAAATACTGTAGTTCATATTATGATAAAGTTATTGCATTTATTCGTTAATTTCACAATACAAAAAATTACTTTAATTGCTACCTTAAGGAATATTCTAATTAACCAATTATCTGCATAATCCATCAACGAGATGCATCATTGTGATAATTGCGTTTCAAAGTTTAAATTAATTCTCAGGTTCTCACGATAAGAAGGATTGAACCTCCAGGCCCAATTAAAATATACGCAAAATTATTACTGAAATCTCTTTAATTTTTATAAATATTTTTATAATAATTTCATAAACTTAAACTTTTGGACACAAGTATATTTTTGGTTAATTATGATGTAAAAGTGTGTGAGAGTAAATATTAAGGTATTGTATCTGTATGTTGGCATGTTTTGACTTTCAATCTTTTTTAGTTTTATAGTACGGAGTAATATTTTAGTAGAACGTACGGTAGGAAATATTTTTGGTTAATTATGATGTTAAAGTGTATAGATATTTTCTTTGTATTCATAGATTTATGTTGTAATGAATTTATCATTTGTAGTTTTCTATAGAAGATTGAATGTAATTTTCTTGTGTTTGAAAGAGACTCAATGTGGAATGATTTTTTTAATGAAATTGGCCGTGATTGGGATGAAATTGGCTATTCAAGGGATTGAATGCAACTTTATTTTGTTTGTAGCAGATTGAATGTAATTTTATTCAGTTTTTTTATAAATTTCGATAGTAATATGCAGAAGAAAACTGAAAATAATTAGTAGTAAAAGAAAGCCTAAAATCAGGTTTTGATAGCTATCAGTTAAAAATTGAGAACTTGGTCTTTAGAAACAAATTTTGTAGAAAACTTTATAGGTTCATGGATGAGGATGAAATTGGTATGTAAGTACTCCTAATCCTAATCCTAATCCTAATCCTAATACAATGCTATTGAATCCTAGCTAATCCTATAATGTCTATCGTTGTCAAAAAGAGAAATAAAAAAATGTTTATTAGCAGTATTAATTAACATCACTGCTATAATGTAGTACTATTTCCTTAAATGAGAACTACTTCTTCCTATGGAGTGAGAGAGAGCAAATTGCGATGCATTAATTTGCACGAGATGAGCACAAGTGAATCAAATAGGGATCTGAGGTTGTCTTAGATTAAGACCAGAATCACACTTCACATGCCAAATATCAACCTTGACAGATTCTGCAAATCACCATTTTAATTTTATTTCTTAGTTCCTACGTCAAAAATTCAGAAACAAACATGAACATTGAACATTAACCATATTATTCTTAACATGTAGATTTTGTGATCGTGGTACTCAGATTCTTCAAAGATTGTGAATTTCAATTAAACCCAACCTGTGATACTAGAATATATGTTTGTTCAATATAATGTACTCTTGATTGATTCGTACTCTAATCCTTGAAGAGA
The DNA here is from genome assembly GCF_029641045.1 of Salvia hispanica. NCBI lineage: Eukaryota > Viridiplantae > Streptophyta > Magnoliopsida > Lamiales > Lamiaceae > Salvia > Salvia hispanica. The sequence continues at coordinate 17,206,181 of NC_142696.1, read as the reverse complement.
AAATAAAAAACACATATAAAAAATTAATTTAAATTAAATATAGATACTCAATTTTGGAAGAAATGTTAGTGAATCTATATGGCAATTTTGGCGGACATCTGGCCCTCCAAATGTTTACATCAATATTAATATTTCAAACTATCCAACTTGATATAGCAAAGAAAGAAATGTTGAAAGCATGAATAAAAATTATTATTGGCACCTAAATACATCAACTTGGGGCTATTTTAATTTTTCTGAAGAACTTAGAGAGTGGTGAATAAAGACATGAACTTTGAGGTTGTGTATTTTACCCAAAGTCTGTTTATGTCCAAGGCTGAGGAAGGTGCGAGTAGAGTCCTTGGCGCTGCTGCAATGCATGTGCAGCAGCAGCCCGTGGCCGTTAATGAAGAAGCTACAGAAAGAGGAATACGATAGATAGCAGAGGAAAATAAAGCGAGAAAGAAAAACATAAATGTGAAGTCTAATATTTGGAAAGTTATTGTAAATTAGAAATTAAGAATTCATTTTTCCATTTCTATTTTAATTTACCATATCTATTGAATTGTTATGTTATGTAATTCCTTTACTCTGGCAAGTCAGATTTAATTTTGTCAGCATTATAAAACGCAAGAAAAATGGATAGTATGTATTTGGCAATTTTTTTAAGCCAGACATTAATAATGCTAAGAGAACAAACTTATTTAGTTTTTTGGGTGAAATTACATAATTGTATCTTAATTTATGCAATTATGCTAGTGGCTATTTAATTAACATGTACGCATAATCAGATCAGATAAGCTTGATATTATGTTGAAAAATAGAAATAAATTCACATTTATGATTGCAAAAGCAATGACTTAGGATTCCGATTTCCGACCGAGCAGCCTCAGCAAACTCGACACACTACGCGTAATACTTTTATTAATTCTTTATTAATTAATAATTAATGATCCCTCCATTTCTCATATCCCTTAATTTATAATCCGTTGCATTCTTCAATCCCAATTCACCTCTCTCTTCTCTCTCTCACTGCTGTAACTAAGTGTTTCGTTTTCCCATGCAGGGATCCCACAAATTGGACCATGTTCACCCCCTCAAATTTTCAACTATATCTCTATCTACTATAAATATAGATTCAGATTGTGTTTTTCAGATTAGGGTCCAGCTCCATTCATTTGTGAGCTTTTTTACCCAACCTTTGATTTTTCTACTATTTCTCAAACAAAAACAAAAACAAAATGGTCCAAGTGAAGAACAAGAAGAGTGCATCAAAAAGAAGATCAAAGAGCAACAATGGATTCACATCAAAATGCTCTTGTTTAGTTAAAGAACAACGAGCTCGCCTCTACATTCTCCGCCGCTGCGCCACCATGCTCCTCTGCTGGTATATTCAAGGAGACGAATAACTTACCCCCCTACATATAAAAATAGTTTTCCCTTATATATATCCCCTCTCCATAAATGCCACTCATTTTTCATGTTTTTTAACCTATATGGTGACATTCCATTGGGTTTTTTTGGCAAATTGTGGGAGACGGTTCTATGTATGTGGAGATCTTAACTGAGAGAAAATTGTGTCATCTTTATTTCAATCTATTTCTTTGTATGTTGTACTTGTGTACGTACTTTTAATTTTTAATGTAATGTTGTATTATTCGAATAAAGGATCTACTACTTTAATAAAAATACATTTCTTATTATGCTCTTGTTTCTCTAATTGTTTGCTAACCAATGAAAACTGCTCAAAGTTACTTGGATAAAATTCAATTTCAGACCTCAAAAAGTACTACAAAATGTGATGTTATGTCACAACAGACAACACAGGGCTCTCAAACTTTGTAATCATTTGTCGATCCAATCTTTGAAGACGAGCAACACGTATAAAGGAACGTTGAAAGCAGCAACGATAGTCACTGCTCGTAGCGCTCGCAGCAATCTCCACATTATCACCTTGCCTCTCAATCTGTTCATTCTACCTAAACCGATATGTATACTCACATCCTCACTCGTCGCTGCCTCTGCATCCTGTTTTCGAGCTTTTGACCGCATCACTGCATTCCCCCTGTACATGAGACAACTTCAGTTTTACAAATCTGATTAATAGAATACAATACGTTGTTTTACCTCTCGACCGAGCTGCTCTCATTCACGACTTGAACCTTTTTGGTTTTCTTGATGAGGTGCATTGACCCTTCTGCATCCCATATCTCTTCATACTCAACATTTTCATCTTCATTTTTCACTTTCACAGCACTGCTAAAGCTTTTAAGCACCTCTCTGATAGCAACCATGAGACTACCGAGCTTTCGTGTTATATGGACTTCATTGGCTGGCCAAATGAGGACAACAACAAGGGTCATTGCAAAGAGAGATAAATACCTGAGACATCCCATCAAATTCATTAAATTTCAGTAAAAATAATAATTACTATATTAGATTGAGTTAACCCAAGAAGAGAATAGAACCATATGTAGATGTGAAGTTGCATAGGGAGAAAGCAGAGATTAGTCAGAACAGCGTCTTCGTGCGTGATTCCATCTGAAACCGACGAATTCTTTGCAGATAGTAGCATAAAAGAAGGGTACAAGTTTCCTTGTTGCCAGCTTACAGTTCCTACAGTATGCTGCATAATTTCATTAATCAAATGCGAACATGGTCCCCAAATTTGATCATATCAAGCGTAGAAATATCCGAGTTTACCTCTGTTGCGTGACCGTTGTTATACATATGGGAAACGGTGCATTGATCATGATCATGACCAGAGAGGACTAGTGCCTGGAAAAGCACAAATTAGTTCCTACTCATATTTAATATTGTTTCAGAATAAATTGAGAAAAAAGTAATATACATACAGGTCTGATTAGATCCAGTAAAGAATTTGATGATTTTTCAGTGACATAATTCTGATACCTGCACCACACAAAATAATTGGATTGATCATTGTAAAAATGGAACTCAAATACTTCAAGTATAAGAAGAAGAAGACGAAAAGTAGCTTACACAATCTCTTGATGATGATCAACACGGTTAATTCGCTGGAGAGTGATATTACACAGTTAGGAAGTGACTCATTATGACACTGGAAAGCAGTACAGTAAAACTAAGGCACGATATAGTCTTAAAATGTTTACTTGATTGATGACTGGCGAATATCGGTGGGGGCCACAAGGAGTCCAGTCCGGCCGATATAAAGGGATGTGAGTCAATAAAACCCTTGGTGTAGAAGATATATCTACAAAATTTTAAATAATGTCAAGGGGGCATATTCCCTGAACTTAAATGATGTTTATAACTTGAATCGTTTTTCGATACCTTTAGACACATTTTCTATGAAGCCCCAGGTATCTAATGTGAAGTTTCCTTGTTGATGACCTGCAGAAAAAGAAATAAAACAATAAATAGGAAAAAGTCTATATCAATATACAGGTTAATTAATACCAATAGAAAATCAATTTCTAAATTAAAAAAAGATGACAAGATTAGTATTGTTTTACTAGAATATAGCTGTAGCTAACAAGTGATCAAAGCTGTGGCGGGGTGAATTACCATCCAATGTCTGCGAATCGATGGCAATGAAGTCCACCTCTCCGATTGTCACTTTAAAGTTCCTTGCACCAAATTCACTCTCGTAGCGTTTTATGATCTGAGTAACATAGATGATAGTATATAGTATCAAGAGCAAGTGCTATAAATCAAGAACGGTTTGGAAGGGACAACATTTGAGGACGATATGTACCTCTGGCTTTTGGTTGTAGGAAGCTGCGTATCCAGTGTCGTGGTTTCCAGGAATGTAGTATATTTTTGTTTTTGAGGTTTTCTGAATCATATTCAGGTTGAAAATATGCCTGAAACGACCTAAGGATTCCTGCCATCTAATAGTAAAACAAATCAAAACACCACGTCGGAGCAAGCACGAGTTAGGTTCAAAAGCAAACATGATAAGAAGCACCAAACATCGATCATCACATATAGGAAAGAGGGTTCGGGTTGTTTAGGTCTCTTATCTGTAAACACACTTACACCAAAGAGTATCATATTTGGACTATCTTTTATACAACGGGGGCACATAGCCTTTGCCGAAAAATACATGATTATTGGCACTATAAATAAACCAAGCAAAGTGGAACTAGTCGGAAAATAGTCTCTAAATAGGGGTGGCAAACATTTAGACAGTACAAAAGTGAAATCCGATGCATTTGTAGCGTGGTAACAATAATAATGTTTCAAGATACGAAACTTACTCTTCATCGGACAACCTATCGCTCCCATCAAAATAATCACCCAAAAACAGAATGACATCGGGATTGAAGGGCAATACAGAGGAGAGGAATGCCCTACGCATGTACAAATCAGTATAGAACTGCACAACCTCCAGAGCAAGTGATCTCGGAGCGAGTGGAAGCGAAGTTTTATCCATGAGCTACCAACAAAAAAATGGTCAATCAGTGGAGTGAGTGGAACAGAAACAATGCCAAGAAACACAATCCTTTTCCCGTGAAGGATTGATTACCTGAGGATCTGTAATCACAGCAATTTTCACATAACTACTCGGATAGTCAACTCCATTTTGCTGAGATATTCAGAGATTGCAAAGTCAGATTTCATCCTTTTCAATTATTATCACTCAGACACATGATAATAAGCAAGTGCATTATAATTCTAGCAAATAAAAGGGGCTTAAACATAAGATAACTCAAAGAGTTGAAATCAAATAAAGGAATTGAAGAGCTCCATCACAGTACAAGATCTAGAGCTAAATACACAAGGTCAAATAAGTTTGAAAGATGATTGAAAAGGGATTTAATTTCTCACCGGAGAGAAATTAGAAGGGCGTTGAAGATGAGGCCAAGAACAAGTCCACTGGGAAGGCACCAAATAGGCAAACCACTCTCCATAGAGTAAATTCAACGCCCAAAACAAGCTCAGAAACACCGTCAATTTCATCCTACTCTTCAACTTCTCCTAATTTCTTAGCTCATCTTAACTGTAGCTTGCATTTCAACTCTTTTCACGGCAACTCAATTTTTCGAATATTTTAAGCAACGATCTGGAGAATTAAAGGTTATTTACAGTGCAAGTGTTTGTTGGGAAACATCCCTAATTACATACAACTGCCGTATTTTGGATGTATACGATTTAGTACTGATTTAGTACTGATTTAGTAATTTAAAATTTCCATGTCAACCCAAAATTATTTACAAAGTACACTGTTCCAGTTGTAACATTATTAGATCTTGAAAAAATTTAGCACTACTACTTGTTTAGGAAATAAATGCTTTACTAATTCACTTCCATTTTGTTGAATTTACTACTATCTTCTATATGAACAAATGCTATTTTTACTGATAAATCGTTGTACAACCATTGCGATTCACTATCCATTTATTAATTTATACTCCTTCCGGATATGCCCAAGGTTTTCGGTTCCGGCGGTTAACCGCGGAACCGGAACCATGACTTTTTTCTTGAATCGGAACCGCCATATTTTGAACCGTGGGCTGGTTCCAGTTACAAATTTAACGAATCGAAACCATACCAGAACCGTCGGTTGTGAAAAACCGTCGGAAAACCGTGAAACCGAGCCGGAGCGAAAAACCGGCGGTTCGCAACCGTGAAAAACCGTAAAAATTCGCCGAAAAAACCGGCGATTCCAAACCGAAACCGGAACCGTGAAATAGCCTCACGGTTCGATTTCGGTTCCGGTTCCACATTTCCCGAAACCGGAACCGGCGGTTTACGAACCGTGGGCATGTCTAGTAGATGTCACACTTGGAATTGACACGGGATTTTAGAAGGTGTTGTTTTGTATGTTAAGTGGAAAGAGAAAAATATATATTATATTAATATGAGAGAGAACATTTTTCAAAAAAAGAAATGTGACATCTTTTGTGGGATAAACTAAAAAGTAAAGTGTGACATTTATTATTGGACGGAGAGAATAGTATTTAATTATTAATGTGCATGTGGACGTTGTGGTATAATAATTACAGTGCATTAAAAACTACTCCCCCCGTCCCGGCTAAGATGACACATTGCTTAGCCGGCACGGGATTTTAGGAGTTATTGGTTAAAGTGTTTAATTGGAGAGAGAGAAGGTGGGTGTAAGTATTAAAGTAGAGAGATGAAGAAAGAAGGATATTTTAATAGGAGTGAGAAAAAGTGGTTGAGTGTATTAATTGGAGAGAGAAAGTTACCAAAAAAGGAAATGTGCCATCTTAGTTGGGACAAACTAAAAAGGAAAACGTGTCATCTTAAGCGGGACGGAGGGAGTATATTAACAGCATAAAAAATTTATATTTGTTATATTAAATATATCTACAAAAATCATGTAACCATAATCAGTAACTATAATAAATATATTTGCACATAAATGTAATTTTTTTTATCTAATTTCAAAATTATTTTAGAAATATATTAATCTATTATAATTATAAATCTTTATCACCATAATTATCATGATTTATATATTTATTTAAACAAATTCTTAACTAAGTTGTCTTGTATAGTTTGTGTGATATATTCAATTTGTATTTCAGTTAATATTTCAAATTTATTTTATATTTTATATATTAAATAAATCTATGTATAAAAATTATATAATCATCATTAAATACAATAAATATATATGCAGATAAATTTTAACATAAATTAAAAATATTTTACAAATGTAGCAAATCTATTATAATTATAAATATTCATAATTATATATATATTTATTATGATTAGGTCATTATATATTTACTTAAACATAAATTTTTAACCAAGTTGACTTATTTTATTTCATTTTAAACTTAAATAACATGAATATTGTCAAAATTTATTCTTTAAAGTATTTTGAATTTTTAAAGAACATGATTGAGAATAGAATTATAAGATTTTCATCTTTCATAAGAAGCAATCATCTATGTAATTACGATTATTATTTAAAAGAAACTTCATTCACAATTTAATTTATGTGATAAATCTTTTCCATTCATTATGATGACAGAATGACAAGTTATTAATCCCCCATTAATTAGCACCAATTTTCATTTTTATCGTCCCTAATTAACTAATACTTTTTTTTTCAATTTTTTTAATGGAACTCACATTACACTAACTCGTTCTATACACATTTTATTATAAAATTTATATATAAAAGTAGGACCAACGTTCCACTAACTAGTTTCACCAAATTTTCACTACATTGCTTAAAACTCGTGCTAAGTCAACCAGTGTCAATTAATAGGAGAAAGAGAAAGTACTAATAAAAAGTGCATCAAAATCATTTTCGAAAGTTGTCCCATCTTGATTGGCTTGATCTGAGACAATGCTTCAACGTAACATCAGGTATTTGTAACTGATAACTCTGTTGTCCATCATAGACTAAAAATATTCTTTAGTCCTTCTAAGGTACTTAAGAATAGTCTTAACAGTTTTCAAAGGTTCCTCACTGGGATTTTGCTGAAATCTTTCTATCATGCTAAGTGCATAGGCCACATCTGGCCTAGTGGATAACATGGTATACATAATAAATCCTATAGCTGAAGCATATGAGATCATTTTCATGTTGTCTCTTTCTTTGTCATTAGAAGGACAATCCTTCTTTGACAATACGATATCATGTCCTATAGGAAGAAAACCTTTCTTAGAATTCTCTATTGAGAAATGCCTTAGCAATTAGACCTAACATCTTATTTGGTCTATCTCGATAGATCTTAATTCCAAGGATATAGGAAGTATCACCGAAATCCTTCACCACAAAGGAACTAGACAACCACTCTTTCAGGATTGCATCATGGAACGATCGCTTCCCATAATTAAGATGTCATCAACATATGTGATAAAGTAGATGACGTTTCCATTCTCACGTTTACTATAAACACATGGGCCATATTTGCTTCTGATGAAACCAAACGATTTGATTGTTCTATAAAACAAATGTTCCAACTACTCCAAGCTTACTTAAGTCCATAGATGGACTTCTTTAGCTTGCACACTGCATTCGACCTTTCTTTGGATACAAAACCTTCAGGTTATGTCATATAGACATCGTCTTCTAGTTCTCCATTGAGAAATGCGGTTTTGACATCCATTTTCCAAATGTCAAAATTGTAGTAGTATGCAACAATTACAAGTACTCCCTCCGTCCCGGTTAAGATGACACATTCCTTAGTCGGCACGAGATTTTAGGATTTATTGATTAAAGTGTTTACTTGGAGAGAGAAAAGGTGGGTATAAGTATTCAAATAGAGAGAAAAAGAAAGATGAATATTTTAATAAGAGTGAGAAATAGTGGTTGAGTGTATTAGTTGGAGAGAGAGAGTTTCTAAAAAAGGAAATGTGTCATCTTAGTTGGGACAGACTAAAAAGGAAAACGTGTCATCTTAAGCTGGACGGAGGGAGTAATATCCTAATGGACTTGATCTTAACATTTAGAGAAAATGTTTCATCATAGTCAATGCCTTCGCGCTGACTATAACCCTTTGCCACTACTAACCTAACCTTGTAGGTTTGTACTTTGCCATCTGCATCTCTCTTCTTTTTGAAGATCCATTTGCAGCCTATGGGGTAAACCTCATCTGGCAAATCAACTAGTTCCCTGACTAGATTGAAGCACATCAAGTCCATTTTAAATAATAAGGGTTCTAGTCACTTCTCTCGATCGGTTTCTGACACCACCTCAGTATAGGTCTTAGGTTCATCGTCATCTGAATCAACTTCATCATCTTAGTTCTCAACCTTTAGATTCAGTCTCTCAGGTGCACGACGAATCCTTCTAGGCCTATTGAGTTGGTTTTGCTCTGGTTCTGGCTGTTCATTCTGAATGTGGAAAGGTTTGGGAATATCACTATGATCTTCTTGAGGTGGAGGTGATACAACAATTACGTCATCTTGTCTTTGATGCATCTCATTGTCTTGAGGTGGTCCAACGAGAGTCTCTCTAAGGTTCTCCCTAAGAGTAATTTTTCCTCCCAATAGATCATCAAAAATTCCCACTGAGTTATTGTCCAATCTAGTGGATAATAGCTCATCCTTATTGTTATCTCATGGTTCTTGAATTTCTTCAAGATCTATTATATTTCGACCTTGTTCCTTGGAGACATAATCGTCTTCATGTTATCACCTTGTGATTTTCATGACAGTAGAAATCATATCCTTTGGTTTCTTTAGGATATCCCACAAAGTAACATTTCTCACTTTTAGTTTCCAATTTATCACTCATCATTTTTTAACAAAAGTTGGACAACCCCAGGTCCGGATATGTTTAAGACTTGCTTTCTTGCTACATCGGAACTCATATGGTGTTTTCTCAACTGATTTAAAAGGAACCATATTCAGAATGTAGCAGTTGTTAGTAGGCATGACCCCAAAGGAATAAAGGGAGACTGACGAAGCTCATCATAGATCGAACCATATCTAAAAATGTATGATTTCTCTTTTCAAATACTACATTCATTTGAGGCGTACCAAGAGGTTTCCAGTCCGACTGGATTCCTTGTGACTTCAAGTAATCAAGAAATTCTCTGCTGAAGTATTCTCCTCCCCGATCTGATCGTAGATTCTTGATGCTTTTTCCAAGTTGTTTCTCAACTCACACTTAAATTCTTTAAATTTATCGAAAGCCTCAGATTTATGCTTCATAAGATACACATATCCATACCTTGATAAATCATCAGTAAAAGTGATGAAGTACGAATACCACCCCTTGCTTGAGTTGTAATGGTCCGCACACATCAATGTGGATCAACTCTAGTACATCATTAGCACAAAACAATTTCCAATAAAATGGTTTATTGGTCATTTTTCCTTTAAGCCAGAATTTAAAAGTACCAAAATTAAATGAATTTAGATAGTCTAGCTTTCACAATCTTGCTATTCTTTTCTCATTAATATGACCAAGTCTGCAATGTCAAAGATAAGTTTCATTATTCGTATTACATAGCTTAGGCCTTTTGTTTTGCACATTGAGAATGTTTTAATTGTATTCAAGCATATATAATCCATTTTCAAGAGACATTTCCATAAAACAATCCATTAAAAGAAAACGAGCATCTGTTGTTTGCAAAGTGGAAGGAAAAACCTTTAATGTCTAACATCATAATGGAAATAATATTCTTAAAAATAACTGGAACGAAATGACAATTGAACAATTCTAGTCTATGTCCCGAGGGAAGATCCAATCTGTAAGTCCCCAAACATTCGGCAACAACTCTTACTCCATTTCAACACGCAAATCAACTTTCTCAGTCATCACTTTCCTGTTGTCACTTAGACCCTGCATATTATTACAAATGTGTGAGCCACAAGATGTATCTACTAATACCCAAGATTGTGAATTATCCATAGACATATTTATCTCAATGACAAACATACCTGAGCTCTCATTTTCTGCACCTTGTGCCTTGAATTTTGGGTAGTTTCTCTTCCAATGTCCTTTCTCGTGACAGAAAAGACACTCATCCTTTGATAATTTCGACTTCTTCTTAGTCCCTCCACTATTAGCCTTTAGGACAACATCCTTAGATGTTTTCTTCTTCTGTTGCTACTTATTCTTCCATTTTGAAGACTTCGCAGAAGAGCTCACCAGATTTGACTTTAGCTGCGGAAGACTCATACGTCTTAAGCATGTTATTCTAGTAGCCCAACCTTCATGTTGTTCATGTCGAAGTTCACAATGAAATTCTCAAAACTATTAGGAAGAGACTGCAGAATTAGATTTGTTGAGACATTTGCGGGGAGCACCATTCCAATTGATGCTAGTCTCCCAATCAAACCAATCATTTTCAGCACATGCTTAGAAACCTTGTCTCCATCATATAGTTTGCACTTGAAGAGATCGCGAAATATCTCATACTCCATAGTTTGCGGGGAGCACCATTCCAATTGCGGGGAGCACCATTCCAATTGATGCTAGTCTCCCAATCAAATCAATCATTTTCAGCACATGCTTAGAAACCATTCCATCATATAGTTTGCACTTGAAGAGATCGCGAAATATCTCATACTCCATAGTTTGAGCTTGTGAAGCATACAAACCCTCCAAGTGTTTAAGCATCACACACTGAGCATCACTTGCATTATCAACACGTTTCTCATGAGCTGCAGCGTCAAATGTAGGAGCTCAGGAGATTTCTTACTGGGATGACACCGCTTGGTTTGCCCAAAACATAATCAATTTTGTCATGCCTTAGCACCAAGCACAAACAATGGAGCCAATCCGTGAAATTTGACCCAGTCAACTTGTGTGTTTCCACCAAACACTTGTAAGTCAAGTTTGACATTCTGAAGAGAAACATAAGATGAAAAACAAATTAGAAAGCATACAAAGATCACATTCGTATCATTAACCAAAAAAGGGTTTATTGTATTGATTTGCTCTCACTAATTTTAACATATATTATGTCACTCAAACATAAAATACGAATTTATATCAAATATAACTTTTAGTGGTCCAAGATCAAGACTATATTATTGCAGTCCCTACTTTGGCTGATCCAGTGGCGGATCCAGGAGGGGGCGGTCGCCCCTTCCCGACGGCCAAGAGCGTCTGAATTTTTCTAAGGGATGACCGGAAAAAGCCATAGTCACCCCCTCCGCAAAAAAAAATTGAGGAAGAAGAAAACCTATGATGAAGTGAGTGACGGTGGTGACCTTCCAAGATGTGAAGGGGACTTGAGGTGAGAAGGTAATTTGAATAGATGATGCCGGCGGAAATGGCGATTGGGGTTTGTTCAGTTAATTGGGGAAGGAGGCGTTGGGAAGAAGAACCATATTGGGCTTATTTGGGGAAGATATATTGGGCTTAATAAAGTAATCATTTGTTGGGCTAATATTTTTTCATTGAAATATGTAGAAAGGAAATAATTTACTTATTAAATGTAGTAAAGTATAAGTAATTTATAAAATTGGAGATACACCTTTTTACATATATTACTAGTTATTATTGAACATGAAATGCACATTTTCTAATTATACTTTACTTGGATAATTATATATACTATATTTTGGAAAATTTTATTGAATTATACTAGTATAAGTTTTATTTAGAAAAGAATAGTGATACCTCAAATTATACATTCAACCCAATTGTAGTAAATATATTGTGTATTCATATCTTTTATAAATATCATTACTATATATTTTGATTAATTTTTTAAATATAATTTGGCATTTGATATTCACGTAATTTTGTGACATACAAAAAAAGTTTATTCTCCAATTATTTATAATAAAAGAATTTTAAAATAGTTTCAAGATATGGATACTCCTAGAAACTAATGCCGCAGAGAGATAGTACTTGAATATTAATATACACCCTCCATCCCAATAAATATGAAATATTTGAATTTTGGCATAGAATGTTATGTATTGTTATTTTGTGAGTTAATGAATAGAAAGTAAAGTAAGAGAGATGAAAAACTAAAGATGATGTTGTTTCTATTTTAGAAAACGTATCATTTTTAATGGAGCAATTCAAAAAAGAAAATTTTTCAATTTTAATAGGAAGAAAAAAATATTATTTTCTTATTAAAAAATATTAAATAATATATTTAATTTTTATATACTATTAATAAATTCCGCCCCCTCCTTTTCGAGGCGCTGGATCTGCCACTGGGTTGATCACCACAATAATATCACAAGGTAGGACTCCAAGCCAATTACAATAACTATTTTACGTTTCTTGGTTTATTGATCCGCTTAATATGCATCCATAAACTATTTAGGTCGCTTTGGTGTCACTAAACAAATTAAACAAGTCAACCCCATCACACGATGCCAACCATGCTTCTATGGATGAGCCTAGGCCTTGTGAATTTAGAGTAAATGCTTTGGCGTAAAACTCGTGGTCGAAAAGGCTAGGAACATCAAACAATTATGATGGACGATGTATTTGTTTCAAATAAAAAAACAAGACTGATATTTTATGGAAAAAAGTGTTATACTGAATATAATATCCAATATTAAATCTCAAATAATTACTGGGTGCCGCCTACTCAGACATAGTATAACACGGATTACACATACTAGGCGCCACCCCCCAACAATAAAACGGTTTGTAACTACTATAGTTAAATAAATAAGTATAAATAAAATAGAATACTTGTCACACCTCAACCCTTATGACGTATGCACTTACTATAAATAAATTTTAAATATTAAATAAACAACCAAACTTCAAGTACATAAAACACACATATTATATAATATAGTTATTCGTTTAACTAATTCATCCCTTGTACTAATTTCTTTTTCTATTATCCCCACTCAAACTATATCTATATATATATATATATCTAGAGGTGTGATCAAATACAAACTCCCTATTTATAATACAAACTACAAACTTTAATCATACACCATCATTGTAACTAATCTACGGTTGTTAGGAGGTTACAAAGTCAATGTCACCGGGTAGTACAATTTATGTCAGCGGGGGTGTATATGGAAATCCTTTTTTTTTTTTCAGTTACATACATCCTCATTTCACTCCAATCTGGTATAATCATTTCCAGAATTGTTTGTAACCGATTTTAGGCGTGATTAGTCAATAATGAGGCCCTAATTTATCTCTACTCTCCAGTTGACGTAAATATCATTTTTTGGAAAGAGTTTACATTACTCATTCAGCCATAAAAAATAACACATCTTAATTATTCAACATTGCGATATCAAGTTCAATCTCCAATTGAAATTCATATCCCAAATCTTCTCCGGCGTTCTTCTCCGGCGTAAGGTCAACGTACACATTTGTGTTGAAATGGAAATGGATTACGAAGCTCAAGGTTTTTTTCTTACTAATTAGAATAATAGGTGTAACATAATGTTGAAACCAATGACGATTATGTTCGATGTTTTTATGTGTGTTCGAGGTTGAGTAGTAGGTTATATTTCGAAATGGTTGATGTCACTGTGATAAGTTTGCTGTCGTTTTTATGCTTGTTCTGATGCTCTGTAATTAATCTGCCAGCATTGTTGTTTATGATGATATTCTCATTTCGGCCGCTGACATTCCGTGATGACATTCTTCGATGACATTCTGTGTGTGTTTCAGTATAGGTAGAGTAGAAGACATGAGCATTAGGTTATATTTCGAAATGTTATCTGTAATTAATCTGCCAGCAATGTTGTTTATGATGATATTCTTATTTCGGCCGCTGACATTCCGTGATGACATTCTTCGATGACATTCTGTGTTTCAGTATAGGTAGAGTAGAAGACATGAGCATTAGGTTATATTTCGAAATGTTTGATGAATCTATTTTAGAAATGTAGATTTTGTTCAGTATTATCTAATTTTTTATGCTTGTTTTGATGCTCTGTACATAATCTGTCAGCAATGTGCTTATCTGTTATAGTTTGCGATGATATTCTGAACATTCGGCAGCTGACATTTGGTGATGACATGCTTCGATGATGATTCTCTGTTGTGTGTACAGCTGCAGTTGTTCCAGATTGCAGACCCGAGCTGAAACCGTACGTTGGTCAGGTGTTTGAAACATTAGCCGAAGGAATTTCCTTTTATGAAGCATATGCCAACGACTGCCGTTTTGATACTCGAAGATTTGGACACAAATACGCAAATGGTATCAAAACCTGGCAGACCATTGTGTGCAGCAGGCAAGGTGAAAAGTGGGATGTCGACGAAGAGGGTAGTTCTACCAAACGTAGACGCCGTTCTAGCAGATGTCATTGTAATGCCAAACTTACGTTGAAGTATATAACCGATTCCGGCAGTGCCCGATATGCTGTAAGCAACTTTGTAGACCAACACAATCATGATATGGTCGATACAAAGCATGTCCGATACATGAAATCCAACCGTAACCTTGGGGATATCCATTATAAATTCCTGCAGGACTGCACAAAGGCCAACATTGGACCTACAAAGACTTTCAATATATTGAAGGAGTTATTGGGTGGTTATGATGCTGTGGGTTGTACCGTTACTGATCTACGGAACGGCAAGCGCGACATATTGCAAGAGATGAACGGCGCTGATGTCCAAATGATTTTAAATCAAATGGAGGAGAAGAAGAACACCAGTGACGGTTTTCATTACAAATTCCAGCAAAGTAGTGATGGAAAGTTACTTAGTCTTTTTTGGTGTGACGCTGTGTCGCGAAAGAACTACAAGATGTTCGGTGACATTGTATCCTTTGATACTACGTACTCAACAAACAGGTAATCTCACGTGTAGATAGTGTCTGACATTTTTTATATTTTTTTATTATGCTCACAATTCAGGTGTTGTGTTGAGCTCTTGTTGACATTTTCCGCGCGCTCATTGCTTGCTATGCTCGTTGAATAGGTATTGCATGGTGTTTGGGCCATTCACTGGAAAAGACAACCACGGATGCCCTGTTACGTTTGGTGCCGGTTTCTTGTCAAATGAGGGCGCTGACTCATTCTCTTGGTTGCTCAGTGAGTTTGTAGAATGTATGGGTTTCGCGCCTAAGTTGATAATAACTGACCAGGATTGGGGGATGAAACTTGCCATAGAACGTGTGCTAACTAGTACTAGGCATCGTTGGTGCATGTGGCACATTATGATGAAGCTTCCTGAAAAGGTTCCCAAAAGTGTACTTGCCAACGAAGAGTTGAAGAAGGATTTACTCTTGCATATGGTCTGAATTGTTGGAGCCAGAGAAATTTGAAGAAACTTGGCTGACCATTATGGACCAATATGGTTTACAAAACGAATCTTGGTTCACAACTATGTTCACACAACGAGAGTATTGGATTCCAGCATATATTAGGGATTTCCCAATGGGGTCGTTGTTAAAGACAACATCATTCTCTGAGTCCGAGAACAGTTTTTTCAAAAGGTACACAAAACCACACTTTAATCTTGCTGACTTTGTGATGCACTACAACAGCGCGTTGGATGCTCAACGTAACATATTAGAAAGACTCGATTTCTCTGATGCTACAAAAGTCCCCATCATGTCAACGGAGCTCTTATTTGAGAAACACGCAGCGGATATGTATACAGATCGCATCTTTCAGCAAGTTCAAGATGAGATCGTCGAGGCGCATCGACGTTGCAGAATGACTCACTTTGAGATGGAGGACAATACTGAGATATACACAATAACGGACAGCCATCGAAACAAAGGTGTTGTCCGTCACGAAGTTGGCACTGAATCGTACCACTGTGATTGCAAGTTGTTTGTGCGGCGTGGAATATTATGTTGCCACATTTTTTGGTTGTTCAAGAACCATGACGTGAAGGAATTACCAGAACCATATATTGGTACAAGGTGGTTGAAGACGCCTTTGTTGAAATCAGTCCACTGTGATCCTAGTGACGAAGCATCGTCGACACAGGTTTGTATTCTACATGATTCAGTTTAATTTCTCCATGATTTGTTCATATATAATGTCAACATATTGTGATTTTTTACTGACATTGCCCGTATGTAGTTTCACAAATGGATCATAAACGGGTTGTAGCAACCAAGCTACATTCGTTATACTTCCGTTTATTCCAACGAGCACAGAGCAATGAAGATGACATTGTTGCGTTATTCGACGGAATGGAAGAACTAAGTGAAAAACTCTTCGGGGATACAGTACCTTCAGTGTCTTCGATGAATAAAGCATAGAGGATTGAGAATCTGTATGGGTCAGCTCGACCGAGTGTTGTTAGCGTGCACCCTCCCAATGTAGTCAGTACAAAGGGTTCCGGCAGCCGTTCTGGAAGAAGAATCAAATCAGCATTAGAGAAGGCTATCATACTACAGAACAAACCTAAGAGGCGATGTGCAAAGTGTGGAGAAGTGGGTCATCACGATGCAAGGAATTGTGGTAGGGAGAAAGGAAAGTCCAAGATGTAGGATTTTTACTTTTAGTTTCCATACTGTTTTAAAGAACAGCTGAAAGTGAAAGATTTATTTGTGATAGAATGTAGAAGAAAGTCATAGATACATCTCATGTCAACAACTTGATGCTGTGTCAATTTTTTCAAAATTTTGTAAGCAACCAATGTCAATATATTATTTAATTATGTTGTTTATATGAATTTTACTGAACAAGGATTTTTCTCTATAACCAATGTAAGCAATGTCAACAACAGTAGCAAATGTCAACAAGGTTACTCAATGTCAACAAGGTTAAGCAATGTCAACAACAGCAGCAAATGTCAACAAGGTTACTCAATGTCAACAAGGTTAAGCAATGTCAACAACAGCAGCAAAAACACGACACCAACAGCAAATTTCAGCAAACTTAGACCAGGTTAATCAATGCCACCAAGAGCAGCAAATGTCAACAACGTTACTGACTGTCAACAAGGTTACTCGATATGTAGATTATTCATTGATACCAAACAACAGGTCTCAAATGTCAACAGGGTTTAATTATGTTGTTTCACCGAAGTTTTTCCATCAAGGTTTTTTTTTTCCATAACACACAATCACCAAAGAATGGAGAGAATACCAATAACAAGTTTCATAACTTGAAACAAATTCCTAATGTTTATAATTCATTTAACAAAACGACAGGTAATCAAGCTAAAAGTTCCCAATATCAATATCCAAAAACTACCATTAACGGCTAACAAACAGATCACATCAACTCATTTCAACTTGCTTCTCTTCCGAGCAGGCTGATTGTGTTGCTCGTTGCTGGGAGCCTTGTTCAAAATGCTATTCACTTGTCGCACATAATCTGTTCTGAAGTTAGGAGTCACGTTGATGTAATTACTCATGAGGGACATGAACCTTTCTTTGGCAATGTTGAACGGTGCAAGGAGCATGTTCTTACAATACCTCCCCCTCAAAATCTGCAGAATCCTCACACTAGCTCCTTGAAGACCAATAGCCATTAAATTGTCAGGGTTACCCTTGTAGGTCTCCATGTGTCTCATCAGGAATACTGCCGAGTCATTAGTGGTCTGGGCTGTCTTCCAGGGCAAGTCTAGCAAGCGCGTTCTTTGCTCATTGATTATTACTTCAGACATTGCGTGCAGTCCCTTCGACTTGAGATAAATACCCAGAAAATTCCTCTGCAAAATAAGGTCAGGAGTAATGTAAGGTCTTTTATGTCAGCCTTGATCCATTGGAAAGTTGGGATGTCAGTGTAAAATGTCAGCATCATTCTCACACAAAATGTCAAAATGTCAATGTAAACAACATGTTCAAACACATCCAACATTCAATATAGTGTCAACAGTGTACTTACAAGTAGACCCAAATCTCTCCCATATTTGGTCAGATCTGGAATACCGTTCTCAGACACACCAATGTCTAGCACGTCCGCAAGCCCAGTCTTAAAAGAAAAGCACACCAAATAGTACTGCCTATTTGCAAAGACTGGGAAAAAAATCTGCACATATAATACACTTGCTTCAATATTCATTTTCGAGGATGTCACTTTTAGTTAAACAAGAGAACAATTACCAAATCATATTCTGTGAAGTCAAAGTTTCCATCGCTGTTGAATTGACCATCCATCTCCTCACAGAATGAATCCGCAGCTTCAGAATCTACCCAACTAGTTCTCCTTTCAACCACGTTGAATGTCTGCAATAGTTACACAATGTCAATAGACATAAACTAAATCAAATTATATCATATTAATAGTACGCTTACCGTGGGAGATGTTGTGGCAAACAATCTCCTGAGATTCTGTACTGATTTTTGCTCTTCCATGCGATTCAGATATCCAGCCCAAGCATCAACAATTACAACATCAACAGCTTCATGTGGCTTCAACGTGCTGAATTTTTTTTTATTAAGTTCCACCATATCATCATCGTAGACAACATAATCCCTTGATTTCAACCATAAGTTATTCAAGTCACCAACTTTTGTTAAAATAATACAATTTTTTGCTTACGTCCACATGTAGGGAGTTGCAATTAGGAATTGATAACAATCCCTCTCTTCTCTAGTCCATAAAGGGCTGATGCGCGTTGACATCGATCCCCCTCTTCTACCTTTAGGCAATCTGAGTTTCTTTGCTGGAGCAGGTTGTATGTCCGCAAACGTGCTCTCTTCATGATGAATCTCTACATATCCACGTACAGGTAATTTACCCTTGTCAACGCCCCCCCTAACAATTTGTGTCTCGAAAGCAGCATCACCTAGCTCATATATTGCTTCCACAGCAGAACAAAGGGCTACATTTGCTTCGTCGTGCTGCATTAAAAAAAGAATACAATGTCAACAACTTATGCCAAATGTCAACAACCCTACCCAGAATCAAACATCTGGTTGCAAATGTCAACAATAATACCCAAAATCAACTTATACCAAATGTCACCAACTAATACCTCCGACTCAACATCACGCGCTATAGCCATAGCCACGTCGAGTGCATTCTCCTCATTCACAACTGCCCCTACTTTCGCAGCACATTGGCTCTCTCTCAATGTCAATACCAGTGACAAAATCCAGACCGTCTCCTCCCAATTCAGCAGCGGACTCTCTTTCCCCGTCTTGGGACACAACTTCATCCCCACTTAAAAATAGGTCGGCTGGCTCCCTAAGCTCGTACTCCGAAACATCATCCTTCACGAAAAGTAAGATAGGATGATTGAGTAAGCAATCAATTTAAACCAAAAAAAAAATGTGTGCCATCAAACCTCTTCAGCATTGGCTGGATTGTCCTCCTGTCGACGTTCTGAATCACGGTGAGAAGCGTCACCATCCTACAATATACAAAAAAAGTCACACTTCCATTAAGTATATCAACATATTTTTAACCTGGGAAGTGTTATTCCAACAACAAAAGTTGTACAATATATACTTAACCTGGCTGGAATCAAAGCCAAGGCTGAAGATTGGATATTCGTCCTTATTTTCGAGTATATCCATTTCATCAGCCGCGTCCAATAAAGATTTCAAGGCTGACCAGTCTTCCGCTGAACTACATTGGGCAGATTGCGTCTGCGTCATTGACTCAACAGGGTCTACGTCTTTGTCGTCCAGCCTAAATGCTCTCCTAAGGGTGTCACATGTTATTCTAAAGCTGTCCATTTTCCTTATTTCTGTAGGCGCTTGGTTCAATTCCTTTGCCAGCAGCTTGAAACCATCACCAATGTGTTTGATTGCCCCCCAAACACCCCTCATATACACAGATTCTTCCGAACCATCTCTATCTTCAACATCATCTTCAGTAACCGTTGGATGCTCCATTCCTGTTGACATTTTTGCACTACCAAGTTCATTCTCATCATATTGTGATGCCACTCGTCCAAGTCCGAAATCATCTTCTTTCATTTCCTCTTCCTCTCTCTCTTTTAACAGTTCAGCCGTCCAGCTCTTTATCCTAGGAATGGCACGTTGCACACATCTCCTACGGTGCACAACTCGATCGATGTAGAAGGCCTGCAGTAAATAAAAAAATATATATATATATATACAAAATGTCAACAACAAACCCCATATAAATAAAAAACAGTGCTCTAAGCTCAAGGTAAAGACACGAAAAAAACAGATTCATATTCACACACAAGACCATGTCAATTAAACATCAAATAGTAGACAACATTACTGCGATAATTGAAGGACATACCACTAGAAAGACTATTGGCCCGCTGAAAACTTTCGACCTGTTATTCTTCCACAGCTCGCGTGTCCTCAACAGATTGTTGAGCAAGTACCCGCACCAATCATGCTTCTTTACCTTCTGCAAATCACCGAGAATGTCAACAATCCGAGGTCTGACATAGCCACAAGGTGAGGTCTCAATGAGTGCAGTTTCCATCAGCAGTAAGAATATCTTCTTAAACAGTGCACCCCCCCCCCCCCGGTTTCTTGTAGCAACTTAGTTTCTAGCACCTTCGTTTGCATCGCATTAATATCAACCTCCTCTTCGAGTGGAATAGTTTACAGGTATTTGATGCCGGTGTTTATGTCACATCGATCAATTTTAAGCCCCCCATTTGGGAAACCAAAAACAAGCTCAACGTCTTTCGTGTCAACCACTAACTGAACATCATTAGGCAGCATAAGACTGCAACGTAGGTGGTCAAAATGCTCCAATAGCCAATATGCTAAGGTTCCTGGAACAGATGCCATGTCAAAATCGAGAAGTCCACCGAATCCGAGCTGCCTTACAGCAGTTTTCTGCCTTTCGTTCATTGACTTCAGGATGCGCAAGAAAAAACGAGTTGTTCTCTTGATTCTTAATTGAAGTCTCTTTGCTTGTGCAAGGACGCCAACCACAGATTTCCGCTTCCCACTTGCCTCGCCATCGTCTGCAGCTTTCCCTTTTGCTAGACGACTCACTGATAAAGTAGCAACCATAAATACGTTCAGTCAATGACCAACAAACAAAAAAAATGTCAACAACAAATTCAACCGCTCACAACCAGGATGTCACTACCAACATATACAATGTCACTGCATCCAACCATTTCAACAACATCTTATTTCCTCGCAAATCACATAGTATTTAAATGTCAACACCATCTTATTTCCTAACAAACTGAGCAGCATCTAAACACCCATAGGCAAAATATCACTTGCAATCCAAACAGGTTCTTAATTCCACACTCATCCAAAAATTTCAATATCTTTGTGAATGTCAACATTAATATCAACCAAGTCTTATTACTACCTCAAAAACAAACTAAGCAATATCAATGTCACCATAACAAACCAAGCAAACGTTATTCAACAGCACGCCATCCATTACCATATTACTATAGATCAGGATTTCTTACCAGCTGCTCTAGATCGTTTCCCTCCCTCACCATTTGCTATTGCTTTGCCCTTGGATTGACGTATTGCTGATACAGGTAAAACACCAAAAGTTGCAATAGATCAATAAGCAATGTCAATAAAACGAACAAAATAAACATTTCCAGAACTTACAAAACAATGTCAGTAAGTAATGTCAGTAAGTAATGTCAATAAGCACTGTCAACAATCAATGTCGATACGTAATGTCAAAAAGAAATGTCAACAACCAATTTCGATAAGTAATGTCACTAAGCAATGTCAATAATACGAACAAAACAAAGATTTTCAGAATGGTGTGGATATCTCAAACAAACAGTGTGGATTTCTCAATAAGCAATGTCACTAAGCCATGTCAATAAGCCATGTCACTGAGCCATGTCAGTAAATAATGTCAGTAAGCACTGTCAACAATCAATGTCGATACGTAATGTCAAAAAGAAATGTCAACAACCAATTTCGATAAGTAATGTCACTAAACAATGTCAATAATACGAACAAAACAAAGATTTCCAGAACGGTGTGGATATCTCAAACAAACGGTGTGGATTTCACAATAAGCAATGTCACTAAGCCATGTCAATAAGCCATGTCAATAATCAATGTCAATAATACGAACAAAACAAAGATTTCCAAAACGGTGTGGATTTCTCAATAAGCAATGTCACTAGGCCAAGTCAGTAAGCAATGTCCATAAAACGAATTATGCACTCTCAGTATGAATGTATCATTAAAACTTAAATTGAAACCAATACCAAAGGTGTCACTACCAACTAAATAAGGTCGTGTGCTATACTAATTCACAAACATAATGAAAAAAAAAAAAAAACAATTCATAACAGGGTTCCTTGCTTGGTAATGTCAGTAGAAGCTCATACACAATTCATAATGTCAGCAGCAAAAGAAATCAACCTTTACTACCCAAATGTCAGCAACTCAAAATCACCGAGAAGGTCTACAATTCATAGTGTCAGCAACATAAAATAAACCATTAATATCAAAATGTCAGCAACAAAATCTCACCTTCAGTTGACGGCGCCGAAACTTGCCCTCGTTGTCGGTGAGAACTCATGATGCAGCCGCAGATGATAAGCTTCACGGCGACGAGGAGAGACAAAAAGTTGAATTGGGAGGAAAAGAAGAGAGAGGGAGACGTGATAAATGAATAGACGAACTTATCGGGATTCCTAAATCTAAACGGATTTAGTGATTTCAGCTTATATTTTTTATCTCTAAATTAACCTTTGTTGACCAATTTTACATAACATGTTGACATTTATATGGACCATATATTAAAATCGTTGATTAATTATATTTAGTGGATGAGATTAAAGTTTGTATAGTTTGTATGATAGGGGGTTTGTATATTATCATGATCCTATATATATATATATGATGCAATTAATTACAAAAATATGCATTTGCGAATGAAATATGTAAATATGCAAAATGATGTATTTTTTTTTTTGGATCAGGGATGTCACAATACTTATCACATGAGATATCAAATAATGCTAAAAAAATAAAATCAAATTTTATTTCTAATTCCAATTAATATTAAAAACCTATTTGCTATTTTATTCCAAAACAAGAATAATAGTAAATTGTGATTTACATAATCAAATTAGTAAGTTTTGTAATTGAGGTTTTATATTAATTCTAAATTAATAATAAAATATACTCCCTTCGTCTCACTTAAGATGACAAATTTTCCGTTTTAGTTTGTCCCAATTCAGATGACACATTTCCTTTTATTTTGAAAACTTTGTCTCTCTAATTAATACACTCAACCACTTTTTCTTACTCCTATTAAAATATTCATATTTCATTTTCTCTCTATTTTAATTCTTACATCCACATTTTCTCCCTTCCTTCAATAAAACATACTCCTTCCGTCCAAAGTTACTTGAGTCGTATTCCTTTTTGGCTTGTCCGAAGTTACTTGAGTCATTTTTTTTTTGACTAAAAACAAAACATCTAATCCCAACTACTTTATTCTTTCTTTTACTTTACCCTCTCTCCTCTCTCTTACTTATACTCTCTTCTACTTTATATTATTATATTTAACTCACTAAATACAACTTTCTTAATCTCGTGCAAAAAATAAACGCCTCAAGTAACGTAGAACGGAGGAAGTATTAACCAATAACTCCTAAAATGTCGTGCCGACCAAGAATGTGTCATCTTACCCGGACGGAGGGAGTAATACCAAAGGCTGTTGATTCTAAAATTAACGGAATCAAATATCAAAATTAGCGCAACAATTTCCAATCTGCCTTTTCATCTCACACATTTTCCCATTAATTGCAGATTCATACTTGTTCCCCACATTGCCCAGCAACTTCTCCGGGAAGTGATTCACGCCGTCGCCAAGAATGGCTCGGAAATGAATTCGTGAACAGACGCAAAATTGCTCGCACGGCAGAGTGGAAAAACGCTACTCGACTCGTGCTGAATGTTAGCCGAGTATTGTTGCAGGAGGTTAGATTTCCAAAATCCATGAAATTTGTTTCAAAAACTTTGAAACCCATTTTGATCATGAAAACCAAACCAATTTTATGACAAGATTTAAACTAAACATCAACTTGAAAGATTTTCAATGAAAACAATTTTGCTTTGATAAAATTTTCAAAGATAGGTTTCAATTAGCAGATTTTTCCAAAAACTGAAGTTCAGTTTTCTCGCTTTTGCCGAGAAAACTAATTTCGACCCCAATTATAAATTTTAATTTCTAAAATTTTCAAACAGAGCCAATTATGAATTGAGCCCCAAACTCTGATAATTCTTGTATTATCTAATGAGTGCAGCGGAAATAGCCTGCAAGAATAATAGATCTAGATCATAATCCTATTGCAAGTTGAACATGTAAAACACAACGTAATTAAATCTTGTTGTGTTGTTTTCTTCGATTGATTGAAACCTGCGGGGTTGAAAATCTCTCTACAAAGTTTTTACGTATTATTTGTATTGTGACTCCCCTATCTCTACTGTTACACTTATATTCATTCTCCATAACATTATTAAGTAGATGAAGACTTAGATAATTGAATAGTCACTTGAGCTCTATAATTGTTAGGCTCATGAATTAATATAATTATAGTCCAACTATAATTACTTAATTCATATTAATCCAAATCTAGCTCTTTTCTTTTTATTTTTTGTATTCTTAAAGCATGTGTTGGGACTAAACGTGACTCTTGTTATGGAACAATGAAATATATCTTTGTAAATACGTATATTCAGAATCACGTGTGATTCAGAACTGACTAATTCAAAGGGATAACAGTTGACACGAATCCATGAGGTCACCGTTAACCCAACTTGTGTGGAAATTAAGAGCACTAGCAATGGAGGGCCGATGGGAGGGCCTTTCCCATCGGCCTCCATTGGCCCCCCATAGTGGAAAAGGGGCCGTCGGGCGCCCCTTCCTTCTCTCCCCCATATGGCCGATGTATCGGCCCTAGCCGTTGAGAAGGGCCCTCCGATCGGCCCTCCATTGTGGAGGAAGGGCCGTCGGTCGGCCCTCTCACCTAATTTTTTTTTTCAATTTTTTTTTATTTTGTTTTTTATTCCATTGCTTCCACTATAAATACACCTACCATTCTTCACTTTTCCACACCAACATCTTAAATCTTCTCTCTATTTCAATACATTTTCTCTCTCTAAATACATTTAATCAATGTCTTTCGGTAGCGATTCCGACGATGAAGTCATAAACCGAGTGGTGCAACGAGTCCTTGCAAGGGCAGCTCGACGTCAGGAAGAAGCGAACCAGGAGGCAATTCCAAGGCCAATCCATCGCCGTCAATCTGTCGACCGTGACCACACTGAGGCTCCCAACCGGCTCTGCGCAGATTACTTTGCCGATGACCCACGGTGGGGCCCGGCGGTTTTCCGTCGGCGTTTTAGAATGCGGCGAGAGCTATTCTTGCGCATTGTTAACGGGTTGTCGGCGCGTTTCCCGGACTTCCAATAGCGTTGGGACGCCACCGGAAAGCTTGGGTTGTCACCTCTACAGAAGTGCACGACTGCAATTAGGCAGTTGGCATACGGAGGTTGCGCCGACATGTTCGACGAATATCTTCACGTCGCCGACACAACTGGTCGTGATTGTCTGAAGAAGTTTTGTAAAGGCGTGATTGAGACTTTCGGCCCCACCTATCTGCGGAAGCCGACCGCACAAGATTCTTGATTTGCACTGGAGGCGGCTTCCCGGGTATCTTGGGAAGTATAGATTGTATGTATTGACAGTGGAAGAACTGTCCGACCGCTTGGAGAGGCCAATTCACGAGCGGGTTCAAGGGCACACACCCAACCATCATTTTGGAAGCCGTTGCCGATCAGCGCCTATGGATTTGGCATGCTTACTTCGGTGTGGCCGGATCGAACAACGATCTTAATGTTCTGCAATCCTCGCCTCTGTTCAACGACCAATGCCAGGGAATAGGCCCCTTGGTTAACTTCACCGTGAACGGCAACCAACATCAGATGGGGTAATACTTGGCGGATGGCATATACCCAAAATGGCCCGTTTTCGTGAAGACGATTAGTTGTCCAACTGAGGAGAAAATGATTTATTTTGCCCAACGGCAAGAGGCGGCGCGAAAGGATGTGGAGCGGGCTTTCGGTGTGCTCCAATCGCGTTTTGCATTGGTCAAAGGTCCGACGCGATTCTTCTACAAGGGTGATATCACTGATATCATCTACGCCGCTATCGTATTGCATAACATGATAGTGGAGAGTGAAGATGAAGATGTCGCCGACGTCCCCGTCGACAAGATGTCGCCGACGTCCCCGTCAAAGACATTGCAGGCTCCAGCCACGGTGTCGCTAGAGAGTCCCACCGGCAGGGTGTCCCTCACGGATTTGCCGATCGTCTTCGGGTATTTGTTGATATACGCCAAAAAGAGGCCCACAATCATCTACAACACGATATGATTGAAGAAATTTGGGGACAGAGGGGTAGGCGCTGATGCTTTATTTTTATTTTTAGTTTTATGTAAAATTTGCTTCTCGTTGTATTCTATTTTCCAATTTTGTAATTGTAACACCCCCTACCCGACTAATACTCAGCCGAATAGGTGACTGTCACAAAGAGGTACCATCATCTATGGTGAACTAAATATCCAATGTTAACCCATTAAATTATTTGTGAGAATTCTAAAATAATTTACAAACACAGTGGGAGTTAATACAAGTATTCAAATTCAATGCATGCCACACCTTACAGAATTAGACACATACAATGCAAGGCATGATCAGTAACACTCTGAGTTTGCAGCCGCTATACTAATCTGATATAAGGGAATTTCAATTGCCATTCTTCGAACCAACAAAATAGCAGAACTTCTAAGACATGCCATAATCCACTACAAGTAATAAGCACATTGTCATATTCTTTTAAGTCTTACATTACCTATTCTATTTATCTATCATTCATCCTTGTAATATACTTATTTATCAATTTAGAACAGAATTTGATATCATATTCCTGATTACTATTATATACTCAAAAACCAACGGTGAACAACATGACAATAGAATATCTAAATCAATCAATTAATCACAAGTTCAACCATCAGTTCAATAACCATTAATAGACACATAGTCATCACAAAATCACATACCACAACCATAGCCCCGTCATCATGCTCAGTTTAACCTCTTGGATGCAGATAATTCACCAATTCAAATGAACATCGACCGATCACACGTAATCAAGTTCATCATCAGCACAGACATCACCATATTAAGCCCTGATCCACGTGCTTGGCAACACCATGGGTACCATGTCAATATATATACGCCCCCGCGTGAGACCCGATCGAAATCATATAATATTTCCACCGCGTGTGGACCGATCGAATAAGCTGCAACACATAACTCTCATACATGTACCATCTGGCCTTATAGCTCATGGGGCAATTCATCATATATCAACATGAACCGCCTGGCCTTATAGCCCCATGAGTGAACATAGTGCACCCACATAACTACACCGCCTGGCATTATAGCTCATGGGGCAATTCCGCATCAAATATTATTAACCGCCTGGCCGTATGGCCCCATGAGTAAATGTGGTGCATAACATATCATTGCCACCGCGCGTGGCCCGACCGAATCAATCACATCACATCACATCTCATGCTGAATATGCCCAATGACATCAACCAAGCACGTGGCATCACATAAGTCATCATGCTCACCCATAATTCCATCTCATTCCCAGTCCATTAGTCAAGTTATTTCATTACCATATTCCATCCAATATTTCCATATTTTATATGGCATGTCCAACTATGTTAATATATCACAGATTGCATAAATAATCATACGGGATCAAAAGTATACGATCATCACATAATAGCACATAGCACTTATATGGCATGTCCAACTATGTTAATATATCACAGATTGCATAAATAATCATACGGGATCAAAAGTATACGATCATCACATAATAGCACATAGCACTTATATGGCATGTCCAACTATGTTAATATATCACAGATTGCATAAATAATCATACGGGATCAAAAGTATACGATCATCACATAATAGCACATAGCACCACACATTTCATTTTCATACTTATTTCACATCATTAAACTATCTAACTAAAATGCATCAAGTTTCTGTTACTATTCACCCAACACTATTTACAACCAATATTAGTAAACTAATCAATTCATTACGAATACCATATGATTATAACTAGTTCTCAATTTTATTATACTCATTCCTTATATTATCATTTATGATATATACTCACTTCTTATCCATTTGACCTCATTAGCCTTTCACATAAAATTACCACAATTATTCTGTTACCATTCACAAGTTACTGCTCTCAACTTATTTTACAAAATAAATGTTTATGATTATTAAACCTTCTCAGAAGATCCTCATAAATGTATATTAACTCTTATATCTATTCTAAACCAGATTTCCAAAACCGGAACATCTAATTTATTTACTATATTAATTTATTTTCCCTTTTAACTCCATTATTATAACAAATTTTGCAATGTATCAACAATCTTTGTAACCATTAATAAAACTACCGTATGCATTTTATCATTTCTAGATCACATATATGCATTCCAATAATCAAATAAAATTCATAGCATACACATGCCATATATCCGATCACCTAAATCTTCAACAAATGTTCATTTCCTAAACAATTCTCCCTCTAATTCATGTTAACTCATCATATGATCACCTCAATCTTCACCATATAGTTCATTTCCTAAACAATTCTCCATCCAATTCATGTTAACTCATTATATGCGAATTACTACAGCCTAAATAGCATCAAAATTCTAAGATTCAATTATGAATATTTTGGGGACTTTCAATCTTATCGTGCTAGAATTTTATTGCTTTAACTCAATAATTAAAACATTTTATGCACATCCTATGATTTTATATTCATGGTTAACTCAAGAAATAATCTACATAGCATAAAAATAGATGAACATCCAAATCCTTCAATCTCAGTTTTTCATCTTTTCTTTTTGATATAAAAATTAGTTAAGATTAGAGTATTACCTTATTTGCTAAAGCTCTCCCAATCCTTGTTGATTTAATAACGACCGATTGTGCAAGACAACAATTGCTTGGTTTCTAACGGCAATGAGCGGTGGTCGACTTCCGGTGCATCAAGTAAGACGTCGACTTGTAGAGTGTGTGTATTTTAGGTGTAAGTGCAGAAATAAGAAGAAAGAGAAGAAAGATGATTCCATTTTTAACCCTCGGTTTTCCTCTCCCCAATTAGTATCCAAAAACAAGAATATATAGGAGAAGATATCCTCTCTCTAGAATCGTCCCCTCCTTACCATTAAACTATTACTCCCTCCGTCCCAAGGTATTAGACCAACTTTCCTTTTTGGGATGTCCCAACATATTAGACTCGTTTCCTTTTTTAGCAAAAAACATCTATCTTATTTTATTCTCCACCTACTTTTCCTCTCTTCTCTCTCCTACTTTTTCCCTCTCTCATACTTTACTCTCTCCACTTTAACTATTTAAATATCAATTCCTTAAATCATGTGCCCAAAAAAAGTGAGTCTAATACTGCGGGACGGAGGGAGTACTAATTTATTGTGCCTAATTAGTTTCTAAAATATTCTAGACTATTCCGTCAAGGCTTTCCTTAAGATTTTTACACGACACCTCCTTTTAATTTAGATATATGTATTTTAAATGCTTATTTACTCAACATGTGGCACCATTAGAGTTAATATATTTATATAATAATTCCATCTTTCAACACTTATGGAGACACAAATATCTTTACTGACAACGCCATAAAATATTGGTTTAATGTAATTATTTGCACAGCCTTTATTTCCTTTTATTATTCTATAATAGTTTTAAAATCACTTTCTTTTAAATCCTTAATATCTCACGGTAATCAACTCTCTACTTATTCTTACATGTACTAATACTAATTTTAGCATTTCATAACTATAAAATGTAAGTCCTAAAAAAGAATCATGAAAAACTATTTCAAACTTTCCATAGATTTACACTAATTTGATAACTCTTTTATTTTTTTTCTTCTTAAATAAAATAAATATGTCTAGCCCTATTTTCAGGATGTTACAGTAATACAACGAAGATTTGCGTATTAATATTTTTGGTTCTTATTTATTTAATTTGATAACATATTAAATATAGAAGTGTTAAAAAATTAAAATAAAATAGTGAGATGTGGAAATGAAATGGAATGGAAGGATCCTTCTATCGTAGAGAGATAGGTCCTTTGGACAAATGCTGACGTAGAATGGAAGGGTCCTATGGGAGGGTCCAAC
Source organism: Salvia hispanica (assembly GCF_029641045.1). Classification (NCBI taxonomy): domain Eukaryota; kingdom Viridiplantae; phylum Streptophyta; class Magnoliopsida; order Lamiales; family Lamiaceae; genus Salvia; species Salvia hispanica. Next base: position 17,175,709 of record NC_142696.1, on the reverse strand, counting down.
CATTGCTTATGCTCTAATGACTGCAATGAAAAATTTACATAAGTCCGGCCATGGGACCCACGAAGAAAGTGAGAATTGGTATTCGAAAGTGAGTTGTGGGCTCTAATTAAGCTCCTCGAAGTTATTCATAATCTTCGAACTTGTTGTAACCACAATATAACACAAATCCCTCATTCCACCATCAATATTCGAATAGCAAATTAATTTAACACTTTTATAATATTGTTCCATGCCGATGTCGTCCTCTCTCTCATATACTCTTCTTAAATTCTCTCGTTATGCATTTAAATAGGATGATACGTGGGGGTTCCGTATCTGACGCCGTCGACGGGAAATACCGAGGGGGAGGTTCGTTCGCGGAGTCTTCCTCCGTCGAGCAGCCGCCGTCCGCTAGGGTTTCACCTGGAAGATTTTGTAACTTGAAAAAAAAAGGAAGGAAATGAACGATAAAATAAGGGAAGATTTCTGATATATTGATAATCCTTTTCAATGTACAGAATCCCTTTATATATAACTAAGGACCCTAGGTTTGGTTCGACTCGATCAATTCCGGGAAAGAACCAACAAGAAAACCCGAAACGGAGCTTATAGATACGGTCGACTCTAGAATAATAAATAATCAAGAAGTCTCAACAAAAAGAAACAAAAATAACTTAACAATTAAAATAAATCTCAAACAGGCCGTCGGGATTGGCGTTTTGGAAGCTCTGGACAGGGTTCACTCGGTCTGATTTCCTCTGTTTCATTGGAGTCTGCCTCTGTTTCACTCTCTCCCGTCTCTAGGTGATCTTCTTCCTGTGCTCTCACCATCTCCTCCTGTGTTGTACTCACAATGCCCGTATCAATATCAGTAGCCATACTTGTAGTGGCGATATCGATATCTTCATCTAGTGGCTCCTGCAATCAGCTTGACCTGGATTCGTTATCCTCGTTCAACCTCAGCATCTCTGCCACGCCTCCCCTCAACTGGTCTCTCTCCGCAGACTGCTGCACCTGGGAAGGTGTTGGTTGTGATGGCTCGAGCAGAGTTACCACTCTGTGGCTTCCGTCACGAGAGCTAAAACGGCGTTGTATGGTACTCTATTAATCAGATTTGTAAAACTGAAGTTGTATCGTGTACAGTGGGAACGCAGTGATGCGATCAAAAGCTCGTAAACAGGATGCAGAGGCGGTGACAAGTGAGGATGTGAGTATACATATCGGTTTAGGTAGAACGAACAGATTGAGAGGCAAGATGACAATGTGGAGATTGTTGCGAGCGCTACGAGCAGTGACTATCGTTGTTGCTTTCAACGTTCCTTTATACGTGTTGCTCGTCTTCAAAGATTGGATCGACAAATGATTTCAAAGTTTGAGAGCCCTCTGTTGTCTGTTGTCACATTAACATCACATTTTATAGTACTTGTAGCTCAAATTTTTGAGGTCTGAAATTGAATTTTATCCAAGTAACTTTGAGCAGTTTTCATTGGTTAGCATACAATTAGAGAAACTAGGGCGACTATCTTAATATTTCACTTCATCAAAATAACACTAAAGCATAAGAAGAGATATTAGATCCTTACAATAAAAATTAAAACTACGTACACAAGTCATTGATCAAACTGCATAAACGTACATGATCAAAAAGTAAATGTGATCTCTCTCTTATTTTATTATTTCTCCATTTTAATTATTTATTACTATTAATTTTATAAATTGAGTGTAGAAAAATAAATGTGACTCCTAATGCAGGACAGAGGTAGTATAAAATTTTATTTTAAAGATTATTTAGTACTTTGTAAAGGTAAATAACATATAATTAAAATAAATGTTATTTGTATTTTTTAAAATAAGTAAGTTAAAAATTGAATAGTGTTTTAAGATGTACTACAATTTAATGAGGTATATAGTTATTTGTCATATACAGTATTTTGCATCCCGAGTCAAATACCCTGGGTACGCCACTGTTTCTATGTTCCTCTTTTGTGGAGTCTCTGATGTGGCTCGTGGTGGTATCAGTGGGGGTGACTAATAGAGTTTTTCTTGGAGCAAGTCATTGTTTTTTCTTTTGTCGAGAATGTCTGGGAAATTCCGGGGAGAATTGAGCATGATGTGGAATAAATGTCCGAAGAGAATTAAGCATGACGTGGAATAAAAGTCCGGCTTATAAATACATTCCGGGCATTCACATCATTGCCAATTCTCCCCAAATTCAAATTCATGGGACAATTCAGAAAATCGTCAAGGCTATAATTTAATCGGTCATTTTCTAAAGTTATGGAGTAGAGCATAATTTGGCCAAACTTCACGATTTTTCTTCGCTATTTATCCTAAATAAATTCCTGAAAATGATTTAAAGAGTTTGAGAAAGTAGACTTTTTTTAGAAGAGTAAGAATAATACATTGAAGAGCATATAAATGAAAATACTTTTTTGGTTTTTGTTCATTCGTAGTACTCTTTTCGTTCATGAAATAATGTTCATATATACCTTTTTTATATTTTTTGGTAAATGGTCGTTCATGAAATAATGTTCATATATTTTACTAACCTATCACACTCATTATAAAATTAATACTCTATCTGTTCTAAAGTAGATGTCACACTTTTATATTTTGTTTGTTCCACAAAAGAAAAAAGTTCTCTCACGTCAATATATAAAAATATATTTTCTTTCTTTATTTAACACACAATATAGATTCTTAAAATCTCGTGTCATCGTTCAAATGTAAACATTAATTGTAGGACGAAGGGAGTATATATATAAAAGTAGAACTCGTATTCCACTAACTTCTTTTCACTTACTTTCATTTACATTTCTTAAAAATTCGCCCCAAATAAAAGTGAAAGTGTAAATAATGAATGAAGGGGTAGCATTTTAATACTAATAAAAAGTACATCGACAATTTTTGAAAGTTGTCCTCATCTTGATTGGCTTGATTTGAGAAAATGCTTCAACATCCATCTCAGTGGATGGATAAAACAGACTATGTACGCGAAGGTGTCCCGTGACTTGGCTTATGACCATCATTTTGATGCTGAGATATAAGTATGATTATGAATCTGAAGATGGTGAATTTAGTGATTGTTTGGACGAATAATTTAATTACCAATCATAGTACTATATTATAGAATGTGACAATCATTAACGTGCAAGACAATGGTGTGAGTTTGATCTCCCGACATCCTTAAGCCAATCCACAAGTTGATCCATGGTTGGCCTCTCCATATCATTCTGATTGAGACACAAACAAGCAATCTCCACAACTCTCCTCATCTCTCCATCAAACCCCCCCTCTCTGATCGCCGCATCAAACACCTCCCCTGCCTCCACCCTCCCCTCCCTCCTCATCTCCATCACCCACTTCACCACCTCCCTCTCCCCCTCCCGATTCATCACCGAGAACGGCCTCTTCCCCGTCACCACCTCCACCATCACCACCCCGAAGCTGTACACATCCCCTCTCCGCGTCGCCACCCACGACCCCCCGTACTCCGGCGGTATGTACCCCAGCGTCCCCACCACCTCCGTCGTCACATGCGTCCTGTACGGCTGTATCAGCCTCGCCAGCCCGAAATCCGCCACGTGCGCCTCCAGATTGTGGTCGAGCAGAATGTTGCTGGATTTCACATCTCTGTGCACTATGCCTTTCTCGTGCATGTACGCCACGCCGCCCGCGGCCCCCACTAATATCTTCAGGCGGTGCGGCCAGCTCAGGCTGGCCACGCCGCCTGGCTTCTCGTGCAGCCAGTAGTCCAGGCTGCCATTCTCCATCAGCGGATATATGAGCAGCCTGTAGCCATCGTGGACGCAGTATCCCTTCAAAGACACGAGGTTTTCGTGTTGGGATGTGGAGAGGACTTCCAGCTCTGCTTGGAACTCTCTCTCCACGAGGCATGTGTCTCCTGAGAGCCTCTTGATCGCCAATTTCGTCCCGTTTTCGAGAACTGCCTTGTATACTAGTCCGAAGCCTCCTGTGCCGATGATGTTGGATTCGCTGAAGTCCTCTGTGGCTTCCAGGATCTCAGACATGGACAGAGTGTCTATCTTGTTGCTGCTGTTGTCAGGGAATAGTGTGACTAGGCTTTCTGTGGTGCTGCTTGCCTCGACGTCGATGTTTGTTGTCTGATCAAGGCCTTGTTTCTGATCCATCCTTCTCCACCTCTTGTCTAAAAAGCAATATATAAGTAAAGAGATGGTGAAAATGGATGAACATATGGCAAGGACTAGTACAATCACTTTCTTCTTCCCTGTCCCTTTTGCCAGAGGTGAATTATTCGTTGGCGCGGTGGCTGAGCAAGAAATATTCAAGATACGGCCGCAGAGCTCTGGGTTTCCTTGGAAGCTTGAGGGTGGGAAGGTGTCAAACTGCCCTCCTGTGGGGATTGGCCCTTCGAGATTGTTGTCTGCGACGCTGAAGAAGGAGAGGAAATGGAGGTTTTGGAGTGATGTTGGGATTTGGCCGGAGAAGTGGTTTCTTGAGAGGTCTAGTCTCTCCAAGTTGGTGAGATTGGACATTGCACCCGGGATTTCACCGGTGAAATGATTGCCGCTGAGATCAAGGGCTATGATGAACTTGAGCTGGCCGATGGCGTTAGGGATGGTGCCGTTTAAGCTGTTATTCCCTAGATACAGAGCTGTTGGCAAGCTTGTGAGTTGATTGTATACTTTGTATTGATGACTGGAGACATTGTCAGGTGTGACAAAGACAGGCAGCTCTAAATAGCTGCTATCAATTTGGTGAGAGCTCTGCTGAAATGCTAGCCTCTGCATTGTTGTGAGTTCAATAGGGAAGTTTCCTGATAGTTGGTTATTTGACACATCTAAGTAGAAAAGCTCTTGAAAACTCCCAACCCAACCAGGAATTGTTCCTGTGAGAAAATTGAAGGATAAGTCTATAACCTCGAGATTGGGTAGCTTCGACAGCCAGAGTGGAAAAGAGCCGCTGAATCCGCAGGCACCAAGGGCAAGAACTCGGAGATTGTCAAGGCCAACCAAACTCACATCGCCATCGCTAGGAAGTGTTTCGCCTTTGAAATTCTTTGAGAGTGTTAATGTGGTGAGATTTTTGCAATCTCTTAAGATTGTAAAGGCAGCTGTGATGTTGGTTAGGCTGTTGTGTGAAAAAGAGAGGAAAGACAAAGATGGCAGGGACACTAAGCTTGGAAGAATCTGTCCACTGAGATAGTTAGAAGCTAGTCGAATCGCGGTCAGTTTTTGGCAGCGGAAGAGGCTCTCTGGCAAAGTTCCTCTAAATAGATTGTTGCCTAAGTCAACTGATTTGAGGTGCACAAGTCTTGAGAAATCATAAGAGGAAAGTTCACCTTGTAAAGAGTTGACCCTTAGATTCAGTGTGATCAGACTTGTGCAGTTTGTAATAGATGTTGGGAGGGTTCCGTTGAGACGGTTCATGTGGAGATGCAAGTGTTCCAAGCTAGAAAGCCTCCCGATATCTTGAGCAATAGCGCCTGTCAGCTCATTGCCACACAGATTGAGGATCTTGAGGTTGATGAGGCTGGCTATACTCGGGTTGATCGTTCCCGAGAGCTTGTTTCTAGGTAGGTAGAGCTCTTGCATCGTCGACAAACTGTAGATATCATGTGGGATCTGTCCAGACAAGTTGTTGAAGCCTGCTCTCAGGCTCTGCAGCTCAGAGCACTGTCCGAAACCGGGAGGAATCTGCTCTGAGAATTGATTGTTGGAGAAATCGAGGCGTTGTATTGAGGGTGAAGAGGTGCAGATGAAGGATGGGAGTGATCCGGAGAAGCTGTTGTTGCTGACATCAAAGGCTTGCAGCTTTGACGCCTTGTCAAGAAACGAGGATTTGATTGTGCCTTGAAATGAATTGCAAGACAGGTTGAAGGTGGTGGTGGTGTTAGGCAGATTTTCCGAGGCTGAGAGGGCGCTGCCTGAGAGGCGATTGAGGCTCAAATCGATCAGCTGCAGGGTGGTGAGTGAGGCGAAGAATTTATCCGGAAGAGGGCCAGAGAGGGCGTTGCGAGAGAGATTGAGGCGAGACAGAGTGGTTAGGTTGATGACCGAAGGCGACATGGTACCAACTAGGCCTCGTGACGGAAGCCATAGAGTGGTAACTCTGCTCGAGCCATCGCAACCAACACCTTCCCAGCTGCAGCAGTCCGCAGAGAGAGACCAGTTGAGGGGAGGCGTGGCCGAGATGCTGAGGTTGAACGATGATAACGAATCCCGGTCGAATTGATTGCAGGAGCCACTAGATGTAGATATCGATATCGATATCGATATCGCCACTACAAGTATGGATACCGATATATTTAAATGCATAACGAGAGAATTCAAGAGCATGACTGCTTTAATTGTGCTGCAAAGGTCATGATTTTCACTTCTTGATTAGAGTATATGAGAGAGAGGGGATGACATAGGCATGGAACAATATTATAAACTCTAGGTCTAAACAAAGAAATAAAGTGTTTACTTTGAAATATAAATTCATGGACTACTGTTTGTGTGTGTTTGTCATCATTCTTGGGAGATTATTTTCCATTTTTAGGAGAAAAGAGACCACTTTTTTTTATATTTATGAGATGGAGAAACGATAGGGGCGTGTTGTTGAGTGTATCTGTGGATGACCATGTCACAATTTGTTGTCTTTTTTGTCAAATTTATATCCACATTGATGCTGATGGAATAAGTTAAACAAATGTTCCTTGTCATCAAAGAGGAAAATAATAATGCAATTTCCTATGTGGATTTTTGACTAACTAATTTTATTTTTTTCACACGCTATTTGAATAGAAATCATAGTAAAAGAAGCGCGTTCATGAATTTATACTAAGATTTATATAAGCCAAAGTCAGGTCTTGGGAGAATTCTTGGAAATAGCACAAGAAGGAAGGCAGGAAGGAATTACTAAGATTTACAAGAAAAAAAAATAGGTTTGTGAATTATAGCACCTAAAGAATTCACAGTCAACTGCATAAACATCGAAAGGGAACGTTGAATATTTTCTGAAATGAGGTGGTCAAATCATGAACGACGACTCTCCACTACCAGGACACATTGAACAACAATTCTCTACAAGAAATACAAGTCTATAATTAAGCATGGCATAATTTATTTGACTTACCCTCTCTAGAGATTGCAAAAAGCAAAATTAAAGCTGAAAATCTGAATGAATTTCATTGTATAGTTAAAATCCAAGGATCATCTTCAACCAATTGTCTTTAATTATATTAGTATAATAATACATATTTGAGGGAAAAAAGATCATCGTATTTTTGTTTCAATTAATTAAGAGTATAATTCATAGTATAATAGTAGTATTCATTTTGGTTTTGGAGAAATAGTTTCCGACTTCCACTTCATATACTCCCTGCATCTTATGCTACTCGCATTTATCTGTTTCGGCTAGTCCCAAGTTACTTATACTAAGTAGTATTTTTATTTTAAGTAAGAATTGTGATATTTAATTTATACTTCATTATAGTTAATTAAATATTTTCTTATTAAGTGATCTTCAATTACATTTAAAATACTAATTTAGTTACCCTAAAAAATCAATCATAAATTTACGATCTAAAAATAAAAATGCGAGTAACATAGGACGGAATGAGTATTTACGTGTAATCTCTTATTAAGAATAGTGTCTTGTATCTCTCTGACGATCCATCTCATCTTTGTTTAATAGTGAAGATCAACTAACATCCTAATGGTTTCTTACGTTTTAAAAAATCACATTTCTCCCGAACATGATTTCTCGTCAAAGCATTCATTTTCATCTTCCATTGTTTCTTTTTGGTGTTTGGATTTCATGGTCAACTCAAAAGTTTGTAAAAAAATCTCTTTCTTCATAAGGACCTGCTTCGATCATTGTGACCATCTCAGCAAGTTCGCTCTAACACTATTTTTCCACTGAATACCTAGAATTCCGATAAGTCATCTCACATATACTCTCTTCATTCTGTTACAAGTGATTGATTTCTTTTAGGCACGGAATTTAAAAAAGTTTTATTGAGTTTTGTGGAGAAAAAATATATAGAAGAGATAATAAAATATAAAAATAAAGACATAATAAAATAAGAAAGGCAATAAATGTGTTGATTTTTGAGTAAAATATAATTCAATCACTTATAATAATGAGACGGACTAATGTATATCTTTTGGGTACAATCTCTTGTTAGGTCTATGAAGAATAATATTGTCATGTAGTATAATGTCATGGGATGTATATTAATATAGGGGTTAGTTTGGTGGTATTGTTAACCTTTTATGTTAAGCCACTTCAAGGCTTGGACAGTTGTTGGACTTGTCATTTGCACACTCACTCTCCGAACTGCTAAATTGATATATTAGTAGTTTATCATTATTGGGCCTTTTGGAATTACAATTGCTTATATTTTTTATTAATTGGATTTTTAATTTATTTAAACTTGATTTATTATTTTACGGGCTAATTGTAGTTTATGGCCTCTAGGCCCTATTTTAATGTCATTTGTAAATGTAGCATGAAGTTTTAAAACCACAAATAAACTACCTATATTCTAATAAAAAAATCATAAAAATGGCTATCACTTTATAAAAATCAAAATGATTTCAACTTTGATGAAAGTTGTAAAAATGACCCACACATTGAAAAATTTAAAACAGAATTTATCCACAATTTTGACTTTTTGAGCGTCCGTCTATGTTTTTTCTTTTCTTTTTTTGTTTTTAGGTTTCATTTTATTAATTAACTTCTTTTAAAATTTAAATCATACGAAGTAGTACACAATTTTTTTTGTAGTGGGCAGTGGGTAAAAGATTGAATATGCCTTTCTTTTTTTCTTACCATGGTGAAAAGTATAAATAAATGCACAAATGTTTTCAATTTCAAACTTCATCCGTTACTACCGACAGTACTATCATCAACTCAACGCTAAAGTAAGAAAGAATATGTAAGAAAAATGTTAATATTCGTCCAAGAGTAAAACAAAAAATGGGATAGAAAATCCGAAAACTAGACAGATTATAATCCATTTATTTGTTATACTATGTTATAAACAAACAAAGAAAGTACTACAACACTATATCATGATCGGAAAAGGATTCATGTAATGCAAGATCGGAGTGGTTATTATAGGATGAAGATAAAAGTAGGCATACAATGATACAATCAATCACATGTGCATAGCAAAATGTTACTAGTATTTTCATAACTGGGATAAAATAACAAGTCAGAAAGGGGGTAATTACATAATTTCCACAAAATGTTTAATCTTTGTTACATACTACTATCACTAAAAAAAACTTGAAGTTTGCATAAATTACAAAGAGTTTTATCCGCATTCAATTTAAAATCATGTGTTTGACTTTGTATATATATGGCATACTATAGAACATGAAATAATAATGAATTTTTGTATCAATATAAAACAATGGTGTAACGTTTTGTACCTATATAAAATAATAATGAAACATTTTGTATTTCACATAGCTTTTAAATTAACAATATCCAAATAAAAATATTGAAATATATTAATAAAATACGAGTGAAACTTTTTGTTTAATATAAAAAAAAAGTGATACATTTTATATAAATTGAATATTTAGGCCGTTGGAAATACCAAGATTTAGTGGATTGTATAAAGTGGAAATACCAACATCTTCATACAAATATAGCAAAAGAGATGCGATCCGATCCTCAATCTCAGAGGGAGGATAAGGATTCCATGACAGGCAAAAGGAATATGGTGCTTATCATTCATTATCTCTTCTTCTTTTCCACAAAGACAAAGACATGATGATGCAATGCAATGTCCAAAACAGATTTTAATTAAGTATCCAGCAATGTCTACCACAATCCTAAACATGATCTAACGAGGGGTAGCACAGTTGGTTCCGGAGGGGATGTAACGATTAGCGATGAAGGGATGCCTCAATAGCTGAGGCGCCGTCCACCGCTTTGCCGGATCCCTTTGCAGGCAACAAGCAATGAAATCCCTAAACTCCCGGCTCGCCGTGGCCGGCGCCTCGGGCGGCTGCGACATACAAATCGCGCACATTAGACTCGCCCAATCCCCCTGCCTCCCCACGGAAAAGGGGAATTTCCCCAAATAGAATTCCAGAATGCTGACCCCCAAACTCCAGATATCGCCGGCGTATCCGTCGTATCTCCCGTGATTGAGATCGGTGTTGATTCGCTCGGGGCTCATGTACGCAATCGTCCCCACCGACGAATTGCAGTTGTCCATGGTCTGCGCCAGGATTCGCGACACTCCGAAATCGGCAATTTTCACAACCCCTCGCGAATTGATGAGCAAATTGGAGGGCTTGATGTCGCGGTGGACGATTTTGCGGCGGTGGAGGTAGTGCAGGCCGCAGAGGATCTGGCCGGCGAGGTCGGAGAGGGAGGATTCGTTGCGGATGTGCGTGCCCTCCAGCGATCCCCTGTCCATGTACTCCAGCAGGACTTGAATCTCGCCGTTGTGGTCGATTAGGTTGTGGCAGTGGACCACGTTAGGGTTGTCGACGTCGCGGAGGATCTGGATTTCGCGGCGCATCTGGTTGCGGACGGCGTCCTCGTGGTTGCCGTAGATCACTTTGAGGGCGTAGATTTTGGCGCTGGGGCGGTGGAGGACCTTGTACACGGTGCCGCCGGCGCCGCTCCCGATGCGGCTCACGCGCTCCAGCTCCGAATGCTCGAATTGGAGATGGGAGGAGCTCGGCGGCAGGGGGAGCGGGACGGCCAGGGAGGTGTCTCGCTGCGGCATCGGCAGGGTTAGGTCAGGGCGGCGACGTTGCCGGCTAGGCCGATTCGGCGGCGGCTGTAGAGGCCTCATGACAAATTGAGTAGAAATTGATTGAAATTAGGAATTAATCATAGGATTATTATTGAGTAGAGAGAGACTAGTAATAGTAGAGTATTGGTGTGGAAAGCAGACGAGTCCAGTCCATGGATATTCAGCAATGAAGCTTCTCAGAAGGAGGAGAGTTCCGTTCCCAAACTGGGGAGAAAGGAAAGATTTATATATATGCTCATTTTGTATTTCTATATATATAAGTATTTTAAATACATCGAATCAACGTCCGCAAACGCACTACTCACTAATAATTGTACCCTTATATTTATTGCTCTTTTATGTCTCAACTTTTATGGAATCTATTCCTTTCCATTTCTTATCAACAATTACACAAATATCTAATACTCCCTTCGTCTTAAAATAAGAGTTACACATTTTGCTATTCTAGTCCATTCTAAATTAAGAGTTCTATTTTAATTTTTTTTCATAATTCCTAAGTAGATTTCATATTTCATAACTCGTTTCATTCCTATTTTATCATAAAAATAATATGTAAAAGTAGACCACATATTCTATTAATTTTTTCAATTATTTTGATATTTTGAAAAGTAACAAAATAATTGAATCATTTTTATTTTTGACAAAAAAGTAACTCTCTATTTTACTTTATTTTTTCTCTTACTTTATCCACTTAACACATTATATTTAATTTTTATGCTAAAAAGAAGTGCATTTATTAATAAAGAATGGAGGGAATACATTTTTTAAAATGCATGCTTACACTTAGTATGACTTCTATTATATAACGGTGGTATAAAACAAATGGGGAAATTAGTATGTAATCATACCAGAATAAATAGTATGACGTGTGATGATAAAAAACAAAATAAATTAAAAGATGCCCTTTGAGATAATCTAGTCTATGGATAAGCCAAATTTGTGGGATCATAAATTGGATTTGTCATTGTCCTGGAAATGGACGTTGTATTTTACTTTCCTATTTACAAACATTGAACCCACATTTATCATATAAGTTAGTAATAAATCTGTTGAAACAAATTGGGATAATAAATACGCACACCGTTAAATAAAACAATTTAAAAATAGATACATCCCTTCCCTGTTTATGCTCAAAGAAGAGAAAATAAATGCTTCACACCGCATCGGGTAATATTTTCATTTTGAATTGAAAAGTAGGCATGTCACTTTAATGAATGGTTTTGTGGTAATAAATTACTTTAAATGAATAAATTTAGAAAATCACTCAAATTTAATTTTCAAGTATTTTATTGAAATATGGAGTATATAGTTTTGAAAAAATACATCAATTCAAGTGAGGCGTAATATATATTATCCTCAATGCTATAAAAATTGATTGGTATTAAAAATTGAACACGTCTCATGTATCAATATCAAATCAATTAAGATTGGTGGTGGCAACTCGAAATTCTAGTTGGGCTTGAAGAAGACATGGAAACAAAATTTCCCACTTCTCAAAGAATAATCCACTAAAGTTTGGACACAGTGAATATTGTCTGAATAAAAAAAAATTAAGTTCACAAAAGTGATTTGAGTTAGGTAAGTTGCAGTTAGATTTTAAAGGAGTTGTTTTTAAGGGAGTATATATTCCAACTTCACTCTGTCTCTAATTTATTACTCCAGTAGTACTATATGTATTACCGGATTATAATAATCAAGTCCTTAAAATAATTAATAGAAACATGCAATTATTCAAAGATGATGATGGAAATATGGAGGGAGCACAGTTTCCCAACCATTATTCTAACTGAATTTCCCACCAAAACTCTCTCTACTTCTTCTGCAACCATCACTCTTCTCACCCTACACCAAGAAAATCCAAGCAGCAATGCCGGAAAGATTCTCCACCACATTTCTTATTCCCTTCGCAATCCTCATCTCTCTGCCCCTATCACATTCTCAACAAAGTACCATCACCGATTCCGATTTATTCAATCGATTTTTTTATTTTTTTTTTCTGATTTGGGGGTTGTGTGTTGCAGGTCCGGCGTATTTGGGGGTGGTGTCGAACGCCACCGAATTTCCGGCGGAAGACTACTATGACTACATAATTGTAGGCGGCGGCACAGCTGGCTGCCCACTGGCGGCGACGCTTTCGGAAGGGTTTAGGGTTCTCGTTCTGGAAAGGGGGGGAATTCCGTTTGGTCTCCCAAATCTGATGAGCCGCGACGGTTTCCTCACAACTTTAATGGAAGTCGATGCCCACGACTCCCCTGCTCAAGCCTTCACCTCCGAAGACGGAGTTCCCAACGCCAGAGGCAGAGTTCTCGGCGGAAGCAGCGCAATCAACGCCGGTTTCTACAGCAGAGCCAATTTTGATTTCTACGCCAAATCGGGGATCGATTGGGATCTTCAATTGGTGAATCAATCTTACGAATGGATTGAAAAGGCGATCGTGTTCAGGCCGGAGCTGAGGATTTGGCAATCCGCCGTTCGCGATGCGTTGTTGGAGGCTGGAATTGATCCCTACCACGGCTTCAGTCTGGATCACCGCGTCGGCACAAAGATCGGCGGCTCCACCTTCGACAGCTCCGGCACAAGGCACAGCGCCGCCGACCTCCTCAGCTACGCCAATCCCCGCAACCTCAAGGTGGTGGTGCAAGCTAGCGTGGAGAGGATTCTGGTTGCACCTAGTCCATCAGCGAAGCAGACCGCGATTGGAGTCGTTTTCCGCGACCGGGATGGGGGCTTTCACCACGCGATGGTGCGTGAGAGCGGCGAGGTGTTGCTCTGTGCAGGGGCTCTGGGAAGCCCTCAGCTGCTGCTGCTGAGCGGCATTGGGCCACGGCCCTATCTTGCATCTTCGGGGATCCCGGTTGCGCTGCATTCTCCTTACGTTGGGCGGTTCTTGTATGATAACCCGAGAAATGGGATCTCGATCGTGCCACCAGTGCCTTTAGACCATTCTCTGATTCAAGTCGTTGGCATCACCAGCTCTGGTGCTTATCTCGAAGCAGCATCCAATATTGTGCCCTTCCTCTCCCCTGCTCGTCCCGTCTTCATAAGGCCGGCTAGCTCGTCTTATGTCACAGTCGCCACTCTAATGGAGAAGATAGCCGGCCCCCTTTCCGCAGGCTCTCTGAGGCTGGCTTCCACGGATGTGAGGACGAATCCCGTTGTTCGCTTCAACTACTTCAGCAACCCCACTGATCTCGAGCTCTGCATAAATGGCACGAGGAGGATTGGCCATGTGCTGAATATGCGTGCCATGGATAGGTTCAAGGTGCAGCAGTGGTTCGGAGGGAGGGGGTTTAGGTACGTGGGAACACCACTGCCGCGTGATCTGCTTAGCCACGAGGCGATGGGGGAGTTCTGCAGGCGGACGGTGAGCACTATATGGCACTACCATGGCGGCTGCCTCGTGGGGAAGGTGGTGGATGCGAATCTCAAAGTGGTCGGCATTGATGGCCTTAGAGTTGTCGATGGTTCCACGCTTACCGTCTCGCCTGGAACCAACCCTCAGGCTACACTTCTCATGATGGGAAGGTGGCTTACCCTAATCTAAACTCTTTGCTAATGCAATTTCATAGTGTTTGATTGATTGTGTTGTGTTGTGTTGTGTTGCAGACATTTTGGCATGAAGCTGCTTAGAGAAAGAGAGAACAAACGAGAGACAAGTTCAAGGTAGAGTGGATGCAGCAAATGCAATCTTAAAAAAAGAGTGTTTGTTTTGTAAATGTAGGTAGCATCATCATGTGTAGGAGTAGGATAAGAAGCACATATACTTTTTATTTTGCTTCATTCTTTCAAGGTCAAAGTGAGAATGGGAAATTAAATGAATTCAGACACTCGTTTGTACTACTTATTAAAGATTTGATTGTTTGTTTAAGTGATATTGAAATCTAATATCATGAAACTTTTACAAATTTACAAATTTTAAAATTGATAAATAATATCATAATTTTATTCCGATTTGTTTTTTTCCATGAATGAAAAAATTCCCACAAATAATATTATGATACTGATTTGTTTTCGTAATTTTTCGACAATAATTTTGAGAGCATCAAGTTTTTCAATCTTTGAAGATAGTTTTTCTTGAAGCATATCCTCCAAAATTGTTCTTCATTCTATTAAATAACATGAATTTTTTCATTTGTGAGAAAAAAAACTCGAGGTAAAATTAGTGATATTATTTGTCAATTTTAAAATTCGTAGAAAAATTCAACTTTTTGAAAGTTTTTAATATCCCTTTGTTTAAATGTACCAACTTCTGTTTTCCAATTTTGGTTTTTAGATATTCAACAAACAATAATGCTATGTGACCACAATGTGGCTAGCCACACGGTGGCAGTTTTGTAAATAGTTGAAACAAATAATATTATAAAATAATAGTGTTAGACAGTGCTCAAATATTTTTACATAATTATCCTTATCCTTCCAATTTTGAAGAGAGAATATACATTTAATTTCAAATTAAAATTAATAATCAATCTCACCCTCTATACTAATTACGACTCCATTTCCCAAACATAGTTATTATCGGAGCCTTAAAAGCAATGACCAATTAATCCTCAACTAATAAAGTAGGAGTATGTAAGTTTATTGCATATATCAATTTTTTTCTCTTTAAGTCATATTTATATTTTTCAAGTAATTGATAACATCAAAAGTACTAGTCATATGTAATTTGTAAAATAATAAAATAATTTTAAATAATGAAATGTGATATACTAGTAATTATTATTATCACTATTATTATTAATATTTATTAATGTATTTGCTATCGGCGTTGAGTTTATTATAATGCAATAGTATTTTTTAAATTATCATCAATTTCAAATGTTAAAATTTGTATTTTACTTTATATCACTAAATTTATATTAATTTATCATATACTATTAGTATTACGGAGTACTCCTATTATTTAATTATTAGTGCAAAACGTGACACACACTTTAGACCTGTACAATAAAAAGAATTTAAATATTTAATTATAATACTCCTATTATTTAATTATTAGTGCAAAAAGTGACACACACTTACGGAGTATTATACTACATGTCTACATTTACTTAATATTGTTAATTTTTATTATAAATAAAAATATGAGTAAATAAGAGTGATAAGTATAAAGGGATCGAAAGTTGAGGAAATTATTGATGGAATAATTAAGGCCAGGGGTAGAATAGTCTTGAGAATTTTGATTCTTTCTAAGTGCATTAAATTTAACTGAAAAATCTAATTATGGCTGGCCATAATGTGGCCATTTAGCATCACTCTTCGACAAATTAATGAAAATGGCATCCTACTCGCTCGCCCATCCGGAACAACTTAATCCCTCCACGTACATAAACTTCGCCATGTTGGAGTGAATGACATACAATTGGCAAGTCTGGCACAAAAAGAAGAAAAAAAGAATTGGACGAATTGCGCTTAGGGTTGTTGCTGTGGAGACATGGAGACACGTGGCATTTAAAAAAAGTCATTTGAAAAATAAGGTTTTAATAAAAGGGTAAATTGTCAAATAAATTAGAATAAAGGCCAAAATTGGTCCTGAACACATGATAATTTTACGTTTTTTTTCCTAAACATTATCTTTTGGATTTTTTGGTCCCTGAACATATGTAAATTTGATCATTTTGGTCCTGAACATAGAGAAATATGATCATTTTGGTCATCCGTCAATATTTCCGTTAAAAAACTAACGGTCAACGGGTTTAATCCAGATTTTGACCAAATTAAATTTTTAATTCTGAATTATTACTCCCTAATTAATTTCCTAATTATTTTAATAAATATTTAATTAAAATCAGAAATAAATAATATTAAAAAAAATAGAAATCCTCTTCTTCTCCGTCCACTGCGACTCCTCCTTCTCCGGCGACCACCGCAAGCTGAGCACCAAATTCTCTGCCGAGATCATCCTTTGCAACAAGCAGCTCGGCCTCCACGAGTACAAATTCCTCCTCAAGACCATCGTCAGCTCCGACATCGGCGAGGAGACTTACGCCCCCCAGATGGTCTTCGACGGTCGCGAGTCCCCCCCCCCCTTCGACGGCCTCCTCGAGATGGACGAGCTCTTCCCCGACAACATCCCCGCCCTCCTCCGCCGCACCGCCGTCCACCCCCCCCCCCCCCCCCCCCCCCGACATCGACCTCCTCGTCGTCAACATCTCCATGCTCTCCTCCGCCCCCTCCCCCGCCGCCCGCATCATCAATTTATACAATCTGAGACACGACGTGAAGGTCTACAACCTCGTCGGGATGGGCTGCAGCGCCTCCACCATCGCCATCAACATCGTCGAAAACATCTTCAAAATGCAACCAAATTCAACAGCAATGATCGTCACATCCAAATCCCTCAACCCCAACTGGTACATGGGAAACGACAGCTCTAAAATGCTTGCAAACTGCCTCTTCCGCACCGGCGGATGCGCCCTCATCCTCACCAACAAGCCGGCTCTATCGAAAAAGGCGATGTTCAAGCTGAGGACCCTCGTCCGGACCCAATCGGGCTTGAGCTCAACGGTCTTCTCGGCGTCGGAAAGAGCTTCGATGAATTGGTGGAGGGAAGCGTAGGCGGCGGAGAGGTTGGAGTAGAGGACGTAGTTGGAGGGGGAGAGGTTGCCGGTGGAGAAGGCGGCGTTGCTTTGGCTTCGTCGGCCATAATTTAGATGATTTTAAATGAATATTTATTAAAATAATTAGGGAATAATTAGAGAATTAATTAGGGAGTAAAAATCAGAATTAAAAGTTTAATTTGGTCAAAATCGGGATTAAACTCGTTGACTGTTAGTTTTTAACGGAAATATTGACGGAGGACCAAAATGATCAAATTTTCATATGTTCAGAACCAAAAAATCCAAAAGATAATGTTTAGGACCAAAAACGTAAAATTTCCATATGTTCAGGACCAATTTTGGCCTTTACTCAATAAATTATGAACGATTGTCAAATTTTGATATAGAGCAATAAAATACATAATTTTCGTCGAACGGCTACTCATTGCCAAATTTCGCACAAATGTGTTCGATTAGATTTCCGTGGAGTTGGATGTGGGCGTTGTTGGCCTTTGTGTCCGCTTAAGTATTGACCCTCCATGCCAGGGGGGCAATTCTTTCCAATGACGGACCCAGAAAATCCAATTTGTGGGATCGAAAACTAATTAATAAATATAATATAATATTTAAATAATTATTATATATATTAGTAAAATTTGAATATTGCATTATTTTTCGTTTGGCAAGGTATTTAATACTCCCTCCGTCATTAAATGTCTCATTTTTCTTTTTCATCTATCCGCGAATAAATGTTCTATTCCACTTTTACTATATTTGGTAAGTAGACTCTACATTTCACTAACTAATTCAACTTACATTTTATTATAAAACTAATATATAAAAATAGGCTCCATATTCTAATAATTTTTCTACCCACTTTACCACATAAAGTCAAATAATTTCTTAAAAATCCGTATCGGTCAAATATGGGACATTTATTCATAGACGGGGGGATTAAATGCGAGTAACATATTTTTTAAAATAGAAAAGACACATAAAAAACTTTATAAATTTTAGTTTTTAGACTGTTACTAAATTTTTTTAATGTTCCATGGATCATTTATATTATCTAAAATATGTCTTAGCTAACGTCTAAGTTTACTAGTATTTAGTTTTATTTGTAATTTTACAAATATTATTGTTATTTGCAACTACAAATAAAAATTTAACACAAAATCAATCATACTTATTTAGTTGTAATTGACTATTTTTAAAATATTTTATACCAATTTACTTAAGACTCTAATGATAAAATACAATTTAAACTAATCAAGCACATCTTATCTTATTAATTAAATTTACACTTAAACAAAGAAATAAAATAACGCTGCATTAATTAATATAATAGTGTATTATGAAATGTAGTATACCATGCATGAGGTGATCCCTTCCGTATTTGAACTACCTAGGTTTACTAAAACAAAATTAGAGCATTGCGCTGCCACTCTTCTTTCTCCATTATCGTCACGTCTCTTCTTTTTCAAACTTTTCAAGAAGCTTATTCTTCTAATTCTCTTCCTCTTCTCTCTTCCATGTCGATGAAGCAGCCATAGCATGGGGTCGGAGCCGGAGCAGCCCTGGATCGACGGCCTATTCTGAAAGGTTCTCGGAGGTATTCACAGACCAGCAGTGGGGTCGGCCGACCCCACCTGGGTCCGTCAGTGATTCTTCCATCGCCAATGCACGTCAATGCTGCCAAGCATCCGCGACAGTCGTGGCATACTTCGTGAAGAAAGAAGCAATTGATGGCAATCGTTGGTGGTGAGCTTTCGAAGGTATTCTGCACCGAAGACTTCACGAACGCCTTTACAAAACTTTTTCAAGCATTCACGTCCAGTTGTTTCCGCAACATTCAAGTATTCGTTGAACATATCTGACGTTTGCCCCATAGCAACTTGTCGGATGGGGCACGTACATAAAGTTGTACGACTTTGCAACTGGTTGCGTCGGGTCGTTCTTGGAAGAATTCGTCATGAGCCGCGCAATGTATTTACAATGCGCAAAAACAAGGTCTTGTTCGTGCCAAAACAGTGTCGGAAGTAATCCTCCGGGAACCGTGGTTCGTCGCAAAAATAATCACGAACAAGCCTTGCGTCGGCTCCCTCCCGATCACGGGGTATGTAGCACTGGGGTCTCCGAGGCGGCAAGGTTGACGTAGTATTGTTGATACTCCATCCGTCTCAGTTTAAGAGTAAGATTTAGTTATGACACGGGTTTTAAGAAGTTGGTGGAGTGTGTAATAATTGAAGTGGGGTAGTGGTTGTTGGAATGTGTAATAATTGAAGTGAGGTAGTGGAAAGTGTGTAACCCTTTTGACTTTTTGTATGTTTAAGAGTAATGACATTTGAGTGTAAATTTGATGAATAATGAGGTTAAATTTTATGTCTAAATATGGTAGATTCTAAATGTGACTCTTGAACTGAGACGGACTTAAATGATAAAATGTAACTCTTAAATTGGGACGGAGGGAGTAATATTCGTGCTGTTTTTGCTCCGCTTGTGCAATCAACCGAGCAATTCCATTCGGATCAATTTCTTCAACTGATGCAAATTAGTATGTTTAGACTTTAGAGATCAGAAAGAATGAGGAATAACGTTGTTTGATTATAAAAAATGGCTGATGAAGAAGTAATTTATAGATGATTTATGGATGAATTGCATGTTAAAAATGATACTATATCCGTCCCAACTAAGTTGAGACACAACTTTTGGGCACAGAGATTAAGAAATTGTAGCAAAAAGTAGGAGGGAGGAATAAAATAGAAAAGATAAAGAGAGAGTAAAGAATATGCTGGAATAAAGTAGGAGTGAACTTAGTTGGGACATCCCAAAGAGGAATAAGACTCAACTTAATTGGGACATCTCAAAGAGGAATATGACTCAACTTAGTTGGGACGAAGAGAATATTTTTCTAATAGAGTAGTAATATTTGGGAAAGTGAATTTTTTCTGATTTTTTTCGACGTTTTTCGATTTAAAATTTTCAATAGTTCAATACGACGTCACCGCCAACCCAGGCGCCATTCCGCCAGATCGAGCGGAACTCTCTGCGTCGGAATGGTCGTTGCACTCGCAACGCTCCTCTGATGGGGTAGCGCTCCAATGGGACGGAACAATACGCCCCATTAAGCACAATTGGTGATGCTCTTTAAGCATATACTCCATCTGTTCGCCATTAAATGTCCCATTTTTTCTTTTTCATTTGTTCGCCAATAAATGTCTCATTTTATTGTTACTATACTACTCCCTCTGTCCGCGAATAGAAGTCTCGTTTTTCTTTTTTGGTCCGTCCGCGAATAGGAGTCCCGGTTCATAATTACCATAAATGGTAAAGAGACCCCACATTCCACTAACTCCTTCCCCTCACATATCATTTAAAATTAATATATATAAGTGAGACCCTATTCCACTAACTTTCTTCCACCAACTTTTCTTAACATTTCTTAAAACTCGTGCTGGAAACAAATGAGACTCCTATTCGCGGACGGAGGGAGTATTTGGTAAGTGGACTCTATATTTCACTAAATCATTCTACTTACATTTTATTATTAAATCAATACATAAAAGTAGGTCTATGTTCTACTAATTTTTTTACCCCCTTTAATTTAAAAGGTCAAATATTTTTTAAAATTCAAAACGGTTAAATATGAGACCTTTAATTATGGACAAGTGGAGTATAAAACATTAGTTATCATTATTAAGAAAAGCAGCGCTTTTAGAGCATCTCCAATGGCGGACGTCGCCGACGTCTGACCGAACGTCCGCCGTAGTGGTGACGAAGGGTGCCCACGCCCGTCCCTAACGCCCGTCGGATGGCCTCGCCCGTCATCCCCACGGGCGGGCGGACGTCCAAGTTTTAATTTTTTTTTAAAACTCTATAAATAGGGCTCGTTGAACTTCATTTCATTCACACCACTTGTGTTGACAAGTTTCTCTCTCTAAATCTACAAATTTCATTTCTACTACAATGGAGAACAATAGGAACTCCCCCACCACGAGCGGAGGAAACACACCCACGATTCCCACCGGAACTGAGGGAAACTTTGCGGGGATGAATCCCCAAACGGCGGGGATGGCAGGGATGACTCCCCTAATGTTCTACAATATGTACCAGTGGATGAGTCAGATGGGTGGGATGATACTCGGGGCAGCGGGGATGGGTGGCATACCGCCAAATATGGCGAGGGTGGGTGGGATGATGCCTGGGGCAGTGGAGATGGGCGGTACGCCGCCAAATATGACGGTGGGTGGGTCGATGCAGCACAGGAGCCCGAGGACGCCTAGGGAATCCGTCTATCGCCCATATATAGATTTGTTGGCCGATGATTCCCCTAGTACTGTTCCGGAGACTCAGTACGCCGACATCGAGACTTTCTCTTTTGAGGAGCTGGGAGCGGAGTTGGGGCTATCGCCGATCCGTGAGACTCCCGATGAGGCGGAGCCTGCTGCAAGGGGCAGGATCAAAGGCAAAGGCAAGGCCAGGGGCCCGGTAGGGGCGGGGGTAGGGGCAAGGGCAAAGTCCCGAGCTCTTCCTCGCACACGGGGGCAGAGGAGGAGAAGGGTGAGGATGAGCCGGAGAGGAGGACAATCTGGACCGTGTGAGAAAATGTCGCGCTTGCGAAGGCCTGGATCGGTGTAGTAGAGGATCCCTATGTCGGGCCGAACTAGTATGTTGACTGATTGTGGCTTCGCATTAGTGAGGCCTACCTCATATGCAAACCGTCTGGGGCGAAGCCTCACACTTCCGAGCAATGCCGGAAACAGTGGCTTCGGTTGAGGCCTAAGCTTAGTCGTTTTGCCGCCCTCTACCAAAACAACATGCGCATGGCAACCAGCGGCATGTCTGAGGATGATGTGAAGAAACGAGCCTTGGCCCAGTACCCCGACAAAGAATTGAAGTTCAAAGATTTTGACCAATGGGAGGCCTTTCTCGTGGTCAGGGATTAGCAAAAGTTTGCTGTGGGTGTCGAATCGGGCTGGAAGCGGACGAAGATCAACTCTTCCGGTCACGATCAGACTCTCGCCGTCGTCGTCGCCCGATGGGGCAAAAGGCTGCGCAGCGGATGGCGAGGGGAAGTGGCAGCGGCAGCGGGTCCTACGAGGTCGAATCGGAGGCCCCAGAAGGCCCAGGTAACGACCGTCTCGTCCGCGCGCAGCTAACGAAGACCCTGATGCAGAGCACGAGTAAGTGGTTTAGCACGCACGATCTTGTGTACAAAAGGCTGTGCAAGGATGTGGTCGATGCATGTCGGCGCGATTCAGGAATGCCACCCATTGATGATTATGACGTCGAGATTGGGGGCGGGGACGTCGGAGGCGGTAGCGGCACGGGCGACGAGGACGGGGACGAGGACGAGGAGGAGTGAGAGCCGAGGATTGTATTTCTCGACTTTTTATGATTATGTAATTTTTAGGTATTATGTAATTTTTTTTTAATTATGTAATTTTTTTTTAAGTATTATGTAATTTTTTTAATGAAGTATTCGAATTTTCCCGTATTCCGTGTCGACATTTTAATTCTGTAAATTTTAAGTCCGTAAATTGAATAATTGCGGAAAGTCCTAGTGGGAAATCCTAGTGCATGGGAAGTCCTAGTGATGTGACAGTTGAATGGGAAGGGTTAGTGATGACGTGACAGAAAGTCTTTGTGGGAAGTCCTAGTGGAAGGGGCCACCAGAGACGCTCTTAGATAAAAAAATACAGGAGTTTATTGACTTGTTCCGCTTTCTGAGTTATCCTCAAACTTGTAGACTTCATCTACGAAACTGATCTGGGAGAGAGAGAGAGAGATGATTCTTCCTCACGCCCAATTTCTAAGCTCCCCGCCCCCAATTCTGATTCTCCCCAAAACCCAATTTCTCAAACCTTGCGTTTCGCTCCCTGCACCACACTCCTTTCCAAGGGCATTAAATATCAACCGATCTGCCTTGAAATGCAGAGCCGCTAGCCTAGTTTCAGAGCCTCCGCAATTGGAGTTGAGCGACAACAATCGAAGGCCTTTCCCAGCTGAAGTTACAAGAACCGTTCTCGAACTATCGACCGTCGGTACTCTTTCCACTCTCAGTCAAGACGACGGCTCTCCTTTGGGCTTCGGCGTTCGCTTTGCTCTCGATTTCAATGGAACTCCCATCTTGTGTTTGAACCATGGATTTTCGGCTGACACGAAGAGGGCCTGCAGTCTTCATGTTAAGGTTCGTGGGTTTTGCCTAAAGGTTCAATCTTGATTATCAATATTTATATACTCTTCTTCATTGGTTTGAATTGATATGTACCAGTTGGAGCAATGCGGAGTGCGGACGCCTCAGTGTACAATTGTTGGTAATCTTAATAAACCCGTTGATGCGATTGCTTTGAAGGTAGGGAGGCTTGGATTTTCTGTTTTCCCCATTTCTTTACATTTTATGTCTACTTATTGGATAATGTTGATTATTGCTGTCTGAAATTAGCTTTTGTAATTTGTTGCCAATATCCTCAACTCCATGATCTCATCTTTAGAAATCAGTATCCCAACATCTATACCACAAAAGGATTAATAATTGGCATCGAACTCTCATTTGGTTTTCTGAATTCCTTGTATATAGAAACTCTGTTCAGTGTGGAAGAAGCGGTTTAATGATGAAGTGGAAGAAAGCTCCATATATGTCATTGAAGTTGAACGAGTACTTCAGATAGAAGATTATGGTGAGGTATGGCTTATATTCAATGTTGAAGAATATTTATTGTCCAAGGACTTGTGGATAGCTTCTTGAGGATGACTTGATATCGATGAAACACAACAGGATGGTGTTTGGGTAAGCTCATCGGAATATGTATCGGCTGAACCAGATCCACTTCGAAACTCTGCAGAGAAGATAGTGGATGAGATTAATACTAACAATAGAGAAGATGTTCTTCGCTTCTGCAACATTTATGCAGACTTAGATTTCCAGGTGCACACTGGCTATCTTTCACTTTTGCAGTGCAGTCCTATTTGAAATTGATGATGTGTGCCTCATCAGAGTTCTGCATGCTTTATTTGTGTTACTTACCAATCTATTGGATGAGATTTTAACACTGGTAGACAACAGGTATTACTTGAAATTTACACCGGTGGATTGAGATTTTAACACAATTGCAAGTGGTTTGCATGCATGCTTAGTTTGCAATTTTAAAATAGCTGCTTGAGCCATTTAGCTACACACAATAGTTGCTTAGTTTGATACTCTTAGTTTATTAGTTGTTCCAAGTTTGCATTCTGAACTTCATGTCCTTTTTTACCCTCGTCTCGACTTATTAAATTAATCGTTTTCTCAACTTATTAAATTGACGGTTTGTGTATGTTATGATTTGTGTTAGGTAGTGGACGCGAAGATGGTGTGGGTTGATCGACTAGGGTTTGATGTGCGTGTGACATCAGTGCAAAAGGATGTATATGAGGTACGGATACCTTTTCCAAGAGAAGTGGGAGACGAGAAAGGCGCAAAATCATCTTTCAATGGTATGTCTCAGCTTGCATGGGAAGTCGAAAAGAATTTCCATGCTCTCGAGTTCAAGAAGGTAAAACATGTAAAGAAAGTTGGAAATGCAGTTCAAACGTCTACAGTGTAGAGAAGTGTTCTTTTTTGATCTGTAGCTCCATCCCAGTTTCTGAAGAGTTGATCATGTTAGCATTTGCAACATTAATGTTCAAGGATTAGTGATTTCATAAATATATTGACTCTTGTTGTTCTATGTCCATGTTCATTTAAGAAACATGCACAGATAGAGGATATATGTGAGCTAGGAAAAACCGAGCGAGAGCAGTAAATGACACATAACTCCTCTTATATTGTTGTGATTTGTGTGCTTGTAATTCAGATTAAACAGTGAAATCCAGTTTTGTTTTTTCGGAGTTGGTTATGGATTTGGTTTCCTATTAATTAGATTCTTTGGAGATGAGAACCTTTTTCCATGCTGATTTGATGGCCAAGAGAGGAGATGCTCTCTGATTAATGGTAATAGGCAGAATGCAAATGGGAAAGGGATTTTGTTTCGCGATTGTAATTGTGTCATGCATGATTTTGTTACATGTGTTAACATCAAATTGCAGGGCCAATAACACGCCAGAAACCTTAACTGGGAATACTATATATATGAAGAGATGAAGTTAGAAATCCAGATATTTTACATGGCTAATGATTTTGATGATGCAATCAAGCGGCAGCAGGGGTGTAGGAGAAGTGGCTGATAGCAGCTGCATTCTTCATGCCTATCAAATCTGTGCATTTGCTGCCATCATACTTGGGTTGGAACAATAAGGCAATTAACTCCTCCATTCTCTCAGCTGTGTAGTTCACCTCATGTTCTAATCCAGGCATGAATCTCTGCAGATAGCTCTTGTAAGGCGGCACAACTGCTTCAACTATTAGGTGGCATGTCTTCCATCTCAAGGCCTTGTCACACAGTATCCATTTGGATTGCTTCTTGTACATTTCATCAAAAGCCTCACAGAATATGGTGATCCTCTTCTTCGCCACTTCCCTATTGATGGCTCTGCCTCCGGGGAACAAGGTCAATCCCTCTTCATGCAAAAGCACCACAAGCTTTTCCCAACTCTCTCTCAGGTATAATGCTGCATAGTACTCTGCGGATTCCTCATACGCCCACACCCAAGATTTCCCCATTAATTCCCCGAGCTTGTTCCCCCTTGCGCTGTTGCACAAGTACCAGTGACTGTTCATCATAAAGAGGTAGGAAAGAGCGGTGTCATTGTAACTCTGAGCCCAACTCTCCAAGTTGGTCTCTAGTGCTTTCATTCTGTTGTGAATTTCATTGGAGAGAAGCCCTTGTTCAGAACTTGCTCGGTTCCACACCTGAGATATCTCAAGAACTCGAGTCAGAATCGAGCTGTTCTCCTCCACAAGAAGTTTGTTGCAGTAGTCAGTAACGAAACAAACGATCCTTGGAACACTGCCATCTGGTGGTGGCTCAGTCTCCCTTTGTAGCTCCACTTGCGATAACAGGTCCCAGAAAATCTCACTAGCCCCATCGACAACTTTCTTAACAAGAGCTCGTGTCTTGTTTTGAATCTCTTGACAGAACTTTCCATTGAACAGCTGATTGAACTGCAAGCGTAGTTTGTCCAGAGTGGAGAAAATCTTGAGCAGACTCAAGAGCTTCATTGCTTCTTTCTTGCAGTTACAAACCGAGCTTCCAAAATCAAAGATTTCGATGAATCCACATTCAGTTGCAATCTTGGCAAAGCAATTCATCCATACATCATCATCATCATCATCTCCCAGTTTCTTGCAGAGCCTGTACTCATTCAGGAGCAGATTCCTGAGAGCAAACTCCATGTGATTATCCCACTGGTAAATGTACGTCTCTACATTTCGAACACTGTCCGTTTCAGATAACTGAATTCCCAGGTAATCCACACGCAGGGCTTGTAAAGAAGCCCGTGCTTCTGCAATCCTAACTTCTGCATAGATAGACGTGCATCTGTGGAGGCGATTGTTAGCAGCCAGGACCCGAGCAATGGCCTGCAATTCAGGTTCTGGAAATGTTGGGTGTGAGAAATCGGTTTGAGTCAAGAGACGCCTGTATTCATTCTCGAGGGTGTCAAACGCAGAAGATATAACTTCTCCATCTCGGCAAAATAGCTGGATTTCCCGCAGTATGCTGACAACTTTGGAGGCTCGAACAAGATACCAATCATCAGCAGAAGCTGCGTTGCTTGTGAGGATGTGCACCGCATCTTGGAGCCAGAGGATCAGCAATCTGCAGTTATCAGCAAGAAGCTTGAGCGCCTCCTGGAGGCGCGTGATGCTCGCAGCAGCACGAGAAGGATCAAACTGGATCGAATTCTGCAGCTCGTGCACCAGATCCAGGACTTGCAGCAGAGCTGCAGCTGGCCCGATGGCTCGATCAACATGCCCTCTAATCCCATAAACTCTACATTTGGTGGCTATGTTTTTTATGCTGCATTGCAGAGACGCCAAATTGTGGCTGGTCTGCTTCAATCTGGAGCCACTTTGATCAACTGCAATGCCTATGTTTCTTGATTTCTCAATGCTGCTCCTCAGAATTTCTCTAGCAGCAAGGAGATGATCAACTCTTTGAGATTCTTCCATGTTCAATACTAGTAGCTGAAAATGTGATGTGTTGTCATTATTACTCCTAATTAGGACATGGCATTAAAGCTGTCTTAAAAGTTTGTTTAACTTGCAACAGATGTAGATATACCAAACATGAGTGAGGATGAGAGTACCAGATTCCAACCAAACTTTACTGACAATCTAAGAAATGCAACAATTGCTGACGCAAGCCTACTATGTCTAATCCACAATTCTAACCTGCCTTACACTCCCTCGCCCTGCTGACTACTCCCTCTGTCCCTGAAAATTTGTCACCTATTTCTTTTTTCGTCCGTCTCTTAAAATTTGTCACCTTTTACTTTTATCATTTTTTTACAGTGGATCCTACATTTCACTAACTTATTCTCACTCACATTTTATTTTAAAACTAATACTCCCTTCGTCCCACCTCAAGTGATTCACATTCCTTTTTGGATTGTCCCAACTAACCTGATTCATTTCCTTTTATATGGATAAAATTAGAGATATTTAAGCATTAAATTAGACCACCTAATTACAAATCTAATTACCCCCTTATTACCATTAATTTTAATTTCAATCAAACGTCTCTCTCTTCCCACTCTCTCTCTTCCCACCTCAACCCTTCTCTCTCTATTCCAACCCCAACCCAACCCTTCTCTCTCATCTTTCTTCCATATTTTCCGGCGACCACCCCCACCCCAACCCTTCTCTCTCATCTATCTTCATATTTTCCGGCGACCACACCGAAGGTGGGTGGATAAACCCACAATCTCCCTCATTCCGGCGACCACAACGACCACACCTAGATGGGCGGGCTGAGCTACCAATTTCCAACAGAAACGGGCAGGCTGTGCCGGAATTCAAACCAGATCTGAGTTCCGGAAAAACCAGATCTGAATTCAAACTTGGAGGGGAAAGTGACGCCCATTTTTGCCGTAAATAAAGTCAAATCTGTCGCCAATCATTTCAATGTTTAATTTGAGTTTTGGAGATGCAGCTCATTTAAAAATATTGTTATCCATCATTCCATTTTTTATTTTGAGTTTTGGAGTACAGGTTGCATAAAAACAATATAGCTGAATTTAAAATATTGCACGTAATTCATCATTTCATATGATTATTTTGAGTTTTAGAGTTCTAAGTGGTGTAATTAAGTTTGGATTTATAATCGGTAAATTTAGAGCATTCAAATTTTTGAATTAAATTATTAAAATTTAAATTACTTACTATATAATTTTAAATGAACCAATATGTGGAGTACAATAATAGTATAAAAAGAATCCATCGCATCACTTAATCTACTTTATTACCAATCCCTCTTACCATACTAAACAACACTACCTAAATCCCATGCCCAAAAGAAGTGCCTCACTTGAGGTGGGACGGAGGGAGTATATAAAAGTAGGACCCACATGCCATTAACTTTTTCAACTCACTTTCTATTACATTTCTTAAAACCCGTGCCGAATCAAATGGTGACAAAATTTGGGGGACGAAGGGAGTATATGATATATCTATTTTTCGGATATTACATCCGATTTTTGAAATTGCACACCATTTTTATTAAAAGAAATATGCGAAATTTTCTATATACTGCTATCATAAGAAAATAGTTACTACCTCCGTCCTTGAAAATTTATTATATTTTTTCATTTCTGTCCGTCCCCTAAAATTTTCTCATTTCACTTTTACCATTTTTGGCAGTGAACCCTATAGTTCATTAACCCATTCCTACTCACATTTTATTATACAACTAATATATAAAAGTAGGACCCAAAATCAACTAACTTTTTTAACTCACTTTCCATTACATTTCTTAAAACCCGTGCCGGATCAAAGTGGGATAAATTTTAGGGGACGAAGGTAGTATATGTTTTTATTTTGATTTGTTCATTAAAATTAATCCAAAACTCATAGTATAAATAAAAAAGGTTTCTTCTAATTTATTACTCTATTTTATTTACATTTTTCTTTTTATCCATTCTATTTTATCCACTTATTACATTTTTTTTTTCTTTTGCTCTTTTAATTTATCTATTTTTATACGACATGTTTTATCAATTTCGCATTAAAATTGCTTCATCTATCATTGTGACTAATTTTTTTGGACAGAATGAGTATAAAAGTTGCCAAAATGTTATAGTTTGGCAAGACATTATTAATTATTAGCAACAAAATCAAATAAATCGTGAGTTCACTACGTTAAGATTTGAATAAAATGCCCTTTAACTGAGAATTGGCATACTCCGTATTAAACAAGTGAGCCGGAGGCAGAGCGAGCCAGAGGCAGAGCCTGAGGTTAGTTTGTTTAGGATAGAGATGGGATAACCGACAATGAGAAGAGCTCTGACTAACAATAACATATTTAATGAAACGTGTCAATCAGTGGATTGTGATGAATACATAATATAGGAATCTGAAGCTGCAGCAAAACAAGGTTCCCTAGTCCCTACCCAAACCCACTATATGGATAGAGATTTGAAAGTGGCATTCCATTTCCTCCTCCTTCTGTCAATCATGTTTGAAGTTGGAGATGGAGATAAGGAGATCGATGCAGATATAAATATAATAGACGCAGCAAAGCGTTTGTTCTCTTCTCCCCCTTCCTGTTTGCTCCCTACAAATTTAGAGTAAACACACCACCACTTACTATTAATTACTCCATTATTGTATCAAAATTGAATTGAACTGCTGTTTGTTTGTTTCAGTTTCCGGACCGCCGGCAGCAGGGGAAATGAAGAGGCAACTGCCAGCCTTAAAGATGCAGTGCTGAAGAGCTTCCAACAGAGCACATCAACAGTCGAAGATACTGCCAAGTCTGTCGCCACAACCCTCAAACATAAGCTCAATACTATCTGAATTCCATTTTCATCATAAAAATGCCTGTTGCGTGTTGAATCAGAATACAGATTTTCCAGCAGAGTTTGATTCAGATGCAAAGCAATATTTTATTACTTGTGAAATGACTCCACATGAAACATCATGGTGCAGTCTCCTCCTCCCTTTTTGTTTCTAATAAACACTAAACACTTGAAATCGATGTTATGCTATTTAAACTATATTTGAGGCCAATAGTCTCACTTTTTTTTTTTTTTTTTTTTTTTTATTCTCAATTCCATCTTTATGAAGGGTGCAAGTAAATGTAGGCATATTACTCTTGCAGTTGCTCAATTCTTGTGACTGCCTCCTCCAAACCTAACCTCTTGTCCAGGTCCTCTTGGCAACATGCTATCCCTATCTGCAAAAGCATGTTTATCTCCAGCTGTGACCGCTTACTCGTCTCCATACTCTTGTCAAACACCATTGCACCTCTCCCTTCCGCTTCCTCTACGATACCTTTCACCCATTTCAATAAGTCTGCACCCATGTACTTGTCAACCGGCTTCCCCGTCAGCGTCTCCAGTATCAAAATCCCCAAGCACCATACGTCGGATTTCCTGCCAATCCGGCCGGTTTGGGCGTATTCAGGGCATCTGTACACCACGAGCGCTTGGCTGATCTGGCTGGGGTTGACGATGGGGCTGAGCGTGTAGTCCATGAGCAGCGCATTGTAGTTTCTATCTAGCATGACGTTGGATGACTTCAAGTGGCCGTGAGGGGCGTTTAGGCTTGGCAGCTCTGCGTGGAGATAAGCCAGCCCTCTCGCTACTCCTTTAATAGCTTTTAAGCGGCTTTCCCAGCTGAGTGGCTTCGGCCACTCCTTAGGCCGTTTTCCATCGTCGTGGAGGTGCTTCGCCAAGCTGTTATTTTGGACGAAGTCCAAAACGACTAGCTTCTCTTCTCTGCGGTATAAGTATGCTACTAAGGGCAACAGGTTGGGGTGTTTGAGTCTGCCAAGTCTTTTCATGTGTTCGTGGAAGTCTTCCTTGGTTATGTTGTTCATTTGCTTGAATCTCTTGACAACCACTGCGTCCCCGTCCACCAGCACTGCTTTGTACGATGACCCGAAGCTTCCGGATCCTAGCACTTCTGCGGATGCTCTCATCAGGTCCTGCAGGTCGAACTTTTGTCTGTCCTCCTTAACAAAGGAGAGCTTGCTCGCTTGTTGTTCGCCTCTCCCGGCCAGGGAGGGGGATGCACCTGTGAGTCCTCGTGGGGAGGGCGATGCGCCTGTAAGTCCACGTGGCGATGGGGATGCGCCTATTCTTATAGACGCTGGCCCTCCGCGCAGAGGACTCATCGTCATCTCATGCTGCCTCTGCCTCTGCTGCTCGCCTCTCCCGTCTATTGATATAGACAGTGCCCCTACCGGCAGAGGACTCATCATATCCTTCTGTTGCGGCTTTACAACATCATCGCCATCGTCATCATCTTCGAAGAGTATCCACCGGCAGAGCAGAAGCAGCAGCAGGAGGAGAAGCAAAATCAGCATGATGCTGAGTATGATTATGGCTATTATTGCCGGAGAAACAGATGATTTTTTACGCAAACCAGGAGGAGGAGAAGGACGATGGTGAAGAATCGGCTCCAGATCCGGAGGGGGCTTCGGAAGGTTGCAGGACGGTCCGTTGGGCCCCCCGCACAAGGCTTTGTTGCCTGCACAAAGCAAATATCACAACTAACTTGGCATATGGATATTAGTTAGAAATTGATATTCATGAATCAGTAAACTGATATTTGAGTTAAAAACTACCAACTGATTTCAAACTAATATAGTTATGCGTTCAGACTTTAAGAAAAGTTCTGTCATGATTCATCTCCTATGGATGTGATATTTATAGAAATGCAACTATACCTAATTACCTGTGAAGGAGGATGGATCCAATTTGAGGAGAGATGGAGGGACGGGACCCTGCAGGTCATTGTTGGAGACGTTGAAGACCTGAAGGTTTTGCGAGTGGATAGCAGGTATAGCCCCGGAGAAGTGGTTGTTGTCGAGGCCGACCTCAACCATCCTAGGTGACGCCAGAGACCCAGGGATGGGGCCAGTGAAACTATTGTCGGAGAGATATACCTTCTTCAACGACTCCATGCCTTCAAAAGCATCATTAGCGATCTGGCCGGAGAAGTGGTTGTCCGACAAATACAGGGACATGAGGATGCCCAGTTTGCGCCAGTTGGGCATGGAGCCCTGGAAGTTATTGTTGATGAAGCTGAGCGTGCGCAGGTAAGACAGCTCGGCCAGGGAGTCCACGTCGATCTGACCTTGCAGGCCCATGTTATCGAGCTGCAGCGCCCACACGTACCCGTTGTAACAGAGTACGCCTGCCCACTTGCCTATGCATGGATTCGTCGACGGATTCCAATTTGCTAGCGACCGATCAGTATTCGTTAGGGCGGTTTTGAATCTCATCAGAGAGTCCGCTGCATTTTCGGCCAACGCCACGTGCAGTGGCAACGAGAATGCAACCACCACCATCGCCACTATATTCTCCGCATTATTCATAATCTTGAATATGTGATTTTGTTCTTCTAAAGTGATTTCAAAATGTAGCTCTACTTCAACATGAACAATAATATGATTGATTGATCATGGATTTTGTGCTCCCTTTTTTATCTGAGTCTCTGATTCTTCTACTTAAGGAAAAAATAAATTAGAGAACATATCGAATACAGTTAGTGAGGGATTTGGGAAGTGAGACACGAGGTTTCGGGAGATACTATAGGCTCACCATTCTTCTTGTTTACCATAGTTAGACTACTTACCTACTTTTTCCCTCATTTTCATTCATCAATTGTTCAAACTCACAAGTTGGAACAAAATTAGTTTGTTGTAGGTGTACTATATTTGGACTAAAAATTGTGCAATACTAGTTTTGCTGATTCTCTACCTGTACAAAATTTTCTTCTATACTATTATTTTGATTTTTAAATTGAGGCAAATTGAAAAATAGTTTTAATGTGTTATCATATCTTCCGGATCATATGATGCCTAATGGATTTAATTTTGAAACCTTTTTATCTTATAAAAAATATAGAATTAAAATGCATCCATGCTTATTGGTCATGTGCTTTTCCATTCATGCCTTGGGTTTTATTTCAAATGTAAAACCTAATCACACTTCTAGATAGCAATATCTCACTCTACTAGTTTGATCTCCTAGCTTAGTATATTTTACTTTTATATCAGTTTCTCGAAACTGAATATTGCTAAAGGGTTCAGTGGAACATATGAACAAGTGTTCAAAGCTATCATGTGACAGTAGAGGTGCCCACGGTTCCGGAATCGGCGATTACGGTTCGGATCCGTCGGTTCCGATTTTGAAAATTGCCGAACCGGAACCGAACTGCGAGGGTGTTTCGCGGTTCCGGTTCCAAAACCGCCGGTTTCACTTTTGGTTCCGAACCGACAATTTTTTACGGTTTTTTCACGGTTCCGAATCACCGGTTTTTGGCGGTTCCGGTTTGGAACCGCCCGGAACTACCGATTCCGACATGGTTTTGGTTTGAAAATTTTGAACCTGAACCGAACCACGATTTAAATATCGACGGTTTCGGTTTGGATAAATTCTCATGGTTTCGTCCGGAACCGTAACCGTCGGTCCGGTAAACCTTGGGCAGGTCTATGTGACAATTATTTATAGTAGTACTCCATTCGTCCCACAAAAGATGTCACACTTGTGGGACGGCACGAGATTTTAGGGGGTTTTGTTTTGTGTGCTAAATGGAGAGAGAGAATATAATTTTTATATTCATATGAGAGAGAACTTTTTCCAAAAAGGAAAATGTGACATCTTTTATGGGACCACTAAAAAGGAAAGTTTGATATCTTTTGAAGGACGGAGGAAGTAGTTGTTTTATTGAAGAGTGGTGAGACTCGATTTACATGTTGTGCATGAATTTTAGAAGTTTTAGTAGCTGAGGGTAGGGGTGGGGGAATATAACAAAATACTCCCTCCGTCCCACGGAAATAGGTCATTTAGGATTGACACGAGTTATAATGTGCAATTCGTAAAGTAAGAGAGAAGGAGAAAAAGTAGTTGAAATTGTGCAGTGGATGGGTAATAAAGTAAAAGAGAAGAAGAAAAATGTTGCCTAAATGGATGTGGACTATTTGTATGGGACAGGCGAAAAAGGATATATGACCTATTTTTACGGGACGAAGGGAGTACCGATTTTATCATACCAAAAAATATCAAAAATATCAAATTTTTAGTATATCGTGATTTTCGATACGGTATCATACCGTACCGAAAGGTGACGATATGAATTTTTATATGTCGCAGTATACCGACGATGTGAATTTTTATATATTGCGGTATACTGCAACTTATCGAAATTCGTATATACTGTAATCATATGTATAATTATGTTACCCCCGTCCTCCAAAAATAGAAACTTTTGGAATGGCACGGGTTTTAATGCATAATTGGTGAAGTAAGAGAGAAGAATTGGTAAAGTAAGAGAGATGAAAAGAAAATTGGTAAAGTAAGACAGGAAGAGAAAAATAGTGAAAGTAGTGTTAATGGGTTATGAGGTCCATGTCCTAAAATATAAAGATTCAAAAGTTTCAATTATTAAGGGACGACCTCAAATGGAAATAGTTTTCTGTTTTTAAAGGACGGAGATAATATAAAATATATTTAATTTGTTTTTAAATTATGATATATTTGATACATTTTTTAAATCATAATATTTAAATAATATTTTAAAATCTTAAATATTCTATTTTCATTGATGTTGAAAGTCCATTATACTGCAAATGTACAATATATCGATATTCAGTAGTACAACATAACGAAAATATGGTACTGTAACATCCCGCTTTTTCGAACCCTAAATTTTTTGACGTGGAAATTTTTGCATGAAATGCTTTTAATGCTATGATTATGTGGAATTAAATGATGAATGATTAATTGCAATGTTCTTTGTGACCTAATTGCGATATTGAGTTGAGTTTGAGTTGAATAGTCAAACTTGTTGAAAATATGACGTGGCTATTGAATAGTCAACACGGTGGAAAATTTGACGTGGCCGTGGAATGGTCAAAGTCGTTGGAAAATGTGAAGTGGAGGTGGAAATTCGAATATGTGAATATTTTGATGCGGGGGAAAATAATATTGTGGTGAATTATTTTCCTAAGGGATGAGTGAGAATTAAATAGGAGCACTATTTAATTATGTGGAATTTTCGACCCCTCCTATTTATTGGAAAGAAATCCTATTTTTCTTGGATTTAATTATTGTTTGGGATAATTATCCAAATTAAATCCAAAGTCCGGATATTCCTATTTATTCCATGAAGAATTCAAAACCCCTATTATTTCTTGGAGATTTTCGAAAATCTCATTATGGGAGAAGAGATTATTTTATTCTATTATTTGATCCCTTGTTTATTCTCTTCCATAAATAAATTCAAATATCCTAGCATATCTTGCCAAATCTAAGGAGATCTTACCATATCCTAATTTAAATAGGATTTTTATTAAATCCCTTTTGAGGAATTGAAACTACACGCCACTTTCCATATATTTTGGGGAGATTTATTATTATTTTTCTTGCTCCGTGATATTTTATTCTACTTCGTAAAATATCAAATCATATGCTAACAAATAGCATAGAAATTCGAAATTTCCTATTTTTCCTCTTCAAATTTTCGGCCACTTCAACAAACAAATCTACTCCAAATCTTTTATTATTTAATTGTTAGATTATATCTTAACCTCTATAAATATGAGAGAAATCCTAAACCCTAGCACTACAGAAAAATCACCCCCCCCCTCTACTTCACGTCACTCTCTCTTTCTCCCCACTCTCTCAAATTTTTCTTCTACTTTCTCCATTATTTCTTCATCTTGTGTGAAGAATTGAAGCTGAAATTCAAGAATTCGTTGAAGAATCAAGATCCTACTTGTTTTCTACCGATTGTTCTATTGAAAAGGTATTTTTATTTTTGATCTTCTCTTCTTCTACCGATCAATCGGTGTTCTTGAGTCCATGTTCTTGAGTCCACATGCATTTAGATCGAGTGAAGGGGAATTAATCGATGAATTTGGATACATGTGTGGGTGTGTGACCGTGTGTGTATGTGTTGTGACCGTGTGTGTGTGTGCACGCCTCGGTAGGCGTGCACATGTGTGGTGTGTGTGTGCGTGTGTTGTGTGTGGAAAACACTCATGCGTGACACGATTTGATGTTAAATCTAGAGTTGTGGTGTGAATAAAAACGATATGATAATCGTACTTTGATTTTGAATGGGAATATTGAAAATAATCGATGGGAAAAGGGAAACGTGAGAGCATGCATGATTTTGATCCATGATTGAGACTTATTTGAAATACATGAACTAAAGGTGATAGTTCGCGTTCCCGGTGTGATAACAAGAAGAAGCACGTATTTGAAATCGAAGGAAATCGAGGTGGGCTTTATTCTTAAACTCTTCTATGTTGCAAATTTATGATATTGGAGAAATAAGGGTGGATTAAACTGTTATGCCATGCCTATGATTATTTTGGATATTGTGTGTGCCTGATGCCTAGTTTGCGAGTGCGCTCCATTAGGCTATAGGGCTATATAAACGAATTCGGGTCTGAGTAGGGCCGCAAACCCTATCAGGCTAGTGTACACGAGAGATCGGGAGCCGTCCTTGCTAGTCGGCCGATCTCGTGGGCGAAAGTGTGGCCACACTTCGTCGCACCATATGAATTGTTGATTGATGAGAAAATGAGAGGTATTATTTGACTGGCCAGTCCATGAAATATTTTGTGATACTCGATGCTATCTTTCAAATTAAATGCTAAACATCGAGCTCACTATGGTAAGGGTGGCATAACTATAAAATGTTTTGGCACGAGTCCACTGAGTATGCTTAAAATACTCAGCCCTGCATGTGTTTTCCCTATGTGCAGGTTGAGCGGCGATGGGCGGTCGGTTGTGTTGAGGCAGTTGAATCGAATAATATGGATGGTTGAAATTTTGAGTGTAGTCGTGTCTTCATACATGGCTTCGCTTTCTCTTGGAAATGCTTCCGCTGAACTTTTGGGAAAACTTATTATCTTTGGTTGTTTTGAACTTATTTCTTTGATTTGGAATATGGTGAATTATTGCGTTTTGTTGGAGCTACAATAAACCTTTGACTTTTGAGCTTAGCCTATGTTAGCTATTAAATCTTGTTTTTCGTATTTAAAGCCTTTGACTTATTGCCTTGATCTTCATTAAACACTTGGTCAAATATCTTTAAATGAAACCCTAGTCTACATTCTTGTCGCCTTAAGTTCGCCTAGTTAACAGTCGCCGTATTTATTATACCCTAGAAATGACGGGCTGTTACAGGTAAAAATGTGTCTTTTTCTCATATTGAATTTTCGGTAAAAGTATGTCGTATAGTGATTTTGGTAAGGTAAAAACTCAATTGCATTTTGTGGTTTGTCGGCATCGAGTCTCCATTCCATAAATGGTAACGAACTCCCTTGTACGACATCGGGTCCCCATTCCATTTAATCAACATCAACGTGCATTATTTAATGGAAATTCATCATTTTTATCCGTAGGTAGAGGTACCCAAGGTTTCCGGTTCTGGCAGTTAACCGCGAAACGGTTACGGTTTCGAACCGACACCGTGAGAATTTATCTGAACCAAACTGTCGAATTTAGAACAATGGTTTGGTTAAAGTTTGAAAATTTTTGAACCGAAACCGTGCCATAATCGCAAAGGAAAACCGTGAAACCAAGCTAGGCCGCAAAAAACATAAAAAACCAGATGTTCGGAATCATAAAAAATCATCGGAAACTGCCTGTTCGGAATCAAAACCGAAACTGGCGGTTTTAGAACCAGAACTGTAATCGCAAAACACCTCGAGGTTAGGTTCCGGTGCGGCAATTTCCAAAAATCGGAACCGGTGTTTCCAAACCGTAACCGCTGGTTCTGGAACCGTTGGCACCTCTACCTATAGGTACCTTCAGTCCATATGGTCGATTCACCGTGTCCCTTAAAATACGAGAATTGCCCGTTGAAACTTCCCAACCGAGCAACATGTATGTAAAACGCATGTATCGATCACACTCAGCTCAAGTATTAGTCGTGATCTGTCCCTTCCTATTCCGAAACATGGGCTTGTATTCGTTTGGGACGTGTACATTGATGTAAGTTACATCAAGAGCACCCAAACACCCCAAGACGCAAAAAAGTACAAAGTTATTTTATGACGTACATCACCAAAAATTGTATTTGAATATAACCAAACAAATGAGAAACATAATACGTGCCTTAAAATGTTTCCACCTCCAATCAACGCAACCTTCTTTGATTGGTTTGGGTTTCACTATGAACAAAGAATGCATTTTCAATATGGCTTCCATGAGCTCATGCACGTACCGTGAAACGGTATCTCCTGACCTCCAAAAATCAAAACTGACAATTAGGTTTCTCTTATGATGCGCAACTCTACAATGCCAACAAACCGTCTTTCACGCAAAACACCCAACTCTCGAAACAATCAACAAAGTCTCTCGAACGTATTACGGTACATCCTGAAATTTACTAGGCAATCTGTAACTCTAACAAGCCGGTTTAGGTGGTCAATTTGAGTCGGAATCCTATTTAGAATGCTATATGGGAACACTGCTTGTAGTTCTCTTCTTTTTTATTGTCGTAATCAGATTAGGATGAGGTGTGGTAAAGCCATGCGTGCAACAAGGTATTTTTGCATTATGTATTCCAATGTATTATGCATCACATACTTGTCAAGTTTGTTAGCACGATTCTTGCCAACACTATTCATATCAGTTGGGAACAGGTACAGAACTGACACGGAGAATATAATTTTCATAGGTGAACAAAATGATGGTACTACCTCCGTCCCTCAAATTTTGACACACTTTGACCCGGCACGGGTTTTAAGAAATGTAATGGAAAGTGAGTTAAAAAGGTTGGTGGGATGTGGGTTCTACTTTTAAAGTACTCACTCCGTCCCATAAATATGAAACGTTTGCTTTTCGGCACAAGATTTTATGTAGTGTTATTTTGTGAGTTAAAGAAGAGAGAGTAAAGTAAGAGAGAGGGAAAAATAGAGATAAAATTATTTCTATTTTAAGAAACGTTTCATTTTTAATGAGACAACCCAAAAAGGAAAACGTTTCATTTCTAGTAGGACATAAGGAGTATTAGTTTTATAATAAAATGTGAGTAGGAATGAGTTAGTGGAATATGGGGTCCACTACAAAAAATGGTAAAAAGTGAAGTGTGTCAAATTTTTAGGGACGAACGGAAATAGTAAACTGTGTCAAAATTTGGGGATGGAGATAGTATTATATTATGTATGCAAATATTACAGACAAAATTAAGTTGTGCTAACAAAAATATTGTAAAGTCACTTGAACAATCCCATTGTTGTTTGGCAGCAATTGTATTGTTCTGCAGAAATAAGTCTCAACTAGAATAATTGGTAAGTAAGAAGAATCTAGTAATTTGTTTTGCACACAAAATCCAGACCCAAATCTGATTTTTATGAACTCAATCGATCGATTTGGGTAACGGAAAGAATAAAAAAATCCGATTTTTAACACAGAAATTTATAAACAAATCCGATTTTTATGACTTCAATCGATCAATTTGGGTAAGAGAAGAACAAAACCAAGTCCAATTTTATGACTTCAATCGACCGATTTGGGTCAAAGAAAGAACAAAAAAATCAAATCTTTTGACTTCAATTGACTGATTTGGGTTAGAGAAATTTCTAAACAAATCCAAATTGTACGACTTCAATCGATTGATTTGGGTAAGAGAAATAACAAAACAAATAAAAATATGTTATGAACTATCAATTTGTGAGTGGATTGCATTATTTGATAG
The DNA here is from genome assembly GCF_029641045.1 of Salvia hispanica. Classification (NCBI taxonomy): domain Eukaryota; kingdom Viridiplantae; phylum Streptophyta; class Magnoliopsida; order Lamiales; family Lamiaceae; genus Salvia; species Salvia hispanica. The sequence goes on along the minus strand of NC_142696.1, from coordinate 17,135,634 downwards.
AGGACACACCTTTAAGACCGGATCAACACCGACCGACGTGTTGGGGCTGCCGATAAGTACAACCTTCGTCCTCGCCGTTGGATTTTGAGTGCGATTGCAATTTGTCAGCTATTTCAAGCGACGAATGCAGTGTTCGCGTTGTCGAACTCTTGCCTTGCAATGTTCCCCAATTTTGGAGAAGGGCATTATTCTGTGTACGAAGGTGGGGTAGAGTAGTCATTGCAATCTGATTTCAGAATATTGTTATTAATGTTGACATGTATCGCACCATTTTTTGGAGATAAATAAACAATCAATTACATCCTCTATTTATCGGGCCGCCCTTCATTCAACAGGCCTTGCACAAACGGTTTATAACAAATCAAACACCTGTGTCAACTAGTTACCATTTCTTAAATGGCTATTGCATATAAACCGAACGCATTCTCTTCCCTAAAAGAAAACAAATGGAAAAATTTAAAAATGGATAGAAATCAATTGTGTGATGAATATATATACTCCCTCCGTTCCATAGTAGTGGAGTCATTTTGCCATTTTGGTACGTTCTATAGTATTGGAGTAATTTCCTTTTTAGTAAAAGTCAACATATTTCTTCTCAGTTACTTTACCCTCTCTTACTTTATTCTCTCTTCATCTTTCTACCTTTTCAATATCCTACTTTATTCTTCTTTTACTTAACTCACTTGATACAATTTTTCTTAATCTCCTTGCCGAAAAGAAATGCCTCCACTACTATAGAATTGAGGGAGTATATATTAATTCCGTGTTTTTTTTATAAAAATACTATAATCCGAACGAAAAATGAAGATTATTCGCAAGCCTGTGAGTTAGATTCACGTCAAAACCTAATTGGCTGAGTAGGGGGGGGGGGCGCGTGCATGGAGGGACAACCCCGCCATCACCTGGCCGAGTAACAGATGGAGATGGAACACTTGCAATGCATCCCCATTTTGTGTTGTCTTCTAAAAAAAAGCCAAAGCTCCACGTTCTAGAAGCTCGTAATATTTTATGTTGTTATATACTCTCTCTGTCTCCCATTAATTGGAACCAATTTTCTTTTTCATCCGTTCCCAATTAATTGGCCTCCTTACTTTTTAATTTGGTAGATTAACTCATTCATTTACATTTTATATAAAATTGATGTATAAAAGTTGGATCCATATTCTACTACTCTCTCCGTCTCTGAAAATTTGTTACTTATTTCTTTTTCGTTCGTCCCTAAAAATTTATCACCTTTCACTTTTACGATTATTGGTAGCGGACCCTACATTCCACTAACTTATTCACACTCAAATTTTATTTTAAAACTAATATATAAAAGTAGGACCCACACACCACTAACTTTTTAGACCCACTTTCTATTACATTTCTTAAAACCCGTGTCGGGTCAAATGGTGCCAAATTTTAAGGGACGGAGGGAGTAACTTTTTCCACCCACTTTCTACTATATTTCTTAAAACTCGTGTCAAGTCAACCGGTGTCAATTAACGAGGGACGGAGGGAGTAATTGGTGACAAATTATTAAAAATGTTTATTTAATAAGAGTGACATCACATACCCCTAAAAAATAGCGTCATGTCAAGTCAACCAGTGTCAATTAATAAGGGACGGATGGAATAATTGGTGACAAATTATTAAAAATGTTTATTTAATAAGAGTGACACCACATACCCCTAAAAAAATAGCGTCAGGGGACCCTAACATTTAATAAAAAAATTCTCGAAGGAGTAGGACCCGTAGCCTATCGATTAGCGCTACCGCCAAACCTTGGGAACGTACACAACGTCTTTCATGTGTCGCAGTTGCGAAAGTACGTGTTCGACCCGAAACACGTGATTCATTACGAGGAAGTTGCTTTGAATCCGGATTTGACTTACGAGGAGCGACCTTAGATGATCTTGGACCGTAAAGTTCAAATCTTGAGGAACAAATCTATTGCCAGTGTAAAAGTACTATGGAGAAACCACGAATATGAGGAAGCCACGTGGGAGCTCGAGGATAAGATGATGGAACTGTACCCGGAACTCTTACCATAAAGGTACCAAATTTCGTGACGAAATTTCTTTTAAGAGTGGTAGGATGTAACATCCCGCTTTTTCGAACCCTAATTTTTGTGACGTGGAAATTTTTGCATTAAATGCTTTTAATGCTATGATTATGTGGAATTAAATGATGAATGATTAATTGCAATATTCTTTGTGACTTAATTGCGATATTGAGTTGAGTTTGAGTTGAATAGTCAAACTTGTTGAAAATTTGACGTGGCTATTGAATAGTCAACATGGTGGAAAATTTGACGTGGCCGTGGAATGGTCAAAGTCGTTGGAAAATGTGAAGTGGAGGTGGAAATTCGAATATGTGAATATTTTGATGCGGGGGAAAATAATATTGTGGTGAATTATTTTCCTAAGGGATGAGTGAGAATTAAATAGGAGCACTATTTAATTATGTGGAATTTTTGACCCTTCCTATTTATTGGAAAGAAATCCTATTTTTCTTGGATTTAATTATTGTTTGGGATAATTATCCAAATTAAATCCAAAGTCCGGATATTCCTATTTATTCCATGAAGAATTCGAAACCCCTATTATTTCTTGGAGATTTTCGAAAATCTCATTATGGGAGAAGAGATTATTTTATTCTATTATTTGATCCCTTGTTTATTCTCTTCCATAAATAAATTCAAATATCCTAGCATATCTTGCCAAATCTAAGGAGATCTTACCATAACCTAATTTAAATAGGATTTTTATTAAATCCCTTTTGAGGAATTGAAACTACACGCCACTTTCCATATATGTTGGGGAGATTTATTATTATTTTTCTTGCTCCGTGATATTTTATTCTACTTCGTAAAATATCAAATCAAATCATATGCTAACAAATAGCATAGAAATTCGAAATTCCCTATTTTTCCTCTTCAAATTTTCGGCCACTTCAACAAACAAATCTACTCCAAATCTTTTACTATTTAATTGTTGGATTATATCTTAACCTCTATAAATAGGAGAGAAATCCTAAACCCTAGCACTACAGAAAAATCACCCCCCCTCCCTCTACTTCACGTCACTCTCTCTTTCTCCCCACTCTCTCAAATTTTTCTTCTACTTTCTCCATTATTTCTTCATCTTGTGTGAAGAATCGAAGCTGAAATTCAAGAATTCGTTGAAGAATCAAGATCCGACTTATTTCTACCGATTGTTCTATTGAAAAGGTATTTTTAATTTTGATCTTCTCTTCTTCTACCGATCAATCGGTGTTCTTGAGTCCACATGCATTTAGATCGAGTGAAGGAGAATTAATCGATGAATTTGGATACATGTGTGGGTGTGTGACCGTGTGTGTATGTGTTGTGACCGTGTGTGTGTGTGTGTGGTGTGTGTGTGCGTGTGTTGTGTGTGGAAAACACTCATGCGTGACACGATTTGATGTTAAATCTAGAGTTGTGGTATGAATAAAAACGATATGATAATCGTACTTTGATTTTGAATGGGAATATTGAAAATAATCGATGGGAAAAGGGAAACGTGAGAACATGCATGATTTTGATCCATGATTGAGACTTATTTGAAATACATGAACTAAAGGTGATAGTTCGCGTTCCCGGTGTGATAACAAGAAGAAGCACGTATTTGAAATCGAAGGAAATCGAGGTGGGCTTTATTCTTAAACTCTTCTATGTTGCAAATTTATGATATTGGAGAAATAAGGGTGGATTAAACTATTATGCCATGCCTATGATTATTTTGGATATTGTGTGTGCCTGATGCCTAGTTTGCGAGTGCGATCCATTAGGCTATAGGGCTATATAAACGAATTCGGGTCTGAGTAGGGCCGCAAACCCTATCAGGCTAGTGTACACGAGAGATCGGGAGCCGTCCTTGCTAGTCGGCCGATCTCGTGGGCGAAAGTGTGGCCACACTTCGTCGCACCATATGAATTGTTGATTGATGAGAAAATGAGAGGTATTATTTGACTGGCCAGTCCATGAAATATTTTGTGATACTCGATGCTATCTTTCAAATTAAATGCTAAACCTCGAGCTCACTATGGTAAGGGTGGCATAACTATAAAATGTTTTGGCACGAGTCCACTGAGTATGCTTAAAATACTCAGCCCTGCATGTGTTTTCCCTATGTGCAGGTTGAGCGGCGATGGACGGTCGGTGGTGTTGAGGCAGTTGAATCGAATAATATGGATGGTTGAAATTTTGAGTGTAGTCGTGTCTTCATACATGGCTTCGCTTTCTCTTGGAAATGCTTCCGCTGAATTTTTGTGAAAACTTATTATCTTTGGTTGTTTTGAACTTATTTCTTTGATTTGGAATATGGTGAATTAATGCGTTTTGTTGGAGCTACAATAAACCTTTGAATTTTGAGCTTAGCCTATGTTAGCTATTAAATCTTGTTTTTCGTATTTAAAGTCGTTGACTTATTGCCTTGATCTTCATTAAACACTTGGTCAAATCTCTTTAAATGAAACCCTAGTCTACATTCTTGTCGCCTTAAGTTCGCCTAGTTAACAGTCGCCGTATTTATTATACCCTAGAAATGCCGGGCTATTACAGTTGGTATCAGAGCCTCAGTTCTTTCCGCTCTGGACCCAAGAGTCTTGTTGTCTTAAAATCCGAAATTTGGGAAATTGATTAAATAATAATCGTCGAAAGCTCAACACCACGACTCGTCTCCGCTCAACCATGAAGAATGAGGTAACCCGTATCTTTGAATATTGATTTGAATTATGAAATGTTGGAAGTTGAAGCGAATGGGAGTTGTTGTGATATTTGGAAATTTGCATTGGAGTATAAAATGATGATTCTGCACGCATGCGAAATTGCAGATTGTGATTATGCAAAACAAATGATGAATTTTATGCAAGTGATTATATGTTAAGACCGTTATGAGTTGAACGAATAAAACTCTATGGAAATTCTATATGATTTGTGATTTCGTGATTGTTCGATGAGCAACGTTATGAGTTGAACTTGAGCATGCTATGTTTAGTTGTAAATCGTGTTGTGATTGGAAAATTTGTATGATGATATCGAACTTGGAGGCATAAAAACGCTGAATGCGAGGCGAACGACTTGTGAGAACGAAATTGCGAACTACCGAAATGCGAAAAATATATATATATATATATATATATATATATATATATATATATATATATATATATATATATACAAACCATTTGCCTCGGAAATGAAATTCCGTTCATTTTCGATATGATATTATCTTCACACCTCCATCGTTCGACCCATATATATATATGTATATATAGGGAGATGATCAGAATAAGTATGTGTTTAAATCCATAAATGCAGCCCAAATCTTGACCCTATGATTAGATGATCTAATGGTCAATAATTAACCAAAAACACGGAAGGTCATAATTAAGTAGTTTTAGGTCATATTATAAGATTTGAGTTTATGTCATATTAAGATCATTTTAGGTCATGCTTTGTTAGCATGACCTAAAAATTAACTAACTATGATCTAAAAATGTCATACGTATGACTTTGTTCTACGTTTCTGTATTTAAATCTGGTCTTCATAGATCAAAACCCTATATATATATATATCCATCGTACTCTCAGCATAATTTGAAACCTCATACACTATTGATATTTTCTTCGATCCTTGTTCTGATGCTGAGATTTCTTTTGTAGATGCTTAACCGGTATTACGCACCGATGCACGACCGTTATGCGAAGAACAAGGTTTTCCCTGTCGAGACCTACCAAGACTTTGAGTGGGACGGGAAGTCTTTTCTCCTAACCTACATCACTGAATTCTACGATCGTTGGATGGATGCATACGCGTATGGAGGAGTTACCCATCACGCGGGGATCTCGAAATTGATCCACAGCCTGCCTTCTCCATGGAGTGAATGGACTGCTCAAGCTGCGTTACCGTTTACGTGGTTTAGTCCGCCCGAGTACAAGCCTCGAGGCGATATGATCGGCTTGATTGGAGTGCTACTCCCAGCCATGACAGCTGCAAGGGATGGACCGCCGCTTAGTCCCCCAGCGCACAAGTATCTGCCGGGTCAGGCCCGTCGATGGAGATATCGTCGTGATAAGGAGCCGCATGTGGATCGTGTCCCTACCAAACCCAGACTTAAGACTCGTACGTCTAACTCGTTGGTCATAAATGGGAATGTGGAGGACATGCGTGCGATAACCCCTCCGACCCCGGATGTTGGTGGATCAAGCGAGGACGAGGAACCTTATGAGGAAGGACACGATTTGGACATGGGAAATGTCGATGAGGATGAGGAACCCGAGGAGGATATGAACAATATTGACTAGGAGTGATAGTCGTGGAGAACGTTGTTTTGCTTCCCCCTGATTCACTTTTTATTTGCACTATAAATACCTGCAAGTATACAGAGTAGGTATAGTATAGCAAAAGGTTAGTACCGGGTATCGAACACGGGGAAGATGTACACAAAGTGTCTATCTTCTACTAGAACTCAATTACTATCTGGAGAAACAAGAATTTTTGGAAACTTTTGAAAACAGTAAATATTAAAAACAGTAAACAACTAAATGCAAGCAAATCACGGAGAGAAAAGTATAGAGATAAGGGGAATTCCAGGGATGTGCTTTCACTTTTATGGTTATACAAATTCCAAACTACAATACCCTAGCACAGTTAATACTTTGAAAGGACGAGTCACCTTATTTATGCTCATGCGATACAAACGTTGATTACTAACATTAGGGTTGTCAATCCTAACACGTAACTCCAAAAAGCTCCTAAGACCCTTGAAAAGTCCTCACTCTCAATTAACAGTGCCGTTTTAAAGGAAGCTAACTGTAGTGTCTACTAAGTGGATCTAACTCGCTAGAACTCTGTCACAATTATGAAGCAAGTTGTATTGAATCATACATAATTGTGTCACTCAATTATGAAGCATCATGATTAACTTAGGGAAGAAACAAAGTAAAAACAAAACGGATATTAAATAGAAAACGGAATTGTATAACCAAAGTTGCTACTAACACATCCCTAGAATCCTATGAGTTTAGTTACACATGACTGAATAAACTAAAAACATAGATTGAAGGGAAAACAATTTGAACATAAAACTAAAGCAAATAAAACCCGTAGGTTGAATCCTTGTCGTTCTTGATGTTCTTGAAATCCTTCTCCAACTCCTTGCACAATTGAAGTACTCTAGCTTTTGATCTCTATGAATGTTGCAAGTAGTCACTCTCTTTCTCTATGAATGTGTTCTTGTTGTGTGTAAACTCTCTTTGATGAAGCTTGAGGTCCTATTTATAGGGGAAGATTATTCCTCATCATAGAAGGAAAAGATCTTCAAAATTTGGTAAATCTTGGAGCAAATCTAGGGCTGGTCGGATTCGCCGCCTTTCTCCGGCGGGCCGCCGCACCTTGGCCGGCGGTCGCCGCGTTGGAGTCCAGAGACTCTGACCCTTCGGTGGCGGACCGCCACATGTCCTCCGGCGGTCGCCGGGCGAGACTCTTCTCCTAGCGTAAATTTCTGAGGCGGGCCGCCACATAGCTCTGACCGCCGGGCGCCGGCGGTCGCCGTACAACTTTGCGGCGGTCGCTGGTCGCCGTCTGACTCCAGATTTCCAGACTATGCGTTTTTACTCCCCTTTTCGACTCAAATATGCACATTTCTCACAAAACACGTCAAAATACCAAAATGTATAGAATATGCAAATAATGGACATGTAGAGTGATTTTGATAACAAAAACGGACCAAATAATGGCCTTAAAATAGTGCAAAATCCGGGCGTATCAACTCCCCCAAACTTACATTTTTGTTTGTCCTCGAACAAAACACTAAAGACACAAGAATAGACGCACGGAATGCACAAGGACTAGACGTCATAATTGCCTCAAAAGATGAAAGAATAGATTAAGCATGAATTAACACAATCAAATCAAGCAAGGCTTAATAGTGCACTTTCATTACTAACTCGTGGAACACCTTGAATTCAAGCACTCACATGTGGCAAACTTCCAAAGATGGGAAGTGTTCTTTTCTCTCACTCTCAAAGTGTATAAAGGTAAAGTGTAAATCACTCAAATCATGCATCATGCAAAGTTTACCATAGGCTTGCTCAAAGTCTAATCCCTCCTCTACTCAATGTGATTAAGCATCAAAAGTCCGAAAGGTCTTTCTTTTCGGTTGTAACGTAGGCTCTTTGGTAGGTGAGGAATATTTGGCTAAAAAGTGACTCAAATATAAAAATATCCCAAGTAGAGTTAAGATGACTCCACTTTTCTAAAACTTAAGGCACTTCTAACACTTTATTTTTCTCCTTCAATTTACTTTCAATCCTTTGATTTTATTTTCTTTTCACAACCTTTCACACATTTTTTTTTCTTTTTTTTTTCTTCTTTTTTTACACATCCTTTCTTTTTTTTTCCTAAGATCAAGCACATATTTGGAAATTTTCTCAATTTCACAACTTGTACTTTCTTAATATTAAGCACACTACTTTTTATACTTTCCTCCTTATCTCTCCAATTCCTTTACAAAAGAAGATAACAAAAACTATACTAACCCAAGGAATTGTCCCCCCATTTATTTTGGCTTCCAAAGAAAAGGCTCAAAGGCTCAAAATTGGCTCCAAAGGAAAAATTTGAGAGGGTCAAAAATTTTGGATATAAAAGTAGCTAAGAAAAGACGGCCTAACATCCTCCTAAATCAACTTAAACACTATGTAAACTTAGGCAGACTAGGAGCAAGTTCTAGAAACATATACATGCATACAGATAAATCACACAAGAAAGAATTTAAGGGTCAAATCTCACAAGGTAAAAGCACGATTCAAGGCGAACAAGCAATTGACTAATTATGCACCTTTTCACCCAACCATCATATCAAAACGTTAAGCCACACTTAAACATAGATGGAATATAATATCATTGGCAACTCGGTCTAATGTGTCCCTAAGCATGCGTGTTTCTAAGTTCTTCATGTTATGTTCATGACATGGATTCAAGAAAACATTTTTAGAACACAAAAATCTCCTACGGGTTTTTGGAAAATTAAAGCAAAAACAAACTAACAACAAAAAGAAAACCCTAAACTCACGGTCCACCACTTCATCCCCCCAAACTTATTTACAACAAAGTGTAAAATAAGTTTGTAGAGTCGGTAGGGACGTGAGTATACTACTGAAAAAAAACGTACCCTGAAAAATTTCGCGTAGAGGTTGAGCGGGGCGAAAATTCGAAGAATTTCGAAAAATCGCGCTGGAAAATTGTGCCCAGGTGGCGGTCCGTCGCAGCTGTTCGGCGGACGCCGCACGTCAAAGATGCTTTCCAGCGTTCAGGTGGCGGACCGCCGCAGAGCTTGCGGCGGTCGCCACGGAGAGGTTAGAACCTGCGAAAAATTTGCAAAGCACAAAATTAAACCAAAACCAAAAATACTTAAAATTAAAGCAAAAATTGTTAAAACAAGGAAATAAATCGTCTCAAAAATATCCAAAAACATGGTACAAATGCTCATTTAAAGTCATCGAGCTTGACTTCTTCAATCTTGAGGAGGTGGAGGGAAACGGGCGCTAAGATCCTCGAAAGCTCCAACGAGGTACGTGATATCACTCCTCATTGTCTCTCGTTCCTCTCTAGCTTCGGCGGCCATCCTTCGGAGCTCTTCATATTGTTGACGCCGATGAACGTCTTCCAAACGTTGTTGCTCCCAAAATTCTTGCTCCGCCGTGCGCCAATCGCCTTGAGCCGTCCACCCTTGGCGGTTGTAGGCATTCTCCGGTTTCCCTTTTGATCCCATTATCCTACAAAAGAAATTACACTCTTAAAAGAGCATTAACAAGTAGGAGATCAAAAGTTCCCCCAAACTGCATTCAGCCAAGTAAAAATCAAGAGATAAGAACTTATATGCAAGCTTGGGTAAAATAGCATCCTAATTTTTAGCATAATAACATTTTAAGCAAAAACAACCAAATTAGGACACAAAAAATTATCCCCCAACGTGAATTCATCCCCCATGCAGAGACGTATCAACCAAATATCCATAAAAACCAACAATCTCTACAAAATCACAAATATTGCAATTCATGGAAGTAATAATAGCCTCACAATGCTATGAACATGATTGCTACTTTTAAACTCTAAAAACCAAGAGAGAATCATCATTCACAACTTAATAATCACCAACCAAGCAAATTTTAAACCATAGAATTCAAAAATTCATACACATAATCATCCCCCATCATGAATTAAGAGATTCTACCGAACAATTCGCCCAAAATAAAGCACAATCCATGGAAGAAGTAAAGAAAAACCCAGAAATTGAGTTAGGATTCATACCTTTTTGTGGAGAGAATTTGTAGAAGAAGAGCTCTAGACTTTGAGAGAATTGAGAGAATGATAGTGTGGGTGTGTGAATTTGGTGATTTATATAGGTGGGGGTTGTGTGCAAGGAAGGAATTTGAGAAGGAATGTGAAAAGGAATGGAAAACATACCTTTTATGGTGGAAATCCCGTCTCTGGACTGCGTGTGGCGACCGCCGCGTCTCTCGTGGCGGGCCGCCACACGGGCCTTCGTAAACAGCAATCCTGGCGGGCCGCCGCGGCCCGTGCAGCGGTTACTCTGGCCCGCCCTAAGCCTGCCCTAGGCCCGATCCTTCCTGCACATGTTAACACACGTGTGGCGACCGCCGTGCTTTAAGTGCGGCGACCGCCACCAATTTTTTTTTTTTTTTTTTTTTTTTTTTTTTTTTTTTTAACCGAACATAAAAAAAAAACGAGAAAATAAAAAAAAGTAAAAGAAAATTGGGTTGCCTCCCAATAAGCGCTTTTGTTAAAGTCGTTAGCTCGACTTGAAGTGGCCCACTAGTTGGGCGGATCAATAACTCGAGTGTTGAAAATTGGCATAGGGAGCAATTTGGTCCCTAGCTTCTTCCACCATTTGTACTTCCCCTCTTTCGTTTTGATGATGTATATCTCGGGGTCCTCTTTGGGTGTTTTCTTTCTCTTCTGTTTCTTCTTCTGTGGAGCAGATGTAGAAGAATTAGCATCACCCTTTTTAGAAGAGTGTCTTACCTCTTTGACAATGTAGATAGTGGAGGTAGAAGGATCCTCCGCTTCAAAGGGATCTTTGGACTTGGTCAAGTCGGTAGCCATGACTGCTCTGCACTGTTGTTCCATTTTTGCCCGCTTTGCCTCCTCAAACTTTAGCATCTCGCTCTCGATCTTATAGGTGGATTGACCATGATTATCACTGATTGTGATCTCGCCACGACCTACATCAATCAAAGCTTTGCAAGTGGCAAGAAAATCTCTCCCTAAGATTAGAGGGACGTTCTTGTCTACTTTCATGTCAAGCACAATAAAGTCGGCAGGAAAAATAAAATCATCAACTTTAACTAAGACATCCTCAATCATACCTACAGTCTTGATGGACGAGTTATCGGCCAACCTGAGTGTTACATCTGAAGATTTGAGTGGCCCGATGTTGAGCTTTTCGTAGTACTTCAGTGGCATGAGATTGATGGACGATCCTAAGTCGCACAGTGCTTTGTCAACCTTCCCTTCTCCAATTCGGCACCTAATGATGAACTGGCCCGGATCTCTTTGCTTCACTGCCCTTTCCTTTTGGATGATCTCGCTGCAATGATGCGGTAGCTTAAGGTCGGCTTTGGTCGGCTTTTTTTTCCTCATTACCGCCTCCCTTAGTAGCTTCGCATACTTTGGTATCTCCTGCAACGATTCAAAAAGTGGAATGTTAGTATGGACTTTGCAAAACATGTTAAGGAATTGCTTGAACTGCTCTTCAAGCTTGAACTTCCTCTTTGGCTGAAAAGGGAGTACAATCCCGTTGTGCCACACAAGCTCCTGCTTAGTGGACGATTCTGCCTTCTCAGTGGCGGGCCGCTGCGGGGTGTGCGGTGGTCCGCCGGCGACTGGGCAGTCCTGCGTAGTTGACTCTGCCGTCTCAGTGGCGGGCCGCTGCGGGGTGTTCGGCGGTCCGCCGGCGACTGGGCAGTCCCCAGATTTCTGCTTTGCCACCCACTTCTTGTTAATATCATCCACTCTTGCTGCTGCCTTTGCTCTATCCTCATCTAACTTCTTCTGAATTTGCTCCATTTGAGTGGTAATATTGGTTACAGCTGCCGAGATTGTGTTCATTCCTTGCTCGAGGTTGTTTATCCTTGCTTCGACCACTCCGATCTTGGTGTCATTAATCTTCCTATCTTGCGTAATTACCTCCAAAATCTTCGTGATTCCTTGTTCATACTTGTCTTCCTTCTTCATCGGCTCAACTACTCCTCCTTTGCTAACATTAAATCCTGCATGGGGTTGCAAGTAATTATTGTTAGAATAAGAAAGATTTGGGTGCGGACGGTTCCCATTATAATTATTGAAATTACCGCCCCCCTGATTAGGGCGATAATTGTTATTGTAGTTTCTGGGACCGCCTCCTTGCACGTAGTTGATTTCTTCCACAGTTGATATGGCAGTTTCGGGTGCCTTGACCGCCACTATGGAAATTGCCGGAATTGGATCTTCCTTCCTCGAGATGTCCATTTGATCAATCCTGACTCTAAGTTCTGCTAACTCCTTAGCAAAAGAACTTTCTTCGGCCTCTTCTATAGCTGCTACTCTTCTCGTGGCATGTCTTTCCTTCGACCACCCCCGACTGTTGGTGGCGAACTCCTCGATCACCGCCATGGCATCCTCTCCTGTCTTTCTTAGAAATCCTCCATTTGCCCCTGAATCAAGCATAGCACATATTTTCTCATTAAATCCATTATAGAGGATTCCTACCTGATGGTCTATGGAAAAACCATGGTTTGGGCACTTTCGAAGAAGAGCTTTGAAACGAGCAAATGCCTCATAGAGGGGCTCGTCATGGCCTTGTGTGAACTGAAAGATCTCACTTTTGAGCTTCAAAATAGTGCCTGACGGGTAGTATTTGTTGAGGAAGGTAGCTACGATGTCCTTCCATGTGGAGACCTTTTCTGGTGGCATACACTCAAACCACTCCTTAGCAGAATCAATCAATGAGAATGGAAAAAGTCTTACCCGTATGGCATCGTCGTCGACACCATTTAATTTCAGAGTGTTTGCGATTTCCACGAATTTGGAGAGATGGCGGTTAGCATCTTCAGTCGCCCTACCTGCAAAAGGAGTTTGCTCGACCCTTTGGATAAGGGGCATGCGTAACTCAAAATTGTTAGCATCAATACGAGGGCCGTTAGGAAAAGTGATCATATTCCCATGATTGAACATGTTCATCACAGGTAATGTTTCTCTGTTCTTCTTTTCCATGGCTTCTCGGGCTGCTCTCTCCGCATCTCTCTCATCCATCAGCAACTTCACCATCTCCTGCAGCTTCTCCATATCTGTTCGGTCACCCATTGTTCCTGATCCTTTTTCACTTCTTATTATTCTACGAGTTCTTTCAAGTTCTAAATCAAGCGGCTCTAAGATGTACTTCCCAGAACGCGTTCGCATACAAAACCTGCAAGACTCGAAAACAAAAAAAAAAAAAAAAAATTAAAACAAAAAGCAATAAAAATCCCAAGAAGTAAAATTATCCGTTTGAAGATATCACTCCAAAGTGAATTGTCTTCCCCGGCAACGGCGCCAAAAACTTGATGGACTTTTTATTTGCACTATAAATACCTGCAAGTATACAGAGTAGGTATAGTATAGCAAAAGGTTAGTACCGGGTATCGAACACGGGGAAGATGTACACAAAGTGTCTATCTTCTACTAGAACTCAATTACTATCTGAAGAAACAAGAATTTTTGGAAACTTTTGAAAACAGTAAATATTAAAAACAGTAAACAACTAAATGCAAGCAAATCACGGAGAGAAAAGTATAGAGATAAGGGGAATTCCAGGGATGTGCTTTCACTTTTATGGTTATACAAATTCCAAACTACAATACCCTAGCACAGTTAATACTTTGAAAGGACGAGTCACCTAGCTTATGCTCATGCGATACAAACGTTGATTACTAACATTAGGGTTGTCAATCCTAACACGTAACTCCAAAAAGCTCCTAAGACCCTTGAAAAGTCCTCACTCTCAATTAACAGTGCCGTTTTAAAGGAAGCTAACTGTAGTGTCTACTAAGTGGATCGAACTCGCTAGAACTCTGTCACAGTTATGAAGCAAGTTGTATTGGATCATACATAATTGTGTCACTCAATTATGAAGCATCATGATTAACTTAGGGAAGAAACAAAGTAAAAACAAAACGGATATTAAATAGAAAACGGAATTGTATAACCAAAGTTGCTACTAACACATCCCTAGAATCCTATGAGTTTAGTTACACATGACTGAATAAACTAAAAACATAGATTGAAGGGAAAACAATTTGAACATAAAACTAAAGCAAATAAAACCCGTAGGTTGAATCCTTGTCGTTCTTGATGTTCTTGAAATCCTTCTCCAACTCCTTGCACAATTGAAGTACTCTAGCTTTTGATCTCTATGAATGTTGCAAGTAGTCACTCTCTTTCTCTATGAATGTGTTCTTGTTGTGTGTAAACTCTCTTTGATGAAGCTTGAGGTCCTATTTATAGGGGAAGATTATTCCTCATCATAGAAGGAAAAGATCTTCAAAATTTGGTAAATCTTGGAGCAAATCCAGGGCTGGTCGGATTCGCCGCCTTTCTCCGGCGGGCCGCCGCACCTTGGCCGGCAGTCGCCGCGTTGGAGTCCAGAGACTCTGACCCTTCGGTGGCGGACCGCCACATGTCCTCCGGCGGTCGCCGGGCGATACTCTTCTCCTAGCGTAAATTTCTGAGGCGGGCCGCCACATAGCTCTGACCGCCGGGCGCCGGCGGTCGCCGTACAACTTCGCGGCGGTCGCTGGTCGCCGTCTGACTCCAGATTCCCAGACTATGCGTTTTTACTCCCCTTTTCGGCTCAAATATGCACATTTCTCACAAAACACGTCAAAATACCAAAATGTATAGAATATGCAAATAATGGACATGTAGAGTGATTTTGATAACAAAAACGGACCAAATAATGGCCTTAAAATAGTGCAAAATCCGGGCGTATCACCCCCATATTTTGATTGTTTTGCTAAACATTTGCAGTACCTTTCTATTTCTTTTGCTCTTTTGATTTCCATTGATATTTGATACTAAGACCTCATTGAGGCAATGTTTTTTACTAATAGGCTATGGGGAGAATTTTTTTTATTACTCGCTACCTTATGATGCAATGGATTTCCATATTGTTTTTCCCATGCCATTGTGGAAAATTATCTATCACTATGTTATCATGCCATCTTATCATCACACCACTATCTTTGAATACCTTATTGCGCCCTATACTTGGCACTTGAATTGCATAAGTGCCTCTTGATTACAATTACCTTGTTGATAAGGACCAATGATTCTTTTGATACCCTATATTGCAACCAATTTTGGTGATAATAATGCTTGACACTACTTGTGAAATCCACTTATATGACGAACTTTTTGCTTGGCCATATGCACCAAAACAATTGTCCCATACACCTTGTTATACCACGCGACTGTTGTTAGAATATTGAGAATAATCCATGTATTGATAAATCAGAATGCCGCCGAGACGCCATAACCGTCAACCGACACCTCCGCCTTCGAGCGAGGAGAGTGTGACACAGTCAATTCAGACACCGCCGCCTCCCCCACCCCCGGTTAATCAGGAAATAGTGAAGCTGTTCTTGGAACAGAAACCACCTGTGTTTGATGGACTTGGAGAACCGGCCAAGGCCGAATCATGGATCCGCGCGATAGAGCGTATCTTCGCAATCTTGGGATGCAATGATAGGGAACGGATGAGTTGCGTTACTCACCAACTAATCGAGGCAGCCGACTTTTGGTAGGATACTAGAACGAAGACCCTGACGCGAGACCAAGTAGAAGCAATGACGTGGGAAGATTTCAAGACTGAATTGTACAACAAGTATGTGCCGAAGAGCTACCGGAAAGCAAAGGCATCCGAGTTCCACAATCTGACTCAAGGACGCATGACTGTGACCGAATACGATCGAGCGCTCAATAGCATGACCCGATACGCTCCTGATCAAGTCGACACTGACGAGAAGTTGTCCGACAAGTTCCGTGAGGGACTAAGGTCCGAGATAAAGATGTCGTTGGCCAGTCGAGGGAGACTCACCTATGCTAAAGCTTTGGCACTCGCGTTGGATATTGAGGCAGCAATGCCTAGAGAGAGAGCAAAGGAGAACTCTACACCGTCCTTACCCCCATCACATCACTCCCGGGAGAAGAGGAAGTGGGAGGATACTAGGAATTCCTACGACGGAAAACGGAACCAGTCGAATCAACATCGATCCCAGCACGGAGGAGGGCAACATACGTTAGCCAGAGAGGAGACTATCGACCCAGGGCACCGCAGTGCAATGTGTGCTCTAAGTACCATTTCGGAGAATGCCGATATCAGAACGTCGTCAAGTGCTACACTTGCGGAGGAAACGACCACTTCTCTAGGGAGTGTGCAAATAACAAGGTAGGATCGGGATCAAGGCAGAACGATCAAGGATCCCGTCAGCAATTGAGGGCACCGCAAAGTGAACCACGAGGAAATCGCGACCCACCGTCGCGACAGCAACAACCACCCCGCCAAAGGCTTGCTCCACAAGCGAGAGCGTACGCGTTGGAACATAAGAAGCCGAAGAAAGAGCAAGATGATCGTGAGAAAGGAAACTTGACAGGTATGGGCGAAATTCTCGATACCCCCGTTGTTGTGTTATTTGACACGGGCGCATCGCATTCATTTATATCTGAGTTATGTGTGCACACTTTGGGCTTGCCTACTAGCGAATCTGAACATAGAATGATGGTGTCCTCACCAGTAGGAGGAATGATAGAAATATCTAGAACATGCTCGAACATAGAAATTGTTATGGGAGAACTTAAGTTAGTCGCTCACGACCTGCAAGTTATGGCGATGAGAGATACCGACGTAATCCTAGGAATGGACTGGTTGGCCGCGAATTTCGCGACGATTCGATGTAAGGAGAGGAAAATATCCCTACAAGCTC
The DNA here is from genome assembly GCF_029641045.1 of Salvia hispanica. Classification (NCBI taxonomy): domain Eukaryota; kingdom Viridiplantae; phylum Streptophyta; class Magnoliopsida; order Lamiales; family Lamiaceae; genus Salvia; species Salvia hispanica. The sequence continues at coordinate 17,118,605 of NC_142696.1, read as the reverse complement.
CGGGAAAAGAACCTATCGTGTATCATGAAATCTCGATGAACCGGCGAACTGCGATAATCTCTGCGCTGCAAGCTACCGCGATGATGAGAAAGGGGCGACCTGCCTATCTCGTCTATCTTCACGGCAATGAGAATGATGAAAGAAGAGTGGAAGACGTCGCTGTTGTGCGGGAATTCTCAGATGTTTTTCCCAAAGTGTTACCTGGACCACCGCCGGATCGACAATTGGAGTTCACCATCGATCTCGAGCCGAGAGCCGCACCCGTATCCAAAGCACCATATCGAATGGCACCTAAGGAGTTGGAGGAACTCAAGATACAACTCCAGGAGCTCATGGACCTAGGTTTTGTTAGGCCTAGTGTTTCGCCGTGGGGCGCACCGGTACTTTTCGTGAAGAAGAAGGATGGGTCGATGAGAATGTGTATCGACTATAGGGAGTTGAACAAATTGACCCTTAAGAACAAGTATCCACTGCCGAGGATAGATGACTTGTTCGATCAACTTCGAGGAGCCGGAGTGTTTTCGAAAATGGACTTGAGGTCCGGATATCATCAACTAAGAATACGAAGGGAGGACATACCGAAGACTGCATTTCGCACAAGATATGGACACTACGAGTTTGTTGTGATGCCGTTCAGATTAACGAATGCCCCAACGGTATTCATGGACTTGATGAATCGAATATTCCATCCGTACTTGGATAAATTCGTCCTAGTATTTATCGATGACGTTTTAGTCTACTCGAGGAACGAGAAGGAGCACGAGGAGTATCTACGAATCGCTTTGGAGACTTTGAGAAACGAGAAGCTATACGCCAAATTCAGCAAGTGTGAATTTTGGCTGAAAGAAGTAAACTTTCTTGGACATATTGTGTCGGCGGAAGGAATCAGAGTGGACCCTGCCAAAGTTGAAGCCGTGCAACAATGGAAGTCACCATCAACACCAAACGAGATTCGGAGTTTCCTAGGCTTGGCAGGATACTACCGAAGGTTTATAGAAGGGTTCTCTAAGATAGTGAGACCAATGACGCAACAACTTAAGAAGGGAGTCAAGGTGAATTGGACCCCAGAGTGTGAAGCAAGCTTTCAACTCTTGAAGGAGAAGTTGACCACCGCGCCAGTTTTAGCTGTGCAAGAGTCTGGAGTGAACTACGTAGTCTACACTGATGCTTCGAAGGTTGGACTAGGATGCGTGTTGATGCAAAACAATAAGGTGATCGCCTACGCGTCACGACAGTTAAGACCACACGAGTTGAACTACCCAACACACGATTTGGAGTTAGCAGCAGTGGTACACGCCCTAAAGATTTGGAGGCATCATCTCTACGGAGTTCGATGTGAAATCTTTACGGACCACAAGAGCTTGAAATATTTCTTCGAGCAGAAGGACTTGAACATGAGACAACGAAGATGGCTCGAACTAGTGAAGGACTACGATTGTGGTATCAATTACCACCACGACAAAGCAAATGTGGTGGCAGATACTTTGAGCCGAAAGGACCATTCGCAACTAGCTTTCCTGACGGAAGAAGAAAGTTTGATACGAGAGTTTAGTAGATTGCGATTGGAAGTGATAAGGGCACCTGGAACTGTGGAAGGACGAATCGCCACCTTAGTGGTGGAGCCAGATTTGAAAACAAGAATCGTTGCAGCGCAACGAATGGATGCGAAACTCGAAGAGATTCGAGTGGAAGTGAGAACTAGCAAGTCGGGAAATTTTAGCGAGGAGTCCGATAATGCCCTCATGTTTGAAGGAAGACTATGCGTGCCTGACAACGAGGAACTCAAGAACGAGATCATGAGTGAAGCTCATGAGACTCTATATACTGCTCACCCTGGAAGTACAAAGATGTACCAAGACTTGAAGAAGTCATTTTGGTGGAATGGCATGAAGAGGGATTGATACAAGTAGACTAGAGCCACCGCAAGAGGAGGTGGAGGAAAGAGAGATGCCGGAGGAGATTAGCGACGTCGCCTCGCAGCCGGAGACCGACGAGCCGATCGCGCATAGGACCAGAAAGAGGAGGCAGAAACCGAAGCACTTGGAGGATTATGTTTAAGCATTTGTCGCATGTTTTGATTATTTTAAGCTTTTGAATATTTTGGACTAATTCATTTTTATATTTTAATTGAGTCAGGGCCGAAGCTATAAGGCCCAGCATCGGGTTTTCTTTGCGGTTCTTTCCCGGTGTTTAGGAAGAGTGAACCGTCTAGGTCTAGGTTTAAAAGTGTATATATAGATCTCTTATTCATGACAATAAATAAGAAATCTAATATTCACACATATTATTTTTCTCTTCTCGTTTTTTTCTAGGTTTCCTCTTGAAACCTGGCTTCTGCCGTCAAAAATCTCATCAAACAAATCACAACTTCACATTAATTGGTCTCTTGGTGATCATATCAGTTGCTGCAGAGATCTGATACGAGAACCCCTTGTATCATCTGGTGCTTTCTCTTTGAACTCAACATGACGGCGGAGACGACTACGACGGAATCTGGCGCACCGTCAACGGATTCCACGATCCAGGCTTTGGATGAGCGGATGGACAAACTGCTCGCTGCGATTAATAGCATCGGGAAGGCTGTGGTTCACAATCAGTTGGAGCAAGAACATATCAATCGGCGTTTCGAGGAGATGTGGTCGAAGTCGGATAACCAACCCAAGCATAGCGAGACGCACAAGCCGAAGTTTGGGGCGCACGACAAGCTACCGCCGGACTCGTGTTGGTGTGTTCAGTCGACGCGTCATTCGACGTCGGGAGAAAAGGAGTCTGGTTCGAGATTCCGTATGGACCCCCCACGTTTCGACGGCTCCGATCCATAGGATTGGATATTTCGTGTAGAGTTCTACTTTGATAATTATGGAGCCACGGAAGCGGAGAGGCTTCGTTATTCGGTTCCGCTTTTCGACCCACCTGCAGCGGCGTGGTTACGATTCTATTTGCTAACAACCCGAAGGTTTCTTGGTTGGAATTTTTGGCTGCGGTTCGTCACAGATTCGATTCCGGATTCTATGAAAATTATTTGGGTATCATGTCTCATCTTTAGCAGACTGGATCGGTTCTTGAGTATCAGACCGACTTTGAGAATATGATGACACATATTGCAGGCATCCCCGAGTTTACCTTGGTTGCTATCTATATTGGAGGTTTGAAACATCCCTTGCAGAAGGAGGTCTTCCTTAAACAGCCCCAAACCTTGGCCGAAGCCTGTGCGATTGCCCGGGAGCTCGCTTCATGCCATTCGGCTTACTACGAGCAGACACCACAACAGCGTCGCTCCTGGACCCGCGCGAGACCCGCTTCAATGCCACCACAGCACCGACGTCCACGCCCGCAGCGGCGTCTCCTGGCCCAGTGACATTTGCGGGTCGCCCGCACCAGCGGACAACGAATGTTTCCCCAGCTAAGGGAACAGACCCCACACTCTCCAAACTGCCGATTGTTCGCTTACCGGCAGCGCAGAAGGCGGAGCGCACCCGTTTGGGTTTATGCTGGTATTGCCCGGAAAAATGGGTAACGGGCCATGTGTGCACACACCGTTTCCTTGCATATATGGGAGATGACGATGAGGAGATGGGTGTAGTACAACGTGAAGAACCACCGGAGGAGCAGGAACCTCTTATTACAGGGGATATCTCGAGTGTTTTATCGCTCGCAGGAAGCCCCAGTCCGAACTCCTTGCGGATGACTGGCTCGATCGGCTCCACTACTGTTCAAGTTCTGATTGACACGGGTGCGACACATAATTTCATCCACCCGGCCCTCGCAGAGAAGTTAAGTCTTCAACTTGTTTCCATTTCTCCTTTTCGGGTTTATGTTGGTAATGGTGCTTCACTTATTTGTAAGGCTATGTGCCAAAATACTTCTCTCGCTTTGCAAGTGAACGTTTTTCAGGTTGATATTCATGTCCTCGACGTCCATGGCCCGGACATCATATTGGGAATGAAGTGGTTGAAGTCGCTTCGCCGGGTCCTTACTGGTTACGTCGACATGACGATGGATTTTACTTTTGGGGGGCGACCTGTGCAGTTAAAGGGTGACACGGTCCCACCTAGGGAGATGTCCTACACTAGCCTAGCAACACTGATGAGTTTCAGGAATGAGGTGGATATGTACGAGGTGACGCAGATTCAGCCCGAGGAAACGCCGCACAGCGCGGTCTCGTTCGATATTCCAGCAGACGTACCTCCGTTCGTCCGATCGGTGTTAGTCAAACACGCTGCTGTGTTCAAGGTACCGACAGGCCTGCCGCCTGCGCGGCCATTCGACCATCGTATTCACCTCACCCCAGGGTCCAAAACGATTAACGTCCGCCCTTATCGGTACCCATACTTCCAGAAGAATGAAATAGAGCGGTAGGTACGAGAGATGTTAGAACAGGGGATTGTGCAGCACAGCCACAGTCCCTTCTCGTCCCCGGTATTATTGGTCCGAAAGAAGGATGGCTCTTTTCGTTTCTGCATCGCTTACAGAGCCCTCAATGCAGCGACAGTTCCGGACCACTTTCCTATCCCGACGACCGATGAGTTGTTTGACGAGCTCGGGGCAGCACGGTAGTTCACTAAGCTTGACCTCCGCTCTGGCCAGATACGAATGCAACAAGATGACATCTTTAAGACCGCCTTCAGAACTCATGAAGGACATTATTAGTTTCTTTTAATGTCGTTTGGACTGACGAATGCCCCGTCCACCTTTCAGGCTGCGATGAATAGCATATTCCAGCCTTTCTTGCGCAAGTTTGTGATCGTCAGAAGAGACACACGCCTCTCACATTGCTCAGGTACTACACATTCTGGAATCCAATCAATTCTTTGTTAAGATGGCAAAGTGTACCTTCTGCAGCACCACAGTTGATTATTTGGGCCACTTCATCGAAAATGGGGAACTTAAGGCAGACCCTAGCAAGATCAGCGCGATGGTCGCGTGGCCTACGCCGAGCAATCAAAAATAGTTGCGTGGTTTTTTGGGACTCACAGGGTACTACAGGAGATTTATAGCTCGATATGCAATGATCGCCGCACCACTAACTGAGCTACTTAAAAAAGAGGCGTTTATATGGACAGAGGAGTCCAGCGCGAGTTTCGAGGCACTGAAGACAGCCATGACTTCTGCTCCGATCCTCCGCTTGCCTGATTTCACATTGACTTTTTATATAGAGACAGACGCGTCAGATTTTGGGGTGGGCGCTGTGTTACTTCAGGAGGGCCGCCCGATCGCTTTTTTCAGCAAGAAGCTGGGCCCGAGGCGTCGTGCAGCGTCAACCTATCACAAGGAATTGTATGCCATAGTGGAGGCAGTTCAGAAGTGGCGACAGTACTTACTTGGCCGCGAATTTGTCATCCGCAGCGACCAGAAAAGCTTGAAAGATCTTCTGCTTCAGGTTATTCAAACCCCAGATCAACAATTTTATATCCGAAAGCTGATGGGCTATAAGTTTCGGATCGAGTATAAAACCGGTGCATCTAACCGGGCAGCTGATGCACTTTCTCGCCGGGACCCGGACGTGGAGGAAACAGGGCAGCTATTCACAGCTTTCGCCCGCGACGACATTCGGGCCGAAGTGGGTTCTCTACAAGATATGGTCAAACTCCGCGACGACATTATCGCAGGGAGGGCCAAACCACTCTTCTCGCTGGCTGACGAGCTTATTTATTTTAAGCGCCGTATTGCTCTCAGCTCCGCATCACCCCTGCGAACTGAGATTCTCCGTGAGCACCACTGCTCACCTATTGCAGGTCACCCAGGCGTAGAGCGCACATTCCGTCGTGTCGCTGCTTCTTTTTATTGGTCTCGGATGCGACGAGATGTTGAGCGCTTTGTGGAGTCTTGCAAGACGTGTCAATTCACAAAGTATTCAACACAGAAACCATATGGTTTGCTCCAACCGCTGCCAATTCCCGACCGTGTTTGGGCCGATGTGTCCATGGATTTCATCACGGGTTTACCCTCGTCCCATGGTTTTACAGCCATTATGGTTGCAGTTGATAGGCTATCGAAATATGCGCATTTTGCCGCGCTTCCGCCTCGTTTGATGCTCAGCGAGTTGCGGCAACTTTTGTACACACAGTGGTCAAACACCATGGCTTTCCAGAAACGTTGGTTTCTGATCGGGACCCCATCTTTTTGGGGGAATTTTGGAGGAGGTTGTTGAAGTTGAGCGGCACAACCTTGCATTTTTCCACCGCGTACCACCCTCAATTGGATGGTCAGACGGAGGTTCGTAATAGGGGACTTGAACAATATCTACAGGCATTTACGTTCGAAAAGCCGAAGGAATGGTCAGATTTCCTACCATGGGCCGAGTTAGCACTTAACTGCAATCACCACGAGGGTCTGGGCATGACGCCTTTCCGAGCTCTTTACGGGCGCGATCCCCCGACTTTTTTTTCCAGCAGCTCCGTCGGCCAATACTCCGTCCTTGGTGGTCGACATTATCTTAGAACGTATGGAGGTCCTACGTTTACTGAAGCAGAACTTGACGAAGGCACAGCAGCGGATGCACCGTTCGGCGAATTTACATAGATGGGATATTGAGTTTGCTGTGGATGACTTGGTGCTGCTGAAACTTCGCCAATACCGCCAGCACTCAGTGGCGCGTCCTCTTGCGGCTAAGTTGGCTCGGCGTTTTTACGGTCCATTTCGGGTGCTTGAACGCATTGGTCCGGTGGCATATCGTTTGGAATTACCGGAGGGTAGCAAGATCCACAATGTCTTTCATGTCAGTTTATTGCGACCCTTTGTACATGAGTCATCGCAACTGATACCTGCAACGCTGCCTATGGATTTCTCTGCCAGTCACCCTTTGGTTCGATCGGTGCGAGTGTTGGAGCGTCGTTCGGTGTTTCGCAATGGAGTGGTTGAGGACCAAGGTCTTGTGGAATGGGATGATGGAGTGCCTGACAAACCATCTTGGGAGCCTATGGAGGTCATTTCGAAGAGATTTCCTTACCTCCTTGAGGACAAGGAGTCTCTTAAGCCCCGGGGAGTTGATACGAGTACACTAGAGCCACCGCAAGAGGAGGTGGAGGAAAAAGAGATGCCGGAGGAGATTAGCGACGTCGCCTCGCAGCCGGTGACCGACGAGCCGATCGCGCATAGGACCAGAAAGAGGAGGCAGAAACCGAAGCACTTGGAGGATTATGTTTAAGCATTTGTCGCATGTTTTGATTATTTTAAGCTTTTGAATATTTTGGACTAATTCATTTTTATATTTTAATTGAGTCAGGGCCGAAGCTATAAGGCCCGGCATCGGGTTTTCTTTGCGGTTCTTTCCCGGTGTTTAGGAAGAGTGAACCGTCTAGGTCTAGGTTTAAAAGTGTATATATAGATCTCTTATTCATGAAAATAAATAAGAAATCTAATATTCACACATATTATTTTTCTCTTCTCGTTTTTTTCTAGGTTTCCTCTTGAAACCTGGCTTCTGCCGTCAAAAATCTCATCAAACAAATCACAACTTCACATTAATTGGTCTCTTGGTGATCATCTCAGTTGCTGCAGAGATCTGATACGAGAACCCCTTGTATCAGAGATATCGCAGCATTTGTGGAGCGTTGCTTAGCCTGCCAACAGGTGAAGGTTTTACATCAACGATCATACGAAAAATTACAACCGTTGTAAATACCAGAGTGAAAGTCGGAGCACATCACCATGGATTTCGTGACGGCCTTGCCAAAGACTCTCAAAGGGAACACCGCCATTTGGGTGATTGTAGACCGACTCACCAAATGTGTGCACTTCATACCGATTCCTATAACTCATGAATCGGACGGACTAGCTCGTATCTACATAAGAGAAATCGTGCGATTGCATGGAGTCCCAGTGACGATTATGTCTGATCGTGACCCGAAGTTCACATCAAAATTTTGGATTAGTCTACAGCGCGAGCTTGGAACACGATTGAACTTTAGCACAGCGTTTCACCCACAGTCCGATGGACAATCCGAGAAGACGATACAAACTCTCGAGGATATGCTAAGAGCCGTGGTGCTCGACCGAGGCGGAAGTTGGGAGACTGCACTACCGTTGATCGAATTCGCTTACAACAACAGTTTCCAAGCAACGATTAACATGGCACCATATGAAGCACTATACGGAAGAAAGTGTAGATCAGCACTCTACTGGGATGAAGTTGGCGAACGAAGGGTACTCGGACCCGATGCAGTCGAGGAGATGATTGAAATTGTTCGACGAATTCGTGTGAGAATGAAGGAAACCCAAGACAGACAAAAGTCTTACGCTGATGTCCGACGGACCGACTTACAATTTCAAGTCGGTGATAAAGTGTTTCTCAAGGTATCCCCGTCGAAAGGGATAACGCGTTTTGGTGTTAAGGGAAAGTTGAAACCACGTTTTATCGGTCCTTATGAAATTCTCGAAGGAGTAAGACCCGTAGCCTATCTATTAGCGCTACCGCCAAACCTTGGGAACGTACACAACGTCTTTCATGTGTCTCAGTTGCGAAAGTACGTGTTCGACCCGAAACACGTGATTCATTACGAGGAAGTTGCTTTGAATCCGGATTTGACTTACGAGGAGCGACCTTAGATGATCTTGGACCGTAAAGTTCAAATCTTGAGGAACAAATCTATTGCCAGTGTAAAAGTACTATGGAGAAACCACGAATATGAGGAAGCCACGTGGGAGCTCGAGGATAAGATGATGGAACTGTACCCGGAACTCTTACCATAAAGGTACCAAATTTCGGGACGAAATTTCTTTTAAGAGTGGTAGGATGTAACATCCCGCTTTTTCGAACCCTAATTTTTGTGACGTGGAAATTTTTGCATTAAATGCTTTTAATGCTATGATTATGTGGAATTAAATGATGAATGATTAATTGCAATATTCTTTGTGACTTAATTGCGATATTGAGTTGAGTTTGAGTTGAATAGTCAAACTTGTTGAAAATTTGACGTGGCTATTGAATAGTCAACATGGTGGAAAATTTGACGTGGCCGTGGAATGGTCAAAGTCGTTGGAAAATGTGAAGTGGAGGTGGAAATTCGAATATGTGAATATTTTGATGCGGGGGAAAATAATATTGTGGTGAATTATTTTCCTAAGGGATGAGTGAGAATTAAATAGGAGCACTATTTAATTATGTGGAATTTTTGACCCTTCCTATTTATTGGAAAGAAATCCTATTTTTCTTGGATTTAATTATTGTTTGGGATAATTATCCAAATTAAATCCAAAGTCCGGATATTCCTATTTATTCCATGAAGAATTCGAAACCCCTATTATTTCTTGGAGATTTTCGAAAATCTCATTATGGGAGAAGAGATTATTTTATTCTATTATTTGATCCCTTATTTATTCTCTTCCATAAATAAATTCAAATATCCTAGCATATCTTGCCAAATCTAAGGAGATCTTACCATAACCTAATTTAAATAGGATTTTTATTAAATCCCTTTTGAGGAATTGAAACTACACGCCACTTTCCATATATGTTGGGGAGATTTATTATTATTTTTCTTGCTCCGTGATATTTTATTCTACTTCGTAAAATATCAAATCAAATCATATGCAAACAAATAGCATAGAAATTCGAAATTCCCTATTTTTCCTCTTCAAATTTTCGGCCACTTCAACAAACAAATCTACTCCAAATCTTTTACTATTTAATTGTTGGATTATATCTTAACCTCTATAAATAGGAGAGAAATCCTAAACCCTAGCACTACAGAAAAATCACCCCCCCCCCTCCCTCTACTTCACGTCACTCTCTCTTTCTCCCCACTCTCTCAAATTTTTATTCTACTTTCTCCATTATTTCTTCATCTTGTGTGAAGAATCGAAGCTGAAATTCAAGAATTCGTTGAAGAATCAAGATCCGACTTGTTTCTACCGATTGTTCTATTGAAAAGGTATTTTTAATTTTGATCTTCTCTTCTTCTACCGATCAATCGGTGTTCTTGAGTCCACATGCATTTAGATCGAGTGAAGGGGAATTAATCGATGAATTTGGATACATGTGTGGGTGTGTGACCGTGTGTGTATGTGTTGTGATCGTGTGTGTGTGTGTGTGTGTGGTGTGTGTGTGCGTGTGTTGTGTGTGGAAAACACTCATGCGTGACACGATTTGATGTTAAATCTAGAGTTGTGGTGTGAATAAAAACGATATGATAATCGTACTTTGATTTTGAATGGGAATATTGAAAATAATCGATGGGAAAAGGGAAACGTGAGAACATGCATGATTTTGATCCATGATTGAGACTTATTTGAAATACATGAACTAAAGGTGATAGTTCGCGTTCCCGGTGTGATAACAAGAAGAAGCACGTATTTGAAATCGAAGGAAATCGAGGTGGGCTTTATTCTTAAACTCTTCTATGTTGCAAATTTATGATATTGGAGAAATAAGGGTGGATTAAACTGTTATGCCATGCCTATGATTATTTTGGATATTGTGTGTGCCTGATGCCTAGTTTGCGAGTGCGCTCCATTAGGCTATAGGGCTATATAAACGAATTCGGGTCTGAGTAGGGCCGCAAACCCTATCAGGCTAGTGTACACGAGAGATCGGGAGCCGTCCTTGCTAGTCGGCCGATCTCGTGGGCGAAAGTGTGGCCACACTTCGTCGCACCATATGAATTGTTGATTGATGAGAAAATGAGAGGTATTATTTGACTGGCCAGTCCATGAAATATTTTGTGATACTCGATGCTATCTTTCAAATTAAATGCTAAACCTCGAGCTCACTATGGTAAGGGTGGCATAACTATAAAATGTTTTGGCACGAGTCCACTGAGTATGCTTAAAATACTCAGCCCTGCATGTGTTTTCCCTATGTGCAGGTTGAGCGGCGATGGGCGGTCGGTTGTGTTGAGGCAGTTGAATCGAATAATATGGATGGTTGAAATTTTGAGTGTAGTCGTGTCTTCATACATGGCTTCGCTTTCTCTTGGAAATGCTTCCGCTGAACTTTTGGGAAAACTTATTATCTTTGGTTGTTTTGAACTTATTTCTTTGATTTGGAATATGGTGAATTATTGCGTTTTGTTGGAGCTACAATAAACCTTTGACTTTTGAGCTTAGCCTATGTTAGCTATTAAATCTTGTTTTTCGTATTTAAAGCCGTTGACTTATTGCCTTGATCTTCATTAAACACTTGGTCAAATATCTTTAAATGAAACCCTAGTCTACATTCTTGTCGCCTTAAGTTCGCCTAGTTAACAGTCGTCGTATTTATTATACCCTAGAAATGACGGGCTGTTACAGGTAAAAATGTGTCTTTTTCTCATATTGAATTTTCGGTAAAAGTATGTCGTATAGTGATTTTGGTAAGGTAAAAACTCAATTGCATTTTGTGGTTTGTCGGCATCGAGTCTCCATTCCATTAAATGGTAACGAACTCCCTTGTACGACATCGGGTCCCCATTCCATTTAATCAACATCAACGTGCATTATTTAATGGAAATTCATCATTTTTATCCGTAGGTAGAGGTACCCAAGGTTTCCGGTTCTGGCAGTTAACCGCGAAACGGTTACGGTTTCGAACCGACACCGTGAGAATTTATCTGAACCAAACTGTCGAATTTAGAACAATGGTTTGGTTAAAGTTTGAAAATTTTTGAACCGAAACCGTGCCATAATCGCAAAGGAAAACCGTGAAACCAAGCTAGGCCGCAAAAAACATAAAAAACCAGATGTTCGGAATCATAAAAAATCATCGGAAACTGCCTGTTCGGAATCAAAACCGAAACTGGCGGTTTTAGAACCAGAACTGTAATCGCAAAACACCTCGAGGTTAGGTTCCGGTGCGGCAATTTCCAAAAATCGGAACCGGTGTTTCCAAACCGTAACCGCTGGTTCTGGAACCGTTGGCACCTCTACCTATAGGTACCTTCAGTCCATATGGTCGATTCACCGTGTCCCTTAAAATACGAGAATTGCCCGTTGAAACTTCCCAACCGAGCAACATGTATGTAAAACGCATGTATCGATCACACTCAGCTCAAGTATTAGTCGTGATCTGTCCCTTCCTATTCCGAAACATGGGCTTGTATTCGTTTGGGACGTGTACATTGATGTAAGTTACATCAAGAGCACCCAAACACCCCAAGACGCAAAAAAGTACAAAGTTATTTTATGACGTACATCACCAAAAATTGTATTTGAATATAACCAAACAAATGAGAAACATAATACGTGCCTTAAAATGTTTCCACCTCCAATCAACGCAACCTTCTTTGATTGGTTTGGGTTTCACTATGAACAAAGAATGCATTTTCAATATGGCTTCCATGAGCTCATGCACGTACCGTGAAACGGTATCTCCTGACCTCCAAAAATCAAAACTGACAATTAGGTTTCTCTTATGATGCGCAACTCTACAATGCCAACAAACCGTCTTTCACGCAAAACACCCAACTCTCGAAACAATCGACAAAGTCTCTCGAACGTATTACGGTACATCCTGAAATTTACTAGGCAATCTGTAACTCTAACAAGCCGGTTTAGGTGGTCAATTTGAGTCGGAATCCTATTTAGAATGCTATATGGGAACACTGCTTGTAGTTCTCTTCTTTTTTATTGTCGTAATCAGATTAGGATGAGGTGTGGTAAAGCCATGCGTGCAACAAGGTATTTTTGCATTATGTATTCCAATGTATTATGCATCACATACTTGTCAAGTTTGTCAGCACGATTCTTGCCAACATTATTCATATCAGTTGGGAACAGGTACAGAACTGACACGGAGAATATAATTTTCTTAGGTGAACAAAATGATGGTACTACCTCCGTCCCTCAAATTTTGACACACTTTGACCCGGCACGGGTTTTAAGAAATGTAATGGAAAGTGAGTTAAAAAGGTTGGTGGGATGTGGGTCCTGCTTTTAAAGTACTCACTCCGTCCCATAAATATGAAACGTTTGCTTTTCGGCACAAGATTTTATGTAGTGTTATTTTGTGAGTTAAAGAAGAGAGAGTAAAGTAAGAGAGAGGGAAAAATAGAGATAAAATTATTTCTATTTTAAGAAACGTTTCATTTTTAATGAGACAACCAAAAAGGAAAACGTTTCATTTCTAGTAGGACATAAGGAGTATTAGTTTTATAATAAAATGTGAGTAGGAATGAGTTAGTGGAATATGGGGTCCACTACAAAAAATGGTAAAAAGTGAAGTGTGTCAAATTTTTAGGGACGAACGGAAATAGTAAACTGTGTCAAAATTTGGGGATGGAGATAGTATTATATTATGTATGCAAATATTACAGACAAAATTAAGTTGTGCTAACAAAAATATTGTAAAGTCACTTGAACAATCCCATTGTTGTTTGGCAGCAATTGTATTGTTCTGCAGAAATAAGTCTCAACTAGAATAATTGGTAAGTAAGAAGAATCTAGTAATTTGTTTTGCACACAAAATCCAGACCCAAATCTGATTTTTATGAACTCAATCGATCGATTTGGGTAACGGAAAGAATAAAAAAATCCGATTTTTAACACAGAAATTTATAAACAAATCCAATTTTTATGACTTCAATCGATCAATTTGGGTAAGAGAAGAACAAAACCAAGTCCAATTTTATGACTTCAATCGACCGATTTGGGTCAAAGAAAGAACAAAAAAATCAAATCTTTTGACTTCAATTGACTGATTTGGGTTAGAGAAATTTCTAAACAAATCCAAATTGTACGACTTCAATCGATTGATTTGGGTAAGAGAAATAACAAAACAAATAAAAATATGTTATGAACTATCAATTTGTGAGTGGATTGCATTATTTGATAGAGGACACACCTTTAAGACCGGATCAACACCGACCGACGTGTTGGGGCTGCCGATAAGTACAACCTTCGTCCTCGCCGTTGGATTTTGAGTGCGATTGCAATTTGTCAGCTATTTCAAGCGACGAATGCAGTGTTCGCGTTGTCGAACTCTTGCCTTGCAATGTTCCCCAATTTTGGAGAAGGGCATTATTCTGTGTACGAAGGTGGGGTAGAGTAGTCATTGCAATCTGATTTCAGAATATTGTTATTAATGTTGACATGTATCGCACCATTTTTTGGAGATAAATAAACAATCAATTACATCCTCTATTTATCGGGCCGCCCTTCATTCAACAGGCCTTGCACAAACGGTTTATAACAAATCAAACACCTGTGTCAACTAGTTACCATTTCTTAAATGGCTATTGCATATAAACCGAACGCATTCTCTTCCCTAAAAGAAAACAAATGGAAAAATTTAAAAATGGATAGAAATCAATTGTGTGATGAATATATATACTCCCTCCGTTCCATAGTAGTGGAGTCATTTTGCCATTTTGGTACGTTCTATAGTATTGGAGTAATTTCCTTTTTAGTAAAAGTCAACATATTTCTTCTCAGTTACTTTACCCTCTCTTACTTTATTCTCTCTTCATCTTTCTACCTTTTCAATATCCTACTTTATTCTTCTTTTACTTAACTCACTTGATACAATTTTTCTTAATCTCCTTGCCAAAAAGAAATGCCTCCACTACTATAGAATTGAGGGAGTATATATTAATTCCGTGTTTTTTTTTATAAAAATACTATAATCCGAACGAAAAATGAAGATTATTCGCAAGCCTGCGAGTTAGGTTCACGTCAAAACCTAATTGGCTGAGTAGGGGGGGGGGGGGGCGCGTGCATGGAGGGACAACCCCGCCATCACCTGGCCGAGTAACAGATGGAGATGGAACACTTGCAATGCATCCCCATTTTGTGTTGTCTTCTAAAAAAAAGCCAAAGCTCCACGTTCTAGAAGCTCGTAATATTTTATGTTGTTATATACTCTCTCTGTCTCCCATTAATTGGAACCAATTTTCTTTTTCATCCGTTCCCAATTAATTGGCCTCCTTACTTTTTAATTTGGTAGATTAACTCATTCATTTACATTTTATATAAAATTGATGTATAAAAGTTGGATCCATATTCTACTACTCTCTCCGTCTCTGAAAATTTGTTACTTATTTCTTTTTCGTTCGTCCCTAAAAATTTATCACCTTTCACTTTTACGATTATTGGTAGCGGACCCTACATTCCACTAACTTATTCACACTCAAATTTTATTTTAAAACTAATATATAAAAGTAGGACCCACACACCACTAACTTTTTAGACCCACTTTCTATTACATTTCTTAAAACCCATGTCGGGTCAAATGGTTCCAAATTTTAAGGGACGGAGGGAGTAACTTTTTCCACCCACTTTCTACTATATTTCTTAAAACTCGTGTCAAGTCAACCGGTGTCAATTAACGAGGGACGGAGGGAGTAATTGGTGACAAATTATTAAAAATGTTTATTTAATAAGAGTGACATCACATACCCCTAAAAAATAGCGTCATGTCAAGTCAACCAGTGTCAATTAATAAGGGACGGATGGAATAATTGGTGACAAATTATTAAAAATGTTTATTTAATAAGAGTGACACCACATACCCCTAAAAAAATAGCGTCAGGGGACCCTAACATTTAATATAATCACGAATGCAGTGTTTTTAGTCACTTTCGGACGAAAATGCCCAAATGGCTTGAAGGGAATTTTTGGCAATCACTAAATTTGCTGACATATGAATTCTGTCACATTTCTTTTAGCAACTTCTTATATGATTTTTTAATAAGTTCTGGTACTTAATACGTGATTAAAATTTTGTCATTATTTGCAAAAAAAAACTTCTTAAATCCCTCTACTTCTAGTTAGTGGTAATAATATGTACTAGTTATAATTCATTCTAAAACAACCAAAAATATAGAAAGGTGAAGTTATTTATGCAGTAAAAAATTGAATCAATAATACACAGAATAAAAAATATTTCATATTTATTTAAATGATATAGTAATTATTTTCTTGAAAATGCTGACATTTAAATATTATTTCATTATATATCATCGAACTAATTTGTTATTCTAAGCCTAACTTTAAGAAGATTTTAAGATTGATATTTTATTGAGAATTTTAATTTAGATCAAACCAAAAAATTTTAACATCATATGAACATTCAAACCAAAAAATTTTAACATCATATGAACATCATATAAATTTGCATAGTTTTTAACATGAGTTATTTGAAAATATTCAAGTATATGCTATTAGCTTTTAGTCCTTGGAGATTTTTTTATTAATAATAGTATTTGAAATTAAGAGAATGTAATTTTATAAATTAATACTGCAAAATTAGAATATTTTCAAAAAAAACAAAATTGATCTGTAAATCAAGGTAAAAAAAAATTAGGGGAAATAGAAACTCGGAAAAATACTAAAAATGAGTTTTATAAGAAATAAAGGGTCTCATTTTGTTATTTTCATATTAATTAATGCAAATAATGATAAATTTGTATATTATAAAAAAAAAATTAGAAACGGTAAATAATGATAAATTTTTAATTACGTATAAAATACCAAAACTTATTAGGAAATTATATTAAAAAAGTTGATGACAGACATAATGGAGTGATAAAAATGTCCTTATAGGGCCTAATGATGTTTTACTCCGAAAAAATATCATTCGTGATTATATTAAACATAAGGATCCTTTAGTGCTAGTTTTTTAGTTAGGAGTTTATGGTGTCACAACTAGGGATGTCAATCTAGCTCGAAACCCATGGGTCGACCCGAATTACCAGGTAAAATCATAGGGTTAGGGCCGAAAAATCGCAACCCATATTCAAAAGCGGGCTACACAGGCTAATCCGTTCGGGTCGGCGGGTCATACGGGCTGGCCCAGGTGGGTTGCGGGTTAGCCCACGGGTTGAGCATTTAATATAAAAATATAATTAAAATTTTGGATTATATACTTATATGAAGTATATTTGGTAATATCAATATTAAATACAACACTGATATAAAGAAGTAATTATGAAATGCATGATTTCCATTTAATTGTAGTCGATTCATGTGTGCTATTAACTAAACGATATATTTATCTATTTTGTTTCAATTTTCAATAGCTATTATTTTCTTTCTCTTGATCACTTAGATAATACTTTACTATTTGCGACAATCTGCTTTTTAATAATTTAGAATATTGGATTGGATAGAAAGTAGTAATAACATATAAGATTACTATTGGCCCGAATAGCCCGTGGGTTAGCTCGAAACCCGAACATTTAGGATTAGGGCCGAAAATTTATAACCCGAAAAATTCACAGCCCGAATAACTCGCACGCAAATAGCCCGACAACCCGAGTGGATTGGCCCGAATCCGAGCGGGTTAGCCCAATTAATATCCCTAGTCACAATCCAAAACGTTTGGGACTAATGAGGCGGTCCACTTATTTAATAAAAACAAAATGGCATGATTATTGGTGATATTATTAAATAAATGAATTTGTTAACATCAATTCTTAAAAATTGTCTCCCTCACCTCCACACCGTCGCTGCTCTATTCACCGCCGTAGTATCGGCGGCCCTCACGCTGCCGCCGCGGTAAGCCTCCTTTTCACTGTTTTACCTCTGATTGTAGATTCTTCAGATTATGTGGAACAATTCTTTTCAGTTGGGCCGTTCACCCCACCCCGTTCACCGTTCTTCTCCAAACCCCAACAGTTTAACTCCCAGTCCCATTCCCATTCCACTTGCATTTAATCCCGATATGCTTGTATTTTGTTTTCATCTTCACGCAAATACTCTTCATTTCAAGTTGGTTCGTCAATATGTTCAACTCTGTATTGTCTACCACATGCTCGATTAAATGTGTGAACGAAACGGAAGTCGCCAATTTGCATAAAAAGGAGTTTGTGATTGCATTTTACACTCGCTTGTGTATTGTTTACAGCTTGCCAGAATGAAGCTGAGAGTGGTCTCCAGGAAGATTTATGACTATGTTCGAAAAGATCTGAAGGAGATAGCATTTCCATCGTCGTTGCCTGATCCGCCCCACATCAAAAAGCGCCAAAAGCTTACTTGGAAGGAGCGATACCTTGTTAGTTATCTTAATCATGATTCTCCTGTTTCAAATAATTGTTTCGTCTCATTTATTGGAATGCAATGGAATGAAAATCCTATTTGATTGCATAAACAAGATGAAACCTACCATCTTTATTGATACTTGTATATGTGGAGATGCTAAGGTGTTGAAGGAAGCATCTAGACTGTATGCTGCAAGCTGGGTCAGGGATATTGGTCCAGAACTCAGGCCAAATGAATACAAACAGAAACTGGAGAATGAAAATATCCTCAATGGTGAAAAAGGGACGTCGAAAGAGAAGGAACCGTCAACTCTAGAGGATCTTGGTAAGGGGTATTGCCTATTATTTTCAGGAAAATGTGCAACTCTAATCTGAAAGTTAGAAAAAGAAGAGGAAAGATGAATTTGCATATGGAAGAGACTTAAAAAAGATTTCTCCATGTCCACGTCCTCAACTTTGTTAGAGTATTAGAGATTATCACTTCAGGCATCCATTGCTTAATATATTTAGACTATAAATTATTAAAATTGATGCAAAATCTGCACCCAGGCCCTTGTGTAATTGCACTCCATTATAAGTAGTGATATTTTATTAACTTGCAAGTATTGATATGCATTAAAATAGTTGTTTGTTAGCATGGTTGTTTAATAAGAGGAACAAGATCATACTTGTATGACAGAATTATGTGCTCTGTTTATTGATGATTAATGATTATGGTTTGGTTTGGTTTGGTTTTGTTTTGTATGCACTATATAGCTGTGGCTGCAAGAGGAGGAATGGAGACGTTAAGACCTGCTCTGCAACGAGTTTACATGACCAGAGCTTCTGCTTATAGAGATGCACTTAAAAGTTTTATCGAGGGTTATCAAGAGGGTATACAACAAGTTATGGAGAAGAAGGAAGATTCTAAAAATCAACAAGAATCCCACCCTCCCAAAGGATAGATTTCATTTGCAAGAGAATTGGTCCGATTCCGCGATTCCATATCTTTGGAGAAGTTCTTGTTGTAACTAGCATTAAAGGACTTTATAATGTGCTGAATCGAGACAGAACACATTCCATATTTTCCTGATTCAAAAAGTGGAATTAACATATTATCTGGAGACAGCAGCTTAAGAGAGAATGGCTGTTCACTTGTTTGTGACAGTTTTCAAGTAAACATGGTACTACATTCTTTTATCATTATTTCACTCTAACTTCGTGTGAATGCTATTACGCAAAGTTTCATTATCTTTTGTCACTAAAATATTTAGGTAGAGGAATCAAGCTAAGATTTACCTCTAAAATTTGTGTAACTGAGCTAAAATATACTATCTGCAATCTTTACAATAAAACCTACAAAATATGTCGTCTAAAATTGTTGCTCTTCACTCGCCTAGGGTATGCTTATATTTCTTCTTTGTCAAGCTCAGTGCAAAGATCTGGTTGTTAGAGCATCCACAGCGGTGTCTCTTATCCGTCTCTTAACCGTCTCATCTCTTCACTATTCATGGGCCCCACTGTACTTTTCACTCCATCTCTTAACTAAGAGATAGCACCCACATCAATCCATCTCTTAACCATCTCATCTCTTAACTATTCATTCAATTTCATTTTTCATTTTTATTTTCAACAAATCCAATTAATAAAAAACACACTTCATTAAATAAAATAAAATTACAATTTAAAATCCTAAAAATAAAAAAAAATACATAATTAAAATCCTAAAAAAATAAAAACACACATAATTAAAATCCTAAAAAAATAAAAACACACGTAATTTAAAATACTAGAAATTAAAAACACTTAAAAAATTACTCCGTCGGCGAATCATCCCCCGAAGCCGGTGGCAGTGCACCCGGCTGAAGACCAAGTTGCCTTGCCATCGCCTGCATTCCGAGAACATGATGTTCGTATTGGGTAGGCGTCATCTTGGAAGTGTCAGCCATCGTGGAGAGCATGTATACGGACCACAGGGAAGTGTTCGAGCCCATGCCCGCGCCCGCGCCCGCCTGGCTCGATTCGCCCCGGCTCTTCCCCTTCCCCTTCCCTTTCCCTCTCCCTCTAGCCGCCTTCGCCGCCTTGGTCCCTTGCGGTCGACGTCGGGAACCGGAGGAGGAGCCACCGGCTTCAGTGGGCGTGTCCCCAGCCTCATGTGAGGCGTTACCTGATCCGCCGCCCTCACTAGACGAGTAGCCACCCCCCGTGTGCTTCGTACGTTTCGAGCTCGAGGACTGGACACCGCCAGCCCACCGATCTTCGTTTCTGCTGCCAAACATCGATATGTTTGAAATCTTTTTTGACGTCGTCTCTAAAGACGCGCATCGCCGCTCGCAGAATGTCGGCTTCGCTGGCTCCGCTTTGGTAATGCTTCGCTTCACCCCCGTAGACCGCGCAAAACTTTTTGACATCTCTGTCAACCCGGTCCCAATGAGCGCGGAGCATCTTCACGGTGCGGGGGCGACTCCCCCTCGGCTTTGAATCTGTGTTGTAAAGCTCGGTGATCTTCTGCCAAAAGCACAATTTGTTTTGTTGATTCCCGACGATGGGATCGTACGAGACGGTGAGCCAAGAGGTGTATAGAGTCATCGTCTCCTTGGAGCTGTATGGATGACGGCCTAGATCCTCATCCACCTCCTCCTCCACCGGGGTCTCTTCGTCTCTTCGTCCTCGGTATTCCTGAATGTGTTCTTCCTGAAAATTCTCCCTAATTTGGGACAATCCCTACGTTGCCCTCGGAGGGGGGGAGGGACGATAGTATGCATCCAGATCGAAATGTGGAGCTTGGTACGGCGCCGGCGTTGTCGAGCCATCGGTGCCCGGCGTTGACGAACGAGCCAGCGAGTTGTACATGCCCCCCCAGTCACCAAACGCGTTTAAATCGAAGCCGTCGGAGCCGCTGGAGTTTTCATCACCGGACATTTTTAAAGAAATTGGAGAGGGAAAGAAAAGTGAATTGAGAGAAGAATAGATGTGGTGTTTGTAGTGTTTGTGTGTGGAATGGAGAATGAAAGAGAGTAGTGTGTATTTTATAGAATAAGAAAAAAAAAATTATTACCGTTGAAAAAAACGGTAATATTACCGTTAATTAAAAAAAAAAATTAAAGCGATTTTAAAAAAAAAATTAAAATTAAAATCAGATATTCGACGCCCACTCGCGGGGTCAACGAGTGGGCGTCACGCACCAACAGCGACGTGCCACGTCGCCCAGCGCGTGGCGAGACCGTCTCGCCAGCTGCCTCGGCGAGACGGGACGCGGGACGGGCTCGGGACGAGACCGGGACGAGATGGACGCCACAGCGGCGTCTCGTCTCTCCGAGACGAGACCGGGCTGAATTTGTCAGCCGCTGTGGATGCTCTTACGATACGATCTTTTTTTTTTTTATTTCTTTTAATCAAGGAGGCACTAAAGAAATCTTCAACTGATTGCACTAGAGAATATAATTGGTGAAAAAAAATCAGTGTTGAGTGCTAATGCTGCACTTGGCATTCTCCCAACGGAAGCATATATAAGAAATACAAGTGAACAATGCTTTCCATATGACTCCAACAACTATTCAGGCTATCTTCGAGTCATCCGTTGTCTTTCTCGTTTGCGGAAGCGGTCCAGCATGAGCTCATCTGTGGCAGCTTGCCTTCGACCAGCACCATCTGCAACTGAATCTTGATTTCTAGCCTCCACACCAGTTTCCTGTGCTCCCTTGTCCTTGTGAACCTCTGGATGGTCTGAAAATATATTATCAAGACAAATACTAATATATCAGCCAGGCTTTAAGGAAACCAAATAAGCCAATCTCATGGATTATTGCATTGATCAATACACTCAAATCCACAAGGTTATCCATCAGAGTATCTGTGGTAAAAAAACCCACAACATGACTCAGAAATACCCAATAACAAGGTTATCCATTTCATGTTCATTAGGCAAGGAATCTTAACTTCATTGGCATAACTTCTACTAGTAGTCACAGCAAAAGATTTAACTTTTCCGTTTTACAGTATCCAAGTTAATCAATTTGCACAAAACATCAGTTGAATGAAACATGGATAGAATATTAACATCAGCTTGACTTAGACTTCAGCGGATTAAATTTCCCAAACAGGTCACACTGAAATCACACATTGACAGAGGTAATGTCAAATAGCAAGACCATTATCATTCTGTCTCAAAGTGAATGATTTGATGCAAGGATAAGACGTAAATATAATTCTTGGATTGTCTTCATATGGTTCAATATGCAAAGAAAATGAAATCACCTTTCCTAAGTTTCTCCGCATAGTCCTTGCCACGCTGGAAAAAGTCAGCACTGAAACTTGCAGGAATGCTGGAGTCTGCTTTTGGACGACCCACATGCCTCCTCTCCTGTAAGAGCTTTTTTGCAGCCTCTGTTTCCTCAATATTTCTTAGTTTGTATCTACAGAGTTCAGTTGCAGTTAATCATCGAGTAACAATTTATTGACATTAGCACTTCCTAAACAAGAAATTTTTTTTGAAGGCCATGCATCTGATCATTTTCTTAGCAAGTTATATGGCAAAATACAATATAGCCTATCCACAAAGGGGGCATTCGTTTTGAGTGATATGATGGATTGATAAAATTTTGCGCTTGTTTGACCATTTTTTCCTTCAAATACTCAATCTATGTTTTATTATATCTATCATGTCACTCAAAGTAAACGCCCCCATAGTGTAATGGGGCTTGGTAGTTATTACTTGCTATTGTCATTCATTCATTGGTTGTTCTTATCTATAAACCTTCCCATAGATATTGACAATGAAGTTTCTCCCATACTCCCTAGTCCCTACTGATTAGAAGCTTAAATGTCTACCACGAAAGAAAAGAAAAAGGCATACTCTATGGGAAGCTGAATTTCGGCAATCCCTGTTGTCCACTGAGTAGACTGCTCTTCTGAGTTTAGCTTCTTCACCTGATAAAAGAATACCAGGGACTTTGTAACATTGATTTTCAATCTTAGAATGCCATAAAGCATTTAGTGGAGGATGCTGGGAGAAGAGACACAGAACAAAATTGTGAAATTTGTGAAAGTTGTAACCTAAACAAGCAGCACTCATTGACTTTTTTCATCATCCTGGTGAAAAGAACTGCCTGCTGTTCTATTATAATAACCCCTGATGTAGGAAAATACTTTCTATAGAAGCAATGCAAATAGTATATCTACAATAAAGATAAACTAAGAGACTCTGTACCAGACAATATAAGCATTCATGTCAATAGTAACACAAATGAAGCTTGAGTTTGACTAAGACACATAGTCTTTTCAGGACCAGGGCCAGTAAGTTGATTGCTCCGATTTTAGTGCCGAAAATAGTTAGAAGATAAAGTACTTGGGAAATAGTATTTGTTAGGGTGGGAATTTCGTTTGGGTTAGTAGAATCTTGGTGGGTAAACTATTTAGCTGTCATTGATAGGGACGATCTCATTTAGAACCCAGTTATAATAAAAGATTTTCACCACTCACTTTCAGATGCTCAGGAATTTTATACAGCTCATCCTCTGCACGCTGAACTTCATTCTCGACTTGGTTTTCTGCATCAATATTCTTGCCTCTTTTCTTTGCCAGTTCTTGTTCTACATATCTCAACCTGCACATCACATTAAATTTTTTTTACAGAAAGTAGATAAAAACAAACGTACAATGGTTGAATTATTTGCAATGCATCTTGGTTATAACAACTAAAACTATACGACTTCCACCCCATTTCAACTCATATGTTGTTTGTGCCTAACACATTATTCTCTTACCCAAATATAAAAGCACTACTCTATATAATGATTTAGAAAATGAGAAGGAACATGGAAATGGAAGTTATTGCTGCAATTCATATTTCAAACTAAACACCATGACTTTGAAGACACGAAACTACATAATTGCAACCCTCAATCCAATTTTCAACCCCTTAAAAAGCCATATAAGAGTTCTAGTATTACAACCGTTCCCCTAAAACTAGCAAATTAGTTGAACTTAACAACACATTATAACTACATCAAAGTATTAAGGGAGTGTTTCATCAAAATTACGGTTTTACTATAAGATTGCATGGCTTTGTGAAAGTGTTTTATTCCTAAAAGATAGAAATATAGTTGTAACAGGTTTGGCTCACCAATAAAATCATAACACGAACAGCAATACGGCATACAGGTAACAGCTCAATAGTCAATACTAACTCCAGCCTGGTTCATAAATTAGACGATTTTCCTCCTTTAAGATCTCAAGCAAAACCTATGTCAAACATTTTAGCATTCATGCCAATATTGAATCACTGGAGAGTTATAACCTCAGTTCATTTCTGATTGGAGCATTCTAATTATGACATTCATGCTACTTGGAAGGAAGCAAGGTCATTGAAATTCCAATCCAATTATAAAGAGCAAGCCATTAGCGAGGACGTAACAGGAATTAAGTAGGATAACATACATATTAGGGTCCTCCACCATGACAGCAGTTTCTTGGGCAAAGGTGTCTTGCAAAACTAAGTCGTCCTTCTCAATCTCGCCTTCATTCTTATCACTAACAGTGCGAGTCAAAGCAGCCGCACTACTGTTAGTTGCGGCAGCCGCAGACGGCACAGTCGGTAGGGCGGGCATCCCCGACTTCTTCTCCCTCTGTTTCTGAAGAAACTTCACCTCCTCTAACGACAAAGCCAAACTAAATGAAATTCCTCAGAATCTCAGCTACACACATACACAGATCTATCGAAATTATTCAATTAATTAATTGATGAACAGCATCGCACCTCTTTTCCTGGTCTTGGTCCTGATCCTCGTCTTCCACCTCAATTCTTCTTTTACGAAAGTTCTTTGCCTTCATCTCGTTCACCGTTTCCTCCTAAAATTGGGCGGTGGCCGGAGCTGGAGGATGACTTCAATTCTAGGAGCAGGGAGATGGAAGACTATCGTCTGCAATTTTTTCTAATTCGAATGGGCTTTAAATATCTTCACTGGCCCATATTCTGTAGTGGGCTCAAATTGAATACTGAGCGGCGGCAATTTTTTTTCTTTTTTTTATAAATCTGGCATTTTTTTTTGTTTTTATTTTGAGTGTTTCGATGTCTTCGTCGGCGGTGAGGTCATGGAGAACGGCGTTTCTGACCCTGAGGGATGAAAACTCGGCTTCGCCACCGTGCGCCACCGTCATTCGCCTCCTTGAAAAACTAATTTTGTCCCCATCCGACTCTCTCGTTGCTGCTGCGCCGCAGTTGCCACCTCACGAGGTACCCTTCAACTCCCAACCCCACGAAATCTGATCTGATCCGATCCGATCCTACATTTTTGCTGCTGATTGCTAACATGTACTTGCAATCGCAGCTAACATCCGACTTGATTCTATTATTGGAGTTGGCTCGCGACCTCTCTTATTATCAACAAGGAATTGAAGATGTTACTCAGACCTTCGTTAAATTATCTGCATTGGTACATCTTTGCACCTGTCCTGTTATACCTCTTTTTCGCTGATTGGATTTCCATATCACGCTTGAGTTTTGGTGGTGTTGTGAGGACTACAACGAACTACTTGCAATTCTTTCGACTGAGAGTCTCGGCCTATCAAATTAAGGATTTAGACTCACTTTTTTCAAGTTGCTCAGTTTAAAGCAGTTCAATTAAGTTCATTCAGTTGTAAACCAATCACCCAAATAACTCTAGTTAACTACATAAGTGGCGGTTTTGCGAATAAACTACTAGGAAACATCCTAACCCTCCACCATATGCGATGCAGACTCAGTCGTTGTCTGCTTCCCATTCTTCACCCAATTTTGGCAAACTCTCATTTAATGAGTTGCTATCAATTTCCTCCTTGTTCAGAACAACTTTGTCCTTGAGGCTGAAGTTTGGAAATTGAAAGTTAGTGTTGTCGAGCTACAAGTTAACATTCATTTTGTAACTGCCAAACTGACCAAAGTCCATAACTTTAAAGATAATTAAACCCTTTCCTTTCTGATTCATTTATTTTTATTTGCACAATGATACGATACTCAGATTAGCCGCACAAAAGACCAGTTTGGCTTTGGATTGAGAAGTAAAATTTGCTCTGTCCCTTTTCCCGTTTCTAGTTATAACTTCTAACACTAGTATTAATAGTTGTAGAGTCAGTTCGTTCAAATGTTTCTCATTGTCAAAACAACTTTAGTGATTATCATATGAGCCTACATAAATAAAATTTGAAGTTAAGAAACAATTTTATGTTCATATCCTAATACAAGAAAAGAGGAAATAATGTGAGGTTGTATTACAAAAATTAATTGTCCATCATGGTTCTAAAACAAGTTTGTGACATGTGTAGCTGAATATTTCCTTTTTTGTTGCAGATCCATGAAATCAGTCATTCCTCTTTTCTGGAAATGAATTCTACTATGTGGGGCCTTGTGCTTGACTCTTTCAAGAGGATAGTGCAGGTTTTCTTTGGCAATGTTGAAACAGAGAGAGTAATCATCAGAAATGTTGCTCTAATCAAACCCACCAAGAATTGCTTAGAAAGTTTAAGGTATGGTAATTTGTCTTCCTCTCTTTATGTTTCTCCCACTCCTTCTTTATATACTGTTGTAGTTTCAGAGCACACAAGAGGAAGAGTTACTCCTAGCACATGAATAAAGTTATAAAACGGACTACAAATTTACTTCCTGCATACCGTCTTGTAGCTAGTTATATTTTTGTAAATAGGTATGCGACGGGCCCAATTTAGGCTGCCACTAATCTGCTCTCCTTCATTCATTTCTCAGAGTCATGCCTTCCCTCTTTTCTCTTCCTTTACCAATTCCTTTTCTTAATCCTTCTTTTGACATGGAATTATGGATGGACAACCAATGGCCCACACTGGTGTACTATGTCATCCCTATCACATATTCCTAGCCATATTTCTTTCACATGCTAAGATGATGTTATCAGCATAGTCAGATTAAAGGATGCTTGTTTTATTTGTACATTGTTTCATTTGGGGGAATGCTTGCTTTCTAGTGCTTCGTCCTAGCATTAGTTTAAAGCTCCTCAAGTTTATTACATTAACTTTCTTCCAAACTCTAAAACCTCACCCTATTTCTCCTTTAGTTTTAACCATTTTCTGGGTTGGGCTTGCTTGCATATGCTGCAATATTTGTAAATATATAAGTAGATATCACCTATAGCTAATGCACTAGTTGATTATTCAACTTTCAGGTTACTTTTTAGTTTATATCAGACAGCTGCTTCACTATCTGAAAACGGGCAACTGCTGAATTTTGTTCTTGAAGTGGTTGCGTGTTTTCAAGGGGACTCAAAGCATTCTACATATTTTAGTGACAATTATTCAGTATCTAGAGGAGTGTGTGAAGTCCTTACAGTTGCATTTGCCATGATTGGTGAAACATACTCAAGAGTAGGTGCTTCTTTGCCAGTTGAAATCTGGAAGTCAACGATTGTGGTATGTGCCAATTGTTTAAATTTGTGTTACAGTTGAAAACACCAACTAAAATAGCAATAAAGGATTTGTTTAATTATTTATTTATTTGTAGGTCCTTAGAAAAGTTATGGACATCTTGGCTTCTAAGGGTCTTTTGATGGAGGATAATACCGTTGCCACGTAATTTTCTCATCCTTTTTAGGAAGACTTTTTGTTTGAAGAATTTGTTCATGAAAAATCAACTGGTGTGAAAATATTTATCAGGTTTTATGTTGAGCTTCTCCAATGTTTGCACTTAGTTCTTGCAGAGCCTAGAGGATATCTTGCAGAACATGTAAGAGACTACATCTTATATCGATTGCATGTTTAAGAAGTCCCTTTGCAATGAATCGATCTTTGTATCTAATATTTTAGGTGGCTGGATTTGTAGCATCATTGAGAATCTTTTTCCGCTATGGCCTTGTAAACAAGCCATCAGTTATGAATCAACCAACTAATTACTTGAAGGGAGTAGGATCGAAAAGCCAAAACATGCCATTTGAAGTATCAAATCAATCAAAAAGTGGCCCATATAGGCCTCCACACTTACGAAAAAAGGGTGCGGGAAATCAACAGCGTAAACATGAGGAAAGTCTAGTTTCTTCAGGACATGAATTTATTTCATCAGATTCAGATTGCAGTGATAGTGATGGATCAGTAATGGATAACAGCAAAGCATATTTAGTTAAGGCTAGATTAGCTGCAATTATTTGTGTTCAGGTTAGTCCATTTTCTCTTAATCTAATATCTTAACCTATGTTTTTTTAGTTGTCCATTTTCTCTTTTAATTTTCTTAACCTATGTAGAGCGTCCTTTTTCTACTATTGTTTACCAACATCACTTTCCTCTAACCGACTAACCGGATTTTGCTTGAAGGATCTCTGCCGAGCTGATCCCAAATTGTTTACAGCTCAGTGGACAATGCTTTTGCCATCCAATGATGTGCTACAACACAGGTTAAGCATGCTCTCCTTCGCCTCTTGTTTATTATATGCTGTGGTAAATGATTCATTCATGGTTTGTATTGGCTAAAGATTTTATTCCTAATTTCTTGTTTTGTTCGTTACATTTATTGGCTCTTTCTCTTTATATAGGAATTACGACACTACTCTGATGATTTGCTTTCTTTCTGACCCTTCATTAAAGGTTTCTTCATATATTCATATTGACTGCAGTTGCTATCAAATGAACCATTTCACTACTCTTTTTATTTTTATATACATTTTCTAAATACTCTGCAACAATCTATGTCTTTTACTATAATGTAAATTGTGTTCTTCTTTCCTTATTTGAAATTCTGTACTAACTACTAAGACACTGTAAACTTTTTCTTAGGTCCGGATTGCAGCTGCTTCTACTATTATGGCAATGTTGGATGGGCCTGCTTCTGTTTCCTTACAGGTAGCAGAATTTAAGGAGCACTCAAAACATGGGTCGTTTACTACACTTTCTAGCTCTCTTGGGCATATCTTGATGCAACTTCATTCAGGTATTGGGATCTAAAGTTCGTTTTGCTTGTTTGCATAATTATTCTAATCTAAAAAATTGTACTTACGTTTAGCAAGTAGTTGCAATTTTGGCCAATTCCGACTTTAATTCAGCGATCTGATGGTGCATCAGAGCTTTTTGCTATGTAAAAGTGAAGTTGAGTCAAATTTAGTAAATCATGGTTCAGTTAAGGCTGGGTTACATATTAAGGCATGATTAATCATATGGTTCTGGTCAAATTCACAAATTGGACAATTACAAAGACATTTTAAACTCTTGAGTGAAATTATTTTTTTCTACTAAGCTTTTCTTCAAATATGATGCTCTAAGATCTGCAGTATGATTGATGAAATATTTTCTTTATTGATCAGGTACATTGTATTTAATCAAACAAGAAACAAGCAATAGATTGCTGGCATTGTCATTTAAAATCCTAATGCTTTTGATAGCATCTACACCGTAAGTTTTAGCTTTGGAACTGACAATTATTTTGTTAATTTCCACCTACTTCTGAAGTTTTTGTCACTTTTGTTTTAGTCCATATTAACCATATTAGGTTGATTCTTTCAAGAAACAATGAGGTTATTAGTTCCTAGGAGCCCTCCACCATTTTATGAAGGCTTTAAAGCATGTGTTCTATCACAACTTGTTCTTTCTTCATGCCTTGTTGGGTTTTCAGTAATTGTGAGTCTTGTATACTATATACTGAGAAGGCTTAAGTTCGTTGTGCTTGACTAGTGTTTAGCTTTTATCCTTGCTAACCACAATTTTGTTAGAGAATTTGTTTCTGTATTCTGCATTCTTAGTTTCTGGATAGATTATAGAAGATATGGGAGTCCTAAGCCGCTAAATGGAGACTTTACAGCAGTAGGAGCCAATCATTTGCATTTAGAATTTAATGGTGATTCATAAATGCATCAATTTTCTGATTAAATGGGTTTAATTGTTTGTTAATCTATAGATATTCAAGAATGCCTCCTGAGCTTCTCGCTAGGGTTATCTCTTCACTCCAGTCAACAATTGAAAAAGGCTTTCCATATCATAATGATCGGAATAGTTTGCTGGTAAGTATCAAGCTCCTTTTTTCTGGGGTAAATTTTCAAAATGGGTCAAACCAGCAACTAAATTCCGCAAGTGGGTCAGTTTTCTTTAACTTCTGAAAATGGGTGTCACACTTTTTGTGAATGTGTACGTAACCGCTTTCAAAATTTTAAAAAACTGACCCATTTATAGAATGTTCCCCCATTTCTGGTTTTTTTGGGTTGTGGGGTTTGTTTATTAGTCTCGTGTGCAAACTCAGTGCAGTTTCCTGTACTGTAACAATGTTTCTTTGAAATGAATTCTGTGATACATTTGATTTCAATTTTCAGGCTGCAGCAATTATTTGCTTAACCAGAGCTCTTTCTGTGCCTGCCTCAATGTGTGTCAACAATATGCTGCTGGGAGAAATTTCATCAGGTTTGCTGCATATAACCATAGTTCAATAGGATTATAATGAATTAATAAAATTAATAATATTAGTTATAACTAATTATACAACCTGACATGGATTGATCTTATATTTTTTTGTGCCTGCCTCTTTTTTTGTTTACTTGAGGTGAATGGATCTTATATTTTTTTGTATAGTTTGTGGTTTTATAACAAAATAAGAGTTTTAATTTTTTAATTAGAATGATATTTAACCCACTAATCTAGTCAAAATGCGGCTGACCGTCAGTTTTTGACCGAATTGTTAAGTATGGAGCAAACTACTGCAAAAAAGTTTTTTTGGGATAGTTTCAAGGACTAATTTTGGACTAATCATTTAGATACTATCTTCTTTATCCTTTGTACGTTTCTTGATTAAGAAATTCTAATGTTACTTTCAGGTTAATTGATTTATTTGCACGATAATATTATTGACCAGGATGTCTTGAAGGTCAGACTACTGGAGTACTGTTTACCTTGTTTCAATATTCTGAACGATTATCAACCCCGTCAATAAGCTTAGAAGCACTTCAGGTGACATTTTCTCTACCGAATAAACTACCATCTAGTTCAATTTTTCAGAGGTGCACATGACATCCATTAGTACGCTCTATCATGTTCTATCCTGAAGTATCCACCGTTTCTTTGGTTCAGATTTTCTCAGACAATTATAATGTTTTATTGGTTGCTGCAGGCTCTTAAATCTTTGTCCCATAATTATCCAAATGTAATGACCTTATGCTGGGAACAAATTTCCTTTATCATTTATGGAGTATTAAGCACATTCCCTGATGAGTCTTCAAGACTATGGAGAGGTAATGTTGAGCAGACTGCTGTATCATTAAAGGAGAGAGTCATGACTGCTGCTGTCAAGGTAGATTTGTTTCGTTTCGACTTAATGTTATTTTCTTTTCTAAGCATCATCAATTATATCAACGCATTTTACATTATTCAATAATTTCCTCAACGTGTCAAAGATGTGTACCAATTTTAGGGTCTGATCTTTCTCTCACTTCATTAATCAATTGTAGTTCCTCATTTGGTATTACTCATCTCTTGGGAAACAGTTTACCTTTACCACTGATCAAATTTTCAGGTTTATATCTTACAGCTGCCTTGTACATCAGGAACAGAAGATAATTGTTTCCATTAGGGAAATACAGTTGTCCTTTTCAAAATCCTCATAAAAGACAAAAGCACAATAAGATTCACATAGATGAAGTACTATATAAGAATTGGCTATTTAATTAGATTGATTGGGTGAAATACCAATGTGTCTGTCTACTTTTTCTTTTTTTCTTTTTTTTTTTACAATATTGCTTTTCCTCCTTTGTCAGTTTCCCATTTATATGCCTCAACTCAGCTAAATGATGTATGATGTGCGTTTGTCGTCTTTTCTCAATCAATTTCTCACATGCAGAGTGTTTCGTGAAAATTTAATAGTTCATGAAGCGTTAATTCAAGGTTTTTAACTAGAGCTTGTATGTGAAAATTTAATAGTTATGAAGCGTAAATGCCATAATTTGCTAGTTTTTTCCCCTCTCTGATGAAAATGAACTTTCTACAGTCTCTGAATCATGAACTTATTCTATTGACCTGAACCTTTATGCAGGTTTTGGATGAAAGTCTTCGGGCTATTTCTGGCTTTAAAGGAACTGAAGATCTTTCAACTGATAAATCTCTTGATAGTCCGTTTACATCTGACTATGTGAAAACAAAGGCAATCTCATCAGCGCCATCATACATTTTAGAGACCCCTGTTTCAACTATTGATGGTTCTCAAACATGCATCTTAGCAAATGAGAGGTGGTTGGAAGCAACAATCAAGCATATGCCTCTTATTATTAATCATTCTTCTGCGATGGTTAGTTGAAAGAAGATTCATTTTCTTCAAGTCTTTATTTAAAAGGCATGTTTTTCAACTTAAACTGAAATAGATAATGGTATTAAGACCTCATAAGAAAATGAGCTACTAAACATTTATTTCTGAATAGTAGAATGCATAATGTTAAATTAAACTAAACAGTTTCAGAAACAATTTTTCTTTTTCAAATTTCTGTGGATGGATGATATTATATCTTTTTGTTTGTTAATTGGCAAAATAGGAAGAAATTCAAAATAACAAAATAAATATTAAATGCAATAATTTCGATCTCATAAAGTGCGGAATAAGTTATTGATGCATCTGTAACATCTAATATATTGTTAAATCCAATCAATTATATACAAGTAAATTGAGTGAGTAAAGAAAGAAATAATTGTTAGATTTGTCAAGCCTCTTTTATTTTAGAACTACCTCGTTACCTTTTTTTTGATAGTTTCTAGTTGGCTTCTGCATTTTTCCTTTTGTCCATGTTATCCATTCTTACGATATGAGGTAAATATACTCTTGTGAGCTGTTCGATTCACTGAAGGCATAAGTGTACTTGTGTTGAGGTGCATGTTATGATGTATGCAACTCATTAATATGTATCACAATCTCTATAAGTTGGGCAAGTGGATCTTATTTTTAAATTTATTTGATAGGTAAGAGCTGCATCAGTGACCTGTTTTGCTGGAATGACTTCTCCTGTTTTCATTTCCCTTCCAGAGGACAAACAGGAATACATAACTGTATCTTCAGTAAGTCTGTTGTACACTCTATGGTCTTCTGCAGTGTTTTAAAAACCGGACCGGCCGGTCGGACCGGTTCGGCCGCGAACCGGCACCGTGTCCGGTCCGGTTACACCATTTAAACCGCTCACGCGTTGGACCGTTTTAAACCGTTCAAGCCGCCCGGTCTGACCGGAAACCGGTAACAGGTTAAACCGGTTTAAATTTTAAACTTTGATTTTAATGCGCAATTATGCACAATTATAATCTAATCGAGGTCCTCCTTTTATAGTACTACTTCCAAGCTGTGAATAGTCTTTACTCTTCGATGTGGGAAACGTAATGTTCCTAGATCAATTCTAATTTTTATCGTAATTAGATGTGTTTTTTACTCTTTATTCCTTTTTAATTAAAACCTGCCATACTTTACTCTAAATGTTTTTTACTCATTATTTTTTATTGCGTATGCACTAAGCTGTAGAATTATGTTTTGATAACAATTTCTATTTAGAAAACATATAATAATATGAAAAAAAAAATCTTCTTACATCTTTTCTTAGTAAAGTTTTAGGTACTTAAATAATTATTATTATAAACCAATTTTATTCGTGTTTAATTGTATATTGTTATAGATTAATTTATTATTTTTAATGCTTAATGTATACTAATAGATTTAATTATATTATTTACTAAATATTAATTAACTTTTTACAATTTTATTTTATCATTCACTTAATGTTTTTATATAGGAGTGAGTTTTCTTCATATATTGAAGGATTATTGACATTGCATGTTATGAATACACCAAATTTATGCATTATAATGTCATTTGGGTTTGTTATTGACATTATTTTAATTATTTTGTATTATATATATTGCATTAAATATATACTATGAGTGTTGCTACAGTATTCCGGTTCGACCAATGGTTCGACCGGTCGGACAAGTTGAACTGTGAACCATTAGCTCGCCGGTTTGTCCACCGGTCCGGTTTTTAAAACATTGGTCTTCTGTTTGTAAGTGATCAGTTGTAGCTACCTGCCCTTTCTGCACTTGAGACCTACTTTCTCGTTTGAATATCTACCCAAGTTGTTCCATTTGCTTAAATATCAGTGTTTTCTTCTCTTCTGCTCTAGAAAAATTATCTTTTGCCTCTTATGTGTTAGTATTTTCAAATTCTGATGTTGACTAACCATTAAATTGTACAAACCTGTTTTTTTGTCTGATAGCAGTATATCCACAAAAATTTCAGCCACCAAGTGACTTATGAACCTTAATAGCAAATAAGGGTGGCTCTATTATGTGAGGGGCAGTGCTGATTAAACTTATTTACAATTATCATGTATTCTTTGCAGATTAATGCTGCTCTATATGATGAGGTTCCTTCAGTTAGGTCTGCTGCTTGCCGAGCCATTGGTGTTATTGGATGTTTCCCACAAATATATCATAGGTAAATAAAATCTGTCAAGTCTCACAATTTCATGTGCTGTTAACCTGAGTAATACTCCAGTTTTCATTCTTTTTGCAGTGCGGAAGTTCTGGAAAAGTTCATCCTGGCAGCAGAGCGTAATGCACATGATTCGCTGGTTTCTGTAAGTTTTATGGCCTCTGGTCCTAGTTCCCTTTCTTGGCTGGGTTTGTTTTGTTTAGTTTTCTTTTGTTTTATCTTATCTTCTCTCTCACAGAGTCCAAACTCCAGAGTCATTATTAGTCTTCACATAGAGAACATAGGTACTATTTTTTCTGGGGGTTAAGTACAAAATGGAGAGAACATGGCCAAGGCGCTTAGACTCTTTAACAAAGCATGATATATTAAAGTTTACCATCATTGATATGAATCATTGACTTATAAAACATTGACATTTCACCAAAAACCTTGTAGCTAAATGTTTTTTATCATCTTTTTATGGTGAACGACCGGGGCCCATTCCCCAACTCAATAAAAGAAGAAAAAAATCATGACATTTTTGTTACCTTATATAGTTTTTGTTAGTTGGTCTTTGCGCTTGACAGCTGCCCAGTGTTGGCTCATGGCGTGGTACCAGACGGGCCTTTGTGCCCTTCTTTACGATGGAATGGCCCTCTGTATGCGACACTCATTGGCCACAGCAAAGCCCTTCTCATGCAGCTACAATTTCATCATACATTCTAGCTTGCCTGCAGTCTATGTCTACCACACAATTCATCAATCAAGTCGACTTTCCTTTGTTTCCCTCTCAGACTCCCCAAACCGGTTGTCCGATTCCATTCCTCTGGCATTTCTAGTTTCGGTGTTAACCGATCTGGAAGTGGTGTTAATCAAATCTCTTATGTCCAAGCTAACTGACAACTTCACCTCAAAGATAAATAGATGATACTAATTCCTAAATAATCCTTCTCCTAATCTCCTCAAAGATAATCCTTCTCTTATATGAGTACTAAGATACTGATTCCTAATCTATAATATCTATGAAACTGGAAAAAGGAATCCATGGCCTATAACTAAAATATTAATTTGTAAAAGAATAATAACTTAATATTAAACTAAATTAGTAAAAAGCTAAGAATCGGGCATGGCCACACTTGCACCTTTCCCCTTCTGGCATAAACTTGAGTTGTTGTAACACTTACCTCTCCAACACTTCGGTTGACATGCTTTTTATATTTTGCATATGTTTTCTCAGTGTTTACTTGATTTCATACACCAAATAAAAGATTTGAGTAGGTTTCTTACAGTACACTATCTCGAGGGGAACTTTACTTGAATAATTGTAGGAAAATATGGCTTGTCCAGTTATGGCAATCCTGGACTAAACACTGACATAATCTCTAAAAAGCTTTTCATGAGTT
This sequence comes from Salvia hispanica, assembly GCF_029641045.1. Lineage (NCBI taxonomy): Eukaryota > Viridiplantae > Streptophyta > Magnoliopsida > Lamiales > Lamiaceae > Salvia > Salvia hispanica. The sequence continues at coordinate 17,082,927 of NC_142696.1, read as the reverse complement.
CTGTAGTTTCATTTAGCGCATCATTGTTGTAATACAAATGTAGAACATCATGTTATTAGCCAAATAACTTAATAAAATATTTTAAGGAGCCTTTAAAACCTAACTTCCTCTAGACTTTGGCAATTGATGCCTTAGTTCATGAATGTTGTTAAATTATCTTGATTGTCTAAACTCTTTGCATGAATTAAATATCATAATCTGAATGAGGGAGTTTGCTATTCTCATTTTAGAGTTCTTTCTTTATGTTTTCTAACCTTAAATTAATGCATTTCATTGTAACTTTCAGGTTCGTATTACAGCTTCATGGGCATTAGCAAACATATGTGATTCTCTTAGTCATTGCTTAGATGAACTATATGATGGAAGAAGTTCAATTGGTGGGCCATTATTGGATTTCTACATTTTTTTTATTGCAATTGTTGATCTTTTTTTCTAATGTCTTGCCTGTGATAGGATCTACAAAATGTTTTGAATACACAACACTGCTAGTAGACAGTGCATTGCGGCTGGTCAGGGACAATGACAAGGTAAACAGCCAAGTCCAACATTTGTCAAAGAGGTTGAAATCTTTAAGCACTTTTATGGCTGAATGAGGGAGATTGAAAGTTTTCTCTCTTCCGTATTTGCTTAGTAAGCCATACGGTGCATGTGATGGAACTGATTCTAATTGGTCACTTGTGTGCTCTTGCTTTTGCATGTCCCATCTAGCGCAAGTTTATGATCTCCTTACCAAAACTATGGATATTCTAGGTCTATGTAAATATCATAATTTTATTCTGTAGGGCAGACAAACCTCCATAATAAATTGCAAGTTGCAACAGACCACATGAAATTTAACTGATTGTTAATGTTCGGCCAAAAATTTCCCACTACAGGAAAAAAAGAAAAGAAAAAGAATTATTGCCTTCTATTAAGTTCCATAGAATAGAAATCAGGCAGCCAGCCAGTACCTTCTGGGCCATGTGTACTTCCACACTTGGAAGGTTAGGTAAGATACAAAAAGAATTCACACCTTTTACCTTCTGCTTGCAGAAAACATCCCTCCCTCTCAATTATAACATGATCCTTTGTGATTCACAAGCAACCTTAGAATAGTTTCAAGGTGTTATCTGCCGGGTCATATTATACCATTCCTCTTATAATAAAAAATTCATGTTTTTTTTCCCTAGATGTCTTGGTCTCTTGGATTTTACTCCATTAACCATTTGTACTATTACATTTCCAGATTATTCAGTGCAATATTTCATACTAGTTTGATCTCCTAAACTTTATTGCTCCAAAATCTATGTTCACCAGCTTGGGTTATGCCTCCATAACTGGTTTCTCCAAACCCTCTTTACTAATGTCTCTTTTCGTTACGGGTCACAAACATGAGCTATTGGTTTTGAATTCCATCAAAAAATTTATCTTCGATAGGTGTATAATTACTGTTTTTGGTGTTGTAATATGCTCATTAGTGGCAATCGTAATGTGGTTTTAAACCTCAAAGCATTAATTGGGCCAGTCACCTGTTCATGGCACATCTCCTAATCATGTTTTAGTTTATATGTGCTACAGGTCAAAGCAAATGCTGTTAGGGGTTTAGGGAATCTTGCAAGATCCATCCAATTCATAAAACAATTACCTTGTAATGGTGATCCACCGTATTCAATGCATTCTAAAATTGAATACCACGGCAGAAAAGGATTCAAGGATCATGTGAAAGAAAGGTCACAATCTGTTCAAAGTTCCCCTGGGAGTTTCGATTGGCTTGATCAGATGGTGCAGGCTTTTCTTTCTTGTGTCACAACTGGAAACGTTAAGGTTAGTGAAATTTGTTATTATTATTATTATTATGTTCTTTTCTTGTAAGCATTTTTTATACCAGTGTTCTTGAAACTGAGCATTGCTAACAGGTTCAATGGAACGTGTGTCATGCATTGAGCAATTTATTTCTGAACAAATCTTTAAAGCTGCAAGACATGGATTGGTTAGTGATCTGTTATTATAGTTGTTTTATTGGAATATGGGAAGGCTTAATTAGTCGATGTACATGTTGTGCATGAATGGTGGAACTTTTTGTTCATGAGAAAGGGCTCCAGTTTGTTTCCATATATTGAGCAGGCATCATATTACTATTACTCAACTTCTGTGGTTTGGGGGTTTTAAATGTAATTGCTGGAGAACACACTAAAGTTTGATTGTATTCTATAGTTATTAAATGCTAGATCATGATTCTCAAACTTGTAGATATGAAGAATGTAGTGTGACTAAATTGTTGCTTTGGATCTATTTAGAAGTGAATGCTGACAGGAAAGTCATCTGTTTTCCACCTTGCTTAGTCTAGGAAGTTTATCACAACCAAGCAATGTGTGTATCCATCCTTTCAGTGTAAGAACTATAAAATAATCTGTATGGTATTTTTTATTAGTTTTTTCTAGCCACATACTTTCTTGATATGTACACTTTGGCAAGTTATGCGAGTTATCCTGATTTTATTTCTATCTCTGAATTGTTTTTGAACAACTTATTGTTGTAAAACTATTCTCTAGCGCGACAACTGAATGAGTTTTCTTTAATCTATTCACTTTTCTCTGTTTGTCATACTAATATTGCAGATAATCTGGAATTTGTCCTGGTTTTAATGTCTTCTAGGTCTCCTGACACATATCTAATGTCATGATCTTGTCTTGATAATTACACTGCTAATAAAAAAAGCCTTGTGTTACTTTCTGACTATAGCAAGTGTCAACATGTTTTAGCTGACTCTTTTCTTCGATGACTAATTTATGGTAAATCATGATGCTTGCAATAACTTTAAAAGCATATGTGGGTTATCATGACTTTGTTAGCATCCATTTGAGTTATTAACTTGGATGGTCTCCATTCATTCTAATGTAAAGCTTTCATATTCTAAGACTCTACTCACATATTTTGCAGGACCTCATCTGTATTTAGTATCCTTCTGTTGCTACTTCGGGATTCTTCAAATTTTAAGATAAGGATACAAGCTGCTGCTGCCTTGGCTGCACCAGAAACTATAAATGGTGAAGTATTAGTAGCTATATACTATTATTAACTATATGAACTCCACTTTAACAATTTCTCCTCCTTTTCAACTTCATTACTCTAACAACAAACAAAATTGTACTCGGTTGATTGATGCATTGTTTTCCTGTAATTAGGACCTAAAAACAAACAAATTGGTTCCTGAATCTTACCATAAAGAGGGAATGAGGTCGTAGTATTTCTTTATGGTTTTCTTTGGGTTAAATGTTTGACTGGCTCAGCATGGATGGCCTGTTAAACCATGCATCAAATGATTTGAAGCTCACTAGCTTTTTTGCTTTTTTTTTCCCCCTTCTAGCAACTCAAAAAAATACTTAGAACATATATTGACTGATGTTTTATCATTCTATCATGAGATTCAGTCTCTTCTTTAGGTAGATCCTTGTCTTGAACTGGTTTTATTTTCATTTTGTCTGTTTTTACTTATGATATGTTGATTTTGCAGATTATGGAAAATCATATTATGATGTTGTTAAAAGTGTGGAGCATGTTGTTGAGAACTTTAAATCAGATCAGATTGCAGAACCTTCTAACTTCAAATACCGGATTGCCCTGGAAAAGCAGGTCAGCATGGGAAATTCTCATAAACTTTGCTTTTTGCTGAGTCATTACTCATTTATATGAACGTACTTAAATTCGCCAAATAAAAGGAAACTTGGGAAATTCTCTATTGATGAAAGTACAAACTCTTTACTTTCTCCTTTGCCTTTGAATGGAAAATATTTTTAAAAAATCATTTTGATTGTCTATGGATCATAATTTTCCATTTGTAACTTGTATGCTTTTCAAAATACACAGATATTTTAGAGTTGTTTGTGTTTACTCTTTACATTGATGTCTCTTTGTTTGTTACAGTTGACATCAACTATGCTGCATCTTCTGGCTCTTGCTTCCAGATGTGATCAACGAGCTGTACAAGATTTACTTGTCAAAGTAAGATGAGTGACATTTTCTTATGCACAGATACGGTCATGTTTCATAGAACCGCCTGCTTAAGTGCACGGTGTTTTTATGTAAAAAGTATCATTTGTTTGTTTGAATATAGATCTCGATGTCAAGTGTAACAGCTTCATTTATGTCTTGTACAGAAAGCATCATTCCTTGAGGTTTGGATTGAGAACCTGTACTCATCTGTTGGGGATACAAGTAATTCACTTGATGAGGCAAAGCATGCGTCTATGGACCAAAAGAGGGATGTTATATACAGAACAATTCAGTCACTGATTAAAGTGTATGAGAGCAACAATCACCATCTCCTTGCCCAAAGGTTTGAAAAAATTGGCCTGTAGCTTGTTCTAAATGAGAGTTTTAGTAACAAGTAATGCAGCAGGCTTTTTTAAAACTTGAGATGGAGGAAAGGGAGTTGTTTATAGGTAGCATATTACTTTTTCCCTTTGAATGCCAAATGTGTCAACTCATTGATTTGAATATCAGCAGTTTTGAAAATAAACTACGAATTTGAGCTTTGTTCTGTTTCTATGTGTTGGCTAAGCATTTGATTCGATATAACAGTCGAATGCACTGACTGAAATCTATAGCCAGCTAGAATGACTATCTCAGCATGCGACAATAAAAGCTTTTCATAATCATCCACGTCATTACTACAAGCTGGAAGAACTTGTGTTCTTGTGCAGTTTACATGGGAGGGGGAGTCTGAACAAGGGTTTGAAGAAAGTGTTGGCATGTCCTAATATGAAAATATCCATCGGCTTTGGATATGAAAGCTACTGGACTGGAAGAGTGCACCAAAACTAGTGCACTATCTAATTGTGAATGATCCAATGGAGATTAGTGGGAACATTTTTAGTGCACCAAAACTAGTGCACTATCTAATTGTGAATGATCCAATGGAGATTAGTGGGAACATTTTTAGCTCTGCTGATTTAAGTCCACCACAAAATCAGATCAAGACCACTAGTAATATCTAAAAAGATGGAGACTACGCATGTACATATGTAGTAGGTTTAAGAGATTTTTCATCTCTAAGCGTCCCACCAAGCTCAACAGGGACAAGGGGCACAAGAGAAAGCAAAATATCTGCAATCAACGGCCGATAGCTTGGTTCCGGTTGTATGCATAGCAATGCCACAGCAGCAACCTACCATGTACAGATATGATTAGTAATTTAGTATGCTGCCTTCAATTATGCATCTGATTTTTTCTCTATGAAGCATGTATGTAGAATTCTTGAAAATGAAATCTAGCGAGAAACCTGGTACAAGTGCTTCATATCCATTGAGTTTGCAATCACAGGATCCACAATGTTGGGAAGTTTGGTTCTGTCTGTGAGCTGAGGCATGGCCTGCATGCAAGTATTGCAATGGACCAATTAGCTGGAAGCTTATTATATAGTATACGTATATGGAGTATATAATAAGGTAGCCAGGTTTACCCATGAGACTGTAGACTGGGTGTGTGGTGGTGCCGGTTTCTCCATAGGTTTTCTTCCCAATAGAAGCTCAAGCAGCACCACTCCAAACCCATACACATCACTTTTATCTGTTAGCTTACCTGTTTGTTTCCAACAACATAACCCAGCCTTGTTCTTTTATAGATTGTAACAAATGAAAGAAATATATGCATATATATGAGTTGTTGGGTACAGAACTCACCATCTAATAGGTATTCAGGAGCTACATAACCCAGCGTTCCTGAAAGCTTGAGTTGGCTTTTCTTCTGACTACCGTCCAATATAGCAAGCCCGAAATCCGAAAGCTAATCAACAAAACTGTGTTATTTTCCCACAACTCAAGTAAGATTGTAGAATAGCAAGCTTGCAACTTTACCTTGGCATTGAAGTTGGAATCCAGAAGAATATTAGACGACTTGAGATCCCGATGAATTATTGGGGGACGGCAGTGCTTATGCAAATACTCTAATCCTCTGTTCAACAATTGTCATAACTATATAACTACAGAAGATGATTCAATACATGATATGTCTATAGTATAGACACACTCACACACACCTTGCAACATCAAGGGCAATCTTGAGGCGTAAATGCCATGTCAATGCTGAACCCTTAGAAGGTCCTGAAAAGAAATGTGCATTAATTAGAAAAGGCTTTATTTGTGAGAGATAAGCTATACAATCATTTTGTACCATGTAATTGAGTTTCCAGAGATCCATTGTGCATAAGTTGATACACAAGAAGCCTTGTTTCAGCATGAATGCAGTATCCCAATAAAGTAATTATATTTGGATGCTCAATTTTACTCAGCAACTCTACTTCAGTCTGCAATTGAAACCTAATTTGGAGAATTAATCACCAACTAACACACAAACACACACACAGAGTGAGAGAGAGACCTGAAATTGAGTTATGGCTTCTGCATTGGAAAGCTTCTTAACAGCAATAGAAATGTTAGCAGGCTGGAGGTGGCCTTGGTAGACGCATCCGAAGCCACCAGCACCCAAAATGTTAGTCTCTCTAAAATTATCAGTGGCTGATTCTATCTTCTTAAAATCCATCATCAGAGCTCCGCAACTACCACCACTCGTCTTATCCGATTCAAAACAACTGCACATGCGTATTCAATTTACATCACCGCATCTCAAAATTAGGTGCGAATGAAGAAAGTACCTCAATCGATACATATTTTGGCGGTGGGATTTCCTCCGGTAGTAGTAGATATAGAAAACGCACAAAATGATGGCAGCAGCTACAATCGCAGTTGAACCAGCAATAACTGCTATCACCAGCTTATGATTCGACTGCATTCCTCCTCGCATTCCTCGTGCAATTTCACGAGATAGAGAGAGAAAGAGAGCGTCGGTTTAGAATTTAAATGGATGAATGAAACAGCTTAATACAAATTCACAGACATGTTTCAAAGTACTTGAAAATGAACTTTAGTAACCACTTTGACTATATCTAATTATTTTCGTATTATCCTCTTCCTAATAATAATAATAATAATAATAATAATAATAATAATAATAATAAATACATAAATAAATAAATTGGGTGGGGTGGGCAACCTAACAGTTATTCCGACGCAACTGCTTCACTTCCTATCTCGTTGGATAGTATAAATGTGCATATTCTATTCAATTTTGTTTCCTCTCTCCAATTCAATTCGATACCTGATTAGAAGACTGAATTGTGTTTTAATTAACTACTACAATATATATTTCCAACAACTTAAATTCAGTTTTATGCCCAAATTCAAATTCTAATGCAGTATGGTATCAAAATTAAGTTTTTAGGCTGTATAGTTATGTTCATCGGGTTGGTTTTGAAAAATGAATTAGACTAAAAAAAAGAAATAAATAAACTATTCGTCACACTACTGCATTCCATGTAAATTAAATCAAGTGAGGCATGCCACTAAGGTGCTCAACACAACACATTATTTAAAGTTGTCAAGATTGAAGTTTAATTAATCCATTTGAATTTACTCGGATAATCCCAAGAAAATTACCTTACAAATAAACTAATTTTTGAAAACTATATGTGACTCAAGCTTTCGAAATAAAATTTTAAAGCACATTTACAATTATCGCTTGGTAGTATTATTTAAAAGATTTTTGGTTTTGTTCAACCATCACATGAAGCATTTATGTGCATATAAGAGTGATCAATTGCTAACTCATTATTTAATTGCTAACTACAACTAATTTAAGGTCATAGGATTTTAGAAAACGTGTGGTCTATAATTTGCCACGTGTAATTTTCATTTTTATTAATAAAATAAAAAGATTAAAAAAAATGCCAAATTAGGGTTTTAGATGAAAATGTCAATATAGTGTTTCGGAAATATCAACACAATGCTTTGAGAATGTCAACACAATGCTTTAAGAATGTTAACCCACACTTATATTGACATTCTACATGTATTATATTGACATATTTTATATAATATGTTGACATTTCTGCTTTACGAAAAAATTGAAAAAATTTTCGAATTTTTTTTTCAAATTTTGACATCAGAACATATGCATATATGATATCGTTGGAATCCTTATAAAATTATCTTTAATTTGATATATGTTATATGAATTTAAAGTTTTGGGATTTCTTTTAAAAGTTAGTTATAACTAAACATGTAGTTAATTGACATTAATACCCCTATTGATATTTTATGGAATTAATCATATGGCTTTATTGACGTTTTTTGTTGATCGTATTGATATTTCTTGGTTGATGATCTAGGCCCTTAATTTGAATATCTAATGGCTATTATTTAGTTGTAGTTAGCAATTAGGTATTGAGTTAGCAATATAACACTCCCCTATACTTTAAAAGATAAATCACAAAACAGAAAATAAATGTATGAAAATTCATTGCCGATGTATTCAAACCGGATAATCAAAACTCTCAATATCTAGCTATAAATAATCAAAATATAATTCTATTTAATTGATTTACTATGATAAATAATACTTCCTTCGTCCTTGAAAAATTTTCAATTATTTTCATTTTTATCCGTCCCTGAAAATTTGTCACCTTTCATTTTTACTATTTTTTGTAGTGGATTTCACATTCCACCAACTCATTCTCAGTCACATTTTATTATAAAATTAATATATAAAAGCAAGACCTATGTCATTAACTTTTTCAACCGACTTTTATTATATTTCTTAAAATCCATATCAGATCAAATGGTGACAAATTATTAGGGACGCACGGAGTACTCTACTACTACTACTATGTATCTAATAAAGTTAGTAATATAGTAAAAAGTATGATATAAAATATAATATCATTGTTAAATCTATCTATACATATATAAAAGGGGAGTTTCTAGATAGTTACATAAATGCCATTGTAAATTATTTTTGTTTATATGATAATTATAGTCATTTTTAAATTACAAAGGCAGTTTAAGGAGTAATATAACGGTAAGACGCACGACTTTTCATTTTGTGTCATTTGATATATTAAATTCATTTTGTGTCATTTTTTTTTGGCTAAACGTATGATTAAGTGGATCTAACCAATAAAATTAAAATAAATTGAATTGATTTTAGATTCTCCACTATCTAAATACTACTCCCTCCGTCCCACTTAAGATGACATGTTTCCTTTTTTAGTTTATCCCAATTAAGATGACACATTTCCTTTTTTGGTAACTTTTTCTCTCCAATTAATACACTCAACCACTTTTTACCACTCCTATTAAAATATTCATCTATCTTTCTCTCTATTTTAATACTTACACCCACCATTTCTCGCTCCAATTAAACACTTTAATCAATAACTCCTAAAACCCCGTACTGGTCAGGAAATGTGTCATCTTAGCCGGGACAGAGGGAGTAATTCACTACCTAAATAACCGCTTTCCACTTTTCCCATTAGCTTGTAATTACCACCCCACTAATATGTCTCACTAATGACGAACGAACAAAAAATATATAGTAAAATGAAAATGGGTAGAGCCATTGCGCTCCTCTTTGTGCTTGTGATATCTCCGGCGGTGTACGGGCAGACTACGCACATCGTCGGCGACTCCACCGGTTGGACAGCAGCGTCAACTATGTCAACTAGGCAAGGGGCAAAACTTTACCGCTGAGGACTCCCTTTCGGTATGTTCATCAATGTTCTATTTTCGACATAATTAATTTTCAACTAAATTATTAATATACTAAGTCATGATTAGTATACATGTTTCACTTTTATTCTGATTTCACTTTTTATACATATATTTTCTAGGTCTTATATGTATGAAACTTGGAGCGGTGCTTGCTTGCATTTGATTAGACCAATTGTATTTTGTACTTTGGTGGTCATTTGCAATATCATTTTATATCATTGCAAATTCTAGAATTGTAGTTTTTATCTTACTACTCCATGATTTAATGTTTAAACATTAATTTTTATGTGATTTGTTTCAAAATTTATTATGCTTCAATGTTGATTTGTATAGATTTTTTATTCTCATATAACTGAAATTGTTACTCATATTGTTCATTGTTAATATTGATTCTAATTTTATTTAATTAATTTAAAATTAAAAATTAATATTTTAAAAATATATTAATTTGTGCATAGCACGGCGTGATAATAGCATAGAGATAAAATGGAACTTCCCAATTTATATGTAGCACGACCTCTGTCTTTGTCTACGTTACAATTTGTACTACATCAAAATTTTATCAATGCAACAAATTTTACGATGCGCAAACGAAGAAAAACACCTAACTTACAATGGTCAGTCCGTGTCGATTTTACACTTAGAGCATCCCCATCCATGCTCTTGCCAAATAGTATGGATGTGGGTGCGGACCCACTTTTATTAATATTTTACTCTTTGCTCTTTGGCAAGAGCACAACACCCACATTCATGTTCTTCAGCAACAACATGCTTAAGGGTCCCAACATTCTATTATTCAATTTAAATAAAAAAAAATTCCACAAATGTCATAAAACAGCGGCATGTTCGGATACAAATCCAATTTGAAATTTTGGTGGATGTCTGGAATCAATATATTTATTATGTCATTGCAAAAGAGCATGCAATGTATGTAATTTGTAAATAATTGTAATATATACCTAACAACTCAAGTTTCGTACTAGAGTTGTCATTTGGGTTGGGTCGATGCCCAAGCTGACCCAACCCGGCCCATAAGCAAAGTATTGCGGGCATGGGCTATGCTCACAGGTTAAAAATAGGTTCCGATTGGATCATTTTTCAAACCCAAGCTCAGTCCAAACCTAAAAATTAAATTGAAATAAGGTCAATTTGAATGTAAATTTTTATTTAATAAATTTAATGTAATATTCTATGTAATTCTAAAAATCCAATCAACATATACTCCCTTCCTCCACGAAAAATAGCCTTATTTGTCATTTTGAGATGTACAAAAAAAGTAGTCTCATTTCTAAATTTGGAGAGTTTCTCTCTCATACTTTATCCACTTTTTCTCTCAATCTCTCTTTACTTTACCTACTTTTTCTCATTCTCTCTTACTTCACCAATTTTTCATTAAAAATTATGTCGTCCACAAATGAAACTATTTTTTTTGGACAAAGGGAGTATGAATTATAAATGAAAATATAAAAAATCTTACATAATTTTTTTTAATAAATGTAACTATTTGTTAATTTATAATATCCGATCTAAAAGTTTTTTAAAAAATGTAAAAAAAAATTAAAAATGTATGAAAAAATATTTGTTGCACATTCCAGCAAGCTCGCCTCAGCCCGACCCACTTCACTGATGGTCCAAGGCTGGGCTTGGTCCGAATTTATAGATGGACCCAATTCCAAAATCAGTATAAATCATCGCAACTTAAATTTGGGTAATTATATTTTACAAAGAAGTATACCATCAACCACATTTATTATTCGCGTCTTAGATCGCCACCTAGGTAAGAACTATGGTCCATGCCAGAGACGAAAAACTATGAAATTGGGCTTCTCTCGATCGTTGTCGAGAGAAATAGCAAGAAATTGAAAAGGTCATATTCAATTGGTGAAATAGTAGAATTAAATTTTTTTTATTATGCGTGCATGTGAAATGGTAGTAAAAAAATTCTGATTATGTATGCATGTGAAATAGTAGTAGTAATTAAATATAAAAAATTAGTTTGTGTGCATGTGCAAAAATACTTAAAATGTTAACAAGAACGAAATAGTGATTTAGTGAAAACCTGTGAAATTCTTTTTGAAATATTGTGTGCCTACGCAATAGTAAAATATTCATTTCACTAAAAAAATTGCATTTTTCATGTTGTGTCAACTCACTTTTGTCTTAAATCGAGAGAGAGAGGGAGAGAGAGAGAGCTGAATTGTGATGCTTATGGTGATGAGTGGAGTCAAGGAAGCCGATGACAAAGCCGCAGTTAATTTGGAGCTCCATGATGCAATCGCCGACGCGGTGGTTCCGAAGGAGTTCAAGTGTCCTATATCCAAGAAACTCATGAAAGATCACGCCGTTTTGTCCACCGGAGTGGTTCATTCTCGATTCTCTCTCTCTAACAAAAGTATTTAATTAACTACGATTGTGAAGTTGGAGTCTTGCGAGTGTGTGTGAAAGTATATATGTTCGGTGTTCTTGTTTATGCGTTATGATAATCGTGGCAATATGTCGTGGAATTGCTCTGATTTATGTTCAATTTCCAAGATGAATCAGAATATCATATTCGTCTAGTTGTTCTGTTTTTCTAATGTGATTTTATAATTCCTTTGATTCGTCATTTATTTCTTGGATTCTATTTGAATTTTTCTTGTCAGGTTTTATTAAATTGTTAGGTTTATCGAATGTGGCTTTTTAAAGAATTTGGGATGAATGGCATGCAATGTTTTACCTTAAGAAAACAAAAAATATTTATCTGAAATTGAAAACAAAATTAATGCTTTTGCACTCTGAATCCCTTAATACTCCATTTAATTATCCTAGATAGGAAACCGTGTCTTGCCAATATTAATGTAATAAATTGAAGTTTGCACACACAGTATCGCTTACGTTAAAACACGAACTTGTAGGATTTTATGAATTTTCTTTGGGAAATTGGTCACAAAAATCATGAACTTTCACAAAAATCTTGTATTTTCCATAACCTTTAAAAATGGTCTTAAAAGTCAGTAACTTTCGAACTTAGCGGATTTCCCTCGCTAAAGTTTTACGGCATAAATTTTATCCATGTGGAATACCAAAACACCTACATGTAAATAGTCAGAGTTACATTCCATCTTGTGAGGAAGATAAAATTGATGATGATATTGATGCTCTAAAATTAGTTCCGCCATTCAAGGTAGGCAAAATTTATGCCCGAATCTTTAGTGTGGGAAATCCACACAATTTGAAAAGTTAGTGATTTTTAAGACCACTTTTAAAGGTTGTGTGAAACACCAAATTTTTGTAAAAATTACTGATTTTTCTAACCAATTTCTAATTTTCTTTTGAACTACTTCTTATTTTTAAGTCTAAATATACGAATTTTAGTCTTTTATGCTTTTTCCTTTGAAATTAAATATCATCTACACTGAAATTGGTGTGTGCGTTAGAAATACAACTTTGGCAAAAACATCAATCATTAAAATGACTTCATCATTCAATAATTAATTAAATATATGTGGTTCATATATATTTTGTAATTTCTTTTATGTGATTATATTAAAGGTGGATTGTTAAGAAATTTGTTCATTTGTGATGAATGAGTATCTGTTTATTTATGCATCTTTTGTTTTGCATTTTGTGAATTTGGATATATGCGTTTTTTTATGAATATTTTTTGTGTGTCAAATGTTGTTTTTATGGTAATCGAGTTTGAAATGTTGATCCACTTTGTATTGGCAGACATAAGTCTTACCTCCATTCAAAAGTGGATTGAAGATGGTAATGATAAATGTCCTAAAATTGGGAAAAGGATAAGGTTACAAGCTATACTGATCCCAGACCATGTGCTCAAAAACATGATATACATTTGGTACGAAAATCTTTCACTTGAGCTACACAATATGATCTCAACTACAGGTTCCAAGAGTCTGACTTCCAATATACAAGGGAACGATCTTAGCAGCAAAAACATTGGAAGACCAAAGAGAATTTTTTGAGAGGTTTCGTCGCTTAACAAATGATAATCGTTAATTCTGGAAGCAATTTTTTGAGTCTGTTAGTGTTTATGTGCCAAAGTTATTCGATAGCCTCTATAGAATCATTGTGGCTTCTAGAACCAGCATCTGGCATGATGAATTGCGAGAGAGTCTGATTGTCAGTATCACGAACATAGTCATCCACAATAATATTGTCAAGATGATGGTCATAAACAAGTTTTATCGAATTGAACGTATTGCTGAAGCTATGCATGTTAGGGGGATATAAAGATTCAGACAATAGCCGCCACAACCATAAAGACATTGTTCGCTCTCGACAAAACCAAGGAATGGGTTTGTTAAGTGGATTGTGTATTCCAATCCTAAATATGCGTTATCGAGTACCTCATGGGAATGTTGGAGATAACGGATGCTTTGAGAGTGACAGAGGTCGCCTGCGCGTTACTCAATTTGTGTTCCTTTCCCGGGTGACATAAAGCATGTTGTTGAAAGTGGTATGATTGACCTTCACGAGATATGTTGAGACTCTCGTACCATGTGGAGCCAAATGAGATTACAAGAAAATGTTCATCTTATGTTGTCCTGCCTCGTTGAGGAAGGCACTTAAATTGCCAAAATCAAACTAATGACATTCCTGCGAGTATAGTTGTCAACTGGACTTGGCCGACCCATCATGGACTTCAATGGGTCATTTTTCAAACCTAGGCCCAAAACCACTACAAACCTAGCCAAGGACCAACCCGTCCCGACCCACTTCGGTGATCAATTTGAATGTAAAATAAAATAAATATTAATGTAATATTTCATATAGTTCTAAATTCATTCATAGTTTAGAGTTTGTACAATATTTAGAATTTGCATTTGGTTACATCCCACATTATAAGTAAATATATACTCCCTCCGTCTCAAGATATTAGACTCACTTCTTTGGGCAAAAGAATTTATGAGGTGTTGTTTAGTTGATGTAAGTGGAGTTGGTAGTAAAGTAAATTTTTACCATAAATAGAAATGGGACAAATATGTTGGGACACCCCAAAGTAGTATACGAGTCTAATATCTTGGGACGGAGGGAGTAATATCTTATAAATAGCTTAATTCTCTACGCAACCCAGCCCCCAGCCCATTTCACCGGTGGTCCTAGGCGCTGGGCTTAGTTGGGTCTGAATTTACAAAAAGAAACTCAGCCCAACCCATTCCACTTTGTCGGTGGGCTTGGGTTGTGCTGATATAACACCCCGAGTTTTCGTGCACTTATTTTGGAGCAAAAGAAATAAATAAATTGGACAAGTGACGATTGAATTTATTTTTGTGAAGTTGGATTTAATCTAAGTTAAGGCACTAAGTTATGTATAGTTCTTTTTCTCATGGAATTAAAGTTCAAGGAACTTCAAAGTTATGAACTACAATTGTTGGAAAGAGGAAATACCAAGTAATCAAATAGAGTGCTCTACACCCATTTTTACACAAAAAGAGTTTGCTACATCTTACCTACTCTAAAAGACAAAGTCTAGCTAAAGGTGGTAATGGAATCAAGGAAAATCTTGAGCATGAGGCATCTTCTCTTCCCTTCTCGATTTTGGGACATCCATAAGATGCCAAGTTTCCCCACCTCAAACCTGTGAACTTATTCATCAAAGAGGTAAGACCAATGCTCAATGATTTTTACAAGAATACAAGCTTTGCAAATCTCCCAAAGGGATAATAGAAACAAATGACTAAGAGGTGGTGATCTCATCTCCTTAACTCTCCCCAATGTTTTACACTGATCAGGCAATATGCCTTTTTTGTCATGCTAAAAGGGGAAGGAACTCGTAGCTATAAATAAAAGAACATTCTTCCTAATACTAACACCAAAGGGGTAGTAAAGCTTTTATCTCAAGCCCAAAGGAGGACTCTCTGCAATAACACATATCACATTAGATCAACCAATATTGAGTTATTCAAGGGTTACACAAATTTGACAAGAAGGCTTTTTAGTTCAATTGGAAAAGAGAGATGTTTTGTTAGCTCAAAATAGAAATTGGAGCTCTCCAATACCTTACACCAATTTAGTAGTGAAGCTTTAAGCACAAAACCAAAAGGAGAGAGAATATGTAACTTAATTTAGACACAAAATGTCAAGACTTTTCTCCTATAAAAGCAACCCATCACCACCTCCTTCTTCGCCACTTTTCACTTTCACAATACCGAGAGTTAGTGTGTGTAAATAGTGAGTCAGCAAGGAGAATTCTCTAATCCCACCACCACCAATTCCTTGTCTTCCTAAGAGGCTATCTCCGCAAGTTAAGGGTGGAGTCAGAAAAATTCAAGTTAAGGAGTTTTAAGCAAACGAGGTGGCTTTCTAGTTACTATACAGTTTTTACGAAAAGTATTTTATGAGATTTCTATTTAAGAAATGATGTTACGTGGGCTTTCTATTTAAGAAATGATGTTCCTTGGGCTTTCATAACTAAATATTTTACGAGCTTTCTATTGTGATATATGATTGTGGGCTTTCTTTTAGAATTCAGAAAATAGCTTTGAAGTGATTTCAGTCATTTATGTTCCTAGTGTGTGAAAATATCTTGCAAGTATGCTTACAATTATTTACAAAAAGTGAAAGTGATGTTGTTTATATTATGTGACGTTATGTGTTACTTAACGAGTGCTTATGAACGGTTAGCCTTTGTCGACATTGTGTTCGGCTTTGACCGATAAAAATGAGTTTTGTTTCAAATATGTTTACGAGAAAAATGAAGTTTTGAAAGTTATGTCAAACCATGTTTTGTTTTGAACTTTGCCTATTTGATTGTCTAGCAAGGGCGATGTCCCTACTAGACCAGGAGTTTCGTGAATTCATTCCACCAAGAGTTTTGTGAATTCATTTCACTAGGAGTTAGTTCAGATACGACATATGTTCCAGGAAAATAGATCGGCAGATCGCTTTTGATAAAGGAAAAAAATGATTTAGTGTTCTCGGATCTTTTACTTAAAACCCCGAGTTCACTCAGAAGTGGCTTGACAAAACCATTACTTTTTATTAAAATATTTCGGCACGTGTCCACTGAGTACACCAAGTACTTAGCCCTACATATGTTTTAAAAATGTACAGGTTGAGTGGTGATAATGGCAGGCGGTGTTGAGCACAAACGATGAAGATCCTTCGACATAATAGTACTCCCTCCGTCCATAATAGATGTCACACTTTCCTTTTTAATTAGTCTCATAAAAGATGTCACATTTTCTTTTTTGGAAAAAGTTCTCTCTCACATAAATATAAAAACTATACTTTCTCTCTCTATTTAACACACAAAACAAAACCTCCTAAAATCTCATGTTGTCCCACAAGTGTGACATCTTTTGTGGGACGGGGGGAGTATTTGGATGCGTCATGCCTCCATACACGATGTCATCTACTCTTGACTCTTGCGTTGCAATGTAAAAGTCGAGTTTACATTCTTTGTATCATGCACTCTAGTATATATAAATTCGAGTTATTTCAGTTCGTGTTCAGTTGTGCCACAGTTTTTCCCTTTCTTTCCCCGGTTCTTTCATCCTCCCCTAGTCGCGATCAACTGGGCTTTCTATCCTTAGAAAGTGCGATCGTGACAGCTGAGCCCATGTTGTCCGGCACATGGCGAGCCTGGGTCGGACTAGATCGACCTCGCTCACTCGACAATTCCATTTTCTACCAAAGATATGATCACTTAGTGACATATTGCAGAAATTATCGTTTCAATTATATTCTCAATGTACACGATGTTTGTTTGAGTTTTTTGCATCGTGTTCATGTCTATAACATCATAGCAAATTAGTTCAGCATTTGGGATTTGCAATTAGTTTAGGAATTGTGCACACTTTTTTTGGATAGAAATTAGTTAATACTACTGATTGGGTGCGATGCATAAAACTCGAGCCGACAGGGGCATGGTCGAATAACAATAAAAGGAGTTATGTTCGTACTTAGTTGGCTACTAAATGTTGGTTCTTGACCCCTTTTGTAAGGAGGCACCCCTTCTCCCGAAGTTACGGGGCTATTTTGTCAAGTTCCTTAAAGAAAGTTGTCTCACGCCCCTATGTATTCTCTACCTACCCACATGTGTCAGCTTCGATTATGTGAACCCTTTCGTTTAAAGTTCGACGAAACATGAACCGAAGACGAAACCTTGATGTACCCTAGAAGAATACATATATGTTACCCTGAGACATACTGACAACTGCCGATCAGTTAATGGAACTTAAATTTGGAATTGCCAAAATGGTTGACCTAAGAGTTCATCTATAAACCTATAACTATCATTCAGATCTATAAACCTATTATATCATTTAAGTCCCAACTAAAACATTACAAGTTGGTAATGAAGTTCAATAATGTGGTTGGATGCAAGAAATAATCAACAATTTAGATTGAGTAGGTCAAAAGCACTAGAGGCATTGTCTATGTACCACAATCTTGTATTCTTGTTTTTCTTTAAAAATCATCTTTCTTTTTTTTAAAATTAATAAAAGCCAACGAACTATTCCCCCCTTTCATAAAAATAGTTCTTTTTACCATTTAGATCCATTTCAGAAAATAGCTCCTTTCTATTTTTGGCAATTCTTTTTTCTCTTATAAGGCAGGTAACATTCTCCATTAACAAAACTCCAATCACTTGTTCTTTCTACATTTCTCAACTTTACCAATTTTGCATTAAATCATGTGTCAACCCTAAAGTCTCTATTTTTATGGGAGAGAGAGTATTTTGCAACTAATTTTCACCAACAATCTAATAGTATATTAAATGGCGAATTGTTGTAAAAACTAAAAATCATAAAGTTTACTAAAATTTTGGATTAATCCCGCAATTTTGAAAAATAGTCAATTATTATAATAATTTTAACATTTTTCTCAATTATCCTAATAATTCAAATTTAGGAGTAATTATATATGACGTGGAAGCCAAATACTTTAATTTAGATTTAGGAGTAATTATATATGATATGGAAGCCAAATACTTTAGCATGCTCTTCTATTCTACATTTTTCGACTTAAATTCAATACTCTCTCCATTTTTAAAAAAATAGCAACTCTTTATATTTTAGGAAATCTTTACACTCATGTACATCAATTTATTTACCACTTATACTACTACAATAAACAAATTAATATGAACCCCATGATCCACTAACATTAATTCCATTACTTTTTTCTTTCATTCTCTCTTACTTTACCAATTTTTCTCTTCATCTCTCTTGCTTATCAAATTGTGCATTAAAACTCAGTGTCATTTTAAATTTTCCCTATTTTTAAAAAAGAATGGAAGGAGTAGCTTTTATGAGTAATATACTCATTTGCAAATGAAATCATGGATTTCGGTTTCTACCTCATACACAAATTTCCTCCAAATATAAATATATGAGATAATTATATCAAATTTATAATATAAGTAATTATTTTTAAAACTGTAGGACATACCAAAATTGACTGAATTTATATATTTTGTCTACTTGGCCGATATTAAATCCCCATTGTTAAAAAAAGAAGTGGTATGTTGATAAATTATTACTCCTAATTTCGAATGTGACGAGTAAAAGTTGGTGTGCGATTCATTTCATACTTGTGTTTACTGTACAGTGTAGTAGGTCGCCCACACACCAAATCGTCGAATCATTCATTCATCCGTCGCGATGGTTGCTGCCCTCGTCAAGGCCGCCGTCGCCGATGCCTTTGTCACCTTCATGTGGATTTTCTGCGCCTCCTCCCTCGGCGCTGTCACCTACGTCCTCGCCTCTGCTCTCGGCGTCGCCCCTGGCCTCCCCTCCCTTCTCATCACCACTTTTCTCATCTTCCTCCTCCTCTTCATTTTCGGCTTCCTTGCCGATCTCCTCGGCGGCGCCTCCTTCAATCCCACCGGCACCGCCGCCTTCTACGCCGCCGGCCTCGGCGCTGACTCTCTCATCTCCGCCGCCGTCCGCTTCCCTGCTCAGGTCTGATTGATTAAGATTCTCAATTTTGTGCTTTGCCTTGATAATAACGACATTTAACTTTGACTTGGATAGAAAGCCACATTTCTGATACCGATCCAACAAATTTTGTTGGCTGAATATATGAATAATTGTATATTAACTCCATCCCACCAGTACATGAATAAATTAGATAAATAGTGAGAGAATAAAGTAGGATTGAGTAAGTAAGATTAATACTCAACTGAAATAGGACGACTCAAAAAGGAATACTCCTTCCTTTCCATAGTAGTGGAAGCATTTCTTTGTGGCATGGATATTAAGAAAAAGGAGTGTAATGTGTTAAACAAAAAGATAATAAAGTGGGATTTAAGTAAAAGTAGAGATAATAAAGTAAGAAAGAGGGAAAAGTAAGAGTGGAAAAATGTGTTACTTTTTACTTAAAAAAATGAAATGACTCTGCTACTATGGAACACGCAAAATGGAAAAATGAATCTGCTATTATGGAACGGAGGGAGTATAACTTAGTGCTAATGGGACATGGGAGTAGTTTATTGTTCCATTACTATATCTTCATCTGGGTGTGTGGACAGGCAGCTGGTGCAGTGGGTGGTGCGGTGGCGATTATAGAAGTGATGCCAGTTAAGTACAAGCACATGCTCGGGGGTCCTTCTCTCAAGGTTGACACCAACACCGGAGCAACTGCTGAGGGGGTTTTGACGTTCATAATGACCTTGGCTGTCCTCTTCATCATCTTTAAGGGTCCTAGAAGCGTGATTGTCAAGAACTGGATGCTTGCTATGTCAACTGTGTCTCTTGTAGTTGCAGGTACCACTTATACAGGACCTTCCATGAATCCTGCTAATGTAAGCCATCTCTCTCTCACTTGTTTTTAACAAGTTGTAGTTATCTCGTTCCTTTGTTGTCTTGCATATCGATCAATAGCTTTTTATTCAAAGAACTTAACAGTGAGTCAGAGTAGAGATGATACACAGTCATAGTTCCAAGAGTAAGACAGCGAAATATGTGCTGTTTCTTAGTTTCTTCACTTCAACTCGGAAAGCTTTTCTTGGAGTGATTATCTGGTTCCGGTTTAACTTTTTCATGTTTTGATCATTTTGCTCGTGGGAGATAACATTTCATGCATAACTACATAGCCAAGAAAATACTCGTGGAATATCTATTTTGAGATTTTAGAAAGCGACATCATTGAGGAGGTATAACATTCATAAGAATTTTTTTTATATCAAACATCACCTTCAGAGAAAAAGCAATGCGACCAAGTGACTGCCCTTTCATTTTCGTTAAGACTTCATCACTCGATTGCTGACTTGACAATTGACTTCGTTTCCTGCATTAGTTCAGTTGTTTGTTAGGATTTTATTAATTATTATTATTTGTTAGTTACTTATTGTGTCAATGTGTGTATTAGTAATTCTTAGCGAGAGTAGAGTTTGAGTCTTGTTAATTACTATTAAAAATAGCTCTTCATTGGAAAAGTTATGTGTCTGGAGTTTAGAATGATAGATTATCATAAGGCCTCGTTAGAGGATTAGTCTTGTTCTTATTTCCCTGTCATTCAGTGTTATCAATAATATTCAGTTTACTTTCTGTTCGTGTGTTGTTCTTCCTGTTTGTTCCTGTTCGCTATCTCTGTCAGTTTTCAAGCAATCATCACAATCTTCTCTATCAAACTTTGTAGACCATATGGAAATCATGATGCTTAAGTTTGTCGCTTTAAAATTTTAGTGATATGATTTTGTAAAGTGTATGTGATCCCATTACTAGTGTTGAAAAATTTAATCACCTGAGTTCTCTAGGATATAGAGTAACATTGATGGTGATTGTATATGTTAATCTTGTGCACCTCAATATAGTCATATATGACTTTCTTCTCTATAGGATGCAATAGTTCTGGTTCAAAACAGTCTATTTGTGAATATATGCTCAATATGCCATATTCAAGTTGTTTCAGTCCATCCCTTTACTCATTTAATGTGTTATTCTGCTGATTCTCTTACTAAAACGAAAGTGAAAACAAAAATCAGCACAGCATCTGGTTCTCTGATAAAATTATACTGTTAGGAATGGATTTCTGTGTGAAGTTTTGGAATTCTGTGCGACAAGCAACATAAATAATGGTTGCAGCTTGTTTTGACATGTCACATAATTTTTTTTTTTTTAATGTAATAATGGTGTGTTTTTGTACGTCTTCATTGGTAGGTTTAATTTGCTGTATAGAACAAATGATATGAATTGTTCATCCCTTGCTTATGATGGTGTGTTTTTGGTTTGAAACAAGTATGGTTTGACTGTGCAGGCATTTGGGTGGGCTTATGTAAACAACGCGCACAATACTTGGGAGCATTTCCTTGTGTATTGGATCAGTCCCTTCGTCGGATCAATACTGGCCGCCTGGGTTTTCCGTTTTCTATGTCCTCCACCACCGCCCCCAAAGCAGAAGAAAGCTTGAAAGGGCTATTCTATTAGGAACACATTTTAATTCACTTTACGTAGGCCATTCAGTTCATGGATGGAGAACTCATATCCAGTCAAATAAATTTGTAGTTGCAAGATATGGATTGAATATGTTCATGAAAATTTAAAGAAAGAAAGGTATTGGGTTTATGGTTGCTTTCCACTCTCTCTCGAGACATTTGTCGAAAAACACGTGTCTAAAGACATCCAGTCAGATAGAAAAAATGAAATGAATTGTACATACTTCAACAGTTTAAGTCTCATATTATAATATGATCTCTAATATATCTGTAGTTCCAAAAAAACATGTTAGATCCACAGATCTTGGATGCTACTGCTTCCAATATTATTGTCAGCTTCCTGCCTCTTCCTGCATATTGCCCAACCCATGAAGTGGGATAATTCTTTAATTCACAATGCATACAATCAATATTACCAAACATGCATGGACATTCTTGTTCTCCAATATGCAGAAGTCTTTTCATGTCCTCTTCGGTGGACTTTCTCAGGTACACATCACTGAAGCTAGAAATAACACCTTCAACAAACTTGATGAAGAATTTACGAATGACTTGTGTATTCATTCTCAAGTATTTGCTGTGCAAGTATGTTGTTGTCCCATAGGCCAAAACCCTCATCGATGCCGTATATTATGAAACAGAGACATACCATGTTTACTAGTGGAGTC
Source organism: Salvia hispanica (assembly GCF_029641045.1). Taxonomy (NCBI): domain Eukaryota; kingdom Viridiplantae; phylum Streptophyta; class Magnoliopsida; order Lamiales; family Lamiaceae; genus Salvia; species Salvia hispanica. The sequence goes on along the minus strand of NC_142696.1, from coordinate 17,060,290 downwards.
GCACTTTTTCAAAAGAAAGTTGCAAGCTTGTTCGTTATTATTTTAACAAAGGTTTTTGCATGCGATACCTTGTTCGAAAAATTAGGGATAGCAAAATATTGCTCGAAAACATGACCTGCTCGTAAACACTATGGTGACCCTTCTCACATTTTCTTTCAATATATCGTATTGTAGCTCTAGCCATAGAGATGTTTCACAAATGGCTACATCCTTGGCATTCGATCAATTTGCTGATTTTGTTCAACAATTTTTTTTTCTCCATTCATATCTTCGAGAAGCATTAAAATTAGAACTTGATGACATTTTTTGAAGGGTGGATTTGTGTAAGCAATCACTTGTCTTCTTGTGAGCATATGTGATTCTGGTCTGAGCTATATTTCTTCGATAACATGCGCACAGATCTTTGGTGATCTTTTTATGTACCAAATTTTGTTCTTTATCCATTTTGTCTTGAGCAACAAATCTATAAGAATAGACTAATATAAAAGTGGGTGCATCAAACACTTTAAAATGCGTAAAGGAAAGGAAAAAACTGAATATAGTTTGACTGACATAAGCCTACATGAATTTTGATCACCAATAAAAACAACAGTAATGAGGTCGAAAATAATCAAATTATGTTACAATTACAAGCCCATCGTAAAAAATCACTTTAAATAACTTTATTAATGTGTAGAGATGTTAATTCAGAGGTGTAAAAATATTTTTTTTGGTTTCTTTTAACAATTAGTGAAATGTAAGTTGAAGTCTATATATAATTTGTGAGATTTATAGCGGTTAGTTAGTTGGTATGTCAGAGTAAGAGTAGGTGCATGTGTGTTAAAAATAGACAAGTTTGTTTGGATGCATAATTGATGAATCTCAGTAGGTTGTGTGAAAATTTTGGTTGTGAAGATGAAGGTGATAGACAAGATCCGGAGCGAAAGCGGCGTGATGTTCTCGTTCGAGTTCTTCCCCCCGAAGACCGAGGATGGAGTGGACAATCTGTTCGATCGCATTGAGCGGATGGTTGCCTACAGCCCGGCCTTCTGCGACATCACATGGGGCGCCGGTGGAACCACCGCCGATCTCTCCCTCGAGATCGCCAACCGCATGCAGAACATGGTCTGCGTCGAGACCATGATGCACCTCACCTGCACCAACATGGCCCTCAGCAGCATCGACCACGCCCTCTCCACCATCAACTCCAATGGCATCCACAACGTCCTCGCCCTCCGCGGTGACCCTCCTCACGGCCAGGACAAGTTTGTCCAGGTCCAAGGCGGCTTCGCCTCCGCCCTCGACCTCGTACATTCCCTTCCCTTCCCCTTCAATTTCCCTCAATTCATCTCCATATAGTCATATACTATACTATTCATTCCATCTTTCTCTTCAGGTCAAGCATATTCGTGCCAAGTATGGGGATTACTTTGGCATTTGTGTTGCTGGCTATCCAGGTACTAATAAACATGGCCATATTAGTAACAATAATCAATGATATGATCATATGAATATGATATGCAGAGGGCCATCCTGAGGTAATTCAGGAGAATGGAGTTGTTACAGCAGAGGCATACCAGAATGAACTTGTTTATCTCAAGCAAAAGGTAAACACACACACACACAGCACTTTCCCACTACTCATCATGTCATGACTATTTCATCTAACAGATTGATGCTGGAGGTGAAGTCATCATCACCCAACTCTTCTATGACACTGACATCTTCCTCAAGTTCGTAAATGACTGCCGTCAGATTGGAATAACGTGTCCTATTATACCGGGGATCATGCCCATTAACTCGTACAAGGCCTTCATCCGCATGACCGGCTTCTGCAAAACTAAGGTCTATTTAGAATCCATTTATATACACACAACAAATACTTGTTTCTTATCTTTACATGCTTGTGCTACTCTCTAGATTCCCACCGAGGTTATGGCTGCATTGGAACCGATCAAGGACAATGACGAAGCTGTCAAGGCATATGGTGTTCAGCTTGCAACTGATATGTGCAGAAAGATTTTGGCTTCTGGGACTAGAGCTATACATCTTTACACCTTAAACATGGAGAAATCTGCTTTGGCAATACTGACGGTGCCTCTCCCCTTCCTTATCTCACCGTTTATAGTATCATATAATCTTTGCTTTGACAACAAGCCTTCACTTGTCAGAATCTTGGCCTGGTTGAGGAGTCCAAGTTTCCGAGATCCTTGCCTTGGAGACGTCCAACAAATGTTTTTCGTGCAAAAGAAAGTGTTCGTCCTATTTTCTGGTATGTAAGGTTCCCTAAATGGCCTGGCCACCTGTGTTTCTTCCCAAGCTTAAGTGTTACCTAATCTGTATACATTGTAGGGCTAATCGTCCTAAAAGCTACATCGGAAGGTCAATTAGCTGGGACCGCTACCCAAATGGTCGATGGGGAGATTTCCAAACTCCATCTTTTGCACCACTAACTGATTATCAGGCATGCACCATCAACTGTTATATCACATCTCAGTAAATCACATTGTTTTGTCTGAGGATACGGCATTTATGATTAACAGTTCTTGCGACCACGATCTCATGAGAAGAGACTTCTAGAAGAATGGGTTGTTCCTTTGAAAAATCTTGAAGATATCTACGAGGTATGGTACCTTATTTCTACATACAAGTTTGATGGTTACGAAACTAGAGTCCTCATATGTGGATATTCTTATGCACCAGAAATTTGCAAAATTCTGCCTTGGGAAAACCAGAAGTAGTCCGTGGTCAGAACTAGATGGACTTCAGCCGGAGACCAAGATCATCAACGAACAGCTTGGTAATATTAACATGAAAGGCTTTCTCACTATCAACAGCCAACCAGCTGTTAATGGAGCAAAGTCTGAAACGTCATACGTTGGTAATGTCATGCTCTTATTTTGTTGAAATATCCCTCAATGGTTGACATTATTAGTCAAATATGATGTTTGTTGGGACAGGATGGGGAGAGGCAGGTGGATATGTGTATCAGAAAGCGTACCTAGAGTTTTTCTGTTCTCCGGCAAGTTTGACTGCGCTGATCAATAAATGCAAAGCCTTCTCCTGCCTCAGCTACATGGCTGTTAACAGAGAAGGTGCCTGGATTTCAAATATGAAAAATACAGATGTGAATGCAGTCACATGGGGAGTTTTCCCTACAAAGGAGATTGTGCAACCCACCATTGTCGATCCTCTAACCTTTATGGTGTGGAAGGATGAAGCCTTTGAGTTGTGGTCGAGAGGGTGGGCCAATCTCTACCCAGAATCTGATCCCTCTAGAAAACTACTTGAAGAGGTCAGTAACCTCAACTTGATGATTGATTGTGTCTTCAACAACACTAGTTAACCTTTTGTGTTCAATTCAATTGGCAGGTGAAGAACAGTTACTACTTGGTCAGCTTGGTTGATAATGACTATGTCCATGGAGGCTTATTTGCTCTCTTTAGAGATACTTGAAACAATAACTCATTGGTGCACACAGTAGAAGAGAATTCAATTGAGTAATGTAATTTTCTCATTTTTACTTACAAAATCCATTTGGGATTTGAGCTCTATATTCTTTGTCAAATTCACACTATATTATCAAATATCAAGGGAACGAACTCAAGAGGTGATTGAATTAAACTATGATGAATATCCCTACTTTGATCGAGTAAACCTCAAGAAATTGTAAGTACAGTCTGAGACTCTCAATTCTTGAGTTTGTCCTCCAGCATGAACCAGCTGAGTCCATCCCGGATTGCGAATGCTCTGCAAGCAAGATTGATGGATTCTCTGTCCAACACACCGACTAAACGACGACCATCATCATCCAAAATAACCGGCACTTGGCTCACACCCTGCCTATTCATCAGGCTAAGAGCAGTAAGGACACTCATGTTTGGGGTCGTTGTACATGAAACCACACATCTTCCACCGTAAGAGACACACACTTCAGATACTCTGGGAACCTGCCATGTCATTTCTTAAGATACATATATAATCAGATTCATCAACGGAAAGAGCTAACTTACCTGAGGTCTGGTGGTTTTTTTCATAGATAATTCAAGGAATTGTTGAATGTCAATCAGTGTTAACTGACCAAGGAGACAATTATCATCATCCACTATAAATGCACAAGACTGCTTCTCTTCCAGCATCAGTGACACTACATCTGTTAGAGAAGAGCTCATCATCGTTGTTACATATCTCCTTCTCATGGCTTGCGACACCATGATTTCGTCTGCTAAATTATTCCCTGCATCCTCTTCGGAGTCACTGTTCAGACACAGAGAACTCTCCAGTTCACAGATACTATTCCCATTCACCTCCTTCACATCTTTTGATTCTCTGGAAGTGTCGGTTGCCTTTTTCCTTGTCTTGTCGGACGTAATCCATGCAGAGAATCCCACAGCTCCCAAAAGAGGCAGAACAATACGATAATCCTGTGTTAATTCAAACAGAAGCAAAACTGCAGTAAGGGGTACCTGGCAAACACCAGCTAACGTAGCAGCCATGCCAACCTACATTAGAAATATACTACTATTATCATTGGAGTACATATTAGGAATCATTGCTACTAAAGATGGTGAAATATTACCAATGCATAAGCTTGAGGCGAAGCGACTTCCAGGACTGAAAGTTGAAAAACTGGATTGGATATGGAAACCAGATGACCCACAATTTTTCCATATGCCATTCCTGTTGCTGCACCGATGAATAGAGAGGGTGCGTAGTAACCACCTACTAATCCAGAAGCTCTGCATAAGGAAGTCGTCACTATTTTGACAGCCACCAACTGCACCAAGAGTTGAGCAGAAAGGCTGAATGAGAATGGCCGTGATTCTAAGAGCGTGTTAACATTCTCGAATCCCCAGTAAAGGATCTCCGGATATGCTAAGGCTATAAATCCAACTGTCAAACCACCAAGTATGGGAAACAATGCTCTGGGTATCCCAACACCTCTTTCAATCTCATCAAACAAATCCAGCATAAAAGATGTGCACTTTGATAAGCCAACCGAGATTACACCACATAATGCGCCTAACAGAAGATACAGCGGCAGTTCTGAACTGACAAGAAGAGGAGATTAAATTAAAGCACAGAAATGGAAAATGGAATTTTTGCCTTTCTTCTCTTTGAGTTGTATAATGAGGAAGCTAAACATTACCACTTGGAGAACGAAAGTCGTAGAGTGGGACAGCAAAAGCTGGTTCAGAGCCCAGACCGATTTCTGATATGACTGAAGCTATAACAGCACTCAAAATTACCATTGAAGTTGTGTTTGTAAGGGATAAGGATGACTCTGCAGGTGAAGGCCACAAGACTGACTCCACCGCAAAAAAACAACCACCAACAGCAGCATTGAATCCTTTATCCACCAATAAATGTTAGTTGCATTATCAATAAATTAACCTAAGAATCTTACATAGTAATCATTATAACTAAATCAGATATTAAAATCACTACTTTTATCATCATATTTTGCATTCTGCGTCAACATTTTTTAATTTGAACTCTTCATAAGTTAAACAAAAATGTTGAAGTAGGACGTTTGTTAAAGGATCAGGTTTAGGTCTGAAGAGACCAATTTCAGTTATTTGGTTGAGTAAACAATTGGCAAGGAAAAATTAGTGATAATAAATCTGGAAGAGGACAAACCTGCAGCAATTCCGGCAGCTGACCCTGCAGCTCTGAGTGAAAGCTTTCTTTTAGCTCCTCTATCCAAAAAAGTGCCTACTCCTTTGGCTATGGAGACACCAATCTCAACACTTGGGCCTTCCGGTCCTAACGAGTTCCCCGTTCCCAAGGTAACACAAGCAGCTGCAGTTTTCAGAATCGGTTTCAGTGCTGATTTGATGTTCAACATGGCAGTTCCATCAGCAGAATCCTCTAACGAAGTTCGAATCACGTTCAATAAGCTAACTATAAGACCTCCAACAGCAGGAACTAAGACTACTCGTCCCCATTTGGTTTCAATGGGTTCCTCTCTTAACCATGTGGCACCTTGAGCAGGTATTTCGCCCCAGCTCAAGTCGCGTATTTCATGTACCTACTAAGCAAGAGTATCTACTTATCAGGACTTGAATGATCTTGAAAACAGCATCAAAGGAAAACTTGCACAGCCATGTCTAAAACTAATAACACTACTACCTCTACGTTCGTGATTGAGGAAACTGTGGTTGTATAATCAGTCATGAGATAACTCTTTGAGACAGAAAATGCTGAATGAAGAAGACGGATTAGTTACCGTGTAGTTGAAAAGGACGATAGCGATGCCAGTGAAGAGCCCAACAAAGCAGGCGGGTAGAATGGCAGAGTTGCCTAGTTGCAGCAATTCTGGCAACTCACCATCATCTTGTTGTTTGACTTCCGGAGGTGACGAGGTGATGATGGGTTGAGCTTGGTCGTCCTTCACCCCACCGCCATTAGTATTACAAAGAACTATGCCAAGTCTCCGGCGGTGTAAAGGAAAAGAATTTTTATGGAAAAAGGTGATAGTTTTGGCGGAGGGATGAGATGTAATCCGAAGAAGAGATGGCAATGATGATATAGATGATACTCCATGTTGATGAATTGTAGCACTATATGCAGTGAACTTGCAGTGCATTTGCGAATCCCCGGCGGCGATGGCAGCGGCGGCGGAGGAGGTTATACAAGCGGGACAATTCAACCTTTTCACCTTATCCAGAAAGTCAGTAGCCTACGTGGCCCATTCTTCATCTTGCAATTTGCTTCACTACACCAATTCATTTCTTCTTTATATTGGTCAACAAAATTTGTGGTTAGCAATAGCATATCAAACAAAAAAAGTACACTAAGATGAAATTTTGACAACTTTAGCACTATTAATCAAGAAAGTGAATTTATAGTCGAGAAACTTTACAACCTCTCATTGGAAGATTACAGTAAATGTGAACACATAACTAAGGACATAACATATCTTAAAAGAAGAAAAAGAACAACAAATGGTCTCTTGTGAGTCTGAATCTCCCATAGGATTAAGGGCAGGGGGATCAAAGATGACTATGAAATGTTGGCATTCTTGAGAGATTGGGAGATGATAGGACCAGCTGATGTTCGCATAGAGTGCTTCGCATCAAGTATAGCAAAGCCGGAGTGGTCTGTCTTTAGGTGAGGCTGGATTTGTTCCCATATCTTTTTCTTTTGAATCTGCATAGTAACAAGACATCCAACCAGATTAATATACAGCTTCCTAGCTTAAGAGAGAGATGAGTCATTTTCGTTCTCTACACTTCCAAATTAAGTCCCAAAATATCCTAAATAAACCACAAAGTGTAGCTTCGCATCATATTCAACTATATCAGAGTATTAACATAACTACTATACTCCCATCAAAATGCTCTCTAGTCAATGGAACAATCAAGAAACTCATTTGTCTCTCATAACTATCATATTGCATAGAAAGTGGTGGTGCGTGCCTGGTTAGGAGAAGCAGCATCGGGTAAGCTATCTTTTTCATCAATGGAACCAAACCAGACTCTGTCACCGGGCACTGCACCCTCAGGAGGCACAAGAAGCTCCACATTCTCATGTGCCGCATCAGAAGCCGCCATCAGCATTCCAAACGATTTCACACCGCGCATATTTCTAGCCTTTAGGTTAGCAAGAACAACTACATTCCTCTCCTGCACATACATACATACAATAAATTAACCACAATTTCTCCGAATTGAAGTTTTTTTTATATAAAAATGAATGGAAAAAAAAAAAGACCTGGAGCTGTTCAAGAGGAACGTATTTGACAAGGCCGCTGCAGATAGTCCTTGGTTCTGCCTCACCGACATCCACCTCCTCCACGTACAGAGAATCCGCCTCCTCGTGCCTCCAGGCCTTGATGATTCTCCCCACCCTTATATCCAGAGTGTTCGCCGCCTCCTTCACGGTGTCTTTCTCTGCCTCCGCCGTACCCGTCGCAGACTCCGCCTCCGCTTCGATCCCCGTGCAGTAACACATAAACTGAGGTTCAATTTTTGTTCTGGTAGATGACGATGTCAATGGTGATAATGATACGGATTCGCCATTGGCGATAGGGCTCCTATTGGCAACAGTGTGGATTATGCGGCGGCGATTGTTGATTAGTCTGATGGTTGCGAGAAATGAGCCGCAGCGGCGGAGGAAAGGGGCGGAAGTGAGAGCTGCAGCAGCCGCCATAACTGAAACTAGTAGCACTGTGCTCAGACACTCAACTCCATATCCCCTTCCCAAGCGCTGCCTATCTTTTCGTATTTATACTTTCGCCCCTTATGTTTTTTGGTATTCGCTCTCATTTATATCCCTTTTTTTTAATACATAAATGAAATAAAATCAAACTAAAATGCCGAGGAAAGTATTAGAGAAATAGCCATAAGTCGGCTGGATCAATACAACATGCAAAAAACCAAGCAAACAAAGAGAAGGGCTAGGCCCCAACAAAGATGCCTCCGTTCAAGTTACTCATCAAAACCTAGAGTTGACAGGCCTCGTTAAAATCCCTTGGGATGAAATCCTATTGAAAAAATTCTCCAAAGGAATAAAGAGTACCATGATGAGTGACTCAAAGTGTGGCAAGTAATCCAAGTCATCCAAAACCCCGTGAACTCCATCATTTGTCGGGTAAGTGGAGAAGAATCTGTTCATGTGGGAAATAGGAGTACAAAAAGCTATAAGTAGCTTCTTTGATCTCAAAGATAACCCTAGTTGTGTCCCATTCTTTCCCATCAAAGTTAGAGCATCAGCAGCACGGCTCGCCACCGGCTCGATCTCGTCCCGGTGAGACGGGTCGGCGGCGGGAAAAATGTAGGAAAACATGGAACATGTGGGAAATTTGAAAAGGCTAGGCCTTTGGCCTTTCATCTTTTGGTAACCTCCAAATGCATTATGGTATGCCTTAATGTCAAGACCTTTGAGGTGGTCTCCCCTATCCTATAAATAGGTGGAGTTTGGGAGAGGAGAACACACCAACAATCATTCTCTCTTCTCTCTAATCTCTCAAGCATTCTAGTTCCATCTTAGAAGCATTGCATAGCTCGGTTCTCGCCTCCAATTCAAGTTCGCCGGAGCCTACGAGTTTGAGGTGCTTCAACTCGGTAGGAGGAAAGTCGTTTCATCTTTAGGGACGTTGCGTCAATCCGTGAGCACTAGCCGGGGCGTATCTCGTCTTGCGGAGAGAGGGTTACCTCGACTCGACTTGAAGATAACCCTAGTTTGCATCTTGTTCTTTTATTGTATTTCTTTTGTTTTATTTACCTTCTAGTTTTTTATTCTTTTGTAATAGCAAGAGTTGTCCGTGTAAAGGCTACACTATTTCCAACAAAAAAAATTTCAAACGGTCATATGACCGTTCAAACGGTGGAAAAAAAAAATTTAATTTTTTTTTAGTTTTTCTTTTATTATTCTATAAATACTTCATTCCTCTTCCATTCTCCATTCTACACAAAAACACTACACTCATCTATTCTTCTCTCAAATATCTTCTCTCTTTTCACTCCAATTTTTGAAAAAATGTCCGGCGATAGAAACTCCGGCGGCCGCGGCTCCGGCGGGTTCGACTTGCACTTGTTTGGCGATTGGGCGAGCATGTACAACGTTTTGGGTACTACCGATACCGGTTCGTCACAGAGCACCCAAGGCTCGACGACTCCGGCGGCGTACCAAACACACATTTTGATGTGGATGCATACTCTCGTCCCTCCCCCCAGAGGTACGGGCAATCGCCGGGATTATTCCAAATTCCGGAGAATTTTCCGGATGAACGCTTTTTGGGATACCGGCCGATAGGTGGAGGCTCCGCCAGGATTGGCGTCAATGCCACCGTCTCGTACGATCCTGTCGTCGAGAATCAACAAACCCGCTTGTGTTTCTGGGAAAAAGTCATCAAACTTTACAGCGCGCGAAGGTTGAAGAAGACCTTTTGCCGCAACGTGAAAATGCTCCGCTGTCATTGGGACCGATGCGACAAACATGTCAAAAACTTTTGCACGATATGCCGGGCATAAGACGTGAATTACCAAAGCGGAGCCAGTGGAGCCAACATTCTGAGAGCGGCGTTGCGGGTCTTTAAAGATGACACCGGTAAAGATTTCAAGCATGTCGATGTTTGGTCGCAAGTCCACCACCTTGAAAGGTGGGCTGGTGGTGTCTAGTCGGGCTCGAGCTCAAAACGCACGAAGCACACGACGAGTGGCCAATACTCGTCTAGTGAGGGCAGCTCAGGCAACACCTCACAAGAGGGCACGCCAACCGATGATGCAGAGGGGTCTTCCGGTTCACGACGTCAGCCGCAAGGGACCAAGGTGGTGAAGGCGTCTAGAGCGAGGGGGAGAGGGAGGGGGAGGGATCGTGGCGAATCAAGCCAGGCGGGCTCGGGCTCGGGCTCCGGTACGGGCTTGAACACCTTAATGTCCATGTACCTGCTCGCCACGATAGCTGACACTCTTAAAAAATGAGTCCTCTCCAATATGAAGCCCATATGGACGACATTGAGCATATGAGAGCTCAACTTGGTATTCGGTCTCGATCTAACTTGGGTGCACCGCCACCGACTTCAGGGAATGATTCTCCGGCGGAGTAGTTTTTATAATTTAATTTAGAGTATTTTAATTATGTATTTTTTATTTTTTTTAGGATTTTAGTTATGTATTTTTTTATTTTTTAGGATTTTAAATTATGTATTTTTTTTCATATTTTAGGCCTTTAAATTATAATTTTTATTTTATTTAATGAATGGTGTATATTAATTGAATTTGTTGGAATTAAAAATAAAAAATGAAATTGAATGAATAGTTAAGAGATGAGATGGGTTAAGAGATGGAGGGATGCAGATTCTGTCTCTTAGTTAAAAGATGGGCTGAAAAGTACAGTGGGGCTCATAAATAGTTAAGGGATGAGATGGTTAATGGATGAATAAGAGATAGCGTTGTGGATGGCCTTAACCGCATTCTACGTCCCATCATTGTTTCATGTTGATATAAAAAATTTTATGATTGTTTTCTATTAGTACAAAAAATTTCATTGTTGTTTTATAATTTGTGTGTCACGTAAGTAAAAAGTTAATGCTGGTTAAACACAAATAAAGGAATGTACTAAATTGAAACACGAACGGAACTTTTTGTACCCCTCCATCCCATAAAAGATGTCTCACTTTTCTTTTTAGTTGTCCCACTAAAGATGTCACATTTTTATTTTTTTAAAAAGTTCTCTCTAATATTAATATAAATATTATATTTTTCCTCTCATTAACACGCAAAATAAAACCGTCTTAAATTTTGTGTCCTCCCACAAGTGTAACATCTTTTGAGGAACGAAGGTAGTATGATTTATGTAAACTTTAAAATTTTTGTACTAATATGAAACAAAGGTATAACATTTTATATGAGTTATGTATGGACCCCATTTTTCTCCCGTCTCTTACTCCATTCCTCTCAAGTAAATTGAATCGTATTCCTTTGAGTTCTTTTTCACTAAAAAATAAAATATCCAATCACTTTTACTTTATTTCACCATCTATTTTACTCTCTCTTTATTTTTTTCTAGACTAAAGTCTAATTTTGGTCCTTTACATTTGCCCCATACATTAAATTTATGACCTTTTGTTCCCTCTATTTTACTCTCTCTTTATTTTTTTCTAGACTAAAGTCTAATTTTGGTCCTTTACATTTGCCCTAAAATTCTTTTTGGTTTGATACATTAAATTTATGACCTTTTGTTCCATAACATATTGTTTTGGTCTAAAATAATCATTTTCTGTTAAAATTTAGCCAAAATGTTTGATCAGTTTAATAACTTAATTATAATCTAAGACTAAAGTCCAATTTTAGTATCGTACAATTTTCATAAAATTCTTTTCGGATCTCATACGTTAAGTTTGTGACTTTGCTTGGACCAAAATGTACCAAAAGAATATGTTAGAAACTAAAATATCACAAATTAATGAATGTGACCAAAAATATTTTTAGAAAATATAAGGGACTAAAATTAGACTTTATTCTTGTCTGGGAGTATTTTTATCCATTAATTTCTGAGTAAAATCCATCTCGTCCCGTTCATAAATGGAAATAGAATGATATAGAGAGACCTAACTAGCCACCGGCGGTGTACCGTGTTGTTGAGTGCCGGCGTTGTTCAAGTTCAGTCATTGCATGCATTTGCATCGCCGCCGGAGACATGGACGCCGTGGTGGTTGACGTTGGAACTAAGCTGCTCAAATCTGGTTTTGCTGTTCCCGACCAGCCTCCTTCTACGGTACTTTGATTTTCCTTTTCTGTAATGCTCGGTGTGTAGTAGAAACCCTTGCCTTTCATTCCATTGCTGCAACCACTCTTTTTTCACTTTAAAACTTGTGCACGGTAGTGTTTGTAGTGAATTTGAGATGATGTTGCGAAATTGAGATGATGCCTGTCCTCGTCGTCTCTTCTTTCTCCGATCAATTTTGAGCTTTGGATGCACCTTTTTTCTTCTTCCTTGTTGTGTGATGCAGAGCTGGTACTACCTGTTTGATCTAGTGGATAAATCCAGACAAGTAATTTTTATTTTTGGCTTTAGGTTGGTTTGATTTAATTAATAGCAAGAATAATGTATGAAAGAAGGGAGATTGTTCTATTTAGTGCTCTCTCAGCAAAACCTAAATGCTTGAACTAGAACATTGGAAGGAGCTTTGCCTTTCACTCCGTTCGGCCTTCAGTGCTTTGATTAGGTCAATTTTTAGCATCTTCACACTGCATTTTCAGGAACGAAGCAATAGCTAGTATCAGCGCATCTTACTGTCATCTTTCAGACAGTTATGAAGTTGAATGGTATGACGGCTGAGAAGTCTGTTATAATGGTGATGCTAAAAATATTGTTTTTATGGAGTGTGGCATCAGTGTTAATACGATGTTTCTGGTAATCTGGTTGCTCCGTGACTGTGACTCTTGCACACACTATTTGAACTTTAAATTTCTTTTCTTAATGAATGAATTGTGTGACAATAGAAGAATGAAATCATAGTTTATGTGCAGATTGGCTTAACTCTAAATCACTGAAGGATTTGTATGGTACTTACAAGCTTAGAAGTGGTGATGTATTGTCTCCTACGTTAATATCTTTTCCTTTTAGACTTTCCATTCACGTCACTTATAGTCAATTACTATAGTAGCCTAGGGTTCAACTCATGCTATTGAAGACAAGAGCACATGCCCTTTCTTATTCGAGTAAAATGAAGATTTTCACCTCAATACTTTATGAGCATCTACTTAAATGAGTCCTTCAATCCTAGTAGGTTGTCCACTTGACATACGGTTAATTAGAAAGGCATTTAAGAGAAGCATAAAGCGTTACCACCTTTAGTTCAATCCTCTGCCAAGTGGTACTGAATTTATTTTGCTTGGGAAATATATAAAATTAGAAAGAGGTAGATTGACCCCAATAGGCAACAATCTTCCCCCAATAAGAAAGGGCTATATACTTGCCACTTGGAAACAATTTATTTATGGCAGATTTTATAAGCTGAGTTGCAATTTAAATTTGTGTTGCCTCATAGAACTCTATTAGTTTTAATATGTAGCAGTAATTTATAATGTTTTAAAGAGATGTCGAGGTGCTTTAGTTTTAATATGTAGCTGTAATTTATAATGTTTTAAAGAGATGTCAAGGTGCTTTCCGAGGATCATTATCGACTTTTACCACTCACACATCAGCTTTAGTACCATTACCAAAGAATGAATGAGTGAATTCAGCATCTTTGCCTCTGTCCTATAATTCTATAAATGAACATTGGCTTAGTTTGGTTGGCCTACATTTCACTTTTTCACCTCCAATTTCCTATCCAAATTCATCAACCATTGGGCCGTCACAGTTCCTCTGGGACTCAATTTTCGGAGCATGGAACCAGCGGTGGTTGACGCTGGTTCTAAACTTTTCAAGTATAATCATGCACTTCCTGGCTGTGGCCCTGAGGTTACATTTCTTTTATGATTTGGAGAAATGATAATTTTATTGGTAAGCTTCTAGAGTGAATCGGGTGAGACAAAGTTGGTGAAACTTTACCTTTTGATTTCAGAATGCTGCTTATGAATGTGTTGTAATTATGATCCTCAGTTTGGTTCTGGGCTTGGGTTTTTAGATTGGCATTAGTGCTCAATGGTTTTCGAGTTCGAGTTTCATTTCGGAATCGTGATGCATTAGTGAAAATGTAGACTAACGAAGTTGAAAACCAATACTAAGATCAGTAATAAGTCCATCTTCAGTTTTAATTGCTTGGGATTCTTGTGAAACATGATCAATTAAGGGAAAGACATGAAATTTCCCAAAATGGACTTGAAGAAATTTTGGAGCCCTTGGAGTATGAGTTATCAATGTTCATTGTGTTCTAGTTATTTAGTTTTTTCCTTCAATTGAAACTTGTGCTCCTTTTGTGTTTCAAATATATGCATTCATCTATTTTTTTTCGGGGGAGGGGGGTGTTATGGTCATTGTCAATGACTCTGCCTATGTTAATGTTGCAGCTAGTAATTCTTGATATTTTACACTCCATTATTTCTTAGTGATTTGACTTACCATATTGGATCCATGTTATTCAATATTCACCATTTTTTGTGCCGAATACCCTTTTAGCACTTGACTACACTTCACTATGATGATTTCTTTCATTTACGCTATTTTTCTCTCTTACATACTTTAATTACAATGTCCCGTCCTCATTTTAGGTAATTCCAACACAAATGAAACGTGTACCTGTAGATGAATCCTTGAAGGATTCTTCCTCCCTTGAAAATGTGATTGTTAATCCAGTTGTCCGAGGCTTTATTAGAGATTGGGATGCCATGGAAGATTTATTAAGCCATGTGCTGTACTCTGGTTTGGGTTGGGAGATTGGCAATGAGGGGCAAATTTTGTTTACAGAACCACTGGCAACTCCAAAGGTTTGTTTAGCCAAGGTCTTCTCTTCGTCAAATTTATATCTTGATCATTTGTTTGAAATATGTGTTGTTCTATTGAATGATGGTAATTGAGGTGTTAGTGTATAAACCTACAGGCAAAATATGAGGTTTATGGCTGAGTATTACTATTATCCTAAAGGCTTGAGATGAATATGGAATTTGAATTTGGAGTTTAGCTGCAAGTTGGATAGAGTATCAGTACCTTTGTTTTTGTTTGTTTTGCTGTTATAGAACTGATGTTATTCAAATGGCGTTTGCATAAAAACAAAAGTAAGATAAACGCAAAAAAAATACTATATGGAGTCTGGACATATTGCCATCAATGGTCCGAACTGTAGCTCTGAACATCAACTTCAGTTTCAAAAATCAAAACTGTTGGATGCTCATGTGGCATTCAAATAATATGACATGTATATATTTTTTGTTTAAACTCTTCACTAATTTGTCATCGTCATATATTGTGAAACAGGCAGTTAGAGAGCAGTTGGTGCAATTGATGTTTGAAAAGTTCAACATCTCAGGCTTTTTTGCATCTGAGCAAGCAGTGCTATCACTTTATGCTGTGCTAGCACTGTTGCTATCGGCCATGGAAAAATGGGTATGTGTTGACCAACCCGTTGTTTCTGATCTTCCTTTCTTCAACTGCTGCTGGGAAGATCCGAAGATGACATGTAGAATTTTGTTGGCCTGGAGCATCATCTCAGCTTGATCTTAATTCTTAACCTATTATTTAGTGGAAGTTTATATATATTTGACCTTAAACATATGTCTAAATTTAATATAGGGGCAAGCCATCTGGATGTACTTTCTACTGTTAACAATGTTCAGTTAGCTACGAACCGATTAATTGCAAAGTCCTGTGGAGCTATGTAATTAGGTAGTTGGAAGGAGAAGTATAAGTGTTACTACAAGTTAATATTGTGTTTCTTTGAATACATTCAGCCTCTTGAATGTCAGTGCTGCTATTCTTCCACCTAAAACATTGAAAAAAAAAAGAAAAAGAAGAAGGAATGACCTTATTTGTGAAATTTTCTCTTCCGTTTTCAAGGATAACTCTTGGATCTAGATGTGTTTTCTCAGCTATATTCCTTATATGAACCAGTTTTTTTTAACTCAAAGATGATGAGTGTTCCTCCTAGTTTTGTCTATTAAGATATTTATATTATGAGCAACTGCATTCTTTGACTTGGCAACCCATCTATAGTAGGTAGCTTTGATTTTCTCAATTTTGAGTTGCATAATGTATTCAGCATGCTTCGTCACCAACACTATCTATAGCAAGTGTTAATTTGACTGCCTAATGACTTGACCTAGGCCAGCAATATAGTTTGTCTATGGCACAAGCTCTGTTGACAATTGGTTTTGTTTTTTCAATCTTCAGATATTGCATCAGTAATAGAAGGTGCTGTTCAGCATATATCTTCTAGACGATTTGAAATAGGTGGTTTGGATTTGACCAACTTATTTGCTCAAGAACTTGGTGAATCCAATCCGCATGTGAACTTAAGCTTCTCTGAAGTGGAAAAGTTGAAGGAGCAATATGCCTGCTGTAGTGAGGATGCTGCTGCTTATAGAAGGTTCCAGCAGGGGTGCCCAGAGGAGCAACACTCTGCCTGATGGACAGGTTATCTATTTTTCTATTCGGTGATGACACAAGAGAGTGCATATCACACACATTTCTTTAGAATTCCATGTCATCGTTTATGGACCTTGGATTGATGTTGTAATGCTATCTGTTTCAGGTGATAAAAATTGGAAGAGAAAGGTATACTATTGGTGAGGCCTTGTTCCAACCATCGATTTTTTTAGGCTTAGAGACTCATGGAATAGTTGAGCAACTGTTCGTTGTATCTCAACCGTGTCAACTGAGAATCACCGCCAGCTGCTGGAGAATACTGTACTATGTGGTGGAACTGCTTCTATGGCTGGTGAGATGTGATGATTGCTTTCTCAAGTTATCATTTTTTTTAGTAACATCAAAATATATTCCATCAGCATCTCCTTTAGAAGGTAATTTCTTTGGTTGTAGGTTTTGAAGAGAGGTTTCAGAAGGAAGCTGCACTCTCCTCCTCCGCCATCCGTCCTCTGGTGAAGGTAATCAATCCCGTACTAACTATAGTAAAGCCTACCAATCGGGAGTTATTGAACTTCGTATGTTTTGAATGCACATCTGATCGTGCCTTATTACAGGCGCCGGAATACATGCCAGATAATTTAACAAGTAACTCAGCATGGGTGGGAGGAGCCATACTAGCCAAAGTGGTGTTCCCTCAAAACCAACATTTGACCAAGGCCGATTATGATGAAAACGGGCCATCTATTATCCATCGCAAATGCTTTAAGCAACGAATTCAATTCTACTAGAGGTAGCAGCTAGGCTTGAATTAGAAGTTGAGCTATTATCGACTTGCACGAATTCCAGAAGTTCTGTCAGTTTCCTATGTATGTGATTTGATATGTATATTCTAGATGACCAAGGCTTGAGTTGTAGCTCAAGCAAAAACTACATGTAGATGCCAAAGGCTTGAGTTGTAGCTTAAGCAAAACTCAAAATATGAAAATGATTTACATCAGACAACGTTTCATCTAAAATGTGTGGTGTTCTCATGATTTAGCTATAACCAATTTGCACCCTTCACACAGCATTTCATTATTCGAGCTGAGATTTTAATTTAGTACATGCGCAGGATACTCTATATGGAAAAAACAATATAAATCTCAAAATTGTTTTAATCATATATATCCCACTTTACTCATCTCTCAACAAACATTGTTTGGAAACAATAGGCATACAACAACAAAACTATGATGAATGGTGTGCGATGCAAATTGCAACCGCTTCAAAACTGTAACAGAAGACAACTTCTACACTTTACGAGCCAAAGTTCTTTGCTTGGTTGCATGTTGGACCACTTTTTCCTCTACAGGAAGACCCTTCCTCCTCCTTACAGCATCAATGAGCTTCCTGGCAGTGTTCTGTAAAACACTAGCCCCATCTCCAAATTCTTCAATTTCCTCTTCTGTTTTGGGGACGAAAAAGGGATCCTCTGGAAGCATTTCCCAGTGACTGAAAACAAGTAGTGCACTTGAAGCTCCGGCTGTCCATCTTCTCAGCTCATCTGCAAAACCAAAGCTTTCTGCAACAGGAACATATGCATGCACAGTGAATAGCGGTGACCCTTCCTGCATTTCTTCCTTTATCACTTTGGCTCGCCTACGAGCAAGTACTGCATACATGGACCCCAAATGCTCAGTTGGGGTATTCAATTCACAGAAGTATAATGCTTCAACAAGCCTGGGTTTTCTCTCAAGTACAGCTGCTTTGCAAGCTTCCTTAACTGTTGTCATAACTTGACCTGTAAAAACACCATATGGTTCTGGTTGCTGGGATGAAGTATCCTCAGCTGACTGACACTCAATGGGAGATATGAAAGCCTCAACAACAAATGCCAAACCCCACAGAGGTTCCTCACATAGAGGACCGGCTGAAGTAGCCAGCTGAAATCCAGATAAAACACTGCTCTCTAGAGATTCTACTTCTCTTAGCAACATCTCATCAGTCACAGATGATGATTCTGTTGATACATCCTTGCTCTCACCATCATTGTGAAGACCTAACCTATTTGACACGTACGGAAAGCCTTGCATAAGAACAGAGCCCTCCATGCTTTTACCTCTGCTTGGAGTGACCAGAATGTTAGGACCAACCTGTCTAGGACCCAATGCCCAAATTCTTTTCAAAAAGTTTTTCCACAGTACTCTATATTTCTCTACTCGGTCTTTATCCATCTCAGCATTTGCAGAGGAAAGGTCACTCTCTATAGCATCCATCATCCTGGTCTTTAATGCTTCAATTGGATTCTCATCTTCCACAATGCTTCCCCTCAAGGTCTCCAAGCTTTTCAAAGCCTGTTTAGATTTACCTCCAATAATATCTCCCAGCAGTTCAGAACTCTCATCAAGCAACTTGGTAAGAGGCGAGGGAAGTTTCATGACTTGTACACGAACAACGCACCTACCATTTGGTGTTGTTTTCTCTACATAGTCAGAACTTCCACTTAAGAACTTCAGATTCTCCAAAGGATTAGTCATATCACCCTCAATTGTCTCCATATAAGAAACAAGTGGAGGAGATACTTCCAAGTTAACCTTAGCAAATCTCTCCTTCAGATCCTTTACACATCTCTCCAAATGAACTTCTCCAGCTGCTGCAAGAACATGCTCCCCTCTAGTAGAAATCGTGACCTCAACAAAAGGGTCCGCGCGATTTAAAAGCCGCAATCCTTTCATGAGTGCACCCATATCAGCAGGATCTGATGGCTCAATCGCAACTTTCAGTGTGGGCGCAACTTGGAAAACCATACTGGAGAAAGGCCAGCAATTAAGCGTAGATGAAAGAGTAGCACTCTTCAATATGTGCTGACCAAGCCCTCGTATGGCAACGATATTGCCTGCCTTTGCAGACATAACTGGTTTCAGTCCTTGCCCCGCCATAAGATATAATGCTTGCAGCTCGGCTTCTTGGACATGCTTCTGCTTTGATTCCATCTTCAGAGGGTCATATAAAGCTGAAAGTACGAAAATCCTCTGTCCAGCACAGAGAACCCCACTAAATATCCTGGCAAATGCAAGGAAGCACTCTCCAGAATCTCCAGAATCTGCAGGATTGTTCAAAATCTCACCACGAGGAAGCATCTTCATTGGCATAGCAAACATCTTAGAAACAAATACAACGCATGGTGCAGTAGGACTGGAATCACAAATTTCAACAGATTTCCTCACAAGCTCTGCCTCAGAAAGCAAATCAGAACAATCCCTATTGTCAGAACTGTCTCTTTTAGGCAGCAGCCTTGATATCCGAAAAGACTGAGCAGTAGCCGGATCAGGCATGCACTTCACAACCATAGATAAGATGGTATCTGCTAATGGAAGCCAACGGCTCATTACAGCTTGAAGCACAGCTTTAGGATCCTTATGTTGTAGCTCACGTGAAGGGATGGACAAATTAAAATTTTTTATAACCTTCTCAATCAATCCTCTATCTCCATCTGTTTCCAAACTACTCTGATACACCTGCCAGAGTGGCTCCAAAATAAATTGCACAAACATAGGCCTTGCCTTTGCAGTATTGCTTATAGCTTTCTTTCCCACAACCATCTTAGTCTTGGGATTGTAGTAACGAGGTCCCCACAGTGCCCTTTCCAACGTAGCTGCACTTGCGCCAAGTTTAGAAGCATAGATCTCTGCAAAATCGCTAATCCCAAAACCCCAACCATCAAGGGCACATGCAAATATAACATTTCCTTTGTGAGGTTGGAAGGTATCCTCTTCATCATCCTCCAAAAGCTCGAGATTATCATCACCTACATCATCAGATGGAGCAACTGAAAGCAAGGAATCGACATCAGATAAGTACTTTTCAGACTTGTAACCACTAACTATCCCGTTAACCTCATGGATAATTCTCAATAATCTAGTATAAGCTTCCATTGGACTCAACCTTAATTCGCATATTAGCCGATCCACCTTATTCAGAACCAGACATGGAGTCAACTTCTCAATCCATGCTTGACGCAATACAGCATGGGTCTGAATATGGACACCTTCCACTGCATCCACCAATACTAGTGCACCATCACTCAACCTAGCTGCTGTAGATACCTCACTGCAGAAATCCATGTGGCCTGGTGAATCTATTAAATTAACAGAATATTCTTTGAATTGAAGACCAATAGATGAGCTTTTCATAGTTATAGCACGCCGCTGTTCCTCATCCAAATAATCCATGAATCTAAGTTTACCAGCTTGCTTTGGATGAAGCACCCCCCCACCACAAGAAGCAATCAAATGGTCTGCGAGGGTGGTCTTCCCATGATCAACATGTGCGAGGATGCAGATATTCCGGACTAGCTTCTTATCATTAGTCTCATCAATGTTTGGTGGATCATCCTTCTCTGAATATAACTGAAACGGAACAAGGAAATGGCTAGCTTGTTCACATCTTTCCATGAAAAAGGTGTCAAAAAACTATGCCAGCCAAACTCTTACACCATCTAATTTCAAGTTAATGGACAATACAGCATGAGTTAAAAAAGGAGTAACTAATAAACACAAATGAAAACCTATAGAAATTATTAGAAACTACTCCGTATTATTATGACCCGCCTTCCAAACATATCACTGATCTTAATTCCTAAAACAGTGAGTTGATGAAATTAAATGTGAGAAGGCATCATAACTGAAAACATACCCCCAACTTGCAAATTATAACAAACGTGGTACATCACCATCATCAAACAAATGGTTGGATAAAGCCGCGCGAATAAAGGAGTAACTATACAGGAACCATTGTGTTGAAAATGAATATATTTCATAAATTATGTTTATATCATCATCAAAATTACACTAGCAGGCCCTCACAATAAAATTGAATTGAAATTCAAGTTCCATGAGCTGAAATAGTAGCAACTAAAAAACAAAAGTATGATCACAAAATTAAATTTTACAAGAAGAAAAGAAAGACATGTGACAAATGGGAACTAGGAGAAAATTATGCAAGGTGATGAGACAATTCGTCAAATACGTATTAGGCGTGAATGTGATAAACTGATTCTGATAATGGCAGCGGTTGAACAGCAGAGATAATCGAATTACCATAGAAGGAGGTTGGTCAGGAACAGGCAATCCGGATTTGAGCTCAGCGTCCATATCTCCGACGGTATGGTTTGCAAGTAGGCGGGTGCAGTGTCAGAACCTGAAACGACGTCGGCGGTCCACAATATAGTGCAGTGCAAGTGTTCGATGAAAGGCTTCAACAATGTCAGCGGTAGTTCTTCCGCTTCAATTGTTTGTAATTTGCTTCGATTAAGCGATTTTTAGGGTAAATCTAGGTCGCAGGTTTAAGCTCCCAAAAAATGAAATGACTGAGACTTTATTCATACAGCAAGAGAGAGAGAGACAATCTATCATCTATCAATAGATAAGTAAAAGATAAGTATTTTAAAAAATCATATAGGGGAAGATACTTGGCGGGCTGTTGCCGGCTTTGGAGAAGTACGGCGGTGGGTTCAGGCGTGAGGGAGAAGGAGTATACGTAACGATGTAGAAATTGATGGAGTAATTCTCTCTAGGGCTTCTTCTTCTTCTTTTTCTTATTACACCCAATAATAATTATTATAACAACCACAATAATAATAGATCATAACTTATGTTTTCACAATTTTCCATTTAATGATAAATTGTTACATTAATAATTTACATCTACTTATATAGCTAGTTCTCAAAGAATTTACATGAATGTCTTTACAATTGATTTAAAATTATACTCCCTCCGTCCCGCTTTAGCAGTCCCATTGACTTTTGTGCACTCGTTTTGTAATCTTCTCTATATATTCTTTTTTTTACTTTATTATTTCTCCACTTTAACTATTTATTATCATTTTTACAAAACAAGTGCACAAAAGTCAATGGGACTGCTGAAGCGGGACATAGGGAGTATTAATTTTGCTTCAATTTATAGTCCTTTTTCTCAATTTCAAATAAAGATATTTACTCATTTGATATGAATTGAACTAGACTGTCAAAATGGATATCAGGTATTAGATACCCGATATCCAAATCCAAACTCAAAAAAATCGGATAATTGGATTCCGATACCCGAATTTTCGGATTTCAGATCGAGATAAGCTAGTGAGATTTTTGGATTACTGGATATCGGGTTACCTGAAACCCGACCGGATATAACCAAATCACTCGATTTTTTTTTAATTTTTTTGATTTAATAAATTATGTATTTATTTAGATTTTTATATTATAAATAATTAAATGCTGGGGGACCGATTCATCTATTTTTTCACTTCTTTAGTAGTAATACTTTATATACGTATATAAATAAATATTTTAGGGAATTTCCAAACAAGTTATGACCCATAATTTTGTATGCGCCATTGTGTTAGCGTTGTTAATTTCATTAGTTCAATAAGATTTTATTACTACTAAAATTTTGTATTTCTAAAAGTATGTAGTTGACTTTCTAAAAAAATAAATTCTAAAATTGGGACTCAATACCTGATTCGGATATTTGGGTATCTAAAATTAGTTTTGTATTAGGTATTAGGTACTCCCTCCATCCCAATAAATATGAAACATTTGGTTTCCGGGATTTTATGCAGTGTTGTTTCGTGAGTTAATGAAGAAAGAGTAAAGTAAGAGAGGGGGAAAAGTAAAGAGAGTGATGGTTCCATTTTAGGAAACGTTTCATTTTTAGTGGGACAACCCAAAAAGAAAAACATTGCATTTCTAATGGGATAGATGGAGTATCACTTTTTGGAAAATTCGGGCTCGGGTATCCGCGGGTACCCGATTTAACATGCCTAATTTATTAAATTATAAATATAATTTAAGAAAACCTTATGACTTTATATTTTCTTATAACCTCCGTCATGTTAATGGTGGTTTGATACTCTCTCCGTTCTATAGTAGTTGAGACATTTTTTTCGGGCATAGAGATTAAGAAAAATTGTGTTAAGTGAATTAAGTAAAAGAAGAATAAAGTAGAAAATTAAAAAGATAGAAAGATGAAGAGAGAATAAAGTAATAAAGTAGAAAATTAAAAAGATAGAAAGATGAAGAGAGAATAAAGTAAGTGAGAAACAATTTGTTGACTTTTACTCCTACTAAAGAAGGAAATGAATCCACTATTATGAAACGTAGCAAAATGACAAAATGACTTCACTACTATGGAACGGAGGGAGTAGTAGTTTAATTTTATGATTCTTCACATTCTTAATTTGTCCTATGAGGTATAGAGGTCTAGATGAATAGCACATCACAACTTAGGGGGTGTTCGGTTGACAAGACAAAATCTCATGATTAAATATGTATCATGTTTGGTTCATAAGATTGACCCCCTCAACTTAATCCTAGATGGATAGAGTCATAGTGTCATATCCTAGATGGATAGAGTCATAGTGTCATGATAATTAGTCATAACCTCCCTCCTCCAACTAAAATAATCCCACAACTCAATCCTAGATGGATAGTCTCATGATAATTAGTCATGGCAACCGAACACTACCATAAAATATTTATCTCTCTCATTTGTATAATACTCTAGCACATTAGCTTGAATTTTAGGAGCATGCTTGTTGCTCGGTCTCGATTTAATATCAAGTTTATCGGTGTCTATAAACTTAAGGTGCTTCTACTTAATATGAGAATATCGTTTCATCGCCTAAAAGCTTTTAGACGAACAATGTTTAGTCACTCACCTAAAAGCTTTTGAAAATATTATTGAAAGTTTTCAAAATGTTAGGGATTTTCAAAGAAGGAACTTTGTAATTATCCATACTTTTTATAAATCATAAAGATATATTTCCATTTTTTTAGTTTTAAAGTCGGAAAACCATTAGATCTCTCTATTTTTGCTATTCTGTTGTATTATTATTAGGCCTTCACATTCGTTTTAACTCCCTTTTTCATGAATGAGATGGATATGCTTTATGTACATATCTAGCTACATCGATACATATGCAAATCATTATTAAGACATCGATCATCGATATTAAATTTCACTATACACATAATATGAAACGCTAGCAAACATGATCGATGTCTATGTCCACGTTCAAACCGACTTAACTGATGTGACATGAAAATTGAAGTTGTAATAACTAACTCCCTCGTAAATCCCATCAATCTGCTCAATTTCAGCAAACTCGCCATTCGGTGGAGCTCTGGTCTTTCTGAGTGTAAGAAAAAGGGATATTGCAGGTGCCCATTGTCCCAACATACTCTACTATAGCCACAGTCCTCCTCGGCACAGGAACTGCATCCGTAACCCCAACTGTTGTCCAAGTCTTGGTGGTTTTGTTCCACTGCAACGACCCACTTACCTGTGAAGACACTTCAACCTTTCCATCTGCAATGAAAGGCAACTATGCTCTGATGTTGGTCTTCACCCCTACTGTCAGCGAGAAGCCCCGGCTAAAAGAGTAAGATTTCTCGTCTTGATAACTTATGGACACATTCATCATATTATCTTGCTCTGTGTCGTTGGTGAGTTTAGCCTTTCCCGCCAAAAAAGGCATCTCCCCGGATATCCTGGCATCCTCCATCCGATACCTCACGTTGTAGATCTCCCTCTCCCGCACCAGCTCCTGGACTTCCACTCTCGTCTCGCCTCTCCAGTTGGACTCTGCGGCATTAAGGCAACTAATCTTCCCCTCGGTGCTGAGGCGCTTGCAGAAGTGGTTGTTTCTTGCGCTTCTGAGTGCGATAGTATTTTTGTCGATTTTGATTGGCCAGAAGAGAGTGTCTTTGTTGTTGGCTGTGATGTCGTCGCTATCTGCGAATATCCAGTTGCCCATTCCGCCAGAACAAACCCCAGTAATCAGACTACATCCGAACATGGTCGTCGCGCATTAGCGAGACCTTGTGGCCGGATAAGGTACTGATTGGATCGTCGGATCCGAATTGGAGGTAATTAAGGTCTTCATGGTGATACGCTTTGAGATATTCCCCGTTGTATCCTTTGAAAGCGACGTGTTGGGGCAATTTAACCAACCTGTCCCAATCCACAAACCTAAGGGGCGCACCGATGCTATTTTTGTTGACGTAGAAAGCCTTGGTAAAATTGTTTATCATGACGCGCCAGCCGGTCTTGACGTGAGTCAAGTGGAGCTCATCTGATTGTAGGCTCGACTCGAAGAGCGTACACGACGGCTTCATTGTGTTCTCTTCTGGCTTGTTTGATATAGCAACGATGGAGTTGCCGTCTGCGTTTTTCTGCCAATATTTGTTGTTAGTGAGAAAATCGGAGGTGAATGTATTTGTTGTCAACCGTTGCACGCTCGATTTCGATCTTGACCAGCGGGCTGAACGTGCTGTCGCCTCCATCAATGACAAGGCCGTCGTCCTTGCGACATACGTAAGTGTTTGTGGCAGCTTTTGGGACATTTAGCACAACAAACCTTGGAAGTGCAGAAGTTGTCATGTTTCTTCAACCTATAAAAAATTACCACAGAAGTATAAATCAAAACGAACAGCGTTAAACATGTGTCTAACAAGAATGGTGCTTATTTAAAAGAGTGCACTACATAAATGGTATCTGATCTTTCACTTTTGCACGTATATGGTACCTGATATTTATTTTATATCGTTTTTGGTACCTATAAATCACATTTTTGGTACCTGATGCAATTTTCTTCCCAAAATGTCCTCTAAACAAATACATTTTCTCATTTATGTCATAAAGGATATTTTAGGTATACATAAAATTAATACCAAAAGTGATATAATAATCTATATTATCTCAATACAAACTTAATTACTACTCCCTCTGTTTCACTATAATTGAGGCGAAACTTTTCAGCACGGAGTTTTAGAAAGTAATGTTGGGTGTGTTAAATAAATAGATAAGAAAATTAAGAGAGATGAAAAGGTAGAGAGAATAAATTATAAAGTGAATAAAGTAGAGAGAATAAAGTGAGAGAGTAAAGTAAGAAAGAGAAAAAAGTTACCATATAATGAAATGACTCAACTATGAAGAAACTTTCCGAAATGATAAAATGACTCAAATACAGTAAAACAGGGGGAAATGACTCAAATATAATGAAACGGAGGGAGTACAATTTATACTCCACCTTATTCTCATATGATATCTAGTCATCATTAAATTGCGAATAAGGTGATCTTCTTTGTATAAATACAAGGCTACAACACAATAACTACTATTAGTTAAAATTTATCATATACTCCCTCCATCCCAGATAATTCATGACACTTTGACCCGGCACGGGTTTTAAGAAACTTAATGGAAAGTGAGTTGAAAAAGTTAATGGGATGTGGGTAGGAATGAGTTAGTGGAATATGGGGTCCACTACCAAAAATAGTAAAAGTGAAGTGGGACAAATTATGTGGAACGACCCGAAATGGAATACTGGATCGAATTATCTGGGACGGATGGAGTATTTAATACCCTAAATCCGATTATCGATACTACTTGCAGAAATCGAACAAGAAAAACACGGGTAAACTTTGTTTTTCAAACCTCACTCTCAAGTGACAATCAAACATCAAAAGTTTTATTATAATACAAAAATCAATCATCAAAAAAACATCCTCACGACCTGTTGAAAATAAACATTTTGACTCGTAAATTAATGGCTTACAAAGAATTTAATACTTAAAGCAAACAATGAAATTTAGATAAAGAAGTATAACCAACAAAATATATAGAAATTAACAAAGCAGATAAAAATAATAACGAAGTAGAAGACTAGTGTTAATTAATAAGACTTGAAAATAAAGGACGGGGAGAGAGATTACCGAAATTGAAAAGAACAAATGATTGTGTTGAATTCTCAAATCTTTCTTCTTTCTTCAAGATCAATTCTATTTATAGATAAGTTTATGGCACTGCAATCAAATAAATTCATTTCCATGGTGTTTTTACTAAGAGTGAACTACAAAAATGGTCCATGGATTATGGGTGTCACGATCGCCCTTCTAAGGTATAATAAATGTGGCGATCGCGACCTAGGCGGACTTATATGCAACAAAGAATATAGGCTAGGATTTCATTAAAAGAGTTTGACCAAAGTATTTAATGAACAATTAACACGATAAAAGTAACGACTTAGCACTGAAATCCAATGAAGAATAGATATCAAAATTTATGCTCAAAACGACAGGGGCTTAATGTGATCCAAAAATGTATCATGTCTCCATATTCTAAACAAAATGAAAGTTTCAAACTCAATCAAACGATAAGAAGTTTCATGTTTCAGCGGAAGCATCCAAGAGAAAAGGGAAGTCATGTATGAAGACACAACTACACTCGGAGTTTCAAAACAACCATATTATTCAATTAACTTGCTCAACACCGCCAACCGCTCGTCGCCGCTCAACCTGCACATAGGGAAAACACATGCAGGGCTGAGTACTATAAAGATACTCAGTGGACTCATGCCGAAAACAGTTTTATCAAAATATTATTTATCATGACATTTTCAATTGTCCATCGGGGTTTTATCTTTAGAAATGCCCGAGGCACCAAAATATTCCTTCATTCAAAAATCACGGTCGCGCAACCATTTTTCTCATCGACGTTTACTATATCCTCATTCTACATGACAAGGAATGCGGCCGCAAACCAGGTCACTAGACCGGCCAACCCATACGTCGGCACACAGTCTAACATTGGTGTACACCAATCCAAAGTAGAGTTTGCGGCTCTACGAGGATCCGAATTCGATTTAATTAATAGTGGCAGAGCCACAAAGGATAGGCATGACAAAACAAATCACGGCATGATAAACACAGATTTCATTCTTATCAATAAAGATTTAGGACGTTGTCCTTATTTTAAAAGAAAGCCCACATCGACTGCTTAGATCTCAAGTACTTTCTTCCCTTTGCTATCACGCTTCGAGCGCAAGTTATCACCTTTAAATAGTGTGTATCACAATCAGTCTCAATCAATGACTCGAAATCATGCATGTCCCCAACGTTTCCCTTTTCCCATCGATTCGTTTTATATTATCATTCAAAATCAATACATGCTCATCATATCAATTTTTATTCACACCACAACTCCAGATCTATCATCAAATCATGTCACGTATGAGTGTTCTTCCACTCACATCACACGCACACACACAAACACACACCGATGCACATACATACACACGCACATCACTTCTCATTCATCAATTGTTTCCCCTTTTCACTCGATCTATATGCATGAGGGTTCAAGAACACCGATTAATCGGTTAGATGAGAAAAGATAGATCAAAATACCTCTTTTTGATAAAAACGATCGGTAGAAACAAAGTAAAATCTTGATTCTTCAATAATTCTTGAGGCTTCAACTTGAATTCTTCTCAAAAGATGAAGAACTCTTGGAGAAAAATAGAAGAAAAATTGAGAGAGAATGGGAGAGAAAGCGGCGTGAGTTTTGAGAGAGGGAGGCGTGATTTTGGGATTTAGGTTTAGGATTTTTTTCTCTCTTATTTATAGAGTGCAAGATATAATGTTTAATTAAATAAATCAAAGATTTAATAAGATATGGGAGAGTGTAGTTGGCGTGGAATCTGGAGAGAATAAAAGGGATTTTCGAATTTTATGCTATTTAATTAGAATATGATTTAATTTGATATTTCACGGAGTAGAATAAAATATCACGGAGCATAATAAAATAATAAATTCTCCCAATAAATATGGAGTAGGCGATTTTATGCCTAGGATTTAAATTCAAATCTTAATTTAAATAGGATATGGCAAGATCTCCTTAGATATGGTAAGATTTGTTAGGATATTTATATTTATTCATGGAAGGGAATAAATAAGGGATCAAATAATATAATAAAATAATTCCTTCTCCCATAAATAGGGGATTTTCGAAATCTCCCTAGGAATAAGGTAGGAGTCGAAAATTCCATGGAGGAATTAGAGAATAATTGGACTTTGGATAAAATTTGGATAATTATCCTAAGTAATAATTAAATCCAAGAAAAATAGGATTCTTCTCCAATAAATCACGGTGGTCGAAAATTCCGAATAAAATGTGTATGATATTTATGATAATCCTATTTAGTCTCACTCATCCCTTAGGAAATACTTCGCCACAATATATTTCACCCCGCATCAAAATATTCACACAATCATGTCGCAAATTTCAACCATTTTGACTATTCGACCTCCACGTCACATTTTCAACGACGTTGACCATTCCACGACCACGTCACATTTTCAACAATATTAACTATTCAACAGACACGTCATATACTCAACAGATTTGACTATTCAAATCACTCTCAACTCCAAATCGCAATTAGGTCACAAAGAAATCATGCAATTAATTCACTCATCATTTAATCCACGTACTTCATAGCATTAAAAGCATTTAATGCAAAAATTTTCTGGTTCGAAAATTAGGGTTTGAAAAGTGGGGCGTTACAATGGGGTTATCTCATAAATGGTCTCTGGATTTTAAAAATATCACCAACAGTCCCTGGACTAAGGGTTAATATCAAAAACGGTCTTTTTGCACTGTTTCAAGACGAAAATGCCCTTTTGAGGGGTTTTGGGGGGTTTGGGCAATTTGGTCTTTTTACACTTTTAACATTTTAAATCTGATATTATTTCAATTTCGTACTAAATTTGATATTATTTCAAAATTATCATTCTTCTTCCCTTTTGTCATCTTTCACTTTGTTTCTTTAATTCAATATTAGATTTAATTTTACAAAATTAAATTTTAAATTTCAGTTTTTAAATGTCAATAAATATTTTTAATTATAAAAATTATTAAATAATAAAATTTAATAGCATAATCAATATTTTATAGTGTCTAATATTTAATCAATAAGATATGGCAACGCCTTAGTTTTAATAAATATTTAATAACTTTAATCATAAATAGATCATATAACACGATTTATTCTGAAATAAATATGCATCTAATGTAAGACTAATATAATTTTCGTATATTAATTTGAAAACAATAAAAATTACTAGAAAAATTCAACAAAAATACTCCTATATAAAATGTTTAGTCAACTTCATAATATTCTATCACAAACAATTATAACAACCGAACGGAGGCTAAATAGAATAGCTCTTATTTTTCCATCATGATTAATATTATTTTTTGTACTTCGTCAATTCAGCTGAATATTATATTAAATAACAAAATTTGATAGTTTTAATCAATATTTATAGTGTCCATGAATTAATAGTTTTAATTAAAAAAATTTATTGGTATTTAAAAATCAAAATTTAAAATTTAATTTTATAAATTAAATCTAATATTGAAATAAAGAAACAAAGTGAAGGATGACAAAAGGGAAGAAGAATGATAATTTTGAAATAATATCAGATTTTGTACATAACTGAAATAATATCAGATTTAAAATGCTAAAAGTGTAAAAAGACCAAATTGCCCAAACCCCCCAAAACCCCCCAAAAGGGCATTTTCGTCTCAAAACAGTGTAAAAGGACCGTTTTTTATATTAACCCTTAGTCCAGGGACTGCAGGTGATATTTTTAAAGTCCAGGGACCATTTATGAAATAACTCCATAGTTCAGGGATCATTTTTGTAGTTCACTCTTTTATGAAAAAGACAAGATTTCCTTTATCACAAACAATATTTCATTATTAAGCCATCCACTGTCTTATATCCATTCCTTAACTATCTCACTATAAATTCATTTTCATATTTTTCTAAAATTTAAATTTTTTTATCACAAACAATATTTCATTATTAAGCTATCCACTGATTCCATATTCATTCCTTAACTATCTCATTTCTTTATTATTCATGGCCTCGTTGCACTTTTTCTTCTATCTTTTAGTTAAGAGACAACTCTTGCAATCCTTCATTCCTTATCCATCTTATCCATTCACTATTCATGAGTCCCGCTATTTCATTTCGTTTTATTCTTATTCCAACAAAGTCGATTTATATTTGGATGAAATATTATTTTGATACTAAAATTCATAATTCTATTAAAAAACACAAAAATTACATAATTGAACAATAGGATAAATACATAACTAAAATCCTAATGTAACAATTTATTGTAAACATGATTCGCCTTGTTCCTTTGCTTGATTTCTAGCAGCGTTCTCGATGTCGTTGCTTCGAGACGCCTTCTTCACCGAACATTTTTGCACAATGAGATGTGAAGAAAAATGAGAGAAATAAGATGTAGAGAGTGTTTTGGTGAGAGAAAAATGGTGTAGAAAATGGGATATTTATAGGTGATATGGGAATATTAAAAAACTAAAAATAAATAAATAAAGTAACTGACAAAAAAGGGGCATAAAAACGGCTCTTTTTTACAATGTTTTTTAAAAATAATTATTTCCTGATTTTTTTATTTAAAAAAATTAAAAATAAAAAGTAGGTGAAAAACAAAGTCCACTCGCAGGCCGGTGAGTGGGCCAATGCCAGTGCGCTGACTCTCCAACCACCCCTCTATCTTGTGCCATGGGATGGGACGACACATCCGCAACGCCAGCCCGTCGCGGGACGAGTCCAAACTAGGATTGGGCTATGTTGCAAATGCTCTTAATTAACGGAAGCACCTTACCAATCTACCTAAAAAGGACAAATGCAAAGATAAGACGAAGATAAATAATTCAAAGATAAATAATTCAAAGAAATCTGTGGCTGTAGAGATTAAAACTTGTGACAAATGAAAAAGAAATGAACACATATAGACAATATTAGGCATTTATGAGCTTATGAACATAATCTAAACGTGTGATTTTCTTATTTAATGTATTTATGGAACTTTTGACTTTGTGGCATAGTTGTTGTCCACTGTTGCTGGCTCGACTTTGATCTTGATGACCGGGATGAACACGCTGTCGTTTCAACTGGTGACCTGTGACCGGGCTATACTATTCGGACAAACGGAGTTTTGATTAATTACTATTAAAATAAATAAACAAGTAAATAAAGCAATAATGATTAATTACTATTAAAATAAATAAACAAGTAAATAAAGCAATAAAACAACGGCGAAAAGATAGATCAACAAGGAAATCCTAGGGTAAGATTTCATCAACTCACTAGTTATTATAATGATTTAGTTCTACGTTCATCTGACTCCATCTTTAAAAGGATTCATTATCCTCAAGTTCAATCTAAACTCAATAACTACTCCATATTGACTAACCTTGTTAATTATTCATATTGTGTATCCACACTCATGTCACAGATATTGTATCAACACATAAAATATAAAATGTTATCACCAATCAATGATTCACATTAATCAATCCGTTAAATACAAACATGTTCGACGTTGTCAAGCCCCATACCAGCCAAACTGTAGTGGTGGTTGGTCAGACATATTTGCACAATTGATGATAAAAATTTGGAGATGAGAAAATGAAAAAGAATTTTTTTTTTATGAATAAGGTATTTATAGATAATTTTGGAATGAATTGAATGATAAAAAGAATTTTAAAAAAAAGATAAAAAGGGAAATAAACGGTAATATTTGGGGAAGTAGGAGTTTATTTTTAGTTTTTGTCACCAAATTAAAAAAAAAATTGTAATAGTTAAATAGGACGTCCACTCGGTGCAAGTGGGCGTCATCGTGTGCAGTGAGCGCGCCACATCGACAGCGCATGTC
This sequence comes from Salvia hispanica, assembly GCF_029641045.1. Lineage (NCBI taxonomy): Eukaryota > Viridiplantae > Streptophyta > Magnoliopsida > Lamiales > Lamiaceae > Salvia > Salvia hispanica. The sequence continues at coordinate 17,027,264 of NC_142696.1, read as the reverse complement.
AGCTTGACAAAATGGGCTCAGCCCCTTAGATCGAGCGGCCCGGTAGGAAGGGAGCTCCACAACAGCCGTCGATCGTCGTCTCCTCCCGACGGGACAAGACAACACCTCAACGGACTGACCTTTGCGGATGCTCTTAGCAGCTTTCAAGGTAGAGTTGACACTCAGATTTTTGTCTACCTTTCAATTTGTTTTAAGTCTAATAGTAGTACATTTCTTCTTCCTCTGTTCCTTTGAGCCAATTTATCACACCACTACTCTTTTTAGAAAACTAGTGTTAACACCTGTGCTATGCACAGGACAAAAGATTTTTAAATAATGAAGATATACTAATTTAAAATAAAGAATATAGACTAAATAAAATAAAGATTTATAATATTATAAACACCAAAAAAAAAGTATTTGTGCAATTGTACTTCTCTCAATCCACTCTCAATGAAACATTTCATATTTTAGCAGATGATTATATACTATTTTAATATTTGATATGAGTGTAGTATAAAATAGAAGAAATAACAAAAGAGGAGATGTATGGATGAAATAGAATAAGACATACAAATAAAGAAAAATGTAATACTACTATTTACTAAAGAATAAAAAAAGGCAAACTTTTTGAACGAATAAATAATTCACCAGTTTCGATTAACAAAATCAACTCAATTATAACTATGTATACTTCTAGTAATTTAAATATAAATATATTTATAAATTATATATCTTGAATATAAATATATGTTTATAAGTAATTTCAACATATTTAATTAAACTAATATATTACATGATATAAAATTGTATATTATTACTATACACAACACTAATTAATGTTATGCAGTATTGTTCTTTGTTTGATGGTGGTATTAATTTAGTTTCACTTTATATCATTATTTATTGGTGTTTTATAATTACTTGATTTAGCCAGATTTGAATTCAATATAAACATATTTCAAAATTTTGAGAAGTAAAAAGAATAGAAATATGAGTAAATAAAAAACAATTCAATCTATACAACACTTAATATAATTACTTAATTCAAAAAATATAAAGTCCAATAAATTAAAATTTGAAATTGAAACTTAGCATGAATATAATAATAGAGTACATAAATTAGTCAAATTCTATGCTTATCAGATTTTAATCGCACTAATTGTTCAATTACTATAAATTTATTTAAAGAATTTAATTTTAGAAGTATTATATATTACTCTCTCCGTCCTACAATAAATGTCATTTTTTTAGTTCTACCAAAAATATCATATTTCCATTTTTTGAAAAAAATTCTCTCTTACATAAATATAAAAATTATATTTTCTCTCTCTATTTATTCAACACAAAAAAACAAAACTTTATAAAATCTCGTGTCGTCCCACAAATATGACATCACCCACCCCATCACGTGCATGCACATACTACTTCAAAAATATTTATTGCTTTAAGATCTACTGAACAGTTTAAAAATGAAACTATTATATAAACTTGTTCAAAATCCTACGGTCCTACCAGTTTCAACCATGATACCATATTATCTTTTTAGGTCAGCCTTACAATTTTCATAAATAAATTGAAGTGCCAATAATCAAATGCTCATCTATTAGAACATTAGTTTTTGGTTGATAGTTAAGATTACAATAAATTTCATCTTTTATGAATTAATAACGATAAGTATTGTTATATTCCATAAAACAATATTTCTTAGTTTGGATCATTTGCTATTCTCATTCCAATGAGATACCCCCTCCGACCTATAAATTAGGTGCATTCCAATTTTCAGAAAATTTACATCAATTTAATTAAAATTTACATCAATTTAATACTCTATATAGATTTCACTATCCACTGACCATTCACTTCCTCTATCTTATTTTACAAATTTTATGATAATTCACATACCATATCCATGGCATATTGCAACGAAAAAAGTAATTAAAATACTAATAAAAGAATTATTTATTGATAAGTAAGATTGAAGCAATAATAATATTGGCCAATCATTTGTAGCCCTAAAACAATGAAGCAACCCATTATTATGCAAGAAAATAAAAAAAAATACTTCATGAAAATGAAATTCCAAATACATAGGAGTAAAACATTAAAAAATATCAAGCCCCAATAGTAACAGAGTAAGAGCGCAAGCACGCCTGTCATTTTTCTGTGTGTAAAATGTTAAAGTAGCCGCAATACATTTTTCTTTTTTCATCCATTAGCCTTACAGATCAAGCCAGATTTCTTTCTTCCTCCCTCAAGGAATCTCGAAGAGGAGTCCCCTTTTGGATTATCACCATCCTCTGCATTTGTCAATTGTCACGCCGCCCATCTGCAGCGATAGCGTTCTTCTTGATTTTTTGGGGCAGTGATGATTGAAATTGGAATCTGAATCTCACAAATTACCAAAACCTTGTTCGTCGTCATGTTCATGTGTTTCTGATCACTCCTATCTTGTTTCGATTTATACTGTTCATGTAGTTTTTGGATAGAGATGCTGTGGAAAAAACTTGAACTGGTATTTATACATGTTTAAAACTTCACTGACAAGCCAATTTCTATACATTGTATTGGACCATATATTTGTCCAATAAAATTTGCCTTTTAGTATAACCTATGCCCTAGCAGCTTCACAATATGCTAACCACAACTTGTCTCATACGTACATAAAATATTTAATTGAATATATTATATATAGAATCATTTTATCAACAAATCTTGCATACAGTCTGCGATACTCGTCTCTATATTTTAAATATTGAATTAAATAAATTAATATTTTACACAGATTTTTTTTTTCATGTTTCTCTGATAATACACTTTGGGAAGACAAATGTAATACTACTATTAATGCTAGCTTGCCCTACTCATCTCTCTCTTATAATTATATTTCAAATATAAATTAAGTAGAATTTATTTTAACAGATTTGTTCCTTACATATAACCTGCTTTAGGAAGACAAATGTATTATTCATGCTAATTTGCTAACATATAAAAAATAAATTAAACAGTTCATAGCATATATTCATTTCAGATTTTTTTTCCCGGTATTTCAGGATTTAACAAACATACAACACTTAATGATTCGTTATAATACTATTAAATATTTAACGGAATCATAAAATAGAACTACATGTATGCACTGTAAATATAATTACTGCGTTACAGCTTTTTTTTTTGGATGTAAAAGCATATTTCGTTTTTCTAAATAAATATAAATAAGGCTTTTTATAGCTTCTATTCCCAATACACGACGTGTTAAATAGATTCGGTTTTCGATGTTGGTAATTAAATAACAAAATATTTAGTATATGCTTGCAGTTAAGAATGGAGTACAATTATACTGCTTGCTCATAAAAGTGAAATCAAAGTTTTCATGTAGTATTTTATAGCCGTTCCCGCCAAAACAGCCCTCAGTGGCAATCTTGTTATTTTTGAGACAACTGCACCTTTAGATAGTTATAGATAGATTAAATCATCATTAATATACTACTCTCTTTGTTTCGCTCAAGATATTAACATTCTTGAGTAACACGAGATTTTAAGAGAAATTATTAGATGGAGTAAGTAGAGGAAAAAAAATAGTTAAATATTTTAATAAGAAAGAGGATAGAGAGATTTATTTTCAAATGTAGAAAATGGACATTTTGAGTGAGACAAACTAAAAAAAATTACACATTTTGAGTAAGACGCAGGAAGTACAATTATCTTTTCTCTCTTTTCATTATTACTTAACTACTTTTTTCACTTCATTAAACTACATTTTCTCTCTCTAGCTTAACAATTTTAAACATCTGATGAAATATCAATGGAATAGATGTAATCTTCTCCAAGACAGAAGATGAAGCATTTATTTCAATGCTTAATATACTTTTAGAAGTTTCAATCTTATTTGTTAATATAAAGATCAATACTATCAAGTGAAGTTTTAAAAAAAAAATTAAAATGTTTAAAGCTTATAACGAAAGAAATATGAAATTGATCAAGAAAAGAACATACTATTATATATAATCATCGTCGTGATTAGATAGAAATACAAATCCAAACTAGTTAAATTGTTAATGATCCATCTAATGATCAGAATTGATGTCCCTTTCCAAACATTTGGAGAACTAACATGAATTGTACTACATCACATTCAATAATTTATAGCCAAAAGAGAAATATCAGCACTAGAAATTTATTAATCAAGGGTGATGCTACACTTATTTGGTGAGGAAAATTTTGTTTACAACATCCACAGGCAATGCATAAGCTGGATCTATAGCTTTGAGTCCAGGATATTCAAGAAGTGATAGACCTGATTTCACCAAATAACAACGGTCGTCAAGTAGTATAGATATTACAGCAACTATATATAAATCCGAGGGCTCAATCTTACCAGCAACACCAAAATAGGTGTGGAATACATCAACAGCATCATCGGGCCTATCTGAGATTCCACCATTCTCTTTATCCTACATCATTCAAGAATATGGATGGCATCAGATATCTCATAGTTTACACGATAAGTATCAGTTTTCAATGCAAAGAATAACCTGGCAGTCCAAGATGAAGTTTACGAGCTTTTTCTTGTCAATCCAGTGAACTCTATCGATCATAATCAAACTACTAAGAACCCACCACGAGTAGCATACCTGGAGTTAGGAATGAACGCTAGATGAGAACAATATTCTTTTCAGAATTCGTTGCATAATAAGCTATACACGAGGAAAGAATCGCTCACATCAGGAAGCTTCTCAGGACGCCCATTTAAACCTCCAGATTTTACTTGTCGTTCACATAACCACCATCCAAGGAGGTCCTTGTCAACATGATCTAAATAGCCAGTAATAGCAAGAGCCCCCACACAACAGAAAACTGTAATAACAACAGGCATCATCCACAACTGTTAGTTTTTCACTAGGACCAGACTTTTTTTTTATTTTTCAGAAGCAGCAAAAATCCAGTCACACAAACTAATGATCTTGGGCAGGCTGAAAATATGGAATAAGTTACAACTATAAGGATAGTAAAAAAAATGAAAGGTCAGCTAATCAAGAGTCAAGTCCGTTAGTATGGCTTCTCCACCAGCAGGCTTTAGACTTGTAAATAAACGGGAGCATGACTTTTGTAAAATGCACAGAATTAAGTCACCGGGTTTACAAATCTGCAGGCATTAATGTTCTCGTTTTATCCAGCAATATAAAGAGTTAATCACTTAGCAAGACAACATGCAATAGCTTCTGTATTCATTTACTTAGTAACTTTGCAAGTATGCGAAACACCTAAGGCATGAAGCATACTTTGTCCGGCATGAGATTCTGCTCCAGGTGTGCATCCAAATCCACCATCTAAATTCTTGCAACTAACAATGTACTCTACAGCTTTTTCTACATTTATTTTATCCAAACGCTTTAGTAATGCGAGGGAGCATATTGCAATATAAGAAAACCTGAAAATATGGTAATACTTGTTATTCCAATAAAACAGATAATTTTATAGAAAATTAACAGGCTAAATATGCGACAATTTTCCAGCCTACAAATATTAGATGAATAAGAAAGCATACCTGGTATCTATTTCACCCCAAATGTCACCAGAAAATGAGCCATCTTCATTCTGTAGGCTTGCAATATCTAGCTAGTAGGTTAAGTTCTTACTTGGCATTCAATTCTTATTTTGTGTTCAACTATACTAAGGAAGAAATAAACATAAATGAAAAGCAATGGAAAAGGTCATGCATGTAACACTGGGTGCTAATAGATGATAGCTACCACCATCTGGCACAATTAGTTTTAAAGATTTACTCACAGAGCCCAGCCCAACTTCAAGAACTATAATAATATGAATAAATATAATAGTAATAATCTATTATTGAAAGATACAATTGGCAACCTTCTCAATATCAAGAACATCTGTCTTGTCAAATAGTGCTAAAACCTGAATAGCACTTAATGTGTAGAGCACGTGAGGATCATGCCCTATATTACCACCAAAACCACCTGCATGAACGAATGCACAATAAGATAATGCGAGTTTATCAGAACAGCACTATTTAACATCTTGAATAAGTAAAAATGTTGTAAAGGACTTGCTGCAACCAGAACAAAGTGAAGAAATGCACTGTAAAGGGCATATAATTAATGCAAAAACTAAAGCCTGCGTACATACCAGATTCATGCTGACATTGCATGATCCACGGAATAACCTCATCCTGATCCACTGTATCAAGCTTTCCTAAAACATCCAGAGTAGTCAATCCCCAATAAGCGCCATTCAATCTCAGGTGCTCCATCACCACAGACGCAAAATCATCCTTTTTCTGTTACAAAAGGGTGCTGATTATTACTAAAAGAATACATCACCACTTGAAGCATCTAGAGGCCTAAGAAACCCTGAATCTTCTTCGTAGTTAGTACTACTACCTCCGTCCCTTAAAAATAAAAAATATTTACATTTTAGTCCATCCCTTAAAAATTGAAACTTTTTAAACTTTCTATTTTAGGAAATGGACCCTATAAATATAATCCACTTACTCTACTTTCACTACTTTTCCCCTTCCTCTCTCTCACTTTATCCATTTCTCTCTTCATCACTCTTACTTTACCAATTCATCTCTTTTACTATACCAATTGTGCATTAAAACATGTGCCGTTTCAAAAGTTTCTATTTTTCTCCGTCCTCCAAATTTTGACATAGTTTACTATTTCAGTCCGTCCCCCAAATTTTGACACACTTCACTTTTTAATGGACTCCATATTTCACTAACTCGTTCATACTCACATTTTATTATAAAACTAATAGTTTAAAAGTAGGACCCACGTTCCACCAACTTTTTCAAGTCAATTTCTATTACATTTCTTAAAACCCGTGCCGGGTCAAAACGTGTCAAAATTTGGGGGACGGAGGGAGTAATATATAAGAAAAGAAAGACAATAAAGAAAAAAAACAGAATGAAGAGGAATGATCTTCCAAGTGTAGCAGGAATATCCAGAAGTAATTATTTCACTCCTAATATTGTTAACAAAAACAGGGGAGTGCCTTATCATTTCTTCCTGCTGTTCTTTTATAATCATAAAGATTCATTGTGTAAGAAAAACAAAAATTGATACAATCCACAAACTGACAATGAGGCCTACCTTTTCAATTGATATGATATATTTAATATGCTTTTCAACCACGAGCTCCCCCATTCTGTCATGGATTCAAACAAAGAATTAACAAATTCAAACATAAGCTATAGCAAAGAGAACTCATAAACATAAGATCAAAAATCAAATTTTCAAAATCGAATATCGTTACTCCAAATCAAGACACGAGTATACAAACACAGGTGCTCAGTTGGAATGAGAATAATGTCGGATTAGCCTTGTGACAAGAAAAAGTAAAAGAGATGCAACGGGGCTGGTGAAGTGAAATTACAAGCAATCTAGATTCCGAAAACGCGATGCCGAAGAGGGCAGGCGGTGAAGGATTTGGGATTTAGGATGGGTTTGGAAATTCAAGTCAAATTTGCAGCTGACTTATTTTAAGAAAAGCAGAGGGGCGATTCTACTAACAATGAATAGTATGGATCAATGAATTGAGATCCAAGTCTTTGATAATGCTCCTATCTAATCGAAAAAATAGCGAGAATGCTGGATTTTTGCTTGACATAGGGTAACGTATGAATTAATTAACGGTTTTTTGTTAGATATAGGGTAAAGGTACGAATTAATGTTGGATTTTTGGTGTATTGTACTCACTCAGTCCCCCTCCGTCCCCCATTAGGAGTCACACTTTGATTGGGCACGCATTTTAAGAAATATAAAGAAAAGTTGATTGAAAAAGTTAGTGATATGTGAGACTCATTTTTTTATATTGGTTTTATAATAAAATGTTAGTGAATTGAGTTAGTGGAATGTGAGTTATACTGACTATTTATGGTAAAAATGAAATGTGACTCTTAATTGGGGACGGACCGAAATAGAAAAGTGTGACTCTTAATCGGGGACGGAGGGAGTAAATTTTTATAGGTTACAGGGTATCGGTATGAGTTAATATCGGATATTTGGTATATTGCAATTTTTGGTAAGATATAGGGTAATGGTATGAATTTTCACATACCTAGGTTTATCCAAATACGGTATATACCAGACAACCACACAATGTCACTGCTTCAACACACAATCACTCTAAGGCTCTAAGCTCACAAACCTCACAAAACAGAAGCAAGAACTCTCAGAAATCACAGAGAAAACGTCGAGAACTCCTCTGACTTAGCATATTGAACCAATGGTTCAATCTAGCGTCGTAATTCACAAGGGATCCGAAGCGGTTACCTATGTCAGAGATAACACCAATCTAAAATCACTCAAAACCAGAGATTAGATGGACGGAGAAAATGACCGGAGACAAGAAAGAGAGAGGCGAGAGAAAACCCTAATCGCTCGAGAATAGAGAGAGAGAGAGGGAGGGAGAGAGTCAAACAGTCTGAATACCGAATGAAGTGAATCGGTGAGTGTGAGACCTTTAGTCTCACACAACAAACACAGCCATTCATCCAATGGACAAGAGCCTGGGTTTGGTCCTCTCACAATAACATTGGGCCAAATAAAATCGAGCTCAATCATAAGATAAGTCCAAGTTATCCACATACTCAACCTTGGACCTTATTAGAAAGCAGGGTTGGATCAAATGTTACTTCATTGATCACCTACAAGGCAACAACACATACCAAAGGACCAAGGTCCATTAGCCTAAGAGTTTAGGTTGTCTTATGATACCAAAGGACCAAGATCCATTAGTTAATAAGGACTTAGTTACCTCAAAACACCGGAGGACCAAAGTGACATGCCCATTTGTCTAAGATATGAAATTGAAGACAATCCAATTGTTATGATTGGTATACTGAAAAACATGTTTCGAGTGGTTTGATCGAATAGAATTACTTGTATACAATACACTCTACAAGCTCTTTTAACCCAAAGTGAAAAGAAGTAATTTTATCACAGTGTATTTGCTTATGCATTTATAAGATATTTTCTCAAACATTTAAATGTATAAAAGCAGACAAAGTTTAATTCTTCTACTTAGTAGGCTGGTTGTAAGCGTCATTCATAGTAAAGTAACACAGTCGGGTCTATGCAATGCTTTGCAAAAGAGAAATAGAATTTCATAACCTAAATAAACTTTAGTTACTTATCATGAAATGTTGTAGTGTGAGTCTACACATGTTTCCTTTTACTTTAGAAAATAAACGACACTAGTGTGGTATAACATTGAACGAATCTAACGGTGAGATAAGTCTTTCTTGGCTATTTACTGAAATACGAGGTCTTAGTGACAATCATTGATATAACATTGAGCATAGATATTTAATAGGCTAGTTTTCGTCACTCGGAATTGATCATTATTTGCCATATATGTTGAAAATTTGCATGAAAAAGATGTTTTTTGGCAGGGAATGGATCATTAAGTTCGAAGGCTGCTTAATGAAGGCATGAAAAGGAAAACATGAAAGAAAGAGGACAAAATGACAAGAAATGGAAGAAAGTGAAGGAAGAAGGCAAAGAAGACTCAAACTTCCCAGCTGTTGGACTGTCCAGTTTGAACTCGGCGGAGATATGATTAAAACCACTTCCACACACTTCTGAAGGACGGATCTCACTTGCTACACTCGCCTATATTATCCTTTGGAGAGTAAAAAAAAGAAGGATAATATCTTTTATTGGATATATGTATTAAAAATACTTTAACTTTCCAAGAATCACTTATCACTTTAGCTTTAGTTTAGTCTAGTTACTTCTGTCTCTAGGAAACTTTTCGATTTCAAACTCAAGGCCGCCAAGATCTTTTGTTCATTATGGATTGAAGTAGCAGTACTTTAGTAGCAGTGTTTATTTTCTCTAGTTGCTTGTTATTAACTTTTAGAGTTCTTTTGCACCTTTCTTACTCTTCGTTATTGTTGTAGTTCTTGTATTAAAAGCTTATTTCAAGTAGTTATTGCTCTAGGTGTTTGTGTATTTAATGTGTTTTAAAAATTAGTTCTTGTTTGATTTCCGGTTTTAGCTTGTTCATTAGTTCTTGTCTTTGTTATGTTCTTGTTTAGTTAAAACTTCATTCCAACCTTTTAAAATCAGTTTCTCAAACATTTTCTTAGTTAGTTTATAGTTAAAAATGTGGAGAAAGAGTTGAAAATGTTTAAAAAATAATCAGCCATAGTTTTGTGTGTTTTCTGTGCCTCGTCGGGTTTCATTTTCGTATGATTTTGCATGAGTTTGATGAGCTCGATTCTTGAGTGTTCTTCCACCATGTTTAAGTCATGTTCTTAAGCTTTTTTTTATCTTCTTCAATGAGTCCTTAACTTTCAGCTTTTAATTTGGTGTTTTCAATGCATGATTAGGTAGTTTAAGTGTTGATTTTGTGTTTTTCTAGCATTTTTAATTATGTAACAGCCATATAGTCATTTCCCTCACTTGCTTTATGTGCGTTTAGTGTAGGATTAGTAGCTAAAATCATCTTTTAGGAGTCAAGTGGAAGAACCATTAATTGTAGTCTTTTATCCGTTGGTTTTACACCTTGGATAATAGGGTTTGAGAGACAACTAGTACATGCTTTCTTTTCACTTATGGCAGCCATTTAGCTTAGTTAATCCCTGTACTCAACTTCCTTTTAAATCTGGTTTAGTTTAGCTCTTAGGAGTCAATTAATTTAGCTACTTTTAAGGGTCACTATCCTAGTTTTCTAGCTTTCTTTTTTGGAGCCAACACTTAGTTTATTATCCTTAGCCTTTTAACTTAGTCTCTTTTGATTTTTGGACTTAGGAATGTTCATTGAAGCAACCTGTTCTGTTTTCATCTCTGAAATGTTCTTATTTTCGCCAAGTGTTAATTTCTCTCGCCACTGTTTGCGTTCTAGTTTAATTGTTTTCTTTTAATTCCATTTTATTTGCTCTTTTAGTTCTCGCATTAGTTTAAGTGTTATTTATATTTCGTAGTTCAGTTCCCACCCCAATTTAGAGCGTGGCGGCATCACCAAAACTTCTAAGTGTGGAAATACATAACGGATGTTACCGTTCCTCATGGGTTCGACACCCTAACTTTCCATATGCTAATTAATACACCCTCCGTCCCGCTTTAGCAGTCTCAGACTCCCAGTTACTTTTGAGCACTTGTTTTGTAAAAATGATGATAAATTAGCATTCCCAATTCCTCTCTCTCTTACTTTATCATTTATCCACTTTAACTGTTTATCATCATTTTATACAAAAACGAGTGCTCAAAAGTAACTGGGACTGCTAAAGCGGGACGGAGGGAGTAGTATTAGGAAAGTGAAAACTTATAAATCTTGTTGAATAGGAAGGAACACGTGCCTACGACACGCGTGCAAAATCATTTCCTTTCAATATTGGTTATGCACCACTTTGATTTATCAATAGGTGCGAGTTTTTCAAAACCCAAGAATCCTGATATTTTAGGTGGTGATAATCAATGTCTAGAGGGGCTAGTATTGTTATTACAATCAATCTTATGCTTAGATGAGTTTAGTTTGATAATATCCCCAAGATGTGTTTGAAATAAAAATTTATTATTCAAGAAACCCAGCCGGTTGGAATTTATTCCATGAATGATCTAAAATTTCTGTTTTCGTTCTAGTCAAGTCCTTTCGGTTTTGATAAGATTTGCCAACCCAAAAAGTCATAACCTGAGTTCGGAAACGGATTAGAAGGTTTTGTGATCGAGTTTTAAGGATCTCACATGAAGAAGGCACAAGCAATCGTCAATTCTTTGGACAATCAATTCAGTAACCCTAAACCGTAAAATTCATGATTTATTATTTATATTCTTTAAGCATGAATAATTTGTGGTCTAACATGCAATTATGTGTTGACATGTGTCTGATTTATTTATTTGCGAAAGTCTTCCGCTATGCAAAGGGGACAAAACCCCAGCACTAATGACTACTTTCACCAAGCAATCTACCTAAATTGACTTCACATATCTATCAAGTAGTGAAGAAACCTAGCTAGTGACTTCAACTTCACTGCTACAATGCTATCCAAATAAATTTATGAGAAAGAAATTTTTTGTTGATTAAATTTATAGAAATAACATATCCTTCTACATTGTAGACTGATTGGTAAGCATGGTTACAAAAAATGTTTCAATCGGGAGATTGTAGAAGTAAGGTGTCGATATTCTCAACCTAGATAGATGTGGATAATTTCTTGCGAACGGTTGCTAATGTCGATCCGAAGTCACTTCCTCTCTTGGATGACTGGTGACAGTGGAGTGTTGTATAGCATTTAATGGATCACGATTAAGGAAACCCGAATTCGATGGACTGACTTGATTGCTAAAATTAGAGAATTAGAGCTGAAAAATTACAACTCAGTTAGAAACTGGAATTGGGCTAATCGATCTGGCCCGCTAGGCTGCACAAAATAAGATTTATTTATTTATTTTACATTTATCATGTGTCACGCCCTTTCATTCTAATCATTCTTCCACATTTTTTTCCCTTTTTCTCTCTCTCAAAAGTATAAGTCCATATGTAAAAGATGGACGAAAGTTTATAACTATTCCAAACTAAAAAAAACAAATACTACAAATTTTCTATACAAATAAATACTTAAAAATAATTATATTTCATTGTTTTCTTAAGAATTATATAATCGGGCTACAAACTATTATCATGTTTAATTGTTAATAGTAAATTAGATTCTATATTTTCTTTTGAATAATATATACACAACTACATCCTTACCAAAATCACCGTTGAGAAATTTCTTATATTGATGGTTTTTGTTTAAAAACTAGTACTACTACTAAAAGACTTGGCATTTTTACATGACATGATGAGAATGAGGTTTACCTAAACACGTAAAATAACATTGAGAAATTTATCATACGTATATTACATAAACAAACACTTGCAACCGTACATATCTATTTTACTCTCAATTATTGTAGAGTTAGGAAAGAGAAGTTGCTTAATTTTGTTTCTTTAATAACCGATGAAAATGATGTTTATAAGCATTATAGTTAGAGCCAAAATGTGAGAAATATTGAATTATCGAATGTGCTCAAACTAAACGACTGAAAATTTTCAGTTGGGTCAGTGTCTTTTTAATTTAGTTAAGGTCAACTAGTGATGTTTAAAACAATTACTCCATTTGATTTGAATTATGTACTTAAATCGTTGCCAAACATAAAATATAATCTTATCCCTAAATCTTATGCAACACGTATTCTACTCGTCTAATAGTTTCATATCATATAATAGTAGTAATGTCTTTTGTAAAACGTCAGCTGAAGTACAAAATACTATACTTGTTCAATCAAAGTTCAATCAACAAAAATAAATAATTTTCAAATAAAGAAAACCATAAAGTAATTTTAAACTGATAAGAAAGTCAAGTTGAATTGTGCTCATTCTATCATATACAAAGACACACTCTATTTTAGTAACTCAAGTGTTGTTAATTATTCCAAGAGCGAAAATGCATCGTAACTCAAGTTCTATGAGTTAGTATTAAATTTGATCATTATCTCACCAACAACAACTAAAAGTTATAGTAATTTTAAAACTTCTACATCTTGTCCTATATCAACTTGGTGATGATCCTAGCTCATCTATCTAAATATGAATAACCTCCATTTTATAAAGCCGTGGCTTATCTTTAAGAGTGGTCAATTTCTAATATGGTCTCAGAGCAGATCCAAATCGATAACGGATTTTTATCTTTTTTTTAAAAGCTGAGTGACCAATTTCTAATAAATTAAATTACAAAAATCAAAATTAATAAGAGAAGATGAATCAATCACTTAGATGAAAAATACTAAAACAAAAATTCAATACTAATTGAGATAATTAAAATGGAATCAGCAACCAAAACACCAAATAGCGGCAACCGGCATGTATTATAAAATTTTTGTATAAATACGGCCTATAGAATTCTATTTATTTATTTTTAAATAATTTAATAGGACAAGATGCAAATTTTAATAATTGATCTATTTTAATAGCGTAATGATCCATTTGAGTATAACAGTGTTTATAAATGAAAAATATGATGGTAAATTAAAATGAGAAATTGGATATCTCTTTAGTGAGTATTTTTATGTAGCATTATTGTGTGAGAGCCATCCTTATTGGACTGTGTGTACTATGTGTGATTGCATAACAAAATTTGGGTGTGTTTATATCCCAATCCCATCCCCTTCTCTCTCATTTCTGTAGATCTCACTACCGCATGTGAAATTAAAAAGTTCGCGTTTTCCGCATCTGAGCACCTCTCTTTCTCGTGAGTTTTCAATTTCTGTTTCTCGCTATCATACTGTATTTGTTTGATTACACGGATTGCACGCGTGTGTTTACGTATATACGTATTTGTATATGCTCTACTGATCCACTGGTTGAAGTTTATCCGGACGGAATCGTGTTCGATTCAATTTTTGTAGGGGAAAATTGTTTTCCAGGCTCGTCAATGTGCATTCATTCCGTTTTGGGTTGATATTTGGGGATTTGATCGTTTTTAAGTTGATATTGGGGATTTCAATTATTTTGATTTATACAAGGTACTGAGTTGAACTGAATGTTAATAGAAGCCTTAGGTATAGCTTCTAATTGAGCTTTTTCTGTGGACATTGAGCGTTATTTTTGGTTATGTGATGCATATTTTATTCCTTTGAGGATTAGAAACCTAAGCTTTGCTCTTGGTGCTCTAATGATCATGATAGGCGAGTAAATGAGCCGAATAGATATTGAACCTGAGGAAGACAGCAATGATTTGCCACCACGAATGGCAGCGGGTGAGGCTCAGGAACCGAGTCATCTTCGTGGACAAGACAGGGGAGATCAAACTTCCTGGATGGGTCGGAACAAGAGAGAGATACCATGGAAGGTACATATTACTATTTACATCATAATCACATGTCAATTTAGGTGTTAAAAGGGAACTCAGTTAGTGACGATTGCATCTATAATTCTTAATATCGTTGTTTCAAAAGGAAGAAAAAATAAACCAAATTTTATTGTTCTTTACCTTTTCGTGAAAGTCACTGCCATCAGCTCGTAAACTCTCATCTACTAGTACTCTATTATAAACAAAAGCAGTGATTTTGTACAAGTAAAAGCTAACTTACTTGTCCTCTTGCTATTCAGTGTACTTGTAATTTCTTTGACAAGTTATTGATTAAGATTATTATCTAACGACAATTCCTTTTTTTCATATAACATAACTGATCTCAGCTGAGTCAAGCATTAATGATTCAGTAGTTTCCACTTGATCAGTTCTTAAAGATTTCATAGTCTTACATTTAATAGTTCTTCTAATATACTCCTAGAGTGGATCAGAGCAAGTAAATTTTTTCTGCTTTTAAGGTACAAGTAATAATTAAAATAAAAAGAATAAATCCTCATGAATGTGTTGACCAACCATATTATCAATGCCTCTGTTTTCTTTTTTGCAGTGTATTCCGGTCCCTATAGCACTAGCATATCAGAGCTTTGGAGTGGTATATGGAGATCTGAGCACTTCACCACTATATGTATACAGAAGTATATTTTCTGGGATGTCACATCATCATCAGGATACTGATACAATATTTGGGGCATTTTCATTAATCTTTTGGACCTTAACTCTGATTCCATTGCTCAAATATATCATTATTATTCTCAGCGCTGACGATAACGGTGAAGGTCTGCTAAATTGGCAATATTAGGAATTTTGTCGAATTTTTTTTATCAGTCTTGAGAACCTGTTCAATCACCTCAGGTGGGACATTTGCTCTATACTCCCTGCTTTGTCGACACGGAAAATTCAGTCTTCTTCCTAATCAACAAGCAGCTGATGAGGAGCTTTCAGCATACAAATATGGTTCATCGGGACAGTGTACTCCATCTTTAGCACTGAAGAGATCTATAGAGAAGCGCAAAAATTTGCGAACTGTTTTGTTGCTTGTAGTCTTATTGGGTGCTGGCATGGTAATAGGTGATGGTGTAGTTACTCCTGCAATGTCAGGTATTGTGAGTCAAATATATATTGTTGACATTAGTTCATTTAGCAATGACTACCCAAATGGTGGTGAAACCGTGTCTGTTGAACTGCCTTTTCCTTTTTCATTTGGCATCATATATTTAGTTACTTTGGTTGTGAATAATGAATAAGGGGGGCAACTTTCACTTGAGCAATAACTTTGTCCATTTTGTGAGAGCAATATGAAAATTTTATCTTGGATGGGTACTACTAGTTACTAAAGTATCTATGCAGTTGTAAATGGTCGTTCTCCATTGTAAATGAACATCAAACTCACCAAGGTTCACAGTCAGTGGTTATTCTGATATAATGTTTGGCCATGTATGTCCATCATGCATAACACTACTACCTTTATTTCAAGGTTGAATGACATTCCAACCACAGGTTCTCTAGATATGTCATATTATGCTTTGTATTTGTATTAATAATTATCATTATCTTGTTTCTGTTTGTAGTACTGTCAGCAGTATCAGGGCTTCAAGCTGCTCACACAAAGTTGCCCTCAGGTATGTCTAGATATGTAAATTTGTTGGCCTGGAATCTTTCTGATATATATGTACTCGCTCCGTTCTGTTCAAGATGTCCACTTTCTATATTTGAAAATTAAAAATTCATGTTATTTTAATAGATTGAAGAACAATTTTTGAGGGTGTGCTTCAAGAAAAACTATCTTCAAATATTGGAAAACTTGAAACTTTCGAAATTGTTGTCGAGAAATTACGAAAAAAAAATCGGTATCATAGTATTATTTGTGGGAATTTTTTCATTCTTGGGAAAAAACAAACACGTGGCAAAGTTCGTGATATTATTTGTCAATTTTAAAGTTCGTGGGAAAAATCCAACTTTTTAAAAATTTCATAATATGAGATGCCAATATCCTTTTTATAAAGAGAGAAAGAAACATTATGATTTTGTACAACAATTAAACTACGTCGTTTAAGTGAACTGGCGGTCAGATGTAGACATCTCGGTACATTTAGAATTATATTGGGCGATTTTTTTTTTTTTTGGAAATTTACTAGTACATATTAAAAGTTACTAGAAATTTTACTAAAATTATGATAAAAATCTGAATTGGCAAAAAGTTATGAGTATATTTATAAATTTTTGGTGTATTCATTTCGAATATGATATTAGTCTTAAAATCATCAGGGAAAAAATAATAAAATACACAAGATGTAATATTCAATTGGAATTAATTAGTGAATAGTGCTGTCCTTTCCCCCCTTTATATGCGGTAATTAAATCTGTTGCTTGTTGGCTGCAGGCAGGGAAAAATCCCTCTCTCATTAGAATATTCAATCACTTTTTCCACTCTACTTTATCACAAACAACTATTCCACCTAAAACTCCGTGCCACTCAAGAATGTGGCCATCTTAATTGGGACTGAAGGAGTATATATTATATAATTCTATTTCCTTGGTTATATTCTGGTCGTGATCATGGTAAAATCTGTCATCCATAGGTGGTGTGCGGTTAATCTGTTGCGTCATATTGGTTGGACTATTTGCTTTGCAGCACAGTGGCACGCATAAGGTTGGCATCTTGTTTGCCCCGGTAGTTGTCATCTGGTTAATATCAATTTTCGCCATTGGCATGTATAATATCATATGGTGGAACCCAAAAATTGTGATTGCTCTTTCTCCACATTATATCTTCAAATACTTTGCTCAAACCGGTACAGATGGATGGTTTTCACTTGGAGGGGTTCTCTTGTCTATAACAGGTAATAGATTCTACCTGTTGTTCCTTCTTGAATTTTGGTGTTGTTCCTATATGAAGTGGTCTCGTTTGATGGCTTGTGTTTTTAGTAAGGATGGTAAAATCATTTGTAATTGGTGTCGTTTGTGTAACAGGTACTGAAGCTATGTTTGCAGATCTTGGTCATTTCTCTGCAACCTCAATAAGGGTAAATCACTAAATCCACTTTTTCTTAGTTGAAAATGGACTGATATTTCTTATCCATTTCTAAGAATTCGAAAGACACTTTGAAATGGATATTGTCAAATGACGAGGCCGATATGTCAGTGTAGGCTAGTGCAAATACTACACCTATAGTTTGGCGATGTCTTATTGGCATGGTATTTCTAATCCTCAAATACTTGCTCTTCAGAAAGGATGTAAAGGAATTCATAATTCGTTTGATAATGAAAGAAACTATGGTGGGCATACCCTTCCAGCAATCAATAATGTCAAATGTTTTTTGAGTTGAGGGCGTCTTATGCTGTTCAGTTTAGTTTTATCAGTCACATCTTTGTAACCTTATTATGCTAACTGTTGGTGTATTTCCTTTAATTTGGATATATATGTATCTGCAGATGGCATTTATTTTACTAGTGTACCCTTGCTTGGTAGTCCAATATATGGGCCAAGCTGCTTTTCTATCAAAGAACATGGATTCCATTCAAAATAGCTTCTACGATTCAGTTCCTGGTATGCTTGTGCAAAACAACATTATAATTTATTTGATTTTTTGGCTGCTATTGTTTTTGAAGTATTGTTTTTTTGTGCAGATGGTTTATTCTGGCCCGTACTTATTATCGCCACCCTTGCTGCTATTGTTGCTAGTCAGGCTATTATTTCAGCAACATTCTCTATTATTAAGCAATGCAATGCACTCAGTTGCTTCCCGCGTGTGAAGGTTGTTCACACCTCAAAACAAATTGAGGGGCAGATTTATATACCAGAAATCAACTGGATCCTCATGATTCTTACTCTTGCTGTGGCCATTGGCTTCAAAGACACAGACACTATCGGGAATGCGTATGGTATGATAATCAATGTTAAACTTATGTTTTTTGTCATGTTGTCATTGAATGAATATTGTAACATATGTTTGTCTGCAGCTCTATATAATATACACTTTCATGAACACTGACACAAAATGAATACAAGATATTGCTGAAAGCTTTTCTGGAAATAGATGAAATGTTGCTAATTTCAGCACCAAGTGTTTGCTGTAACTCACTAGATAAGATTATTCTTATCAATGCGGTTGCTTATATACTTCAATTTCTGTGTGCCAGGCCTAGCTGTGATGTCAGTGATGTTTATTACGACTTTTCTGATGGCACTTGTCATGATCTTTGTGTGGCAAAGGAGTATAATGGTTGCTGCTTTGTTTCTCATTTCCTTTTGGATCGTTGAAGGTGCATACCTGGGTGCAGCATTGACAAAAGTTCCTCAGGGCGGGTGGGTTTCTCTTGTACTTGCTCTCTTCTTTATGTTCATCATGTTCGTCTGGCACTACGGAACTCGCAAAAAGTACAACTTTGATTTACACAACAAGGTTCCCTTGAAATGGATCCTCGGCCTCGGTCCCAGCCTTGGTATTGTGCGTGTGCCCGGAATAGGCCTTGTATACTCAGAGCTGGCGACAGGAGTGCCTGCAATCTTCTCACACTTTGTAACAAATCTCCCTGCTTTTCACAATGTTCTGGTATTTGTCTGTGTCAAATCTGTTCCAGTGCCTTATGTGGCACCCGAGGAGCGCTTTCTTATTGGACGCATCTGCCCCAGACCATACAGGATGTACCGTTGCATCGTCAGGTATGGATACAAGGACTTGCAGGGAGATGATGGCAACTTTGAGAACCTCCTGATTCAGAGCATAGCAGAGTTTATCCAAATGGAAGCTGTAGAGCCTCAGTTCGCGACACCTGACTCCGTATCGTTCGACGGGAGGATGGCCGTCATAAGTTCCCAAGCATGTTCTTCCTCCAATCTCCTTGTGTCCAATGAAGATGACTTTGATACTCTAAGTACCATGCAGAGCAGCAAATCTTTAACCCTGCAGAGCTTAAGGTCAGGTTATGACGAGGAGAATCCGCAGATCAGGAGGCGGCGCGTGCGATTTCAGGTGCCTGAGAGCGCGGCTATGGATCCGGCAGTCAGGGAGGAGCTTAAAGACTTGATCGATGCAAAAGAGGCTGGTGTTGCATACATAATGGGGCACTCGTACGTGAAGGCGAGGCGGTCGTCTTCGTTTTTGAAGAAACTAGTCGTGGATTTTGGGTATTCGTTTCTGCGTAAGAACTGCAGGGGTCCTTCAGTGGCGCTGCACATTCCTCACATCAGCTTGATCGAAGTAGGCATGATATATCATGTCTGATGAATCTGCATCTGCTGTTCTATTGCTTGTTTTGATTAAGGCTTGTATCTTTGTGAAGTTTATGTGTATATCTTAGGAATTCTGCATTTAAAATGCCTTGCTACTGCTTTAGCTGGAATTTCAGTGCTATTGCTTTAGGTTGATATTATATATGGGCAAATGGACTTTAAAATCACGAACTTGAGCTTAGAGTATTTCCCACAAACTTTAAAGTTGGTTTTGTAATGAAGCTCGAGCTTAGCTTCTTAGCGTATTGTATAGCAATTTACTCTAACTTGGTTTGAACTGAAATTTAACAGATAATTACTTATCAAATGCTTGAATTTTTATTTAAGCACCATCAAGCTCGTTTTCGACCTTCCCTTCCAAAATGGATACCCAAATTTCCAGCAATACATCTATCAATTTCAAAGCTACATTTACCAATATATAAACTCCAGTTACATTTTGAAGCAGGAACGTTGAGATTTCCTCAATACCCCGAGATATATAGTCTCTCATTTAGCATGTAGAGGTTTATTGTAGTACTGCAGCAAGAGCGACGAACAAACAACGCTCACGGAAGAAGCTGCCATGCATGCACTAGCAAGCCATGGAGGGAGACGTATGCCAATTAGAGGGTACAGAACCCCTGCTGCTACCGGCACACCAAGAATGTTGTACCCCAGCGCCCACATGTAGTTGAGACGGATTCTCGACATTGTCTTCCTCGACAGATCTATAGCAGTTACCACGTCCTCCAAATTGCTCTTCATCAGAACGATGTCAGCCGCTTCTATGGCCACATCAGTCCCCGCCCCAATCGCCATACCAACATCAGCTGCTACCAATGCTGGTGAGTCGTTGATCCCATCTCCCACCATTGCCACACTTGCACCTTGCAGCTGTTATACCAGTTTTAGTAGGTTCAACAACCATTTAATAAGATAAAAGTTTAAAGCTAGTAAGTACCTGCAACTCCTTTATCTTGTCTGCTTTTCCAAGAGGATCTGTTTCTGCAAACACCTTGTCGATGCCTACCTGACTGCCTATTGCAGTCGCTGTAGCCCAGTTATCACCTGTAACCATTACACTCGATATATGCATGGACCGCAGATAGGATATGACGAGAGAAGCTTCAGGCTTAACGGGGTCAGTTACAGCAAAACCTCCAGCAATGATTTCTTCAACAGCAACAAGAACGCAAGTCCGAGCAAGATGCTCATTTTCTGAAACATAAGTATCCACTTCGACACCAATTGGTACGTTAAACATTTGCATAAGCCTCCTGTTTCCTACTAGGATTGCTTTTTCTCCAATTTTCCCACTCACGCCAGCTCCCGGGTGCACCTTGAAATCCTTCACCTCAGTTAATTGATCATTCTCGAATCCATGCTTCTGACGTAACAACCTAGCATGTTCCACCACAGCTTTTGCTATTGGATGCTCACTGTTTATCTGAAATCGGAATCACGTATGTTAATATCAACTGAGTCATTAAAGTGATGTTTTGATGAGATATTTTAAAGTTATTGGTCAATAATCATTCACCATAAATCATTCTCTCTGGAGCTCAACTATTTTCAAAGCATCTTTGGGATAATTTTAGAATTAGGTCCGCTTCTAATATAACAAATAAAAATCGAGGTAAAGAAAAGTACTAGTACAAGTAAGAACTGACCTCAGCAGCAATAGTCATGCCACAAAATTCTTCCTGAGAAATTACAGAGAAGAGTTGGAAACTAACTACGGCTGGTTTTCCAACTGTCAGCGTCCCAGTTTTGTCGAAGACAATAGTCTTGATCTGCAATATAAGAGTACGCTTGAGAATTGAGAAACAATATAGCAGTGTTGCTAAAAGGGGGAACATTATCCTCGATGATGAAAGTGACACAAGTACCATCTATTTATTACTGATAGCACACTGGAGCCTATGATTGAGACTCTCATCCATTGTTCAGTAAAAGGAAATAATTAATATGAAACTGAATTTGAAGAATTTGTTCACACATGCAACACACAATTTTTAACTTGGATTTCAGTTTTTTGGATTCGGTTTTCTTGAATCATGCAGTTCGGTTTTCATATTCACAAAATTTTGTTTTTTGGGTCAGGTCAGTTTGGCCAAGAAACTGAATACTCACCCCTAATTCACACAGTGTGTGTTGCATGTGTAGGGTGTGATGGTGTCCAATTTTATAACTATTTGGAATTCCAATTATCTACATTTGATATGAAATTCAAATAGTGGAATTGGGAGGAATTGGAGTTATAATCAATTTCAAATCCAAATATTTTGCGGCACCAAACATTGGATTTAGAATTGAAGGCACCAATTCCATGATACCGAACGGAGCCTCAATGGAATCATAGTATGAGAATGCATATATGTCTCTATTTAATTCAAGTCTCAAGGTATACAAGCTTCAGCACATAAAAAATATAGAAGAGAACCTGCCTTGTGTGCATTTTGAAGGGCATTGCCCCCTTTAATTAAGACACCAAGAGAAGCACCTTTGCCAGTGGCAACCATCACTGCAGTAGGAGTTGCTAATCCCAGGGCACAAGGGCAGGCTATCACCAACACTGAAATAGCAAACTCTAATGCAAACTCAAATGCATCCATAGAAGTGGGTATCCAGCTTCTAGGGTATAACCCAGTTTCTCCAGGAATAAACCATCCCAGCCATGTTAAAAATGCAGCTAAGACAACCTAATCAAAAGAGACACAATGCCATTTCATAATGAACTCACAATATACAAAAGGAATATTTGTGTACGTAATTTTTTTTTATCACATAAAGCCATTTACATCCCATTCTCATTTGGTTAAATCATGATATGTTTTAAGAAATGTCTAGAGCTAGCCATCTAGGAAATGTTTAAGATTATTCATGAAATTTCCTAAGCCAGATATTGAGCATGCATAAAGACTAAACACGTTCTTTCCTTAATGATGAACTCTATATTTTAGAACATTTGAAAGATAAAAGAATTGTAGGAATAAAGTGTAGCACTTACAATGGGAACAAAAACCTTAGCTATCTGATCAGCCAATTTCTGAACAGGTGCCTTTGCCAGTTGAGCAGCTTCAACCAGCTCTACGATTTGTGAAAGTGTTGTTTCTGAACCAACATGAGTGGCCTTAACACGTATATACCCATTTTCATTAACTGTTCCTCCAATTACCTGTAGATGGAATGGTTAATGTTGTCAGACAGTGTCAAGATATCTTGAGAACATGATTTATATTACCTTATCACCAGGTCCTTTAGAAACTGGGAGAGCCTCGCCTGTGATCATGCTTTCATTCACATGACATTGACCATCAATGACAAGTCCATCAACGGGAATTTTTGCACCAGGAACAATCTTTAGTATGTCATTCTTTTCTATAAGTTTTGTATCAATTTCAGTTTCCGAAATGAGATTTCCTGCAGAATCAAGGGTTAAAAGGCAAGCTGTTTCAGGGGCTAGCTCTATCAACTTTGCTAAAGCATCTGACGTCTTCCCCTTTGCCAAAACCTCAAGGTATTTCCCCAAGAGAATGAAAGATATCAACATGGAACTAGTTTCAAAGAAATCCTGGCCCTCAAATGAGTCTGAAGACAATGCTTTTACCATTACATAAATAGAGTAAAAGTATGCAGCGTTGGTACCCAATGCAACAAGAACATCCATATTTGCAGATTTTCGTTTGAGAGCATTGTATGATCCAGCATAAAACCTGATAAGGTGATAAAAACACATAGTCTATTTCTCAGATAATGTGTGCCAACCAGATAAGTAGAGAATTTGAGAAAATTGTTTGAGCGACAAGAAGGCAGATACGAATACCTTTTGCCAATGACAAACTGCACAGGTGTACAAAGGATCCATCTTAACAGCATGCCTATGTTAAGCATATTAAAAACCTTGTACTCAAGCCAATCTCCAGAAGGAGGAAGCATAGGGAGTACCATAGAGGAGACAAATATAGGGACTGAAAATAGGCAACTCCATAAGAATTGATTCCGGTACATCAAGATTTCTTGCTGCCTTTCCATTTCTCCCTCTCTTGGTGGAGTGTACAAAGTTGCTTGATATGTATTGGATCCATCACCAGCTTCCTGAATGCACTGTATCAGAGATCTTGGACCAACAACATTTGGCTCATAACTAATGATCACAATCTGCTGTCCCGGGTCCACTTCAATATGATTTACACCTTCCAGGGACTCAAGCGACCTCTGAATGATGGTAAAATCGTCTGAAGAAGTGATTCCTCCCAATTTTAAGTATAATTTACTCAAATCATTGCCGGAGCTAATGAGCTCAGCCCCAAATCCAGCATCTTCTTCGATTGCTTGAATGATATGATTAGTGTCTGTAATATTTGGGTCAAAATGGATTTTAGCTTCACCAAGAGCTAAGCCAACAACTGCTTTTTTAATTCCATTAACCATTCGTAGAGCGCGCTCTACTGACTCCGAGCAGCTCGTGCATGCCATTCCCTTAATCTTAACCCTGCACATTGCATTATCTTGCTCAGGAAAATCTGCAACTTCAAAACCAGTGTCTTCCACTGCTTCTTTTATCCTTTTTGCCTGAAATGGAGGGTTAAGAAACTAATGAAATTAGTACCAAAATTGAGAAACTTTGCACGAATCTCATAAAGAAGTCAAACCATACAAAAATTCCAACTAACTAATAGTATGACAAAGTGAACAGATAGAAGATGCTGCTTCAAGACGAAAAACAGTTCAGTTGTAACTTCATTTCCTGGTATTTATAAGGCGACTACAATAGCCGACATAGCAATCTTGTTATAGAGCATGCTTGTAGCAATAATGGTTCACCTCTCTTCTTAGCTCCTTCAAAACAAAGCAACTTGTCCTCATTATTTTTACTGAGCAAAATACAATCACTGCCAACATGTTTTCATTTTCACCAAAAGATGTCTATAACCTATCACTTTCTTCTCCAAAATTGCATGAAAAAATCTGTAACTTACATAAACAACTACAGCAACAGGCGTGAATTTTGCAGCTTAAGAGTCCTATCTCATTCCTACCTACACGTAAAAAAAGAAACCTACATAGCTCCCCAAAAAGGACTAGATTTGACTTACAGAGATAATTTCCGGCACATACTTCACGACAGCCCGACCTTGAAGCACGGACACCATCACGCTCTGCACGCCTTCAATTCCTCCAAGTGCGGACTCAATCGAAGCCACACAAGACGCACATGTTATGCCTACAACTTTGAAGACTAGCGTCCTCGTCTTCTCGTTGATAGCAACGACGACGTCGTCTCGATGTTGTAAAAGCGGCGAATTCAGAGCATCTTTCCTGTTCGTTTCCATATTTTATCTTCGCCGAAGGCAACGACCTTTCGTAATTATCTGCAAAACCCAATTTAAACAACGCAGAGAATATTGCTAGTTAAAATCAACCGAGTAAAAGGCTGGGAATATATTCGCACTCAATTATAAGGATTAAAATCGAGCAAAATTTGAAAATTTGGAGGGGCGGCGACGCCGAGAGAGGCAGCGATGCCGTCAATTACCAGAAGTGGGAACGCCGCGCCAGTTGCAAAACTGGTGGCAAATACTAACAATTTTAAAAAGTTGGAGGCTTCGTTTGGCTTCATTATTTTAATACTCCACATAAATTAGGGAATGTCAAAAAGATTCTTTTTTATTCACAATTAAGTCCCTCAAAAGGTGAATATTTTAAATATTTGAGAAGTAATTAATTTTGCCTTCCGCACCCAATAGTCTGAGCATACTAACATTCTCTTTCTAAGTCTGGCTGATAATTTTTAACACGATACAAGAATTTAGCACAAACACGTACGAAGTCAATAAGTTTGAGTTGAACATTTTTGGCTATGTGTCCTTATCGGGATGATCTGTTAGGAATTCAATAATTTCATGTTAGGTTTAGGTTAGGTCGGGTTGTGTTCAGATAACCTATTAAAAATAATATTATTATTTTAATTATTACTCCCTCCGTCCACGAAAAATAGGACACTTTGTGAATGACACGAGTTTTAATGTAGAATTGGTAAAGTAGGAGAGAAGAGAAAAAAAATAAGAGAGAAGTAGTATTAGTGGAATGTGGGGTCCATATTATTAGTATAAGAGATAGGAAAAAAAGTAGTAAAAGAGAAGTTGAAATATTTCTTTTTTTAAATGTGTCCTATTTTTCGTGGACAACTGAAAATGATAAGTGTGCCTTATTTTTCGTGGACGAAGGGAGTATTACAATTGTCTTAAGTCACTTGCAATGTATTCTATTTTGAGTTGTCCCAAACTACTTGTTCTATTTTCTTTTTTTGGCAAAGTTAAATATGGAGTACTAGTGGAGTATAATTTTTTTATATTTTGTGTATGTGATATTAATAATCATATGACACTATTTATAATTAAAAGACAACCAACTCTGAAAAACTAAAGAGGAATCAAAAGAGGCCATAGGCAAAATTTCATTTTTGGAGAATGAGTGACTAGAGTCATAGAGAAACATTTAATATTAGAAGTAATATGAAAAAACAATGTGGTTCAATTTCTTCTTCAACATAGCTACGACAATGGGGTGCATGCTGCCATATAGAGTTCAAAAGGAGGTTGCATAGACTTATAGCATCAATAGGGGGACCACTTCTAGATGGTGGAAGACAGCAAGAGAGAAAATGTAGAGGGATGGACCTCTAGTGATGAAAGTAAAGATTGAAGCATATAAGCAAAAAGACAGAGTTAGAAAAGGAAAGAAAATCTAGGAGTCCAAGAATACTTGGAGCACAAAAATACATGGGATATAAGAATACTTGCAGCACAAATCCTTCATATAACTTACTGCGAGCTACTCCGCTATGCCGCCGCCGCCGCCCAATCCTTCCCTAGATAAGATATACGACTCTATGTTGGATATGAGTATTACGTTGCGGATGGATCAGCTGACGGAGTTGACATCGAGAGATACCTCGACAATGATCGAATACCTTCGCGCACAAATGAAGAAGAAGTAGTTTTTTTAAATTTTTAGGATTTGTAATTTTCTTTTTCTAGGATTTGTGATTTTCTATTTTTCGATTGAACAATAAATTCTACGTGAAATGTACAAAGTATTAAGATATTACCTGTAGCCAGATGACAAGAGCCATATAAGGTTTGCAAGTTTAAAAGATTCATCACAAAAATGATTGTTCATGTAAGTTGTGTGCAAACCCCAATTTGAGAATGATGGAAAAATCATATTTGATGGCAAATAAAAGTTCAAACAAAAAATCAAAAAGTACACTTGAGATAAATGCAATTCAAGCAACAATCACAAAAGTGTGTGATAAAAAACCGCATAATCCAACATGTATGAGATTAAAAGCATATCATAACTACAAATATGCAATGCACATGAGCAAATTATACCAATAATTAAACTCAAATGACATCACGTTGTATACTGTCGACACGAAATAAACTATGCATATGAGATTTACGTGCCACATTGTCATTTTGGTGTTCAAATATTTTTGTTGCCTTGTTGAACACAAATGCCAAGTTTCGATACTTTGCATTTGGTAGCAAATGTTGGGATAATAAATACTAACTCAGTAATTATTTTCATAGAGTGAAATGCACAAATGGTCAAAGTTGAGGGACTGAAAGGAAATATCTATACATTGTTGTCTCCCATTATTTAGCTTCGCGATTTAATTTTTTGTAACTAATTGAAGATCATTGTTAGTTTTCCAAATTGAATTTATAATTGCGATCCTTGTCAAATAGTAGTGCTGATTTCCGTTCAAATCCCGTCATTTTCGCCGTTAAACTCTAATAATTCGCAGTCTTTGCCCGCTGGCGGTGGCGGAAGCTCTCAAATCGCTTTACTGGAGACCCAGTCTTCATTGCTAAGGCACACAATTCTATTGTATTTAATTCTCTCCATTCCTTCGCCTGTCTCGGATTCTCCACCGTACAACGTCTTCAACGATGTAAGTCGATCAATTTACTGTTTTTTGTTTTGTTAATTTGTATCGCTCATACAATTATAGTAAAGTTTGATTCTCGAAGCTAAGCACGAGATATAGTTTTCCTTCACGAATTTGAAGTGCTTCTTCCCTGAATTTGAGATTTGGCGTGCCGTGTAGAGTAGTATTATTGACTAATTCGTAATAGGCAATTACTTAAAAAAAATGCTATGCAGCTACATTACACAAGGGTATAATAATAATTTCAGCTTCTAAAACATTAAATATAATAAGTTTAATTGTGAGTGCTGTAATGTTTTTACTAAATAGCCCTTATGCATAAAAATTTTGTATTCGGTAGTTTTATGCATTTATTAACCAATCTCTATTGAATTACTACAAGACTTTATTCATTTATTCCAGCTTAATTCTTGTCGGAGAATCAAACAAAACGGTTTCTCCACTATGTATTCTCACATATCCTTCCATGTACCAAAAATTTGTTAAATTCCCACCTTTTATTCCTTTTCTCCTTTCTGCTAAATTTTAGTTCATCAAATTCTAAATTATCTCAATCAAATAAAGTTAATATTTAATTCACTATACAGTCATAAGAGAAATTAAAAAATAATAACCCGATGAAAGGAATTAGTGGAACTCTATTTTAATGTTAATGTCTATAACCGGTTAGAAACTAGGAGTAGTAATTAGATGTATAATTTCTTTTGCGAGTATTTATTTTACAAATAATAATAATTAAATGGAAAATGATATGCTACAGACATGAACACTACCTTCATTCGATGCACTTTTAACATTATTTATTTTATTTTATATATATAGTACGATTCTGATACATTAAAAAATATTATTAACATTTTTTATTTTATAGTAGTAAAATTTATAAAAGTTATGTTTATATTAGGTCACATTAAATATATATTCGATACTTAAAGTTTAACTGAAACAACATTTTTATAGTAACATTTTTTTATATAAATTACTACAATTTGATAACTTCTTGTGAAGGGATCGACCCAGATCTGGAAGAATGCATATAGGTCTATAGGCTAAGCAATTTATTAGTAATATCAAAATATGTGAGCAGTAAATAAATGTCAGTAAAAAGAGAGAGAGTATGGAGTAATGGAGTACATTAAATAAGGATAAATTCGTCCTAGAAAAATTGTTGATCGCAAGGTGAACCCAATCTAATTGAACCGGACTATTTAAAAAAAAAAAACCATTTTATAACTGGCCATAATATGGCCATTTAGCATCACTCATAATTAAAATGTCAAAATTGACTAGGAAAATGCTATTGATAGAAATGTATGTAAAATATTGATAGCATTATATTTTTTTTTTTCAATTTCTCCATTCATATTCAATTCTCAATATTTTACAATGTACTCATCGCTAAGCAGGGTCGAATTTTTATACAACTTAACTAGGCTTAAGTTGCCTGCAGTGCGATCCATGGAGAATCGTGATGATTTCCTGTCAATTTTGCCGTTTTTGCCTTTAATCCGTCGATCAACCGCTGTCTTCTGGCCGCCAACGGTGGTGGAAGCTCTCAAATCCCTATCCAAGGGACCGAGTCATAGTAATGTCAACTCCGGCCATCTCTTTTCCATTGCTGTTTCTGACCTCCGCAGTTCACTCGGGGAGTATACTCTCTCCCCGTCCGCCTCTCTCGGCTTTTCTGTCTTCTTCGACGATGTAAGTCAGAGAATTTTACTGCCTCATATTTTTTTCTTTTAAGATTTTATTGTTTTTAATTGTATTTTGGTTCAGATGAACTAACTGATGTGAGTTTGGAAGGATGGATGTGTGTTGTAGGCGCATTTTGTTTTCATTCTGTGACCTTGCAAATTTTATGCTACTATGATTATGTTATTAGTTGTTAATTTGGAGAAAATGATGATTGAATGTTTATGTGACATACTCAGAGGTAATAATACATCTACATCTTTTTTGATGTATAGCTTCATTCAGGTTTCTTTATTTTTAGGTATCCGGGATTCACTAGAAATTTGTACTTGTATATACTTGCTATATGATGTGGATATTGGGTAATTAAGCTGATACTCTCTTTAACTGAACTAGTGGCAAAACATTTTTGTCCATTCATGCATCTGTTACTATATATTGGCTTAAAAACATCTCCAGAATTGTTACTTTTTTTCTAAAAATAATCTTTTTTGCTTCTATAGTTGATGAGTAAGGATGAGGCTGGGAAGTGGTTTAAGGAAGTGCTTCCGCGACTTGCTGATTTGCTATTAAGGTTGCCAGAGTTGTTGGAGACCCACTATGACAATGCAGCTGGCTTCTGTGGAATGGAAACAGGTCTTAGATTGTTGGGATCACAACAACCAGGCATTGTACTGCTTAGTCAGGTGACTGGCTGTGTGTGTGAGAGAGAGAGAGTGAGAGAGAGTGTACAAATGCTAGTAAACATCTACTTACCTTTTCAGTTTCACACAAGAAATTTTCATTTCTTTTGTAATCCAAATATTTTGCCAATTTCCTGACTAAGTATATATTATTAACCTGTTGACACAAAAATTGTTCCTACTAGTTTGAACTTGAACCGTTCCTGTTGTAGACCTAATTATCTGAGGCTGCACTGAACTTAATGATTTTTGCTGACCCATACTTATACATGCTGTTACGATTATAGATGTAGTTGTTATATGAATGACTGTTATAATCAAGTAATTGAATATAATCTATTGAATCAGATATGCAACATATCCCCCAGAAAGGAAAGGAGTGTTAGTTGCAATATATATAACCATGTTTTCTTTGTTGCACTAGGAATCTATCTTCTAAAGTAGTGAAATGAGCTTAACTTCTTTTTACTTTAGCAGTATGGCTGTATTAATCTGTGATTTCTGAGTTTATGTTTACTTTCAGGAATTGATTGCTGCTCTTCTGGTCTGTGCTCTTTTTTGCTTGTTTCCAACCACTAATAGAGGCGCCGAACGTCTTCCACCCATCAACTTTGATTCTTTATTTGTGTATGGTTTCGCCTGTCCTTTATATATATAGTCTTGTATGGTATTTTTATGGTTTGTATTTACATGATGTCATGATTGCACATGTGGCAAAGAAAGAAGAAAACCTATGGCCTGCCTCACCTCAACTCTATAGAGCCTTTAGTGGAAAAGCACAGCTAAAAGAAGACCAGTAAGCATAAAGACCTTGAGTTATACAACATGGATATCGACGGATCTATAGATATGCAAATAAAAAATAACTTTGAGTGGTGGATATACATGTACTGTATATGGTCTTAATTGCTGAAGCCTTTGAACTTCTCCATCTATCTAGACGCCCTTTCCTCATTGATGGATCTTGTGCTTGGTCCTGTCCTAGTTTTCCCCAGTGTTTGAATATATTTATAGGCTTACCTATTTTATATCAGTGAGTTTTCTGTTATGAGGCTAGTAATGTTGGTTTTTCTTGAGGCAAACTCTCAGCATCTTGTGTTTCTCCATTCTGAAGTTTCCATCATTTTCCTTTCAGTAATGTTGGTTTTTCTTGAGGCTGGAATGTTGATCAGTATTTTTTTTCGTATCTTTAGGTGTCTATATGAGTTCTACGATTTGAACCAGGAGCATAAAATAAAGTGTCTTGTTCACTATTTTGAGAAGATATGCATGGATATGCCTTCTGGTAATGTATCTTTTGAGCGAAAAGTTCTCCCTCTGAAGAACAGCCAATCTCACATTGCTTACCCAGAGCCTGTTTTCTGGAGCAAGTCAACTGTTTCTCTCTGCCAATTCAAGGTAATGATCTGCAACTACCTGGTATAAAACCAAGGTTAAGACAGACAAACTTTTATCCTTATCAGTCATGCTAGTTTATTGATATCAGATAATTCGCACTCAGTAGAGTATATCATGAAACAGAAATGCTGTTGTCTCTCTTTCTTATGACATAAATAGCAAATTTTATTGCTTGCAACGCTCTTTTTATTGGAATAGCTGATATCTCAATTTCTGCTATTTCCAGTGATATTGTTTATTCATATCAACTGTAGGTACTCAGTTCTGGTTTAATTGAAGATCAATCAGTTGAAGCTCTTGAGGTAGATTTTGCAAATA
The DNA here is from genome assembly GCF_029641045.1 of Salvia hispanica. Lineage (NCBI taxonomy): Eukaryota > Viridiplantae > Streptophyta > Magnoliopsida > Lamiales > Lamiaceae > Salvia > Salvia hispanica. The sequence goes on along the minus strand of NC_142696.1, from coordinate 16,995,129 downwards.
AATATATTGGAGGTGGTGCTCTAAGTCGTGGCTGTGTACAAGAAGAGATCCGCTTCATGATCAATCCAGAATTGATCGTCAGCATACTTTTCTTACCTTCAATGGCAGATAATGAAGCTATTGAGATCGTTGGTGCACAAAGATTCTCAAATTACAGCGGCTATGCTAAATCGTTCCGTTTTTGTGGTCACCACGAAGATAATAGCAGCGTTGATACCATGGGAAGGCGCAAGACGAGGATAATTGCAATTGATGCTCTCTGCAGTCCTGGAAAAAGGCAGTACAAACTTGACTGTCTCCTACGTGAAACAAATAAAGCATTTTGTGGCTTTCTCGATCAACGGAAACACCAGCTGCATCAAAACCTATTTGATGAATCCAAAAATGGCATTTCCACTAGAGAAGATCCATCAGCTTCTTCTCAAGAAGACGAAGAAAGCAGGCAGCATCATCTGGAAACACAGAACATCAAGAGCCAGTCAGATCAGTGCCCGAATCACGAAGAAAGAATTGGCGTCGCAACAGGAAATTGGGGCTGTGGTGCTTTTGGAGGAGACCCCGAAATAAAAGCTGTCATCCAATGGCTGGCAGTGTCTCAAGCTCTTAGACCGTTCATCTGGTACTACACATTCAATTTAGAGCCGTTGCAGAAGCTTGAGCACGTAGTCCAATGGATTCTTGCCCACGAATGGAGTGTCGGCGAGCTATGGAGCATTTTGGTCGAGTACTCGGCTCAGAGAGTGAGTGGAAAAACCAGAGTTGGCTTTTTCAAATGGCTTCTTCCATCATTACACGCTGACGATCCAATGGTTCCGGATGAACTTGGTACCATGTGAAAATAATTATGTACCTTTGTATCTATTAAACTTTTAAAGAGCTGCAGAATGTAGTCTAGCAGATTTTATAATCTTTGAACATATGAATTCAGAGTCTATGCAATAGTAGGTACTCCTATTTGATTCTATATCAAATGATATGTGTGATGTGGTTAACATTTTTTCCCGTGGACAAGGATTGCTAACTTTTTTTGTTCACTCAAATCTCCAATCTAAGGACTCGTTTGATAAAAAAGATGAGATATGAGAAGATAAGTAAAATAAGATAAAAAATACGTGCTTTATGTCAAGATATGCAAAGATATAATTTATTTTGGTTGATGTTTGATTGAAAAGAAATTATCTATTTTTGTAAAGTATATTATATAACATGGCTTAACTTGATAAATTGGTAGGTTACATAAACATGGGTAAAGTTATAATTTTGGTAAGATTGGTTAGGGCCCTTGTCTTATATTGGGCTTTGAGTTAAGCTTATCTATGATATCAAACCATTAGAAATGTCTATATACAATTCTTTATCTTGGTATTACTAACTTATCAAACACGCCGAGTTGAGGAAGAAATGTTGTAGTAATTGAACTACACTTCGTTATCTCGAATCTCCAGTAGTTAAAATTGGGGAAGAAACGATTCTACTAACTGAACTCCTGTAGTGAGTTTGTCAACCTCTATGAATTATGTTGGATTTTGAAAAATCCTTAGTTCCAACGTGAAATAAGATATAACTTGTACGTTACAAAGATAGACTCTCTCCGTCCACGAAAAATAGTCGCATCTTTTCTTTATATCTCGTGACATGAGACTATTTTTGATGGACGAAGGGAGTATATAAATATTACTACCTCCATCCACTAAAAATAGACTAAGTTGTCAATGACACATTTTTAATGCATAATTGGTAAATCAAGAGAAAAACGATAAAAGATGGTGAACGACTGAATGTAGTGTTAGTGGATTATAGGTCCATATTTAATTAATTTAAAATTTAAAATTTAAAATTGGTCTTGGTGGACGATTTTATATAAGAGTATTTTTTTTAGAAGGAGGTAGCAGTGCTACGGAGTAGTATTTTTTCTTAAGAAAGATGTAAAATCTTTCAAATAAATAAACATAAAAAAGACGAGGTGATTCAATAGGATGGTTACCATTGTTAATTGTTACTTATTTCATTTTAAAACTGGGCTAACTAAGAGCGTCCACAGTGGGAGGGCCGCGAGCTCTCGGCCAGGCCGAGGCTCTTGGGCACGCGGCTCGGCCCGCCACTGCAAGGGCCGAGAGCCGCGGCCGGGGCCATGGTTTAAATGTGTTTTTTTTTTTTTTTTCCAGTTTTTGTGTTAATTTTAGGGTTTTGGAGAAGATGAAGTGAAGAAGATGAAGTGGAGAGAGAGAGAGAGGAATGTGACGAAAATTAGATGGTAAGTTTCAAAAAATTTTGCATTAATTTGGGAAACAAATCAATCTCAATCACTAAATCCCTATTAAATTGGTCAACTTTTTAATTAATGATTGTGATTTCAATTCACACCTAATTATGAAAACAATTAAAATTCAAATTTTCAATAAATATATTTACTTGTAATTGTCAAATTTTTTAAAATTAATTTAGATTTTTTATAATTATTATAGTCCAATAATTTTTATTCTAGTTAAATTAAAATATAACAAAAAATATAAGAAAATAATTGTAATTGGTGGCACGGAGGGCCACCATTGTAGTGGCCAAGTTTTGAAGGCAAGAGCCAAGTTTGATGGGCATGCCCAAGCATTGCCCAAGAGAGCCACCACGGTGGACACCCTAAGAGGCCATAAAAATTATCGGTATGCGGCGCATTACTTGCTCAGCTACTTGGGCCAAGCCCAAAACTAGGGCCCTGCAGAAAAGAAAACAAAGAAACCAAACATTTGGAAATTGCAATTTTAGGAGTTACGATGTATCGGAAATTGTAATTTAGAGCAAATAGCGGTTATAAATTGAGGCTGAAATAAAGAAAAAATTCTGTAAAAAGAAACCTCACATTATCCATTTCCTGTGTAAGGGGGTTTTGGGGGTTTTACTGAATTCATCACCACATTTCAGAAGCTCAACTGGGAAGAAGGTATCTGAGCAACGCCCAACATAGATCTCATACTTCACTGAATTATTCTCAACTTGTACGTACTCGCAATTGTTTTCTGTATTTTGTTGCTAATATTTGCCATTTCAATTTCAAGTGGGATTAAGTTTAGTATTCTTTGATGCCACTTATTTTACTCGCCTTTGTGATAATTCTGCAATTTATCTCCGTCTTGTTTTCTTTTGTTGTTTATATCTTGCATTTTACCCATTTTTTAGGTAAACATTAATTTTTCACATCGTAAAGGACTATTGAAGCTAGGTATTTGACTACATATATGTTGAAGGACCACTTATTAGCTTATGTATTCTTTTGCAGAGGGTTGTCTGGTGTAATTACTGTATTGTATTGTCTGGTGAGTGGTGAAATTATATTATTGCTAGAAATGAACCAATTTTACGTTTGAAAGATTACTTGTTTGATGATATATTAAATTTTTTTTTATCATCTTTCTCGATTCAGTTGCAGATTTGTTGTCTGGTCTGATTAGTTGTGTTAGTCAGATTCTTCAATGGCTCTACATGCAATGGAGCCAATTCACCACTGCGCATGGCCGCTGCAAGTTCTGTGTTTGCCTGCTCATGAGAGATGTTTGATAAGGTTTCCTTCTTATTCTGTGACTTCTCTGACACGGAAAAGCATTCGTTGCTGCATGGGATCCTCCAATACAAGGCATGTAAAGAAATTCAATGGGCCACTGCGGATGGTACTTTTTTTCTAAGATGATAATATATAAAGTTCAATTATTTTCTTAATCCTGTCTGTGCATTTATGTGGCTTATATAGTTCTGAAATGCGAAGCAGGATATTAGCAACCGAGGCAGTCGAGTAAATGTTTCCAAAGTGGAGGAACTGCTACGGATGGGTGAGGGGGATGGAGACGACGACGAAGAAGGATCAGGGGGGAAGGATGAAGATAAGGATTCATTTGTAATGGATGAAGATGAGAGAAAGGAGTGGCGGCAGAAGATAAGAGAAGTCATGAGTAGGATTCCTGATGATGCCGATGAGGAGACTGATATGCTAGAGAAAAGGAAAAGGATGCAGAAGCTTCTAGCAGAATACCCTCTTGTCGTTGAGGAGGAGGATCCAGATTGGCCCGAGGATGCTGATGGCTGGGGTTTCAGCTTGGGTCAATTCTTCAACAAGATCAGCATAAAAAATGTCAAAAAGGAAGACGATGAGAATTATGACAGTGAAAATGAAATAGTGTGGAAGGATGATGATTATATTCGTCCGATCAAAGATATAACAACTGCAGAGTGGGAAGAGGCTATCTATAAGGACATCAGCCCTTTAGTCGTTCTTGTTCACAACCGTTACAAAAGGTACTTTTTGAGTTCCAATTGTTTATATGAACCAAACTCTTCACCAACAGTTATATATAGGTAACTAATAGCATTTGTGGTGCATTTGATATGAGAATCCTGAGAACCCTTGTACTTTTTTCATTTTTAAGTGCTTCAAATTAGTCATTCATAGATTGGACTTACATGTGCTTATGGATTTTGAGGTTAAATTAACTAAAATTTGAATATTGTAATTGTCTACTCTTTATCTTTAAAGCACATTTTTCCATTTAAATATTTTTGTGAGCCTCATAGAAAGTGTTTAAATATATATTCAGACCAAAGGAGAATGAAAAGATCCGGGAGGAAATAGATAAAGCTGTGCAGATCATATGGAACTGCAGGCTGCCATCACCAAGAGTAAGCAGGCTTAATTATTTTGGGCGCGTGTGTGTTTGTGCATGTATATTTTCATATTGAAGTTGATGCCGTGCTCATCTGTGGTTGACAGTGTGTTGCAATAGATGCTAACACAGAGTTTGATTTGGTCTCTGCGCTGAAAGTATCTGTATTCCCAGAGATCATTTTCACTAAAGCTGGGAAAATTTTATACCGTGAGAAAGGTGCAGTTACATACTATACTGTACTTGAGATACTCTACCTTGCTAAAAGCTAAACTTTTTTCATTATTCATTTCCAGCAATCCGAACAGCTGATGAGCTGTCTAAGATAATGGCTTTCTTTTACTTCGGAGCAGCCAAGCCCCCATGTTTAAGCGGGATTAAGAGCATGGAAGAAGCGATTCCCACCGTTGAAATCAGAAGTCAACATCTGTAGAACCTAGAATGTGTCATATAGAATATTCTTGCACTTTTGGGTGTAGCCGGCTCCATCTGGCCAGTCAATAGAAATCATACTGCCTTGAAATCTGCAAACTGGGGTTTGTGAAGATTATCGTAATGACAATTGGGAGCCCGAATGAGCTGTGATGCAGATTTGTTTATGTCTGCTAGTTCCTGTATGTAAAATATCATTAGTAGAACACTTTAACACCTGCATATGTCATAGCTCATAGATTATCTCGGGCATGAGTTTAATGCAGCATATGCCTAAATTGTAAATACAGGCTTGGTACTACTAAGGGTGCATCACCCCATTGTAACTAGGTCTATAGGGGTAGCTTACTTGAACATATTGCTTAGTTATTTCTTTGTTAGTATTCACAATCTTTGTTTCCCACCTAGAATTAGCGAATTGAAATGTGCTAATGTTTTACGAAACATGAAAAGGTGATGCTGTTAGAGTTGATCTTCATTCCTCTCTCAAATTTATTTTGTTGAAGTATTGAACAAACAACAAAGTAGTAAAATTTCATCATGACATATTTAGCAACCAGATCATTACAGATATCCACTGACTGCTCTAATTCTGTGCTTGAATGGCGATTGCCATTGCATGAATCTATCATTCATTGTACTTTCCGCAGCAGCAGAAAGCCTTATGATAATGGAAGCGGAAGGCAAACAGCTGAAACGGGTTAGAGCCATCAAATTCACAATCAGCAACTCCTAAGGTACGTTTCTTTGACTTCTCCTCAAAAACCGTAAGGCATTTTCCTGTACTATGAGAAACCCAGAATCTGAATGCACGGTGGTTCAGTTTCTTGGGTGGATTGATTGATTTCCAGTCTGCCTCTGATATATTACTCAGCTTCTTTAATGCTCGTAGTTTCACTCTACCGTGCCTGTCTACTGAAAGATAGCTCTCATCAGAGCATTTATCCATGTAGTTCCTGAATCTGATCTTCCATAAATTTAAAGTAAATTAGCTTAGGCTGTATAATCAATAGAATGCTATGCTGTGTACATGAATGCTGTTTATGAACCTTTTATATGAAAATTCGAACAAACTTAGCATTCGTTTATGTAGTGCATATGCAAACCCCATGGTTATGAAACTAGGCATTACCTATGATAGCCAGAAGCTGAACCAGAGGTAGATTCCCAGCCAAAATAGGAGTTGTTGTTAGTCGACACCCCACCTATAACATTAGGCACCGAGTAAACACCTCTATCTTCGTACTTGACATAGTCAGACTGCAATGCGCCAGCGATTAAGGAGTCATCAAAAGCAGTCATGTGAGGATATGCATCACTAGGAGGACACTTATCCGTGTCACATGCTTTACATTGGCTGCAAAGAAGATCACTCTTCATACGCACAGCATCAGCAACAATGGCTGCTTGAATGACAGCTAGGACTATAGCTAGAGAAACACAGTAGTTTCCCATAACCTCGTTTCTCTGAACCAGATTTCCATTTTGTTTCGTGTTCTGAGGTTATATATATACTTCATATCTGATTCTTGTTTGCATCAACCTATGGCCTGCCTTTGTCAAATGAGACAAACATTGCTGTTTGTAAATCGGCATGATAAGCATCCCGTGTCGAGATCAACTGCTCAGATTTGTAGTTGGCAGCCTGTTTTTATTCATTACATTGGAGGTAACTACATTTAAGAATAATCAAACATTGTTTTGTTGCATTCAAATATTTGTTTTATGCTTTGACCTTTTCTTCTTAAATTCTCCAGCCTTCTTGTATTGAGATCAAGCAATAAGTAAACAACATAAATTCTTGAAACTTGCTTTTGCAAGAACCCTTTTCACTCATTTCCAAGTAAAAGCTTCCTAATATTTACATGCACACAACAGCACACCAAAGACACCAAAAAAAACAAAAAAATCAAAAAGAAAGATGAAAAAACAAGAATAACTTTAAAAATAAAATTCATGCACCAGTTATGCATGACAGCATCCTGTGGCTTCTAAACCTCACAATTTGCTTCTTAGGGGGAGGATGAGCACTGCCATCTGATGCAAAACCACGGCCACCTTCGATCACCACAGAGCTGCAACGCCGGTGGTGGGCCCCACGGTGGCCCGACTGTGTATCTTGGGGACCGGGCGTGGCAGACCCTCTTCTGCCGATGTATTCTCGATCAAGGAGGTTGTCTGTCATGTAGAAGTCAGCGATGTTGTATGGCTGCTCTGCAGCACCGGAAGAGAGGCATTCGTATTTCCGGCGAGTCTGGCTCTTTTTCAGTGACTTGTATACAAATGGAATCAATCCTTCCATTTTCTGCTGCTGACTTTTTTTTTTGGCAGGTTTTCAATGCTTCCTGTTTGGTAGCTAGTTAGATTACTTGAAGAATTTTGTTGGTTTAAATTATGTGTTTGGTGGGAGTTTGATTATGATTGTCTTTTTTTCAATTTTCTCCAAACTTTATATATTATAAGAGTTGGAAGCACACCACACGTAATCGTTTGCTTGACTTGAATAAAAACACAACATATGTAGAAAAAACTTTAAGATTAGTTTTTTAATACAATTTGATAATTTGAAGAAACATACTACTATTACTTAGCATTTTCTTATTCAACACTTTCGTTCTTTACTTTTGTTATTTTGATATGTCAATTAAAATCCGTTTCTTCTATCTTTGGAAACATTTTCACCACATTATACTATGCGAGTTTATTATCTATTATCTATTAATATTATTTTTACTACTTTTTCTCTTTCTCTTTTTATATTTTATGATTTTTATATTAAAATTTATATAATTTTTAAAATCTTAATTTTTAGATAACGGAGGAACATATAGGAAGCAAAAACTTTTGATTAGTTGGGCTCTCCTTTGTCTGTACCCTCTTGTTCTACACCACTGCATATTGTTATTATTAACTCCTCATATGAAACTTATTTATAAAAAATAATAACTTCCTCATTATTCTTCTATTTGCATTAAAATAACTATAATTATATTAACCCCCCGGATTTAGTCAAACTAGTTTCTAGTGTTTATCATGCCAAAAAGGATTAGTTTGCCCAATTTATTTATTTATATTCCTGTTGTACATAAGTCTTCCCCGTCTTTGTCAATAAGTAAGTTTCTTCTTTCTCACCTTTTGATTAGTTTATGCAATGACATAGTATAATCTTAGCTATATGCTTAACTCTATCGATGCATTGCTAATATAAATTAGTCATATATACTTTCTATGTATAATAATGTGGAGTGTATGTATGGTATTTAAAATATACTCCCCCGTCCTTGAAATTTTGTCACATTTTTCTATTTCTATCTGTCCCACAAAATTTGTCACATTTAACTTTTTGCCATTTTTTGGCAGTAAACCTCACAATCCACTAACCTATCTCACTCACATTTTATTATAAAATTAAACTTTAAAAGTAGGACCTACATTCTACCAACTTTTTCAATTCACTTTACATAATATTTCTTAAAATCTGTGCCCGATTAAACTGTGATAATTAAGAGACGGAGTATATATATGTAATAACAAAAACTGGAAAAAGATTAAACCCGGGCTATGATATTCCTATTATATATAGGTTGCTTTTAATTCATGAAACTCCTCCCTTCATTTCATTTTCTCGTATATATAAGTAATAAATGAAGTGTAGATTTCTCGATTCCATTATCTTATGTTAATGTGCACGACTCTTGCTACCGCGATGAATCCATCCGACCTCAATAATTTATTGCTCGAGTTGAAAATTATCCATTATACTATTGTTTAAAGTTTAAAACAGAATGATTCTCGAATTCAATAAACAAGTACTATAATGTTCTGAAAAATCCGAAGCAAGTTGGAGGGGCAGCCGTCTCTTTGACCTAGTAAGATCATAATTTACACCCATTGAAGTTCTTATAAATAAAGTGACAATTAATATTATCACATAAAAAGTGACTATTGTTCCGAAAAAAGCGCAGTTAATATATATAATGTTCTTAAAAATAACAATTCTCACTTCTATTTGAGTAATAATGTGACAATTGTTTACCTCAGTTTGCTTTTAGAAAAGTGATTATTATTATTAGTACTATAACATAAAATGCTCAAAGAGAAAACACATGATTGACCATTTCGGATAGAACATTTTCTTATAAAAAATCAATTTGATCTTCTCCATTAATGGGATTTGTTCTGTGTGCTGAGTCACGATGGAAGAATAATCTTTTGTGATTGTCATTGTAAGTAGTTTACTAATTCAGACCATGGCTACCTGAGATGGAAACCCATAAGATTAGATAAAATTATAGTAGTAATACTTTGATAGCTATGTTTAACCTGTTGCTTGAATCATCTTGATATTATCTAAACACGTGAAATAATTTTTGATTTTCTTTTATTTGAGTGATAAAAAACACTTGTACATTTATTCAAAACTTGGAGATGTAGTACTACTTGAAGGCGAAAAAATCATACTTTTCTTTTACTAAATCTTTGAACTTTTTTTTTTTTCAGTTTAATAGTATGTTCTTGTCCTTTTATTATTAATTTAACTTTTTCAATGGTGGGGACTTTTTCAATATTTGTAAATGTATGATGGTTGCTCAAGCCGAATATGATTCGATTATCGATATACTATTAGTTGTCGTTTTAATTAGGGCTATTGTTCCTAATAAAGGGTTAAATTCAACAAGAACAACAGTAAAGTAGATTCAAGTTAAACAACAGATGCATTTGCATCTCAATGAAGAAATGAATTGCTTCAATATATCCTCTTCCTCAACGAGCTGGTTCAAATATTGTACATTGCTGCTAAAACTTGGATTTACAGTCCAAGAGACGAAAATAAGGTAAACAACGGTAAGAAAGAAGGCGATGATATGGTAAAGGTGCGTTTCTATGAACTGACATAGAGTTAGAGGGATCTATTAGCCACTTGCTGCTTAACGAGGACTGCACTTCACTTGCTTTCTTTTTTGCTCAGAGACGATGTCAAATCGCTTTTGGCCCATGTCCTGTTATAGAAACAACACACAACTTAATCAGGCAACAAATGAGTTCTCTTGTTAATACATAACCATTTACCCTTATAACTCACAAAAACTAAAATGCCAAAGATATTCAAAGATTAGACATGAAGGTTTTCTTCTGCACCAAATGCACCAACGAGTAGAACAGCATATCAATGTAGTTGATAATAGCGTAGACAAGTAATAACGTAGACATATGTAATAACGTAGACAAGTAATAACGTAGACATATGTATGTCATCTACATTTAGTTGGCATACAAATGTCTTTGTGTTGGCATACAAATGTTTTCGTGTTGTAGATTGTTGACATAGTTGTCAGTTATCAATTTAAGATAGTTATCAACTCATCATATCCCAGCACGTATATATCTATTTCATCGTATGAGTATCTCCTCACATTTCATTATAAACTTTGCAAAAACAGTTTCAGGCACAGAGGACATTAGCTGTAGTAAAAGTGAAATCAAGCTCTCTTGCAATGCTAAATCTGAGAAAAAGTATGAATCAACTTACTTGCAGTTGTGACTACTTGACCCGAGTGTCCTGGATATTTTCCCAATCCGAGTCACAAGAGACAGCCAAGCCACCCCCATTGGTGCATATTGACTCAGCACACGCGTCTATTCCATCCCTGGTTGCCTTATCCTTGCGTGCTGCACAAATGCAAGGTTCGTACTCAAGACGAATGGGTGATGCATCATTATCCATCCACAGATCTTTTTCTTTATATGAATGAGACATTCTGTATGGTTTGAGCTGCTGATAAGAACCCCCAATCTCTTCATCTGACACGCATGGGAAGCAATCAAACTCATCGCGCTCGTCAATGCTGCACTCTATCCCATCTCTCCAGGATATCCTGATCTCGTTCATTCTTAAGTTCGCTAATGTGGAACTCGAATCCGAAGAACAAACATTTTTCTCGAGCTGAATGGGGACAGCAGAACGAGAAGATGAATCAAATGCTGCGTATGGGAAACTCTCACATCTAGATGAGAAGCTCACTGCATCTAGAGATTCTGTTATCGAATCAAGCTCAAACTGGACAATACTCATCTGATTCGCCTCCACATTTGACCCTCGAATATACTCATACGAGCTACACTCAGAGTTCGGTGTCTGAATGAGATTTCCACTACTCAAACAACCTAAAGAGACTACTGAACTATTCCCCTCCCCTAAGCTGACATTGTTACCGTTAGAAATCGAATTGGGGGTAGCAACAAACAAAGCATCACTGATTTTATCGTCACGATCAGAATTTTGTTGACGAGAAAGCTTAAAAATTCCAGCTTTCGTTCGATTTGCTACATCATCTATACTACCACTACCTCTAAACTCACTGTCTTCACATCCTAACTCACATACATTTCCACATAATGTCGAAGGCGAGAGAGAGTAATTACCACAACACTCTTCAAGCTTATTCTTCGATTCACTTCCCTGATCCTCGCCCCCCTCGTTGCACGGAGACAACAGCCAGCGCACCGAAGCCTCACTAGGCAAAGGAATCAAAGGATCCTGCAAATCACCGACCACATCCTCATCATTCACCTCATTAAAGAGATTAACCTTCTCACAAGCTCCTCGCAAACTCCCTCTTCGCCGGCACTTCCTCTTATCAGTGACCCCAGATAGAAGGTGGCCTGTACCGTAGCAAACCGGAGTTGCAGCTGATTTCAAAACCATCATATTGGATTGGATTTCAGGAGACACTGAGATCTCCACGGGAGGCGTTTTCACGGAAGTAGCGCTGCCATTCCCACCATTTGCTGTTCTCGAATCCGACTCCTCTGCGGCATTTCGTCGAATACCTGAGCTCCCCACTGGATTTAAACTCATGAATGGCGGTTCACTCAATCCAATTTCTCGAGATCTCCTCAACTTCTTTTCCTCCAATTCTTCACAACCCTTCTTCACTGCATTCCCCCGACCACAAGAAATCTTCGACATTTGAGCAGTTTTAGAAATGGGATTTGTCTTAGATTTGCCATTTCCCCTCCCGACAAAGAGCTGCTGCTTCCGCTTGGGTTTATCGGAAACGGGTTTCCTGGGAAACTCATTCTCCTTCGATCTGAACGATTTCAGATGGAAATTGCTTCCTACTTTGGGCAAAGATCTGGGCTTTCTCACCAAAGAAGAAGAGGAAGGCAATGAAGCATCAGAAGATGAGTTTGAGGAAAGTAAAATTCTCAAAGACCCATTTCGAGGAGCAGCAGCAGAAGATTGGTTTGAGGTAATTTCAGTGTTGGATTTGGGAAAATGAATGGAGTTGAGATTTTGAAGGGGGCTTCTCTTCTTGAAACGTTGCTTGTCGCTCTTCTTCTGCTTCAAGCTCAACCCTGTTTTCTGAGCCTCCATTATCAGACATAGTAGAGTTTTTGATGGCTGCAAATTTTGATTCAAATTTCAAACAGTTACACTTTCTTTTATGGTCTTTTGCTTAGTGACCGTTGAGCTCACAACAGTACAAGAATATAGGTTGTTAAGAGCATCCGCAATGGTGCTTAGGCCAGCCATAGGCTAGCAATAGGCCAGCCATTCTCTTCCCTGCCACGTTAGTAATACTAAAAAATCCACCTGCCACATCAGATTTAGGCCAGCCATAGGCCAGCCGCAATAAAAATAATTCAAAATATACTACATTTTACGGAATTAAAATTACGATTAAAATACGGAATTAAATTTACGACACATATACGGGAAAAATAATCCATTCCATTAAAAAAAAGTACAAAGATTTTAAAAAAAAGTACATGATTTTTTTTTTAAAAAAAAAGGGCTTCAACACACGAGCCCCGCCACTCTCTACTCCTCATCGCCATCGCCATCGCCGTCGTCCTCGCCGTCGCCGTCGCCGCCGCCGCCGCCGCTGCCGCCACCCGTGGTATCTGAGCCCACGTCGGAACCCCCTAACCGTGCCCTCGCGATCTCCAAATAAACACGCATGCTCTCGAGCATCTCGTGAAGAAACATCTTCTCCGTGGGGTCAGTGGCGTTCTTCCACTCTTGGAAGACCTTGTACATCTGAGCCCGCGTTTGGTTACGCGAATGGAGAGTGTGCTCGAGTGGGGCGGGTGGGAGGGCGGAGGACTGGACCTCGCGGGGCGATAGGGGGGATCCGCCCCTCGCAGCCCGCTGCGCCCGCTTCTGTCCAACCGGGCGGGGGCGACCAGTAAATGAAGGAGGGGATGGAAACTCCTCAGCATCCGGGGGGAGGTCGTGGGATCCGCCGCTGCTGCCGCTGTAGTCGCCGCTATAGTTCAGTCGCTGCTTCTTCGGCCACCCAGCGTCGCACCCCGCCCGGAACTTCTCGGAGTCCTTCAACAACAAGAAGCACTCCCAGAAGGTGAACTCCTTATACTTCCCCTCCAAGGGGAACTGACTCGCGGCTATCCTCCGGGCGTCGTCCTCATTCTGCCCACTTCTGAGCTGACGGAGGGCGTTGGCGTACAAATTTGGAAAACGGCCCACCGCGGCCCTGGTGCGCTTCCACCCCTTCCGAACCTCCTCGTTGCTGAAGTCCTTCCCGTGCGGGCAGTGCCTCCTATAGGCAGCTCTGATCTTCGACCACATGTTGACGGCCCGCTGGTTGTTCGCAACCAGCGGATCGTCGCACACCTCCAATCACCCCTTGGCCACCCCGGCGTACTCATCCTCCGTCCACTTCCTCCGGCCAGGGGCAGGGGCTGCGATGACTCGCCGACCGCCTTGCCCTTCCCCTTCCCCCTCGTCTTTTTCTTCGGCGCGGCCCGCGTCGCTGGAACGGGAGTATCATCTTCCCCGAGATCGATCCCCATATCATGCAATGACAGAAGGTCATCGCCAGAGAACTGCTTCTCCACTGGGGTCGACGTGTGAGACGAAGCCATCAAAAAATCAAGCGAGGGCCGATATACCGTGTCCCCTCCCGGTGACCCCTGCACCCCCCCGCATCCCGGGATGCATACCGTGCTGCATCCCCCCTGCATCCCGCCCTGCCACATCATCCCCATCATCTGCTGCAGCATCATCTGCTGCTGCATCTAGGGCATACCCCCCCACCCGGGCGCTGACTGCCCGCCGCTCTCCTGCCCGCCGCCCGGCATCCCCCACGGCATACCCCCTTGGTTCCCCCCCATCGCCCCCCCCCCCCCCCCCCGGCGCACCAGCCATCATCCCCATCATCTGATTCCAAGGGATGTTAAACCCCGGGCCCATCTGCCCCCATCCAGATCCCACAGGTACCGTGGGAGTCTGAGATCCACTCGTCGCTGGATTGGACTCGTTGTTGTGATCCATCGCTCGATGATGCTCTTATACAGAAAGTTAGAGAGAGAGAAAACTCGTTAAAACAAGTGGTGCAAATGAAAATGAAACGAAAATCGCGTTTATATAGGTTTTTTTTTAAAAAATAAAAATAAAAAATCAAAAATCGGCGCTGGCCGATCGGGCCGCCACAATGGCGGCTAGCCGATCGGCCAGCGCTTCGGCCAGCGACAAGCGATCGGCCAGCCCACGCCGAACCGCTAGCCGATTTCTCTCTCGCCGACCATTGCGGATGAATAATATTGGAGTTCGTATGATGCCTTTTAAAGCATCCACAATGGTAAATAGGCCAGCCTATTTTCTCCTTCTGCCACATTATCCAATTCTAAAATTTCTCCTGCCAGACAAGCAACTGGACAAGCAATAGGCTAGCCACATCATCAACACTATTAAAAAAACAACTACATTTACGGAATTAAACACAAAATACGGAATTAAATTTACGACACATATACGGGAAAATTCGTTAATTTTATTTAAATAAAAAAAATTACATTAACTAAAAAAAAAATTATATAATAATAAAAAATTCTAGGCTTCCACATATGAGCCCCCGCTCCACTCTACTCCTCGTCGCCGTCGCCGCCATCCTCGCCGCCACCGGCTGCACCCCCGGCATCTGAGCCCGCGACTGATCCCACCAACTGTGCCGCGAAGGTATCCAAATCGACCCGCATACTCTCGAGCATTGAGTGAAGAAACCTCTTCTCCACGGGGTCAGTTGCCTCCCTCCATTCGGCCAAGATCTTGTGCATCTGTTTGTGCGATTGTTGACGCGCGTAGAAGGCGAGCTCGTCTGCCGACTGGACCTCCTGGACCCCTGGGCGACTCCCCTCGCTGTCCGTTGCGCCCTCCTCTGACCAATCGGGCGAGTGCTGCGAGCGAAGGATGGAGGGGACGGCTCCTCTGGAACATCCTCGGGGAGGTCGTGGGAACCGCCGCTGTAATCACCGGCATAGTTCAGCCTCTGCTTCTTCAGCCAGGCAACATCGACACCCGCCCGGAAATTCTCGGAATCCATCAGCACCAGATAGCAGTTCCAGTAGGTGAATTCCTTATATAGCCCCGGCACGGGGAAGACTTTCTCCGCTATCCTCCTGCAATCCTCGTTAGTATGGCCACTGGTCTTCATGCGGATGGCGTTGGTGTACAACCCCGCAAATCGGGAGACCGCAGCCCTGATTCGCTCCCACCCCTTCCGGCACTCCTCCCCGGTGTATGCCTTCCCATGCAGGCAGTTCCTCTTGTAGGATGCTGCAATTTTAGCCCACATGTTGACGATCCTCTGATTGTTCAAAACGAGGGGATCATCACAAACAGACACCCAAGCCTTGGACAGCGCGACGTTGTCATCATCCGTCCACTTCCTCCGTACACTGTCGTCATCAGCCGGATGCGACGACTCGCCTATCACCTTTTTGCCCTTCTTCTTCTTCTTCTTCTTCTTCTTCGGTGCGCCCAGACCCTGCCCCCGCCCCTGACCTACTCTATCTGTCTGAATGGGAGTGTCTTCGTATCGAACGCCCGGTACCAACAACTCCTCTATGGAGAAAGTGTCATCTCCAGTGAACTGAGTCTCCATTGGGGTCAATGTGTGGGAAGATGCAGTCAAAAAATCAAGAGTGGGGTGATAGACATTGCCCCCCCCCCTCCCCCGGCGTCACGGGCTGCACCCCCGCCTGCCACCTCGACATGATCTGTGATATCATCTGCATCCCGGCTCCCCAATCGGGCATCATCTGCATACCGGGTTGCATGTCCGGTACCCCCTGCCCGCCGCCCTGCGGCATCATCTGCTGCCAAGGGTACATGCTGTAGTACCCGCCGCCCATCTGCCCCCATCCCGCTCCCGCAGGTACTGTGGGAGTTTGATTCCCACTCGTCGCTGGAGTAGACTCGTTGTTGTGATCCATTTCGCATTATTGCTCTTGTACAGAAATTAAGAGAGAGAGAAAACTCATTAAAACAAGTGGTGCAGATGAAAATGACGTGAAAATCGCGTATATAGTGTTTCGAAAATTTAATTAACAAAAAAAAATATTTCCGCTGGCCGATCGCTCGCCGATCGCCAGCCTACAATGGCGGCGAGCGGATCGGCCAGCGCCTGATAATCGGCGAGCGCTCGCCGAATTTCTCGCCGGTTGCAATGGTTCGGCGAGCGGACCGGCTAGTGCTGGGAATCAGCTAGCCGGTCGCTCGCCGATTATAGTGGATGCTCTTATGTGTCATCAAGGTAGAGATCCCCAAAGTTTACAGTTCGGGCAGTTAACCACGAAATCGTAATCCGAGGGTTACGATTCCGAATCGTAACTGTGAGATTTAAATGGAACTGAAACTATTACTTCTAGAATCGTGGTTCGGTTCAGGTTCTAAATCGGAACTAAAATCGTGTCCGAACCACAGATTCTGAGGAGAAAATTCAATAACTATTAAAGTTTGTGATATTATATCCAGTTTAAAGTTCTTAAGAAAAATTCGTGATATTAATGGTCTAATACCTTATTTTAAAATTCTGAATCGTAGTACTATTACTACTAGTTATAGTTATTTAATATTAATTATTTTTTCAATTAATAATTTATAAAGTGAATTTTAATGTAAAATTATGAATCGTCGTATATTATTAATATTATTTAATTTGAAAAAGTTACCTTAGTCATTAAGTATAATTAATAGTCATTGGAATTAAGCAAATTAATACTATTAAAGTTCAGAATTCTAATAATTTTTCTTTATAACATTAAACTCATAATAAAGAATTTATCATAAATCATACTACTATATATTGTAAAAATATGATAAATAATCTAATTCAAAATCATATTTCTAAAATTACGTTTAGATCTTTTATACGATCTTAGTATAATACTATTATACATGTTCCATATAATCTATTCTTACTCGAATCAAGATTTATTAAAAACCGATATTCACAATATTCACAACAAGCCCATTGAATAGTAGGCACAGGCCGGCTTCTGACTTTTGTATTATCATGTATGAATATGATGAGTTTGGATATGATATTGACTTTGCTGTAATTTCTTATAATATACTCCTAAAAATAATTAAGTTCGATTCGGAATCAATTTATAACGCACGTATGCAGTGTTGCGAAATTTTCCTCTAATTAACAAAAGAAAAAAAATACATTTGATTAATTAATTTAAAACAAACTAATTTTCACAAATAGCAAATTTCCTAGGCAAAATAAATGTCCAACAGAGATGATAAAAATTTATACTACTAATTAATAGTTAAGGGAAAGGGAAATTTATTATATTTTGTTAAAAGAGCTTAATCTACAAACACTTTTGCACCAAAATTATAATCATCACAAAAAAGGACATTAGTCTAGTTCAACATAATTACTTTTGGACTAATTTCCACAAACTGGAAATTTAGGGACTTTTAGCCATACTAATTAATCTTCGAGAGCAAAAACCTTCTAAAATAACTCATTATTAAAATGGTGAAGAAAAATGTATAAGATTATTTAAAAAGAACTGGAAGCATGGGAGAGTTGATAAAGAGGATAACAGTGACTTCCAGGTGAGATGGATTATTGGTAAGTTTATAAATCACAAAAAAGTATGCCAAATTTTGGTTATTAGGTATGAATTAATGACACAAAAGTTTAGGTTAATGTCAATAAAAATCATATGTTTGGGGGGAAATGAAATAATCGTATATAATTCCCCCCTTTTTGGTATATCAACAACGTAAAATGATTGTGATTAATTATAGGCCACGACTTATGCATGAATTGCCTCTACGCAAACACAATAGTCTCAACTATAAATAAGTTTGCATAATTTTGAGAAATTAATAATACATCGCATTTGTGTTTATAAATTAGTGCTCAGTACTTCAATAAAGAAGATAATAAAATGGCTTTTTTCAATGCTGACAGATTAGCCATCATATTTGGCCTCTTGGGTAAGAATTAATTTATTTAAGTTTTTCATGAACGTTTTGTGATAACGATTCAATTAAATCACATTTAATTGAATAATTATTATACTCCATAATTTATGAAATTTATTCTCTTGTTTTGCAGGCAATATAATATCTTTTCTCGTATTCTTGGCGCCACTGTAAGAAAGAGTTTATTTTATTGCATTACTATTTGTTTTTATTTTGTAATTAGTGTAGTGATAGTCATCTTCGTCTTATCTTTCTTCCTTACCAAACGAGCCCTGATGTAATGTTAATGCGCAGGCCAACGTTTTACAGAATTTGTAGGAAGAAATCGTCGGAAGGGTTTCAATCAATACCGTATTCGATCTCATTTTTCAGCGCATCGTTGTTGCTTTACTACGCTTACCTTAAAACAAATGCTTATATGATCGTTAGCATTAATGGTATTGGTTGTGTGATTGAAGCACTTTACATCTTCCTCTATATACTATATGCTCCAAAGAAGGTCAAGGTAAGATACTACTACTATTACAACTAGCTCTCTCTCTCCCTCTTTCGGTTTCTTGGTTGAAAATGATGATAATTTTTATTCAGCTATTCACAATGAGATGGATTCTCCTGTTCAATGGTGGAGGTTTGGCAGTGATCATGTTAGTTTCTCTACTTGTTGTACATGGCTCAAAGAGGGTTACTTTAGTAGGATGGGTTTGCGCCATTATCAACATTGCTGTATTTGCCGCTCCTTTAAGCGTTATGGTAAATTAATATTCTTTTACAAATTATTTTTCTTTTCAAAGATACTCGCATCAACTGCTCGTTGCTGCGAGCATCTCAACTTTGAAACTCTATTTTAATTATGAATAAGCATGAGTTCTTGTTAATTTTTTGTATGTCTTTATAGAGACAAGTTATTAGAACAAGAAGTGTAGAGTTCATGCCATTTGCACTATCATTTTTCCTCTCCCTTTGTGCTACAACTTGGTTTTTCCATGGATTCTTCATCAGGGACTACTACATTGCAGTGAGTGTAACAAATTAATTACTTTCGATATTTCTTTTACAAAAAATTAAATGTTGGTTTTAATTTTTGACTCGTGCTAATATTGTTGCAGTTGCCAAATATTTTGGGACTTCTATTAGGAGTTACTCAAATGATCTTGTACTTCATCTACAAAGACAAAAAGCAATCATGTGTACAAGCAAATTTTGAGGTGGAGAAGACTGCCTCAAATTCCGGAAATGATATTGAAATGAATATGAATTTTGATGCAAATGTAAAGAAAGGTGTCGACACAAATTTTGCGCTTGAGGAAAATGTTTCGGACTTAAAAAATGATGACGAAATGAAAATGGATTTTGACAAGGGCACCAAGATTATTTCAACAAGGGAACTGCTATTTTAAAGTAGTTGTCTTGGTATTTCATGTGGAGAGTATTTTAATGAATAATGAATCAATGTAATCAATTCTTTCATTCTATTTATCTTACTTTTACGACTATTTATTCGAGAATGACACGAATAATATTATATTCCCTCCGTCCCATTTAAGATGTTTTTTTTTTTAGTTTGTCCCAACTAAGATTGCACAATTCATTTTGTGGAAACTTCCTCTTTCTAATTGATACACCAATCACTTTTCTCACTCCTACTAAAATATTCATCTTTCTTTCTCTATTTTAATTCTTACACCTATATTTTCTCTATCCAATTAAACACATTAACTAATAATTTCTAAAATTCCATGGCGACCAAGAAATGTTTCATATAATCCTCCCCCAAGTGACATACTAAGATTGCATATTTCTAGCACCATAAATTTTAGAGTACGTGAAAAATTAACAAACATTATATATACAAAATTGAATATTTTACATTTGCAATAAATGTATCATGATTGATTATTTTAATTTAGAGTAAGATAATTTGACAAAATTTGTATATACAAAATATCCCTAATTTTTAAATCGATTTTATTTAAACCGGTTTTCTTATTAGTTCATTTTTTTCTTACTAAATTGCCCTTTTTTATATTTGTAAATACTTTGATTATTTCCATTCATACTTCTATGAATTTATAGA
The DNA here is from genome assembly GCF_029641045.1 of Salvia hispanica. Classification (NCBI taxonomy): domain Eukaryota; kingdom Viridiplantae; phylum Streptophyta; class Magnoliopsida; order Lamiales; family Lamiaceae; genus Salvia; species Salvia hispanica. The sequence continues at coordinate 16,974,725 of NC_142696.1, read as the reverse complement.
AACCCCGAAACTGAAGTAAATTTAAATTGAAGTGTCTTTGTTTTAATATTTGGAAGATATCGCCAATTTTAAATTTTTGTTTCACAAATATATATAACATTAAACAATAACATCGATAAAGTTAAAATCATATTTTAATCTTTTTGACTTATTTCTTATTACACTCTAGTAACTCATCTATTTAGGACCCGTTTGATGTTTGATAAGTAGGTAATTCATAGATATAGATATTTATATGGGTATTTCTAAGTGTTTGGTATCATAGTTAATCTATCATGTAATCATGTGTTATCCTCTATAATTCATCCAAGCCCGCAATTTTTTCCTCAAAATACTAGAATATGTATCTCACAAATTTGGTCGGATAGCATTTCTGCCTCATTTGTTGTCTACCAAAAAAAAATGAAAAAACCTTCTTACGAGCTTATCTTGACACGAAGCTCGCATTTCTTATCTTACTTTGCAAATATTCTTATATCACATCTTTCTTATCGAACGACCCTTAGAATTTACTCCCTCCATCATATAATAAGAGTCACACTTTGCCATTTTGGTACGTCTACAATAAGAGTCACACTTCATTTTTTACCATAAATGGTAAGTGGGTCTCACATTCCACTAACTCATTTCACTCATATTTTATATAATTTCAATATAAAAAAATGAGTCTCATATTCTACTAACTTTTTCACCTTATTATTTTATATATTTTTTAAAATTTATGCTCACAGTAAGAATGACTTACTAGAGGAAGTAGTTAAGGTTGTTACACATTCTAGGAATGTGTAACTAACACCTGGTGTTTCTTCAGCTTTCTCCATACACTACATCTACTTCTATTCACTAACAGCATTTTTTCAAATATGTTATTAAATGATTTTTTTTATTTTACTTTTTATGGGTGGTAAAAAACAATTTTTAATCGTCCGAGGGAATATTTATTTAAGGGTGTTATGCTTATGCATTCTGGGAATGCATGTCAGCTTCCTCCATACGCTACAACTTATAAATTTAAATCATAATAGTCATTCCTCTCAATTATTACTCTATTCGTCCCGGCTAAGATGACACATTTTTTAGTCGGCACGAAATTTTAGGAGTTATTGGTTAAAGTGTTTAATTAGAGAGAGAAAAGGTGATTGTAAGTATTAAAATAGAGAGAGAAAGAAAGATGAATATTTTAATAGATGTGAAAAAAAGTGATTGAGTGTATTAATTGGAGAGAGAAAGTTTCCAAAAAAGGAAATGTTTTTGGGACAAACTAAAAAGGAAAACATGTCATCTTAAGCGGGACGGAGGGAGTATAATATACTAGCATTGTACTAATTTCAGATTGTGAATAGTAAAATGGTACGTATAATTAGTTTCAAAGAAGTATTGCTCTCTTCTCACCTTTTCTCACACCATATTTCTCTCTTCCACCGTCACCTTCCATTTTATCATTTTGACAACCAAATTGCCGCCTTGCACTCGCCGGCGACTTCGCCGTGCCACTGGTAGCCCACGCCGTGAACCATAATTTCCAAATCTTATGAACCTACATCCAATTTTAAAAAAGATAAATGCTTGTTGACTTACAAGGCGTGATACAACATGACTTTGATCGACAAACCAGGCGTTGGGATGCTTATAACGCTGATCGGAAGAATGACCTCGAGTGGATGCAAAGGATGAGCACATGATGACATCAATGTACAACTCTCGGCCACGGCCTCCTCCACGTTATATGTAGTTTTCTTTCTCTTGATAACTAATTATATAGTACTAAGTCTTTTCGATGACTCAATCCAACAAATCTTGTGGCAACAAATCTTGTGGTAGTGAATTTTTCATCTCAGTAGGAAAGCCAAGTAAAATTCCCCGTTATATAGTACGTTAATAGATTAAAATTTATTCTGATATGGATTTGGCTTGTTGATGGAGTGTACAATCAGAAATGATTGGGCAGCATCCATGCCCACTAGGCCACAACACTTCATCAACAACCAAATACATATCAAAATAAATTCTAATTCATTAACGCACTACATAACAGAATTTTACTTGGCTTTCCCACTAAGATAAAAAATTCACTACCACAACAATGTTCATCTTTAGAGTATAATCTTGGAACAAGTTCTTGCAAAAGCCTATCTCGTGCTGAAACAAAATCAAAAGTTAAGTATAGACAACGACATGACTTAAATTTCGTGAAAGTTTTGACAAAAAAAATACTATATGCCAATTACCACAGGTGATGCACTATTTTTTAGCACTACTAATACCTGCAAATATTCAGAGTAGCAACAGTATAGCTAAAGGTTAGTACCGGATATCAAACACGGGGAAAACAAACACAAAATGTCTATCTTCTACTAAAACTCAATTACTATCTGGAGAACCGAAAGATTTTGAAAACTTTTGAAAACTGAAAGCAATAGAAAGAAAATAACAACTATTTGCAGATAAATCACAGAGATAAAATATAGAGATAAGGGAATTCCAGGGATGTGCGTTCACAGTTACGATTACACAAATTCCAAACTACAATATCCTAGCACAGCTTTTGATAGGACGAATCACCTACCTTATGCTCATGCGATGCAAACGTTGATTACTAACATTAGGGTTGTCAATCCTAACTCGTAACTTCGAAAAGCTCCTAAGACCCTTAAAAAGTCCTCACTCTCAATTAACAGTGCCGTTTTAAAGGAAGCTAATTGTAGTGTCTACTAAGTGGACCTAACTCGCTAGAACTCTCTCACAGTTATGAAGCCAGTTATGTTGAAATCAACACAGAATGTGTCACTCAGACATGAAGTGTCAAAAATAACTTAGGGAATAAACAAAGTAAAAATAAAATGGATATTAAATAGAAAAAGGAATTGTATAACCAAAGTCGTTACTAACACATCCCAAGAATCCTATGAGTTTAGTTACACATAATGAAATAGTCTAAACACATAGATTGAAGGGAAAACAATTGGAACATAAAACTAAAGCAAATAAAACTCGTAGGTTAAATCCTTGTCGTTCTTGATGTTCTTGAATCCTTCTTCAACTCCTTGCACAATGAAGTACTCTAGCTTTTAATTTATGAGAATTATGTTGCAAAAAGAAGCTCTCTTTTGATGAAGCTTGATGTTTTATTTATAGGGGAAAGTCACTCCTCCTGAGTTGTAGGGGCGGGAGGGGTGTAAGTTGTCCCGATCACAATTCCAACAAATATTGTATTAACAAGGCAGACCAAACTTGACATTATCTGAATTCACTAGGAATATAACTTTCTTTGTTTAAAAGTAACATGATTTCAAACCCTACTACATGAAGTTTAAAACCTCTTCATCCACACATTTTATTTTAGTTGCTAAAATAATTTTCAAATTTTATACAACTCCCCAAAATTAGTTTTCAACAAATTAATCAAAAATATCTCAAGTAAAGTTATAAGCTTATATTATCCCCAAAAATCATATCTTTCTGTCGCTATCATACTTGTAATATCATACCATGACTCCAATTGCATAAATATGAAACTAAAATTACACAAATTTATGACAAAATAAAATCCCCAATTCAAAGAGCCATAATTTTTGATTTGTCACAAACTTGAATTATAAGCTATTTTCATAATCAAAGCAGGCTAGAAATTTACTACATATTCATATTCCATCAATAAAACCAGTCAACTATTCAAAAGTAGAAGTGAGAAAATTGATAGCTTTTCAATTTTCTTCATGCTCAATGAAGAGCTGTGACTTTGGTTGTTTAGAGTTTGAAGGTCAGCGAAAGAGTGTTCAAAAATTAATAAAGAAAACCCTCAGTCCAGGAAATCCGCTAGACACTGGGTCTAGGAACTCAGAGAACCTTGAGCTACCTGTCGTTGGGCACATAATCACTACCTTAACTCCCCCTTCAAAAACCCTCAACCCGCTTTAGCTAAGAAAATACTAGTACAGGGAAGTAGAGATCGAATCCATAGAGATGAATGCGTAAATAAACATGTTCAAAGACTTGGGAACTATTTTTGGTTGATGCCACACAATTTTTGGGGTTGAGCTTTAATTTCTAGACTTGGTAAATAAAATGTTCTACTCTGACAGCTAGATCTAGGCAGAGACATAAAAGCATGCATATTAACCGAAATAGAGTGAGACAACTACTAGATCGAGCGAATAGCTTCCTAAATTAACCTAGACTTGGGAAAGAAACTAGACGCGGGGACCATTTTCTGAAAAGGTAGAGTACGATTGAAAAGCTGCAAAATAACTAACTAAAGGACTAACTAACAGCGATATCATCTTCTCCAATATTTATCACGAAACAACCAGCTAAAAACAGAGCAAAACGAAGATCGACACAAATTAAACGAAATTTAAACCGACAGGAATGAAGAACAAACAAAACTAAGGCATACCTATGACTACTAGACGAGGCAAGACGAGAATACAAAACTTAAACAACTAAATGAAACGAAAACAAGCAGATCCAACCACGGGACGCTTAATCCTTAATCCACTCTGGATTCAAGCCATCCACAACAATCAAACATCATTTCCATCTCTGATCCTCACAAGTTTACGTAGATTCAACCGATCAACAGGAAATTTCTTACAAAACAACTCCAAACTCAGATCAACCAACAATAATAAGCAAATCAAACCAAAAACAACACGATAAGATGAACGAAACAAAAGCAGCGATATCCATTGCAAAATACGAAGTATCCAACGATAGTAACAACACAAGGCCGAGCCTCGAACAGCGAGGACTCGACGAGTACGAGAAATAAAATGAAAAATAAAAGACGATTGTTTCTTCGCCTTCGTGGAGACGGTGTTGCACCACAAACTTCCGATGAAATGAGAACCCCCCTAAAGATTTCCCCCAAGTGTGTGAGTGTGTAGAGAAAAATTGGAAAACTAAGCTAGGAGCTGAAAGTGATGATCCTTCAGGTTGATTGCATGCTCTTTTTTATAGTGGACATAGCTTCTAGACTGTTCTTGTAATGCCCATTTTGCCCTTCGATTCGATGCTCTTTTGTCTAGCGCTCTTCCTTGTTCAGATTATTTTTTCCTGCCGGCTTCCTCCACCAGGCGATATTTGTCTTCTTCTGGGGGTTGGCGATTTTCTCTACACACCTGGCTCAAAAAGGTTTGTTAGACCCGGGAAATCACAGAATTTATCCCTTAACCAATGCATGAAATTAGCCTTATCAACCTGCTCACACTTAAACCATACTTGTTCTCAAGTATAAAGACAAGAAAAAGAGAAATAAGGCGAATTTCAATGCATGGTTATTCCCTGACCGACATAAAAAAAACTAAAACTACTAGACCTAGACGTCTTATCGACACACAAAGGAACAAACACTTAAGGAAAATAAAACACATAGGCATGAATTAGTTCAGATTTTTGGGTAGTTGTCCCCACAAGTTTAAGGTCAATCCAATAGTCTACACTCTCCAAATCCTCCTCTTCCCTTCTTCCACCTAGTCGGTTTGTCAGCTCGTTCAGATAGCCATTTGCTTGCTAATTGTTAGATTCGCTCGATCACTCAATCCTCACCTGGGATGTTAGGACCGATCGCATAGTTAGTTCCTGCTGCTGATGCTTCGGGTTATGAGAATTTCTCCTTCTATCCCCTGGACTTCGTCCAGCTTATACCTCCTCTTTTCATGGACTTCGTCCAGGTTATTCCTCTAGATTTTTTTATTTTATTTTATATTGTCCTCCTCTGGCCTTTTTACAGCTTATACCTCCAGGTTTGAAATTCCTTTTTTTTTTTTTTATATATATCTCTTTTCTAAATTCTTCTCCCTAAGCATCAGGTAGCAGCCCCTTTTATCGTGTTAGCACTCAATGTTAAGGCTTTTAACTCACACCAATAGTGGGGCTTCACAATTAAGTCAGCTAAGGCACCTTCTATCGTTCTTGCCTCCTCCAAACCGATTTTAGCTTATTAAGGAAAGAGGCCTCAAAGTCGTAGTGCATCCTATTTTCAATTATTCTCCCTAAGGGAATCTTGCCTTATTATCCTTGCTAATTCATGCTTAAACACATACCTAAAAAAACTAAAACTGCACTAACTCTCCCACCCCCTCCACTTCACTCTAGCTTGTTCCCAAGCTATCCTATTGAAGGGGGGAAATGAGGGAGTTGGTGCACACAATCAAAATAAAACACATAAAACTTCTCACACTTAGACCGAACAACGGGCTAAGTGGGAGAAAAACAAAGACATAAAACAGGAAAAAGCATACTGAATATATACAAAAACTTCTCACACTTAGACCAAGAATTGAGCTAAGTGGGAGATAAACACCTAATCACAAGAAAAAAACATGCTGAAGAAGCATATAAACTTCTCACACTTAGACCAAAGATTGGGCTAAGTGGGAGAACACACAAGAAAACAATTAAACATGCTCAACACAAAGAACATGGATACACATATAAAATCAAAATAAAATGAAATTACTGAAATATAAAATTTACTTGGTCAACGGAGGGATTCAATTCTGGGTCCGGCTCCCTTGGGAGCCAGACTTGGATGGTACGCTGGGGCGGTTCACTTTCACTTTCTTCTTTGCCGGCGACGCCGGCGCTTCCTCTTCAGTATTAACGGGGGGTCTCGACAGGGTTTTCTCACAGAAACAGACGCCAGGGCTGGAGACACAAGCGGGGTTACCGAAGGCTTGGAGGGGGGTGGAGGCTGCTGCTGGGAAGAACTTCCTGGACCGGGCTGCTGCTTCTCCTTGATGTGGGGAAACATCTCTCCCAACCATACTGCCATTCTCTGCATAAGCTTGACCGCCTCGGTCATCCTCTCATTCTGGGCAGATGATCGTCCGGCCAGGGTATCAAAACTCCCCTTGATCTCCTGTAGCACCTTCTTGACTTCCCCGATATCTCCTCTCACCTCAGCCACCTCCTCCCGTAGTTCGGTCACATCCACATTCATCACATCTTCCACCAGCTCCGGTTCACGCTTCACCTTATCCACGTTGGCCCCTATGTTGTAGAAGCACAACTCCTTCCCTTCCATGTGTAAGAGCCATTTGTTGAAAAAGTACTCCATGCTGAATAGCTCCGGGGGCTCACACATTGTAACACTCGGCTCTGCCTTCCCAATCTTCATGACGAAGTTGCGCTCTATGTAGGCGCCTAGAAGGTGGCAGGTGTACATGTGGCGAGAAGGGTTGGCAGTCATCTGATGGCATGCCTGGGCTAACCAATACCCACGGTGAACCTTGATGCGTTTAGACATGCACCATGTAAAGTAGAGCTCGGTGGTGGTGATGCTGGAGCTGGCCGTGCCCATCAGATTGTACCCGATGAATTCCTGGGCGAAACGGAGAAGATGGTCGGTGATGTGGATCCCTTTTGATATGCTTGTTTTGAAAATCCCACTCCTAGCTTGTGTCAAATATTCCCAGGCAGCTTGTGATGAGAATCCAGGGGTGTCTCTCAGTGGGCCGTATACTATATTATCCCAAATACCATCGTTATCCTTTGCATTTGTAAATAGCCCCATCCTCAAAGACCACTCCCTTACACTCATGGTATGCTCGATGGTGAAAAGATGGAAAGAGATGGAGTTCACATTTGGATCGGTAGTTGCCTTGAATCTGAAAGTGGAGAAAAATTCACGGGCCGCTTCCACTGGTACCTCCTGTTCGCTATGGTTCATGAGCCACTCAAAGCCTATTCCCTTCATGTGACCAAGGAATTCTTCCCTGCACTCTATCTCCCTCAGCGAGTCCCTGTCGTATCTCTTCCCTGATTTGGCCAGTTTCCCAACTGCACTACGATCCTTGTACGTTTGTGTCCTCTTTGAGTCGTTGAACTTAGACATAGCCCCCAAGAGCTTCTTCGTGATCCAAATCTCCTCTCGCTCATAGTTAGAGACCTCCTCTTCTTCAGACTCCTCCTCTGTCTCACTGTCGGCTTTACCAGGTCTAGAGGCCTTGGGTAGCGGGCGGGGAGATTCTCTGACCGAGATGAGTCTCTGAGATTTCCTGGGCTGAGGGACGACAGTTGTCTTTCCCTTCCTTTTGCGCTCCCTGGCCACTCGACGCTCTTCCACGGCGTCCACCTCATCGTCAGAGTCAGGAGTCTCTCCTCCCTGCATACTTGTGGCTCCTGGGGCCAGGAACCCTGATCCCTTCGTCTGGTCATCCTCATCCACTTCGTCCAGCAAGCTTCGCCGTGCCATCCACCTTGAAGCCCGCAGATCAGCGGGTGAGTCCTCTGGTACCTCCTCTAGATCCACTACCTCCAACGGCCCGTCCTCTTCGGGCCTCTGTTCTGTAACATCAACGGGGACCTCGTCCCCTCCAGAATTCCTAGGGATTTCTCCCTCAGCACACATAATTGGGGTTTCCCCCGTAGATTTATTCGGAGTCTCCTCCTCAGGTTTGTTAGGGATTTCTCCCTCAGGCACAAATGGGGTTTCCCCCTCAACGAGCAAAGTCGGGGTTGCCCCCTCAAGATCAAACGGGGTCCCCCCCTCCATATACAAATTCGGGGTTTCCCCGTCCACATTCTTAGAAACAGGGGTTTCCCCCTCCACTGATTGTAAAGTAGTTGCATTACCTTCCCTTGCAACTCCATCCAAAGAGTGATCCACCGCCATACTGTCTATTTCGTCTGCAAATCCGCTGATGCTTTCATCCTCGAGTCCGCTGCCGCCTTTTCCCTGTTCTGCATTGTCTGGGTTTGGCCCAGTTTCCGCATGCGTTTGATCTAGGGTTTCGGAATCCCCTAGGTTTGAACTTGGTGGTTGCGCCTTTGATTCCTCAGGGATTGCCTGTGGTTGCTGACGAAACATCGAGAATCGGGAGAAAAGTCTCTCGGCCTCCTCCGAACTTCTCCTCCAGTTCCTTCAAGAATGCTTCCTCATCGGGACTTTTGACGGTAGAGGAATCTGGTACAAAAGTCGGGTTCCATTCTGAGCGTATATCGAGCGCCGAGAAAGTCGGCTGAGCCGGCGGTTGTTTGGCGGCTGGGTCTCCCTTCCTCACGGTGGTTTCCTGTGTTTTCTTCATGGTTACCTGCAAACTAACAATTTCTGGGGTAGATTTGGTTAGGGTTTGAAACAATTTTGGGGAAAATTATTTAGAGAGAGAATTATGAGAGTAGAGAGAGAAGTGAACGATTGATTCTGATTGAAAATCAAATATCTTCGGCCTTTTCAGAGTGGCAGGCGAACGGTTGCAATATGATGTAAGCAACCGTACGTTCCTCGAAAAGCGGAATTCGAAATTCAAAAGGAAACCGCCTTCCCTCCAATCTGCAAGGCTCTTCCTCCCCCTAGCAATTCAAAAACAAAAGAAGTGAAACACCAAATTCCTGGGTCGGAGATCATGAGTGACAAAGCAATTTCCCCAGGGAGTTTGGTGCTTCGAAAAATATTTTTGGAAGATTAATATTTTAATTTGTTGGATTTTCTTATTTTTAGAAAGCAATTGAACTATTTATACATAGCAAATGAGTATCCTCAAGATTTCCTAGGTCAGTGTAAAAATAAATTTTTGTTTCCCACTTTACCTGACCTAGGAATTCATTGAGGATATCCACTTGCCTGACCATCTTAAGAAATAATAGCAGATGCATGTAGTGGCGTGTCTTCCACCACATGTATATCAGTATTATCTCTGTATACCTTCACTCTGTGCCCATTTTCTAGGAAAGGAACTGAGTTTGGGGCGCTTCCTTGAATCTCTACAGCTCCATTTGCTCGAAGGCCAATGATCGTGTATGGCCCTATCCACTTGGATTTCAGCTTACCAGGCATTAGCTTCAGCCGGGATTGAAAAAGGAGTACTTTCTTCCCTACTCGAAGTTCCTTGACTCGGAGATTCTTATCATGCCAGAGCTTGGTTCTTTCTTTATACCACATGGCCGAGTTGAATGCCTCCAGTCTTAGTTCCTCTAATTCCTGTAGCTGCAGTTTCCATTCCTCTTCACAGGCTTGTGCCTTCATATTCATCTCTTTCACAGCCCAGTAAGCATTATGCTCCACTTCAACGGGTAAATGACACATTTTCCCGAACACCAATCTGTACAGTGACATCCCGATTGGTGTTTTGTAAGCAGTCCTATACGCCCAAAGAGCATTGTCGAGGTGCTTACTCCAATCTTTCCTTGTGGTGTTCACCGTCTTTTCCAATATACTCTTGATCTCTCTGTTCGAGATCTCTGCTTGACCATTCGAGTGGGGATGATAGGGTGTAGATAACCGATGATGTACACCATATTTCCTCATCAAAGCTTCTATTGTGCGGTTACAAAAGTGCGTACCTTGATCCGAAATGATGGCTCTGGGCACCCCATACCTATTGAAAATATTGGTCCGCAGGAATTTAGCTACCTCCCTTGACTCGCAGGTGGGCGTAGCCTTTGCTTCTATCCATTTGGATACATAATCCACCGCAACCAAAATGTATGTATTCCCATATGAAGATGGGAAAGGGCCCATAAAGTCCATGCCCTAAACATCAAAAATCTCACAAACTATTATCGGGTTCTGCGGCATCTCATCTCTTCTAGAAATTCCCCCGGTCAGTTGACATCTTTCACAGACTTGATAAAACTCAAAAGAGTCCTTGTTCAGAGTTGGCCAATAAAATCCATTGTTCAAAACCTTCCTGGCAGTTTTCCTAGGCCCAAGATGACCCCCACAGGCTAAGGCATGGCAGTGGTTCAAGACATCTTTCTGTTCCCACTCCGAGATGCATCGTCGGATAACCTGCTCTGAGCACATCTTCCAGAGGTAGGGATCATCCCAGAAGTAGTATTTGGCTTCACTCTTCAGCTTCATTTTCTTGGCCCGGGAAATTTCGTGGGACCCTGGTAGTTCTCTAGTGACTAAGTAATTAGCCAGGTCAGCGAACCATGGCTCTGCATTCATCGGGCGCTTCCCCCTGTTTGATGTTCCTAGACCTGTTACTGTGAACACTGCTTCCCAGTCAAATGATCTGCAACTTTGTTCTCCGTCCCTTTCTTATCTTTTACCTCCCAATCAAATTCTTGCAGCAACATCACCCATCTAATCAACCTTGGCTTAGACTCCCTCTTGGCCAGGAGATACTTAATCATAGCATGATCAGTGTAGACTATTACTTTCGACCCTAGCAGATACGGTCGAAATTTCTCGAATGAGTACACCACTGCCAGCATCTCTTTTTCTGTGGTATCATAGTTCTTCTGAGCCTGGTTGAGGGTCTTCGAGGCATAAAAAATGACATAGCTTTTCCCGTCAATCCTCTGACCTAGGACCGCTCCCACTGCAAAATCACTCGCATCGCACATTACTTCGAAGGGGTAATTCCAGTCTGGTGCGTGGATTATCGGGGCAGAGACAAGTCTATCCTTCAGCATTTGGAACACCTTCTTGCATCCTTCATCGAAATCAAACTCCACATCATTGTGCAAGAGATGCGTTAGCGGTAGGGCAATTTTTGCAAAATCCTTGATAAACCTCCTATAAAAGCCTGCGTGACCCAGGAATCCTCTAACCTCTTTCTGATTCGTGGGGTAGGGCAGTTTCGAGATTACATCCACCTTGGCTTTATCCACTTGAATCCCTCTCTCGGAGACTACATGGCCGAGGACTATTCCTTCAGGTACCATGAAGTGGCATTTCGCGAAGTTTAGGACTAAATTCTTCTCCTGACACCTCCTCAATACCAGATCCAAATTGGCCAAGCATGCATCGAAGGAATTCTCATACACAGTGAAATCATCCATAAAAATTTCAATGTATACCTCCAATAGGTCCGAGAAGATGCTCATCATACAACGCTGGAATGTTCCCGGTGCATTGCATAATCCAAACGACATTCTTCTATATGCATAAGTGCCAAACGGGCAGGTAAAGGTTGTCTTCTCCTTATCTTCCGGATCCACATATATCTGGAAGTATCCACTGTATCCGTCTAGGAAGCAAAAGTATTGCTTTCCAGCCAACCTCTCCAACATCTGGTCAATGAAGGGTAAAGGAAAATGATCATTTTTAGTGGCTTCATTAAGCTTCCGGTAATCGATGCACATTCTCCATCCGGTCACCAATCTAGTAGGCACCAACTCATTCTTGTCGTTTTCAACAACCTGTATTCCCGACTTCTTTGGCACCATGTGAACTGGGCTGACCCATTCGCTGTCTGGAATGGAGTAAATAATCCCCAAGGATAGCAACTTCAACACTTCCTTCAGAACTTCTTCCCTCATGTTTGGGTTTAGCTTGCACTGTGGGTCTCTACGCGCCTTCGCCCCTTCTTCCAGTCGGATGTGGTGCATGCAAAGATCAGGGCTGATTCCCACCAAGTCGGAGAGCGTCCACCCTGTGGCCTTCTTGTTCCTCCGGATCACTTCCAGTAGATCATTCTCATGTTCCGCTGTCAAATGGCTGTTGATTATTACTGGGAACGTTTCATCTTTCCCAAGATAGGCACACTTCTCGGGTAGTTTCTTCAACTCCTTTGGTGTGATGGCTTCCTGGGGCAGGGGGTTTTTCTCCAGACTTCTTGTTGCTATTTCATCCAAAGTGGTTCCCTCGTCTGGACCTTTTACCTGAACAGACCACGTAGACTCGAATGACAGTGGTTGGTGGCAAAATGCCATGCTCGCTTCATTGATCTGTTCATCTGTCAGGTTCCGAGTTAATAGGGTTTCACACCATTCTGCCACCTCCTTATCAACAGATTGGCTCAGCTCCGAATTGTTAAACCGTTCCTACATTAATTCAGTCTCAAGATATTCCTGGACCAGGGGGTTAATGACATTGACAGAATGCAAATTCTCAACATCCAATGGTTTTTTCATGGCTTCATCGATGTTAAATGTGTATTTTTCCCCATGATAATCCAGACATATTGTTCCATCAAACACATCTATGATAGTCTCAGCGGTGCGCAAGAATGGCCTTCCTAAAAGCACTTCGCTAGACTCAGCAGATTCATTATCACTCATTTTTACCACATGAAAATCAGCTGGGTACAGGAAATCATGCACTTTTACTATCACGTTCTCCAGCACACCTTCGGGTGAAATGCATGTTCTATCGGCTAACTGAATTACCACTTTCGTATACACCAGACTCACTCCTATCAACTTCTTATATATCGAAAGTGGTAACACATTTATCGAGGCTCCTAGATCACACATAGCATGCTCAATTTTTATGTCACCGAGAGAAATGGGCAAAGTGAACATACCTGGGTCTGTGCATTTTGATGGCATCCTCCTCTTCTGTATCACAGCCGACACATTTTCTCCAACTACTATTTTCCCGTCGGGCTTGGTTTTCCCTGCTATGAACTCCTTGATGAATTTACTGAATGTAGGCAGCTTCAAAGCTTGCAGGAAGGGCAGGTTGATTTCCAGTTTGCCGAAAATCTTCATGAAGTCTTCGGTGTCGTCCTTCTTCTTTTTGGCTTCCCCTGGATGAGGAAATGGCTTCATGCGCTTCAACGTCCCTGTTGGACCTGGGAATGATGATTCACCGACTTCTTTCCTTCCTTTCTCAATCTCCACTTCAGGCTCTGGGTCTAAGAAAAATGGTCCGCCATCCGAGGTAGTGGTTTCTCCAGATCCCCTTTTTGAAGACCGTCTTCTACTCTGATATTCCTTACCTCAATATCCTCCAGGTCAGGGGTCTTGCTTTCCTTGCTCGTCAATAGGGGTGTATTCTCATCTTTTCTCATCACCGGACCTTCACAGCCCCGTCCTGACCTCAAAGTTATCTGACTAATATTTGCCCGGTCAGGTGGTTTCACTGAAGCTGGTATCCTTCCTTCGTGTCCCCTCATCTCATTCAACGAAGTGGCCAATTGTGACATTTGCTTGGCCAACATATCCATAGCAGACTTATGCTCTTGTTGAGCATCTTGGATTTTGTGTACCACATCATTGTTTGCCTCCATATTGTTCTGCATGTGTTGTTGAGAGCTGACTAGGTCATGTACCATCTCATCAGATTCCTCGGAGGCTTGTAGTTCGATTGATTTGAACTTGACCCCTGATTGTGGCTCGGTCCGCTCCCCTGATTTGGGCGATAATTACCCTGACCTCCTTGATTGTTGCCGAACTGGCTCCCTGACCCTTGATTTCCCTGGTGTGTATGTTGGAAATTATGATTGTTTCCGGTGGCGTTCCTCTGATGTGGTGGCACATAAGAACTCCCTTGATTGCTCTGGTTCCTGTTGTTCCAATTGAACTGGTCCCCTTGATTGTGATAACTCCAGTTATTCGGTCCTTCCTGGTTTTTCACTGACCAATTTGAATTATGCTGGGGTCCGTCCTGACCACGGCTAGGCCAAATCTTCTGGGCCTCTACTGGACCTGGGTACTGTAGCTGGAACTGTAGGTTTCCGTCTGCCCACCTAAAACAAGGGTTTGTCTCTCCATGGTGCCTCTTTGATCTTCCACTGATTCCAGCTTGTATTCTGATTACTTTGATTCCAATTCCCCACTGCATTTACCTGCGCTTGGAACTCCATCGGGCGGTGTACCATAATAGAGCTGGAGTTGATTTTCCTCTGGACCCGACGGTTTCTCTTTCTCCTGCGAGGTCGGGGAATTCTTTTTCTCAATTGCACTCAGAAGTGCCTTCTCCAACCGATCTGTCCTGTCCCCAACTCCTTCTCCTTCTTGTTCCTTGATTGCGTTGGCTGAACCTCTCCTCATGATACGTGGGTTGTCGTATGCCTTCTTTGCGTCGATCAGCCTTCCCTAAATCTCTCGTGCTTCACTTGCCTTGTTCTTTGTAAAATTCCCCCCGCTCGAGGAATTCATTAGGTCCTTCAACTCAGGATTAGCTCCTTCACAGAACAGGTAAAAGGTCTCAGCCTCCATCATCTTGTGATTGGGACAGGCATCGATCGAGCAGCCCCTTAAATCGAGACCAGTACTGACTCAAAGACTCATCGTAATCCTGCTTGCATTCCTGAATCTCCTTCTTTAGGGCATTTGTTTTGTTGGACGGGAAGAAATAATCCAGGAATTCCAGCTTGAAATCTTTCCATGTGTTTATCGAGTCTGGTGGAAGCCTCAGCAGCCAAGTATTAGCCTCCCCCTTAAGGGCAAACGGGACTGCACGCAAACGGTAGTCCTCCTCAGTAGTCTCGTTGGGTCGCTTTTGGATACTGCACAACTTACTAAACTCGTTCAGGAATTCGTAAGGACATTCATTCCTTCGTCCAGAGAATGTAGGTAAAACACCCAGCACATTTGTCTTGATAACAATAGACCTCTGGCGCTGGTTCGAGACTATGGCATGGGCGGGTTCACCGTCCAGATGCGCGGTGAGTGAACCTATCTCCGGATCGGGATCCTCCAAGTGTTCCATATCTACGTCTTCCTCTTCCTTGGTTTCGGAGTGCTCTGTTTCTGTAGACGACTTCGGGTCCTCTCCTCCTGACGAGTTCCATTCCTTCTCACTTTCTGATTCGAATGTGAATGGATCTACTGTCGTAAACCCTGATCTGGTGGTGATGGTGGATGTCGATTCTTTAACCTGCCACCTGACTTGAGCGTCCTTTGACCCAGACGAGTTACTCCAGTTCCCAAATCGTAAGCCCTTGCTCATAAACTGCCAAGAAAAACAAATAACAGAAATTAAAACTATATACACCAAATCCTCAAACACGTAAACAAACTACGCCATCCATCCCCGGCAACGGCGCCATTTGAAGAGCTGTGAGTTTTTGTTGTTTAGAGTTTGAAGGTCAGCGAAAGAGTGTTAAAAAATTAATAAAGAAAACCCTCGGTCCAGGAAATCCGCTAGACACTGGGTCTCGGAACTCAGAGAACCTTGAGCTACCTGTCGTTGGGCACACAATCACTACCTTAACTGCCCCTTCAAAAATCCTCAACCCGCTTTAGCTAAGAAAATACTAGTACAGGGAAGTAGGGATCGAATCCACAGAGATGAATGCGTAAATAAACATGTTCAAAGACTTGGGAACTATTTTTGGCTACTGCCACGCAATTTTTGGGGTTGAGCTTTAATTCCTAGACTTGGTAAATAAAATATTCTACTCTAACAGCTAGATCTAGGCAGAGACATAAAAGCATGCATATTAACCGAAATAGAGCGAGACAACTACTAGATCGAGCGAACAGCTTCCTAAATTAACCTAGACTTGGGAAAGAAACTAGACGTGGGGACCATTTTCTGAAAAAGGTAGAGTACGATTGAAAAGCTGCAAAATAACTAACTAAAGGACTAACTAACAGCGGCATCATCTTCTCCAATATTTATCACGAAACAACTAGCTAAAAACATAGCAAAACGAAGATCGACACAAATTAAATGAAATTTAAACCAACAGAAATGAAGAACAAGCAAAACTAAGGCAGATCTATGACTACTAGACGAGGCAAGACGAGAATACAGAACTTAAACAACTAAGCAGATCCAACCACGGGACGTTTAATCCACTCCGGATCCAAGCCATCCACAACAATCAAACATCATTTCCATCTCTGATCCTCACAAGTTTACGTAGATTCAACCGATCAACAACAAATTTCTTACAAAACAACTCCAAACTCAGATCAACTAACAATAATCAGCAAATCAAACCAAAAACAACACGATAAGATGAACGAAACAAAAGCAGCGATATCCATTGCAAAATACGAAGTATCCAACGACAGTAACAACACAAGGCCGAGCCTCGAACAGCGAGGACTCGAGAGTACGAGAAATAAACAAAAAAATAAAAGACGATTGTTTCTTCGCCTTCGTGGAGACGGTGTTGCACCACAAAATTCCGTTGAAATGAGAACCCCCCTAAAGATTTCCCCAAAGTGTGTGAGTGTGTAAAGAAAAATTGAAAAACTAAGCTAGGAGCTGAAAGTGATGATCCTTCATGTTGATTGCATGCTCCTTTTTATAGTGGACAGAGCTTCTAGACTGTTCTTGTAATGCCCATTTTGCCCTTCGATTCGATGCTATTTTGTCTAGCGCTCTTCCTTGTTCAGCTTATTTTTCCTGCCGGCTTCCTCCACCAGGCGATATTTGTCTTCTTCCTGGGGTTGGCGATTTTCTCTACACACCTGGCTCAAAAAGGTTTGTTAGACCCGGGAAATCACAGAATTTATCCCTTAACCAATGCATGAAATTAGCCTTATCACTCAAACACAGAGTCCGAATTACCCACATATAAAGCTCAATAATAGAATTAGAAGCAAAAATAACATGTTGGGAAGAAGATTCAAACCTTAAATTCCAAGAATATTTGAAATAGCTATATACGGAGCTTCAAGTTTATTTTTTTTGAAATTGGAGACAAGTTCATAAGATTTGGAAATTATGGTTAACGGCGTGGGCTACCAGTGGCATGGCGAAGTCACCGGCAAGTGCAAGGCGGCGATTTGGTGGTCAAAATGATAAAATGGAAGGTGACCGTGGAAGAGAGAAATATGGCGTGAGAAGAGGTGAGAGGTAAATACATAAATTATACAAAATGTTTCACCTTTGTTTCATATTAGTACAAAAAGTTTGAAGTATACATAAATCATACAAACAGTTTCATTCGTGTTTCAATTTAGTACATTCCGTCATTTGTGTTTAAATGACGTTAACTCTTTGTGTATGTGAAGTACAAAATGTTTCATCATTGTTCATATTGGTACAAAAAAATTTATGATTGTTTCGTATCGGTACAAAAAATTTCATCATTGTTTTATGGTTTGTGCGTCACATAAGTAAAAAGTTAACGCCGTTTAAACACATATACTGAAATGTTGTGGTTGGTGCAAGAACTCTTTGCTGGAAAATTTTACTCACTCACTGAACTCACTACACTCTTTATCGATTGCTGATTGAAATTTGCCTCTCTTCATTCACTCAAAGTTTCTTCTCGGGCTTGAGACAAGAAGTCCCGAGAAGAAACTTTGAAAATTTATTATTTTTTCTAAGTTCAAAAGTATTCATTTATGTAAGCTAAGAATTAGCTTTGCGGTGTTACTAGATCCTAATTTGAGACATGGACCTCATATCCTTTATGTACTATATTTCGTTTATCAAAGCAACAAACATGAAATCGTTTCTTTAAATTCGTTTGTCGTTCTCTTTTCCTTTGTAGTTCGCTTCTTAGTATTTAGTTAGGCATATCAGTCAAGGTTGACAACTAATTCAATCATCAACAAACGTCTAAAAGGTCCCATGCATTTTTAAACCGGACGTAAATTCTATAATCCAAGAAAAATTAAGAGGCGGGTAATACATTAGGGGAGCAATAGGGTGCGTCATTCTTTTAAAGTGATATCATACTTCCAACCTTTTATTATCACGTGGCACGTAAAATGCAAAGAGTAAACTACAAAACTAATACTCAGAAAACGGGGTTTGCACCATTTTAGTATCCAACATTTATAAAATCATATTTTCAATAAAAAAGTTCCACAAAACCCAAATTCAGTCCCGATTTTTACTATTCTACTCTTGAAGGGTGTATTTGTCCATTTAACTTGATTTGAGGAGTGAGTTAGAGCACCAAATTTGTGAGTTTTGCATGTTTTGTACTCCCCCTGTCCAATTAAAATGGAACGTTTTTCTTTTTTTTGTTTGTCACATTAAAAATGAAACGTTTCCTAAATAAGAAACAATACTCTCTACTTTTTCATCTCTCTTACTTTACTTTCTCTTCATTAACTCATAAAAAACACTACATAAAATCTCGTGCCGAAACTCAAATGTTTCATATTTATTTGGACAAAGGGAGTAAAAATCTTTGTGATATTATTAAGTCTTTGTATAGTATCTCAAAACAAATTATTTAAATCTTTGTAGTGTTATCTAAAAATGCATTATTTAAATCTTTAAAATATTATTTAAATTATTGCATTACTATCGGGAAATTAATATGTATTTTTAGTACTCACTCCGTCTGCCATTAAATGTTTCATTTTTTCCATTTTCGTCCGTCCGCCAATAAATGTCTCATTTCATTTTTATTATATTTGGTAAGTGGACCATACATTTCACTAACTCATTTCACTTAAATTTTATTATAAAACAAATACTATGTAAAAGTAGGTCTCGCGTCCTACTAACTTTTTCTACCCACTTTATTTTATAAAGTCAAACAATTTTTTAAAAATCGCGTTGGTTAGATATGAGACATTTAATCATGAACGGAGGGAGTATTTGTAACGCCCCAATTCAGCAGAATAGAGATGTCACTAAAACCTACCTACATTCTTGTATGACAAATATTAATTGAAAAGTTCAGCTGATTTCAAAATAAAATTTCGAAATAGACAACACCTCCACTTCAAGTTTGAATTCAACTCCAACATAGCTTTTTCAAGTCCTTACCTCTATATAAACCTAATAAAAATGCCAACAACGAAGATATCTTGCCAACTAGACGACATATTCAAAAGATTTACATTCAACCTTTCTATACATACCAAAATATTAGTTTATACAATCTAACAACTCACTAGCCAACTATGTCCCTAAGTTTCAAACTGGTTGTTTTCTTCCTTTTACAAAATAGTAGCTAAGATATTTAATTGGTAGCATCCAAACCCAAGTTTAAGGATGATTTAAGCAAAAATCCACATAACATCGTGGTCACCATTAAATCCACACCAACAGCTAGTCTTCACCCAGCTTGATCTCCAGCACCTGAAACCATTTGAAAAATATTTGGGTTGAGTGCCAGAAAACACTCAGTGGGTATTACATTCGTTCAAACATACTTTCATGCTTAAAAATAAACAATGATAAACACACTTTATAACAAAGTTTACCATTCTTCATTGGATAAGAGACTCAATGTGATCACATGAATACTTTACGGTTACTTATCTAGACATTTAGTCACAAAGTAAACCATCTATGCTTGAAATTCGGAATTTCCTCTTGCCTGAAGTCTCAAATATCCAATCATTTTGTAAACAATGTTATAAACACAGTTAACATGTTCACATGGCAATTTATAACATGGTTTTGAGTTATAGAAAAACCCACCTTGACGACCTCAGAGTACAATGCAATATGTGTGAAAAGTTCCTATCCTGACAGCTCGTCTCGACCTACAAAGTTTGTAATTCTAACTTAGAATTCTAATGTAGGTCCATAAATGACATAAGTTAGGAATTTCCTAGTAAATGGGATCATTTGTAACTGAAATGCAGCTCGTCTCAAACTGCGGAAGAGAGATTGACAAACTAAGTCAAGCTACTGACTTGATTTGAAAGTTTAGAATGCTCTTAAAAAAAAATCAAAATAAAATGAAAGGAATTTACTTCTTTAGTAGAGAACACAGTGAACTCCTAAAAGGGAGTCAATTTCTAAAATTTATTTTATACATGACATAATTGTCCCCTTCCTTTTTTGCAACTTTCGACACCAAAACGGCAAATTAAACGATATCAAAATGAAGACCCGAGACAAGATTCTCAAAGCCTATCAGAATAGGTTCAACGTGGTGTAAAAATACCCCAAAATTCCATGATTGAACCATCAGGAAAGGGTCGAACAGGTTGCTGCGTCGCACAACGGCGAACCGAAACAGCAGCAGCAGCAACCTTCCCTCTTTCTTTCCCTGAATTTCAGGCCTCAAATCAGAACCATGGAACACTTACATGATCTATACAGAAAGAGGAAAGAATTGTGGCACAAAATTTATGGGATTTAAATAATTTGTTTGGTAAAGACGAGGAGTCCTTCGTGAAGAAATTTTTATACATACCTCTTAATCTTCCTATTCTTCCCCTTTCCCTTTTCTCCTTCTTTTCTAATGTTTAGCTTCTATTCTCTTTACTAAATACTCAGGCTTCCACATGTGTACACTCAATACACCTATCTAAGCTAAAGTCACTGCAAGTGGTTACATACGATTGGTAGCTTAGAGATAAGTTAGAGTAATTTGGTTACAAGAAAATTGGGCCTAAGGTTTAGAAGAAATAAATTAAATGGGCTTGCTTCAGATGAGGGAATAAATCAGGCCCAATTATCATGTAATAACTTTGATCAAACCAAATGAAGCATGATTTGATCAATTTTGTAGTCCAAACGATCCCAACAATTCTACCTTAAATCTAAATTCTACATTCCAACAAAGATCCTCAATAATGAATGAGGTGTTTCTAAATGCATAGAACTTCCCCAAAAAAAAAATATACTTTGGTTCTAAGTTGACAAAATTTTCTTACTATATGGAGTAGTATTTAAAATACTACATTTTCCGGAGTGTTACAGTATTATTCAGATAATATTGAATAATTTATTTTTAAAGCAATCGTAGTTTAATGCTTAATTACAACAATAATTGATTAAGTAATGGGTTAACACCGGCCGGCAATGACGGAGCCAGGTGGAGTCGGGTGGGGTCTGTCGTCCGACAAGCACCGCCGGAAAGTTCATTCATAGACCTCCGACCCCATGCAGCTTTGTCTTAACCTCACGTAGTAGAGTTTGCTGGAAAATAAGAGTGAGGGAGAATCATTTGGAAGATTTTAGGAGGGGATGAAGAGGGGAAGCCGAGAAGAAGAACTGAATTCAGATTCTCACCAAGGAAGAAACGTTTCTACCTCTTTGCTTATTAATGATATGGGCCATAAGTATGTGGGCTCCTCTGTTAAGTAGATTTGATTATAAATTAATTAAGGATAGTTATGTTTATAATTTCATGTTTAAACAATAGTTTCAATCTCTTTTATTTTATTCTAATTTATGAAAGTCATCAAATGTTTATTTAAAAATATTTAAAATGTCTTATAAATACATGTTTAAGTTAAAAGATAAACAACTAAAATTCTGCAATCTCCATCCGAAAATAAGAAATTATTTTATCATTGATGTACGTCTGCTAATAGAAATCTCATTTTACTATCATTAAAAATTAGAAATAATAAATAGACGTCATATTCTATTGCTTTATAAAAACTCATATTTTATTTATTAATACTCTATTATTTTAAAATGGGAATTAGATTCTATTATTTTTTTCAACTTACGTATCACAAAATTGGAGCTGAGGAAAAAGATGTCAAATCAAGAGTCAAAACAGTCATATTTTTTAAATAATAAATCAAATATTATATATACACATTATATTAATTATATATATTCGAGTTTTAAACACCGTCTGGCGAGCTAAATTGATTCACGTAAATCACGATAAATCTCTTTGCTCTAAAAAAACATAGCTATTAAACGGACCTTTTGTGTATCAAATATGGGGTTTAGTTTTTTAGACATTACTTTTTGTATATGAATACAATTAATCTGGTTTTGTTATATATTAGAATAATTTTGACTTAATAATTATGGTGTATAGAGTTTTAGGCATTAATTTTTGTAATTAAATGATTATAGTAGTAAGAATTTGTTATGGTACGATAATTTTGACTTGATTGATTAATTATAAATATTGAATTTGATAGTGGCAATGTGTTGGGCACTGAATGGATCGACAGATTTTTTGTATTGCGAAAGTTGACTATCGTTTGATATATACTACTTTTAATTAGTCGTTTTAAATTGACCAACCTTTGAAAAATAAACATAACACAAAGAAATTTTATTTTCCATATAAGACAAAAACTGCACAAGAACTCAAAAGATGATACGTTCTAAACAATATTTATGATTCGACCATTTGAGGAAGAAAGGATAAATTTATATAGGCATAGTACCCTTTAATTTAGTTTTATTTTTAGGATATAATTTCATATAACTTTTGGATATTTTTTAACACTGCTATTTTAGGAAAGAAATTATTGCTCTAGATTTTTGAATTAATCATAGTAATATTAATTAACAGAGTACATAATTAAAAAAAATACTATATTTAATTTTAAAATAAATTATAACTTAATATAGTGCTATAAATTTTGCAAAAAAATTAATATTTAATCAATTATAAATTTAATATCTAGTTTTTTCTTTGTTATTTGTATTACTCTCATAACTTATTTATTTTTCCATTAAATTTTTAAAACAAATTATCATGAAGTATAAATCTTCAATAGAGTGTTAAATGGAAAAGTTTATCTAAATAAATGATTTTTTAGGGTTTTTGAATTAATCATAGTAATATTAATTAACACACTACATAATTAAAAAAAAATACTATATTTAATTTTAAAATAATTTTATAACTTAATATAGTACTATAAATTTTTCAAACAAATTAATATTTAATCAATTATAAATTTAATATCTAGTTTTTTCTTTGTTATTTGTATTACTCTCATAACTTATTTCTTTTTCCATTAAATTTTTAAAACAAATTATCATGAAGTATAAATCTTCAATAGAGTGTTAAATGGAAAATTTTATCTAAATAAAATTGATTTTTTTTATAAAATAATTAATCATTTTCCTTATTGAAATGTGAATTAAATACTAAAATAAAATAGCCATATTGATTAAGCATATTTCTTTTGCATTTTCTTTTTATTTTTATGTTATTTTCCTTTTGTATTATTTTTTTGTAAACTTATTTCTTTTTTCATTAAATATTTTAAATAGGTAAATAATTTTTTATTTTAATTTACTTTTAGAGATGAATATTTTTTTATTAAAATTTTCTATAATTAACATGGTGGGTGCTGATTAAGTAAGTTAAAAAATTCAGTTAAAATAGATAAATTCCATTACTTAAGGAAATCATAAAAATGACATAATTATCCCAATTATGTACATACAATTATATAAATTTATCACACCCTTGAAATATAATATTCGAGTTGACTGAAAAATATTACTACTAAATCTAGACATACGCGCACCCTATATAAATTCAGCAGCACCACCCTATTTGTTACATATCAAAATCTAATATTCTCTTTACTTCTTGAACATCTAATCATGCCTAAGTTAGCCGTATTTTCCCAGACATTTTTTCTTGTCTTGAATATTGCAACATTGTTGCAAATATGCATTGCAATGTCATTCAACGTTGTTGATTTCGGGGCAAGGGCCGATGGCAAGACCGACTCATCATCGGCCTTATTAAAGGCGTGGGTGGCTGCCTGCAGCTCGGGCTCTGAATCAACGGTTCTCATTCCACAAGGAACGTTCCTGGTGAATTCGGTATCGTTGTATGGACCATGCAAGAAGAAAATGCAGTTCCAACTATTAGGAAATATTGTTGCTCCTAGTTACGAATCACTGAGCAACCATCAATCATGGATATCATTCAAAAATGTTGATGGGTTGTCATTTATTGGTGGTGGCACTATTGATGCCAACGGGTCAAGTTATTGGTCATGTAAGAAGCAACAAAGGGGTTGCCCCTATGGAGCAAGGGTAAGTTCTAATTTCTAACAATTGAATTAAGCATAAAGATGTGAATTCTCATTATGTAAATCGAAGATACAAATTTAGGTTAAGTGAAATTATACTAAATCACCTATATTTGCACACTATTATCAAATTAACAATGCAATCTCACATATTCTTTGAAACTATTGTAATTGCAGTCATTCTCTCTTCAAGGCTGCAACAATGTACTGGTTAACGGCTTGAAATCGTTCGACAGCGAGGGTGTCCACATTTCTATCAATGGATGCAACATCACCATGCAAAATTTGATATTAATTGCCCCAGATGATAGCCCTAACACCGATGGCATTCACATTGGGAATTCGAACTTCGTTAGTGTCCTCCACAGCAAGATTGGCACTGGAGACGACTGCATATCAATCTGCCCAGGTACTAGGAACATGTGGATGGACCATATTGTGTGCGGCCCCGGGCATGGCATTAGGTACGTTTGATATATTTGCCTAAATTCGACAACATTGTAATCATAATACCAATTTTCTTTAATAAATTTTCGTTAATTGCAGCATTGGAAGCATTGGTGGAGAGCCACGCGAAGAAGGAATCGAAAACATTGAAGTGCAAAATTCAGTGTTTAGAAACACAGGCAACGGTGTTCGGATTAAAACATGGGCGAGACCTAGCAATGCGACCGTTACGAATGTCAAGTTCACTAACTTGGTCATGAACAATGTTACAAACCCTATAATTATCGATCAACAATATTGCCCTCAGAGAAATTGCCCAAAAGGCGTACGTACTTGATATTACTCTCGTATTGTGAAACTGTGGATGAACGAACGAGTACTAATGTTATATAGTTTGCAGAGCTCCGGGGTGAAAATTAGCAACGTCAAAATCAGCAGCGTAATTGGAACTTCAAGAAATCTGCAAGCTCTAGTATTGGATTGTAGTCCTACAAATCCGTGTCAAAATATCAAATTGCAGGATATAAATCTAGTTTATTCAGACAAGATGAAGAAAACGCAACGTGCAACCTCACTCTTTAAACATGCTTATGTTAACTAAGGCTGGTTGACAAGTATAAAGAGCTCGAAGACGTACAAGTGCAGGGGAACTTAACCATAGCGCGAGACAAGCCCAGTCGTCAAGTTGTGCGGCCGCGCTATTATTATATCTAAAGTGTTGTTTAGTTTTACTTTTCTTTACTTAAATATAATGTAATTGAGTCGAGCGCAATTATGAGTTCCGTTTTAGGTTTTCTTTGTCCGTTCTTTCACAGAATGAAGAAAAGAAGATTTCAATTAGATAATTATAAATAGAGTCATTGTAATATTTCTTCACACAAGAAATGCAATATTAGAATTGATATTTCTCCATCTCTTCCAACTAGGGTTTTTGAGAATCCTAGTAACCCCAACTTCCATCATTTTTGTTCTCTTTTGCAAAAGATCAAGATGAAGCTCTACCTCTTCTGATACGATTTCTGTTTGTTATTCCAAGTTGCTAGGAAACTTCGTATACATACATATACGGACTTAATTATCTACTTTTTCGGGGTTCCTACATACTCCAGTTATCTAATATTCTGAATAACAATATTCTCTTAATAAGCCCATTTTGTTCGAGTAATTATACTGCAATTTTAATCCAGATGCTAACCTCCCAACGACCGAGTCCTTCTCAACTTAAATCACTGACTGAGCCTTCGCATGGGCTAACGAGCTAAATACTTCATTCATCTTATGAGATTTAGTAAACGAGCTCCATAAATTTTTATCAACCAAAATTTTTACCCCTTCTGTAACGCCCCGCTTTTTCGAACCCTAATTTTCGGGTTATAAAATTTTTGCATTTAATGCCTTTAGTGCTATGGTATGTGGAATTATTGATGAGTGAATTAATTGCACGATTGCTTTGTGACCTAGTTGCGTTGTGGAATTGAGATTGATTTGAATAGTCAAATATATGACGCGGCGTTGAAAAGTCAAAGATGTGGAAAATATGACGTGACCGTGGAATGGTCAAAGTCGTTGGAAAATGTGAAGTGGAGGTGAAATTCGAATATGTGAATATTTTGATGTGGGTGAAATAATATTGCGGTGAATTATTTTCCTAAGGAATGAGTGAAAATTAAATAGGAACATTATTTATTTATTTGGAAATTTCGACCCATACCAATATTGGAGAAGAAATCATATTTTCTTGGATTTAATTATTTACTTGAGATAATTATCCGAGTTAAATCCAAAGTCCGATTATTCCTAATTTATTTCACAAATTTTCGGCCCCCGTGATTGTGTCAAGGAGATTTTCGAAAATCTCCTATTATTGGGAAAAAGAGATTATTTTATTATATTATTTGATCTCTTGTTTATTCTCTTCCATAAATAAATTCAAATATCCTAGCATATCTTGCCAAATCTAAGAAGATCTTGCCATATCTTCTTTTAAATAATATTTGAAATTAAATCCCTTGTGGGAGGAGCCAAAATCACGCCACTTCCTTTATTATTTGGGAGGATTTATTATTTTTATTCTGCTTCGTGATATTTTATTCTACTCCGTAAAATATCCAAATAAAATCATAGGCTAATAAATAGCCTAGAATTCAAAAATCCCCTTATTTCTCAACCATTTTAATGCCAATCTCTCCCATATCTCTACCAAATCTTTGATTTATTTAATTAAAGATATTATATCCTGCACTCTATAAATAAGAGAGATCCTAACCCTAAAAATCAAAATACACGCCCCCTCTCTCTTGAAGAAAAACGCCTCCCACTCCTTCCACTACTTCTTCAACTTGTTTTCTACTTTATT
Source organism: Salvia hispanica (assembly GCF_029641045.1). Taxonomy (NCBI): domain Eukaryota; kingdom Viridiplantae; phylum Streptophyta; class Magnoliopsida; order Lamiales; family Lamiaceae; genus Salvia; species Salvia hispanica. The sequence continues at coordinate 16,947,664 of NC_142696.1, read as the reverse complement.
CAAGATCTCTTCAATCTTTACCAAGAATTGAAGTTGAAATTCAAGAATCTTTGAAGAGTCAAGATTCTACGTTGTTTCTACCGATTGTTTTTATCAAGAAGAGGTAATTTGATCTATCTTTTCTCATCTAACCGATTAATCGGTGTTTTTGAGTCCACATGCATTTAGATTAAGTGAAGGGGAGATCAATTGATGAATTTGGGATGAATAGGTTTGTGTGTGTGAAACTGTGTGTGTGTGTGTGTGCATGCCTCGGTATGTGTGTTGTGTGTGCGTGTGTTGTGTGAAAAACACTCATGCGTGACACGATTTGATGATAAATCTGGAGTTGTTATGCGAATAAAAGCGATATGATAATCGTATTTTTGTTTTTGAACGGTGATATTAAAACAAATTAGTGGGAAAAGGGAAACGTGGGAACATGCATGATTTTTGAATCAATGTTCGAAACTGATTTGTGAGACGCCTAATTTAAAGATGATAATTCGCGCTCTCAGCGTGATAAACAAGGAGAAGAGATTACTTTCGAGCTAAGCCGACGAGGTGGGCTTTTCTTTTAAAATAAGGACATCGTCCTAAATCTTTACTGATGAGAATGAGATCTGTGTTATCATGCCTTGATTTGTTTTGTCGTGCCTATCCCTTGTGGCTATGCCACTATTGATTTAATCGAATTCGGATCCTCGTAGAGCCGCAAACTCTACTTGGATTAGTGTACACCAATGTTAGACCGGGTGCTGGCGTACGGGTCGGCCGATCTAGTGACCTGGATTGCCGCCGCATTTCTTGTCATGTAGAATGAGGATATGGTAAACGCCGATGTGAAAAATGGTTGCGCGACCGTGATATTTGATAAAGAATATATTTTGGTGCCTCGGGCCTTTCTAAAGATAAAACCCCGATGGACACTTGAAAATGGCATGATAATTACTATTGTTTATAAATCTGCTTTCGGCATAAGTCCACTGAGTATGTTTATAGTACTCAGCCCTGCATGTGTTTTCCCTATGTGCAGGTTGAGCAGTGACGAGCGGTTGGCGGTGTTGAGCGGAATAATTGAATAAAATGATTGTTGTGGTACTTCGTGTGTAGTTGTGTCTTCATACATAGCTTCACCTTCTCTTGGTTGTTTCCGCTGAAAAATATGAAACTTACTATCGTTCATTTGAAGTTTGAACTATTTTATTTCGTTGGAATATTGAGACATGATACAGTTGGGGTTATTTTGACGCCTTGTCATTTTGAGAGCGCTAATTGTGATAGCCCTTTTTCTTTGAATCTCATTGCTAAGGCATTATTTCTTCTCTTATTGATTAGTTGCTCATTAAATACTTAGGGAAAATTCCTTTAAATGAAACCTTAACCTATGATCTTGTTGCATTTAAGTCCACCTAGTTAACGATCGCCGCATTTAATATACCCTAGATGGGCGGGTCGTTACAGCCCCTTCCGTCACAAAAAAATTATCTCATCACAAAAAATAGTCTCATCCAAAAATAGAAAGTTTTTCTCTCATACTTTATGCACTTTCTCTTTCTATCTCATACTTTACCTATTTTTTCTCATTTTTTTCTCTTACTTTACCATTTTGTCATTGAAATCGTATCGTCCACCTATGTGACTATTTTTGGTGGTTAGACAGAGTAATAAGTAAATGTCAGGAAATCATTTCTCTATTCATTTTTGTAAAACAATAAATAGTATTCTCTCCGGCCCATTACATGTGAAACATTTATTTTGGGCACAAGGTTTTAGGAGTGTAAATAGAGAAAAAAAATAGGAGAAATGATAAAGTAAGAGGTAGATAAAGTGTTACTCTTTGCCTTATAAAAAATGTCTCACTTATAATGAGATGGACTAAAAAGAAACACTTATAATATAAGAGAGGTAGTACTCCCTTTGTGCTATGGTAGTTAAGACATTTTGCTTAAACATGAGATTTTAAGATATTGAGATTTGATGCCATGACCACGCACACACATACGGATGTTAAGGTTGATTTAAAAATCAGGTGCCCAGTTATAACATTCACACAATCAAAGTTAAAAATTAGCTAATTTTAAAAAAATATTTTATTATTGGCAGAATATGTATCAAAATAGTCTATAAAGAGTTATTAATTAAGGAACTTAGTACTTTGCGATTTGCGCACATTTTTTTATATGAACTGAAGATGCATCGAATTTAAACAGGATTAATACGTTGACAAATTTTGGTGGTAATAGATTGGCATCTCCTATGAGGCTATGATTCTTTTTATTTAATATACGTGTCACGTAAGAATAATATGCACGAAAAGAATTGCAACAAAGCAGAAGATTATTGTTATTATGTTATGTTCCATTTTCATGCTTAAATAATTTATGTTCCAAAGGTGATAATGTGTCTATATGGCCTAGTCACCAGAATCATTCCATATTTTCGAAATTCGTAATTATTCATAGCGAGCTTGACTATACATATCTTAATTACACACACAATATTACAAAAAGCAGGTGGAAATATCTTCAATTATTTGAATTAATTTCATAAAAGTAATATCTAATTTAGAATTGCCAACTAACAGGTGGTTGATCTGTTTAAAATTAAAGATCTTAATTAAGCATGTTCCTAGCTATTAATTATCCTACGCGGTTCTGCTACTCACGTCACTCAGTCTGTTGAATTCAACCTCAAATTCTTCTATCCAATTATCATTAGTCAAGAGTTTAATTATTATGTAGAAAAATAATCTTATCAAACTCTAAATCTAGGAAAAGAGAAAAATTACGACTTGAGAAATTCAAAATCCTCTAATGTCATGTAATGGGAATTTTGATCTCCACCTATATATAGTGGATAAAAAATCCTCTCCTATCCAAAAATAAATTTATGCCATTAATTAATTATATATATTCTTGGTGCATATTTAACACTCTATTCGTCCTATACGAATATGGACTCATTCTCTTTTAATCTGTCTAACATAGAGATGTTTACGGTTCCGAAACCTGCGGTTCCGATTTTGGAAATTGCCGAACCAGAACCGAACCACAAGGGTGTTTAGTGGTTACGGTTCTAGTTCCAAAACCGTCGATTTCGGTTTCGAACCGATGATTTTTCGGTGGTTTTTTACGATTCTGAACCGCCGGGTTCCGGGGGTTTTTGCAATTCCGTCTCGGTTTCACGGTTTTCCAGTTGTTTTTCGCAGTTCCGACATGGTTGTGGTTTCGGAATTTTGGAACCTGAACCGGCCCACAGTTCCAAAAGTGACGGTTTCGGTTCCATTTGAATCTCACGGTTACGATATTGCTGCTAACCATCCGAATCATAAACCTTGGGTATCTCTAGCCCGATAAGAATATGCACTTTCTAAATTTAAAAATTCTTTTCTTTCTACTGAGATGAGACTCATTCTCTACTAACAAATATTACTATTTTAATTACGTTTTCTTTCTACTTCTCTCTTACTTTATCAACTGCGTTTTAAAATTCGTGTCCAACCAAAAATGCATATTATTGTGGGACGAATGGAGTAGTATACGGACTATTATTTTGTGATTTTATTCTTCTTCAATTTTCAAATAGTAGCATTCCATATTAATGAGTACTCGCTCCGGCCACCAATAAGTGTTTCATTTTGTCATTTTCGTTCGTTTACCAATACAAGTCTCATTTACTTTTTATCATTTTTGGTAATAGACCTCACCTTCCACTAACTTTATCCTACTCACATTTCATTATAAAATTAATAGTAGTATACAAAAATATGATCCACCTTCCATTAACCTTTTCTGACCCATTTTATATTACATTTCTAAAATTTCATGCCCGATCGAAGATCTCGTAATACTGGACGGATGGAGTGTATTTGCTAGGACCCAAAGAGATTCAGATATGTCTATACAGTTTATAAGGAATATTAATCTGTCATTATCATGATTAAGTTATTAATTTATCATCTGAATTCAGATTACATAATTCGACCTCCCTTTTAATTTAATACATTTCCTTTGTACAAGATATTCTATAGCCATTATTTAATTACTATAAATCCACACATGATTAACTTCATATATTGCAGTTTAATTTAGAGATAACTGTGTAGATTTACAATAAAAAAGATAATCGTTTCCTAAGTATTCAAGATTCAGTTTGAAAATTTTAATCTTTCTTAAATCATTGACAATATAATATATTAATTTATTTTATATTAATAAATATTCATAAGATAATTTCAAATGTAAAATATCTAAAAAGACCCATTATGAACGTAGAATTTATGTGCATACGTATATACAATGCTCATGAGATAAACACGAGAATTAAGACAACCACAGTTGACCCATATCATAATTTGATGTTTGTATATATATTCAACCCTGTCATATATTACCATCATAGTTTTAATTTCACATTTTAGTTTGTTTTGTATATGTTGTCCCCTACGTGTCGAAAAATTGCGCAATTTTTGGTTAAATATATACTCTATAAACGAAGCACTCGAAAACCTAGTGAATGTCCATGGTGTTGGCATTTGATTGCTCGAAATCTTTTGCGAAGTGACACATCTTCCATACATACAATAGTTTTTTTTTTTTTTTTGGTTTGGGAATTAATTTGTATTTGACGAATAGTATTTTCAACCTTGATTTGACGAATCATATATTTAATTTTAGCGGATTAACTTTTGTTTAACAAGCACTATACAAGGATATATTAAGTAGCAATATAAATTGGTAGATAATTAAGGAGTACTGCATGTTAATAAGTTTAATTAGTTGTAATTTCAAGATTATAATATTTAATAAACCATTCTATTTGATGCTTTTAATAAACCTAAAAAAGCACAAAAAATAGCGTGGACCTACTTGGGTCGAAAAACTACTAATTAGCAGGGGTGCGTTATATTGCTAACTATTTAAGTTGCTGACTCTGTTAACTAATCAATACAGTGTATTAAAAATGTTAACACGGTGACGTCAAAATGTCAACACATATAATATCAACACATTATATTGAAATTCAATAAAATTATGTGTTGACATTTTAATGTCATCGTGTTCACATTTTTAATACACTGCATTGATAAGTTAGCAAGTTAGCAACTTAAGAAAGTTAGCAATTGATCACACCCCAATTAATTAAAATAATGATTAATTATTATCGTAGTTAAACATTTGTATATTATATAGATAATCTGATCCGTAGACCGCAAGGACAGTTTATTGGCAGTGTTTTAAAAACCGGTTTGGACCGGCCGGTTCGGCCGCGAACCGGTGACCTTTCAGGTCCGATTCGCCATATAAAACCGGTGGAGGGTTGAGCCGTTTTGGACTAGGTGAACCGGCCGATTGGACCGGAAACTGGTTAGACCGGTTTTTTCAATTGTGAGGCGCTTTTTTAAAAAAATTGATCTCCAAGGGATTCGAACCCTTTACCTCAGGGCTGCAAATCCATCCCTTTTACCACTGTACCACTCCACTTGTTATGACAAAATAATAACCTTAATTTTACTTAATAAGTAAACTTCCATTTATCTAATATTGAATTATATTATTTAAGTAATCTCATTAGTAATACTATTCTTTATTAGTATTTTTTAAAACCAACTAACTTATTCTACTATTCTATGTATAAATTATTTATTAAACTTAATACTACTAATATTTTATCATTCACTAAATCTTAATATTGACGTGTATATATATATAGAGGTGCGTTAAAATGACAACACTCTTAAAATGACACTGTGACATCACGCTAGACTGCAATATTATATATGCTACACTACAATAGTATAAGCGCTAGACAATAATCTACAACAATCTATAGATTGCAGTCTATCGTATTGGATATTGCAGTCTAGCGTATTGGATATTGCAGGCCGTGTCACCTTGCAGTCAAGAGTATTGGATATTGCAGTCAAGAGTATTGGATGTTGCAGTCCGCGTAAATTTAACCTTGCGAATTTTTTATGATTGCCATATGGCAGCTGATTATTCGTCCACGTGTACAAATGATTGGCTATAAATGGTGGTAAGATGTGTTAAAATAACAACCCATCTTAAAATAACACCATACCACCATTCCTAGCCAATCATTTGTACATGTGGACGAATAATCAGCTGCCACGTGGCAATCATAAAAAATTCGCAAGGGTAAATTTACGCGACTGCAACATCCAATACTCTAGACTGCAATATCCAATACTCTTGACTGCAAGGTGATGCGGCCTGCAATATCCAATACGCTAGACTGCAATATCCAATACGCTAGACTGCAATATCCAATACGATAGACTGCAATCTAAAGATTGTTGTAGATTGTTGTCTAGCGTTTATACTATTGTAGTCTAGCATATATAATATTGCAGTCTAGCGTGGTGTCACAGTGTCATTTTAAGAGTGTTGTCATTTTAACGCACCCCTATATATATATATATATATAGGGATGTACTAGTATAACAACTAATTTTAAAGTTACAACGTACATCCAATCTGGTGCTGCCATGTGGCACAAAAAATGCAATACTGTAAACACTAAAATGCAATATATATTTGTAGAAGTTATAAATGAAAGATTGCATTTTTGTTATATGCAGATTGCATTTTTTATTGTTGAGTTTTGCATTTTCACATAAATTGCATTTTATATAAAGACGGGTTGCATTGATATATGTGAAAAATGCAAAACTTAACAATATAAAATGCAATTTATGTGAAAATGCAAAACTCAACACTATAAAATGCAATTTACCTACAACTAAAATGCAATCTGCGGAAATGCATATACAACTAGGTTGCATTTTTGTGTTTAAAATATTGCATGTTTTGTGCCACATGGCAGCACCAGATTGGATGTACGTTGTAACTCTAAATAAGGGGGCGCCCTAGTGCTCCCCTATAATTATATACTATAAGTTTCAATATTTTAAATATATATTAATAACTTATTAAAACTTCATTATGCTTATTATCATCTAAGTTTAATACTAACATTTTGTAAATCACTAAATTTTAATGTTATAAATATAAATTTTGATTAAAATTCAACCATATCTTGTTATAAATTTGTATATATTTATATAATATATATTTAATTATATATAATACACTAAAACGGTCGGACCAGTGGTTGAACCGATCCGACCAGTTGAACCGTGAACTAGTAGCTTCGTCGGTTCGCTTATCGATCCGGTTTTTAAAACATTGGTTATTGAGAATTAATTATTTAATTTTCTTTAAGGAAGAGATGAAATAGAATTCAATTCCTATTAATATCTTAGTGAAACACTGAATAATTTTTTTTTTAGCTTATGTCTACTTTTCATGATAAAATACCAATTGAAATAAAGAATTTCATTAAACAACAAAGGATTTAATAATTCATCTTAGGGTTTAGGGTTGGTATTTGTCCAATTTATCTCTATCAACTTGGATGCCGTGAAGGGATCTTGGAAAGTTTTAATATAAGTAGAAGGAATTTGCAAATATTTCAGATGTAGAGCTTTAAATCCAATAACATTTACAACAATGTGTTGTTATTACTTCAACAAGTCTATGCGGGAGATATTCAACATTCAATATTCGTACAACAATGTCATAATGAAAACTGGAATAGATATAAGTTCACGGTATCTGCCCCAGTCCCATGTCACACAGTGCCACGACACCTGATACTGGACATGAGGTGGCGGTGGAGGCGCTAATATAGGCTTCATAGTCTGTCACTTTTGCACCCAGTGACAAACTTTAATCCACTATTTTCTCACTCAATGGTAATAGATTTAAAAAAAATGAATATAACATAATCATCTACTACTCAAAAATAAATCGATTCTATACCATTTAATTTCACAAAATTAAAACTTTGTCTCATGTACAACGCGGTCAAATAGCTTCACCGGACATGATTCCAACACTAGGAAGCTTCCATATACTTTTAATTACTCATTAATCAAATTTATTCTTTCTTATTAAATGATTAAATTATTTCTTTATTGTTTTCTGAAAGTTATTAGTAGTATTTAATAGTATCCGATATTTAATCCAAATTTACATAGTGTAAATTTTCCTAAGTAGTATGAAATAGCTAAGAGAAAATCCTAAAAAGGATATTCACAATGGAATTTATTTAGCATGTGCAGTAACAATATCATGCTGGATAATTTCTAAATATTTAGTATAGATCGATAGCTATTGTAGAAATATCCTGACCCCTCCATCTTCAAATCATTTAGACATCATTTCAACATCTTTGGCTTCCTCAAGGCTCAAATTCTTCTCCACATCCTTGTTGGGATCGACCTCGAGATTTAGTGTATCATCCTTCTTAGCATTTTTGTAGACGAAGTACAAGATCATTTGAGCAATCCCGAACAAAAATCCCAAAATATTTGGAAACTGAATCGAAGATTAGAATTATTAAAAAATACTAAGGTAGAGATATAATGAATATGTTGTTAAATTTATCCAACCCTAGATACTTACTGCAATATAGTAGTCATTTATGAAGAATCCATAGAAAAACCACATTGTAGCACAAAGGGTTAGGAACAAGGACAAAGTGAATGGCATATACTCTACACTTTTGGTCTTGATCACGCGCCGCTGCCCAATTGAACACGAAGATACAACATATATAAATTCTCATATCAAGTAAAAATGATAGTAGAATTTTTTTTAAAATAATTAAGAACTAAAATAAGTTACCATGATGCTGAAAGGGGCAGCAAATACAGCTAGGTTTATAATACAACATATCCATCCCACCAAAGAAACCCTATTGGCACCATGGAAAGCTAGTAAAGAAACCGTCATCACCAACCCTAAGCCGCCAACGTTGAATATGAGAATGAAACCCATCGTGAACAACTGAGACGGGTGAAATGAGTAATCGTCATGAACTCGGTACGAGAATAATGTTCTTGCAACTAGAAATTAAGAAACAATTGGTTAAGGTATGTACACTACGTACCTTGGACTTCTTAGGTGCATATACTACGTATATCAATAGGTAAACGGTCTCGATGAAGCATCCAATGCCATTTATAGTAATGATCATATAGGCACCGGTTTTAAGGAAAGCATAGTATAACAACAAGGAAGCACTGAAAAATGCAACTGAATATGGTAATGCTTGAAACCCTTCAGATGATTTCCTCTTCCAAATTGTGTAGAAAGTTGGCCTGTGCATATGTGTGTATTCTAATATTAACAAACTAATTAACATACAAATATTTGTATTTATTAACATTGAAAAAGATAGGAATTTAGGTTCTTACATAGGTGCCAAGAATACTAAGAATGATATAATGTTCCCTGCAAATTTTTGCAAGAAAAATAATGATCAATGTAGTTAACTAAATCATCTAATTGCTACAAAGTAGGAAAGCTTATTATTAGTATTACCTAGAAGGCCAAATATGAAAGCCAAGTGTTCCACACTAAATAGAGCCATTCTTCTCTAATCTTTGTTTCCAAATATTTTTGGTGAAGCTCTTTGAATACTTGGAACAAATATTACAATGAAAATTGAAATTTAATGTGGGAATTGATGTCTTATTTATAGCAGAGAACTAGGTAGTTTCGTGTAGTGGAAAATGTGTATGAGTAGTCACAAAGTCATAGAGATGAAGTCTATCATGTATATGAAATGATGGTACTTGCTAACCCTAGTTAATAGTAGTATCAAATAAATATTACCGAAATTTATCTAACTGATTTTCACTTTTTTCGTATGTCAACGAGCCAAAGACCCAATTGACAAAATCTCTCTCACACTATTTTGTCTTATTATACATTGGTTGATTAAATTTTTTTGGTACGATTATATTAACTAATCTGAAAGAAATGAACACTATTGTCAATCTTCTAGTATATTTTAGACATGATGTGCAACTTATATGGAGTATGTGTTCTGTATAATCGAAAATTTCCTATATTTTACATTGAAAATCTATTTATAAATATGAGTTAATTTAAAATAAATTACATGCTAATTATTTCATAATAGTTTATAAAATTATTAAAATTTTAAATTAAATACCAACAAAGTTAAGAAAAATGTATTATTTTTGTAACATCCAAAAAACGGACTTAGAAGAAATGTACTATTCTGATGAAAGAAATAAAGTTTAATGATTTATTTTATTACCATCAATGATATAACTCTTTAACTAAATTTTCATGGAATTTAAAAAAATTGAATTAGATTAAACAATTTGAATTATTGTGATTAGGGAGTAGGGATGAGAATGACCATGTGTCGGTTTATTTTGTTTAGTCTTGGAAAGATTTTAGTAGTCCTCAACTCCATGAAGTGGGTGGAATTCTCTAGAAATTAATTTAACCATCTTATAATTAGTTAAACAAATAGAGAAAAATAGAAGAGAGAAAGAAAAGGGATGAGTCGAGTGTTAGGGTTGGTACACTATAAAGCATGTTTCGAGCAAGTTTCGTGCAAATAGAATCTTGCTTCTATACGTAAAACTTTACAATCCATTTTTAACCTGATTCAATATTATTTGAGCAAGTCTCGCACGAATAGAATCGCTATTATTATTACATTGTGTTTGCTTTTGCATTTATAAGATGTTTTACAAACATTTAAATGCATAAGAAGTAAACAAAGCCTAAGTCTTTTTCTTAGTAGACCGGTTGTGGGTGACGTCCACTTTAAGGTAACACGGTTAGTTCTATGCAATGCTTTGCAAAAGAGAAAGAAGAATTTCACAACCTAGATAGGCTTTGGATAACTATCGTGAAAGGTTGCAATGTCAGTCCGATTATTTCTAAGCCTTACTGAAATAAGATGACATTGGTGTGGTATAGCACTGAACGGATCAGCAAGACGTGTCTTTATGCTATCTACTGAAAGACTAGGTCTTGATAAAATACTATTTCTTAATCTACATATGTTAGTATTGAGCATACGGTATTGATTATGCACTACTTTGACTTATCAAATTGTGCGGGTTTTTCGCAACCCAATAATCCTAATATATTGGGTAGTGGTGATTAATATCTAGCGGTGCTAGGATTGCTATTATGTTGAAACTTGCGCGAGGTGAGTCTCGTTTGATAATGTTCTCAAGAGGAGCTCGAACAAGGTTTTATTATTCAAAAAACTGGCCAGTTGGAGTTTTATCGCTCTATGAATAATAAATAAGTGTTCTTGCTAAGTCCACTCTTGGAATTAATAAGATTTTAATTAATTAAGTCCATAGCAGACATTAATTAATTAATGAACATTTATATCTTAAGCGCGGGAAATAAATAATAAATAAAGTGGAAACCCGGATTACTTGTAATTTCGAATTTGGATGGGGAGAGTTCAATATTACTTCTGTAGTGGCTACTCGTAATATTCCAATTAAAGCTTGTATTAAATTGTGGGTTCAATTTAATTAGTAAAAAGCAAATTGGGGGAGCCCATATCCAAAACCTTCCATAGATCCCTGTCTGGGCCCAAATAAGAACTTAATATAAATAGGAGAATAAATGAGACATAAATCACTTTTCTACATGAAATTTTCGTCCCTCTCATTATTGAAGGAGACGGTTTTTTCTTTTATTTCTCCTCTGTGAGGAATTTTCTGTCTTTTTTATTCGAGTCCTAGTATTTTGATAAGATCAGCCCACCCTGATATCGAGATACAGTTTGGGAACCAGAGAGAAGATCTGTGGTCTAGTATTGAAGATCATCACGTGGAGAAGGTGCGAGCAATCGACGATTCTTTGGAGAATCAAAATCGGTAACCCTAAACCGTAGAAATCACGTTTAGGATTTATATTTTTCTAAGCATGAATTATTTGCGTTCTAACATGCAATTATCTGTTTAACATGTAAATTGATTAATCGGTTAATCGGTCAAACAGATCTATATCTGATTTATTTGTTTTGTACAAGTCTTCCGCTGTGCAAGGGGCACCAAACCCCATCATCGAGAATTCACTAGAGGAAGCTAAGAGTATTCTTTTTAAAAAAAAGTACTCATCTTGGGAAGGGGAGGAGGAATGAGTTGAACCCCTCATCTTTCTCCTTACTCTCTCTCTCGGTCTCCCTCTCTCAAAAAAAAAGAAGAAAATTTGCATATAATCCATAGGACATATTTCAAGGAGAATTCGCTATAAGAATTGTGTGTTTGGGAGCAATCGAGATTTTCTATGAGTTCGTGTAACTGAGGTAATTTTCATCTCTAATGTTTATTTTATGTAGTATGGACATATATGAATTTTTGAGTTTATGAATTATGGAGGCTAGGATCAAAGAATTATAAGAACATTATGCAATGTCAATTACTTCTTGAAAAATAGATATATATATATGTGTGAGACTTAATGGACCATATCTGAATAATGGTGTCTTGGGCTTGGATGTGTTCAGCCCAATGACTTATTAATTTCTGGGCCCAAAGACTTGAGGCCCGGTTGGTCGATGCCTTACACTCGAGAGTGGCTGGATTGCTGCCACGTTGCAACTCCACGCGGATCGCCCCTCCTAGCCGTTGGATATTGAGTGTGTTTGTTTTGTGAGTAATATCTGATGAGTCTCTTCGACTCTCTCATTCAATTATTCGAGACTACACTCTCTCTCTCCCTTCAACTCTCTCTCTCTCTGGCGATTTTCTAGGGTTTCCTTTCTTCGTCCAAGATCTTCTCTTCGAGTGTTTCTCTGAGTCTTTCAGAGTGTTTCAACCGGTGAAATCACTAGCAGAGGTTACCTCTTCGGTGGCCTTGCGAAGTCCAACGCTAGATCTAACTTGTTTGTTGGATCTGCTAAGTTGGAGGCGATTTCATTGGGTTCTTGTGAGGATCTGTGAGTTCGTGAGTATTAGAGAGGTTCTCTTGGTGTAGAGGGGGTTGTGCGTGTTGAGACGGCAACGTTGGTAGCATCAGTGAGGTCTTGGTAGATCTCTGATTCAGACGGTTTCACTACGCTCCTTTGGATGAATCAGTGTGATTGAGGAGGTCCTTGGCAGAGCATAGTCACATTGTGACCTGAGCCATATCCGCATATCTCTGATTTCTTGTCTCTTTTCTGATTTGATCTAGACTCCTTGAGTCTTGCGTTTGTTAACTGATCTATCTACTTGAGCGTGCAGGTACTAATTGGGCAAGAACGTGGATTCAAGATTGGTTGAAATCTTGGAAGTGTTAGGGCCTCAATTAGGGTTTGATACCTGTAATTGTTAGATATCTCAGTGGGTTAGATTACTTGTAATCTTGTATCACCATTTGTACTTGGCTTGTAATTTCTGAGATTAGCCATCTCAGAAAGAGGTCCCGGTAATTAGCGAATCCCGAGTGATCTGATCCCTACAGTGGTATCAGAGCCACGGGGGGATCACTTGGGCGCGCCGGGTCGCAAATTTAAAGGAGGTGGGCTCGTCAGAGTAAGGCTCAGCCTCCGGTACAGGCTCTGAGGTAAGACGGATTCTCCTTAATGAAGGGTTTCCGCTCTGGTAAATTGGCTTGATCTCAAAAACTTTTACAGCTTTCTAGTTTTAGGGGTGGGCAGTTGTTGCTGGTAGTTGCCACTGGCCGTGGCTTAGGCTCTCTGTTCTCCTACTTGTTTTGCATGTTCTAGTTGCTCTTTACAGCTTTCTTGCTTCCGTCGCTATTTTTCTTTGAGTGTCTCTTTAATCTCAAAGTGTGTATCTCAGAGCTTGACTCTGTGTCGTTGAGTAAATTGCCTATCCACCCTGTGCCTTAACCGCCTTGAGTGACCCCCTGCGCCCCCATACATTGGGTGATTGTGAACTGGGAAATCCTCTTGCCGGGGTACACGTGACAGATAGGGAGGAACTCCTTCTGGACTTGAATCTTGAGTCCGAGATCACTTTGAGGTGACTCCTGTGCGTGTGCGCCTTTGCTGTATAAGTGCTTCTGTGTTTCTTGCATGAGAAACCCCTGCATATCTGTTCTAAGTGGTCTACTTGACTGTTGTGTGTTTAAGACCACTCTCTGTGAAAGCAGGGTTGCTTGCTGTGCTCTCTAGGTTACTGGTACTTTTGTGTGTGTTAAAATCTTTCTCAAAATGTCCCAGCCAGTTGGCATTGTTCCTTTTAATGGGAAAAATGATTTTGTGATTTGGAAACAGAAAATGAAGTGTGTTTTAATTCAGCAAAAAGTTTTCAAATCTGTTGAGGGCTCTGTCCCTGACACTGAATCTGCTGATAAGATTGCAGAAATGAATGAATTAGCTAGGTCTATTATCATACTCAACCTCTCTGACTCTGTGATTAGAAAGGTTGGTACCATTGAGTCTGCCTCTGAGCTGTGGGAAAAACTAGATACTCTGTATACTGAAACCTCAATGTCATCAAGAATGTATTTGCTGGAAAAACTCTTTAAGTTCAAACTTGATCTTTCAAAGGACATTGCGGATAATATTGACATTTTTCAAAAACTTGTTCAAGACATTAAAAGGTCTGGTGACAAAACCATTGATGAGTATACTAGCATTGCCCTAATGAATGCTATCCCTGATTCTTACAATGATGTTAAAGCTGCCATTAAGTATGGTAGGGATTCTGCCCCCCTTGATTTAATCATTAGTTCTTTAAAATCCAAAGAAATTGAGCTTAAGGAAAATCAAGCTTTTAAAACTGCTCAGTCAAAGGCTTTAAATGTTAGGGGCAGATCTAAAAATAGAGGGGGTAATAAGGACAGTAACTCTAATGGGAATGGTAAAAAGAAGGGCAATAGTAGGTCCAGGTCTAAGAGCAGGAATCCTAAGGCTAATAGAAAATGTTTTAACTGTGGTGAGGTTGGTCACTATAAAAAGGAGTGCCCTAATCCTAAAAAGCAGAAAAATAATAATAATCAACTGGATTCCATGGCTAACCTGGCTAAGGATAGTGATTCTGAAGGTGTTGCTTCATGACTCATGATATTCTTTCTGTTAACTCTACTCTTGGCTGTTCTTTTTCCATTAATGACTGGCTAATTGATTCTGGATGCACCTATCATATCTCTCCTTTCAAAAATGTGTTTTATGATTTCAAACCTATGGTAAATACCTTTGTTTCTATGGCAAATGACAAAAAGTGTCAGATTCTTGGCATTGGTACAGTGTGTTTGAAATTCAGTAATGGTTATGTGCTTAATTTGAAGAATGTGAGATATGTGCCTGATTTGTGTTACAACCTGCTCTCCTGTACATGTTTAGAACAAGAAGGTTTTGAGGGTAAGTGGGGGCAGGGTGTTATGAAAATCTGTAAGGGTGCTATGTGTTTGTTTAAAGCTGAGAAGAAGTGTAATCTCTATGTGTGTTCTGCTCAATCTGTGGCCTGTGTGAGTAATCTTGCTAATGTGGTTAGGGTTGATAAGGCCATGTTGTGGCATAATAGACTTGGTCATATGAGTGAAAAGGGTCTTAATATTTTGAAGAAAAATGAGTTGTTATCTGAAAATGATTTTCAAAATAGTCTCCCCTTTTGTGACACCTTGTGTGTTGGGCAAACAACACAGAGTTACCTTCCCCACTCCTATGACTGACAATGTCAGTCAGAGTGTTATTGAGTATCTCCACATGGATGTGTGGGGACCAGCCTCTGTTTCTTCTCATTCAGGGTCTGTGTATTTTCTGTCCATAATTGATGATTTCTCCAAGAAAGTTTGGTGTTTTTTAATGAAAAATAAGTCTGAAGTCTTTGAAAAATTTTTGACTTGGAAAAATCTTGTTGAAAATCAAACTGGAAAAACCATTAAAGTCATTAGGACAGATAATGGCCTTGAATTTTGTAATTCCCAAATGGATGCTTTGTGCTCCAAGTTTGGAATTAAAAGACACAAGACCACTCCTTATACCACTCAGCAAAATGGAGTTGCTGAAAGGATGAACAGAACTCTTTTGGAAAAAGTTAGGTGTCTTTTGTCTAAAAGTGGTCTTTCTAAAAAATTTTGGGGTGAAGCCCTTCTGACTTCAGCATACCTGGTGAATAGGTCTCCCTCAGTCCCTTTAAAGGGTAAATGTCCTGAGTCTATATTCACTGGGAGGAAAATCTCTTTATCCCATTTAAAAGTTTTTGGATGTAGTGCTTTCATTCACTCTAAAACTGATAAGCTGGATCCCAGATCCAAGAAAGGGGTATTTCTTGGATATCCAGAAGGGGTTAAGGGTTATAGGATTTGGAATAGAAGTGAACCAGGTTTTAGGGTCATAATAAGTAGGGATGTGGTCTCTAATGAGGAAGAATTCCCCTGTCTTAAGTATGACCCTGATACCTCTCCCATAAGTGCTGACAATGAGCCTCTTAGTGAGGTGGAGTCCACTGACACTCTCACTGAGGTGGAGCCATCTAATGATGCTCCAAGTGAGGTGGAGCACTTTTGGAATACAAACCCTATAGCCCCTGACCCTGAACCAGAACCTGAGCTTGAGCCTCAGCTTGAGCCTGAACCCCAAAATGTGACTCTTCATGATGACCAAGTTGTTGAGCCTGAACATGTTCCTAACCCTGGTCCAGATTTGAAGGATTACCTCCTGTCTAGAGATAGAGTCAGAAGGAATCCTAATCCCCCTGTTAGGTATTTAGGCCTTGTTAACTTGGTTAATCTTGCTTTTAATGTTTTTGAGTCTGATGGAAATGAGCCCCAATCTTATAAGCAGGCTCAGAAGTCCAAATTTTGGGACATGTGGTTCAAAGCTATGACAGAAGAAATCCACTCTTTGTATGTTAATAAAACCTGGATTCTTGTGCCTCTGCCCCCTGGTGCCTCTGTGGTTGACTGCAGGTTGTTGTTTAAGCTGAAAGATGAGATTGAGGGGTTGAGGTACAAGGCTAGGTTGGTTGCAAAGGGTTTTACACAGCAAGAGGGGGTAGACTATACAAAAATTTTTGCTCCTGTGGTTAAGTTTACTACTGTGAAAGTGATGCTTGCCTTATGTGCTCATTTTAATTGGGAATTAAAGCAAATGGATGTCAAAACTGCTTTTCTTCATGGTGACTTGGATAAACCCATTTACATGAAACAACCAGAGGGTTTTGTGGATCCAAACTTTCCCAATCATGTGTGTTTACTTAAGAAAGCTTTGTATGGTCTTAAACAATCTCCAAGGCAGTGGAATATTAAGTTCAATACTTGCATGCAGAAGTTAGGCTTTGTTAGGAGCTCCTTTGATGCTTGTTTGTATGTGAAAGATCTTGATAAAGTGCCTGTGTTCTTGCTGCTGTATGTGGATGATATGCTTATTATGGGTCCTTGCATGAAGTCTGTTAAACATGTGCAATCTGCTCTCTGTGATAATTTTGACATGAAAGACCTTGGTTATGCCAAAAAGATTTTGGGGATCAATATCCTAAGGGATAGGAAGTCCTCATCTCTGATTCTTCATCAGGAACCTTATGTGCAAAAAATTCTTGAAAAGTTTAATATGCTTGGTGCTAAAACTGCTTCTGTTCCTCTAGCTGCTCATTTCTTGCTAAGTAAGGACTTGTGTCCTAAGTCTGAGTCTGATGTGAAAGCTATGAAGAAGGTCCCTTATTCTAATGCCATAGGTTCTGTTATGTATCTCATGGTTAGTACTAGGCCTGATATTGCCTATGCTGTCTCTTGCTTAAGTAGATACATGTCTAATCCTGGACCTGTGCATTGGGAGGCTCTTAAATGGTTGCTTAGGTATCTGAAACATACTTCCAAGTATGGTCTGTGTTTTTCTAAGTGTGATGATGGTGTTGAGGTATGTGGTTTTGTTGATTCTAACTATGCTAATGACAAGGACAAGAGAAAGTCCACTACTTCTTATGTGTTTACTGTGTGTTGGTCTTGTATTAGTTGGAAATCACAATTGCAGCACATAGTTGCCCTCTCCACTACTGAGTCAGAATATATAGCCATCACAGAGGCTATGAAGGAGGCTATTTGGTTAAAGGGAGTTCTCTCTGAACTCAAATTCTTGCATAATACTCCTGCTGTTTATTCTGATAGTCAGTCTGCTATTCAATTGTGCAAAAATCCTGTTTTTCATGATAGAACTAAACATATAGATGTTAGGTTCCATTTCATTAGAGATGTTGTTGAAAAATGTGAGGTTTTGTTGCATAAAGTGCATACTGATAAAAACCCTGCAGACATGGGCACTAAGTGCTTACCTGTGGAGAAATTGCTTTCTTGCATTAAAAGGCTGCATTTTGATTGTGGTTAGTATGTGCATCTGCATGTCCCGGGGGAAAGACCTTGATGATCCAATTAAGCCTTGGCTTATTTGAGATCACAAGGCAACTAAAAGTCCTCTAAGACTAATTGGCTTGCCATCTGGTGTCTTGTGAGGCAACCTGGTTTGCTCCTTGACTAATGAGTTGTTTCTAACTCTTTGGTGTCAGGAATGAACCTTGTAGGCTGTGATGAAGCAATGTGAAGGACCAATAAAGAGGTCCCGGTAATTATCGAATCCCGAGTGATCTGATCCCTACAATATGTGATCGAACGAGGTTGTATAGTGGAGTATATTTTAGGAGTTATATATTTTAACAAAAATTACATAAGAAAGAAAGATTAGGGATTATATAATGATAGTGGATCTATAAGTATGGGTTAATTCTCACATATTTTAGATAAATATAGGTCACATGATATAAAGATACCTAATGAAGAAGAATGAAATTTGTATGAACTCTAATTAATTAAAGCCAAACTATTTTGAGATTCACATGAGCTATGGATTTTTATGAAAATGTTGAGAACTTATGAGAGTGTCTAAATTATATTTATACAGAAATGATGAGATTAACGCCTAAAGCAAATGATTATACGAAATGGATCAATCAAGAACATAAGATTAGCTTGATGTTAAAACATAGGTATTAATTAGTGTTGCAGCATAATAAAAAGGGAAATTAAGTTTATTTAGCTAATGAATTAATTTATTTGCGGTTCTTGGAAAAATGGAAATAGCTCCCGGGTTTGATTGGTCACGTGTTGTGTTCTATAGAATTTACTTAGTGAGAAAAAGTGAAATTGGAAATTTAATTAGAATATTAAAGTTGAAAGGAAAAATTAAATTAATATAGCTGATGGTTTTATGTATATGTTGATCCTAAAAGTATAATGTTGAATAAGAATAGGTGTTCATGGAAACTACTGGGATTTTTAAATAAAGTAAGATTAGCAGTTATTAAATATTAATTGCAAAAATATTTAATTCTAGTGAATGATCTGATTCTCTATCTGCACCCTCATGGGTGATCTGATTCTCTGTCTGCACCTTGAGCGGTGATTTGATTCTATGTCTGCACCCTAAATGGGTGGTCTGGTCCGCGTACCCTAGTCTTTCACTAAACACTTAATGCTAATGATTTAAATATGTGGATTTGAATTCAGAAAATGAAAATTTTTAATTGTCATACTTGATACTGGAACTGTGACATCACCTACTCAGCAGACGGACGATCGGCTGGGAGGTGTTACAATTTTAATTAAATATTACACTTCTTTTGCTCCATTATATGTGATACATTTCTTTTGGACATAAAATTTTAAATTGCAATGTTTAATAGTCAAGGATCAAGGAATAATCAAAACTGAAGATGGAACAACTTTTAAGGACTTTGAGATCACAGTATACTGACTACTGAGCAAGGAGCAAAAAGAAGCCATTTGCTTGTGAAACTGAATGTTAACGCCATAATTGAGCATATTAGTTTCTAGTGAACTGCTCATTAATCCCTAATATTTGGGCCGGTGACGCTACAAATCCCTAATAAAAAAAAATAACTCCAAATAACCCTAATGTTTTATATAATCACAAATGATGTTTTTTCGGACAAAAACACCTCCATGCTTTATAAGCGCATTTTTGTCATTTCATTATATTACTGACATATGATTTCTGTCATAATTCTATCAGTAACTTCTTATGCAATTTTCTAATAAGCTTTGATACTTCATAGATAATAAAAATTTTGTCATTAATTTTATTATGAAAATATCCTATTTTTGCGGCATTAATTTATAAATTTACGTCCTCGTAATTTCAAATACTATTATTAATAAAAAAAATTCTTCATGGACTAAATAGTTAATATCATATGCTTGAATAATTTCAAAATATCTTATATTCAATTTTATCATAAAAAACAAGAACCAATTTTATACCTAAAGATTGAATATTCATATGATGTTAAAAATTTCAGTTTGAGCTAAGTTAAAATTCTCAATAAAATATCAATCATAAAAATCGTCTTATAATTAGACTTAGAGTAACAAATTAGCTCGATGGTATATAATGAAATATATTTTAAATGTCAATGTTTTCAAGAAAATAATTACTGTATCATTTAATTAAATGTGAAATACAGTATTTTTTATTTTGTGTATTATTGATTCATATTTTATTGCATAAATAACTTCACTTTTTCGTATTTTTTTTATTTCTCAGTGAATTCCCTACATGATATAACCAGTATATTTTTACCACTAACTAGAAATAAATGGATATGAGAAGTTTTTCTCTTTGCAAATAATAAAAAAACGTTAATCACGTACGAAGTACCAGAACTTATTAGTAAATCACATAAGAGCATCCGCAGCGGTCAAGAGGACGCTGCTCGTCCGTCCGTGCCGCTGAGCACGGTGCCGTCCGTCCGCCGCTGGAGCTTGTCCGCCCGTGCCAGCGGCACGGCGCTGCTCTTAGCTAAGAGCACGTCCGTGCCGCTGAGCACAATTACATGGCAGCTTCTAATTGGCCAACGGCATAGCCGTTGGCAATTTCATTTTTTTTATTTTATTTTTTTAAAAAATTCGAAATTTATTTTAAAAAATGTTTTTAAATAAAAAAAAATATTTTCCCACTTCCCAAAAAAATATATCCGTTTTCTACCCACTTTTAATTTATTTTTCAATTTTTTTTCCCCAAAATTCACATTTTCATCTATAAATACCCCCACTCCAACATAAAAAAAATCACATTCTCATCTATTATCTATACTATCATCATCTACATTCTCTCATCTTTTTTCCTCCCACTCTATCATCTAACTTCCCACCACACTACACAATGTCCGGCTCCGGCGATCACCCCTCCGGCAATCGCGGTTGGAACCACGATTGGTTCGACTCCGAGGCCGGATATAGTCCGGAAACCCAATTTACGGCCCCTCCTCAAACACAAGGTTCGCAAGCTCCGGGTGGCTACCGTCCTTACCCGGTGCACGACCTAAACGCCCTCGGGTTCGGGTGGGCACCCGAACCCTGATCGGGAGGGAGCAACAGCTCTACTCCTACTCCTACTTCTGGTCCTACTCCTCCTGTTCGTGGCACCCGCACCCCGTACACTCCAGGTGAGATGATGGCGATGTTCAAAGCCTACTTGGCAGTCTCCGAAGATCCGGACGTCGGCACGAACCAAACCGGGGAAACTTATTGGTGGCGCATCACTCGCCTCTACAATGAAACCCGGCCGGAGGGAACCATATATCGCAATGATAGTATGGTTCGCAATTGCATCTACAGATGCAACGAGGCAATCGGGAAGTTCCAGGGGATTTACCTCCAGGAAGAGCGGTCGGCGGGAAGCGGCACGAACGAGCTCGACATCATCACTGCCGCCTTGGCGGCATACCAACGGGAGGAGTACAAACCGTTCAAGTACCTCGATTGTTGGCAGGAGGGGCGCCAACATCCGAAGTATAGGGGCGGCATAGCAGCATCCTCCTCCAGCTCCTCCAGCAAACGGTCGAGGTCGGTAGCTCTATCCTCCTCCGATGATGTGGCTACCCAACTTGCCGGAACTAACTTGGGTAGCCCCGACGCTGGCCCGAGCGGTTCCCGCCGGCCGGTCGGAAGGAAGAAGGCGACGACCACCCGCCGCCGCGCCCCGACTCCATCCGCCGCCGCCGCCGCCCCCGCTCCCTTTGTGCCTCCTCCACCCCCGACCAACTCGTTGTGGGCCATCTTGAGTCAACTCCATATGACCGATACGTCTCACATGACTCCGGAACAACTTGCAACACATGAGCAATTGATCCGGGGTCTCAAGAGGCAATTGGGGTTGGAGGAATAGTCTTCCACGTTTGTAATTTTTAATTTGTAGGATTTTAATTATGTATTTTTTATTTTAATTATGTATTTTTATTTTTAGTATTTTAATTATGTAATTTGTATTTTTTAGGATTTTAATTATGTAATTTTTATTTTATAATGTATTTTTATAATGTAGAAATGTTTTTAAAAATTGGAGTATTTAAATTGAATAATAGAATGGTGGGACCCTTGAGCTTGTCCTTAGCTAAGAGCACGGATGTGGGTGTTGTGCTCTTAGCTAAGGACAAGGAATAAAAGTGGGTCCGGGCCCACCTCCGTGCTCTTAGCTAAGAGCACGGATGGGGATGCTCTAAGAAGTTGCTGACAGAATTCATGTCAGTGACTTTAGGGATTGTCAAAAATGCTCTTCAAATCATTTGGGCATTTTCGTCCGAAAAGTGGCTAAAAACACTGCATTCGTTATTATATTAAACGTTAGGGTCATCTGAGGTTCTTTTTGTTGTTTCGGGTCTGTGGTGTCACAAGCACAAACGTTAGAGACTTATGAGGCAGTTAACTCATTAGCTTTATACTCCATCCGTCCCTAAAAATTTGTCACTTATTTCCATTTTCGTCTGTCCCTAAAAATTTGTCACTTTTCACTTTTACCATTTTTTTTAGTGGACCCCACATTCCACTAACTCATTCTCACTCACATTTTATTACTCCATAAAATTAATAATATAAAAATAGGAACTATGTCACTAACTTTTTCAACCCACTTTCTTAAAACCCGTGCGGGTCAAATGATGGCAAATTATAAGGGACAAAGAGAGTAATATGAAATATAATTATCGGTTTTCAACATAAAAATTAGTTATGTGTTACGTCGGTATCAGTTCATATGCATTTGAAAGATTCTTAAAAATATATGAACATGATTAAAAATAGAGTAAAGGTCAATTTTGGTTCTAAACATATGGTCGAAATACGAATTTGGTCAAAAACCTTTACTTTTTGAAAAATGGGTCTAGAACAAATGAAATTCGTGTCGATTAGGTCCATTTTTTACGGTTCCGTCAATTTTTAACGGTCAACCATCGATTAGCAAAATGTAAATCGGCTTAATCTCGAAATTAGTCATCTAATTATTGTAAAATGTTCAGAACCTATTTGAGCTTGATTATGAATATCATGGACTACTTTGACATTTATTAAGTTGTATGTTTTCTAATTTAGATTCACGATAAAAATTCCATCCAGAATTTCTAATCGAAATTTAAAAATCCATCTCATAATGGTATGTAGCAGATTCAAAATCCATCCATCCATATTCAAAATCAAATTCAGATTCAGATTCAAAATTAATCCAAAATTCAAAATTCACCATTCAAAATTAGGGTTTTGCATTCAAATCCATCAAATTTCTTGAATACACAAACAATTGTTACAACAACAACAAACCATAGCCAATACGACATAACATTCATCAATTTCTCAATTTTTTGCTTGGTTGGTGACAATTCGAAGCTACGCTACCTTCTTGCAATTGCAAAAAACGTAGCTAAATCGAAAGTCTTGAGCGTCGCTGCCATCTCCGGAACTGTCACGACCACAACTCCCTAGTGCTAGTGAGCGTAGCTATTTCGCGACTAAACAATTCTCAATAATCAAGGGACAACAATAAAAGGATGAAATCACTTAAATCAATAGTATCAAAGGCATATGGGTACATAGTCAAAACGTGTTCAGAGTATCAAGACTAAGTTCATAGCTTTCTAGCACATACTTCTAGATTTGCAGCGGAAGAGTCCAAGACAAAATAGCACGTATGAAGACATGCTACTTTGGGCTACCTAACTACTTATTTAAAAAGCTTGTCCCAACACCTTCGCCTGCTCGTCCACGTTCAACCTGCACATTTGAAAATAACATACAGGGCTGAGTATTTGATATACTCAGTGGGCACATTGCCAAAAATGGTTCTATCTTTAATTGTCAATGCCACAGTTGAGTGATCACGGGGTTTTACTTAAAAGACCCGAGTCACTAAAATACTTTTCCTTGAGTAAAGATTTGATTGCGCAATCACATAACATAGATATACCATATCTGAAACTGATGTGAACCGAGAATGTGGCCACATTCCACGACGGTCACTGGACCGGCCAACTCCTTTGTTAGCTCACGGTCCCCTCATGTGTACACTAGTCCGAGTAGGGTTTGCGGCCCTACTGGGACCCGAATTCGATTTAACTAAATTGGCATAGCCAAGCAGATAGGTAATCATAAAACAAAACATGGCATGACAATATACTTGAGCAAAGATTCACATTTTCATACTGAAATCACGTTTTGAAAGAATGCCCACCTCAAAGCAAAATCTCTATCCGTAAGTTCTTTAACTTGGTCTTAGATGACGTGTGAAGACGTCCCTTTAGGAAATAAAATAATACTTGATTAGATTTTGAGATATTCATTAAGTTTAAACATGAATGCATCCTAAGTGCGTGTTCTTTTATTCTTTTTCTTATTTTTCTAGAAAAAGTTTCTAGAAATTCTTGAACATTAATTAAATCAGTAGTTTTAATTCATTGTGGAGGTTTAAGAAATAATTCCATTAAGTTAGGAAGTATTACTTCCGTATATCTCGTCGAAATTTATTTATCCTCTCGGGATTTAGTTAACAAACCATTACTTAGTATTAATTATTTGATGGAGTAACTTAGAGGAGCCCATGATTTAATTAGGCACTGCAGGCCAACTTGATAAAAATATAGTCCAAAGCTACTTTAATAGATCATGGCCCCAAATACTTTATTTTATCACTGGCCCAACATCAATTTAAAAGTAGCCCAACTAAAAAAAATGTCAGCCCAACCTTCTGCTCCCAACTCCACCGATCTCTTCCTCTCCTTCATTTCTAAATTTACTTCTCAAAATCCCCAAATTGAAAGTAGATATCCCTAAATTCTTCTCCCTCCTTCTTCGGCTACATCGCCGCTCCACCTGGGTCGCCGGAGCACCGCTGACTCCAGCTCCTCGGCGTCACGGAGTCGCCGGCGGCTCGTGCCATCACCCTCCGTCTCCGTCCAGTTCTCTCTCTCTTTCCCGGACAGAACAACACCTCGTCCACCTCTCGTCTTCTCCGGCGAATTCTCGCTCGGAGTGAGCCCTTTCGCGGTCGACCAACGCTGTTCGTTGCTCGGCCGGACCGCCCCTTCAGCTGCTCAAACCTCCGCCACTCTTTCTCTCTCTGCAACTCGCCGTGAATACTCTTCCGTCTCCTTTGATTAGGAGGGTAGCGGCGTTACCAACGGGAGAGAAGGCGTCGCCTTTCTCCCTTCATTTCCTTTTCTGTTTTTCTCCGTAGAGACTCTTTCTCCGGAGATCGCAGTGCCACCGCCGAGCAAGCGTCGGGGAGTTCCTAGCGCTGCGCGTCCTCTCTCCGGCCCTCCTTCTCCGTTGTGCGTGGAAGCTCCGGGGTTGCCGTCGCCGGACAGCCCACTTCCTAAGCTAAGTCCCTTTCCCTTTAGCCCCTTTACTTACTCCGTTAATTCTGAGTTTGTGATTGACGATTCAATTGGAAACTTGTAAATAAAGTGATTTATGTTCTTAATCTAAGGGCTTCTCTATTGTGTCTTGTTTATTTTAGTGGAGTGAGTTTCCAGCATGTGTGTCTATGTTGCAGGAGTAAAATGAAAAGAATTTCCCTTATCCTAAATATGAAAATTTGAGAGAGGCAGAGGGTTGTATGCAACATTAATGTTTCTTTTTCTCCCTTTACTTTTATCATGTGGTGTTCTAAGCATGCTTTAGGTTTGATTACTACATGATGACATGAAATTCTGGTTGGGAGGAAGGTGGAGGTGAAATTACCTCTTGGAGAAATTACTAACTTGGTGTTTGTTGTTAGAAAACAAAGCTTGCCCTCCTCCTTTAGAGTTCCTAGTTGCAGTGACAAAGAAAGGGGGGTGAAACTGAGTTCTCTTTTTTTGAATGAAGAGAGATTCTTGGAGATGAGGAAGGAGGAAGACATGTTACCTAAAGGATGCAGGGCTGCTGTAAGAAAGCCTGCAGAATCCTACTCCAAGCTCTCTATCTAACTCTTAATTTGCTGAAATTTCAAGTGTATTGAAGGGAGTCTAACGGTGGGGTTGAGGGGGTTTTATAGGTTGATTTTGTACCTTAGGAGAATTAATTGAAAGCTGATTTCCCACTTGTCCTCATGTTGAAACCTATCTCACTTTTGTGATTTAGTAGTACTCTACACTAAATGCAATTTGGTCTTTAGTTGGAGATTACAAGTCCCCTCAAAACTGATTTTGGTTGATTGTGTGACTAGGAAAGCTGGTGCACAGGGGCTGTTTTGGAGGAGCAAAAATGGCAGCTTTGACTTGCCTCTTTTGGGTAAGTCTTTGGTCCTCCATAGCAAAAGAAAGATTGTTTCTTCCCTTCTAATAGTAGTCCCTTAATTACTCTTGTTCCTTAGCCATTAAAACTTGTTTTTATCTTGCAGGTGAGAGAGGAATCTTAGCTCCCACCTAGCTGCACTTCGAGCGGGCCTGGATTTGAATGTCTGGGCCGACGGGCTGCCCGAAACGGGCCCTAAATTGGGCCTGGAGAAAAGGCCCGAAATGCACTCCACAATTTATATTTTCCTTTCCTTGTTTTCTTTCTTTAAGGACTTTGATCCATGTAACCTATTCCATTAGTTGTTCATTTTGTTGCCTATGTAATGCCATTCGAAACATTTTATTTTTCCGAAGTGTGTCTTTAGTCTGTTTTAACTTGCTCACTTACTTCTTTAGTTTTTACTTCGCAACTAAAAAGATTAAGTTTCATTAAAGGCTCGAGATCCACTAAAACTTCACGAAAAGAGAGGACGTTACATTTCTAGTTCCACATTAATATATCGAAAGCAAACTAATGGTGCGGGTATTACAGGAACCCTTGCTGCACCTCGAGTCGGCCATGTCCGATGGGTCGGTCGGATGGTGTATGGTGGTGTTACTGAGAAAGATGAAAGTAGGGTTCTTGGAGAAGAAAGAGAGGGAGAAATGAAAGTTTTAAAGTGAATCCCATATATTTTGCATTTTAATATCAGAAACTTGTTTTTAATTTTATATTTTTCATTTTACATTTTTAATTTTGCATTTTCAAATTTTGCATTTTTAATTTTTTCAAAAAAAAACGTATATATATGCTACAGTAATCAAAATTGTGTAATTGGGTCAACATTTAGCCAATCGGCAGTTCACCGTAAAAAATTGATGGAACTGTCAAAAATGGACCTAATTAACACAGATTTCATTTGTTTTGGATCCGTTTTTAAAAAAAGTGAATGTTTTGGACCAAAGTCGTATTTTAGCCATATGTTTAGGACCAAAATTTACCTTTACTCTTCAAAATATTGCCAAATTTATTTGTTTGAATATATACTCATTATTTGTTTTTTTTGTCGACCACTGACCAATGATGAATTAGCTTTTTATTTTTCACCTTTATTTCTTTTATTTCATCCGGACAGATTCATGATCTTTTGTAAGAGTTAACAACTAGTTTCTGAATTTATTTGTTGAATTTTTTCACCTTCAAATGTATTCTCACGGTTGGAAAACGATTTGTCATTACATTTCAGATTTTGTCTCCTTCTAATGCAACGATTTGGTTTCCTGTGGTTAGCTACTGCTACTGGTACCACTTCGATTTGTCACTACATTTCAGAGTTGTTCTTTGTGAACTCTCATCACACAATATTGCAGGTACTTATCTAATTTGTCACTAGTACTTAGTATTATTTATTTTGTTAGTATATGGTCGTTTGTGGTGGTTTTAACCGAAATTTCAGTGATAACAGATTACCTCTCTAAAAATTAAATGTTTCTCCCCCAGTCCCACTTTAGGAGTCCCATTTGAATTTGACACGAGTTTTAAAAATATAAAGGAAAGTCGGTGAAAAAAAAATAGTGCAATGTGAGTCTACTTTTATATATTAGTTTTATAATAAAATGTGAGTGAAAAAAAGTTAGTGGAATGTGCGGCCTATTACCATTTATGGAATATTCCAACCGGGATTCCTAAAGTGAGACATCCAAAAGTGGTAAACCAGGACTCTTGAAGTGGGACGGATGAGACGGAGGGAGTACCTCTGTTGCATAGTAGTGGACTGGAGTCAGTTTGTCATTTTGGTACGTTTCATATTAATAGAGTCATTTCCTTTTTTAGTAAAAGTCAACAAATTTCTTTTCACTTACTTTATTCTCTCTACTTTTTTTATCACTCTTACTTTATCTTTTTATTTAATACATTACACACATTTTTCTTAATCTCAATGCCGAAAAGAAATGTCTTCATTACTATAGAACGGAGGGAGTAAATGAGATCAATAAGTGTAGCAAAATAGACAACTTTTTGAAAATGACTAAATAAACCTACAATTCGATAATTTTTTGATACTTTGACTATCCTTGCAAATCTGCCCCTCTAGATCCAATTGTATTGTCCTTCAGGAGGCCTGAGACTGTGACCATCACTTCACACGTTTGTTGTGATTGTGTTAATTTGCCAAATATACTCATTATTTGTTTTTCTATGGCCTCTTTATTATTTTGTTTTACCAAGTACTACCTTAGTTCCGCTCAAAATATGCACAAATATTGAGTGACATGGAATTTTAAGAAAAATTATTTAGTACTACATTTGTTCCATAATAAGTGTCACATTTTGCCGTTTCGATCCGTTCCACAATAAGAGTCACATTCACTTTTACCGTAAATGCTAAGTACCTACATTCTACAAACCAACTCTACTCACATTTTATTATAAAATTAATATATATAAGTAGGAATCATAATCCACTAACTTATTCAACCTATTTGTTTTTACATTTCTTAAAACACGTGTCCACGCTAAATGTGACACTTAATGTGAGACGAATGTAGTATAATAGAGTAGAGAGAAGAAATGTAGTTGTGTGTTTTAATGAGGAGAGATGAGAGATGAGAGATGAATTTATTTCCAACAACGGAAGATAGACGTCTTATATAGGACAAATTGAAAAAGAAATGTGAATATATTAAATGTAACGTAGGAGAGGAAGTACTATTAATTTGTAAAATTGACAAGTTTTGGATTAAATTATAAAAGGACAAAGTTTCATGCATTTTTTAGGCGCTTCTATTTTCTTTTCTTGTTTTTAATAAATGCAGTTTAGAGTTGAATACTTGAAATCGAATGAAAACGGGCAAAAGTTAAGAAAAAAAGGTGAGATTCTAGAGGTCAAACTCAAAAAGAGAAA
Organism: Salvia hispanica; assembly: GCF_029641045.1. Lineage (NCBI taxonomy): Eukaryota > Viridiplantae > Streptophyta > Magnoliopsida > Lamiales > Lamiaceae > Salvia > Salvia hispanica. Next base: position 16,918,414 of record NC_142696.1, on the reverse strand, counting down.
ATAAAAACACTCCAATTAATAACAAGGTCAAAGATTATTTTAGTATTATTAATAATTTTAAAACAGCAATAAGAATAAATGACAGAAAAGGTAGAGGCGAAAAAGAGTCCTCTCTTTTCTTCCTTCACAATCACATCATATCCAAGCGCTCTCTCTCTTTCAACAAAGGCAGCAGAAGCAGATTCTCTCAACAGCTAGGAGCCATCCAAATGCAAAACCTTCATTAATTCTTTTCGATTACAAGTTTACAACCAACACAAATCAAATTTGTATACATTTAAGCATTATTTTTGAGGAAAACAGAAAAAGAGGAGAAATGGCATTATTGAGACTTCCTCATTTTGATTTTTTCAGACTCTCTCACTTTTCCACAGCAATTCCCATTACAGCTAGTGCTACTACTCTCAGCCATTTCGTTTCTCTCTCACCCCCTTCGCTTGGACATGGAAGATTTGCCGCTTCCTGCTACCGTTCTGTACGGATAAAAAAGGTATCTTTTTTGTTCCTCTCTCTCCTTCTTTTGCCTCTTTTTCTCTTGGAAATGCGAGTAGCTGTTGTTTAATCTTTGCATAAGGGGGTTTTGCGAAATGGGTCTTGCAAATTATTGTTTTGAAAGGGATAGAGATTTCAGCTTTGGTTTAATTTGGTGGATTATCTGTCGTTTCTCTTTGTTTTATGTTTTTTGGTTCTGTTTTTTAGGTTTCCCATTTGCTTATGAGTGAATTAGTGGTTTGATTTTTGTTGAATAGCTGTATTTTAAGCTGATTTGGGAGCCATAGATTATTGTTTTTTTGTTTACACATTGTAGCCATTTTTGTTTTTCCACTGTTGGATTGTCATCAATTTATTTTTGTTGTTAAAAGGAACTCTTACCATTTTGTTGGTAATTAGCAATTACATTGTTTAGAAAAGCAACAAGATCAGATCTTGATAATATAATCTGTGGAAAGAAACTAGTTTGGTAATAATGTTGGAAGCTTTCGAAGCCTGATGTTTCTCACTGATAACCAACAATTATTTAATCTAATTGATGCACATGTACTTTAATGCAAGAATTAATTTTTGCAAGACTTTTTAATTCTGTTTTGATCAATTTTCTAGTATTTGAGAACTCCAGAAGTGGAGTTTAGTCTTGTAATGTTGATAGTACGTTGCATCTTATGAATGTGCATTGGATAGCTTGAAAAATGGATGGTGATTTGTTGTTAGTTGGTTGTTTCAGCTGAATTTGTGCGTAATTAGGGCTTTCCGAAAATGGGTGATCAAAAGATTTCATTACTATGCCTAGCCTTATGACTTATGAGTATAAGTTGTTAGTCCATGTGTCGACTTGTAAATGATCATGCCAACTGAGGATAAATGTAATAAATGATTGAATGATTCCACGATGAAAGATGAAACAAGGAAACGTGTATTTATACGGCAATTGACCAATAACAACCCCTCCAACTCTTACCTATGTGGAACACAAAGTCTATTCATGTTGTGGTGTTCTACTGTTCTAGTGAAATCCACTTGTCTTAGACATATATTTCCACGCATCAGTTGGTTTTCACTAATCATTTACTACCAGGGGCCTGTGTTTTCTGTGTGGTGGTATAGTTTCTAATTGGATATGACGGACCACAGCAAAATATAGAGGAATTGGGAGATGACATCCAGATGTTAGGTTCAGATGAGGAAGTCTCGACTCAGATTCCAACTCAAGCCCAGTCTCTTGTTGAAGGGTCTGGAGCTGTTATGGTGTCTGAGTATAGACCTGCCACTGATGTAGACTACCTACAGGTATGTGCAAATTTATGTCTCAATCATTTAGACATGTCCTTTTTTATGGCTTTGTCAAAACTTGACGTACGCCGCTAATTAAGGTCCATTTTGACTGGATTAGAATACTAAACCGAGATTAATGAGCAACATATAACAATGGATTGTTATGTTTTTATTTTAGGAATTACTGGCAATTCAACAACAAGGCCCCAGAGCAATTGGTTTCTTTGGCACACGAAACATGGGGTTTATGCACCAAGAACTTATTGAGATTCTCAGCTATGCACTGGTCATAACTGTATGTACTTGAAACATTTTCAAATATAAGTATTACATATATGCATCATCATTTGAAAACTTTCAATAATCTTACAATATAATAATACAACAATGCTCTCATTTCAAACATTATTTGGACTCTAAATGAAAATCCTCTTTCATACCCTATACCCCAAAACCAAATGTTTAGCACTCCTATTACTCAACGAGCTTATTTCAATCGCATATGCTCCGGACTCTTCTCTGCTCTCCTTATGAATTCATACTGTGAATTCTCCATTGTTTTCTTTGCAGAAAAACCATATCTTCTCTTCAGGAGCATCGGGGACTAATGCTGCTGTTATTAGAGGAGCTCTTCGAGCTGAAAAACCAGAACTGCTAACTGTGATACTTCCACAAAGTTTGAAAAAGCAGCCTCCAGAGAGTCAGGAATTACTTTCCAAAGTAAGATCTGGAGATATGATTAATGCTAAATTTGCCGGGATTAATAAAATTTTGCTTATGTTCTTATCCAATATTGTGATTTTGCCTCTCCATGATATCTTCTATAACTATGAAATAACTGTTGTGATTCCTTTTGAGTTATTGGAATTTTGTTATTGCGTATAAATGTTCTCTCCCGTCTATAATTACTAAAATATGCCACTATAATTTCATATACAAGACGGGGTTGCTAGTTTAGGAAATGATATCAACTAAGATAGAAAGAGCATTGATGCCATGTATTCAATTATTTTAGAACTATGTAGAAATTAATTCGTAAAAATAATATGTAGCTTCTTTTTTTTTTTCTTTGGGTTACAGGTAAAAAATGTGATAGAGAAGCCTTACAACGACCATCTTCCGTTGATAGAGGCTAGCAGGTAGCACTTCGTTTCATCGATACTGCTCATTGCCCTTTGCTTTGAAGTATCATGCAGTTTTGTGAAGGAAAAAAAAATTGATCTTTCAAACTAACTTGTGTACCTAGTCATTCCATAAGCAAAGATTTTACTCATGTCAATAGGCAAAACTTTGTTGCAGGCTGTGTAACATGGACATCATCTCTCAAGTGCAGCAGGTCATCTGTTTTGCCTTTCACGACAGTAGGTTGCTCATGGAGACGTGTCAAGAGGCGAAGAACATGCGGAAGATTGTTACTCTGTTCTATCTGGATTGATCGAGGCTTTGCTCGCCCAGTTTATAACTTGAAATCTTGTTTTGCTTGTAGAGTAGAATGCACAAAACAGATGCTTTTTTTTTTTTTTTTTTTCTATCCAGATTTTAGAGAAATTTGAAATATATGTGGCCCAACCCCTCCAAATATTTGGGTGGAATATGATAGATTTCATCATCTTTTGACTATACAGAAAAGGCATCACTATTTAGGGCATGATTTTCAATGAAGCATAACAAATAATTGGCGGTATTAATTTAATTTAAACAACCTTTTTTAAGTTCCCATTTCTTTAATCAACATTTTACTTGACAAGTTGTACATCGTTTTAATTTTAACTTGACGATTACTACTTATAAATCTTAATGCACAACATGGTCATCTATAATTAGGGTTTTATGCTCCACAATTTGAATTTAATAGACCAGTGAGGCTGTCAACGTGATGCAAAATGTTTGGTAAAATGTAAAGAATTAAAATCTTACCTCATACTTGAGCATTCAAGAATCCTGATAATATTTATATAGCTAGTAGAATTTACAAAATGTCAGCAATATAAATGACAATTATCGCATATGATAAGCAGAAGCAATGCCGGTCAGCTGCAAATCTCAAGATAGTCGAAACAAAAAAGAGTGTCACCGGCATAAATAAACAAGGCCCATGATCATGGAGATTCCACGACATTAAGTAGGTAATGGTTCCTCCAGAACTGCAGTCAATACAAATAGGGTATAAAACTGTCTGGCCTTAACAATGCAGAGAGAGAGAGAGAGAGAGAGAGAGAGAGAGAGACCTTTTCTATGTTCAGAAGTTTCAGATGAAGAATGAGCAACAGTTTCTGATACGGCTGGGGCTTTGGTTGGCACATCAGGAAGGTCCAGCTCGTCTTCTTGTTCTTGAGAAGAAGGTGCTGGTGTTGCAGACGGAACTTTGGGCAGATCTAAGAGTGTTAACTGTACGACACAGAAATTCCTTTAGTTCACAGCATTTAATATTATACATAACTTTCATGTTGAAGATCAATATACAATAGTTTAGATTTGCGGTTAGATCCAACCGTGCCAGCACATATATAACATACGAAACTTGCCTAAAAAGCATACACAAGATTGTATTGAGCTAATAATATATCCTACAAGTCTGTAGAACAACCATCATGCTTTCCATAAAACGACTACCCAACAGAAACTGGACAATAATGTTCTAGTACTATAACTACGTTCATGTTAAATTCCAAACCGAAAACTGAAGCAATTGAGATAATAACAGTGGCATAAGGAAACGAAATAAAGACCTGAGCCTCTAGACCCTCGAATTCCGCTAAGACTTCCTCTTCATCTTCAGCCGATAGCTTCTCTCCCAGAATGGCATTAATTTCCTACACCAGAAAATAAAATAAAATCAGGGAGTATAGACTCATTGGAAAAGTAGAGAACAATGCCTAAGTGGATAGATAATACAGGTCTCACGGCAAATCATATTATATACAATCCTAATTTCTTCTTTAATTAGGTAATATGCCTTGCAAGGTGCTGATGTAAGTATAAGGACAGATGGTAGCATAAAGAATTGAAGATATTGTTATATTGCTTCACCAAGGCCGACTATTTAAAAGGAATCTGCACTTGCTTGGTAGTCAAAAGATAAAATGATTTTTGACATGTGGAAAAAACGACAGTAACTCGTTAGGAGTTTCTTGTGAAAGAAATAAAAGAATTGAATCTTTGTTAAGTATAATATATGACAATATGGAAGAAACATCACCAATCAACCATGTGACTCAGAACCATTTCAGCAGTGAAAACTCCACAGAACTTTATACGCTAAAGAATTCTATAGACAATACTAGTTGACTGACTGGCTGGGTAAGTGTGATTTAAGTTACTCCCTCGATCCCATAAAAATATGTGCACTTTCCATTTTTGGAAAGTTATCCCAATTTATTACCCCTATACATCAACTTATTTACAACTTATACCACCATTAAACACTAGTAATAATGTGGGTCCCACTATCTACTAACACTACTTTAACCACCCTTCTCCTCCTTTCTCTTACTTTACCAATTTTATCTTAATTCCCGTGCCATATCAAGCCCATATTTTTATGGGACGGAGGGAGTATAAAATATGAATCAGTGAAAGCAATATTTACTACCCAATTAATGGAAATAAACCCTGTAGCAATGTCAGGTAGAAATGGGATGACGAGATAGTGACACTCACTTCTTGGTAAGCTTTTGCCTCGGCAGAATCATCCATCAGTTTTTGAACATCATCAAGGCTTATCTCACTTTGCATCGCTTTAACTGCATTATTTCCAGTCTTCAAACTCTCAAAAACTGCCTTTTGCTTGCTTGCTAGTTCGACATCAGCTAACTGAAGTGAATCCAGCAGAATATACATGTCAAATCTAATACGTATAAGAAACCACCCAAAATGAAGAGAACCTGGCCGAAGTAGACTTACTTGCTGCTCTACATTGATAAGCCAGCCATCAACTTGCTTTAATAGGTCTTCTTGAACCTTCTTCTTTTTCAATGCTAACAATGCCCTGTCTTTCTTCTTTTCCCGAAGTAAATCTTTTGCAGCTTGCTTTTCAGCATCAATGACAGCCTCTAGCTGAAAGTGTCAAAGGCAGAAATGTTAATAGATCTCATATGACACTGACCACCAGTAGCTTGTCAAGGAAAAAAAATCACTAAACAATGACAATGACTTAGCCTATTTATTACCTAATGACCAGTGCTGATTACTGGTTGATTAAGTTTTAACAACTAAAAATCAGCATACTTACTACATAATGATCCTTGGTGATTTTTAAGATCCCAGCTTAAAGTGGAATCGTTGCCAGCCATTCAGTCATGATCTCAAAATAATCAATTTTGTTGATTTTTGCTCAAATATAACATCACCACAAGGTTATTTTTGCATCCGTTAACAATAATTACTCACCCCGTCCCACTATAACCGAGTCGTGATCTTATTTTTGGTCGTCCCACTATAAGTGAGTCGTTTTCTTTTTGGTTGCCCCACTATAAGGGAGTACCTAAAGAAGTGTTATCTGTTGTTTAGTAAAAGAGAATATAACATTGGATACATCCCCTATGAACTAAAGACAAGGGGATTATCAGCTATGATTTCCAATCATAGCAATCAATATTACTAAATCAATTCCCATTACAGATTAGCAGTCCCCGGGGATAAGTTCACAAAAAAAAAAAAAAAATCCCCAAATTCGAACAATTCCACACAAATTGAAGATGATGAAGAGCGACACAAAAACTCAAATTGAGTTCATACATTAATTAGAACAAGATTAATGAAACACGATGAAATCGCACCTGCTGCTGGTATTGACCGAGCTTGCGGCGTTGGGTTTTGAGGGAAAGAATGGCTCTGTCCACCTCCGTGATCATCGGTTTTTTCACAAACACATTCCCCATTCCATTCACTCAATCCCTTTCAGAAAGGTAGTATGAGTAATAGATATCATGGAGAATTGGAGATTATGGAATTGGACAAAAACGAAATTGAAATAGACTGTAGCCAATTTCCATTTCCCAATAATTTAATTATTTTCATTTCGAGAAATTGATTTCAAAAGGTAGTGAATTTATATTATTATGCGATCGCAGAACAATATAGAATTTCAAAAGAAAATTAAGAAATAGAATTACTAATGAGTGCTTTATTTATCTTGTGATTCTCAAATTTTCAACTTTGGTAGAATAAATTAAAAATAAATCAATTTTGTGTTGAATGAAAGTATTAAAAATTTTGTTCATACCAAAAAAGTGTAGAGCTTTGAGATATAATTTAAAACTAAAGTGTCAACTTTTTCAAAAGCATTATAAGTAATTGAATATTGAAATATTTTTAAATCTAGATCCAATGTTGGAGGCTAGCATCAAAACACAACACTAATAATGTAATGATCTTAAATCCAAGAACTACATACTTTGGTGTTTTAATTGTAAATGAATTTTGAATTCGAAAACTAAGGAAGCAAATAACATTACACTATCGATTACTATCGTAGGTTACAAAAGGTCTAATATCCTGATTTTGCTCAAACACTTTCATATCCTCCTTGCTTAAATGCACCCACGCCTCAATTCCATCCCCATCTCCGTTCCCCATCAGAATCGTCATGTCTTGAGCGTGCATTGGAGCGACACCGACCCAAACCGGCTTCCCCCATCCGAAATCCGCTTCATAGAATCCAAACTTACTCCAATCGCTAAACCATAGAGTCGTGGCACCAACTCCGGGAAGTGCATTCGCCACCGGTTTCAAAGAGGCACCGCCAAAACCAATCCGACTACACTTTGCTATGGCCTTCCCAATAGCCTCCTCCATCAGATCCACCAGTCCCTGAATCCCCATCTCTGGCCCCGCAGGGCAGCTGCTAACCGCCTGCAACACAATATTACCACATGCATGTTTCTGCAGAGGTGGCACTGTTCTCCCCCTCATGTTAACTGCATGACTGATGTAACAGCCGTCTCCAGATCGGCCAATCAGCGCTTTCGCTATCACAGCAGACACCACCACCACCTTCGAAACCATCCCTCCCCCGTCTTTAACCCTTAACTTCGACCTAGCCCTGTCTATACCTTCCTTGTTAAAGCAAAACCTTCTACACACTATCCCATGATTTCCCTCCGTTCTGGAAGATTCCACTTTAGACCAATTTCTTCCAGGGAAAAGCGCGGTAGATTCATAAAAAGTTGGGATAGCATCAGGACCTGCTGGAGGAAAAAGTTGGATAACAACAAGACTGATGTTCATAAAAAGTTGGGATAGCAGCAAGACTGATGTTCTCACCTGAACTGCTGGAGGCATTCCACCAGGCAGAAATGAACGTCGAGAGTGAACAAGTGTCGAATATCCTGTGCGAGACGCTGACGCCAATCACCAATCCACCGCATTTCAGATGTGTGATCTGAACTGAAAGCAGAGGATCCGATTCTCCATCCATTTGGTGAGATCGGCGTGGAAGGAGATCGTTCAGTTGTTCACTTGTCCCGACAATGTTGGCCAGCTCCACATCTGGGGCTTCTGCTTCCACAAACTCGACACCCTCGTCGCTGCAGTTGATGGACTGATCGGTCTTTATGTATCTTCCGGCAAGGACGTAGAATTGTGGGAGGATCTTCTGCAGAGATTCTTCGAGTTTTTGAGTTATTCGGGGTGGTTTTGATGGATAGAATAAAATGACGCCGATGTTGGTGGATGGAGCAAGCTCATCTATGCATGAGATTTTGTAGTTTTGGAGGTTTTGAGGAGTTGGGGAAGATGGTTTGATCAATTTTCTTCTTACTACGTTTGCTCTCATGGTTGCTAAACAAGAAAGTGTAAATCTAGATCTAAGTGTTTTCAAATTTCAAACATGAAGCATCTGTATTTTTTAGTATCAAACAATAGACGACAAGACAAGCACTAAAAATATCTAAGGCTGTCAGTTTTCATGTTGTTAACTTTGGTGAATGATAACACACAAAGAACAAAGAACAAATGGTACTCCCTCCGTCCTCTCCCCGATTAAAGTCACACTTTCTCATTTCGGTCCGTCCCCAATTAAGAGTCACACTTCATTTTTACCATAAATGGTAAGTAGGTCTCACATTCCACTAACTCACTTCACTCACATTTTATTATAAAATCAATATAAAATAGTGGGTCTCACATTCGACTAACTTTTTCAACCAACTTTTCTTTACATTTCTTAAAACCCGTACCCGGTCAAGGTGTGACTCTTAATCGGGGACGGAGGGAGTATTATTTAAGTATGATTAGTTGAGAAGTTATATCTTTCGGCCCAATCCTTAAGTGTTTTTATAATATGAATAACTGCTACTAAACGCCTATAAATCCACATCCTCTGTTAGAAAATTAATACTCCCTCCGTCCCAAGGTATTAGACCAACTTTCCTTTTTGGGATGTCCCAACATATTAACTCATTTCTTTTTTTTTAGCAAAAAACATCTATCTTATTTTATTCTCCATCTACTTTTTTCTCTCTTCTCTCCCCTACTTTTTCCCTCTCTCATACTTTACTCTCTCCACTTTAACTATTTAAATATATTGTCCTTAAATCATGTGCCCAAAAGAAGTGAGTCTAATACTCCGAGACGGAGGGAGTACAAGTAATCAAATATAAATACATGAACACGTGAATTATTTACCTAATTTGTTATAATGTGTTGTTGGAAATTTGGAATTCACCTAATTAGAGTAATCTGATAAAAATTAAATGTATTTAGTTTATTATGAAAATAAGCGTGGATACTATATGAGATTTTCTATTTCTTGAAGGATCGAACAGAAAATAAAAGTTCTTATATGCATATAAATATAAGCTAGGTAGGGACGTAAGGTTATGGTCTTTGATCGTTTGGAAAATCCATAGGTGTTGCAATACAATTTTGGTGTGCAATTTTACTATTTAATTCTAGATAAATCAAGGTATGTTTCCGCCTTATAGTTAACAATCCTTCTGTTCTTGATTAATCATTATAGTGATGTTTTGTTTTTTGTCAAAAGGGGAAATGACTCAACTTAGTTGGGATATTTCAAAAAGGAATGCGATTCAGCTTAGTTTGGACGGAATAAGTAATAAATAGTAAGTAGTATTTTAATTGTATGAGTTCATATCAAATTATACATAATTTAAATCTAATAAAGTGTACTACTAGTATTTTAGTAGTATTGAATTATTTTAATTGATATGAAAGATTATTAATGGGTGATTTAAGTCGTAAAAATTGGATCTTTAATGCATATATATACTATGCATGCGTATATATATTGTGTATATTATTAGTGGGGCATTGTGTATACTATTCAAATTTTCCATATTTTGTGCCGTTAACTCCGTGGTAGTGCATTCTTCCAGCTGGAGAGTGAATTCCATTTGTCTAAATACTCCCATCCGTCCATGAAAATTTGTCTCAGTTTTTCATTTTCGTCCGTCCCCCAAAATTTGTCTCATTTCACTTTTACCATTTTTGGTAGTGGACCTCATATTCCACTAACTCATTCCTACCTACATTTTATTATAAAACTAATACTTTAAAAGTAGGACCCACAATCCACTAACTTTTTCAACTCACTTTCCATTACATTTCTTAAAACTCATACCCGGTCAAACCGGGACGAATTTTCGTGGACGGAGGGAGTATTATATTTAGTGGGATGTACCACATCATATATACACCTTGGTATGTCTAGTATGTGGAATATTTTCTCCTCCGTCCAACAAGAATATGCACTTTTTTCTTTTTTAGTAAGCCCTATAAGAATATCCATTTTCTAATTTTGGAAAGTCATCTCTCTAATGAGGTGGGTCCATTCTCCACTAACAATACTGTCATGTTTGGTTGTCAGGATTCTATTTGAGAAAGTAATCTGATTCCTTACGTTTTAAATTCTTGTGTTTGTTTTGAATTTTAATTAAACTGGGAAAGTAATCAGAATCCGGGAACAAGGAAAGTTAGTACTCCCTCCGTCCCACTTAAAATGACACGTTTTCCTTTTTAGTTTGTACCAACTAAGATGACACATTTCCTTTTTTTGGAAACTTTCTCTCTCCAATTAATACACTTAACCACTTTGTCTCACACATTAAAATATCCATCTTTCTTTCTCTCTCTATTTTAATACTTACACACACCTTTTCTCTCTCCAAATAAACACATTAACCAATAACTCTTAAAATCCTATGCCGACTAAGGAATGTGTCATCTTAGCTGGGACGGAGGGAGTACAACTTTCCAGGATTCAGAATCCTAGCTTTTCTTAGGTATTCTCTTTTCCAACTTTGGAATTCTTACATATTTAATGCAATATTATTATTATTATTATTAAATATAATATTTTAATAATAATTTAGAATTATAAATCATCCACAATTTCAGTAAAATAAATAACTATAATTAAATTTATTATAATTATAACTATATTATTATAAATGTTATTATCATAATAGTAATTAATAATTTATTAAATAATTAAAATATAATTATAATATAAATGATATAATAATAAATAATTATTACTATTATTTTATAAATTAATAATTATTCAATAAAATCGCAGTGAAATTTAAATTGTATAATTTATTTAATTATAATATCCGTAATTATTATAATTAAAATTATTATAATTTAATAAATTTAAATAATAATAGTAATAATAATAATAATAATAATAATAATAATCTATTTATTATTATAACCATTTATGATTATAATAATCCATGTAACTATTATGAAAATTATATTTTTATATATTATGATGGTGATTCATATTTAAATTATCCATCGTAATAATAAATATAATTATTATCATTTGTAATAATAATTTATTAAAATTTTAATTTTTTTTTTATAGATAAAAAATAATAAGTAGTAGTATATTTTTAGTTTGGAGTTTAAATTAAATGTAAAATATAAAATCTTGATATATTCCAAACACGGGAAAGAATTTATTAGGAATCATATTCCCGAGATTCATTTTTCCTGGAATAATTTTCCTTTCCAACTTTACTTTCTTGTCAACCAAATATGACCTAATTACTTTTTCTCTCCATCTCTCTCTTACCTCATCATTTTTACATTAAAATCTGTGCTGAACTTAAAGTGCATATTCTTTGGAGACGAAGAAAATAAAAGAGAATAAGAAAAAGGTTGCTAAAAATAAAAGTGAAATATTTGTATGAGATGGATGAAAAAGGAAATATGATCTATTCTTATAAAATTGAGTTAGTACTTCCAATATTGTATATACAAATGTGTTAATTTATCAGTACTACTTGATAATTGCTTTAAGATTTGGTTAGTTGACTTTTAGAGATATTATCTCAGATGTTATTCGATACTCCATAGATAGGCGTATTTTATTTGTTTAGATATTACTCTCTCCGTCCATAAAAAATAGATCATTTTTGATATTTTGGGACGTTCAAAAAAATAGATAACTTTCTAAAAATGGAAAGTTTATTTCTCATATTTTTCCCACTTTTTTTTCCCTCTCTCATACTTTACTTACCTTTTCTCCCTCTCTCTCTTACTTTACCTACTTTTTCCCATCCTCTCTCTTACTTTACCAATTCTACATTAAAACTCGTGCCGAACAACAATAGATCTATTGTTTGTGGACGGAGGGAGTATGAATTATGATAGATTTATAGTTTTAAATTCAATAGGGGTGATTTTATTTGGAAGATTAATACTCCCCCCGTTCCGACTAAGATGACACATTTCTTAGTCGGCAAGAGATTTTAGAAGTTATTGGTTAATGTATTTAATTGGAGAGAGAAAAAAGTAATGTAAGCAATAAAATAGATAGAGAAAGAAAGATAAATATTTAAATAGGAGTGGGAAAAATGGTTGAGTGTATTAATTGGAGAGAAAAAGTTGCCAAAAAAGGAAATGTGTCATCTTAGTTGGAACAAACTAAAAAGGAAAACGTGTCATCTTAGTTGGGACAGAGGGAGTACATAAGAAGAGGCCTTCTCGACAAGGCCAGAAATGTGTTCGAGGAAGGGATGACCACAGTATCACCGTGAGGTCGTATTCGCAATTTGAGGAGAGTGCGTTTCCTATTAAAATGAATAACATGTATTATGTTAAAAGAATGAGAATGATGTGCATATGTTGTTGGAGATATATGAACATCTAGGTGGTGTTCGGTTGCCAAGATTAAATCTCATGATTAAATATGTATCATGTTTGGTTCATAAGATTGACCCCTACAACTTAATTTTAGATGGATAGTCTCATGATAATTAGTTATAGCCGCACCCTCCAACTAAAATAATCCCACAACTTAATTCTAGATGGATAGTCTCATGGTATTAATCATGGCAACCGAACGCTACCTACTTATACACAAGCTAGTCATGTCCAGTTCAATTAATGGACTTATGCTACTTTTTTTTGTCATGACAAAATGAAATTACTCATTTTACCGATACTATCAAGAAACAAAATTACAGCTCATTTTGGATTTTATAGCATAGGCTCCATTCGTAATTACTTTTGTGTGCTAATCAAATTGTGAATTAATTTTATAAACTTTGAGTAACTACAATTTTTTGTACTTGGTATAAAATTACTCAGATTTCAATGAATTTTCTTGATAATATTTTCGAAAATTGAAACTTCGTTTTCTTGTATTTCGAGATAGAAATCAGTTACAAATTTATTACTATGATTTTATAAATTTCTCAGAGATATTATCTGAATTCTAATTGTCTAAAATTAAACTTATGTGTATAATTTATTCCCCCACATTTTCCTCACTAAAATTATAGAAAGACAAAATAAATTATTACTACTACTTTTCTACTGTTTTACTAATAATTTATCAACATTTTGACCAGTGATTTGAATTTAATTTAAGATTTTAAGAATGTTAATATTACTGTCAATCATTATGCCCATCCTTTTTTCAGCATTACTATATCAACTAACTCATAGTAATCATTAAAATTTTGACATGCTCAATTTAAACTATCAACATTAACATAATCTTCCGAGAACGTCAAAATCGTAGCCTTAACAAGGGTGCCTGCAAAATTTATCTATCAGCAGGAAACAAGATTTCACTATACTAAAAACCAAAATACAAAATTCCACATTTACAGAAATCCAACTACAAAATTCAACATATAGTATTAACATAACCTTCCAAGAACATCAAATTCATATCCACAACACTCCAAGTACAAAATCCAACATTTGCATAACTCAACTATAAAATCCATCATTTACAGTCAAAATGATAAAAAAAACTAGACAAATGATACCAAATTCTTGTTCTTCCAACCAAACGTATCCAAATCATCAAAAAAAAGAGCCAGCTCCTATGCCAAAGGTTTCCAAGTCAAAAGCGTTGATACGAAGTTTCTTCAGCCTAGTTGAATGCTTTAGAATCGCATTCAATAACTTCAACTTGTTGGAATCTATGTTCGGTCAATGAACTTTGACAAATTATAATTTCAACGAGATATTTAATTTTGTAAAATTAAATGATATAGCGTCGATCTACGTTCGGAGTAGATGACCGTGGTATATTTATTTTCTCAAATCCGATTCCCGGTGAGTGAGAAATAATTGATTAAAGTTGTGCAAAATTGCAAACTTAATGAGCTATGAGAGAAGCTTAGGGAATAATTAAGAGAGTTAATTATCCCACATTGAAAGTTACAACCTTATTAAACTAGTACTCCCTCCGTCCCAAGATAAGTAACTCGTATTCCTTTTTGGGGTGTCCCACTATAAGTGACCTATTTCCATTTTTAGCAAAAAAGTCATCTCTCTTACTTTATTCTCCACCTACTTTATTCTCTCTTCTCTCCTCTACTTTTCTCTCTCTCATACTTTACTCTCTCCACTTTAACTTATTTAAATACCATTCCTTAAATCCCGTGCCCAAAAAAAGTAGGTTACTTATCTTGGGACGGAGGGAGTATTTAATAAGAAGGATTATTACATGTAATAATTATAGTGGACTAAGATGGGCTGTAAGAGCCCACACGCGCGCGCCGCCCGTCCCGACGCGAGCCGCGTGCCGCGAGTCTCGAGCCAGCGCCCGTGCCTTTGGACTTGGACTTGGATCTTGGCAATTGGTCTTTGGTCTTTGGGTGGTCTTTGGGTATGTTCGTGGGCTTGGTGCTTGGGCCTAGTTGTGGGCTTGGCCCACGGCTAGTGGGTCTATTTCTTTTTAGACCACCACCGTTTCCACGTCAGCGAGCCAAGCGGGATGACACCTCGTCAGTATGACACGCGGTAAGCCAACGTGGCTGACACGTGATAGTCCACATCATGAACGAATCTAGAAGCTTCTAGATTCAGACTCTCAGCTCTGTTCTCAGCTCTGTAACGGCTTGTAACGCCTCGTAACCGACGACCGTTACGGTCTAGCATTGATGACAGCCATCAAGGCTGTGTTGACCCCTGCAGTGGACCGAACCTATAAATAGGCTAGCCATTCCATGCATTCTACACACATCAAACACTAGAAAGCATTCTGCATCATAAGCTCTCTCCCTCTCTGCATTGTTTTTCTGTCGAAAGCTCTGCCCTCTCCTCCATCCAGTTCGCCGGAGCTCTGTTGATAGCGGTGCTGCTTCACCAGAGACGTAGCCGTTTTATCTTTGGGGACGAAACGCCAATCCGAAGAGCACTACCGGGGCGTATCTCGTCTTGCGGAAAGAGGCCTCCTCGACTCGGCTATTTCCTGTTCTACAGTTTACTGTTTCCCGTTTGTAATTTTCGTTTCAGTTCTTTTCTGTATTCCTTCTTGGGTTGTATTACGCCCGGTTATCTCTTGTAACTCCATAAGACCAACAATCGCAAGACGAGATATAACTTGCTTTTGAAGGGATTTGGACCTAAAACTGAAACTAAAACTTTCGAAACTTTAATCACCTTTGCTGGAGATGTCGACTGAATCCAATACCGCGCTGCCACCAATCCGGCCACCACCGCCGCCATCATTTCCTCCACCATGGCATCCACCACGATGATGCCAACTCCCGGGCTCTATCCATCTTCATCAACAACCCCTTGGGTGCACACTAATACCCAGGGGCTCACTGGTGGATCCACCTCGAGTGGGTCGGTTGGTTCCACTTTTAGTGGTTCCTTCGGATCCTTTAATGGATCGAGTGTTGGGGCCTTCGGGTCTCACACGAATACGGGGACCTTCGAGTCTCACGCGACTACTTGGGCCTTCGGGTCTCATGCGAGTGTTGGAACCTTCGGGTTCAACACGGGCTTTGGCTCCTTCGGGACCAATGCGACCATGGCGGGCTCTACGCCCAACATGAATGGTGGGGGCTCTATGCCCAACCATGTTGTTGGCTCCTTCGGGGGCAACGGAATTGGTTCCTTCCAAGGACCAAGTGTGGCACCTTTGGCACCAAGAATGATGTCACCCGCCGAAAAACCACCTAAATTTGGAGGAGCTGACTTCAAGAGGTGGTACCAAAAGATGTTGTTCTACTTAACAACATTAGGCATCACCAACTTCCTCACGGAGAACGAGCCGCCCGCGCCAAGTGATCAAGAGACAAGTGTTGAGGTCATGGCGGACTATGAAGCATGACGCAAATGAGATTATCTTTGTAAAAATTTTATTCTAAGTGCATTAGATGATAGTTTGTACAATGTATACTCCCTTGTAACCACATCCAAAGAAATGTGGGAAAGCCTAGAAAAGAAGTATAGTATAGACAATGCTGCCGGTACGAAACATGTTGTAGTATCCAAGTTCATGGACTACAAAATGGTCGACTCTAGACCGGTCATGGAACAAGTACAAGAGTTCCAAATGATCATCCACGGACTCGCGGCTGAAGGGATGAATTTGCCCGACAACTTTGTTCGGTGCATACTTATTGAGAAACTCCCTCCTAGTTGGAAGGACTTCAAGCACTACCTCAAGCACAAGCGAAAGAAGATGAGTCTTGAAGACTTGATCGTGAAGCTGTGCATCGAAGCGGATGTGCGCAAGATCGATCAAAAGGTCAAGGGCTTTAGCCCACTTGATGACAAGGCCAACTTGTTGGAGCGGGGCGGACCCTCCAACAAACGCCCCCGCCCAAATCTGAAAGACAAAGGGAAGGGCAAGCAGCCTGCAAAGAAATTTGAAGGCGAGTGCTACAAGTGTGGCAAAATTGGCCACTTTGCCAAAGACTGCCGCAGCAAGAAGAAGAAGCCGGCAGCCCACGTTGTTGAGAAAGAGTTCAAGGACTGGAATGAAGATGACCTCGTTGCCGTGGTCACTGAAGAAGTCAACATTGTTGACAACAAGGGCGGCTGGTACATCGACACCGGCGCTACTGCTCATGTTTGCTCAGATAGGAGCAAGTTTGATTCCTACACTGCTGTTGAAGGGAGGAAGATCAACATGGGGAATCAAGCATCGTCCGAGGTCCTCGGCATTGGCAACGTGATTCTCATGATGACGTCTGGCGTCACTATCACTTTGAAGGATGTGCTGCATGTCCCGGACATCCGCAATAACCTAGTGTCAGGATCAATACTAGTTAATAAGGGGTTTAAACTTGTATTCGAGTCTGATAGGTTTGCTTTGTACAAGTTTGGGAAGTCCCTCGGAAAAAGTTATGTAACCGACGGACTTTTCAAGCTTAGTGTGGCTACGCGCCTTGTTCCAAAGCCTTTGGCTAACAATAATAATAAAGCATCTACTTTCTCTTATTTGACCGAGTCTTCAAATTTGTGGCATTGTAGACTGGGACATGTAAATTCAAAAGCCGTTAAAAGATTGGTGAACTTAGATTTACTAAAGGCAATTGAAGTGGATAGCCAAGACAAATGTGAAATATGTCTTGAGGCTAAAATGACTAAGTTACCGTTTCACTCAGTTGAACGAAAAATAAAACCCCTTGAATTAATTCACACGGATGTATGTGATTTAAGGATGGTGCAAACTAGAGGTGGTAAAAAGTACTTTATCACTTTTATAGATGACTGCACAAGATATTGCTACATGCATTTATCTTTTAAGAAGTAAAGATGAAGCAATTGAAGCGTTCAAAAATTATAAGAACGAAGTTGAGAATCAACTTGGTTGTAAAATCAAAGCGATTCGAAGTGATAGAGGAGGCGAGTATGTAGCCCCGTTTGAGGAGTTATGCAACGCAAGTGGTATAATTCATCAAACAACAGCTCCATACTCACCACAATCTAATGGTGTAGCAGAACGCAAAAATAAAACTCTAAAAGAGATGATGAATGCATTGCTACTAAGTTCAGGATTACTCCAAAACATGTGGGGGGGAGGCTATTTTGACAGCCAACTATATCCTAAACAAGATTCCACTCAAAGGAAAAGACATCACTCCTTATGAGTTATGGAAATGAAGGAAACCATCATACAAATACCTCAAAGTGTGGGGGTGTTTGGCGAAAGTGATGGTTCCCCCGCCCAAAGAAGTCACAATTGGACCTAAAACGGTTGATTGTATCTTCATTGGATATGCACATAACAGTAGTGCATATAGATTTGTTGTTCACAAGTCTGAAATATCGACTATCACAGTAGGAACAACAATCGAGTCAAGGAATGCCGTATTTCTCGAAAATACATTTCCTTGCAAGGACAAAGAAGAAGTCCCAAACAATTCTGAAACAAGAATTGAAGATGAGGCCACTAGTTCTAAAACAGTGGATAAAGCCACTAGTTCTAAATCCACGGATGAAGAGCCAAAATCACGCAAGCGAGTGAGACCTGATCCAAGTGATGCAGTACTAAGACGTGGTAGTAGAGTCAGAAAATCAAAAACGTTTGGTCCTGACTACATTGCTTTTATGTTGGATGAAGAGCCAACGTCAACAAAAGTAGCCTTCGATGGCCCAGACGGGTTACATTGGAGAGAAGCTGTTCAAAGCGAAATTGATTCAATTTTGCTAAACCACACTTGGGTGTTGGTTGATTTGCCCGAGGTGCGAAACCTTTAGGGTGCAAATGGGTGCTTAAAAGAAAATTTAAGGCCGATGGAACAGTGGATAAGTATAAAGCCCGACTAGTTGTAAAGGGTTTTAAACAAAAGGAAGGACATGACTTCTTCGATACCTATTCACCTGTAACGAGGATTACATCTATCCGAGTGCTTCTCGCGATTGCTGCATTGCACAATCTTGAGATTCATCAAATGGATGTTAAGACTGCGTTTCTAAATGGTGAACTAGAGGATGAAATCTATATGGAACAACCCGAAGGGTTTGTAGTGCCCGGACAAGAGAAGAAGGTATGTAAACTGGTTAAGTCCCTCTATGGATTAAAACAAGCGCCGTTGCATTGGTACTTGAAGTTTGATAATGTGATGTTATCAAATGAGTTTAAAATCAACGAGTGCGACAAATGTGTCTATATTAAGAGCACTGATAACGGGCACGTTATAGTGTGTCTTTACGTTGATGACATGTTAATCATGGGTAGTAACACTCAAGTGATTAACGAGACAAAAGCCATGTTAAAGAGGAACTTTGACATGAAAGACATGGGTCTAGCCGATGTAATTCTTGGAATGAAAATTCTAAGAACATCCGATGGAATCATCTTAACTTAATCACATTATGTTGAGAAGATATTGAAGAAATTCAATGCCTATGATGGCGCGCCGGTTAAGACTCCGATTGAACTCAATGTTCACTTGAGCAAAAACAAGGGCGAACCCGTTGCACAAGAAGAATATGCACGGGTCATTGGGTGCATTATGTGCTTTACTAATTGCACTCGGCCGGATATTGCTTGTGCCGTGAACAAGTTGAGTCGCTACACGAGTAATCCAAGCAAAGAGCATTGGAGAGTTCTTGTAAGGGTTTTGAGATATCTAAAACATACTCAAAATCATGGGCTACACTTTTCGAGATACCCCCCGGTACTTGAAGGGTACTGTGATGCGAATTGGATATCCGACAATAAGGACTCACTTTCAACAAGTGGATACGTCTTTACTATTGGGGGTGGGGCTGTCTCGTGGAAATCCACGAAACAGACATGTATAGCCCGTTCAACTATGGAATCAGAATTCATAGCTTTAGATAAAGCTGGGGAAGAAGCCGAATGGCTTAAGAACTTCCTTGAGGATATTCCAGGTTGGTGTAAGACAGTGCCTCCAGTGTTGATTCACTGTGATAGCCAAGCCGCTATCTGGAGGGAAAATAATGGCTTCTATAACTGTAAGTCTCAACACATTCGTCGACGACATAATACCGTAAAACATTTGATCACAACAGGCGTGATTACAATTGACTATGTGAAGTCAATAGATAATCTAGCGGATCCGCTAACCAAAGGGTTAAATCGTGATCAAATGAATAAGTTGCTAGAGGAAATGGGTTTGAAATCCACAAACTAAAGAATTGTCATAGTGGTAACCCAACCATGATGACTGGAGATCCCAAGAACTTGGTTCAATAGGAAAACTAAGCTATGAGAGTTCGTGTGAAAAAACTCATCTACATCTATTCCCTAAAGAGCAATAGAGTGTTAAAAAACTTGCCTTGTGGTGAGGATAAGTCTATGACTTTTAATGATTCCTAAAGATCTCAAGGAGATTGAGTTCTCAAAGAGACCGAGTAGGGCAAGATACTCGAGTAGGAATCACCTATGTAAGTGTGAAGTGTGGCCGCTTCAAATTACACACTTATGAATCCAAAGTGGTGTCCAAGGCCGCAAAGGACACAAAATGTGAGAACGGATGAGGTTGAGGTGTTTAAGTGTTAACACCATTGACTAGGTGCACGTCGTGGGGGACTAGTTCAAAGCATCGTGCTACTAGGCCGCCTGTGTATCCGATGGCGTTGACTATGGAAGGTTCAAAGCTAAAATCTACCTATCCTTATGCTTATATACCTCTCGAGGGTTGAGCTTGGGTCTGCATGCATATGCATCTGGCTATTTCCACTCATGTGGGGGATTGTTGGAATCTATGTTCGGTCAATGAACTCTGACCAATTATAATTTCAACGAGACATTTAATTTTGTAAAATTAAATGACATAGCGTCGATCTACGTTCGGAGTAGATGACCGTGGTATATTTATTTTCTCAAATCCGATTCCCGGTGAGTGAGAAATAATTGATTAAAGTTGTGCAAAATTGCAAACTTAATGAGCTATGAGAGAAGCTTAGGGAATAATTAAGAGAGTTAATTATCACACATTGAAAGTTACAACCTTATTAAACTAGTATTTAATAAGAAGGATTATTACATGTAACAATTATAGTGGACTAAGATGGGCTGTAAGAGCCCACACGCGCGCACACGCGCGCGCCGCCCGCCCCGCCGCGAGCCGCGAGCCTCGAGCCTGTGCCCGCGCCCGTGCTCGTGCTCGTGCCCGTGCCATTGTCCTTTTCCTTGTCCTTGGACTTGGATCTTGGATCTTGGCAATTGGTCTTTGGGCTGTTCTTTGGGCCTAGTTGTGGGCTTGGTGCTTGGGCCTAGTTGTGGGCTTGGCCCACGGCTAGTGGGTCTATTTCTTTTTAGACCACCACCGTTTCCACGTCAGCGAGCCAAGCGGGATGACACCTCGTCAGTATGACACGCGGTAAGCCAACGTGGCTGACACGTGATAGTCCACGTCATGAACGAATCTAGAAGCTTCTAGATTCAGACTCTCAGCTCTGTTCTCAGCTCTGTAACGGCTTGTAACGCCTCGTAACCGACGACCGTTACGGTCTAGCATTGATGATAGCCATCAAGGCTGTGTTGACCCCTGCAGTGAACTGAGCCTATAAATAGGCTAGCCATTACATGCATTCTACACACATCAAACACTGGAAAGCATTCTGCATCATAAGCTCTCTCCCTCTCTGCATTGTTTTTCTGTCGAAAGCTCTGCCCTCTCCTCCATCCAGTTCGCCGGAGCTCTGTTGATAGCGGTGCTGCTTCACCAGAGACGTAGCCGTTTTATCTTTGGGGACGAAATGCCAATCCGAAGAGCACTACCGGGGCGTATCTCGTCTTGCGGAAAGAGGTCTCCTCGACTCGGCTATTTCCTGTTCTACAGTTTACTGTTTCGATTTCCGTTTGTAATTTTCGTTTCAGTTCTTTTCTATATTCCTTCTTGGGTTGTATTACGCCCGGTTATCTCTTGTAACTCCATAAGACCAACACAACTTTCCTTCGCCGTTTTTGGGAGAACTTATTTTTATAGAAACCTCAATCAACCCAGTTTTAAACCTGTCCAAAGCATCCAAATCAAGATCAGCAGCAAAAGACTAGAACAAACCACCAAGTAAATCGAAATATTGTAACCGAGGATGATCAACAATGAATTTTCCAAATTGAAGACAAGATATGACTTAACATTGTCTATTTGCCAAACTAATTTGATATCAACACAACCTCCATACACAAATAGCATAGTAATAAAATATCTTCACAATATCCCAAGACCATATACATCCCTTCAGCGATAGAGACTGCACCGACGCAAAATTACCTCTTATCAAGTAACACTACAGTTCAAAACTGAGACGGTCTTCAAGAAGTCTAATTCATCTCTAACAGTCACCGACTTGAATCCCAAAGTCACTAAAAATGACAGTTTGGAAGATGAAAGAGTAATAATTGTGGGAATAAATATAAATAAACTTGACTTTTTGTAATGAAAATATTTCGATATTATGTAGAACACTCTAGATATTAGGTATTTTAGGAGAATTATCTAGATATCGAATTCTCTAGATTATAAATATTATTTAAGAAAATATTTAGATTTTTATAGAGAAAAATTTAGATATTTAGAATATAAAATGAATGAAGTCGAGATTTCTGGAACAAATTAGGATGGCTATAAATATAAGAGAATTGTAACATTTTGTACAACTTGAGAAGTTCGAAAATAAAGAGTCACCTCTCCTAAACCATTTTTCATGTATTCCAGAGATAAGTGAGTAAAAAACATGGTACCAAAGAAGAAAAACAAGAAACAATGAAATAATGACTATAAAAATGAATTCAAAGAGTGGAGTTGAAGTCTGGGAATTCACAGCATTTTGGGAGAGGGTAAATTTCAGTTACCTAGGAAATTTCAATGGAGTGCTCGATAGAATGCAAACATCGATAATTTGGGGCGGAAAGGGGAGAATCCAGAGCGCGTGCTTCGATAATTTGGGGGGAAACGGGAGAATATAATCAGCCTCATTCGATTCAAATAAGAGTAATTCAGTAAAGCAATTTGTGAAAAAATTTAATAAATACGATTAATTTAATAAATTGGGAAGTCATAAGTAATTTTGGGATAAAAATTTAAATAAAGATCTCTAAAGATCTTTCTAAATGAGAGAATTTTATTTTAAAGATCTCTAATATCACAAAACATGAATTATAAAGTAGAAATTGGTAAGATCTGAGGTTCTTGATCATCAGCATGAGAGATGTGGCTCTACCGAGAAAAATGAGCCTTCCAGATCTGGGGTTGTCTTTTAGATCTCGGAGCAACCTATAATAATCCTGAAAAACAAGTAAGATGGATTTACAAGGCAGTGTGCTAAAAAGTAAAGCCGATAGAAACTTATCAGATCCATATGAAAAAAGAAAACTAGGCTTCGAGGTCCTTCCGCAGCTGCATCTGCGCTTGTCGATTGTTGTAACTATTGATGGCCTACCCTGGACATGGAGAGGTCGTCGGGAGCGGTTTGGTTCTAACGGCATAGAAGGAACCGCAACCATGGCTTTCACACATAGATATTTTTGTCATGACCACATTTTCTAAGGATAGAATACACAGTTTATCACGACTAGGGGAGGGTTAAAGAAGTGGGAAAGAAATGAAAAAACAACGCAACATACCATAGATCGAAATAAATGGGAATAACACGAATAAAATTAGAAGATCATCTCAACAATAATCCACTCAAAAGGAATAGTATCTCATCAACTTAAAACTGACAAAATAATGATCTTAAAACAGTGTAAAATTCGAGCACATCAAGCGTTCGCTGGACGTGTTCTCCTTTCAAGCACAAATTTCCGAGACGGGCTGCTACATGATCACCAGTCGTTGAGTAAGGTCCAGTGGACCACTGGCTGGCTCGAATGCTCGAGACTTCAAACTTTGAATTTTATGTTTTTTTAAGCTCTATTTTGCACATTTCTCACAAAATACGTCAAAATACCAAAATGGATAAAATGTATAAATAATGGACATGAATTGCAACTGTAACACTCAAAACGAACCAAATAATACAACCCAGGTCACTGATGCACTATTTTTTAGCACTATTAATACCTGCAAGTATACATAATAGAAATAGTATAGCCAAAGATCAGTACCGGATATCGAACACGGGGAAGGCAAACACAGACTGTCTATCTTCTTCTAAGACTCAATACTATATGGAGAATCAAGAGAATTTTGAAAACTTTTTAAAAACTGAAAGCAATAGAAAGTAAATAACAACTGATTGCAAATAAAACACGGAGATAAAATATAGAGATAAGGGAATTCCAGGGATGTGTGTTCACAGTTATGGTTATACAAATTCCAAACTACAATACCCTAGCATAGTTATTACTTTGATAAGACGAGTCACCTAGCTTATGCTCATGCGATGCAAACGTTGATTACAAGATTAGGATTGTCAATCCCAACACGTAACTCCAAAAAGCTCCTAAGACCCTTGAAAAGTCCTCACTCTCAATTAACAGTGCCGTTTTAAAGGAAGCTAACTGTAGCGTCTACTAAGTAGACCTAACTTGCTAGAACTTTCTCACAATTATGAAGCAAGTTATATTAAATCATACATAATTGTGTCACTCAATCATGTAGCATCAGAATTATTTAGGGAAGAAACAAAGTAAAAAAAAATTAATATTAAATAGAAAATTGGAATTGTATAACCAAAGTCGTTACTAACATAGCCCTAGTGTCACACCTCAACCCTTATGACTTATACACTTACTATAACTAAATTCGAAATTTAAAATAAATAATCCACGTGTCAACTATATAAAATCCACATATTATATCAGGCATATTTCAAAACATTCTGAAAAGCAGTGAGACCCTATCACCACACTATATACTATACATTTATCTATATGCAAAATGATGAGGAAGAGAAGTTGCCAAAATGCGTCAGCCGCCGACCCTTATAATAACTGTAACTCACATCAACCCACGCATCATTGATATCTTATTACTGAAAAATATTAGTGGTTTATATGAGCCACAACTCAGTGTATATAAACCTTATCTTTAATTTCACACAAATATCAAACATATTCTTTCACAAACATATATCACCAGAAGTAATAAATATCATACACAATTTAGTATTCATATGCATATGCCTCTCCGTTCTTTTTATTATTCTGTGACTGGTCAAGCCTAGTATCTACCCGGGATTTCCATTGTATACGACCCGAAGGTCCTTTTCATTTATTTGACCTTTCCACGAAGGCCCCTCTTTGCATTTTGACCTTTCCACGAAGGCCCCTCTATGCACATTTTCTTTGACCCGTAGGTCCATTATCATTGAATATGACCCGTAGAACCCAGGGTAAGACTGTCACATATCCTCTTTAATTCCATGATTCAAATAATTTTAATAGCATGCATCAAACATATCCATTGCACCAATTACATCAATATATTCCACCAATAACTCCAATACTATAGATAAACACATTCATTGCACAAATCACATATCCACATCATTTACAACATCAATATCAAATAACACATAACCATTTCAGGCTCATATCATATAGTTCAAATATTCACTCCAATTTAACACATATCAATCAATCACATAAAATATGTAAACTAAAGATGTGATTTATACACACCTGATTACGACAGATAATCTACCAAACTCCTGATTTCGCCTCCTAATTTACCACCCTCAATCGTTATATCATAAATATGCCATGTATTTTCTGCTCTTCCGTTCTTCCCTTTTCTTTCTCTAATTTACACCTTTTTCTCCTCTTTTGTTTTCTACACTATATAAGTGATATAGTGAGCATACTAATTAATCCACTTGTATATGGTTTCACTAATCCACCTGGATACAAGACAGACATGCAGTAATTCATGGAACTACACGTACCCTCTCCTTCTCCTATACATATATATAAAATAAACTTATTATTTTAGATTATGTAATTAAATACAAAAAAGCTAATTCACAAGGTTACACTTATCTACTTTGCATGCACATTCTATACGTGTATTTTAATAAAATTTTACACGTCATGCTCACCTTTTGTTAAATGAATTCAAATTCTTGAAGTTAAAAATAGAATATTACATATATATGTGCCATAATCAATTATACCAATAAGAGCAAATCAATTATACAAATAAGTGTAAACAAAAGTCATAGTAAAAGAATATTAGAACAATTACATAAACAAATTTAATTAGACTATTAGTACGTACACATATATATATATATTTACATGCACACATTATTACTAATGCATTTAGCTTAACTATTTAGTATTTTAATATATATATATATATATATATGAATGTGATCAAATGAAAACTCTAAATATTGTACAAACTCAAAACTATGATCTGGACCATTGAAAAATGTCAACAGATCACAAAAAAGCATCAACAAGAAATTTTCAACAGAATTTCAACGGTAGTCAATGATTGATGCTGTGTTGATATTGTGTTGATACTGCGTTGACAGTAAAATCTTGAAATTTTACACTGTGCTGATATTGTATTGAAACAGTGTTGAAGCTGTATTGAGGAGTTTTGAGTTTGTACAATATATAAGTTTGCATTATATCACTACCCTATATATATATATATATAGAGAGAGAGATGTGATCATATCATAACCCTCAAATCACATGATAACTCTATAACCAAATCTGGACCACACATATTTTATAATCTTGTGGTTGAGATTCAAACTTAGATTTACTTAATAAAAAAAGGCGCAGAGGGTAAATATGTCATTTCGCTCATTTAATTTTTGAATTTCGCTCCAGATTCACTCCAGATTTCACGCTCTTCTCATCGGTTTCTTCTCAGCGATTTTCGATTCTCTCCTCTTCTCTGCGATTTTGTTTCCATATGCTCCAGATTTTATTTTCATATTTCTCGCTTATTTTGTTTCCATAGGCTCCAGATTTTCTTCCGATTTGATTCATTTTCCATAGTCTTCAGATTTTGTTTCCATATTTCTTGCATAATTCATTATTTTCATTGATTACTTGTTCAATTGCCGTCACAAATTTTTTCGATGGAGTTTGTAGGAAATACCGAAGGTAACAATCAGTCTCTATTATTTAGCTTATTGATTGTTTTGCTTCATGTATTCAATTTGATTTTAGATTAATATTATGTATTGCTGATTATGTGTTATACCTCAAGTTTATTGAATGGATCAATTAATAAATGTTTTGAATGGATCATTTTATCATTTTCAGAAACTATCATTTTATGCACCCAAAGTATCATTTTATCAAGCAAAGACACAATTTCTACATCTAAACAGATCAACCAAACACATAGCAACACACACACACATACAAAAACACAGAGACACACACAACAACACACACACAAACACAGCAGCAGTAGCATCAGGACACACACACAAACAAACATAAAGTATCATTTTATCCCATGAAACTATCATTTTATCCCATGAAACTATCATTTTATAATGTAAACTATCATTTTATCCCATGAAACTATCATTTTATCTCATATCCCATGAAACTATCATTTTATAATCTGAAACTATCATTTTATCAAGGGCAATTATCATTTTATCTTTTGAAACTATCATTTTCTGAATTTCAATGAGTTCAAAAAGCAGAGAGGGCATAACTTGTTACTTAAGTAGAACAAAACACTATTCACAAAGTATCATTTTATCATTTTCAGAAACTATCATTTTATGCACCAAAAGTATCATTTTATCAAGCAAAGACACAATTTCTACATTTAAACAGATCAACCAAACACATAGCAACACACACACATACAAAAACACACAACAACACACACACAAACACAGCAGCAGTAGCATCAGGACACACACACAAACAAACATAAAGTATCATTTTATCCCATGAAACTATCATTTTATAATGTAAACTATCATTTTATCCCATGAAACTATCATTTTATCACATATCCCATGAAACTATCATTTTATAATCTGAAACTATCATTTTATCAAGGGCAATTATCATTTTATCTTTTGAAACTATCATTTTCTGAATTTCAATGAGTTCAAAAAGCAGAGGGGGCATAACTTGTCACTTAAGTAGAACAAAACACTATTCACAAAGTATCATTTTATCATTTTCAGAAACTATCATTTTATGCACCCAAAGTATCATTTTATCAAGCAAAGGCACAATTTCTACATCTAAACAGATCAACCAAACACATAGCAACACACACACACATACAAAAACACAGAGACACACACAACAACACACACACAAACACAGCAGCAGTAGCATCAGGACACACACACAAACAAACATAAAGTATCATTTTATCCCATGAAACTATCATTTTATAATGTAAACTATCATTTTATCCCATGAAACTATCATTTTATCCCATATCCCATGAAACTATCATTTTATAATCTGAAACTATCATTTTCTGAATTTCAATGAGTTCAAAAAAGCAGAGAGGGCATAACTTGTCACTTAAGTAAAACAAAACACTATTCACAAAGTATCATTTTATCAAGCAAAATCACAATTTCTACATTTAAACAGATCAACCAAACACATAGCAACACACACACAGCAAAACACACGTAAACAAAGCAAAACACACACACAAACACAGAAAAACACACACCAGCAGCATACACAGTAAAATGTAAATCTAAATATGTTGATTGTTCTCAATATTGTTATGCATGAACGATATTGTATAAATGTAAGAAATATCTACACTAAAAAACTACAGAATCTAAAAAAAATCGAGAAAATCTTCAGCAAAATGATAAATCGAGCAAAATCAAAAGTGAAATAAGTAATAAACTTCATCCAACCTTTCTTCGGTGAAGCTTCAGCGTTTTCCTTCGACATATTCCAGAATTGTAATGATTTTTCCTTCGATTCGTAGGGTTTGAAACGCGATTCAGAGGGTTTGATGTTAGAGAAATTGCATGGAGCGTCAAGTTTCCTTCTTTCCCACCAAATTTTAGAACGAAATGACAATTTTGCCCTTAATATTTGATAAAATGATAGTTTTGTTTGATAAAATGATAGTTTTGTTAGATTAAATCTAGACCACATATTTTAAAAATGTGTGGTGGAGATTTAGTTATAGGGTTATTACACAAATTGGGGTTATCATTATAATGCACCCCTATATATATATATATAATCACACATATATTATTTATTGTGCAAGCAATAATATAAATATGCAATAATAATAAATAAAAATGTGTAAATATGTAAAATGATGCATGTTCCCGGTCAGGGATGTCACACCTAGAATCCTATGAGTTTAGTTACACATAGTGGAATAAGCTAAACACATATATTGAAGAGAGAACAATTTGAACATAAAACTAAAGCAAATAAAACTCGTAGGTTGAATCCTTGTCGTTCTTGATGTTCTTGAAATCCTTCTTCAACTCCTTGCACAATGACATACTCTAGCTTTTAATCTCTGGGAATTTATGTTGCAAAAAGAAGCTCTCTCTTTTGATGAAGCTTGAGGTCCTATTTATAGGGAAAGTCAATCCAATTGTAGAAGGAAAAGATCTTCAAAATATGGTAAATCTTGGAGCAGATCTAGGTCAAGTCGGATTCGCCGCCTTCACCAGCGGGCCGCCGCACCTTGGCCAGCGGTCGCCACGTTGGAGTCCAGAGACTCTGTCATTTCGGCGGCGGACCGCCGCATGACTTCCGACGGTCGCCGGGCGAGACTCCTTTCCAAGCGTAAATTTCCGAGGCGGGCCGCTGCATGATTCTGACCGCTGGGCGCCGGCGGTCGCCGTACAACCTTGCAGCAGTCGTCGGTCGTCGTCTGACTCCAGATTTCCAAACTTTTCGTTTTGACTCCCTTTTTCGGCTCATTTATGCACATTTCTCACAAAACATGTCAAAATACCAAAATAGATAAATTGTGCAAATAATCGACATGTAAAGTGACTTTGACATTAAAAACGGACCAAATAATGGCCATAAAACCGTGCAAAATCCGAGTGTATCAACTCCCCCAAACTTACATTTTTGTTTGTCCTCAAACAAAACAATAAAGACACAAGAATAGACGCACAGAATGTACAAGGACTAGACGTCATAATTGTCTCGAAAGATGAAAGATCAGATTAAGCATGTATTAACGCAATCAAATCAAGCAAGGCTTATTAGTGCACTTTCATTACTAACTCGTAGAACACCTTGAATTCAGGCACTCACATATGGAAAACTTCCAAAGATGGGAAGTGTTCTCTCACTCTCAAAGTGTATAAAGGTAATGTGTATATAACTCTCAATCATGCATCATGCAAAGTTTACCATAGGCTTGCTCAAAGTCTAATCACTCCTCTACTAGATGTGATTAAGCATCAAAAGTCCGAAAGGTCTTTATCTTTGGTTGTAATGTAGGCTCTTTGGTAGGTGAGAAATATTTGGCTAAAAAGTGACTCAAAATAAAAATATCCCAAGTAGAGTTAAATTGACTCCACTTTTCTAAAAACCCAAAGACACTTTCAACACTTTGTTTTTCTCCTTCAATCCTTTTATATTCTTTTTCTTTTTCACAACCTTTCACATTTTTTTTTCTTTTTCAACCTTTCTTTCTCTTTTATAGGCATCATTTCTAAGATCAAGGACATAATTTGAATTTTTCTATTTCATAACTTGTACTTTCTTTACATTTAAGCACACCACTACTTTCCTCCTTATCTCTCCAATTCCTTCATAAAACAAGATAACAAAAGCTAACTAACCCAAGGAATTGTCCCCATTATTTTGGCTTCCAAAGAAAAGGCTTAAAGACTCAAAATTGGCTCCAAAGGAAAAAATTTTGAAAATTTGAGAGGGTCAAAAATTTTGGATAAAAGTAGGCTAGAAAAGATGGCCAATCATCCTCCTAAATCAACTTAAACACTATGTAAACTTAGGTAGACTAGGAGCAAGTTCTAGAAACATATACACGAATACAAATAAATCACACAAGAAAGAAATTAAGGCTCAAATCCTCACAAGGTATAAAACATGATTCTAGGCGAACAAGCAATTCACTAATTATGAACCTTTTCACCAAACCATCAAATCAAAACGTCAAGCCATACTTAAACATGGATGGAATGTAATATCAT
This sequence comes from Salvia hispanica, assembly GCF_029641045.1. Lineage (NCBI taxonomy): Eukaryota > Viridiplantae > Streptophyta > Magnoliopsida > Lamiales > Lamiaceae > Salvia > Salvia hispanica. Next base: position 16,887,376 of record NC_142696.1, on the reverse strand, counting down.
CGGCAATTCAGTCTAAAGTGTGTCCCTAAGCATGCGTGTTTCTAAGTTCTTCACGTTAAGTTCACGACATGGATTCAAGAAAACATTTTTAGAACACAAAATTCTCCTACGGGGTTTTGAAAAACAAAAAGCAAAAACTTAAAACAAAAATAAAACCCTAAAACAAAAGCCTAAACTCACGGTCCACCACTTCATTCTCCCAAACTTATTTACAACAAAGTGTAACATAAGTTTGTAGAGTCGGTAGGGACGTGAGTAAACTACTGAAAAGAAAAACATACCTTGAAAAAATTCGCGTAGAAGTAGCCAAACTTGCACTCACATAAGTAAAAACCAGAAAATCAACAATTATGTGCAAGTTTATGTATCATAGCATCCTATTAGAAAAATGGATGGATGAATAAGGCCAAAATGGCCAGGAAATATCTCCAAGTTTGCGGGAATAGATGAATAAGGCCAAAATGGTCAGGAAATATCTCCAAGTTTGTGGGAAGTCAGAATCATGATAGGGAAGTTGTTTCCAATATTTGTCCCTAAGTTCACATGTTTCTCATATACTTTTATTTACATTTTTTTTTTACTTAGAACCTCTAGGACTCTCACCTCTATACATTATAACCCCAAAGCTCCATTACAACCCAAAGAAAGGCTTTAAGGCACTATCTTGTGTTTGTAGAACTCAAAGCATCTATGGTTCAACATAATGAGTGAATGGTATTAACATCTCTGATAAAAAATGAGTTACCGAGTGAATTCAACAGTTGGTAAAAATGAAGGCTATGTTGACAAACTGATCAAATTGAACAAGGGAGGTGGAGGAATCAAAGACTGTTGACAATTGGATTGATCTTAAACTTGTGGGGACAGTTGCTACAAGTTAAGCTAGTTTTATGCATATACTCCCTCCGTCCCACAAGAATATGCACTCTTTCCTTTTTAGCCCGTCCCACAAATATATGCACTTTCTAATTTTGGAAACTATTTCTCTCTAATGAGGTGGGACCCATTCCCCACTAACAGTACTTTATTTACTTTTTCTCTTTACCATCTCTTGCTTTACCAATTTTGCATTAAAACTCGTGCTGAACCCAAAGTGCATATTCTTTGGGGACGGAGGGAGTATGTGTTAATGTGTTTTTGTTTATATGAGTCTTTTTGTGTTTTAGTCAGTCTAAGTCTTTTCTTTTTAGTTTTCTTCTAGTGTCGGTCAAAAGAGGAACCATGCATTGAAACTTGTCTCTTCTCTTTTATCTTGTTCTTTTATACTTGAGGACGAATATGGCTTAAATGTGAGCAGTTTGGTAAGGCATTTCATGCATTGGTTATTGGGTAAGTTTACATGCTTTTGGGGGAGATAATGCACAAATTGTGAGTTTTAGTGTGCAGGTTGCTGCTGGATCAAGTAGTCGTGCAAACTGACTGATCAAACGTAGATTGAGTAAAAAGGAGTTAAATTGCAGAAAAGCCACCCAACTGATCAAGCGGAGCAGGCGTTGCAAGGAGGGGGACCGTGGAGATAGAATTCGAAGACACCATTTATTTTAAGGGCACAAATGTCAAATCATGGAAGGCATATCCTAGGTATTTGAGCCTTAAGCCGTACTATATAAGGGGAGCAACATGAAGGAAGAAGAGAGCGGCTAGAGGGAGCTCACCATTCTACACACAGTCACATACTAGTTCTTAGAGAGTTCTTAGCTGCAAGTCCACTCCAAATCCTATTTCAAGCTCTTTGCCTCCTAGCTCGGAGGGGAGAGCACCTTAGTTCCGTCCATTCCAACATTTCGTCGTAGTTCCACAGCTCCAAGGAGCGAAGATACAATCTTTACATTCATGTTTTGATGCATTTGGTTTCGTTTCTTGAATATTTCCCTGGTTAGAACATCTTAGCTTAAGAATCTCTTAGTATTTAGTTGTTGGCTTGAGTATTTTCGTTTGGAGCCTTGAATATGGTTTATTTTCTGAAGCTATGGAAGTTTTTGTTGGATGTTTTTCGCAATTGGTAGTTAGATCTTGAGATGTTGAGCATTGTTTATATATGTTGGATGTTATTCGCAATTGGCAGTTGTTAGGATGTTTTAGATCTAGCTTGTTAACATCTGATTTCGTAGATCCTTGTTAGTTAGCGTTTGAACTCATAGATCTAGGATGTTCTATTTTGGAAATGGCATGATTATGTCTTGTTTCTGTTTGTTCGATGCTCTAGTTGATCAGTTAGCGTAGATCCAGTAGTTCTTAGCTTAAATTTCTTGTTCGCATTTCGTTTTGAAGCATGCTCTGTTTTTACTTTGTTTTAGCATAGTTATTTGGAGAAGATGAAGAAGGAGGTAGTTAGAGAATCGGATCTGCAATTATCTTATGTTTTTTCTACTTTTACAGCTTTTTGTGCCAACCCAGCCGTAGATGAAATATAAACCAAAGTCGTTACTAACACATCCCTAGAAGTCAATAGATTTAGGTGCTCATAGACAAATAAACTAAACTCATAGTTTGTAAGAAACCCTAGAAACATAAGAACTAAGATGATAGAACTCAAATGTTGAATCTCGTAGTCTTGATCTTCTCTTGATTCCAAGCTTCAAACTCCAAGTACGATGGAAAGATGATTAACAGTGGAAGGAACTCTCAAATATAATTCTATAGTGTAATATGTAGCAAAAGGTTCATCTGACGAAATTTGAGGGGGTATTTAAGTCTCCAAGTCATGTATGATAATATGGTAAATCTTCTATCCCAGTTAGGTAAGTTTTGGAGAGAAATTATGTAAAATAATGTGTCTCCCGATTCTAGCGGGGATTCTAGCGAACTGTTGGGCAACTTCCAGCGGTCGCTGTGAACTTTTCTGGAACTATCTGTACTACTAATCTACTATGAGCAGTCAATGTGCACAATCCAGCGATCACTGAACGTGTTCCTCTTTTAGGCACGATATCCAAGATGGGCCTTTACAGGGACAACGGTGGATGAGCACCAGCGGCTGCTGAGTAAGGTCCAGCAGACCGCTTGCTGGCTCGAATGCTCCAGCCTTCAAACTTCGACTTTTAGGTATCTTTTTAGGCTCTATTTTGCATATTTATCACAAAACACATTAAGATACCAAAATAGATAAAAATATGCAAATAATGAACATGTAATTCAACTTTGACATTCAAAACAGACAAAATCCGTGCGTATCACACCTATCTCTTAATTCAACTTTTCAACACAATTTCTTAATCTCCGTGACCAAAAGTTTTGCCCCAACGTAGTTGGGACGGCGGGAGTAGTATGCATTCCCCCGCGTTCTACTAACCCACTTTCCTTTTTGGTATGTCCAAATCAAGATTACTCATTACTAAATTGAAATCACTTTTATCTTTACTTTTATCCCCCTCCCTTAGAGCATTCACAATAGAGGCGCCATCCTGCCGCTGTGCGGTCAACGCCTATTAGAGGAGGAGTGCCTTTGGTGTTGTAGGGGCGCCGTCCGCGTGGCGGCAGGACGACGCTCTTATTGTGAATCCTTTTACCTCTATATACACAACTCATTTTACTTCATTTTATTCACACTTCTCATTCTCTCGAGTATAAACACCAACAATTAAAATAATTTATATTAGAGGGTTGTTTGGAGGGTTCTCTTATTGTGAATGCTCTTACTTTACTCTCTTCACTTAGAGCATCTCCAACCAATTACACTAAATTCAAACTCATTTTACTGTAATGTCACATCCACTCCCACCATTTAAAGTAAACTTAAACTTAAAAGAATATTGTCTATTTTATGCCTCTTTCACTCATAAAATTTGAATTTTTTTTTTATTTTGATTTAGTGCAAACCTAATAATAGATTTTTTATTAAAAAATGAGATTGATTTTGGAGTACCATTAGAGCTAATTATCTACTCCCTCCGTCCGCTATTAGGAGTCCCGGTCACTTTTGCACACTCATTTTGTAAAAATGATACTCCCTCCGTCCCTTATTAGGAGTCACTCTTTGACCGGACACGAGTTTTAAGAAATGTAAAGAAAAATTGGTTGGAAAAAGTTAGTGGAATGTGGGACCCATTTTTTTTATATTGGTTTTATAATAAAATGTGAGTGAATTGAGTTAGTAGAATGTGAGACCTACTTACTATTTATGGTAAAAATAAAGTGTGACTCTTAATTGGGGACGGACCGAAATGGAAAAGTGTGACTCTTAATGGGGGACGGAGGGAGTAATAAATACTCTCTCCGCCCCCCATAATTTGTCACCATTTGACCCAGCACGGGTTTTAAGAAATGTAATAGAAAGTGGGTTGAAAAAGTTAGTGGCATGTGAGTCATACTTTTATATATTAGTTTTACAATAAAATGTGAGCGAGAATGAGTTAGTGGAATATGAGGTCCACTACCAAAAATGGTAAAAGTGAAATGTGACAAATTTTTAGGGACGGACGAAAAAGGAAATAGGTGACAAATTTTCAGGGACGGAGGGAGTAGTTAAAGTGGAGAAATGGTAAAACAAGAGAGAGAATAACTTAGAAAAGACTCTTCTCAATATTATTCTCTATCTTACTTTACTATTTCTCCACTTTAACTATTTATTATCATTTTTATAAAACAAGTGCACAAAAGTGACCGGCACTCTTAATGACGAACAGAAAGGGAGTATCATTTTTAAATGTACCATTAAATGGTCTTAATGTATAGAGTAAAATAGCATAAAATCTCAGATCACCCAAGAAATCACGCAAGAAATAGATATCTCCCCGTCGAACCAATATATTTTTATCATGTTTACTTGACTTAATGCACAAATGGTCTACAAAATCCCATATAAATTTCGTAACTAATTTTTGTTCTTCAATCTCAATCCTCAGAATCAAACTATCCAAAACCCCAATGCGATTTTCCCTCCTTCCCAAGCTATACCATTCACCTGCACTTCGACTTCTTCCACCTTTTTATCGCCGAATACGCTTCAACTATATGTCAACTGATTTACCGGAACCAAAGCCCTCTATCACTGCTGCTGAAAAAGTCCAGAAATTTCAGCAAGTTTTTCACTCCAGCCCCGCCGGTAACTAAATTCTAACCAAATCGTTCAGAAATTTTTGTCTGGGTTCTTTTTTCCCTTGATCGTTGAGAAAAATCGGATTATTTTAATGTGAATTTTCAGATAGTTGGGACAAATGCTGGGACGAAGGTCTGACGCCTTGGGATTTGGGGAACCCTACCCCAGTTCTTGTACACCTTCACAACACTGGATCACTTCCAAAGGGTAGAGCTCTTGTTCCTGGCTGCGGCAGTGTATGTCTCTCTCTTTCTCTCAAATTTCGATTACTTCAACAGAATGTGGATGTTTATATTTAATTTTAGGGAACATTGGTTTCTAAAATCATGAAACTTTCAAAAAGTTGGGATTTTCCCACGAACTTTCAACTTGCCAAATAATATCACGAACTTTACCCGAGTTTGTTATTTTCCCCCAACGAAAAAATTCCGGTTATATTAATGGATTGAAGAACAATTTTGGAGGGTACTATCCTCAAAGATTGAAGAACTTGAAGCTCTCGAAGTTGATGTCAAGAAATTACGAAAAAAAACTCGCGGTAAAGTTCGTGGGAAAAACCCAACTTTTTGAAAGTTCCATGAAATTAAGGGCTAATATCCCAGACAATTAATTCATGAGAAGAGGGGTGTCTCAAAATTTGGTGTTGTGGATCGGTTGATGTATAATTTGTTTTGTGTTTTACTCTGTTAACAGTAATACTAATGTCTAATGGAAAATAAACCAAGCCATTAAACAAGATATGAAGCAAGTATAGAGAAATTCCCTCAGAAGATTGTATTGGATTGAATGATCTGATTACAAAGATAAATACTAATAAATAGACCCAAGAGAAGGATCTCGGATCATGCATTTCTTAACCCTTAAAGCATCTAAATCTAGACTATTCAGTCAGAGAGCAAACATCACAGCCGAAAATGGATTATTTCTGCTTTGCTCCAGCTCGTGCTGCCACAATCACAGCTGGAGCTGCTTCCACCACATCATTCTTGAGCGAAGATTGTCTATTCTCGGTTTTCAATGGACCAGCTGCTTGATCATGTACACGTTGACTCTCTTTATCAGTCTCCATGCTTGCAGCTTGATGATCCACTTGGCTAGGTTTACTAACAATGTTGTTATGCTGCAGTTGTAATGTTGTATTATATGTCGATTTTTAACCGCTTTTTCAATGGTTGGGATGTATTTAGTTTGTGATTTCATCTTTCTGTTCCCTTTTTTTACATTTTCTCTCTCTAGTTTGGTTATCAATTAGAAACTTCTATTTATGCAGGGTTATGATGTAGTGGCAATGGCGTGTGCCGAGCGTCATGTTGTAGGTCTGGATGTATCAGACATTGCCATTAAGAAAGCAATAGAAGTAAGACTTGCTTTTATGATTTTTCATCAATAGACATTTATAAAAATTTGCAACTTGCCTTATGGATTTTGATGAAATTTGACTTGATGGTAGTCTAGAAAAAAGACTTCGGATTGTCACTATTTTGATCTAAAGTATACAGATGTTATTTGAAGTAATTTTGTGTTGTTTTTCTGTGTTATGTGATTAAAGTACTCGTTCTAGCAAACCGAACAACTGGTTTTGTTTGTGTCGAGTGATATCTATCTGTATATTTTCTGAGCTGACTTAACGAGAAGATTACAGCAAATAGTATTTGTGTGTAATGTAGTCCACAGTAGGATTATGTTTCTTTCTTCAAAACTCCATTTTTTAGTGAGTAACCTCATGGGATTGCAGTGACACGTGGTATAACTCTAAAATTTAACTAAGCATTATATTCTACTCCCTCCGTCCCAAGGAAGATGACCCCTTCCTTGGGCAGAACGAGATTTTATGCAACTTTATTTTGTGTGTTATGGAGAGAATAAAGTAAGAGAGAGGGAATAAAGTAGAAATAAAGGTGTTTCTATTTTTTAGTAATGAGTCATCTTGGTTGGGACAAACCAGAAAGGAAAGTGGATGGGATGGAGGGAGTATGTGATTTCTTTTTTTCATCTTCCAGCTGAAACATTAGTTTCGTAATCTGTAGTTTTCGTCTACAATGTTGTTAAATCCTCACTATGATCGTTGCATTACATTGTAGTTGTCGTCTGGCTCACCAAATGCACAGCACTGTACTTTCTTAAAGACAGACTTCTTTACTTGGTGTTCGGATCAGCTGTTTGATCTCATTTTTGATTATACGTAAGTTTCATCTGTGGTGCATTCAAGATATTAGTATGTTGTGATTTCATCAATGTTCATTAGGTTATGTCGCTATGATATTGTCTCTACAGGTTTTTCTGTGCCATCGAACCCGAGCTAAGATCATTATGGGCCAAGAAAATGTCTAACCTTCTGAAACCGGATGGGGAGCTCATAACACTAATTTATCCAGTTAGTCAGGAATTTTACTGTCCTTCAATATTTTTCATATATTTTGTACTTCCGTAATCTGATCATTTATGCATTTTGCATATTCTCGACTTTGTCAGATAGATGACCATGAGGGCGGCCCTCCATTTAAAGTATCAGTTGCCGAGTAATTTCCACTCTGACTCACTTCTAGTCTTCTAGTATTTATGTGTTGAATTTTGAATACCTATCTTTCTCTTTACAATTTGGCTCCATACAAGCCTTGGTGTACTTTTGTTGAAAAATTCTTCTATCTACGCAGTTATGAAGAGGCATTGCATCCTGTTGGTTTCGAAGCAACACAGATTTCAGAGAACGAGCTGGCCATTGCTCCTCGAAAGGTAAAATATTATGTGTGAAATCTGTCGTCCTTCACATGTTGCTTAGAGGGTCTTTGGTTGAGCTAGTAAGCTCCTTCAAACAGCTTATTAATGGATGTTGCTTGAAGGGTGTTTGGTCGAGCTAGTAAGCTCCTTCAAACAGCTTATAAATGGTATAGAGCTTATAAGCTCTTGAGAAATGTTTGGCAACATTAGCTCCTAAATAACTTATAAGCTGTGAAAATAAGCTCCAACAGCTTATAAACTCATTTCTCTTTCTAACACACAATCTCTCTTGAACTCATAATAAGCTCAATTAAATTTGACAACTTATAAGCTCTCAACACATTATATCCTATAAAATCTTCAAACATTTAATAAGCTTTTGGAGCTTATAAGCTGTCTAAAATAAGCTTAGCCAAACACTCGGTCATGTTGTTATGTGGATGTATACAAATCACTAGCTCTTGGAATATACAACTCGAGCATACTTTGAGTAAGAGATTAGTTCAGAATTAGGATGAGGGCAGCACGAAGATATAATAAGTTAATAACCATATTTCCGGTTTAACGTATGCTAAATTTGCTACATTTCTGAAACATTGTTCTTGAATCTTTGACAGGGACGAGAGAAACTAGGGAGATGGAGAAGATCTCTACACCATGCCTCGCTTTGATCATGCACTGCAGATAAACACCATTTTTTCGGGATAAAGATCCATATATTGTACTACTTCGCCTCTCTATCTTGTTTCGGTTGTTTCAGTCATAAAAAAGGCAATCTTTGATGAAACATATTCTAAAAAGTTATTTCCAGATTTAACATACTATTGTAACGATCAAGGTCAAATTTTTGGCTGTTGTATGCTCAAGTGTTGTAATTAATATGTTTGCAGCAAGGTCAGAAGCTCCCCATCGCTTTCTATTCTCATCTCTAAATTAGAAATCTGAACTCTGTAATGCGTATGATTTCCCAAAAATGGTAATTTCTTCCATTATTCTGGTAAGTCACATACATGTTGCAAGTTTTGGAAAGAATTTCATGTTGCAAGGTTTGGGAAGAATTTTGATCATACATTCTAACTGGACTTGCCTAGAGTTTTGAACATACTTGATGAAGGATTAAGGGGTTCTGTTTAGGATGAATGTCTGGAGTATTCTCATTTGTAGTGAACAGATAGTCGATATTGCATCTCGTGTAAGAGAAAAAACAACACTGTCCGGGAAGAAAGGTCAAGGCTTCGCAGCAGTACGGTGATTCTGATGATGACTTCAAGTTTCCTAGACGACATCCATGCTTCATTCCTCAAGTGAATGCGAGTAGTATGCTCCATGATTATGATGATGACATTATGCTGCCTATGCCAATTTTAAAAAAACGCATACATAAAATTCGTTTTCAAAGACGCATACACCAACACACTGTCTCCCTAAAACATAAATTTCCCTTTTGGGAACCTTTAACGTAGACTCGCCTCAAGTAGAGAAAAGATTGGTGTAAGGAAGTTGAATAGTGTTAAGGATCAAAAATCACACTCTTTTGTCTCATAAAATTAGTTTCATTTTTCTATTACGTCCTACAGATTATAGTGTCTTTCGATATTTGATTGTAGTAATATTTTCTCTTATGAGGTGAGTCATATTTTTTACTATTATTACTTCAATTACCTTTTCATTCTATCTCTCTCGTACTTATCAAAGTTCTTATTAAAACTCAGTCATTCCTAAAGTCACTGTTTTTATGCTATAAAGAAATTTTTTTGAAAGGCTAGTAATTAACACCATAATCAGTCTTTCTTTAGTATTTAAAAAATGCATCAAATATAAGAGAAAAATACTCTAAGTTGATTCACATCAATCAAATAAAACAAAGTTGTTTTGGTTGAGTTATCATTCCGATTTGTCAAAACGATATTGTGTTCTTCCACCTAAATTATCCGAAAAGCTATTTAGAAATGATTTTTACCAGAATGGTAGAACAAATTTCGTTACTTTCTTGACCAATTTTAAAATTCAAATCTAAAATCAAACCACCTACCTGTCCTAGCATTCCCAAAATCTATGGTGTTTGCAACCGCCAACAACCTCCCTCAACTATTTTTGTTGTTCTGACTCTTTCTTTCACATCCCGACATTCACTCTCCCTCCCAATTTTCGCACAATGACCAACTTCTCTCCTCATTCCCACAAAACACCAAAATTCTTCAAACAAAGAATAAAATAATAATAATAATAATAACAGAAAAATGGACGATCTCCCAGTTGATCCCGACATCAATGCGCTGGAGGCGATTTCCAACTCGCCGCCGCGTCGGAAAACCCTCTACTACAGCCAGCAGCTGCGGACCATGACCGGAAGCCAGCAACCCCGCCACTCCAACCACCCCCGCAACCACAGCCTCGACGAGATCGACATCCTCGCCGCCGCCGCCGCCTCCGAAGAGGACGATTTCTACCGCTACCCCATCACCACCGGAAGCGCCGGCGGCGCCACCGACATGATGGATTACGTCGGCATGGCGGACGGCGCCAACGGCTTCGATGACTCCCAGCTCCTCCCCAACCAGCCCCTGCCTGAGTTCGTCGGCAGCAGCGGCGGCGCCGGGGTTTTCAAGGCCCCTATTCGAGCCGCGATGCACCCCAACCGGCCGCCCTGCCTCGAAATCCGACCTCACCCTTTGCGCGAATCTCAGGTTCGTTTCATCTAATGGACCGTTACAAAATGTCAACAGATAACAAAATAATACCAACAGAAAATGTCAACACAAAGGAAATATCAACATAATGTCAACCGTTAACAATGTGTCAAGATCATGCTATTATTTTGTCATCTGTTCACATTTTGTGTCAAGATCATACTATCAACCGTTAACAAGAGCAATGAAAATTTTGTACATAATTAATCATAATTTTGAAATTTTGAAAGGGGGGAAAATCCATAAAGACGATTGCAAGCACATGCACACAGCTGTGGGCAGGGCAGGAATCTGGTGTGAGGGTGTGGAAGTATTCAGACACATTCGACCCAGGGACTTTCACGGGGACAGCAGGGCGAAGGCTACCGAGGGGAGATGAGGAGACAGCCACGTTTCACGAGTCAGCGAGCACGTCTCAAACGCTCTCCTTGATGGTTGATGAAGGGACTAAGTTGGTTTGGAGCGGACACAAGGATGGTAAGGTCCGTTCGTGGAAGATGGACCAGCAGTTCACCGATGGCAACGCTTTCAAGGAAGGCTTCTCTTGGCAAGCACATAAAACCCCAGTTCTTTCCATGACAATATCCTTTTATGGTAACTTCTTTTTTCCTATTGATGATTCTTGTTGTAGTATTGAATGTGCAATATTTGAAAGATTCTGTTATTTCGTGTTGTGCTGATGATTTTCCACGTTGCTCGTCTAAGAAAGTGACCATTTCTTATAATCTCTGTGCTTGTGTAAAGGTGATATATGGACGGGCACAGAGGGTGGCGCGATAAGGATCTGGCCGTGGGAAGCTCTTGAAAAATCTCTTGGACTAACGCAGGAGGAAAGACGAATGGCTGCTCTGCTGGTGGAGAGATCAGCTATTGACTTGAGAGCTCAAGTCACCGTTAATGGCGTGTGCAACATTTCATCTTCGGATGTGAAATACCTGTTAGCTGACAATGTTAGAGCCAAGGTTTGGGCAGCAGGCTCTCAAACATTTTCACTATGGTAACGTCATCTCTATCGCATTCATCTCCGGCTCGTGAAAACAGAGAAATCTGATCATTTTTTGAATGAACAGGAATGCTCGGACGAGGGAGCTTCTGAAAGTATTCAACATAGAGGGTCAGATTGAGAATCGCGTAGACATGCCATCTCAAGAGCAGCCAGTCGAAGACGAGGTGAATGTGAAGTTAGTCTCAAAGGGGAAAAAGGACAAATCACAGGGCTTCCTGCAGAGGTCGCGCAATGCGCTGATAGGCGCTGCTGATGCTGTTCGTAGAGTAGCAAAGGGGGCGGGAGCGTTAGTGGAAGACACGAAGAAGATTGAAGCAATGATGATTGCTCCAGACGGTGCAATTTGGACGGGTTGCACAAATGGAGTATTAATCCTTTGGGACGGGAATGGGAACCGTGTGCAGGATTTCACTCGCCACCCTGCTGCTGTGCAGAGCATCTGCTCTCATGGTTCGAGGATATGGGTTGGATACGCAACGGGGAACATCCAGATACTAGACCTTGAAGGAAACCTAGTAACCGGTTGGGTTGCGCACAACGAGCCCATTATAAAGCTAGTCGTCGGCCACGGGCATCTCTTTAGTTTAGCCACACACGGTGGCATTCGGGGGTGGAACATATCATCTCCGGCGTCCACGGATAGCATATTGCGGAAAGAACTATCGGAACGATCGGCCATGTATACGAGACGGGACAAAGTGACCATTATGGTTGGGACATGGAATGTAAGCCAAGGTAGAGCTTCTCCAACGGCTCTCAAGTCGTGGTTGGGATCTGCAGTGTCGGATGTTGATATTGTCGTTGTCGGGCTGCAAGAAGTGGAGATGGGTGCGGGTTTTCTTGCTATGTCTGCGGCAAAAGAGACAGTATGCCTATAACTACATCAAATGTGTGAATTTCGATTATTTTTTACAATTAGATTGACAAAAAATTTACTATTGAGTTTGCATTTTTAGGTAGGGCTAGAAGGGAGCTCTGTGGGACAATGGTGGCAAGATCATATCGGCAAGGCTTTGGATGAGAGATCTATCTTTGAACGTGTAGGCTCGAGGCAGTTGGCTGCCTTGCTCATTGCGATTTGGTAAGCTTTTTCATAAGTTATGATAGATTACCCTTTATTGTTTTTTTAAACCGTTGCAGTCGACAATGCGAACAATAACATAATGTTATAGGTCACTGTCGTCCTTCCTTTCAGGGTAAGAAAAACTATCCGGCCCCATGTCGGAGACTTGGATGTTGCTGCTGTCGCATGCGGTCTAGGCCGTGCAATAGGAAATAAGGTAAGTAGTTCTGGTTCTCCCTTAGCGTCCGAATTGGCCTCATGGTAATTAATGTCGTCTCTATATTTATACACGGGCATGGGACGTGGTTGCAGGGAGGTGTAGGATTGAGGTTGAGAGTGTATGACCGGCTCATCTGTTTTGTGAATTGTCATTTTGCTGCACATTTAGAAGCAGTAAACAAACGGAATGCTGATTTCGATCATATTTTCCGAACAATGACTTTCACTCGGTCTACGCACAGCAATGCTGCTGGTATGCTGCGATGCCTCTACTTGTCTTGCTCTCTTCTTCTCTGCATATATTTATTTTGGCTGCTTTATTCGTTTGGCTTGCCGTGGCTCCTCATTTTTGCAGCTGGTGTTTCATCGGCTAATCAAGCGCTCAAAAACTCAAATGTACGGGTGCATCCCTCAGTTTTCGAGATTATGATTTTGTCGAATTTTTGTTTGAGGGAAATTCTCCAATGTTTTTTTGTCTCCAGCAAACTACATCTACTAGTCCTGAAGAGGCAAGGCCTGATCTTGCTGAGGCTGATATGATCGTCTTTAATGGCGATTTTAATTATCGCCTATTCGGCATAACTTATGATGAGACTCGGGACTTGGTTTCTCAGCGAAGCTTTGATTGGCTTCGCGAGAAAGATCAGCTACGAGCAGAGATGAAGGCCGGTAAAGTTTTCCAAGGGATGCGCGAGGCCCTCATTAGGTTTCCTCCCACTTACAAGTTTGAGATAGGAAAACCGGGTTTAGGAGGTAATTCAACGCCCTCGTTGCTGCTCCTCCTTTCTTAACACTTAACATAGATAAGATAATCTAATCGTATACGTTGTAGGGTATGACTCTGGTGAGAAGAAACGAATCCCAGCTTGGTGCGACAGAGTTCTGTATCGCGATAACAAAGCAGGTATGGCGAAAGAATGCAGCTTAGATTGCCCCGTGATCGCCTACATATCACAGTAAGCCTTGATGCTTTTAAGTTGTGCTCCTCACGACTCCATCTTCCTTGCTTATTTCGTAGTGATTGTTCTGATCTTGCATTCAAGGTACGACGCCTGTATGGATGTGATTGAGAGCGATCACAAGCCGGTTCGTTGCAAGCTCAGCCTCGACATTGCTCATGTTGATAAAACAATTAGGAGGCAGGAGTTTGCAAAGATCCTCACGACCAACGAAGAGATAAGGTCGAGCATTGATGCACTGCGTTTTGTCCCCGAGACGGTAGTCAGCACAAACAACATCGAGCTCCAGAACCAAGACACATCCACCTTGAAAATCACCAATCGAAGTGCTGAAGAGTGCGTGTTTTACAAAATTGTGTGCATAGGACTATGCTCCATCAAGGATGACGTAAAAGAGCCCGAGTACCGGCCGCGCGGATCGTTCGGTTTCCCCCGTTGGCTCGAGGTAATTACTACTCATTGCTATATTAATACTCCATCCATCCCCAAAAACTTGTCGCATATGGGACGGATGGGAGTATTTAAAAGTAGGACCTACGTTCTACTAACTTTTTCAACCCACTTTCCATTGCATTTCTTAAAATCAGTGCCCGGTCAAAATGTTACATAATTTAAGGGACGGAGGGAATAATATACTAGTACAATTTCTGTTTGATCAACTACTATACTTATGTAGTGAGCTTTGGACTTATGAAACAGGTGACACCGGGGGCGGGCCTGATTCGACCGGACCAAGTGGTGGACGTAACGGTCCATCACGAGGAGTTCCATAAGTTGGAGGATTTGGTTGAGGGAGTTCCACAAAGCTGGTGGGCTGAAGACACCAGGGACAAGGAGCTGATCTTGGTGGTGGTGGTGCGAGGGAGTTGCTCGACCGACGTCAAAACGCACCATGTCACTGTCCGACACCGCTTCAACGGGAACACGATTAGGATAGATGCTAAAACACAAGAAGGCAACTCGCACCAAAAATCCGTCTGATAAACCTCAACTTGATGTGTCTAATCACAAGGTACATATTTGTAGAAATGGATAGGCAAATAGAAGATTCTTTAATTTGCTTGCTATGTATAGAACTAATTAACATAGTTTTTGTGATCAGACTTTGGATGTTAGCTATAATTGAAGATCATGGTTATATGCTCCTTAGATAGTTATTTGATAATTTACTATAATTTGCAAATGCATATATTTTATATATCCTAATTTAATTCAAATATGAAAAAATCAAAAGATACAAATTTCAATAAATTAGAGCGATCGAAAAAGAAATATGACTAAACTATGATGGGACGAAGGGATTAGTATATATTTAAACCGCTCAGAATTTCAATCATGCGATGATACAACAAAGACACTCTTCGGAAAATCAAAACTAGCTAGCTATACATTCTAAGCAATTCGCATATAAAATTGCGATGCTGGTTGTTGTCTTCGTTTTTACGGTTACAAGCAATTTTCAGGCATGATGACTCCGGCAGAACTTCCGGCGATGTTTTTGCAGTAAGATTGTGCTTTAGTTGATTTCAAATATGTGAGTTTAATGTCATATAATTTGATATTGCTGCATGGATTGGTATGGCTGCAATCAAATGTCATTGCTACTTTTGTTGCAGATGTTCCTTGAATGTTTTGGTATGTAATCTGGCTAATTTTGATTCCCGAACCCTGCCAAAAGTAATTTAAGTTAATCTAATGTTAGAAAATCAAATATAAATTAATGGTATCTAAAAAACAAAGTGTAATTAAAATAAAAGAAAGAATATTTACCTGGCTAGGACATCCTTGATTGTTTGGGCAGTAATTTTGGTCTATAATGATTGGATTCTCAACATTCTTCATAACTATATTTCGGAAATTGATATTTCTGACAAATCCCTTGCTAGGCCGGGCCCATGTTTTAATCCGAAGCCCGTTATCAGACCCACTGAAAGCCGAATTTATCAATGTTACATTTTCCACGCCGTCTTCATCAAAACTTCGGCCCAAACTTCCAATGCTGTGAAAAGAATAAAGCAGAGAGGTTATTATCGTGACACAACCTTTCAAAATAATACTTTTGTTCACACCAAAAAGATGTTCTCAATGACTTTTAAAAAACAATGAAATATTTTTCAGATTTTTATTTATATTTTCAATATAGAAGTGTGAATTGAAATATGAAACGGAGTATAGAATACCTAACACCGTGTCCCGGGCCGCATTTGATTTTGTCCATCCATAAATTTCTAGTCCCGGGGCCGATGGATATACAGTCGTCGCCGGTTTGGATGAGGGCATTGGTAATAGTGACTCCGGTGGAGGATTGTACATGAATTCCATCAGTGTTAGGGCTTAGATCGGGTGCTATCATCTTCACATTGCTCACTTTCACATTCTTGCAACTATTGATGACAATGTGCATCAATTGGCTATTAATCGAGGTTAACCCTTTTATCTCACCGTTATTAACCCAATTAAATGTGATTGACTGCAATTTTCAAACATAACTTGGATTAGTCCCACTTGCATAGTGTAAGTAAATACATACGACTTACAAAAGATTTATACATAAAAAAAATATCTGCTTAAATTTATTCGATAATATAATAGTAGTATGAGGAAACGTGGTGTGTCATCAATACATTAAATGTTTCTCACCAATAAATATGAATTAGTTCATAGTTCGCACCCTCACCTAGAAAAATATCTGTACTAACTCATAATTCCTCAACGTATCATGAAATTTATGAATCTAATTGATTTTGAAATAAATAACATTAAGTGAAGAACGATTGAAAAATGATAGCAAGTGGTGATGGGAACTACGAAAGAGGTTTGCTCGGTTACCGAATTCTTTAATTTCTTTTTGTACTTGCATCGTCCAAGTTAAAAGCATTAATTAAAAATTTCATAATTTGACACCATTCTAAAAGTAAATATACCACATTATTACCGCTCGGTTACCGAATTCTTTAATTTCTTTTTGTACTTGCATCGTCCAAGTTGAAAGCATTAATTAAAAATTTCATAATTTGACACCATTCTAAAAGTAAATATACCACATTATAACCGCAAGGGTTAATAACGTGGTGAATTATAAGGGCATGTTTGTTTGGCAGAAATGTAAAACTGTTAAGGAAAATGTTTACGTACTAGCTTAAAAAAAAGTTGCATGTCGAAAAAAGTAAAATGTTGTGAGAAATAATATGAATTGAGAAATGTACCCTTGCTCCGGTGGGGCAAGTTTGGCCGGAATCCTTGCAGGCCCATAATCCGGCTCCCTTAGCATCAAGATTTCCCCCGACGACAGAAAGCCAATTGACCTGAATAAAAAGAATCCAGTAGTCGGGATTTCCGAGGGCACGGTGGTCAAGTGGAGCTACAAGAGTTCCATCTATTTGAACTCTGATCTTATTCTTGCACGGCCCTCTAAATTCAACGGACCTCAATAGGTAACGCCCTTTTGGCACGTAAATCCTGGAAGCTGTCACGGCCGTGCACGCCGCCTCCCATGCCTTGAGGAACGGCTGAGTTGCGTCGGTTTTCCCATCTGGTTTTGCACCAAATGTTATCACGTTGAATGTGACTGTAGCACCTTGTGCATTGCCAAACCATGCTAGAAATAAAATGATTGAAATAATAGAATTCATTTTTTTGGCCTAAGTATTTTTATGGACTTGAATATTTCTATTTTTTGATGGAGAATGAGACGGTTGATGTGCTATTTATATGTGAATTTCATCCCTTGCAACTGTCGCTTCGAGATTGATACCAATGATTGTTTGTAATAATTGATCAAAATATTAAAATTTAGTTAATTTATTTATGTCAAATATTCATGTTATGATATGTACGGCGCCATGTGATGATACGTTATTGAGATGGAATTTTTGTTTTAGGAGTCATGTGAGGTAATATGAAGAGAGTTCTCTTTTTAAAAAAATATATTTGGAGAAATGGATAGTATAGTCAACTTTATAATAGTAGTATATAATGGACTTGCACATGGAGTTATGCTCGACTTTGTAGTTTGAATTGCTCAACATAAATCATTTATTGGTTGTTGAGTTTATTTTTTAGATAATTAAGCGGAGAAAATACTTGATAAGACATTTAATTGTTGGAGCTTGGGCAATAATAAAGAGTCAACTACTTTTATACTCCATGTACATTATTACTTGGGTAGCATTAGAATGAGACTATACCCCAGTTGCAGAACTAAACAATTTTTCTATCTTCTTCATTATGTATATATAATGAACTTAGGCTATTATTGCAATAGACATGCATTATATATAAATTGTTTAATCAATCGTTTCCATGACAAATGTAATTTGTATGCACAATTACAAATTTGAGAAAATGTTTTACTGTGGTAATAAATTTACTCCATTAAGAGATGCATACATATTACTACTATTTTCAGTGCAACACTAAATATTTGCATCACAAAAATTTCTAATTAGCATACATTATATTTTTGGTTATCATCATAAAGTAACGGTCGATTTTGCCTACTTTTTAGTAGACGTGATACTCCCCTTATCCCATAAAAATATGTGTACTTTCTATTTTCGTCCGTCCCATAAAAATATATACATTTCATTTTGGAAAATTATATCAATTTAATAATATATATCTCACTATCCACTAATACTATTTTAACTGCTATTCTCCTCATCTCTCTTACTTTACCATACCATTCTCTTCCTCTTTCTTACTTTACCAAATTTTTCTTAATTCTCATACCCATTGCCCATATTTTTATGGGACGGGAGTATTATTTTCTTAAGTACTCCCTCTGTCCAAGAGTCACATTTTGCCATGTTCGTCCCACAATAAGAGTCACGTTTCACTTTTAACATAAATAGTAAGTAAGTCTCACGTTCCACTAACTCACTTACTCACATTCTATTATAAAATCAATATAAAAAAATTGGATCTCATATTCCACTAACTTCTTAAACCCACTATTCTTTACATTTCCTTAAAATACGTGTCCAAATCAAATGTAACTTCTATTATGGAACGTAAGAAGTAATATAGTAACAATATCTCATTTCATTCACGATAATAGTTGCATCACAACATCATATAGTATGGGCATTTCAATTTTTGTAAATTACACATAAGCTCATTTGACAGTTAAATTTTCTCCTATTTGTGAAGAGGCATGCATGATACATTTAGTTATCTCTAAATATGGGCATTTCAATTCATAAAAAGTTGTCCCCGGCTAAATGCTCATATATCACTAAATATTAATAATAATATGAGTTCTGCTATCTATTAACACTATTTTAATTATCTATCTCATCCATTAATTCACGTATTATTTCAAATATACATATTTTTATAAGACAGATCCGGGAGCATATAAGTATATATAGATTTCGTTAGATTCGTCCAAGGCGGTTTAAAGGGAAATTAAATTATAAGTAAAGTCTAAATATTATTACAATGAAATTATAACTAGAGTCTAATTACAAGGCGGCTTAGATTCACACATGTTAAACTTATACTTCGTTGACCAAAATTTGTAGTGCATCACTTTAAAAATTGATTCAGATTATGATTTCTAAATAAAAATATGTGAAGGTACGTGAATAACGAATGTGTGGATAATGAAGCCATGTGACACGTGGAGGACTATAAGGCGGGAAAATAGCCGAATAGTCAAACGTACAACCGATCTGTACCGCCGCCTTGAAGGCTGTTTTGATTAAGTAAAAATATACTCCAGCCTTCCATTAACAAATATCCCATTTTGTTATTTTTAGTGGCGGAAGTAGAAAACGACATTAGTAGGAGCAGCTATATTTTGAAAATTTTCACTAACAATTTATTTTTGAATAATTTTGATTATTTTTAGGGACTTTTCTATAATAATTTGTGTAAAATTTGGATAAATTTTATAAATAATTAGTAGAAAAACATCAAAATTTTCAATTCATGAGGGGCTTAAGCCGCTTATAGTGATAGCGCCATTGGTTATTTTCGCCTTTTAAAATTTCATGTATTTTTTTTTATTATTTTTGATAATAGACAATTTCATGTATTTTTTTTTATTATTTTTGATAATAGATCATATATTGCGCTAATTTTATCCTATTCAAATTTTATTATGAATTAACTAATATTCCCCCAGTTCCATTAAAAATGAAACGTTTTCCTTTTTTGGTTGTCCCATTAAAAATGAAACATTTCATAAAATAGAAACAACTCTATCTCTATTTTTCCATCTCTATTACTTTACTCTCTCTTCATTAACTCACAAAACAACACTATATAAAATCTTGTGCCGATTCCCAAATGTTGTATTTTAAGGGGGACGGAGGTCGGAGGGAGTATATAGAAGTTGAATCCACCTTCCATTAAATTTTTCCACACTCTTTAAATACTAATACAAGACTATATTTCTTGAAAATCGTGTTATGTCAAATGTGGACATGTAATCGTAAACCAGAGATATAGTATCATTTGTTAAAGATGGCCTCTCATGAATCAACCCAGTGATGAATCCAAAAAAATGAATTTGTGGATACAGGAAGAACATTGATGTCGTATCTTAGCTCTGATACCTCCTCATAATTGTTTCCTCTATCCTCGTTTCGTCATTTTCATTACACGCCGCGTATATTATTGTTGCAAACTCTTACTTTCTTGTTCAAGTATAATACTCCCTCCGTCCTGCTTAAGATGACATGTTTTCCTTTTTAGTTTGTCCCAACTAAGATGACATATTTCCTTTTTTGGAAACTTTCTCTCTCCAATTAATACATCCAACCACTATTTATCACTCTTATTAAAATATTTATCTTTCTTTATCTCTCTATTTTAATACTTACACGTTACACCCACCTTTTCTCTCTCAAATTAAACATTTTAACCAATAACTCCTAAAATCCCGTGTCGGCTAAGAAATGTGTCATCTTAGCCAAGACGGAGGGAGTAGTATCAAATTATATAGTTTGAGAATTAACAAAAATGTAAAATTATTAAATAAAATCTTAAGCTTTCGATGATTAGGTTAAGAATTAATGATAAGATAAATAGTTTACAAATTAAAATTTACAATTGATTATAAAATTAATTTATTTAGTCACATATTCTAAATTGAATCATTGACGTTTTATCATGGTTCTGTAACAAACTTTTAATACAGTACTATTTCATATATCTAATTCGTTTTGTTAAATTATGTAGTTACCAAACTATTAAATTATAGGATAATTTTATATTAGGTGCCCTTACAATGAGCAATTAGTTTATTTAACGTTGACAGATCCACGTACACAAAGCACAATATACTGACTTTAAAGGGCTAGTATTACATCTGTATTGTTATACTCACTCAGTCCTAACTAAGTTGAGTCATATTTCTTTTTGGGATGTCCTAATAAAGTTGAGTCATTTTCCTTTTTGACAAAAAATAAAATATCCAATCACTCTTACTTTATTTCATCATCTACTTTAAGCTCCCCTTATCTCTCCTACTTTTTCCCTTTTTCCTATTTTAGGAGTATTATTTTCATTTAATTTATTCAACACAATTTTTCAATCTCCGTGCTAAAAAATTTTATACCAACTTAATTGGAACGGATGGAGTAATATTTTTCATTTTCCTAAGCAATTTAGAAGGTAGAAAGAATAAAGAACAACAGTGTGGGTCCCGTACCTCACTTGGCACTCGACCCCATATGGATCCGCACTTGGACGAACCGCATGCCATATTTTTAGTTATCCAAACATGAAAGTTTACAGGGATACAACGACGATATTCGACCCAACTAACTTTTTTTCACACTTCTTAAACACACTCGCTGATTCTAAATGGGCCAGTTAACGACGAATGAATGGAATAATAATAATCTCATTCTCTTTGGGATGTCCCAACTAAGTTGAGTCGTATTTCTTTTTGGGATGTCCCAACTAAGTTGAGTCATTTTCTTATTTGACAAAAAATAAAACATCCAATCACTCTTAATTTATTTCATCACATACTTTACTCTATCTTTATCTTTCCTACTTTATTCCTCTTTTGTACTTTTATCACAATTTATTAATGTTCGTGCCCAAAAGATATGACTCAACTTAGTTATAGCGGAGGGAGTATTAGTAAAGGCTTATCTCAACCTGACCATTTTTGTGTTATAGCACACCAGTGTCATTCATCATCCTAAGGTTATCTGATTATAGTTTTGACTCAGCAAGCGCGCTCATGGTATATAGTTAATTTTCTATTTAATTTGTGAAATAAGTTCGACTTATTTATTTCTACAAGTAAGCCGGGTAAGAGAACACAAAAACAAAATCAATATAATGAAAAATTTATCCTCTTTATGTAGTTGGGTGATTTTTTTTTGGAAAAACTTTATTTTCTCTTTTTCTTTTACACTCTAGTCTATCTTCCACTTTATTTTCTCTCCACTTTAACCTTTAAACATTTTTTTCTTTAAATCTCTTGTTTAACAAAATGTCTCAACTACCTAGGATGAACGGAGTACCATTTCTTGTTTTACAAAAATGTATAGAGAAATGATTTCCTAACATTTACTTATTACTTCGTCTCGACCACCAAATAGACACATGGGTAGATGGTACAATTTTAATGAGAAATTGGTAAAATTATAAGAGAAAAAATGAGAAAAAAATGGATAAAGTATGAGAGAGGAGGAGAAAGTAGATAAAATATGGGAGAAAAACTTTCCATTTTTAGATGAGACTATATTTTGAGAACATCCCGAAAGGGAAATATAAGATTATTTTTCGTGCCGAGAGGGGTATAACTTTTGTTTGTTAAAAATTTATGGAGCTCGTTTACTAAATCTCATAAGATGGATGAAGTATTATGCTCATTAGTCCATGTGAAAGCTCAGTTGGTGATTGAAGTTGAGATGGACTTGGTCGTTGGGAGGTTAGCATCGGCATTATAATTGCAGTATAATTAATCGAACAAAATGGGCTTATTATGAGAATATTTTTATTCATATTATTAGATACTCCTCTCGTCCGTGAAATGTTGTCGATTTTGCTTTTATGTTTTGTTTTGTTTTATTTTTTTATTTTTGGTAAATGGACCCCACTTTTCACTAATTCATTACACTCACATTCTATTATAAAACTAATATATAAATGTGAGGCCTACAATTCACTAACTTTTTTCACTTACTTTTCTTCGCATTTCTTAAAAGCCATGTTGAGTCAAACACGGATAACATTTTGCCGACGGACGGAGTCGTTATTTAGGAACTATAAAAAAAATATTCCCTTCATTCAATAAAAATATATGCATTTGAAATAATAAGAGAATTAATGCACAATAAATAAAGCAAGAGAGATGCGGATAATATTAGTTAAAGTAGTGCTAAGAATTAATGCACAATAAATAAAGCAAGAGAGATGAGGATAATATTAGTTAAAGTAGTGCTAGTGCTTAGTGAGATTACATATTATTAGTGTTTAATGAATTGTAATGGTGGCTCATAATAGTATAGGTTGTAAATAAATTAATGTATATGAGAACTAAGTTGGGGACAACGTTCCATAAGTCGATATACCCATATTTTTATGGAATGAGTGAAAAAGAAAAGTTTTTACAAGATGAAGGGAATAGCTAATTAAGTCCAAATATGTATATATACAAAGTTTCCTCTGCAACATGTGCATCGAAAATGAAACTTTGCTGCTGATTTTTTTATCACATTATGCATATGCTTATCATAGAAGTGTTCTTGAGCTCGACTTCCCTCTGTCGGGGCTCTATTGATGGATACTACATAACATACTAGGTGTTGCTTATATTCAGTGTTTTTGTTCTTGTATTCGGGTTTTGCCGCTTTTTTTACCAAAGAAAAAGAATACAATTATCCAGTTTATAATCATCTATAGTCTCATTTTTTTTAAAGAACTAACAAAGAAAACTCAGAACGGAACTAATACTTGCGCTTTACTCGATTATACGATATTAAAATAAAGAAAAGTAAAACAAAACAAATCTTTAGACAATAGACATAATCTCTCAAATATCGCGGTCGCATGACTTCATCTTCGCCTTAGTTAACATAAGCATGTTTAAAGAGAGAGGTTGCATGCTGCGTTTTCTTCAACTTGTCTGAATAAACTAGATTTATATCCTGCAATTTGATATTTTTACACGGATTTGTGTGACTGCAATCCAATATTAGAGCTTCCAGATTTCTTGACGTTCCACTTACGCTGCTGATTCTGACGTTGCTGATTTTCACCCCCGAGTCCTGCAGAATACACAACATTAGTACTCGTTCGTTCATCCACGGTTTCAAAATACGAGAGCAAAATCAAGTACGTACGCCTTTCGGGCAATTCCTCTGAGGGCAATACTCTTGATCGATAATTATAGGGTATGTAACATTCATCATGACCAAGTTAATGAACTTGACATTCGTAACGGTCGCATTGCTAGGTCTCGCCCATGTTTTAATCCGAACACCGTTGTCTGTGTTTCTAAACACTGAGTTTTTAACTTCAATGTTTTCCACGCCTTCTTCGCGTGGCGTTCCACCAATGCTTCCAATGCTGCAATTAACGAACACTTATTAAAGAAAATTGGTATATATTGTGATAAGAATGTTGTCGTATTTAGGTGAATATATGGCGTTATCAAACGTACCTAATGCCATGCCCGGGGCCGCAGACAATATGGTCCATGGACATGTTCTTAGTGCCAGGGCCGATTGATATGCAGTCGTCTCCAGTGCCAATCTTGCTGTGGAGGACATTAACAAAGTTTGAATTCCCAACGTGGATGCCATCGGTGTTAGGGCTATCATCTGGGGCAGTTACTATCAAATTTTGCATGGTGATGTTGTTGCATCCATTGATAAAAATGTGGACATTCTCGCTATCTAACGATTTCAAGCCGTTAACGAGTACATTGTTGCAGCTTTGAAGAGAAAATGACTGCAATTACAATAGTTTCAAAGAATATGTAAGATTGCATAGTTAATTTGACAAAAATGCGTTTTATATATAGTTTCAACTTTCAAGAATGTGTGCAACTATAAGTGATTTAGTATAATTTCACTTAATCTAAATTTGTATGTTGATGCTTACTTTAATAGTTTGAAATTAGAACTTACCCTTGCTCCATATGGGCATCCCCTTTGTTGCTTCTTACATGACCAATAACTTGACCCCTTGGCATCAATAGTGCCACCACCAATAAATGAGAACCCATCAACATTTTTGAATGATATCCATGCTTGATGGTTGCTCAATGATTCGTAACTTGGAGCAACAATATTTCCTAATAGTTGGAACTGCATTTTCTTTTTGCATGGTCCATAGAACGTTACCGAATTCACCATGAATGTTCCTTGTGGAACGACAACCATTGATTTTTCGTCCGAGCTGCAGGCAGCTACCCACGCCTTTAACAAGGACGCTGATGAGTCAGTCTTGCCATCGGCTCTTGCCCCAAAATCCACAACGTTGTATGACTTAGCAATGCATATTTGCAACAATGTTGCAATATTCAAGACAAGAAAAAAAGTATGAGAAAATACGGTTAACTTAGGCATGATTAGAGATTCAAGAAGTAAGGTGAATATTAGATTTTGATTTGTAAAAAATAGGGTGGTGCTGCTTAATTTTTATAGGGTGCGTATGTCTATATTTGGTATGTTAATTAATTTGTTATATATTCAGTCTACCCGAATATTATATATCAAGGGTACTGATAAATTTATAATATAATTGTATGTATATATAATTGGGATTTGGGCTAATAATGTCATTTTCATAATTTCTGTAAGTAATGGAATTTATCTATTTTAATTGAATTTAATTTACCTAATCATGTTAATTATAGAAACGATAAAGAATAATATTTTTAATGTAGAAATGCCCCATATCCAAAGGCATTTAAAGTAAAAATATTAACATATCTGCTTTTCAATATTTAATAAAAAAAGAACCAAGCAAAGAAAAAATAATACAAAAAGAAAATAACATAAAAATAAAAAAAATGCGAAAGAAAAATGCTTAATCATTATTGCTATACTAATTTATTATGTAATTCACATTTCAATAAGGAAAATGCTCAATTTTTTTTTATATATTTAGATACACTTTTTCACTGTTACTGTATTGACGATTTATACAGCTTTATGATAATTTGTTTTAAAAAAATTAAGTTATGAAAGAATAATACAAAAGACAAAGAAAAACACTAGATATTAAACTAAAGTTGAATACAGATTAATTTATTTGAAAAATATATAATAATACTAGGTAAAGTTATAAAATTATTTTAAAATTAATAAACTAACTTAATTATATAGTATGTTAATTAATAGTATTACTATAATTAATTCAAAATCGAAATCTATAATTTTTTTTCCTAAAATAGTAGTTTTAAAATACATCTAGTTATATAGTAAGGATAAATTAATCATAAAATTATATCCTAAAAATAAAAAAATAAAGGGTATTATGTGTATATAAATTTATATTTTCTCACTCAAATGGAATTCGAATAATATATTTGTTTAAAACGATGAAATCATATTTTGTGTTCTTGTGCACTTTTTGTCTGTATGGAAAATAATATTTCCTTGTTTTATGTTTATTGTTTAATGGTTGATCAATTTAAAACTGATTAACATCAAATAATAGTGCATTTCAATCCAACTTTTCGCAGTACAAAAAATTATGTCCATTCAATGGCCTACACAATGCCACAATCAAATTCACCATTCATAAGATTTATCAATCAAGTCAAAATTATCATAATATAAAATCTTATTAACATTTAATCACAAAAAAATGCCTAAAATACTATACACCACAATTATAAAGTCTAAATTATTCTAATATAATAAAACCTGATTAATATTTAATAACAAAAATTAATACCTAAAAACTATAAAATTTATATTCATTTATCCTGGTGCGGTCTTTAAAATTTATAGGAGTATTCATTTTCCAATAATTATTTTTTTATTGTAATTCCACTTGATGTTTGATATGTGAATCAATTCACAACTCACTAGCCAGTGTCAACCCATAACACGATCAGGCCTATCTAAATTTTTACGTTTTGATGGATTATTGATCAATCAAGGAAATCTAAACTGTTTAAAAAAGAAAAACTAATTTTTGGTATACTGTAATTTTTGGTTTAATATAATAGCGTATCGTAAGATTTCGATACGATAACGATATGAATTTTCTTATACCGCGGTATATTGTTATATACCAAATATACGGTACATATCGATATTATTAGTATAACGAAATATATTGAAAATTAATATGTATTGAATTATCGGTATATATCGCATATAATGAATATATATTGAAAATCAATACGTATTGAAATTATATTTTTTGATATATAGGTATTCGAAATGGTAAGATATTTTGGTATATCGCACCGAACTTCGGTATACCATTTTGAACGATATACTGATGTTCGGTATGATATACCGAAATATCGATACGATAATGATATTGATATAATCCATATGAAAGTTAGGTACACCAAAACTTTCGATACGATAACAATCCGAAATTCTTTCATACTGATATTTTCGATACGATATAAGATGCAACATTTTCGTACGGTATATCATATCAGTCCAGCCCTTAAACTACCCGTACGTGTACCCTTCATTTCGGGTGATGTTTCCAAGTTTTGATGATTTATTTTGGGTTAACTACTGATATTTGCTGAATACGCTAATTATGAATTCAACAAAATAGGTTTTTATTTGTAAAGTATATTCCTAATTACTGCTATTATGAATTTCGCTTAAATTTGACCGTTCATAGTAAGACATGATAAAATTTAATTCCGTTCTCCATGGTAATGGATATGATCCTCATTCATGATTTGACAACAAATCTGTCACGATCGCACTTTGCTAATGATAACAAAGCTCGAAAGCCATGATTATGGGTGGAGAATAAGAGAAAAAATAAAGTAGGAAACCAAACATCCATTTTATTACGAAAGATATTTGGATTTTCACAAGGGATTTACATGGTCATACAAACTCGAAAAAGAGTTCATCAACTTATACTTCATACTCCTATCATAGTTCTCATCAATAAGTCTATCACAAGAAAAAGATAATATGCACAACGGAAGAAGGTTTGAACGCGACAATATGTATGGAGACACATGCCTTCGAGGGTCCTACAAAGATACGGAAATCACCAATCTCACTCAGCACCACTTTATCCACGGCTCAACCTGCACATTTAGAAATACATGCAGGGCTGAGTACAAGAGTACTCAGTGAACACCTTGCCAAAAGATACACATACATAAAAGATTTATTGATATGCCATCACAGTAACACTCAGGGGTTTTATCTTAAAAGGTCCGAGCTTACGAAGTTCTCAATGAGCTTAAAGTTCGACCGCAGTCTAAGTTCTTTCCATCAATCTGCCATATCTGTACGTTCCTTTAGCGACGGAAAAGTGGTCACCTTCCATGAGACATTGACCGGCCAAATCTCTCGATGACACAATGTCCATTCCTTTGTGCACACTACTCGAATAGGATTTTCAATCCTATTGGAGTTCGTTATCATTCCATTCATTCATTTTGGCATGGCCATGCAGATAGGTATCTTGACAAAACAAAAACATTTATGGCATTGACAATCCTTTGAAAGAAATGAAAGTGCGATATTAAATAAACGTCATTTCAGAATTCATTCATAGCATTTGATAATTTCATCCACATAATAATGTAGGATAGTTGTTATGTACTCCCCCTGTCACACTCTAAGTGAATCGGATGTCTCACTCTAAATGACATATTTCTAAAAAAAGAAACACTACTCTCTCTTACTTTATTCTCTCTACTTAACTCACAAAACAACACTACATAAAATCTAATGGCGAAATATAATTGCTCCACTTAGAATGGGACGGAGGGAGTATATTGTTACGAAATTCAAAAATACACTTCAACATAACAGTAACACTCCGAGGTTTTATCTTAAAAGGCCCGAGCTTACTAAGTTCTCAATGAGCTTAAAGTTCGACCGCAATCTAAGTTCTTTCCATCAATCTGCCATATCTGTGCATTCCTTTAGTGACGGGAAAGTGGTCACCTTCCACGACACATAGACCGGCCAACTCTCTCAATGACACACGGTCCATTCCTTTGTGCACACTACCCGAATAGGATTTTTAGTCCTATTGGAGTTCGTAATCATTCCATTCATTCATTTTGGAATGGCCAAGCAGATAGGTATCTTGACAAAACAAAAACATTTATGGCATTGACAATCCTTTGAAAGAAATGAAAGTGCAATTTTAAATAAACATCATTTCATAATTCATTCATAGCATTTGATAATTTCATCCACATAATAATGTAGGATAGTTGTTATTTACTCCCCCCGTCCCACTCTAAGTGAATCGGATGTCCCACTCTAAATGACACATTTCTAAAAAAGAAACACTACTCTCTCTTACTTTATTCTCTCTACTTAACTCACAAAACAACACTACATAAAATCCCATGCCGGAATAGAATTGCTCCACTTAGAATGGGACGAAGGGTGTATATTGTTACGAAATTCAAAAATACACTTCAACATAACATAGAATTTTCTTCATCACTATACTTTATCCATCCCAACTTATTTAAGTCGTATTTTTTTTGGAATATCCCAATTTTATTAAGTTATTTCTATATGGGAAAAAACAAAATAAATAAACATTTTTACTTTATTCTATTATCCCTCGTACTTTATTTTCACTTCTATCTTATTTTAATCTTCATTTATTTTATTTGACATAATTTCTTAGCCTCAGTACATTACAACCAAAAAAATATCGTTAAAGATAATTTTTTATGAAACTGGGGATGCTAATTTGTGTTTCTAAATATATCACCAACGCCTTAAAAAATGTCCTTATTGTTAGTGTTCCAAATAAAATTGGAAGAAAAAATTAAGTTAATTCTTCTTTTATTTAAGAACGTTCTATTTTGCGTCGTAAGCAGTTATTATTTTTTCAAACTCTCCAATACAAATAATTGTGTCTCAATTTTTTCACATCCAATAATTTTTTTTAGTGGTACTCAAGAGAAATGCCACAATCAAATTGGGATTTTAACAGGAGTATTAGATTTTCATTATCATATGATCCATATCATATAATTTACTTCATTATAACATTTAACTAATATTTTTCATGCAAATTTTTTATATAAGTATATATAGATTTCGTTAGATTCATATATCCAAGGCGGTTTATAGGAGATTAAATTATAACAAGTCTAAATATATCTTTGTATGCTTCCGTATTCACACTTGTTAAACTTATACCTGGTTGACAAAAAAATTGTACATCATTTTAAAAAATTGAGTTCAGATGAGTTTCTAAATAAAAATATGTGAAGGTACATGATTAATGAATGTGTGGATAATGAAGCCATGTGATACGTGGAGGACTATGAAGTGGGAAAATAGCCAAATGTACTAATCATGCACTTGTAAGCTCGTTTTGATTTATTAAGATTCATAATTTTATTTGTCGACGGTGGCCTCATCTTATTTCTTGATGGTTTAATTTTGATGTTGCTACTTATTGTAAATGAACCGTGCCAAATTTTTTTCATATGGAAGAACCGCATGCAATTTAATGGTAGTCAAAATTCTATACGGAAATTCGCGTAATACGCTCTTTTTGTTTTTTTAATGATAATTACAAATAGTATCCACTGGTCGACTCAATGACTATTCCTCATGTTGATTTACAGACAGTGTTGACCCAAGAATTTAAAGTTAGGATCAATCCTCATTATTTAGTTAATAATGGCAAGTCTCATGCCACTCTACCACATCCTTTGGATTATTATTTTTAATTATTTTATTCTACTATAAGGTCATTTTACAATTTACGATACATATTTTTACCCGTGTGTTAACCGTTTTGGCAGCCCTATATAGAATGTGTTTGCGAAATGCATGTTTAAGAGTTAAGACTACTTAGGTGAAACACATTTTTAAACACGCATCTCGTCTATACATTTTTACCACTTCTGTTAATTAAATCTTTTTCTTATTTTTGGAACGAATGAACCTAAAGTTAGGAAAAAAAAAACCTACGACGATTTTTGGTCCGATTACAGGATTTTATATTTATGTTATTATTATATGCGCCCTTAGTAATATGTAAAAAAATATCATGTACTCAGTATTCATACTGATAATATTAGTTAACTTAGTTACATTTTTTATATTTACATTTTATGTTTTCAGACATTTATCTGATGACAATCAATATTTTCTGTTAAACAAATTATTTTATCTATAAAATATATTTTCTATTTTCATGGTCCGAGCTTAATATTTTATTTGCTTTCTTTATATTATTATTTACCAAAATGTTTCTTGTTTTCTATATCTTGACTTATCTAGTAAAAGTATTTTTTTTTTATTTTGAAAAAAATGAATATTTGCATAATTAATGGAATAAATATCAATAGATTTTGATATATAAAATGATTAAATATATCATAAATGCCCTCAGTCTTGAAACAATAGATTTTTTTTTATATATTTTTTAATTTGTCTTACAAAATTAGTCCTTTTATTTTGACAAGTTATTATCTCCTACTCCCTCTATCCCAAGTTACTTGAGCCGTATTTCATTTTGAGTTGTTTCAAGTTACTTGAGTCATTTTTCTTTTTGGCTGAAAATAAAACATCTAATCACCCTACGTTATTCATTCTTTTACTCTTCTCTCTCTTACTTATGCTCCCATCTACTCTATTTTACTTTATTTAACTCACTAAACACAACTTTCTTAAATCCCATGCCGAAAAAAAAATGCCTCAAATAACATGGGATGAAAAGAATATAAGATAATCTCTTTTATCCACTAACAATATTTCAATCGTCTTTCCATTTCCATTCCATCTTTCGTCTACTTTACCATTTTGACATTAATATACGTGTCATCCAAAAATCTATAGTCCATCATTACGGGACGGAAAGGGTAATATCAATGAATTCAATTTTAAAACTATACTCTTTATTTCTAGAGATATTATTAATTGATTAATATCTTTAACATTTGCATTCAATTATAAATTAAAAGATTGAATTGCAAATAGTCTCAGATGTTCGGTCAAGAATATAATTATTCCCTCCGTCTCATTCAGGATGTCCACCTTTCTTTTTAAGTTTGTCTCAGAACATCTTCAATAGTGGCTAGCCCACCGGCTAGCCGATTCGCAGCGCTAGCTGGTCGGCTAGCCGAACTATTGCAACCGGCCAGCGCACTTTCGACGAGAAATTAGGCGAGCGCACGCCGATTTCCAGGCGCTCGCCGATGCGCTGGCCGCCATTGCAGGCTGGCGATCGGCGAGCGATCGGCCATCGCAATTATTTATTTTTATATTTTTAAATTTTTTTAAAACACTATATATTCATGATTTTCACGTCATTTTCATTTGCACCACTTGTTTTAACGAGTTTTCTCTCAATCTAAATTTCTGTACAAGAGCAACCAGGCGAAATGACTAATGCGGGTGGTAGTAGTGGTGGTAGTGGTGGGGATGCTGAGGAGTACGAACGGCGAATGAACGAGGCATTGGAGGCCTACATGAACCGCGAGATGGAGCGATACATGCAAAGGGCCTTGCAGCCGGCGGTACCTCGCCCTCGATCCGTTGTCCACCGCCGAACAGTGATTGATCGGGATCACGTAGCTGCACATCAGCGGCTATATGACGACTACTTCTCAGAGAACCCGCGGTTTGGGGCCAACCTATTCAGGTGGCGTTTTAGAATGCGCAGGGAACTGTTTATGCGTATCGTTGACGCTTTGGAGCAGCGATATCTGTGTTTCCGCTTCATGCACGATGCGGCTGGCAGACCCAGCCACACCCCTTTTCAAAAGTGCACGGCGGCAATCAGGCAGTTGGCCTACGGAGGCACGGCAGACATGTGGGATGAGTACCTCCTCATCGGTGAGTCGACAGCCCTGGAATGTCTGATGTATTTCTGTCAGGGCGTGATTGCAATTTTCCATGATCAGTACCTTCGAAGCCCTACCCCCCAAGATTCTCAGGATCTGATGCAGATGCACGGGGAGCAGCATGGGTTCCCCGGGATGTTAGGAAGTATAGATGTATTGAAGATCGTGTTTAGACTGTGTGCACAGAAAAGAATAACAAGTTTCCTAGGTCCAGCAAATCCACTAGATCACAAGGTCTAGGAGC
This sequence comes from Salvia hispanica, assembly GCF_029641045.1. Lineage (NCBI taxonomy): Eukaryota > Viridiplantae > Streptophyta > Magnoliopsida > Lamiales > Lamiaceae > Salvia > Salvia hispanica. The sequence continues at coordinate 16,854,463 of NC_142696.1, read as the reverse complement.
TCACTGGTCGTTGGAAAATCTCGGTCGTCGGACACACAGAATACTTCCTCAAAAACCCTCAACCACTTATACTAAAATTTAGCACAGGGAAGTAGGGATCGATCCCACAGAGACGGATGCGTAATTTAAATATGCTCAAGGATTTGGAAATTATTTTTGGTTTGGCTGCTGCCACGCATTTTTTTGGGTTGAGGAAATTAGAATAAACTTGGAATTGAAATCTGCTACGCTAACAGCTAGATCTAGGCAGAACAGAAATCATGCATGTAAACTGAAATCGAGACAATCACTAGATCTAAGAAACTATTCTAAATTACCTAGGCCTGAGAAATTGACTCGACTTATTTTAACACAATTATACCCGCAAGTGTACGAGGCTAATGTAGCAAATAGTAAACAAAGAGTATCGTATCCACAGAGACAATCAGTGTCAACCTAATTACCCCGAACCAACCTCAACTACTATCTAGATTAATCGGAAAGTTTGGGTTTTCTAAATCTACTTAAAAGCAAGATAAAAACAATTAAAAACAACTAGAGAACTGAAAACAAATAAGAAAACGAATGTAGATCAAGGATGAGAAGGGTAGAATCCTACGGGATCGATAACAACTATCCTATGCTCAACTAACTTCCTAACTATGCCAACAAAGGGTCTCAAGGGTTATTAAGCTATCACTAAGGTAAAACTATATCTTTTCTCAAAGTATATAATTTGTAGATTGCTACCTAGAACCGAAGTCTCCTTCCTAGAACTAAGGCAACAACTCCTAATAGCTCATAAGATACTTAGCTTCATTCAAAGGCTCAAATCTCTCGATTATATGGGCAAAGACGTCAATTTCTTCTCTTTCAAATTAAACTACTCACTTCTCAGTTCTTGTAGTAAAATCCACATGCATTTATAAGGTGATCAGTCAAATAAATGTATAAGCACAGAAGAAATCAAAATAACCACATGAGCCAAGGCATAGAAAAAGGAAATCAATTAAACATAAGAATCATTGTATCTCCCCCGTAGAACTCTACGAAGGATTTAACTACTCATGTTCAACACAAAAGTCAAAGAAATATTCAAAGAAATATTCAAAAACATTGTTTGAACAGAAATAAAACTAAAAGTAGAAACTCCTAGAATTGGATTGGGCGGATTGGAGGTCTTGTCTTCAATCTTGCGATGAATACTCGTCCTCTACTCGTTCTTCTCTTCTTCCTAGGTGAAAAAGGTGTATTTTTGGGGTATGAGGCGTGTAAGTTGTGTTTGGAGGCGTTTCCTAGGCATATATATACCTAGGGTTGACTTTGGGCCCGAAATAAACTGTTGGACGAAGCTGGCGGGTCGTCAGGTTGGGTGTGCGTCGAAGCTGGCGAGTCGCCAGCTGCTTACGGCGTTTTTTTCGTGTTTTGCTGGCGGGTCGCCAGCTATGTCACTGCTTTGCGCAGTCTTGGTAAAACGGCCATAACTTCTTCTACCGAACTCCGATTGAGACGTTTAAGTTATCCACACGAAGCTCTTTCGAAGACGAAGAGAATGGTATGCATTACATGCGAATCGGACTTCAAAATCTCCAGATAAGCTGTCTCGAACATTGAGCAGCTGCACATCCACATATTTTGTACATTTTTCTACACATTCTTCACAAAATGGTCAAAATACCAACATAATAGAGAAGTAGCTATAACCATGTCTCAAAGTACACAATATATGATCAAAACCAAGTAAAACTACCCTCTAAAGTCATGTAAAATCCAAGTGAATCAGAAATAAACTGATGGTGGGGACCATGGCTGAAAAAGCAGAGTACGGACGAAAAGCTGGAAAAACAACTAACTAAAGTACTAACTAACAGCGACATCATCTTCTTCAAATCAAATTGCATCAAAACTCAGTAAAACAGGTATGAAGCGTAATCGGAAAAACAAGGCATACTGGATTTAAGCAATTTAACGAAGAACAATTAGGAACTAACAGATCTACGGCTACTAGACGAAGTAAAACAAAAGGTAAACAGAAAACTCAAAATCCATGCACAACTCGATTTCCCCTGTTCAGATCCAACCTCGAATGCTAAATCCACTCTGGATCCAAGTATCCGACACAACTCCGGCCAAACGTAAATCCATAGCTTCAGATTCAACAAACAACCTCCGATCAACAACAATAACACAGATCTTCAGCCAAATTCCCCAGATCAAGCACCAAATTGACAAAAAAACAGAGTTTAACATGCAACTGCCGAAATAAAACTTCACACAAACAGAATCAACGTAGATCAACACGAGATAACACCAATATAACAGAAACTAAAGGAATGCATAGATAATCTGTAACAGCAACAACCAAATTGACTTCCAAACGCGAAGTTCAAACGAAATAAAGTGCAAAACAGAATGAAAGTAGATTGTTTCTTCGCCCTTCACGACTGACTTTCTCGGAAGATGAGACCCTTAAAACCCTAGACTACCCCAGAACTCCCATTTCCCAAGTGTGTGTGTTGTGTGTGAGCTAAGAGCGAAATTTGTCCTTCTTTGTGTAGTGCATGCTCCTTTATTTATAGGCGTTGAAGTGGGGCCCAGCGAGGTATAGATAGTCTTTGTTGCCCTCAGCTATTGACTCCCTTCTTCTAGCCTCCTTTTCCTTCAGTTCTGCTCACTTTTCCTTCATTTCCTTCGCTAGTCCGTTTCCTCCAGCTCTTCCTGGATCTAGCGATTCCGTCACACACCTGGCTTAAAAACTATGTTGGACCCAGTAAAATATAGTGCTTTTCACCACATAACCGATGCATGAAATTAGCCTTATCAAACTGCTCACACTTAAACCATACTTGTCCTCAAGTATAAAGACAAGAAAAAAGAATAAGGCGAATTTCAAGCAAGGTTATCCCTCGACCGACTCTTTAGACTCTATCTTAACATAGACTCCTAGACCTAGACATAACTGACGCACAAATATAGACACTTAAAACAAATGAAAACACATAAACACATATGCATGAGCTAGCTTCAACTTTTAGGCAACCGTTCCCCCAAGATTAAGGTCAATCTAACAGGCTGCAATCCTCCAAATAGGCCCTTTCCCTTCCTCTACCCAGCCAATCTGTCATTTCGTCAAGATAGCCTTTTATTTACCCAATTGTTGGATTCACTCGATCACTCATTCCTCACCAGGGATGTTAGGATCGATTCTCTCTTAAGTTATTACCATACCACTGAAGCGTCGGGTTATGAGAGTTTCCTCCTCTTTCCTGGGTCAGGTTATTATTGTTCCTGCCCTTAGTTACCTTTCCCCTGGACTTCGTCCAGCTTATACCTCCTTCTCTCTCTTTTCTCTTTTTTTTTTTTTTTTTATTATTTCCCTTTCTCTTTTTTTTCTCTCTTTTTTTTTTTCTCTCTGGACTTCGTCCAGCTTATTCCTCCATTTCCCTCTTTTCTCTTCTAGACTTCGTCCAACTTATTACTCCTTTTCCCTGGACTTCGTCCAGCTTATACCTTCATAACCCAATTCCCCCCCTTTTTTCTCCTTCATGACTCTTCTCCCTAAGCATTCAGTGGCGGCCCCTTTACATGTGTTAGCTCGAAGTTATTTAAGGCTTATAACTCGCTTTTATAGTGGGGCTTCACAACTAAGTAAGTAAAGGCATCCTCTATCGTTCTTACTTCATTCAGATTGACTTGGCTTATTATAGGAAAAAGCTTCTAAGTTGAAATGCCTCCTATTTTCAATTACTTTCACTAAGAAGATCATGCCGTATTGTATTCACTGGCTCATGCGACACAAAAAAAACTAGACCTAAAGACTCTTATCATGCTGACAATTACATGCATTGACTCCTCTCCCCCTCCCACTTCACGCAGGCTTGTCCCCAAACCATCGTCGTGAAGGGGGGAAACAGGGAGATCAATGCAACACACAACAAACAGTTTATGAAAATAAAAACTTCTCACACTTAGACCGAACAACGGGCTAAGTGGGAGAAGACACAACAAAACAGAAAACATAAACTTCTCACACTTAGACCAAGCATTGGGCTAAGTGGGAGAAGACAAACACAGATTGCAAATAACAAACAAACAACAAAAACAAAGAAAAAAATAACTGAGAACAGAATATAAAAGTTACTTGGTCTTGGGGGTGATTCACTTCTGGGGCTGGCTCCCTCGAGAGCCAGACTGGGGTGGGATTCCGGGTCGGGTCATCTTCACTTTCTTTTCCGCCGGCTGCTCCGGCTCCTCTTCTTCCTGTTCTGGCTGGTCAGATACTGGCTTCCTGATCATGACGGACTTTGATTTTGTTGGGATTGACACTTGCTTGGATACGGGTGGGGAGACCATCTGCTTGAGCGGTTGCGGTGGTCGCTGGACGGAGGGACTGCTCTGGACGGGTTGCTTGACCTCGATGCTGGACCCAGGAGTTACCTTCGACTGGGTCAAGGGGAGTGTCTGCTGCAACCATTTCAACATCTTCATTGTGAGCTCCACAGCCTCGGTCATCCGCTTGTTTTGTTTGGCGAACTTCACCGCCAAATCTGCAATATTGCCCCGCAGGGTCTTCACCTCTTCCCGGCTCCCGTGAAGCGGTTTCTGCATGTTGAGATCCAGAGTCTGGCACCCCGGTTGAATCTTGAAGCTTTTCTTCCTGGGGAACTGCGGGTTGTGCCGCTGAATTCGCTGGAATTGTCAGTGATGGTATGGCCGCCGCGGATGTCATTAGGCTAGCGGAGAACAGAGCGTATACTTCCTTCGCTTTCTCGACGCTTCCCAATTTCTGTGTCAATTCTGCTAACAGAACTGCATCATACGCCGTTGGCTGTGAACTTCCGGTGGCCTGGGTTGAATCCATTACTGTAGATCTGAAATTAAAAAGAAACTTGGTCGAATTTGGTTAGGGTTTGTGTTTTAGAGAGAGAATGAAAGTAGAGAGAAGGGAGAGGAAATGCAGTTTTCATCGATTTAGATTATTGGAGAGAGAAGCGACGGTTTGCCTTTCTGATGAAAAGATGGTGCGGTTGCAGGCGTGATGTAAGCAACCGTACACCTCCCATAAATATCGGCCAAATTTTGAAATTCAAATTATCTCCATCCCTCCTCGACCTCCTCTCCCAGGCTCTCTTTGACTTCTTCCTCCAGGCTTCCCTTCCCTAACTGATGAAGCCGGCTGCCTCCAGGCACATGCCGACATGCGCCAAGTGAATGTTCATATTCAACTCCAAAAGGATATAATTGAAGAGTTGTGGGCACGGAAGACTGCACGGCGATAGTTTTTTTCTTTATTATGTAATTTTTTTTAATGAATGTATTTTTTTTAAATGAAATTAATATGTCTCGTAAATTTAATTCCGTAATTTATCGTAAATTTAATCTCATAAATTTAGTTATTTTTGAATTATTTTTATTGCGGCTAGCCTATTTGCTTAAAATGATGATGTGGCAAGTGGAATTTTAGTGTTGATGATGTGACAGAGAGAGAGAGTGGCTAGCCTGTGGCTGGCCTAAAGCCATTGGAGATGCTTTCACTCAAGATATCCACTTTCTATATTTGGAAATAAACCCCTCTCTCCTCTCTCCTCATTCAAATATTCAACTTTTTTTTTATTCTCTCTACTTACTTCATCTAACCAACTCCTCCTAAAATCTCGTGCCACTCAAAATGTAGACATCTTGAGTGGGGCGAAGATAGTGGTACTCTATCCGTTTCCTAAAAAAGGGAACTTAGGGAATGACACGAGTTTTAACCAAAAATTGGTAAAGTAAGAGAGAGGAAGAGAAAAAATGAGTAAAGAGAGACGAAGAGAAAAAGTAGTGAACATAGTGTTCGTGGATTGTGGGTACATTTTCTAAAATAGAGAACTTCTATGTTTAGGAAACACACTAAAAAGGAAAGAATTTATATTTTTAGAAAACGGAGGGAGTAGCATTTTTTATACTTTTAACATTTTTGGTACAAAAATGCCCCCACGACATGATGGACATTTTTGGACGTTCCACCCAAGTACTAAATATGATATTTTATCTGGCTTTCCATAGTTCCATCCAAGTACTAAATATGATATTCTTATGTTTGGATACTTGAAAATATCATATTTAGTACTACTTGGATAGAAAGTTTAAGAAAATAGAGTGAACTACAAAAATGGTCCCTGGACTATGGGGTTATCTCATAAATGGTCCATAGACTTTAAAAATATCACCAGCAGTCCCTGGACTAAATATGATATTTTATCTGGCTTTCCATAGTTCCATCCAAGTACTAAATATGATATTCTTATGTTTGGATACTTGAAAATATCATATTTAGTACTACTTGGATAGAAAGTTTAAGAAAATAGAGTGAACTACAAAAATGGTCTCTGGACTATGGGGTTATCTCATAAATGTGCCCTATTTTTTTGTGGACGGAGGGGAGTAGTAGTTAATTAGTACTTCCAATGTTCACCAAAAATAGTCCTATTGATGGACGACACGGGTTTTAATAAAAAAATTAGTAAAGTAGAGAAATAATAAAAAAAAAGTGCGTAGAGTATAAGAGTGGAGGGGGGAAATGAATAAAATATGAGAAAAAAGATTTTCATTTTAAGATAAGAATATTAATCGAACAAAATGGACTTATTAAGAGAATATTGTTATTCATATTATTAGATAACTATGGAGGAACCCAAAAAAGGGTAGCTAATTAAGTCTATATTGTAGAATTGTGTAATTGTTTGATATATTATTCACAGTGAGAGTTTACATCATATATAGGCCTAAGGAAGAGCTATACAAGGTAAAATATTTCCAATCAAATCTTCCTAATTAATGGCTGCAATCTTCTTCCAATCTTCTCCCGATTTTGTGTCATCTTTTATTTGCAGAATATTCTAGATTGCCAACACTCCCCCTCAAGTTAAGTGACGGGATTTCCGAAACTTAACTTGCAACACTTCTTGAAAGCTCTTTGCCGATACAACTTTGGTCAAGATGTCCGCTAGTTGATCCTCTGACTTCACATATGGAATCTCCACTATCTTTTCTTCAAGGTTCTCCTTTATGAAATGTCGGTCGATCTCGACGTGTTTGGTTCTGTCATGTTGCACCGGATTTTCTGAGATATTGATCGCGGCCTTATTATCACAAAGTAACTTGCAAGTTTTTTGTGACTCCAAGTTTAACTCCTTCATTATTCTCCTAAGCCAAAGAATTTCTGTCAAGCCACGTTTGATGCCTCGGAATTCAGCTTCTGCACTTGAGAGGGCCACCACCTTTTGCTTCTTGCTCCTCCAAGTAACCAAATTTCCACCTACAAAGGTGAAATAACCTCCCGTAGAACGCCTATCAACCAAGTTTCCTGCCCAATCTGCATCCGTATATCCATGAATGTCTAGATACCCATTTTTTCGGAACAATACTCCATGTCCGACGGTTCCCTTCAGGTAGCGGACTACTCTAAGTGCTGCCTCCCAATGTTCATTCTGCGGGCTATGCATGAACTGACTCAGAACTCCTACTGCATAGGTAATGTCAGGTCTGGTGTGGGATAGGTAGATGAGTTTCCCAACAAGCCTTTGGTATCTTCCTCGATTAGTGGATGCCGCCCCCTTGATGATTTGTAGCCCGTGATTCTGAACCATTGGAGTGTCTGCGGGTTTGCAATCTAGCATTCCTATCTCTGTCAGAAGGTCGAGAACATACTTTCTTTGATTGATGAAGATTCCCCTTCCTGATCTGAGTACTTCGATCCCGAGGAAGAACTTAAGATCTCCCAGATTCTTCATCTCGAATTCTGTCGATAGATGACTCTTGAGCTCCTTTATCTCCTCAACATCATCCCCTGTAATAATCATGTCATCTACATAAATTATCAAGCACGTGATCTTCTCCCCATTCCGTTTGATGAAGAGAGTGTGGTCCGAGTTACTCTGTTGGTACCCATATCTCATCATTACCTCCGTGAATCTTCCGAACCAAGCTCTCGGAGATTGCTTCAACCCGTACAGTGTCTTCTTCAGTTTGCACACCATGCCTTGGCCAAATTCCTCCGAAAAACCTGGTGGAGCGTCCATATAGATAGGATCCTTCAATTCTCCATGAAGAAAAGCATTGGTGACATCGTACTGATGAAGTGGCCAGTCTTTGTTAGCTGCAATGGAGAGTAGAACTCTTACCGTGTTCATCTTTGCAACAGGGGAGAATGTCTCAGAATAATCAACTCCTTGGGTTTGAGTGTATCCTTTTGCCACCAATCGAGCTTTGTATCGCTCAATACTCCCACCTGGTTTTCGCTTAATTGTAAAGACCCATCGGCAGCCCACTGTATGTTTCCCATCAGGCAATGGGCTAACTTCCCAAGTGCCGTTTCTTTTCAGTGCTTTCATTTCAACTAGCATTGCCTCCCTCCAGTGTTTGATCTTTATAGCTTCTTCATAGGTTCTCGGTATTTCTTCCTCGCACAATGCGGTGTGAAATGCCTCGCCATTTTTGACATATTAGCCTCGGCAAAGTTTGCCACTGAGTATCTGCTTTTCCTCCCTATTCGTTCCGGAGGGTATCTTTTGGGAGGAACACCTCTCGTACTCCTTTGAGGCATCACAAACTGGCCTGTATCTTTATCAATGGTGGTATCTTCTTCTTTTTCTGTATCAGTTGTGTCAGAAATAACAACTGAACTTTCAGGATTCGGGCTAGATATTACCTCGGATTCCAGTGGGGTTGGATCATCGGAACGTGGCGGAAGCGTTTGGCTCGATTCTGTGACTGGGATCGGCTCATGGATAGTGCCAGCTTGCTCTGTTGGTTCCGAATAGAAGTTACTTGGCACATACCACCGAAGGGAGTCGGTCGCTTGGGTCTCTCCCTGTCTTACACTCTCCCCCTGAGTCCCAAGGTGGTAAAAGAATTCTGTCTCGAGGAAGTTACAATTCATGGTGGTTATCACTCGTTTGGTTTTTGGGTCATAACATCGATAGCCCATTTGGTTGATCCCATACCCCACAAATACACACTTGATCGCACAGGGGGAAAATTTGGTCCTTTCATGTTTCGGGACATGCACATAAACGGAACAGCCGAAAGTTTTAGGTGGAAGGGATAAAGCTGAAGGGATTTTGGTCAAGGTAGAAAGGTGATCTAGAGGGGTTTTTCGGTTTAGTATTTTTGTAGGGAGTCGATTGAGGAGGTAAACGGAGGTGGCTATGGCTTCAGGCCAAAAGGATGGTGGAACTTTAGAATCGAACAAGAGTGCTCGGGTCATTTCAAGAATTATTCGGTTCTTTCGTTCTGCTACCCCGTTTTGTTCTGGTGTGTGTGGACATGAAGTTTGGTGAATTAACCCATTCTCTCCAAAAAACTTAGTCATAGAACTATTCACAAATTCCCCCCCATTATCGGATCGAAGGATTTTAACTGATGTATGAAATTGGGTTTGAATCATTTTGTAAAATAACAAGAATTTATCACATACTTCAGATTTATGTTTCATGAAATATACCCAAGTAGTTCTACTGCAATCATCAACAAATATCACGAAGTATTTAAAACCAAGATTAGTTCCTATAGGCGCTGGGCCCCACACATCAGAATGAACTAAGGAAAAAACAGTTTCAACACGAGTATCACTTGGTTTAAAGGAGTTTCGGTGGCTCTTGGCCAAAACACAAGCTTCACATGAAAAATCTCTAGGAACAAAAAGTTTAGGAAATAAAGATTTCAAATAATCCGGAGAGGTATGGCCCATTCTTCGGTGCCAGAGCCAAGTTTCTTGATTAGTGGATCTGTGAGCAAGCATCGCCGCACCATCTTGTCGAGCAATCTCGTCCACAAAATAAAGCCCACGACGCTCAGTGCCACGTCCAATAATCTTCCCCGTCCGGATATCCTGTAACATACAGAAGTTGGGATGCATCAGCAAGGTACAATTCAAATCTTTAGTCACATGACTAATGGACATCAATTTCTGAGATAATTTAGGAACGTAGAGACAATTTGAAATTTGCACATTTGGAAATATCTCTATAGTCCCTGCCCCTTCAACCGGTGTTACCCCCCCATTTGCGGTTTGGATATGTGACTTAGGAGTTTTATGAAATTCCACAAAATCATCTCTGTCATAAGTCATTGTATCAGTGGCCCCACAGTCAAAAATCCATCCCATATCATTAACTTTATCACAATTATGGGCTTCAAAAGCATAGGATAAAGATTCTAGGGGGGCAAATGAGTTTCTGCATATAATGGGGTCTGAATAGAAATTATTCCTAAGCTGGGGGCGTTTTTTGCATAAGCTATTCAAGTGGGGTGATTTTTCATATTTTTCAGTTTTGGGGGATTTAATAGCAAAAGGATATTTATTAGGGTTAGGGTTAATCCCTAACCCGTTACCTCCATTATCACCGCCGCCGTCAAGCTGGAATGTGGCTACCATCGCCTCTGCCGCTGCCGCTTTCCCCCCACCTCCGGTTTCACCGCGTCTCCCTCCACCGCCGGTTTGGAGACCTCCGGCGTCTGATTTCTTCTCCTGGAACAGAGTTGCATCCCGATTCCCTTCGGGACGATCTCTGCCTCCCTCTGTTCCGATGGCGACTTTGGCCTTCCCGGCCTTCTCTTCTTCCCACCATTCTGGATATCCGACCAACTGGAAGCACGTTTCCTTTGTGTGTTTGTGCATTCCACAGTGGGAGCACCAAAGTTTGGATTTGTCCGGTTTGGCGTTTCCCCGACGGTTGGAAGTGAAGCGCGGCGGTGGTGGTTGGTTTCTGTTCTGTGGTTGCGACGGCCGGTAATCTCTTGCTCCGAAACCGAACCCTACTCCCGATGATGAGTCGGTTCCGATGGCGGTGGTGGGTGATTCGGACGCCGGTGACATGATTTTCAATCGAGCTGCCTCCCGTTTCACCCATCCATACGCCTCATCGACTGAGGGATATGGATCCTCCTTGAGGATTTCGCGTCTGACCCAGTCATACCTTTCGTTTAATCCGGTGAGAAATTTGAACAATCTCAGTTCTGATTTGATACTTCGATATTGTGAAACTCCTTTATCACAACAATCGACAGTTCTATGAGGACACCGATCGATGTCCATCCATAATCCATGGAGCCTACTCCAATAGGCCTCCAAACTCATTTCTCCTTGAATGATTCTGCTTGCTTTGTCTCGTGGGTCATAGATGAGGTATGAGTCGGCTGAACTGGCGAACGTCACGGCCAGTGTATCCCAGAGTGATTTTGCCGTCTGGTGATGTGCAAAATCGGCTATAATCTGCGTTTCCATGTTGTCGATGATCCACGAGAAGACTATCAAGTCTATCTCTTCCCAATCTGTATATCCCTTCTCTCCTAGTTGTGGTGGAGTCGGAATTCCGGTGATGTGGCGGTAGACTCCTCTGCCGCCGATGGCCACCTTCATTAGTCGTGACCATAGTGGGTAGTTTGAGCCATTCAACTTGAAGGCTACGGTAACACTTTTGCTCGATCTGATTTTCTCGGCTATTGGTTCGATTTCTGATTTATTTTCTGTCGTTCTGGTTGGATTGGTTTCTCGCCGTTTCGGTCGAGAAGGGTATATATTAGGGCTATGATGAAGCTTTTCTAAGCCTAACCTGCTCTGATACCATGTAGAATTGTGTAATTGTTTGATGTATTATTCACAGTGAGAGTTTACATCATATATAGGCCTAAGGAAGAGCTATACAAGGTAAAATATTTCCAATCAAATCTTCCTAATTAATGGCTTCAATCTTCTTCCAATCTTCTCCCGATTTTGTGTCATCTTTTATTTGCAGAATATTCTAGATTGCCAACATATATATGTATGTATATGAAGTTTTCTAGCAACTTGGAATAACAAACGGAGATCTTATCGGAAGAGGTAGAGCTTGATCCTCTTTTGCTAAAGAGAATAAGATCGATGGAGGCTGGGTTTACTAAGGTTATCAAAAACACAAGTAGTTGGAAGGGATGGAGAAATATCAATTCTAATATTGCATTTCTTGTTTGAAGAAATAATACAATTACCCTATTTATACTTATCTAAAATCTTCCATTTTCGTTCTGGGAAAGAACCAACAAAGAAAACGCATAACAAAGCTCACAATTGCACTCTACTCAATTAAATTTAAATAAACAAAAGTAAAATAAAAAAAATCTTTAGATGTAATCTCTCGAATAACGCGGCCGCACAACTTGACGCCCGGGCCTGTCTTGCGCTATGGTTGAGTTCGGCTGCACTTGTGTGTCTTCGCCTTAGTTAACATACGCATGTTTAAAGAGTGAGGCTGCACGCTGTGTTTTCTTCATGTTGTCTGAATAAACAAGATTTATATCCTGCAATTTGATATTTTCACAAGGATTTGTAGGACTACAATCCAATACTAGAGCTTGCAGATTTCTTGACGTTCCACTTACGCTGCTGATTTTGACGTTGCTGATTTTCACCCCAGAGCTCTGCAGAATATACAACATTAGTATTCGTTCGTTCATCCACAATTTCATAATACAAGAGTAATATCAAGTACGTACGCCTTTTGGGCAATTGCTCTGAGGGCAATATTGTTGATCGATAATTATAGGGTTTGTAACATTTTTCATGACCAAGTTAGTGAACTTGACATTCATAACGGTTGCATTGCTAGGTCTCTCCCATGTTTTAATCCGAACACCGTTGTCTGTGTTTGTAAACACTGAATTTTGCACTTCAATGTTTTCGACTCCTTCTTCGCGTGGTGCTCCACCAATGCTTCCAATGCTACAATTAACGAATATTTATAAAAGAAAATTGGTATTGTGATTACAATGTTGTCGAATTTAGGCAAATATATCAAACGTACCTAATCCCATGCCCGGGGCCGCACACAATATGGTCCATCCACATGTTCCTAGTGCCTGGGCCGATTGATATGCAGTCGTCTCCAGTGCCAATCTTGCTGCGGAGGACACTTACGAAGTTCGAATTCCCAATGTGAATGCCATCGGTGTTAGGGCTATCATCTGGGGCAGTTAATATCAAATTTTGCATGGTGATGTTGTTGCATCCATTGATAGAAATGTGGACACCCTCACTGTCGAACGATTTCAAGCCGTTAACCAGTACATTGTTGCATCCTTGAAGAGAGAATGACTGCAATTACAATAGTCTCAAAAAATATGTGAGATTGCATAGTTAATTTGATAATAGTAGGTTTTATGTATAGTTTCAAGAATGTGTGCAACTATAAGTTATTTAGTTGTATAATTTCACTTAATCTAAATTTGTATATCTTGGATTTACATAATGAGAATTCACAATCTTTAGCTTAATTCAATAGTTTGAAATTAGAACTTACCCTTGCTCCATAGGGGCAACCCCTTTGTTGCTTCTTACAAGACCAATAACTTGACCCCTTGGCATTAATAGTGCCACCACCAATAAATGACAGCCCATCAACATTATTGAATGATATCCATGATTGATGGTTGCTCAATGATTCGTAACTTGGAGCAACAATATTTCCTAATAGTTGGAACTGCATTTTCTTCTTGCATGGTCCATACAACGATACCGAATTCACCACTCCTTGTGGAATGAGAACCGTTGATTCAGAGGCTGAGCTGCAGGCAGCCACCCATGCCTTTAACAAGGCCGGTGATGAGTCGGTCTTTCCATTGGCCCTTGCCCCAAAATCAACAACGTTGTATGACTTAGCAGTGCATATTTGTAACAATGTTGCAATATTCAAGACAAGAAAAAAAGTCTGAGAAAATACGGCTAACTTAGGCATGATTAGAGATTCAAGAAGTAAGGTGAATATTAGATTTTGATTTGTAAAAATTGGGTGGTGCTGCTGAATTTATAAAGGGTGCGTATGTCTAGATTTAGTAGAAACATTTTGCAGTCAACCGGAATATTATATTTCAAGGGTGTGATAAATTTATATAATTGTATGTACATAATTGGGATAATATGTCATTTTTATGATTTCCTTAAGTAATGGATCCGGAATTTATCTATTTTAACTGAACTTTTTAATTTACTTAATCAGAATCCTCGATGTTAATGGTAAAAGATAAATATTATTCCTCGATGTCTAGAATAAGAGTCACAATTTACCATTTTGGTATGTGCCACAATAAGAGTCACACTTTATACTACTATATATAATTGATTAAATATTAATTTTTTCACAAATTTAATAGTACTATATTAAATTATAGAATTATTTTAAAATTAAATATAGTATTTTATACTACCTCCATCCCCCAAAATTTGTCTCACTTTGACCCAGCACGGGTTTTAAAAAATATAATGGAAAGTAAGTTGAAAAATTTGGTGGATTGTGAATCCTACTTTTATATATTAATTTTATAATAAAATGTGAGTATGAATGAGTTAGTGGAACATAGGGTCCACTACTAAAAATGGTAAAAGTGAAATGGAACAAATTTTGGGGGACGGACGGAAATGGGAAAATGAGACAAATTTTCAGGGACTGAGGTAGTAATTATGTATTTTGTTAATTAGTAATTAATTCAAAAATATAGATCTATAATTTAAAATAGTATTGTTAAAAAATATCCAAAATTATATGAAATTATATCCTAAAAATAAAACTAAATTAAAGGGTACTATGTCTATATAAATTTATCTTTTCTCCCTCAAATGGTCGAATCATAAATATTGTTTAGAACGTATCATATTTTGAGTTCTGGTGCAGTTTTTGTCTTATGGAAAATAATAATGTCTTAGTGTTATGCTTATTGTCTAAAGGTTGGTCAATTTAAAACCACTACTTAATATTTATCAAATGATAGAGCAATTTCAATACAACTTCTCGCAATACACAAAATCTGTCCATTCAGTTCCCAACACATTGCCACTATCAGATTCACTATTTATAATTTATCAATGAAGTCAAAATTATCTTACCATAACAAATTCTTACTATAAACATTTAATTACAAAAAAATTAATGCCTTAAACTCTATACACCATAATTATTAAGTCAAAATTATTCTAATATAACAAAACCTGATCAATAGTATTCATATACAAAACGTAAAGGTCGTTTAATAGCTATATTTTTTCTAGAGCAGAGAGATTTATCGTGATTTACTTGATATTTAATACGTGAATCAATTTAGTTTGTCGGCCTTAGTTATTGCAACTAAGCATTAAATTATGATTGCTTTAAAAATAAATTATTCAATATTTTCTAAATAATACTTCCTCCGTCTATGATTAAAGGTCTCATATCTATTTAATACGGGTTTTAAAAAATTATTTGACTTTACAAAGTAAAGTGGGTAGAAAAAATAGTAAAGTAGGTAGAAAAAGATAGTGGAATATGAGGCCTATTTTTATATATTGGTTTTATAATAAAATGTAAATAGAATGAGTTAGTTGAATGTAGGGTATCTATTAGTAATTAATTATTTCTTTAATGGAAAAAGGATATAGTGCTCTCAAATATTTTGAAGAAAAGGAGTAACGATCGTTATACTGAGTAGAATTAACCCTTGCATATTCATTATACGTAGAAAATTCGTCAAATATAAATAAACGTAATTTATATAGAATAGAAATTAAAATCCTTATTACTGAGACATGTAGGCACACGTAAAAATCATTTTTCACAGAAAATATGCAAAAATAATCAACGTTTCATGATTGATTACGAAATACAAATTCTAATTTGCGGATCCAGAAATTTCATATGGGGGTACGATAAATAATTATATTGACTTAAAAATTTAAAATTCAATTGATTTTTTTCTCCGGTTATCTCGATTTTTTTTTAAATGAACTTCATTATGTCTAAAAGAGATTATTTTTAGGCATTATTACTAGAACTTTTTCGCAATAAAAAAAAGGAGATTCTTAAATATATATATGTAACAAATAGTTTATTTTTATTTGGATAAAGTTTTATATATTTAAACTAAAACAAAACACATCATATTTTCTATATAATACTCCCACTATCCCATTAAAAATGAAACGTTTTCCTTTTTTGGTTGTCCCATTAAAAATGAAACGTTTCCTAAAATGGAAACAATTCTATCTCTATTTTTTCATCTCTCTTACTTTACTCTCTCTTCATTAACTCACAAAACAACACTGCATAAAATCTCGTGCCGATTCTCAAATGTTGCATTTTAAGTGGGACGGAGGGAGTATTAAATAGTATTATGAGTAAAATTAGAAACCATAAATAATAAATTATGGACGCTTTATTGTGAAGTATAAAACAAATGAGAAAGAAGTAAATTATTATATTTACTCAATCATTAGTTAGATATCATGGAATATATAATACTCCAATAGAGTAAATAGCCAAAATTAAAATGCGCCATATAGGTTTCAAACCCGGGTTGCTGCTGTAAAAGTTGAGCATCTTTCTATTAGGCTACTTACAACTTTTGGGGGCACCGCCACCGGGCTATTGTTCTTATGACCTATTGTTCTTATGTGTATTATTCGCCTGTGCTAATTTATATGTTATCCCTATATTATTATCCTTATTAATTAAGAAATCAAACTCTACCAGGAATTTTAAGGGGAAAATGGCTGAAAAGGAACATGAGGAGTAGTCAAAGTTCATATTTTAATGTGATCGTTGGCATTCCATGCACCTAATCAACGTGCATGCTTAATTATACAGTATGAGATGGAAAAAAAAAATTACTATTAGAGAATTTTTCATATGGTTTAGAATTATTAGTAGCACATGGGTGTCGCAATGACTATTGACTAAGCATTTTTTTAATTCATTTGAGAATGTTATAATCATACAATCCTCTAATGAGATGACACGTATATAAACAAATAAAGAAGAAATCTGTATATGATTAACAATTAATATAAGAACATGGGAGAGGATTGACTAATTAGCATAATTTATAGAAATTAATACTTATATTTTTTTAGTTTAACATGCAGAGATCCCTTGAGATACACCATATATATGGAGAAGGTTAATTTATACTCCCTCTATTACACAGTAGAGTCATTTTGTCATTTTGGTACGTTCCATAGTAATAGAGTAATTTCTCTTTTTAGTAAAAGTCAACACATTATTACACATCTACTTACTCTCTCTTACTTTATTCACTCTTCATCTCTCTACCTTTTTAATTTTTCACTTTATTCTCCCTTTACTTAACTCACATAAGAGCACTCCCAATGGAGTTCCCTAAAAACTCCCTTATTTCTCCCTAACTCCTGCCACATCAGCGCCACATCAGCACCAAAATTTATCCCCAGTTTTTAGCCAAGTGCTACATTGGTTTCTCCCTTATTTCTCCCTTATTTCTCCCTAACTCAACATTTCATTTTTACATCATTATTTTTTATATTATTTAATTTTCCCTACAAATGTATTTAATAAATAGACTAATAATGAACAATTCATCGTTGTATTAATCATTGGAAAATATAATACAACGAGAAAAAAAAAACTACAAATAAAAAACGCAAATAAACAAAGATTTAAAAAAAAAAAATCTAAGACGGAGGGGCCGGAGGGGCGTCGGGATCGAGCCCCAGCGTACTCTGCAGGTGTTGGATGCATTTCCAGAGGGCCGCCTTTTCTTCAGGGGTCCCGCCGCCGGTGAAGTACAGCGTGTACATCTGGGTCAGATTGGCGACATTGCTCGAATAAGTGGCTTTTTCTAAGTCGATGACGGATTCCGACGCGACTTCCGACGTTGCGCCCTTCCCCTTCCGCCTCCCCTTCGCCTTCTTCACTCCCTCCGGGCGCTCGTGCGGACCATCCCCACTCAAGTCGATGTGGGCCGCGCTCCCCTCGCTCTCCGAAACGCTAAGTCGCGAGCGCACCGATTTCCCGTGCAGCGCGTCGTGCATTCCCGTCCGGAATTTGGGGAGATCCTTCAGCTTATCGTAGATGTTCCAATACTTGAAGCCCTTCGTCGACAAGTACTGGCTACTATACATCCGGATGGCCTCATCTCGGACCATGTGCTCGTTCTGGCCACTCGTCATGTGAGTCATCAAGTTAGAATAAATACCGTTGAAGTGCCCGCAGTCCCTCATGAGGCGCTCCCAATGCCGACGGATCGCCTCGCTGCCATGGTCCTTCATTGAGGCAGTCTTGTGGCTCCTGTACTTCGCGGCAATCCGCTCCCAGAATATGATCTCAGTCTGGTAGTTGCTGCGCTCCGCGTCCTGTGACGTGTCCGCCCAGCAGTCGGCTATCAGCTCGGACTCTTGCAGAGTGTAAGTAGTCCTTACCCGCTTCGGCCTCTCATCGGAACCCGTATCAGTCGCAGCCGACGACGCCGGCGCCTTCCCCCTCCCGCTCCTAGAAGGCGGCTCGGTGGGCGTTTCTTCCACCTCGAAGTCCTCCGCGCTCAGTGTCGCGGCCTGAGATTCTTGGTCGCCTGGGGTTGATCCGGGGGTGTCGAACTGGGGCCGATACACATCGTCGGCTGGAAAGGGCATTCTGCCGGCAGAGTTGAAGTACGGAGAAAGTCTCCGCGCCGGAGGAGTCTGCAAAGGAGACGGACCCCCGTATGGAAGTTGGCCGGGAGGAGAACCCATCGCCAACAACGACTGCATCCACTGCTCGTTTGCTTCATCCGTGTTGGGAATTTGTGAACTCGACTCTTTCCCCTTACCCTTATCCTTACCCGATCGGGAACTTTTCTTCCAAAAGCTCATAATTTTGATGAAAATTGAAGATTGGGAGAAGAGATTGAAAATGGAGAGAATGAAGATTGTGGGTGATGAATGGAGGAAGTGGAGGAAATATTTATAGGGGTGGAATGTAAAATAGCCGTTGGGTTCAAAAAAAAAAAAAAAAAATTTTAATTATCGCCGATTATCGCCGAGCGTCGCCACAGTGGCCGGCGATCGCTCGGCGATAATCCGGCGTTAGAACGCCACTCGGCGAAGCAACGGCAACATTATCGCCGAATTATCGCCGACTTCGCCACAATGGCCGGCGATAATTCGGCGATAACCGGCGATTTATCGCCGAGAATTCGCCACCTCCATTGGGAATGCTCTAATACATTTTTTCTTAATCTCCGTGCCGAAAAGAAACGCCTCCACTACTATGGAACGGAGGGAGTAGATCATAAAACACATATAGAGATAGATACACAATAAAATGCTATATGTTTCATTTTTCATTTTTCTCCACATGCAGATCTAATTTTGTTTAAAATGAATATAATGGACGTTAAGAGCGAATAATTTTAAGTTATATGCATGATTAGTTTATAATTATCTTCATCATCTTTTTGCATGTATTCGCGATCGTCCATGAATAAAATCATTAATCACTAATTATAATAATTAGGAAGCGATTATCGATAAACATTAATGGATAAGGCTTATAAATACACACAAAAACGTACAAAACAAACAAAATACAAAATGATTAGCAACAAAGAAACACAAATTGCCATCTTGATCATCATCACCTTCTTTTTCTACTCATCTAATGCAACTCTCAGCTACAATGTGAAGAGTTTCGGAGCAAAATCGAACGGAAAATCCGACTGCACAAAGGCTTTCCTTAGTGCGTGGAGCGCCGCCTGTGCCGCCACAAAACCGGCAACAATTTACGTTCCGGGAGGACGATATCTTCTGCGAAATGTAGTATTTATGGGAAAGTTGTGCAAGAACACGGCAATCACTATTCAGATAGATGGCACTCTTGTAGCTCCTAATAACTATAGCGTGATCGGGAATTCCGGCACCTGGTTGAAGTTCGACAAGGTCACCGGAGTTTCCATATACGGAGGAACCCTAGACGGCAAAGGGGCGGCGCTGTGGGCTTGCAAGAACTCCGGCCATAATTGCCCCAAGGGAGCAACGGTTAGTTGACCGTACTAATTTTTAAATTTATTTAAATTTTTAAGGAACATACTAAAAAGAAAAGAGTTTATATTTTTAGAGGCATATGTCATAAAAAAAATATTTTGGGACCCAAATGATGAGGTGGTATCCATGAATTCACATAGATATGGCATTTTCAAAGTAAAAAACTTTGGTTAAAGAATATGTGAATTTAAATATTTCCCATGCAATAGTACTTATTTAACTTCTATCTATTTTGGCTATGCAGAGTTTAGAATTCCACAACTCGAACAACATAAGTATCAATGCACTCTCATCCTTAAACAGTCAAAAGTTTCACATTCACATTTATGGATGTCACAACGCCAATCTCATCAACATGAAAATATCCGCCGATGGATACAGCCCCAACACCGACGGAATTCACGTTGAGCAGTCATCGGCAGTCACTATCTTGGGCTCACGCATCGGTACCGGTGATGACTGTGTCTCGATTGGACCCGGCTCTTCTGACTTGTGGATCGAGAACCTCTTTTGCGGCCCCGGTCACGGGATAAGGTACTACTATCAATTATATTACCAAAGATTAATAATTATATAGTTTAATTCCACTCTTAATATTTCAATTTACTAGTTAGAAATATTATTGAAAATCGTTGATTTGTGCAGCATAGGGAGTCTAGGTTGGAGTTTGCAAGAGGCGGGAGTGCAGAATGTGACAGTGAAAACGACGACGTTTAGAGGAACTCAGAATGGTTTGAGAATAAAGACATGGGCAAGGCCTAGCGATGGATTTGTGAAAGACGTGTATTTTCAACATATTGTGATTGACAATGCCAAATATCCAATTATCATCGATCAAAATTACTGCCCCGACCACAATAATTGTCCTAGCAAGGTAAGATACACACCACTCCCCTCATCCACCATTTAAAGAGCTATTTTGACTTAGTACGAGTTTTCAGAAATTGCTTTGACTCTGTGAAGAAAGTAAAGAGAGGAAGTAAATGAAATGCGGGACCCATTTTTTGAATTAGTTTTATAAATTATTGTGAGTGTAAAGAGTTACTGGAATTAGAGGTCCCGTATACCAGAAATGAAAAAAATAAATGGTTCTTTAAATCATGGACAGCCCAAGTGAGTAATATTGGTAAGTTTTTTGGGCAGAATTCAGGCGTGCAAATTAGCAACGTGAGATATGAAGATGTACATGGAACATCTGCAACAAAAGTCGCAGTGAAATTTGAGTGCAGTGAAACCAATCCATGCAGTGGAATTACTCTAGACGGGGTAAACCTCACTCTCAAAGATAAACCGACAACAGCGTTGTGCGTGAACGCTAGAGGAACGGCAAACAACGTCGTCAAGCCTGCGAGTTGCTTAAAGGGAGAATGATGGTCAGATGGTTCAAATGTAGGAATGTACATGTTTGAGAGTTGAGACTAGCGATTAATAAAAAATCTTGTTCTAAATAAAATTGTATTTTATGAAATACACGTGTGTTCCTTACGTGATTAGTTTGTTTGCACAAAATTTAATTTACTTTCCTGTTTAGTTGTTACCTGCCTAGTTTTAATATCATTCCTTTCAGGTTATTTAACTCTGTCCAACTTACAGGTCTTTTAGTTTTAAATTACTTTCCTACACGGATTTCATGTAGTGTTGTTTTGTTAATTATTGAAGACAAAATAAAGTAAGAGAAAAGAAAAAGTAGAAATAATGTTGTTTCCATTTTAGAAAACATTTTATTTTTAAAAGGACAATTCAAAAGAAAAATGTTTCATTTTAATGGGATAGAATGAGTACAAGACTGATAACCCAATTGCCTTACTCAGTGATGGGAGGAAACAATGCACTCATAGAAAACAAGTTAAGACGTGGTGGCATCACCAAAAAAACCTGAATACCGCGAAACTAAACCAAGAAAGATCTAATCCTCAGAGGGATCGACAACTCATCTTACCGTTGTTGTTAACCCGGGTTAAAGCATTGGGTAGTTGGAAAAACATATTTTTATTTGGCAAAACTCCGAAAAATCAATACAGAGCAATACCGAAGTAAGGTTGATAAAAGAAATGGCGTTGTTTCTGGGGCTTAATGGTGTCACATGTAGTTTTCGAAGAGTTCATTGATATACTTTTTTTCCCCTTTTACCTATTGTTTGATTTCCCTCCGGGTGCATGATCATATCGTCCGACCTATAGTTGCTATTCGACCCAGAGATTAGCAGGAACGAAAGAGCCATCAGGACGCAATGAAGGGAATCACAAGTTGGACTTTGAGGAGGCAATCAAGGGAAGCACAAACCAGTCACATTTTGAGTCGGACGAGGAAGGAAGGACAAAATTTTGGAGTGACAAGAAAGCAGAGATGGTGTAGAGAATGATCCATACCTGAGGGCATCCACAATAAAGTCCGCCCAATAGCCCGCCCTATAGCAATTCCTAGTCCTCCACGTCAGCATTCTATAGTCCTACCTATTTAACTGCAATGGGGTGGAGTATAGTAATGCACTTATAGAAGACAAGACTTGGAGGCTAAGCAAAAATCCAGTTTCTGCATTCTATAGTCCTACCCATTTACCTGCAATAGGGTGGACTATAGCCCGCCCTATAATTTTAACAACTATTTTGTATTCATTTTTAATTTTGTTTTCGAATTAATAATTTAGCGAAATATAAATAAATTTAAGACCACAATATGACAATATTCATTTTATTAAAAATCCAAAAAAGTACAACGTGAAATACTAAAAAACTACAATTTCAACGGTTACATGACCAAATTTCTTCGATGGGAAGAGAGTTGAAGAAAGAGATTGGAAGGCGCGAGAAATGGAGATAAAATGTGGTTCACTTATAGAGCGGAAAATAGGGAAAAAGATAAAATAAAAATTAGAAAAATATAGTCTGGGCTACAGTCCGAATGCCCGCAATGGGGCGGACTATATGTCGGATGATGATCATCCGCCCTACAGTCCGCGAACTAAGTTAAGAGCGTGGGCATGGGGCGCGCCATCATCCTCCCACCTGCAGTGGTGTACGATGCATAGAATAGGCTATCGTCTACCCCAAAACTTTGATCTTGACCAAAGTACTTAAAGCTAGGAGTTACAATTAGATAAAGAATGTACAAGTAAAGAAAGAGGATGTATTAGAAAAATATTTAAAGGTTGAAAAAGAATGAGAAGAGAAAAGAGAAAAGGAAAAATCAAGGAGAATTTAGAAAAGTGAGATGTAAACTAGACAAAGTCTGGAGTGCTTACAGAAGAGTTAATTGGGGCTAAAGGACGAAGTAGATGTTAGTTTTATCTATGCTTCAAAATTTTAGTCACTTTCTATCCAAATATTCCTCACGTGCTAAAGAGCCTACATAACAATAAAAAAATAAAGACCTTTTGGATTTTTTATGCTTAATCACAACACGTAGATGAGGAATTAGATTTGGAGCAAGCTTATGGTTAAACTTTGTATGATGTATGATTTGAGAGCTTATCATTATATTGCCATATACACTTTGAGAGTGATACATACAATTCAAAACACATGTGAGTGCATGATAAGGATCTTCATTGATTAGATCCATGTAATTACCCAAGATTATGCCCAAAGTGTAGATCCAACATCAAAACACAAAAAATAAACAAGCTAGAGTGAATCTAGTCACAAAAACTAGATTAAAAAATAGAGATTTATGGAAGATAAGAAATGAGAGAATGTGTATTGATGAGAAATTAGAGTTACAACCTTAGGACCTTGACCAAAACAATGGAAACAACCCTAGGCAACTTTCATCAACTCTAACCACCCCTTGGCTCCACTACTCAATGGCTACACCCCCATTGATGCATACCTCTACTTGAATCAATCTAGGAATGTCACAAGCAACCTTCAATGAAGGAATTTGGATACAATCCTAAAAGAGGAAACTCACTAGGGAGATAACTTTAATTCAATTAAAATCTAGAATGAAAATGATATCAAAAGGTATTTATACTAATGGTCCAAAATTCAAGAAAAACGCCCACAAAATCTAGCCTCTGCGTGAGCCACCCGCCCGGGTGGATTTTGTTGGTCGAAAGCCACCAGACCGGTTGGAACTTGTTGTCTCAACTGTGCTTTCTGGTAGCCACCCGTCCGAGTGGGAGTTTTTCTACTCTGCGCGACTTCCGTAAATCTGCCATAACTCCCTCCACTGGACTCCGATTGAGGCGTGTAGATACTCACACGAAGCTCTTTCGAAGACGAAGACATTGGTGGCATTTTCAGAGCTTTTGGATGTCATCTTAATAGGCAGAATAGTGATTGAAGCCAGCTGCAGGTACAAACTTTGATGCACGGCTTCCATAATCGTATCAGTGGAAGTTCTCATGATGATCAACGAGCTAGTAATGAAATTGAATCAATAATCCTGCTTGATATGATTTTTGGTTTGTTATGCGCAATTTATTAATTCATGTGTCTGAGGCAACAAGGAAGTCTAGTCCTTAGCATCCGCGTTTCTTATTTAGTTTCTCTCTTGTTTCATTCTAGCACAAACAAGTAGTTAAGTTTGATGGGTTGATAAATACGGATTTTGCATGCTTTTAAGACCTAGATTTGGCTAAGCTTTGATTAGCTTTCGTGCACAATATGTTCATAAAGTGTTATATTTGTACAACATGTTTTGAGATAAATGTCCAAAATAGAATTAGAAAAGGGCATAAAAGGTAGAAATAGATGTTTGGATGTACTCCCTCCGTCCCACTTTAGGAGTCCCGGTTTACCATTTTTGGGTGTCCCACTTTAGGAGTCTTGGTTGGAATATTCCATCAATGGTATTAGGCCCCACATTCTACTAACATTTTTCCACTCACATTTTATTATAAAACTAATATAAAAAAGTAGGGTCCACATTCCACTATCTTTTTTCACCAACTTTCCTTCACATTTCTTACCCGTGCCGAATTCAACCGGGGACTCCTAAAGTGGGACGGAGGAAGTATTAGACAGTCCTAAAAATACTGTATACATGATACCCCACCCACTCTCTAACCAAAATAATATGCCTTCTATTAATGCTTTTCATGAAAGTACATTCATGTTATTTGCAATAATAAAACTTTGCTTAACATAGAACCAAAAAATCAAACATTATAACAATATAATTAACAAAGCCAGTAACTAAGGCCTAAGGGGAATATCTTTTAGGTACAAGAAGTAGTGGCTTTTTCTTATGCATTGTAATACCAGGATGAGATTCCTCATCAAGGTTGCTCCCTTTAGGCATTACCCAATCAAAAGAGTAGAGCAAGTTAGCCACAGCAACCTCTACATGTTTAATTCCCATAGGTGACCCGGGACACATTCTCCGCCCCGCCCCAAATGGAAGGAACCCGAAATCTTGGCCTTTTTGGTCAATATTAGTACTACTACTAAAGAACCTCTCAGGCACAAACTCGTCTGGATGTTGCCAATAGTCGGGATCTCTTGCAACTGCCCACGCATTAACATAAACCACTGTTTTGGGCTCAATTTGGTAGCCATGGAGAGTGCATCTCTGCATCGCTTGTCTTGGCATCAGGATTGGAATCGGAGGATGCAATCGAAATGTCTCGTTTATGACTGCTTTCAAATATGAGAGTCGAGGCAGATCATCTTCGTCTATTATCCCTTTTTTGGCCTCCAAATTGCGGATTTCTTCCTGGAGTTTCTTCATGATCTTGGGTGCCTTCATCAGTGCCGTCATTACCCAAACTGTCGTCGCTGCACTTGTGTCGGTTGCTCCAACGAATATATTCTACACACAAAACAACGCTGCATAAAATCTTGAACTGAAACCAAATGTTTTACTATATTAATTGGATCGGAGGGAGTATTAAGTTAGAATATTTTATAAAACATGTTATAGGTAAATTAATTTTGGTAAACAAGTTTTTTACAATATCGTATATACTCCCTCCGTCCGCCATGAGGAATCTCATTTCTTGGCGGCACGAGTTTTAAGAAATATTAAGAAAATTTGATGGAAAAAAGTTAGGGAAATATAAGTCTTACTTGCATATACTCCCTCCGTCCCTTAAATATTGTCACACTTTGATTGGATACGGATTTTAAGAAATGTAATGGAAGTAAGTTGAAAAAGTTGATAGGATGTGGGTCCTACTTTTAAAGTATTAGTTTTATAATAAAATGTGAGTGATAGGTTAGTGGAATGTGGGGTCCACTACCAAAAGTGGTAAAAAAGTTAAATGTGACAAATTTTGTGGGACAGAGGAAAATAGAAAAATGTGACAAAATTTCAGGGACGGAGGAAGTATTAGTTTTAAATGAAATGTGAGTAGAATGAGTTATTGTAATGTGATACCCTATTACCATTTATAGTAAAATGGAACCTGGACTCCAGTTTGCAGACAGACTAAAATGAAAAAAATGGGACTCCTATTCACAGACAGAGAATGTATAACACAACAATATATATGTGTGAAAATAAAATGTGAAATAAACAAAAATACCATTAGCAGAGCTTTGATATTCTTGTAGTTGAAATCAAAAGTGAAAGATTTCTCCTCTTTAAGTTGTAGCAATAAATCAACCATATCCTTCTCCTTCTCCTTCCTATTTGGATCAAGATGATCATCAATGAGCTCTTGATAGAACTCATCCAAATTCTTGTAAGTCGTCTCCACCCATTCTGCATATCCATTGAGCCTATCCACCCAACTCAACGAAGGATAGAAATCCGACACAGATAGAGACGCCATCACAGCTTGAGCCTCTCTCAGAATCTCACCAAACCTTTGTTGCTTCGATTCGTCATATTCGTATCCTCTCCCAAAGGCAATTCTGCATATCAAATTGCTGCCAAGAGAGAGAGCCATCTCACTCAAATTCACAACCCCTTCACTCTCACCGTCGCAGATCCTCGATATCTTGGCGATCATACGAGATACCTCCTCGTCGCGGATGGACCGAAATGTATGGATCTTCTTGAGGCTGAGGAGATGAACCGATGTGATCTTCCTCATCTCCCTCCAGTAATGTCCGTAGGGAGCGAACGCGATGTCCATGCTACCGTAAGAGAGCTTCTGCTGCCCGAGAAACTTAGGCCTGCTGCAGAATGATAAATCCTGTGTTTTCAAGACTTGTTCTGCTAATTTGGGGGAAGAGACAACGACGACTGGGATGGAGCCGAGTTTGAGGTGGATAATGGGGCCGTGTTTCTTGGAGAGTTTCGTTAGATATGGTGGGAGGTTACCGGCCGCCAGGAACTGGTGGAGGTTACCGATGAACGGGAGGCGTGGCGGGCCGGGCGGAGATTTGGTTTTTATTGATTTTGTGGTTTTGTGGAGAAGAAGGTATAGAAAGATTATGGGAAGAACTATGCATAGAAAAAGTGACATAGTGAATGAGGTAGTGATGAATGTAACGTAGCGCACCAGGTGTATTTGTACTAGAATGTTTATTTGTGTTCGCATAGGACTGACAATTTTTTATACAACAAAAACATTTGATATGAACATACAAGAAGTTAATGGTTTGGGTCGTTATGAAGTCAATCGAATAAAAATTCGATGATTTCAAGTTGCATTTGGGTTAGACTTTATTAGGTTGGATCGATATGAGATTGATATGACAGCTCTAGTTTCACATTTTTCATTACGCAACATCTCATATAATATACTTTTGGAATGATCGTTTTGTGTTTAAAAGTGTATACTAAATTTAAAACGTGGAAGACCTATTATGATTGTCATATAATAATACGACATCTCAATTGCATTGATAACTGATTTCATGTGTAAAGAAAATTTGAAATTCTGCTTAAGCTCATTTGTGGAAATTCTTCTTTCAAATGCATATAAAAAATCTTGCCATTTTCAAGATTTTTTTAAATAAAATTTAATGCTTCTCATATCCCATGTTAAGAGATGCATTTCTTCTGTGCATGAAATTTTGAGAAAATAATACCACTCCCGTCCCATAATAGGAGTCACATTTAGTGTGGACATGAATTTTCAGAAATGTAAATGAAAGTTGGTTGAATAAGTTAGTGGACTATAGGATCCACTTATATGTATTAGTTTTATAATAAAATATAAGTGAAATACGTAGATGGAATGTGAGTTCTACTTAATATTTATGGTAAAAGTGAAATATTACTTTTATTATGAGATGGAAAAAAATAATAAATGTGACTCTTACTGTAGGACGAAGATAATATGATAAATAAAGTGAGAGGTGCGGAAAGAATTAAGTAGAAGATAGAAAGTTTTTTTTTTTGCTAAAAATATGGAATTTGCCAATTTAGATAAGACATCCAAAAAGGTATAGGAGTAAGTGTAAGGAGACCAGGGACGAACCCAATGCAGGCCAAGCCGCGGCTCCAGAGGAGCCTTGGCCGACCCCGGAGTATAACTTAAGATTCATCTATTGTCAAAAAAAGAGTAGTTTAATCCAACTGTATTAATACACGTAGTCGCCTACATGGCTACATGTATCCATTTCACAATCCACTATATATTAATATTGCATCAATGAAAATTTTAGGTGACGCACAACATTACATACATAACCGCGCAAAGATTATTATCAAAATAAAAAAAAAATGGATTGAATGGATAAATCCAAATTCCAAATTCATCAATATTAAGCTTACATGATACCTAAATGGTTTTTCATTTCAATTTTAGTACTCCCTCCGTCCCAGGATAAATGACTTACTTCTTTTGGGTACGAGATTTAAGGAATGGTATTCAAATAAGTTAAAGTGGAGAGAGTAAAGTAGGAGAGAGGAAAAAGTAGAAGAGAGAAGAGAGAATAAGGTCAGAGAGATGACTTTTTACTAAAAATGGAAATAGGTCACTTATAGTGAGACACCCCAAAAAGGAATATAAGTCACTTATCTTGAGATAGAGACGGAGGGAGTATATAGTAGTAGTACTATATCAGTAGCATCGTAAATTTAACCGACAAAAATTCCTCTTTGAGTTGATCGTAATAATATGCTAAATTTAGGAAAAGGATCCATTCACCGCTATATTATTCTTATGTGATTGTTCATCATTCACAAAAATTAACTCAAAACCTTGTACATGCTCCACACCGCACACGGTGTCACGTATTCCATTCATTGGAGTCGTCAAGTTTTGTCTTCTCTTATGTGGCCAAGTCTAAGCCATCAAGTATTATCAATTTTATAGAATGAGAGTCACTGCACAATATATCCATAAATTTAGACCAAGTATATATTACTAAGAGAGCGTTTGCTGTATTACAACAAATTATATGCCCTTTCTTAGCTTTAATTATGAGTTTAGTAGAATTATATTATTAATTTTAATAAACAACCCGTATTATTTTTATTACTTGAAAAAATACACCTTGAACTCTATATTTCACCTAAGTTATTAAGCCACAATTTTAATTGATTAACTAACAGTTTGGGAAGTTGAATCATAAGTACAACAAAATTACTAAGTTGTACTCCATCTTTCCGTTTCTCAAATAATATTATTGAGGTTATTTCAGTCTAATTAAGCATCATATTCTTTATTTTTTACAAAACATACCAATTAGAAATATAATTAGCATAAAACATAATACATATTATGGTCATCATATTCTTTAAGATTGACTTGTGTAATGGCTAGTAGCTTGTATTTTCTTTTTTATAACTCTATACTGAATTTTTCGTTTTCTTAGACATATATTTATGCCTGGGTGAGTTTCGAGTCTGAATTCTCATTCTTGTATGGTTTGATTATGTGTTTTTATTTGTAGAACTTGTTCACGATATTCTCGAGTCTATGTCATAATGATTGTGAACCTAGAACATCAAGTTACACCATCTTTGATTTCTAATTCTATACCACATTTGACATTTTGACCCTTTACACATAATAATTCCTAGTTAGCCATTTGAATATTAAATTTATTTTCATTGATAAGCAAATATTTCCATAAAAATTCCTACTACATGGTAATGAGTTTTGGAAAAAATAGACATATATTGAAGCATAACTTGAGATGAGATACAATGGTTGTATTTTTCAAAAGAAAAATAAAGTTGTGTTTTATAAGAAAAGATGAGAAGAATTGAAAAAAAAAAATTATAAAGAAGCGAGAAATGAAAATAAAGAAGAAAGTAAAAAACTGGAGAAAGAAAAATATTAAATAGTGTTAGAGCAAAGAAGAAAACATAGAAAAAGTCAGAACCGAACTGAAAAAACCGAAGTTGCTAATAAACCGAACCAAAATCCGAAAATAATCAAACCAAATTTTAAATTTTAGGTTGGTTCGGATCAGATATTAGATTTTCGAGTATATTGCTCACCCCTACTCCACACCCTCTCAATCTTGTTGATTTTTATGCTTTTTCTTTCAAATATTGAATAATTCATTTTTTATTTTTTGTTTTTATTTATATTTACTAATTTAGGTTTGTATATACTGTATAATGTTTACTTAATTATTGTAATTTCCAATTTGTTTTTTGTTTACTCTTTAAAATGTGAATAATTTTTTAATTTCCAATTTTATTCCCATAGTAATTGAATTTATTAACACGTTATTTAAGCTTTTATACTCCTTCTGGTCATCAGATCCTTATCAATTACAGTATCTCATTTCATTTTAACTATATGTGATAAGTGGACCTCATATTACACTAACTCATTTTACATATAATAATTATAAAACTAACATGTAAAAGTAGAATTCATATTTCACTAATCTCAAAGGAAGTCATGAAACAATCCCTCAAATCGGATCATCTCCTCAGCCGGTAAAGCTACCATGGCGGCTATTCCACCGTCAATGCCGTCGCGGAAAACCCAACAAATATCATTCCGATGGTGGACGATAGGGCAGCTGTAAAGTGGCTTGCCCCACGGGTACTCGACCTGCTCAAACCCTAACCCTAGCCACGAGCTGACCATATAGTCCCCGTGAGGGAGCCCCCTGTGCGCCTCTAGCCAGTCGAACACCGACCTCACATACTCATCCGATATCCCTTTCATTCCTTGGGAGATCTTCCCCGCCACATTTGAGAAGGGCCCACTCTCAACCTCCTTGAATGTGGCGGAAACCCTAATTGGTAAAATCGCGTTACCGCTATATGACTGCGGTAACGGGGGTTTTACCCTATGCCTCACGTCGATCACGGTGAGCAAGGTGGACGTATCGTTTTTCTCGGGTTTTGCATCTCCGGAGAAGGCTTTACACCGCCATATAACGGCGGCAGCCACCGAGAAGCTGCTAACGGTGGTGTCTTTGGCCTTTTTCTTGAGTTTGGCGATGTCATCAGCGTTCATCTTGAAGATGCGGTAGCGGAGTTCCTCCTCACGGGAACAGTTGAAATTCGGGGGGCGTGAGCCTTCGCCGGTGGGGAGGTGGAGGTCGATGAATTCAAGATGCGGGAATGTCACGTTGGGTGGAGATCTAGCGGCGAGGAGGCGGCGATTGTTGCAAGGGGGAAAGGGTAAGGGTCTGCCGTCGCCAAAAGCTTGAGAGGAGAGGTTTTGTAGGAAAATTTTGGCGGCGACGCCGTCTAATAAGATGTGATTTGTCGACATGCCTATTACGAAACCTCCACATTTGAATGATGTTACCTGCAATATTCACACTTATGACTTAAATAAATACTCATTTTAACTTTTAATTAAAATTTATTAAAAAATAAATGAAAGGAAAGTCTGGAAATATTACTCCTTTTTAAAGTATTACAACCAAAAAATTTATACACCCTCCATCCCAAGATATTAGACTCACTTCTTTTAGGTACAGAAATTTATGAGATGTGTTTAGTGGTGTAAGTAGAGTTGGTAGTAAAGTAAATTTTTACCATAAACAGAAATGGCTCAAATATGTTGGGACACCCCAAAATGGTATACGAGTCTAATATCTTGGAACGGAGGGAGTATTATATTTGCTCAATCAAAATTTTACATCCGTCATCCCGTTAGTGTTAGAGCATTTCTTTTAGACTCAAAAATTAAGGAATAATTGAGAACAAAATAGAAGAGTTATGGCATAATTAAGTAAGAGAAAATAAAGTAACAGAAAGTAAAACAACAAAGAAAGTAAAGTAGGAGAAACAAAGCGTGTTTGCAAAAAAGGAATTGACTCAACTATAATACTCCCTTCGTTCCATAGTAATGGAACCGTTTCTTTTCAGCACGGAGATTAAGAAAAATTGTGTTAGGTGAGTTAAGTAAATGGAGAATAAAGTGGAAAATGAAAAAGGTAGAGAGATGAAGAGAAAAAAAAAGTAAGATAGAGTAAAGTAGGTAGGAAAAATGTGTTGACTTTTGCTAAAAAGGGAAATGACTCTATTACTATGAAACGTATCAAAATGACAAAATGACTCTATTACTATGGAACAGAGGGAGTAGGACATCGTAGAAATGAATAGGGATGTCAATCGGGCTAACCTGTTCGGGTTCGGGCCAGCCCACTCGGATTGCCGGGCTATTTGGAGGCGGGCCATTCGGGTTATGGATTTTTCGGGTCATAAATTTTCAACCCTAACCCTAACCCGTCGTGTTTTGGGCTAACCCATCGGGCTATTCGGGCCTAAAAGCTTTCAAAAATAATCTCTTGTATCAAAATTTTCTTCTATAAAATGATTTTAAATTTTAGATACTTTTTTCTTTTTAGTTAGATTCTTCTATAAAATCTTCAAATTTTTATAGTTTTCTTCAATAATACTTGAAAAGAAGCCTTTCATCTCGATCAACTACAATATAAAATTAAAGCTTGTGTTCGTGTCATTATTATGACATTGTTTGTAACTAATTCTTTATGAAAATTAAAAATCACATCTTACATGAATCATTATTAAAATGATAAATATATTAAGATTTTGATGGGATAGTTCTTAATTTTGTCGTGATTGGCTTTGGTGGTGGTAAGACAATAGTGGCAGACGATGGGACGATGAAATAATGAGTTGAGATGGAACTTGAAAGCTGATATTGTGGAATCGAGTGGAAAAGTGTAAAATAAAGATTGAATAAGACTAATGATTGTGTAGAATGAAAATTGGGGATTCAAAAATATAAAAAAACCCCAAAAACTTAATATTTTATAATTAAAATTCACAATCCATCGGGCCTACCCGCAACCCGTTCGGGCCGACCCTTTTAACCCGCCAACCCATTCGGGCCAACCCGTTTAGCCCGTTTTGTATTCGGGTAATAAAATTACAACCCTAACCCGCTCATATTACCGGGTTGTTCGGGCCAGCCCACGGGTTTCGGGTTGAATTGACATCCTTAGAAATGAATATGATCCAATGGGACATAAGGGGTAGTTTTTATTAGGCTTCATTTGGTACCATGGAACTCATGGCGTGAAATTGGAATAAGAGTTATCATTAAAATCTAATATCTGGTACTGTAAAAATTTTGGATTTAAAATTAAATTACAATTCAAAATTCTATCAATTATATTCTACAATTTGAATTTCTATCAAAAGTAGATATTTTAAATTTGAAATAGTTACTATCTCTCTATTCCACATAATTTGTGATCATGTTTTAACCCACTAAAAGTTTTAATAAATGTAATGAAAAGTGGATTAAAAAAAGTTAGTGGAATATGAGTTCCACTTTTATATATAGTTTTATAATAAATTGTGTGTGAGAAAATAAATTAGAGAGAATATAAAGTCCACTATCAAATATGATAAAAATAAAATACAACACTATTAAAAATGATAAAAGTAAAATATGACAAATGAAATTGAAATGAGTTAGCTGATAATAATTCAATACAAAAGCATACTTACTCCTACTGGTGTGGAGAGGGTCACTAGAACTAGCTAGTATGAAATAAAATAAAATAAAATAAAAACACATAACACAAATGGATAATTGTTAATTTTGGAGGTGTGGCACCTGGAAAACACACAAGGGTTGATCAATTTCAGATGGCAAATTATGATCAGCAAGCTGCCGATATCCCAGATTTGGATGAACCAAACTCGGCCCTATTTCTTCAAGCAAGAGCTCGGAAGAAGCCACAACGAAGCCCGCTCCTGCAGCGTTGCAGTCGATCTCAAGGCGCCCTGTCTTGTTGTTCAGTTTCAACCTTCCCGCCATGAAATCGTAATGCACCAGCACTTTTTCTAGCGCGATTTTGAGCATTTTGGCTACATTTTCAGCTTCCAAATCTGGATTTCGCTTGAAGAAATGGGCTGTTGGGACATTATAATCCCCAATTTGATCGATATTCGACAAAAAAAATGATCGTTTCTGAGTTTCTTGCGAGGGGAAGATTAATGAAGATTTTTGGAATGTGATTTTGAGATCATCAAAAGCTGGAATGGGAGAGAGACCTGCCATTTTTGTGGGTTCAAGTATTTGGTGGAGTTTTGCGATACAAGCAGGGACGGAGTCTGAAATTTTTAATAATAGAGGCAAAAATATACGTGAAGATAATTTAAATATTTAAAAAGAGGCTATTAATGGAAGATTAATAAAAAAATGTTATAGCGAGTTATATTTATATGTATGTAGTTAAATATGAGCAGGCGCATTTGTCCGCAATAAGCTAGACCCGTCCCTATTGCAAGTTCTAGTTATTTATAGGGTTGATATATGATTCTATTATTATAAAAAATTGTAGTTGTGCTGGTGCATGTTTTGATGTACATATAATGTCCACTTATTTTATAGGTTTTAGTTATTTTTACTAAGGATAAAGAATTAGTTTGTATTTAAATTGTTTAAAAGTTAATGAGACGTATATATATATATAGGGATGTATTAAGATGACAACATTCTTTATTGTAACACCATACCACCATTTTAGGCCATTGGATCTGGAAATCGTGTGCTTGTCATGCTGCCACGTGTAAAAACACGGAAGGGTAAAATAGAAAATTTCTAATTTTACGTTACCAGATTGCAGTGCTGTTCATTGAATATTGCAGTCTTACCACAACAATATTGCAGTCTACTACGACTGCAATATCTAATACAGTAGACTGCAATATCTAATACAGTAGACTGCAAACCCGTGTTTTTTCACGAAACTTAATCTTGGGCGTCCATAGATGAGATCTAACGGACTACATTGGTGGTATGGTGTTATCCTATCTATGGTGCCACCATAGTGCACCCCTATATATATATATATATATATATATATATATATATAGGGGTGCACTAGGGTGCCACCATAGTTAAAATAACATCATACCACCAATGTAGTCCGTTAGATCTCATCTATGGACGCCCAAGATTAAGTTTCGTGAAAAAACACGGGTTTGCAGTCTACTGTATTAGATATTGCAGTCTACTGTATTAGATATTGCAGTCGTGGTAAACTGCAATATTGTTGTGGTAAGACTGCAATATTCAATGAACAGCACTGCAATCTGGTAACGTAAAATTAGAAATTTCCTATTTTACCCCTCCGTGTTTTTACACGTGGCAGCATGACAAGCACACGATTTTCAGATCCAATGGCCTAAAATGGTGGTATGGTGTTACAATAAAGAGGGTTGTCATCTTAGTACATCCCTATATATATATATATATAGAGAGAGAGAGAGAGAGAGAGTCCCATTATCCACAAATCCACTCTTAAAGATCGAACCACCGAACTCTACCAAATTAGGGCTTTTAGATCTAGTTTTTTATGGATAAGATACATAAATTTATAAATTATTTTCGCCTTCATCACGAGCCTATTTTAATTCATTTGAAGGTAAATAACTCATACTAACATGTTACGAAGATTTAAATTCGTTCCAGAATATATTACTTCATTCTAGTAGGTTTTTACTTCATTCCAGTAGGTTTTTACTTCATTCCAGTACGTAAATGTGGTTTCGCCGTCGCGTGCCGTTCTTTCTCTCTACAATATCTATCACCAACGCCATGGCGCTAATATGGTTTAATAAACACATGGAATAATGTAATAAATTATTGGAATGAAGTATGTGTAGAAGCATTTGAAGTCCTACGGGAATGAAGTAAAAATCTTATCCAATGAAGTAATAACGTTTCTGAATGAAGTAATAAACTCACTTGAATAAATTGCATTTTTAAATGTTAATCAAGCAAAAACCCACGTCAATGAATTTGAATGAAGCATATGTTGAATCATTTCAAAACCTAGTGGAAGCAAGTAAAAACATGTTGTAGTTTCAAGGTATTACGTACAGAATGAAGTGATAAACCTATATATATAGAGTTGTGATCATTGTAGAACCAATTTTAAAGACCGAACTAGAGACCAAATCTGGGCCATTAGATCTAGTTTTTTTGATGAGATGTGCTGCCGTGAAAATTTTTTCGGCTTCATTACAAGCCCATTTTACTTCATTATATAGGTTTATCACTTCATTCTGTACGTAATACCTTGAAACTACAACATGTTTTTACTTGCTTCCAGTAAGTTTTGAAATGATTCAATATATGCTTCATTCAAATTCATTGACGTGGGTTTTTGCTTGATTAACATTTAAAAATGCAATTTATTCAAGTGAGTTTATTACTTCATTCAGAAACGTTATTACTTCACTGGATAAGATTTTTACTTCATTCCAGTAGGACTTCAAATGCTTCTACACATACTTCATTCCAATAATTTATTACATTATTCCATGTGTTTATTAAACCATATTAGCGCCATAGCGTTGGTGATAGATATTGTAGACAGAAAGAACGGCATGCGACGGCGAATTACATACTGGAATGAAGTAAAAACCTACTAGAATGAAGTAATATATTCTGGAACGAAGTTAAATCTTCGTAACATGTTAGTATGACTTATTTACCTTCAGATGAATTAAAATAAGCTCGTGATGAAGGCGAAAATAATTTATAAATTTCTGTATCTTATCCATAAAAAACTAGATCTAAAAGCTCTAATTTGGTAGGGTTCGGTGGTTCGGTCTTTAAGAGTGGATTTGTGAATAATGGGACTCTATATACATATATATATATATATATAGAGAGAGAGAGAGAGAGTGTGTTGTGATCAATGTCGAACCCTTTTTAAAGACCGAACTAGAGACTAAATTTGGGCCACTCATTTTTCTTTATCTTATGGTTAGGATTAATTTAGAATTAATTTAATATTTTATTAAATAAAAATGTTTTTAATTTATTTTTATTTTTTTTAAAATTTAATTTTTGTAAAAAAAATTTTAAAAAATTTTTAAAAAAAATTTAGAATTTTTTTAATTTTTTTTTTATTCGATAAAAACTTGCTGGAGTTAATAATGAACTATATTCACTACATATGAACTAAATGAATATATGTTATGAAGTAATTTTTCGCATTCATTATATACTGAATTTACTTCAACTGAAAGATAATTATGTCATAACCCATTATGAAGTAATAAAGTAATAAAATGAAGTAATGAAATAATGAAATGAAGTAGTAAACTAATGAAATGAAGTAATAACATAACTGAATGAAGTAATAAACTAACGGAATGAAGAAATAGCATGACTGAATGAAGTAATAAACTAACGGAATGAAGTACTAAACTAATAGAATGAAGTAATCACATGACTGAATGAAGTGATAAACTAACAGAATGAAGTAATAACCCTAAACCTAACTGAAAGATAATTATGTCATAACACATTATGAAGTAATAAACTAATGGAATGAAGTAATAACATGACTGAATGAAGTAATAAACTAACGGAATGAAGTACTCCCTCCGTCCCAGTTAATTTGGGACACTTTGACCCGGCACGGATTTTAAGAAATCTAATAGAAACTGAGTTGAAAAAGTTGGTGGAATGTGGGTCCTACTTTTGAAGTATTAGTTTTATAATAAAATGTGAGTAGGAATGAGTTAGTGGAATATGAGGCTCACTACCAAAAATGATAAAAGTGAAATGGGACAAATTATGTGGGACGACCCGAAATGGAATACTGGGTCGAATTATCTGGGATGTAGGGAGTAATAAACTAACAGAATGAAGTAACAGCATGAATAAATGAAGTAATAAAGTAGCGGAATGAAGTAATAGCACGACTGAATGAAGTAATAAGCTTATAACAATAACATGACTAAATGAAGTAATAAACTAACGGAATGAAGTAATAACCCTAAACCCAACTGAAAGATAATTATGTCATAACACATTATGAAGTAATAAACTAATGGAATGAAGTAATAGCATGACTGAATGAAGTAATAAACTAATAGAATGAAGTAATAGCATGAATAAATGAAGTAATAAACTAACGGAATGAAGTAATAGCACGACTGAATGAAGTATTAAGTTCATAACATCCATTCATTTAGTTCATTATGTAGTGAATATAGTTAATTATTTACTCCAACAAGTTTTTATCGAATAAAAAAAATAAAAAAAAAAATTTTAAATTTAAAAAATTTAAAAAATTTTAAAAAGAAATT
This sequence comes from Salvia hispanica, assembly GCF_029641045.1. Classification (NCBI taxonomy): domain Eukaryota; kingdom Viridiplantae; phylum Streptophyta; class Magnoliopsida; order Lamiales; family Lamiaceae; genus Salvia; species Salvia hispanica. The sequence goes on along the minus strand of NC_142696.1, from coordinate 16,816,311 downwards.
TAAAAAAATTAAAAAAATAAAAATAAAATAAAAAAAATTATAAAAATCTAAAAAATAAAAAAAAACGTTTTTATTTAATAAAATATTAAATTAATTGTAAATTAATCATAACCATAAGATTAAGAAAAATGAGTAGCCTTAATTTGGTCTCTAGTTCGGTCTCTAAGGGTGGATTTGTGGTTAATAGGACTTTATATATATATATATATAGGATTGTGTTAAAATGACAACACCTCTTAAAGTAACACCATACCACCATTCCTAGCCAATCATTTGTACATGTGGACGAGTAATAAGCTGCCATGTGGCAATCATAAAATAGCTCAAGGGTAAATTTTCACGGACTGCAATATCCAATACACTAGACTGCAATTTTTCCCGACTGCAATATCCAATACGCTAGACTGCAATCTATAGATTGCAGTCTAGTGTTTATACTATTGCAGTCTAGCATATATAACATTGCAGTCTAGCGTGGTGTCACAGTGTCATTTTAAGAGTGTTGTCATTTTAACGCACCCCTATATATATATATAGGAAAATGATCAATACAAAAATGCATCTCGATACAAAATCCAGACCAAATCCTGACCATGAGATTTTTCAATCTAATGGTCAATAATTAAAGAAAAACACAGTGGGTCATTATAAAGCAGTTTTAATATATATATATATATATAGGGATGTGATCATATCATAACCCATATTTATGGTGATAACCTAATAACCCTCATTTTATGGACGAAAAATATCATTTTATGGAACAGAATATCATTTTATGGAATAAAAATATCATTTTATGCATGCTGAAAAAATATCATTTTATCGTGTATAAATATCATTTTTAGTAAAAATGATACTTTTGACCCATAAAATAATAGGGTTATTAGGTTATCACATAAATATGAGTTATGATATGATCGCATATATATATATATATATATATATATATATATATAGGGGAGCACTAGGGTGCCCCCTTAATTAGAGTCACAACGTACATCCAATCTGGTGCTGCCATGTGGCACAAAACATGCAATATTTTAAACACAAAAATGCAATCTAGTTGTACATGCATTTTCGCAGATTGCATTTTTGTTGTATGTAAATTGCATTTTATAGTGTTGAGTTTTGCATTTTCACATAAATTGCATTTTTTATTGTTAAGTTTTGCATTTTCACATATAAAAATGCAATCCGTCTATATATAAAATGCAATTTAAACAGTCAATATCTAAAATGCAAAACGTAACAATAAAAAATGCAATCTGCATATAACAAAAATGCAATCTGCCGAAATTCATTTATAGCTTCGACAAATGCGTATTGCATTTTTCTGTGTACAATATTGCATTTTTCGTGCCATGTGGCAGCACGTGGTTGGATGTACGTTGTAACTTTAAAATTAGTTGTTATACTAGTACACCCCTATATATATATATATATATATATATATATATATATATATATATATATATATATATATATATATATATGAACATAGGTGTTATGGTGTAACCAATTTTAAAGTGACAATATACCACAAACCTCATGCTGCCACGTGGCTAGTTAATGCTGCAATATTAGGAGTGTATCCTCCAATATTCATTAGCGGGCGTTTTAGATGGATTTACAGATTGCATGATATATCAATAATAATAGGTGGATTGCAGTGTAGATTGTTGAGTATTGCTTTATCGTCTATAATGCAAAATAACTATATGAAAAAGCAATCAGTCTATATATATAATGCAAATTAAATTTTCTATGACTATAATGCAATACTCAACAATCTACACTGCAATACACTTATTACTATCATGTGATCTGTAAATCCATCTTAAACGCCTACTAATGAATATTGCAGAATATGCCCCTAATATTGGAGGATAACTTGCCACGTGATAGCACGAGATTGGTGGTACGTTGTCACTTTAAGAAGGGTTGTCATCTTAATACATCTCTATGAACGTATGTCCATAGATTGGTATATATTCTCATATTTTTATTAGATTTAAATCATGAAGTTTTGTCAATTTATTTGTATTTAAAATATTTAAAATTAGAATAGTAAATGATGCTGTTTTAATTTTTTTAATTGACCCATCAACAAAAAAGATGCTCTTTTTGACCTTATAAAAATAATAAATGAAAAAATAAATGTAATGTGAGTTTCGTATCTATATACTATTCTCTCCGTTCCATAGTAATAGAGTGATTTTGTCATTTTGGTACGTTCCATAGTAATAGAGTCATTTTCTTTTTTAGTAAAAGTTAACACTCTCACACCTACTTTACTTTCTCTTACTTTTTTCTTTCTCCATTTCTCTACCTTTTTCATTTTCCACTTTATTCTTCATTTACTTAACTCACCTAACACAAATTTTCTTAATCTTCATGCCGAAAAGAAAAACCTCTATTACTATGGAACGGATGGATCAGTATTGTAAGTGTAATAAGTTATTGAAATGTGAATTTCATTTATTAAAATTGATTGGAGGATGTGTATTTTGTTTGTGAGTGTTGCAAAATGAAAAATCTCTTTAATAAGGGGAATGTGTATTTTATTAGCAAATGTTCGAAAAGACAAAATGTCTCTTAAATTTGCAAAGTAATAGTATATGAATAAAGCCTTTATTATATATTTAAATTGAGCGGACCAATAAAATAGCCCGGTTATTCTAGAAAGAAAAACAGCTATTGATAATATCGTGAATTCACTCTATCTCTGCTCAAAATTTGAACCGCAAAATATGATTAATTTTTCAAAAATGCCAAAAGATGCGTTAATAAAAGTTAATACTCCCTCCGTCCCGGCTAAGATGACACATTGCTTAGCCGGCACGGGATTTTAGGAGTTATTAGTTAAAGTGTTTAATTGAAGAGAGAGAAGGTGGGTGGAAGTATTAAAGTAGAAAGATAAAGAAAGATGAATATTTTAATAGGAGAGTGAAAAAGTGGTTGAGTGTATTTATTGGAGAGAGAAAGTTACCAAAAAAGGAAATGTGTCATCTTAGTTGGGACAAACTAAAAAGGAAAACGTGTCATTTTAAGCGGGACGGAGAGAGTAGTAAAGAGAGAACATATGCAAATCATGCCATACTAATGTAGTACACCTATATCTATGTACACTAGTTCGTCATTTGGCGGCTGCCCTACCTCTTTCCTATGGGTTATAGTATAGACAGCAGGTTGGTTTTATTAAAGACGATTGACGAAAACTTGGTAATGAAGCTCCATGTAGGAGAGTCATTAAATGAATGCTTATCGAGCCACTCTTGTCTGATTTTGAATCGATTCTATACTTCTATTTAAGTTTTTGGTTAATTGATTGAGGATTAAGCGGGTCAAAAAATTTATTGAGTTATAAATATATGAGTGATGCTAAATGGCCACATTATGGCCGGCCATAATCTAATTTTTTTATAGAAAACTGAGCTCCCTTTAATTGAATTTAATGCATTTTGAAAGTATTAAAATTTTCAGGACTATTCTACCATTTGTGTTAATTCATCAATAAATAATGTTGTGACCATATACGCATACTTCCTTTTATTATTTTCCCAGATTTTTATAAGAAGAATTAACAGTATTATAGCATAGATATAATAATTAAATATTTAAATTATATTTACTGTATATACGTACATGCTATAGTGTAGTGTCATGTTTTACACTAATAATTAACTAATAATACTAATAAAATATTTCATCTGTCCCATAAAAATATATGCACTTTCCATTTTCGTCCGTCCCGAAAAAATATGTGCATTTCATTTTTAGAAAGTTATATCAATTTAATAATGTTAGTCTCGTTATCCATTAACACTACTTTAACTACCATTCTCTCTCATTTTTAAAAAGTTATATCAATTTAATAGTGTTAGTCTCATTATCCATTAACACTACTTTAACTATCATTCTCTCCCTTCTCTTACTTTACTATATCATTCTTTTCATCTCTCTTACTTTACTAATTTTGTCTTAATTCTCGTGTCATACCTATTACCATTATTTTTATGGGACTGAGGGAGTATAATATAAGTATAGTGATATAAGTAAAATACATAGTTACCACTTGTTAAGGATAATTTTAAATAATGTTACAACACTGTAATAAAATCTATAATATGACAATATCAAAAAGATTAACAAATAATAATAATTATTGTTATAACATTTAATTGTTTAAAATAATACTACTATTAATTTACAAATTTCATATGATTAGGATACTATCATATTTTGATTTTATCAATTACTTTTAAAAATATAAATTATAATAATATGATTTTATAGTTATACAATAATCATTAATTTGTGTACTAAATATATATAGTATACCATCAGAATAAGCTACAAACCTTATGCGAGCTCCATACTCTCGTTCGATACATGTTTAGCGTTGTTTATTTTGTATTTTATACTTTAGTGCATGTAATATAAATACTAACTATATACTGTTGTAGTGTTATATTACCGTTCGTTAATCAGTTGCATCTTATTTATATTTATCTTATTTATATTTTTTTAATTGATAATAATCTTGGAGTCAGTTGATCTTTGATTTATTTGTATAATTGGAATATTAATTAATTTTACATTTGGTTGGATGATTGGAGAACTTAATATAGTAGTAGTAGTAGTACATAATATACATAGTGGTTGTTTGGTTTGTTAGACAAAATAATCATGAGATGTTTATCTAGGATTGAATTGTGAGATTATTTTAGTTAGAAGGGGGAATGTCCATTACTAGTTATCACATGATTATTCATCTATGATTGAGTTGTGGAATTCAATCTCAAGAACCAAACAAAATATATATTTAATCTCGAAATATAATCTTGAAAATGAATATTTATTTACTTTTTTTTAGTACTAACTTTTTAATTTATTATATTTATTTTGATGGGAAAAATTAATACTCTATTTTTAATCTAATAAGTTTGTAATTTAGTTTATACTAGTAAATTTCATTCAATTGATATTCAATTCAATTAAATAACTAGGAGTTCCAATTTATATATATGTACTTTTATTTATTTATGTGAGTTAAGTTTTGAAGTTACATTATAAATATTCTTGACATTAGAAAATAATTTTTAAACATTTGTGTTTAGGAATAATTATAATAAATTAATTTATTGGTGTGCACTTTAACTTTAAGTTATATCTCGTGTTTAGAAATCATAAATTGTTCAATTCAATTGAACTGGATAACAAATAAAAATCTCTAAGTATCTATTCAGTCAATTAATAACATTAAAATATAACAATTTAAACATATTATACTTATTAATTTAATATACATAAAAATAATAATTAGTACTACATATATTAATTTACAAAACTATAAGTATAACATACTACATTTAAAAATATTTAATAATATTAAAATATAAAAGTATAATAATCCTATTATATTTTATAAAATAATAATCATTGTAATGATAATAGTAATAATTAATGTTGTTAATATCACTAACTCAATCCTATTATTATTCACATTATTACTATTATCAATCGTTTGAATTATATCTAATCTATAAATCATCATTAACTCAAACTATATAATTTATCGATCTTAATCAAACTAATCTCATTTGTTTGTAAAATTTGGTCCGAAAGGTGGAAGAATAAAGGGTCGGACATTAATGGGAAATATAGAGCTTTATAGGGAAAGGGCTGTTATGTAAAATACTTATGCACTAATAACTAGGCTTAGTTTTTCTAATATTTTAATACCATTATACCCTTGTGTGGATGACCATAATGTGGCTGCATAGCATTATCCTAAATATATAACCATAATAACATCTGAGTTCCGGGCTACAAACTAAGAGTTAAATACTCCATCCGTCCTCTAAAAATAGAAATTCTTTTTTTATGATCCATCCTCTATAACTAGAAAGTTTCTATTTAAGGAAATTTCTTTATCTCTAATGAGGTGAGATCATTTTTCACTAATACACTTTTTTTTCTATTTTTCTCTTATTTTACTAATTTTACGTCAAAACTGTGTCGTTTCAAAAATTTCTAACTTTAAGAGGCGCTTGAAAAAAGATACTAGTACTAGTTACTATGTATGGCAAGCATGAACTCAAACAAGATTAAGTACTCTTGATATAAACATTTTAAAATGTGACATTAGACAAAACGACGTATGTTAATTCTGAAGTTGTTAGAATGATTTAACTTATAAAATTAATATCATATGCTGAATATATTAGTCACATTAAAAAAATAATTTGAGATTTGAAATTTTAAATTGGAACTTAAGCATATTTTTATAAAAAAAAAAAGTTAAAAGGGAAAATATGAAGATTAATCCTTAATTACAGTCACATTATAATATGTTCGAAAACTTTAAATTGTTTAAAAAAACGATGAATTTGAATTTATTTACAATTATTCCGGAATGATTTTTTATGAAATTGTATCTGACATGATAGAAATGAAAAAAAATATTTTGATATCACTATCGATGAGTTAAATGATGTCATCTACTCCCCCGTCCCACAATAAGAGTCTTATTTTGTCATTTTGGTTCATCCAATAATAAGAGTCATATTTCATTTTACCATAAGGCCATGTTTCGTTGCCAGGATTCTGTCTAGGAAAGTAATCTGATTATTTAAATTTTAAATTCTTGTGATTGTTTCGGTTTTTAATCAAACTGAGAAAGTAATCAAAATCCGAGAACAAGGAAAGTTAGTACAACTTTCCAAGATTCTGAATCCTAACTTTTCTTAGATATTCTTTTTCCCAGTTTTAGGATTCTTACATATTTAAGCAATATAGTATAGTTTTATAATTATTATTATTTATTATTATTATTATTAATTACAATGTTTTAAATATATTCCCGGCATTCATTTTCTAAGGAATCATTTTTCTTGCCAACTTTACTTTCCCGCTAACCAAACATTGCCTAAATGGTAAGTGAACCTCACATTCCACCAACTTATTCCATCACATTTTGTTATAAAACTAATATACATAAGTGAGACTCATATTTCATTAACTTATTCAACTCACTTTTCTTTACATTTCTTAAAATCTGTGTCATAACTAAATACGACTCCTATTGCAAGACGGGGGGAGTATTATTGAAAAAAACAGTAAACGCAAAGGAAACTGCAGATCAAAAAAGTTACTCCCTCTGTCCACAATAATTGTCATCTTTTCCATTTCAGTCCGTCCCATAATAATTACCACACTTCATTTTTACCATAAATGGTAAGTAGGTCTCACGTTCCACTAACTCACTTCACTCATATTTTATTATAAAACCAATATAAAAAAATGGGTCTTACATTCCACTAATTTTTCCAACTAATTTTTCTTTACATTTCTAAAAAATTGTGCCAGTGACAATTATTGTGGTACGGCGGGAGTATTTAGCAATGAAGAAAGAGATTTATTAAGGACTGGGATCCCCTGCTATGCAAAATGCCACAGCAGGGATGCTGTGGTGATCTACACCACAGATTAATTTCATTTACTTATATTATTTTTTTTTCATTTTAATTTTGAATGATTTGGATCACCACAGCATCTCCTACTGTGGCATTTTGCACAGCAGAGCAACTCAGCCCATCTATTAACTACTCCGTACATGAAAAGTGATTTATGCTACAAACTAAGAAAAGTGCAATAAAACTATGTAAATGTCATAAAAGTAAAGGAAAATATTTCTGCACTTTCAGATCTTTAGCACTTCAAAACTTCTGACCGTGAAAACTTGCTTATATTTAATACTCGGTTCACGGTTCAAAATTGAAATTTACCTGCCCGATTAAGATTCCGAAACCACGAACAAGATATTTTGATTTTCACCTTTTAGGTCTCTAATAAAATTTATTGGCACCATTTGTTGGAATGACTTTTGCATTATTATAGGTATCAGTTGCCTATTGTTTAGGTTGAAAAATTTGTGGCTCACTCATTTGATATTCCAGATCAATGACTTTCCTAATCAAATACTACCATATCTAAGTTAACAACAACCTAAGGAATCCAATAATAGACAAGAGCAGAAGAAGATAACAACAAAGTGCAATATTAACAAATTGTGTCAAGTTAATAGTATTTTATTATTTGTACATTTATATGTCCAATTCAAACCAAAGGCCAACTCAAACAATCATGAAACTAAGACATCAGCTCATTCTGAACATAAACTACACATGAAGACCTAATGAGCAATGTCAGTTCCTTGAGAAATTAAATGCCATCGGAATGTAAACGAACCACGTAACAACAGCAAACGAGATGTTAATCCGATGGTAACAGTCCATCCAATCATCAATTCAGAAGCAGAGTCAAAGAAGAAGAATGAAGAGGTTTACGAATGTACAATTGAAGATGACGATATTCATTTGTGATTAGGATCGAGCTGACTGATTCAGACATCATCAGCATCACTTCCTCCGAAATGTGCTCCGTGGCTAACCCAATAATTGCTTCCATCTGGCCCGGATATCTTAAACCTGTGGCACGAATGATGATATCTCAAAAACCATACAAGCATTATCATCACACCGATTTCTATAATGTGGTATTCAGACACAAAACAGACCGCTCAAGAACAGATTTTCCTTCTTTGTACTTTTGACTCTTTTCACGAGCAGTTTCCTGAAGACAACAAACACACGATCGTTACTTGAACCTTACCGATCAAAAGATAATGAAAAGTGAAAATTATGCGTTTAACTAAGGAACGATCTTACATATTTCCATCCAACAATTGAACCACATTGGACGCAGAATATATCAACAACTATGTGTGATCCAGTCATCATCATTCTCTCTTCCTTCTCGCCAAGCGTTACATTTGCTCTGCAACGCAAAGTAAACAGCACTCACTTCAAGATCGAGCATTAGAATACATGTAATGTCTATTAGTCATCATCTTCTATAGTGCAAATGTGTTTGCTAAGAATGCTTAATGCCATCTCCAGATTCCACTCGGTTTATGATCTACAACCTTTTAACCAGTCGGAAATCAGTGAGGATTGGCGCTTTTAAATTTAGATTTTAGGAACATATAGGAAACATAATATAAGATCCCCGAAACTGATGTTTGATACAACATCAAACATATGAAGACTTCAGTCTGTCGCAAGAACAAGAAATCTTATGAATATCTAATTTACCGAAAATCACGATAGATGAGAAAAGTTACACCATATGGGAGATCCATTCCGTAGAATTAGTGTTAAAACCCATGTATTAGTTTCAAGAAATTAAGAAAAACTTACACTTTACTGAAGAGATAAGCCTTTCCATGCCTGCTGTGGAAAGACTGAAGCAAAAGATACAAGGTGAGACAGAGTATGCGTGTGCCTCGATTTGAAAAATCTCAGTATGACATGTAAAACATTTGAGATTTAATGTATAATATTGGTAGCACTTTACAATATGTAGTACTCCTATTTATTATTGAACACTTGCACATCACTGACAAGAAACAAGAAAACAAGAACAATATGGTACTAACAAGTGGTCTCCTCTATGAATTACAGCCTCTAAATACAAAATCCCAACAAAAGTTTCATAATACATTTCAATGAAAGTCAATGTTAGACAACATTTCATTTATTATGCTCGGCATTGCAAACAGACACTTACTTAAGACTAGCACAACAAATGTATAAGTCATCTGTACAATGTTGAGGCGAGAATTGTACTCAACTTTTGCCCCATATCTGTACTAGGCAGTAAGAAACTACTTCAGACATCCACTTTGCATAATTAGATATATGCAAACTACAATAAGATTATATACTCTCAACAAATTAATGTATTATGACTCAAGTACTCTCTACCAACATTAGTAATTACTCCCTCCATCCACCAATAAACATCCCATTTTGCCATTTCCGTCCGTCCACCAATAAACTTCTCATTTGTTTTTTTACTACTTTTGATAATGGACTCCACATTCCACTAACTTTATCTCAATCATATTTCATTATAAAACTAATATACTACTCCCTCCGTCCACGAAAATAGTCCCATTTTGTCATTTGGGATGTTCACAAAAAATACTCTCATATCTAAAAATAGAAAGTTCCTTTTTCCTACTTTTTCTCCTGCTTATGCTCTACCCACTTTTTTTAAACATCTCATTTACTCTACCCACTTTTGGAGGGAGTACAAAAGTAGGACTCCCCTTCCACTAACTTTTCTTAACCCGCTTTTTACTACATTTCTTAAAATCATGTCCGGTCAAATGTGCTCTTGTATTGGTGGCGGAGGGGGTATTTTGCTATGATTCCAACAAAAAAAGTCAACTATATATCCCAACTAAAACCAGATCTGAGAAACAATGATTGTGAATATGATCAAGAAAACGAAAGCTGATAATCATCTGAACTAAAACAAACTACAAAATTCCCAAACAATCAAAGAAAGCAGATCAAGACAAGATTAGAAGAGGCTTTAGGCAAACCCAATTTCAAGATTTTACATCGAATTGATCACCAGAAAGAAATCAACAAAAAAAAAAAAGGTTTAACCTTGGAGACGATATCATCATCAAGCGCTAGATGAGTTCCACAGTGCTTGCAACTATAGATCTTTCCCTCGAGAGTCACAGCAAACACTCTCCCCATCTATCCCTTGTCAAATTAACAACAATTTTCAGAAAGAAAATAAATATGTGCAGTAATTCAGCAATCAATTGATCAAGAAAACAAAAAATCGGAAGACTCACTCGGCAAACGGCAGAATTGAAGATGAATTAAGATTTCAAGAAGGCAAGAACAAAGAGTGCAAGAAACGAAAGACAAGAATACACGTATATTTAAATGGCAATCATCACACACTTTTGTCGAAGTGAAACTCCACAATAACGTTACGTGTAGTGTATGTGACACACACACAATGTAAACGTATTTATACAGAAATCGATAATTGATGGAGTAGATAAGATATGCAGCAGATTTTAATGCACAATATTAGGAAAGTGAATTTCCCATATAATCTAAGTTTATACTCCCTCCATCCCAAGATAAATGACTTGTATTCCTTTTTTGCGATATCACACTATAAGTGACCTATTTTCATATTTAGCAAAAAGTCATCTCTCTTACTTTATTTTCCACCTACTTTATTCTCTCTTTCTCTCCTCTACTTTTGACTCTCTCACACTTTACTCTCTCCACTTTAACTTATTTAAATACAATTCCTTAAATCTCGTGCCCAAAAAAAGTAAGTCACTTATCTTGGGACGGGGGAAGTATTAGGGATGAGAATATACTCGAAGGATACGCAATTTAACTAATATTTCCTCCATCCGTCAATGAATATACTTTTACTGATTATAACTTTTAAGAAATTAGTTGATTTTATAGAAAAAACTAAAAAGTTAATGAATAGTGGTTCTTATTTTTATACTCCCTCCGTGCCACGCAGTGGAGATATTTTGTCATTTTAGTAAGTTCCATATAATGGAGTCATTTCCTTTTCTTTTTTTTTAGTAAAAGTCAATATATTTCTTCTTACTTACTTTATTCTCTCTTCATCTCTCTACATTTTTCTTTTCATAGTTTATTCTTCCTTTACTTAACTCATTTAACAATTTTTCTTAATTTTCGTGCCAAAATGAAATTTCTCCACTACTATAAAACGGAGGGAGTACTTCACTATATTGATTTATTGGAAAGTATAGTCCACTTCCAGAAATAGCACTTCAACACTTCATCCATCAATAATTATCTCATTTTTTGTCGTCTTGAATTTTAAGAAACTGTCAAAAAACTGGTATAAAAAAATTAGTAAATATGAGTTATTTTTATATATTGATTTATAATAAATTGTAAGTAAATAGAGTGAGTTAGTAGATGTTGGATCCACTTGTCAAATACTAAATCTTTCCCATAAAATTAGAGATATTTTCCATTTTGGTCCATCACATAAAAATACTTCATTTCTATTTTGGTAACTTCTTTCTTTCTAATAAAGTATTCTCCACTAATATACTATATGTCTTACTTTAACAATTATACATTAAAACGTGTAATGTCTCAAATGTCTCTATTTTTATGGGACATGAGAAGTATAGTAAAAGTGATACGATTGATGGAGGACTGACGAAAAAGGAAAATTGGAGCATTTAATAACAGACGAATAGAGTAAAAGTGAAATAGGACATTTGTTATTGAACGTTAAAAAAAATGAAAATTAGACATTTAATGGTGGATAAAAGAAGCAATAAAATAAAGGTGAAAAATCGGAATATATGAAATTGTTAGCTAATGAAAATAAGATCTGGAAAACTACAATTAATGGAGAGATATAAGAAGAGTATGGTAGAAAGCCATATGCATTCGTTCAACACACATGTACATAATCACGAAATATGAAATTCAAAATCATTATTAGTATCTATCATCACACAAGGACCCGAGAAAATTTGAAACATCTGTTGGTTAAAGAACGCATCAAAATTCTAATAATAAAGCTCAATCATAGAATAAGAATAACAGTTCGCAGTAGAATAAGGATAGAAAGCCATATACATTGACCGAACACATACTACATGATAACGAAAAAGGAAATTCATAACCTTTAGTATTCTACCAAGACCTGAACAAACATCTATTGTTAATAGAACGCATCAAAATCCTAAGAATAAAGCTCAATCATAGAATTATAAAACGGTACGCAGTAGAATAAGGATTGGACACGGTTTAATGTTTGGAGACTTGCACCTTCGAAAGTCCTACTTTAAACAAAGAACAACTTCCAAGAACTTCATTCTAACTCCGCTTTCTCATTACAGCTCAACCTGTTCATTTAGAATTATGGAGCCAATGTAGGTGGTGGTCCCTGTAAAAGTTGTCATGTTTTATATCTCTTTGTTTCGGGAGGAGAACCATAGGTCCTAAAGAGGTTTTCTACTTCATACTCCCTCCGTCCCATAAAAGATGTCACACTAGTGGAACGGCACGAGATTTTAGGAGATTTTGTTTTGTGTGTTAAATGGAGAGAAAAAATATAATTTTTATATTCATGTGAGAGAGAACTTTTTCCAAAAAGGGAAATGTGACATCTTTTGTGGGACAAACTAAAAAGGAAAGTGTGACATCTTTTATGGGACGGAGGGAGTACATTTTTTCCTATCTCTTTTTCTTCCATGTAATTTCATTTAATCGAGCCCTTTTTTGGATTGGATCATATCCTTTCATTGTGAGTTTGAGATTGTCATTTTAGAGCAAGTTTTAGAAAAACACAATTATAGATTTCTCCCTACGAAGATTCACATCATTTGGTATATATCACAGTTATATGTTCTTGCTCTTATAAGTGATTGGGTCAATTTTTCTAGTTCCTTTATTTGTGTCATGTTCTTATTTTGTGATCAGATTGTGTTATTGTTATTAGATTACGCTATAATTTTACTTTTACCTGATCTATGATATGTCAATTATCTCTCTGCTAAATTTGCGCTTAAAATATTGATAAGACTAATTTCATGCATTGGTTATGGGGTTAAATTCAACGGATTTCTGGGTCTAACACAGCTTTTAAGTCAGGTGTGTAGAAAAAATCGCCAGATCCAGGAAGGAAGGAAGAAAATCACCTGGTGAAGGAGTTTGGCGAGAAAGTGAGCAGAAAAGGAAAAAAATTGCCAGACGGAGGAGATTGCTAGATGGAGGGCAAAGAAGGGAATTCAAGAAGATTCTAGAAGATCACCTCCACGTCTATAAATAGAGAGCACGCAACAAACATGAAATCATCATCTCTCACATTTTGCTCTTAGCTCACTTTCATACACTTCTACTACACACACTTGGGGGTTATCGGAAACTCAAGGGGTTGGGGTTCATTTTTTGAGTTGTTGTTGAGTACCACCGTCTCCACGAGAGGCGAAGAAACAATTTACTGCTTTCGTTTTACTTTCTGTTCTGAATTTCCCCGAGTCTTCGTTGTTCGAAGCTCGGCGTTTGTTTTGTTGTTGAATCCTCGTTGACTTCTGAATCGTTTAGCTATGGAAGTTTATGTTTTGTTTTTGTTTTATATTTGCGTTGATTGTTGCTTTGCCTTGGATGCTTTTTGCACTTGATTTGTTTTGTTGGAGTTGGATTGTGTTGGAATTGTAGTTGATCGGAGGAATTTGGTTAGATCGGAGTGATCGGAGATGGAATTTGTTGTGGTTTATTGTGGATGGCTTGGATCCAGAGCGGATGAAGCATCCAATGTTTCGATCTGTTGAATTCTGCATGGTTATTTTTTTTTTGGTTACTGTTCTTAGTTCACTTCGTCTAGCTATCGTAGATCTGAGTAATTTTCCGGTGATTTGTGTTTTTCCGACGTTCGAGTCGTCGTGCTCTGTTTGAATCTGGGTTGTTGCTCTGTTTCATTCATGTTTATGCTTGAATCGGTTGAATATATGAAGATGGATGCTTTCTTACGTTTCCATCTCTGTGGGATTCGATCCCTACTTCCTTATACTCCCTCCGTCCGCGAATAGGAGTCCCGGTTGGCCATTTTCATCCGTCCGCCATTAGGAGTCCCGGTTAGACATTTTATCTTCGGTATAAAAAATGACCCAACTTTTCCCTTAATTTAGAAGCTGCAATTAATTTTAATCCACTTTGATTGCAATTTCTCACTCTCTCTCTTAATGTTAGATTTCATTATTTCAAAGAATAAAGCAAATAATAATATAAATGGGTCCCACATTCCATTATCACACACTTAAATTATTACACTCAAACTTTTCTTAAAACTCGCACCCAACTCAACCGGGACTCCTCTTCGCGAACGGATGGAGTACTAGTTTTTAGTATCTTGGGTTGAGGGTTTTGAAACAGAAAAAGATTGTGTGTCCAACGACCGAGGATTTCAAGGATTCTCTGAGTTCCTAGACCTTGTGATCTAGCGGACTTTCAAATGGCGTCGTTTTCGGGGATGGATGGCGTAGTTTGTGTTTGTGTTTAGAGATTTTGACGTATATAGTTTTGATTTTTCGTTTTCTTTCCTTTTCAGTTTATGAGCAGAGGCTCACGGTTTAGAAACTGGAGTAACTCGTCTGGGTCAAGGAACGCTCAGTTCAGGTGGCGGGTTAAGGAGACAACATCTACGGTCACCACCAGATCGGGGCTGACGACAGGAAATCCATTTCCGTTTGGTTCAGTCAGTAACGAAGATTGGATTTCGTCAGGCGGAGAGGACCCTAAGTCGCCATCAGAAACAGAGGAGGAAGCAGTCAGGGACATGGCAAACCAAGTTAATCCCGATCCTGAGATTGGTTCGCTTACTGTACATCTAGATGACGAGCCAGCTCAAGCTATTGTTTCAAATCAACGTCAGAGATCCATTGACATAAAGACGAACGTGCTAGGCATTTTACCTACTTTTGCGGGGCGAAGGAATGAGTGTCCATACGTGTTCTTGAATGAATTCAGCAAGCTGTGCAGCATTCAGAAAAGGCCAAATGATGCGACGGAGGAGGACTATCGCCTGCGCGCGATCCCGTTCGCTTTGAAAGGAGAAGCCAACACATGGTTGTTAAGACGGCCACATGACTCAATTCACACCTGGAAGGACTTCAAGCTGGAATTCCTGGACTACTTTTTCCCTTCAAACAAAACCAATGCCCTTAAGAAGGAGATTTTGGAGTGCAAACAAGACTACGATGAGTCTTTGAGTCAGTATTGGTCTCGATTCAAAGGATTGCTCGATGCTTGCCCCAACCACAGAATGATGGAGGCTGAAACCTATTACCTATTTTATGAGGGAGCTAATCCTGAGTCCAAGGATTTGATGAATTCCTCGAGTGAAGCACGAGATACCCTTGGGAGGTTGATCGATGCAAAGAAGGCCTATGATAACCCGCGTAATCTTGTTAGAATGAGCTTAGAAAATGCGGTGCAAGAGCAGGAAAGGAGTGGGTGACAGAATAGATCGATTGGAAAGGGCACTTCTAAGCACAATTGAAAAGAAGAATTCTCCTATCTCACAGGAGAAGGAGAAGTCGTCAGGTCAAGAAGAAAATCAACTCCAACTCTATTATGGTCCGTCAACCGATGGAGAATACCAAGCCCAGGCGAACGCTATGGGAAATTGGAATCAGAATAACCAGAATACAGGCTGGAACCATTGGAAGATTAAAGGAGCCCCATGGAGAGACAACCCCTGTTTCAGATGGACTAAACCAACAACCTCAACCTCAGAATCCTGGTCCAGCTGAGAACCAACAGAATTGGCCTAACCGAAATCAAGAAGGGCCGCATCACAACTCGAATTGGTCAGGGAGGAGTCAAGAAGGGCAGAATAACTGGGGCTACCGAACTCAAGGAGACTAGCCTAATTGGGGCAATAGAAATCAAAACAACCAAGGAAGCTCATATGTGCCACCACACCAGAGAAACACCACCGGGAATTATCAGAATTTCCAGCCTAACCACCAAGGAAATCAAGGGTCAGGAAACCAACACAATAACAATAAGGGAGGTCAAGGGAACTTCCGCCAGAATCAGGGGAGTGGACCGAACCATGGTCAAGGATCGAGTTCCAGCCAACCCAACTATAAACCCCAGAGGAATCTAGATGATATGGTGCATGACCTAGTCAGCTCTCAACAGCATATGCAGAACAACATGCAATCCAACAATGACGTGGTGCATAAACTTCAGGATGCACAGCAGGAGCAGAAAGCTGCAATGTACATGTTGGCTAAGCAAATGTCTCAGATCGCTACTTCATTGAGTGAGATGCGAGGGAATGAATGAAGGATACCAGCCTCGGTGAAACCACCTGACAAGGCAAACATCAGTCAGATTACTCTGAGATCAGGGCGTGGCTATGAAGGACTAGTGATGAAGGATGATGAAGATGTACCCCCCGCCGTAAGCAAGGAGAATGAGAGTTTAGATCTAACCGAAGGAGTACAGAGATAAGGAGCACCAGAATTGAGGATGGTCTTTAGGAAGGTGATTTGGAAAGACCACTACCCCGAGTGGCCGATCCATTTTTCCTAGACCCGGAACCAGAGGTGGAGATTGAAGAAGTAAGGAAGGAAACTGGTGAGCCTTTAGCTTGTGGTGGATATCTTGTCTAGAGCATGTACTAGACAAGATATCTATACATAGTAAAATGAATATGTTGAGGAAACAACAATCTAACATCAAGCCTCCCGATAACACAAGGAAACCTAGGCAAGATCATAGACTGCTAGAAAATTGTGTGGGGGATAACTCGGAGTATGATGGTAATGAGCGGAGTTGGAGGGATCACTTTGGGGTAATGGTCACGGAAGAGGTGGAAGAGATGAAAGATGCCCGGAGTACCAAGGTAGACATCATCATGACTACGAGGGCTTTGGGAATACGAGGGGTATAATTGTGAGAAGTATGAAGGGGAAGAATATGAGCCGAGCTATGATGAACTAAAGGAGAACATCAAGCACAGTTTGCTTAAGTTCCATAGAAAGTTTGATCCCAACCTACTTGGAGTAGGAATCACATGTGAAGACAAGGTGAAGCTCGCCATTGCAGAGTTTAGAAGTCACACCAATACTTGGTGGGTCCATGTGTTGAAGCTTCGGAGATGGATAGATTTGGTCATGGCTTGAGTTAAATGAGCTAAAGAGATCCATTTTTGTGCCAATAACAAACATCAGTGTAATGGCAACCCTACTCGTACCCAACTTATACCTCTCATTTCCAACATTATCAACCGCATCAATTATGCATAAAACCACAATTCCTACAATCTCATATCTCTCATCATATATCTAAATCAACAATTTTAATTTTAATTCTTCAATTATATTAATCATCATCTACTTTACAAAATTAAATAACAAAAATGGCATAATTTAAAATTTGTCCAATAAAAATATCTTCATCTTTCCATTTATGTCTATCCATCAAAACTATTAGCATACTAAAAATAGAAAGTTACTTTAAATTTATTATTCATTTTTTATCTTTCACTATTCTACTTTATCCATATTTTTTCTTTCTCTCTCATATTTTACCTATTTTATTTATTTATCTACCATATTTTAATAATTATGTATTAAAACTCATGTTATCTACCAATAAGACTATTTTTGGTGGACAAAAGATGTCACACTTGTGGGACGGCACAGGACTTTAGGAGGTTTAGTTTTGTGTGTTAAATGGAAAGAGAAAATATAGTTTTTATATTTATGTGAGAGAGTTTATTCTAAAACTGAAAATGCGACATCTTTTGTGGGACAAACCAAAAAGGAAAGTGTGACATCTATTATGAGACGGAGGGAGTAATATATTTCAAATAAATGTCTTGCGGTCTGGACCAGAGTGCCACTACCCATACTCTACTCTGATACTCATCTCCGTAACAAACCTCTTTTTTTTATAATTAAATCAATGAAAAGATGAAACAAATGTTACAAACTACTTCTTGGGCATACCCAAGGGAGAGAATGTCAGACAGACCCAGTCATTATACGAGGGCAGAAAGACTCGAGGAGAAATAAATCCCAGCGAGAAGTAAAAAGAAAATGAGACAAACAACTAGTTCCAAGCGATGGTACTGCTCACTAACCCAGGGGGGTTGGGCAGGGCCTCGTTAAAACCTCTTGAGACCAAAAACCCAAAGGAAAAAATATCCCAAGAGGAAAAAGAGTACCCACGTTAGCAGCACCAAAAGGCTCTCCAAGGTCCGAACACTAGGTAAAGGGACCCAGGAATTTCTTCTAAGTCTGACATCGCTTCTCCGGTAGGTGTTGGATGACCTGATCATCAGGATATCGAGAGTAAAGAAGACTATAAGTGGTTGAATTGATGAGGGATGTCGTTCTGTCCGCATCAAACTTCTTTCCATCATTGATGTGTGCATTTCTGACCTTCCAAATGAAGTAAACCGAGGCCATAAGGGCAATCCTCCTTGCTTTTTGAATAATAGCCGAGCCCATCTTGTGCGTTGCGATCCATTTGATTGCACTTTTGATGGTCGTGGACCCACGTTGCATCCCGGTCCAACTGCGTATCTCTTCCCGAACCTTTTTCGTTTCCGCGCATTTAAAGAAGAGGTGCTCAATCGTCTCGTCCTGTGCCGTGCAGAAGGCACAACTCTTCTCGATAATCGAACAAGAAACTCGGTCATGTGCCGTGAGTTTTTCCTGGAGTGCCAACTAGTAGATGAATGAGAACTTCGGGGTGAGGAGGTCTTTCCAGACGAACTTCGCCCAGAAACCGGCGTTCACCATGGGGCTATCGCCTGTGTGCCTTTGCCTCAATTTCATTGTGTCAGCATCCTCTCCACCTCCTGTCTTGGGACTTTTCCCCCCATTTCGTCCCGGATAGATATAAGATGCTTGATGAAGGGGGAGTCTATCTTCGGTCTCGGGCTCCACTTCCAAAAGTCAGCGCCTCTAATGATTTCTGTGTGCATCCATTGGATCCATAACGTGTCCTTCTTGGCAAAATATTCCAAAGGATTTTAGCATGGAGGGCCGTGTTCCAGCTGTCCAGGTCCCGCAGTCCCAACCCGCCCTCGGTTGTTAGGAGGCAGATGTCCTTACACAACTTTAGCTTACTTGGATCCCCACAGGAATTCTCTCGCTATCGCCGTAAGTCTTGTAGTGGTCGTGCAAACAGTAGGAAATGCTTGTAGCCAATACGCCTCCACACCCTGCAAGCAAGTCCGAATAAGATCAAGTCTACTCGCAAAGGACAACGACTTACAATTCCATTTTTTAACGGTTGAAGAGAATTTCTCAATGAGTTGAGAGTAGTCTGCCATCTTAAGCATGCGTGAAGCCAACAGAATGCGAAGGTATTTGATCGGTAGATGAGCGACAGGGAATCCAAATGTGTTGATGAGGACTTCTCTTCTTTCGTCTGTCATCGTTCCTGAAAGAAAGATTTCCCTTGGTTCACTTCAAGTCCCGAGCAAGCCGAGAACTCCTTCACTACTTCATCAAGGACGTATAACGAGTACGGGTCTCCATGGCTAAACAGCATAAGATCATCTACGAAAGCAAGGTGAGTAATACCAAGCGAGACACAGTGAGGGTGAAAAGTAAAATGGGGGCCCTGAGTACGGAGTGAGAGCAAGCAAGAGAGATACTCCATACACAGGAAAAAGAGGGCCGGGGACATCGAATCACCTTGCCTCAGTCCCCTTTTATTAACTTTGAAGAACCCGTGGAAACTTCCATTTACAATGATAGAGTAGGTTGGTGTCGTGACGCACTCCATAACTCACTCCACAAATATATGATGGAAGTTAAGTCCAAGGAGGACATCTTCAAGGAAATCCCAACAAATGGTGTCGTAGAACTTGCGTAGGTCAATTTTCACCGTACAGTGAGGCACTCCCCTAACACGATCATAGGAACGCATGAGCTCCGTGACCAAGTGGATGTTATCCATGATGCTTCTATCCGAGACGAAAGCCGACTGGGCTTGGTTCACGAGCTTTGGCAACAGCAACTTCATCCTCTTGGAAATGATCTTAGCGATGGCTTTATAGACAACATTACAGCATGCAATCAAGTGAAAGTCCTCGACTTTGAGATTGTTGTTCGTCTTCGGGATGAGGGCAATGATGGTCGTATTGAGGCTCTTGAGCAGCTGACCCGTATAGAAGAATTCTCTAACTGGTTCGACAAAGTCTCCCACGACAGTAGTCCAGTTCCTTTTGCACTATTTAGAGACGAAAATTCCCTTTTGGGGGGTTTTGGGGGGTTGGGCAATTTGGTCTTTTTACACTTTTAACATTCTAATTCTGATATTATTTCAGTTACGTAATAAATTTGATATTATTTCAAAATTATCATTCTTCTTCCCTTTTTGTCATCTTTCACTTTGTTTCTTCATTTCAATATTAGATTTAATTTTACAAAATTTAAATTTAAATTTCAGTTTTTAAATATCAATAAATTTTTTTAATTATAAAAATTATTAAATAACAAAAACTAATAGCATAATCAATATTTGACAGTGTCTTATATTTAATCAATAAGATATGACAACGCCTTAGTTTTAATCAACATTTAATAGCTTTAATCATAAATAGATCATATAACACGATTTATTCTGAAATAAATATGCATCTAATGTAAGACTAATACAATTTTCGTATATTAATCTGAAAACAATCAAAATTACTAGAAAATTTCAACAAAAATACTCCTAGATAAAAATTTTAGTCAACTTCATAATATTCTATCACAACCAACTATAACAACCGAACAGAGGCTAAATAGAATAGCTCTTATTTTTCCATCATGATTAATATTAATTTTTTGTACTTCTTCAATTCAGCTGCATATTATATTAAATAACAAACTTTAATAATTTTAATCAATATTTATAGTGTCCACGAATTAATAGTTTTAATTAAAAAAATTTATTGATATTTAAAAATCAAAATTTAAAATTTAATTTTATAAATTAAATCTAATATTGAAATAAAGAAATAAAGTGAAGAATGACAAAAGGGAAGAAGAATGATAATTTTGAAAAAATATCAGATTTAGTACATAACTGAAATAATATCAGATTTAAAATGTTAAAAGTGTAAAAAGACCAAATTGCCCAAACCCCCCCAAAACCCCTCAAAAGGGCATTTTCGTTTCAAAACAGTGCAAAAGGACCATTTTTTTTATATTGAGTGAACTTCAAAAATGGTCTCTGGACTATGGGTTTATCTCGTAAATGGTCCCTGGACTTTAAAAATATCATCAACAGTCCCTGGACTAAGGCTTAATATCAAAAACGGTCCTTTTGCACTGTTTCGAGACGAAAATGCCCTTTTCAGGCTTTGGGCAATTAGGACAATTCAATTTCGTCTACTATTCATGAAGTCAGCAACTCATTTAATTTTGCAGGTTTTGTCATAATTGCATCTCTCTCTTCACACCTTCTATCCTGCCTCTCTCCTCTATCTCTCTCTTCCCTTCTTTTTCCTCTGGCTTCCTCTGGTCTCTTCCTCTCTTCCTCTGGTCCCTGTTGTTTTGATCTTCCCTTCCTTTCTTTTATAGTGGTTTTTATCTGAAGTATGCGGTGTTTGACTTGGTTGGGCAGAATCGGCGCACGAAGATTTGGTTGGGCAGAATCGGCGCGCGCGAAGGTTTGGTTGGTTGGAGGAGAGGACGAAGTTGATTTTTTTTATTTGCTGGGTTTCAGTTGTTTGTTTCATTTGTGTTCATTATCGTGGATTTTAGCAAGTAGTTTGATAAGTAGATTGCAGTACGTGATTATTGGGAAAAATTTTGATTGTCATCAATTTAATTTGAATTTCCTTTTTCTAAAGTCTAACAATCAAATTTTATGAAGTTTGAAGTTTCTGATGTTGGATTGAATGAAACATTGCATTGAAATTTTATTTGATGCACCGTCGTCTAAAGTAGAATTATGAAAATGGGCATTTAAATTTTCAGTCGTCAGTCCGACGTGTGGTCATACAACAAATATAGATATTTGTTACAATCGTGTGGATCATGTTGGAAATCCTACCCTACTTAAATTGGTGTTAATGGACATCTACTCGAATGGATCTTGTTCGACTTCTTCCACCCATTCTTCCCATTCCATTGCCCATTCGAATGGGTGTTGATTGTTAGACGTCGCTGTCATAGTTGAGCTTGAGACAACTGTGACATTGGCGGCAGTTTCTAAGACCAGTGCTGAGAAACGGACCTCAGTTTTGGATGGTGTCGGTATCGCCTTCGTGTCGTTTGCATTTTGGGGTCGCTTTAATCTTGCTATACTCTTCAACTTTTCCTCGGACAATTTTTCACCAACGACTGGATTTTGATTTGTGGTAGTCTCCATTTTGTTGTGTTTAGGTGTATGTATTTGGTTGTGCAGGTTTTTATATAGGTTGATAGTGTATCATTAAATGAGTTAGTTGGAAGTTGGAAGATAGATTGAATCGAATGCGTCTTAACACCTGATCTGATATGAAAATGCAGATATGAAAATAATTTCAAATGCAGATATGAAAATAAATTCAAATGCAGATAGTAATTTCATACTACAGAAAATAGTACTCCCAATAATAGTAATATCAGTTGCAGTATACAACACTAATATCAAATTGGGTATAGTTAATATCACGTGTCATACGAAACTAATTTCACATGTAGTACATGGCAACTAATATCAAATTTACTGCACAAAGTGTGTACTACTAGTAATATCAGATGCAGTACATGGCAAAAATAAAACACAATCTTCGTAGTAATAGTCATCAGAGTTGTGAGAGGTATTGGATACCACAAAATACACAAAATAATTGATCAAGTAGATGGTTTAAGTACATAGGGGGTACTGCAATCCTACCTAAATACATACCTAAATCATCATCAGTCTGCACATCCCTTGACTATTCCATGGGCAAAAAACAAACAAAAAAGAGTGGCAACCCAAGTATTAAAGGGTAGACACACAGACTGTATGTGATTTACAACAAAAACCTAGTAAGTTAAGTTTAGAGATTTGCAATGCCATTCACAAAAATCACAGTTTCATATTGGAGGCCAATTCAATTCAATCAGCCGCCTTCCGACGACCACATCTTTGAGCTTTCCGAACATGGGTTGATGAGGAAGCAGCACGGCTCGGGCCAGCAGTTGTCTCCGTAGGAGGGCGAGGCGGTCGGTCCCTGTGCGCGTCAGGCTGTTGACTCCCATGACCACTTGTTTGACTGCGTTGGCTGTTGGGTCCTGAAGGGTCATTCTGACAAGTCCGCCTATTGTGCCCAATTTGTCCACACCAACCGCATGAGAGCACTGCAGTTCTCTGTAGCGATTCAACTTCATTCTCGTGTAGACGTACCTATCAGCAAATCAAACTTGCATGAATAGTGAATGACGAAAACCAGATTATTTGAAACATATAATCTGAAAAAATGTGTGTTACCTAAGGCTGTTCTCTCCTCAGTTTCCTTGGACGCCCACGTTGCCTTTTGGTGTTTGGAGGGTCCAGCTCAAAACCAACCTCTGAAGACCTTGACCAGTTTTCCATACCATTGACAGGGTACAACACATGCTCATATAGTGCCGCCATGCTCTCCCTAGCGTAAAATGATGATACAAAATCAGTAAGATTGTGCTTACACCTGAGTATGGATGCTGCTGCATACACGCAAGGAAGCCCACTGATCTGCCAAAGCCTACACGTGCATTCCTATTGACTATGTTCACCACATACTGACCAGCAGGCCCAAAGACCTGGTACTCATTTTCCCCATTCCACAGGGCTCTCCAAGAAGTAGAGTTGGATGTTGCCTTATCTAGGATCTCATTTATGACAGGTGGTACGGGGTAGTTGTAGTTCTTCACCCACTGACCTCTTATCTGGATGCGCTCCAATTGTTTTGTTCGAATTTCCTCCAACAACGATAGAATAGGTTTTTCACGTGCCTCAACGATCTTAGCATTAAACGTCTCACACATATTGTTCAGCTGCACAATAATTTGAACATTAGATGATGGTAATTCTTGATTGACAACCCAAAGCAGTGTTATATACTTAAAACATGTGTTATACACTTAAAACTTGTTTACCTGTGTATCACATTTTACATGTGCAGAGAAGAACGCCTTAACCCATTTTTCTTTTGGTGCCGCATCCACCAAATGCTCATAGGTAGCCTGGTTGTACACCCGAAGTTCATCCAGTTTCTGCTTGAACACCTCCACAGTCGTGCTTTCAGATATTTGCCACATCCTTTTCTTCAACTCTTTACCCGAGAACCGCTTCTTAAAGTTGTTGTACATACGTTGTACACAAAACCTGTGCTCACTCTGCGGATACTTTTCAGCAATTACCTTCGACAAACCCGGTCCATATACATAATGAAAGTTTTTACCTACCAAGTCATAATATGAAATGGAAAAATTTTCAATTGCAATACTTACCTTCTGCTAATCAGACATGAAAACATATCGAGGGTCGTTTTCTGATAGCTGCAAGTCCTCATCTAGATGCTCTAGGAACCATTGCCACTGCTGATAGCTTTCAGTCTCACAAACAGCCCAAGCTATAGGCCACCACCCATTGTTGTGATCGATCCCGATGGCAGTCAATATTTGTCACTTATAAGTCCCCCGCAAAAAACATGTGTCAAGGAAGATGATAGGTCGACAGAACCGTTTCCATCCGATCTTTAGTGGCCCTAGGCAAATATAAATACGGAGGAACCTCGGACTTGAGCTCGGTGTACGTCTATGATTCTCATAATGTATCTCAACAGTCGAGCCGGGATGCGTTCGAAGCAGCTCATTCTTGTAGTAAAAGAGCTTCTTGTATTGCTTGTCGATGCTCCCAAATATGCCCGTGAGTGCGTGCCCCTTAGCCCTATATGCCTTCATCCGACTAAGTCTGGAACCAAACTGTTCATCTACACATTGTCTGATTGCAACTAAAGGAATACCCGGATCTGCTTTAATCTTCTCAATGAACTGTTTCCCCAACCACTTAGCTGTGATCCATTTATTTTCTTGAACCTCTGAACATATGTGAATATGCTCCATGTTCAATGATTGCACCATTTTTTCCTTATTCATGTAGACAAACCAAGGGCATTCACCATCAGCCCCACGGCACACAACTCTCAATCTTGTATCATCATTAACTTTTATATGAACGGACCTCTTCGACATCACGCCATACTGTTGGAGGACCTCCCTAAAGAAGTCTCGGGTGCCGAAGATATCTCCAACACTAAAATGTGGCAACTGATTAGTGAGTCTGAACGGCTGTTTCACCACAGGACCACGCATTGGCGCTTCATCGTCTGAATCAACATCTCTCATCTCGGCATGGGCTATGTCATGCAGCATGTCAGCATCTTCAGCCATCCGTCGGGATTCATTATTGTGAGCATCAACCACAGGAGAGAATTTGCGGTGTTTACTTGTCTTCGAGGTAGAATTGGCTGCGGCTGCAGCGGAAGATGCGGTCGTGGCTGCGGCTCTCTCAGCCTCGCGTTGCCTGGTCATTTCTTCGAAATAATCCGTAAACATTTGTTCATCCCGACACATGCTAGCCAGAGACGCATGAGACGCATGTACACCAGTTGCAGTTTGAACTTGAACTTCAGAACCTTGTTCAACTGATTTTGTAGGCTGCAAAGTCAACAATTTGTTAACCATATCCCTCCTTTTTTAATACAAAACATAATATCAAAACCAATATGCATGCAAACTAATATCAAAACCAATGTGCATGCATAGCAGTAAGTGCAATAAGCATGCGGTTAACAACTATATACATGCATAGCAATAAGTAACTCCACATTTAATACTTGTTGTACATCAACAACATTATTTCCAACATCAATTGGATGTCCAACAGTAACACCACCATCATCATCCTACAAAGTAATATTCACATTTAGATATGGTAGTTATTATAGTTATAACACAACCAACTATAGCACGAATTAGGATACCTGAACCACAACAAATTCATCCATCAGATTTTTGTTAACGATTTCATTTTCACTTTCTTTCGCCTTCCATCCTTCATGTGCTTTCACCAAGCTATCAACGATATATTTTTCAAACTCGGGATCAGGTTCATACCACCCTAACAGAGGTGTTTGTGGAATAGCCTTTGGAGGTGTTTGTGGAATAACCTTTGCCTTCTTCCTAACTGGTTTCGGTACCCCCAAATGGGGCTCCTCTATTTCTTCAATGACAACACTACTAGACAATTTTGTTTCCAATTTTTTTTTAAAGAACTCAATTTGGTCCTCCTGCTGTCGTGCCCGAGCATCTGCAGGTGTAATCTCAAGCACGTAGACGTGAACGAGCCTCGATTTCGAGGTACTAGCAACCTTCATAAATCGAGAGACATCATCTTCGTCCATGAGCGGATCAGTAGGATGCCCAATTTGAGTACCCACGCATCCATCATTGAAATGAGAATGACAATAGTAGGACTCACATATAGCATGTCTTGGATACCCAACTCTGACCATCATACTTGCCAATTTGAACAGGTTAAACTGCAATATGCTCACGTAGTCGATGTAGTTTAACAATCCCGCAATGTACTCTCCAGCGCGAAACACGCCATTGTGGTGAAGGACAATTGTAAAACAATCGGGCCTAGTCTCTGTGCAAAGTCACGCAAAACAACAAAATCCAAATTACAAATTTTTGGGATGCATAAATGATACGCCAGGATTTTGCACTGTTTTAAGGCCATTATTTGGTCCGTTTTTGTTATAAAAATCACTCTACATGTCCATTATTTGCATATTCTATACATTTTGGTATTTTGACGTGTTTTGTGAGAAATGTGCATATTTGAGCCGAAAAGGGGAGTAAAAACGCATAGTCTGAAAATCTGGAGTCAGACGGCGACCAGCGACCGCGAAGTTGTACGGCGACCGCCGGCGCCCGGCGGTCAGGGCTATGTGGCGGTCCGCCTCGGAAATTTACGCTAGGAGAAGAGTCTCGCCCGGCGACCGCCGGAGGACATGTGACGGTCCGCCACCGAAGGGTCAGAGTCTCTGGACTCCAACGCGGCGACCGCCGGCCAAGGTGCGCCGGCCAATGTGCATATTTTTCTACTTTATTCTCTTATATTTTATCCTTTCTATTTAATTTAATAAATATTATTTTCCTAAATCATGTGATGAGAAGTTGATCACTTGCAACGGGATCGAGGGAGTATGCCTTGGTGCTAATTAATTATAAAGACAAAGAAATACTATTTTTGTCCTATTAAAAGTTAAACATTTTCCATTTTGGGTTGTCATATTAAAAATGAAACGTTTCCTAAAATAAAAATATCATCTCTAGTTTTTCTTTCTCTTATTTTATTCACTCTTGAATTAATTTACAGAATACAACACGATATAATATCTCATGCCAAAATCAAATGTTTTATAATAGTACTTCTTCCGTCCCACGAGAGTATACACTCTTTCCTTCATAGTCTGTTCCGTAAAAGTATACACTTTCTATGAAAAATATTTTCTTTCCAATAAGGTGAGACTCATTCTCCACTAATAATACTTTATTTACTTTTTTTTTTCTACCTCTATTTTATTTTATCAATTTTGTATTATATAACTTATGTCAATAAAAAGTGAATATTCTTATAAACATAAAAAATACTCTATTTTAAAGGAAAGAAGGAAGTAGGAGTCTAGTTACAAGGTACTGATGTAAATTTAGGTTACTACTAATTGGGCCTTGACTGGAATAAGCCTCATTTATAGTAGTTGTCAAGCTACTAGGCCACTGAGGTGTGGGCCGACCTTATTTGATTGGCACACTATAGTACTATAGGTAAGTTAGTACTTATGGTCCAAATGTTGAAAAATTAGTTGGCGAATCCGACCAGCCCTAGATTTGCTCCAAGATCAAAGGATTGAAGAAAATAAACAAAATCAAAGGATTGAAAGTAAATTGAAGGAGAAAAATAAAGTGTTAGAAGTGCCTTCAGTTTTAGAAAAGTGGAGTCATCTTAACTCTACTTGGGATATTTTTATATTTGAGTCACTTTTTAGCCAAATATTCCTCACCTACCAAAGAGCCTACGTTACAACCGAAAAGAAAGACCTTTCGGACTTTTGATGCTTAATCACATTGAGTAGAGGAGGGATTAGACTTTGAGCAAGCCTATGGTAAACTTTGCATGATGCATGATTTGAGTGATTTACACTTTACCTTTATACACTTTGAGAGTGAGAGAAAGAACACTTCCCATCTTTGGAAGTTTGCCACATGTGAGTGCTTGAATTCAAGGTGTTCCACGAGTTAGTAATGAAAGTTTTTTTCCGACACACAACAAGAACACATTCATAGAGATCAAAAGCTAGAGTACTTCAATTGTGCAAGGAGTTGAAGAAGGATTTCAGGAACATCAAGAACGACAAGGATTCAACCTACGGGTTTTATTTGCTTTAGTTTTATGTTCAAATTGCTTTCCCTTCAATCTATGTTTTTAGTTTATTCAGTCATGTGTAACTAAACTCATAGGATTCTAGGGATGTGTTAGTAGCAACTTTGGTTATACAATTCCGTTTTCTATTTAATATCCGTTTTGTTTTTACTTTGTTTCTTCCCTAAGTTAATCATGATACTTCATAACTGAGTGACACAATTATGTATGATTCAATACAACTTGCTTCATAACTGTGACAGAGTTCTAGCGAGTTAGATCCACTTAGTAGACACTACAGTTAGCTTCCTTTAAAACGGCACTGTTAATTGAGAGTGAGGACTTTTCAAGGGTCTTAGGAGCTTTTTGGAGTTACGTGTTAGGATTGACAACCCTAATGTTAGTAATCAACGTTTGTATCGCATGAGCATAAGCTAGGTGACTCGTCCTTTCAAAGTATTAACTGTGCTAGGGTATTGTAGTTTGGAATTTGTATAACCATAAAAGCGAAAGCACATCCCTGGAATTCCCCTTATCTCTATACTTTTCTCTCCGTGATTTGCTTGTTTTTAGTTGTTTACTGTTTTTAATATTTACTGTTTTCAAAAAGTCTCCAATAATTCTTGCTTCTCCAGATAGTAATTGAGTTCTAGTAGAAGATAGACACTTTGTGTACATCTTCCCCATGTTCGATACCCGGTACTAACCTTTTGCTATACTATACCTACTCTGTATACTTGCAGGTATTTATAGTGCAAATAAAAAGTGCATCAAGTTTTTGGCGCCGTTGCCGGGGAAGACAATTCACTTTGGAGTGATATCTTCAAACGGATAATTTTACTACTTTGGATTTTTATTGCTTTCTGTTTTATTTTATTTTTTTAGTTTAATTTGTTTTTGTTTTCGAGTCTTGCAGGTTTTGTATGCGAACGCGTTCTGGGAAGTACATCTTAGAGCCGCTTGATTTAGAGCTTGAAAGAACTCGTAGAATAATAGGAAGTGAAAAAGGATCAGGAACAATGGGTGACCGAACAGATATTGAGAAGCTGCAGGAGATGGTGAAGTTGCTGATGGATGAGAGAGATGCGGAAAGAGCAGCCCGAGAAGCCATGGAAAAGAAGAACAGAGAAACATTACCTGTGATGAACATGTTCAATCATGGGAGTATGATCACTTTTCCTAACGGCCCTCGTATTGATGCTAACAATTTTGAGTTACGCATGCCCCTTATCCAAAGGGTCGAGCAAACTCCTTTTGCAGGTAGGGCGACTGAAGATGCTAACCGCCATCTCTCCAAATTCGTGGAAATCGCAAATACTCTGAAATTAAATGGTGTCGACGACGATGCCATACGGGTAAGACTTTTTCCATTCTCATTGATTGATTCTGCTAAAGAGTGGTTTGAGTGTATGCCACCAGAAAAGGTCTCCACATGGAAGGACATCGTAGGTACCTTCCTCGACAAATACTACCCGCCAGGCACTATTTTGAAGCTCAAAAGTGAGATCTTTCAATTCACACAAGGCCATGACGAGCCCCTCTATGAGGCATTTGCTCGTTTCAAAGCTCTTCTTCGAAAGTGCCCAAACCATGGTTTTTCCATAGACCATCAGGTAGGAATCCTCTATAATGGATTTAACGAGAAAATATGTGCTATGCTTGATTCAGGGGCAAATGGAGGATTTCTAAGAAAGACAGGAGAGGATGCCATGGTGGTGATCGAGGAGTTCGCCACCAATAGTCGGGGGTGGTCGAAGGAAAGGCATGCCACGAGAAGAGTAGCAGCCATAGAAGAGGCCGAAGAAAGTTCTTTTGCTAAGGAGTTAGCAGAACTTAGAGTCAGGATTGATCAAATGGACATCTCGAGGAAGGAAGATCCAATTCCGGCAACTTCCATAGTGGCAGTCAATGCACCCGAAACTGCCATATCAACTGTGGAAGAAATAAACTACGTGCAAGGAGGCGGTCCCAGAAACTACAATAACAATTATCGCCCTAATCAGGGGGGCGGCAATTTCAATAATTATAATGGGAACCGTCCGCACCCAAATCTTTCTTATTCTAACAATAATTACTTGCAACCCCCTGCAGGATTTAATGTTAGCAAAGGAGGAGTGGTTGAGCCGATGAAGAAGGAAGACAAGTATGAACAAGGAATCACGAAGATCTTGGAAGTAATTACGCAAGATAGGAAGATTAATGACACCAATATCGGAGTGGTCGAAGCAAGGATAAACAACCTCGAGCAAGGGCAGCAGCAAGAGTGGATGATATTAACAAGAAGTGGGTGGCAAAGCAGAAATCTGGGGACTGCCCAGTCGCCGGCGGACCGCCGCAGACCACGCAGCGGCCCGCCACTGAGACGGCAGAGACACCAACCAGGCAGGACTGCCCAGTCGCCGGCGGACCGCCGCACCCCGCAGCGGCCCGCCACAGAGAAGGCAGAATCGTCCACTAAACAGGGGCTTGTGCGGCACAACGGGATTGTACTCCCTTTTCAGCCAAAGAGGAAGTTCAAGCTTGAAGAGCAGTTCAAGCAATTCCTTAACATGTTTTGCAAGGTCCATACTAACATTCCACTTGTTGAATCGTTGCAGGAGATACCAAAGTATGCAAAGCTACTAAGGGAGGCGGTAATGAGGAAGAAAAAGCCGACTAAAGCTGACCTTAAGCTACCGCATCATTGCAGCGAGATCATCCAAAAGGAACGGGCAGTGAAGCAAAGAGATCCGGGCCAGTTCATCATTAGGTGCCGAATTGGAGAAGGGAAGGTTGACAAAGCACTGTGCGACTTAGGATCGTCCATCAATCTCATGCCACTGAAGTACTACGAAAAGCTCAACATCGGGCCACTCAAATCTTCAGATGTAACACTCAGACTGGCCGATAACTCGTCCATCAAGACTGTAGGTATGATTGAGGATGTCTTAGTTAAAGTCGATGATTTTATTTTTCCTGCCGACTTTATTGTGCTCGACATGAAAGTAGACAAGAACGTCCCTCTAATCTTAGGGAGAGATTTTCTTGCCACTTGCAAAGCTTTGATTGATGTAGGTCGTGGCGAGATCACAATCAGTGATAATCATGGTCAATCCACCTATAAGATCGAGAGCGAAATGCTAAAGTTTGAGGAGGCAAAGCGGGCAAAAATGGAACAACAGTGCAGAGCAGTCATGGCTACCGACTTGACCAAGGCCAAAGATCCCTTTGAAGCGGAGGATCCTTCTACCTCCACTATCTACATTATCAAAGAGGTAAGACACTCTTCTAAAAAGGGTGATGCTAATTCTTCTACATCTGCTCCACAGAAGAAGAAACAGAAGAGAAAGAAAACACCCAAAGAGGACCCCGAGATATACGTCATCAAAACGAAAGAGGGGAAGTACAAGTGGTGGAAGAAGCTAGGGACCAAATTGCTCCCTATGCCAATTTTCAACACTCGAGTTATTGATCCGCCCAACTAGTGGGCCACTTCAAGTCGAGCTAACGACTTTAACAAAAGCGCTTATTGGGAGGCAACCCAATTTTCTTTTATTTTTTTTATTTTCTCGTTTTTTTTTATGTTCTGTTTTTTTTTTTTTTTTAAATAAAAAAATAAATAAATAAATAAATAAATTTGGTGGCGGTCGCCGCACTTAAAGCACGGCGGTCGCCACACGTGTGTTAACATGTGCAGGAAGGATCGGGCTTAGGGCGGGCCAGAGTAACCGCTGCACGGGCCGCGGCGGCCCGCCAGGATTGCTGTTTACGATGGCCCGTGTGGCGGCCCGCCACGAGAGACGCAGCGGTCGCCACACGCAGTCCAGAGACGGGATTTCCACCATAAAAGGTATGTTTTCCATTCCTTTTCACATTCCTTCTCAAATTCCTTCCTTGCACACAACCCCCACCAATATAAATCACCAAATTCACACACCCACACTATCATTCTCTCAATTCTCAATTCTCTCAAAGTCTAGAGTTCTTCTTCTACAAATTCTCTCCACAAAAAGGTATGAATCCTAACTTAATCTCTGGGTTTTTCTTTACTTCTTCCATGGATTGTGCTTTATTGTGGGTGAATTGTTCGGTAGAATCTCTTAATTCATGATGGGGGATGATTATGTGTATGAATTTTTGAGTTCTATGGTTTAAAATTTGCTTGATTGGTGATTATTAAGTTGTGAATGATGATTCTCTCTTGGTTTATAGTGTTTAAAAGTTGCAATCATGTTCATAGCATTGTGAGGCTATTATTACTTCCATGAATTGCAACATTTGTGATGTTGTAGAGATCGTTGGTTTTTTTTTTTTATGGATATTTGGTTGATACGTCTCTGCATGGGGGATGAATTCACGTTGGGGGATGATTTGTTGTGTCCTAATTTTGTTGATTTTGCTTAACATGTTATTATGCTAAAAATTAGGATGCTATTGTACCCAAGCTTGCATATAAGTTCTTATCTCTTCATTTTTACTTGGTTGAATGCAAGTTTGGGGGAACTTTTGATCTCCCACTTATTAATGCTCTTTTAAGAGTGTAAATTCTTTTGTAGGATAATGGGATCAAAAGGGAAACCGGAGAATGCGAAGAACTATGGCATTAGCCTTGCCACGGAAGAGCAAAAGGCTATGTGGAAGAAAGTGTCGGCCCGAGAAACGGCACCTTCTAGATATCCCCACGATTTCCCTCTCCAAACTTTGGGGATCATGGAGGATTTTTGGAAGTTGTGCGACGTGGGTGATGGGAATGGCCTCGCCTACATGTTCCAAAAGAAGTGGCCATCGTTTCGAAAGTATACTCTCGAGTTCCTCAGCTCGCTAAAGGTCACTAAGGATCGCCGCCAAAATTTTCCACTTAGCATCGATTTCCGCCTAGGGAACCGTTGGCACTCGCTCACCATGGAAGAGCTTAGTGGGATCTTCCATTGCTTCGACCCCAACCCCGAAGAGGACAATGAATATGAATTTTCAGAGGTTTGGGGGGCGATGACAAATGAGCAAGAGCATGCAGCGGGCTATGCCAAGTCTTCATCAATTCGCAACCCCGTCTTGAGGTACCTCCATCGTGCTATGACTCAGCTTATGTTTGCTCGTATCGATGGGGGAAGTGTCTCCCAAACGGAGCTCAACGTGATGTGGTGCCTACTCAACAAGAAGGGAATCGATTATGGGACCCTCTTTACTTACTATGTGGATAGGATCACGAAGAAAGACGGGGGCGTCATTTGTTGTGGGGGATTGATTACGGCAATTGGCGAACATTTGGGGGTCTCTTTTGCCGGTATGACGGAGGATGGTGGAGAAAAGTTTATCACTTATGAGGTGCTATTTTTGGTGGGGCTTTTGAAGACCGATCAGTGGGGTCAAGGGTATTTTATGCAAGTAGCGGGGGATCACTTTCCCGTTCCACTCCCGCAATTGACCAAGGTCGATGTTTGGGCAAACCAAGCAAATTGGAAGCTCGACACACCCGCCCACCGGAGAGCTATCGAGGCTAACCCCGTCAATGGGGAATTTAGAAAGAGGAACATTCCCTCTCGCATTCCTCAATTTGAGCCCGATGAGGATTCCGCATTTGATGCCATTGATAACTATGAAGAAGGCGCGGAGCATTCACAAGCTCAAAGGAGTGCAGCACCGCCACCACCGCAATCCCAACCACAACGAGAAGAGGAAGAAGAAGAAGAAGAGGAAGTGGAAGGACATCGCCGCCGGACACGAGCGAACCGCCGCCGCGGGAGGCCAAATCCGGAAGAGGAGTTTCAAGTCAACACCTCCGCCCAATTAGGAGAAATTTTCTCCTATATGCAAAACATGTCCAACGCTTGGGACAATCGATGGGCGGAGCAACAAGCGGAGAATGCCTACAACCGCCAAGGGTGGACGGCTCAAGGCGATTGGCGCACGGCGGAACAAGAATTTTGGGAGCAACAACGTTTGGAAGACGCTCATCGGCGTCAACAATATGAAGAGCTCCGAATGATGGCCGCCGAAGCTAGAGAGGAACGAGAGACAATGAGGAGTGATATCACGTACCTCGTTGGAGCTTTCGAGGATCTTAGCGCCCGTTTCCCTCCACCTCCTCAAGATTGAAGAAGTCAAGCTCGATGACTTTAAATGAGCATTTGTACCATGTTCTGACCTCTCCGTGGCGACCGCCGCAAGCTCTGCGGCGGTCCGCCACCTGAATGCTGGAAATCATCTTTGACGTGCGGCGACCGCCGAACAGCTGCGGCGGACCGCCACCTGGGCACATTTTTCCAGCGCGATTTTTCGAAATTCTTCGAAATTTCGCCCCACTCAACCTCTACGCGAAATTTTTCAGGGTACGTTTTTGTTTTCAGTAGTATACTCACGTCCCTACCGACTCTACAAACTTATTTTACACTTTGTTGTAAATAAGTTTGGGGGGATGAAGTGGTGGACCGTGAGTTTAGGGTTTTCTTTTTGTTTGTTTTTGCTTTAATTTTCCAAAAACCCGTAGGAGATTTTTGTGTTCTAAAAATGTTTTCTTGAATCCATGTCATGAACATAACATGAAGAACTTAGAAACACGCATGCTTAGGGACACATTAGACCGAGTTGCCAATGATATTATATTCCATCTATGTTTAAGTGTGGCTTAACGTTTTGATATGATGGTTGGGTGAAAAGGTGCATAATTAGTGAATTGCTTGTTCGCCTTGAATCGTGCTTCTACCTTGTGAAATTTGAGCCTTAAATTCTTTCTTGTGTGATTTATCTGTATGCATGTATATGTTTCTAGAACTTGCTCCTAGTCTGCCTAAGTTTACATAGTGTTTAAGTTGATTTAGGAGGATGTTAGGCCGTCTTTTCTTAGCTACTTTTATATCCAAAATTTTCGACCCTCTCAAATTTTTCCTTTGGAGCCAATTTTGAGCCTTTAAGCCTTTTCTTTGGAAGCCAAAATAAATGGGGGAACAATTCATTGGGTTAGTATAGTTTTTGTTATCTTCTTTTGTAAAGGAATTGGAGAGATAAGGAGGAAAGTATAAAAAGTAGTGTGCTTAATATTAAGAAAGTACAAGTTGTGAAATTGAGAAAAATTCCAAATATGTGCTTGATCTTAGAAAAAAGAAAAGATGTAAAAAAAAAAAAAAAAAAAAAAAGGGAAAAAAAAAAAGAAGAAAAAATGTGTGAAAGGTTGTGAAAAGAAAATAAAATCAAAGGATTGAAAGTAAATTGAAGGAGAAAAATAAAGTGTTAGAAGTGCCTTAAGTTTTAGAAAAGTGGAGTCATCTTAACTCTACTTGGGATATTTTTATATTTGAGTCACTTTTTAGCCAAATATTCCTCACCTACCAAAGAGCCTACGTTACAACCGAAAAGAAAGACCTTTCGGACTTTTGATGCTTAATCACATTGAGTAGAGGAGGGATTAGACTTTGAGCAAGCCTATGGTAAACTTTGCATGATGCATGATTTGAGTGATTTACACTTTACCTTTATACACTTTGAGAGTGAGAGAAAGAACACTTCCCATCTTTGGAAGTTTGCCACATGTGAGTGCTTGAATTCAAGGTGTTCCACGAGTTAGTAATGAAAGTGCACTATTAAGCCTTGCTTGATTTGATTGTGTTAATCCATGCTTAATCTATCCTTTCATCTTTTGAGGCAATTATGACGTCTAGTCCTTGTGCATTCCGTGCGTCTATTCTTGTGTCTTTAGTGTTTTGTTCGAGGACAAACAAAAATGTAAGTTTGGGGGAGTTGATACGCCAGGATTTTGCACTGTTTTAAGGCCATTATTTGGTCCGTTTTTGTTATAAAAATCACTCTACATGTCCATTATTTGCATATTCTATACATTTTGGTATTTTGACGTGTTTTGTGAGAAATGTGCATATTTGAGCCGAAAAGGGGAGTAAAACGCATAGTCTGGAAATCTGGAGTCAGACGGCGACCAGCGATCGCCGCGAAGTTGTACGGCGACCGCCGGCGCCCGGCGGTCAGGGCTATGTGGCGGTCCGCCTCGGAAATTTACGCTAGGAGAAGAGTCTCGCCCGGCGACCGCCGGAGGACATGTGGCGGTCCGCCACCGAAGGGTCAGAGTCTCTGGACTCCAACGCGGCGACCGCCGGCCAAGGTGCGGCGGCCCGCCGAAGAAAGGCGGCGAATCCGACCAGCCCTAGATTTGCTCCAAGGTTTACCAAATTTTGAAGATCTTTTCCTTCTATGATGAGGAATAATCTTCCCCTATAAATAGGACCTCAAGCTTCATCAAAAAGAGAAGTTTTTTTCCGACACACAACAAGAACACATTCATAGAGATCAAAAGCTAGAGTACTTCAATTGTGCAAGGAGTTGAAGAAGGATTTCAGGAACATCAAGAACGACAAGGATTCAACCTACGGGTTTTATTTGCTTTAGTTTTATGTTCAAATTGCTTTCCCTTCAATCTATGTTTTTAGTTTATTCAGTCATGTGTAACTAAACTCATAGGATTCTAGGGATGTGTTAGTAGCAACTTTGGTTATACAATTCCGTTTTCTATTTAATATCCGTTTTGTTTTTACTTTGTTTCTTCCCTAAGTTAATCATGATACTTCATAATTGAGTGACACAATTATGTATGATTCAATACAACTTGCTTCATAACTGTGACAGAGTTCTAGCGAGTTAGATCCACTTAGTAGACACTACAGTTAGCTTCCTTTAAAACGGCACTGTTAATTGAGAGTGAGGACTTTTCAAGGGTCTTAGGAGCTTTTTGGAGTTACGTGTTAGGATTGACAACCCTAATGTTAGTAATCAACGTTTGTATCGCATGAGCATAAGCTAGGTGACTCGTCCTTTCAAAGTATTAACTGTGCTAGGGTATTGTAGTTTGGAATTTGTATAACCATAAAAGCGAAAGCACATCCCTGGAATTCCCCTTATCTCTATACTTTTCTCTCCGTGATTTGCTTGTTTTTAGTTGTTTACTGTTTTTAATATTTACTGTTTTCAAAAAGTCTCCAATAATTCTTGCTTCTCCAGATAGTAATTGAGTTCTAGTAGAAGATAGACACTTTGTGTACATCTTCCCCATGTTCGATACCCGGTACTAACCTTTTGCTATACTATACCTACTCTGTATACTTGCAGGTATTTATAGTGCAAATAAAAAGTGCATCAATAAATTCGATAAATGTTCACAGATGCCTAACCGACCGCAACATAACAGAAGTACAAATTTTTTATTTTTCAACTACATAGCCGAACACTTTGAATTTTAAGGATGAAATGCGTACCATATTCAAGCTCCGGGTGGAAGATGGAGATATATTCACCACGAAGTTTCCATCTCTCTTTATCAAGGTCTATTATCACCGGACGGCTTGGGCCAACACCACCATTGTTCCTCGTATTTCGACTCGAGCTAGCACCGTCATTGTTCATCGTCTTTCGACTAGAGCTAGCACCTTCATCGTTATTCTTCTTTCGTCCCCTTTTTTCGGCGGCATCACGATCGCTGATTCGTCCCCTTTGGAATTTTGGTCGCTGATACAACTTTGGTAGAGTGGGCAATGACGATTCGCTTGGTCACCAGTCACGACGGAGAGGAGTGAGACTGAGTTTATGCATATATTAGCAAGTGGTGAGAGGAAAATGAGAGGGAAATTGGAGGGTAGGTGTGAGGGAGGGAAGGCAGATGAACGGTAAAAAGTGGTGGGAAGATGGAAGGGTTTCTCGAAAGCCACTCTAGTTTTCCTCTCTCTCCCTCTCTCTACGTGTCAACACCACATATGTGTATATATGACAGTACATGCAAATCCGGGTGAGTCTGACAGTTTGAAAAAGTTCAAATTTTGAAATGCCCAATTCTGGGACGATATGATATTACTTTAAAACCTGATATGATATTACTTTAAAACCCGATATGATATTAGTTTTATACTGCATCAGATATTAGTTTTTGAAACACTAATGTACTACGTCTGATATTTGTTTGTTGTACTACATCTAATTTGTTGTATTGCATCTGATATTAGTTTGTTGTACTACATCTAATTTTAGTTTGTACGGCATCTGAAGTGCAATTTTGATATTATTTAGAGTTGATTTAGCTGTATAGAATACTAGTCATGTTATTATTTCAACAACTTTCATTTCGACGTGGTTAATTAGCCAAATCTTCTAATCACAATTTTTAAACTAGAAACTTCATACTTAATAATACATAAATCTTGTTAATCAAATTACATCAATTTAATCACTTCAAATTTTTGGTTCTGATCACACACTACAAATTTTAATCCTCGCAAGTTACCCTGTATATTGTATTCAATTCAGAACCCATTTCATACCCATCGAACAAAACCCATTTCGGCCATTAAACTATTCAAATCACAACAACTAAAACTTCAAACGTAGAAATTTTCATCCCCAAGATTACGATCTGCAAATTAAAAGTCAAACTATGCAAATTAAGTAACTTTATCCCCAAAATCCAGCACTTCAAATTACAATTCTTCTTCGCAAAATGTTTCTTCACCAATATTTTCCCCCGCACACTGCAATGGAGTACTTGTTCAATCCTACTTCATCAAACTGACCATAATGGCTACAAATGAAACCACCAACGAAAACCCAGCAACTAGCACAAGAATATAATCTTTCACTTTACTTCCACCTTCACACCGCTTTGGATATACTTCAGAATGAACTTCGTCTTCTCCTCCAATTTCATCTTCTCCTCCAACTTCGTCTTCATGACCATTGTTTCCAACCAAGTAATTGCAGCCTTCAAAATCCACACGCTTCGGATGACACCACCGAAAATAATTGCAGCCTCCAACTGTGCCCTTTTTCTCGCATACGAAATACAACATTCCAAATGATGCCTTTCTTGCGTCGGCAACGATTTTGAGAGTCGCTCTGTGCCGGCACATACAATTTTCGTACTCATACCGGAGCCACTTACAACCATTCCCTCCTCCTCCTCCATCAGTCGAATTTTTAACGGACAGCGAAGACATGAAGGCAAGCAAGCTCGACGTTACGGAGGGAAGCAGGACCAAGAAGAAGAAGAATCGCGTCTAGATTTTACGGAGTAAATGGTTCAGACAAGAAGAAGAAGAAGAAGAAGAAGAAGAAGAAGAAGAAGAAGAAGAAGAAGTGAGACAGGGGAGAGAGAATATGGTAAATATTAATAGAAGGTGTGAAGAGAGAGAGATGCAATTATGACAACCTGCAAAATTAAATGAGTTGCTGACTTCATGAACAGTAGACGAAATTGAATTGTCCAGATTGCCCAAAGCCTGAAAAAGGCATTTTCGTCTCGAAACAGTGCAAAAGGACCATTTTTATATTAAGCCTTAGTCCATGGACCATTTACGAGATAAACCCATAGTCCAGGGATCATTTTTGAAGTTCACTCTTTTATATTAACCCTTAGTCCAGGGATTGCCGGTGATATTTTTAAAGTCCAGAGACCATTTATGAGATAACCCCATAGTCCAAGGACCATTTTTGTAGTTCACTCTATTAAAAAGTATGCGAGAAAGTTTCAATTTTTTAAATGAGATTTTTTTTACACCCCAAAATGGTAAAGTGAGATTATTTTTTATAAAAAGTGAACTACATAAATGGTACATGATCTTTCACTTTCACACATAAATGGTACCTGGTCTTTATTTTATATCGTGTTTGGTACTCATTGACAAATATAACCCTAGGTATCAAATATGTGATTTTTTTGTTATGGAGGATATTTTTGGAAATTTCAATTAAATAGTAGTACCAAACATGTGTTTTTTTTTCTTCATCTTATTTCTTTTTTTCTTCTTTAGTTTCTTCTTTTTAGTATTTTATCTTCCTTTCTTCTTTTTTTTTTCTCCTTAGTTTATGTTTCCTCTTTTTCTTTTCTTTTCTTTTTCTTATTTCTTTTTAGTGTTTTATACATACATTTAATTGCATTCACAATATAAATCAAGAACAAAACACCTAATTAAATTATTTATATTAACTAATTAAATCAATTGAATATTTTTTATTAAATAATTTTTAACTAATTTTAGGGTCGAAACACCTAATTAAAAATATTCAACTCTTTATATCATTATGAATACATTTCACAATTTTAAATTTTTATTAAGACTATATTGATTAGTTAGTATTTAATATAATAATAATAATAATAATAATAATAATAATAGGTTTATAATATTATATGATTCATAATTCAAGTAATTATACTATAATTATTTATTAGTTACTATTAGTTTTTAGTATTATAATAATAATATTATTATTATATTTAAATATAATTATAACTATAATTATAATTAAGTATACTTGAATGGGGAGTGAGCAATTGCTAACTAATTAGCAATCCCAAACTAAGACTAAATCTTAGCCATTAGATTAGAAGATCTAGTGGTTGAAATAATGCCACATGAATTATATTTTTAATTAAGAAAATTAATAAATAAAATTAGAGGGTATTAATATCAATTCCCTCTCATTAAAATTATTTTAAAACTTTAAATTTACGTGACTCTCTCGATTTAAATTATTTTTTCGCAAAATATATATCAAATTAAAGATAATTTTATAAGGATTCCAACGAGATCTCAATTGCATATGTTCCGACGACGTTCGGATGATGAAATTTGATATTTTTTATTTTAGGTAAATGTTGATAACCAAATTTTTATCAACAAATACATCAAAAAATCTCAATAAAACCATGTAAAAATCCCAATAAATTTGTGTTGGTATTTTCTTGTACTAGTGTTGATATTTTTATGTCATATTGTTGTTATTTGTAATGCACTATGTTGATATAAAAAAACATCCACGAAAATTATCATATGATAACATAATGACGATATTACCTTTTTGTTGATATTTTGTAGACTATTTATTGAGATTCGTAAGATTTAATCTCATCCACTCATTTTAAAATCTAAGGGTGGAGATTTGGTCTTGATTTTAGATTAGGGTGCTATAAGCATTAGAATATGACCCTGACGATAGTTGGGGAAGTGATCAATGGCTAACTAATTAGCAATCCCAAACTAAAACTAAATCTTAGCCATTAGATTAGAAGATCTAGTGGTTGAAATAATGGCAAATGGATTATATTTTTAATTAAGAAAATTAATAAATAAAATTAGAAGGTATTAATGTCAATTCCCTCTCATTAAAATCATCTTAAAACTTTAAATTTACGTAACTCTCTCGATTTAAATTATTTTTTCGTAAAAAATATATCAAATTAA
The DNA here is from genome assembly GCF_029641045.1 of Salvia hispanica. NCBI lineage: Eukaryota > Viridiplantae > Streptophyta > Magnoliopsida > Lamiales > Lamiaceae > Salvia > Salvia hispanica. Next base: position 16,774,238 of record NC_142696.1, on the reverse strand, counting down.
AGATAATTTTATAATAATTCCAACGAGATCTCAATTGCATATATTCCGACGATGTTCGGATGATGAAATTTGATATTTTTTATTTTAGTTTTCGTAAATGTTGATAACCAGATTTTTATCAACTAATACATAAAAAAATCTCAATAAAACCATGTAAAAATCTCAATAAATATGTGTTGATATTTTCTTATACTAGTGCTGATATTCTTATGTCATATTGTTGATATTTGTAATACACTATGTTGATATAAAAAAACATTCACGAAAATTATCATATAATAACATAATGACGATATTACCCTTTTGTTGATATTTTGTCTACTATTTATTGAGATTCGTAAGATTTAATTTCATCCATTCATTTTAAAACCTAAAGATAGAGATTTGGTCTTGATTTTGGATTAGGGTGCTATAAGCATTAGAATATGACCCTACTTGAATGATATTAAAAGATAAATTAATTATTATTTTATAATATTAAAATAATAATATTATTTTATGATATTAATATTGATTAATAATATTAGTATAAAGAATGAGGAGAATGAGAGAAGATATTATAATATCACTTTTGTTACTAATTTTGTGTATGGCTAAATTATCATTTATGATACAAATTGAAAAATGTATTTATTTAAATGGTATTTTGGATGAAAATTGCACCAACAATAAAAAAAAAAAAATGTGATTTATAGATAGTAAAAATGATATAAAATCTAACAAAGTCGTGCTGCGTGTATATGCAGTTGGGTATTTTGAGATTACCGTTGTGATGAATATACATATTCTGAATTTTGATTCACCACCACACGACTAAAGCTCATCTCTTTTACAAATATCGCACTCACTCACGCAGATAGAATCATAGAGATAGAGAGATGGCTGCTCATCTCTCTTCGCATTCACTCTCAGCAATCTCAAGCTTCTCCGTGCAACATGTTAAGATTTCTCCAAACCGCAGTATGTCTTCGCTCTTCTCTTTTTGCTCTCAATTCCCTTTTACAATCTGTTATTACTGCTTATGCACAACCAAATCTGAATATTGTGCTCAATCATGTGGATTGTTGGCTGATTTTTTAAATTTGTCAAAATCTGAAGAAATTCCTATCCAAATTGCATGGAATTCCTTCTTCAATTCGATTATTGATTTTAGTGAACATTTGTCTTCGCTTTTGTCTCTTGTAATTAGTAGTTGATGAATTTTTATTTGGTTGTGTATTTGTCACAAAACAAAATACATTATTCTGAATTCACTGGATTTCTTTGGATTTTGTTTTAGATGCTAATTTCAAGCCAGTGGAATTGCAAGTTAGATCCAGTTTGGAGGATGAGAGCAGCACTTCTTCTAGTTCTGATAAGCCATTAGAACCTACGAAGATAGAGGTTTGTTCCTTGAACTTATGTGTTTAGAGTTGAAAGTATAGTTAAATGGGATTGTTGGGATTTGGTAGAGTTGCTAAGCCTGTTATTGTGTTTTGCTGAAATTCCCTACTGCTTTTACACATTTTGTAGCTAATTGATATGTACTAGTATTCTTTCTTATCCACACCTTATATGCATTGGCTTTGGTGAATATGAAAATTACCTTCTGTTTGGTGCTCTTGTATGTTTGATAGTTTCTCTAAGCCTCTTCTTAGGGTGACTGCTGAGCAAGTCTTGTTTGGAATGTGAGGAAATCTGGTGTATTGGCATTTGGATATTTTCCAGCAGTGATTTATGGATTGTGAAATTTGTTACCCGTAGTTGGAGATGTGTAGATCTTATATTGACTTTCGATATTTCTTATAGTCGTCAAGTAGGTAGAGGAGTATAATTAAAATGTCTCACAACCTCTTACTATAAGAAGTCCTAAAGGGAAGTAGTCAGGGACATTTTTGTTCATATACTCTGAAAAGAATCATCAATTTTGAGGTATTGAGGGTGCATTTAGAACCAGACATTCTGGATGTACATATGGTGGATCTCACCATCTCAAGTGTTCACTGTTACACTGTTTCTCGACTGTCAGTTGTTTAATGTATTGTTTAGTAAGTTACTTCCCAGAACCTAATCAGCTAGTAGCACAGTAGCTTGGGGGTTATTTGTCGATGTAGCATGAAATTGCAGTCAGTGACTGCTGAGTCTACAGAAAGAATACGCACAGAATGATTTTTATCTAGCTTGCATTTTCTTATTTTTGTTGATGCAATTGTTAGTCATCATCCGCTGTAGCTTATTGACTTCAAGTGACGTTCTTTGTCTTTCAAGCAGGTATCACATACTGCAACCTCTCGTCGCCATTGTCTGACTTGTATATGCTCCACAATGGTGTTGATAGTTGCTCCAGGAATTTCAGATTCTGACTCTAAGGCAAATGCTATGGATAACAAAGAAAAAGCAGTGTGTCGCAATTGCAGAGGCAGTGGTGCTATAATCTGTGAGTGTGAATCAGTTCTCTTTAAAGACAGTATCATATTTCGAAAAACATATAAAGCAGAGCTCATCTGTTTCTCTGACCTCGTGTAGGCCATAAGATGATGTTCATTTGCTCTTTATTTAGGTGATATGTGTGGTGGTACAGGAAAATGGAAGGCTCTGAACAGAAAACGTGCAAAAGATGTCTACGAGTTTACAGAATGCCCCAACTGCTACGGTAACTATGTTTTAATCATTTAATTTGCTTGAGCATGCGTTTATCATATTAGGATGCTTGAATGTGGATATTGTCATTCATATCTGTAAACATATGCTGTTTCTTAATCTCTCTGACTTTAGTATTGAATGATTTCTACGAAATTCTAGGTCGAGGGATATTAGTATGCCCGGTATGTTTGGGGACAGGTTTGCCAAACAACAAAGGTCTTCTTCGGAGGCCTGATGCAAAGCAATTGCTCGATAAGATGTACAATGGCCGGTTGTTACCAAACTCCTAGGTACTATACTCTCACGGTTCTTCATCACTTTCTTCCTACTTCATGATGCACAACAACATTTTGCTACTTGTCTTTCCCACTAAAGAACAATACATGGTTTGTCTTTGTGCTTCAGTTTGATTTCAATGTGTAACGAGACATCTTTGGACGAAGCAAGAGATGAGAGGAACGGAGCGTATAAGGAAAAGGTAAACACAATGCTAGCAAGTCTAGTAACATTTCTCACTTGGGCTGTGTGTGGAAGGCAATGGCAAATCTTTTGATCTCGAGACTCCTCTGGCAAGTTTCTTGGTCACCATATGAGAAACAACTCTAGTGTTCTATATTTCTCACGCTTTATTATCATGATCATCATCATGAGTGGGTGTAGATGTTTATGTTGATGTTGATGTAGTATATGTTGGTGCTTTTGCCTCTCATGCTCTAGCCGGTGGGGACGTATCGATCCTGTTACTTTGGACGACTAGTCCTGACAAGTCAAGATAGAGTTAGGTTTTATAACTATGTTCGGAGCATATAAAACTTTTTTTAAAGTTTTTTGGTTCACAGTTTTATTATTACGTGACAGAAGCTCAAGCTTAAGGTCGTTTCGAGGGTCCATCAGAAATTGTAACTTGCAAGTTAAACACATGTAAAATTCTTATAAAAATTCCGTTCTTGGCATAACTTGCAAGGTAAACGTCCGAGTTTAAGATTTTGATGGATCAATTTTCTTTTATTTTACTCCCTCCGTCCCGCCATTAAATGTTTCATTTTTCTTTTTTTGAGATGTGTCTCATTCCACTAACTCATTCGAGTCATATTTTATAATAAAACCAATATATAAAAGTAGACTTCACATTTTACTAATTTTTCTATCCACTTTACTATATAAAGTGAAACAATTTCTTAAATTCCGTAATGGTCAAATATGGAACATTTAATCAGGAACACAGGGAGTATTAGTTTTGAATGCAATACTGTACATAGAAATAAATAATCACTAATAAAAAAAATACTATGAAAGTTGACCTTTTGAACATGGATTATTAGACAAAATTTTCAATTGTTTAATAATAAGGGAAAAACGTACTCCCTTTATCCAACCGTATGTGACGCACTTTTAAACATGAGTTTTAAACGTAAGTCTAAAAAAAATAGAGCACAATTATCATTTTTTATCGTTCATAAAAATAGAGCACATTCAGTTATGGAAAGTTTTCAACAAATAATAATCCTAAACATCATTTCACTGACATTACTTCTCATTTACTTTTTCTCATTCTCTTTTAATTTTTTACTTTCTCTCTTACTTTATCAATTCTACATTAAAATCGTATCATAGTTCGGTAAAGATGCAAAATCAAAACTCATCGTACTCTTTCTGATACGTATTCTCTCCGTTCTCTCATAATTAAGTTATTTTTCTATTTTGAGAAGTTTCCTATAGTTGAATCATTCCATACAGTTTGTACCCTATATTCGTCTATTTCCACACACAAAATTTGTTCGTCTACTTCCTAAAAAATTATAAAGGGGTGTGGATTAATATTATAAATAAAAAATTAGAAATATTTACCCCTACTGCATAGATTACGAAATTCATACTCCTCTTATAAAGCGATTACTTCTTTTTGGATATAAATTAGGAAAATGATATTGTGAAGAGAATAAAATAAGAAATAAAAAAATAGATAAAACTGGAGTAAAAAAAAATTGAGAAATTTGGGAAAGTGTAACTTCATAAAATCTGAAAATCGATTCGAGCAGCACACAATAAAAACCGTCGCCATTAGCCGCGCTCTTCACTCCGCGGTGTGTAGCGCCGCCCGTTGCCTCGCCAGAAGCCAGGTTTCCTTTCTACGCAACATTCTACCTATTTTTCTTCCTTTTGATTCCTTCCATTGTTTTATCTATTTGCACTGACAACCGTTTTCGTGCTTGTATTATTGTCTATCTTTATGAAACTGTTCTTCTATAATGTTGATAAACTTGTTGTGTTCAATGTTATTAAGATTCAAATTTGTTTGAAAAAGTTCGCTTGGAGGCTGATTTCTGTTCAATTTGAGTTGACTAGTTTTTATTGAGTTTGGTTCGGATCGAACTGTCTTCAATTTTTCGGCGGCAAAATCACGCAACTGTAATTAATTGAAACCCCCAATTTCTGAAGGCTAGGGTTTGTCGTAAAGCAAATTGCAAATGGATAGCGAACGTTCCTTCAAAGTGCCGCCGGAAACGGAGAGGTTTCTCTGCGAACGGTTGCTGGACGAAAAGCAGCCCATCTCAGAGCGGTTTAGAGTCCTATTTTCTCTCCGCAACCTCCGAGGCGTCGCACCCCGCACTGCGCTCATCCAAGGTATCTTACAAATGTTCTTCTAAATGTATCTTTATATGTTCATATGTTTTTATTGTTAGGTTTTCTTTGTTCTTCATTTTATGCTCGGTTTTAGGTTTGTATGATTAAGTTGATTGGTTGATGCAAGCTTGAATTTGAAAAGATTAGTTGATTTGAGTCCTTTCTGCATAACAATTGTTTTTGTTGAGTAAATTAAATATGGAATATAGTTTGGTAAAATGTTATAAGTAGTCTCATTTGTTCATGGTTGATTGTTACATTCATTTAGTATCTCAGTATCTCTTGTTTGAGATTGAAAATACAAGCCTCGTTAAAGAAGTTTGATCCAAATCTCTACTTCAGCAACTAGGGATACTTCAAACCTGCTTGCACATGAGGCTGCATTTGCTTTGGGTCAAATACAAGATGCTGAAGCTATCCCTGCATTAGAAGCTGTTCTAAATGATCTTTCGTTGCATCCCATTGTGCGCCACGAGGTATGTGCTGTTTGAATCTGAATTTTGTTTTCAAGTATATCAATCGCTTCAGTTTCTAATGATTAAGTTCCAAATTAAATAGCTATTGTGAATTTGTAAATCATCAGGCTGCAGAAGCTCTTGGTGCAATAGGCTTGCAATGTAATGTACCACTTCTTAAGAATAGTTTGGCGTCAGATCCAGCTCAGGAAGTTAGAGAGACATGTGAACTAGCCCTGAGTCGGATTGATGGGTTGAAGAATACTTCTGTGACTGAGGCATCCCCTTTCTTGTCAGTGGACCCTGCTGCTCCTGCTGCTTGTTCTTCTGTAGAAGAACTCAGGTAGTTATTTTGCACAAATATCATAAGTTCGTGTCTTTATATCATTTGGTTGCTTTATCAACTTCTTTACTTTACAGGGAAGTTCTACTGAATGAAGACAAGAGCATGTACGAGCGGTATTCTGCTCTTTTTGCTCTTAGAAACCTTGGGCAAGACGAAGCTGTTTCTGCTATTGTTGAGTCTTTAGGTGCCAATAGTGCTCTACTGCGGCATGAGGTTTGTTTATCTTTCTTACATGGAATAATTAGTAGAATCAATAGGATGGATGGTGCTGGCCTGTATGCATTGGAGTCTTCCTGAAAAAGACGAAAATTCCTCGCCAACTCATTATTTTTATGCCAATTGGCAATATGATTAACTATTGGAACATCAGTTATACATATTAAGCTAAGTTGGCAGTAATTGCAATCTCAGCCGTTATCCACTTCCTGAATCTCTAGTAATTCACTTTTAGATTAATGTCAGATGTTTCATACCAGTATATTTTCTATCATATGATTCATATTTTTGTCAGTAATACCTTGAAATGATTGGCTGGAATGTCATCAGCTAGCAGAATGATTGATAACCCAAATCATGTAAGAAACAAGTTAATACTATAAATATCACATTTCTTATTGTTGCGGGTGAAGGAATTAATTTTCATCATCATGTATCATTTGCAATAATAAATTTATGTTTTTACTTGATCAATGTAACTTTTTGTTTCTTGTGAATAATTCCTTTGCAACTAAGTATTTGATTTTGATTGAGTCCAGGTTGCTTATGTCTTGGGCCAACTGCAGAACAAGAAAGCTTCAGATGCCCTTTCACAGGTTCTTAGAGATGTAAATGAACATCCTATGGTTCGACACGAAGCAGCAGAGGCTCTTGGCTCTATAGCAGGTTCAGCTCATCTATATTTAAAATGTGCATGCATATATAGAAGCTAAAATTGATGTATAATCTGTTGACACACTTTTGATATTGTAGATGAAGAATCGATTGCTCTGCTGGAGGAATTTTCCAAGGACCCCGAGCCCATCGTCTCACAGAGCTGTGAAGTTGCTCTCAGCATGCTCGAGTTTGAAAAATCAGGAAAATCCTTTGAGGTAATAAACAAGATTCGGAATATTTAGTAACTAGCATGTCAGTATACTTGGTCTGAGACATATTTTTGTGATGAGTTGCAGTACCTTTTCATGGAGACACCTCAAGCTTCATGCTAAGTGGAATTTCTTGTTTTTCAACTTCGCTATTCTCAAGAAACAATGGATGGTTCAAGAATCAAACCCTCAACTATTGCCGAGATGGAAATGAGGTTGCTCTAATTTTGTCTACATCTCTTTTAACTTATGAATTTGGCTTTCACCTTGTGAAGATGACTTATTTATCGGTTCAGGTAGAGAAAAGCTAGGGTGCCTACCTACCCTCCTATAATCTGTTATAATTGAATCAATATAATTGAAACGATACATAATAGAGAAATTCATTATGTTAAATAACTGGTTTCTATATAAATTGTTTAGGGATACATTAATTATAAATTTGTATCAACTTTTGTTATTAACAAATCGATTAAACTGAACCAAAATGATTGTTTCTTGATGATTCAAAAAAATCCCATTTCCAATAACTAGTCCAAACTTATCAAGACTCACATCTTTGAGGATGATGGTGCGGCAGTATTGTTAGACTTTTGAAAATGGAAACGACTAGATACGATTTCAATCATACACTGGACTATACCATTTTGGATATTGGAAACGAACTTTAAAAAAAAAATTCGTTGATTTTTTAAAATTTAGGATTAAATTTGTGGATTAAATTTTCAAAATATGAGATCGGGGCATACAAATTTTTTTATACTACACGTCATTTTGATCGTTAAGCTATTTTTTTGTTTTGATAAAAATTTTATCACTCTTCTGTTTTATTTTCATATTTTATTCTCTTCTGTATTCGTTATTTGAATACCAATTTCTTCAATTTTGTGGCCGAAAGAAGTGACACAAAGTAGATTTGTTTAGTGTATATAGAGGAAGTAGTTTTATTTTAAAACTTAGAAAAAATTGGATATATATCAAGAATATGAAATTGAAAACATAGAAGAGGCGGTTGAGGTTACGTGTCGAGGGTGGACATTGGTTGGACGCCAGTGTTGAATGTAGATGAATGAATAAAGCGCAGACAAAACGTATTAGGAAAAATGGAAAATGAAGAAAGAGGGAAATGGCAATGGTAAGGCGCATGGGGAGTTGTACTCTCCCGACCACGCTGTTGATGTTAAAACAGATACACACACCAACAATCAAACCCATTTATATGCTCCCCACAACGCTCTTCATATAAACAACAAGGAGGTATGTTATTGCTATCTATCTATCTATCACTATGGAACTTCAATTTTTCTAATAATAATCACTATTTGAATTGATGATCGTCAGGTGGAAGAAGGAGAAGCCAAAAACAAGAAGGAAGAAGAAGATGATGTTGAGAAGCGGAATCCCAAATGTTCCTCCAAACTATAGTCTAGATTATAGTAATATGAAGTACTAGGAAATATAATAAGGTGCGAGGTTGTTGTGGAATGTAATGCGCTGATCAATATAACACACAAATCATATCCTCTCGAAGAATATTTCATTTGCTTTAAACATTGAAGTGAATTATTTCTGATGTTATTCGGATTTTCCCTAATGATGCAAGGAAAGAAGATCAATCTATTATTGTGCTATGCTTTACCTATCCAAGATAATATTCTTTATCTAATCATATAGTACATGATTTATATCCATTCTTCTAACGCTCCCCTTTCAATGACATCTCCGACACTTAACTTGCTAATCACTTCTTCAAATATTTTGGAGTTGACGACTTTGGTCAAGACATCTGCAAGAGTTGTTAGTTGATCTTCTGATTTGTTCAGAAGATGTTTTGCTAAATTAGTTTACTGGATTTAATTTCCCAGTTGCATGTCCATGTATGATGGTAAAGATCATGACTTTATACTGCACTTATTATTTTAATTAATATGCTATGCTTATTATTTTCATGCAATTTAATAAGGTAGTACTATATAAACTACTAACAAAATATATCCTTTAACTCTAATGCTGGGGATCGGTGGTGCATACCCGAATTCCACATTACCATATTGTTTGCCCTTACAAGGAGATTAAATGAATACTCTCCAAAAGGTCTTATACTAATAGAGTTGGAGTAACTCATTTATATGCTTGTAACTGTTGCTCATTCTCCAATGTGGGATATTGTTTGCCCTCACAAGGAGATTAAATGATGGGATCATTCAGATTGCAAGTATGATTATCAGAATTTCCCTCACACGGAGATTAAATGATGGGATCATATGGAGATTAAATGATGAGATCATTCAGATTGCAAGTATGATTATCAGATTTCATTGCAATTAGGCCTTACTTTACTAGTATATCAAGTATTTTTATCAGGATTGTTTTGATTGTCATTAAATGATGGGATCATTCAGATTGCAAGTATGATTATCAGATTTCATTGCAATTAGGCTACTAGTATATAAAGTATTTTATCAAGATTGTTTGGATTGTGTCGATTGGAACAGACATGATATTGTCCGCTTTGGGTCAAGTCCGTACGGATTTGTTTTGGATCGCTCCCAAAAGGTCTCAAACTATTTGGGGATGGCCAGGAATTATATACACCTTTCAACTTCCCTCATACTCCCGATGTAGGATGAGTTTGTACTCAACAACCTCCCCCTCAAACCTCACATCGAGACATTACGGGTCTGACTCGTACTTGAGTAATCTTGGGCTACTCGACCTGGATCTGATACCACTTATTGTGACATAATAGAGCAATTGTGTAATCGAGACAAACAGAAACGTAAAGAAACACAGATTTACGTGGTTCGCCAACGTTGTGTTGGCTACGCCCACGGGCAGAAAACAGAGAACAGATTGTATTCAGAGTGAGGCAAAATATACAGATTCAATGTATACTAACAAAGATATCCCAAAACATTTTGGGTTCGTATAAACATATAATTGATTTTTGTATTTTGGTATCCATAAATACCCAATTGGACAACCCTACTCATTGCAATGTATGCTGTCGTCGCATCCATAATTTTTGCTTCACATTAGTTTTGGATTAAGTGCGATGTAGTTATTGGATTCCAAAAGTAATTATTTTTGGATTATAAATCTATAAATAGCATTTGAAAGTCAATTATATAGTTAATGTAATCAAAATTAGCTTCTTTGGTCCGTGATTAAGAATTCTAGAGTTCAACATTATGTTTTAAGAAATAAAAGAATATGCGTAGGAAAACATAATGAAATGGAAGACTATACAAACAACTTTTATGGTCCACGAAATACGTAATTAGGTCCTTAAATACAACTACCAAAAGTAGTTAAAAACAAGGCTTTGATTTCATTAATTGATTAAATTAAATCAACGAAATTGCAGAGGTATACAAAATTAAACGCCGGAGCCACGCTATTCTTTGTCGACGAAGACAGAAATTGAACAGAAAGAGGAAATGGGGGTTAGGGCTTTTTTGCGCGCCAAAACTAAATTACTTTTGGCGGCTACTGCAGTAGCTGGCGCCGGTGCCGGTGCCGGTGCCATTGCCACCTCCGACGACCCGGCTTCAGCCTTCAAACTCGCCACCGCCGTTCCCCTCCGCCTCTTCCGAGATGCCGCCACCGCCGCCTGCATCGTGTATGGTACGATTGGCTTCCTCTCTGGTTTGTTTAATTAACAAGTTTACTCTGACAGCTGATCAATCGAGCTGCTTAATCGATAGTTCTCACATCTGATTAGTTGGAGAATTTGTTTTTGATTTTGTTGGTTGCTAGTATTGAACAAATTTGTTTATGCTGATGCTGAAACTAAATACCTTCCTCTTAATTTGGTCTCAGTTGTTACTCTCTGATGTAGATTTTCCATATGTGTGAGGTTAAGATGCAGCTTTCTTTGTATTAAGCTTCCTTATGTAAGGTCAATGCTGCCGAGCTTCTTTTTTGCTGGAGCCTGTTGGATTTAAGCACAAGCTGAGATAAAATCATTTAAAATCCTGTGAGCTGAAGCAAAGTTAAAAGAAAAAAAGCAGAATATGGCAATTTAGATGCTTACTTGTACACTTTGGCCAATTCTTGTAGTTTTTGCTTCTCACGTATTCTTAACTGTCTGGTTGTAAATGGAATTCATCTCCATAATTTGAAGTTATATATACCCACATAGTAATTGCCAGATTGACTTGAAAGAGAGCATGACAGTTTTAGTTTAGCAAGCTTGTTGAGCCTGTGGATGTTGATTAGCGTCACAACAACCATTGATAACCCTATTTCTACTTGCATCTAAAAGACTGTTTCTGTTGTTGATAGGAAATTTTCTAACTCATGGAACAATATAATTGAGGAGTTATGTTAAACAATTTATTTGTAGATTATGAATACTCACTCTGGGGGTTGCCTGAGGGAAGCAAAGAAAGGGAAAGAGTTAAACGTGAAGTTCATTCCAGAAGTGCACTTAAGCTGCAAGAGCTTTGCTTTAGAAATGGTGGGATCTACATCAAGCTAGGTCAGCATATTAGTCAGCTGGTATGCTGTTATTTTTCTGTTACAGTTTATTCCAGAGTGTTATTCTTAATTCTGGATTTCATAAACTTTCCTTGTTTCAGGAATACTTGGTGCCTGATGAATATGTACAGGTAATGAGACATTCAATGTTGAATAAATGCCCCGTTTCATCATATGAGCAGGTTCTTAAAGTTTTCAAGAAAGAGCTTGGTGGGGCACCTGATGAAGTAAGTACCCTCATTCAGCTCGAATAACATCAGAATTTTAATGGCTCATGTACATAAACCAGAAAAAAACTTAAGGTTCTTATTATGTAACAAGTCCTCTCCTCTTATCATTCACACATAAAGTTGGTTCGTGCAGATATTTGATGAATTTGATCCTGTTCCCATAGCAAGTGCTTCTTTAGCACAAGTTCACATTGCCCGAACTCATGATGGACAACAAGTTGCTGTGAAGGTGTAAAAAAACTTGGACTTTTATCTTCTGCAATATTGATGCTAAATGATTCAATTGGTTTTCTTAGTTTTTGTTTCTATTCAATTGACTTCAGGTTCAACACACTCACATGACAGACACTGCAGAAGCTGACTATGCAACTGTTGAGTTAATTGTGAATGTTTTACATCGCCTCTTTCCTTCTTTTGATTACAGGTTTAAGTGGATCTTTCAATTTGGAGTACAAATGCTTTCATACTTCCTAGTAATTGCTATTTATGATATCGATTCATTGTTGCAAATAATTGATATTTTGTTAATTGCTGTGTTTGGCGCTATATTTGTTTTCCTTATTAACTCAAGAAACTCAATCTTGTACAGGTGGTTGGTTGATGAAATGCGGGAGAGTTTACCTAAGGTTTGCTGCTGACATGTCTATTTTTGTTCTTGCGTGTTGTTCTTTCACGTAAGATGAAAAGGTCCATGAGTGATGGATACACGCTAGTTAGGTGTTCACTGAATTTCAGCCCTTAATTTGTTCAACTTATTCATAATGATTCAGTCTTTCTGTTGCAATATTTTCCTCGGGGAAAACTTTGATCTTGACTGCCCAATTAAAACTCCTGGCTTAATCCCCACTTTCCCACATTGTTTCAATATGTCTCTATTTGGAGCCACTTTTAGTACGCTATATGTTTCTCTAAAGAGCAAGTGAACTGCAAATAAAGCACACATACTTTGTGGTTTCACCTTTGCAGTATCTATACTTTGGAAATATCATGGGAGGTCACCAGTGATGGAGCCAAAAATATAACGTTAGGATTCTAAATCAACTTATCATACCAAGTCATTGGAATGACAATAAAAAAAATACCACTCCCTCCGTCCACAACTTATAGTCCTGTTTTTCCATTTTGGTCCATCCACATAAAGATATTACCCCCTAAACATGGTTACCGCCGAGGAGAGAGGAGAAGAAGACAAGGGCAATTTTGTCTTAAAAGCCCAAACAGTGAAAAAGTATCTCAAAAGATATTACCCCCTAAATATGGTTACCACCGATGATATTTCTGAATGCGCTAAGGTGAGAATCATAAAGTATGGTCATCTTATTTGTAGTTCACTCTTCTCTAAATTAAGGTTACCCTTCACTTTCTTCATTGTTGTCAACATCACATGATACCTATTTTTATCTAACATGGGTTTACATTCAACATACTAAATTATTAAAATACCTACAGTTTCTACAAATGTGTAGTTGGTTCAGTGTGTGGTCATTTCATCAGTGATGTAGTATTCCTTGTTTATATTGTAATCTGATTACCTGAAGGTTGTGGATGAGCAACCTTTACATTTATGATGCCCCTTGTTTATAGTAATATCTCTTTACATAGTCAGATGAAGGTTACCTTTCTTATCGCACTTGCCACTTCTAAGACAAGTTTTATTGAGTTACAATGAACTTCTTAGGAGTTAGATTTCTCGAATGAGGCCAAAAACAGCATAAAATGCATGGAAAACTTTCGGAGGTTCTCTCCGCATATTGCAGAATATGTTTATGCTCCAAAAGTGTATTGGAACTTGAGTACCTCCAAGTTGTTGGTGATGGAATTTATTGACGGAGTACAAGTAAATGATTGTAGGGCCATTCAGAAGCTATGTATTCAGCCGAGTGATGTTTCAAAGCTGGTAAGTTCATGTACTTCCTCTAATAAATTCAGTATGAATGTATGATGATGCCCAAAAGTATCAGATGGGTAAAGCATTTTGGTTGGAAACTTATCTTTTCATTCAGCAAGCTCCTTAAATGATTTTTTGTAGCTATTGCAGTATTACTATTGAACTTAATTACCCACTATGAGTTGATTGATAAAGAAATGTCAACGGATCAGTAATTTATCTAATATGATTGAAAAGTCCTTAACATCACCATCTTAATATTATGTATCCTTAATATATTTGGGGGTTGTGTGTTTGTTTATCATATGCAGCTTAGTCAAGCTTTTGCTGAAATGATGTTTAAGCATGGCTTTGTGCACTGTGACCCACATGCTGCCAACGTGCTGGTTCGTCCTTTGCCTTCTGGAAGTAGGAGTATTTTTGGTGAGGCTTTTGCCAGATCTTTCTGGGTTGTCACTCACATTACTTGTGCATCCTTCTTTTGAACACGTTTTGCATGTATTGAGAACTCCTACTAAGGCCTTCTTGGTTGTTGCATATTGATCACATGCAATATGCATTTGATTGCTTCGCTGAATAATTTCTCGTCTTCCACACCCAGGAAAGAGAAAACCACAGTTGGTATTGCTGGACCATGGTTTATACAAGGATCTTGACGACACAATGCGATTAAATTATGCTTCACTGTGGAAGGTGTGTGGTGTTCTTTAAAACTTTATTTTTAAGTGGAGATTCTGAGTTCAATTTCTTATGTGATAATATAATTCATTGGCATGCTTCATAGGGTTTGGTATTTTCTGATGCAAATGCAATCAAAGAAAACAGCACTAAATTAGGTGCTGGTGATGATCTTTATGTACTGTTTGCTGGCATTCTTACTATGAGGCCTTGGAATAAAGTCATCGATCCAGCTGTGGATCACCTGGTTGTCAAGGGCACTGATGGCGATCGTTCAGAACTCCAGGTTGACCGCATATTTCAAGTGTTTCTCCTAAACCCTAAGTCGTAATGATAACATGCTTCTTGAAAGAAAATACTTTATGATCCTCTCTTCAAGTTGAACATATTTGATTGAACTAACTAGATTTGTCATAGTGAATCTTATCCATTGCTATCTTATATTCTTGAAGTTATAACTTAAAGAAATGTGCTTCATGATTTGTAAACAAAATATGTATAAAATTCTGTAGTAGGGTATATGACAGCAGATGCCTAAGATTTCCATCTTTTCCCGATAAATATTAAACTGTTCCTTCCTTTTCTTTTTCTTTCTTTGCAGATGTATGCTTCGCAATACTTTCCTCAAATTACTGAGCTCCTGGGGAGACTCCCCCGTGTTATACTTCTAATGCTAAAGACAAATGATTGCTTACGAGCAGTCAATAGAGCACTGGTATGTAGTTTCTTCTATGTCTAATTCTTTCACACTTGTAGTTTGATGCATGTATATAAAACTGACGGGTAAGAGCAGTACTACTACCGCCTAAGAGCAGTTCTACTACCGCCAAATGAATATTATCATCTGAACTTTCAGCCATTCATTTTTAGGTGCATTTATGAAGAGCATTAGGACTTCAGGTTTACAGATTTTTTCTTGGTTCCACATGCATCCTTCTAATCCCTAATTTCTGGTCTTGAAATTTAGAATAAGTTTACACTTTGCATATCAATCTTCGGTTGTGCTATTTCAAGTGACCTGGGTCACTCAACATATAATTTTCCGTTGTGCTATTTCATGCAACTGTATGTATGCTTCATTTCTCAGTCCTCACTTCATTGTTTAAGATTTTGTTTTGTAGGGTTTGATATGTCACTCTTCTTTTGCAATCCATACTAATACCACTGTACTTATGTAATAGATGGAAGGATCATCTGTTGAGACATTTTTGATTGTGGGAAGAGTTTCTTCCGAAGCAGTTATCGAATCAAAATTTTTGCACAGCAAGTCCATCCTATCCCGGCTTCATGTTTGGTTTGAGGAATTTCTCTCAGAGGCTCGGTTGTTCGGTTTGCAGTTTGCAGTGTGGCTTTTGAAATTTCAGAAAGCTTTGACGCTGTGAGAACCAGTCCACACTTTCTCATTCTTTGATCCATCTGAGACACCATGGTTTTTCAACCTTATATATTCTTTGCATTGCCGCCAGTTTCTTTAAAACCGTCTCAATACTTTTATGAATCCACATTTCGATATTTGTCCTTGCAATGCCACTAAATCCAGTGATATAATTATTGAAAATTTTCTGCAACATTTGGTCCTTGAAAGACAAGAGGTGCCACTCTCCAAGTATGTATCAATTAAACAGAGAGGCTTTCATCTCCTGGAGTTGTCATTATCAAGAAGCTATGGTACATTCCAGTCTCACTCAACATTGATTGATATGATGATTATGATCTCTCCATATTGAGCTTTTTTTGATTATCTACTTGTTTCTTTTTCGTTGATTGTAATTCCTTAGGTGGGTGGTTTCTCATGGTTTAATTCGAGTTTACATATTATAAATGTATGATTCTTAGGAATAAAATTTATACAGATTAATTATAATATTTATCTTTTAGCTCGAAACTTGGACGTTTAGGGTTAGAGTTGGACTGGCCCGATTGATTCAAACGTGTTAGACTGCGATTGATATCTATATCTATGAGCTTAGTTACTATGATGTCCTTCTCGGTTGAACAGATGGTACGGCTGCCATAACTCTCTTAGCCTACCCCAAATAAGTAAGTATTAAATGATATTTATTATTTAGGTGTGGATGCTTGAATTTTTGGGTATGATTTATTTGTGAGGATCTACGAAAGATGCACTATATTTTGACTGTTCGAACTCCCATGTATTTTGCTACATTGATTTACTACTTGGCTACTTAGGCCATCCGCGACGCTATCTCTTATCCGTCTCTTAACCGTCTCATCTTTTCACTATTCATGGGCCTCATTGTACTTTTCAGCTCATCTCTTAACTAAGAGACAACACCTGCAACCCTCCATCTCTTAACCATCTCTTAACTATTCATTCAATTTCATTTTTTATTTTTAATTCCAACAAATTCAATTAATAAAAAACACACTTCATTATAAATAAAATAAAATTACAATTTAAAATACATAAAAAAATAAAAAAGACATAATTAAAAAACTAGAAATTACAAATTGCACACTTAAACTCAAATAAAAAAAAATGGAGGCAAAGAAGCAGAAGGAGTTCTCTAGTGACGATCATCTAATGGTTGCCAAATTTTGCCCAAATGTGCTCCATTAGATCCTCCTGGAGTTGGGCGTGGGCGGTAGAATCACGTGTCCTTGCCCGAATAGATAACCGCTCTTGCAAAGACGGATGCACTCCCGTTTGAGGCGGACTACTTGCGGTTGAGCTTCCCGAGGTTTCAGGGTCGAACCAATTTCCCGCCTCAGGTCCTTCGTCGCCGACAATCATGTTGTGCAAGATTATGCACGTATACATGATGTCGACCATATTCTCCATAAACCACTGTCGAGCCGGGGCTTTGATAATGTTCCATTGAGCTTGGAGAACCCCGAACGCTCTCTCCACATCCTTGCGAGCAGACTCTTGCTTCTGCGCAAAAAGAGACTGCTTTTCGTCCGTAGGCCTGTTGAACGTCTTCACGAAGGTTGGCCACTTCGGATAGATGTCGTCAGCAAGATAGTACCCAATTTTATACTAGCGATTGTTAGCGACGAAGTTGATGGCCGGCGCTTTACCATTCGGAACTTCAGCGAAGAGGTCGGAGTTGTTGAGTACGTTGATTTCGTTGTTCGAGCCGGGGACCCCGAAATACGCATGCCAAATCCATAGCCGGTAGTCGGCGACGGCCTCGAGTATAACGGTGGGGTGGGTGCCTTTGTGGCCGCTCGTGTATGACCCCTTCAACGCCACAGGGCAATTCTTCCATTGCCAATGCATGCAATCGACACTCCCGAGCATCCCGGGGAATCCGTGCACTTGTTCGTGAAGACGGAGCAGAAACTGACAATCTGCGGTGGTTGGCTTCTTCAGAAATTCGGCGGTGAAGGCTGCCCGGACGCCTTTGCAGAAGTTCAACAAACAAAGTCGCCCAGTGGATTCTCCGACGTGCAGGTATTCGTCGAACGCATCCGCCGTTTGTCCAGTAGCAAGCTGACGGATCGCCGCAGTACATTTCTGGAGCGTCGTGTGGCTAGGACGGCGACCCCTTCTCTGAAGAACTCTTCCCGTGCCGCCAATGTATTCGCGATATGCAAAAATAGCGGGCGTGACATACGGAAACGGCGACGGAAGTAGATATCTCCCCACACCGGGTTCGGACTGAAGTAATCACGTTCCAACCTTGCGGCAGCTTCCTCCCGGTTACGGTGGATGTATGTCCAGCGTCGCCTAGGAGGCGCGGCGGCTTCCTCCTCCCTGCATCGATCTGCTTCTAGCGATTCTTCCATTATTCGACGCATTTGCTCAAATGGATCCATAATTGATTAAATTTGGGAGAAGAAAAAAATAAAGGAATGATTTTATAGAAGTTATTGGAGAGGAAAGAAAGAGAGATGAGAGAATAAATGTGTGTTTGTGTGTAAAATGGGAATGGAGAAGAGTATATATAGAATATAAAAAATAAATAAAAAAACTAAAAATATTACCGTTCAACGGTAATATTACCGTTTTTTATTTTTATTTTTATTTTATTTTTTTGAAAAATCTGATATTTTTTTAAAAAAAATTGAATTATGACGTCATAAATCCGACGCCCACTCGCGGGTCGGCGAGTGGGCGTCACGCCACGTGGCGCCGGGCGCGTGTCTCGCGAGCTCGAGGCTTGCCTCGCCGGGACGCGTCGGGCGTCGAGACATCTCGTCTCGTCGAGACAAGACGGGAGCCGCAATGCTGTCTCGATGCCGTCTCGTCTCGTCGAGACGAGATCAAGTCCGCAACGAGGCAGCGTTGCGGATGCTCTTAGTTGCTTGCTCGTTATTACATCATCTCACACCATTTATACCAAACCCAAACTCATTTTCCAGTTCTCTCACATCAAACAAAAATTCTACTCCAATCATTTAAACCCAAACCTAAACCCAAACCCAAACACAAAAGAATATTCCATATTCACTTACTTTTTTTACTTTTTCAATCTACATATTTATTTAAACTACACATTAATCCCACAATACCTTGTCAATAATTTTTCAAATATAATTAAATAATTTAATACAATTATTTATATTAATATAAAATATTATACAATCAATAAAAAATATACTAACTTGGAAATTAAAATACATCAAAGTATAATAACATTCAGACATAAATTAAAATACATTTAAAGACATCACAAATAAATAAACATAGGACCACACAGAAAAAATAACTAAAATTCAAGAATGCATATTTGAGAAATTTTCCCACAAATGATCAACTAATGCATTTCGAAGTTCCAGATGTGCATTTTTATTTCTTATTGCGGCATACCGAGTCAAGTACTCTTGAAATCGAACATCTTCATTTGTCGTCATCTCAACTTCTGGTTGTGGTGTCTGTGTAGCAACTTCGATTGGAGAACTCAAATCACACTCATCTTCAATTATCATGTTATGCAAAATTATACATGTAATCATTATGTCACGCAACACTTCTTTATCCCAATACCGCATTTGTCCTGCTACAATTGAGAAACGTGATTGGAGAACACCGAATGCACGCTCTACATCTTTTCTACATGCCTCTTGCCTCATAGGAAAATATTGTCTTTGGGGTACAAGGCTCTTGAATTGTTTGCACGATAGTAGACCATTTTGGGTATATTCCATTAGCTAGGTAATAACTCATATTGTATTCTTTGCCTTGAATAACATAATGAGCAGGAGGAGCAATACCTTGAGTGAGATTATAGAAAAGATGAGAGGAATCTAACACATTGATGTCATTGTTGCTGCCAGGCAATCTAAAATAAGCATGCCATATCCAAATATCATAATCTGCCACAACTGCAAGGATAATTGTAGGATTTCCACTACGATCTGGATATGAACCGCTCCACCATGTAGGACAATTTTTTTCATTTCCAATGCACACAATCTAAACTGCCTAACATCCCTGGAAATCCATGTTGCTCACCAATATATAAAAGTCTAGCAATAACATTAGTTGTCGGACTTCTCAACTACTGAGTTGAAAAAGTTCTATCATTGCACGACAAAAACATGTTAGACTTTTGATCGTACTGCTCTCACTTATTTTCACGTACTCATCACAAGCATCAGCTGGTACACCGTATGCCAATATACGAATAGCTGTTACCTTTTAAAGAGATGATAGTCCAAGCCTTCTCGTTCCATCTGGTCATTGCATGAAGTAGTCATCGTGTTCCTTAACTGCATCCACAATACGAAGGAAAAATGGAGAGACATCCGGAATCTCCTACGAAACATGGTTTCATTATACAATGGATTATCTGCAAAATAATCATTTTACAATCTTGGGTGAGCACCCTCTCGATCACGATTGATGACAATATGCCATGGAACTGATCCATGATTATTTATGGACTTTGATGGTCACGAAGGTATTGAATCAACATGTTCTTGTCGATTCTACATTGCATATCCTGCATATATTAGTTGTAAGTGTATATCATATGAGAATTTTCACCATCTTCATCACAAGACGAAGAGCTATTGGAAATAAAATTGGGATTCACAAATAAAGTTGAGTGATTGATTGATATGATAAATGATCAAAACATGCCTTCAATTTATAATGATTTTACAAAAGCACAATCTGCGTGCTTTCATTCGTAACCACTCATTGCAAAAGTAGATTTCAATCCTAGCCATCCATTCAAAATCCAGAAAAAAAAGCATAATCCACGTGCTTTCAATCGTAGCCACTCATCGGGAATGTAGATTTAAATCCTAGCCATCCATTCAAAATTCGAAAATAAAAAAACACAATCCGTATGCTTTCAATCGTAACCACTCATCGCAATAGATTTAAATCCTGGCCATCCATTCATAATCCGGAAACAAAAAAAGCACAATCTGCGTGCTTTCAATAGTAGCCACTCATCACAAGAGTAGATTTAAATCCTAGTCATTCATTCAAAAACTAGAATAATCATTTCATATCTATAAATATAAGAAACCACAACACCACAATTATCTCATCTCAGTTGTTATCTTTATCTTTTCCTCACAAACTTCAGTTCGTAAAGGAAGTTATACAGTGAGTGAAGACAAACTTTTGGGTCAAGTTTGTATGGAAATTTCACAAGATCCTAGCATAGGGATATCACAATCAGGACAACGATTCTGGCAGCGCATGGAAGATGGATTCAATGAAGCTAGAGATTGCACTTGGCCAGAGCGTACGCAAAGATCTATGCAGGCTCGTATTCAAGCCATCGAGAAAGCAACAAAAAAAATCCATGGATGTATTCGAGCTGCTGAAGCAAGAAACCGAAGCGGTGCTTCAAATGCAGACATATTGAGTGTTTAATCATATTTTAATGTTTCATTTTCTCTTTTTACATGCGATTAATTGATTATAATAAGCATTGTAGATGAATGAAGCCATGCAAATGTTCATGTCAGATTCAAACTATAAATCGGGTTTGGAAATTTTCTTATGTTTTGAAAATGATTAAAAATTTTGAAAAATTCAAAGATTGTGCAGGGAGCTCTAGACAAAAAGTATCACGTGGGATGCAATATTCTGATTCAGAAAGTCAGACTCATACTTTTGGGTGGCTCATAACTTTGTCTTCATTTCCTATGAGTTGTGATGATGGCGAGGAACAAATCCTTGGTGGTTCTTCTTCATCAAGGCCTATCGGAGTGAAGAAGGCTATACTGAAGAAAAAACAGTCTAATAATTCAGAATCACTTATTGCTGCTCTAGAAAAACAAAATGAGCAATATACTACCGGCATGAAACAAGCAAATCGTAATATGGCTATGTTTTTTAAACAACAAAAGAACAACCATGATCTCAAAACTATAAGGGAAGAAAATAAATCATGGCTATGGACTTGAGCTCTACATAGTCGTGCTTATTTTCAAGCCGAGAGAAGACACATCTTGAATAAAAGAGCTCAACAACAAGAACAACCAAATGACTATGCAACTGGAACATATCCTTCGTACTTCGATAATACAGGAGGATGTGGCTCGTTGTTAAACAGACGACAAACGCGTAGGCAATCATTATTTGGACAATAATTATCCATGAATCACTATTTTAATGATGAATTTTTCATCGAAATAACGATGGAAATTGGTGCAATGAGTCTATCGCAATCTTTTACTTTAAATTTCAAATTGATTCCACTTTGTCAATTATACTATTACTTCATCTATCCAAACAAAGATGATCATTTTATCTCAATCAAAATTACTCATTACTAATAATAAAAACTTTTTTTTTCTACTTTATCTTCTCTAACTTTTCTTACTTAACATGTAAAATAACATTGTATAAAGTCTCATGCTGCACAAAAAAGGAGTCATCTTTCTTGGGATGGAAGGAGTATGAATTAAAGGAAATACTCATTTTTAAGCATGTTATAGATTTGATCAATTATACTCACATTTATTTATCGGCTCTGGAATGTTGACGTGGCTATTATGTGTAGTATCCAACACAAATTTTGTTAGTTTTATTAGTTGATTGATAAACTCGTATTTTGTCAGTTTTATTGGTTGTTTGATGTGTAACTTACGGGTTGTTTTTTACTTCGATCAACATTAATCCACAATCCATGGATTCGATGGTAATACGTCTCAGGTCAAGGTTCCCTGTCTAATTGATATTAATTTTTCCTCCAGGTCGTATACAAGATACGGATCCGCCTTGCTCACGAACGTTATTGTGAGCATGTCCTACAGAGCTTTGGATGTTTGGTGGTGAGCAAAGTCAGCAATAATATCATTTTCGATGTTATCGACGATCAAAGAGAAAACTATCAAATCGGTTTCTTCCCAATCCTGATATCCATTGTTGTTTTTTCTGGTGGTTCGTCGTGGATGTGGGAGTATCCCCTCCTGCTTCTTATCGTGACCTTCATTAGGCACGACCATAATGAGTAGTTTTTTCCGTTCAATTTGAACGTCACAGCAACGTTCTTGTCTATCCTCAATTTTGAGGATTCGGCTGCTGGTTTTTCTTCGTTTGTGCCTGACATTTTTGTGTATAGGAATTGTTTCTGTATTAGTTTTAGCCTCTTGGTCGAGAATTGGGTATAACAAGGCTATGATGAGAATTCTCTGAGCAAGAATTCTTCCTGCTCTGACGCCATGAAGAAACAGTTAGAGATTGGAAAAGATGTATTTTTATTGTTTAATGAATATGTGCAAGGATTATAGCCTTTATAGGCAAGATACAATATACATATGGTAAATACAATTAACGGGATCCTCTCCTATTTAAGGAATATGATCAATAAGAGAACAATTAGAAATCAATCATATTAATCTATTATTTCTTTACAGCACTAAGCCTGACAACCTTAGGAGCCGTTTGATAGCCTACGTGAGCTAAGAAATAGATTAGTAACTAGTTATTTTCGTTCGTTTGATACCCTTGTTGGGCCACGACGTCAGCCCGTATTTTTACTTTGGCCCGCCTAGGCCTGCAGATTTAAGCCACAAATGCACAGTATCTTCAGGTTTGTTTTTAGATAAGTAATCTGCGGGACTGAGAAAAGGGACGCAAGTTTCATTCTTCTCAAATCTTCCCACATACGCCATTTTTGAGTTCATTTGCTCTCAAGCCCTAGCTGCAAATTCAATTGTGCATCTCACAAACATCTCAGGTTGGAGTTCATTATATTGCTTTTATCCTCTTGATTTTTGTTGTGAGCAGTTCAAGTCGTCGCTTTGGGAGACGATTTGTACGCCGGTGTAGCTTGGGGAATAGGGTTTTGTTGGGTGCCGTTGCAACGACACCCAATAACAAGGCAAACCAATTTCAGGCCATTGTTGTTTTTCTTATTCTTCTGCAGATTCCGACTCCACAAGAATTCTTCTTTTCATTGTTGAAACTGACCGAATTTGCTGTGATAGGTCTTTTGCGATATTGGATCTCTGCCAAGCACTGCATACACACAAACATATTGTTGCAATCCTCCTGAATTTGAGTTCTGCTTTTGGGGACTGAGAAAAAAAGGGGGAAAAGAAGAGGGAAAAAAAGGGGGAGGGAAAAAAGAAAGGAAAATGAGTTCTGCTTTTGGGGATCGAGAAGTTCCCTTCAAAGCTAAAATAGAATTTTAATAATATAATATGCTATCAAACAATGACAATAGAATATAGTCAATTAAATATTGCCTATTAAACGGCTGTCAAAGATACAAATTTTGGCCCACCGGGCCTCCATTCCTTAGATTATTAACTGGGCGCCTTTTATCCTCCGTTGGCTATCAAACGGGTCCTTAGTGAGTTAGTGTATAATCTACTTTGTGCCGCATAGGAAATACTCCCTCCGTCCCAGATAGTTTGTCTCAATTTGACCGGGCACGGGTTTTAAGAAATGTAATGAAAAGTGAGTTGAAAAAGTTAGTAGAACGTGGGTCCTACTTTTATATATTAGTTTTATAATAAAATGTGAGTAGGAATGAGTTAGTGGAGCATTGGTTCCACTATAAAAAATGGTAAAAAGTGAAATGAGACAAATTATGTGGGACGGACCGAAATGGAAAAATGGGACAAACTATGTGGGACGGACCGAAATAGAAAAATCGGACAAACTATATGGGACGAAGGGAGTACTTGTTTTACTCACTCTAGTTGAATTTTTGAATTGTGCTAGGATATCATAACTTGTTTTGTGTAAACCATTATTGTGAAATTAATATCTAATTTGTTTACATCATTACTTTGTTCTATTTGCGTTGTTTATTTTTCCCTAATTAATAAATCCAACTCAAGACTCTTGTGTCTATAACGTTTAGTATATGATAGTCAATTGCAATTCTATTTCTTGAGTTCGACAATCTTATGTTTACCATTTAGCTATACTATAATTATCTTATCATACTTACAAGTAGTTTTTGCGCTAATAAAATAGTGCAGGTAACATGTGCATGTGCAACCATTTAAAAATGAGAGTATTAATCGTTTTAGTGCTAATAAAATAGTCCATGTAACATGTGCATGTCCAACCATTTGAAAATGAGAGTATTATGATGTTAGCTTGTGTAATGTGTGACTATATTTGATTCTTTATATTCAAATGTTATTTATTCAGTTGATTTGTTCAAACGTTGAGTTGTGCTTTTAAATTATATCTCCAACAAGTATGAAGAAATTAGGATTGTTTAGAATATAATCTTAGAATTCAAATTAATAATAGATTAAATGAGTTTTTAACAGTTCTATTAAAATACTGCAAAAATGGACTAAATTGATACGTTAAGGATACAAATGCACCGAATATAATAGTGTCAACAAAGTCACATTTAATTGCTAACTACAACTAATTTAAGATCATAAGATTATAGAAAACTTGTGGTCTATAATTTGCCACATGTAATTTTTATTTTTATTAATTAAATCAAAAAAGAAAAAAAAAACTACCAAATTAGGGTTTTGGATAAAAATTTCAATATAGTGTTTCGAAAATATCAAATGCTTTGAGAATGTTAACACATTGCTTATATTGACATTCTACATGTATTATATTGACATATTTTATATACTATGTTGACATTTGTGTTGTATGAAAAAATTGAAAAAATTAAAAAAATTTAAAACTTTTTCAAATTTTGACGTCGGAACATATGCAAGTGAAATCTTGTTAGAATCCTTGTAAAATTATCTTTAATTTGATATATGTTGTGCGAAAAAATGATATAAATGGAGAAAGTTATATGCATTTTAAAGTGATGATATTTTTCAAAAGTTAGTTACAACTTATTTGTTGTAAATTGAACTTAATAGCCTTATTGATGTTTTTTTATTAATTGTATTAATATTTCAGGATTGATGATCTAAGCTCTTAATTTAAATATCTAATGACTATTATTAATTATAATTAGCAATTAAGTATTGAGTTAACAATATAACACTCTCCTCCCTGTTAACCAAATTTATAAAACGATTATATGTTAAAGGTGATTATGGATTTTAATCTTTTTTAAATGAACTCACTTTCCAATTTAATAAAAATACAGTATGATTCATTTCTACTTATATTGAAAATAGACATCGAATGAAAGCGAAACACATACGTATAGGAGTAGTGAGAAGGGAGAGAGAGATATGAAAGCATTGAAAGTGTAACTAACAGTCTCTCGTATTTAAAGCCAACGCTAACACTACCATGTCAACAACTGCTTCCCCACCCACCCTCTTTTTCTCACTTGTAAATCACAATTCTCCGTTTCCCATATAGTAATCGCGGAGAGGGAGTGATGGTGGGACCGCCTAGGCCATTGTTCGTCTTATTCGGATCATCCATCGTTCAACACAGCTACAGCAATGGCGGTTGGGGCGCTGTTCTCTCCGATATCTACGCCCGTAAAGTATGTTTTCCTCTTTTCCTTCCTTTTTTTTGTTCAATTTCGCAAACGCATTCAATCCTCAATCCTTTCGTTTGATTGTTTTGATTCCGTCTGCGCACTCCGTTTCTTTGCAGTTTTGATTGATTTATTTTATGGTACTACTGTTTCTAATTTAGTTTATTAATAACTTCTTAATTATGGGTTAGTAATTCATTATTATGGTTCAGCGTTTAGTACTATACATGGTTAGGTAATTCATAATTGAAGTTTTGATTTTTTGTTAATTGTAATGCCTAATAAAGGGATATGGGAATTGAAGAGTTGGTCTTGGGAAGCAAACTGTCATTGAAAGTGACATGCCACACCAAAGATTCGAAAAATCGACAACACAAACTATAAGTAATTGTTCATTTGTGTGATTTTATTTGATCCATTGGGACAAGACTGGCATTATACGTGATTGACTTCTTTTCAGCACATGATTTGAGAAAATGATGGTTATTGAGTTAAATGGAAAGAATAAAGTAGGAGAGTAAAAACAGAGTGAAGTAAAAATGAATAGATGTTTTATTTTTAGCTAAAAATGGAAATCAATCACTTAGAGATAACCATAAAAGGAAAAATCCGAAACTCCCGGCACATGGCCAGTAGCCTAAAGAAACGAAAGAATAGGTTACATTTTTCACATAATCTCCTCTTATAGATACACTAAAGACTAAAAAATTGACAAGAGTTTTTTTCTTAAACTCAAGACAGAGGGAGTTTGCCTTGTGATCAACAATACTTTTTCTTGTCATCTTTATTGGATATACATGTTTAGTTACATTTCCATAGTAGCAGCAGTTTTCATTTTCATGGTACATAAATAAGGAAATAATTCTTCATTGACACCATTCTCTGAGCAAAACCTTTATATCTCTGAGTTGTGATTTGTGTCATTATATTCTTAATAAACAGGCTGACATAATCTTAAGGGGATACTTTGGTTGGAATTCCAGACGTGCTGCCAAAATTCTTGATCTGGTTTTCCCCAAGGTAATACCATTCTTAGCATTGCATACTTGTTTCTTCCAATCTGAAAGACAGAAACCTTAATTAGGCAAGCATTTTTAAACCAACTCTTACCATATATACATTGATGAGTTGTGGTAATTAAAGAGCGTGTTGCTATGGATTTTGCTTCTTGTTTGACCTTAGTATTGTGGTTATTACTGTTGGAGCAGGATGCTCCTGTTCAGCCATCATTGATAATCGTGTATTTCGGTGGCAATGATTCCATGGGACCTCACTCATCTGGACTCGGTCCTCATGTACCACTTCCAGAATACATTCAAAATATGAGAACAATTGCGAACCATCTCAAGGTAACTAGTCTAAACTTTCGGATATGTAGTCATTATCTGATTGCTTCAATTGAGCATAAATTACCGTGTTTCACTGCAAAAACTGAGAGCCCGTGCTCTGATATCTTCTCACAATTCACAGATTGCTTATGCTGATCTTCCATCCCTTAACTGTCTTTGCAACTTTATGCACTAACATTTGAAATGAATTCCAGAGCCTTTCAGACAATACTCGCATAATATTTCTTAGTTGTCCTCCCGTGAATGAGGTTAAACTTGCTGAAAGCACAAGGTATGTAGATATTTGGCTACAACTATATATAGTGATGGCAAAGTTTCACTACTGAGCAAATGTTAATCTAGATAATTCTTTCCAAACATATATGCAGTACATATTTCAGTGAGCTAGTTCGAACAAATGAGTTATGCCGGATGTATTCAGAGGCTTGCATAGAGTTATGCAAGGAGATGGATGTGAAAGTAGTTGATCTGTTTACAGCAATCCAGAAACGAGAAAATTGGATGGAAACTTGCTTTACGTGACCACCTCCACCCTATCTATCTACTACTTCTGTTGTGTTGTTTTTGAGTAACTTGTGGCGTCTGCAGGGATGGAGTCCACTTGTCCGAGGAGGGAAGCAAGGTGGTCGTGGAACAAATACTGGAGGTGCTGAAACAGGCCGAGTGGGAGCCTAGTTTACATTGGAAATCGATGCTCACAGAGTTCTCAGAGGACTCCCCCTACGATCTAGTTGCTTCGGATGGAAAAACCACGATAAATCCTTCCGAGTGGACTTACCACAGAAAAATTCAGTGGGACTAGCTGTTTTAAACCCAATTTTGCTATGTTGGTAGCTACTTCCATTGAGCAGAATGAATGTGCAACTAGTTATTTATGCTCCTCAAGTATTTTGTATTTGGACCAACCCTGCAACAGTGTGAGGGATGGGCTAGCTAGCTATGGTTGGAAAGTCCTTTCCAACTTTTGTCACTTTAATTGTGCTACCAAATTCAGTTTATAGGGTGAACTTTGATCCTAAACCCAGCTATATGGTAGTATTATAAAAATATTTTTCTTTCATTGTTCAATTAAATCAAATCAAAATGTTCGGGCAAATTGGAGCTAGGAGAGTTTATAAACAAATAAAGATCTTTGGTCTCATCCTCGATACGGAGATATACCATAAGACCAATAAGTTGATTTTTGTTGAGTTATTAGTATTTTGGGTTTTGATGCCTGTTCTCGAAGACAACCGAACCGAAAAACTGAAAAAACGGAACCGAATTTCAAATTTTCGGTTTGGTTTGGTTCGAATATTCAGTTTTCAGTTTTTTTTGCTCACCCCTGCTTACACTCACTTTTTTTTAACCAACAACTTCTAAAATCTTGTGACGATTAAGAAATATACAAAATATATTATTTTCCAAATAATTTTTATATTTTAATCAAAAATAGCTAATCTAATAAAAACTTACTTAATTGGTGTTTACCATCAATTTTTAATAGGTCTGTCTAAAATGGACTAAATCCGCACCGTTTTTATTTATTTGGGATGCAATAACTTAAAGAATAATATTTTGGACCAAAACCATAAAATCAACATATGCTCATGACCAAAAATGGTCTTTAGTCTTTTATATTTTAGCTAAAAAGCCACGGTAGAGTCAAAGTTCAAACTATTTCAGAAATCAGAATAAATATTTTTCCAAACACTAGCTCGGCCCAGGCCTGGCCTACCGGTGAAACGAAGGGGCCTTGGGTTGGGCTCATGGGTTGAAATGGGTTCGAATTGGGCCATTTTGTAAGCCCAGAACTAACTCATGACCAACCCAAGCCCGGCCCAGGCCCATCAGAGGCCCACCTTATATAATTAGCTTTTATTAAAATGTAATTAACCACTAATAATAGTAGTATATTTCTCTATTTATGCATGTCGTATTGTCATCTCTATATCGTTTCAATTTATTAGTTGTCCCTGATTAGCCCCAAACAATAATAGTTTAATATCTAACAAGTTCTCAACCAAATCATGAATGCAACATTCAATCTTGACTACATCTAATATTTTTTATCCATGATTTTTAAAAAAACCTCAATATTTGATATATAATTATAGAATTATAGAAATTTTTTTAAAATTTGTTTAGGGTCTTTAGTCTTTTATATTTTAGCTGAAAAGCCACGGTAGAGTCAAAGTTCAAACTATTTCAGAAATCAGAATAAATATTTTTCCAAACACTAGCTCGGCCCAGGCCTGGCCCACCGGTGAAACGAAGGGGGCCTGGGCTGGGCTCATTGGTTGAAATGGGCTCGAATTGGGCCATTTTGTAATCCCGGAACTAACTCATGACCAACCTAAGTCCGGCCCAGGCCCATCAGAGGCCCACCTTATATAATTAGCTTTTATTAAAATGTAATTAACCACTAATAATAGTAGTATATTTCTCTATTTATGCATGTCATATTGTCATCTCTATATCGTTTCAATATATTGGATGTCCCCGATCAGCCTCAAACAATAATAGTTTAATACTTATCTAACAAGTTCTCAACCAAATCATGAATGCAACATTGACTATATCTAATATTTTTTATCCATGATTTAAAAAAACCTCAATATTTGATAAATATTTATAGAATTATAGAATTTTTTTTTAAAATTTGTTTGTTAGTTCATATACTTTTAAAAATACAAGATCAACTCATATGTCATCATCTATTAATAAAAGTAACAATATTGGTTCTTTCTTTAGTTATGCACTTACTTTTGAATAGAATAAAGAACATAAAACATGATGTCAATATAAAGTCAGTAAATAAAATTAAATATATTTTTTAAGTTTAGATTTAGCGTAAATGAGACATAAATATAAGTTATTTGTATTATTTTTGGCAAATAATAATTTTAGCAACTCTTTGAAATACAAATAAAAAATTATACAATGCTTAGCCTGTCCCAACCCAGACCCATTTGCCAAGTGGCTCTGGCCTGGACTGAGCCTAGAAAAATTAATAAAGCCTGGCCCAGCCCAGTCCAACTCAGACATGGGTTTGTCTCAGGCTGGGCTTCAACATCAGCAGGCCTCAGCGGGCCAGGGCCGATCCGGCCCACTTGACAACTCTAGGCTGGGCACAGAAAGGAGACATCCAAATTTGCTTATTATATCACCAATGTGCCGAAGGTAAGTCCAAGTAGCCATAGCCGTGATGATATTCCAAAAGAGGCTTTCTGAGCCTTTTACAAGGGTGAAAAAAACACAATTTTTAGTTCACTATGGGGATTCTCAATTGTTCAAAGTTACTTATTTTTAACGATACTTCATCTTGTCTGAAAAGAGCAGAACTCTCCGCCTATGACCTATGCTCAACGAGTGTGGATGGAAGAACGTATGTATCCATGGGTTAGAAAGCAGCAAATTTTAATGAACAATGGATCAAAAGAAACAATGATTAAGTTCATCTCATTATAGAGAGATTAAATTTTATTATCAAAACTAGAAATGTCTATTTTTATGTGAACTAAAAATGTTAAAGTAGTGGCTTTTATGGAAAGAACAAAGTATATAATTTAGAATAAATATATTCCTTCCATCCCACCGAATATTCAATTTTCCTTTTGTTTTTTTCAAATCAAGATCACTCATTATTAAAAATGAAACACATTTTATCTCTATTTTATTCTTTCTTTCATAAGTATTTTATTCTCTACACTTAACACACGAAATAAAATTGCATAAAATCTCGTGTCGCCTAAGAAAGTGGTCACCTTTCTTTAGTAGGAGGAGGGAGGCCTATTGATTTAAAAATAATACTCTCTCCGTCCCAAGGATACCCCATCCGTCCCAAGGAAGATGACCTCTTAGACGGCATGGAATTTTATGCAACTTTATTTTATGGGTTGAGAAGAGAGAGTAAAATAAGAGAGAATAAAGTAAAGATAAAAGTTGTAACATTCCAAAAATAACCCTAGACGAAAAATGATTTTCTTGTTAAAAAAAAGAAATCATTGAATTAGGAATTTTGTGAATATTAATGAGGAAATTAGATAAATATTTTTTTATAATAATCATCTTCTATAAATAATCGTGTAGTTTCAAGAAGAAATAGGTAGTAATAAGTTAGACTTAGTAATTAAAATGAGTGGATTATCTAGAAAGATATTCCTCTGTCCCATAGAAATAAGTCATATTTTCTTTTTCGTCCGTCCCATAAAAATAGTCCATATCCATTTATGAAAACTTTTTTCTCTTTTTCCTTTATCATTTATGGGCCCTATAATTCACTGCACAATTTCAATTACTTTTTTTTATTAAAATTCGTGCCAATTTTATTGGATGGTAATAATAAGTTAGACTTGGTAATTAAAATGGGTGGAATTATCTAGAAAGATAGTAGATGTATATATTAAAAATAATATTCTAGAAAAAGGGAGGAAAATTAAAAAGATATTTACCTTCTTTAAGGGGGACGGTGGCTCCAGGGGGAAGAGAACCGTGATCAATGACGGACGGAGGTGGGGTCGCGCGGGGTCGGCCGACCCCACCGTCGATCCCATAATACCCAAAATTTATACTACCTTCGAACTTTCAACATGCCGTCGACCCCACGAATGATACCTCCGACCCCGACCCCGCCCCAAGAAGGCAAGAACTTAGAGGAGTAAGGAGAGGGATGGACGGATGGTCTTTGCCCAAATCAATACGCACAAGGCAATAATTGGAGAAGTTTAGCCCAAATCAACACAAAAGGAAACAATTTCCATATCTTTCTCCAATTTCTTTTCCTAGAATTTAGAGGAAATTTCCTTACCTTAACTTTCCTAGAATTTAGAGGAAATTTCCTTACCTAGAACTTAGAGGAGAGGGAATCTTTACTCTATTTAATCTCTGGCTCACCACTTTCTCTTCCAGTTGATCTCCTCTCCGGCTCCCCCCTTCTGTAATTCAAAACTGAATTTCGGCACCTGCGCTTCCAAAGCTTTTTGGCGACCCTTTCTGCTGTTCTGCAATCCTATTTCACTATTTGAGAGAGAATCGATTGGTGGTAGGTAAATAAAATTAAACTATGATATTTTCTTGTTCAATATTGTCTAGGTAATTGAAATTTGTATTTTACTAGACATTAGTCAAATAGTCATGATTGTCATTGATGGTGTGTACTATAATTTATAATCCTTAATCTTAGTACTATATTACAGTAGCTTTTAATATGTATTTCACGAACTGAAATTGCATAATAGGGAAGTAGACTATTTTTTTCTTTATGTTTTAATTTCTGATTTCATAATTTTATTATATTTATAGTTATAATAATTGTGTATTCTAAATTGTGGATTTGTAGGTAAATGGAAAAGTATTTTAAAAAAAGAACTCGAAATTCTATTGATTCTTCTAGTGCTAATGTTGAAGTTGAACAAGAAGCTAATGTTGAAGCTGAACAAGAACCACAATATTCTGAAAATAATGTGGTAGTTGATAGGAATCCAGACGAAGTAGAAATCGATGAAAAAGAAATCGATGCCGATCCCGGATCACGAAGGCCGATTGATACATTTGATGTAAACATTCGAGATCGTATTCGTAGAGAATATGTGGCTAAAGGTCCTTGTCAACCAAAAGGTCTTGATTTTCCTAGAAAAAAATATGGAAAAGATTATAGGGGTTTCAGAGATGTTTGGTATAAAGATTATGTTTGGCTTGAATATAGTACGTCAGAAGATGCTGCGTATTGCTTTTGGTGTTTTCTCTTCAAACGTGGATATTCGGCACCCGGAGATGAAACCTTTGTTAGTAGTGGTTTCTCTAATTGGAAAAAAGCCAACGAAAGATTTAGAGCTCATATTGGGTCAGCTACTAGTTCACCCAACAAATCTAGAATTGAATATGAAAACTTTGTGAATCAAAGGCAAAGTGTATCTTATGTTGTTCGTAAAGCTAGTACAAGACAAGAGAAGGAATATCGAATTCGTTTGACTGCAACTCTTGATGTTATTCGTTTTCTTTTGAATCAAGGTTTGGCTTTTAGAGGAGATGATGAGTCCTCAACCTCCATAAATAGGGGTAATTTTCTAGAGATGTTACATTGGTATAGTTTAAGAAATGATGAGGTCAGTCAAGTTGTATTAAAAAATGCTCCGGGTAATAATCAAATGATTTCTCCAAAAATTCAGAAAGAAATGGTTAATGCTTGTGCCGTTGAAACCACACTTGAAATATTGGGTGAACTTGGTGAAGGATTATTTTCCATAATGGTTGATGAGTCTCGAGATTGCTCAGTCAAGGAGCAAATGGCTATTGTTATAAGATATGTGAACAAGAATGGGGAGATTATAGAAAGATTTTTATCTTTGGTTCATGTTAAGGAGACTACATCAAGGTGTTTGAAAGAAGCAATTGATTTTGTATTTTCTAAGTTGGGATTATCTTTATCAAGATTGAGAGGTCAGGGCTATGATGGAGCTTCAAATATGAGGGGTGAATTTAATGGATTGAAGGCTCTTATTTTAAAAGAAAATCCATCGGCATGGTATGTCCATTGTTTTGCCCACCAACTTCAGTTGGTATGTGTGGCAGTATGCAAGGCAAATCGACATGTTTCTGATTTTTTTGGCTATCTTACCCCGATTGTTACAGCATGTGGATCTTCTTGTAAAAGAGCAGATAAACTTCGACAAAACGAACATGATAGAATGGTTGAAATGATTGAAAAAGGGGAAATCAATTCAGGTAAAGGTCTAAACCAAGAAACTTCTTTGCATAGACCTGGTGATACTCGATGGGGATCTCATTATACAACTGTGATTCGTCTTGTATCTATGTGGCCCTCAGTAGTCAAAGTTCTTGAAAGCATATTTAGTGATGGAGATGATGCAGAGCAAAGTGGGAAGTGTAAAGGTTTGCTTCAAAAGATGGAAAGTTATGATTTTGTGTTTATCATGATTTTGATGAAACATTTGTTGTGTATGGTTGAACCATTATCTTGTGCATTGCAAGATAGAGAGCAAAATATTTTGAATGCCATCAATATGATAGCGGGTTTGAAAGAAGAGCTGCAAACTTTTCGAGAATCTGGATGGGATGATCTTTTGCAAGAAGTGGAAGATTTTTGTCGAGTAAATGAGATTGATGTTACTAATATGGATGACATTGTCCCCAGACGAATACGCATGAAGAGAGATGGCACAGTTGTCACAAACTACCATTATTATCGTGTTGAGATTTTTTGTCAGGTAATTTAAAATTTCATTTTCTTATTTACTGACACTTGAATTGACTAGTAACTCAATCATTTTTTGTTTATAATTAGGTTGTTGACTCCATTATTCAAGAAATGAGGAATCGTTTTTCCGAGTCTAGTACAGACTTGTTGAATTGTATGGCATGTCTTGATCCAAGAAATCAATTCTCAAATTTCAATGTCGATAAACTTGTTCATCTTGCCACCCTTTATCCAAAGGACTTTTCGTCCACAGAGATGACGATTTTACCTCATCAACTTAAATCCTTTTTGATTGATGCAAGACGAGATACACGTTTCTCTGATGTTGAAGATTTAGGGACTCTTTCAAAGAAAATTGTTGAAATGATGAAAGATGGATTCTTTCCACTAGTTTATCGGTTGATTAAATTGGTCTTACTTTTGCCTGTAGCGACTGCATCTGTTGAACGAGTGTTTTCTGCAATGAAGTTTGTGAAGTCAGAGTTGCGAAATAGGATGGGAGATGATTGGTTAAATGATATCATGGTGGTATACAACGAGAGAAAAATGTTCACTACTGTTTCTAATGAACGAATTTTGGTTCGTTTTCAAAATATGGATACTCGTAGGAATCAACTATCGCAGCTCACAAAAGATAGTGTTACTTAAATTGTAGTATTATTTTTTTAGACGGTTATTTAAATACTATACTATTTTTTATTTTTTATTTTCCGACCCCACGTTGAACATTTTCTGCGTCCGTCATTGACCGTGATGCTCTAGCTTGGCTTTCTCTTCTGATTCCCACTTAATCATCAATCTAGACCCATAAATTCTTATAAATTGACGACGGTAAAGGATCTGGAGTGACTGGGGCGTTCGGAGATTCAGG
This sequence comes from Salvia hispanica, assembly GCF_029641045.1. Classification (NCBI taxonomy): domain Eukaryota; kingdom Viridiplantae; phylum Streptophyta; class Magnoliopsida; order Lamiales; family Lamiaceae; genus Salvia; species Salvia hispanica. Next base: position 16,738,596 of record NC_142696.1, on the reverse strand, counting down.
AGCACTTTATCTCACTTTCTACAGCCAAAATTTCAAGCTAAATCTTCTGCTTCCCTGCGTGTTTGTGATCCAAGTGCATAAACCTTAATAAATATGTGTGTTATAAAGATATTTTTATTTTAAATAATGAGTCATTTTTATTGGGATAAACTAAAAAAAAAAAGTGAGTCATCTTCACTGAGACGGAGGAAATAGTATAAAAAAAAGTACAGGTACGACTAACTTTTTATTATTAATGTTTGTGGCTGAATTAGGGATGACGTTCTAATAGAAAGATTCTTTATTTTGCTACTAAAAAACATCGTTTGAAGCAAATAATAATGTCACTGTCGCACATTACCTACGTGGCCCAAAAAGGGTAAAAGGTTCTTGCACTTTTGAGTATTCTATCAAAAATATCTTAAGATATTTTTGCATCATATACTCCTAATGCTCATTCTAGCGCGTGCCCCTCACATATATTATTCAAATTAAATCTTTTCAAGCAGCCAAACCTATTCAGTAGAATACTTCCAAAAAAAATTATACTACCTCCGTCCCAATAAATATGTGACACATTTGATTTCTGGCATGAAATTTTATGTTTGTTTTGTGAGTTAATTAAGAGAAAATAAAGTAAGAGAAAAGATGTAGAGATAGAATTGTTTCCATTTTAAGAAACGTTTCATTTTTATTGAGACAACTCAAAAAAAGAAAACGTTTCATTTCTAATGGGACAGATGGAGTAGATATTTGAAATAATACATGAATTAATGCAAAATTAATAAAGTAAAAGAGATGAAGATATTAGAGCAAGTCATAAATCAGCTCCTCATTCTTATGTTAGAGTTTTTATAATACATTTATTGTTGTAGAGTTCCTAGTAATGTAGAGTTCCAATTCTCATTTATTCTTGTACTCGAAGAGTTTCAAATGTCTTTATAAATACTAGAGTGATGAGCACCACAAATATACAAAAAATACTATCAAATGCCTAACCAACTATCTATACCTCTCTCGATTACCATCTTTAAGAGATGTGAAGAGTTGCTAAAGTAGTATTAGTGGATAGAGAGACTCACATTATTATTAATGTTTAATCAGTTATAATGGTGAGTTATATTGGTATAAGTTGTAAATAAACTGATAGAGTATATGGTAATAAGTTGGAGATGACTTTTCATAAATGGAAATGTCAGACGAAAAATACTAATTTACATATTTTTATGGGACAGAGGGAACAAAAGAAATAATGAAAAAAAAAAGATTTTATAAAGATTGAGCATAAGCGAAAATTTGGTATAACATGATTTAGTGGAGAATCAAAATTGATAATCTGAAAATAAAATAGATGGATATTAATGGTAAGGCACGCGGCAGAGTCGCGTAGGCAAGAGAGGTCGATTAGCTGTGGAAATGTGTTGGCGAAAGAAGAAAGATAAGCGAAAACCGCCCCACTTTGAGAAATGAGAATACCTATAAACTCAAACCCAAACCCAAACCCAAACCCAAACCCTCCTTCTTAACTTAACTAGCATCTAGCATCTAGCAATAGCATCATCAAATTCAATCTAGCATGGACGACCACACCAACCGCAACCTATCCCCTAAATCCACCGCCACCGACCAGATCGACGGCGATCCTGCCGTTTGGGCGGCCTTCTCCCAGAATTTCCGGCAGGTCCAGTCGGTGCTCGACCGCAACCGCCTCCTCATCCAGCAGGTCAACGACAACCACCAGTCCAAACTCCACGATAATCTCGTCCACAACGTCTCTCTCATTCAGGAAATCAACGCCAATATTTCCAAGGTCGTCTCCATGTATTCCGATCTCTCCTCCAATTTCTCCACCGTCTGCCACCACCACCGCTCCGCCGCCAACACAAACTCCTCCGACAACCGCTGATTCTCTACTCAATAACTATATTTTTTGTTTGTGTTTCGCTTCTAATCTGGTGTGCACTACTTCTTTCCAATAAAATTCCTAATTGCTATCCACTCTTTGTAATTATGTTGTCTACAAAATATTCATACCAATTTAAATACAATCGCTCCACTATAGAATTTGGCATTACGTCTTTTACCAAGTCTTCCAAGAACAAAACTATGAAAGCTTTGTCCAAATCACACATTATTACATTATTATACTCATGTGGAGTTTCGACAAAGCCTTGTAGACATAGAAGAGTTCGGGTTCAGACGTGAGAGAGGTCGGTGATGAAGTGGTAAATTCTGGTTACTTATAATTCGAAACGACTTCGGAATATGAGAAATCTAAGTCTACATCGTTTTTGTACATTATCAAATCAGAAAATTTAGAGATTTTGGTAGAACGTGTAACCGATGTCTGTTGTGTGTGTTTGTTTGCCAGCTAAAAACTGGCAATATGACACAGACAGTTAGGACTAAACAGACAATTCACCACTGTCTGAAACAATAACTGTTGCTTTGGGCATTCCACTCTCTGTTCCCAATGATTCAATCTGCTTCACCACATCCATACCCGAAAGCACTTGTCCAAACACAACATGACGCCCATCCAACCTTTAAAGCAATACAAAAATCACCAACACAAGAAGTGAAATAAGCAAGCTTGTTTGGTTTATTCAGGGTCAATCAATGGTTCTTGGATGAAGCCTTCGATGTTGTTCACTTACCAGCTTGTTTTGACTGTTGTGATGAAAAATTGAGATCCGTTTGTATCCACTCCTGAATTTGCCATTGATAGAACTCCTGCGGAGAGATTCAGCAGTGAGATCAACAAGGTTTCCAGATTGGAACAGTTTCCGTTTGTTTATCTTCAGTTGTTATGACAGTTGAACAATAATTTACTCATACCTAGTAGATTTAAACACTAGAAACTCACTAGGCCTGTGTGTTTTAGCTCGACGAAAAACGGTTCTACGACAGTTGAGCAGTAGATTACTCACAGCTGATGGATTTAAACACTAGACACTCACCAGGGCCAGTGTGTTTTAACTTGAAGTTCTCATCAGGAAATTTATCGCCATATATAGATTCCCCTCCCCGCCCATCACCTCGTGTGAAATCACCTCCCTGGATCATGAAATAAGGTATGATCCTGTGGAATTTGCTGCCTTTGAAGTGAAGCGGCTTCCCACTTGCTCCAGTTCCTTTCTCCCCTGAGATAAAGTTTTATATATTAGAACATATAAGTTTCTTGGCATTTTATTAGTAACTAGGTCCAAGCAACAAAATGGCGATGTAGGTTCCATCTGCACACACTGTACCTGGGTACCACTCACAAAATTAAGAAAATTGTACCAACAGAAAAGAAAATTATCTGGTATTGGACTACAACAATGTGGCATACAATACAGAAATCTGTTCCTTTCATTTCACAGAGATTTAGACTGTTCAAACCTTGTAAAAGTCAAGTGTTCAACAAATCAATACGATACTGGTTTAAGTTTAGAACGGTTGTATGATCATATTACGATTGATAGCAAAACTATTCTTAGACACAGGCAGTACTGTGATTTGATGTTTAAGCTGCAGCCAAGTACCTAATAAAATCCACAGATACTGCATTTTAATAGTTCACGAAAATATCCATAGTGCAGAAGACAAATAAAGGACTTACTGAACATTGTTATTTGTAAGACAGAAGAAAAACACTAAAAGGGAGAAAATGTTACTCGGCTACCCGTGCAAAGAGCTCGAAAATTTTCTGCAGTCAAAAAATTTAAAAGGGTTAGCCCAAGTATGTTCGTGAAAACAAAGATGATAAAAAATATAATTGCATGCACTTGAAATTGTACCTGCTGTTCTTGGCACAGTTTTTCCATAGAGTCCCATCACAACGCGACCTGAAAATGCCAACAGTAATGTGATTATATAGTATACAAGACAAACGTGACAGAACTTAGGCTATTTGCTAGTAATTTTGCATCACATAATTTGCAAACGTTCTCATGACCAATTTTAATCTATACAAATTAACAATTCAGGACTCCAAAAGTAACTCATGCCAATTGTATCCAAGGGTGCACCAAGATATTCAAGTTACACTAACCATTTATGAGTCTGCATAGATCAGGAAAACACTCTCAGATCATGATTTAACAGGGGTAAGAATTACGGTTAAAGATGGAAATTGCAGTGGCTGGTCAAGTGTTCGTTGTGGTAATAGAACTAGAAAATGAGAATGTGAAAGGAATCATCCTCTTTTAATGGTGTTTGGTATGTGGTTTCCAGAATAAAAATAAGTTGACAATTATCCCATTTTCATTAACTCCTCTCCATCATTTAACAATTTGATTCTCACTCCCACTGACTCCTCCCCCCCTCCCCCCCCCCCCATGAAAAACATTGCTAGAAATTTACCCTTCTAAGTAGGTATCACCATAAATACTCAGGTATGAAACACGCGGTAATCTCACTTCATAGGCTTATTCTATAACACACATTTATACGTTAGGGCATGGAAGGTGCAGGTAAGAGCAGATATTGATTAGCTACTAGCTAGTGACAACTATGGTCATTGTTAGGCAGAGCAGATTTAGAAATAGAAAATGTAGAGGCAAATTAGGTGATAAGGACATGCTTTCTTAGGCATATGAGACTGCGATTCAAGCTATTCAGCTGAGACAGATTCACACATCTCGAGCTAGCTATGCCAACAGGAAAATAAGTTTGGGGGGGATAGAGACACTTCTTTACAACATATTATTATCATAATATCACTACAACAAAATTTTATGATCTTTCAGAACACTTTGTGAGCTACTCCTGCTCTCAAGTATTTCACTACTTTTTAAAGAGTAATGTTGCTCTTGCTCACCCTCTTGTGTAATCATAGGTACATTATGCCAATTGGTATGAAGAACATTCGCAGAACAGGATTACATCATTTGCAATTCCCTAAGTAGTAATGATTTTACACTGGACAGCATGGTATTGATGAGAAGCATTATACGATGTGTCTCTATTTGGTTTCTTTAGTGCCAGGGTTTGCAAAGAAACTCAGCCATATTAAAAAAAAGTCATACAGCGAAATGTTCCAACTAAAAGAGAGGATAATTTTATCCAACATAACACGCAAGGATGATATAATTCTGCAAAACATTTTCTTATCATCATAGCCAAGAATAAGAAACATCGTCCATTCACTACAGTGAAGGAGCTAACTTTTCTTAAGTTATTTGTTATTTTATCATGATTAGTGCAAATCATGGTAACAATAACTTAAAATTTTATGAACTTCCAGTACCTTTTAAAATACTACTTTTGAAACATATCAAAACTTTGGGACTGAAATTGTTTGGTGCTTGCTCTCTTCATTATGTAACTATAGTTACACAAACATAGTTATGTGTTTGTGTGTCTGTGTCTCTGTGAGCAGCGCGCATACGCATATCTGTGATATATGCATGTGTATTTGTTTTTGTTCACTACATCTTTCTTGGGTACTCCCTATGAAATTAATGATATGTACACATGCTTAAGGAAAACCATGGATGGTTTATTTCCATCACTATCTAAGATAGCCCATCTTTCTTGATCCTGGCTAGGATTTGAACGCGTTGAATAGTTTATACAAGGATACATCTATAACATGATACAGACAAATCGACTTTGAAGAGCATGGTGAATAATAAGTCAAAGCATCTGTAAATACACACTTGATATATTCACCAAAACTAACTCATATCATTATACTTATACATGTAGAATCAATACATCAGCAGCTTTCATCAAACATAACATACAATGAGAAATATAGGATGCAAAATTGTTCTGATAAAAATATGCTTAAAGGATTATACTAAAGAAAAATGTTCATATTATACCAATGTGCTTCCCACTGATTTCAATGTCAAAGTAAACTTTATGCGTCACCTGATCCGCATCCGCCGACGATTCCACCTACATAAATCCGACCAATGATAGATGAATTGAAGCCTATAACAAAAAATTGAAGGACTACGAGTTGGAAAAGTGTTGTTTGTGAGTTGAAGATTCAGACCTCGCTGACAAGCTTTTGATCTACAGCAGAACCGTGCTCCGATGAAGCCGCTGGATCACTTAACCGATTCTGAAATTAAAAAATTTACAGGGAGTTTGGAGTTAACAGTGCAGGAGCTAAGCCAAAATCAAAAGAAGAAATTTACCAGAATTAGAGCAAGGGTGCCAAAGAGAATGACAATCCACAAAATCACAATGGGAAGTAATCTTCTGGTGTTGGCCATCTCAACATTCAACGATCGACTAGGTTTTGGAATCAATTTGGGGAGGAAGGGATGATAATACAAGTGGACTAGCTACACTTAACAAAAATACTGCTCCTTCCGTCCACTTTAGGAGTCCCGGTTTACTATTTTTGAGACCCATTTTAGGAGTCCCGATTGAAATATTCCATAATTGATAATAGGCCCTATATTCCACTCACATTTTTTCACTCACATTTTATTATAAAATCAATATATAAAAGTAGAACTCACATTCCACTATCTTTTTTCACCAACTTTCCTTTGTATTTCTTAAAATCTATGCCCAAGTCAACCGAGACTCCTAAAGTGGAACGGAGAGAGTAATCAACTTGAAACAAAAGAAGTAACTCCCTCCGTACTATAATATATGTCACATTTCCTTTTATAAAAAAAAGCTCTCTCACACATTAATATAAATATACTATTTTCTTTCTCTATCTAACACTCAAAACAATAAATCCTTAAATTTTGTGTCATTCCTTAAATGTGCCATCTACTATGGGACGAAGAGAGTATATATAGTTGTTGGAAATACAACTAATCTATGGCAAAATCTAGTAATTTTCGCGATCTTTTATAAAATAATCAGTTTATTGATTTGTGTGAATTTTTCATAACAAATCATTTCGTCCATAATTTAAATTCACATGGCATATTTAATTATGCATAAAATTACGTGGTATAAAACCAATATTTTAAGTGGCTGTAGGGTCGGTTTGTTAGATAAAATAATCATGGAATGTAGTCTAGGATTGAGGGTAAAATTATTTTAGTTTAAAAGGTGACTATTAGTACTAACTAGTTTCACACCCGTGCGATGCACGACATTTTATTTTATTCACTTTAATTTTAAATTGTTTAATGAACAAAATTAAATAAGTTTTGAAATAAAGTAGAATGAATTAATTAGAACATTGTGAGATCTCTATTATAAATAAAGTTATCATATATAAACAAATATATATTTTATTTTAATAATTATAATTAAATTATGTTAACAAAGTTAACATACAGTTAACATACACTCTGAACATATTTAGTTCAATAAATAGTAAAACACCACATCAAGATATAAGAAATATAATTGTTGAGCTCCTAAATTTTATTGTAGGAGCTCCTAAGTTTTATTTTACACATTGAAATATTCAGTGATATATTATTATAATATTCTTGTATTAGAAAACAAATTAGATAGTTCATGAGAGTTCCAAAAATATCATAAAATATGTAAATATGATAGTAATAAAACAAATGAACACAATTAAACACTGGACAGGAAAATTAGTCATTTACTTCAAAATTACTTTATTTCGTAAGCTACTTATCAGTATAAAAAAATAGTAGTTAATTAGTAAAAATTCCAAGCGAACTTCAAGCAAAGAAAGCAAAATCAATGAAATTAAAGTTAAAATTAACATGCCAAACTTAAATTAGTGATGGATGCTAAAATAGTCAAAATAAATCACAAATTAATGTTATAAAAAAATCAATAAGAATATAACAATATTTTATATCTAAGCATAAAGCTAAAAAAAATTATAACCTTAGCTCACTACACTTAAATAAAGAAATATAAACTAATAATAAACTAAATGTTTTATGCTATATTTTTGTTTTCCTATATCCACGCTTGCTTTTCTTCCTCGCGCAGTAGGTTAGATTTTTTTCGCTTCTTCAAGTCTTTTGTATACCATTTCTTGGAGGTCTGATTTTTGTTCCTGAAATAGAAGAGAGTAAAGATTACAGAACATATAATGATATTTTACACCATAACCCACCATTAAAACTTACATATATAAAAAACTTTCAAATTCTTGTAAGATAAAACATAGTAATAGTTCTGCAATTGTCAAGGAAAATAGAAAGAAGAAATTCATAGACTATATTAAATATAACCTACTAAAATTAGTAGGTTTAAAAAATATTTTAAAAAAATCAAAATCCTCAAAATTAGTAGATTTAAAGATATAAGATCAAAATTTTCAGCAACATCAAATACATTATTAAAAAAAATGGAGTGCATAAAGTCATGGGAAATTAAAGGCGACATGTGAATTTAGAATAGTAAAAATCATATTAATAAAACAAAAGAAACAATTCTCCAACCACAAAAAATAGAAAAAATTGGTGGATTGGGGTTGCAAAACAAACATTATTAATACACAAATAAAAAAAAATCATCATATAGAAAATTGATTTCATGTTAAAGCAATATTGACGAAGAGTAAGAAAATTACCTAAAATCAATTCAAAGTATGCACAACTTCAACTGATTTCATGTTAAACAAATAAAAAAAAAATCATCATATAGAAAACTGATTTCATGTTAAAGCAATATTGACGAAGAGTAAGAAAAATACCTAAAATCCATTCAAATTTCTGCAAAACGTTCAACAAAGAATATGATGAAAAAATGATAGGAATGTGAGGATTAAAATCTAGCTAACAACATATTTATAGTAAAAAATAGATGCCTTTCCATGACTTTTCACTTTCTCCATTTATAATGAAAAATGCATTTTACCTTCCAAATTCAAAACTTAAAAATGTCCCATTTAAATGTGATAAATAAGTTACAAAACTGAAAATTAAATTTAAAAATAGATTAGTGGTCAAAGCTATAATGACACTTTTTCATTATAATGTAGGTAGGGTAACATTAATTGTTGAATTTAAATGTTGGATCACAAATGACGTTTTTTTTTTCTTATAATGATACATTGATTATGCACTTTTATAAATATTCAAATTTGAAGCTCATAATTTATAAATATTTCAAAAAAGGCCCAAAATAGATTCTTTCCATGACTTTTCACTTTCTCCATTTATAATGAAAAATGCATTTTACCTTCCAAATTCAAAACTTAAAAATGTCCCATTTAAATGTGATAAATAAGTTACAAAACTGAAAATTAAATTTAAAAATAGATTAGTGGTCAAAGCTATAATGACACTTTTTCATTATAACGTAGGTAGTGTAATATTAATTGTGGAATTTAAATGTTGAATCACAAATGACGTTTTTTTTTTCTTATAATGATACATTGATTATGCACTTTTATAAATATTCAAATTTGAAGCTCACAATTTATAAATATTTCAAAAAAGGCCTAAAACTCGCCTTTTATATATGTATAGATTATAGAGACGAGAGAGAATATGGTAAGTTTGAACCATTCTCTGATGAGTGGGGACCATAATCCATCTTATAATCCTTCATTTTCATGTCAGTCGCTCAACAAATTTGAGAATCACTATATGGTCTCAATATTTTGAATCCATAACAATTTTATACACTTGAGCCACATAGCTTAAACTTTAATTGATTGTTTCCTTATATTCAAAAGGATGTGTTTGTTAACATAACTAATGAAGCTATTATACAACGATTTTAGAAAATGAAAAATAGAAGAGAAATGTTATGATATAACTGACTTTTATATTTAGACCGTTGTTTTATTTTTAAAATTGTTATTGTGTTAAAGCCACAAGAATGAGATGGAGAAGAAAGATGAAATGTGACAAAAAAAAAAAAACAAGAACACTTGTGTATTTCATTTAAAAACTTTTACTCAATCTTATATTGTGAATGAGCATATGGTTAAAGAGTATTTTTAAGGTGAAATAATTATTAATAAAAATGAAACTGTAACTATCCGTAATTAACGATTTCGGTTGAACACATGCCAATAAATGACAATGGAACTAACAATATATTATCATGAAAAACTATTTTTAGCATGGTTTATTACATCAGAGGCTGCTAATAAATTAAATTTAAAATGTAAATAGTGTAGCATGGCGACGACGATAAATCCTTCTGAAAACGCTGATGGCAAAGTCGAATCCGTGGCCAATCCGCCGCGGTGGCGACATATTCCACATCTTCCATTCCCGTAAAGCAATCTCTTTATTTTTTGAATCAAATCCAAGCAACCTCTTCCCTTTTCCCCAAGCAAACGTCGCGATCGTATTAATAAAAAGAATTGGGCAAGATGTCGGGCAAACAGACGTACCGGGTGTGCTTCTGCTTCCAACGGCGGTTCAGGATGGCAGCGGCAGAGGCACCGAATGACGTGAAGGCAATATTCTTCAAGTACACGGCGGCGAACGGGTTCATGACCGTGGAGCAGCTGCGGCGATTCATGGTGGAGGTGCAGAAGGAGGAGAACGCCACGCTGGAGGATGCGCAGGCACACATCGACGGGGTTAGCCACCTCCATGAGCTCAAGCATCTCACATTGTTCCACCGCCGCGGCCTCAACCTCGAAGGATTTTTCAAGTACTTGTTTGGCGATGCTAATCCGCCTCTCAATCCTAAACTCAGGGTAACTGTTTTTTCCCATGCATTACTTTTTATTCTCCTATTACATAGGATGAACAAACATATATTTATATCGAACATGAAATGGATGAGGAAACATGATGACAAATTCTCGGCCATTTATTATTCCTTCTTTCCTTTTATTTCAATGAAGTAAACTAGAATTTAAATGGATTTCAATAAACCAGAATTAATTAGGGTTGACGATAATTGATTAGTTCTAGTTAGTAGAACTTTCTTGTAACTCCTATATATACTTCCATGGTTGATGGAAGGAGTTATTAAAAAGTAATCAAGTATGTTTAACAATTTTAGTAGACCGAATTTGAGGATTATTAGGTCTCTTTAGAGAATTTCCGTATGCCTCTTCGGAGGATTGTTGTACGGTTCTTTGGAGGATTGTTCTACTCTTACTTTTAATTCCATTTCATGTTTATTATTTTGCTTTGTGCTCGTTTTTTTATCTCATCTTGACTCCATATCATATTTTTGTTATTTTTTAGATGAATTTTATGATGTTGTAATGACAATAAACTTCCATTCTTAGGTGAAACAAAGATGAAATTGAAAGAAACAAAACTAAAGTGTTAAGTTGTGGTACATGAAATTCAATTATCTTGATCTGATTATTCAATATTACTTTGCTGTTCAGGTTCACCATGATATGAATGCTCCACTATCTCATTACTTCATATACACAGGCCACAATTCATATCTAACAGGGAATCAACTAAGTAGTGATTGCAGTGATATACCAATTATTAATGCATTGCATAGAGGTGTAAGAGTTATCGAACTGGATATATGGCCCAATTCCACAAAAGACAACGTCGAGGTTCTTCATGGGAGGTATGTTTCATTGCAACTTTGTATTTATTGGACGTTGACATTTGAGTGTGTGTGATTGAAGGGTAGAGCATTATGCAGTTTAAGGCTAAATGAACTCATGAAGAATTGTTTTCTTGTTCCTTTTTAGTCATTAAGAATTCAATAGTGTTACATAAGAGTGATTAGTTCAGTTCTATAGGTAAAAAATAATCATGGAGAATATCTTCATCTTTCTACTTGAAATGATCACAAATATGATAGAGATTTTCAAATTTCTTGGTGCGTAGGACACTTACCACTCCGGTTAAACTCATCAGATGTTTGAGATCTATAAAGGAACATGCTTTTGTAGCATCTGAATATCCTGTTGTGATTACACTTGAAGACCATCTAACTCCCCACCTTCAAGCTAAAACAGCAGAGGTTCGTTTTATGGTGTTTGTAAGGGTCTATATGGTACTAACATTGCCTCATAATCGATTTCCTCATGACAGATGATAACCAAAACATTTGGTGACATGTTGTATTCACCTGGTTCGGAATGTTTGAGTGAGTTCCCATCGCCCGAATCTCTAAAGAGGAGGATCATTATATCAACCAAGCCACCCAAAGAATACTTACAAGCCAAAGATGCTAAGATACAAGAGACTAGCTCAAAGAAGAGAAAGGATGCTAGTAAACAAGAACCTTGGGGGAATGAAATCCAAAGTTTTGGAACTAAAACTAATGTAAACAAGGTTAGTTATCTACCTTGGATAATGTTGAGCATGTTTACATTATTTTGTATTCTAAGTTGCACTACGATTTCTATTCAAGGTTGGTTGCTTAGATATGGAGTCCAATGAAGAGGGCGAAGAAGATTTCAAGTTGGACCAATACGAGGCGCCCGAGTACAGGCGTCTAATCGCAATTCATGCTGGAAAAGGGAGAGGTGGAATGCATGACTGGCTAAGAGTGGAGCCTAATAAAGTCAGACGTCTTAGCTTGAGTGAGCAAGAGCTTGAAAAGGCCGTTGCAACTTATACCCAGGATATCGTGAGGTAAGTTGTCAATAAGTCCGTTTCTATCTTTTTTCAGCAAACTAATCTATCATAACATTTTGTAATTTACATCTGTGATTTTACAATAGACAATCATATTCTAGATATTGTTTCGATTCAGATTTACACAGCGGAATTTACTGAGAGTGTACCCTAAAGGCATACGTTTTGACTCATCCAACTACAACCCCTTGATTGGGTGGATGCATGGTGCTCAAATGGTTGCGTTGAATATGCAAGTGAGGGCATTTTCCTTTCATGATTATGAATATTTCAACTCCACCATAAACTATTGGCTTATGTTTTCTTGACTTTATGTCGATGTACATACATGTAGCAAAGCATAAAAAATGACCACAAATTTATATTTGAATGTAGAGAATAGACAAATCTAAGGGAAAAGATAGTTTTAAGTGTTAGTTTTGTGACTTTTGTCATGAGTTTAATCATTCAATGAAAAATTCATTCGAGCTAATATGACTTATGAAATTCCAAAATAGGGTTATGGGAGAGCATTGTGGTTGATGCATGGCATGTTCAGGGCTAATGGTGGTTGCGGATATGTAAAAAAACCAGAATTTTTGTTGAAGGATACCGATGCGATCTATGATTCATTGCCTGTTAGAATGACATTGAAGGTAAGCTCAATAATTATGTAGTTGGCTTCATCTGCTTAACATTTGTCAGTCTTTTATCTCATATGTACTTACTTGTTGCTATAGGTGACTGTGTACATGGGCGAAGGATGGTTTTATGACTTCAACCATACATACTTTGATAACTATTCTCCTCCTGATTTCTATGCAAGGGTAGCCATATTTACATCGAATGTCAATTTAAAGATGAAGTTATAGATATATTTTACTCCTTCTATTCTTAGGTGGGAATTGCAGGAGTACCGGCTGACGTTGTAATGAAGAAAACAAAAACGCTTGATGATAACTGGATACCTAATTGGGATGAGGTGTTTCTGTTCCCACTAACGGTTCCTGAGCTCGCACTTCTTCGGGTTGAAGTTCACGAGCATGACACATCGGAGAAGGATGACTTCGCAGGACAGACATGCCTCCCTGTATCAGAGCTGAGACAAGGCATCCGAGCCGTTCCTCTTCACACCCGGAAGGGGGAACGCTACAAGTCCGTTAGGCTACTCATGCGGTTCGAGTTAATCTGATCCGGTTATATTGTCTCTTGTTCTATTTTGTATGTGATGATAGTATTTGAATGCATAAACATGCTACTACAAAGAGGTGTCTTAGGGCATCAATATTGTCAACCAAAATAACTTAAAACGTTTCTGTATTGATGTGTAAATATAGTGATCGTCTGAGTACAAAATAGTAGCATTTTTGTTACAATCTAATGTATTATTCCAAATTTAATGAGCAGATTCGGCATGTCTCAAAATCTTAACATCTCCTATAAAAATACCCACGTTAGCATATAATGATCCTCATTTACTCACTGATTTTCTTGCAAATCTCTCAATTCCCTTGAAGATTTCATCAATTCCTCTCTTCTCGTTCTCATCAGTTCCTTTACTATCTTCTCCCACCACCCTCATAGTACAAATGCCTTTCATACCCACACATCTTGCATGACGGAAGCATACATCCGTTATTAGTCATTTGATATGTTAGTTGAATAAATCATATTCTGAATAGTATCTACTCTCTCCGTCCGCCATTAGGAGTCCCATTTAAGCGCGGCATGAGTTTTAAGAAATATTAAGAAAAACGGATGGAAAAAAAGTTAGTGGAATAGGGGTCCTACTTGAATATATTAAGTTTAAATGAAATGTGAATGGAATGAGTTAGTGGAAGGTGAGACCCTATTATACCATTTAGGGTAAAAGTGAACCGGGACTCCTATTCGCGGACGGACTAAAATGGAAAACGAGACTCCTATTCGCGGACAGAGGGAGTATAAAAGACTAAAGTTCATTTTTGGTCCTAAACATATAGTCATTCAAATAAAATCGTCCAATTCTTGTCTAAATATTTCCTCAGTTTCTCGCAAGATTCAATTACTTCATTTCTTTGATGAAATTAGGGATTTGTCCATTAAGTTAATTCAACAAAGTTCAAGAAAACACATAAATTTCGCTAGAAAATCAACCGAGTTTAGTCTCAACGAACATCAACTCATAGACACAATTACAGCTAGAGATTCCGGAATCGGCTGCAAGGGAGAGATTCTGCAGAGAGCTCAAGTCGCCAATATGATACGCTCAGATTTTGCATTCTTTCAATGCCATCATTTGGTTTGTTTTGAGTGTCAAAGTTCCATTACATGTCTATAAATTGCATATTTTATCTATTTTGGTATTTTGATGTGTTTTGTGAGAAATGTGCAAATTAAAGCCTAAAAAGATAGCTAAAAGTCGAAGTTGGATATCTGAAGCATTCGAGAAGCCCAGCGGTCCGCTGCAACAAAGCAAGCGACCGCTGGCTGCCAACGACCGCTAAACAGATAGCGGTCCGCTTCGAAAATGTTGAGCTGAAAAGAGGAACACCTCCAGCGACCACTGGGTTGTGCGCATTAATCGCTCTGGAAGATCAGTAGCTACGGGACAATTGTCAGTGACCGCTAAAACAAAGTGCAACGACCGCTGATCAAGAGGCAAAACCTGAACACATTACAGCGGCTGCAGGAGAAAGTGCAGCGGCCTGCTGGGAAAGTGTGGCACATGGATTTTTGACCTATCTTCTCTCCAAGATTTACCATACTGTGCTGAATATTTGCCATAATTATGGGACACGAAAATAAGGCTATAAATACCCCCTCAAGTTTCATCAATAGAGATCATTTTGCTGCATAATTCCAAAGCAAGAATATTTTGAGAGTTCTTCCATTGTTCATCAAGTTCAAGGCGTTTGAAGAAGAATTGAAGAGAAGATCAAGGCTACAAAGATTCAACCATTGGGTTTTATCAATTTAGTTCTTATGTTTTCTTTATTTTTCCTACAAACTATGTTTTAAGATTATTCTATTATGTGTAACTAAACTCATAGAATTCTAATGATGTATTAGTAGCAACTTTGGTTATTGATAAGGCTCGTTTCATGCATTGGTTTAGGGTTAAAATTCTGTGCATTTGGGGCGCTAATGTGCGTTTATGAGTTCAGGTGCGTAGTAAATCTGCCGAACCCAAGAGTTGTTGTTACCTGACCTGGCAGATGCAAAAGAGATGGAATTGAAGTAAAAATCAGACGTCGTCGTTCGGACCTGGGAGAATCAAAAGTTGGCGACAGGAGCAGAATGGAGCGAGAGCAGATTATTTTAAAGAGTCTTACTCAAGGGCAAGAGCGTCAAATCACCAGAGGGATACCCTAGGGATCAGAGCCTCACAAATATAAAGAGCTCAACCTTGAAGAACAAGACAGACCGTGAACGGCACTTCTGCACTTTCCTAGCTCTAGCTCTAGTTCCACACTTCAAATTTTCATTTCGTCTGCTGCGCACTTGGATATGGAAGATTCTGGCCACCGTGGTTCTCATCATCATCGTTATTTTGCTGTGTAACACCGCCTTGTGAAGGCGAAGAAACAATCTTATTTGCTTTCGTTTAGTACTTTGTGGTTTTTAAGTTTCGCGACTTTAGCTCCTGACCTTGATCTACTGGATTCGGACCTATTTCTAGTTATTATGGAAGTTTATGTTTGCTTTTGGTTGGATATCGCTGAGTTTATGTTTATCTCTTGCTTTTATCTTTCGTTCTTGTTTGTCATTGGATGTTTGGAGCTGTGATTTGTTGGTTTGTTGATGGAGGTTGGGGATTTGCGTATGGAGATGTCTGGAGTTGTTGAATCATGGTGTTTTTGAGTTGGAGTTTCGCGTATTTGGTGTTTGTTGTTTACGTTGTGCATGATTATGGCTATTCACTTTCTGTTTCTGCATCCTTTAGGTCCAGTAGCGTAGATCTGTTAGTTAAGGCTTTAATTTCTCGTTTTAAGTCTAGTTCTAAAGTTTGCTCTGTTTTCATGGTGTCTAATACTCTGTTTTATCTGCTATTCTCGTTTGATTCCCGAAGAAGATGAAGTTGTTGGTAGTTAGAACCAGATCTGCTTTATGACAGTACTTTTCTGCCTGTACTTTACTTTTTCTGCATATCCTCCAGACCCTGTCAGTGCGATCTGCTTTGTCTCTTTTACTTTTCTGCATGCTTTTCCAGACCCTGGTAATTTAAGGAAACTTGTCTTGCTTTTCGCTTTATGCTTGTCTGTCCAAATTAGGAAAGTCTGTCTAGTTAAGTTTACTCCAGCTGTTTTAGAGCCTTAAAATATCTCAGTCATGTATGTTCCGTACATTCCCAGTTCTTAGACCCAGTAGGTAGAGTTAAATTTTTCTATCTCTTAGACCAAGTAGTTTTACGTTCTCGACCCACAAAAATTGCGTGGCAGAAGCCAACCCCCTTAAAACATCCTCAAATGCAGTTTCGTAACACATTCTTCCTCGTGGGATCGATCCTTTACTTCCCTGTGCTAAGTTGTAGTATAGTGGGTTGAGGTTTTTGAAGGAATAGAGTGCACCCAACGACCCCTTTCTAGTAGTTTCATGATCTTCTAGCCTCTGAAGTCTAGTCGAATCCTCTGGACCCGTTAGATCGAGTGACACATAGCACGCACTGCACTCTTAGGACTTGTCAGTTATACAATTCCTATTTATTTAATATCTGTTTTGTTCATTACTTCGCTTCTATTCTAAGTGTTGGATAATTTCTTCATGTTTGAGTGACACATTCTGTGATGATCTATTGGCTTGGTACATAATCGTGAGAGGAGGTTGGCGAGCTAGAAGATTTTAGTTTACGTTACAATTAGCTTTCCTTAAAACGTCACTGTTAATTGAGAGCGAGAACATTAGGAGTCTAAGGAGCCTTTAGGAGTTACTCCCTCTGTCCCAGATAGTTTGTTTCACTTCCTTCTTTGCACTCGTTTTGAAAAAATAATAATAAATAAGTAAAGTTGAGAGAGAGTAAAATAAGATAAAGAATAATGTAGGTAACACTATTCTCTACATTATTCTCTCTTTTACTTTACTTTCTCTCCACTTGAACTATTTATTATTATTTTTGCAAAATGAGTGCGAAAAAGGAAGTGGGACAAACTATCTGGGACGGAGAGAGTATTAATCTAGGATTGACAACCCTACTGTCTATAATCCACTTTGTGCCACATGGACAATATAGTTGCGACTCGTTCTAGTGAAGTACGAAATGTGCTAGGGTGTTGTAGTTGGAATTTGTATAACCATAACTGTGAAAGCACATCCCTGGAATTCCCTTATCTCATATGGTTTCTCTTTGTGTTTTATCTGCAATCGTAATTTCCATTGTTTTTGCAAGTTTTACTTTAAAAAAAATCCAAAACCTTTTGTTTCTCCAAATAGTAGAAGAAGCCTAGTAGAAGATAGAGGTCACCACGGTTCAAGAACCGCTGGTTCCCGGTTCGGAACCGGCGGTTCAGGTTCGAAAAAATGTCGAACCTGAACCGACCCTCCTAGGTTCCGGCGGTTCCGGTTCAATGTCGAACCTGAACCGACCCGCCTAGGTTCCGGCGGTTCCGGTTCTTGAACCGGTTCAGACACGGTTCAACGCCGGTTCAAGACCGGCGGTTTCCAGACGTTTACGGGCCGGTTCCGGTTTGGACCGCCGGTTCAAGTTCGGTTTTTTTTTAATTTTTTTTAAAAATTTATTCATTTATAGTACTAATTACAAATTACACCTTGTAGTTGTAGTCTTTTACTATCGAATAAATAAATAAAACGAGAATGACAATTGACAAATAGAGTAGAAGTCGACATTGGAGTTGGACAATTGGAATTTTATTGATACAATTATACAAATTTGAACGATATGTCGATATTACAAATACAAATGTTGAAAATTGAAATTACAAAAGAGTCAAAAGACTTAATACATAACATAATACATGCTTGTTAGCTTGTATAACAATTTAAATAAAAAAACTTGAAGTTAAAAACAATAAATTATAAATGTAAATAGATAGTATATATATATATATATACTCTTAGTCGGCGAAGGAGATGTTTCTAGATAACTAAATTGAGGATACCTTTATCAATTCAACCTTAATTGTTGAGTTTAATTTAACCATCAACAATCATGGTAGAATTGTCAAAAGTCTCCCGGATTTGGTCTTATAGAGAAGTCTTCTTCACCGATTAGAGTATATACAAATACAATTATATAATTGTATTTGTATATTTTAAAGTTGAAACAATTGAAAAAAAAAAAAGAAATAAAGGAAAAGGACTTGAGCCCAACTTAAATTTAAAATTTAAGTTGGGTTGCCTACGTATCCTTAATGCTCAATTACATTAAGGAATTAAAGTCCACGTAGTTTTCTTACCTTACTTACCTATTTGGCAACCGTGAACCGGAACCAGAACCGCGGTGACGGTTCGGAACCTGCAAACCGCCGGTTACGGTTCTTCATTTCTTGAGAACCTGAACCAGCCCGTCGGAACCGCCGAACCTTATCCGGTTCTGAACCGTCACCGCGGTTCCGGTTCACAGTTCCGAACCGCCGGTGACGGTTCCGGGCCAGTTCAGCCGGGCCGGTTCGGTTTGGTGACCTCTAGTAGAAGATAGCCTATTTGTGTTCGTTTTCCCTATGTTCGATATCTGGTGCTAACCTTTAGCTATATTATGTATACCATGTATACTTGCAGGATTATTTAGTGCTAATAAAAAAGTGCATCACAATAGTGGTTAGAAACCAACAAAGGACACTTTTTAGAAAAAAAAAAAGTTGTTTTCTTGGTAAAACTCAATATGCTCTCTATGACAACTTGGAGAATGAATGGATGACGGTTCAAGCAAGGTGGACTTATCAAACAATGAATAGTACGCCTTTCAAGTACATTATTACTCTATCTGTCCACAATTTAAAGAACCTTTTTTTGTTATTTTGGGATGTCCGCGATTTAAAGAACCATATACTTTGTTCCACTTTTGGTATGCAGTCCCCACATTCTACTAACTCTTTTTTCACTCACATATCATTATAAAACTAATACTCCATTTGTCCCAATAAATATGAAACATTTGTAAGAAGGAGTACTTGTAAGAAGGTTCATTGCAATGAAAAGTCGGTGGGTATGGAGAATGTACAATTGAAGCACACAAAGTACACCCGAATGGCTAACAGTCCTTAAGTGACAAGGAGGCGAGTACCAAATAGGCTCCAACTGATCAAGTGACAAGGTGGGTGGGAACATAAAATTGAAGTCTAGAATAACTCTCTTGATTAATACAAGGCGACTAAAGCGCAAAGCCAAAGAGAAGGAAGATGTCACGAGTATTACGACAAAAGATGACGTGGGTAGTGTTCGGACTATATTTGAAACGTTATTTTTTTTAGTCTGAATTTGGATAATTCAATAAAATAATGATGATGTGTAGCTGAACTTGCCATTGAGTCATAGCTCACCGCAATTAAGAGCTATACCCCATAACAATTGCAACAATGACAATCAGACATATTCGACTAAGTTTGGGCTTCAAATATGTGAGAAAAAACATCATGGGAGGGGGGAGAAGGAGAAGAAGAGATGTGTGTAATTGGGGTTGAATTGGTATCTTTCTCCTTGCGCTCTCATTATCACTTTGCGGCGATGGTTACAACTGTCGTCAGAGCCCTACGATGATAACACAATATATCGTATGTAATTCTCTATAAAACAATGATTAGTACAAGGTTGTGGATAATATTAGCGGTCTCCACATCCCTATGGTTATAACAAAATATGGCGTATGTAAAGAAGAGATAAGGGAGTCAGAGAAGCCCTACAGTGGTGGTGCATTGTTGAGTGCAGGGAAAGGACTAGTAACAATGTGGCTTCTAGATTGACGGTTGTCCCGTAGACCAACACAAGTCTTTTTAGCATGTTCTTTCCTCACTCACACGCACCTTGCGAAACTTCCTGAGGGATCACCTGATAGGGTTGGTATACTGTAAAGTATGTTTCGAGCCGAACGGTTGCTATTATATGGTAAACTCTACACCCACTTAAAAAACACTTTATCTTCCCTCTGTACAAAAAAATTTATCTCATCTATGTTACAAAAAGATGTTTTAGTTGTAGTTACTTTAGCTCAGTGCTAGACATTGTTTGAAGATCTATCCGAGTGTGGTTTAGGGGTGCAGTTGACTGAGTGCGGTTGACTGGTTGTAGATACTGATTTTAAGCTAGATTTATTACAATTTTATACAATACGACAAATGCCTTTTGCATTGTTTTTTATTACTAGGCAATTTGAAGTTCAGGTTTTTGCACGTGTGTCGTGTACACGTGTCCCTCCTTTCAACAAGATTTATAATTTTCTCACTAATGCAACAAATATTACTAAGTATAAGCGGCAAGAGCGGGGTCGAACCACAGAGACCATAGACCTTCTCGAGATTGTTTCTACGATACAATCGGAACAGGGGTCGGCTGCTGCCACACATTCATTGAGTTAAATTAAATCTACTTGACCTGTCAGTATTGAACTGGACTCTATCTACCTAACCTAGGGGATGGAAAAAGTACGGACACTTGCAACTTGTGAACTGGAGTTAAACTGACTAGAATACCTGTAACTGAAGGAACATGCTTAAACTTTCCCAAAATAGACGGACAAAGAAGCAAAAGTAAGTGGGGGCCATTTTTCCTAAACAGGCTAGGGCTAGCAGAAAGTTGTGAAAAAGAAAAAAACCAAAAGCAAAAAGCAGATCTGATTTTCTAACTAACTTCCACTTCATATTCTCCAAACAACCAAGTAAAAACAGAGCATGGAACAGAACTTCTACACCATTGACGAAATAAAACAGAGCATGCTTCAAAATGAGACGTAAACACGAAATTCAAGCCAGAACTACCAGATCAACTCTACCGGGTCAAGCAGAAAGCGAAATGAACACAGATTACCTTGCATGCATTACCTAAACTATCGGATCTCAGAAATCGAGCACGTGAACAACTAAATCTCAACCTCTAAACTACTGGAAATCATGTAAAAAGCATGGATCTAAACATCTAAGCCACCAATTGCGAAAAGCATCCAAGAAACGTAAGTAAATAGCATCATTAACATGAAAATAAACACCAAAGCTTCATAAAACTGAAAATAAGTCGAAATAAGAAATCAGCAACTAAACTAAACTAAGCTAAGAGAGCGGTGGCGTTAAGCGCCTTTGAGAGCTTCCTACCTAAACTACAATAGTGTTAAGCGCTCCCTCTTCATTGTGGAAAGCTTATCTTTATAGAGTGACTTTAACTTCAACCCTAAGGCAACTTCTTGTCGGTATTTGACCATTTTACCCTTGCAATAATTGAGGATCTTCATGTCAGCACGCCATTCTGTCTCTTTGACCAGGTAGATGACTTTTTCTGCGTGTCAACTCCATTCCGCCATTCTGTCTCCTTGACCAGGTAGATGACTTTTTCTGCGCTTTTGCTCCATTTCTACTCTTGTCGTCAACTTCCTGATTCTCTTAGGTCCGAGCGATGACTTCTGGTATTTTACTTCAAAATCAGCTATTTTGCATCTGCCAGGTCAATTAGCACAAACTGCTGGATCCAGCAGATTTCTACACACTTAATATCAAAATTTGTACATTATTTCCCCCAAAAGTATATAATATCACCCAAAACCAATGCATGAAACGAGCCTTATCACAATTCTTCTGCATGAAGCAACAGTCCTTGTTGGCAGATGACACAAAAAGAACTAGTATAACACTATCTCATATTAGTATAATAAAATAACTGCAACCAATATATAAGTCAATGAACCCAGTGACGAAGCCACACTGGGGCCTGGGGGGCCACTGGGCCCCCCAGCCATCCTAACTGTTATTATATATATATGCTTTAGCATTACTTTGAACTAGTCCCAGCGCAGTTGGTCAATTTGGCCTCCATTCATCCATTAGGAATTGTGTTCGAATCCCATGAACCACATTTGATATTTTCTTTTGCAAAACACTAGATATACTTCTTTCACTTAGTTTTCTTTATGCACACCACTGAAGCTGATTCTATTTATTTTTTCAATTTATATATTTTGTTTATTTCCAAGTTATTTATATATTCTGTTCATTTTATAAATTTTCATGTTGGCCACTATGCAAAACCTTTTTACTTATAATTTTTATCATTCATAAATTTCTTACTTTTTTACACATCCACATCTACTAATTAATCTAGTTTTAATGCTTATTATTTGTGTCACTCTGCAACATTTGATTATTTTAAACAATGCATAGTTGATAAATTACATACTTTTATACTTCAATAATACTCCTTATATATGAAAAATATTTTATACTATAATATTAATAAATTTTAGTCTAAGAATATACTCCATAATCTTTATTCATTTCTTTATAATTATCATTCAAGTCCATCTCAAAGTTCTCTTGTTAAAGATTCATAGAAAATTAATCAAAGTTCTCAAAGATTCATAGAAAATTAACTAGTAAATATCATAAGATTTAATCATTAAATTAATGAAAAAAGTAGTATTTTTTCTTATGATATTTAGTCATCAATAAAAATATTTGGACCCCCCAATAAATTTTTTTTGGCTTCGTCTCTGAATGAACCATCCCTCTTATTACCAATTGGTTTTGTCATGGAACCCTATGAATATCCAGTATTTTTTATACAATCATAAAAAAAAAATCGCCTTTTGAGGAAGGGTTATTTCCATGTTATAGCTTGAATTTTGATCTTATGGCTAGTTATTAGTTTGAGCTTAGTAATATTAGATAATTATTTTCGTTACTCACGCGTCTTAACAAAATCTTTGTTAGCTTGTCAGCATTAAAATGACCAAATTTATTTACAAATTTTGATATTGTATACTAATTACTAGTCTTCCAAAATGCATAATTAGTGTGAGAATGATTGAAGAGTATGATTGTTTGAGGATGAAGATGACATAGATGGATTAATTCTCTTTCGTTACATCAATCTTCAGTGAATGACCGACAAAGATAACGTGACAGGAATCTCATCTTCCAAATAATTTGAGTGAAAAGGAAATATTAGTAAAGTGAAATAATAACAAAAATAATTTATTACCCAATAACATGGAGTACAATAGATTCCAAGAAAAGCAGTTCCTCGTACTATTTTTACAACTCAATCACTAACAAGAATATATTTGAATACACGTTGGCTAATCGATAGAGTGGTAATATTTACGGTGACGCTATCTTTAAATTTATATTCATAGGGGCATGTTAGGGTGCCACCACCCCTTAAAATAACACCATATCACCATTCCTAGCCAATCATTTGTACACGTGGACGAATAATAAGCTGACACGTGGCAAAAAAAAAAATAAACGCCAAAAAAGACGGGCAGCAATATGCTGGCCTTTAAACAGCAATTTTTCTTGAACAGCAATATCCAACACGTTAGACAGCAATTTATAACGTGTTGGATATTGTTGTGTAACGTTTATAATATTGCTGTATAAGCGTTGTCACGTTGTCATTTTAAGAGGGGTTGTCATTTTAACACAAACCTATATTCATATAATTATAAAAAAAAAAAAAAAAAAATTGAATACGAGTATAGTCTTGAAATCTTTTATAATTAAAGTTAGAGCGTAACTATTTTTTTAAAGTAAAACGTAACTATTTTTTTAATTCTTTGTAATATGAAAGTGACTAATTGATTATGAAGTCGTTTTATTAAGGCTATATGAAGTAGTAATATTGATATCCCATAATCCCACGTCTTGGCTCCCAAAATATATTGTTGGTAGAAAAGTGGCACACACAATTTGAAGTTAGAACCGAAAAAAGGACTCAATTATATATGAATTGAATCCCACATCAATGTGAACACCCAAAATAGAATGTATGTAGTAGCATTTGACTCAATTAATTTCATCAAATATGAACACAGCCTAATTTCTCTCACCGGCCACCAATAAAACCACCACCACCACCTCCTCCCAACGTCTCACTTTATACTGCATTTACTAATCATTGCTGTTTTCATGTGTAACCGAAAACTATTAATGTATTCTTCATGTGTTTTGGGGTAGGTATTAATATTTCCAGATTTACTTTGATTGCACCGCTGTGTGATTACTGGAAAAGGCTTTAGTTAAGGCCCTACTCATGTCGACATCTTGAGTGGTTGAATATGGCTCTAATTGACTGATTTTAGTGATTGCTTAAAAATCAATTCAACATTAATGTAGAAGATTAGGCTTTTGAAATAAACACCAAAGCAATCAATATATTAACATTACATAGATGCATAGGAAATTTAACAAGTAGAATTAAACTTGTAGGCTGCACTACCTGCGATTTATTTTACTCCGTCCAAAAATTAATCTTATTTGTGTAAAGTAAGTGAATTGTGGAGAAAAAATCGATAAAGTATGAGAAAGAAGAAAAAGTATGAAAAGTATGCGAGAGAAACTTTTCATTTATAATAACGAGACTATTTTTTATGGACGTTCAAAAATGACAAAATGAAACTATTTTTCGTGTGGACGGAGGAAGTACAATTTATAAATTTGTAACATCATTATAAAATAAAATATAATGCTTGATACAATTAGTCCAATATGATAATGTCTTTGTTAAAGAACTAGGACTACAACATTTCGTCGAAGCTTCTATGCAATCGTGTCCGAAGGAAAATTCTTCCTAGATACTCCTATTGGACAAGAAAACAAAAGAATTTGCACTTGAAAAGTAAAACAGCACTGAGTAAATTAATGGGTACAAAGAAAATAAAATTCATTTGAGACTTGGCCATTCGTGGCACCTACACTTGAAATTCTAGCATCAATTACACATTTTGTTTTCGATTATTTGGTTTGGTTTCTTCTGGAATTCTTTTCACAGCCAAAGCAAAGCCAATAATCTAACATTTTTGGTATAGAAAAATAAACGTGAATTTACAAAATGCTAAACCTAAAACAAAAAAAATAGGTCAAAAAGAATTTGAAAAGAATTCAATCCGAAGCGATGGAAATTGTCCCGCTGGAAATGCTACCATGGCTCTCTTCACACAGACCCAAAGCTCGATCCAAATTAATGATAATGTCACTCATGGAAGGCCTATCCTTCCCTTCCAAATGCACACAATGCCTCGCCGTGTACGCCACCAGCTCCACCGCCTCCATCTCGTTCACCTCGGCCGCCCCAACCCGCCTGTCCAGGATCCGGCCCACTTCCCCGGCCATGATCGCTGGCACGGCGTAGTCCACCACGCTCACCGGCGCTCCACCCTCGTCCGCGTTCTTGAAAATCGCCCGCTTCCCGGTCAATAGCTCCAGCAACACCACCCCAAAGCCATACACGTCGCTCTTCACCGTCAGCACATTGAGCCCGTAATACTCGGGGTCAATGTACCCGACCGTGCCCGCGGCCTTCATGGGCCGGTAGTCCCTCTCGTCCTCCGGCCCCATTAGGGATAGGCCGAAATCGGACACCCTCGCCGTCCAGCTGGCGTCCAGGAGGATGTTGGAGGACTTGATGTCACGGTGGATGATCGGGGGGACCGCGTAGCTGTGGAGGTACTCGACGCCGCGGGCGGCGTCGAGAGCGATTTTGATCCTCATCCGCCATGAATTGATGACGCTGCTGCTTTTCTCGACGTTGCTCTTGCTGTGGAGGTGATCGTAGAGAGCTCCATTTTTCATGAAATCGTAAACCAGAAGCCTCTCTTCTTTCTCCTCGCAGTAGCCTACTAATTTAACTAAATGCTTGTGATGCAATCGCGAGAGAAACGAGATCTCCGATTCGAACGCGTTTTCCTTCTCCTGGAATTTCTTCGCTTTCGACCCCGATTCGCTCCGCTTGATCGCCACCTCGCGGCCGTTGGGGAGTTTCCCTCTGTACACCACGCCGAAGCTGCCGGCGCCGATTCTATTCTCGGCGGCGAAGTTTCGCGTGGCCTCGGCCAGATCGGAGAAGAGAAACTCCGCCGCCTTGTCGGCGTGCTGCTTCGACGACGTGCCGCTCCGCTGCCGCCGCATCAGGATCGACGCCTGCCGCCGCAGCGTCGACGATCGCGACGGCGGATTGCTGCCCGAATTGGTGATCGTCGGCTGTACGGAATTGTGCACCTTCTTCTTCCCGAAACAAACGCCGCTACGCCAGAGACAGTAAACCACAGAGCAAATCCCTGCGAAGCCGCCGACGGATCCTACAATTGCGAACGCTAATAAGCCCCTTCTCAGCCCCCGAGAAGGACTAGTGCTTCTAGGCGGAGGCAGAGCAGGATCGGCGGAAATCGGATCACAAGGAGCGCAGATATGGCCGTCTCCAACGCAGAGCGTCTCGTAATCGGGATACTCGCCGCAGGAGCACGGCGTCTGGACGCAGGGCCCGGGGAGAGTCTTCTGCAGCGGCAGCAAGTTGTTGGCGCTGGTAGGCCATCCGGCGCCCCAGCAGACGACGGAGAAGTTGCGGCGAGTCAATCCACAGGTGAAATTGAAACCTGCAACAATCGATTCGAAAGAGATTCCATCGGTAATGCTGCTCGAGAACTCTCTGTCATCTCCGCCCCAGCACACCACGCTGCCGTTGGACCTCGTGATCGCGCACGTGTGGCTCGCTCCGAGCGCGAGGTCTCTGTAATCGCCGGAGGTGTTGGCCGGTATATTCAGTTGACCGGTGTCGTTGCTGCCTTTGCAAATCACGATTCCTAAGACGTCAATTCCGCAGGCGTGATTCCCGCCGACGTGGATATTGAACATTGACAAATTTGCAAAATCTAATTGGACTGAAGATGAAGAGCCGCCGCCGTCGCCCCAACACAAAACTCTGTTGGTAGTCTCAGTAACACCGCAGGAAAATCGGAGCCCCGACGAAATCATGCGAAATCGATCGGGAAATTGAACGGAATTTCCGCGCCAGCAAATTGCAGAATCGGAAGTAGTATTCCTCAATGCGCAGATTTGGGCGTCTCCGATTGCGAGGGAGGTGAGGGGGGCGGAGGAGGTGTTGTAGATGCGTTTGGGGGCGAAGGTGGTGTTCCAGCAGAGGAGGCTGAGGCCGCCGGAGCGGACGGCGCAGAGAGTGTCACGGCCGCCGGCGAGGTAATCGAAGGAGACGGTAGGGAGGATTGGGGGCAGCAATTGGCCATCCCTCCAGCACTGGATTTGTTGGATGGCTTGTTCGGCTGCTATGGAGCAGACGGTGGTGGAGGATCCGTACACGGCGGCGATGGTGGCGCCGGAGCCGCCGAGCGCGGAGGCTGGCGGCGGAGGAATCACGGAGAAAAGGAGTAGAATGGTGGCGGATATGATGCCCAAAAAGGATCTCGTCATCTATGAGGAGAGTTGTTGAAATGCCTCCTCATTTGCTAGAGAGAGAGACAACACAAATTGTATGACTGTATTTGAAAGTTTGGTCTTTGGTATGAAATCCAAGACATCTTTTTCAGTCAATTTTTTTTTTTTTTTTTTGTTCTCGTGACTTTTCCTTATTCGCAATTGTAGGGCTTTATTTTTTTAGAAACATGGAATAATTGCATTTAATACTAATATTTCGAATCTTGATTATTCAATTGATTCAGATTGCAAAAAAATAAATAAATTTAATTACCACTGTCCTCTTTTTCGACTAATTTATACTCATTCCAATCCAGTAATAAAAGTATACTCATCCCAATCCCATAAAAAAAGGTCAGTGAAATATTTTTATAATAATTATAAATAAAATGAGTTAATGCATTATAGGATTTACTTACAAAAATAGTAAAAAAGAATATTTGTGCATTTAACAAGAATCAGATAAATATGAAAATTCATGGAGATTGAAATGAGTATACGATAATTCAAGCTGGTCAACTGAAGTGAATTTTGGTTACCATAGTCTTGTTTCTTCGACTAAATTACATATGATTAACTGAAATATATGAAAGAGGGAACATCTTTTTAGGTCCACGAACTTTGCCAAAATATTATTTTAGGTCCGTGAACTTTGAAAATATCATTTTAGGTTCATCAACTACAGGTTAATATCATTTGAGGTATTTTGAAATTTTTTTGGACGAAAATACCCTTAAGACCTTCAAAGGTCAATTTGGACAATTCTTTCGCCAATCATCTTGCATCAGAGACATGTAATCCAACAATTTTTAACGGCAAATTTTTATATTTAAATTCAATTTAGATGTTAATTGATCTCCATTTTGAAATTCACCTCCGAATGACAATCCAAATTACTACCTCCGTCCACCAAAATTTGTCATATTTCACTTTTACCATTTTTGGTAGTGAACCACATATTCCACCGACTCATTCCTATTCACATTTTATTATAAAACTAATATATAAAAGTAGGGACCCACAATTCACTAATTTTTTCAACTCACTTTTCATTACATTTTTTAAAACCCGTGCCGGGTCAAAGTGGGACAAATTTTGGTGGACGGAGGTAGTAGTAGCTATCTAATTTTAAAAAAATAAACTAAATAGAAAAAACTAAGACACTTTTTACGGCAAATTTTAATTATAGTTAAATAATTATAATTATAGAAAGAATTGTCCAAATTGCCCTTTGAAGGCCTTAAGGGCATTTTCGTCCGAAAAAAGTTTAAAATACCTCAAATGATATTAACTTATGGTTCACGGACTTAAAATGATATTTTCAAAATTCTCGGACCTAAAATGATATTTTAGCAAAGTTCGTGGATCTAAAAAGATGTTCCCTCTATATGAAATCCAAATTTGATAGGAGCCCGATATTGTTAGATAAAATCCGTAAATTAAGTAATTGCTGAATAGATATATAGATTGGTGTGAAAAATGAGAATTTGGTCTTAGTAATTTATGAATTGTACACAGCAGAAAATTGCTAAACTATGGTATAGGAGTAGATTACTATTTGGGAAACTTATTTTCTGTTGGGATATTATCAGTGGAGAAAAGAAACTTGGGTGGATAAAAGCAATATTGGAGAATCTATTACTTACGTCAAAAGCAAAAATTACAAACCACAAAAGAAAGCAAAAACATAAACATATTGGCAATCGCAAGGGCAAAAAACAATGCAAATGCACGAAATTATTTGAATGAGGAAGTCTTTTGATTAGAATTGATTAAACAGATTGAAGAATTTGAAGTGAAAGTAAATTTTGTAAATTATTTCAAATTATTAATTTCAATGAGTACTCATTGAGGAGTTTATTCATTCAAATCATTAAAACCAAGGAGTATCCATGACGATTAGTAGTACTGCAAATGATAGCTAAGATAAAATATATATATATAGCTAGGTCAATTTTAGTCGATTACACTCCTTTTGAAATTAGAACAGCATATCTCAAAAAAAAAATTAAAAAATGCAATTTCTTCACCCTAACCAATTTTGGGTGAAATTGAAGTTGAGTTAACAGGAAAAAAAAGTGTATAGGAAAAAGGTAATTTAGCAAGCAAATTGATTTCTCCCATTCTATAATAGATGGCATGTTTAGGGCATTGCACATTATTTTAGGAAATATTGTTTTGTAATTATTAAATTGAGGGAGAAAACAGTGTATATTCATATTAATATTAATATTATAGAGATATGAGACAAACTAAAAAGGAAAGTGTGACATTTATTAAAGGACGGAGATAATATTATATTAGTAGTAGTATTAGATTTCGACGTTTTTTATTAAAATAAAAAAAAAATTCTCTTTACTTTTACTTTTCCAATTTATTTCTTTTTTTTTTCTTTCTCACACTCTATCTCTTCATTCATCACACCTCCGCCACATCACCATTTGATGAGTTACTATCCACCAAAAAATCGCCGCCACGCGCTATGTCAGTTTTTTCATACTCTCTAAGTCGAACACCCACAAACCACCCCCGTCATCTCGCCCCGGCTGACAACCAACAATAACAGCTTAAACGTTCATGGTCGAAGCTAGTAATTAAGGAAAGCTGGGGTTCCACGATACCCCCAACATGGTATATATTGAAATTATGTTAGGACAAACATGAAATAGAATTGGCGTAGAGATATCCATGGTTTTATTGTTCAGTCTAACAACAGTAGTCTGCACGTGATGCACAATTTATTAGCACTAAAAATATTTGTAAGTATACAAGGTAGATCCAGTATAGCTAAAGGTAAGCACAATGTATCGAACATGGAGAATAAGATTACATACTGACTAATGACTATACAATACTCAACATAATATACTCTTTGGAGAAACGAAGTTTGGATTTGTTTTAACTAAAACTTAAGTAACTAACCAGCAAACAAAAGCAATCAAAAGTTTTGAGAAAATAGTGGAGACAAGAGTTTTCCATTGATATGATTCATTAATTTAGTCTATTTAAAACGCAGATATGATATCCGAACGACTTCAGGGTTATTGGGACGAGTTATTCTTTTGAGATAGAATGGTAGTCGAATGACGATGATGATGATGGAATAATGTAATTCTTGGAGAGAGAATTCTCAATAAAATTCTAGACCTCTTCTATTTCGAACAATGGAGAGTATTCATATACTCTGGGAAGAACTCTTCAGTAAGGTAACAATTCTGGCTCGGAAAGGTAAGTCTTGAGGCGAATTAGAGCTGAATGCACCCGTCGCACAAACTTAGTAGACCGCTGATCATCTCAATCGCTGACTTGCTCTAGGACTATTGGCATTGAACTCGGCGGACCGTTGACTTCATCTCAACGGATAGCTAGGCTGGAGGTTGGCTTTGCATTATTTTCCGCAATGGGCCGCTGGACCTCCATCGATTGTTGGCGCTCTCGGCGGCGTCGCGGACTTTGGATCACCTGACTGCTGAAATGGTCTGAATCCTCCGAGCTTTAATTTCGACCTTTTTCCGCCCATTTTGAGTCTATTTTGCACATTTCTTATAAAACACGTCAAAATAATAAAATTGTAAAAATATTGCAATTAAAGAACATATTTTGAATGAAAGATAGTTAAAAGAGTCAATTATAGGCCTTAAAAACATTCAAAATCCGTGCTCATCAGCACGCTAAGTCGCTAACAATTACTATCCGAATAATTGACAAGAAATAATAAGAATTTGATACTTAGAGTAATCTTTACCAATTTCAATTCACGCAATATGTTGTTATTTTATATTTATCCCCAACTATCAAGACTAATTTACCACACTTAGTTTGATCTTTCAATATAGCCAAACGCGAGAGAAACACTTATCGGTTTTTCGCCTTCTAATCAGAGAAGCTTTCGCCCTAGAATTCGAATTAACTCTACGATTATAAATTTAATGATATCACTGTTCTAGCTTGAAACTTGGTTGCTCCTAGTTTCGATTTCTTGGCTTGTTTACGCCCTTATAGAGAGATGGGGGTTACATAATTTGGGATTTCTCTGTCTCCAAAAAGCTAAAGTGAAACTGAAAAGTCTCCCACAAGTGCGCATATTTAATGGCAGATTTCAAGCATTTATCGATAGATTTGTCCGTCATTAGACCACGTTGGTGGTATTCGATTTGCTAGATAAAATAATACTAAGATATAACCTAAGATTGAGTTGTGAGATTATTTTAGTCATAGGGTTAGCTATGACTAATTATCACATGATTATCCATCTAGGATTGAGTTGGGAGACTAAATCTCACGAGCTAAACACATTACTGATTTAATCCCGGGATACAATCTTGCAAACCGAACAACCCATTATGGAGAAATCATTTCTGAACTTGTAATTTTGTTTTATGAAAATCGAGTATTAGTATAGCTAATGTCCACTATTCATCCACATCATTGATAACATTATATTTATACCTAACATCATTTTCGCATTTCACATAAATAATCTTTGTTCGATGACATGTTTTTGAAAGTTCGTGATTTATTATTTAAAAATTGAAAGATGCGTCAAAATTTCATCCAATTCTTTAAATCAGCTGCAATTAAACTTTAAGATTGTGCAAAAGAATGATTGAAAATAATGAATCACGTACATCATAGTATATTAAAATATTTAAGGAAAATGCATGAAATTACAACATTGCATTTGAAATTATATCAAAATTATTTAGATAGGAATATGGTTTTCGATATTTTGATTGTTGAACTAGTCAGTTTGTTTTCTATACTGGTCAAAGATTAAAGCTTGTGGGTTAAAACAAAATCACACGACAAGAAAAAGGAACAGAAGATTCTTCTGTGAAATTAAGAACTTATTTCAATCTTCAATATAGTATTATAAGCCGTAACTAATGAAGTTGAATAATCTATGTTCTAATGTTTACATTGAATTAATTAATTCGAAACCAAAGCACGGTGATGTATGATTTAGGAATTAGGATATAAGTACAAGTATTAGTTTTTTTATTAATATAAGGTGCGTGTACAAGCATAAAATATTGAAAACGCTCTATGTGTCCTTGACCTCTACTAAAAATCTAAATATTTATTTGCATTCATTGACTAATTAATCAATTATTAATCATTTTGCTAGATTCAATGCCAAATTACAGAATTCCGAAGAGAACAACTAAATAATATACGTAGACTGCAGTTACGTCTGAAAATTTAAATTGTACTAGTAATATTCTAACGTTGGTCACATGTATTATACGTATAAGATAGAGATATGGGATTGTGATCAAAATTGAGCCACTGCAAAACGTTGAACTAATTTTTTAAAATAATATGAAAGTCATTTTTAGTTTATCTTTAATTCATTTTTGAAAATTCAGATTTTAAAAGCACATGTTATTAATTTATAGATAGTTTCAGGTCATCTTTTTAAGATACACTAAAATCAAACTAAAAATGACCTACGTATTTAAATTATGTACTCCCTCCTTTCTATAGTAATAGAGTCATTTTGTCATTTTGGTACGTTCCATAGTAATAGAGTCATTTCTTTTTTTTAAGTAAAAGTCAACACATTTTTCCACACCTATTTTACTCTCTCTTACTTTATTCTTTCTTTATCTCTCGACCTTTTTCATTTTCTATTTTCTCTCCATTTACTTAACTCACCTAACTCAATTTTTCTTAATCTCCATACCGAAAAGAAACGCCTTCATTACTATGGAACGGAGGGAGTATTCTGTAATATAATTGAGTTCTACATTTATTAAACCCGATAGATACTTATTTATGTATGTGGATAGAGGGAGATGATCAAAGTATAACTAGTCTTAAATGCATACCTAGATAACATGACTTTAGTTTATATAGTTTGATTGCCCTGATAGGCATAGATAAGCCCCCATATATAGGCGTTATATAGTTTTTGGTTGCCCTGATTGTGCTACCCCAAGGCCCATGAGAGGGAAGAAAGCCCGTCCAGGCCCGAAAAATTATCCACAAAAGTGTGATAACTCAATCACACAAATTGGCAGTGATTGTACACTGTTCTTCCATGATATCCACAAATGCCCCTTTCTCTCACCTCTTTCCTCTCACCCTACCACCCCATTTCTCTTACCCCATTTCTCTTTCCTTCATCTCTCTTCTGACGCTATGCAACCCAAGTTCACCTCTCCCATGGTGGAAGTGGTGCGCCGTGACAACTGCCGTTGCACCATGAGTGTTGCCACCGGGCTGGATATGGTGAGGCAGTGATGAGACCAAATGCAACCTATTGTCAATTCTCTGATTTTGTTAATATTTGTGGGGCTGTGATTATTGCAATCGAGAATTTGAGCCTCTTGCTTCGTCAACTCTTCACTCTCCACGGCTGAAAATTTGGCTTCATGTTAGTTGGAGATTTCATGTAGGCTTTTCAATTTTCTATTTGATTTTGATCTTGGTTCATGTAATTTGGAGATCTGGGTTATGTAATTAAGAAATCTTCATCATTTCTATTCGATTTTGTGTTTCATGGTTTCTGTTTCATTTTGTGTTTTATGGTTTCCATTTTGTCTCTTGAGACCATAGAAATTTGGACTTGGATTTTGTGGCCAAATTTCTATCAAATTTTGCTATTGGATTCTTGGAAAAAAAAATTTGGGTAATGAATCCTTGCGGCCATAGAAATTGGATATGAAGCTGCTGGGTTCTAGAAAATTTTCTATCAAATTTTGATTTTATGGATATCAAAATTTTATGGATTTTATGGCTTTTTTTTAAAGGGTACTTTTGTCCTTACAATTTTATATCTAGAAAATTAATTTGTGTATCAAACAACATTTTAAAAAGACTATCTTGACACTATCTTACTTCCGGCCCGAAAACACTATCTCTATCTAGTTTTCTTGCACTATACTATCATGGCAATCAAACGAAAAGTGATTTTAGTTCACTATAATGGTATTTTGATTCACTCTGTGTTTTCAAATTCGTGTTGTGAACTAAAACGCCTTTATAAAGAACTAAATCGCTCTTATAATGAACTATATTCGTATTCTCTAGTTATGCATTTATTTCACTACTGGTTGCCATATATCACTGCTAAGTGGATAGATACTTATTTATGTATGTGGTAATTGTTCACCGTTACTAGGGATATGACTATCCATCAAAATTTTAGCCAAACTTATTTCGATGCTCCCTCAGTCCATGAAAAAGTTTCGTTTTATCATTTTAGGATGTCCACAAAAAATAGTCTCATTTTAAAATGGAAATTTCTCTCATACTTTATCCACTTTTTCTTCTTCTTTTTCTTACTTTTTCTCTTCTCTCTCTTATTTTTTCTCTTTCCCTTTCCTAGTTTATTTACTTACTCCATTATCTCTTACTTTACCAATTTCTCGTTAAAACTTGTGTCATCCACAAATGAGATTATTTTTTGTGGACGAAGGGGTATAATTTTTTAGTAATTAAGTCATTTTAATTTTTAGGGTTTAACTATGTCAATTTTAATTGTTATGATTTAAATTATATAATTTTTTATTTTTAGAATTTAAATTATGTGAGTTTTAATTTCAAAATTTGTAATGTAATTTTCGTGTTTTTTTAATTAAGTGTTACTATTAATTAAATGTGTTTTATTAATTGTATTTTTGAAATTTAAGGATTGCAATAGTGAAATCCATGAATAGTTAAGGATGAGATGGATTTTTGAAATTGAAGGATGCAATAGTGAAATCCATGAATAGTTAAGGACGAGATGGATTGTTGTAGAACTAGTCCCTTAGTTAAAGGATAAAATACATAATGGTTAAAAGTGGTATAGGATCCATAAATAATTAAGGGATGAAATGGTATGAGATGTAATGTCGTGGATGCTCTTATCTTCAATATATGTGACTTGATCAACAATATGTTAGTGTCATACTACCCGCATTCCTTAAAAAAGAAACTATTTCTATTTTGTTACGTCCCTTAAAAATAGAATTTTTTTAAACTTTTCATTTCAGAACATAGATCCCACAATCCATTATTACTCTTTCTATTTTTTATTATTCTCGCTCTTATTTTATCAATTCATCTATCTTATTTTATCAATTGTGTATTAGAATTCTTACCTTTTTAAAAGTTTATATTTTCAAAGACAAAAGTAATATAATATACTCTCGTCCTTCATCATTATGTGTCCTAGTTTTCTATATTGGTTTGCCCCGTGTTAATTGTCCTACTTTATTTTTATCTCTTTTGGTATTGGATCTCACATTTCACTATCTCTACATTTTATTATACAACTAGGAGTATATAAAAGCAGGACTCACATATCATTAATATTTTCAACCACTTTCTATTATATATATTTTTTTAACTTGTATTGAGTTAAGGTGAGACATATATTACTCCCTTCGTCCCACAATAGGAGTCACATTTTGTGCATGCATGAGTTTTAAGAAATGTAAAGAATAGTGGGTTGAAAAAGTCAGTGGAACATGAGATCCACTTTTTAATACCCCCCGTTCACAAAAAATAGGGCACTTTGTGAATGACACGGGTTTTAATGTAGAATTGGTAAAGTAAGAGAAAAGGGGAAAAAATTAAGAGAGAAGGGGGAAAAAGTAAGAGGGGAGTAGGATTAGTGGAATATGAGATCCATATTATTAGTAAGAAAGAAGAGAAAAAAGTAGAAGGAAAGTTATTGAAAACTTTCCTTTTTTGAATGGCTATATTTTCGTGGATAACAAAAAATGACAAATATGTCCTATTTTTCGTGGACGGATGGAGTATTGGTTTTATAATATAATGTGAGTGAAGTAAGATTATTTAAATAAGACTTTTATTGTGAGACAAATTGAATAGAAAATGTGATTTTTATTGTGCGACCGAACATGAGTAGAAGATTTGAAGGAAGCTTTCGACTGAATTTAGTGATAAAAAAATTGACCATTTCATATCCAAAAAGCTGAAAAGTAGTTATATCGTAGAAAGACCGCAGTGTACTTGAACCAATTGTTGACAACCTACAGCTTTTGGAACATGATTTGCTGTTTCAAAAAAGTTCATGTATAATAAAAATAATAATACTTACTCCGTCCCGGCTAAGATGACACATTGGTTAGCCAGCACGGGATTTCAGGAATTATTAGTTAAAGTGTTTAATTGAAGAGAGAAAAGTTTGGTGTTAGTATTAAAGTAGAGAGTTAAAGAAAGATGAATATTTTAATAAGAGAGAGAAAAAGTGATTGAGTGTATTAATTGAAGAAAGAAAATTTCTAAAAAAGGAAATGTGTCATGTTAATTGGGACAAACTAAAAAGGAAAACGTGTCATCTTAAGCGAGACAGAGGGAGTAATAATACTTCCTCTTATCTACAAAAGATATCACACTTTCCTTTTTAGTTTGTCCCACAAAAAATGTCACATTTTCATTTTTGAAAAAAATTCTCTCTCATATGAATATAAAAATAATATTTTTTTCTCTCCATTTAATACATAAAATAAAACCTCTTAAAATTACGTGTCATCCCACAAATGTGATATTTTTTTTGGGACGAAGGGAGTAGTTATAGTTAGAGCATCCGCAATGGTGCTTAGGCCAGCCATTCTCTCCCCTGCCACGTCAGCAACACTAAAAAAACCACCTGCCACATCAGATTTAGGTCAGCCATAGGCCAGCCGCAATAAAAATAATTCAAAATATACTACATTTACGGAATTAAAATTACGATTAAAATACGGAATTAAATTTACGACACATATACGGGAAAATTCATTAATTGCATTTAAAAAAGTTACATAGATAAAAAAAAATTACATGCATAATAAAGAAAAAAAACTATCGCCGTGCAATCCTCCGTGCCCACAACTCTTCAATTATATCCTTTTGGAGTTGAATATGAGCATCCACTTGACGCATGTTGGCAAATTCCTGAAGGCGGCCGGCTTCATCGAGAGGTACCCCACGTCGTACACTAGGGGTGGCCGTTCCGTGGCTTGGAGCGGCTTCATCGTCACTGACCCAACTAGTCAGTTGTACGCCTTCGTCTTCGACGATCATGTTGTGAAGGATAATGCAGGCGTACATTATCTGGGAAAAGCATCCGACATCCCACAAACGCGTTGGACCCTTAATTGCCGTCCATCGAGACTGGAGCACACCAAATGCGCGCTCCACGTCCTTGCGCGCCGACTCCTGTCGTTGCGCAAAGTAGGCCTTCTTTTCATCACTTGTTTGTCGGATCCTCTTCACAAAGACCGGCCACCGAGGGTATATCTCATCCGCCAAGTAGTAGCCCATATCATGCCGGTTGCCGTTGGCCACAAATAAGACGGCTGGACCGACGCCCTGGCACTTCTCGTTGAAGAGGGGAGACGAGTTCAGGACGTTGAGGTCGTTGTTCGACCCGGCTACCCCAAAATACGCATGCCAGATCCACAACCGGTAATCAGCTACGGCCTCGAGGATTATCGTGGGGTTCTTTGACTTGTAGCCGGTCGTGTAGGCCCCCTTCCAGGCAGTCGGACAGTTCTTCCACTCCCAATGCATACAATCTATGCTGCCTAACATCCCGGTGAACCCATGCTTCTCCCCGTGCATCTGCATCAAATTCTGACAATCTTCGGGAGTAGGGCTTCGAAGGTACTGCTCACCGAAAATGCTGATCACGCCCCCACAGAAATCCTACAGACATCTCAGGGCTGACGACTCCCCGATGTGGAGGTACTCATCCCACATGTCTGCCGCGCCTCCGTAGGCCAACTGCCTGATTGTCGCCGTGCACTTTTGAATAGGGGTGTGGCCGGGTCTGCCAGCCGCATCGTGCGTGAAGCGGAAACACAGATATCGACGCTCTAATGCGCCAACGATGCGCATAAACAACTCCCTGCGCATTCTAAAACGCCGCCGGAACATGTTGGCGGGAAACCGCGGGTTCTCTGAAAAGTAGTCGTCGTACAGCCGCTGATGTGCAGCTACGTGATCCCGATCAATCACTGCTCGGTGGTGGACAACTCGTGGAGGGCGAGGTATCGCCTGCTGTTCCACCATACGCATGTACCGCTCCATCCCGCGGTTCATGTAGGCATCCATAGCCTCGTTCATCCTCCGTTCGTACTCCTCAAGATCCCCACCACTACCACCACCGCTACCACCCGCGTTACTCATCGCTCGATGATGCTCTTGTACAGAAAGTTAGAGAGAGAGAAAACTCGTTAAAACAAGTGGTGCAAATGAAAATGAAACGAAAATCGCGTTTATATAGGTTTTAAAAAAAAAAAAAAAAAATCAAAAATCGGCGCTGGCCGATCGGGCCGCCACAATGGCGGCTAGCCGATCGGCCAGCGCTTCGGCCAGCGACGAGCGATCGGCCAGCCCACGCCGATCCGCTCGCCGATTTCGCTCTCGCCGGCTGCAATGGTTCGGCTAGCCGATCGGCTAGCGCGACGAATCGACTAGCCGGTCGCTAGCCAACCATTGCGGATGCTCTTACACCGGATAAGAAAACGGTACTCTTTGTAATAATGCCATGAGTGTGAGTAGTAGATAATCTATAATTTCATATAAAGCCACATGCTTACTTTTGGTCTATCACATGGCCAGAATTTATGTAGCCACATTTTTTTAATTTTTAAAGAGCCTCGCCGAAAGGATGAGATGCGGTTAAACTAAACAATTCATATAGCAACCACGTGTTTACCATAAATAATTTTATCTATGAAATAAAGAGAGAAAATAAATGATGAAAACTTTTTTATAAACAGAAATAATAATAATAATAATAATAATAATAATAATAATAATAATAATAATAATAATAATAATAATAATAATAATAATAATAATAATAATAATAATAATTTTGACATACGGATCAAAATTGAAAATAAAATTATTTTTTTTGATAATTAACTTTTTGCAAACAAAACATCAATAAAAGCTTCGGTAATATAGTTCTAAGTTCTAACGTTTATAGCTGTTCGTTTTGGTTAAATTCATCCTAGAAAACAAATACATTTTGATGCTTTAATAAATAATACTAGTATTAAAAAAACAACACAAAAGTTGTTTTAAATAGTACCGCATCTAACAGAAAAGTCATGCCATCATAATCATTGTTGCATATCAATAAAATATGTACCTTGATTTTAATGTATAATCTTTTTTTTAGTATTTATAATCTTATTTTCTTTGTAAATTCAAATGGGAAGCAGACACTACAATCCGATTAAGCTGTCACTGTCCGGTGGTGGCTACGGTGGGACGCCACCGCCATACGTACTGTTGCCAACAATATTAGATAATTTTTGAAAAAACAATAGTACTATAATTATTGAAAGGAACAATTACACCAATAAAATGCCACTTCTTTTACACTTTTTGCACTTTTAGTGCAGAAAAGGGCATCTGACATGTCTATAAATATTTGTAAGGGCATTGCTAGCCAGTGAATTAGGCAAAACTCTTCAAATCAGGCTAAAATTCTACTGCATCATTATTCCTTTCATATCATAGCAAGCTTAGAGCATTCCCAATGGTTTGGAGATAAACTCCCTTATTTCTTCCTAACTCCTGCCACATCAGCGCCACATCAGTACCAAAATTTATCCCCAGTTTTTAGCCAACTTTTAGCCAACCTCTGCAATGGTTTCTCCCTTATTTCTCCCTAACTCAACATTTCATTTTTACATCATCACTAATTTAATTGTTTTATTTTTATATATAATAAAGCTAGCTTATTTAATTTATAAGATAAAACAAATAATAGTAATAAAGTTCGTTGTATTAAACACGGGTACACATTACAACGAAGAAAATTAAAAAAAAAAAAAAAGTACACGAATGGAAAAAAAAAGAAAAAAAAATTCAAGGGCGGTGGGCGCGGTTTCTATTTGCCCACAATTCTTCGATGATATCGTGTTGTAGTGCTTGATGGGCCTCCTTCTGGTGTATGTCCATGAACGCCTGGAACCGTTCATGTTCGTTGTGCGGTACACCCTGGCGGGCGGACTCGGTTGAGACACCGTGACTCGATGATGCAACACTTGGGTCGTTGGTGACGTCGAGGACGCCTTCGTGTTCATCATCGATGATCATGTTATGCATGATGATGCACGCATACATGATATCGGCAATATCCCCCTGGTAGAAAAAGCGCGTCGGGCCCTTTACCAGTGCAAATCGCGATTGGAGCACCCCAAATGCCCTCTCCACATCCTTGCGCGCAGACTCTTGCGCTCGGGCAAAATACCTTCTTCTATCTCCGAGTGGGCATCTGATCGTCTTCAGAAACACGGGCCATTGCGGATAGATGCCGTCAGCCAGGTAGTACCCCATGTTATGCACATTGCCATTGGCCGTGAATTCGATGGAGGGGCCTAACCCGTTGATCCGCTCGTTGAAAAGGGGCGAGGAATTGAGAACATTTAGGTCGTTGTTCGACCCGGCTATACCAAAATAAGCATGCCAAATCCAAAGCCGTTGGTCGGCAACGGCTTCAAGAATGATGGTGGGATGCGTACCTTTGTAGCCGGTAGTGAACTGGCCTCGCCACGCGGTTGGGCAGTTCTTCCACTGCCAGTGCATACAGTCGATGCTGCCGAGCATCCCCGGAAAGCCGTGGGTCCTCCAGTGCCAATCCAGTAAGAACTGGCAGTCAGCGGCGTCCGGCGAGCGAAGGTAGTGCTCCCCAAATATCTCTCGCACGCCCTGACAGAAATTCTTCAGGCACTCGTTGCCAGTCGTCTCGCCGCATTGCAGATACTCATCGAACATGTCGGCGGACCCTCCGTATGCCAACTGCCGGATGGCAACAGTGCATTTCTATAGGGGCGATAGTCCGGGCTTCCCTGCTGCGTCTCGCTGGAGCCGGAACTCGGGGTAACGCGCGGACAACGCATTAACAATGCGCAGGAAGAGGGAGCGGCGCATTCTGAACCGGCGACGAAATACATCTGCCGGATAACGTGGTTCCTCCGCGAAATAATCGGCGAACAGCCGATCGTGCACACCAGTGTGGTTGCGAGGGATGTATCGGCGCCGCCGGCGGATTGGCCGTTGGGGGGGTGGCTGCTGCATTCGAGCGATCTCGCTTTGTATGTAGCGGGAGATATTCTTGTTGATTGGGTTGTTGGCGAAACCCGCTACATCCCATCCGGTGGGAGCGGGAGGTACCTCTTCTTCGGAAGAAGAATGTGATATTTCCTCGTCGGACTGAGCACGAGACGATGAATCAGAACTCATTTAATAAAGATGGAGAGAAAAAAGATTGAAAATTTGTGTGAATGAAGTTTGTGGGTGATGAATGGAGGAAGAGGATGAAATATTTATAGGGGTGGAAATTAGAATATGACCGTTGAGGAAAAAAAAAAAAAAAAAAATTGATCATCGCCGAAAAATCGCCGAACAGCTCCCCACAGTGGCCGGCGATGATCCGGCGATAGCCCGGCGTTAAAACGCCGCTTGGCATAAAATCGGTAGGAATTTCGCCGAAAAATCGCCGGATTCCTCCCAATGGCCGGCGATAAGTCGGCGATATCCGGCGAAAAATCGCCGGATTTTCGCCGTCGCCATTGGGAGTGCTCTTAAATTTCAATTAGTCTGTACTCCAGATCGAACCAAAAGTTATTCACAACTTATACTCCCTTCATTCCATTAAATATGCAACATTTGCTTTTCGGCACATGATTTTAT
Organism: Salvia hispanica; assembly: GCF_029641045.1. NCBI lineage: Eukaryota > Viridiplantae > Streptophyta > Magnoliopsida > Lamiales > Lamiaceae > Salvia > Salvia hispanica. The sequence continues at coordinate 16,696,214 of NC_142696.1, read as the reverse complement.
GCAGTGTTGTTTTGTGAGTTAATGAAGAGAGAGTAAAGTAAGAGAGAAGAAAAAGTAGAGAATATTATTTCCATTTTTAGAAACATTTCATTTTTAATGGGACAAGCCAAAAAGGAAAATGTTTCATTTCTAATGGGACAGAAGGGGTACTATCTTCATTTCACTCTACATATAGCATTTCGTATTCAATACGTGATTTTATGGAGTGTTATTTTATTATTCAAGTGGAGAGAGAATACAATTAAACCAAAAAAATATAGAGAAAGTAATGTTTGTATACTTTAGAGTGAGACTTCAGAAAAAAAAAATGTTTCACTTGGAATAGTGTGTGAGACCGAGAGAGTACATTTCATTTCATCTTAATTATCTTAATTATAATCCAATTTCATATCTATTTTTAATTTTCATTATTTGTAGAATTAAATATGTGAGTCCGGGAAGCGTCAAACCAAGAGAATGAAAAGTGAAAACATATGATGAGCCAAACCGGAGCTACGGCCTGTTTCAGACGTTAATCTGCCTATCAAGTTGAAGTCCAAATGATCTTTAAAGACCACCAATGTCTTCATCGTGGAAGGAGCTTCGCGTGAGTACTTTGCACACCTCAATCGGAGTCCGGATGAGGAAGTAATGGTCATTTTACGAAAGCCGTGCAGTCAAGTAACAAAGACTCCAGAAAGTTTGCGTGGGCGGGCATTATGATGCATGACAATGCTCGACAATGCGTTTTGTGTTCGGGAAAACTCCAAAAGGCAGGATTTTGAATTATTTTGTGTGTCTTTTCATATTCTAACCCTAGTTTGAGTGACTTTTCATCATCCAACCTCCACATCTATAAATAGGCTCTTTTGCATCATTTGTAATAAATTAGAAGTGAGTTTTGAGTGTGTCCTTTGAGAGAGTCCCTCCCCATGTTGGGTGAGATGCATGTTTGGAAAATCCATGGCCAGACTATGGTTACTCGGGGTTAGCCACTTGGTAAATTGACAACTAGCTCCGTATAACTAGTAGCATGATAGAAGATGTAAATTATGTGTATCCTGGATCGGAGGCTCAAAGAGGAATTAGAGGTTACCGCTCCAATCAAGAGGGGTAATAACTGTTGGAAAATAAATACAGAAAATCACGAAAGAAAAACACGAGAAATTATTTATAGGATGTGTATCTAATACTAGGAGCGATGTAAAGCTTAAGATTTCACCATACAATTTTCACGATGAATCCTATGATAATGGATAGCCTCTATTTATAAGCCAAATAAAGAACGTTAATTCTAGTCACATTAGGAAACACATATCGTAAGAAAATAGTATATTCTAAGAGAATAAATCAAGGATATAGTAGGAAATATATTGTCCTCAGACCTCAATTAATACCTTTCAGGCTCCATAATTAACAATAACTACTACTACTATTAAAAATCGAAGCTTGATGTATCATTTTATTCATTTATTTAATGTTATAAAGAAAAAAGAATAAATCGAACCTTAATTTTTATGAAAATTATAAAATAAAATAAAAATCTCAATAACAATTAAAGTATTATAATAAAACTAAATGTATAAAATATAAATAATGCTAAACATGCATTAAACTATAGCAATGCTCACAGAATAATAAAAATAATATTTTCCCTTTTCTAAAATATACTACTTCAATCGATCACATTTAACGCTGCATCATACATCCAAATGAGATTCCACAAATGAAAAGGTAAATGAACAAATTTTCAATTTTTTGAAGATTATATAAACAGCTTTACAACACACAGATCTTGTGATCTGATTATAGCTTGATATTAATCTGTACTTCCATATCAAATGTAAAAGGGAAAATAATTCTAAAAGCCTAATTTTTTTGGGCTCTGAAGATATTTTAAACCATCTATTTACATCATATAGAATTTCACTATGCACTCAAAACGAAATCAGTATCGAGAATATACAAGTAGCCTCTTCAGTTGATAAAAAAAAATATATTGTGGTTGCAATACCTTCAACACAAAATCTTCAAGTGTATGAAATGGAAAGCCAAGGGTGCTGTAGTGCCTCTCTCGCCGTAGGTCGTCTCGCTGGGTTAATCTCAAGCAAGTATTTCAAGAAGTCCGCAAAAATGGAATCAGAAATCTGCAGGTGATGCTCCAACGAGGACTCCTCGGGGACAATAAGTTCGAGCTCATTTGTTTCCTGTAGCAATATAAAACTAATATAAAAAAATAGGACTAACATTCCACTGACTCTTTCAACTCACTTTCCACTACATTTTTTAAAACCCTGCCAAGTCAACTTGTGACATTTAACGGCGGACGGAGGGAGTTCTTGATAAACAAGGCTAGAAAGCTTATTGTAAAATTTCGCTTGGATATATGTGAACTCACCTCGTTCAAACAATAAAGTTCGTGATCATCTGTGAAATACTTATTGGTCTCCTGGCCGTTCTGCAGCATTTCCATGTCGATAGGACCAAGGATTCCTATTATGCGCGCAAGAAGCGTAACAACTGCTTCGTTTGGAAATAGGACCTGGTCGATTACAAGATTATTCGATGCAAATGCTAAACAGGTAAATGACACAAAATACAGAGAAAACAAACGATAAAATAAAAATGGCAAAAAAGTAGCTAATGGCGTACCTCTCCAGAATGCAGCTCGGCCAAAATGCAGCCAACAGACCATAGATCAATCTTTTGGTCGTAGGGAAGGCCTAACATAACCTCGGGAGCCCTATAGGAACGAGATTGAACGTACAGGGATAGGTTGTCACTCTGAAAGCAACTGCTGCCAAGATCGATTATTTTTATCTCACATCTTCGGTAACTCTTTATCAGGATGTTTTCGGGCTTAAGATCACAGTGAATGATTCCTAAGTCATGCAGATACGACAGAGCCTCTAGACACTGTTGAGTTATGATCTGCAATGCATTGGCTGCCTTAGTATTTACATAATGAGTCGAATAATTGGGACTTAATAGGTTAGTATTTTCAAATTCAGTGATACATGAGGATTTAAAAAAGAATTTTGGAATGAAGAGAACCTGCAGCCTACTCAATGTAAAATAGGCATCTCCACCAGATTCGAAGTTGTATTTCTGAAATTCATATAAGTTTGCTTTGAGAAGTTCCGTAACAATAAATAGATGCTCCTGCAGACAGAAACAATGCAATCAGTATATAGTTCAATCAAACATAACTGCAAAATATATGACAAAAATCCCATCACAATCGATAATGATAACACATTTAAAGCTAACATAAATAGCATTTTCAGTTTTGTATTTCTTTGTTCCACACTTACTCGTTTAAGTCCCATAATTTGGGATTCAATATGGACCTTAATAATGCAATCAAATCAAACAACTTAATTTTTAAACAACGAGAAAAGAAAGTGGCATGATCAGGGTACAAATGGTAGTTGTGATCTACACCTCTCCACGATGAATCATGTACATTTAAGTTTTTGTTGTCTAACAAGACACTAAACTTCGGTATAGGCATACCTGGTGGTAGAAGTAATCATAAAGGCGTAAAATGTGCCATTCATCAGCCGGGTCGTGCTTATTTACAAACTTCAGAAGTTTGATCTCATCTAAGCTCTGGTCGAAGAAGTCCTTGTCGTTTTTAATGATTTTCAAGCAAACATCCATCCCCGAGTATAGATCATGTGCCTGGACTACTTTGCTGAACGCAGCAGATCCGAGGAATTCAGCTACATAGTATCTACTTGCTATAATGCTATTTATCACAATTGGAAACTCCTTGTTCTCTTCAAACCCGGTCCTGTTAATGGGATAATAAATGAGTACAACTGAACGCTACAAATCAACCTGCAAATTAAAGATTGATGATGTCGTGAATAAATGAAAAAATTGACATACCATCACATTCTTGTAAGAGAAAACTCGGATTTAATTAAGGCATGCATTCTCAAAAGTTATGGATTTACCTATAGCATCGAAAAAGGAAGTAAAAAATGGAACCAGTGACTTACAAACCTGTTTTTCCGGTGTATAATTCTTAGATTAAATGTCTCAAATTCTTCGTCCTTTGTCTCGCATAAGTGGAGTTCATCATCAGCAACTGTATCGTTCTCTTCATTTACCGGGACCTGGGGCTCATGAAGTTCTCCTGTTATAACTCTGTCATACGTAAAGTCAAAGTCATCGTCGTTGTTGTTTGGCTGATTATTTTTCTGAACAGTATGGAGGTCGAGGTCGTGGTCATTATCAAAACTGTCCACCCAATCATAAGTAGAATTCTGTTTGATGGAGAAGTTAGCGTTAGTCCAGTTCATCATCAATTGATTGTCGTGTGGATCCGTCTGTTCTCGAATACCTGCACGAACCATTCCATTGTCAATGCAAGTAAGAGAGAGGTGAGACAACTATATAACCAGTGGCCATATCACCTTGTTCCAGTCGAATGTGATCGTGCAACTCATAATAGTCTTTGTAAGTCTCATCCTTCAAATTGTCCTTTTTGCATCGGCTTGCCACATTACCGATGCTCTCAACGGATATAAAATTATACGCAGCTTGATCCTCTACATGCTCTCCTGCTTGCACGGCTGTTACAAACTTATCCTCGCTTAAATCACCACAAAAATCCCCTCCAGCGTGGGGGGTCGGCATAGTAAAGTCCTCGTCCTTCTCCTTGTACCAGAAGAGGTCATTTTGCATATCGAAATCAGGGTAATCTCGAGCTGTCCCAAACTGAGTCAATCCATCGGATGAGGTCTGCGAAGCTGCACGACTCGTACGAACCCCGTACGGGTTCGTAAACTCTGGATTGCAAGAAGCGGATGAAATTACACTAAGGGCATGGAACAGCCAAAATGTACACAAATGGGATAAATGTATACAGACAGATCTATACGTTTATGGATATTCCCCAGTAGAGGAATGCTATGTTACATGCTGACATAATTGATTAGGATCTTAAATTACATACTCCGTATTACAAAAGGATCACAACCTAATTTATTCATTTCCCCTTAACTTCAATGGGAATTAAATTAATAAATTGGGCTTTATTATGACTAAAAATAGATGGCAAGCTGGGAAAATAAAAATAGAAACCAGTCCAACAGATCCATCACAATTTTACTGAAAGAATAGCTTCCACAGTTTAATACATACATATTTGTCATGGATTGACATTTTCTAACGGTCCAGATCATAGTTTGGAGGTTGTACAATATTTAGAGTTTGCATTTTATCTCTACCCCAAAAATATATGTATGAAATGTCCTGTTCTCCGAAGACCACCATTAAAATGAGAACTCAGGCAGTTCCATGATTCATTAATATCAATTGGCATCACAAAAAATATTGGTTCGCCAATTCATGAATATCAGTAGGGTTTAGTGATATTGAAACTCAGCAACTAATATTAATGAATCAACGAACTAACTTATTCTGGAAATCGCATTTTAATATGTTTTTCAATTCAGTCACATCTGTAGATATGAATACACGTATGTTGATCTGTTAAGCACAAATGCAGCAATAATTGAATTGAAATGTCAACATAACAAGTAACACATTAAATTGAACAGAAAAAGGGGCATTAAATTGGCGACAACACTTGAATCAATTGAACGCCGCAAAAAATGAATACCAGAGGAGCACAATTGAGTAGTAGAAGAAGCGAGGCTGACGAACTCATCATCGGAGCTCTCCTCCGGGCGCCGAGCCGACGGAATTCTGAGCAGCGGAGGCGGAGGCGCCATCGGGAAGACGAACTTGTCCAATTCGGAAGCGCCAGCTCCCGATTTGTCCATCACATCCTCCATCAGCGCTGATTCCGATTCCGACAATCCGTTCTCCCTCAGGAATCGCAGCACCGCCTCGAGCTCAAGCTCCGCCATGGCAAGGCAAGAGATGAGTTTATGAGCTCATGATAATTGCTGATTGAGGCGAGAGAGAGAGAGAGAGAGAGAGGGTAACCGGTAATACTAATTTTGAACATGTATTCAAATGATGCGAACAAATGATGGGAAGAAGTGAGAAAGATCTTCGAAATTGGTGGGGCTTCGGAGGGTGACACGTGACATATTTATTGAGCCTTTTAATTTTCGATGTCATCAAGCTTGTCTATTGCTCTACTTCTAAGTTTTCATTATTTCTTCAGATTTTACATCTTACCATCCCAATTGCATTATTTATTAATTTTGCATTCATTTTACCAACTACTAATTTCATTCCTAAGCTTTTTCTACACTAGTGTCTTTATTTATGCCACAATTCTAGTTTGATAAAAAAAATTATATATTTTGGTCAATTTTCTTTTTATCTTATTTTGATTTTTTGAAACATGATCATAACAAATTATGAAATTTCATAATTTCTTAATTGTCCTTTTTACTAAATTTGTGATATTACTTTTAGTTTATTAAACTAAATGATGTTGATCCAATTCGTACACATTTATGTCACTATTTATTGACAATACCAAAATTTTATGCATATGCATTAATTTAGTATCAAATTTGTCTAAAAAAGTTATTATGGAACGATTGAGAAATTTTAAAACTTTGTGATTTATCTTCAAATTTTGAAAGGTGCGAATCCTTCAATTTTTATAGTAATTTTAATTATTTTTGTTCAATTTTAATCTTTTCTTTTAGTACTGTATAATTTTAAGGTAATTAGCTAGGTTCCATTAATCCAATCATTTTGTTTATATTATTACACCATTCAAGGGAGATGTCTTCGTAAAATAAGAGACCAAAAAGAGTTAGTATAAAGTTTGTGAAAAGTTCAAATGTTTTAGACGATATGTTCTCATCTTGTATCCAATCAATGTAGTGGAGTACTTAATAAAACAAAATATTTAAGTGATGCTGATGCTAATATTCCTTGGTAAATATATTTCCAGTAATATATCGTTTATAATTCAACAAACGGGGCATCTGTATCTTCATTTTCAAGATTTCGACCTAATCAACTCTGACGATATTGATGGTTGTATTGTATTCATATTTGACTTATCAACCAACGTGATTGACTTTATTGAAACTCATAACTTATTAAACAATCTATAGTGCATGTGCATGTGCATGATTTGAGATTATTCGAATTCAAAATAGGATCTTATTAGATATGAATAGTTTCCAATTTGTTCATAAATTCATTTTGAGCAATAAATCATTTAATTATTTTTTCTTATAACAAAGAAGATTGAACAAAAGTATATCTATTTGTCACTCGCTTGTGAGTTCTAATAAGTCGATTAGTCCATATCTTGTCAAGGAAGACTATGTAAAGCTAGCTAGTAATCAAGTATAGTAATAAGGAAAGCAAATAAATCTAAACACTCTAGTCAATATGGTTTTGAATAAGCTATAAACTATTAAAAAGGTAAATACCAAATCAATAAATAAAGAGAATAAGTTGTTGAAAACTAGTGAATGTAATGTTTTAATTAATTAACTTGAAAATGTAATCAACTAAGATAAATCGAAACCTTACCTTTATACATACTCCAATAATGTATAATCAATGGTTAGTAGTATTATGATAATGCCGAGACCAAATTAAATGTCTCAAATTTTGTTAAGCCAATCACAAGAATATAATAAATTCATCTATAGGTACCATTCACCAAACACAATCAAAACATTGATCAAATGGTGTTGGTGAATTGGCCTAATAGTAAAATTATAATGCCAAGACCAAACGTCTCAAGTTTAAATTTATTGTAACGCAGTTAAATTTATTTACTTATAAAAATATTGATAAATGATAAAATGGCTGAAATTGATTAAATGCATTCAATTAAATCAAGATAAGAGATGAAAAGTATGGAGACTTGGTGTTTAAAATATAAGAATCTTGTGTCATCATTGGAACTGTAACCTAATTGTTATTATATAGTAGAAAATATTTTCATTATAAACTATCATGACTACAGAAGTAGTTGGAACCGAAATGGAACTAGCCAACAAACGAAATCTTTAATTTATTGAAGCTGACGGACTTACGTACTGTCAATTAATCCGAAATATACAAAATAGTTTGAATAGTTCAATAAATTTATAAGATTAGGGCTGGTAATTTTATAACTCAGAAAAAATTAACAATCCGAATAATATTAAACTGAATAGCATACAATTCGATAGGATTGCCCCAAAATTAATTCGAACCATTGAGGATTGACCCGAAACAATTAATGTCCATCATTACTTTTTTCCAAACTTATGAAAATATATTTTGATTCTATATTGAAAGTTAAACTTATTAGTATTTATTTTTTAAATTTTACTTTTAAGATTATCATTAAAAAATTTATACATGCAAATATAAAATTGTTACTATTATTCAGAAAAAAAAATGTGTTGTCACCATTGTACGAGTTACATATAGTATTTGAGTCAAAATAACACTGACTTGTACTACCTCCGTCTTTGAAAATTTGATACAGTTTACTATTTTGGTCCGTCCCTGAAAATTTAATACACTTTACTTTTACCATTTTTGATAGTGGACCACATATTCCACTAACTCATTCATACTCACATTTTATTATAAAACTAATACTTTAAAAGTAGGACCCACATCCCACCAACTTTTCAACTCACTTTCCATTACATTTCTTAAAACCCGTGTCGGGTCAAAGTGTAGCAAATTTTGGGGGACGGAGGTAGTATAAGGTAGTGATAAAATGCAAACTTATATATTGTACAAAAACTCTTCAACACAACTTCAACACAGTTTCAATGCAATATCAACACAGTGTAAAATTTCAAGATTTTAATGTCAACATAATATCAACACAATATCAACACATCATCAATCCTTGACTACCGTTGAAATTCTTTTTCCTGTTGATGTTTTTTTGTGATCCGTTGATATTTTTCAATGGTCCAGATTATAGTTCTGAATTTATACAATATTTAGAGTTCTCATTTGATCACATTCCAGCTTGTATACATGTAATCATTTTTAAAAAATATAAATTATCGATATAAATATATTAGTCACCTCAAAATACATGGACTTTAGCGAGTAAAGTTTATTGAACAAAATATTACCGTTGCATTACAGAGTAACAAATACTCGAAAAGAGTTTTTGCTTGGCAAAAATTGAGCGAAAAAACCCCATAAAGTCTACCGAGAAGAAACCAAGTCACTTGTCCTCATTATATATTGCGCGAAAATGTATAGTAACTTTGATTCATTAATACTTAATAGACATGTTTATCTTGAAAAATTATTGCTATTATATAAAATTCACAATCACTTTTATTCATAATGATAATTATTTTTATTTATAATAACGACAACAATGCGAAGGGTGCATTGCTTGCTTTAATACAAAGAATAGTGGATCTGGACAGGGAATGTGTTTGAGTCAAATTTGGGCCGAGTTTGGGCCAAAGGGATAAATTTTGTTCATGCCCGGCCTGATTCTCGTGTACCGAAGTGTGTTTTTTTTTTTTTTTTGCTTTAATTACTTGCTATCTATAAATGCTCGGGAATGTTGTAGTAGTGTAGTGATATAAGTTCAAGTTTGTCGCGCTATATCAGAATAAATTGTTGGAAATAGTGTAGCCTTTACACGGGCAACTCTTGCTATTACAAAAGAACTAAAAACTAGAAGGTAAATAAAACAAAAGAAATACAATAAGAGACCAAGATGCAAACTATTGTCTTCTTCAAGTCGAGTCGAGGTAAACCCTCTCTCCGCAAGACGAGATACGCCCCGGCTAGTGCTCACGGATTGACGCAACGTCCCCAAAGATGAAACGACTTTCCTCCTACCGAGTTGAAGCACCTCAAACTCGTAGGCTCCGGCGAACTTGAATTGGAGGCGAGAACTGAGCTATGCAATGCTTCTAAGATGGAACTAGAATGCTTGAGAGATTAGAGAGAAGAGAGAATGATTGTTGGTGTGTTCTCATCTCTCAAAGCCACACCTATTTATAGGATAGGGGAGCCTACATGAAAGGTCTTGGTATTAAGGCACTCCATAAACATTTTGGAGGTTACACCATATGAAAGGCCAAAGGCCTAGCCTTTAGGAATTTCTCACATGTTACATGTTTTCCTACAATCCCCCACATTGGTTAGAGCGCCGCAAGCTCAAACCAACACCAGACACAAATGCATGTATGCAGACTCTTTGCTCAGTTCTCGAGAAATGATACTGTCTTTGGAAAGGTAACTTGTGGTTTTGAACCTTCCATAGTCAACACTATCGGACGTACCGGCGGGCTAGTGGACGCGATGCCTTGAACTATTCCTCCTTGGTGTATGCCTAGTCAATAGCATCAACACAATATTGTTTCAACTCCATCAGTTCTCACGTTTGTGTCCGTTTCGGCCATGGAACACCTCTTTGGAATTCATAAGTGACTCACACACACGAAGCGGCCCCACTTCTCACTTACATAGGTGATTCTTTCATGAGTATCCTGCCATACTTCATCTCCCTGAGATTTCAAGAATCATTAAAAGTCAAAAGGCTTAACCTCTTACCACGTGCAGGTTACAACACTCAACGCTTTCTGAAGAATGGGCGAAGATTAAAATCTTCTGAGTGTTACAACTAGATTTGTATAGCTTTGTTTCCCATTGAACCAATCCCATGGGATCTCCAATCGTATGGTTGGGTTACCACTATACTCATCTTTTAAGATGTGGTTTTCAGTCCCATTCCTTTTAGCAATTTATGCATTTGATCACGGTTTAAACCTTTTGTTAATGGATCCGCTATGTTATCCACTGACTTAACATAGTCAACTGCGATAACACCACTTGTGATCAACTGCCTTACGGTATTATGTCGTCGACGAATGTGTCGAGACTTACCATTATAGAAGCCACTGTGTGCTCTACCTATAGCTGCTTTGCTATCACAGTGTATCACTACTGTGGGCACTGGCTTCTTCCAACATGGAATACATTCTAGGAAATTTCTGAGCCACTCGCTTCTTCCCCTGCTTTATCCAAAGCGATAAACTCAGATTCCATGGTGGAACGAGCAATACACGTCTGTTTCATTGACTTCCACGAAACAGCACCACCCCCCACAGTGAACACATACCCACTCGTCGAAAATGAGTCTTTTGAATTAGAGATCCAATTTGCGTCACAGTACCCTTCAAGTACTTGCGTCAATAGTATACTTCAAGTATCTCAAAATTCTGCACAGAGCTTTCCAATGTTCCTTGCTTGGATTGCTCATGAATCGGCTCAACTTGTTCACCGTACAAGCAAGATCTGGTCTAGTACAGTTTGTGATAAACATCAAACTTCCTATAACCTTTGCATACTCTTCTTGAGCAACAGGCTCACCCATATTCTTGCTTAGATGGACATTGAGCTCCAAAGGAGTCTTTGCTGGCTTACAATCAAACGAGTTGAATTTCTTAAGCATTTTCTCAACATAATGAGATTGCGTTAAGGCAATTCCCTCATTAGTCCTCAAAATTTTGATTCCGAGAATCACATCAGCTAGACCCATATCTTTCATATCGAAATTTCTTTTCAACATGTTTTTTGTCTCGTTAATAATGGCACTATTGCTGCCCATTATCAACATATCATCATCATAAAGACACACAATAACAAACCCGTTATCTGTGTTCTTAATGTAAACACACTTATCACACTCGTTGATAGTGAATCCATTTGTCAACATCACATTGTCGAACTTCAAGTGCCATTGCAACGGCGCTTGCTTCAATCCATAAAGAGACTTTACCAATTTGCATACCTTGCGTTCTTGCCCGGGCACAACAAACCCTTCAGGTTGCTCCATGTATATCTCTTCTTCCAAATCACCATTCAAAAACGCAGTTTTCACATCCATTTGGTGAATCTTAAGATTGTGCAACGCAGCAATCGCAAGAAGCACCCGGATGGAAGCTATTCTCGTAACAGGTGAGTAAGTATCAAAGAAGTCATGCCCTTCTTTCTGCTTGAAGCCTTTCACCACTAGGCGAGCTTTGTACTTATCTACAGTACCATCGGGTTTATATTTCTTTTTCAGAATCCACTTGCATCCTAAGGCCTTGCAGCCTTCCGGCAAGTCTACTAACACCCATGTGTTATTTAGCATAATGGATTCCATTTCACTGTTGATAGCTTCTAGCCACCACACTGCGTCTGGGCCAGACAATGCTTCTGATAGTGACTTTGGTTCACCATCCAACATAAAAGTTATGAAGTTTGGACCAAAAGTCTTAGCAACTCTAACTCTTTTACCACGTCTTGGTTCTACATCCTCGGGACTTGTCCTCGTCACTTTTGGAGAATTAGAACTAGTGGTTTCATCCATCGTTCTTTCACTAGAATGATCATCTTGCTTCTTGCAAGGAAACACATTCTCAAAGAATACAACATTCCTTGACTCAATTACTGTTCCTTCAGCTACATCAGGTATAGCTGACTTATGAACTAAGAAGCGACATGCGCTACTGTTCAATGCATATCCAATAAAGATACAATCGACTGTTTTAGGGCCAATTGCAACTTGTTTTGGAGGCGGCACTTGTACCTTTGCTAAACACCCCCACACTTTGAGGTATGTATATGAAGGTTTCTTTCCATTCCACAATTCATAAGGAGTCACATCCCTATTTTTGAGTGGAATCTTATTCAAGATGTAATTTGCGGTTAGCAAAGCTTCCCCCCACATGTTCTGGGGTAATCCTGAATTAATCAACAGAGCATTCATCATCTCTTTCAGTGTTCGATTTTTGCGTTCAGCAATACCATTCGACTGAGGAGAATATGGAGCCGTGGTTTGGTGAATTATACCACTTGCATGACATAATTCTGCAAATGGCGCCACATATTCACCACCTCTATCACTTCGAACACACTTAATTCGACAATTAAGTTGATTTTCGGCTTCATTTTTGAAGTCTTTAAACGCTTCAATTGCCTCATCTTTACTTCTTAATAATTAAATATAATAATACCTTGTGCAATCATCAATGAATGTGATGAAATACTTTTTACCACCTCTAGTTTGCACAAATTTTAAATCACATATATCTGTATGGATCAACTCTAGAGGTTTGGTGCTTCGTTCTACCGAGCGGAACGGCAGCTTAGTCATTTTTGCTTCAACACAGACTTCACATTTCTTTTGTGAATTAAACTCATCAACTTTTAGTAAATCAAGATTTACTAATCTTTTTATAGCATTTAGATTCACATGTCCTAATCTACAATGCCATAAATCGGCGCACTCAAGCAAGTAAGACGAAGAAGCATTCTTATTATCATTCACTTGATTCGGTACACGGCCAGTGGCCATTACATTAAGTTTGAACAAGCCATTGGAAAGATAACCTTTTCCAAGGAAAGTACCAAACTTGGATAACATAAACTTGTCAGAATCAAACACTAGCTTAAAGCCATGACTAACAAGCAAACTACCAGAAACAAGATTTTTGCGGATGTCTGGGACATGCAGCACATCCTTCAGCTTCAGCTCACGACCAGATGTCATTAAGAGCTTCACTTCTCCCATCCCAACGACTTCAGACGAGTCTTGGTTTCCCATGTGGAGCTTCTTCCCTTCTACTTGCTTGTAGGTCGAAAATTGGCTACGATCAGAGCACACATGCACAGTAGCTCCGGTGTCAACAAACCAAGCCTTCGGATTGTCAACATGGTTCACTTCAGAAACCACAGCAGCCAAGTCATCATCGTTGAAGTCTCTCTCGACCATGTTAGCACTCTTCTTGAATTTCATCCTTTTAGGCTTTCGGCAGTCCTTCGCCATGTGGCCCGGCTTATCACAGTTGAAGCAGTTGCCTTTAAACTTTCGGACAGCAGCTACCTTCCCCTTGCCCTTGTCATTTTCCCTTGGGCGGGGACGCTTGGAAGATCCTCCCTTCTCCATCAGATTTGCCTTGGCATGTTCAGGCCCTCCTGACTTCTGATGGTACCGCCTATTATCCTCTTCTACACGAAGACGGACAATCAGGTCTTCTGGCTTCATCTCCTTTCTCTTGTGCTTTAGATAGTTCTTGAAATCTGTCCAGCACGGAGGAAGCTTCTCGATCATTGATGCAACAACAAACTGGTCTGGCAAGGCCATCCCTTCAGCGTGGACATCATGGATAATGATTTGCAATTCTTCAGCTTGCTCTACCACTGAGCGAGAGTCCACCATCATGTAGTCCAGAAATTTTGCGACTACAAATTTCTTTGTACCGGCGTCCTCGACGCGATACTTCTTGTCAAGAGCCTCCCACAAAGCTTTGGAGGTCTTAGCCCCGGCAAAGATGGAATAGAGACTATCCCCCAAGCCGTTCAAGATATAGTTCTTGCACAAGAAATCTCCTTGATGCCAAACATCATAGGCAGCCCGGACATTAAAGTCCGTCTCCTCCTCCGGTACAGTTGGAGCATCCTCCTTGAGGAAATTAGCAACACCCAACGTAGTTAGGGAAAACAACATCTTTTGTTGCCAACGCTTGAAATCCAAGCCCTTGAATTTTTCAGGCTTATCAGCTTGAGCCATGACCCTTGAGGTCGAAACAGGTGCCATTGTTGAGGTGTTAGCGGATGCAGAAGACGATCCAATGTTGTTGTTTCCGTTCCCTCCAGCTTCGGTCGACATGATTTCGGCAAGGGTACACTATCTCGTCTTGCGAATGTTGGAAATAGTGTAGCCTTTACACGGGCAACTCTTGCTATTACAAAAGAACCAAAAACTAGAAGGTAAATAAAACAAAAGAAATACAATAAGAGACCAAGATGCAAACTATTGTCTTCTTCAAGTCGAGTCGAGGTAAACTCTCTCTCCGCAAGACGAGATACGCCCCGGCTAGTGCTCACGGATTGGCGCAACGTCCCCAAAGATGAAACGACTTTCCTCCTACCGAGTTGAAGCACCTCAAACTCGTAGGCTCCGGCGAACTTGAATTGGAGGCGAGAACTGAGCTATGTAATGCTTCTAAGATGGAACTAGAATGCTTGAGAGATTAGAGAGAAGAGAGAATGATTGTTGGTGTGTTCTCATCTCTCAAAGCCACACCTATTTATAGGATAGGGGAGCCTACATGAAAGGTCTTGGTATTAAGGCACTCCATAAACATTTTGGAGGTTACACCATATGAAAGGCCAAAGGCCTAGCCTTTAGGAATTTCTCACATGTTACATGTTTTCCTACATAAATTAGATTAGGGATATTAGTTCTTTAAGAACTACGAAAAATGGATTAATTTTGTTAAATTTTACAATCTGTGTGTTATTTTCCAACCCAGCCCGAATAAGATATTTTGAGAGAAAACTTATTTTACGTGGGCATCCGTCAATATTTATGATATTTTAGACTCCATTAAAATTCGTGGCAAGTTGGATAAAGAACCAAACCATGTAGAAAGACACGTTAATTTAGTTGTGCCAAATGGGATTAAAACACCACGTACGTTATTGGGGTATGGCGATTGGCATGCCGTAAAAAATAACACACGAGATATAAAGTTTGCCGTATTTTAGATTATTTTAGAGTTTATGGCAATAACATAATTAGACTAAAGTTCATGCTTTTAGCCTTTTAGAGACCATATATTCCATTAGATTATCCATGAATTTTCTAATTTAATTTATTATTTCTAGTTATTGTATTTTTAGCCCAATAAGGTCATGTATCACAAAAATGTTATTATAAAGGCCCAAATCGATGCTAGTTTGGCCCAAGCAAAGATGCAGAGAGAAATGATATTTTGGCCCAGGCGAGCAGGTGGAACCAAGGGATACCTCTAAGTTTCTAACTGCACACCATTTTCTTTTGTAAACCTTATTTATAATTTGGTATTTTGTCGTACACTCTCGAAAAATAAGGTTGAAACCCCAACACCAAGGACCCCCCACATCCCGGCCCAACAATACTGTGAGGGATGTTCACGCAGTGGCCCGCTAAGGGAAGATCGTAACCGACTGTTTTGCCGGAAAGCCACAACCTGAACCTCACAATTGTGTCGGAGAGGTGTTACAACTATACGACAGTAGTAGTGGGAATCGATCATTGGTCATTCTTGCAAATCTGGCCCCCCATAACCAACTTTTAACTATCCCAAACTACATTCCTACATCCGGCATGGTTGTCATAGTATGTAGTATGAAAATTCAAGGCGGACTAATGTTGTGAAACTGAGGAGGCAGCATTCTTTAGAAAGTCTCCATTCTATCACGAAATGTTTTAAGTTTAGGTACACATATTTCGGTCACCATATGTAGATTTATTTAAATGATGTTCTAATTTCGATTCGAATACAGAAATTTCGCATAATACATATACACATCAACCCGGGCCTTGCAATAGCGTGTCACCCTCCAAAGGCCAAGAAAATATATCTTTACTATCTTTTATATTTTTCATAAAAGTTCACGACTTAATTTTTCCATTTCTTGAGTTCTAAAGATATGTTTGGGATGGTGTTTCCATTTCATTCATTTGCTAGGTATGATCATAATGGAATGAATGAACGAGTAAATTAAATGAAAATATTGATGAAATTAAAAAAAATGTCATTTCATTCCTATGTTTATTTAATTCTCACCTTCATTCCTTTTCATCATACTAATATATGGCCTAAAGCCGCTATCCAAGAAGGCAAGGGTATTGGGTTGTGAAAAGCACACATTGACAAATCAAAGTAGCATATGACCAACACCTTATATTCAATGATACTGAAATGTGATCAAATAAAAACTCTAAATATTGTACAAACTCAAAACTATGATCTGGACCATTGAAAAATGTCAACAGATCACAAAAAAGCATCAACAGGAAAATGTCAACGGAATTTCAACGGTAGTCAATGATTGATGTTGTGTTGATATTGTGTTGACATTAAAATCTTGAAATTTTACACTGTGTTGATATTATATTAAAACTGTGTTGAAGCTGTGTTGAGGAGTTTTGAGTTTGTACAATATATAAGTTTGCATTTTCTCACTACCCCAACATACTTGCTTTAATCTTGCAAGAAATACATATCTCATTTGACAATAGGTTTGTGTTAAAATGACAACCCCTCATAAAATAACACCGTGACACCACTTATACAGCAATATTATAAACGCTACACACCAATATTCCAAACACTAAACAAGCGTAAAACATGCTTTTTAGTTATTAGCATATACCCTGTCAGAAATAAATTAAACTAAAAATGTTTCTAAGTTTTGATAATGGACTTCAATTAGACTGGTCTCATTAATTAAATCAAGCAAAAGTTTGTTAGGATAGCGCCTATCCCAATCTCCTTTGATCCCTAGCCAAGCGCACCAGATCGAACTTAATAAATATGGAAGAAGAATAGAAAAAAAAAATCACATTCTTATTCCATAATAGAAATTTTTTTAAGTTGTCATTTGAGAACCTGAGGAATCATTTAATTATATAAATATATAATTTTTTTAAAGTCATCCTATTACATTCTCTTATAAAACTATCTCTCAACATGAAAATGCATTTCAAATATATAATTTTTGAAATAGTCGAATCCAACAAATATCCATTTCACGAGAGCTCTAAGATCTCGAATATTCACAAAATTGAAGCTATCACTAGTTTTTCGTAATCCAAGATTGACTACTATATCAATGTTCAACTTTAATATTAGCAATATAAATATGGGAAATTAAAAATACAATAGGTTAAAATTAAAAATTAGCTATAATATTAAAAGAGTACAATTGTCAATCTTATTTTATTGGCGATTCAAAATAATAGAAGCTATCAAATTAAATATACGAATAAACGTTTAATATCATTTCATAAAAGATGTAAATTTCAAGTTTAAGATTTTAATATTTTATTGCAATTACAAGCATTGCTCATTGACAGATTTTTCATCAATTCATTATAGAACTTGAAATCGCCATTTACTTTCCATTTAAATTGTTTAGTTAACAATTAATTATAAGAGGTACTAACTAAACAATATTTGAAAAATATTTGACGGGTATAGAAATTAACGAATGAAGTACTTATATCTTTGATTTGAAGTAAATAGAACTATGCATGAAATATGAAATGTTAGTATAATTTAATTTCATATTCTAATCTTCTCAGGATAAAGTATAATTCTAATTTTTTGCAACTGCAGTATTTCTAATTTTTCTAACATAATATGGAGTATTCAATATGCACTTTCTTAAAGTATTAGAAAATGATGTTATACATTAAGAGATTAGTACAAAATAACTATTTCGATTCGTTTTTATTAGGGGTTATTGCTTTTAAAATCACCAACTTTCCATGAATTTCGGTTTTTCCCACGAACTTTAAAAAGTTCGTGTAATGTCACGAACTTTATTGTCGGTTGCTATTTTCCCATGTCAGGTTTTCCGGTCTGATTCAAACTGTTCGTTTCCTATTAAGACAATGTCCAAATTCTTTTATCTTACTATCATTATCTTCGTCTTTGAAATAGCTTCGCGTGGGTACCTTGTACGCCTCAATCGGAACTCGGATGAAGAAGTTATGGCTATTATGATGGTACAAGGTCGCACAAAGGTCGCAGCCTTCATCAAATGGCCATAACTTCTTCATCCGAGTTCCGATTGAGGTGTACAAGGTACCCACGTGAAGCTATTTCAAAGACGAAGATAACCATAGTAAGAAAAAAAAAATTAGACATTGTCTTAATAGGAAACGAACAGTTTGAATCAGACCGGAAAACCTGACATGGGAAAATGGCAACCGACAATAAAGTTCGTGACATTACACGAACTTTCTAAAGTTTGTGGGAAAAACCGGAATTCATGGAAAGTTGGTGACTTTAAAAGCAGTTACCCCTTTTTATTATTATTAATTAATGCCTAGTTTCTAAAACTTGTTAATGTTCTTAAGATTCAACACTTTATTCTACAATATATTTATTTATCATGCAAAAAATTGTATTCCACTACCTTTCATGAAAAATAATCTTTTTTAATCATTTTACACTGCAGTAAGTTTTTCTCTCTAAAAGTTGAGTCATATTTTCAACTAACAACATATACTCTGCTTTTTCTTTCTATCCATTATAAAATTAAAACTCGTGTCATCAATAATTACAATTATTATTTGTAGACAGAGGTAGTGATATTTTTTTTATAATATTATATTGTATATATGCTTTATTAATTCAGTTATATCACTGATTTGACCGTCCGACCAGTTGAACTATAAACCAATAGCATCATCAGTTTGATCATTGGTCCAGTTTTTTAAAACATTTAGTTATACATATATTATACGCATTTATCACTCATAAAACCTGAGCACATGATTACTCCCTCCGTCCCCAAAAAATATACACTTTGAGTTCGACACGGATTTTAATGCAAAATGGATAAAGTAAGAGAGAGGTGGAGAGAAAAAGATAATAAAAAAGTATTGTTAGTGAAGAATAGGTCTCACTTTATTAGAGAGAAAAGAGTTTTTAAAATTCAAAAGTGCATATTCTTGTGGGATGGAGGGAGTATTTTAATTGAATTTTAATATATCTATATAAAAGTTAGATCAAAATGTATTTTAACCATAATTTATATTTTTATACGCAAGTTATTAACTAATATGGCATACTGGATTAATGAACTGAATATGAGAAGCGAGAAATGATTGATTTAGAAACGTGGGAGAATGGTGTGCTTGATGAAAGTGGAAAATGACAATAATGCAAATTGTGATAAATTATTGATATGGTTTGTTCCCCACTGATGACGAGTTCACTTTTGGAATTTTCAACCAAGTCATCCTTATCTTTTATGTTTTCTTGTTTTTTAGTTTTAGTTAAATTCAACTAGTCCACCCCCACTCTATAGGTACATTGATATTATGAACTAACAAGGAAGGTCGAAATTTAAATGTTCTGCTTTTAGATAGTACTGTACAAAATTGAAAATCAGAAAAAAAAAAAAAAAAAAAAATCAGTTTTTGATCCTGCTAGTCCCAAGCTAATTCAACCTTTTACTTTCTTCCAATTTTTTTTTTCCTGTGTTGTATTGAGCATGGGTGCATAATATAGCCATTCATGTATCTTATACGAGAAACGGATACCCCGAATCTAGATTTTATTAATACAAGATACGAGTATGATTGGTATTTGTATACTTATTCGTTTTTAAAGAAATAAATAAAACTCCATCCGTCCCCACAATAAGAATTCTGTTTTACCATTTCGGTCTGTCCCACAATAAGAGTATTATTTCACTTTTACCATAAATAGTGAGTAAGTGTCACATTCCATCAACTTATTCCACTCACATTATATTATAAAACTAATTCATATAAGTGGGATCCATGTTCCACTAACTTATTCATCCCACTTTTCTTTCATTTCTTAAAATCTGTGCCATAACTAAATATGACTCATATTTCAGATGGAGGTAGTATTAATTTGTTTAATGTGAAATATATGACCCAAGGCCACGAGGACTATAAGGGCTACGGAGAGCATGAGAGAGAAAGATGGTATGAGGAGGACTATGAGCCAGATATAATAATCCCACAAGGAACATCAAACATAGCTTGCCCAAGTTCCATCGCCATTTTGATCCTGATATTTACTTAGAGTGGGAGTCACAAGTGGAGAAGATCTTCTCTCTTCACAACCACTCCAAAATGGGCAAGCTAAAATTAGCAATTGCGGAGTTTAGATCCCGCGCCAACACTTGGTGGGTCGACCTAATGAGACGGAGGTTAAGGACTAGAGCAGTAGAGGTGGCGTCTTGGTTGGAGCACAATGAATTGATGCGGGGCATATTTGTTCCCAAATCTCACTTCCACAAGCTCCTAGGAAAGCTACAATACTTGAAGCATGGGACAGATAGTGAGATGGAGTATTACAATGAGTTTGTATCCTTAAAGAATCTACTCCTTCTGTCCCATTACAAGTGAGGCGTTTCTTTTTTGCCGTTGTTTTGCAAAGATGATAATAAATAGTTAAAGTGGAGAGAAAGTAAAGTAAGAGAGAGAGAATAACATAGAAGAGAGTCGTATATACATTATTATCTTACTTTACTTAATCTCTACTCTAACTATTTATTATCATTTTTGCAAAACAATGTCCGATTTGGAGCGCCTCACTTGTAGCGGAATGGAGGGAGTAATTGATATGGAATAGGGCAAAGACTACTTCATACATGGTCTCAATCATTATAGACGAGGTAGTTGCACAAATGTGGTGAGTAAGATGTTAGTTGCCAAACTCGGATTAATGGTACTCAAACTTTCGTGCTCATATAGGTTCCAATGGCTTTCACATAGTGGTAAGTTGGAGGTGAGAGCACAAGTCGAGGTAGCATTGAAGATTGACGATATGGAGGAGAATGTCCTTTGTGAAATTGTGTCTATAATTGCTTATCACTTGCTACTTGGGTGGCCATGCGAATATGCTAAGAGGACGACATGAATGGATACTCCTACAAGGTTAAAGGGATCAAGGTCAAACGGAAAACTCTTATGCCACATGTGTATTTGAGGCTTACAAACAACTAAAAAGATAATAGTGAAAGCATAAGGGTAAGTTTCAAAGTCATGTGAGGGTGAGGATTGTGAGAAAAACACCAAAAGGGAGATAAGTTTCACACGATTGTTATTCAACTCTCGTCTTTTATAACAACTTATGTAACACTTGTGCGATGCACAAATCTTTATTATGTTTTATATTAATTAAAATTAATAAAAATAAAGTAATATCTACATGACACAAAATAAAAATAAATATGTATGTAGAACAAATAAATACTGTTAATAGATCACAGAAACAAAAACAATTCGCCAATCACAAAATAATCGAGTTAATAAATTGAGAGCACAAAACCAACATTATTAATACACATGAAAAAAAATATTGTTTTGTAGAAAACTAATTTAATGTAAAAAAATATTTTTATAACTTAAATAAATCAATTATCTTAGCGCACTACACTTAAATAAGCAGATGAATACTACTTACTCCTAAGCTAAATGTATTATGCGTCGTTTTTGTTCTTCTCCATGTCCAGGCTGGTTCTTCTTCCTCGGGCACTATATAAGTTTTTTTTCACTTTTTTAATTCTTTAGTATACCATTTTTAACAATAAATTTATCATACAAAAAGGCAACTCAGTAGCATCAATCATCTTGCTTTTTCTTGAGTATGACTTTCGCTCTTTCTTTCCTTTTTTATGATTTGAGGGTGAAGGTGTTATTTATGTTCTTGAAATTGAAGAGTGTGTAAAATTTATAAAACTTCCAAATCATAGTAGCTCTGCAATTATCAAGGAAGATGTGAAGGAGAGAACCATTCACTATATTCAAAATAATGTATAAATATATATTAAAAGACACCAAAAAAGAATTAAAATCATCATCAACAATCAATACATTAATATAATAATAAAAACAATAAAAAAATGCATAGTCATGAAAAAATTGAGGTGACAGAGTGAATATAGCATAACAAGGAATTATATTAAAAGATCACGGGAAAAAAACATTTCCCCAGTCACAAAATAATTTTGAAAATAAATTGAGCATCCAAAGCAAACATTATTAGTTCATAAATGAAAAAAACCATCATGTAAAAAACTAGTTTCATATTGGAACAAAATATAATTAGAACAATACCTAAAATCGGTTCATTGGTAGAAAGTTTGGCGAATCATATAATGAAAAAAAGGTAGGAATATGTTAACCCTAAACCACCAAATGTCATATATTAATAGTAGGAATTGAAGCTTCTTCCAAAAACTTTCATTTCATTTATGTACGATAATATAGAAAAAAAAACTTTTTAACTTCCCAAATTTAAAATCTATAAATATGTACACTAAATATGAGAAACATGTTAAAAAACTGAATAATGAATTTAAAAATTAGATGGGACCAAGGCTTTATAGATGCACCTTTTTTTTATATTATTGTAAGAGATCATTGTATATATACTTATGGTACTTATGATAGATTTGTAGCTCCAACTTATTTCATAATCCAAATTTATTTGAATAAATTTCTAAATTAGTTGCTCAAAATTGAGCTTTTATATAATGATATTTTTATATAATGATAGATGATAGATGTAAAATGCATTCATAAGGGTAGCTAATCCCATGAATGAGAAAACATGTGAATGAAAAAACTAACTACATGAGCCAAGTATAACGTTCATATATCTACTAACCTATTTTATTCATTTACCTTTTTTATGCGTCTTAAGAATTGTTAGGAAAATCGCTAATGTAAGTTGCGCCCTCTCCCGAGTGTACCCGACGTGTAGATTGCACACTATTTCTCAAGTTTCCTCTTATGAATGAGTGTACTACTCCTAAAAGCTCATATGATCCGCACCTCACCCAAATAATCACTTCTCTTGATTGTGATTGATCTAAATGTACATCTTCTTATTTCAGACTAAGATATTCATCTTTCGAATATAATAGCTGCCAAATTCATTCACAAGATTGTCAATCAAACGAATGTAAAGACGCGAGGGTTGATTAAAACCACGACATAAACTAGGCATAGACAATCAAATACTACGTAGACATAGAAAAGTAATAAATCCATAAAAGAAGTTGGGCGCGAAAATGGGCCAACAACGGCGACTAAAGCTGTTGGGATACGTCAGAGGGTCGTTGTGTTGAATCTAGCGGGTCGATGTAACATATTGGGTCAATGGGTTTGCGAGGCATTTGAATCTATCCAGTCGTCGGTTTGAAGCTGCTACGCACAGTCTTCGCAAAACGATCATACTGAATTCCGATTGAAGCGTGCTAGATATCCACGTAAAGCTCTTTCGGAGATAATTAAATCAATTTTTTTCCAATTAAACATATAATCAAATAAATATTAAACCCTTTATTTTCTAATTTTAAAGTTTTGAAATCTAGTTAAGATAATAAACCAAAAACAAAAGCAACAAGATAAATCATATTCTACCTAATAAAACTAAGATAAAATCTAGAAATATGAATCTTGACAATATCTTCATCTCCTTTGAATCAATATGCTTTGATGGCTATTTTAAGGTTTTTCCAATGCAAATTTATAAAGGTTTACTCTTTTTTATGTAACAACCCGCCCATCTAGGGTATAATAAATGCGGCGATCATTAACTAGGCGGACTTAAATGCATCAAAGATCATAGGCTAGGGTTCCATTTAAAAAAAAGGATTTTACCAAAGCATTAAATGAACAATTAAATAGGAAAAGAAATAATGCCTTAGAAATGAAATCCAACAAAGGTTATCACAATAAATGCTTGTCAAAATTTCCCAAAATATTCTCAAGTGTTCCATATCCAAAAATACTCCCACGAAATAAAAGTATTCAACCCAACCAATAGATCACAAGTTTTCATAATATAGCGGAAGCGATCAAGAGAGAAGTGAGGCTATGTATGGAGACACAACGACACTTAAAGTACCAACAGATCATCTTATTATTTCCTACTCAACACCGCCGCCCGCTCGCCACCGCTCAACCTGCACATAGGGAAAACACATGCAGGGCTGAGTACTATAAACATACTCAGTGGACTCATGCCGAAAACAGTTTTATCACAATTATAGTTATCATGCCATTTTCAAGTGTCCATCGGGGTTTTAACTTTAGAAAGACCCGAGGCACCAAAATATATTCTTTCTCAAATATCACGGTCGCGCAACCATTTTTCTCATCGACGTTTACCATATCCTCATTCTACATGACAAGGAGTGCGGCCGCAATCCAGGTCACTAGACCGGCCAACCCGTACGCTGACACTCGGTCTAACATTGGTGTACACTAACCCAAGTAGAGTTTGCGGCTCTACAAGGATCCGAATTCGATTAAATCAATAGTGGCATAGCCACGAGGGATAGGCACGACAAAACAAATCAAGGCATGATAACACATATCTCATTTTCATCAATATCAGTTTAGGACAATGTCCTTATTTTAAAAGAAAGCCCACCTCGTCGGCTTCTCTCGAAAGTATTCTCTTCTCCTCGTTTATCACTCTGAGAGCGCGAAGTATCACCTTTAAATTAGGTGTATCATAAATCAGTTTCAATCATTGATCTCAAATCATGCATGTCTCCCATATTTCCCTTTTTCCCATCGATTATTTTCAAAATCATCAATCAAAATCAAAGTATGATTAGCATATCATTCTTATTCAATGAACAACTCCAAATTCACCGTTAAATCGTGTCACGCATGAGTGTTCCACACACACAACACACGTACACGAACACCACACATGTGCACGCCTCCCGAGGCGTGCACGCACACGCATACACGGCCACACACACACACACACACGGTCTCGCACGCACACACTCACATACATGTATCCCAAAAATTCACCGATTAATTTCCCCTTCACTCAATCTATATGCATGTGGAAACAAGAACACCGATTGATCGGTAGAAGAAGAGGAGATCAAAGATTAAAGTACCTTTTCCAAAAGAACAATCGGTAGAAACAAGTTATAGCCTTGATTCTTCAATAAAATCTTGAACTTCAACTTGGATTCTTCTCAATTGATGAAGAAATCTTGAAGAAAACTTGAAGAAAATTTGGAGAGAGTGGGGAGAGAAGTTTCGAAATTTTTGGGAGAAGTGGGCGCCGGTTTTGTGTGCTGGGGTTTGATCTCTCTCTTATTTATAGAGTGCCAAATAATAATATCCAATAATTAAATAAATCAAGATTTGGAAGATTTGGTAGAGATATCATAGAGATTGGCGTTGAATCCGTTGAGAAGCATGGGGATTTCGAAAATTATAGGCTATTTAAATAGCCTATAATTTAAATTCAAATATTTCACGGAGTAGAATAATATATCACGGAGCAAAAAAAATAATAATTAAACTCCCCAATTTAATAGGAAATAGGCGTGACTTTTTCAAATCTTCCAAGGGATTTGAATTTCAAATCCTAATTTAATTAGGATATGCAATATCTTCTTAGATTTGGCAAGATATGGTAAGATATTCTAGCATATTTATATTTATTCATGGAGTAGAATAAATAAGAGATCAAATAAATAAATAATTCCCTCTTCTCCAATATATGAGATTTTCGAAAATCTCATGGGAAAATCAAAGTGGTGGTTCGAAAATTCCATGTAGGATTTATAGAGTATTTGGACTTTGGATTTAATTTGGATAATTATCCCAAACAAATAATTAAATCCAAGAAAAATAGGATTTCTTCTCCAATAATCATGATGGCCGAAAATTCCACATGATTTAATAATGCTCCTATTTAATTCTCACTCATCCCTTAGGAAAATAATTCACCCACAATTATATATCTCCGTATCAAATATTCACACCCAATCAATCATTTCTTCACTTCCACTTCATTTTCTCAACGCATTGACCTTTCAACGGCCACGTCATATTTTTCCCATCTTTGACTATTCAATAGCCACGTCAACATTTCAACAAGTTGACTATTCAACTCAATCTCAATTCTCATACGCAATTAGGTCACAAAGACACTATGCAATTAATTACTCATCAAATAATTCACATATCATAGCATTTAAGGCATTTAATGCAAAAATTTTATAACCCAAAAATTAGGGTTTGAAAAAGTGGGGCGTTACATTTTATCTCTGTATTATATATTCACTTTCTTACTTATATTTTTTTTCATTTAACTTAACAAATATTAGTAGTTTTATAAATTATATGTTAAAAAAAATTGATCACTTAAAACAGGACGAAAAGAATGCTTAGTAAATTCAACCACACAATCATTTCAACTTTTCCGGTCAATTAATTGATAAAATACGCTAGGGTGCGTTATATTGCTAACTATTTAAATTGTTAACTCTGTTAACTCATCAATGTTGTGTATTAAAAATGTAAACACGGTGACATTAAAATGTCAACACATAATATCAACACATTATATTGAAGTTGAACAAAATTATGTGTTGACATTTTTAATACACTGCATTGATGAGTTAACAAGTTAGCAACTTAAAAAAGTTAGCAATTGATCACATCCCAAATATACTATTTGTATACTTTGTGCAATCCTTTTTAAGTAGAATGCTAAAAAAGAAAATAACTTTCTTAGCTTTGGACAATCCCAAAAAAATGTGAATCACTTACGAGGGACAAAGAGAGTACCTTTCTATCCAAATTTAACTAACTTAAATAGCTTAGTGACTATACAAAAGTCTCCCTACTTAATGTGCTCACTTCTCTTCTTCTGTCATTACTTAAAGTAACTTGAAAATTATATACTTCTCCTGTTATAAATGATTTTTTTTTCTAATTGTCCTATTATAAATAGTTGATTTTCATTTTTAGCCAAAAAACAAAAATTAAAACCAACCCCCCCCCCCATCCCACTCTAACTAACACGTTTTATTTTTAGGGATGTACCACTCTAAATGGCACAATTCTAAATATAGAAACACCACTCGCTCTACTTTTTTACTCTTTCTTACTTTATCCTTTGCACTTTACTCACAATACAACACTACATAAAATCATGTGTGCTGAATTACAAATGCTTCACTTAGAGTGGGACGAAGGAAGTATACTCCCTCCGTCCCCAACTATATGTCCCACTTTGACCTGGCGCGAATTTTTAAAATGTAAAAGACAATGAGTTGAAAAGGTTAGTGATATTCGAGTCATATTTTTATATATTAATTTTATAATGTGAGAGAAAATGAGTTAATGGAATGTATAATCAATTACTAAAAATAGTAAAAGCGAAATGAGACAATAAATAAGGGACGACCAGACAAAAATGAAAAATTGAAGCAATGGAAAAAGTATTTCATTCAATTTCTAATTAATTTAATAAATATTTAGATTCTCAAATAAATTAATTACTTATAGAGGAACTAAGAGAGAGTAATATAGAGTAATCCATGTTAAGTACGTTAAAATTCTGAATTTTAAAAAAGATTGGTAACAAAGTGACCAAAATTCCTTATTTCAATCACTATTATTATTATCTTTGCAAATTATATAAAGACCAAAAAAGTTAGTAGTAGGAGTAATATATTGAGTTACACGCGTCGCATGGCCGGCTGGATATTTTATCTTATTTATCAGATTCCAGCAAAGTGAACCCCACACGTGACCAGACAATCCCGCTATGGCGGTCGAAATTGGGTTCTGAGTACTCATCTGGGCCCCACCCACACATTCTCATTTCGCATTTGCATTTCATTTCATGTGCATTCACATTTCATTTGCATTTGCATTTCGCCTATTGAAATTAAAATTTGAACCACACAGAATCGGTGTTCCGTTGGGCCCATGTTTGAAGATTGACTTTGACCATTTTAGAAACAATTGGAATAAAATATTAATATAATTGAAGCAAGAAGAAAAGTCACAACTTCCTACTCCCTTCCTTCCAATACTAAACCTTTTTGTGAAATTCTTGAAATATATAATACACACACTTGTGTGTTTATAATATAGCTTCAATACTCCGCCTATAAACTTTCAAATCATCATTCATATAACCCTCGTTGGTTTAAAAAGTCATCCTCCCAAATTCTTCTTATTAACAAAGGTTTGTAATAGCATACCTTTTCTATGTCTAGTTAAATAAGTATTCGATTTCTTTCTTCTTATTTTGGGGCTTGAATGGGTTGTCTATTTTAAAGTTAAAGATTCGATTTTTATAATGTTTTGGTAGAGGTATTTCGATGGATTTCTTGCTATTTTAACGATAAAGATTCGATTTTTATAATGTTTTGCTAGAGGTATTTCGATGAATTTCTTGCTTTCAAGTTTCAAGATTTGGGTTTGGTCCTGTATATGGAATTATTTGTGTATCTTGTTTTAAAATTGAGGGTTTGATGTTGTGGAAATTGGAATAGTGATTTGTAAAGCGTTTCTTGATTAATTGGGGTTTCTTGATTGATTGTTTCTGTTGACAACCTGTCTGTATGTATGGTTGGATAAATCTTTGGTTTCTCCGAGGAAAAAATATCAGTATTTGTTTTTATTAGCTGAACCAGCCTGTCAAGACAACTATAACTGTTATAATCTATAAAGTATCTACATATGTTTGATTTTGTTGTTGATTATTTTGATTCATTCTCTTGTGCTAAGTGCATCTGCTGTTTCAATTCAGGTTTTAGATGTGTAGTGATTTAAAGAATAAACACGGCTCTTCTGATTTGGAGATGGAGGCTGTGGGAAGGCTCAATAATTGCTCGAAGCTGCTCGAATTTGCGGCCACGGACGATTTGGATGGCTTTGTACATGAGGTCGAGCAGCGAGGCCGTGACGTTGATGAAGTGAGTTTGTGGTATGGAAGAAGCTTTGGGTCGAAGAAGATGGGGTATGAGGAGAGAACTCCTATCATGATTGCTGCTTTGTATGGAAATACTGAGGTTTTGAGATATATAATCGCAACCGGGATAGTTGATGTGAATAGGGCGTGTGGCTTGGATGGTGCCACGGCCCTCCACTGCGCTGCTGCTGGTGGCTCGTGGTCGTCTGCGGAGGTTGTTGAGTTGTTGATGGCTGCCTCTGCTGACACCAGCATCGTGGATGTTTCGGGGAGGAAGCCCGGTGATCTCATTGCTCCGTGTGTGAGATCCTCGGCCAGTCCGAGAAGGAGGCAGTTGGAGATGATGCTGAACGGGGTGACCAGCGAGGGGGAGGAAGAGGGGAGCAAGAAGCAGGCGTTGGCTACGAGTGAGAACAGGGAGTATCCGATTGATATACCGTTACCGGATATAAACACGGGTGTTTATGGCAGTGATGAGTTTAGGATGTACAGCTTTAAGGTGAAGCCTTGCTCGAGGGCGTACTCTCACGACTGGACCGAGTGCCCGTTTGTCCACCCTGGGGAGAATGCGAGGAGGCGTGATCCGAGGACGTATCACTACACGTGCGTGCCCTGCCCCGAATTCAAGAAGGGGAGCTGTGGGAAGGGCGACGGGTGTGAGTACGCTCATGGTGTTTTTGAGTCGTGGCTGCATCCTGCACAGTACAGGACTCGCCTTTGCAAGGATGAGACCGGCTGCTCGAGGAAGGTGTGCTTTTTCGCGCACAAACCGGATGAGTTGCGCCCGTTGTATGCTTCCACAGGCTCAGCCATGCCGTCCCCAAAGTCTCTATCTGCGTTGGATATGGCGACGACATTGAGCCCCTTGTCGTCTTCGTTGATGATGCCTAACAATGTCTCGACACCACCAACGTCCCCTTCTGTTACCGGCTCGTCTCTGAAGGGCGGGAGCATGTGGCCGAACAAGGTCAGCCTTGCGACGCCGCCTGCTCTGCAGCTGCCCGGGAGCAGGCTCAAGACGGCCTTGAACGCACGAGAGGTCGATTTGGATCTCGAGATGCTCGGATTGGAGAGAATCCGGACCCAACAACGTCAGCAGCTCGCTGAGGAGATGGCGAGTCTGTCGTCTCCGTACACACGGATGGCCGATCTGACGCCTACGAACCTCGACGACATATTCGGATCTCTCGACCCGTCTATGCTGTCGCAGTTGCAAGGACTGTCGCCGAAGATCAACAACACCACAAGCTCGCAGATGCAGTCCCCGACGGGCCTTCAGATGCGACAGAATATGAACCAACTCCGAGCAAGCTACCCGATGAACGTCTCGTCTTCGCCATCAAGGAATCCCTCGCCATACGGGTTCGACTCCTCCGCTGCAGTTGCTGCCGCGGTCATGAATTCACGGTCAGCCGCCTTCACGAAGCGGAGCCAGAGCTTTATTGACCGCAGCGGCGGCAATGGATACCGTTACGGGCCGACACCCAATTCCCCGGCCGGTCTCGTGCCACAGAAGCACTCTGAGTGGGGCGCTCCCGACGGGAAGCTAGAATGGGGCTTCAATGGTGAAGAAGTGAACAAGCTTAGGAAATCGGCCTCGTTTGGTTTTCGAACTGGGGCGAATGCAGCCCCGGCTCATTCGGATGTAGGCGAGCCGGACGTGTCGTGGGTTAATACGCTGGTGAAAGACGTCCCGGCTGGGGCAGCGGGGATGTACAGCCCGACGAGGAGGCAGGGGATGTATAGCCCGCAGCAGAGGCAGGGCGGGCACGAGACGACGACGACCACAGCGATGATTCCGCAATGGCTCGAGCAAATGTACATAGAGCAGGAGCAGATAGTGGCTTGAGAGAAAAGGCTCTGATGGCGGGAAAATTGGTTTGAGATGATCTTTAATTAGGGTTTGATCATATTCTTTCTGATTCTTACATTTTTAACACCATATCTCTAGCTATAGTTACTGATGAAAGAGGTGATTGATGAGACCAATTTTTAGATTGGGAGATGAGATTATTTAGTTTATTTCTTTTTTCATATGAATATATAGGAGATTATAAGTTCATGTAATTCTCATATTTAAAGTGATGAATAAATGTGAGGACTGAATTTCTCTATTTCTGAAATCAGTGCGAGAAGTGACCTTTATGAATTCATGCAATGTTCTTTACTAAATTCAATCCAATTGTAGAAAAGAAAGAAATTTGATAAAGATGAGTAACAAATGTTGACATTGAAAACTTAATTCTAACTTTCGTTAAAAACAAGATGAATTTTAATCTTATAGTAACAAATAAAAGGCATGAACTATATCTATCCAAAACGATTCGATTTCGTGCAATTTGTCAGATATGGAAAATCACAAACACAATCAAGCATATGATTTTTATGATCAAACTTTAAATTCACGAGAAAATACAAAATTCGATAATAGGATCATGATATTCTCAATCAATGATTCTTTAGATGAATAACATGTGAAAATGCAAAATTTAATCATAGTTCGCTATTTGAAATCAATAGTTCTTTAGATATGATTTCACTATTTTTGCACAAATTTTCTTTCAATTTCCGAAGTGAGGGTATAATTTCAGTCTGGACTTTCATTGTTCGATTATATGTACCAAAGTTAGATTTGAATATGATTATCTAGACTATTTAAGAGGTCCAAATCTCTTTTACAATCCAGCACTAAAAAGAAATTACTATAATTTCTAGTATTAGACTACATGACAAAGGATTACTCATTTACATATGTGTGGTTACCTTACAAAACTCTCTTTGTATGAACTATTATAGAATGAGTTGTGACAAAAAAAATATACGATGAATTTGATGTGAAAAATAATATATTAAATATAATAAAATACACTTATGGAATCTAATCATAAGACCGCTATAAATGACAACTAAATGATAAGTCTGCTGTAAATCTTCCCGGTCCAGGAGTTTAAAATAGTTTCTAATTTATAGTATTTAAAATTAGTTTTACTTTATCCAATCCTAGACAAAAGCAAAAGAAAATGAAACACACACGAAACAAAAATAAAAAATAAAAAATAAAAAATAGGTAATGGAAGATGTAGAAGTCTACCAAGTGGGGTGAGTCACTATCTTATATACCAAAGTAGACCAACAAATAGTTGATAAATCCAATTAATTTATCAACATTTAGGATTAGTGGAGCTAAAAGGTGGATCACGATCTTGAAAGAAAGGTGACCAAAGCATCCGAAATCGATAAGGACGGTGGCATTACTTAAAAAAAGACAAATGAAATAATTATAAATTAATATTTAATAGTATATACTTATACACCATATGCATGAGCTGCTCAAGTATAAAATAATACTGATAAATTCATTTTGATAAAGAAAATATTGTTCATTATAAGAATTTTTATTCATGCTAATATTATCGAAATTTTGATATTTTATATGACTTAATGTGTAAAATCTCTATTGTTACAAATACTCCTACTTGGAAACCCTTAAAAATGAGAAAATATGACAAATGAGAGTGGAGACTATTCTTTTAACTCAAGAAATAAATAATAATAGTAAATAAAAAGATCGAGAAGATTTTTCTTGTTAAAGACAGGATTAGCCGTGTGTTTTTGACTTGGATAGGATTGGGTGGAGAAATCCATTATTGTTGCCTCAACACACATCAACCAATTACTTAATTCACAAACCAGAAGAATTGGATTTAAATAAAATTTCTAAGTGTGGGTCCCATATAGAAAACACTCAATTATTAAATCTATATATCTTTATTGCAGCCGCCTAACTAGAATTGCACATCCTCGATTTTTTTTTCTAATTCTTGACTTTTCTTTCCTTGGTATTATTCGTCCACCTCCTTTGCCCAAAACTGAAAGAATATTGCTTTTGTTTGATTTTATATGAAAATTTTAGAATGACGTTAATGTACGAATTTGGTTGCCATAATTGTAGTATTAGTAGTACTTATTAATTAACATTTAAAATAGAATGACATTATTTTGTTTAAAACAATGTCATTTTATTATTAAATTATAATTCTGTTATATTAATTTTGATTTTGACATTATAAGATAATTGTAAAAAATTAGAAAGCTATACTTTTATTTTTATATTTGATCAGTTTGAAAATATTTAGATGATCACAATTTAGAGAAAAATTATAATTTGAATGACGATTATTCACATTTGTAATCGTATATGTTCCTTATAATAAAAAAAAAGAGTATACAATAATTTTCGTAGTTTGTTTATAATTACCATTAATGTTATATTTGACATTTTCAACTTTAAAAAATACAACAGAAGTGCAGAAACAATTATAATAATTAAGTTATAATAAAATACGTAAAACATAAAATTTTATTCTTCTGAAAGTAAAATTTGTGCAAAATTGAATGAGATATGATGGAGAACGGCTATAAATATGTTCATGGCTAATTTATTTGACATATTTAGATTTTTATGTTCATATTTTTCCTCGATATATAAGCTTAGCCAGTTTATTTAGTAGTACTACTAGTACTATAAGAGATTTCTAACATTCCTTCGTACTAATTAAATCGAAGGATTTAAATACAGAAGACTAATTAAATCAGAATATGTAATTCTCTTTGGTCTAATGAAATCAGGGGTGGTGAAATGGGTAGTTGGTAACGGGTAATTCCCATCCTGATTCGATACCCGGGTATCGGGTACCCACTACCCGACGATAGCGGGAAATGGGGTGGGATCGGGTAGTAGGTTTTGAAGTTTTGCGAATATGGGTATACCCGATAATCCCAATAATACTTGATATTTTTAGGACTAGAGTTTTCAATTTTTTTTTTATTTTAGTTAATTAGTTTTAAATATTTAATGCCCGATAAACTTTAATTATTTCTATTTTTTTCTTTTTGATTTTTTTCTCATTTTATATACAACACAATAGCGCACACACACATATATTATAATTTTATATGGACAACACATGCACGTATACTATATGTACACCCACATATATAATGTCCACCATTAGAAGTTCTATTTGAGTTCGGTATGAGTTTTAAGAAATATAATGAAAAGTGGGTAGAAAAATATAGTGGAATTTGAGACCTATTTATATATTAGTTTTATAATAAAATATGAGTGGAATGAGTTATTGGAATGTGGAGTCTACCTATCATTTACAGTTAAAATTGAACCGGGACTCCTAATTGTGGACAGACTAAAATGGTCGGGACTCCTAATGACGGACGAAGGGAGTACTATTTATATACAGTTGTAATGATGAATAACAATACAAACATATATTGGTACACATGAATGTGATTAAATGAAAGCTCTAAATATTGTACAAACTCAAAACTATGATCTGGATCATTGGAAAATGTCAACAAATCACAAAAAAGCATCAACAGAAAAATGTCAACAGAATTTCAACGGTAGTCAATGATTGATGTTGTGTTGATATTGTGTTGATACTGTGTTGACATAATCTTGAAATTTTACACTGTGTTGATATTGTATTGAAGCTATGTTGAAGAGTTTTGAGTTTGTACAATATATAAGTTTGCATTTTATCACTACCGTACACATATATTTATATGCATACATATATTGACACACATATATTAACTCAAACAAAGCCAACGGGTTTGGACATCGGGATACCCGTATAACCATACGTGTCGGGATTGGTGCTAGAATTTGTATACTAGAAATCACCTTTCGAATGATTGAATGTTGTTAAAACTCTTTTGTTTGATTATATTATTTATGGCATATAATGATCCGTATGGTAACACTACCTAAATTTATAGTAAATTTATAGTAGTAGTAATTCTTTTGGTTTTCATTTATAGTAGTAGTAATACTTACTTGAAAATGCGTAGTTGCTTTGAAACAAATACTACAGTTGGCATTGTGCCCTAATCAATTTTTATAATTGGTATAGTGAAAAAAAAAATCAGTGATAATTAATGAGAATACTTAAAAGAACTTAAAAGAGATCATTTTTGTCGTAGTTGTTTTAATTTTAATAGTTGTTTATTGCATGTTTAAACGTATAACAAATCTTTGTTTTAGTAGACCAATTATGGGCGTCGTCCATTTTAAGGTAATCCGGTCAGTTCTGAACAAAGAAAAAGAAGAATTTCACAACCCAGATAGGCTTAAACTATCTGTCATGAAAGGTTGTAATGTCAGTCCGATTATTTTTAAGTCTTACTGAAATAAGATGCTGTTGGTGTGTTATAGCACTGAATGGATCTAACAACAAAAATTGTCTTTATGCTATCTACTGAAAGACGAGGTCTTGATATAATTTGTTTCTTAATCAATGTACGTTAGCATTGAACATACGGTATTGATTATGCACTACTTTGACTTATCAAATGGTGTGGGGTTTTCGCAACCCAATAATCTTGATATATAGGATAGTGGTGATTAATATCTAGCGGCGCTAGGATTGCTATTATATTAAATCGTGCGCGAGGTGAATCTCGTTTGATAATGTCCCTAAGAGGAGCTTGAAACAAGATTTTATTTTTCGAAACCTAGCTAGTTGGAGTTTAATTACTCTATGAATAATAAATAAGTGTTTTTGCTAAGTTCACTCTTGGAATTAAAAAGATGTTGATCAATTAAGTTCATGGCAGACACTAATTAATTAGCGGACATTTCTATCTTAAGCGCGGAAAATAAATAACAAAAAGTGGAAACCAGGATTACTTGTAATTTCGGATTTGGATGGACAGTGCAATATTATTTCTGTAGTGGCTGTTTATAATATTCCAATAAATGCTTATATTAAATTGTGGGTTCAATTTAATTAGTAAAAAGCTCTTGGGTGAGGCCATATCCAAAACCTTCCATAGATCCCTGACTAGGCCCAATATGCACCCAATATAAATATGATAATAAATGAGACAGAAATAACACATTAATTTTTAATTAAAATTTTTTGCCTCCCAAAAAAAATAGGAGTTGACGATTTTCAGCTCTTTTCCGTGAGAGATTTTTCTGTCTTCTTTATTTAAGTTCTAGTGTTTTCGGTGAGATCAACCCACACTGATATCGGAATACAAGGTCGGGAACTAGTCAGAAGATCTGTGGTCTAGTACTCAACGCCTCACGTGGAGAAGTCGCGAGCAATCTTCGATTCTTTGGAGAATCATTAAAGGTATAATTCATACTCCGTAGAAAAGCATGTTTAATTCAAGTTATGACCATGATACATGAGATAATTACGTGAATAGAATTTGTCTAAATAATCTGCTAAATATATCAAAAATATTATGTTGAATGCACGCTTCCGCTGCCAACCCCTTCAATTGGGTAGTAAAATATTGAGCTTATCGGGTTCGGATATCCGCAAAATCGGGTTCGGATACCTGTGGGTACCCGTTTCGATACCCCTAAATGAAATCGTATGATTTAATTACCTTAAGACAAATCAAAATTAATAATTTAAACCTTGGGTCTAATTCAATCATATGATTAATTTTGGAACTAATGAAATCAAGATGTTTATTTCCTTTGAGATTAACCTTGAGACCTCAAATCATTACTTTGATTAGTTGATTTGAATAAATCGAGAGCTTAAACGTGTGATACTATTAAATTATGTGATTTAACTATTTTGGGATCAATCAAATCCGAGTCTTAAACGAGTAATTAGATATTAAACCTTCAACTCAAATAAATCAGACCCACTCCATTGAATTAATGATTTTTAAGTCCATAAATTTATTCGATTTTCTGAGGCCGAAGATCGAAAACCAAGAGTCAGAGACCCTCTAAATCTTTAGGCTTAAACTTCTTTGAAGATATAAATTCCAAAAATAAAGTGGAAGCCCACAAACAAATTTTAAAAGGAAGCCCAACAGATGTGATGAAAAAGGCCCAGTCTTCTAAAGATTTTAATACCCTCTGCATGGGTGGCCCAACAAAATGAGAGAGGCCCAAATCCACAGATGAAAATGGGCTAAATTCTAATTCTATCCCTCTACCATGACAACTAGTACTATTTACTATCTGCTCATCTCCTCTCCAATTAGGCCATCACAATGCTGGTTGTTAGGAGGTTTAGAAGAGATGGAATCATGGAAGAGTGTTTGTTTGAGAGAGATGGAGGTTGCATGTTAGAAGGGAAATAAAAAGGTTCAATCCATGACCATGCCTATATGGATCTTTGAATGGAACAAAGCATTAGTCACCTCCCAACCGCTTGGTGCCCTGACCATTGGAACGGGGAATTAGTCATCTAGCAGTAGACCGAAGAGATACTTTGAAAATAAGAAGAATGGAAAAAAAATTGAAATTACATATAAAAAATTCACATAATTAATCAATAAAATGATAGTAATTTTTTTGATTCGTTGGCCTACCATTTTAACGCTAGTGTCTAGTTATGTCTTATCATCTCATTGTTATTCAAAATTGCCAGCGCCATCGTGAGAAATTAGATACTACTCCCTCTGTTCGCGAATAGGAGTCCAATTTTTCCATTTTAATATGTCCACATAGGGATGACAAATCGTGCGTGTTGGGTCGTTATCGTGTCAACACGATAAGGACACGACCCAATAATGATAAACACGAACACGACCGTTAAGAAAATCTCAAACACGAACACGACATGTTACCCTCAAACCCGAACACGATACGAACCCGACACGAACTCATTAACGACATGAACCATCTTGGATCAACACGACACAATAACGACACTATAACTGCACGACCTGATAACACAGTGAGAATATAATAACAACAAGATAACAACTACCCTTGAATCTGATTAGGAACTTAAAATATGATATACAATCTAGTTTGATGAATAATAAGATCAATGGATTGAAAACAACAAAATCCAACACGAACACGACACAAAATTTAGGTATTTAAAATAATGGTAAAAAGCAATAATATTAAAACATAATTTCTTAACGGGTAACACGAACACAACATGAAATTTTCATGCTCTTAACGTGTCGACCCGATAAGGACACGAACCCAATAAGCCTTAACCCAAACCCATTAATTTCGTGCAGTTTCGTGTCGTGTTATCGTATCGTGCCAAAAATTGTCAGTCCCGGTTCACTTTTACTATAAATGGTAATAGGGTCTCACCTTCCTCTAACTCATTCCACTCACATTTCATTTAAAACTAATATATAAAAGTGAGAGCCATATTTCATTAACTTTTCTTCCACCAATTTTTCTTAATATTTCTTAAAACCCGTGCCGTAAAAAATGAGACTCTTAATAGCGGACGGAAGGAGTATATACTAAATGTTCATGTATTTTATTTTTTTTTGCTATATTTAAAGTTGATAATTGGTGTATTTTAGGCCTTAACATAACTTATTTGAGAATCGAAATCGAAATCAGCAAAAATCTATTGGTACGGTTCTAAAATCGGAACAAAAAATTTCCTTGTCGAACTTGTTATAGAGCCAAGCGATGCTGAAACAACATGATTATATTAATTATGTACTCATGATATTCAACCATGATCAACAACTCCACGTGAGAGTTGAGACTCGTTTAAAAAGAGAAACACCTAACCAAACCAAACAGCATCATCCACCTAATTACTATTTCAAATATTATTAGTTCACTCACCTGTGTTTATAATTCGTTTGAATTATAGAGTGATGAAGAGTAAATTAAGTCCACACATCTATCTCTTGCATACGACATTTGAAACCCCTCTCCTTAAATGGGTGTAAGTTGTTTTCAGAGAAAAGATAAATACACGTATAGAGGTGTAATTAGAGTTGTCATGTGGGCCGGCCTGGCCCAAGCCTACCGAGGCCGACCTATATTGAGGCCCAGCTCAGCTCAGACCCATGTATAAGGCGGGTTGGGTTGGGCTGGGTCAGGCTTTTTAAATTTTTGCTAGGCCTGGCCCATCCCGAGTCCACTTGTCAAGTGGACCTGTGCTGGGCTGGGCTTTGTCTAAATTTTTTATTTATGTATTTTAAAAATATGCTAAATATATTATATGTAAAAGTAAAACATACAACTTGTATTTTTTTCTCATTATACTAAACCTAAATTTAAACAATGTGTTTAAGTTCATTTACTTATCTTCTTTATTTTATTTAAAAGTAAGTGCATAACTAAAGGAAGAACCAATATTTGTTAGTTTTGTTAGTAGATGATGGCATATAAGTTGATGTTGTATTTTTAAAAACTACAAGTATATGAACTAACTAACAAATTCAAATAATTCTGCAATCATTCATAAAATATTCAGGTTTGAATACGTAATATTCCTAAAGTGGGACGGAGGGAGTAGTTTTATTATAAAATATGAGTGAAAATGAGATAATGAAATATGAGGTCTACTACTAAAAATGATAAGAATTGAATTGTGACAAATTTTGTGGGATGGACAGATGAGATCATGTAATAAATTTTCAAGGACAAAAGGATTAATTTTAAGTAAAAGACTAAAATAGAAAGTTTATATTTTTAAGGAATAAGGAATAAGGGAGTATTAGGGCATATACATACTAAGAGTACAAAATTTGAACATTAATAGTGATGTTTCACTTAATTTAATGTTTATTATTATTATTCCATAATCGAATGAACGTACCAGGCATACAGTTCAGGGGCAATGATCTCTATTATGGAATTAATATAAGAATAATTTCAAATATATTATTGAACTATATTTTTTAAACCAATTTCCTTTCCTTAATATATAAAATTTAATTTTGATAGGAGTATTTTTTTTATCATTTATATTTTGTTAATTTTCTTTTGATTGATTCAATATCCTCTGTCAAATTTCTAAAATATAAATTCCTCTGTCAAATTTCTAAAATATAAATTTACGATGTGTGTAAATAAGTGAATTATAGTGTAAATAAGTGAATTATAGTACTTTATGATTATAGGATTGTGTATTTTTGAAATCGGAGATAGAACTTTAAAGAAAATGTTTGTTTTACTTAAAATAAACCAATCCCTGATTTAAGAAACTATGAAAACGACTAAATTGTCCCAATTATATGTACTCCACTTCTTATGTAAATTTATCACCTACTCTTATTTATATTGGAGATCTGCTCAATTATATCATCCAATCAAAATAAATTAATGTTTCCCTACCTAATTTAAGTTTAATCTTTGTAACAACTCTAAGTTAGAGTTATAAATATGGGTCAACTTCTATTTAGGTGCGTAAATTGATGAGGAAGCAAAAGTTTTAGTTTCAAATGTTCACCAAACAAACTAGTGAACTTTCCAGCGACTGATTATCAATTTAGATCAAATGTACCCCATAAGCTTAATTCGAAGATTTTTTCCCCCAATATTTGGTAGCTAACTAGCAAAACTTAAAATGACAAAATTACCCCTTCCTAAATTTAGTTCTTATTCTCTCTGCTCCATAAAAATGGAGATATTTTACTTTTCCATTTCCGTCCCATAAAAATAATCCATTTTCATTTATGCAAAGTTCTCTCCAACTCATTTCATATACATCAATTTATTTACTCTCTCTATCCGTGAAATATTATTCACTTTTGTCATTTCGATCCGTCCACAAAATGTTATTCATTTTGTTTTTTTCCATTTTTGGTAAATAGGTCATACTTTCCACTAATTCATTACACTCACATTCTGTTATAAAACTAATAGTACTACTTATATAAATATGAGACTCAGATTCCAATAACTTTTTCCACTCACTTTCTTCACATTTCTTAAAATCCATGTCGAGTCAAATATGGACAATATTTCGCGGACGGAAGGAGTATAACTGATATCATTAGGGCTCATTATTAAACACTAATAATAATATGGGTCCCACTATCTACTAATACAATTTTAACTACCATTCTCCTAATCTCTTTTACTCCCTCCATCCGCGAATATGAATCACATTCCTATCCGGCACACGAGTTTTAAGAAATGTTAATAAAAGTGGGTGAAAGAAAGCTAGTGGAATATGAATCTCACTTGTATATATATTAATTTTAAATGATATGTGAATGGAGTGAGTTAGTGGAATGTGGGGTCTCTTTACCATTTATAGTAATTATTAACCGGGACTCCTATTCGCGGACGGACCAAAATGAAAAAACGGGACTCCTATTCGCGAAAGAGAGAATACTTATATAAATATGAGACTCACATTCCAATAACTTTTTCTACTCACTTTCTTCACATTTATTAAAATCCATGCCGAATCAAATATGGACAATATTTCACGGACGAGGGAGTACAACTGATATAACTAGGGCTTATTATTAAACACAAATAATAACGTGAGTCTCACTGTCCACTTATATTATTTTAACTATCATTCACTGTCCACTTATATTATTTTAACTATCATTCACCTTATCTCTTTTACTTTACTATTAATTTAGATGCGGTCCCAAAAGTTTTTATTTATATGGATTACTTTGTTACCAATTTCTAAGTGCGACTGAAAACGATCATCCTCAACAAAAACATTTCTTTCACTTAACTCTTCTTCCCTCTCTCTCTCTCACACAATCACACGCAAATACACACAAAGCAAAGAGTAGTTAGAAGCTGATGATCAGAAGTAAGCAGCTGAGAAAGACCTCCCTCCCTCTCCGCCACCACTGACAGCACCATCTCACCAAATCCATCTCAAAATAATCCTAAATTTCCACAACAAACGATTCGCCTCTGTTTATTAAAAAGAAAAGTAAGATGAATCGATCATGTCAATCCCATCTCTCTTCTTCTTCTTCTCTCACATCCCTTCTCCACCATGCAGCCCTCCCTCCGCCGCAAGTTCTCCTCCGCCGCGGCCGCCGCCTCCTTCTCCATGAAGCCCGCCGCCTCCGCCGCCCGCCGCAGCGGCAACCTCTCCGCCTTCGTCGTCATCCTCTCCATCTTCCTCTTCGGCTGCTTCATGTACAACGAGGACGTCAAGTCCCTCGCCGAATTCCCCTTCTCCTCCTCCTCCTCCTCCCGCCCGAGGGCCCTCGACACCCAGACCACCACCGTCTCCGTCGTCATGAACGCCAGGACGGTGGTGGAGACGGAAGTCGAGGGGGGCGGGGGCGCGGTTTCGGACGATGGAAAAGGGGAAGTGAAGGGAGAGAGCAAGATGATTCAGTTGCCGGTGGAGGAGGAGGAAGAGGAAGAAGACGAGGAAGACGGGGTTGAAATCCCGCCGGAGGAGTGTGATTTGTTTGATGGGAATTGGGTTTTTGACAACACTTCGTACCCCATTTATAAAGAAGATCGGTGTGAGTTCTTGACGGCGCAGGTCACTTGCTTGAGGAATGGAAGAAGAGATTCTTTGTATCAGAATTGGAGATGGCAGCCTAGAGAATGTTCTTTGCCCAAGTAATTAACTTCATTTTATTTCCTTTTTCACTTTTTTCTTATTTAATATCAGATGCACGCCTGAACTCCATATTTACATGAATATAGTCTGCTTTGGGCTAAGTCCTCATGGTTGACTGATACGACCTTCGTCTTATCGAGAGGTTGATCGGTGGCAGTTGACCAAGGTCCTATCATCTGGTGCTTTCATTATCTTAGTAATATATGAGTGATATGGAAGATAGGGCTTGTATCATTGACACTTCCCAAAAGACCTCATGTTAATAGAGTAGGGGTCGAACTTATATATTGCTAGGGATGATTTGAACTTCTAACACGTGTGTGGTTCATTTGCTTTCATTTCTTGCAAGTAGTAATGTGGTTAGAGTGTCATTTATTTTCTTGCACATTTATTTCTAAAAGTGCTCATCATTTTTGTGGGTCTCAGTCATTATAATGTTTTTTAACTAATTGCTAGCAAAATAGGAAACATGATTGTAATTTGTGTAACTTTTTCTTTGATTATGTGGAGGACTACTTGCTCAAAAGATTTGTGTTTTTGCTTTTCACATTTGGGTATGATCATGATGTCCTTAGGTTGTTTTCTTTCTCCTTATATGTTGTTGAACTAATGAGTTGATTAATTAATCTGCATTATGTTGACAAATTTGCTAGATTTAAGGCAAAACTGCTGCTTGAGAAGATGAGGAACAAGAGGTTGATGTTTGTCGGGGACTCGTTGAATCGGAATCAATGGGAATCGATGATTTGCTTGGTTCAATCCGTAGTCCCACCGGGCAGGAAGAGCTTGAACAAGAATGGATCTTTATCAGTTTTCAGAATTGAGGTAATATTTTTATACCTCAAACCAATTATTGCTAATTACAACTCTCTATCTATGTCTCAATCAAATGATATGGTAGATTTCATTACTTTATTCGGTGGTGTTAATCTATGATTATTAGTTGTAGTATAATTTAATTATTGGATCAATACAGAACAAACGGAAAAAGGTCCACGAAGTAAACCTTGATATCTATAATATGTATCAATGAATAGGACAACATCTAAGTGTTAGTATTAGTCAAAAGTATATGCTATAACTAAGGGTTATTATTAATTAGTCAAAAGTTTTATGTTATACAATACTTCATAATAATAAAGCTGGGGCGTAAATCTCTTTAGTCTTTACTTTGAATCTTTTTTCTTCTTTAGGATTAAAAATAAGATAATGTAGTATCTTTTTTATTGGAACATATTCGAGGCTTTGTCAATCATTTAGTTGGTGCGCAATGTTGCTGAAATTACAAGTATCGAATACGAGCTGTATATTACACAATACACACACAAATATATTATGTCCAATATTCCTAACTATCTAACCACCCATGATATTGTACAACGTGGTAGGTGGGGTTGCAATATGTGATTACAAATGAAACATTTTTTTTATTACTACAACTTTAGTTTAATAGGGAAATGGAAAAAAGTTATGAAGTTTGGTCTCAAAGATCCAGCAACTTTAAAAAATAATTAATTTACTACTTAGGTCATCCAAAATTTGTTTTATTTTGACTCAACACAGATTTTAAAAAATATAATGGAAAGTCAGTGGAAAAAATTAGTGGATTATGGGTCCTACTTTTATATATTAGTTTTATAATAAAATGTGAATATGAATGAGTTAGTGGAATATGGAGTTCACTGTCAAAAATAGTAAAAGTGAAATGAGACAAATTTTGTGGAACGGACGGAAATAGAAAAATGGGATAAATTTTCAGGGACGGAGGTAGTATATTATAATTGTAACATTTTCTTTAACTATCTCATTATAAAATAATTTTAATTGACTATGTTTCTAAATTTTGTAACGTGGCACGTAAATGTGTAAAATTAAAGACATGTTTGGCTACATATATTGGACTAACGCCGTTCAAATAGTCGAATCTTTTGTTTGCACGATACATAATTTCTCCAAGATCATAATCTATCGACAATGGAAAAAAAATACTAAAATTATGATGTAATTAGCTATATTTTAATACTTATAAAATTTTATTGGCAGGATTACAATGCCACAGTGGAGTTCTATTGGGCACCATTCTTGGTGGAGTCAAATTCGGATGATCCAAACATGCACAGCATCTTGAACAGAATAATCATGCCTGGTTCAATCAAGAAACATGGCAAGAATTGGAAGAACGTGGACTACC
This sequence comes from Salvia hispanica, assembly GCF_029641045.1. Taxonomy (NCBI): domain Eukaryota; kingdom Viridiplantae; phylum Streptophyta; class Magnoliopsida; order Lamiales; family Lamiaceae; genus Salvia; species Salvia hispanica. The sequence goes on along the minus strand of NC_142696.1, from coordinate 16,651,482 downwards.
TCATTTTCAACACATATATTTGGTGGATGAACACTTTCTCCATGAAAGTTCTGTAAGTCACACTAACCCCAAAAATATATATCTCATGCCTTAAAAAAAAATAGGAATATTTGCTTGTAAATTCCTAAATTCCCCTCAAATTACCAACTCTAAAATCGACCTTTAAACTACTAAATTATTGATTTATTCTAATTTTGCACCATATCAAAATTTTAGCAACAATATGACTTAATATAAATTATAATTCAACAAATGAAATTATATAATCAAGTATAATAAGATGTTGTCGCTGCGTAAAACATGACATCATTTCGGTATACGTTTGATAATGTCACGTAAGTAAGTCATCAAACTATGTTAGTGCCGAAATCTTAATTTGTTGCAAAATCAGAATAAATCATTAGTTTGGTTGCAAAATCAAACAAATGAATAGTTTGATAATTTATAGGCAAATTTGAAAGATGGTACGCAAAACCATCGAAAGTTTAGGAATTTATAGGCAGATAACCCAAAAAATTATGATAATAAACGTTGGTTGTGTGTCACAACCAGACGAGGATCGTTCGACAAAGGCGCAACGGAGTACGATGAAGTGGAAAGGCCGGTAGCTTATGGGAGAGTGTTGAGGACTTGGGCAAAGTGGGTCGACAAAAATATTAATCCCAATCGCACCAAAGTCTTCTTCATGAGCATGTCTCCTCTTCACATCAAGTAAGCTCCATGCCCCATTTATTCTTCCTTAGCTTCCACGCCAACATTTACTTTTTACTCTTTAAGTTTGTCCTACAGCTAAAAAATTAGTTTTACTAGATAGGTGTAGTTCCATTAATCATTTTAGGTTGGGAAACCACCTTCATAAAAAATTAAATCAATCATTTGATATTGAGTCTTGATCCTTCTTATGAAGGAGCTTGGATTGGAACAATCCAGACGGCATCAAATGTGCTAAGGAAACAAGTCCGATTCTAAACACAACGATGCCACTGAATGTGGGGACTGACCGCAGATTGCTAAGGATAGCAGCGAACGTGACACAGTCAATGAAAGTGGGAGTTAATTTTGTAAACATAACGAAATTGTCAGAGTATAGGAAAGATGCACATACTTCGGTCCACACGATACGACAGGGCAAGATGCTGACGGAAGAGCAGCAGGCCGACCCGGCCACCTATGCCGATTGCATTCATTGGTGCCTACCGGGGCTGCCTGATACATGGAATGAGTTCATTTATGCTCGTATCATAGCCTCCTCTTGATCTAACACGATAATCATCACCTAAGGTGTTACAACAGATTTTGGTCCCCTCCCTTCTTTTCTTTTTCTTATTGGGTTTTTGTATATGTATCGATCATCTATTTTTTTTGTCTTCATGCTAATGCGATAGATCATGGGCCTTTTTGCCACCTATTTTTAGTTTATTCATTTTGCTTCGCCCACACTCAATTGTAAAAGCAGTCCTATTCAAAAATAATATTAAATGAAAGCGAATAACTATTTTCTGGCTTTTGTTATTCAAAGCAGTCTGGTCAATATTTTCATGATATGCTAATTAACGTTTAGTCAATTAAATTTTTGTCATACATTAGCATTCATATAAATACTCGTAAAGGTAACCCATTAAGCCAAAAGACCAAAAATTTAATATTCTTGTGGCCCAACTAAACTATTTTACCAATTTATTTAGCCCATAATCAAAATTGGAGTGTACACATAAATTCTCTTTCTGAAAAAAAAAGATACTATTTCATAAATTACTGATTAAATTAGTAAACTTGAATTGGTTTTAAAATATTATTATGAAACATATTGACCGGACCTTTACTAAAAACATTTTTTATATCAAGAAAAGTAGAAAACTATTATAGGCTTTTGGGGGCCTCATACATCCCAGAAATCTTGTTCACCATATCAATTGTATTAAAGGATATTCACGTCTAATATTATGAATTTTCAAAAATTGTGTTTTTCCATGAACTTTAAAATTGAAAAATAATACCGCGAATTTTATCCCGGTTTATTTTTTCTCACGAATGAAAAAATTCCCACAATAATATTATGATACGGATTTTTTCGTAATTTCTCGATAATAATTTTGAGAGCTTCAAGTTTTTCAATCTTTGAAGATAGTTTTTCTTGAAGCACCCCTCCAAAATTGTTCTTCAATCTATTAAAATAACATGATTTTTTTCATTCGTGGGAAAAAACAAACTCGGGGTAAAGTTCGTGATATTATTTGTCAATTTTAAAGTTCGTGGGAAAAACGCAACTTTTTGAAAGTTTCATTATATTAGATGCCAATATCCCTTGTATTAATTCAATTGAAAAGTAAAATTATAAATTCTACTCCCTCCGTCCCCGATTAATAGTCACACTTTTCCATTTTGGTCCGTCCCCAATTAAGAGTCACACTTTATTTTTACCATAAATAGTAAGTAGGTTCCACATTCCACTAACTCAATTCACTCATATTTTATTATAAAACTAATATAAAAATATGGGTCTCACATTCCACTAATTTTTTCAACCAACTTTTCTTTACATTTCTTAAAATCCGTGCCCGGTCAAAGTGTGACTCCTAATCGGGAACGGAGGGAGTATTTATTAAGCATATCCAATTGTATTAATTCAACTAAACACTGAAATAGAATATTTTACAATTTCCTCAATAATTTCAAAATAGTACTCCCACATTTATAGTCACATTTAGTTAGGGCACGAGTTTTAAGGAATTGGTGGAGTGTGTAATTAATGAAGTGAGATGATGGAGTGTGTAATAAATGAAGTGAGATGGAAGAGTGAGATGGTGGAGTGTGTAATAAATGACGTGAGATGAAAGAATGTGTAATAAATTAAGTGAGTTGGTTGAAGGTGGGTCCCTTGTTGACTTTTTGGTTTTTTTATTTTTGTTTTGGTTTATTTTTGTGTTGATAATGACATTTGAGTGTAATTTTAGTGAATAATGAGGTGAAATTTTATGTCCAAATATGAAAAATTCTAAATGTGACTATAAATATAGGACGGACTTTTATGATAAAATGTGACTATAAACCTGGGACGGAGGGAGTATATTTGTCATTATAATTAATACTACTCCGGAGAATGTTGCGTGTAATACGCTTACGATTTATCAAACTTTATAAGATGAACCATAAATGGGAGCGAATATACATATTTTAATACACTAAACGTTTGAACTTTTTCGAAATTATACCTAAAATGTATAGAAAAATACTAATACCCTACAATATGTACCGTGTTAGGATGAAAATGTTGAAGTAATAATTGTAGATGCATTAATTTGTAATTTTAATAGTATATACAATGGTAAGCAAATCAATAAAGTCGTTAAGCAATCATATTTCTGCAAAGTCTTTGATCTTACATATGGTAAATTGAAATTAGGAGTGTTGCTTTTCGTCGTAAGTAATCTGAATTATTTGAATTAGGCAGGACTTACTACACGTTTTTTGCACCAATTTTTTTGTATTATACTCCATCTATCCCACTGTAGTAGAGGCATTTCGTTTCTAACACTCATATTGAAAAAATGATACTAAAAAATAGTTAAAGTCAATAGAAAGTAAAGTAAGAGAGATAATAATGTAGATAAGAATCTTCTCTATATTATTATTTGTCTTAGTTTACTTTTTATTCACTTTAACTATTTATTATTAATTTTTTAATACGAATGCTCTCCAAACGAAATGCATCTACTATATTGGGTCGGAGGGAGTACTCCATATATATTATACCATATCTTTTACTTGTAACTTTTAATTTGATTCGATACACTGTTTTGTTTAAGAAAGTCTAAGTAATTGCGAATTAAATAAGTACGAGGCACGTGTGTGGAGAAAAATGTGATTTCTTCTTGCCTAATTTCCTAGTTGATTTTCATACTCGGTTTTCTGTTAAAACCTAACTAAATGATTTGTGATATATAAGCCTATGAAAAGGTACACTACAAAATAAAAATCGTTAAGGACATTTTTTAGTGAAATCTAAGGTCGCTAATTTGAATTTCTAAATATACCACCAACGCTCAAAAGTAGGGGTGGGTCGATACGATATATCGTATCGAAAATGTTGTATCGTGTATCGTATCGAAAATATCGATATGAAAGAATTTCATATCGTTATCGTATCGAAAGTTTCGATATATCGAATTTCGATATATCGAACTTTCGATATAAAAAAATTTCATATCGTTATCGTATCGATATTTCGATATATCGTATCGAAATTCGATATATCGTTAAATATCGATATATATCGAAATTTTCGATATATATCGATATATATCGAAAATATCGATATATCGAAAATTTTCGATATATATCTTATTTTCGATACAAAACGATATATCGCGATATAAGGAAATTCATATCGTTATCGTATCGAAAGTTTTCGATACGATATCGTATCGTATCGAAAATTACGATATATCGAAAATTCGATAATTTTTCGATATTTTTCAATACGATACGAGCGATATATCATTTTTTCGGTATTTTTCCCCAGCCCTACTCAAAAGATGTTCTTATTATTAGTGTCCCGACTAAAATTAGATGACGCAAATGGAAGTGTCCTTAAAAAGCAAAACGCTAAGTTAATTTGTCCCTAATTTAGCAACGGTTTCTATCGCGTTCTAAATTATTGTTATTTTTTTTAAAATTTCTCAATGCTAATATTTGCACGTCTCAATTTTTGCGTCCTTAAAAAGTAAGGCTCTTTTTATAGTGCTACGTAGGACTTCGATTAGATTCAGCGTCCAATAACGTTAATTATCTGATGCTGCAAACTAAACTAATAATAGGATTACATTTATATAATTTACATTTTAACTAAAAACTTCCTTTAAATTGATCTCCACTTTCTTTTTAGTCAAACAGAATTAACAAAAAATTTATCCTTCGTGCCCCATCCTCTAATTTTTTTCTTTTATAAGTATGTTTGATGCTTTTTCACTTCATGTTTCCTTTTTGTGGAGAGAATGAGAAGTGTGGAAGTTTGTTCTATTCTTTAGGATCATATTCATACTAAACATATTTAGTTAACTTTACGTTAAAATGTTTCATTTTAGCCTAAATTTGAATGCTATATTTCTGGGGTTTTTTCACGTACTTTTTACACTACACATGCATGTTATCTAAAAATAAGAAAAAGTGAGTATAAAAGAAATCATAGCTAATATATTTCCCATTTGATATGTTCAATTCAATACGAGAAGTTTTCTCATATGCTATCTGTAAAAAAAGAAAGGTGTATAAAATCAATCATGATACATATACCATTTGTATCTAAACATTTGCCACTCCAATTTAATAAGAAAAGGTTAAGTAAAGAAAACTCAGTTAAGGATCACCTGTTTCTCCACATATTTCCCATTACATTAACTAAGAGAAGGTAAATAAAAGGATCAGTACTCGCTCTTTTTTTCCATCATCATCATCATCATCATCATCATCAATAATAATAATACTTGCAGAATGCACGAACTATCAAAACTAATAAAACTAAGCATCGAATAGAAACTATTTAAGAATCATGTAGCTCCTATCAAGGGATTGCTTATGTTAACCAATTAGGCTATTTGTTTTTAGCAGATATTCCTTCCCATTTTTTTTTTTTTGCAATCGTCTCCATAATTAATAGGAGGAGCTAAGGTCTAAACAACATCAATCTCAATACAACTAATACCAATATTATTGTTTAATAAATACTAGCTAGTAGTATATCAATGGTTCATGACATGCATGTTAAATAGTACTATCATTCAATCATTTATGACATGCATGTTAAAACATTAACTTACAGTTTAAAGTGTACGTAAAAAATAGCTAATTGCTATCGAGTTGATACTAATCCACACATTTCCAGTTAATTATACATAAAAAAAATATTAATCATTTTTAGCTATTTTAGCCATTGATTATAGATATTTTTTCTCAGTTTAACAATATAAGTTATTATTAAATGTTCTTGCCTAAAAATGGTCAGGTCAATTCGCCAAACTATTCGGTGAAAAATATGTAGTGAATCACTTCATAATAAACTTAATATACGATTTCAACATGTTGTGCCTAATTAAAAAAGTTAGATACCAGAAAATTAAGGGGAGATGCACCTGCTTAATCCCTGGGAAATAACACTCAATCTCAATTATTAATTTCAGTCTTGCTAGCTAGTATAAAAAGGGGTAACATCCCCTCCAATCTTCCACACTTTGATTAGCCAATTTAATCTATCTAGTCTAAATTTGCAACTATGTCTAAGTTGTGCTTATTTTTAGCCTTTGGTTTTTCATTTCTAGCTCAAATTCAAAACTCGATTTCATTGGATTATGGAGCTGCCCTAACTAAATCATTACTCTTCTTTGAAGCACAAAGGTCAGGGAAGTTGCCTTCTAACCAGAGAGTCAAGTGGAGAGGAGATTCCGGCCTCAACGACGGCAAGGCCGATGGGGTATCCATTCAAATTATTTATACTCATATTCAAATTTACATGTAAATTTTGTTTTGTCTAAAATTTAAATTTGACCATGCAAAGTAGATGGATATTTATGATGGGCTATATATATTCCAAAATCATAAATCATAAATATTATGGTATAAGTACATCTTTGTCTAATGCAGGTGGATCTTGTGGGAGGATACTACGATGCCGGAGACAACGTGAAATTCGGGTTGCCGATGGCATACACTGTGACAATGCTGGCATGGAGCGTAGTGGAATTTGGGCCGCAATTTGAGGCCCGGCATGAGTTGTCGAATGCTCTGCAGGCTATCAAATGGGGCACCGATTATCTGATCAAGGCCCATCCGAAGCCCAATGTTCTATATGGAGAGGTCGGAGATGGTGGCTCCGACCACTCCTGTTGGATGAGGCCAGAAGGCATGACTACGCCCAGAACTGTTTACAAAATTGATGACCAGCACCCCGGATCCGACCTGGCAGGCGAGACCGCCGCCGCTTTAGCGGCTGCGGCTGTCGCTTTCCGCCGCTCCAATCCCAGTTATTCGTCTGAGCTCATCAACCATGCAAAACAGGTACGACAATTTTCTCCGTTTTTTTCTTCCTTTGTTCCCAATTATGTATCCCAGTCTTTCCATTTTGGATGCCCATTGTTCCACTTCACTTTTTACTATTTTTGATAACCCACATTCCACTAACCTTTTGTCACTCACATTTTATTATACAACTAATATATAAAAGTAGTCCTCACATTACACTATCTTTTTTCATTAACTTTCTTTTACATTTCTTAAAACTCGTGCCGAATTCAAATGTAACTCCTAAAGTGGAGCAGATGAAGTAATAGGTCCCACAATCCACAAACCAAATTCCACTCACATTTTATTTTAAAACTAATATTAACTTTTTCCATCCAATTTACTCTACATTTCTTAAAACTTGTGTAGAGTCAATGTGGAACACATAATGGTGGACGTAGGGAGTAAATGTTTTCTATTTATTTATGGCTTTAGCAATATGATGATGCATGTTGATCGATTCATATATATATGATGAACAGTTATTTGAGTTTGCGACGAAACACACTGGTGTATACCAAAATAGCATTCCAGTAGCTGGACAGTTTTATTCAAGCAGTGGCTACGAGGTATTTGTATATATATATATGTACAACAAAAAGTTGCTAGAAATGCGAATTAAACAAGCAGATAGTTACTCCTAATTGTCAATTGATATGTGATGACAGGACGAGCTTGTGTGGGCTGCTGCGTGGCTGAGACAAGCGACCAACGACAACAGCTACCTTGAGTTCATCAAATCAAAAAATTCAGGTGGCACCAGAAGAATGTTTTCTTGGGACGACAAGTATGCCGGAGCTCAAGTCCTCATCTCAAAGGTAGTACAAAATACAAATCCAACCACCACGTTAAATGTGTTGTAGTATAAATTACTTCATATTTAAATTTTTATTTTCAGGGTTTATTACAGGGAAAACTGCCAAAAAGCGAAAATTTAGAACAGTACAAAAAGGGAGCAGAAGAATTCATGTGCAACTGCATCCAGAAAGGGAATAGCAACGTGCAGAAGAGCAATGGAGGGCTTTTATGGTTCCTCCCATGGAGCAATCTGCAGTATGTCACAAGCGCCACATTCCTGATAACAACCTACGCTGACGTCCTCGCCAAAACCAAGACCACCATCCAATGCCCCGGGGGCAATGTCGGGCCTAACGATCTGTTGGGCTTCGCCAGGTCTCAGGTGGACTACATTTTGGGATCCAACCCGAAGAAAATGAGCTACATGGTCGGGTACGGGTCAAACTACCCGAGACGGGTCCACCATAGGGGAGCATCCATTGTGTCGATCCACAAAAACCCACAAGTCGTCGGGTGCCAAGAAGGTTTCGAGTGGTTCCACAAGAATGCTGATAACCCTAATGTGCTTGAGGGGGCCATCGTCGGTGGGCCCGATCAGAGTGACCAGTATACTGATTCTAGAGACAATTATCAGCAAGCTGAACCTGCAACCGCAAACAATGCCCCTCTTGTTGGTGTCTTGGCAAAGTTGGCGTCTTAGATTCTACTCATCTACTGTAAGATAGCTAAAAAAAACCTTAGAGTCTTACCTTATGGAGTATGTCATAGTTTCTTACACAACTACCTACAATTTCACAAACTATTAATTAGTTCTAACAGTTCACTTCTATTATAAAGTTGGTGAACAAGGGTTTATATAAAAAATGGATGCATTTGTTTCGAAATGAGTCCCAAGGTTTAAATTTAATTTGGATAATTATCCCAAATCAAATTATTAAATCTAAGAAATAGGGGTCAAAATAACTTAGGAAAATAGGCTAAAAGAATAATGCATGGACTAACTAAATTAAACACACTCATTTTTGGTTTTAAACAAAATTTAACTACCTCACATAATTGCACATTTTAAGATAAATCACATTATAAAAGCAATTTCTCAATCAAATATTCACGTCATAAAAATCATAAAATTACGCAACTAAAGACATGAAAATTTGTTGCGCTACATATTTGAGGTACTTTTTCATATTTTCTTTTTTATTTTACCCTTTCAGCCTCAAGGACACTATTCTGTCTATCTTTTCTCGATTTTTATATTTTTCTTATTAATTTATTTTAATCTATTAAGTTATTAGTTATACTTCACATATAATTAATATTTTAAAATACTAATAAAAAATAAGTGGAGTAATATACAACCGACCAAAAATTAATTTCAATTTGCATTATTATCTATATTCAAATTCAATTACTTGTATATGTTTTCTATCAAAATTCATGATTAATACATTATTATTTCAATTGGATGTTCTTAAAATTATATTTGAAAGACCTTTTTTTTGTTGCTTTCATTTGCTTCTACTCAAAAATGATAATTTATTCAAATTGTTATTTCTAGCTAAACAAAAATATGATATAATACTAAAATTAATTTTTCATTTATACTACTTTTCATTCAATGTTTTAAAATATTAATTATTCTAAAGTATAGTTAATACTCCATCCGTACAGGAAAAATAGTCTCACTTTGCTATTTTTGGATGTCCACAAAAATAGCCTCATTTCTAAAAATAGAAACTTTCTTTCTCATACTTTTCTCACTTTATCTCCATATCTCTCTATTTTATCGACTTTTTCTCCCCCTCTCTCTTGTTTTGTCAATTCTCATTAAAATCTGTACCGTCCACGAATGAGACTATTTTTTTGGACGGTTAAAAGAGATAAATGAAATAAATGAGAAAGAAAAAATTATAGAAAAGATAAAGAGGCTAATAGAAATCAGAAATAAATTGGAAAAGTGTGGAGAGATGAGAGATCTAACTCATAACTAAATTAGGAAAGGGAGAAACGAATTTAGATGTACTAAAATATCTCTTAATGTAAAAAAGTAAAGAAAGTGCAACAATGATATATTTGTACAAAGTACCATAAATATATATCCTATATTGTGTAGAGATATTTTTGCAGATCACTCTTTTTAAATGCCTTTAAATGTTCCGGTCAAAAAATGGTCACAAGTCGGCTAACCATTTAAAGAAAACAAAATTAATGTGAATCGCCTCATAAGTATTTTATCTCTCATGTTTTACCCAATTAAAATGGTACATACTAGACCAGAACATTAACGGGAGATGCACCTGCGTCATCCCTAGGAAATAACATTCAATCTCAACTATTAATGTCAATCCGGCTACTAGTATAAAAGATGGTAACATCCCCTCCATTCTTACACACTTTGACTTGCATATTTAATCAATCTGGTCTAAAATTACAACTATGTCTAAGTTGTACTTATTTTTAGCCTTTGGATTTTCATTTCTAGTTCAAATTCAAAACTCGGTTTCATTGGATTATGGAGCTGCCCTAACAAAATCATTGCTCTTCTTTGAAGCACAAAGGTCTGGCAAATTGCCTTGTAACCAGAGAATCAAGTGGAGAGGAGATTCCGCCCTTAATGATGGCAAAGACGCTGGTGTAATCCGTCCAAATTAATTAAATTATTTATACTCCTATTCAAACTTAAATATGAATTACTATAATTTTTGAAAAACTTAAATTTTACCATGCAAAATATTTATGTACAGACTATATATATTCCAAAATCATAAATAAAAAAGATTGCAGATGAATCTTGTGGGAGGATACTACGACGCCGGAGACAACGTGAAATTCGGGTTGCCGATGGCGTACACGGTGACAATGCTGGCATGGAGCGTAGTGGAATTTGGGCCGCATTTTGAGGCTCGCCAGGAGCTTTCGAATGCTCTGGAGGCTATCAAATGGGGCACTGATTATCTGCTCAGGGCCCACCCAAAGCCCAATATTCTATATGGAGAGGTCGGAGATGGCGGCTCCGACCACTCCTGTTGGATGAGGCCCGAAGATATGACCACGCCCAGAACTGCTTACAAGATTGATGACCAGCACCCCGGATCCGACCTCGCTGGTGAGACCGCGGCCGCTTTCGCGGCTGCGGGTATCGCTTTCCGCAGTTCCGATAGACTTTATTCGTCTCGGCTCATCAACCATGCAAAGCAGGTATGATTAATTTATAATATCCTCATTCTTTTTTTTCCAGTTTTTGTTTATTGATTGAATTAGCGATGCATGCTGATTTGTATATATGATGAACAGTTATTTGATTTTGCGACGAAACGCACTGGCGTATACCAAAATAGCATTCCTGTAGCTGGACAATTTTATTCAAGCAGTGGCTACGAGGTATGTGGATATACATATATATGCAAGAATGTTGCAAACTAAATAAGCAATTAATTACTGGAAAATGATATGTGATGACAGGACGAACTTTTGTGGGCTGCCGTGTGGTTGAGACAAGCGACCAATGACACCAAATACCTTGAGTTCATCAAATCCGCGAATCCAGGTGGCACCAGAGGAATGTTTTCATGGGACGACAAGTATGCCGGAGCTCAAGTGCTCGTTGCAAAGGTACTACTAATCCATCCATTGAATTAAATGTGTCCTAAAATTGAATGATCTTTTCAGGAGATATTACTAGGAAAACTGCCCAAAAGCGGAAATTTGGAACAATACAAGAAGGGTGCAGAAGAATTCATGTGCAATTGCATCCAGAAAGGGAATGGCAATGTGAGGAGAAGCAATGGAGGGCTATTGTGGTTCCTACCATGGAGCAATCTACAGTATGTCAATAGTGCCGCATTCCTAATGTCAACCTACGCCGACGTCCTCGCCAAATCAAAGACCACCATCCAATGCCCCGGGGGCAATGTCGGGTCTAACGAACTATTGGGCTTCGCTAGGTCTCAGGTGGACTACATATTGGGATCCAACCCGAAGAAAATGAGCTACATGGTCGGGTACGGGTCACACTACCCGAGACGGGTCCACCACAGAGGAGCATCCATTGTGTCGATCAAGCAAAATCCACAGGTCATCGGGTGCCAAGAAGGTTTCGAGTGGATGCGCAAGAATAGCGATGACCCTAATGTGCTTGAGGGGGCCATCGTCGGTGGGCCCGATCAGGCTGACCAGTACACCGATTCCAGAGATAACTATCAGCAAGCTGAGCCTTCAACCGTCAACGGTGCCCCTCTTGTTGGTGTCTTGGCAAGGCTCGCATCTTAGATTCTAACCGAATATGTCATCGTTTCTACTCAACTGCCAATAATTTCACAAACTACATCTATTATAAAGTTGGTGAATAAGTGTTAATATATCCACCTATGATGCTTGTGTCAAACTATTTACTAAAGTTTGATTATTTTTTCTTAATTATTTGATTCAACATGACAATTAAAAACTACTACACAAAAAACTTTTCAATGTAAGTTAATATGATCAAGTATTCATACATAATCTTTAACTACTACTACTACTTCTACAAAGCCACCACATGTTATTCCAAACAAGGAACTTTTTAATGGCTTTGACCAAGATATAATCACAATTTGTTCTTTCACAGCCACAGGTTTAATAAACAGATAAACAAACACAACTAACAAACACCCTTCTCATTCTCTATAGAAGAAGATCATCGATATATAAGTTACAAAAAAAAAATACTATCAGATCAGATTTTTTAGTACGATGAGAAGAAATCTTTTCAACGACAACTTGCAACAATATCATTCAATTTCATTACAAACTGCGACCAACAAATTTTCAGGGAAAAGAAGATAGATCTGGTGGTGGCAACAAGCCCGTCTGTCAACTTTGCCAAAAGCCCGGACATGCTGCCGATAAGTGCTGGCATAGGTTTGAACAAAACTGTGCCATAACTTCTCACCATACACTTTGGTGCTGTCAGTGTTGATGCTTCGTCACCTTCTCTTGGTATCTAATGCATTATTTTTTAGCACTAAAATTAATGGAAAATTCTACGTAAAGTGAGTCGTTTATTTTATTAGCGAAATACAACACAATTACCTTTTTGTTTTATTTTTTCACCTACTTTATTCTTTGTTCACACATCTATTTTATTTTCTTTCATACATTATTATCCCTCTGCTTAACTTTCTAAATATTATTTTCTTAAATCTTGTGTCAAAAAGAAATGTCTTACTTACGGCTAGATGGGGAGATATAAATTTAGATAATGATAATTTAAGGAAATAAAATCTTATCTTTTCTAACTTTTCCATTTTAACATTATGGAATATAAGATATGGTAAATTGAATATTAGCCTTATATGGTGGATTTAGATTAATTTATTTTTATGTAGATAAAAATCTAAGTTATTAAGGATAATGATAATCAATAGAAATAAAAACTTATCTTATCTAGGGTTTCTATATTTTAATTATTAAAAAGAAAATGATTATTGATTTAATTTTTGTTTTGTGGATTTGATTAAGATTTTTCTAAGTAAATACTCTGTTTGTTAAGTTCCTCTGTTTTTTCAGCGTTTCGCTGACTTCTTTGGTGCGAATCCTATGGTAAGCCTACAAGGCTACAAACTACAGTACTAAAATGCTACTTCATTTGTTGTCTATCATTAAATATTTTTTTTTTTTCACTCGTTTGCTAATAAATATTTTTTTCACTTTTACTATTTTTGGCAAGTACTATAACTTATATTTCACTAGCTTATTTTACTAATATTATACTTTCTTTGTCCTCAAAGAGTATAGACATTTGGTTGGCCACATATTTTAATGTATAATTAGAAAAGTAAGAGAGATAGAAAAAAACTTTTTAAGGTATTATTAATGGAGAATGAATTTCACCTCATTAGAGAGAATGAGTTTCCAAAATTAAATAGTTCATATTTTTCAAGGACGGATTAAAAAGTAAATAGTTCATATTTTTCAGGGATGGAGGGAGTATTATAAAACTAATACACTAAAACAGTATATTAAAATATGGCTCATATTCCATTAATTTTTTTTACTCATTTTCTTTAATAAAGTCAATTAATTTTTAAAAACGCAAGTGGATAAAAAATGAGACATTTATTGCTGGACGGGAGAGTTTCACATAAGTCCAACCTTCTTTTACAAAATGCATATTATTATTACTATGACTACAATTACATTTACGTCAACGCAACTTTTTTTCTATTTTAATACAGCTAAATTGCTACTACTTCTTTGAGTTGACTCTAATCAATAATGTAAAAACTATAATAAATCATGCTTTGCTATTTTTGCAATTGAATACCTTTTTTTATTAATTAGATGTACTATTTGTTTTCTTAGTCAGCTCGATTCGCCTAATTATTGTGTGGAAAATATAATTAACTCAATGGTAGATACCATAACATAATTAAATGGGAGACGCACTTGCTTGGAATTTGGAAATAACATTTAATCTCAATTATTAATTTTAATCTTGCTAGAGGTATAAAAAGGGTTAGCATCCCTCCAATCCTTCACACTTTGAGTCGTAAATATAATTAATCTGATGTAAATTTCCATCCCTCCAATCCTTTGTTTTAGAAAGATTTGAGCCATTTGTAGCATTTGAGTAACACACAAATATTGTAAAGAAAAAAAAGTTCCAACAATTGCTATGACAAATATGCTATTGAGTGCATTATTTTTTTATGTCTTTTCATTTCCACGTATAAAGGACTTTAGGATTTGTTTAAAATCATATTGTAGCCTTATTGTGAGTTTCCCTTTTTGAATTGAGTTTATCTATGGAGTTCCATTTTTATGGTTGCTTGTGTAATTTTAAATAGTACTGGAGAGCAATACAATAGCCTTCTAATGGTCAAATTAAATATCAACAATATATTAATGGTTCTGACATGCGTGTTAAAACATTAATAGGTTACGATTTAAGATGTAATCTAACATTTTTTTTTAATTTTTTTAGACCAATGGTGGATATACCATTGAACCCGTGAATATTGTTCATATTGATATGTAGATACATCAAAGGAATATTCGGGCCAAAAATATAAAGTTGCTACTGTCATACCTAACCCTTATGACTTATGCACTTACTATAAATAATTTCAAATTTAAAAAAAACACACATATTATATAATTTCAAAAATCAATATTTGTCAAGTACATATTTTAAAACATTGTAAACGATAATGAGACTCTCTCACCACTCTGTATACTATACATTTATCTACATGCAAAAATGATGAGGAGGAGAAGGTTGCCAAAACACGTCAGCCGCTGACCCTGATAACATGTTGAGTTCCTATGACCCACGTCAATCAAAAACATCACTGATATCTTATTCCTGAAAAATATTAGTGGTTTATATGAGCCACAATTCAGTATATATAAATCTTACCTTTCATTCAACAGCCCAAACAATCAATTATATTCTTTAACCAATATATATAACAAATAATCAACAAAATAAAAAAAATGATTCCATATAGATATGCATATGCCACTCTGTTCAGTTTATTATTCTGTGACTGGTCAAGCCTAGTACTTGCCCGGGATTTCCATTGCATACGACCCGAAGGTCCCTTTTAATTATTTGACCTTTCCAAGGCCCCTCTTTGATTTGACCTTTCCACGAAGGCCCCTCTTTGCACATTTTCTTTGACCTGTAGGTCCATTATCATTGAATATGACCCGTAGAACCCAGAGCAAGACTGTCACATATCATCTTTAATCCAATTATTCAAGTACTTCTAATGCCATATAAAATATATCAATTGCACTTTTATTTATCCATTGCACAAATCACATATTCATTGCATCAATCACATATCCATATCACATTTCACAAAATAATTCCAATTTAATATACTAATTATTGCAGCAAGCATATATCTCCATCATCATAATTAAACACATATCATATCAGTATCACATCGTATAATTCAAATATTCACTCCAATTTAACACATAGCAATTAATCACATAAAATAAGTAAAATTAAAAGTGTGATTTATACACACCTGATAATTAACAGATACTCTATTTGAAACTCTGATCTTGTCTCTGTTCTAACTGCTCACAAAGCTCAAAGTGAAAATAAGCATGAATATCCCCTCCAAAAGCTCGATCCCCTCCTTCTTATTTCAAGAGTTCCTCCTCCCTTCCTTGCTAAAACCCTTCTTCCTCCTATGATTATTATTTTTATTCTTTTATACCTTCAATAAACCGACTCTCGTTTATTTTAAATAAAGAAGTGTACCTATCTTCTTTCCACCACTTAACTATTCTATTTCATTTATTATTATATTTCTACATGTGTGATTCCATAGTGATTCCTTATCCCTAATTTCATATGTATATATAATAATATTATATACATATTTAAATATATATATATATATATATATATATATATATATATTAGTACATATTAAATGCACACATTCACACGTCACATGCACATTTAATTACCCATTTGCTAAAAATATTCAAAGAGTATAAATCATCCATAATTAATTATGGATAAATTCTCAGTTTATTAGGCTCTATAACATCCAATTAATATACTATTTATTATGCAAATAACAATATAATACGTCAAAATATAAAATGATGCATATTTTGGTCATGAATGTTACAATTCTTTCCCTTTTTAAGAATTTTGTCCGCAAAATTCATTTTCTTCTAAGTTAACGCAGTCTATGAAATTGCTAACCGGTAAACAGATGTGGATAATTCTTGCGAAGAATCAGATCGATAAAGCCGAATTCTTCTGGCGTAGAAAATATTATGAATATGTGCCAACTCTAGAGGTAATGTTAACCTATACGCCAATGGTTCAACTCATTCAACAATATCTCACGGTTCAATATAATGAGGACCCAACTTACCTTTTTGCTCAAATCGCATGACTCCTTTCTGAGGTGAAACTCACAAAAAGACTTTATCAAGACCGAGATAGTAAATCATAGATCTCTGTCAATATATAAGATACTAGAATACCATATAAGCGTTCCTGTAGATAGTGATGCCAAATATTCAAAGCAAAATAATGTCGCTAATAACAGATTTTGAATAGAATAAGAAACTCCATGTACTTGCGATTGTTACGACACATAAGCAATAAACTTTCCATTAAGTCAAAGATAACCAAATCCATGTTTCAGCGCATCACTATAGCGCATCACTATAAATAACATAATATCTTGTACCTGCGGAGATAACCAAAATAGGTGACATATTCAACCGATGCTTCCACTCATTAAAACTCTTTTGATATGTTTCACTCCATATAAAAGAAGAATTCTGTTGTACTAACTTCATTATCAATTGAATAATAATCGAGAAACATTTCCAGTTGAAAACCAGTTCAATCTTTTGTAGATCCACTTCTATTCCACGACTTGACACCACGTGTCCCAACAATACCACATGTTCTAGCAAAAACTCACCTTTACTCAACGTAGCATAGAGTTGTTCATCTCGCCGAACTTGAAATACTGACCGTAAGTGATTAACATACACATGAATATACAAGCAAGTCACCAATAAGACGAACTACTAACCGTTCCAGTAATGGTTGAGAGACTCTGCTCATCGATGGCATAAAAATTATAGGTGCATTTATTGATTCAAAATGCATAAGCAAAACTCATAATGACTGTATTGAGTTCGAAATGTTGTCTCTGCAATATTTTCTTTAGCTATCTTCAACTGATGGTATCTTGATCAAAGATTCATATTCGAAAAACACTTGTTGTGTACCTTGAAACTGATCAAACAAGTCTTCGATTCTCGGTAATGAATATTTCACTTGATTTCGACATTCAATAGTGTATATAAAGTCGCAATGTACAGTCTTTCTTCTTCAAATATGATATTGGTGCACTCCAAGATGAAACACATGGTCATATAAATCTCCTACCAGACAACTCTTGTAACTGATTCTTAAATTCTTGAAACTCTAAGAAAGACGGTTGATAAGTAGAAATAATAATAAATTTTGTGCTCAATAGAGAAATATGTCTCCTGATAAGGTGAAAATCCAGATAAATCCGCACTGCCAATAAATCAAAAAACCGATCTAGATAATATAAGAAAACCTGGAACAATATATTGATTACCGTAGAATATCACTCGATCCCGTCTCGATGATTATACTACCATTTCTTTTGCTTGACAAGCTACCTTGGGTTCGATGAAGTGAAAACCAATCTATACCCATAATAATGTCAAAACTTGTTTATGAATAAGAGAATCAATATCCGTCGGCAGCTCAATTGAATTAACTCGCAACACGTTCTCTAGAAAACCGTGTATATTGAAATAATTCCAGCTCATAATCAACAAACATAGTTCCTTGATTAAAGACAAAACCTTCTCTGCTTCTTATCACAATACACTTCTTTGCATATATTTAGCATTGGGTTCTCTAGAAAAATCGTCTGAACAGAATACCAGAGGTTGTATCATAGCTTGTGGGAATGTTTCCCACCAAGAGTAAGTATAGCATCAAAGAAGAGATACCCTATAATCAAAACCTTCTTCTGACATACAGCTCATCTGATTGAACACCGGTTCTATCACTTTTAACTATATCTCAGCCTCAGTCAGATTAATCCCATAAAATCAACAACTTCTACTCAAGCTCTTTAAATTTTCTACCTCTTTACCTCATCTGTAACGCCCCGCTTTTTCGAACCCTAATTTTTGTGACGTGGAAAATTTTTTGCATTAAATGCTTTTAATGCTATGATATATGTGGAATTAAATGATGAGTGATTTATTGCAATATTCTATGTGACCTAATTGCGATTTGGAGTTGAGTTTGAGTTAAATGGTCAACTTGTTGAATATGTGACGTGGCTATTGAATAGTCAATATTGTGGAAAATATGACGTGGCCGTGGAATGGTCAAAGTCGTTTGAAAATGTGAAGTGGAGATGATTTTCGAAAATGTGGATATTGTGATGTGGGAAGAAATAATATTGGTGGTGAATTATTTTCCTAAGGGATAAGTGAGAATTAAATAGGAGCATTTTATTTAATCATGTGGAATTTTCGACCCTCCTATTTATTGGAAAGAAATCCTATTTTTCTTGGATTTAATTATTGCTTGGGATAATTATCCAAATTAAATCCAAAGTCCGATTATTCCTATTTTAATTGATGAAAATTTCGAAACCTATGAATGGCCTAGAGGGATTTTCGAAATTCCCTTATTATGGGAGAAGGGATTATTTTATTCTATTATTTGATCCCTTATTGATTCTCTTCCATAATTAAATTCAAATATCCTAGCATATCTTGCCAAATCTAAGAAGATCTTACCGTATCCTAATTAAATTAGGATTTATATTAAATTCCTTGAAGGAATTGGATATCACACGCCACTTTTCCTTTTTAAATTGGGAAATCTATTATTATTTTTATTGCTCCGTGATATTTTATTCTACTCCGTGAAATATTCAAATTAAATCATAGGCTAAATTAATAGCCTAGAATTCGAATTCCCTATTATTACTCCTCAAATATTCGGCCACTTCAACAAACAAATCTTCCATATCTCTTCCAAATCTTTATTTATTTAATTATTGGAGTATATCTTGCACTCTATAAATAAGAGGAGAGAAATCAAAACCCTAGCACTACAGAAACCGTCCCCCACTCTCCCAATTTTCGGTCTCTCTCTTTCTCCCACTCTCTCAAATTTTTCTTCTACTTTCTCCATTAATTCTTCATCTTTTGGAGAAGAATTGAAGCTGCAATTCAAGAATTCATTGAAGAATCAAGATTCTACTTGTTTCTACCGTTTGTTTTTGCAAGAAAAGGTACTTCTACTATTAATCTTTTCTTCCTCTACCGATTAATCGGTATTTCTGAGTCCACGTGCATTTAGAACGAGTGAAGGGGAAATTAATCGGTGAATTTGGATGCATGGATGTGAGTGTGTGTGTGTGGCCGAGAGTGTGTGTGTGTATGTGCATGCCTCGGTAGGCGTGCACATGTGTGTGGTATGTGTGCGTGTGTTGTGTGTAGAAAAGCACTCATGCGTGACACGAATTGATGATAAATCTGGAATTGTTGTGTGAATAAAAACGATATGATAATCGTACTTTGATTCTGATTGTTGATTTTGGAAATAATCGAAGGGAAAAGGGAAACGTGAGATCATGCATAATTTTAATCCATGATTTGAGACTTATTTGAAAAATATGAACTAAAGGTGATAGTTCGCATTCCCGGTGGGATATCAAGAAGAAGTGCATTTTTGTTGAACTCGAAAGAAATCGAGGTGGGCTTTATTCTAAACTCTCTTCTATATGCAAATTTATGATGTTGGAGAAATAAGGGTGGATTGAACTGTTATGCCATGCCTATAAATTATTTTGGATATTGTGTGTGCCTGATGCCTAGATTGTGAGTACGCTCCATTAGGCTACAGTGGCTATAAAAACGAATTCGGGTCTGAGTAGGGCTGCAAACCCTATCAGGCTAGTGTACACTGGAGATCGGGAGCCGTCCTTGCTAGTCGGCCGATCTCATGGGCGAAAGTGTGGCCACACTTTCGTCGCACTATGAAATGATGATTGATGAGAAAATGGGAGGTATTATTTGACTGGCCAGTCCATGATATATATTTTGTGATACTCGATGCTTATCTTTAAATAAATGCAAACTTCGAGTTCACTATGGTAAGGGTGGCATAACTATAAAATATTTTGGCATGAGTCCACTGAGTATGTTTAAAATACTCAGCCCTGCATGTGTTTTCCCTATGTGCAGGTTGAGCGGCGATGGGCGGTCGGTGGTGTTGAGAAGATTGATTCGAATAGAATGGATGTTTGAAACTATAAGTGTAGTCGTGTCTTCATACATGGCTCCGCTTTCTCTTGATATGCTTCCGCTGAATATTTTTGAAACTTATTATTTTTGGTTATGGTGAACTTAATTTTTGTTTTGGAATGAGGGGAATTATTGCGTCTTGTTGGAATTATGCTAAACCTTTTACTTTTGAGCCTAATCTATTAAGTCTTGATTCTCGTGAGTTAGCCATTGACTTTTGCCTTGATCTTCATTAAATACTCGGTAAATCTCTTTAATTGAAACCCTAGTCTCTGTTCTTGTTGCATTTAAGTTCGCCTAAGTAGCAGTCGCCGCATTTATTATACCCTAGAAATGTCGGGCTGTTACATCATCACTGGTCCATGCACTCTTTGTTCTAAAAGCCTGGATAATCCCCATATGATGCAACATGTATATGAGATGTTTCTACAACTAATTGATGATGCAGGGCGGCTGACCCTTCTCTCCTCAGTGACATATATTCATGATAATACAAATGCAAATGAAACTTATAACCAAAATGTTATGTATATATAATATACATGGATACTATGTCCCAGCAGGATTCTATCCCCGCTCTGATACCACTTAAACTGTCACACTCCAACCCTTATGACTTATGCACTTACTATAAATAAATTCAAATTTAAAAAAAACACACATATTATATAATTTCAAAAATCAATATTTATCAAGTACATATTTCAAAACATTCTAAACGGTAGTGAGACTCTCTCACCACTCTGTATACTATACATTTATCTACATGCAAAAATGATGAGGAGGAGAAGGTTGTCAAAACGCGTCAGCCGCTGACCCCGATAACATGTTGAGTTCCTATGACCCACGTCAATCAAAAACGTCACTGATATCTTATTCCTGAAAAATATTAGTGGTTTATATGAGCCACAACTCAGTGTATATAAATCTTACCTTTAATTCTACAGCCCAAACAATCAATTATATTCTTTAACCAATATATATAACAAATAATCAACAAAATAAAAAAATGATTCCATATAGATATGCATATGCCACTCTGTTCAGTTTATTATTCTGTGACTGGTCAAGCCTGGTACTTGCCCGGGATTTCCATTGTATACGACCCGAAGGTCCCTTTTAATTATTTGACCTTTCCACGAAGACCCCTCTTTGATTTGACCTTTCCACGAAGGCCCCTCTTTGCACATTTTCTTTGACCTGTAGGTCCATTATCATTGAATATGACCCGTAGAACCCAGAGCAAGACTGTCACATATCATCTTTAATCCAATTATTCAAGTACTTCTAATGCCATATAAAATATATCAATTGCACTTTTATTTATCCATTGCACAAATCACATATTCATTGCATCAATCACATATCCATATCACATTTCACAAAATAATTCCAATTTAATATACTAATTATTGCAGCAAGCATATATCTCCATCATCATAATTAAACACATATCATATCAGTATCACATCGTATAATTCAAATATTCACTCCAATTTAACACATACTCCCTCCGTTCCCTCATAGTTGAGACGAAACTTTTTGGCACGGAGTTTAAGAAATGAATGTTGAGTGTGTTAAATAAGGGAGCGGATCCTCTGCTGTTTTACAAATCACAGCACCGCATGCTGTGCATTAAACGCAGAGTGTATTGAATGAAACGCTGAGTACTCCATTTCATTCAATTTCGTTTCTTTTGCCTTACCTTTGGCCAATTAATAATTAAAAACTCATTTCTTCCACCTGGCCCCACCACACCGTTCCATATCTCTCTCAATAGCAAAAGTTGTTTTCCATTTCTTTTATCACTAACAACTAAATACTGATTTGTTTTATTGATATTTACATATATTATGTTTTAGTATTTAAAAATATTATGAATATATTAAGTAATTATTTTTATGCTGAATAATATTTCTTTATAATAATATTTCCTTTATATTAATATATTTTGTATATTGCAATAATACTTCATGGAATAGTTATTAAATGTATTAAAACATATATACTATTCCTTCCGTCTTATAATAGATGTCACATTTTCCTTTTTAGTTTGTCCCATAAAAGATATCACATTTCTAATTTTGGAAAAGTTTACTCTCACATTAATATAAAAATTATATTTTTCTCCCCATTTAACACACAAAATAAAACCTCCTAAAATCTCGTATCGTCCCACAAGTATGACATCTTTTGTGGAATGAAGGGAGTATTATAAAAGTAGCTCATACGAAAAAAAAATTACTACTCTCTCCGTCCCAAGATAAGTGACTCATATTCCTTTTTGGGACGTCCCAATATAACTGACGCATTTCCTTTTTTGGCATTATCTCTCTTACTTTTTATCTCTACTTTATTAACTCTATTACTTTATCTATTTTCCACTTTACTAACAAAACCTCATTTCCTTAAATTCCGTGCCAAAAAGTTTGTGGTCACTTATCTTGGGACGGAGGGAGTATTTTATACGTAAGAAATACTCCCTCTGTCCCACAAAGATTGTGGTCACCTATTTTTTTATTTTAGTCCATCCGCGAATAGAAGTTCCGGTTCACTTTTATCATAAATAATATTAATAAGGTCTCACATTCCACTCAACTTTCATTTAAAATTAATATATACAAGTAGGACTTCTATTCTATCAATTTTTTTCCACTTACTTTTCTTAATATTTCATAAAACTTGTGCTACCAAGAAATAGGACTCCAAATAATGGACGGAGAAAGTAACAATTTTTACATGATAAAATTGTACTCCCTCCGTCCCGCTTAAGATGACACGTTTTCCTTTTTAGTTTGTCCCAACTAAGATGACACATTTCCTTTTTTGGTAACTTTCTCTCTCCAATTAATACACTCAACCACTTTTTCTCACTCCTATTAAAATATTCATCTTTCTTCGTCTCTCTACTTTAATACCTATACCCACCTTCTCTCTCTAATTAAACACTTTAACCAATCACTCCTAAAATCCCGTGCCGGCTAAGCAATGTGTCATCTTAGCCGGGACGGAGGGAGTAGTAATTAAAGTGTAAATGATGAAATTTTTGTGATAAAAGAAACAGTATAATCATGGTATATGGGATTCTAATTACCAGTAGTTTTTAGTAGTTAAAAAAATTGAAAACAACTTTTATAAAAAGTTTTACATACTTACTACTATTAATTGGATATGGAACGGTGTGGTGGGGCCAGGTGGAAGAAATGAGTTTTTAATTATTAATTGGCCAAAGGTAAATATAAGGCAAAAGAAACGAAAATGAAAGAAATGGAGTACTCAGCGTTTTATTCAATACATTCTGCGTTTAATGCACGGCATGTGGTGCTGTGATTTATAAAACAGCAGAGGATCCGCTCCCGTTAAATAAATAGATAAAAAAGTAAGAAAGAGAAAAAGGTAGAGAGAATAAAGTAAAAAGTGAATAAAGCAAGAGAGAGTAAAGTAAGAAAGAGGAAAAAGTTACTACCACTGTCCCTGAAAATTTGATACACTTCACTTTTACCATTTTTGGTAGTGGACCCCATAATCCACTAACTCATTCCTACTCACATTTTATTATAAAACTAATACTTTAAAAGTAGGACTCACATCCCACCAACTTTTTCAACTCACTTTCCATTACATTTCTTAAAACCCGTGTCGAGTCAAAGTGTAGCAAATTTTGGGGGACGGAGGTAGTAATTTTTGTTTTTATTAATAAAATAAAAAAAGATTAAAAAAAACGCCAAATTAAAGTTTTAGATGAAAATGTAAGTATAGTGTTTCGTAAATATCAACACAATGTTTTGAGAATGTCAACACGATGCTTTAAGAATGTTAACCCATTGCTTATATTGACATTCTATATGTATTAAATTGACATATTTTATATAATATATTGATATTTCTGCTTTACGAAAAAATTGAAAAATTTTTGAATTTTTTTTTCAAATTTTGACGTCGGAACATATGCATATATATATGATATCGTTGGAATCCTTATAAAATTATCTTTAATTTGATATATGTTATATGAATTTAAAGTTTTGGGATTTCTTTTAAAAGTTAGTTATAACTAAACATGTAGTTAATTGACATTAATACCCCTATTGATATTTTATGGAATTAATCCTATGGTTTTATTGACGTTTTTTTTTATCGTATTGATATTTCTTGGTTGATGATCTAGGCCCTTAATTTGAATATCTAATGGCTATTATTTAATTGTAGTTAGCAATTAGGTATTGAGTTAGCAATATAACACTCCCCCTATATATATATATATATATATATATATATATATATTAATAGGATTGTGATCAATTGAGATTTTTTATGCTAATTGAGAAATGAGATGCAATATCAGCCACTCATTTTTATTAAATGAGTGGTCCAGATTTTGCCACATAAAAAATAATTTTAGATTAATTTATTATGAAAGGGTAGAATAGTAATTCCATGTTTTAGTTAGGAAAGGGGTTTAGGTTCATCCTCTTCTCAATTACACGAAGATCTCAATCTCACGAACCTTAGCTTCAGTTTTTGAATTTGTGTTGAATTGAGCAGATCCGCGAGCTGAAATCGAAGCTCGGAGAAGACGATGCGGAGAAGGCGAAACTGGAGATCAAGATCGGCGCGGCGGAGGCGGACGATCAGGATCTGGACGGCGGCAGGGAAAACTGAGCTTCAATTTTTGAATTTGTGTTGAATTGAGCATATCTGCGAGCTGAAATCGAAGCTCGGAGAAGACGATGCGGAGAAGGCGAAACTGGAGATAGAGATCGGCGCGGCGAAGGCGGAGGATCTGATGGAACCGGCAGCGGAAGCGGGTGCATAAATAACAATCACATAATAATCAGATCTATTTAGCAGATTATTTAGACAAAAGCTATTCGCGTAATTATCACATGTATCATGCTCATAACTTGAATTAATCATGCTTTAAGAATATTGAAAACCTAAAACATGCTTTTCTACGGAGCAGAAAAATACCTAATTAATTCTCCAAAGAATTGAAGATGGCTAGCTTCTTCTCCACGTGATGCTTTGAGTACTAAACCACAAATCTTCTCTCTGGTTCCCGAACTGTATCCCAATATCAGTGTGGGCTGATCTTACTAGAATACTAGGACTTAAATAAAGAAGACAGAAGAAATCCTTTTTGGAATAGGAGGGGATTTCGAAAATCTCTACAGCTAGGAGCTATAATTTTCGAAAATTACACTAATCTGAATTGTGTTATTTCTGTCTCCTTTATTTTCCTATTTATATTAAGTTCCTTTTGGGCCCAGACAGGGATCTATGGAAGGTTTTGGATATGGGCTCATCCAATTTACTTTTTACTAATTAAATTGAACCCACAATTTAATATAAGTTATAATTGGAATATTACGAGCAGCCACTACAGAAGTAATATTGAACTCTCCCCATCCAAATCCGAAATTATAAGTAATCCGGGTTTCCGTTTAACTTTCATTTCCCGTGCTTAAGATTAAAATGTCCATTAATTAATTAATGTCTGCTATTGACTTAATTAATTAACTTCTTATTAATTCCAAGAGTGGACTTAGCATGAAACACTTATTTATTATTCATAGAGTAATCACACTCCAACTAGCTAGGTTCCGAATAATAAAACCTCGTTTTGCGCTCCTCTTGAGGACATTATCAAACGAGACTCAGCTCGTGCACGATTCAATATAATAGCAATCCTAGCACCGCTAGATATTGATCACCACTACCCAATATATCAGGATCATTGGGTTACGAAAAACCCGCACCATTTGATAAGTCAAAGTAATGCATAATCAATACCGTATGCTCAATGCTAACCTACATTGATTAAGAAATAAATATTTATCAAGACCTCGCCTTTCAGTAGATAGCCTAAGGCAAGTCTTGCTGTTAGATCCGTTCAGTGCTATACCACACCAATGTCATCTTATTTCAGTAAGGCTTAGAAATATGCGGACTGACATTGCAACCTTTCTCGATGGGTAGTCAAATTCCATCTAGGTTGTGAAATTCATCTTTTTCTTTATTTAGAACTGACCGTATTACATTAAAGTGGACGACGCCCACAACCGGTCTACTAAAACAAAAGACTTAGACTTTGTTAAGTTAACTTATATATTTAAACATGCATTAACATCCATTAAATGTAAAACATAACAACATTATGACAAAAATAATCTGTTTTATTTATTGGAAAATAAAATAAGAGTTTTACAGTATTCAATCACTCGAAACGTGATTTCTAGTATACAAACTCTAACAGGATCATGATGTGGACGGTGGCGGGAAGAGGAGGAGGCGAGGTGGCCGAATTCTGAAGACAAATCTAGCTCCGCCGGATCCAATCCGAAGGAAATCCTCGAAATACAATCAAAGGAAAATCTTCGACGCCTCCAGACCAGCCCTCTCTCTCTCGCGCGCGCGGTTTAACGCCGCCGCTGTTCACCGCGCTTCGCCGCTCCTGCTGTACGAAGCTCCGAACAGCTTCGCTTCTCACGCCGTCGCTTCGCCGGAAGCTTAATTGTTGATTCGAGTATGGATTTGGAGATATTAAGCTTTGCATTATCAATTGTGTTGGATGTGAACTGATTTTTAGTGAGAGAAATTGCTACCTCTGTTTTTTCGCCGGAGCTCTATGTAAAAGTCGACTATTTTGAGGTTCATCTTCACGATTTTCGCTGTTTTTATCAAAATGCTTGAACATTTGGGAAAAAATCTGAAAATACTGATTTCTGCTCATTTCAATGCTGAATTTCGCTTTTATCTCGCGACTTCAGCACAGATCTTGCTATTTTTTATTTAATTCGATTTATGCCTCTCAAATCTGCTTCGTAAATCACTTGCATTTGCTCGTTGACATAATAACGTTTGTTGTTGACATGAATTATATAAGTCGTTGACACAAATTTTATGAAAAATGTTGTTGACATGAATTATATGTAAAACATTGTTGTTGATATGCGTAAAACGTTATTGTTGACATAAATAATATAGGTTGTTGACATGAAAATATTTGTGGTTGACATTAATTATTGTGTATATGATTGTTGATGATGCAAAGAGATAATAAGTGATTGTTGTGTTCATATGTTGAGCAATAAATGAAGTGTTTGTTCACTGTAAAAATTGAATAGAAATAGTGTGATTGGTGGTGGAGAAAGATGTGGAGAGTCATGTTGTGGAAGGTGTGGGAGTTGTGGATGAGATGGAGCTGTGGGTGATGGTGAGAAGGGTTGAGTTTAGCTTGTATTTTTTGTGTATTTGTTCGAAGCCATGCTGGGTTTGGTGTTTGTCAATATTTGTAGATTTAAATTTGCGTGTGTTTAATTGTACGATGAAATTTGTGAAATATATGGATGCAGTTTTTAATTCGATTATGTTGCTGGAATTTTTGAGTTGTGTAGATAAGGTGTTTGTGATATTGCCTAAAATAGTATTGTTGACATAAATTATATAAGTTGTTGACATGAAAATGTTTATTTTTACATGAATTATATAACTCGTTGACATAATAACGTTTGTTGTTGACATGAATTATATAGATCGTTGGTATAAATTTTATGAAAAATGTTGTTGACATAAATTATATGTAAAACATTATTGTTGACATGAGTTATAAGTAAAACATTGCTGTTGACATAAATAATATACGTCGTTGACATGAAAATATTTGTTGTTGACATAATAGTTGACATAAATAAAGTTGTTGTTGACATCGTAGTTGACATAAATAAAGTTTGTTGTTGACATTGTAGTTGACATAAATAATGTTTGTTGTTGACATTCGATATTCTCACTATTGATATGTGAATTATAAGTGTTATTTTATTGAATGTTGAAGATTTGATGATTTGAAGATTTGATGATTTGAATATTGAAGAGATTTGAAAATTTGAATGTTGAAGATTTGAAGATTCGAAGATTTGAATATTTGAATGTTGAAGATTTGAAGATATGAATGTTGAAGATTTGAAGATTTGAAGATATGAATGTTGAAGATTTGAAGATTTGAATGTTGAAGATTTGAAGATTTGAAGATATGAATATTGAAGATTTGAATGTTGGAGATTTGAAGATTTGAAGATTTGAAGATTTGAATGTTGAAGATTTGAAGATTTGAATATTTGAATGTTGAAGATTTGAAGACTTTGTAGCTAGAATTTTAGAGAGGATTTTAGAAAATGATTTCAAACACAATTTAATGAAAAGACAATTATACCCCCTTGTTGACATAATGTGGTATTTGTTGACATTTTGTTAATCTTGTGGATTAGTGGCCCTTATTGCATCTCATTTCTCAATTTAGCTAAATAATCTCAACCTAACAAGACCCTATATATATATATATATAAATTTCATTAAATTGTGTTTGAAATCATTTTCTAAAATCCTCTCTAAAATTCTAGCTACAAAGTCTTCAAATCTTCAACATTCAAATATTCAAATCTTCAAATCTTCAACATTCAAATCTTCAAATCTTCAACATTCTTCAAATCTCTTCAACATTTAAATCTTCAAATCTTCAACATTCATATCTTCAAATCTTTAACATTCAAATCTTCAAATCTTCAACATTCAAATCTTCAAATATTCAAATCTTCAACATTCAATAAAATAACACTTATTAAAATGTCAACAACTAACAAATAACACTTATAATTCACATATCAATACCGAGAATATCGAATGTCAACAACTCGTATGAAAATGTCAACAACTAACAAATAACCCTTACTATTCACATATCAATACCGAGAATATCGAATGTCAACAACTTGTATTAAAATGTCAACAACTAACAAATAACACTTACAATTCACATATCAATACCGAGAATATCGAATGTCAACAACTAACAAATAACATTTACAATTCACATATCAATACCGAGAATATCGAATGTCAACAACTAACAAATAACATTTACAATTCACATATCAATACCGAGAATATCGAATGTCAACAACTCGTATTAAAATGTCAACAACTAACAAATAACACTTACTATTCACATATCAATACCGAAAATATTGAATGTCAACAACTCGCGCGATGTCAACTACGATGTCAACAGCAAACGTTATTTATGTCAACTACGGTGTCAACATCAAACGTTATTTATGTCAACTACGATGTCAACAACAAACTTTATTTATGTCAACTACGATGTGAACAACAAACTTTATTTATGTCAACTATTATGTCAACAGCAAAATTTTACAAATAATCAATGTCAACAACAAATATTTTCATGTCAACGACATATTATTTGTGTCAACAACAATGATTTACATATAATTTATATCAACAACAAACGTTATTATGTCAACGAACTATATAATTCATGTCAACGACCTATATAATTAATGTCAACGAACTTGTGAAAATTGGAATTTCCCCCAATTTTCTCTCTCTCTCTCTTTCTAGACAACCTAACCATGGCTGGTTAATACAGACATAGAGTGATGAAAATTGAAAATAGATATCCAAAAATTGCAAAACCAAATTCAGCTCAAAGAATCAAAAGAAGCTCAACTCATGTTGCAGATTAAGAATTGCAGCTCTAAGTGTCAACAACTCAAAAACAATTCTTGCAATTAAAAACTAACAACTATTTTCTTTTCTTCTTCTTCCTCCATTCCACTTTTTCTCTTCTGCGATTAAAAACTAACATTACACACACAAGCAATCAAAAACTAAAGGAATATACCAGCAAAGCCAAACTTCGTGATAAAATACACAATTTATTGATTTACAATTCCTACAGAATGGCCTAATCTTTTGATTGCAATTAATTCATCAAATTCAACAGCCGATCGGAAAATTCATCATAGAAGGATAACTAATTGAGAATGATTTGAGAGGTTTTAGCTACTCACCGCTTCATACAGAGGTGCCTCCGCCGCATCTCGCGCCATTTCAGCAATTCGCTCGTGATGGTGCAGAAGCTGAAGAAGAAAAAGGCAGGAAATTGCTCAATTCAGAGGAGGAGCAATTCGCCGAGTACGAGAAAATGCGCAGCGAACGGAGGCTGCTGCGTGGCAGATCGGAGGCAATTCGCTGAGTAGATCGGATCGGAGGCTGCTGCAGGCGGCAACGAACGAGTTCCGCGCTGGCGGAGGAGGTAGAGAATCAGAGCGCGGCAGCGGCGCGGCGTTGGTGGTGGCGATGAATTTGAGGGATCCGTTCCTGGATTTTAGCCTTTTAGGGATTTGACGCCGGAGATGGTAGAGGGCGGCGGGGAGAGGGATTGGGAGTTTTTGTGAAGATGAAGAATCTAATTAATACACAAAATGACTATTCTACCCTTTCATAATAAATTAATCTAAAAATATTTTTTGTGTGGCAAAATCTGGACCACTCATTTAATAAAAATGAGTGGCTGATATTGCATCTCATTTCTCAATTAGCCTAAAAAATCTCAATTGATCATGGACCTATATATATATATATATATATATATATAGGGTCCTATTCTAATGCTTATAGCACCCTAATCCAAAATCAAGACTAAATCTCTACCATTGGATTTAAAAATGAGTGGATGAGATTAAAGCTCACAAATCTCAATAAATAGTAGACAAAAGGGTAATATCGTCATTATGTTATCATATGATAATTTTCGTGGGTGTTTTTTTATATCAACATTATATATTACAAATATCAACAATATGACATTAGAATATCAATACAAGGACAAGAAAATATCAACACATTTTTATTGAGATTGGACATGCATAATAATATTGAGATTTTGCCTACAATATATTGGGATTTTTTGTTGCATTTGTTGATAAAAACTGCTTATCAACATGTACGAAAATTGAAATATTATTTATCAAATTTCATCACCCAAACATCGTCGGAACATATGCAATTGAGATCTCGTTGGAATCCTTATTAAATTATCTTTAATTTGATATATTTTTTGCGAAAAAATAATTTAAATTGAGAGAGTTGCGTAAATTTAAAGATTTGAGATGATTTTGAGGAGAGAGAAAGTAGTTAGTTATAATTACTACATATAGGATTTGACATTAACACCCTTTTTATTTAATTAATAATTAGTTAAATTTAAAATATATTACACTTGGCATTATATTAACCACAAGATCTTCTAATCTAATGGTTGAAAATTGGTCTCAATTTGGGATTGATAATTAGTTAGCAATTGATTACATCCCTCTATATATATATATATTAGTACAGGGATGTAATCAATTGCTAACTAATTACCAATCCCAAATTGAGACCAATTTTCAACCATTAGATTAGAAGATCTTGTGGTCAATATGATGCCAAGTGTAATATATTTTAAATTTAAATAATTATTAATTAAATTAAAAGGGTATTAATGTCAAATCCTATATGTAGTAATTATAACTAACTACTTTCTCTCTCCTCAAAATCATCTCAAATCTTTAAATTTACGTAACTCTCTCAATTTAAATTATTTTTTCGCAAAAAATATATCAAATTAAAGATAATTTAATAAGGATTCCAACGAGATCTCAATTGCATATGTTCCGACGATGTTCGGGTGATGAAATTTGATAAATTATATTTCAATTTTCGTACATGTTGATAAGCAGCTATTTTCAACAAATGCAACAAAAAATCTCAATATATTGTAGGCAAAATCTCAATATTATGCATGTCCAATCTCAATAAAAATGTGTTGATATTCCAATGTCATATTGTTGATATTTGTAATACACAATGTTGATATAAAAAAACACTCACGAAAATTATCATATGATAACATAATGACGATATTACCCTTTTGTTGATATTTTGTCTAGTATTTATTGAGATTTTGTGAGCTTTAATCTCATCCACTCATTTTAAAATCCAAGGGTGGAGATTTAGTTTTGATTTTGGATTAGGGTGCTAAAAGCATTAGAATAGGACCTATTAGTACATATTAAATGCACACATTCACACGTCACATGCACATTTAGTTACCCATTTGCTAAAAATATTCAAAGAGTATAAATCATCCATAATTAATTATGGATAAATTTTCAGTTTATTAGTCTCTATAACATCCGATTAATATACTATTTATTATGCAAATAATAATATAATACATCAAAATATAAAATGATGCATATTTTGGTCATGGATGTTACAGCTATATTCTCGAAAACAGGAATTGCATCCGTATCCATAATCATGGATGTTACAGCTATATTCTCGAAAACAGGAATTGCATCCGTATCCATAAATTATAGATAGACAAGTCATATGACACTCGTAAAAAATCATTAATCTTATTTAGATATATTTGGAATTGAATACTCTTTTTATATAGGAATAGGAGTATACACAATTAAATGTTCTTGTCTAAAAATGGTCAGTCCTAAATACTGGGTCAAAAATTTAAAAGAATGTGAATCACCTCATTAAGTACTTAATGATCTGTAATGCTTTACCCAATTAAAATAGAATGTACCAGACAGAACATTAAAGGGAAATGCACCTCCTTAATCCCTGGTAAATTACATTCAATCTCAATTTTTAATTTCTTTTTCAAACTTGCTAGCTACTAGTATAATAAGGGGTAGTATTCCCTCTAAATCTTCCACATTGCAACTATGTCTAAGTTGTGCTTATTTTTAGCCTTTGGGTTTTCATTTCTGGCTCAAATTCAAAACTCGGTTTCATTGGATTATGGAGCTGCCCTAACTAAATCATTGCTCTTCTTTGAAGCACAAAGGTCAGGGAAGTTGCCTTCTAACCAGAGAGTCAAGTGGAGAGGAGATTCCAGCCTCAACGACGGCAAGGCCGATGGGGTAATATTTAATTTCCAAATTTAATTTGTTCAACTTACAAAATAATAATATGTGCTTCATCTTTCTCAAAAAAGTTAAGTCAATTCCTTTTTGCATTCGTTTTAAAAAAAAATAAACAAATAATTAAAATTAATATATAGTAAAGTAAAAGCGAGAATAAGTATAAATGTATTTGATGCAGTTGAATCTTGTGGGAGGATACTACGACGCTGGAGACAACGTAAAATTCGGGTTGCCGATGGCATACACGGTGACAATGCTGGCATGGAGTGTAGTTGAATTTAGGCCGCATTTAAGGGCCCGGCATGAGATGTCACATGCTATGCAGGCCATTAAATGGGGCACTGATTATTTAATTGAGACCCATCCAAAGCCCGATGTCCTATATGGAGAGGTCGGAGATGGTGGCTCCGACCACTCCTGTTGGATGAGGCCCGAGGACATGACCACGCCCAGAAATGTTTACAAGATTGATGACCAGCACCCCGGATCCGACCTTGCTGGCGAGACAGCGGCCGCTTTGGCGGCCGCGGCTATCGTTTTCCGCCACTCCAATTCCAATTATTCGTCCCAGCTCATCAAACATGCAAAACAGGTATGATTAATTTGTGATTTTCTCTTTTTTTCAATTTTTTGTTTATTGATGCCGTTAGCGATGCATGCTGATTCGTGTATATATATATATATATGATTAACAGTTATTTGAGTTTGCGAAGAACCACACTGGCGCATACCAAAATAGCATTCCTGTAGCTTTGAAGTTTTATACAAGCAGCGGCTACGAGGTATATGAATATATTGACGTAATCAAATGCAAACTGTATATTTTCTACAAACTTCAAACTTTGATCTGGACTGTTAGATTTCAAGATTTGATGTCAACAGAAAAATGTCAGCCCAACGTCAACTAGTTCACATTGTGTTGACATTATATTGACGTTAATTTACTGAGAAATGGCGTGTGATGACAGGACGAACTTTTGTGGGCTGCAGCGTGGCTGAGGCAAGCGACCAAAGACAGCAAATACCTTAAATTCATCAAATCCGCAAATTCAGGTGGCACCAGAAGCATGTTTTCGTGGGACGACAAGTATGCTGGAGCTCAAGTCCTTATTGCAAAGGTACTACAAATCCAGCCACCTACTTAAATGTGCGTTACAATACAATTTACTACTCCCTCCGTCCCATTAAATATGCAACGTTTGCTTTTGCGCACTTGTTTTGGAAAAATTATAATAAATAACTAAAGTGGTGAAAAATTAAAGTAAGAGAGAGAATAATGTAGAAGAGAGTCCCCTTTATATTATTCTCTTTTTTATTTTATTTTTTCTCCATTTCAACTATTTATTATTATTTTTTCAAAACATGTGTGAAAAAGCAAACGTTTCATTTCTAATGGGACAGAGGGAGGGAGTATTATATTATTTGAATTATCTTGTCAGGAAATATTACGAGGAAAATTGAAAAAAAACAGGGATTTGGAAAAGTACAAGAAGGGAGCAGAAGAATTGATGTGCAAGTGCATGCTGAAAGGGAATATCAAGGTGCAGAGGAGCGATGCAGGGCTTATGTGGTTCATCCCATGGAACAATCTACAGTACGTCACGAGCGCCGCGTTCCTAATGACAAAACCAACACCAGGAGGCAATGTCGGGTCTAACGATCTGCTGGGCTTGGCCAGATATCAGGGGATCCAACCCGAATAATATGAGCTACATGGTCGGGTACGGGTTGAACGATCAAGCAAGACCCACGGGCCATCGGGTGTAAAGAAGGTTTCAGTGAGTGGTTCGTCAAGGAAGCAGATAACCCTAACGTGATTGAGGTGGGCCCGACCAGAGACAATTATCCACAAGCGGAGCCTTCCACCTCCACTAATGCCCCTATTGTTGGTGTCTTGGCAAGGCTTGCGTCTTAGATTCTATCCATCTACTCTTACGCCTTTTCATATAATGGAATGGAGTGGTATTCCTTACTTCCATTCCATTTCTTTTTTCTTTTAAATTATCATTTTATTCCATATCAAAATAGTCATTCCTTTTCCTTTTACCCAACGAATGACCATTCCATTATATTTCATTCTCATTTCTTCTTATTTTAGATTATAACTCTGTCCAAAACTTAAAGAACCATTTTTGTCATTTGTAGGTGTCCACGATTTAAAGAATCATTTACTTTAGTCCATTTTTTTTATACATTCCATTAACTTTTTTACACTCACAATTATAAAACTAATATCAAAAATGCGTTTCCCATTCCACTTATTTTCTCTCTTTACTTTTCTTCACAAAGTCAAGCAATTTCTTAAAACTCGTGCTAAGTCAAAATGGTTCTTTAAATGGTGAAAACCCAACAAACCCGTAGGTTTTCTGGGATAAGGTTTGTGCGAGATACAACACGCATAAGCCGGAAGGAACTCCTTGACGGACAACCAACATGGTTCGGGCTCATTTCGCCCGATGAGATTGAAAATTCACGTCGGCATCTTAAAATGAATAAAGGGTGTACGGCAGCGGAATGAGTAAGTGTGACATTTTGAAGTCGGCGATGAGAATCTACCACCCGGACAAGTATGTCACGACTTGGGGCGAAGGTCCGTTCAGTCGACCTCAGGCTCGAACTCAAAACGTACGAAGCACACGGGGGGTGGCAATTACTCGTCAAGTGGCGGCAGCAGCCAATTCGAGCCTGGTGAGGAGGAGGTTTCAGGCCCGAGGGGTCGAGCTCCGGTTTGGGCTCGGAGCTAGTTTGTAACGTCCCATTTTTTTTTCTCTCAGCCAATAGCAAAAACAATTGGAGTCGCAACATCTCCTTATATTCACTCTCGAGCGTTATATGGGCGTTCATAAGTCACTACAGCCGCAATAATTTTTACTATGGAGTAATTTTTAGAATTTTTATTATGCAGTTTTCAATTTTTTTTGGATTTTGAATTATGTAGTTTTAATTTTTAATTAAGTATTTTAAATAAAATGCTTTTTAATTAATTGCATTTTTATATTGAAGATATAAAATAGTAGTAGGATCTATGAGTAATAAGGAAGGAGAAGAAGAGAGAAAGGAAGAAGAAATGAAGAAAAAGAAAGACGAGAGAGATAGATGAATTATCAAATCCACTCAAAAAAACCTATTATTGCAGAGTGTTGCAGTCACATCTCAATCTCATACCTTTCAAAGGCTTGAGGATATTTCAAATAAAAAATAGTATTAAAAAATTACTTCAAAATATATTAAATCAAAGTTGAAGGACCTAATTTGATATCAATCGATAGTTGAATAACCGAAAACGATGTTCACTCTTTTATAATGAAGTAAGTTAAAAAAGAAAAATGTGACAGGCGGAATAGTACCGTACACAATTTTGATAAAAGACATCATATCAGATGGGACGGAGAGTACATTCTTGTGATCATCGAAAATGAAAATTAATGATTAATCTGGGGTCATATATTCAACGATATTTTAAAGACAAAATGAATACCCGGATTATCCAAAATCCTCAAAGCCGCAAGTTATACACACTACTAACCGAAGTACATTTCCATTTCTTCACTTCCAACTGCAAAAATCAACTGTCAATGAAGTGAAACTATGCTAAGCATACATGATAGAAAAACAATGATTAACTAAACCATTTTCACCATCATCTTTCAGAGCCCAGTTTTGTGGAAACCACTTGCGAGATAACGATGACGATGAGATTCAGTTGGCTTCAACCTTTCACCGGTGAAGATGTCAAGAATCTATTGATGGCATCAAGTGCCGCAACATGAGTCGTAGGGAACACCACCCGCAACAAGGGGATGGACGGGCTTGTCTTAGCACGTTTTATACTCTCCATAGCTCTTTTAATATCTAGCGGCGAAGGCACATTGTACCATTGTAGGTACCATGAAAGGGTTATACTGGACTTCGCCACAGGGTAATTACCCGTTGGCCATTTCCCAGAGAGAGCGTACTCACAAATATCTTTGTTCAAGTCCCCGGAAAAATTTAGAATATCTTCAACTCGCTTCTTGAGTGAGCCCAGAAAAGTTGATTGCATAATTTCTCCTCTTGAAGTAGTTAATCTTCCATTTGAGAGAGCTTCATAATAGGCTAGAGCAACCTGTTCCCCGGAAGCACGATAAGTCAACATATTTGATTAACTTAACAAACAAATTTAATCAGTTTTTCCAAAATAGTTGATAT
Source organism: Salvia hispanica (assembly GCF_029641045.1). Taxonomy (NCBI): domain Eukaryota; kingdom Viridiplantae; phylum Streptophyta; class Magnoliopsida; order Lamiales; family Lamiaceae; genus Salvia; species Salvia hispanica. The sequence continues at coordinate 16,613,806 of NC_142696.1, read as the reverse complement.
GAAACATTTGGTTTTTTGGGAGATGAGTGAGCTAGTATATGATTTAGATTTGTTTTTAGACTAGAAAATACAAATTAAATTAAGTTGAATCCATATCAAATTGTTGGCTATCCTATTCGATATTGTATTCGAAATTTTAATTAGATGATATTTGAGTCCTCATTCCGCAGAACAAGTGCTACAGTTACAATTTATTTCATATGTTTAGAACCAAAAATGGACTTCTAGTCTTACATAAATTACAATCACTGCAATCTTTCCACACAAACTTATAAATAAATTTAACTCAGAAGTAAAGGATGAGAATGTTACCTTCAAACTAGAAAGAGAGAGTGAGTCCCCTATAATGCATGTACCACTAACGACCGAATCCACAATGTGTCCAATTGTAGCATACAGTGACAGATAAACCTGAATATCAAAACCACTGTGGTGAATAATTTTTCGAGATAGATCAAACATGAAATTGCTTTTGTAGATGGATAGAAAGTGAAATCCATAATCTGGGAAAAGAGCAAATAGAGCTGTGACTTTGATTGAATACCTGCAACAATGCCGGTCTGTCCTTGCTAACGCACTCAAATAATACTTGCTGGCAGAATTCCTGGAAATCGAGCTCAAATCTGTAGAAACCGATTTTGCATTGAATAACTACTTCCTGGGAATATTTCTCAACTATAACTTTAAAGACTGTCAATTAGAAACCATCGTTCTACGTATTTATTCCACATGCTGTAATGTACACACAGACGCACGTACACTGATTACATAGGACTTGATATTACTACCACTCGATTTCCATTCAAATAGTAGTATTGGCATTAATTGGTATGTGTAGAAAATACAAAAAACATAAGCATCTGATGCGCGAAAAACTTGATGCAAACTTGCCTGTTACTCCAAGATGAATCACAAAATAAATGGGCGAAAGCAATCAAGCTTGGATCTGATGAGAAAGTGCTAACCAACTGATCTACTGGGATTGCATCAGTGGTTGGAAGACAGGATTTTGGTTGAGACAAGGCACTCATCTGCAGTGAAAGGGATTCCCCTCTGCTAAACAACATGATATGTGTAGAAGGTAAACAAAATCATTAAGACCGATGTAAAGTGTAAACCTTGTGCATTGCACGTGATAACAAAGATTGACTTCCAATGGGATCATCCACATATGAACATGCTCCAACCTTTCTCTTCACGTACAGAACACCTGAATTAAAAGGGTGATGGTTCTCTCCAGAATTCCACCATGGTTTTTCTGTACACGCACCATTATCCACATGGTCAAAGTGCAATCAAACAAGTTGAGAGTGTAATGGAATCATTCATACCTTTAGGACAAAGCTCAATGAGTTGAGGCCAGTATCGAGGACCGCAGACACGGACAGACTTCAACTGTAAACAAGAACAGACAGGTAATCATAATTTCATGCTTCAAACGTGACCAAGCCGGCATAGTAAATGGTAATCAAACCAAACTACTAGTAAAGGGAGTTGATGTTATTTTTTTTCCATAGAGTTTAACGCCCATGGTAATGGTCATCTTTGTGAATGACAAGAATGAGATGCTAATCATGCTATGGTAAGTGATTAACTTCAAGCCTATCAAATCTTTATTGAGCAATCAACCATCAGGGTCTGGAAGTTAATGTATGTCACCCCAAAGCCAAGTAATGAGTTTACAGGAGAGGGACTATGTGCATGTGTAATGGATAATTAGACTTACAATAGCACGTTCTGGAAGGCTGCAAGGAGTGACCTCACAGAAACTTGTTTCAGAATAAAGGTCAGTTTCCTTATTGGTTATTTCAAGAGGCACATAAACTGGTAAGCCAGTATCAACATCGACAGTTTGAATCCAGCGTGCTTCAGTAGCTAGAACATATAAATGCCTGAATGCCTGAAATTAGAGGAGCCACGCGTCAAGAGGATGGAACTTTAGAATTAAAAAAAATAACTCAGTAATCATGACTTTAACAAGATAGATAAACAAGGTTTTCAAAGACATTTTCAGCCCGAGGCAATTTTCAGTGGTCCACTAGTCGTAAGCTCGAGGCATAAGCCCAAGGTGGAAATCATAATACATGAAAAATCCTAGAAGTATAATAAAACGCATAGACATAGAGAATATAATAACACATGAAGTTTCATGCTGATGTGTACACTCATTCGGCAAATACTGTGGCTTGTCAGTGGGTGTTCACTATAAAATTTCTTGCTGAAGTGTACACTCACACTTGTGGTCTTGACTACGTTGCGACGTTCTCTCCCACTTCTCGTCAGATTTCGATCCGTATCATTGTTCTCATTGTCTTTCCAACTCTGTTGAGTCTTATCATGTACTCCCTCTGTCCCATGTTACTCGCACTTTTCATTTTATGTCGCAAATTTGGGATTGATTTTTTTAGTGTAATTAAATTAGTATTTTAAGTGTAATGAGAGATTACTTAATGAGGGAACACTTAGTTAACTCTAATATATTAATTAAATACCCATGTTTCTTACTTAAAATAGAAATAATGTAAGTAGTTTGCGACGAGCCGAAATAGAAAAGTGCGAGTAACATGAGACAGAGAGAGTATTGGCACAATGAAAAGAATATCAGTATGTGTGGTAGTCTGACTCCAATTGCCTTTATGGAGCAACCTCAGGATATGTTTCTCTAGGGGAGGATGCTTTTAAGGTTGACTTCTTAAAGAAGACAATTTATCATCATAAAGGTTGGTTGACATTTCCTTTGTCTTTGGTTCGAACAGTCGTTTCTTGGATAAGCTTAAGCAAGTCAATTAGGATGCTGCTAATTGAACTCTTCAATATATACATAAATTTTAAGGAAAATGATTGTCGTTTAAGAAGAACGGTCATCAAAAGATTAAAGGATATTCTGATACTCCCTCCGTCCTCAAAGAATATGCACTTTGGTTTCAGCACGAGTTTTAATGCAAAATTGGTAGAGTAATAGAGAGGTAGAGAGAAAAATTAATTAAAGTGTTGTTAGTGGAGAATGAGTCTCACCTCATTAGAGAGAAAAGAGTTTCCAAAATTAGAAAGTGCATATTCTTGTGGGACGGAGGGAGTATTAATTATGAAGCCTTGATAAGATGCCTGCTTCTGGGTAGTGCACTTAAATATGGGAGGGTGTTAAATCAGACTATTTCACTGGGACAAACTGCCCATATCCTTACAAACCTGTTGAGTAGACAAGTTTCTCAGGGGCTTTGCACCAAGATGGACACGATCAATATACATGCTCCATTTTGGGGGAGAGTTGTAGAATATTATTGTATTTAAATTTCTTTATTTACTTTACCCTAGTTTTCCCTACATGTATGTGTAGGACTCTTGTATAATACACTAATAAGAAATACGGAGTACTTTTCTTCTCCTCTCTACATCACTCTGTAGTCTGTACTTGCCACTCTCTAGAGCCAAATAAATTCTTCAAGTGAAAGGAAGTTTATAGTCCCAAAGCATTATCAAAATGAGTTATGAAGGCTAACAAGAACTCTAATTAATTCAGTCAAGTAAAATACTAGTCATATAGGAACAATTTTGAAAAACAAGAAGATATCTACTTATACAAATTATGCACAAGATATCACAATAATAATGCATATCACTTGTACAAATTACTTTACCTGGAGATGGCATCTGTTGTCATTTGGTCCGGTAGGCAAACGTGGATAAAGTGTTATTAGTAAAGCTGCAATGGAACAGTTGCTAGTTGAAAAGGTCCACATTCCACCTCCAATGAACAAGAAACCACTGGCTAAGCTTACCTACAAAAATGTACCATCTTATTTGTTTGAACCAAAATCCAGGATAGCTATTCTGCACACATTCCTTTGAACAATCTTCTCGATATGGCTAGAAGCGTTAATGAATATAACTAGTTTTGTCTGTTCTAGTAACTGAATGTAGACTTCTACCAATCTTAAGTTTGGAAGAACAGTGGAATGCCTAGCTAAAGGTACCATATAAACTTAGATTCTTCTAAAGTTAAACCCATTTTTGCAAATAAGTACACATAGAGAGAGTATTTTTGTTTAGAAAACTTACGGCCATTTGAGTACCAAAACCAGCATGACCATCAGCAGAGTTGCGACTGCGGAGAAATTTTAAGAATCTGAACGTTTGTAGATGACCAGATCCAGCCATTACCTGCAACCACAGCTACCAGTCAGAGGTAGCTTTGTTTTAAAATCATGGATAAACTGAATGAAAATACTAACCACACATAGGGAAAGAACAATAAGATGAAGATATGTCTCCAATGTCCCCCGATCAACATAAACGGATAGGCCTTTGGGTAAATCATTTGAATTGGAAGTACACACAGGCTTTATCTGCAGGTCAAATGGTGAATATCCTAAAACACGTCAAAATAATAACCACCAATAATATTTCAAGACAAACCTCATTTAAGAAGTAGACAGCATATTTGTAAAGCAACTCTTGTGCATTTCCATCTCTTGTACCTGCAAATCGTAACCCTGCAAGCATGTTTTGATGTTTTCAGCAAGTAACAAAGCAATGAACAGAGTAGAATCATGAAAACAAATAGTAATTCAGAAGGTTTCAATTATTCGGGTCAATTTGATATTTGTACTTCTTTATTTCTTCCTTGGATTAATAAAAACTAAGTTCAGTAAATGAAAGTTTATCCTACTGTACAATCAACCAAAGAAGAAGCCATAATGTCAATACCTGGAAAAAGTCACAAAAATAGTTTCTTTTAAAGGCAATTCCATGTAAAATGACTAACTAAAGTATTGTGACTACACACTGAAGCATAAATATAATGGAAAATGCATTTATTCAAGCTCAGAATATATGGTCAAGGACTGTCCAATTTCAGATAAACATAACATAAAGTATATACTAGGTTGCTCATTTCATTTAAAGTAAGTTACCTATGTGGAAATATATAAAAGTTTATGTATAGTTTGGTTGGACAATATTGATTATCCTAATTGAAACAGAAAATATGAAAAGATATAAAGGAACTTGTCAGCATAATTAAATTTACCTAGAGAGATACATGCTCCAACTATGATATTGACATATGCATGAACATAAGCTTCGGCATCCATTTCATATACATCATCCGTTTTGTTTCCTAGGCCTGACACCCCATTTTTTACAACTTCAGGTATCTGTGATTGAATCCAGTTCTCTGATGGTTGGATTCTTTGCAACATAAACTTGGATTAATCAAATTGCAGATAAAAAATTATAAGCATCTTCATCTCATTGCCAACAGAAGATTATACCTGGTCCAGTGTATCATATTCCGAGCAATGACACGGAGCAATATGAAATCTGGCCTTATGTATTGCAACTCAAACTTAGTTTTGGGAATCGACAGCCTAGATACTACAAGTTCAGACTCTGTCTGTTGAAGTCAAGGATAAATGAAACAACTTATTAAAGTAAAAATTATGTAACATTAGAAAATTGTGGTAAGATAGTGGCAAGTAAAAATGACCAACGAAATCTATCACGATAAAGTTACCTTCAAATACATCAACGCCAGAGCGATTATAGCACCCGGTGCAGTGACATCAATATTAACCACATTCCCATCTGCAATCTAGAAAACAGAGGATTTGGATATATATAAGAGAGAATGAGAGTGGATGCAAAATAATCTATCCCTTGGAAAGAATTTAAAACAATATCAGATAGAAGCAAAACTAAAAATAATACTTCCTCCGTCCCATAAAAATATGTGCATTAGAAATGGCATGGGAATTAATGCACAATTGATAAAATAAGAGAGGAGAAGAAGGGTAGTTAAAGTAGTGTTAGTGGATAGTGGGGCCCACATTATTTTTAGTGTTTAATTAGTTGTAATGGTGGACCATAGTGGTATAAGTTGTAAATAATTGATTTATATGAGTAATGAGTTAGGGATAATTTTCCATAAATGGAAATGCCCATATTTTATGGGACGGACGGAAATGGAAAATGCATATATTTTTATGGGACGGAGGGAGTATAATATTGTTCATAGGTAACTAAACAACCTGTCCCGCACTTCGGTTGTACTCATCAGCTGATGATGAAAAGAGCCCATCCTGATAACAGTGCATATGAAACAAGAATTAATTCATAATGTTGATTACTGGGAAGCTCAACCAAAGGACTGAAGCATTATTCTAATTCAGATTCAGATATGGCAGAACATACATTATGAAGTTCTTTGCCACCAATGTAATGGAATAACCGATCCACCAAGGTGTCTATGGAACCAATGGCATCTTGACCACGACCTTCATTTACACAAGAGGCAAGGGGTGTCAGCAGAAACATCAAGTCATCTAAATCAGAAGAATTTTAATCCGTACCCAAAGCAACCAATCCTAATGCGAATCCAGCTGAAACTGCATAACCCTCCCTTTCGTGCACATTATCTCCTCCACTTCTGCGACCTATTTCACTCTAAAACAGAAGTTATGCACATTACAAAAACAAGGTTTGCATCTGGAGAAATAAACAGGGACAGACATATAAAAACGCAAGATGATATGAATAAACAACAGAGAGGTAATAACCCTTTGATTGGGAAATCAATCAACATAAATAGAAGACTCGAAGTTTCTTCTACTAAGATGCCCCTGACCCAACAATTATCTCCAGCATATTGTACAACTTTAACAAAATGAAAGACAAGGTCAAACTCATGATGGGCCTCGAATACATAGTGTCTGGAAAGGGAAAGTCATGAGAGGAACAGGCTGCAGCTCAATGATCATACCCAATCAAAGATGTTACATAGCAAATCACATATTGCACCGTTAAAAATTAAATATAAGATGGATTTTAAACTCTATGTTTTAATATCCATTGTCGTTTTGAAATGATTGGCTATCTTTTCTTGTATGGTCACTGAAACTAGCATTTATTTACAGAACTCCATATTTTTCTCTTTCTTTATACGACAGGACTTGAGACTACTTACCCATTTATATCGCCACTACAACCATATAGATCCACATAAAGTAGGATGGTTTAAACATGTGACAATCAGTAAAAATAATGTTCCAAGGGAAACAATCAAAGTAAAATTATCTTCACAAATATCACATTTATATATATATGTTCGCAGGCATTTCTCGCTGAAACAACGAAAACATTGCAAACTTTAATAGGAACAGCTTGGCTAATAATTTTAAGAATTATTGGTAACAGCTAAGTGGCAGAATAAATTGCTATTTGATTCTCATGATTTCTCTTGCCTTAGTTAATTGTAAATGTTTACGGTCATGAGCAATTGATTTTCATCAATAATTTATGATACTGATAGTGATCGCCCATGGCGCATATACAAGTGAGGAAGAAAAGGTGTGGTCAATTCCGGTGTCGGAGGGGATCAGCGTGAGCAGCAACAATCGAAGAAAATCAGTTTGAATCGCAGCAAAAGAAATAGTCGTTGGGAAGTCTACTGATGCATGGTTATCTTTTCCTTGTTTTCATATTTATGCCAGAACAAGTAGACTAAAGACCCCAACTTCTTAATTAATTATAGTATTCATGAGCGAGACGCAATCATTGATAAAACCACTGTAGGAATTCCAACTTTTCAATAGAGTGCAGGCAAACGTCTTTTGTTTAGTGGATAAGTTTAGATTCGATTTCCATTGTGGAGTAGGATTAGGAGTTTTGCGCAATTCTATATAAATAATCCTAACACAAATGACAAGAGGTACCCAAGGGATCAAATAGTTTGTGTCCAGCATCTGCTGTGACATTAGGACTTTGTCCCTTTCTTGTTATCAATTCCAGTTGATATCTTTTCACGTCATATTTCATCGTGTTCATCTTGTGCAATTCATTACAAGGTTTGTCATTTCATACATTCACTTGTAAACAATCTTTGTATTCAACCATTTTACTATGATGATTGTGCGATATTTGTATGCCGATATCCTATTAAGTGCATTTAATGATTCCACCTTTCACTCCATATCAGATACAGATACAGTTATGATAAATGACATACACCAATGTACCACCGATGAACTCATATTGATACTCTAAATAAGCCCGGATGGCTTAAAGAGACACCTAATTGTAATTATGCAACGATGGGTTATACTTGTGATTTTCGAAACGGCCTAAGTTTTGGGATATAAGGCAGTAGTTGGCTTAATAGAAAAGTATATTCAAGTTTCATAATGATGCCCAAATACCTAAATCTAAGCCATGATTATCTATACATTCTCCCTAATAGATAGACATTGAGAACTTAATGCTTTCGCTGTTATATATTCCCATGAGAATCAGTAGACTATTCTACAGACTGGAGTAAGACTAAAAAGAAAAACAACAAACAAACCCAACAAAAAATACTGGCTGCCAAAGGCTTGCCACCGTTTTGGTGTTGGTGTTCCTCGCTGTTTTTTCATTACTTTTTATTTGAATTTGAGTAGGGTTATGTTATGGGGCTCCTCAAATATAGCACGTCACAAACTGGGACTCATAGATTGCATTAAGTTGTAGAATTACCAGAAGAATTTGCATTGTTTGTGGGTGTGCTGATCCCTCATAAAGAAGCCCAACAGAAATTAGTGCTGCAGACTGCAGAATTTTAAAATATAGAGTTAAAATATAAAAAGAACAAAAATCGAAGCCAATCGATAAGGTATTTCAAAATCAGATAACAGATAACGATCTACTGGCTTAAGATGATTGACCACATCAAATGCTACCATGGGATGATACTGAACTCTTTAGAGGAATAAGAGTGCAAACATGCAAGAATTCTATAAAGCATCTGAAAAGAAGATCTCACTGACAGTACTAAAGAAGATAAATTTATCAGAACAAGCTCAAATAAAAAGCTAAAGTGTATCTTATGTTAACATCAAGCTACACAAAAGTATAAGGGAAAATGACAGGTCAAATGATCAAATGCAAACTCCATCACCCCATAATAAAGCAGCTTACCTGTATCAGGGTTGGGAGTTCTAATTCTGGAAAGGAAGATGGATGGCGGGCAGGTAAGTGCACGTACAGAGACTGCCAATATTAATAAAGTAAATCAATCAGAGTCAATAATGAGATTGAATCAGTGTCACTGGGTCCACAGGCTGAAGATCTTCAACAAAAGTAAACTCACTAGTGCAGAAAATGATTAACTTTACAGAATTTGATCAGTTCTTATCAATTACTCAAATTCTAGCCAAAGAGTGATAAAATGACTCCATGCTACAATTATACAGCAACTGATTGCTCTATACTCCAGTTACAGTTCTGAGCATAAGATCAGCAACTTAATAGCTGACAACAGTTCCAAATAAGAACAAATATTATACTATTTCAATCAGACTGATTGCAGCATGATACCAAGGCCTTTACATCCATAAAGGAAGAGATAGTTAAATCAAAATTCAAATATTTCAACATAGTATGCTCCATATCATATAGCTTGTTTGTACTCCATAAGATAAATTTTTTAAGACTAATTCCTTACATTTGCCCCAAAAAACTCTTTGGTCTTATACATTTAAGTGTGTTACCTTTTGGTCCCAAACAATATGTTTTGGTGCAAAATTAATATTTCCGTTAACTTTAATGGTCAAATGTATTTTGACCAAATTAATTAATTAATTATTAATTATGAATATAATTGACCAGATTAAACTAATTAATTTAATATTAATATTTGTAATAATTTTTTACCTAAAATTAAAATTTATCAAATATTTTATAAATATTAAATTACGTACAAACTTAGAAAATATTGTACCTATATTTTTTACCCATAATAAAAATTAATTTGTGAATATTCTATAAATTTAATATTTTTATTACAAAAAAAAACATATTTTATGAATTTTAATATAAAATTAATTAGTTAATCTGGTCAATTAGATTCATAATTAAGTAATTAATTTGGTCAAAAAACAGAATTAAGTAGTTAATTCTGGACCAAAACATATTGTTTGGGACCAAAAGTTAGCACACTTAATGTATAGGACCAAGAAAAATTTTAGTGAAAATATAGGGGACCAAATTTGGACTTTAGTCTCTTTTTTAATTATTGTAGTGAATATTCAACAGAATGTCTGTCCAGTTCAGGCATGTTGCATATATCCAAAAACAAAATGCTTGCAAAGAAATTAGATTCAATTTGGACCTTACTATTGAACCTTGCAGTTATTCCTACCTATGTTTGTGTGTGCTCACATGTTATTGGATTTTGATGAACATACATACTTTTTCATTGATAGCGTTTTCTCCAAACCGCCATGCCATAGCGCCATGGCAGATATTTGACAACATTGTCAAAACTAGTCAACTACTAATTGGTGGGGTATATGCTGGTGAAAAGAACCAGTGCTAGAAATGCAAGTTGAGCTCTTAGTCTTACAAATTTAATGTTACAATTACAAAAAACAACACAAAATAATGCAAGTTGCATACATTTGCAATAGTAGAAAAAAGAAAAGGAGTATAAGAAAAAATGACCACATAAGAGGAGAGGCTGGGAGAGACGTATCTGCATTATACCTTTGAAATAGATGGTTGCATGGTTCCTCTATATGAAGCTGCAAGGCCAATCATCAATCCTACTGTGGTACTTTCATGCTCCTTCAAGAGAAGGATCAATGCAATAAAAATTTCAGGAGGAGTTGTTATAAACAGTTACAAAGTTGAATGGAACTAAAAAATGCAGCAACACAATGGTTGTGAAGTTAGCAGGGATGCAATAGATTATAAACTATATTTATTCCTGAGCAGGAAAAAGAAAACGGAAAACATATTCTTTTTATGCAGAAAAAATGCAAAATTATCCTTCTCCAATTTACATGTGAAAAGGCTTCATTATAGCAACTAATCCAAAAATGCACGAGAGTGAAGATTTAATAAGACCAAAAACCAATAATTAGCAGGGGTAAATGGGTGATGGCATGGTTGCTCCAATCACAAACGAAAAACAACGAATAACCATTTGAAACCACATAGATTGTAAATCACATAAACCAAATGAATACAGCAGAAAATCCTGCTTTCCCAAGAGCCACTTGCATTCTTTTTGAAAGAGAAACAAATGTGTTATAATAAACAAAACAAAAATGTAGATTAAACAAGCCTGATACAGTAGGGTCTCCAAAAACAATTAGTCACCTGTGAATAATACTGGAAAATATCCGTTATTGTTAGGACACGAAGATGTCCATGTAAACCCAGAGCAAGAAGTAGTCCTGCATGAGTAACATTAGGCTCGTCTGGCTTGTTATAAAGTATCCATGTTCTAGACATTTTCCCCTGCTTAAAGAAATAACCCTAGAGTTAGAAAAATATCAGAACAAAACTCATTCAATATGATTGTATACAATCAGGAAACTGATAAGCAAAGTGAACGGCTGTTGAGGCCAACTGTAAGGCAGAAATAATGAATTCTTAAGACATATATGTTGTAAACTAAACAAGAAAGGGAAAAAACATAGCCTGTGCACATGACTGGCTAATGGATTAATCATGTGAGGTCTAGATAGACCTGAAGTGGAGACAGTCTCAAGCCAGCAGCAACAGCATTGTGAAACTCTGGCCAAGATTTCAGTTCTTGAATATTTCTAACATTGGGATCTAAGTTAACCTGTGACATTCATATTCATGCACGATTACAAATTGTATATATAAGCAAAAAACACCAAAACAGTTTCAACAATGCATACTGTTGCGTTTTGTTGTGCAGGTAACCGACCAGCCAAGACAAGCTTTGGAACAGCAAGTGCCTGGAAAAAATAATACAGATACCAGAAATAACTTCATCATGCACATTTATATAGTAATAAAGTAAAATAAGGGTGAAATGAATATGTTCTCGTCGTCATTAGAGAACAACAATACAATATGGAAGAGTCAAGAGAAGTACTAGAGGATGAGCACCTCTGTCAAAAGAGTACATATGGTACCCAGTGTAAATGCCCCACGGCCAAATGGCAGAGCTGTAGTTCTTTGGGCAAGATGCCAGAGCTGAGTCTGCAAATGTCATGTTAAAAGTCAAAAAAAGGAAAACCTATGAAAATCTAGCATGGTAAACTGAAAATGTACTAAGAAGTTGGCATGGTAACTGCCAGAAATATTGTTTATTGCATTTTGTTTTGGCAGTTAGAAAAGGGAATGCATAAATGACTCAAATTTAACTTCAAATCAAAATCTTGAGTAAATTAAAGGGTTATATGATGAAGCTAACAAAATAAACTATCAAGAGTAAACTATATAAGTCTGGTGGTTAAATAGATACCATATGATTAATTTTCACAAAACAATGTTATTTATGGCTATGAGGATACAAATTTAAAAAAGTAATGATATGGGATTTCACATCTAGACACCAAACCATGAATTTTACAAAAAGGTGATGATGATGATGATGATGATGATTGGGGGGGAGATGCATATGGCTCAGAAACAGCAACCTTCAGACGTACAGTATGTTCTCAAATGCAGCATACATTTAAATCATGATCTTCAGGGGAGTCAAGAGTATAGCTTATACTGCTAAGTGCTAACTGAACCACAATGATAAGCAAGTGAATTATTTTTATTGATCCATGAGGTCGACCTATAGAGATCAGAGTGCACAACTATATCCTAGTCATGTTTAGGGAAAGCTACATCATATTCAGTCATTCTTTTGTCAGTTCAAGTTTTCCATGCTTTTAACCAGTCTAACTTATTTTGGTAAAATCAGAAAGTGTGGCTTGATAGTCATATATTCATAGCAATCACTCATGATACATTACAACTCAAGAGTTATACATTGGTGGATTTGGTCATTTATCTTTTTTGAATTATCTGTGGCATTTCAACTGAGTTATGTTTGCATGGAATATGCAGTGGGACATAACATAACATTTAAAAAAATTAATGATAAATACAACAAGACACCAAATACGAACGTAGACAATACAACTGAGCAGATAGTGACAAACTGGTCTAAGATAATAAGCATTACAGTAAAAGTCTTTGAATTACTTAGTAAAACTAAGAGAATCTGCAGAGTAATGAAATCGATACCTGTTGGAAGTCCTGATCAGAAGCTGTAGGGTTAACGGGTGTTTGAATAACTACAGGCCTAGCAGAGCATAGAAGGCGCCTAACCTATCAGAACACAGTTGAACTGTAAGTATATAATATCAACTAGATCAGCATTCAATTACAGTGGATTTAAATTTATCACCCAGAAAACAAGACAAGTTTCTCAATCACTGCCAGAGTATATCCTAAATCACAGAAAAGCATATCTCTATAGATTATTGTAAGTTGATTCAGAGCAAAATTCCAAGCTCAGAGGAATAGCATGGCTGCTTTATGAGATCATGTTACAAACACTAAGATAAGATCTAAGTAATATCCATATAACTTGAGTAAAACAAAAAAAATGCACTATTCCACAAAGGACCACACATTAAGCTCCAATCTCTAAAGATCTCATTCACAAGAAAACCATAAGTAAGTTATTCCACAAGCATAATATTTGATGGAAGATACATATGAAGACGAGGTGAACCAAACTAAATTTCCTGGGGATGTATTAAACATTTTAAGTTTATCCCTTGCATAATCAAGTAATCCAGTAATATGGATGTGAGGTACCGGAAGAGGGTGAAGCAAAGGTAATGTGCACACATTCCATGTGAAATATATTAAATTTATTCATTGTCATTATGGAGTAAAATCAGTATCAACCATTAAAAACAACTGTAAAATGAAAAGGATCTAAATGAGTAACTAAAAATTAAAAAAAACGTAGTGAGCAAGGAAAATCTTAACTATCTTAAATGGATCTGCGACAGAAGTACTGTTGACAAAAGATAATATTGTAAATACAATTAAACCCAAAAGTAGGTATTCCAGCAGGCTCCAACTAAGATAAAAGTATTCATTTCAAGTGCACCTCATTTAGCCGAAGATCACGACCATAGCGTAACTGTGTGCTAGAGTTGAAAATATGCTCCATTCCATCAATGACTGGTCCATCAAAATTGTCTATGTCCTCTAGCTTCGAATTATCCATTTCATGTGTATCAGAAACTGAGGAGGGTATAGTCACTGGATGTAGTGGTAACATGTAAGGCGTAGACCCCAAGATTAAATTTGATCTTGTACAATCAAGTTCAGAATACTTTGTAGTATCTCTCAAATGGAGCAATGCTAAATCTTCACGACCAAGTAGCACATACGCTGCAGCTGGCCAATTTACAGGAGGAGATTCACGGCACTTATCTATTGCCTGTCATGACGGATAGTTAGATGAATGATAATAGCTAAGTGATAACAGAAATAGTAACTCCAAAGGCCAGATAAGAGAGCAGAAAAAAAAGGATGTGGGAAGTCATTATTCATAATAGCTACAGAGAATCATCATGGTCACAGTCAGTCTTAAAGATAGAATAGTAATACTATGAAAATTGAAGCCTCTAGCAAGACAATTATGGTATTTAATTCAGGCCAAAAAATAGAATTTGGCTTCAACTGTCACCAACATTCTATTGCAGGAAACATTAACACTTATGCGGGCTTATAAATGCAGCCAAGCTCAGTAAGTAGATACCCTATTGTGACTATTTACACCAAGTCATGATGCGTCATCTATAATGTGTTCATAAAATAGAACTGGTTTCCATAGAACTTAGAAAAAATAAACATCCAACTATGAGGTATTGACTTACATGCCTAAGAGGAAGAGATACACCAGCCGGAAGCAAGTCAAGATGATGCAACCCAAATTTTTCACCAACCATTCCCAAAACTGTTAGCTCTTCTCGAGTATGATATAATCCAGGCGCAATATTACAGGTAACACCAGTTGAAAGACTCTTTCCAGATTGCTCTGCTCCGCACAACAGACTATAAAATGAAATTATCTTCCTAGCCCAGTTCACTACAGAAGTTCCAGTTCTACATACCAGAAGTGGAATATCACAAATACTAGCAGAAGCACATCCATGCTGCAAGCAGTTCTCAAGCCATCTAAATAAACTTGGAGGAGTTTTAGAGGCAGGCAAGAACTGTGGCATTACAAAGTCTTTCAGAAGCATGGGAAAATCACGTTTATAGTGATCCATGTAGCTCGGTTCATGTAAAAAGTTAGCAATGTCATATAGAAGAACAACCAATAGGCCTAAGTCCCTGGAGAAAGATAAACATTTATGTGAGAAAGGTACTCCAGACAGTATTTCTGCATAAGGTGGCAGGTAAATCATCAAACTACCAATCAAAAATCAAAAATATCAAAAGAAAAGAAAGAAGCAGGGGGCTAAATGAGCTGGCCAGTATGCACCCTCATATTTGTTATTCTTTCAATTTCTTAAATTCAATGCCCTCGGATGCTTCTTTGGAACCAGTTCTTGCAAAGAAACACGGAGGTTGAATTTATGGTGTAGCCACTTGTCAGTCTGCCAACAAGTGGCAGGGATAGGTACTATCAAGGGTTGAGTTGATATCTTGCACACAACTGCTAGGCCTAGCCTACTTTGACAGGCTTATTCATGATAATGGGAATAAGTTTAATGAATATTAAGTACACATGCATAGTTGTGTAACTTATTTCTTTGTTCTCTTGAAAAGTTTATCCAGATGGATTATGTAGATAAGCATATCATGTTAAACATTATATATAGTACATTCTGGTGCACATAGAGTCACCTTTCTTGCGTAATACTCGCTGTGTCACATAGAAATAGGCTGAATTTCCTTTTTCATCCGTTCCATAGAAATAGTCCATATCCATTTAGGGAAGGAAACCTTTTCTCTTTCTCTTTTACTTTATCATTTATGGTCCACCATCCACTACATTATTTCAACTACTTTTTCTCCTTCTCTCTTACTTTACCAATTACACATTAAAATCTGTGTCATCCCCAAATAGCCTATTTCTATCTATGAGACAAAGGGAGTACTATTGTGCTTAAAATGCACACCATGCTTTTTGGTGAATTCCAAGACCCTGAATAGGGGGAGCTATAGTTGCAAGTCGCCATCCATAGCAAGATATGAACAGCCTAGATATTACAGAGTTATCAACTATTTACATAGCTTACATGAATAGTTGAATTACAAGTACAACCAATTATTTTAAATGATGAAATGTAAAGCTTCGCATACATACAGCACATAAAATAGATTAAATCAGAAGGAATCACACCTTTTACGGAGATTGTCAAGTTTAAGTGTTTCATATACTGCATGCAATAAATCCAATGTTTCTGTCAGCAATTTCATGCAAAAGGCTTCCTCCGTGTTCTCGGTGTGATTTGCAATGACAGCAGATGAATCAGATTCCTTCGAGTTAGATAATAATCCAGGGAAAGCACCAGCAACATAATTACTCCTTAAATATTGTTGATTATATTTGCTCTTAACTAAGAACTCCCAGGATGAATGTGGTAACTGAGAGTTTCTAATGGGATTTTGACATAATTTTGTTATCACATTACAGAAGGACTCCCATTCTGAATCCGCACACAAATCAGCCTTAGCTAAATAAGTTGAATCATCACCACCCCATAGGAGACCAAGAAAGTATTTATATAAGCTAGGATTAAGCCCTTCTGCCATTGCCGCAATACACTCACTAGTTAAAGACGATGATGGACTGCGTCGCAATGTGCATCTGTAATTCTGAAGTAGAAAAAAGTATAGCAAAATGTAAGCATCATTGTCAGGTAGATACCACAAGGGATGAAAATTTCGTTTTCTTTTAGTGCAATCAATATCATGGCAAGCACATTGACTTGTACGTCAATGCAGTATTCTCACAAAAAAATGTAGTCCTCAGGATGACCAATCCCTGTATATTAAGAATTTAGGGTATGGGATTGGAGCTGGGAGAACATTTTTATTGTGAATATTAGAGCATTGCACTTGACGTGTAGAGTATATGCATTGAACATATGAAGTATACTGTGAGAACACTACAAGAACATAATGCTTTAATATGACGACGGTGAATATTTGAACTTTCAATGTTGATAAAAATGCGCATACTCCATATGCTCGGCTCAGTGCATTTGATTCTCGCATTCTCACTTTAAGAAGGTTCTTAAAAGGCTGATACATGATTTAAAAAATAAAAAAATAAAAAATAAAAAAGCTTACTTTTCCATTGTTGAGAACTATGTTGATGCGTCCTTCAACAGCCTCAGCTAATTCTACAATTTTCAAATCATCTAAAGCGTTGTTGACTCCTGAAAGGTCCCCTCCACCCGAAAGTTGTGCAATGACCAACGGAGAAGGCATAACATACTTGCACAAGCATTGCTTCCCACACTGCAGTTATAAAGGGCCAATGTCACCAAACAAAATACTGACACATAACTTCAATTAGAAATTAATATAGCAAAGCGTAACGTAACATATGGATTCTTCGAAAAGATAAGGTGCTGTGTAACTTATTCACATTCACACAATAAATGCATTTAACAGGTATATGTGGTACATTGTTAGCACATATAACAAAAGGCTTCTTTGTTATAAACTAGTAGAGCGAATGCACATTACTTAACAAAATAAAGAAAACCATTTTGCATGGAGAATCATAGTCGGACCTTAAGAGGGCACATCAACTTTGTCCTATACCGACCAACAACTAGCCTAGGTCTAGAAGTTTGAATCAGTTTAATCTGTTTTAACAATATAATTACATCGCAACTATGTGAAGACTGATCTATGCTGCAAGATAAATAGCTGGGGCCAATAATTTCTACCGACCAAGACAACCAAAATTTAAGTCCGCAATCAACTGAGTCTAGAAATATAAAGTGGTAAGAGTATAAGAATGTTCAGAGGAACATAATCTGTTGTGTGCTAATGAATAATTAACTGGACGTTAGATATACACATTATGTGCGTAGTCTTCCAAAGCAAGAGAATAGAATGAAAGATCAGTCTCAATTTGTCAACACCTAGCTAGGGTGAAAGCCGGACTCCTACAAAGCAATGGACATGCATAATTTTATATTTCAAGAAACATAATAGGCCAATGTAATAAACTACATTTGAAATTTTTTTAAAATAGCAGCGATCAGCGAAGGTGAGATTAAGGTGAGATTGAAGGAAGCCAATATAGCCTGCAAAAGCAAACATGGATCATCTCTTTGATTTTATCGTGTATACATCTACAGACAGCTTGTGGTGAAAGTTTCAGCATCTTACATAGAGAAGTAGTGTGTTTGCAGGGGTCAAAGTTATTACATCCCTGTGTGGAAGTTGTCCCACTTTTACTCTGCATAAGTCAAATTCAAGTCAATGTACCAATAAAGACAAACTAAGCAGAAGAAAGATGTTAATATTACTTGGGTCGAGTGACAGCAACAGCAGCGGCAGCAATTGCTGATATGCACCAGCTCATATCAGGCTTAATATCATAGACTGTCTCATTATTTACTTCCAGACTCTGGAGTTGTAAAGACAACAACTTCTTCTGTTCTAGGAGAAGGAAACATATAATAGGTGTACCATCATCATCCACTGCCAGGAATACCTGTTAAGGGTAGGGACAGACCAAAATGAAAAAAAAAATCAAAAAGGAAACAACAATATAGCAATAAAAAGTTATCATAGTACATAGGCCTTCATCAAGAAGGCAACAAGAAAATATAAATACTCTCACCTTACTGGCAGGAGTATGTGAACCCTTGCCCTGCCATATCCTTCTGAAGTAATGCTTTGTTGACATCAAAGGAGAAACTAAATCAGACGATTTAGGATTCACCACTTGAAGGTTGGATCCATTGACCTCTACGACCCAGAGGGAGTGTTGCATCTTTCCTGTGGAGAAATATAATACCTACTCTTAGCCAATATATCCAGAGAAATAGCAGTACCAAATCTTGAAAAAATTAACTCCATTTACCCTTATTGTATGACACCATTAAGGGCAAACAGTCACTTGTCCAAATTGTTCTTTCATCAAATTCCCACATCAAATTCAACTTGCCTCTTTCTTCAATATAAGTTATCTAAGGAACATCACATAACAAATTCTCATAAGTAATGAACTTATATTGATATTAAGAGACGCAGAAAATTGAATCAACATATTATGGGGGATCATTTAAATTGATACCTGAGGATCCTCTAGGGGGTCCTTCAATATTATATGGGAGGACATTGATGTCCCATCACTTCTTGTACAATAATCAAACATATGAGTTGGAGTATAAATATCCCTTTTTTGGCGGAAAGCATCACGAGCACTTAAGAACGGATTAGAAGATGATAATGATATATTTGATAGCAAGCTCCCTTCAGATGCCCGCTGGAGAAGTAAACCAAAGGGAAGAGACCATATTGATGTGATGGCATAAGGAAGTGGGACAGAAACTACTTCACCTGTACAAGAAAAGCCTCAAGTTTACATGTCCAAAATCAAATAAGCACCGAGGTACAGGCTAAGGGTCATTCTTCAAAGATTCAAAAGGAGATATATAAGAACAAATCCCTTCAAATGCAGAAGCCCCAAGAAAGAAACTTAGATTTCATTTACAAATACAATATTGGTCAGTGACAACCTTCTCAAACCTAGATAACTGTATGAAACTTATAGAGAAAAAAAAAAGATGATTATTAACTCACCTGCTATACCATAGATGGTTAATCTATCAACTTGAAGAACACAAAGCAAGGCTTCAGACATATCACTCATCCGGGACCAGCATACCTGATATATTTTGATTATCAACTCAACCATGCCACTCAATAAAATAGAGAAATCAGACAAACTAAGTTTAAGCCTCACACAAACAGAATGATGACTTTCTTTTTTTTAGATTCACTTGCATGAGAATATAGTATAGAAGAAACCAGCATCAAGAATCTCCAACTAAGCAATAAGATATTACATACTAAGTATTGTTGGATTTTCCAAATTATGAAAAGGTTTGGTCTGAGTTTCAGATCATTTTTTATTATTTTCTTAAAATTTCAAGTTGTCTGGTAATTAAATCCATGTGTAATAAAGTTAGTACAACCAAATAAATGCTCATAATCACTTTATAACTATAGAAATGTGTGTTCATGCTTTTTTTATTTTTCGAGAGAAATGATCCCGTAACCATCTGCACATCAGAATCATAGTTAGGCTAAGAATAAGAAAACTTTTGGAAATTAGTCACAATACATTAAATGCCCCAGTAACCATGCTGCTCATCCAACCCTATATAGACATGTAATTTTCTTTTGTTTACTTTATTCCGGTGTGAGGGATGAACATATCTTCTTCTGAGACAACTTTTAATGGAGAAAATGCATTAGAATACATTAGAGAGATAAACTTAACAGGATTGATATATTATGAGGAAAATCTCTTTAGGGTTTTCAATTGAGTGTAGGGTTTCTTAGACAATACTATATTATTAGTTATTGGCAGACAGCTAGATACAGAACAAATCTCCTACTTACATGATGTAGCCCTGGTTTAGCTGAACATGTAACGTATGACATACTCCCTATGTCCCAAAAAAAATAGTCCCTTTTTGCCATTTTGGTCCGTCCATCAAAATTCCACTTCTATTTGTGGAAAAAAATTTGCCACGCATTACACTACTTATAATGCATAATTTGATCCACTAACAATATTTCCACAACTTTTTCTCTTTCTTTCTTCTACTATACCAATTTCGCATAAAAAACTGTGTCGTCCCTAAAGTCTCTATTTTTAGGGGACAAGGGAATATTATTATATTCTTTATTTGTCTTACAATGTATTTGTTGTATAATCAATTAATGCATAATTTGGTCCAAGAGACTCAACTAACAATGCTTAATGAATTCCAAAACTAAATGACTCTTTCTTCATTGTCCTTGGAGAGAGGAACTTCCAAATAAAAGCTTCAACGTTCTTTTTAAATGGACCAATGGTCAAAATGCAATCACATCCTTTTTAATTAGAAGGTACATAAGAAAACGATGAAGACAAACTTTAAAGAAATACAAAAAATTAAGTTCAAAAAAGAATGTTTTCCTATCAATTTTAACATATGCTAAGCAACATAAAGTTGTATCACCAAATCTTACATACAACAATAGAACTCAGTGACACATAAAGGAGGGGTCACAAAACCATGATAAATTAGCTTCCAAGTCAAATAATTGTACATAGTTTGCGTGAAACCTCAATCACCTTGATGACTTTGGAGGGCAAAGTAAACCTTTTATACACTCTAGAGCCAGCACTCCATATGATTCTGTCACAATTAGAAATTATCCAAAGTTACATCATTCCAAAAATCTTAATGCAATAATTTATTCAATAAAATTAAAACAATTTAAATTTACTTCCTACATATGCAATAAAAACAAAAGATATGCCAATGCATTCCAACAATCAGTTCCTTAAGTGACTTTTACTCGCATAGTCACATCTATTGGCATTATATCCAAGGACCTGCATTTCCACAAAAATTCAGAAGGTACCTATTTCCCCTGACAAATAGCTCGTGATCGCTGCTCGAAGCATCTTCAACCTCAACGGCCTCATCTCGTTGTTTGGCAACCTGTGGGTCGAAAAGAAAGAAACGGTAATCACCATCATCATCACCGGAGGGACTGCCGCCATCCAACGCCTCAGCAGTCAATCCGAACGGCCTAAACTCTGAAAGTACAGTGAGCTCCCGTACACCGTCGCGAGGCATCGTGGCAACTGAAATAATACAAAGCAGCAGCTTAAAGCTACAGGCGAAACCCAAGATTTAAACATAAGAAACTACCACTCTTTCTACTAACTGTCGCAATTTCCATTAGGTGAGGAATAATAAAGCAATGTCTACAACATATTGCAGAGCAGTTCCTTCGCATTAGACAAAAAAATTCTTCCCCTTTGAGATTTCTTCACTTGAATCCCAAGTTCCAAACTTTCTCTTAAGAAATCATAACTCCTATTTGGAGGTCTTTGCTTAACCGAATAACATTTTAAACTTAAAATTCACAGAGATGAGATTTCTACAGAAGTAGTCGATTACACGATAATATCATAGATTCAGGATAAAAACATTGACAATCAAAGCCAAAACAAATCCCTAGAAATGCATATATTTTACCTGAGCTTTCTAATTTGCGTCAGCGTCTTTCTTCTGCGGGCGAGCGGCTGAGAGGGTGTGGGATACTGGCTACCAGGCGGCGGCGGTCTGGAGTCCCGAGTGGCTGAGAAAGTGAGAGAGTAGAGACACGGCGAGAGTGAGACTGAGAGTGAGAATGGGACGGCAGCCTCTGTTTAACTGAACAGAGCATTTGCAGCTGTGCTCAAAAAAATGTATGTTAAATTAATTACACCAAATATACTTCATTTTCTTTTTACTGTTACTTATTAATAAGAGTGAAAACGCTGCTGCTTTTTACTTCTAAGTTTTCATCTCGTACAATATTTAACTTTTTTTTTATTTTACTTTTCTTATTCTGATTATTTTATTATTTTATTCAGTACTTTTTTCTTATTCTGAATTTTTTTTCTTATGTTATTCTCTGTCCATTTGGAGCATTTCATTTTAGCACGAATTTTAAAAAAGAGTGAACTACGTAAATCTTTAATAATAATATTGAAATTTGAGGTTCTCTCCTCATTTATTGTCTATCTCTTTCTCCTCCCTACCACGGTTCTCTTGTATTTTCTTTATCATCAATTTCTCTTTCTTCACCCACTTTTGCTTCCGTCTAATTCAACCAGGGGGAAGAAGAAATCCTCCCTCACTTTCCCATCCCTTCGATTCAATTCAACCTAGTAGAAAGAAGAAATTCTCACCGAATTTCTCATCCCTTCGATTCAATCCAGCAGAAAGAAGAAATCATCACCCGACTTTCTAATTCCTTTGATTCAACCCAGCTGGAAGAAGAAGAGAAAAAAAAAACTTAGATTCAATTAAATTTTGGCGAAATTGATATCCCCAATAAGAGGCTAATGATTTCCATTTTTTATTGTTTTCGGTTTATGTTAACTTTCTTTTACCCATTGATTAAATTCTATTGAAGAAAGAACTTGGATTCAACTGGATTCTCGCGAAATTTATCACCATTGTTGCTTAATCAATATTTTCTGGCATCAACGCAAATTTGTGTGTTTCTTCTCTTTTTTCTGAATCAATTCTCGACAGTGCTTTTATTAAAAAATTTAATTGCAATAATATCAATGCAAAGAAATTTGTGGGATATTGAAAGCACATGTTTTGTGGGATATCAATTTAGAGAACAATTTCATGGAGAGGAAATTACTTGGTTATGAATAATGTCGGTGGAGAATTAGATTTGCAGACAATAAAAAAAGGAAAAAAATTGGTCTGGTCGCTCGTGCTGGTGCTCAAATTGAGCGCACAGCATAACATCTCTCTACACATAAATAGTCCATGAACTAAGTTAAAACTTAAAAACTATCAGAGCATTCACTATAGTGGCTGAGCGACATCGTCGAGCGATCAGCCACCCCATTGCCCCTGGTCGGCCTCCATTGTTGAGAAGGTGCCGATCTCCCAAGCCGATCGACTCCGCCCCGAAGCCGATCAATCGCTCTGGCCGAAGAGTCATCGGCCTTGAAAAAGGCCTCCATCGTGGGGCGCCAGGGCCGATGTAGGCGCCGACCTCTTTTTTATTTGTTTAATTTAAATTGTCTTCCCCTATATACACCTCATTCCCCATCAATTCACCTTCATCCCTCTCCAATCTCAATTTCAATATTACTTCTTTCCACGGATATGAACTTGAAGAAGATGGAGAAAGGGGGGGAGGCGTCTGAAGTTGGGCGGACGAGGAGTACCTACTCCATAGAAAAGTCGATTGCTCTTGCTCGTTGTTGGGCAAAGATCTCTGCGGACCCAATTTTAAGCTATGTACAGGTTGAGGGCGGTTTCTTGGGCATATCACGAAGAGATACGAACAACTAAAGCCCACAGGGGTCTCGACACACCAGTCCGGCGATCTACGCAAGCATTGAAAACGTCTGGTGTACGAGTGCGCTAAATTTCACGATATCTACGATGGCAATGCGAACGAGTTCAAGTACCGGAACATGTATCAGCAATTGAAGGATTCCCCCAAATTCGGAATGGGTCGTGCCGTGCCAGAACCGAGTCCGATTGATTTTATTTTATTTTTAATGAAATTGAATTTTTTATTATTTACGTTATCTTTAATTTACACCAACAATTAAAAGTGAAATATATAAAAATAATGTTGATGTGGATATGAGATGGACTGTCATTACAAAGAGATAGGCTCTAAGATGGGTTGCTGACGTGGCAGGATGAAATAAATATTGGCTCTAAGATGGGCTCCGGATTTAAGGTCACCTTTGCCTTTATGGATGTCTCTAGACTTAGGGGTAATCTCACTCATAGTACTTATTCACTATTTGGCCATTTTTTCCACCGAAAATGTTTCCCAAGGCAGAGAGGGCATTTTCAAAAATTCATAAAATTTGGTACGGGCTACTGTATTTTCCCTATCTCGCTAATATTGGAGTATTATTTCACTTCACTTTTTAAATCACATTATATCGAGTTATATTTTTTTATTATTATTAAACTTGTAGAAAGTAAAAAATTAAAATAAAAAAGACTAGTATGAAATTTTAAAATATTATTAATTATAAAAATATAGATTATAAATTTAATTAGCTCAATTAAATTTTGATTGCGGTACTATTATTTTTTTAATATTAACATAAAAACTTTAACTGTTTAAATGACTTGTAGTCAAATGAAGTATATTTAAAAATTAAATAGTAACAACCCTAAAAATGAAGCCTAAATTTTCAATATCTCTATCAGGTGTAGAGAAGCGGCGAAATGAAAAGGGGAGTACTAATAAAGAGGAGAAGACGAAGAAAAGGCGGAAAAATGGTTCAAGATGAAGAAGAGGCGGGAAAATGGTTCAACTTGTAAAGATTCTTTTTAAATTTTAGTAGGCTATATCTTTTTTTTTGTCCATAATTTTTCATATCTATTTATGATAAAAAAATTATTTAATTTTTTACTTTAACATTTATTAGTCTCATCATTCGTTATACAATTTTAATTATTTTTTCTCTTTTTCTTGTACTTTATCAATTAGGAGTATGCATTAAAATTTGTGTCGAATCCTAAATAGTCTATTTTTGTAGGACGGGGGGGGGGGGGGGGGGGGGAATGATATTTTCTTATGGTAAAAGAATCTGGTGTTAAGTGATACTTTAAGAATATACTCCCTCCGTCCCGGATAATTCGGGTCACTTTCACCGGGCACGGGTTTTAAGAATTATAATGAAAAGTGGGTTGAAAAAGTTAGTGGAATATGAGTCCTACCTTTATATATTAGTTTTATAATAAAATGTGAGTAGGAATGAGTTAGTGGAATATGAGATCCACTACCAAAAATAATAAAAGTGAAGTGGGACAAATTATGTGGGACGGACCGAAATAGAAAACTGAGACGAATTATCCGGGACGGAGGAGTAACTAGTATCACCCACGTGCAATGCACGATCCATTTTCTTTTATTTAAACTTATTTTATACTGTAAAATGATTTTATAAATTCATAAAAATATCATTGTATGAAATCAGAAATCAGAAATATATAGAATATAAAATAATTATTAAAAAATATAAAATCAAACAAAGAAAAATAATAATAATACATATACCGAATGAAAAACATATTATTATTTCAAGTTCTAAAATCACAAATTTATACAGTAGCAATTTACCAATAAAAACTCATATAACCAGATAAGTTTATAAACTAAAAATTGCAGAGGATGGACTAACCGATTTTTTTTATTTTTCTTTTGCACATTGTGGGAAGATATTGTAGACCTTGCAGAGCCAACTTGATCGTATTAGCCTGCAAAAATGAAGGAAACATCGCTATGAACCCGAATCAACCATGCCACGATTGAATAATGGAAATGCAAAGGGAGAAACCAAAAATTCTTATGAAACCGCAATACCTGCTCATCAGTAATTCTATGCAGAGGCGAACCACCTCCAATGGCAGCATACCCTTCCTTGCTCGTGGGAGCTCTCAACGTTGAAATCAGCTATGCCAAGGGACGTTGAAAGAACCCGAACAACCTTGGAAGACGAATAATGTCCTGCAAGATGGCATAAAAAAATATATCAACCATCAAATAATAAAACCAAATAATCACATTAATTTATATGACGATTTTTTTTGGAAATCATTGTCCTCTTAAATGTTTGAATTGTATATGACCTATTAAATCTAAATCACGTTACTAAACGTCCATGAAGTTAATAAGTTAGTGGGTAAGTGGCTATGAATGTCATTAGTGGGTAGTTAATCATGAAAAATTGAAAAGTCATAGTATTAATATTTCATTTAAATTTAAATTTAATAATATAGTAAGTATATTAGAAAAAAAAAATTATATTATTAATGACATTCATGTAATTATTCCCAAAACTCCCCTTTTATATATTGTATAGATATCACACAAGTTAAGTTTAACTAAAAGAACGGCAATAACTTACCTAATATTAATACTATAATTAATTAGGTTATTGAATATTCCCAAAATTATGATAATGGAATGGGAGTTATAAAAGAGGTGAAGAGGCCATGACCGAGCTATATATTTTTTTTCATTATTACAAAATTTTCATAATGAAAATCTTGTGAATACCCAAAACTCCTCTTTTGTATATTGTATAGATATTATAAGCGTGTTCACGTAAGAATTAATTTTTAAATTAGAACTAAGAAACATTCTACTCCATTATATATATTGAATCTAATAATTCACGCACTTTTCACGTGTCATTTTTGTCAATTAATTATTCTTCTTGAAATTATTAGTACAGTAGTTACAAAAATAACAATTCGCGATGAAACTGAAAAAAAAATTTGGAAGTTAATAATCATTTTCTTGCTCTTTAAAACGTGTTTCAAAACTTTGAATTTAACATAGATTTCTCAATTTATACTCTCTCCGTCTAAAAGATAGACAAGTCTAAGAGCATCCTCATCCGTAAAGCACGGAGGTAGGCCCGGACCCACTTTTACTTCTTGTCCTTAGCTAAGAGCACAACACCCACATCCGTGATCTTAGTTAAGGACAAGCTCAAGAGTCCCATCATTCTATTATTCAATTTAAATACTTCAATTACTAAAAACATTTCTACATTATAAAAAATACATTAAAAAATAAAAATTACATAATTAAAATCCTAAAAAATAAAAATACATAATTAAAATCCTAAAAATTAAAAAAATACATAATTAAAATCCTACAAATAAAAAATTCCCATAATCAAAGTGTTATGAGAATTTTTTTGTGTTGAAGTGGATGTATTTATAGATGAAAATGTGAAATTTGTGGGGAAAAATTGAAAAATAAATTAAAAGAGGGTAGAAAACGGATATAATTTTTTGGAAAGTGGAAAAATATTTTTTTTAATTTAAAAATATTTTTTTAAATTAATTTCGAATTTTAAAAAAAAATTGAATATGCCAACGGCTAAGCCGTTGGCCAATCAGAGAGCGCCACGTAAGGGTGCTCAGCGGCACGGACGTGCTCTTGCCTAAGAGCAGCTCCGTGCCGCTGGCACGGACGAACAGCTCCCATCAGCGGACAACCTCGTCCTTGCCGCTGGTAAGGACGGACGGACGGGTTTTTTTCAACCGCTGCGGATGCTCTAAGAATGAAAAGTTTTAAAGCAATACTAACCCTACACATTATTCTAAATGTGGGCCCTACAATCCACTAACACTACGTACGCCACATTTTCCCTCTATCTCTTTTACTTTATCAACTATGCATTAAAATACGTGTCTTTTACAATTTTGTCTATTTTTTTTTTCTTTTAGATGAAAGGAGTATAATTTAAAAAAAAAAAAAACAAATTCAAAGTTATTTATATGATAAATCTAACAAAACTCAAATTACGTATTTTTTTAAAATATGTTTGTATTAAGTTCCTTTGTACTAGCATTTGGAAAGAAGTCAAATGATTTACATGTCATTTTCACAGCAAAATATATCAATTCTTAGTAACATCAATATGCATTTGACTGTTTTTCGAAAATATTTGAACATGATACAAAATTACAAATATTAATCAAATACGTTAGGTTCGACCGTTCGAACATATGCATGCAATTAGTGTCGTTAGGTTTTTGATAAAATTGCCTGATACTTCTTCTGTCTTGGAATAGAAGTCTATTATTGACTCAACTGATTTTGAAAAATGTGAAAAAATGGTAGAAACAATTAATGAAGTATGAGTTTCACCTTTATAATATTTTATGATAAAATATGAGTGAAATGAGTTAATGGAATATGTAGTATACTTTCATTTATGGTAAAAATAAAAGAGTCTTATTGGAGAATGAATAAAAATTGCAAAAAGAAAGTCTTATTGTGGGACAAAGAAAGTAGTACGGAGTATATTTTTATACTAATGCATAATTGAACATATCATATCAGTTTAGTGCAAAACATATTCATACTATATAACATTACTATAACATGCATTTGACTCATTTTTTAAATATATGAACATGATATCAAATATTATCAAATTTATTGGTTTGAATGTAAGCAATTAGAATGTCGTTAGATTTCTCATAAAATTACATTTAATGTGATACTTTTACTGTCCTATAAAAATAGGGTATTTGGAATCGAAACGAGTTTTAATGCAAAATTGGTAAAGTGTGAGAGTAATAAAAAAAAATCATTGGAATATTATTAGTACAGAATGGAGCCACCTCATAAAAGAGAAAAACCTACCTAATATATGAATGAGCTAATTTGGTGGAACGAACTAACATGGAAAAATGAAACTATTTTTATAGGACAAAGGGAGTATATTTTTTTAAAAACCTAATTATAATTGAGAGAGTTATGGGAATTAAAAGCCTTGAGATATTTTTCGGAGAGAGAAAGTGGTTAACTTTAAGTAATTATCACCTATGTTTTCTATCTTCGAAGTAGGGTGACAATTTTCGACATGACACAACCCGACACTGACAAAATTAATGGATTTTGGTCAAGTCTTGTTGGGTCTATGTCCGTATTGGGTTGACCCATCAGGAATCCAATAATTTCGGGTTGGGTTCATATACCCGTTAAAAAATTATATTATTATTATTATTATTATTATTATTAGTGTAATGCATGTGCTATGCACATGTTATTAATTTGTTTTTACAATTGTATGATTATTGAAGATATAAATTTTCATTTAATCAATTAATGTTGGAAAAAGACTGTTTAATACTGAGGTGTGAATTTTGTGAAAGTTGAAACAATTAAATATCTCAAACTACAAAGAAATTTGGAGTAAATTTTTAGGAAATTTATTGTATTAAAATAAAATCACCATGTTCGCACATATTGAATGTGCTCGCTCATATATCAGTAGTCGGTGCTCATTTAGAAGGAAAATGATGATCATTTATTAATGCTAGCAAGGTTTTTTGTAGTAGTAATAATACATTTTATTAATTTTGAATTTTACAATTTAAAAATAAATACAGATACTATCAATTAATGCTATATCTTATTTAAATAAGTATGGCTAATGTTATCATGCCGGCCTGTTTTTTAAGACCCAATTTATACTAATAAAAAAACAAATAGTGACGATGACCCAATCCGCGAAACCAAATTTCATAACCAAATCAAACTACTTTCATTTATGCAAGAGAGATTTAACTTTTTTTAA
This sequence comes from Salvia hispanica, assembly GCF_029641045.1. Classification (NCBI taxonomy): domain Eukaryota; kingdom Viridiplantae; phylum Streptophyta; class Magnoliopsida; order Lamiales; family Lamiaceae; genus Salvia; species Salvia hispanica. The sequence continues at coordinate 16,584,132 of NC_142696.1, read as the reverse complement.
AAATACTTTATCTTAGAGAGAAACATTCATGGTCTAGAGAGAAAATTAAGATGTACTCACATAGTGGCGCACAACAAATCATCTCTCTCTATATATTTATATTTTCTATAGTACTTCGATTGGACCGTTGGTTCGATTTGTTAAGCCAATTGAACAATGAACTAGTAACTTTACCGATTCGCTCACTGATCCGGTTCTAAAACATTGGAAATAGTAGTAAAGGGAGAGCAGTGGAGAGACTGAACCGAGACGAGACCTCCCTCCCTTTTATACACGAAATGTCAATTGTCAAAGAATGCACAAATCCATACGTATACAAAAACAAATTTTAGATCATTAAAGCATGTAATGGTGATAAATACTTGGATATTCAATTTACAGGGAAGACTGTAACTAATAATATGATCGAATTAAGTGCTACAGATATAGAAAGAGCAAGTTGCAGAGATTCACTAACCAACTCCAACTCCAACTCCCTTAATATTCGTTGAAATGGATGGCTCCCACTTTCCACACAACGAAAGTAGTAGCAAACATCACCGTACTAATCAACACGAAAGATAATATGATGAAAAAGACATCCATACCGCCTGGGAGTTCTATTGTCCAGCCCTCCTTGGGCATCCCTCGTTTGCTGTCGTCCAACATGTTAGTCGGTGCTTCGGGGAGCCCTGGCCGCTTCTTCCCTTTATCAGATTGTTGCAGAGCATCAAGTAGCCTGCTGCCGAGCATGGGCTTTGATGGCTTTGAGTCTGTGTAGCGGCTCAGTACCCTTGCTGCCCTAAGCCTCTCCCTTGCTGTCAAGGGAGCTCTTTTCACGTTCGAGCTTGGCTTGCCCTCCTCTGCAGGACTGATTGCCCTGCTTTGTTCTTCACTTTTGACACTTTCTGTTGAAGGGCTTACACCAGAGGCATTGTCTGAAGACTCGCCACTGGAATCTGATGCCTCAAAGGATTTAGTGCCTTTGTCGCTAGTCTCTGTGGCGACATTATCGCCACCAACAGCTACGAGGCAGGACCTTGATCTTTTCCCTCGAGTAGATTTCCTTAATCCGACTGGTCCTGAAAGAGACGGGAGCTTCAGTAACAGAACCCCAGCATTATCTCTCTGCCCCTGCTGGTAATTTGTCTGCAACAAGCAAAGAGCCAAAGACACAAAAAAAAAACTCATCAGTTGGTACAACGCTTAACTAAAAAAACTCATATCAAGGCTAAAGATATTTTATGGAATAATCAACTGATAAGGGTAATAAATCTGTCATGATGTGCTTTAGGAAGAGGCACTAATGAGGAAATTTAATAAGTTAACTTATCTTATTGATTGCCTATCAACAAGGTGTATATTATTATTGACATTTAAACATGAAAGATAAAGCTTTTCCTCTTCTTGTTTCGTTAATCAACTTTTCCTAGAATTACCCTAGACTATAATGATTTATAATGCCAGTGCATTACAGCTGTGGATCAATTCCATCTCCAGAAATTCTGAGACATATCTTAGAGGAAATATTCTAGTAGATGGGTAAAATAAAATGCAGTGTTCGGAATGGTAGATATGTCGTCATTTCAAGGACCATAACCTTATAAACGCATAGACACTTTTCTTACTTCAATGAAGGAAAATACACAAACAAAAACGAAAATAAAAACTGTGTTTTAGTTTCTAGAAACTGGAAAGATTGAATCTAATATTTGCTAGAGCCCTACAAGTAACACCAAAATTTGCGCCTCGATCAGTAAAGCCTAACTTGAATAAAGATAAACCAAAGGATCTAGCTGAATAAAGGAGAGCTCTCTTTAGGAAGTTCGAAAATTATGTAAATTCCAGCTCAACCTCGACTCAATGTGATCGAGAAAACCTTTGAGTGGTTATGTCTGTCAAGTCCTAGCTGCATGTGTAATTAATCGAGTCGTTGGAATTTAACGTGTTCTGTTTGCTGAAAACTACCAATGGTAAAACCAATTAATAGTAGTCGAGTCAAGCTTTCACTGTTAGGAAAAGAACAATTGTTTAAGGGGGAAATTGAATTGTTATAAGTGGATGATTACTTATAAGCTATTGTGAGTTCAACAAGAGAAAAAAAATGATCTTATAATGAAAATGAACTCATTAGACTAGCAAGTATTCCTCTCTATGGAACTGGTTAATAATCCATTTCTTTTTCTCAGTGAACTGATACAAAATGTTCAAGTCTATGGGAGTCAGCACGAATTTCAGAATCAAAGAGCAAAAGACTATGGATTTCATTTACAATCAGAAATACAATAATTTCAATGGTAGCCTAGATTTTATCATAATTTCAACATGATTCAAAAAAATGCCTATACCTGGATTCAAAATTACAATTAAGTAAAATATTACCACTAATTTAACAAGTATTGAGAAATACAGTAGTATCAGATTTTGAAGTTTGTGAAAAACCAAATTGATTCCCGAATTGGATAAATCGGAATTGCATAATCAAGGAAACAGCGCAACGAACTAAGATAAGAAAAGGAGACGTACGGCGGGGTTGAAGCTGAGGAACGAATTCAGCGAAACAGCCATGGATGAGGGTTAAGACTGTTTATCAAGGGCCAACCATGAAGCTTTCTCAGGGGAGAGAGGAGTGGTGAACTGAGATGGAAGAGGGAGTTGGAAAATGGATGGCGCAGAATCATGCCATGTATGTATATATTCCGCTAAGATTTTTTCGATCTAATTAATTCACAAATTATTGCTGACTACATATTCATTTTTTATTTTGTAGTTTAACATTCTGTTTGTTAGAATTTTTCGTGGCAGACCAATCACAATATTCCATCAATCTACTTGTTTCTTCTTCTTTTTTTTTTTAATCTTATTTGATACTACTAAATTAACATGGCCAATCTTGCTACTTAACTTTTATAATTAATGCCAAAAATTTAAAAATAATTTAAAATATTATAAATGTTTCACGGTTTATCACGAAGAAATTAACATGGTCAATCTTGCTACTTAACTTTTATCCTACATGCCAAAAACTTAAAAATAATTTAAAATATTATAAATGTTTCACGGTTTATCACGAAGAATAAGTTAACGTCGAAAATATCTTTACGATATTTTAGACCAAATTAAAGTTCACGGAAAATAAATTTTTGCTAAAGTTTTTGATTTTAGGAAAAAATATCTTTATTATATTTTTACAAACAATAAAAAATTTAAATATATTTTTTAAAATTTTTTTAGTAATCAGTATCCCTGAAACCCTTTATATTTTTTGACATCAAATCAATTTCGATTTGATATAAATTTGAAATACTTGGAAATTCAAAATTACATGAAAGTTTATTATGCACCAATTTTATAGATTATGAAAATTCGTGAGTTTACAACTAATCAATACTCTTGATATAAAGTAACATTAAAATTTAAAGATCACAATATAATGATCTTGATATAAAGTAACATTAAAATTTAAAGATCACAATATAATGAATTCGAACCTTTTGGAATTAGGGCTGTCAATTTTTAACACGACATGATAATCTGACATGAATCCGTACAAAATTATTGGGTTTGGATCAAGTCTTATTGGATGCGTGTCATTATTAGATCGACCCACTAAGAACACGAAAAAATCGGGTTGAATGCGGGTTGGATGCAGGTCGGGTTGGGTAACCCGTTAAAAATTAATATTATTATTTTTATTTTGAGTAAAGATAATTTACAAAAATTGTATACACAAAATTCCCTTCAAATTTTAAAAAGGATAATATTAATTTATTTTGATTAGATAGCATCATTAATTACATATTTTTGTGACTAATTTTACCTTATTTATAATTTTTCATTTTTCATTTGTATTGTTGTACAAATATGTACCAGACCCTTATTAAAAGATAAAATTTTAGAGAGAATAACCATCCATAGTATTTTAATGGAACAATAATGGAATAAATTTTTATTCATTTTATTAAAACTATCACAATGATATAAAGATAAATAAATTGCTTTTTTTTTACAAAGTATAAATTAGGAAAACACTCTTTTGTTTGGAAATTCTCTCATATTATTTTTGAAACCATTGATATTTTATCATTAATTTCTAACTTTTAATTTTGAAAATAATATTATACATATTGGTTGATTATTCTATATAAAATGATTAACAATATAATATGGGTCATTCAATGATGAGACATTGTTGGACTCAACACATATAATAGTAACACTAACATTCAAATGTATAGCACTTGCTGCATAAATTAATAAGATCATGAAAAATTATTAGTATTACTATATGATAAATCACAATATTTTCAATATTTCATTTACTGTATTATTTTAATATTACTTTTATAATTATTTTCATAGTGCGTAATAATATCATAATAGAGATGGTATGATGCTAACAACATGTGGAACCCAACATGTAAGTTGTAATATAACCTTTAATTATATGACTGCTATATAAATTGATATATTTAAATATTATGATAAACCACAATAAATTTTAGACCCACATTATAAAATTAATTTATGATTAATAATCTGTTATATTTTATAGTGCATCAAATGATACATAAGAGCTAGTTCGACGATAGAAGGTTGTTGCTCTCAACGTCCACCTAGGCGTGTGACTCTTCAAGTGTATTAGTTAATATATTCAAAATATATAATTATGCCTTCATTCATGTAATTTTGGATAATAGTATTAAATGACCATGTAATGACCCTACTTTGCATATTCCTCCATATGTTATAATATATAGAAAATATTTGAAATTACAAGCTTCAAATTATATTTCAAATTACAAAAAATAAAGTAGTCGAAAGAAATGAAATAAAATACAATGTATGTGAGAGATCCAAATGAAAAATAGTACTAAATCAATTAGTGTTTAGAATAAAAGGATAATTTGAATAAGTTTATGAAAAACAAGTTTATATTTATAGATACAAAACATTAATTCAGATATTATGTACTAGCAAAACTAATCAACAAATAATTTTATAATATAATTTATTACTATTATATTCTTTTTATTTTAATTTAACAAATTTAATTTAATTATTAGTATTTACACTCTTTTTACTTCTTTAGTTCTTTTAACTTGTTTCAAATTTTTTGTTAAAATTAGAAAAAATATGATAAATATTTTTCTAAATATAATAAAATATTTTTATTAAAATTATATAAACATTTTTTGTTTTGGAATTCAGCCGAAAGCATGTTCACTACCCTTTTATTTTTTATATTATTAGACTTCTTAGGGAAATAAAATAATAAATAATTAGATTAGTGTTAGAAATTCTCAAATTAGAATGTGGATTGTGGAATAGCCGAAGTGCCGAACAGCCGCCGTCACTCATCCCATTTCCAGATTTCCTACTTCTATATTTCTCTTTCCTACCTCTGAAAGTGAAATTGCCGCCGCTCATTGAAGAGTTGATTTTCTTGCTTGCTGTATCCTATCAATTTCTAATTACACACTTCCTAGATCCAGTAAATCAACTAGATCACAAGGTCTAGAGACTCACAAGACTGGAAGTCTGGTCGTTGGTACGCAAGCAAACCTTCAAAACCCTCAACCACAGATACTAAACTAGCACAGGGAAGTAGGGATCGATCCCACAGAGATGGACTCGTAAAATACATGCGTAGAGAATTGGAAACTATTTTTGGGTTGGCTGCTGCCACGCATATTTTGGGTTGAGGAATTTAACTAAGTGAAATTGGAAAATAAAGTACGCTATGCTAACTGCTAGATCTAGGCAAAAAAATGAATCGAATCTCTAGACCAAGGAGATTAAAACAAGTGGGGACCAAACTCTGAAAAAGGTAAGTACGGACAGAATCGAATCTGCAGCCTAACTAACTAAAGCATCAACTGAAAATGACTTCATCTTCTTCAACGAACACAAATAAATGCAGAGATCAAGAAAAACAAACTCAGATGTAGATTGGAAACATAATTTTAACGGTAAACGAAACAACGACGGAAATCACACTACTAGACGAAGCAAACCAAGCAGAACAAAATCCCCATAATCTCATACACAAATTTCACCTCCCCTGTTCAGATCCACACTTCGGATGCTAAATCCACTCCGGATCCAAGCATCCGAACAAAAATCCAACCGAACACAACTTCAATACCACGATTCTCGAATCTCCTAAAATATTCAGCAACAAATTCAAGAGAACATCTCAAATAAACAAACCAAAATAGCAAGCGTCATAATAATCAACACGAAATCCAACTTCATCAAGGCAAATCAAACGTAAACAGAACGGTTAAACTAATCCAGCAACAAAAACAGCAAGCTCGACTTCCAAAAGTGAAGTTCGAGACGGAACAGAGTAGTAAACAGAAATTAAGAGAACAATTGTTTCTTCGCCCTCAAGGGACGGTGGTGCACTGATACGTAATTCACGAAAACGAAAACCACCCCAAATTTCCCATATCCCTAGTGTGTGTGCTAAGAGCGTGACTATGTGTGGAGTGTAACCGATCTCCATTCTTGTTGCGCACTCCTTTATTTATAAGCTTCGAGGTGGGGCCCAGCGAGGTATTGATTGACTTGATTGCCCTCAGCTTTTGGCTTCCTTCCTCTAGCTTTTCCTCGTGATTCCGTTCCTGCTCCTCGCTAGATATCCTCCTCCAGCATCTCCTGGATCTAGCGCTACACACACACCTGGCTTAACAAAACTTGTTAGATCCAGCAGAAATGTGATGTTTTTCACTACATAACCAATGCATGAAATTAGCCTTATCAAACTGCTCACACTTAAACCATACTTGTCCTCAAGTATAAAGACAAGAAGAAAAGAAGAATAAGGCGAATTTCAAGCATGGTTATCCCCTTGACCGACTCTACAGACTCTAGACAAAACTCCTACACCTAGACACAACTGAGGCAAAGCTAGACACTAAAACAAAGAGTACATAATCACATAGGATGAAAACATATAAACACATATGCATGAACTGGTTTCAACTTTTAGACAACCGTCCCCACAAGATTAAGATCAATCCAACAGGCTGCACTCCTCCAAATAGGCCTTTTTCTCCCCTCTACCTAGCCAACCTGTCAGCTCGTCAAGATAGCCTGTTACTTCCCCAATTGTTAGATTCACTCGATCGCTCATTCCTTACCAGGGATGTTAGGACCGATTCTCTCTTAAGTTATTGCCAAACCACTGAAGCCTCGGGTTATGAGAATTTCCTCCTTCTATCCTCCGTCACTATCCCCCCCTTTTTTTTTTTTTCTTTTTCTGGACTTCGTCCAGCTTATACCTCCTTGATTTCCTGGACTTCGTCCAGCTTATACCTCCTTGATTTTTTCCCTTTTTTTTTTTTTTTTTTTTTTTTTTTTTTTTTTTTTTTTATTTCCTCCTCTGGACTTCGTCCAGCTTATACCTCCAAATTTTTGCGATTATATATTTTCTCCTTTCCCTTTTTTTTATTATTTTTTTCTTTTCTCTTTTCCTTCAGCATTCAGTGGCAGACTTTTGACATGTGTTAGCTCTAAGTGTTATCACAGGCTTATAACTCACCTCTAGAGTAGGGCTTCACAACTAGGCAAGTAAAGGCATTTACTATCGTTCTCGCTTCATTCAGATTGGTTCGGCTTACTAAAGAATCAGGCTTCTAAGTTGGAATACCTCCTATTTTCAATTGCTCTCCCTAAGGGAATCTGCCGTATTATATCCACTAGTTCATGCGACACACCCCTAGACCTACGACTCCTCAAAGCATAATAACACTGCATTGACTCCTCTCCCCCTCCCGCTTCACTCAAGCTTGGCCTCAAGCCATCGTCGTGAAGGGGGGAAAAAGAGAATTCAATGCAGAAATAAACAACAATTCTAAAAAAAAACAACTTCTCACACTTAGACCGAGCAACGGGCTAAGTGGGAGAAGAACAAACCAACAGAAAACATAGAACTTCTCACACTTAGACCAAGCATTGGGCTAAGTGGGAGAAGATAGCATAAAACACAGCAACGCATGGAAATAAAACACAGAAAAAAAAACACAAAAACTAAAATTTACTTGGTCTGGGGAAATTGCTCATTTCTGGGGCTGGCTCCCGCGAGAGCCAGACGGTGGTGGAACACTGGGGCGGTTTGTTTTCACTTTCTTCTTCGCTGGTTGCTCCAGCTCTTCCTTTCCTTCTGCAGCTTGATCGAGTCCTGGTTTCCTCATTAGCATTTTCGTCCTCGGTGGATTTGGAACTTTCTCGGGAATAGTCGGGGTGGTCAACTGCTGGAATGGCTTGATCGAGGGACTGCTGTGGATGATCTTCTGTGCCTCGCCACTTGACCCAGGAGTCGACTTCGACTGGGTCAAGGGAAGCGTCTGATGCAGCCATTTCAACATCCGCGTAGATATCTCCACAGCTTCCGCCACTCTTTCACTTTGTTTGGCACATTTCGTGGCCAAATCTGCTACGTTGCTGCTCAGAACTTTTACTTCTTCCCGACTCCCATTGAGTTCCTTCCGTATTCCCCCGAGTTCCTTCATCATCTCCTTTTTCATCAGTTGCATTTCCTTTTTCATGTCCTGCACCTCCTTCCTAAGCTCTTCCACCTCTTCACTTGGCATGGCCTCCTCAGCTTCCTCCGGCTCCGCCTTCGCTTTATCTCCCAGCGAATAGAAGTAAGTCTTGTTGCCTTGAGTTTGCAACAAGCCCTTGTTGAAGAAGTAGTCTACGCTGAAAACCTCTGGGCGGTCGCACATCACGACCTCGGGAGCAAGCTCGGCGATCTTCACCTCAATGTTTCGTTGCAGGCATGACATCAGCGACCGTACTCCTCCATAATTGTCGGCATTTTGAATTTCAAATTATAACTTCCCTCCTCAACTGCTCCTTCATGCACTCTTCCTCTAATTGATTCCCTTGACCGCGACCTAAAAAAATATGAAGACCCCAGACTCCTGGGTCAAGGTTAAAGTACGAGACATAAATCCCCTTTGATTTTGGGTCTTCGAAAATATTTTTGGAAATTTTTGAATTTTTATTTTGTTTGGATTTTCTTTGTCTTCTAAAGCAATTAAACTATGTACAATTACCTTTGAATATTCTCGAATCCCCTGGATCAGTGTGTAAAAACATAACATTTCCCTTGACCCAGGAGTTCATCGAGAATATTCCTTTGTCTGGCTAAGTGATAACTGAGAGCGCACGTAGTGGTATTTCCTCCACTACGCATAGCTCAGAATTATCCCTATAGACTTTCAATCTATGGCCATTAACAAGAAAGGGACCGAGTTAGGAGCACTTCCCTGGATTTCCACTGCTCCGTGTGCGCGGAGGCCAACGATGGTATATGGACCTACCCACTTTGACTTCAACTTCCCTGGCATTAGCTTGAGTCTGGACTGAAATAGAAGTACTTTCTGCCCCACCTGAAGTTCCTTGACCCGGAGGTTCTTGTCGTGCCAGAGCTTCGTTCTTTCCTTGTACCACATTGCTGAATCGAATGCCTCTAGCCGTAGTTCCTCCAGCTCCTGTAATTGCAGCTTCCTTTCTTCTTCACATGCCACAGACTTCATATTCATTTCCTTAATGGCCCAGTATGCCTTGTGCTCCACTTCCACGGGTAAGTGACACATTTTCCCAAACACCAACCTATAAGGTGACATCCCGATTGGTGTCTTGTAAGCAGTTCTATACGCCCACAAAGCATCGTCAAGGCGTTTACTCCAATCCTTCCTTGTGGTGTTAACTGATTTTTCCAAAATACTCTTTATCTCCCTATTAGAGACTTCAGCTTGCCCATTCGATTGGGGGTGATATGGTGTAGACAATCTATGATGCACGCCGTATTTCCTCATGAGCGCTTCTATAGTGCGGTTGCAGAAGTGTGTTCCTTGATCTGAGATAATCGCTCTAGGAACTCCATATCTGCTGAAAATGTTTGACTTCAGAAACTTGGCCACCTCTTTAGACTCACAAGTGGGCGTAGCCTTCGCCTCTATCCATTTGGAAACGTAGTCTACAGCGACCAATATGTAAGCATTTCCGTACGACGACGGAAATGGGCCCATAAAATCCATCCCCCAAACATCGAAAATTTCGCAGATCACTATGGGCACTTGGGGCATCTCATCTCGTCTCGAGATTCCCCCTGTCTGTTGACACCTTTCGCAGCATTGACAGTATTCAAAGGCATCCTTGTTCAATGTAGGCCAGTAGAATCCACTGTCTAGAACTTTCCTTGCGGTTCTCCTTGGTCCGAAATGCCCTCCACACGCCAAGGAGTGACAATGATGGAGTACATCTCTTTGTTCCCATTCAGGAATGCAGCGTCGAATTATCTGATCTGCGCACATCTTCCAAAGATAAGGATCATCCCAGAAGTAATATTTGGCTTCGCTTTTAAGCTTCATCTTCTGGGCCCGGGAAGCTTCCTCTGAACTTGGCACCTCTCCCGTGACCAAGTAATTTGCCAGGTCTGCGTACCATGGTTCTGCGTTACGTACGCGCTTTCCTCGATCAGATTCTCCTGGACCTGTTAAAACTAAGACAGATTCCCAGCTTATCGGTCTAGGTGGTTCGTCCATATAGTACAAATGTTCTTCGGGAAAAACATCGGGAATAGCCTCGTCCGTATCTCCTTGATGAATTCTACTCAAGTGGTCAGCCACTCGATTCTCTGTTCCTCTTTTGTCTCTTACTTCCCAATCAAACTCCTGTAGAAGTAGGACCCATCGAATTAGCCTTGGCTTTGATTCTTTCTTAGCTAGCAAGTACTTTATTGCTGCATGATCAGTGAAAACAATAACCTTTGACCCAAGAAGATAAGGGCGGAATTTTTCGAACGAGTAGACGACAGCCAACATTTCCTTCTCCGTAGTATCGTAATTCTTCTGAGCTTGATTTAGTGTCTTGGACGCATAGAAAATTACGTAGTTTTTCCCATCTATCTTCTGCCCTAGGACGGCTCCCACAGCGAAATCGCTCGCGTCGCACATTATCTCAAAAGGGTGATTCCAGTCCGGTGCCCTGATAATTGGTGCGGACACTAGTCTCTCCTTGAGCAATTGAAATGCCCTCTTGCATCCCTCATCAAACTCGAACTCCACATCGTTGTGCAGCAAATGAGTGAGTGGTTGCGCAATTTTTGCAAAGTCCTTGATAAACCTTCGATAAAACCCTGCGTGACCGAGGAATCCTCTAACTTCCTTTTGATTTGTAGGGTAAGGTAGCTTTGCAATCACTTCCACCTTTGCCTTGTCCACTTGTATTCCTCTTTCAGAGACCACATGACCTAAAACAATCCCCTCAGTTACCATGAAGTGACATTTTTCAAAATTCAGAACTAGATGTTTCTCTTGACATCTTTGCAGCACTAGGTCAAGGCTGGCTAAACAAGTGTCAAATGAGCCTCCATATACAGTGAAATCATCCATGAATATCTCGATGCACACCTCTAGTAGATCCGAAAAAATACTCATCATACAACGTTGGAATGTCCCTGGTGCATTACATAGACCAAATGGCATCCTTCGGTAGGCATAAGTTCCAAAAGGGCATGTAAATGTGGTCTTTTCCTGGTCCTCTGGGTTCACGAAAATCTGGAAATAACCGCTATATCCGTCGAGGAAACAGAAATACTGTTTGCCAGCCAGCCTCTCTAGCATCTGGTCAATGAATGGTAAAGGAAAATGATCCTTTTTGGTGGCTTCATTTAGTTTCCTATAGTCGATGCACATCCTCCATCCAGTGACCAGTCGAGTAGGCACCAACTCGTTCTTGTCATTCTTCACCACTTGTATTCCAGATTTCTTCGGTACCATGTGAACCGGACTGACCCACTCGCTATCTGGAATAGAGTATATGATTCCAAGGGACAGTAGTTTCAGAACTTCCTTGAGCACTTCCTCCCTCATGTTTGGATTCAGTTTCCTTTGTGGATCACGCCGAGCCTTTGCCCCTTCCTCTAGTCTGATGTGGTGCATGCAAAGATCACGGCTAATTCCAACTAGGTCAGAAAGTGTCCACCCTATGGCCTTCTTGTTCCTCCTTATTACTTCCAGCAGCGCACTCTCTTGGTCTTCAGTCAAGCGGCTGTTAATTATCACTGGACAAGTTTCTCCTTCCTCCAGGTATGCATACTTTAAATTTTCAGGCAAAGTTTTCAACTCCTTCTTCGGTGTGATGGCTTCCTGAGGTAAAGGGTTCTCCGCCTTACTTCTTGGCGCCATTTCCTCTAGATTCGCTCCCTCGTCTGGGCTCTTCTCCTGAACAGATCTGGCTGATTGGAATGATAGTGGCTGGTGGCAGAATGCCATGATCGCTTCATTGATCTGATCATCTGTCAAGTCCTGTGTGAAAAAAGTTTCACACCATCCTGTCACCTCCTTTTCTACAGTCTGGCTCAGCTCCGAATTGTCAAACTGTTCCTGCATTAGTTCAGTCTCAAGATATTCTTGGACTAGGGGGTTAATTACATCTACAACATGCAAGTTTTCAACATCAAGCGGTTTTTTCATAGCTTCTTCAATGTTGAAGGTGTATTTCTCCCCATGATAGTCCAGGCATATGGTTCCATCAAACACATCAATAACAGTCTTCGCGGTGCGAAGGAAGGGTCTCCCCAGTAACACCCCACTAGACTCAGCAGATTCATTACCCCTCATTTTTATCACATGAAAATCAGCTGGGTATAGGAAATCATGCACTCTAACTATAACATTTTCCAATACTCCCTCAGGAGAGATGCATGTTCTATCGGCCAACTGAATCACTACTTTAGTATCAACCAAACTGACTCCCACCAATTTTTTATATATTGACAGCGGTAGGACATTTATCGATGCACCTAGATCACACATGGCATGCTCAATTTTAATGTCACCTAAAGAAATAGGGAGAGTGAACATACCTGGGTCTGTACACTTTGACGGCATCCTTCTCTTTTGTATCACGGCGGATACATTTTCTCCTATGACAATCTTCCCATCAGGTTTGGTTTTTCCAGCTATGAATTCCTTAATGAACTTGCTGAAGGTCGGTAATTTCAGAGCCTGCAAGAAGGGTAGGTTTATCTCCAGCTTGCTAAATATTTCCACAAGGTCCTCAGTATCATCTTTCTTTTTCTTGGCTTCTCCTCGATATGGGAATGGTTTGGGTCGCTTTACTGCATTCGTGGAACTCCCTGCTGGGGCTGCACCTGTCTCCCTGCTTCCCTCTTTAAGTTCCAACTCAGGTTCTGGATCAAGGAAAAATGGGTCACTTAGTCGAGGCATAGATCCCCTTAAATCTCCCTCCTGGAGGTCATCCTGTATAGGAATTTCTCTGAGTCCAGGATCATCTCCTCGAGACTTCTGATTCCCCTTTTCTCCGTTCATCTGTGAGGGTGTCTCCTCGTTTATCACTTGCTTCGGTCCTTCATAGCCTTTCCCCGATCTCAAGGTAATTTGACTAATATTTGCTCGGTCTGGTGGTTTGACAGTGGCAGGCAATTTCCCTTCATTTCCCCGCATTTCGTTCAGCGACGTGGCCAACTGGGACATCTGCTTTGCCAACATGTCCATGGCAGACTTCTGCTCCTGCTGGGCATCTTGAATTTTGTGCACCACGTCATTATTAGCCTGCATGTTATTCTGCATGTGTTGTTGGAAATTTACCAGGTCATGCACCATGTCATCAAGATTCCGCTGTGGTCGGAAACCTTGAATTGAACTGGGATTAAATCCTTGATTTTGATTGGTTCCAACCACCTGGTTCTGGCGAAAATTTCCCTGACCTCCTTGATTATTGTTGTACTGGGTTGCTGGACCTGGGTGACTCTGTTGGAAATTTTGATTGTTTCCTGAATTGTTCCTCTGATGCGGTGGCACATAAGAATTCCCTTGGTTGCTCTGGTTCCTGTTGTTCCAGTTATGCTGATCCCCTTGGTTACGGAAATTCCAGTTGTTCAGCCCCTCTTGCTGCTTCCCTGCCCAGTTAGAATTATGCTGTGGTCCTTCCTGATTCCGGCTGGGCCATGTCTGCTGGTTCTCCGCTGGACCTGGGTGTTGTGACTGTGGTTGTTGGTTCCCTTCAGCCCATCTGAAACAAGGATTGTCCCTCCATGGTGCCTCCTTAATCTTCCACTGGTTCCAGTTGGTATTTTGATTACTTTGATTCCAATTCCCCATTGCATTCACTTGAGCTTGGAAATCTCCATCGAGTGAGGGATTATTGTAAAATTGAAGCTGATGTTCCTCTTGACCTGGGTTTTTTTCCTTATCAGTCGACCCAGGGGTATTTTTCTTTTCAATGGCATTTAGCAGTGCCTTCTCCAGTCGATCTATTCTGTCTCTAACCTCTTCTCCTTCTCGTTCCTTAACTGTGTTCGCGGAGCTTCTCCTCATGATAGCACGCGGGCAGTCATACGCCTTCTTCGCGTCGATTAATCTTCCCAGAATCTCGCGTGCCTCGCTTGCCTTATTCTTGGTGAAATTCCCCCCGCTCGAGGAATTCATTAAGTCCTTGGACTCAGGATTTGCCCCTTCGTAGAATAGATAAAATGTTTCAGCCTCCGTCATCCTGTGATTTGGGCAAGCGTCAAGCAGGCCTTTAAACCGAGACCAATATTGGCTTAAAGATTCATCGTAGTCCTGCTTACACTCTTGAATTTCTTTTTTCAAAGCGTTTGTCTTATTGGACGGAAAGAAATAGTCCAGGAACTCCAATTTGAAATCCCTCCATGTGGTGATCGAGTCAGGTGGAAGCCTCAGCAACCAAGTGTTTGCCTCTCCTTTCAATGCAAATGGAATCGCTCGCAGGCGATAGTCCTCCTCGGTAGTTTCGTTAGGCCTTTTCTGGATGCTACATAGCTTACTAAACTCGTTCAAAAACTCATAAGGACACTCATTCCTCCGTCCAGAGAATGTAGGTAAAACGCCCAGCACATTCGTCTTGATCTCAATAGACCGCTGACGTTGATTTGACACTATGGCATGAGCTGGCTCTCCGTCGAGATGTGCAGTTAGCGAACCAATCTCTGGGTCTAGGTCCACTAAGTTTGCCATTACAGACTCCTCTTCCTCCCTTTCCGAATGCTCAGTTTCTGACGACGACCGTGAATCCTCTTTCCCCGATGAATTCCACTCTTCTTCACTCCCTGATTCAAACGGAAATGGATCTACAGTTGACAACCCCGATCTGGTAGTTATGGCGGATGTTGATTCCTTAACTTGCCACTTCAACTGCACGTTCCTTGACCAAGATGGGTTGCTCCAGATTCCTGACCTTGAGCCCTTGCTCATAAACTGCCAAAAGCGAAATTCAAAAGATTAAAACTATTTACACCAAATCTCTAAACACATAAACAAACTACGCCATCCATCCCCGGCAACGGCGCCATTTGAAGAGTTGATTTTCTTGCTTGCTGTATCCTATCAATTTCTAATTACACACTTCCTAGATCCAGTAAATCAACTAGATCACAAGGTCTAGAGACTCACAAGACTGGAAGTCTGGTCGTTGGTACGCAAGCAAACCTTCAAAACCCTCAACCACAGATACTAAACTAGCACAGGGAAGTAGGGATCGATCCCACAGAGATGGACTCGTAAAATACATGCGTAGAGAATTGGAAACTATTTTTGGGTTGGCTGCTGCCACGCATATTTTGGGTTGAGGAATTTAACTAAGTGAAATTGGAAAATAAAGTACGCTATGCTAACTGCTAGATCTAGGCAAAAAAATGAATCGAATCTCTAGACCAAGGAGATTAAAACAAGTGGGGACCAAACTCTGAAAAAGGTAAGTACGGACAGAATCGAATCTGCAGCCTAACTAACTAAAGCATCAACTGAAAATGACTTCATCTTCTTCAACGAACACAAATAAATGCAGAGATCAAGAAAAACAAACTCAGATGTAGATTGGAAACATAATTTTAACGGTAAACGAAACAACGACGGAAATCACACTACTAGACGAAGCAAACCAAGCAGAACAAAATCCCCATAATCTCATACACAAATTTCACCTCCCCTGTTCAGATCCACACTTCGGATGCTAAATCCACTCCGGATCCAAGCATCCGAACAAAAATCCAACCGAACACAACTTCAATACCACGATTCTCGAATCTCCTAAAATATTCAGCAACAAATTCAAGAGAACATCTCAAATAAACAAACCAAAATAGCAAGCGTCATAATAATCAACACGAAATCCAACTTCATCAAGGCAAATCAAACGTAAACAGAACGGTTAAACTAATCCAGCAACAAAAACAGCAAGCTCGACTTCCAAAAGTGAAGTTCGAGACGGAACAGAGTAGTAAACAGAAATTAAGAGAACAATTGTTTCTTCGCCCTCAAGGGACGGTGGTGCTCTGATACGTAATTCACGAAAACGAAAACCACCCCAAATTTCCCATATCCCTAGTGTGTGTGCTAAGAGCGTGACTATGTGTGGAGTGTAACCGATCTCCATTCTTGTTGCGCACTCCTTTATTTATAAGCTTCGAGGTGGGGCCCAGCGAGGTATTGATTGACTTGATTGCCCTCAGCTTTTGGCTTCCTTCCTCTAGCTTTTCCTCGTGATTCCGTTCCTGCTCCTCGCTAGATATCCTCCTCCAGCATCTCCTGGATCTAGCGCTACACACACACCTGGCTTAACAAAACTTGTTAGATCCAGCAGAAATGTGATGTTTTTCACTACATAACCAATGCATGAAATTAGCCTTATCACTCATCATCGCCGGAAACCTGGAGGATTTGGAACAAAAGTTATAAATTTTGTTGGGTTTTTTTGGAAAATGGAACATCTTCATGTTATATGGCTTTTTAAAGTCTTGATCATTTTTTTAAGCAATCTGTAATCGTGTTGTTATCGTGCTTAGGTTGTTGTCGTGTTGTTATCGTGTCAGGTCAACCCAAAGTGGTTCGTGTCGGTATCGTGTTCAGGTCGATATCGTGTTGTTATCGTGTCCAGGTCGATATCGTGTTGTTATCGTGTCGGGTCAACCCAAAGTGGTTAATGTCGTTATCGTGTTCGGGTCGTGTCCGGGTTTGAAGGTGGCAGGTTGGGTTCGTGTTCGGGTTTGGGGTTTCCTTAACAGGTTGGGTTCGGGTTTGGCCTTATTGGGTTGGGTCGTTATCGGGTTGACCCGATAACGACCCAATCCGCACGATTTGCCATCCCTATTTGGAATATTGGCCTCCAACTACTAATCAATTTCTTAAATTTCTTTTAATATCGAAAGCGGTATGGGTATGATCTAATTCACTATCACTATGACTAGGGCTGACAAATCGTGCGGATTGGGTCGTTATTGGGTCAACCCGATAACGACCCAACCCAATAAGGCCAAACCCGAACCCAACTTGTTAAGGAAACCCCAAACCCGAACACGAACCCAACCCGCCACCTTCAAACCCAAACACGACCCGAACACGATAACGACATTAACCACTTTGGGTTGACCTGACACGATAACAACACGACAACAACCTAAGCACGATAACAACACGATTACAGATTGCTTAAAAAATGATCAAGACTTTAAAAAGCCATATAACATGAAGATGTTCCATTTTCCAAAAAAACCCAACAAATTTCATAACTTTTGTTCCAAATCCTCCAGGTTTCCGGCGATGATGAGCGGCGGCAATTTCACTTTCAGAGGTAGGAAAGAGAAATATAGAAGTAGGAAATCTGGAAATGGGATGAGTGACAGCGGCCGCCGTCACTTCGGCTATTCCACAATCCACATTCTAATTATTTATTATTTTATTTCCCTAAGTTATTAAGTCTGATAATATAAAAAATAAAAGGGTAGTGAACATGCTTTCGGCTGAATTCCGAAACAAAAAATGTTTATATAATTTTAATAAAAATATTTTATTATATTTAGAAAAATATTTTTACATTTAATTTTTTCTAGTTTTAACAAATTTTTTTTGAAACAAGTTAAAAGAACTAAAAAAGTAAAAAGAACAAAATAAAAAGAGTGAAAATACTAATAATTAAATTAAATTTATTAAATCAAAATAAAAAAATATAATAGTAATAAATTATATTATAAAATTATTTGTTGATTAGTTTTGCTAGTACACAGTATCTGAATTAATGTTTTGTATCTATGAATATAAACTTGTTTTTCATAAACTTATTCAAATTATCCTTTTATTCTAAACACTAATTGATTTAGTACTATTTTTCATTTGGATCTCTCACATACATTGTATTTTGTTTCATTTATTTTGACTACTTTATTTTTTGTAATTTGAAATATAATTTGAAGCTTGTAATTTCAAATATTTTCTATATGTTATAACACATGGAGAAATATGCAAAGTAGGGTCATTACATGGTCATTTAATATTATTATCCAAAATTACATGAATGAAAGCATAATTATATATTTTGAATATATTAACTAATACACTTGAAGAGTCACACGCCTAGGTGGACGTTGAGAGCAACAACCTTCTATCGTCGAACTAGCTCTTATGTATCATTTGATGCACTATAAAATATAACAGATTATTAATCATAAATTAATTTTATAATATGGGTCTAAAATTTGTTGTGGTTTATCATAATATTTAAATATATCAATTTATATAGCAGTCATATAATTAAAGGTTATGTTACAACTTACATGTTGGGTTCCACATGTTGTTATCATCATACCATCTCTATTATGATATTATTGCGCACTATGAAAATAATTATAAAAGTAATATTAAAATAATACAGTAAATGAAATATTGAAAATATTGTGATTTATCATATAGTAATACTAATAATTTTTCATGATCTTATCAATTTATGCAGCAAGTGCAATACATTTGAATGTTGTATTACTATTATATGTGTTGAGTCCAACAATGTCTCATCATTGAATGACCCATATTATATTGTTAATAATTTTATATAGAATAATCAACCAATATGTATAATATTATTTTCAAAATTAAAAGTTAGAAATTAATGATAAAATATCAATGGTTTCAAAAATAATATGAGAGAATTTCCAAACAAAAGAGTGTTTTCCTAATTTATACTTTGTAAAAAAAAAAGCAATTTATTTATCTTTATATCATTGTGATAGTTTAAATAAAATGAATAAAAAATTATTCCATTAAAATACTATGGATGGTTATTCTCTCTAAAATTTTATCTTTTAATAAGGGTCTGATACATATTTGTACAACAATATAAATGAAAAATGAAAAATTATTAACAAGGTCAAATTAGTCACAAAAATATGTAATTAATGATGCTATCTAATCAAAATAAATTAATATTATCCTTTTTAAAATTTGAAGGGAATTTTGTGTATACAATTTTTGTAAATTATCTTTACTCAAAATAAAAATAATAATATTAATTTTTAACGGGTTACTCAACCCGACCTGCATCCAACCCGCATCCAACCTGATTTTTTCGTGTTCTTAGTGGGTCGACCCAATAATGACCCGCATCCAATAAGACTTGATCCAAACCCAATAATTTCGTACGGATTCGTGTCGGATTATCGTGTCGTGTCAAAAATTGTCAGCCCTAACTATGACTAGAGCGAATGGTTAGCTCTTTTAACCTCTTGGGATGATGCATTAAAAATGATAGAATGAAGTGTAGTTTTAAATTCGATTTTATTTATTCGCTTGATACTCGTATATTATGGAATGAAGGAAGGATACAGTGGAATAAAAATGTAAAAGAATATCATTTCATTTTCATCTTCACTATATTTCACTTTCATTCTATCATACTAAAAGGGTCTCGGCCTAGCAGTAAAATGGTTGATATTCGGATAAAAGATTATGATGTTTGAGTACACCATAATGCGACTTTTAAAATTTATGTTTATATGCCAATAAAAAAAACCTTAATATTTTGATTATACTTTCGAATATATGTAAGATTTAGTTTTAAAATATTTCCATTGTTATTTGTGGACAAGTTTAACCTATTACTAGGATTGTTTGAACAGTTTTTTTTTAAAGATTCTTAAAAGGATACGCCACCATCTGTTCCATAATAAATATACATGGACAACTAAATAGAAAAAGAATTTTTTCCTGGAGAATTCATCAAAAATTACCAAGAAATAGTGGGTGTGTGTTCTACGTAAGGATGAATGACTAGTAGTCATTCAATTAAAAGATGTTCCTCGATCGTGGGTTTAAAGCTTCATACGTCAAATTTGGGATTGAGACCATCTCCAACAATACTTAAAAAATGAGTTTTGGTGTAGAAATCTTCTCTAACCATACATCAAACTCAAACTCATTTTTGGTGTTTTTTGTGAAACAACACCAAATATAGTGTAACGGCAAAATTTTGGTGAGACAAAATTCAAACTCAACAATGGTGTAAATTTTGAAATTGGCGTAAATGGTTGGAGTAAAACTACTTTTTGGTGTGACATATACCCAAAAATTAGTTTGAGTTTGATGTAAATGGTTGGAGATGATCTGAGGACATGTTCACTAAACTTGGGATTGAAGCCATTTTTCCTAAACACGTTTGTTTACTGTTTTTGCTATTAAAAATAGTTTCCTATTTTGGAAA
Source organism: Salvia hispanica (assembly GCF_029641045.1). Taxonomy (NCBI): domain Eukaryota; kingdom Viridiplantae; phylum Streptophyta; class Magnoliopsida; order Lamiales; family Lamiaceae; genus Salvia; species Salvia hispanica. The sequence goes on along the minus strand of NC_142696.1, from coordinate 16,563,624 downwards.
TTTTTATTGTATTTTCATTCCTAAATAGAAAACAAAACATATCTAAACAGGTTCAGTAATTATAAAAAACTTATGAACTTATGGATAAATAAATAGAAATTTTTAAAGATCGCGTCACCGTGACTCAGACCTAAGATTTTTGATATTAGGTATCAACCACTTTGCCATTTGGTATATTCATTTGATCAATAAATAAGTAAATTTTTTAGTTTTGAGTTAAAGTAGGCGATAAAGTAACCGAAAGGCATGGAAATATAGAAGATATTAATTTCAAAATTTTGCATAGACAAGTTATGTCTTATCTGCAAGATGGAAAACCCCTTCATTCTTCTTCTGTGTTGTTTACAGAATCTAGTCCTTTTGGGGTTATAGTTGATGGTTGTTTCGGAATTCCATCTCTACTACAGAGCCGGACATGAGAGTTTCTTCTAGAGTCTAATAATCTCATAATGGCCAATATAAAGACAAATTAAGCAAATGGTTAACAATCCAGAGTTTTTCGGTCTCAAAATTATTGTAAGAGACTCGTGGGAAGAAACTAGCAGCAGGACAACCGTTACAAAGATAAACAGGGAGTATAAATTTTTTTCCACACACTAAAATTTCCAAAAAATGTATGAATCGAAAAGGAAAAACGAAGTTTAGCCACATTACACTACCTCGACGACATAGGCCGCAAAGGAAGAGCAACCAGCCAGCCACAATAGAGTGAATTTACAAATTTCGAATCTAAACCACAAAAAAGGAAATTGAACATTCAGTACAAAATGTCACGTTCCTGAACACTTGCTTGTAGTATAAAGTACACATTATCCTCAGCTTTTGCCTAAAGCTGCAAAAAAATTGCCTCAGTTAACAAAGAATATTACAAAGAAATATATGTATATATAAAAATATATCCACACTATCGAAGACAAAACACCAAATCAAAAGAATTTTTTCGACTAGGCCTCAGCTTCAAATCAATTCACTTTCCCCTTGGAGTAAACCTCAGCCTCTGTTGTCTGATCCATCAGTGTTCGATTGCTATGAGAAAATAACTCGATAGCTAATGAAAACACGACATCCCCGCCATGGATGCCATTCCAATTAACTGAAACGTCCAGCTATGAACAATCAACACATCAGTAGGATCCCATTTGTGGCATGCCAAATGGGGGCATTGGAGGCATGCCCATACCACCCATGGGTGGGGGAGGGGCAGCGAACCCCCCTCCCATTCCAGTACCTCCCATGCCTGGCATGGGAGGGGCCGGCAAAGCAAGAGGAAGTAGTTGTGCATACATATTCTGCAGCAATTGACCGAGCAAATCAGTGACATGGCATAGAATTTGTAGTTTAACGTCAGATTATAAAATGAGACTTCCTTTTTCCTTTTTCGGAAAAAGGAAATGGAAGATGCAATGTCTTAACATCCATTATAATCAATGAAAAGTACAATTGATTTGCATTTCAAAAAGGTTATTCCTGCAGCTTGAAACATTTAGACGATGCCTGATTCTGGTTTCAGATAAGAGATAATACCTGTTGCAGGACAACATCTTTCTCTTCTTCCTTTTTAGCTTTCTCTTCTTTCATAGCCTCAATCTTGTCTTTAACTAATTCATCAACTTTGCCACTGTATTCCCGGATAAACTGCACAAGAAGATGAAGAAAGTACATCCTTTATAATCAAACACATCACTGATAAAAAGAAAACGTAAACCTTAAGGTTCTGTACGGGTGCAGTTCTCAATCAACATTCTATAACTTCCTAAGAAGATCCCAACTTTTGTACAGGATACATGCCCCTAAAGGCATGCACAAACAACCAGGAGGACAAGGGGAGTGATTTACCTGTAAAAGGTACGGGAATGCAAAATCAATCATGTTATTCATCCAGGCTAGTTCCAGTGCAACATCTGGGCGGATTAAATCGTAGCAAACAAAGAGGCACGAAGCGAAACACTCCTTCTTACCCTACAAAAACAACAACAAACATTAGATATTCAAATTTTGACCAATTGAGCTCTTGAGGAAATTGCAGAATCTTCTACAAGTTAAAGGGAACCAAGTCTGTTACAATATGAATAGGGCAGGACATCATCATAAACGCAAGGACAAGATATTGATAACCATGTGTATAACACGAACATTTACAAGATTTATATTACAAAACACAGACACATTATTGACACACTTAGAGGTAGAAAAATAAATCGTGCAGATAGAATGATCAATTCTACCTGTTCAATGAAATAAACAAGCAACTCCTCTGCAAGTTCACGATCACCAGATTGTGAAGCAGTCTCCATTGCATCTTTGTAAAGGTTGTCTTTTTTTGACAAAGCAATTGATTGCTTCCACCTCCCTGCCTTCTTGTAAATGTATGCAGCAACTCGTCTCATTTCAAGAAGCTCATGTTTCTCAATCTGCCAGGTAAAGAATGTATAAATATAAATATAGAAAAGCCAATAATTATGATGTGGAAGTCAACACAATCACCTTTTGAGCAAGTCCGATCTGATCAAAGTTATCATGCAAGTCAATTGATTCACGTAGCCTCTCATAATCTTCTTCTTCAACATAGATCTCGTTGAGAGCTTCATTGACGGCAGACACATTATTGCTTTGAACAGCTACCATGTATGGCTTAACAAGACGCAGATGACCCGCCTAAAAAACATCAGAAAATGTAATCAGAAACAGGTAAAAACTACAATAATCACAAATATGTGCAATGAGATAGAAGGAAGATATCCAAAATAAATCTCTACCTTTCTCATTATGTCCACAACTCGGGTATGATCGACACGAAGAGCAAGCACATTGAGAACATCATTGATGAGATCAGGGTGCTCTTGCAAGTAAAAGTGCACAGCTTTGTAATATAGCTCCACATTGGCAACTTTGACAATAATATCTTTGAATTGCATGTGATCCCAAGCTTCTGGAGAATGATTCATCACAGTTGTCGCTGCATTATCAAACTCATCGTACTGAACATATAAGTAAGTTAATTCTAGCCAGTGCTGCTGTTCATCACATGCTCGAATCAGTTTGGGGATATTGAGACGAGTAGAAAACAATTTTATGTGTTCCATGAGTTTCTCATGGCGATATCTAGCGTAAAGGACACCCAGCTCTGTAAAGATGCCCATGTGTGCACGTTCCAATCCTAGACCACTCTCCATAAGTGATATGAGCTCATTAAAGCATCCTCTATTCTGATAATACTCACTAACTTCTTCAAGGTCATCAACCTACAAAAGCCACAAAAATTATGAGACTGATTATGAAACTAAAAGAAGTTATATAACAAGTGCACTGCATTCAGTTACCTGTACTATAATGTTGAGGCCACAAATTTGAGCCAAGCGGAACTCCTCAGCATCAACACAGGCAAAGCATATTTCCTTCCATGTCTTTGCGCTATTAGCTTTCCGCGCAGCATCAACAGCACCTTGGAATTGCTTCAATTTCACTAAAGTACTTGCCAATTTGCCCCAATTGGATATGAAAGCAAAAATAATTTTTGCAGCCTCATATAGAGCTTCATCGTATAAGCGATCACCAACATTTGGCAGATTAGCCACATTAGGCATAAGAATAAATTCTTCAATTTCACCCAGCCTATCAATTTTGGCATAAGCATAAATAAGCTCACTGTCTACTTTAGGCTCCTTTGCTTTCTGTCTAACCATGAGAAGATACTTCACAAGGTCATGATAAACATCTGCATCTTCTGAAGCTCGGATGACTTCCAAAAATTGAGTTGCATCATCAGCACGAATAAATGATTCTATTGCATCACCCACTAGCCCATCCCTTAGTTGAGCTTTAGCCACTTGACTCCAGACAGCATCTTCTTCAACACGGTAAGCAAATTCAACAGCACGGTTGATGTCTCGAATATTATCCAACAACACATTTACAGCCTGGACATTCAAATTAAATTTCTTGAAAATGGCATAGGCTTCTTCATACAATTGAGCATCCACAGCAACCTCTCCAACAGCCGGGCCATCAAAGTTATCGAGTCTATTGACATAGTCCATAACCCTAGATGGATCAGCCTTGATTGCAGTCAAGATAAGTAAGTTTTGCAAGTTGAAGTTCCCACTGAAAGCTGAGTTCTGAAGCACAATCTTTTCAAGCAATTCAATTAGCTCATGAGGAAGATCCGCAGTCATAAACGCTTTAACAGCTGCAGACACTTGCTCGGGGCTTTTGCTTTCTGGCAAAGCAGTGGATACAACTTGGTCAATGAGCAGCCTTCTAAATTCATTTTCTGGATCAAGAACTTTGGCCCAGAGATCACCATCCATCCTCTCAACTACATACCTACAGTTATAAAATTAAGGATCATATACTACATAATATTTGAAACTAAATATATGGCACTAAATCTACACTAATAAAAAACCTGGCCTGCAGCTTGAACAATGAATTCTTATTAGTCACATTAATAAGTTCATCATCGCATTGTCCCCTCCGGTATGCGACAACAGCAAGGGTGGGAGCACGCTTCTCACAGTATTTACCCACAACACGTGAATCATAGTACGGGTTTGTTGTGAGAAAGTGCTCTGGATTGTTGTTGCTATCAATAATGATTTTACCCAGAGCGTTGTGGACATGCACATCTTGGCTTCCTTCACTTACAAGATGCTCCAAAAATTGAGTAAGCAGGCGAAGTCGGTTCCTGCACCCCACACACCACACATAATTCATAACAATTCAACAAAACAAGAATCCTTTAAGAGAACACATGAAACCATACAAGATACCTTTTTTCACACTCTTCCACCAGAGGCTCAACTGGAAGCAGCGAACGGACAGATAAAATCAGGCCTTTAATGAAATCTTCAGGGCACTCATCATCTAGGAGCTGTCCAACAACTAGTGGAGCATTTCCTGGATTAACCTATCACAAGAGAACAATTAGTTCACGAAAAATGGATTTTTCATAGTGGTAAAAAACATTGATGAAAAAAATACCTTCTGCACATATCCTTCAATGTAACGGAGCATGTTGTTGGTGTACAAGTAATGTGTGAGGTCAGGAACAAAACCAAAGCGGTCACACACATTGATAAGCGGCCGAGCATCAGGAAGTTTTGCTTCCATTAGAAAGTTCTTAGCCTTTTCAGGATCATAGAAATTTGATTCTCTTGTAACACGCTCGACCTCTTTAATCTGTCCAGTCTTGGCAGCTGCTTCAATGTACTTGAAATGAATGTCAGGATCCTCACTGCCAGAGATGAATAATTAGCAGTTTATCACAATAACAAGCAATTCGGTACCATGGATAGAGACCATTCCTTTGTAATGTGCATGAAATGGCTACCAAAATATTACCTGGAGCTCAAGTACGACCCCAAGAAGAAATATAATCCTTCATAGGACTTGAACTGCTCAAATAGCCTTATGCATGCTTCAACTCCCAATTGTTCACAGTACTCTTTAGCAGTCTACATAAACAATGAATAATCAGATCCAGAAAACCAGCAAACAAGGAGATTTATTCTGAATCCCACAATTTCCAATAGAATGGTGTTCAAAATAATATCTAGACATGTAACTTGTAAGCAAAAGAATTCTTGGACACCATACTCTTATTATAAATACTTAACTATAAAGCTAACATTCATACCTGGACAATAATCTGAAGGTTTCCTCTTAAATTGACAAGTAGAAGATCTTTCATGCACTCTAGTGCCCATTCTTTGGAAAGAGTGCCGAAGAATTCCACAAGTGCCTGAAAAGCATACATTATTAAGCATAGAATACCCATTTAGGGAATGAGATATATATAAGCAGGTATTCAATTTCATAACCTGTGGCTCAATCGCATGAGTATTAACAATGACACGCTTAATATCAGGCAGCTCCGAATAATGCTGCAGACACATAATAATGTTTGATCAAAATTTTGGAAAAATGAACATGAAGATGCAAATCCACATTCCACAGTAATATGAAGATATTTTACCTGAAGTGCTCGCACGTATAGCCCTGCTTTCTCACAGAGTTGTGCAACGCGTGGTCTGTCATAATGACTAAACATCCCATTCGCTAATATAGCATCAGCCACATTGGGAAAAGTCACAAGATTGATTTCGAGGACCTGAAATGAATAGAATATAGGAAATCATGATTGCATCTGTCAAGGTGATCATGAATGACAATAGCTCCACAGAGGATTAAAAGAGTAATAATTGACCTTAGTTTGCAGGTGTGCATGCTCTGGTAGATTTGGTTTCAGGACATCCAACAGAAACGCAGTTGCTTCACGAATCATATTCCGCTGAAGAAAATAGTTAATGAAGAAAGAAGCTCAATCAGCTGCCTCAAACTTTTGACATGTTATAAAGAATTATAAACGTAAAACATGAAAAACACTAACCGAGAAGTCGTGACTGTTAAAATACAGATTTTATCAGACAAGATGAGAACAGAACTCAAACCTGAAGAAATAGATCGGTAATGGTGTTGTAATCAACAGGGCATCCTCCTTCCATTTGAGACATCATAAGGGCAAAATTAACAGCTCCCTTCACACAGGAAAAAGAAATCATTACAACTTCATAGTTAGAAAGATGAGTTTGATATGCTAATTACTAAGATCCAAAAGTACCTGAGGATTAGACCGGAGAATTGTTTGCAGAAGGAACAGGTAATCAGGAGTATAGCCAACCTGTTCCACGACAAATATATATTTTCATTTAATAATCCCTTAAATTATATAACATCAGAAGTATAATGACAAAAATGAAACAAAAACACCACAACAAACATCACTATAATCCAGGGTAAGATATACGATAGGGGTATAATATTCATATACCAACATGATCATGCACATTACCTGCTTTGAGTATATCAATATTTTGTCAAACTCCTGACGCTCAGCAAATGCTGCAACAACTTTTGGTGTAACTCTAGCTTTGATAAATATCTTCAGGGCAAGGTCATTGTCAACCGTCTACAAAACAGACAAGGAAGAAACAAGTTCATACAATGCAACCGAATGTGGGATCTCAGATAGAATGCTGAGAATTAATATACGAAGGAAGCTAATGTTTCAAACTTAGGTTAGATCTAACCTTTACAAGGTCTCCCAGTTCCTCACTACACTCCAGTTTGTCTTCAGCCAACCAGTTCTCTAATAAATTCTTTTTGTTTTGGTTGACAACAAGACGAGATAACTCAAGAGACTCAAATGCATTAAGCTTTCCTTTAGTCAACAGAGTTCCAAAATACTGCAGCAATGGCGGTGTCTGCCCAGCTTGAACAGGAACACTCTGAATATATGAAAAAATATTATGCTAATAAATTATCACCACACAACAGAAAACAGGCAAGTTTTCATTACAGATCAGTGCTAATATAATTACTAGTGGAGATTGATGGTATGTGAAATTATACCCTCACTGGCCACATATATGTCGCTGATAAAGATATCTAATACTGAAAAGTCAAGAGATACCTGAAATTTGGAGACAGTTTCAGGTGTCCGGAGGATGCCTTGGGGGGATTCGGCAGCCAGCTCTGCAGCTTCCTTATACTTGGTCTGAGCAAATAATTCTTGGAACCGCTGGACAACCTAAAGTATTTTTTATGATAACAGGTACAATGTGTTATCAGTGTCCTTGCACTAAAACCAGAGACCACTAAAAGTCTAATAAATTAAGCACTTTTCAAATGGTATGATGTAAATCATCATCACCACCAAAATACCCCAGAAGTGACATGCATTTCATACAGTGAGAATGAAATCATTATACATGCTTGTTCCTTTACTAACAAAAAAGGTAAGAGAAAAGTGATCACGTGTTTACTATAGCTGTAATTAACAGTAACGATTAAACATTTACTAACAAGATTCTTCCACTATGTGTAAAGGACATCTGCAGCCAAGACCGACTTACCAAATTCTCAGCGCCAGGGAGGTTTCCTCTTTTAGCAAGATTGACGGCAAGCTCCAGATTGTTTAACTGCAACAATTGTTGAAGATTGAATGGGTTCAGTGAAAAAAAAAGAAAAAAGAAAAAAAAAAAAAAAACCCCCAAAAAGTCAACAAACATACCTGGCCACTGACAAAAGGTACAATAGTTGCTTCATTTACTGTAGCAAGTAACACCTGCCCTCGCCTGTTAATCGCATAAAAACCTCCAATAGATGAAGCTTCTGATGTCAGAAAAATGGGATCCGGACTAATTCGATTTCTGTATACTGCTGTGGCAGTTTCTAGATCATATACAAAGAGTAATCCGAGCTTCGTAATCACATATATGAGGCCATACTTATTTGATATCTGGGTAAACAAAAAAAACATAGGAGCAGTATGAGACATGAAGAATAGATGCACAAAACAAACGTAAAAGTGAACCCAAGAAGACAAAATACCTGCATGGCTACTGGAAAATCATCAGCAAAGTCTGGAGGGAAGAACAGATCTGCTTGTTTTTTAGTAAAAGATGGTTTTCCTACACATGCAAAGTTTAATTAAGCAAATACCACAAATGAAGCCTGTAAGAGACTGCTAGGCCTATTGTATCCTACACAGGTTTTCAATATATACAAGAAAAGAATTATGAAATATGTATTCACCTGGCTGAGCACCAAGCTCAATAACATGCAACTTCGATGTCACCTGAACCGCATTAGAGCTTTTTGAGGCAAAAGAAATAAGGATGGAATCCTTATCATTCCCAGCTACCTGCTCAAGAGCCAATGTAAGAAGTAAGATATTGAAGACAGAAGCAGCATAAGAGTATCACACCTGGAGAAGGAACACATACTTTGAAAGAAGCAAATGATGCAGCATGAGCTTCAAGAGCTTGACTTCTTTGCTGATCCACGGAAAACAGCTGCATATTTCCTTTGACCAATTGAGGCCGCTGAAGAATGTATTTCATCTTAGTAAGATTATGGGAAGTAAAATGAAAAAGACGTGCATTGCTATACTACAGTTACAGATGCTAAAAAATATATTCATGGCACAAAATCAGAAAATCAGTATATCAAACTTTGGCTGGAAAGAACGCAAGTGCTTCCAGTGTTGCAATGTCATTTAATAGATACATTGCACAAACATTAGATAAAAATATTGAATCCACTGAAAAGGTTTATTCAGCCATAAATTGACTATTGCGCACTATACATCAGCACATAAAAGTAACTCAATACATTTGCATGTAAGAACTTCCTTAAGTCATAATAGACTTAGATACATTTGCATATCAGAACTTTCATAAGGCACAATAGACCAGTAGTGTGCTTATTGCCTCATTCCGGAATAGTTTAATTGAAGATTAAGGAATAAATGTTTAGTGAGTTAAGTGGAGTTTAATTAAAGTACGGGAGAGAATAAAGTGCTAAGTGTTATCTGAAGAGAGAATAAATAAATAGTTGAACTGTTGAAGAGAGACTAAAGTAAGAGAGAGAGATTAAGTGTGTTAAATTTTTGCATAAAGGGAAATGACTCAATGGGAGCGGGACAGCCCAAAAATGAATACCACTCGCCTCTAATGGGCAAAGGGAGTATTATATATCAACAGAAAATGCAGTGGCTCGTACTTGAGAATATTACAGGCAGGGTACTGTGGTACGTACAAACTCTATTATGTTCTATCAATCAGCATATTCAAATAAAGCATTAGAAAATTGGCAAACAATTCTGACGCTACGCTATGCAATACATACCATGCTCACTTTGAATAATTATTCATAAAAATGATACTCCCTCCGTCCCTGAAAATTTGTCATTTATTCCCTTTTTCGTCCGTCCCTAAAAATTTGTCACCTTTCATTTTAACCATTTTTGGTAGTGGACCCCATATTCCACTAACTCATTCCCCCTCACATTTATTTTAAAACTAATATATAAAAGTAGGACCCACTTGCCACCAACTTTTTCAACCCACTTTCTATTACATTTCTTAAAACCCGTGCCGAGTCAAATGGCGACAAATTTTGGGGGACGGAGGGAGTACTAGATTTAGAGATATTAAAACATACAAGTTTACATAACAGTTACAGTTATTCTAAATATTATGGCAAAAGGCCACAGAGAAATAGTTAATTGATGAAACCATTTTAATACCACTTAGACTCCCTCCGTTCCCTCATAGTTGAGGCAAAACATTTCGACATGGAGTTTAAGAATGGAATGTTGAGTGTGTTAAATAAATAGATAAAAAAATGAGAGAGAAAAAGGTTGAGAGAATAAAGTAAAAAGTGAATGAAGTAAGAGAGTGTAAAGTAAGAAAGAGAAAAAAGTTACTACTATATATGGAAATGACTCAACTATGAAGGAACTTCCCGAAATGGAAAAATGACTCGACTATGAGGGAACGGAGGGAGTAGCTTTTATGCATACGATATTGGCATCATAAATATTAGTATATTTAATATCTTGTAATTGTAAATGAGCCAAGAAAAAAACAGTTAAAACGCACCTCTGGCGAACCAGGAGCAATACCAATCAAAACCAACCACTTTTCAGAAGGATCACATTTATAATTGATTATCTGGTTGTTTGCTAAATTTGCAGTTCTATCGAACATCTTTACAGGTTCCGAATCACCTATTCACAGCAAGATGGAATAATTTCAATAAGGAAGGTAGTGCAGGGTAAAAAAAGGGGGGAAAAGTGATGGTTTATCACCTTCAATTGACCAGTGATAAACTGAGGACTGCGTGACTAAACCCAACATCTTAGGAGTTATCCACTTCCAAAATACAACCTGCCACAAAGCATATTAGAATACTGCAGCATTTGTTGATCAATCCTTCAATTGTATGCTCATATCTGAAGCATATACGTATACCTGCTCAGGCATCTGATGGGACTTCATCTTTGCTTTTGCCTCAATGTTAAATATTTGTAGGTGATCTTGAGTGGTTCCAGGAAGTTGAGCTTCATCAAGGAAACTAGTCTTTTCAGTAAGATCACAATAAAAGGAAGCAGAGTTGGTCATCCTTTATTCAGTAAATTGTTTCTGATCAACAGTAATGTGTAACAAAATACAATATGTTAATCCTGATGATTTCTAAAATGAAACTTATATTTCTCAATGGGAAAGGGGCAGTGATTGTTCCACGACAATCGTGCAGACCATCATTTTAATAAGACTTCTTAGGGAACAGACCAGCTTAAATTTGCTGTTCATTAATCAAGCTGCCAAGATTTGTTATATTTACTGTTGAATCTGCTTGTACTGAGCTTCTTATAAACAAAAGAGAAAGGCTTTCTGAAAGCTTAGACATAACTAGGAAAGAGACATCTTCAAATGACAGCCTTGTCATTCCTAGGATATTTTTCCTGAATCAGATTCGCAGCATTGTTTCCTCAAGCATGTCTATACTATTCTTTGGTGGCTCTAAGAGTCTAAGTCCAATACATTTCCATGTTACCCATTCTTTTTTCATTTCCAATCTCTAGAATATTCCCAGTTTTTTATCTCATCTGATTACATGAATAGTCAAAATAAGACTTTATAGTAGAAATTTCTTTTTGTAGACCATATCTAGTCCAATAAGCTATTTTATGAACTTGCCCTCACTGTTCAGATCAATCGGTAATGCAACTTTTTCTGAGCTTGCAACATGAGAGATACTTTTCAGAAATGAAATACACGATTTAATTAATCAGAAGCGGTCAGTAGAATTCGTTCACCTTTCAATGCCAATATTCTAGAATTTGGATTCATAAGTGCTGAATCAGCCGTGATGGGCCGCCGCAGCGGCTGTGATGGCATGCTCATATCGATAATCACCACACTGTTTTGTGGAGCAGTCTCACGAACACAGATGTACTTATCAGATTCCATCGTCACATTTGTGAATGTAATGAACTGCGGATTGATCCCTAAGCTAGTCAACTGTAAACACCAAATAAAACACAGTCAAAGTTCATCCCGGCAGATCTGAAACTAAAGTAAACAGGAAACAGCCTAAACACGAAACGAACAATCACCAGCAGCTCAACTAGCAAAGCTTCAAATCAAGCAAAATATCAACCAAATTCAGAAGAAAATGAAAACATTTGAAATTAGCAGTCACGGCGCTAAAATGAGTAGAATTAAGTAAGAGACGGTGAGAAGATTGGAAAATGGGATTACCGTGAGGGCTTCTTTCATAGTGATCGGAGCATTGGCAGCCGCCATGGCTGGAGAAGAATCGAGGGTTCGAGATCGAAGCTGCGGATTTGAGTAGATGTTTTCGAGATCTGCAGAGCAAAGAGAAGCCCTCGTACCCTCCAACCGAATGGAAACGGGAGATCTAGAGAGAGAGGGGTTCCCCTAAGTGCAGAAACTAAGTACAGAAGTGTACGTATATAAATGGTAGAATTAGAAATGCCAATTTACTGAGTCGGAAATAAAGAGGGAAATAAACTGAGAGGAGATAGGGAAGGATGATTGTCTCCAGTAGATTCTCTGCAATTATACTCGTTCACTCTTTATAACGTGGTATACTAGTTGACCTAGAGTGTCCACTATAGTTGGCCGGTCAAGCCACAAAGTGTGGCCAGACTATAAAATTGTGGCCGGGCCACCAACGTCCATGTTTTTCACTATAGTGGACATGCCCAAGCCATAATCATTTATTTTTTCCATTTTGTTTATATTTTAATTTTACTACAATAAATATTGTTAGACTATAATAATTAAATAAAATGCATAATTTAATGAAAACTAAATTGAAAACAAAATCTTCGTTGTATTATAGAACGGGGTAAAATTATACAACGAAAATTATTTTAAAACACTCAAACAAAAACTAAAAAAAACACCGTCATCGCCGACTACTCGGTGTCATCATCATAATCCGCCAATTCTTCTTCACCCGTTGCATCGTCACCGCCAACGCCATCACCGTCACCACCACCGCCATCGCTCTGAGGTCCCGTCGTCGCCGCCGCCGTGTCCCCCCACCCCAACAACGTCCTCAGCCTCACTATAAGGTCGTAGTACATCCTCTTGGTAGGCGGGTCGGTCGACTTCTCATACAAGGCTAGAGTGTCCTTGAGTTCCTTTATCATCTGCACCTCCAGGGTGTTTTTCAACGCCGCTCGGGCCGATCCGAGGGCGGATGCAGACGGCCCCGCAGCAGAGTGTTGGGAGGCAGCGGCGGAACCGGATCTAGCGGCTTGGATTGCGGACTGTTGACCCAGGGGCCGTGGATGCCGGGATAGTGACGAGGGGGGCTCCTCCATAACCTCGTCGTTGAGGTCGAAGGTCCTTGAACCGCCGCTACTACTGTTGTTGTTGCCGGCCCTGCCCCGTCTTGGACGCCTCAGCCCAGAATCAGACGCGTTCTCGCAGATGGCTCTGAATTTTGGGGAGTCCCGCAGAACAAGGAATTCTGCCCAGTTGGTAAACTTCTTGCCCTCTTGCATATATTGAACAACTGCATCGACAACGATTTTACGCCGGCTTCGCTGCGGCCACTCTCAGCAGTGCGCATTTGGTTCTCGTATATACCAATGAACTTCCGGAGAGCTGTAGTGATCCTACCGAACTTCTTCCGGATCTGATCGGGTGTACGGTCGACGCTCCTCGGCGGTTTGAATTGATTGTACACCACCAGGACTTTCCACCAGACTTTCCACCAGAAGCATAAGTCAGTCTGATCCGTGCCAACTATGGCATCTGTCGTCACCGCGTCCCATGACCTAGCAATAGCAACAGACTCATTGTCCGTGTACAGAAACCCTCATCGACCACCACCGCCATCGCCTTTTCCGCCACCACCGCGGCAACCTTCCTGCCCGCCGCCGCCATCGCCTCCTCCGCGACCACTGCGGCCGCCTTGCTGCCCGCCGCCGCCACCTCGCGCGGATCCTCCGCCTCGCCCGTCGGTGCCGCCACCATTTCAGCCGCCGCCGCTTCTTCCACCGCCTCCTCTCCCCGTCTCTACACGACCGGGCGTCGGGGTCTCAGGGGACCCCATCAATTGTTCCCATGTGAATCTATCAGATTCATCAAGCGAAGATTCACTGCTCTGGAATGGGGAGGATTGGAATTGGGACGGGAAGTTTATCGCGTCCATGTTGGGTCGGTAGTCACCCGTCCCCGGTTGGGTACGACCCGCATATCTCTGCTGATAAGCCGGGGACTGACGGCACCGGCGATGGCGGACTCCACATCTGGGATGGAGGAGGGGTGGGATTCGATCTCCAGTGTTGGGGAGGTGGAAAGCTCCCCTGTCCCGAATCTCCATAGCCGGGATCGTCTCCGCCTTGCATTTCACAAAAATTAAAACTGAAGGGAATAGGGTAAATTGTGTGTGAGAGTAGAGTAAAAATAAGAGTTGAATTTTAGGTATATATAGAAATATTTTCGAAAATTAAAAAAAATAAAAAAATTTATAAAAAAATTAGAAATTAGGGCCGCTGCAATAGGAGCGTCGCGGCTCACGCCCAAGCGCCGCGGCCTGGCCACGATCGTGGCGCTCTCGTGGCCCCCGCCCATCCAAGTCACTGTAGGGAGCCGCGGCTCTCCTGTAGTAGATGCTCTTAAGGCGATTCTTTTGAAGCTACCAAGAGTAGAGAAAGCATGAATAAATTTTCAAAAGCATCCAAAAGAGTAGAGAAAACATAAATAAATTTTCAAAAAGCATGTGTTTTGGTCACATTAATATAGAATTATTCAAACATGCTCTAAAAAAGTTTAGAGTCTAACACCTCAAAAAATTGAAAATTAACCCAAACACAAAAGGTTACCTAAACTTCAACTTAATTTTTACTACATTAGAAGACAACCAAAAATGAAAGGAAAGAAACATACTCTCAATTCTCATGACGAAGCTATTTTGCGGTAGATGATTTGGATGTATTCATCTCCGCAATTTACTACGTAAAATATGGCCTTCATTATGCAACACTCCCAAAAGAAGAAAAAGAAAAACAAAATAAGTTATGTTACCTCTATTTTCCATTAACTATCCTATTTTTTTTCTAAGTAAATGTCTTATTTCACTTTTTTAATATTTGGCAAATGAGACCTACATTCTACTAACTCACTTCAGTCACATTTTATTAGTATATAATTGGAGTACATAAAAGTGAGACCTATATTCCATAACTTTTTTCTACCACTTTCTTTTATAAAGTCAAATAATTTTTTAAAACTTGATCTGATAAAAAATACTCCATACGTCCCCTAAATTTTATCACATTTTGATCGGGCATGAGTTTTAAGAAATGTAATGGAAAGTGGATTAAAAAAATTGGTGGAATGTGGGTCCTACTTTTATATATTAGTTTTATAATAAAATGTGAACGAGAATGAGTTAATGAAATATAAGGTCCACTACCAAAAATGGTAAAAAGTGAAATGTGAAAAATTTTATGAGACGGACGGAAATAGAAAAATGTGACAAAATTTCAGGGACAAGGGAGTAGGATATTTAATGATAGATGAAGGGAGCATTACACAGTTCAATAAATATACTCCAATATATACTTTCTTTTGCTATTTTATTATTCAGGGGTGTAATCCGTTGCTAACTTTCTTAAATTGTTAATTTGCTAATTCATCAACGTAGTGTATAAAAAATGTCAACACGATGATACTGAAATGTCAACATAAACTTAAGTTGATATTTTAATACATTATCTGTGTTGACATTTTAATGTAATCGTGTTGATATTTTTAATACACTATGTTGATAAGTTAAAAAGTTAGCAATTTAATAAAAGTTAGCATCATAAAGCGTCCCTTGTTGTCCATATATATCTTATTATGATTAACATGTTGTTATATATTCATAATTTTTGTTATGATATTTTATGTAGAAAAACTAGGATTTGAATTCTTGTTGCTAAATCTTTCTAAAATGAGGTTAATTTAATCATATAGTCATTTATCATGTGAATTAAATATGTGTAGAGTTGTTCTTACATGTATGCTAATTTATTTGATTAGTGTATGCTAATTTATTTGTTATTATTATTAAAATTTGTAGCGTTAAAATATGTTGTCAAATTTAGCTGAATTTGCGTAGTTCATGTAGTAGTTATTTATTTAGGTATCTTTCGGTGGCTGTTGTACAAGGATGATGATATACATAAGCTACAATACAGGGATGATAATATTTGATGCACTAAAAAGAATCCGAATTTAATTATATAATATTTGAGGGGTGTGGGGATAAACGTTAAACAATGCGTCAGCAGAGTCCGTGTCATTCCCTCCGCCACGTTTCAGTGTGAAAGCTACGTGTCGTCATGGCGCCGCCTCGCAACTATCCTATATATAGTTAGCGCTATGTCGCACACCTTCATCACTATCACGATCACTATCTATATAAAATACTTGAATTGGAATCGATATATTAATTGCAGGTCGAGTTTAATTAACATGGCATCTCAACAACAGGACAGGTCCGAGCTCGATGCCAAGGCGAGGCAGGGAGAGACGGTGGTCCCCGGCGGCACCGGCGGCAAAAGCCTCGAGGCCCAGGAGCACCTTGCTGAAGGTTTTATTATTTACTATTATTAGAAATGATATTTCTAATTAACTATTAATACGAATTGGGAAGTGTAGGGAGGAGCCGAGGAGGGCAGACTCGGAGGGAGCAGCTGGGGACGGAGGGTTACCAGGAGATGGGGCGCAAAGGAGGGCTGAGCACGGGTGACAAGTCCGGTGGGGAGCGGGCTGAGGAGGAAGGAGTGGAGATCGATGAGTCTAAGTTTAGGACTAGGAATACTTGAAACTACAAATGCCCTTCGTATCGTCTCTGTCTCGTCTCTGAATGTACACTTTAAGTTTAGGACTAGGAGTGTTGTGTTTTCTCAGTCGCTGCCTTAGCTTCTACTAGTACTACTAGTTTCGGTGTGCTACTGTTGTTGTCTTGCAATAATCATAATAATAGTGTAATCAGTCCATCAGAGGCGTATGTTATGAGTTACTTCCGTAGTACTTGCATGTTTCATTTTAATTCCTTGCTTCCTGTGTAAGTATATACGTAGTATATTTTCGAAATCGCGCATTTTAGGTAATGCAGGTATGCTACCTGGTTATATTTAGATTGAAACCTTTTTGATAATGGAAGTAAATAAACAAAATTTGGCGTGTATGTTGGAGAATTGAGTTTTAGTCCACTAATGACGTTTTATTAATGTTTCCTACTAATCAAATAGTCAATAATTATTCGGCACCATATTTTGATCAACACATGCATTTCTAAACGGATGAATTTTTTTTTTTACTTGAGTTCTTTTAAGAACTAGGGGGCTAATTATTCAGCAACATATTTTGATCAACGCATATCATACCGTGCACGGCCAAATTTATTTATATCAAATTCTGAGGTAGTACTTTTTTGAGACAAAAATTAAATTATTGTAGATTGTAAATGTATTTAATGATGAACATATACAATATCATACTAAATAAAGTTGTTAATTTTAATTTTATAAAAGTTGTTATCAATAAACATAATAACATATACAATATCACATTTGATAAAAATGTTTTTATTAAAACAACGTTGTGATATAGTACAAAATTGTGAGTTTAATATATGTTGTGTAAAATATTGATACTGTAAAAATAATATATACTCATTTAATGATATTGTTGATAACTGTGTATGAATATATATAGTACAAAAATTATATTAAAGCTTTATCACGATTTAAATTTAAATAATAAAATAAAATAATATTATATTTCTCTAAATCCTGAATATTAAAGAACCCAAACCTAATCCATAACCATAACCCAACTCAAAGCTAAACCCCTGAACCATAAAAAAATCTAAACCTAAACCTAAACCTAAACCTAAACCATAACCATAACCATAACCATAACCCAACTCAAAGCTAACACATTAGCTTTGTGGGAATTCTGTTGTCATGTTAAAAGTTTTCAGTACATTTATCGTAAGTACCTTATGACTTGATTTAGTTGACATGACAATAACGACATGAATATTATATCACACAATTAAAATCTAATATTACATGTTAAAATTTAATACTATTACACAATTTAAAACCTGTTATAACATTATTAAAGTTCTATCATGATTTAAATTTAAATAATATAATTAAAATATGATATTTATTAAATAATTATGTTTAGGGTTTATATGTGATAGTATATTTTAAAGGAAATTATAATAGTATATTCGTGGTTGAAAGTGAAATTAAAGAACGAAGACCATCCATGTAATGTATGCCCATCAATGACGAATACAAAGTTCGTGGGGTTTAAATAATTTGGAGAGTTAAAAATAAATATAATATTTAAATAATTATTTTTAAATCACATTTCAATATAAAATTTTCTTTATCAATTGTTTAAATTGTTTTTTTATAATATTTAAATAATTATTTTATAAGTGATCACTTAGAAAATTCAGAACAAAAAATTAACACCCATTTTTCGAGTAGTTAAGAAGTCTATTTGAATTTCCACTTCTGTGGATTTAAATCCAACCTTTTTCTGTAAATATTCGAAAATTAATCAGAGAACTGGAATGAAATAAATTAAGTAGATCATCACATATTGAGATAGTTGGATAAATTCATACAGTATGATAATTTATAAAATAGTACTACAACTTAAGCAATTGAAAAAAATAAGAAGCTTTAGGTTATATGACAAACGTGCCAGCCGTTTATTTTCTCCCATATTCACAAAATCTACATTTTTCTTCATCCTTTACAATTTCATGTTATTTCTCCTAAGTTCCATCCTATTTTTCTTTTCTTCTCCAATTTTCTGAACAACGAGAACATCTCTATTTCTTGTTTCCGTTCAAATTTCCTAAATTTTGTAGGGTTGGAGACAGAGATATTGTCCGTTGACATCCGATTTTGAAGCTTTTCGACTCTACCTTGGTCAGTGGCGGAGCCGGAAATTTTACGGTGGGGGGCACAAACGACCATTAAAATTTGTTGATTCTGTTCAGTTCTAATGACACGGAAACAGCTTGGACATGGGCAATATAAAAAGCCATGCGTGAGAAATGGATGATGAATTTTTTTAGAATATAACACCAATTTTACTAATAATATATGATATATTTACATATTTATTAGATCAAAGAGTTATTGTTCTAATTTTTTTATAATAAAGGAAATAACATGAAAATTGATTTTATTAATAGTATCATGTAATATTTATAGAGTCAAAGAATTATTTTATACTCTTAAATTATAAAAACCATTTTTATGATTAAAATTTTAAATGATTTTATACAAAATTAAAGTGAAAAAAATTAATAAAAGTTTCTAACGTAAGAAAATTTACAATAGAATATAAATGAATATGAGAAAGTAAAGAAAATACTACTACTAATTTGAGAAGGAAAATAAAGCAAATGAACTACGAGCATATTATTAAATATGAGAATTGCTAATGGAGAGATACGAACCCAACCCAGCACCTCACGAATAAGTGACTGAAAATCAGACCAATTGCACTTGATTGTAGATATATTAAACATTGCATACTCACATATATATATATATATATATATATATATATATATATATATATATATCTCATAGATATATATAGGGTCTTATTAGGTTGAGATTATTTAGCTAAATTGAGAAATGAGATGCAATATGAGCCACTAATCCACAAGATTAATAAAATGTCAACAAATACCACATTATGTCAACAAGGGGGGTATAATTGTCTTTTCATTAAATTGTGTTTGAAATCATTTTCTATAATCCTCTCTAAAACTCTAGTTTCAACATTCATATCTTCAAATCTTCAACATTCAAATGTTCAAATCTTCGAATCTTCAAATCTCTTCAACATTCAAATCTTCAATATTCATATCTTCAAATCTTCAAATCTTCAACATTCAAATGTTCAAATCTTCGAATCTTCAAATCTTTTCAACATTCAAATCTTCAACATTCAAATCTTCAAATCTTCAAATCAAATCTTCAAATCTTCAACATTCAATAAAATAACACTTATAATTCACATATCAATACCGAGAATATCGAATGTCAACAACACGTATTAAAATGTCAACAACTAACAAATAACACTTACAATTCACATATCAATACTGAGAATATCGAATGTCAACAACTCGTATTAAAATGTCAACAACTAACAAATACTCCCTCCGTCCCAAGGAAGATGACCCCTTTCTTGGGCGGCACAAGATTTTATGCAGTTATATTTTGTGTGGTAAGAGGAGAGAGTAAAGTAGAGAGAGGGAATAAAGTAGAGATAAAAGTGTTTCCATTTTAAGTAATGGGTCATCTTGATTGGGACAAACTAAAAAGGAAAGTGGGTCATCTTCAATGGGACGGAGGGAGTAACACTTATAATTCACATATCAATACCGAGAATATCGAATGTCAACAACTCGTATTAAAATGTCAACAACTAACAAATAACACTTATAATTCACATATCAATACCGAATATCGAATGTCAACAACTTATAGTTGACATTATATGTGTATAGTTGACATGAATATTACACATAGTTGACATTATATGTGTGTAGTTGACATAGATTATATATGTAGTTGACATTATATGTGCGCGTAGTTGACATGAATAAATGGAAATAGCTAATTCTTGAATCTAACTCTTAGCAACTAATTCCTAACTGGGGAATATCACCAAACACCTAGAGTGCATTATGATTAAGCTTGATTCCCCTATCCATGAGTGTTGAACATTACCTCTTTCAGATTACAAAAAACAATACACTCAACACCTAAATCAGATATATGTGCAAACTTTATTCATAATTTGGCACAAATCTCTCACCAAAACACAAAAGATGATCGAAAGCCACAACTCCTCCAAAACAAAGAGGTGCTCTGTCATTTTCATCTAAAGAAAAAGGGTGAGGGATTCATCTACTACATTATTCATCTGTTTCTGCGACCACTGTCTCTCTGTACAGCTCAAATCTCACATCTCTCCTTCGTTTACGATCCATGGATGCACTGGAATTAGCAATCAAAATGAAAATCAGTCTCAAATTATGCGAAATTATGTACAAGAATGTAGAGAGAGAAGAATACTGACTCAAAACTTGCTCGGCGGAGAGCCTTCTAGAAGGATCTCGACAGATCATCTTCCTCAACAGATCCTTAGCCTCCGGCGACACAGAACGGAAAATCTTTGATGGAAACCTCAGATTCCCCCTCAGCACCGCCTCAAAAGTCTCCGCCGCTCCGTCACCAAATTTGGGGATTTGCACCGCCGGCGCGAATTTTGGGATTGATACAATTTGAGGAACCTTGATCTCCTCCTATAGGCTTGATGAGGATTTCACGAGATGAAGTCTCGATTGCTTGACAATCGGCCGCCTGCTGCCGCTGCGGCGGCGGCGATGGAAAAAATTGTTGGTTTTGTGGAGGAGAAAGAGGTGAGGCGTTAGCGTAGTGGCGGATGGCATCCTTAGAAGAGAATAAAATACCATTATACCCTTTTATATTAAATTAATCTAAAATTATTTATTGTGTGGCAAAATCTGGACCACTTATTTAATAAAAATGAGTGGCTGATATTGCATCTCATTTCTCAATTAGCCCAAATAATCTCAATTGATCACAATCATATATATATATATAGGGATGTACTAAGATGACAACCCTCTTTATTGTAACACCATACCACCATTTTAGGCCATTGGATCTGAAAATCGTGTGCTTGTCATGCTGCCACGTGTAAAAACACGGAGGGGTAAAATAGGAAATTTCTAATTTTACGTTACCAGATTGCAGTGCTGTTCATTGAATATTGCAGTCTTACCACAACAATATTGCAGTTTACCACGACTGCAATATCTAATACAGTAGACTGCAATATCTAATACAGTAGACTGCAAACCCGTGTTTTTTCACGAAACTTAATCCTAGGCGTCCATAGATGAGATCTAACGGACTATATTGGTGGTATGATGTTATTTTAACTATGGTGGCACCCTAGTGCACCCCTATATATATATACATACATATATATAGAGTTGTGATCAATGTCGAACCAATCTTAAAGACCGAACTAGAGACCAAATTAGAGCCATCCCTTTTCTTAATCTTGTGGTTAGGATTAATTTACCATTATTTCATTATTTTATCCCAAAAAAACTTGTTGAAGGGTATTTTGGGAAATCAATTAATTAACAAACAAAAAATACGTGTTTCCTCAATTTCTCTCTCAATTCTTCGATTGCCGCTCTTTCATTCAATCTTCATCAATCTCCTACTCACAATCTCCATCATCTTCATCGATCTCCTTCTCGCAATCTCCTTCAATCTTCATTGATCTCCATCGCCGGAAAATTGTGTTGCCTCAATTCACGATTGCTAGACAACTGCCTCAATCACGACCTGCCTCAGTTTTCGCAATCCTCTTAATCTCATCCATGGAGAATTCCACACGTGAAATTCATTAGCATCTCGATGGAGTAGGAACGACACTGATAAATTATGTGGTGGATGAGAAGCTTCGATCTCGATCTGGCGTCAGAGAATTGGCCTCTGCCGGTGGAGTAGTACGACGGTGGCGGCATCAACGGTGTGATTTGATGAATTCTGTTAGAATTTTGCTCTCTCTCTCTCAAATGTTGGAGCTTTTATTTAAAATACTAATTCAGTTTTTTCAATTCTGAATATTGGCCAAATTGAATGTTATTTTGATCTGTAAGTTTTTAGCTTGAATTCTGAAATCCTAGCCAATTCTAGCCAATTCCAAATTTTGAATCCTAGCCAATTATAGCCAATTCTTAATCTGATGTATGTTTTTACATTGATGAACCTTTTTAGTGGATATTTTTTTCATGCCTGTTGTATTAACAAATCTATAATGAAGTAACAGTTTGGCTGAATGAAGTAATTCGCAGGTTGAATGAAGTATCGTAAACTTAATTGTGTTGTATACATAAGTTTGTGTATAGCTTTAGTTAATATGAACCAAATATCTAGTTGAATGAAGTAATAACATGTTCAATGAACAAATGTCGGTTAATATGAAATGATAATATAAAGTGTATTGTATGCATAAGTACGTGATCAATTGTACTTATGATGAACTAAATTACTTTTATAAATGAAGTAATAACATTAATGAATGAACTTAAAATCTGGTTGAATGATAATTTTTGTTGTTATTGTTGTGGTGGATGAGGCTAGGCAGGAATGATTTGCAAGCAGATTTTTACGAAGTCGCTCAGCTTATTGAGGGCAATATTGATCAAATACGCACATTTAAATATATCATTGATGAATGAAAAAAGAAGTACTTTGTGAGGGGGTTGTCTTGTCTGTAAGTGACAAGATAAACACGATTTAAAATTTCTACGGTTTGAAAGATGATTTAGAATTTTTATGGTTCGCAAGCCCTAGTGATATAGAAGTCCATCCTCCTGATGTCGTCAGCACCAAGGTTTGCAGTAGTCGAAATGTTTACGCCCAAATAAAGAAATAAAGGATATATCCAAGCATAGTCATAAATGTTCCAAATACGGCGAGGTTGGTCGGCGTGATTCAAGAATTGTGAGAAGAAGAAGAAGAAGAAGAAGAAGAAGAAGAAGAAGAAGAAGAAGAAGTACTTATTTCCTTATAGTAAATTATTTCGTTCCAGTAGGTTTCGTACTTCATTCGTACTTCATTCCTGTAGTTATTTACTTCATTCTTGTTGTTTATTACTTCATTACACTTTGAATTTGAATTTGTTTAAATATTTGACAAACTTTAAATCAAATAGACTTGTGTGAACTGTGAAGTGTTTTATTAATGAAGTATTTATTCTTTATTATGACGTATGTCAAGACTGAACATACCTATTATTCATCCCAGTAGGTTCATTACTTCATTGTAGTAGTTTATTACTTCATTATAGTAGTTTATTACTGTGCGTGAACTAAAACCGTTTGAATTTTCTCTAAAATAGTCAACTATTCCAACAGTAGGTGAAAGTTGTAAACCACACAATCCTCACTATATAAACCCCATAACCAATACAAACTCTCCATCACAAAAAAAAGGGAAAAAAAAAACACAAACTTGTCCAATACAAGAAATCATCCAAAATTGACACAGCAACACATCTCAATGAGCTGAGCCGTGATTCTGGGCACCACCCATTTGTTAGGTGTGGGGACGGACAGCAAAAATGTCTTCATTAGCATGTCACCGTGCCTCAACTACATCTCCCAAAACTCTTCATCTCGCTACTCAAATTTGATTTCACACCCAGCTGAGTTGGAGGATTTATCCCCAGCTTTTTCTTGACCTATTTATAAGAAACACATAATAACAATTCAACATTTGAAACATAGTTTATATTACATCATTAAAATAGTTTGTAACTTCATCATTTAGGTTCTTTAGTTCATTAAAAGTATAATTCACAACTAAATATACATACAAAACAGGTCAGTTTATATTATTTCATTCCATGAGGTTATTACTTCATCAAAAAGCTTAGTTGGTTCATTCAACTGTTATTTCTTCACAAAATATGCATACAACACAGTTACTTCATCCTATGAATTTACTACTTCATAAAATAGGTTAGTTAGTTCATTCAATGCTATTTCTTAACAAAATATGCATACAACACAGTTAATAAAATTCATACGAGCATCAGACGAACTTTCCTGGTGATTTGATTTCCACGAAACAATGTCTCCAAATTTTGAAGTGATAAATCAAATTAAGAAGATGCAAATTATTTTTTGCCACATAAATCAAATAATTCCAGAAATGAACTAGAAGTACACATTAACAACATACAATCGAAAAAACAAAAATCAAGCACCAAACTAATAGCCTCATCAAATGAAGTAGCCTCGTGAAATGAAGTAATATCCTTGTGAAATGAACTAAATCGATTTACGCAGCCACATTTTTTTCTACATTTTCTCTCAAATATCAAAAGTACTGTGAAGTAATCGATTTATATTACTTCATTATATGAGGTTGTAACTTCATCAAATAGGTTATTTAGTTCATTCATGTTTAATTCTTCACAAAATATACATATAATACAGTTAAGTTCATACAGTAACAGTACAGTTAATAAAATTCATAAATCACGGTTAACTTCATTCCATGAATTTACTACTTCATAACAACTAGAGTATCACTTCATTTTTACCTTCTGGTGGAGGGATTTGACTTGCAATAAACAACTAGTAGTAGTTACTTCATTATAGTAGTTTAGCTTCAAAAAATCAAAACTCCCCCCAATAAGCAAATGGTTTGAGTAATCAAACAAACTGCATCACCTTTTCTGCACCAATCTCAATTGTTAAACTCCCCTAGTAGGTTTCATTCGATTTTTTCACGCTTGTTGCAATAAACAGATCAATATGAATTAATAGTTTAGCTGAATGAAGTAATCACCAGATTGAATGAAGTAATATTAGCATTACTAGGTAGGTTTCGTTCGATTTTTTCATGCTTGTAGTAATAAACAGATCAATATGAAGTAATTTATTTCTAGTAGGTATTACTTCATTATTTGCTTTTGAAATGAGATTTAGTTTTACGTCCAAAAATTTAAACGGCAACAAACCATCCACACTATATACACCCCATAACCAATACAAACTCTCCATCACAAAAAAGGAAAAAACACAAACTTGTCCAATACAAGAAATCATCCAAAATTGGCACACAAGCACATCTGAATGGGTTGAACCGTGATTCTAGGCACCACCCATTTGTTAGGCGTGGGGACGAACTGCACAAATATCCTCATCAGCATGTCACCATGCCTCAACTACATCTCCCGAAACTCTTCATCTCGCTCCTCAAATTTCATTTCTCACCCAGCTGTGAGTTGGAGGACCCCAACGTTTTCTTCACCTATATACAAGAAACACATAACAACAATTCAACAACTGAAACATAGTTTATGTTACATCATTAAAATAGTTCAGAACTTCAAGATTTAGGTTCTTTAGTTCATTAAAAGTATAATTCACAGCTAAATATACGTACAAAACAGATTATATTACTTCATTCCATGAGGTTATTACTTCATCAAATAGCTGAATTGGTTCATTCAACTGTTATTTCTTCGCAAAATATGCATACAACACAGTTACTTCATCCTATGAATTTTCTACTTCATCAAATAGGTTAGTTAGTTCATTCAATGCTATTTCTTAGCAAAATATGCATACAACACAGTTAATAAAATTTATACGAACATCAGATGAACTTTCCTTGCGATTTGATTTCCACGAAGCAATGTCTCCAAATTATGAAGTAGCCTCGTGAAATCAAAAACAAAAATCAAAGCACCAAACTAATAGCCTCATCAAATGAAGTAGCCTCGTGAAATGAAGTAATATCCTTGTGAAATGAACTAAATCGATTTACGCAGCCACATTTTTTTCTACATTTTCTCTCAAATATCAAAAGTATTGTGAAGTAATCGATTTATATTACTTCATTATATGAGGTTGTAACTTCATCAAATAGGTTATTTAGTTCATTCATGTTTAATTCTTCACAAAATATACATATAATACAGTTAAGTTCATACAGTAACAGTACAGTTAATAAAATTCATAAATCACGGTTAACTTCATTCTATGAATTTACTACTTCATAACAACTAGAGTATCACTTCATTTTTACCTTCTGGTGGAGGGATTTGACTTGCAATAAACAACTAGTAGTAGTTTATTACTTCATTATAGTAGTTTAGCTTCACAAAAATCAAAACTCCCCCCAATAAGCAAATGGATTGAGTAATCAAACAAACTGCATCACCTTTTCTGCACCAATCTCAATTGTTAAACTCCCCTAGTAGGTTTCATTCGATTTTTTCACGCTTGTTGCAATAAACAGATCAATATGAATTAATAGTTTAGCTGAATGAAGTAATCACCAGATTGAATGAAGTAATATTAGCATTACTAGGTAGGTTTCGTTCGATTTTTTCATGCTTGTAGTAATAAACAGATCAATATGAAGTAATTTATTTCTAGTAGGTATTACTTCATTATTTGCTTTTGAAATGAGATTTAGTTTTACGTCCAAAAATTTAAACGGCAACAAACCATCCTCACTATATACACCCCATAACCAATACAAACTCTCCATCACAAAAAAGGAAAAAACACAAACTTGTCCAATACAAGAAATCATCCAAAATTGGCACACAAGCACATCTGAATGGGTTGAACCGTGATTCTAGGCACCACCCATTTGTTAGGCGTGGGGACGAACTGCACAAATATCCTCATCAGCATGTCACCATGCCTCAACTACATCTCCCGAAACTCTTCATCTCGCTCCTCAAATTTCATTTCTCACCCAGCTGTGAGTTGGAGGACCCCAACGTTTTCTTCACCTATATACAAGAAACACATAACAACAATTCAACAACTGAAACATAGTTTATGTTACATCATTAAAATAGTTCAGAACTTCAAGATTTAGGTTCTTTAGTTCATTAAAAGTATAATTCACAGCTAAATATACGTACAAAACAGATCAGATTATATTACTTCATTCCATGAGGTTATTACTTCATCAAATAGCTGAATTGGTTCATTCAACTGTTATTTCTTCGCAAAATATGCATACAACACAGTTACTTCATCCTATGAATTTTCTACTTCATCAAATAGGTTAGTTAGTTCATTCAATGCTATTTCTTAGCAAAATATGCATACAACACAGTTAATAAAATTTATACGAACATCAGATGAACTTTCCTTGCGATTTGATTTCCACGAAGCAATGTCTCCAAATTATGAAGTAATAAATCAAATTAAGAAGATGCAGATTAGTTTTATCCACATAATTCAAATGAGTCCAGAAATGAACTAGAAGTACACATTAACAACATACAATCGAAAAAACAAAAATCAAGCACCAAACTAATAGCCTCATCAAATGAAGTAGCCTCGTGAAATGAAGTAATATCCTTGTGAAATGAACTAAATCGATTTACGCAGCCACATTTTTTTCTACATTTTCTCTCAAATATCAAAAGTACTGTGAAGTAATCGATTTATATTACTTCATTATATGAGGTTGTAACTTCATCAAATAGGTTATTTAGTTCATTCATGTTTAATTCTTCACAAAATATACATATAATACAGTTAAGTTCATACAGTAACAGTACAGTTAATAAAATTCATAAATCACGGTTAACTTCATTCCATGAATTTACTACTTCATAACAACTAGAGTATCACTTCATTTTTACCTTCTGGTGGAGGGATTTGACTTGCAATAAACAACTAGTAGTAGTTTATTACTTCATTATAGTAGTTTAGCTTCAAAAAATCAAAACTCCCCCCAATAAGCAAATGGATTGAGTAATCAAACAAACTGCATCACCTTTTCTGCACCAATCTCAATTGTTAAACTCCCCTAGTAGGTTTCATTCGATTTTTTCACGCTTGTTGCAATAAACAGATCAATATGAATTAATAGTTAGCTGAATGAAGTAATCACCAGATTGAATGAAGTAATATTAGCATTACTAGGTAGGTTTCGTTCGATTTTTTCATGCTTGTAGTAATAAACAGATCAATATGAAGTAATTTATTTCTAGTAGGTATTACTTCATTATTTGCTTTTGAAATGAGATTTAGTTTTACGTCCAAAAATTTAAACGGCAACAAACCATCCTCACTATATACACCCCATAACCAATACAAACTCTCCATCACAAAAAAGGAAAAAGCACAAACTTGTCCAATACAAGAAATCATCCAAAATTGGCACACAAGCACATCTGAATGGGTTGAACCGTGATTCTAGGCACCACCCATTTGTTAGGCGTGGGGACGAACTGCACAAATATCCTCATCAGCATGTCACCATGCCTCAACTACATCTCCCGAAACTCTTCATCTCGCTCCTCAAATTTCATTTCTCACCCAGCTGTGAGTTGGAGGACCCCAACGTTTTCTTCACCTATATACAAGAAACACATAACAACAATTCAACAACTGAAACATAGTTTATGTTACATCATTAAAATAGTTCAGAACTTCAAGATTTAGGTTCTTTAGTTCATTAAAAGTATAATTCACAGCTAAATATACGTACAAAACAGATCAGATTATATTACTTCATTCCATGAGGTTATTACTTCATCAAATAGCTGAATTGGTTCATTCAACTGTTATTTCTTCGCAAAATATGCATACAACACAGTTACTTCATCCTATGAATTTTCTACTTCATCAAATAGGTTAGTTAGTTCATTCAATGCTATTTCTTAGCAAAATATGCATACAACACAGTTAATAAAATTTATACGAACATCAGATGAACTTTCCTTGCGATTTGATTTCCACGAAGCAATGTCTCCAAATTATGAAGTAGCCTCGTGAAATCAAAAACAAAAATCAAAGCACCAAACTAATAGCCTCATCAAATGAAGTAGCCTCGTGAAATGAAGTAATATCCTTGTGAAATGAACTAAATCGATTTACGCAGCCACATTTTTTTCTACATTTTCTCTCAAATATCAAAAGTATTGTGAAGTAATCGATTTATATTACTTCATTATATGAGGTTGTAACTTCATCAAATAGGTTATTTAGTTCATTCATGTTTAATTCTTCACAAAATATACATATAATACAGTTAAGTTCATACAGTAACAGTACAGTTAATAAAATTCATAAATCACGGTTAACTTCATTCCATGAATTTACTACTTCATAACAACTAGAGTATCACTTCATTTTTACCTTCTGGTGGAGGGATTTGACTTGCAATAAACAACTAGTAGTAGTTTATTACTTCATTATAGTAGTTTAGCTTCACAAAAATCAAAACTCCCCCCAATAAGCAAATGGATTGAGTAATCAAACAAACTGCATCACCTTTTCTGCACCAATCTCAATTGTTAAACTCCCCTAGTAGGTTTCATTCGATTTTTTCACGCTTGTTGCAATAAACAGATCAATATGAATTAATAGTTTAGCTGAATGAAGTAATCACCAGATTGAATGAAGTAATATTAGCATTACTAGGTAGGTTTCGTTCGATTTTTTCATGCTTGTAGTAATAAACAGATCAATATGAAGTAATTTATTTCTAGTAGGTATTACTTCATTATTTGCTTTTGAAATGAGATTTAGTTTTACGTCCAAAAATTTAAACGGCAACAAACCATCCTCACTATATACACCCCATAACCAATACAAACTCTCCATCACAAAAAAGGAAAAAACACAAACTTGTCCAATACAAGAAATCATCCAAAATTGGCACACAAGCACATCTGAATGGGTTGAACCGTGATTCTAGGCACCACCCATTTGTTAGGCGTGGGGACGAACTGCACAAATATCCTCATCAGCATGTCACCATGCCTCAACTACATCTCCCGAAACTCTTCATCTCGCTCCTCAAATTTCATTTCTCACCCAGCTGTGAGTTGGAGGACCCCAACGTTTTCTTCACCTATATACAAGAAACACATAACAACAATTCAACAACTGAAACATAGTTTATGTTACATCATTAAAATAGTTCAGAACTTCAAGATTTAGGTTCTTTAGTTCATTAAAAGTATAATTCACAGCTAAATATACGTACAAAACAGATCAGATTATATTACTTCATTCCATGAGGTTATTACTTCATCAAATAGCTGAATTGGTTCATTCAACTGTTATTTCTTCGCAAAATATGCATACAACACAGTTACTTCATCCTATGAATTTTCTACTTCATCAAATAGGTTAGTTAGTTCATTCAATGCTATTTCTTAGCAAAATATGCATACAACACAGTTAATAAAATTTATACGAACATCAGATGAACTTTCCTTGCGATTTGATTTCCACGAAGCAATGTCTCCAAATTATGAAGTAATAAATCAAATTAAGAAGATGCAGATTAGTTTTATCCACATAATTCAAATGAGTCCAGAAATGAACTAGAAGTACACATTAACAACATACAATCGAAAAAACAAAAATCAAGCACCAAACTAATAGCCTCATCAAATGAAGTAGCCTCGTGAAATGAAGTAATATCCTTGTGAAATGAACTAAATCGATTTACGCAGCCACATTTTTTTCTACATTTTCTCTCAAATATCAAAAGTACTGTGAAGTAATCGATTTATATTACTTCATTATATGAGGTTGTAACTTCATCAAATAGGTTATTTAGTTCATTCATGTTTAATTCTTCACAAAATATACATATAATACAGTTAAGTTCATACAGTAACAGTACAGTTAATAAAATTCATAAATCACGGTTAACTTCATTCCATGAATTTACTACTTCATAACAACTAGAGTATCACTTCATTTTTACCTTCTGGTGGAGGGATTTGACTTGCAATAAACAACTAGTAGTAGTTTATTACTTCATTATAGTAGTTTAGCTTCAAAAAATCAAAACTCCCCCCAATAAGCAAATGGATTGAGTAATCAAACAAACTGCATCACCTTTTCTGCACCAATCTCAATTGTTAAACTCCCCTAGTAGGTTTCATTCGATTTTTTCACGCTTGTTGCAATAAACAGATCAATATGAATTAATAGTTAGCTGAATGAAGTAATCACCAGATTGAATGAAGTAATATTAGCATTACTAGGTAGGTTTCGTTCGATTTTTTCATGCTTGTAGTAATAAACAGATCAATATGAAGTAATTTATTTCTAGTAGGTATTACTTCATTATTTGCTTTTGAAATGAGATTTAGTTTTACGTCCAAAAATTTAAACGGCAACAAACCATCCTCACTATATACACCCCATAACCAATACAAACTCTCCATCACAAAAAAGGAAAAAGCACAAACTTGTCCAATACAAGAAATCATCCAAAATTGGCACACAAGCACATCTGAATGGGTTGAACCGTGATTCTAGGCACCACCCATTTGTTAGGCGTGGGGACGAACTGCACAAATATCCTCATCAGCATGTCACCATGCCTCAACTACATCTCCCGAAACTCTTCATCTCGCTCCTCAAATTTCATTTCTCACCCAGCTGTGAGTTGGAGGACCCCAACGTTTTCTTCACCTATATACAAGAAACACATAACAACAATTCAACAACTGAAACATAGTTTATGTTACATCATTAAAATAGTTCAGAACTTCAAGATTTAGGTTCTTTAGTTCATTAAAAGTATAATTCACAGCTAAATATACGTACAAAACAGATCAGATTATATTACTTCATTCCATGAGGTTATTACTTCATCAAATAGCTGAATTGGTTCATTCAACTGTTATTTCTTCGCAAAATATGCATACAACACAGTTACTTCATCCTATGAATTTTCTACTTCATCAAATAGGTTAGTTAGTTCATTCAATGCTATTTCTTAGCAAAATATGCATACAACACAGTTAATAAAATTTATACGAACATCAGATGAACTTTCCTTGCGATTTGATTTCCACGAAGCAATGTCTCCAAATTATGAAGTAATAAATCAAATTAAGAAGATGCAGATTAGTTTTATCCACATAATTCAAATGAGTCCAGAAATGAACTAGAAGTACACATTAACAACATACAATCGAAAAAACAAAAATCAAGCACCAAACTAATAGCCTCATCAAATGAAGTAGCCTCGTGAAATGAAGTAATATCCTTGTGAAATGAACTAAATCGATTTACGCAGCCACATTTTTTTCTACATTTTCTCTCAAATATCAAAAGTACTGTGAAGTAATCGATTTATATTACTTCATTATATGAGGCTGTAACTTCATCAAATAGGTTATTTAGTTCATTCATGTTTAGTTCTTCACAAAATATACATATAATACAGTTAAGTTCATACAGTAACAGTACAGTTAATAAAATTCATAAATCACGGTTAACTTCAT
This sequence comes from Salvia hispanica, assembly GCF_029641045.1. Taxonomy (NCBI): domain Eukaryota; kingdom Viridiplantae; phylum Streptophyta; class Magnoliopsida; order Lamiales; family Lamiaceae; genus Salvia; species Salvia hispanica. Next base: position 16,530,832 of record NC_142696.1, on the reverse strand, counting down.
TCCATGAATTTACTACTTCATAACAACTAGAGTATCACTTCATTTTTACCTTCTGGTGGAGGGATTTGACTTGCAATAAACAACTAGTAGTAGTTTATTACTTCATTATAGTAGTTTAGCTTCAAAAAATCAAAACTCCCCCCAATAAGCAAATGGATTGAGTAATCAAACAAACTGCATCACCTTTTCTGCACCAATCTCAATTGTTAAACTCCCCTAGTAGGTTTCATTCGATTTTTTCACGCTTGTTGCAATAAACAGATCAATATGAATTAATAGTTTAGCTGAATGAAGTAATCACCAGATTGAATGAAGTAATATTAGCATTACTAGGTAGGTTTCGTTCGATTTTTTCATGCTTGTAGTAATAAACAGATCAATATGAAGTAATTTATTTCTAGTAGGTATTACTTCATTATTTGCTTTTGAAATGAGATTTAGTTTTACGTCCAAAAATTTAAACGGCAACAAACCATCCTCACTATATACACCCCATAACCAATACAAACTCTCCATCACAAAAAAGGAAAAAGCACAAACTTGTCCAATACAAGAAATCATCCAAAATTGGCACACAAGCACATCTGAATGGGTTGAACCGTGATTCTAGGCACCACCCATTTGTTAGGCGTGGGGACGAACTGCACAAATATCCTCATCAGCATGTCACCATGCCTCAACTACATCTCCCGAAACTCTTCATCTCGCTCCTCAAATTTCATTTCTCACCCAGCTGTGAGTTGGAGGACCCCAACGTTTTCTTCACCTATATACAAGAAACACATAACAACAATTCAACAACTGAAACATAGTTTATGTTACATCATTAAAATAGTTCAGAACTTCAAGATTTAGGTTCTTTAGTTCATTAAAAGTATAATTCACAGCTAAATATACGTACAAAACAGATCAGATTATATTACTTCATTCCATGAGGTTATTACTTCATCAAATAGCTGAATTGGTTCATTCAACTGTTATTTCTTCGCAAAATATGCATACAACACAGTTACTTCATCCTATGAATTTTCTACTTCATCAAATAGGTTAGTTAGTTCATTCAATGCTATTTCTTAGCAAAATATGCATACAACACAGTTAATAAAATTTATACGAACATCAGATGAACTTTCCTTGCGATTTGATTTCCACGAAGCAATGTCTCCAAATTATGAAGTAATAAATCAAATTAAGAAGATGCAGATTAGTTTTATCCACATAATTCAAATGAGTCCAGAAATGAACTAGAAGTACACATTAACAACATACAATCGAAAAAACAAAAATCAAGCACCAAACTAATAGCCTCATCAAATGAAGTAGCCTCGTGAAATGAAGTAATATCCTTGTGAAATGAACTAAATCGATTTACGCAGCCACATTTTTTTCTACATTTTCTCTCAAATATCAAAAGTACTGTGAAGTAATCGATTTATATTACTTCATTATATGAGGCTGTAACTTCATCAAATAGGTTATTTAGTTCATTCATGTTTAGTTCTTCACAAAATATACATATAATACAGTTAAGTTCATACAGTAACAGTACAGTTAATAAAATTCATAAATCACGGTTAACTTCATTCCATGAATTTAGCTAAATTGAGAAATGAGATGCAATATGGGCCACTAATCCATAAGATTAAGAAAATGTCAACAAATACCAAATTATATCAACAAGGGGGTATAATTGGAATTTTATTAATAAAGAAGATGAAAACATAAAAACGTGTTTCAATCCAATTTCAAAAAGCTCTCTAAAACTCTGCTGAAATCTTCAAACCTTCATGCAATTCGAACCCCTTCAAAATCTGCAAAAACTCGGTAATCTTCACAATTCAAACCGTAAACATTCATACAGAGTTTTCTAGAATGACGATAGAAGAGCAAAATTGAAAAGAATCGGTTGAAACATCGATTGAAGTTGAATTGGCTGAAGCAGCGGTCGAAGAGAATCGACATTCGAAATCGGCGACGGTTGAAACGACTTCTTCAGGTTAAGAAATTGATTCAAATTTTTAAGTATATTACTTCGATTTTGGTGTATTAAAACACATCTGGATTTCGTTTTTTATGAATTCGATTCCTGCTGAATTTTTTTGTTGATTAACGATGGTAGAATCGGAAGAGATGGAAACGAACAATGCTGCTGGAAAAAACGGAAGAGATCAAGCATTACCTTCCAGTTAAGGATTTGTTTAAATTTTGAAGATTATTGACATTTTATATACTAGCTATTGACATAGCTATAATATTATACTGTTAACAGTAGTGTATGCTTGTTTGAATAGGCATTGACATAATTATATTAACATAATGTATGCTTGTTTGAAAGACTGTTAGGATGGCTGTAGAAAACATTCAATTTTATGGCTGTAGTCAACAACTATTGACATAGTGTATGCTTGTTTGAGTGGCTGTTAGGATGGCTGTAGAAAACATATGTATAGTTGTAGTAGTATGTCAATAGCTATTGACATATTGTAAGCTTGTTTAAATAGTTGCTGACATAGTCATACTTATGTAATCAGAGTATGCTTGGCATAAACTTTATAAGATAATCGACAGGGTATGTCAACATTATAAACTTTAACTATTGACATAATAATAATGATAATAAGATAATTGTGGTTGCTATATATATGATATACGTGTTAATTGACAGAGTATAATTCATAAATGAACTTCTGTTAGTTGTGCTTGCTATATCTATTGACACAACTATAATAATATACTGTTGACATAGTCTTATTTTTGTAAACAGAGTATGCTTGCCATAAACTTTATAAGATAATCGAGAGGTTATGTCAACATTATAAACTTTAACTATTGACATAATAGTAATAAGATAATTGTTCTTACTATATATGGGAAATACCAGTTAATGACAGAGCATACTTAATGCCTGAAATTTTGTTAATTGTGCTTGGTATATCTACTGAAATAATTTTAGTAATATACATGCACTTGATGTCAACAGAGTACACTTGTTATTGTCATGATACTTTGTATAATTGATATAGATTTATTATGTTTGATTTTAAACCAGAAACCAGAAAAACATACAAGCGAAAAAGGAGTACCTCAGTATCTCAGGAAGAGTTAATTACTATTAAGAAAAATCAAAAGAAAAGTGTAAAGGATGGAAAACAGATTGTTATTGCCGAGAATCTATCTCAAAGGCTTCTAGTGAAAAGGAAGCCGATGTATTTTGTTAATGCAATAAGCACACTGAATGAGGAACAGATTAATTCTGTGAAGGAGTTGGGTTTCGAGAGTGTCCTACATTTCAAAATCGATTACATTCCCAGCAGATTAGCATTAGCATTATTAAAAAATTTTGATGAAAATAAGTGCAAGATAAAGCTTAATAATGGGAAAAAAATTCATATCACTGAAGAGGATGTGGAGCTTGTATATGGATTTCCAAGAGGTGACATTAATTACTCCAGAGATAAGTGTAAAAGTAATGCAACTTTCATGAGGAAGATAGCAGAGTAATGTGGTACGAAACCAGCAAGCGTGAATCATAAGGATGTTGAAGATGTTATGTTAGAAGATCTTCAAGGAGGAAGACAGTTCAAGAGGATGTTCTTGGTCTTACTAGAATCAACATTGATTGAGCAATCAACATGTGGAATGGTAAAATCTAAGATTGGGGAGATAATTGATGATCTGGATAACGTGAGGAATGTCAATTGGTGTTCATATATAATATCAGTGCTCAAATTTGCAAAACAAAATTGGTCGATCACAGAGAAGAATGCCTTTGCTGGACCACTTCCCTTCCTTATGGTATGTTTTACATTTTGCATTACAGATTATTAACATGACTACATTAGGTTGTATGTGTAGTTGATATAGATTGTACTATAGTTATCATAAGTTGTATTAGTTATTTAAGTGGCTTGTGTATAGAGTTGACACTACAAACTAGTAATTTATATGCATTTTTTAACTTATGCAGCTCTGCTACTTAGACAGAGTTACACAAGACAACGTCCTATTCCTCAGACATTTCCATTAATGAAAGGATGGAATAGTGAGCACCTTCAGGCTAGAGAAGATAGAGAGATCAGTGCAGGAATTTTTGGTTTAGGACATATAAAGAAGAGATACGTTCGTAATGAGGAGCAACAGGAAGGGAATGAAGAACAAAGTATTGATGTAGATGACAGTGGAGTTGGGTCTTCTTCTCAGAACCTACTCCCATCAGATATGGTGAACAATGTAGTAAAATACATCAATCAGATAAATGATGGCAGGACCAATCTTGTTAGAGTCCTCAAAGAAGCTTCTTCACAGATCAAGAATAATGATTTATTCGGATTTGTTTGTGATATTGCTAGAAGCGCAATTGGAAGCCAAAAATCTCCGGTTGTATCTGTGAGTGACACTTTCATGCATTTGTCCCAGTCATTTCATATAGACAACAATGTTGGTGTTGATAACTGGAAAGCGGTGTTTGACTCAATACGGAATGCTGAAAAAGAAAACGAAACACTTGAAGATTTGAATGAATTTCCAACTTTCAGATTGAGAGATTTCTTCGATAAAGTAAGCACATAATCAACCTATATTCAGATTAATACATCATTTTGTTGATATATGTTTCTCTTAGTTGACACTGGATTACTCCTACAGTTTAGAAAGTAACATTGTTGAACTAATTTTTGAACAGGCTGTAGAAGAAAGAAATAGAGAAAATTTACCTACATCACCAGTTGATAATCCTGAAGAGGTCAGACAAACTGTTGAAGAAGATGAACAAAGCAAGGAGAACATGATGTGTGATGGTGATAATGAATCAAACTCTCCTATCTTGACAGCCGTACTAGGATCTCCACACACAACATCCCCATCTCTCCAACAACAAGAAGCCAATGCTTCAGAGCATGTCAACAATTGATAAGTCGTATTCTAAGCCTTCGTTACTGGTCAGTATGTCGTGAAATGCATGTATTATTTGCACAACAGTTGCTTAAGTGTGCAGGATTAAAGGATCCAAGTCAGTAGGAGACGATTCAGGTGACGCAAGTGAAAAGGGCGCCAGAAGGGTGCGATACTGACCAGGATGCATGCCAGAGAAAAGGCTCGAGATGGAGAAGGAGGATAGCTGGGATGATCATTGACAAGGGCAAAAAGGTCAAAACGCGGGAGAAGTCTACCCTAAAAGCAAGGGAAAGCCTCCCTATAAAAGAAGCCACTTGGAGAGAGAGAAGCAGTTTTTTCTTTTAGGGAGTTCGACAATCACACTTAGTAGAATTCTCTCTAGAAGATCAGTTCCTTCAGCATTATCCTACCTCTCGTTCCTCGCCACAGCCATGGTCACTTGACGTCCAAGAGTCTGCCGGAGAAGTCATCAGTTCGCCATTCCAGCCAGTATTCGTAGCAGTGTAGTAGTATCATCGCCCGGAGTGGCACAAACAATCTTAATCGCTTCCTGTTAGAGTTTGTATACTAGAAATCACGTTTCGAGTGATTGAATACTGTAAAACTCTTATTTTATTTTCCAATAAATAAAACAGATTATTTTTGTTATAATGTTGCTATGTTTTACATTTAATGGATGTTAATGCATGTTTAAATGTATAAGTTAACTTAACAAAGTCTAAGTCTTTTGTTTTAGTAGACCGGTTGTGGGCGTCGTCCACTTTAAGGTAATACGGTCAGTTCTAAACAAAGAAAAAGATGAATTTCACAACCTAGATGGAATTTGACTACCCATCGAGAAAGGTTGCAATGTCAGTCCGCATATTTCTAAGCCTTACTGAAATAAGATGACATTGGTGTGGTATAGCACTGAACGGATCTAACAGCAAGACTTGCCTTAGGCTATCTACTGAAAGGCGAGGTCTTGATAAATATTTATTTCTTAATCAATGTAGGTTAGCATTGAGCATACGGTATTGATTATGCATTACTTTGACTTATCAAATGGTGCGGGTTTTTCGTAACCCAATGATCCTGATATATTGGGTAGTGGTGATCAATATCTAGCGGTGCTAGGATTGCTATTATATTGAATCGTGCACGAGCTGAGTCTCGTTTGATAATGTCCTCAAGAGGAGCGCGAAACGAGGTTTTATTATTCGGAACCTAGCTAGTTGGAGTGTGATTACTCTATGAATAATAAATAAGTGTTTCATGCTAAGTCCACTCTTGGAATTAATAAGAAGTTAATTAATTAAGTCAATAGCAGACATTAATTAATTAATGGACATTTTAATCTTAAGCACGGGAAATGAAAGTTAAACGGAAACCCGGATTACTTATAATTTCGGATTTGGATGGGGAGAGTTCAATATTACTTCTGTAGTGGCTGCTCGTAATATTCCAATTATAACTTATATTAAATTGTGGGTTCAATTTAATTAGTAAAAAGTAAATTGGATGAGCCCATATCCAAAACCTTCCATAGATCCCTGTCTGGGCCCAAAAGGAACTTAATATAAATAGGAGAATAAATGAGACAGAAATAACACAATTCAGATTAGTGTAATTTTCGAAAATTATAGCTCCTAGCTGTAGAGATTTTCGAAATCCCCTCCTATTCCAAAAAGGATTTCTTCTGTCTTCTTTATTTAAGTCCTAGTATTCTAGTAAGATCAGCCCACACTGATATTGGGATACAGTTCGGGAACCAGAGAGAAGATTTGTGGTTTAGTACTCAAAGCATCACGTGGAGAAGAAGCTAGCCATCTTCAATTCTTTGGAGAATTAATTAGGTATTTTTCTGCTCCGTAGAAAAGCATGTTTTAGGTTTTCAATATTCTTAAAGCATGATTAATTCAAGTTATGAGCATGATACATGTGATAATTACGCGAATAGCTTTTGTCTAAATAATCTGCTAAATAGATCTGATTATTATGTGATTGTTATTTATGCACCCGCTTCCACTGCCGGTTCTATCAATTGGTATCAGAGCCAGTCTTTGGCTCTGATTATTTGGATTTAAATTTCGCGAAATTCATGTATGCATGTCTTATTTGATTACGAAGCATGTTCTTGTTTTATTGTTTATGTTTATGCATGTTGAACTCAAGAACATTCGAATCATAGAACTTGAATTATTCGAACGAACGAGACGTGCGATTCGTCGGCGCTTGCGCCGAGACGAATCGCACTACGTGCGATCGGAGTGGGTTATCGAACTAAGTGGGAGCCGAGGGCGACGGGCATGAGGCGACGCGCCGGCGAGGAAGGTCTCGCGCGCGCCACCAGCCAAGCCCGATGAAACCCTAGCCGGCCCAGACGGAGTTCGACGTTTTGCCGGCGTCAGACAAGGTTGCGAGGGCCGTCGATCACGCGGCGACGCGCTGGCGAGCATGGGCTCGTGCGCGCCGCCGGTGGAGACCGTGGCCCTTCGCCGGAATCTGCTGTCGCGCGAACAACCGGTGCGGTGGCTCGTCCGAGAGTTGCCGAGGCGCCACCTAACCCTAACCCTAACCCTAGAACCCTAGTCGCCAAGCCCTGACGTCGCCGGACCAAGAGCAGCCATGCCTCTCGAGGTGGCTGCTGGTTCTCGCGAGGATCGCCGGAGCAGTGGGAGATCGCCGGAAAAGCCGCGGCTTCGGCCGCGTTTCTTGATGACAAGCGACGGAGGGATATCGCGGCGAACTCGCCGCGAAGGGAGGAGGAAGCAAGACGCGCAATCGCGCGACTTTCCGGCGGCTGTCGGGTGGCATTTTCGCCGCTCCGGCGAGAGTCTCCGGAGGATGCGTTCAAATCTTCGTCGTGTGGATTCGTGCAAATCTCGAATCGCAAGATAATGACGAAAGATTATTTTAATGATTATTTAATTCCTAAATTAATAGATATCATTAAAAATAATATTATTTAATGAAATAAAATATTTTGGGAAGATTTCCCTAGATTTTAGGAATATTTGGATTATTTTCTATATCTATGAATATTTTATATCTGGAATGATATAGATGATATAGATATAGATGAGAATAATTTAATAGTTTCCTAAATATAATATATCTGGAATCTATAATAAGATAGATATATAAGATTATATTAAATAATATAATTTAATATTCTTCCTAAATCTTGAACTTGGAAATTATATGAATTTAATTTTTCATGTCTAATTAAGATTATAAATAATGTATTTTATTTTAGATATATCTTATAGTATGACATGAACAAAAATTAAATTCTAGATTAATAATTTCTATAATAAGACTTTAAAGATTATAAAAGTTTTAATTATCCAGTAAATTAAATACCAACAGAATTTAATTAGTCTTAATCTGCCTTAAGGCTAAAGGATAATTAATTAAAACCATAACCCAAATGTCTAAGCGATAATTATGAACTTATAGTTTATATATGGTCTCCATCGGTTGGACTGCCACATTTTGTGAAGCTGATTTTCTAATATTATCGCCACCTACAGAGTAGGGACAATAATCCTACGAAAACAGTAAGTTCATAAGGGCGGACTTCTCAAATAATAAATAGAATGAACTAGAAAGTGGTTCCTAATATTATCGCCACCTACAGAGTAGGGACAATAATCCTAAGGAACTGCGAGTTTCAGGGTTCAATCAGAATTTATGAGATAGCTTGGTTTTGTTATCAACACATGAACATTGTTATGGGAGTGTGTTGTAGAAATAAAATTCTGTAATGCTAAACTAGATGGTCGTGCTTAGGCAGCATTAGATATGTCGACCTCCAGAGGAGGAAGCTATTGATATGTCGGTGTTGTGACCAGTAAATTGTCGAAATTTTAATGCGTATTAACCTCCAGAGGAGGATACAATTTATTAATTTTGCTGTTGTAAGATTTTGAAAAGTTTTATGGTTAATCTACTCAATTTCCTTACATAAGTTTATGACAAATAGTAAAATCTTCTGTTTGCAGTGCAATAAAATCCGTCAAGATGTCCTTTAATCCTCTTTCTGCCATTCTCAAAGAAAACAAACTCGAAGGCCAAAATTACATCGAATGGAAACAAAACTTGGATATCGTTCTCACAGCCGAAGAGTACAAGTTCGTGCTCACTACTCCACGCCCAGCTGTGCCGGCTGCTAATGCCGCGCAAGCATTGCGAGATGCGCATAGACGGTGGCATAAGGCGAATGAGATGGCTAAGTGCTATATGTTGGCTTCTATGTCATCAGTACTCAAGCATCAACATTCAGCCATGGAAACTGCCGCCGAGATCATGACAAATCTCGCGAATCTTTTTGGTACTCAGAATCGAACGGCTAAGTCTCAAGCCTTTCGGAGTATCATGACGAAGTCTATGAAGGAAGGCTCGTCTGTGAGGCAACATGTCCTCGAGATGATGAGCCACCTCAACCAGATTGAGGTATTGGGAGGGACGATTGATCCCGAGTCCCAGGTTACTATTATCCTTCAGAGCCTTCCCCCTAGCTTCCAGCAGTTCAAGCTCAACTTTGAGATGAACAAGCGTAATTATACTTTGGCAGAGCTGCTGACTGAACTTCAGTCGGCGGAGGACCTTATGGTTCAGGCTAAGGTAGCCATGTTGAGTTTGGCGCCTAATTCCTCTGGCTCTAAGCCTAGAAAAGGAAAGAAAAAGGCACCGAACCCAGTGGCAGCTAAGAATGCTAAGGGAAAGAGGAAACAGCGGGGTGAAAAGAAGCAAACAGGAAAGTGCTTCAAGTGTGGAGAGAAAGGTCATTGGAAGCCAGATTGTCCTAAAAAGGGCAAGGCTACAGGTATGCACCATGCTCTAGTAGTCGAGTCATGTTTGGCTTCGACGTCTACTCATACTTGGGTTATTGATACTGGAGCAACTGATCATATATGTTTTGATCCTGACTTAATGCAGGTGACAAGACGGCTACATGATCGTGAGATCGAAGTCCAGCTGGGCGACGCTACGAAAGTGGCAGCCGTTGCAGTGGGAGACGTTTATTTACGTTTTTCTAGTGATAGATTTTTGATTTTGAAGAATGTTTTGTTGATACCTTCTTTTAGAAGAAATTTAATTTCAGTTTCTAAATTGTCTTTTGATGGATATTCGATTTCTTTTAATGACAATTGCGTTATTAAGAAAGATGGTTTTTATATCTGTCGTGGTATCATGGAAAATAATCTGTACACAATCACTTCTACACAATTTAATCAACGTAAATCAGAACTCAATAATGCATCGAAAATTTCTAAGAAAAGAAAAGAACCTTCAACTTCAATGAATGAAACGTACTTATGGCACCTTAGACTTGGCCATGCCAACGAAAGAAGAATTCATGCGATGGTTGATCAAGATCTTATCAAAGGTCTTGAGAAGGAACCATTTTCGAAGTGTGAATCCTGTCTCGAAGACAAGATGACTAAGAGACCTTTTAGGTCAAAGGGAAATAGGGCCAAGGAAGTACTTGAGCTCATTTATACTGATGTGTGTGGACCAATGTCAACCGAGGCAAGGGGCGGTTTTCGATATTTCGTCACCTTTACAGATGACTACTCGAAAATCGGATACGTCTATTTGATGCGCTACAAGTCTGAAACTTTTGACAAGTTCAAGGAGTTTAAGTCTAAAGTAGAGACGCATCATGGAAAGAGTATCAAATGCCTGCGATCTGATCGCGGAGGCGAGTACCTAAGTGCCGAGTTTTTGGACTATTTATCAGTAGCTGGGATTGAATCCCAAACGACTGTGCCAGGCACACCCCAGCAGAATGGCGTGGCTGAAAGAAGGAATATGACCTTATTGAATATGGTCCGCTCGATGATGAGTTATGCACGGTTACCTATTTCGTTTTGGGGTCATGCTTTGCTTTCAGCAAACTATCTCTTAGACAACTTACCTTCTAAATCTGTTCCTACTACCCCATATGAGTTGTGGAATGGGCGTAAGCCTAATCTAGAACATCTCAGAGTATGGGGGTGTCCGGCTCATGTATTGGAAAAGGATCCAACTAAGCTGGAGTCTAGGACTGAGGTTTGTGTGTTTATAGGATACCCTAGAGGAACGAAAGCTTATGAATTCTATAGTCTCAGAGATCAGAAAGTGATTGTGAGCACTCATGCCACATTCTTAGAGGAAGACTATGTAATGAATCATAAGTCCAGCAGTGAGATAGCTCTTGATGAGCTAACTCAAGTCACAACTTCCATTAACCAAGAACAATCACCTAGTGTGACAACAATTCCAGAAATTTCAACTGATACTCCAAATATTGTAGTGCCGCGCCGCAGTGGGAGGGTCTCTCATGAGCCCGATAGATACATTGGTTTGGGTGAGTGCATGGATCACTCCTCGGACAGCAATGTACTTGACCCCTGGAATTTTGCAGAGGCGCAGGCAGATGTCGATCATTGCGAATGGGTGAAAGCAATGGATTCGGAACTACAATCAATGGTAGACAAAGACGTCTACGATTTGTCTGTCCTACCCGAAGGCTGTACTGCCATTGGGAGCAAGTGGATATACAAACGTAAACGTGGACCCGATGGAAGAGTTAAAGTCTTCAAGGCAAGACTAGTGGCTAAGGGGTATACCCAAAAGGAAGGCATCGATTACGATGAGACCTTCTCCCCAGTGGCCATGCTCAAATCGATCTGTATACTTTTGTCTATAGCAGCTTACATGGATTGGGAAGTATGGCAAATGGACGTTAAGACTGCGTTTTTAAACGGGAGTCTTGAGGAGACCATCTACATGGAACAACCCGAAGGCTATGTGGTAAAGGGCAAGGAACACATGGTTTGGAAGCTTAAGAAGGCCATTTATGGCCTCAAGCAAGCATCTAGATCATGGAACCAGTGTTTCGATCAAACAGTTCAAAAGTTTGGATTCGAAAAATGCCCTAATGAAAGCTGTGTGTATAAGAAGGTTGAAAAAGGAAATGTTGTGTTCTTAGTTTTGTATGTAGATGACATTCTTCTAATTGGAAACAATAAAAAGATGTTGTCATCAGTGCGAACTTGGTTGTCCAGCCAGTTCGAGATGAAAGATATGGGTGAAGCGGGACACATTCTCGGTATCAAGGTTCTTAGGAACCGAGCTAAGAGAATGTTGTGCTTATCCCAATAATCTTACATCGAAACAGTACTTAGATGATTTAGCATGCAAGATGCCAAGAAAGGTTTTCTACCTTTTAGACATGGCATCCATTTATCTCAAGAGATGTGTCCTAAGACAGCATCTGAGATAGCAGAGATGAGAAGAATACCATATGCCTCGGCAGTTGGTAGTCTCATGTATGCTATGCTTTGTACTAGACCCGATATCTGCTTTGCTGTTGGCATGGTAGCAAGATATCAATCTAATCCCGGCCAAGGACATTGGACTGCCGTAAAGAACATACTCAAGTACCTTAATCGGACTAAGGACTATGTTCTAGTTTACAATGCAGCCGAGCTCTGTCCTTTAGGATATACAGATTCAGATTTTCAATCTGATGTAGATTCGAGGAAATCAACTTCCGGATATGTGTTTACCTTAGGAGGTGGAGCCGTAATTTGGAAGAGTGTAAAGCAGAAATGCATTGCAGACTCTACCATGGAAGCCGAATATGTGGCCGCTTCGGAGGCTGCAAAAGAGGCTGTATGGCTTAAGAACTTCCTTCTAGACTTAGGAGTGGTCGCGAATATGCCCAAGAGCATCACCATTTATTGCGATAATTCTGGTGCTGTGGCAAATTCGAGGGAACCGCGGGCTCATAAGGCGAGCAAGCACATAGAGAGGAAGTATCATATCATTCGAGATATAGTGCAGAGAGGAGACATACAAGTGGTCAAGATTGAGTCAGAGAACAACCTGGCAGATCCTTTCACGAAGGCATTAGCGGTAAAGCCGTATGAAAGCCATGTTGAAGGAATGGGAGTTCGACTAATTCAAGACCTCAATCCGCTTTCAGTATAAGTGGGAGAATATTAGACGTTAGCACATTTTTTTTGTATACTCGAAAGTGTTTTGAGTATAAGTGGGAGATTGTTAGAGTTTGTATACTAGAAATCACGTTTCGAGTGATTGAATACTGTAAAACTCTTATTTTATTTTCCAATAAATAAAACAGATTATTTTTGTTATAATGTTGCTATGTTTTACATTTAATGGATGTTAATGCATGTTTAAATGTATAAGTTAACTTAACAAAGTCTAAGTCTTTTGTTTTAGTAGACCGGTTGTGGGCGTCGTCCACTTTAAGGTAATACGGTCAGTTCTAAACAAAGAAAAAGATGAATTTCACAACCTAGATGGAATTTGACTACCCATCGAGAAAGGTTGCAATGTCAGTCCGCATATTTCTAAGCCTTACTGAAATAAGATGACATTGGTGTGGTATAGCACTGAACGGATCTAACAGCAAGACTTGCCTTAGGCTATCTACTGAAAGGCGAGGTCTTGATAAATATTTATTTCTTAATCAATGTAGGTTAGCATTGAGCATACGGTATTGATTATGCATTACTTTGACTTATCAAATGGTGCGGGTTTTTCGTAACCCAATGATCCTGATATATTGGGTAGTGGTGATCAATATCTAGCGGTGCTAGGATTGCTATTATATTGAATCGTGCACGAGCTGAGTCTCATTTGATAATGTCCTCAAGAGGAGCGCGAAACGAGGTTTTATTATTCGGAACCTAGCTAGTTGGAGTGTGATTACTCTATGAATAATAAATAAGTGTTTCATGCTAAGTCCACTCTTGGAATTAATAAGAAGTTAATTAATTAAGTCAATAGCAGACATTAATTAATTAATGGACATTTTAATCTTAAGCACGGGAAATGAAAGTTAAACGGAAACCCGGATTACTTATAATTTCGGATTTGGATGGGGAGAGTTCAATATTACTTCTGTAGTGGCTGCTCGTAATATTCCAATTATAACTTATATTAAATTGTGGGTTCAATTTAATTAGTAAAAAGTAAATTGGATGAGCCCATATCCAAAACCTTCCATAGATCCCTGTCTGGGCCCAAAAGGAACTTAATATAAATAGGAGAATAAATGAGACAGAAATAACACAATTCAGATTAGTGTAATTTTCGAAAATTATAGCTCCTAGCTGTAGAGATTTTCGAAATCCCCTCCTATTCCAAAAAGGATTTCTTCTGTCTTCTTTATTTAAGTCCTAGTATTCTAGTAAGATCAGCCCACACTGATATTGGGATACAGTTCGGGAACCAGAGAGAAGATTTGTGGTTTAGTACTCAAAGCATCACGTGGAGAAGAAGCTAGCCATCTTCAATTCTTTGGAGAATTAATTAGGTATTTTTCTGCTCCGTAGAAAAGCATGTTTTAGGTTTTCAATATTCTTAAAGCATGATTAATTCAAGTTATGAGCATGATACATGTGATAATTACGCGAATAGCTTTTGTCTAAATAATCTGCTAAATAGATCTGATTATTATGTGATTGTTATTTATGCACCCGCTTCCGCTGCCGGTTCTATCACTTTCTTAGTTTAAAGTTTACTTGTTTTCATCGTTAGTTACTTGCAAACACTCAACGCTGTTGCACTTTTGAAGTACTTTGTTATTTTCCAACATTTACGTTATGAAGTTTCTATTTCGCATGTCACTTTGGTTCGAGTTTACTTCATTCTGCCTAGGAAAGTTAGATTTAGTTATTGCTTTCAATTTCTAAGTGTTTTCTTATCGGGAGTTGTTGATTCAAAAGTTGTAGCTATGTTTAGTCAAGTTTTCGTGCATGAGTTTCTTTTCTGCGCCGTGATTACCACCTTGCATGTCGGTCAGTAGAAGTAAAGTTGCAGTTTACCGTTCAATTTAAGTTTAAGCATTTTAATCGATGGATCTTGAGTTTGAATTTATGAATCTGAAGTTTTAGTTATGGTGTCTGTGTTCATATGATTTTTGTCAATACTTGGTGAGGAAGAAAACGTCAAAATCAACTTTATTGGACCACTTTTACTTTTAAGTTACTTTTGCTTTTGTTCCCTACTTTTCAGATGTACTATCCAGACCTGTCAGAAAGCCCCCAGCCATCAGATATACCTTGTTGTCTAAATTTCCCCTTTTAGTAACTGTCCACTTTCCATATGTCTCTGATACACCTTGTCCCCTATTTTCACGAACACTCCCACATGTCTGTTATTTTCCCGCCTACTAGTCAGTAGAGTACCACCTTTAATTCCTGTCTAGGTAAAATCTCAACCCAAGCGTGGTAGCTAACCAAAACACCCAGGAAAGTCACCACAATTATCAAAACGTGTCCATCCTCGTGGGATTCGTCACCACAATTACCAAAACACCCAGGAAAGTCACCACAATTACCTCCATTATACTAGCCAGTAGAAGTGGGTTGAGGAAACTTGTTTGAAGCCAGGTCCCGGTTATCGTACCAACGACTCAGCTGGGTCGGGAATCTCTTCCTGATCAGTTGGATACACTCCAAATTCACATACGAAAACCCGAAAAGGAACAAGCTCTGGCCGTCAACAATCAAGCATTAGTTTTAGAATCTGAGAACAGAGGAAGTGAGTTGGAAATTCAAGTAGAAGTTCAAGCTGATAGGGCATCACCAACCACTGAATATCCTGGACATGTCAATACTCGAGCATCAATTATAGAATCTGAGAACAGTGGAACTGAGTTGGAAATGCAAGAAGAAGTTGAAGCTGATAGAGCATCACCAACAACTGAATCTCCTGGACAAGTCAATAATCAATCATCACTTATAGAATTTGAAAACAGGAGTAGTGAGTTGGAAATTCAAGCAGAAGATAAAGCTGATAGGACATCACCAACAAATGAATCTCCTGCACATGTCAATATTGAAGCATCAATTATAGGATTTGAGAACAGGAAAAGTGAGTTTGAAATTCAAGCAGAAGATGAAGCTGATATAGACTTAAGAACACAAAATGCCTTGCATCTATTATCAAATGCATGTACTGACTTTGAAATTAGCAACAATGAAGAAGCAATTAAGGCAACAAATGCTATTGTTGATATCATAAATGAACAGGTACAGTGATTATATTAAAATCTTAAAGCTTTGTATATAATTTTATATTAGTTATTGACATTGTGCATATCGTAGTTGACATAGATAAAAATATAATTGACATGGTATAGAATGGAATTTCAGGAAGATAGGGAGGATGCATGTGCATGCTCAATTATTGAGTATATGATGAGAGAGGGTATTGAAACACTGGATGACACCCCTCCTGAATCGAACATACAAAAACAAGAACATAAAGGGAAAGAGAAGATGCATGAGGAAAAAGAAAAAACTCCTGAAAACACAGACAGAAGAATGACTGTTTACCAGGTAAAAAAATTAAAATTAACCTTATTACTCTTAAAAAAATGAATGAATTATTGTTAACATTGCTTGTAATAGTTGTTAAAATGGCTTGTATGTGTAGTTGTCAAAGCATGTAGATTAGTTTACATAACTTGTTTGTGCAGTTGACATGATATGTATCGTAGTTGACATAATCATATTAGTTATTGACATGATTAGTGTAATATAGTTGACATGATTTGTAATTGCAAGTATCATTAAATTCACTGACAACAGTACCCGGACCCTGTTCCGATCTCTGAGATTCCACTGGCTGAAGCTAGAGAGAGACGGACTCGTGCTGAAATGCGTCCTAGCCCAGTGCTACGCTCACCATTTGAAATACGAGCCGTGCATATGAAAACAACCCTGAACCCAGATGAAAGAGATATGTACTACTACATAGTAGAAACTGAAGGAACAAATGAGTATGCATAATTTAATTCTTTGAATAATCTATACAATCCTTTTATATTTCCATGCAGTTGACATAATTTATGAATGATATATAAATGTTGTCTGCACGCTTTCATTTCAGTGATTCATGTGTCTACACTAATGGCTTTGTTTGGGCAAGCAAAAGAGTGTTTTCATCTCTGAAACCCCATTCAGAAATCAGTATAGGTGTAATTGATGTATGGGCAGCGCACCTGAACTACAAGGAAAGAGAAAGGGCAAAATCGTCACCTCCGCGCCTGTTTCTGACAACATCCCCATGCGTGAGTAATCTAAATTTCTGTGTCAACTATTTGGATGACAAATTTCACTAACAAAAAATGTTAAATGCAGTATTTGAATATAACAAATCGGCAGCCTCATTGAGATCCATTATAATCCCAGAACAACTTTGTGTCGCGAATTCAACAGGAGATTAGAACAATAGAAGATTTCGATTGGAGAAAGATTGATTTGGTAACAAATTTATTTTTGTGCAAAGATCTCACAGTTTCACCTACATAGTTTTGGACAGGAGTTATCAAATTCTTTCTCTAATTTTATCTAACATACAATACAGGTATTCTTCCCTGTTTTTAAAAGTGGCTATTATTATCTTGTGGTATTCTGGATGAGGATGAACAAAATTGAGATAATTGATAGTGCCAAACCAACTAGAGACAAGAATCCCTTGGAAAAGTATAGCTTTGATGTTGCAATACTGGTATGCTTTTTTAAATACAGTTAACATTATGTTTAGATTTTTGTTGACATAATTTATGAATCTTGCTAAAATGCTTTGTATGCTAATTTTAATTTAGTTGTTTATATATTTGCAGAAAGATATGTTTGAGGCATACTTTATAGAGAATAACATGACAGATCTATCACAAAATATAAAGAAGTCTCCTTACAAAGTTATTCCTTTAGATTGGGCCACAAGCACCAATAAAGAAGACATCGGTGTTTATACGATGAGACATATGGAGACATACTTTGGCAGTAAGGGAAGGAATTGGGTATTGGCTTTACTCCACGAGGCATGAAGATTCTACAGGTACTCAGAGGAAGATATTGCGAAGCCATGCTTACATCAGAGAGCAACAAGAAGTGTATGGATATGATACGCGATGCTAACATCTGGATGAATGCAAACAAACAAAGATTGTTTGCGTTACAGAACAAATACAAGGAATGGTTTAGCCGTAGAAGCAATAAGTAAAAAACTGTTTTATTCTGATTTGAACAAAGAGTGATTTGATGCTTATCATGTTTTGAATATTTGGACAAAGATTATCATGTTTTGATTTGATGCTTAGCCATAGAACCAATAATTCCTGCTGTCTTGATTTGAATATTTGATGTTATCATGTTTTTTAGATGGATGTGTAAAACAATTTTCAAATGTGGTTTTTAAACTATGCAGTCTGTAATAATATATCAACTATCAAATCAGTACAACAACTTAAATAGAAATGTCAACAACTTGAATTGAATGTCAACAGTTAATAGTTTCCATATAAAAACTCAACATTTTGTCCATACCTTAATTATCAAATGTCAATAACTTATAGCAAAAATGTCAACAGCTTGTCAATAGGCTTCATATAAAATTTCAGACAACTCAATATTTGGAACATATTCATGAATTATGGTCATACAATACATATTAATATAAAGCAAATTAAATGTCAATAACAAAAAAAGAAAATATAAATAAATTGTGCGTAATGTAAATAACTAAATAATTGTCATGTCAACTGTCTTTTTTTCAAATGTTAACAATGTCAACTGCCTTTTTTTCTAATAAAATGGAGGAAAAATAATTTAATTCCAAACCCTATACTCTAAAAACTATTTCGCTAACTCACAAAAAAGCGTAGCAATAAATATTTCTCTTCCATCTACTCTCTCACAAATAGATTACCGCTCAAAAAATTTCGACTACTCTCTCATATACAAACCCTTAATCTACTCGACTTCATCTCTTTTCTAGATTTCTAAATCGATTAAGAGTATTAGGAATGTCAACCGGACACAAAAACGCAAGTGATTTAGTTGGATCGTCGACCGTTCCTGGAAAAACGACATCAGAAATGGAGGTCAACACCAAATCAACAAAAAGCACTGAAACGACTGGTTCAGGTTAAAGATTTCATTCGTTTTTTATTTGTATGACTTCAATTTTAGGTTTTTAAAACACAGTTTGATTATTCAAAAGATTTAATTTTTAGGTTTCATTATTTAATTTTCTAATGAGTTCGATTTATGCTTTTTTTAAACAGCAGAAAAATATTCTTGCAGTTATATTTAAATTTTTATGATTATTGACATTAGAAGATGTCTGTTGACATATTGGTATTGACATTTTATACAATAATTATTAACATAATGTATGCTTATTTGAATTGTTGTTGACATAGTCATATGGTTGCTATAAAATAGATATGTTCTGTATACATAAAGATGAATTCATATGTGAAGTGTGAGAGGATTACATAGTATTATATTATATATATACCAACAGGGTATGACTGCACTTGTCATATGTATGCTTGTAGATGCTATAAATTTTGGCATGATATTACTGTATTGTTGACATTTTGTTGACATAGGGGTTTTGACATTTTATACAATAATTATTGACATAATGTATGCTTGTTTGAATGGCTGTCAACATAGTCATATGGTTGCTATAAACTGTATATGTTCTGTTGACACATGATTATTTATATTAAAAAGCGTATGACTGCACTTGCCATATGTAGGGTTGTAGTTGCTATGAATTTTGACATGATATTACTGTATTGTTGACATTTTATTGTACTTGATTTTAATCCAGAAAAAAAAGAACACATCAAAGCGTATAAGAAGCACATCAATTGATGAGGACGAGTTAACTATATCTGAGATTAGAAGCAAAAGAAAAAATGACCGGAAACAGTTAATTGCTTCTGAGATTAGAAGCAAAAAACGGAATGACAAGCACACAGAGGTTAAGGAACAGAATAAGAAAAGTAATTACTTTTCTAAACGGCTTCTAATCAAAAGGAAGACGATGTTTTTTATTCAAACCATGAGACAAATGAATGAGGCACAGGTTAATGCTGTGAAGGAGTTGGGTTTTGGGAATGTTTTGCATTTCAACATCGACTACATTCCTAGCTTTTTGGCATTCGAATTGGTGAAGAGTTTTCATGAAAAACAGTGCAAGATAAAGCTTAATAATGGTAGGAGTGTTAATATCACAGAAGACGATGTGGAGTTGGTATACGGATTTCCGAGAGGTAGGATTAGTTATTCCAGATATGACTGTAAAAGTAATGCAGATTTCATGAGAGAGTTAGGCAAAGATTGTGAAATAAAAAAAGGAGGAAACGTTAGCCATAAAGCTGTTGAAGAACTTATGTTAGCTGATTGTCAAGGAGGGCCAATGTTCAAGAGAATGTTCTTGGTACTATTAGAAGCAACATTGATTGAGCCATCAATATGTGGAACAATCAAGTCTAAGATTGGGGAAATAGTTGATGATCTGGAAAATATTAGAAATGTCAACTGGTGTTCGTACACATTGTATGTTCTGAAGTTTGCAAAGGAAAATTGGTCAAAGAAAAAGAAGAATGCTTTTGCAGGACCACTTCCTTTGTTCATGGTATGTTTTACATTTCACATTACAGATTATTAACACTGAACATAATTATATTAGGTTGTATGAGTAGTTGATATAGCTAGTAACTGTTATTGATATGGATTTTATATGCAGCTGTGCTACATAGATAGAGTTTTACAAGCCAAATGTTCAGTTCCTCGTACATTCCCAATAATGAAAGGCTGGACAAGCACTCATCTGCAAGATAGGAAAAATCGAGAGATAGATGTAGTAATATTTGGTAATGGACTTATCTTCAAAAGATATGTCCGTAATCTGGAGCAGGAGCAGGAGCAGGAGCCGGAGCCTCAACAACAAATTCCACACGTAGTTGACAGTGGGGTTGGGTCTTCCCAAAGTGTTGTCCCAAAAGATATCATGCAGAATGTAGTGAAATACATTCTACTCATAAATTATGGGAAGAACAATCTAGTAAAAACCCTTGAAGAATTTCCTACACATGTCAAAACTAATCATCTATTTGGATTAGTGTGTGATATTGTTAGATCTGCAATTGGAAGCCCAACAACTTCTGTTCAATCTGTGGAAGACAAGTGTGTAAAATTGGCAGAGTCATTTCTTAAAGACAAAGATGAGGCATTTGACAACTGTAAAAGAATCTGTGAATCAATAGTTACTGTCGAAAAGAAAAAGGAAGCACTTGAAGATTTGACTGAATTTCCAACTTTCAAATGGAGAGATTGCTATAACAAAGTAAGTACAACATTTTGTTTACATAAGTTTGTCTAAGTTGAAATTAATTTAATATTAATTACAAATTACTATTTCAATAGACTGCTGAAGAAGAAATACATGAAGAACAAGAAAAGGAACAAGAACAAGGACAAGGATCAAAAGAGGACACATCATGTGGTGTCAATAATGAATCAGCGTCTCCTATATCACCAACTGTTCTAGAATCTGATAACAAGGGGATTGAGAAAGAAAATCGGAAAGATCTTGAACAGGTAGAATTTACAATAACTATCTTAAACTATAAAGATATTCTGCATATTGTAGGTAAAAATATAATTGATATAACGTAATTTGTTTCAATTGAAACAACAGGAAGATAAGGAGAACCAAGATGACACACATGTTGAAACGGACAGACAAAATCCACTGGATAAAGAAGATAATATTGTTGAGGTAACTAAAACTAAGATTAAACAGTATATTATTTTTTATCAAATGAGTGAAGCGTTGTTGACATGACTTTATAGTGTAGTTGATATAAGTTATAATAATTATTGACATGACTTCTACGTGTAGTTGACATAACTTATAAGTGTTGTTGACATAGCCTCTATGAGTAGTTAACATATTATGTACCGTAGTTGACAGGAGAAAGAAATAGAATACATATCCCTACATCGCCAGTTTCTGATCCTAAAGGGGTGAGTCAAATCTCGTCTTTTGTTATTTAGAATTAATTCAAATTAATTTGATATTAATTATAAATTACTAATTTAATAGGCTGTTGAAGAAAAAGAAGAAGAAGGAACAAAAGAAGACACAGTGGGCGATGACAATAGTGAATCAGCCTCTCCTATCTCACCACCAGCTGCAGGTCCAATGGATGACGCACATGTTGAAATGAACAAAGCAAAGCAACAGGAGAAAGGAAAAGAGAAAGAAGAGAATATTGTTAAAGTAAAGTAACTGAAACTAAGATTAAATAGTATATTGTTTTTATAAAATGACTGAATTGTTGTTGAAATGGCTTGAAAGTGTGGTTGACATTTTGTTATAATTGTTATTGACATGATTTGTACGTGTAGTTGACATGTCTTATAATCGTTGTTGACATGATTTGTATGTGTAGTTTTCATGTCTTATAATTGTTGTTGGCATTAATTTTATTTGCTGTTAACATGGTTCTGTGTGTAGCAGACATAGTACGTACAGTAATTTACATAACTCGTATGTGCGGTTGACACAATATGCACCATACTTGACATAATTATACTAGTTGTTGACATGGCTAGTATATATAGTTGACATGATTTTTAATTGAAACTGACAAGAATTTTATTTGCACTGACAGAAGACTGTTGTTCCATTCTTTGAGATTCCACTGACAGAAGCTAGTGTGAAAAGGTCTGATGATAAAACGCATTCCGACCCATTCCTAGGCTCTCCAGTTGACATAAGAGCTGTAGATACAAAAACATACCTGAAATCTTATGAAAGAACTGTCTACTACTGCATACTAGAAACAGAAGGAACAGATGAGTATGCACTATTTAATTATTTCATTGATCTAAAAAGTATTTTTAGTTTTCTATGCAGTAAACATAATTTATGAATATTGTTCATATGTCTTTTGTATAACTTTATTTCATAAATGCATGCGTTTATGAAGATGATTTTACTTGTGCGACCAAGGAATTGTTTTTATCACTGAAGCCCCATGTTGAAATTAATGTGGGTGTAATTAACGCGTGGGCTTCATACCTGAACAACAGAGAAAATGAAAGGCCAACAACATCACTTTCACGCTTTTTCATGAGTACATCTCCATGTGTAAGTAATATTAAATTATATGTAAACTGTTTGAGTCAGATGTCTCCCTAACCAAAAATTTTAAATGCAGAACTTCAATGTAACAAATCGGCAGGAAAATTGGGATGGTTCAACAGCAAAGAGAAATTTTTTTTCTCAGATAGATAATGAGGTTGAAAGAAGATTATTGGCTTCTCTGCGCGTGATTGGGATATCGGCTTCTCTGCGCGTAGTCTGAAGATTATCCAAATACTCAGGGGAAGATATTGCTGCACGATGATTGCATCAATTTATAATAACCAGAGATCGCCAATGTTACAACTAGCTCATGATTGGATGGAAGCAAACATGGACAAATTGTATAAGCTAAACAACAAATACAAGAAGTTGTTTAGTTGTAGAAAGATGAAGTGAACAAAAACAGATTTTAATGTTTGATGTTAACTTATCTTTTGGATTGGTTTTAAAATGATTATTATGCATTCTGACTTTTGAAATTAGCAGTTATAACAAATGTTAATAAGTTCAACAAATTGTATTGAAATGTAAACAATTTGATTGAAATATCAGCAACCTATAACAAAATGTCAACAGCTTGTATAAAGTGTCAACAACTTGGAAAATAAATATTATGTCAACAACTTAAAATTGACATAATTATATTAGTTGTTGACATGGCTAGTACATGTAATTGACATGACTTACAATTGTTGTCAACATGTTTTCTATGTATTGTTCACATGACTTGTACGTGTAGTTGACATGGCTTGAAACATAGTTGACATGACTGGTATGTGCGGTTGACACGATATGTACCGTAGTTGACATGACTGGTATTGTGCGGTTGACACGATGTGCACCATAGTTGACATAATTATATTAGTTGTTGACATGGCCAGTATATATAGTTGACATGATTTTTAATTGTTGACATGTGCACCTTAAAAAAATGATGGAGCACGAAAGCAAGGTAGAGTCCAAGTTGTACTAAAAAGTCAACTACTTATAACCAAATGTCAACACCTTGTATAAAGGTGTACAACTCAGAAAACAAAACTTGAAATTAAAAAAACAGAATCATAAAATAGATGTCAACAGAGAGTAAAATCAGATATCAACAACTAACAAGAAAATGTCAATAATTTGTAGTCTATGTCAACAACTAAAAAACAATCATGTCTCCTTTCTTCCACAGCTTCTAGCATTATGATCAGTAATTTTATGACACTTTCCACAACGCCTATGAGGTTTATTTGCTTTTTCAATTGCTTTCTCTATGCTTGACTTAATCTTGCTTTTCTTGTCACTTGCACCTCCTTTTGTACTAACCACATCTGGAGCATGTGCAGTTATTTTTTCAGGTACAACAATACCATATATATTCATGATTGAATCATTTTTATCAATAGACGACGATCCAGCATAGTCATCTTTAAAGATTTGAGGACCAATACCCGCAAGCAAATTATCCAAATCAAACAAATGATCTTTATTCCTAAAAGCACGCTGATATAGATCAAAGTAACGACCATGACACCTGTTAGCAATCAGTAGTTTGTCATCTTTGTTAGAACTTGCACACATATAAAATGTCAACAGCCTATATAAGATGTCAACAGCCTATATAAGATATGCCAACAGCTTAAATAACACATGCTAAAACTTAAACTGAAATATCTATAGAAAATAGTTTGAATACCTATGTCAGACGCACTATCATCACTCGTGAGACCATGAACTGCCTTTAGTAATTCACTTTTAAGCCAACGGTTACCAACATATTTCTTTGGAATATTGTTGACATCTTTGTTTCCGAGGATGAAGAAAAGGTGGCTGCATAGATAACCACACCTTAAAAATAGTTTACACTCACATTCATATGACTCAGTCTCTATCTCATGTGTAACTGTAAAGGTCTTCTTTCTAGCATCAGAAACTTTGAAGACCTCGATATTCTCCAATGTGGACATGCTAATCATCCGACAACTCTTATCAGCCTCAGCAATAAATTCTTGTACCACTCTAAACATCCTATCTGTGTATATAGATGCCAATTGCTTCTCAAATACTAAATCAGTGACATATTTTGGAGTGATTACAGAATCATAATAGTCAAGCCTTTCAGTTTGATTCCTTTGAGCATCAATGGCATTATTATACTGAAGAGTGAAGTCAGCAAAATTAAACAACGGTTTCGAGTACCTCTTAAAAAAACTGTTTTCAGATTCTGAAAAATATGTTGTTCTCATTAAAGAACCCATAGGAACATCTCTAAAGAAGGCTGGGATCCACATATGTTTAATAGCAAACATATCCTTAAACCATTTATGATCTTCTACACCATATTTTTCAACAATGCTAGTCCATAATATATCAAACTCATCCGGATCTAACAACTCTGACCAAACACAAGACTTAAACTCCTTACTAAACTTTTCTCTGTCAGAAATAGATTTAGGTATCTTCTCAAACAACTTGCTCATAATATGCCACATGCACAAACGATGCCTTGTACCAGGTAATACCTTCTCAATGGCAAGCCTCATTCCCCAATATTGGTCAGTGATTATGATTCTTGGAGCAACACCCATGCATTCAACACATACAGTGAAAAGCCATGAAAATGCATCACAATTCTCACCGGATACGAAACCAGATCCAAACGCAATAGGACACCCATGATTGTCTTTCCCGGTAAATGGACCAAACACCATACGATACCTATTGAACAAATACATCAACACAAAACATCAATAATGTCAACTATAGGTATATGCTATGTCAACTATTAAATCAGAAATGATGCAAAGTACAAATGTATCCTATGTCAACTACCATATCAACTACTATCTATGTCAATTACTAAGTATAATACATAAACTAAATGTTTGTTGAATATGTTGTATCAAATGCTACAACATCTCCAAACATGTGGTAATGCTTCCGAGACTCAGCATCAGACCAGAATAAGCTCACTAACTTATTATCTTCAGGTGATAATTGATATTTGTAAAAAAACCCTTCACAAATTCTCTTCTTCTCTTGCATCTAATTTAGGATCATTTGCACATCCACTTATTTTAATTTCTCTTTAATATCACGTGAACAATTCCTAACATCAGTCAATGTACACCCAACAACATCATAACCACCGAAAAACTCCTTTAATAAGTTAAAAGTATAGGTAGGACCGATGTTAGCTTTGGTGCAATCTTCAACAAACTTGTGATGAACATAATTCAAACTGCGATTACCTTTCATAAATCTCTTAGGATCTTTGTCAACCATAGCATGATTGTGTTCCTCAACAAACTGATGCACAAGGTAATACTTATCACCAAAATCAGAAAAAAACTTAAAACTAATTCTCGCTCCACATCCACTTTTGGTGCCACGTCTACGTCTCTTCTTTGAAGATACTTCATCATCATCAGACACATTACCATCCTCAGATACACTAACATCAACATCCAACGAATCTACCGTATGAAATCCTTGTCAATTGCAAACAACATACTGAAAAATAATAACACCACCACTAGACCTATTTCCAAATCTTCGACAATCAAAATAACACTCCTGAGCATACTTTTCATAAAAGGAAATTCCTTCCTCAAGGGAAGAAAATTTTTGACCTTCATAAGGCCTCAACTCAGGCTTGCAAATTGGAATAACAGACCCTACAACATAGAATATTTACCAAGGAACATAAATCATGTCAACAGATTTTCAAGTCATGTCAACAGAGCATAAATTAACAACATAACACCTTTAGTTATCTCTAAAGAGGTGGCTGAACTCTTGTAAAATTCTTAGACAATTGTTATAAGTTATGTAAGCCAAAATATCAGAACATGCTTCAAATTACTAGGATCAAAATGTCCAGTTTAATTAGAATACACCAATTCAAACACACGATGTCAACAGAATATTTAACAAGTAACATAAATCATGTCAACAGAGCATAAATCACCAACATAACACAACAAAATAATGTTAATGAAACAGAATGTCCACAAAAAGCATAACAACAACACAGAATATTTATCAAGTAACATAAATCATGTCAACAGATTTTCAAGTCATGTCAACAGAGCATAAATCACCAACATAACACAAAAAAATCACAAAAAAATCATGTTAATGAAAATTAAACCAAACTACCTCCACCATTCGTAAATCATGTCATCAGATTTTCAAGTCACGTCAACGCAAATCAAGAGACTTACGTAAATTACCCCTATAGTTATCTCTAAATAGGTGGCTGCACTCTTGTAAAATTCTTAGACAATTGTTATAAGTTATGTAAGCCAATATATCAGAACATGCTTCAAATTACCAAGATCAAAATGTCCAGTTTAATTAGAATACACCAATTCAAACAGACGATGTCAACAGAATAATTAACAAGTACACATAAATCATGTCAACAGAGCATAAATCACAAACATAACACAACAAAATAATGTTAATGAAACAGAATGTCCACAAAGAGCATAACAACAACACAGAATATTTACCAAGTAACATAAATCATGTCAACAGGTTTTCAAATCATGTCAACAGAGCATAAATCACAAACATCACACAACAAAATGATGTTAATGAAACAGAATGTCCAGAAAGAGCATAACAACAACACATAATATTTACCAAGTAACATAAATCATGTCAACAGATTTTCAAGTCATGTCAACAGAGCATAAATCAACAACATAACACAACAAAATAAAGTTAATGAAACAGAATATCAACAAAGAGCTCATAACCCATACATCTCCCTTGAATGCTCATAACTGATTAAGAAAAAGGGTTTAACAGTGTGCACCTAAAATATCCATACATTCCAAACTCAACCATGTTTCTCAACCTTCTCAGGCTTTATGGTCTTTTGCTTAGCCAATAACTAACCAATTTTTTTATGTCAAGTAAAGGACTCTCATCATGGTTATATCATATGGACTTTTACATTCAAGAAAATCCAACCAAAGATTGATCCACTTAGACTAACGTTTATTTCCTCGGCCAAGAATTAATGAGCTGATTTCTCAAGTAGCTTCAATTAAAGCAGAAAATTACCCCTATAGTTATCTCTAAAGAGATGGCTGCACTCTTGTAAAATTCTTAGACAATTGTTATAAGTTATGTAAGCCAAAATATCAGAACATGCTTCAAATTACCAAGATCAAAATGTCCAGTTTAATTAGAATACACCAATTCAAACACACAATGAATATTTAACATAAATCATGTCAACAGAGCATAAATCAACAACATAACACAACAAAATAATGTTAATGAAACAGAAAATCAACAAAGAGCATAGCAACAACACATAATATTTATCAAGCAACATAAGTCATGTCAACAGAGAATAAATCACCAACAAAACACAAAATAATCATGTTAATGAAAATCAAACCAAACTACCTTCACCATTCGTCGACGTAGACTCGAAATAAGATGAAGAATCCATCAAATAACACTTAGCTGCTGATTACGAACTGAAATCGAACCTAAAGATGAGAAAAAAAAAAAACTAATTAGGAACAAATTTGACTGGGCATCAACAAATAAAGGATAAAAACAGAATCAAAGTCGTTAAAATCGACCGAAAAATGTCAAAATCAACAAAGAAATCCGTCGAACAGGTAGTCTGTTTTTCGAAAATTGAATCGGAAATCAGGTATCGTTGAAATCGTTGAAACCGTCTGAGTCTAATTTTGCAAATCAATTGAATCATAAATCGTTAAAATAGATTCAATGAGAGATATGATTCAATCGTTGAAATCTCAGCAGAATCGCCGATCAAAGATGAAAGATGAAGAAGAACCCTAAATTATAACGCGAAAAGATAGTTTTACCCTTTTATATTAAATTAATCTAATAATATTTATTGTGTGGCAAAATCTGGACCACTCATTTAATAAAAATGAGTGGCTGATATTGCATCTCATTTCTCAATTAGCCTAAATAATCTCAATTGATCATGAGTGATCAATTGCTAACTCATCATTTAATTGCTAACTACAACTAATTTAAGGCCACGTGATTTTAAAAAATGTGTGGTCTACAATTTTCCACATGTAATTTTCGTTTTTATTAATTAAATCGAAATTTTTTTTAAAAAAAACGCCAAATTAGGGTTTTGGATGAAAATGTCAATATAATGTTTCGAAAATATCAACACAATGCTTTGAGAATGTCAACACAAATTTAGGATTGACATTATATATGCTTTATATTCACATATTATCTTAGCTGTATTGACATTAGCCTGTGTACGAAAAATATGAAAATTATAGATATTTTTTTTCAAATTTTGACGTCGGAACATATGCATGTAGTATATCGTTGGAATCCTTATAAAATTATCTTTAATTTGATATATGTTATATGAATTTAAAGTTTTGGGATTTCTTTTAAAAGTTAGTTATAACTAACTTGACATTAATACCCCTATTGATTTTTATTGGAATTAATCCTATAGCCTTATTGACGTTTTTTGTTGATCGTATTGATATTTTGTGGTTAATGATCTAGGCCTTTAATTTGAATATCTAATGGCTATTATTGAGTTGTAGTTAGCAATTAAGCATTGAGTTAGCAATATAACACTCCCCTATATATATATATATATAGGGATGTACTAAGATGACAACCCTCTTTATTGTAACACCATACCACCATTTTAGGCCACTGGATCTGAAAATCGTGTGCTTGTCATGCTGCCACGTGTAAAAACACGGAGGGGTAAAATAGGAAATTTCTAATTTTACGTTACCAGATTGCAGTGCTGTTCATTAAATATTGCAGTCTTAGTATTGCAGTTTACCACGACTGCAGTATCTAATGCAGTAGACTGCAATATCTAATACTGTACACTGCAAACCCGTGTTTTTTCACGAAACTTAATCCTAGGAGTCCATAAACGAGATGTAACGGACTATATTGGTGGTATGGTGTTATCCTATCTATGGTGGCACCCTAGTGCACCCCATATATATATATATATATATATATAGATATATATATATATATATATATATATATAGATATATATATATATATATATATATATATAGGGGAGTGATCAATTGCTAACTCATCATTTAATTGCTAACTACAACTAATTTAAGGCCACATGATTTTAAAAAACATGTGGTCTACAATTTTCCACGTGTAATTTTCATTTTTATTAATTAAATCGAAAAAAAAAATGCCAAATTAGGGTTTTGGATGAAAATGTCAATATAGTGTTTCGAAAATATCAACACAATGCTTTGAGAATGTCAACACAAATTTAGGATTGACATTGTATATGCTTTATATTGACATATTATCTTAGTTGTATTGACATTAGTTTGTGTACGAAAAATACGAAAATTTTAGATTTTTTTTTTCAAATTTTGACGTCGGAACATATGCATGTAGTATATCGTTGGAATCCTTATAAAATTATCTTTAATTTGATATATGTTATATGAATTTAAAGTTTTGGGATTTCTTTTAAAAGTTAGTTATAACTAACTTGACATTAATACCCCTATTGATATTTTTTGGAATTAATCCTATGACCTTATTGACGTTTTTTGTTGATCGTATTGACATTTCGTAGTTGATGATCTAGGCCTTTAATTTGAATATCTAATGGCTATTAATGAGTTGTAGTTAGCAATTAAGCATTGAGTTAGCAATATAACACTCCCCTATATATATATATAGAGTTGTGATCAATGTCGAACCAATTTTAAAGATCGAACTAGAGACCAAATCTGGGCCATTAGATCTAATTTTTTTGATGAGATGTGCTGCTGTGAAAATTTTTTCGGCTTCATTACAAGCCCATTTTACTTCATTGTATAGGTTCATTACTTCATTCTGTACGTAATACCTTGAAACTATAACATGTTTTTACTTGCTTCCAATAGGTTTTGAAATGATTCAACATATGCTTCATTCAAATTCATTGACGTGGGTTTTTGCTTAATTAACATTTAAAAATGCAATTTATTCAAGTGAGTTTATTACTTCATTCAGAAACGTTATTACTTCATTGGATAAGATTTTTACTTTATTCCAGTAGGACTTCAAATGCTTCTACATATACTTCATTCCAATAATTTATTACATTATTCCATGTGTTTATTAAACCATATTAGCACCATGGCAGTGGTGATAGATATTGTAGAGAGAAAGAACGGCACGCGACGGCGAAACCACATTTACGTACTGGAATGAAGTAAAAACCTACTGGAATGAATGAAGTAAAAACCTACTAGAATGAAGTAAAAACCTACTAGAATGAAGTAATATATTCTGGAACGAAGTTAAATTTTCGTAACATGTTAGTATGACTTATTTACCTTCGGATGAATTAAAATAGGCTCGTGATGAAGGCGAAAATAATTTATAAATTTATGTATCTTATCCATAAAAAACTAGATCTAAAAGCCCTAATTTGATAGGTTCGGTGGTTCGGTCTTTAAGAGTGGATTTGTGGATAATGAGACTCTCTCTCTCTCTCTCTCTATATATATATATATATATATATGGACGTGATCATATCATAACCCATATTTATGGTGATAACCTAATAACCCTCATTTTATGGACGAAAAATATCATTTTATAGAACATAATATCATTTTATGGAAAAAAGTATCATTTTATGCATGCTGAAAAAATATCATTTTATCGTGTATAAATATCATTTTTAGTAAAAATGATACTTTTGACCCATAAAATGATAGGGTTATTAGGTTATCACATAAATATGAGTTATGATATGATCGCACCCATGTATATATATATATAGTCATATTAACCACAAATCCACCCTTAATGTGACGCCCCGGAAATTCGTTCCCTTCTTTCGAGATATATCGGATTTATTAGCGTAATTAATTTCATTTAGAAGATGTGTAATCGTACTTTCCTCGTTTTTTTCGAATTTGGAGTAATGCAAGTATTTTTCGTTGGATGAAATAAAGTGCAAAGAAATTTTGTGTCAAGGATAAAAGTAAAGCTATGCTTTTATTAGATAAATAATTGAGGAACAAATTACACAAGAATGTCGAAGAATTTATTCACATAGTGCTTACATAAGTGAAAGTGACAATACACTCTTATATTACGACTCTTCTGTAGAGACTCTAAATTACATGAAAATGGAAAGTATGACTATGGTTTCCAAACCAACAATTGGATCTTTCCAAGAAGAGGATCATGAGGATCTTGAGGAGGATCATCTCTTCCTCTCTCTCGACTTCTACACCACCTTGATAGCCAAGCTACACCAAAGAAACCTACAAAAAAATAGCCACCAAAGAGGTTAGAAAAATTCCAATAAAAGAGCAAGGATTTTGGCTTTCACCAATAAGGTAAGTGATGATCAAGACATCACATTGCTGCCATGGAATCGAAAAAAATATGCCCAAGAACCGAGACATCCCCAATTCTCCACATAGAGCAATAGAGACAATAGTAGACAAGGGATGAAGTCATCATCTAGGCCTAAATGGGAGTAAGCAAGATCCCTCCTTACACCAAGAACAAGGCTGAAAATACAGCCAAGGATGTCATCCAAAAATTGCATCAATTTGGCATGAAAAGCATAGTCACAAAGCTCAAAAGAGAGCCAACTAGTAGCTCAAGAATAGCAGCCCCATATCGATTTAGGAGCCGCCAAGAACAGTTCCAAAAAGCCAAGAACCATGGCTACATAAAGGAAAGCCCCTGCCTTCTCTTCCTCCATAAAAATTCGAAACCAACAAGGAGTGGAAGAGGAGCAAGGAGGGCAGCCAACAAGCAAGAGGAACCACCAAGTGAGGTAAGTACCTCAACACCAACAACCAAACTTGCATCATGTAGAGTTACCAACACTTAGCCAAGAATTTAGATCAATAGTGTTGCACCATAGCTTGAGCAAGTCATGAGAACTTAGATTCATAGGAGAACACCAAGGCAGTAGCTAAAGCAGTCATGAACCAACAACACGTTTCGCAAGAACAACAACAAATCACCAATCCCATAAGCTCTCAAGAATTAATCTATGAAAACAACAAATGCCCCATCAAGTTTTCCATCAAGCACTCACTGCCATAACTCAAAGGAATGAGTAAAGGGGAAAGGGAAGGGTGACTTAGCTTAGACGGGGAGGCGGACCGGCGAGGAAGCAAGCGCTGGCGCAGCAAGGGGGGATCAACCGGCGGCGTCACTCGCCACGGCTGACGGCGGGGGTGATGCTAGGTTCGGGTTCCACACTTGGCGGAGGACGAAAGGCGATGCCTTTCCCCATCGATCGGCGACCCTGCCGCGGGAGGCGACGCGGGCAGCGCCTCTGCACGCCGGAGCTGCGTGGCGTGGCGACGGCGACGACGGCGGTGCCGGCGTTTGGCATGAACCGCCGGAGAAGCCGCATTTGAAACCAGAGCACCACTACTCCTCCGCTCCTCGAAAATTTGGGGGAAAGTGAAGGGATGGCGGATCGTTGAGGATTGAGATGTGAATCGGTGAGGAGGCGCGCCGGCGACGCAGGGGACGTCGACTTCGCCGAGAATCGGGCGAGAGGGAGGAAGCCGCTGCTGTCGGTTCTCCATTTTCGATTTCAAGGAATGGCGATGGGAGAAGAGTATTTTGGGTTCCCATTTCTATCTTATTGGGCCACTTGAGTTGATTGGGCCAAGTTAAGCAATTGAGGAGTTGGGCTAGTAAGAAGAGGCTTTAATTTAATTAAGTTGGGCCCTAGTATTTAAGTAAGTGAATGCAGTGGGCTTTGAGCCAAGAAATTAATTATGAAAAGTTGGAATTTATTTAAGGATTTGAGATGGAACAATAAATTAATTCCCAAACAATTACTAAGTTTCCGGAGGTGGAAAAATATTTGGGTTGGAGCTCACAAGTCGAGAAATAAATGTTTAAATAAATTATTTAAACTTCGAGAAAGGGAAGTATTAAGGTGGGAGACGCGAAAGCCGACCGGCGTCGCCCCGCGACGCCATGGGCGGCCTTAAGAAAAATCCGAAGAGAAGGATTTTGAAGAGACTTTCCAAGAATTCCTATTCTTGTTAATAAGTGCCCGAATATTTAAGTTAGAGAAAATAGAATTTCTCCGAGTTAATAAAGAGAATAAATACACTCTGCAGAGTAGTAAAGCCGAGGCAGGATTAAGAAAAATCCTATAGGCCGAGACTGAGATATAGGTGCTATCCAATAGGATGCATGCATTCTTTCTAAAGAGAAATAATTCAAGTATTAATTAGCGTGCTACGCTATTTATTTTCAAGGGATAAATTGCTCGAGGGCGAGTGAGGCCAAAGCGAGTAATTGAGTTGAGACATAAGCACATCAGATGGGCTTTCTTTTAATATCCAGCACTATAGTGTGGATATAAAGCAAATACTTTTGAAGTTATGAAAAATCATTTTCTCAAAAATGAAGCAGTGATTATTTTAAAGTTGTTGTCATGCCATAAAATGTTTGTTTTGAGGCCTATCTGTTGGGGTAATAGCCCGTGGGTTTTGGCGATGCCAGCCCGAGTTTAACGAATTCGGTTCCCAATAGGACCGCAAATCCTGTTCGGAATAATGTGCACGAGAGCCGTGAGCCATCAGCTGTTGGCCGGCGATGTGTCCGCTGAAGGTGGCCACCTTCACGGTACACGATTTTCAGATAAGGCGAGGATCCAAAAGAACTTAGACTGCAGTCGGACTTTTAAGATCACAAGAGAATTTAGTATGCTCGGGCCTTTTAAGAAAAACCCCTGTGTGATACTGTGGATGGATGACAACTATATATATTGTATGTTTTGTTTTCGGCATGTGTCCACTGAGTACTCCTGTACTCAGCCCTGCATGTATTTATAAATGTGCAGGTTGAACGTCAAGAGGATGGAGAAATGATCGGATTCGATGCTACTAAATAATCAAGTGGATCTTTTCACGATTCGTGTCTTCATACACGAAGTCGTCTAGTATGGACTTATTCCGCTGCTCTTTTGTGAAGTGAGACATCTTAGAATCTCACCTTCGAACTCTGATTTATTGATGTAATGTTTATTCTAGTTCTAAGACCATGTAATGGTACATTTGACTTCTATTCTATGATATGATCGACTTGGCCTTCGGGCATATTCACAAGTTCTTTCCCCGTTTCTTTCTCCGTTTCTTTAATCCCTCCCATTAGTCGCGATTTACCCGCTTTCGCTATCCTTAGCAAACTGCGGTCGTGACAGGGTGGTATCAGAGCACTCAGTTTCTTTCCTGCTCTGAGATCCAAACTTTTCTTCAGTCAAGATCTAGACTTGTTCACTAGATCATTCCAAGTAATCGACTCGATCATCTCCATGACGTTCAACCAAGTTGGAAGTAAAGAAGTGAAGTTTTGAGATAACCGATGCAAGTGTGACAAAAGATATACCCAGTCGAGAATGAAAGAACATAGTGTGAAAAAGAGTTTCCTTAAAGAATGTAGCTCGGGATGAGACTACAAAGGATGAACTATAAATCCTATAATTGCTTTCCTAAGCAACAATTTTGAGACGATGCTAGACAGAGTTAGGCACGAAAGCGTGATCCACAGTGACGATGCTATAAGGGAATAGCACAAGATAGATCCTCACTGTGGCTATGCCACTCGATTAGATCCGAAAGAGAGTATCGATTCCATCACGTTTCCCGAGACCCTTTAGAAACGTTAGATTTGAGGTGTGAACTTAGTTTGTTGACGATAGATCACACAGTATAGTGGCTCTAGTTGAGGATTCCTTTGACTTAGACTCTCATGCATCGCTTTTACGCTACGTTTTTCTTTGAGTACCTCCTTCTGACCTGTGACGTACCCTTTGTGTAGATGGAGGGACGTGATCCCACTAGACCCCCGTTGAGTATTTATGAGAGTTGCACAGAGTACGCGCTCCGCGAGTTCAGAGCTTATCGACCGTACGTAGGGGAGAGCATAGTACCGATCTTGAGTAGGTTTTACCAGCTGTGGGAGAAGACCCACCAGTACGGCGGCACTACTGAGCTCGATTGCATCCACCAGCTGATCTCCGTACTCCCCGAGGAGTGGGGGGCATGGGTCGAGTGGCTGTCCAGTAGCTATATCTATAGGAGGATCGACACCCAGGAGGAGGTGGGGGATTTCCGCGGCTTCGTGTCTTTCATCTTCCTGCACGGCGTACACTACCCAGAGGTTCCGCCTATTGCGGAAGGTGACTTACCGCCACCCCCACTTCAATGGCGCTCGTCGATCCGTCCCGAGGACGGCACACGGGGAGTTCACGACCACGAGGCAGGGTCGTCCCGGCAGACTGTTACAGACCTACCCCCAGGTCCCAGCCGAGAGCCAGAGATGCATCGGCTAGATGGCGCAGGATACGACCCCGAGGGGCGGGGCAAGGCCCCGATGGTTGCTATGGATGAGGAGGAGGACCTAGGGGAGCCATGGATGGACCGCGCGATGGTAGCACAGGAGAGAGCCCCCGAGAGGGAGGGGCAGATGCTAGAGGTGCACGTGCCACCACGGGCCCACGTCTGGGATTAGGACTTTTACGCCGGTCTGCGGCGACAGTCAGAGGAGTGGGAGGCTTGGCTGCA
The DNA here is from genome assembly GCF_029641045.1 of Salvia hispanica. Classification (NCBI taxonomy): domain Eukaryota; kingdom Viridiplantae; phylum Streptophyta; class Magnoliopsida; order Lamiales; family Lamiaceae; genus Salvia; species Salvia hispanica. Next base: position 16,494,389 of record NC_142696.1, on the reverse strand, counting down.
AGCCCTCCGAGTTGAGATGGACCTAGATGAGGCTCTATTCCCAGAGGTGCCCCAGCCCGCACACGAGGATCTACCAGGAGCAGTAGCGGATGATCCCGTCTTGGTCGAGGACAGTGATGATGACTTTGAGGGGAGCTCGGGAGTGAGCTCCGAGGGATCAGACAGTGAGCAGTAGGGAGGTTGTACTATCAGGAACGTCCTAGTATGATGGCGTTCTGATGTAGTTGTTCTTTTCTTTCTAGGACTTTCAGTAGATCACGTTTTGTTAGCACATAAGACCCGGGATGTTAGGAGGGCAGTGGCTAAGTACTTTAGTGATGTTCCGCAGTATCGGGGCTTCACAATACGTACTTGGGCGTACGTTTTAGGATTCATCTTTTGTAAAAAGTCCTTTCGAGGCAGACTCTTTTATTCCTTTGAGGATGTACTGATCTGATGTTTTTATGGAAAATTCGTTATCTTGGAAAAGTTGTGTTCGCCTCTATGATTCAGTTGTTATGTTTTGTCCTCAAAATTTTGATAGTACTTAACGAGTAATTGCACGAACAATTAGGATGCCTCCAAGGAGAGCTGATGGGCCACGAGGCCGAGGACGTGGGAGAGGCCGAGGTCGAGGCCGAAGGGAACTCCCTATCTTGGAGGAGAAAGTACAAGGAGATTGGTATGAAGTGACACCACCCCCATCACCTGTTCCACCGCCTTCACCACCCTCACCACCACCCCAGCCACAGGACCGTAGGGTCGAAGAGATGTTTCTGAGACAGAATCCCCGTTTCTTTCTCCGTTTCTTTAATCCCTCCCATTAGTCGCGATTTACCCGCTTTCGCTATCCTTAGCAAAGTGCGGTCGTGACACTTAAAGACCGAACTAGAGACCGAATCTGGATCACAGGATCTTGAATTTGATGGATTAGATTAGATCATCAAAGGTTATTTTTCGCACTTCATTATATACTCAATTTACTTCAATGCGAGGGTATTTATGTAATTTCATAAATTAGGGTAAAAATTCAAAAAATTTACTCATTCCACTCACGTGTTTTCGCCGGAAAAACTTCTTCTCTCTCAAAACTTCTCTCACAAAACCTAGTTCATCTTCATATCTTCATCTTCCATCGATCATCGCCAGCAAAATACCACTGAAATCGACCACTTTCATCTACGATTCAGAACTTCTGCCTATCAGTTCAACATTTAATCGGTAGATTAAGCATCTAGATCGAATCCATATATCCAAAATGGTTGATACTCGGATCTATCCTCCTTACTAGATCCGCCCCTGATCTATCCTCTGCATTAATAGAAATTGTGAGGCTTACTTGCCAAGAGAGTGATACTCTGGCTTTTTTTTTTGATAACATTATGCTTTTACTTTATCAGTCCTGTATTACTTTGGTGCATTTATCTATCGTCCTCCTCCAAGCTAAATAGGAGTACTTGGTTTTATCTTCGAAGTACAATTTTTCAAATGATATTTTTGGTCTTGAAGACAGGTGAAAGCGATCAGCAGAGACAAATGAGCCTGGTGCAGTGGTCTGGAGTTGATGCAATTACTGATGATGAATCTTGTATGGATACTTATCTTGCATGAAAATACTCGGAAAAGAAGAAGCAAGCAGGAGGAGAAACTGCACATTGTGCTCTTCAAGCTGCGTGACCTCTTGTTGCGGAGATGTACCTGCACGAAAAAGCTGAGGGCATGGAGCTGAGATGTAGGAGGGTCTAAAGAATGGACCAAAGCTATGTGTCCTCTCATTGCTTTGATACAATCTTTAGACCATCCCTCTGTTAAGGTCTAAGATAAATACGTTGAATTTTGTTAATTTCTTAGTATTGGCATGAATTTACATTAACTTCTTCTCTGAGTTCGTATTTGACTCTTGACTGAATCTGAATCAGACACTGTGAGTCGTCTTTGGTTATTGCTGATGCAGGTGTTCAAAATATCCTCAAACCTTGCTCAAGCATTCACTAATATTTAAAGCCAAAGAGTCTGAGATCATTTCACTTGCCCAAGTTCAACATATTGGATTTTGAAATTCATAACTGAGCTATTAAGGATCTGTGATATGTTTGGCTTCTTGTGAATTAAATTAATATAATGAAATTATCTATGTATTAAATTCGTAAAATGAGGTCATAAAGTATTGTAATGAAGTAATAGACACTACGTATGAACTATCTATTTATTGTGTTGCATGTGTTTAATGTTTTGACATTTAACTCAGCTGACTTGTTTCCACATTAAAATGAACTAAATATTTTTTTAATAAAGTAGTAAATTGATAAGATGAAATAATTAATTGTGATAATGAAGTAATATAAATGATTTGTTTTCCTATTAACTATAATCTAATTGTTTTGAAGTATTGAATTCATATAATGAAGTAATAAGTTATGATAATGAAGTAATATAAATGATCTGTTTATACAATATGTTTTATTACTAAAATGAAGTAATAAATCATTATAATGAGGTAAATGACTCTAAAAATGAAGCAATAAAACATTATAATGAAGTAACATCTTTAACTGATGTGTTGTTTGCACATTAAAATAAACTACATATTCTTTTTGATGAAGTAGTAAATTCGTAAAATGAAGTAATAAAATATTATAATGAAGTAACATCTTTAACTGATGTATTGTTTGCACATTAAAATAAACTACATATTCTTTTTGATGAAGTAGTAAATTCGTAAAATGAGGTAATAAAGCATTGTAATGAAGTAATAGACACTAAATATAAACTATCTATTTACTGTGTTGCAAGGGTTTAAGGTTTTAGGATTTAATGCTGACTTGTTTGCACATTAAAATGAACTGCATATTCTTTTTAATGAAGTAGTAAAATGATAAAATGAAGTAATAAATTATGATAGTGAAGTAATATAAATGATTTGTTTTCATATGAACTATAATCTAGTTGTTCTGAAGTATTGAATTCATATAATGAAGTAATAAGTTATGATAATGAAGTAATATAAATGATCTGTTTATACAATATGTTTTATTACAAAAATGAAATAATAAATCATTATAATGAAGTAAATGACTCTAAAAATGAAGTAATAAAACATTATAATGAAGTAACATCTTTAACTGATGTGTTGTTTGCACATTAAAATAAACTACATATTCTTTTTGATGAAGTAGTAAATTCGTAAAATGAGGTAATAAAGCATTGTAATGAAGTAATAGACACTAAATATAAACTATCTATTTACTGTGTTGCAAGGGTTTAAGGTTTTAGGATTTAATGCTGACTTGTTTGCACATTAAAATGAACTGCATATTCTTTTTAATGAAGTAGTAAAATGATAAAATGAAGTAATAAATTATGATAATGAAGTAATATAAATGATCTGTTTTCATATGAACTATAATCTAGTTGTTCTGAAGTATTGAATTCATATAATGAAGTAATAAGTTATGATAATGAAGTAATATAAATGATATGTTTATACTATTACTAAAATGAAATAATAAATCATTATAATGAAGTAAATGACTCTAAAAATGAAGTAATAAAACATTATAATGAAGTAACATCTTTAACTGATGTGTTGTTTGCACATTAAAATAAACTTTACATATTCTTTTTGATGAAGTAGTAAATTGATATAATGAAGTTAGTTGTGTCTTTAATAAAGTAATATAAAGTGAAAATCACATTAAATGAAGTAACATAGTATTATAAGTGAACTATCTATAATTGTATATGATATGTTGTAGCTTTATTCTGTATTCTTATGTATATGTTTAAATTCCTCTAAGAAGAAGAATGCAAGTATTCTTTGGAAATACTATCAAATTACTTAGGCAAGTACTTCATTCATACACCTTTTTACTCCATTCATGTTCCATGTTACTTCATTCATACACTTTATTACCCCATTCATGTAAATGCACACATGAATGAACATACAAACTGTGCTATATGCAGAGGATAAGAAATTGAAGGCTATAGTGAAGAATATTACCTCCACAGAGAACATGAATGAACATACATGAATGCACACATCAATGAACATGAATGAACATACTTCATTCATACACTTTATTACTTCATTCATGTTAATGCACACATGAATGAACATACAAACTGTGCTATATGCAGATGATAAGAAATTGTAGGCTATAGTGAAGAATATTACCCCCACAGAGAAACTAATGGGTTTAATTCATAAACTCTCATCATATTTTGATTTAATACAACATGTCATTTAACTCATTGACTAAAATAATCCTCTCTTTTTTTTCTAGAAATGACGAATATGAAGAATTTATCTGGTGGTAATGTTACTTCAAAACAGCCCGCTATTTTGAATCCGGGGATAGCATCAGAAACATCAGGTTTGTAGCATATACAAACTAGTTTGAATTATTCGATAAAATATTATAACTCGATACTCTATATCAGAAAATCAATTGAGTTGTGGCAGATGGAGAACATAGAGCAGCTCTGGCGCAATCAAGCTAAACTCCGTGCTTATGCTCCATCCCGCGCTAAACTAGGCAATGTCAATGTCGTCGTAGCTGTTCTCCATCAATTCCTCGACGGTGTAATCCCAATTTCGTAACGGACCAATTTTCCAGCAAAGCGCTCGGAGGCGAGCAGAATGAGGGAATTTTTTTTTAACAACACAAAATGAAATTTATTACTGTTCTGTTGCCAAATCGAATCAAAACTGTAATTCATCCCTTCTCTAAGTAAATTTACAGTACGCAGAAATGCCATAGCTTCTTTTTCTCGAAGAAAGATTTCAAATCGCCATAGCTGGATTCTAGATACTGATAGGCAAACAAGAATCGATAGAAAATTAAACCAGAACATATTGCTGTTAGTAGCTTTATTCAGCAACTACATCTCTTCCTCCCTTTCACGTAGATAGAACATCTCGTCGTGGATTGATTGGACTGTGTCTAACATTTTCTTCAGTTCTATTTCCATCAATTCAACGAAATTGAGGGATTGGTAGGGGTAGTCTTTATCTAAATTGACAGAGAGTGACGATGAGAGAGAAAGAGAAGTGGGTTGGAATTGGGAAGGAAGGAAGAACCGCACATTCCTAAACTACCATTTACCAATTCAAATGAATAAAAAAATCAGAAATTATTAATAACCATTAGATGTGATTAATGGGTGGATGAGATTTGGTCTCTAATTCGGTCTTTAAGAATGGTTCGACATTGATCACAACTCTCTCTCTCTCTCTCTCTCTATATATATATATATATATATATATGATTTTGATCAACAAAAATTTGTTTAAATAAAGAAATCAAGGCCGAATCTGGTCCTTAGGATTAGTTCAGATCATCTTAAGATTATACGATCCAATGACTATATTAATGTCTTAAATATTATTATTCTAATCTCTAATAGTCCTCTAGGGTTATTTATGTCATATCATCTAAACGTCTGTTATGCAATTCCTATAATTTTGCCTCTTACTGACAAATTATATGCGTGAGTGATGAATTATCATTCCATAACTTCTACTCTTTCATATCTCCCATATTCGTCAGACGATCTTCCATTCATCTTCCATTAATCTTAACTCCAAGGAGATTTATTATTCTTGTGCAATTAGTGTCCAGATTTCGTCGTTGTGTCGTGTTGCAGATTAATCTGTTCCATTTTCAATTCAATATCATCGTCGTTGGCAGATCCTATATATACTGCAAGTTAATACTCTATACCATCGTTTCTCATATCATTTTTTATTTCAGCCGGCGGTCATAATAGTAACCTACAAATATGGCATCCGACACACATTCTACTTCGCACGTAGATAATCAATCATACCCCGTTCTTGAGAATACATGTTATGGAAATCTTTCCATAGCATTTTCATTTGTTTGTTATGCTCTGAGTCATATTTTTGTATTTTTGACTGTCACTGTCTTCTGTTTTATGAATCTTTTCACTTATATTATCTGATCGATTTTTCTGCTATGCTTTGATTTGTGTTTAGTATGACCGATTTTCATGGAAGATAGTTTGTACGCATTGTATGTCGCGATTTGTCTTTATTATGACCTATTATCATTCTAGACTAAATGGAAACTTGTCTTTACTTCATCGTTAGTTTTTAGGAGTGTTCTAATTATGAATTATTACAGATTTAAATACACCATAATGCCTTGTAGAGTGATAAGGCTAATTTCATGCATCGGTTATATGTGAAAAGCACTATATTTTGCTGGGTCTAACACAATTTCTAAGCCAGGTGTGTGACAGAATCGCTAGATCCAGGAGATGCTGGAGGGAACGGACTAGCGAAAGAATGAAGGAGAAGTGAGTAGAATTTAAGGAAAAGAAGGCTAGAAGAAGGGAGTCAATTGCCGAGGGCAACAAAGTCTATCTATACCTCGCTGGGCCCCACTTCAACGCCTATAAATAGAGGAGCATGCAACACACAACAGAGAACTTTTTCACTCTTAGCTCTCACACACACACACGCTTGGGAAATGGGAGTTCTGGGGTAGTTTAGGTTTCAAGGGGTCAAATCTTCAGAGAAATTCCATCGTAACACCGTCAGCGTGAGGGCGAAGATACAATCTATTTACTTTCGGTTCTTTTGCACTCTATTTCGTTCGAACTTCACTTTTGGAAGTCGATTTGGTTGTTGATGTTACTGATTATCTATGCATTTCTTAGTTTTAGTTATATTTGTGTTATTTCGTGTTGATCTACGTTGATCCTGCTGTTAAGAGTTTTTATTTCGGCGAGTTGCATGTTGATCTCTGTTTCTGTCACTTTGGTGCTCGATCTGGGGAATTTGGCTGTAGATCTGCGGTGTTGTTGTTGATCGGAGGTTGTTGGTTGAATCTGAAGTTATGGAATGTTTTTTTTTTGCTGGAGTTTGTGTCGGATGCTTGGATCTGGAGTGGATTTAGCATCCGAGGTTGGATTTGAACAGGGGAAGTCGAGTTATGCATGGATTTTGAGTTTTCTTTTTACTTTCCGTTTTACTTCGTCTAGCATCCGTAGATCTGTTTAGTTCTTAATTGTTCTTCATTTAATCGTTAAAATCCAGTCTGCTCTGTTTCCTATTATGCTCATACCTGTTTCTTCTGAGTTTTTATGCAAATTGGTTGAAGAAGATGATGTCGCTGTTAGTTATTACCTTAGTTAGTTGTTTTTCCCGCTTTTCGTCCGTACTCTGCTTTTTCAGTTATGGTCCCCACCGTCGGTTTATTTCCCAGATCTAGGTAATTTAGAATAGTCTCTCAGATCTAGTGATTGTTTCGGTTCTAGTTTACGTGCATGCTTTTGTTATTTCGCCTAGATCTAGCTGTTAGCGTAGCAGTTCAAAATCTCAAGTTTAGTTTAATTTCCTCAACCCAAAAAAAATGCGTGGCAGCAGCCAACCCAAAAACAATTCCCAAATCCTTGAGCATGATTATTATGCATCCATCTCTGTGGGATCGATCCCTACTTCCCTGTGCTAGGTTTTAGTATAAGTGGTTGAGGGTTTTTGAAGAAGTGCTCTGTGTGTCCGACGACCAGGATTTCCCAACGACTAGTGAGTTCCTAGACCGTGTGATCTAGCAGATTTGCTGGACCTAGGAAACCTGTTATTTCTTTCTATGCACACAGTGACCCACACTACGTATTCTTCAAATGGCGTCGTTGCCGGGGAAGGATGGCGTTTATTGTTATTGCGTTTAAGGATTTGGTGTAAATAATTTAATTTCTGTTATTTTTGTTCTCCTTGACATTTTATGAACGCAGGCTTCCATTCTGGAAGTTGGGCTAATTCATCTGGGTCAGGGAGCGGCCAATACAAGTGGCGAGTCAAGGAGTCTACGTCTACCATCACCACCAGATCAGGTTTAAGGACGAAGGACCTATAAGTTTCCATGACCCAAATATTCATCTAGTATGACCCAAAAGAACTTGATGAATTCCTCGAGCGGGGGAAATTTTACCAAAAATAAAGCAAGTGAAGCCAGAGAGAGTTTGGATGACATGGTCCACGACCTAGTGAATTCAAGGGAATCAAGGGAACTATCGTCAGAACCAAGGTCAAGGACCGAATTTTAATCAATTCAACTCCAGGCCACAAAGGAGTTTGGATGACATGGTCCACGACCTAGTGAATTCACAGCAGTTCATGCAGAATAACTTGCATTCCAACAATGACGTGGTGCACAAATTGCAGGACGCTCAGTCGGAACATAAAGCCGCCATGGATATGATGGCAAAGCAACTGTCCCAGATCGCAGTTTCTTTGAATGAGATGCGGGGAAATGAAGGGAAACTTCCTGCCACGGTCAAACCACCAGACCGAGCAAACATTAGTCAAATCACCTTGAGATCTGGGCGGGGCTATGAAGGACCGACCTTGGAAATTGACGAGGAGGTACCCATGCAGGTTAGTGAAAGGGAAAAAGGTCAGGTGCTTCAAGGGGATAGCCCTAGACCCAGGGAAATCCTTGTTCAGGATGACCTCCAGAAGGGAGATTTAGGGGGATCCCTACCTCGACCAAGTGACCCATTCTTCCTAGACCCAGAACGTGAGGTAGTGAGCAAGGAAGGAAGCAGGGAAGTTGGTGAAACCCAGGCTGGGACTTCCACAAATGCAGTAAAGCGAGCAAAACCATTTCCATAACGGGGGGAAGCAAAGAAAAAGAAGGATGATACAGAGGATCTCATGGAGATTTTTAGCAAGTTGGAAATCAACTTGCCATTCTTGCAAGCCCTAAAAATGCCTGCTTTCAGCAAGTTCATCAAGGAATTCATTGCTGGGAAGACCAAACCAGACGGAAAGATTGTGATCGGGGAGAATGTGTCTGCTGTGATACAAAAGAGAAGGATGCCCTCAAAATGCACGGACCCAGGTATGTTCACATTACCCATCTCTCTAGGGGACATCAAGGTCGAGCATGCTATGTGTGATCTAGGGGCGTCTATCAATGTTTTACCGCTTTCGATCTATAAGAAATTGACAGGAGTAAGGATGGTTGCTACCAAAGTAGTGATCCAGTTAGCAGATAGAACTTGCATTTGTCCTGAAGGTGTGTTGGAAAATGTCATAGTCAAAGTGCATGATTTTCTATATCCTGCTGATTTTTATGTGATCAAGATGAATGATAATGAGTCTGCTGAGTCTAGTGGCGTGATTTTAGGGAGACCATTTTTGCGTACTGCTAAGACTATTATCGATGTCTTCGATGGAACAATTTGCTTGGATTATAATGGGGAAAATATACATTTAGCATAGATAAAGGGATGAAAAGGCCTTTAGATGTTGAGAATCTGTATGCTATTGATGTTATTAACCCCCTGGTCCAAGAATATCTTGAGACGGAATTGATACAGGAACAAATTGACAACTCGGAGTTGAGCCGTTCAATTGACAGAGAAGTTGTAGGATGGTGTGCAGCAATGAACACAACGGAGTTGACAGATGAGGAACTCACAGAGGCCATCATGGAGTTTTGCAGAAATCCCGAGTCAGCCAAATCTAAGGGATCGGCTCACGTGGCTAGTCTGGAGACTTCTCCTGGGTCTGGGAAGGAGGCATTACCAAATATTGCAGAAAAAAATCCCTTGTCCCAGGAGACGAATGGAACAAAGAAGGAACTAAAGACACTTCCCCCAGGCCTCAAGTATGCTTTCTTGGAGGAGAATGAGACATTCCCAGTAAATAGTCAACAGTAACTTGACCAAGGAGCAGGACAAGGAGTTGTTGGAAGTCATCAAAAGAAACAAGAAAACAATAGGGTGGACTCTCTCGGATTTGGTAGGAATCAGTCCGGATCTTTGTATGCACCACATTCGTCTAGAAGAAGGTGCGAAGGCTCATCGAGATGCACAACGGAAACTGAATCTGAACATGCGAGAGGAAGTCCTAAAGGAGGTGTTAAAATTGCTTGCTCTAGGGATCATCTACTCCATTCCGGACGGCGAGTGGGTCAGTCCTGTCCATATGGTACCTAAAAAGTGTGGAATACAGGTTGTTAAGAATGAAAAGAACGAGCTGGTGCCCACTAGACTAGTGACGGGGTGGAGGATGTGCATTGACTACAGGAAGCTGAACGAGGCCACAAAGAAGGATCACTTCCCCCTACCTTTCATTGATCAGATGCTAGAAAGATTGGCTGACAAACAGTATTTTTGTTTCCTTGATGGATACAGTGGCTATTTCCAGATCTACGTTAACCCAGAGGACCAAGGGAAAACCACGTTTACGTGCCCCTTTGGTACCTATGTATACGGAAGAATGCCGTTTGGATTGTGTAATGCACCAGGAACTTTCCAGCGGTGTATGATGAACATTTTTTCGGATCTGCTGGAACTATGCATTGAGATATTCATGGACGATTTTACCGTATACGGGAACTCATTCGATACTTGTTTGGCCAGCCTTGATCTAGTGTTAAAGAGATGCCAAGAGAAGCATTTAGTATTGAATTTCGAAAAATGCCACTTCATGGTGACGGAAGGCATTGTCCTGGGTCACGTGGTTTCTGAGAGAGGAATACAAGTAGACAAAGCAAAGGTAGATATGATATCAAAGTTACCATATCCTACGAACCAAAAAGAGGTTAGAGGCTTCCTAGGTCACGCAGGGTTTTATAGGAGGTTTATCAAGGATTTCGCGAAAATCGCGCAACCATTCACTCATTTGTTGCACAATGATGTGGAATTCGTCTTTGACAAAGGATGCAAAAAGGCATTTCAGTTGCTCAAGGACAGACTTGTAACGACCCGCCCATCTAGGGTATAATAAATGCGGCGATTGTTAACTAGGCGGACTTAAATGCCTCAAAGATCATAGGCTAGGGTTCCATTTAAAAAGGGATTTAACCAAAGCATTTAATGAACAATTAAAAAGGAAGAGAATAATGCCCTAGCAAAGGAAATCCAATAAAAGGCTATCACAAAAAATGCTTATCAAAGTTTCCCAAAATATTCTCAACTGTTTCATATCCAAAATATTCCCACGAATTTAAAAGTATTCAACCCAACCAAAAGATCACAAGTTTTCATAATATAGCGGAAGCGACCAAGAAAGAAGTGAGGCTATGTATGGAGACACAACGACACTTTAAGTACCAACTGATCATCTTATTATTTCCTACTCAACACCGCCGCCCGCTCGCCACCGCTCAACCTGCACATAGGGAAAACACATGCAGGACTGAGTACTTATAATCATACTCAGTGGGCTCATTGCCGAAAACAGTTTTATCAACAGTAGTAATTATCATGCCATTTTCAAGTGTCCATCGGGGTTTTAACTTTAGAAAGACCCGAGGCACCAAAATATATTCTTTCTCAAATATCACGGTCGCGCAACCATTTTTCACATCGACGTTTACCATATCCTCATTCTACATGACAAGGACTGCGGCCGCAATCCAGGTCACTAGACCGGCCAACCCGTACGCTGACACTCGGTCTAACATTGGTGTACACTAACCCAAGTAGAGTTTGCGGCTCTACAAGGATCCGAATTCGATTAAATCAATAGTGGCATAGCCACGAGGGATAGGCACGACAAAACAAATCAAGGCATGATAACACATATCTCATTCTCATCAATATCAATTTAGGACAATGTCCTTATTTTAAAAGAAAGCCCACCTCGTCGGCTTATCTCGAAAGTATTCTCTTCTCCTCGTTTATCACGCTGAGAGCGCGAAGTATCACCTTTAAATTAGGTGTATCATAAATCAGTTTCAATCATTGATCTCGAATCATGCATGTCTCCCATATTTCCCCTTTTCCCATTGATTATTTTCAAAATCATCAACCAAAATCAAAGTATGATCATTATATCGTTTTTATTCAAATAACAACTCCAAATTCACCCTTAAATCGTGTCACGCATGAGTGTCCCACACACACACACACACACTCGATCACAACACATGTGCACGCCGACCGAGGCGTGCACACACACACACACACGGTCTCGCACACACACACTCACATACATGTATCCCAAAAATTCACCGATTAATTTCCCTTTCACTCAATCTATATGCATGTGTAAACAAGAACACCGATTGATCGGTAGAAGAAGAGGAGATCAAAGATTAAAGTACATTTTCCAAAAGAACAATCGGTAGAAACAAGTTATATCTTTGATTCTTCAATAAAATCTTGAACTTCAACTTGAATTCTTCTCAATTGATGAAGAAATCTTGAAGAAAACTTGAAGAAAATTTGGAGAGAGTGCGGGAGAGATTTTCGATAATAATGGGGGAGTGGGCGCCGGTTTCTTGATCTCTAGGGTTAGGGTCTCTCTCTTATTTATAGAGTGCCAAATAATAATATCCAATAATTAAATAAATCAAGATTTGGTAGAGATATCATAGAGATTGGCGTTGAATCCGTTGAGAAGCATGGGGATTTCGAAAATTATAGGCTATTTAATTAGCCTATAATTTAAATTCAAATATTTCACGGAGTAGAATAATATATCACGGAGCAAGAAAAATAATAATTAAACTCCCCAATTTAATAGGAAATAGGCGTGACTTTTTCAAATCTTCCAAGGGATTTGAATTTCAAATCCTAATTTAATTAGGATATGCAATATCTTCTTAGATTTGGCAAGATATGGTAAGATATTCTAGCATATTTATATTTATTCATGGAGTAGAATAAATAAGAGATCAAATAAATAAATAATTCCCTCTTCTCCAATATATGAGATTTTCGAAAATCTCATGGGAAAATCAAAGTGGTGGTTCGAAAATTCCATGTAGGATTTATAGAGTATTTGGACTTTGGATTTAATTTGGATAATTATCCCAAACAAATAATTAAATCCAAGAAAAATAGGATTTCTTCTCCAATAATCATGATGGCCGAAAATTCCACATGATTTAATAATGCTCCTATTTAATTCTCACTCATCCCTTAGGAAAATAATTCACCCACAATTATATTTCTCCGCATCAAATATTCACACCCAATCAATCATTTCTTCACTTCCACTTCATTTTCTCAAACGCATTGACCTTTCAACGGCCACGTCATATTTTTCCCATCTTTGACTATTCAATAGCCACGTCAACATTTCAACAAGTTGACTCTTCAACTCAATCTCAATTCTCATAGGCAATTAGGTCACAAAGACACTATGCAATTAATTACTCATCAAATAATTCACATATCATAGCATTTAAGGCATTTAATGCAAAAATTTTATAACCCAAAAATTAGGGTTTGAAAAAGTGGGGCGTTACATTCCACCACCCTTAAAAGAAATTTCGTCCCAAAATTTGGTACCTCATGGAAAAAGTTCCGGGTACAGTTCCTTCATCTTGTCTTCAAGCTCCCATGTGGCTTCTTCATATTCGTGGTTCCTCCATAGCACTTTCACACTAGCAATGGATTTATTTCTCAAATTCTGAACCTTCCGGTCCAAGATCATTTGGGGTCTCTCTTCGTAGCTCAAGTCGGAATTCAACGCGACTTCTTCGTAGTGAATCACGTGCTTCGGATCGAACACATATTTTTGCAACTGCGATACGTGAAAGACGTTGTGCACGTTTCCAAGACTTGGCGGTAGCGCCAATCGATAGGCTACGGATCCTATTCCTTCTAGAATTTCGTAAGGTCCGATAAAACGTGGTTTCAATTTTCCCTTAACACCAAAACGTGTTATCCCTTTCGACGGGGACACTTTAAGAAAAACTTTATCACCGGCTCGAAACTGTAAGTCAGTTCGTCGGACGTCAGCGTATGACTTTTGTCTGTCCTGGGCTTCCTTTATTCTCACACGAATTTGTCGAACAACTTCAACCATTTCTTCGACCGCATCGGGTCCTAGCACCCGTCGCTCTCCAACTTCATCCCAGTAGAGCGGCGATCTACATTTTCTTCCGTATAAGGCTTCATATGGCGCCATGTTGATTGTTGCTTGAAAGCTGTTATTGTAAGCAAATTCAACTAGCGGTAGTACGGTCTCCCAACTTCCACCGCGGTCGAGTATCACGGCTCTCAACATATCCTCGAGAGTTTGGATCATCCTCTCGGATTGCCCATCGGATTGCGGGTGAAACGCCGTGCTAAAATTCAATCGCGTTCCAAGCTCGCGCTGTAGACTAATCCAAAATTTTGATGTGAACTTCGGGTCACGATCGGATGTAATTGTCACTGGAACTCCGTGCAATCGCACGATCTCCTTTATGTAGATCCGAGCCAGCTTGCTCGATCCATGCGTTACCGGAATCGGTATGAAATGCGCACTCTTCGTAAGTCGATCTATAATCACCCAAATTGCGGTGTTCCCATTTAGGGTCTTCGGCAAGGCCGTCACAAAATCCATGGCGATGTGCTCCCATTTCCACTCGGCTATCTCCAATGGTTGTAATTTTCCATGTGGTCGTTGATGTAATGCCTTCACCTGCTGGCAGGCTAAGCAACGTTCCACAAATGCCGCGATATCTCTCTTCATGCCATTCCACCAAAAGGACTTTTTCAAGTCTTGGTACATCTTCGTGCTTCCAGGGTGGGCAGTGTATGGAGTTTCATGAGCTTCGCTCATGATCTCGTTCTTAAGTTCCTCGTTGTTTGGTACGCACAACCTTCCTTCAAAGGTGAGGGCGTTGTCGGACTCCTCACTAAATTTTCCGGATTCACCGGTTCTCACTTCAATTCGGATTTCTTCTAATTCCGCATCCAACCGTTGCGCTGCAACGATTCTCGTTTTTAGATCTGGTTTAACCACCAAAGTGGCAATTTGCCCTTCCACTGTTTCGGGTGCTCTTATCACTTCTAATCGCATTTTGCTAAATTCTCTTATCAAGCTCTCCTCTTCCGTCAGAAGAGTAGCTATTTGCGAATGATCTCTGCGGCTCAAAGCATCTGCCACTACATTTGCTTTGCCGGGGTGGTAGTTAATGCCACAATCGTAGTCCTTCACTAGTTCAAGCCATCTTCGTTGTCGCATATTCAAGTCTCTCTGCTCGAAGAAATACTTTAAGCTTTTGTGGTCCGTAAAGATTTCACATCTAACTCCGTAGAGATGATGCCTCCAAATCTTTAGGGCATGTACCACTGCTGCTAACTCCAAATCGTGCGTTGGGTAATTCAACTCATGTGGTCTCAATTGTCGCGACGCCTAGGCGATCACTTTATTATTTTGCATCAATACGCATCCTAATCCGACCTTCGAAGCGTCGGTGTAGACTACGTAATTCACTCCAGACTCGGGCACAGCTAACACTGGCGCGGTTGTCAACTTTTCCTTCAAGAGTTGAAAGCTTGCTTCACACTCTGGGGTCCAATTCACCTTGACTCCCTTCTTGAGTTGTTGCGTCATTGGTCTCGCTATCTTGGAGAATCCTTCAATGAATCTTCGGTAGTATCCTGCCAATCCTAGGAAACTCCGAATTTCGTTTGGTGTCGAAGGCGACTTCCATCGTTGTACCGCCTCAACCTTGGCGGGGTCCACTCGAATTCCTTCTGCCGACACAATGTGTCCTAGAAAATTCACTTCCTTTAGCCAGAATTCACACTTGCTGAATTTGTCGTATAACTTCTCGGTCCTCAACGTTTCCAACGTGATTCGTAGGTGCTCCTCATGCTCCTTCTCGTTCTTTGAGTAGACTAGCACGTCATCTATGGAGACTAAAACGAATTTATCCAAGTACGGATGGAATATTCGATTCATCAAATCCATGAATACCGCTGGGGCATTCGTCAATCCAAACAGCATCACCACAAACTCGTAGTGGCCATATCTTGTGCGAAACGCAGTCTTGGGTATATCCTCCCTTCGTACTCGTAGCTGGTGATATCCGGATCTCAAGTCCATTTTTGAAAAGACTCCTGCTCCTCGCAGTTGATCGAACAAGTCATCTATCCTTGGCAGTGGATACTTGTTCTTAAGAGTCAACTTGTTTAGCTCCCTATAATCGATGCACATCCTCATTGATCCGCCCTTCTTCTTCACGAAAAGTACTGGTGCGCCCCACGGCGAGACACTAGGTCTAATGAAACCTAAGTCCATGAGTTCTTGGAGTTGTATCTTTAGTTCCTCCAACTCTTTTGGCGCCATTCGATATGGTGCCTTTGATACGGGTGCGGCTCCCGGTTCAAGGTCAATTGTGAACTCCAATTGTCGATCTGGAGGTGGTCCAGGTAACACTTCTGGAAAAACGTCTGGAAATTCTTGCACGACAGCAACATCTTCAATCTTCTTTTCGTCCTTCTCCTCTCCATGGAGGTAGACAAGATAGGCAGTTCGCCCCTTTTTCATCATTGTGGTCGCTTGAAGTGCGGATATGATGGCGGTTCGCCGATTCGTCGAGATTCCATGGTATATGGTGGGTTCGCTTCCCGAAGTTTGTAGAGATATCTGCCTCTCCTTACAATGAATCGTCGCAAAGTTCGTTGTCAGCCAGTCCATTCCCAAGATTATATCGATATCCTCCATTTTTATGACTCGCAAGTCATGAGCAACTATCTTAAGTTCTCCCATAACAATTTCTATGTTCGAGCACGTTCTAGATATTTCTATCATTCCTCCTACTGGTGAGGACACCATCATTCTACGTTCAGATTCGCTAGTAGGCAAGCTCAAAGTGCGCACACATAAATCAGATATAAACGAGTGCGACGCGCCCGTGTCAAACAACACAACAACAGGGGTATCGAGAATTTCGCCCATACCTGTCAAATTTCCTTTCTCACGATCCTCTTGTTCCTTCTTCGGCTTTTTCTGTTCCAGCGCGAACGCTCTAGCTTGGGGAGGAAGTCTGGGGCGGTGAGGTTGTTGTTGCCGCGACGATGGGTCGCGATTTCCTCCCGATTCATTCGGCGGTGCCCTTGCCGATTGACGGGATCCCTGATCATTCCGTCTCGATCCCGATCCTATCTTGTTATTTGGACACTCCCTAGAGAAGTGACCGTTTCCTCCACAAGTGTAGCACTTGATCACGTTCTGATATCGGTATTCTCCGAAATGGTACTTAGAGCATACATTGCATTGTGGTGCCCTCGGTCGGTAGTCTCCTCTCTGGCTAGACGTGCGCTGCCCTCCTTCGTACTGGGACCGATGTTGGCTCGACTGATGCCGTTTTCCATCGTGTGAAGCTCTAGGCTCATCCCACTTCCGTTTCTCTCTGGAGTAGTGCGGTGGGGGTAAATGCGAGGTAGTGTTCTCCTTAGCTTTCTCCTTAGGCATTGCTGCCTCAATATCTAGCGCAAGTGCTAACGCTTCGGTGTAGGGGAGTCTCCCTCGGCTGGCCAACGACATTCTTATCTCGGGTTTCAGTCCCTCACGGAACTTGTCGGATAGCTTCTCATCGGTGTCGACTTGATCGGGGGCATACCGGGTCATGCTGTTGAGCGCTCGATCGTACTCGGTCACCGTCATGCGTCCTTGTGTCAGATTGTGGAACTCCGATGCCTTTGCTTTTCGATAACTCTTCGGCACATACTTGTTGTATATTTCCGTCTTGAAACCTTCCCACGTCATCGCCTCTACTTGGTCTCGTGGCATAGTCTTCGTTCTAGTATCCCACCAAAAGTCGGCTGCCTCAGTCAGCTGATGGGTCACACAACTCATGCGTTCTCTATCGTTGCATCTCAATATCGCGAAGATGCGTTCTATTGCCCGGATCCAAAATTCAGCCTTGGCCGGTTCTCCCAATCCATCAAACACAGGTGGCTTTTGCTCCAAGAATAGTTTCACGATTTCTCGATCGACCGGAGGAGGTGGAGGATGCGGAATGGGTTGTGACACGCTGTCCTCTTCCTCGGGTTGAGGAGTTTGTTCTCGGTGGCGTCTTGGTGGCATTCTGATTTATCAACACACAAAATATTCCCATAATTCTAACAATAGTCACGTGGTATAGTTGAATAACAAGGTTCATGGGTCAATTGTTTTAGAGTATATGGCCAAGCACAAGATATCAAAAGTTCGTCACGTAGACGGATTGCCAAGAGTAGTGTCAATCAACATTGTCACCAAAAATTGGCTGCGTCAAGGTTATCAAAAGATCAATGTTCTTATATCATCAAGGCAATTGCACTTAAGAAACAGTTGTACAATTTAAGTGGCGAGTACAGGGCGCCATAAGGTATTCCAAAAATGGTGGTGCGACAAGAGTCATGATGTGATGGCGTGATAACATAGTGATAGATAATTTGTACCATGTACGGAAGGCAATCCATTGAATCAAAAATAATATCTCCCCATGGCATAAAAAAATGTTGCCTCATAGAGGTCTTAGTATCAATGCAGAAAAACGAAAGAGTGGCAAAATCATAAGGTAGAAAAATCAACAAATCAATCCAAAGCGGGTCCTAGTCGATATCATTCATATCCTCCTCGGAGTCATCGTCCTCATCCATTTCCAAAGCGGGTCCTTCCTCGTCCGGTCCCTCATTCTCGCCATATTCACCAACATCCGGGGGCGGCGGAGTTATTGCACGCATGTCCTCCACGTTTCCATGGATAATCAAAGGGTTAGCCGCATTAGCCTTAAGTCTTGGCCTAGTAGGAACACGATCAACATGCGGCTCCTTCTCGCGACGATACTTCCATCGGCGAGCCTGTCCCAGCGGATACTTGTGCGGTGGGGGACTAAGCGGCGGTCCATCCCTCGCAACTGCCATGGCTGGGAGTAGCACTCCTATCAAGCCGATTATATCGCCTCGAGGCTTATACTCGGGCGGACTGAACCATGTGTATGGCAATGCAGCTTGGGCAGCCGCTCCAAGGACTCGGCAGAGTGTGGATCAATCTCGAGATCCCCGCGTGATGGGTAACTCCTCCATACGCGTATGCATCCATCCAGCGATCGTAGAATTCAGTGACGTGGTTAGGAGAAAGGACTTTCCATCCCACTCAAACTCTTGGTAGGTTTCGACAGGGAAAACCTTGTTTTTCGCATAACGATCGCGCATCGGTGCGTAATAATGATTAGGCATCTACAAAAGAAATCTCAGCATCAGAACAAGGATCGAAGAAAATATCAATAGTGTATAAGATTTCAACTGATGCTGAGAGTACGATGGATATATATATATATATATATATGTGTATGCGTCGAACGACGGAGGTGTGAAGATAATATCATATCAAGAAATAACGGAATTTCCTTTCCGTGCCAAAATGTGTGTATATATATATTTTCGCATTTCGATGATTCGAAATTCGTTCTCATAAGTCGCTCGCCTCGTATTTGGCGTTTGGTGCCTCCAAGTTTGATATTATCACAAAATTTTCATTCACGGCACGACTTACAACTATGTATAGCAGCATGCTCAAGTTCATTCTCATAGATGTCGTTCATCACATATCACGCAAATCACAAATCATATAGAGTTTCATAGAGTTTTATTCGTTCAACTCATAACGGTCTCAACATATAATCACTTGCATAACATCATTTATCATTTGTTTTGCATAAATCACATTTTGCAATTTCGCATGCATGCATAATCATCATTTTATACTCCATCGCAAATTTTCAAATATCACATCAACTCCCATTCGCTTCAACTTCCAATATTTCATAATTCAAATCAATATCCAAGAGATACTTGTTACCTCATTCATCGTGGTTGAGCGGAGACGAGTTGCGGTGTTGAGCCTTCGACGATTATCCACTAATCAATTTACACAAATTTCAGATTTTTAATTCAACAAGACTCTTGGGTCCAGAGCGGAAAGAACTGAGGCTCTGATACCAACTGTAACGACCCGCCCATCTAGGGTATAATAAATGCGGTGATTGTTAACTAGGCGGACTTAAATGCCTCAAAGATCATAGGCTAGGGTTCCATTTAAAAAGGGATTTAACCAAAGCATTTAATGAACAATTAAAAAGGAAGAGAATAATGCCCTAGCAAAGGAAATCCAATAAAAGGCTATCACAAAAAATGCTTATCAAAGTTTCCCAAAATATTCTCAACTGTTTCATATCCAAAATATTCCCACGAATTTAAAAGTATTCAACCCAACCAAAAGATCACAAGTTTTCATAATATAGCGGAAGCGACCAAGAAAGAAGTGAGGCTATGTATGGAGACACAACGACACTTTAAGTACCAACTGATCATCTTATTATTTCCTACTCAACACTGCCGCCCGCTCGCCACCGCTCAACCTGCACATAGGGAAAACACATGCAGGGCTGAGTACTTATAATCATACTCAGTGGGCTCATTGCCGAAAACAGTTTTATCAACAGTAGTAATTATCATGCCATTTTCAAGTGTCCATCGGGGTTTTAACTTTAGAAAGACCCGAGGCACCAAAATATATTCTTTCTCAAATATCACGGTCGCGCAACCATTTTTCACATCGACGTTTACCATATCCTCATTCTACATGACAAGGACTGCGGCCGCAATCCAGGTCACTAGACCGGCCAACCCGTACGCTGACACTCGGTCTAACATTGGTGTACACTAACCCAAGTAGAGTTTGCGGCTCTACAAGGATCCGAATTCGATTAAATCAATAGTGGCATAGCCACGAGGGATAGGCACGACAAAACAAATCAAGGCATGATAACACATATCTCATTCTCATCAATATCAGTTTAGGACAATGTCCTTATTTTAAAAGAAAGCCCACCTCGTCGGCTTATCTCGAAAGTATTCTCTTCTCCTCGTTTATCACGCTGAGAGCGCGAAGTATCACCTTTAAATTAGGTGTATCATAAATCAGTTTCAATCATCGATCTCGAATCATGCATGTCTCCCATATTTCCCCTTTTCCCATTGATTATTTTCAAAATCATCAACCAAAATCAAAGTATGATCATCATATCGTTTTTATTCAAATAACAACTCCAAATTCACCCTTAAATCGTGTCACGCATGAGTGTCCCACACACACAACACACGCACTCGATCACAACACATGTGCACGCCGACCGAGGCGTGCACACACACACACACACGGTCTCGCACACACACACACTCACATACATGTATCCCAAAAATTCACCGATTAATTTCCCCTTCACTCAATCTATATGCATGTGGAAACAAGAACACCGATTGATCGGTAGAAGAAGAGGAGATCAAAGATTAAAGTACCTTTTCCAAAAGAACAATCGGTAGAAACAAGTTATATCTTTTATTCTTCAATAAAATCTTGAACTTCAACTTGAATTCTTCTCAATTGATGAAGAAATCTTGAAGAAAACTTGAAGAAAATTTGGAGAGAGTGCGGGAGAGATTTTCGAAAATAATGGGGGAGTGGGCGCCGGTTTCTTGATCTCTAGGGTTAGGGTCTCTCTCTTATTTATAGAGTGCCAAATAATAATATCCAATAATTAAATAAATCAAGATTTGGTAGAGATATCATAGAGATTGGCGTTGAATCCGTTGAGAAGCACGGGGATTTCGAAAATTATAGGCTATTTAATTAGCCTATAATTTAAATTCAAATATTTCACGGAGTAGAATAATATATCGCGGAGCAAGAAAAATAATAATTAAACTCCCCAATTTAATAGGAAATAGGCGTGACTTTTTCAAATCTTCCAAGGGATTTGAATTTCAAATCCTAATTTAATTAGGATATGCAATATCTTCTTAGATTTGGCAAGATATGGTAAGATATTCTAGCATATTTATATTTATTCATGGAGTAGAATAAATAAGAGATCAAATAAATAAATAATTCCCTCTTCTCCAATATATGAGATTTTCGAAAATCTCATGGGAAAATCAAAGTGGTGGTTCGAAAATTCCATGTAGGATTTATAGAGTATTTGAACTTTGGATTTAATTTGGATAATTATCCCAAACAAATAATTAAATCCAAGAAAAATAGGATTTCTTCTCCAATAATCATGATGGCCGAAAATTCCACATGATTTAATAATGCTCCTATTTAATTCTCACTCATCCCTTAGGAAAATAATTCACCCACAATTATATTTCTCCGCATCAAATATTCACACCCAATCAATCATTTCTTCACTTCCACTTCATTTTCTCAACGCATTGACCTTTCAACGGCCACGTCATATTTTTCCCATCTTTGACTATTCAATAGCCACGTCAACATTTCAACAAGTTGACTATTCAACTCAATCTCAATTCTCATACTCAATTAGGTCACAAAGACACTATGCAATTAATTACTCATCAAATAATTCACATATCATAGCATTTAAGGCATTTAATGCAAAAATTTTATAACCCAAAAATTAGGGTTTGAAAAAGTGGGGTGTTACAAGACTAGTGTCAGCACCAATTATCAGGGCGCCAGACTGGAATCACCCTTTTGAGATAATGTGCGCCGCTAGTGATTTTGCTGTGGGAGCTTTCCTAGGACAGAAGATTGATCGAAAAAGTTATGTGATCTTCTATGCTTCTAAGACGCTGAATCAGGCTCAGAAGAATTATGACACCACGGAGAAGGAAATGTTGGCTGTCGTATACTCGTTTGAAAAATTCCGACCCTACCTTCTTGGGTCGAGGGTTATCGTCTTCACGGATCATGCAGCAATAAAGTACTTACTGGCTAAGAAAGAGTCTAAGCTGAGGTTAATCCGTTGGGTGTTGCTCTTGCAGGAGTTTGATTGGGAAGTGAGAGACAAAAGAGGAACGGAGAATAGAGTAGCCGATCACTTGAGCAGAATATATCAAGGGGAAACAGAAGAGGCCATACCCGATGCTTTCCCTGAAGAGCATTTGTACTTTCTGGAGAAATGTCCTAGACCAATTGGTTGGGAAGCAGTTTTGGCTTTAACCGGTCTAGGGGAATCTGATAAAGGGAAACGCACACTTAACGCAAAACCGTGGTTTGCTGACTTAGCCAACTACTTGGTCACGGGAGAGGTACCAAGCTCAAACGAAGTTTCCCGGGCCCAGAAGATGAAAATTAAAAGCGAAGCCAAATATTACTTTTGGCACGACCCCTACCTGTGGAAGATGTGCTCGGATCAAGTGATTAGACGCTGCATTCCCGAATGGGAACAAAAAGATGTGCTAATTCATTGCCACACTTTGGCATGTGGAGGTCACTTTGGACCAAGGAAGACAGCAAGGAAGGTTCTGGAGATCGGTTTTTATTGGCCGACACTAAATAAGGATGCCTTTGAGTTTTGCCAGTGTTGCGAGAGATGCCAACAGACAAAGGGAATTTCAAGGAGGGACGAGATGCCTCAGGTCCCGGTGATCATGTGCGAAATTTTCGATGTGTGGGGAATGACTTCATGGGACCGTTCCCATCATCCTGTGGGAACACTTATATATTGGTTGCAGTGGACTATATGTCTAAGTGGATAGAAGCTAAGGCCACCACAACATGTGAATCGAAGGAGGTGGCAAAATTTCTGAAGGCCAATATTTTCGACAGATATGGAGTTCCCCGAGCCATTGTCTCAGATCAAGGAACTCATTTCTGTAATCGCACCATCGAGGTTCTGATGAAGAAATATGGTGTTCACCATAGAGTGTCGACTCCGTACCACCCTCAGTCTAATGGCCAAGCAGAGATTTCTAATCGCGAGATCAAGGCGATATTGGAGAAGACAGTTAATCCGTCAAGGAAGGACTAGAGCAAGAGGCTCGGTGACGCATTGTGGGCCTACAGAACTGCTTTTAAAATGCCTATTGGAATGTCGCCTTACAGGCTTGTGTTTGGCAAGATGTGCCACTTACCTGTGGGTATTGAGCACAAGGCGTACTGGGCAGTGAAAGAGTTGAACATGAAACCTATAGCTTGCGAAGAAGAGAGGAAGTTACAGTTACAAGAACTGGAGGAACTTAGGCTGGAGTCATTTGAGTCTGCCATGTGGTACAAAGAAAGGACGAAGTTATGGCATGAAAAGAATCTCCGGGTCAAGGAACTTCATGTGGGACAGAAGGTGCTCCTTTTCCAATCCCGGCTCAAGCTGATGCCAGGGAAATTGAAGTCTAAATGGATCGGTCCATATACCATCGTCGGCCTCCGCGCAAACGGAGCAGTGGAGATCCAGGAAATTGCCTATAACTCTGTCCCTTTTCTTGTTAATGGTCATAGAGTGAAAGTCTATAGGGATAATTCTGAGCTGTGTGTGGTGGATGAAGTTCCACTACACACACTCTCTACTATCGCCTAGACGGACGAGGAGGTATTCTCGATGAATTCCTGGGTCAGGTAAATGGTTGACATTTTTGAAAATATGTGCTGATGCAGGGAATCTCGAGGATACTCAAGGGGAATGTGTAAATAGTTTAACTGCTTTGCAAACTAAAGAAAATCCAAAAAAATGGAGTATATACAATTTAAAATCTTCCAAAAATATTTTCGAAGCACCAGACTCCGAAGGGAACCAATGCCTTATATTCTAACCTTGACCTAGGACTCTGGCGTCTTCAATTTTTTTATATAGGGTCATGGTCAGGGAAATCAGCTAGAGGAAGGAAACTTGGAGGAAGAAGTCAAGGAGAGCTTGGAGGAAGAAGTCAAGGAGGGATGGAGATAATTTGAATTTCAAAATCTGGCAGATATTTATGGGAGTTGTACGGTTGCTTACATCACTCCTGCAACCGCACCATCTTTTCATCAGAAAAGGCAACCGTCGCCTCTCTCTCCAATAATCCCAATCGACGAAAAAACCGAAATTACTCTCCCTTCTCTCTACTTTCGTTCTCTCTCTAGAACACAAACCCTAACCAAATTCGACCCAGTTTTTGTCTAATTTCAGATCTGCAGTTATGGATTCAACCCAACTCACCGGAAGTTCGTAGCAAACGGTGTATGACGCAGCCCTGTTGGCAGAGTTGACGCAGAAATTGGGGAGCGTCGAGAAAGCAAAAGAAGTATACGCCCTGTTCTCCGCTAGCCTAATGACATCCGTGGCGGCCAAACTATCACTGATGATTCCGGTAGATTCGGCGGCGCAACCGGCAGTTCTCCATGAAGAAGGGCCTCGAGACTCTGGATCTCAACATGCAGAAACCGCTTCACGGGAGGCGGAAAAAGGAGAGGCGGTGCACGAACGGCCGGAGGATGGTGGACAGACGAACAGTGGAGCAGAGGAGGCGACCGAACAACAAGGTGACAAAAACCCTAGTTCTGAGGGTAAGGAAGATGGTGTGGGGGAAACCCCTGTTATAGATGACGTTGTGGAGGGGGAAACCCCTATTGTGGAAAGTACTGTTGAGGGGGAAACCCCTGTTGTGGAAGAAGTGGCTGAGAGGGAAACCCCTATGGAAACCGGGGATGAGACCCCAACTGATTTCAGGGGTGCGACCCCTGAACCCATAGAAGAGGGGGTAACCCCAAGTGATGTCAGGGGGGAAACCCCCATCTATATTGAGGGGGCAACCCCGATGGTGGATGATGAGGGGGAAACCCCGGAAAAATTGATGGAAGAAACAGATCTATATGTGACTGGAGTACCGGAGCCCGCTGAGGGAGGGCTGAACTTGATTGTGGACCTGGTGGATGACCAGGAAGAAGACGAACCCCAGATAGACAAGAGGGCAGAGAGGAGACGAACCAGGAGGAGTCTGCTCGACGAAGTTGATGACTTAGTTCCAGATGTTGCGGAAGTAGAGGAACGTCGCCTGGCCAAGGAGAGGGCGAGAAAAGGAAAGGCAGCGGCGACCTCATCTACCCGGTCAAGGAAAGCTCCCTCCGTTAAGGAGATTGAGGAGACCCCTTCCCCAGTGACCGAAGATCCCTCTGCCGAGGAACAAGACAAGCCTACCCATGAACCGGACTTTGAATCTGAGGAAGCTGAAGAAGAGTTTATTCCAGGATGCCCAGAAGTTTGGCTGACTAAGGAGCTGCTAGAGGCGATGAGGCAGTTCGACGATCAGAAAAGGACCACGGTGTACAAGGAAAGATGCAGCGCCGGGAAGATAGCTAAGTGTGGGAAGCAGTACAGCCCCAAAGAACTTAAAATGATTGCATGTGACGAGGACTTCCGCGCTTGTATCTATTCGATCGGATTCAAGTGGTTACTGAAGCACAGCCAGGAGAGGGTGCCGGTGGACCTAGCAAGGGAGTTTTTCTCCACTTTCTGATTGAAAAACACCACTGATCTTGACGCGGACTCCATAACTTTCAGGCTTTTTAATGAAGAACATGAGATGAGCATCTGGGAGTGGTCCTTGAAAATGGGGTTATTCACCCAAGCCGAGGATGATGAGGGGATATGGAATGAGAGGATGATCGGTGTGCCGAAGAATACGCCGGGTTTCAAAGTGCAAACAGCATGGGAACTGATCACCCACTACAAGGCGGGAATGTTTAAGTCCAGCTACTCCAAAGCCTCTCACATCGAAGACCGAATCCTCCGCTTTGCTCAGACGTTTATCAGCTACAACTTGATGGGAACCGCTAATTCAGCTCTCACAACTACCGACCTTTACTTCACTTGGTGCATGGCGAAGGGCGTGAAGGTGCACCTAGGTTATTGGCTGGCTCTAACATGCCACGAAATGGCGAGCAACCCTGCTCATCATATGTATACCTGCCACCTCCTCGGCGCCTACCTCCAACGGAACATCGAAATGAAGATTGCCAAAACCGCTCCTTTGGTAGTCATGTGCGAACCCCCAGAGATTTTCAGCATTGATTATTTTTTCAACAAGGGGTTACTCCAAGCTCATGGCGCCAAGACCTTCTTCTACTCGATAGGAGACAAGGTAAAGGCGGAGACTGGAGAAGCTGAGGAGGCCATGCCAAGTGAAGATGTTGAAGAGCTGCGTAAGGATGTCCAGGTTATGAGAAAGGAGATGCAATTGATGAGGAAAGAAATGGTGAAGGAACTTGGGGGGATTAGGAAGGAATTGAACGGAAGCCGGGAGGAAGTGAAGACCCTGAGGGGCAATATTGCAGATTTGGCGGTGAATTCTGCCAAACAAAATGAGCGGATGACGGAGGCGGTGGAGCTTTCAATGAAGATGTTGAAGTGGTTGCAGCAGACACTCCCCTTGACCCATTCGAAGGTAACTCCTGGGTCCAGCAACGAGGTCAAGCAGCCCGTCCAGATCAGTCCCTCCATCAAGCGACCATAACAATCGCTCAAGCAGATGGTCTCCCCACCCGTTCCCAAGCAAGTGTCAGTTCCAACAAAATCAAAGTCTCTGATGAAGAAGCCAGTACCCGACCAGCCAGAACAGGAAGAAGAAGAGCCGGAGCAGCCGGCGAAGAAGAAGGTGAAAATGACCCGACCCGGAATCCCACCCCAGTCTGGCTCTCGAGGGAGCCAGCCCTAGAAGTGAATCACCCCCATGACCAAGTAACTTTTACTTTTTTTTCTTTCAGTTATCTGTTTTTGTTTTTGTTGCCTATTTGTGATATGTATTTGTCTGTGTTTTCTCCCACTTAGCCCACTGCTTGATCTAAGTGTGAGAAGTTTGTATTTTCTGTTTTGTTGTGTTTTCTCCCACTTAGACCAATGCTTGGTCTAAGTGTGAGAAGTTTTTTTTATATAAACTGTTGTTGTTTGTTGCATTGATCTCTCTGTTTCCCCCCTTCACGACGATGGCTTGGGGACAAGCTTGAGTGAAGTGGGAGGGGGAGAGGAGTCAATGCATGTATTTGTCCGCATGATAAGAGTCTTTAGGTCTAGTTTTGTTATATCGCATGAGCCAGTGAATATAATACGGCATGATCCCCTTAGTGAAAGTAATTGAAAATAGGAGGTATTTCAACTTAGAAGCCTTTTCCTTTAATAAGCCAAGTCAATCTGAGTGAAGCGAGAACGATAGAGGATGCCTTTACTTACTTAGTTGTGAAGCCCTACTATAATAGCGAGTTATAAGCCTTAAATAACTTCAAGCTAACACATGTTAAAGGACCGCCACTGAATGCTTAGGGAGAAGAGTTGTGAAGGAGAAAAATAGGGGGATTGGGTTATGAAGGTATAAGCTGGACGAAGTCCAGGGTAAGGTGTTATAAGCTGGACGAAGTCCAGAAGAGAGAAGAGAAAAATGGAGGAATAAGCTGGACGAAGTCCAGGGAAAAAAGGGGGAAGAAAATAAAAAAAAATATATGAAAAAAAGGAGGTATAAGCTGGACAAAGTCCAGGGGGAAGTTGTTTAAAGGGCAGAAACGATAATAACCTGACCCAGGAAAAAAGGAGGAACTCTCATAACCCGACGCTTCAGTGGTGTGGCAATAACTTAAGAGAGAATCGATCCTAACATCTCTGGTGAGGAATGAGTGATCGAGTGAATCCAATAATTGGGTAAGTAAAAGGCTATCTTGACGAACTGACAGATTGGCTAGGTAGAGGAAGGGAAAGGACCTATTTGGAGGAATGCAGCCTGTTGGATTGACCTTAATCTTGTGGGGACGGTTGCCTAAAAGTTGAAGCTAGCTCATGCATATGTGTTTATGTGTTTGTATGTTTTTTCTTAAGTGTTTTGTTTCAAATTTTGTCTAGGTCTAGGAGTATGTCTAGAGTCGAAAGAGTCGGTCAGGGGATAACCTTGCTTGAAATTCGCCTTATTCTTTTTCTTGTCTTTATACTTGAGGACAAGTATGGTTTAAGTGTGAGCAGTTTGATAAGGCTAATTTCATGCATCGGTTATATGTGAAAAGCACTATATTTTGCTGGGTCTAACACAATTTCTAAGCCAGGTGTGTGACAGAATCGCTAGATCCAGGAGATGCTGGAGAGAACGGACTAGCGAAAGAATGAAGGAGAAAAGAGCAGAATTTAAGGAAAAGAAGGCTAGAAGAAGGGAGTCAATAGCTAAGGGCAACAAAGTCTATCTATACCTCGCTAGGCCCCACTTCAACGCCTATAAATAGAGGAGCATGCAACACACAACAGAGAACTTTTTCACTCTTAGCTCACACACACACACACACACTTGGGAAATGGGGGTTCTGGGGTAGTTTAGGTTTCAAGGGGTCAAATCTTCAGAGAAATTCCGTCGTAACACCGTCCGCGTGAGGGCGAAGATACAATCTATTTACTTTCGGTTCTTTTGCACTCGATTTCGTTCGAACTTCACTTTTGGAAGTCGATTTGATTGTTGATGTTACTGATTATCTATGCATTTCTTAGTTTTCGTTATATTTGTGTTATTTCGTGTTGATCTACGTTGATCCTACTGTTAAGAGTTTTTATTTCGGCGAGTTGCATGTTGATCTCTGTTTTTGTCACTTTGGTGCTCGATCTGGGAAATTTGGCTGTAGATCTGCGGTGTTGTTGTTGATCGGAGGTTGTTGGTTGAATCTGAAGTTATGGAATGTTTTTTTTGGCTGGAGTTTGTGTCGGATGCTTGGATCCGGAGTGAATTTAGCATCTGAGGTTGAATTTGAACAGGGGAAGTCGAGTTATGCATGGATTTTGAGTTTTCTTTTTACTTTCCGTTTTACTTCGTCTAGCATCCGTAGATCTGTTTAGTTCTTAATTGTTCTTCATTTAATCGTTAAAATCCAGTCTGCTCTGTTTCCGATTATGCTCATACCTGTTTCTTCTGAGTTTTTATGCAAATTGGTTGAAGAAGATGATGTCGCTGTTAGTTAGTACCTTAGTTAGTTGTTTTTCCAGCTTTTCGTCCGTACTCTGCTTTTTCAGTTATGGTCCCACCGTCGGTTTATTTCCCAGATCTAGGTAATTTAGAATAGTCTCTCAGATCTAGTGATTGTTTCGGTTCTAGTTTACGTGCATGCTTTTGTTGTTTCGCCTAGATCTAGCTGTTAGCGTAGCAGTTTAAAATCCCAAGTTTAGTTTAATTTCCTCAACCCAAAAAAAATGCGTGGCAGCAGCCAACCCAAAAACAATTCCCAAATCCTTGAGCATGATTATTATGCATCCATCTCTGTGGGATCGATCCCTACTTCCCTGTGCTAGGTTTTAGTATAAGTGGTTGAGGGTTTTTGAAGAAGTGCTCTGTGTGTCCGACGACCAGGATTTCCCAACGACCAGTGAGTTCCTAGACCGTGTGATCTAGCGGATTTGCTGGACCTAGGAAACCTGTTATTTCTTTCTATGCACACAGTGACCCACACTACGTATTCTTCAAATGGCGTCGTTGCCAGGGAAGGATGGCGTTTATTGTTATTGCGTTTAAGGATTTGGTGTAAATAATTTAATTTCTGTTATTTTTGTTCTCCTTGACATTTTATGAACGCAGGCTTCCATTCTGGAAGTTGGGCTAATTCATCTGGGTCAGGGAGCGGCCAATACAAGTGGCGAGTCAAGGAGTCTACGTCTACCATCACCACCAGATCAGGTTTAAGGACGAAGGACCCATAAGTTTCCATGACCCAAATATTCATCTAGTATGACCCAAAAGAATAGATGATGTTCTGGGCATTATAACAGTATTCTTGTTTTATGTCATGACTCGAATATTTGATTATTATGACTCAATTTACCCATATGTTTCCATGACTCAAATATTCGTTTAGTATAACCCAAAAACATAGATGATGTGTTTGGTTATTATTTGTGTATTCTTCTCCCGTACTAATATTTGATTTTTTTAATATGTTTAAAACATGAGAACAATCGTGTATTTGGTTTTTTTAATATGTTCAAAACATGAGAATATTCTTCGGTCACACTAATATTCAGTTTGTTTGATACGAACATTTTGATCAAATTGTATGAGACATTCTGGTACTCAGTAGTTTTATGACATGCCTCGAGTGTTGGTATATTATGACACAAATTAACTTAACAATGCTATGACACAAATATTAATTTACCATGACCCAATGTATCGAGTAATGCTCATCACATGGGCTATCGTCTACAAGAAACAAGAGGAAAGCATTCCAAGGTCATTGTAATGGAAGTTTATCTCATCTTACAGATGAAATAATATATAGTAACAATGACATCCAACCGACATATAAACATGATTTAAAAAAGAGAATTACAAGCTCTAAACATCGTTTCATTAAAATAGTGGTAATCTAAACATCCTTTCGGTGCTTTTGGGATCAGCGGTATCTTCTTCTTCACGTCGTTCTCTGAAACACTACGTGACATCCAACCAATTGAAGTGAAAATTTTGCCATATTTTGTCAATTTTAAGTCAATCGTTGTACGAAATCATACTAACCTTTTCCGTCAGGCCTCGCCAATCCAGTAGCTCGAGTGTCGACCATTGTTGAAGTAGGCTTTTGGATCACCCTCCTCGTCGATTTCAGAATCGTATTAGTATGACATAACGTTACTATCAATTATCTTTGCCCACTTTTGCCTCCAAATTCGCCGCATCAAGACGAGGTTAATACTCTTCAATAAACAACAATTGTGTAGTTGAGATACAATCACAATCAAATCAAGTCATGATTTATTTTGTCTGACCTTTTCCAGAATTAGTAACATTTCTTGCATTTGCTACCCCTTTTTCACTTTTTGCGGAGATTTCTTTTGTGATGTTGTACATGAAGCATCAATAATTTAGTGTTTAACATTTACACAAACAAAACAGATTATGAAAAAACACACGAACAAGAAACAGAGTGCACAAAAAAGAACTAAAATTTCATTCCTTCAAATAATAACCCAGATAATGTAGTCGACATACCTTTCTGATCTTTAGGTTTTACCGGTGCTTTCTTCTTCCCAATATTTCATTCATGGACTAGGTTACAGCCAACCAATGGAATTGAATTCTGGGTCAGATTTGAGTTGAGTTTCGGTCAAATTGTAAAAAAAAAAAAAACTTACAAACCTTTTCCATCACGTGTCGCTGTTCCAGAAGATCTTGTGTCCACCATGGTTGAAGAAGACGCTCTACAAATCGTGCTTGTCAGGTATGGGTTTAAAGTCGATTTTGATGCCAAGACAATTCCTTCGTCACCAAAAATATAGTTTGAGTTTAGTAGGGTTTGGGTGATTTTGACGCAGAGACGATTTGGGGGATTTTGATTCTAGTCTGTAGGGTTTGTTGATTTAGTGATGTATTGTTGGTGAGAGAGAGGAATTGAATGGCGTGGGAACCAAAGAATCAACTTAATAGCGTGTGGAGTAATGATCCCAATTAATCCGCTCTTAAAAAACGGAAGGGCGGTTCATTATATTTTCAATCCCAAAATTACCCTTGCACGACACAGATCGCTCCTATTATGACCCACAGAAAACGTTGACTAATCCAGATCGTGGCCATTCATATCCAGATCATCTCCAAATCTAATGGTAGGTATATGGTCTGTATTTCTATACTTAGGGGCTTCTTTTGATAGATGAAAACCATATATATATATATATATATATATATATATATATATAGGGGAGCATTAAGCTCCTTTTACCCCTTTAGATACTATTTCCTTCTTAATATCATCCATTAGATTGATGAAATGGATGGACTAAATTAAAAGGGGAAAATTGATCCTTGTTGCATTATTAGGTTCATTCTATGCATTATATGGGTATAATTGTAAAACAATGAATAAAAACGAAAAAAGCGAGAATTCAGCGCCATTTTCCATCTACTCACTCTCTCTCTCACTCCAACCGCCTCACTCCTCAAACCCACGATTAAATTTCGTTTCCTCTAATTCCCCCCATTTCCAAACCCTAGCCGCTACTCCAAGCCACCGGAAATCAACACTACCGCCGATTTTCGCCGTTAAATCAAGCTTCTGCCGCCGTTTCACAGTCGAAACCTCACTCCCTTCGCACGCAACCTTCCAGTTCAAGTCGACAACAAGGTAGGGCTTTAATGATTCAATTTTTCGTAATACCCACTCTTAATCGCCTATTTTCACCGCCGACACACCACCTAATCGTCGATTCAATGTTTTCTCCCAAATAGTTTCAGGTTTTTCGCACTTGTTTTGGTCGATTTTTTTGTAAATCGTAAAATTGTGTTATTTTGTGTTAGGTTTCTGTCCATTATTGAAGTTTGTAGTTAATAACTGGTTTACAATTGTGTATTGGGCGATTTTGGAGAGAAGATTGTATCCCGATTTGATTTTTGGTTTGTGTCACAGATCTAGGATGACGAAACGAGGAAGGCCCTTCAGATGCCAACCAACCCAGACTGCAGGTGAGCAATGTGGACAGCCTGTAATTGAGTGTATCTTGTATTTATTTGTGCATTATTTGATGCAATGTGTACATTATTGTATGAATTGTTGTGTATTATGTTTTTGTTTGAAGCTACATAAACCAGTTTGATAAAATGCATGTAAATGAGTGAATGTTGTTATCATCGGTGCATTGTATGGTCCTATTTGTTCAGTATTGTAGGGAGTTGTTAACAAAATTTGTTATTGGTTTAATGTTCATTTGTGCATAACTAAGTATACATTATGGATTTTTGTTGAGTGAATGTATACATTATTGTAGGAAGTTCTGTGCATTAAGTTTTAGATTGAAGCTACATCCGTCTGTTTAATTTAGATGTTAAATGTACATAATGATTTTAATTTGTGCATTATTTGATGCTATATGTACATTATTGTAGGGACTGATATACATTATGAATTTAGTTTTAATTCAGATGCATTATTTGATTATCTTTGTACATTATACAGTTAGTGTTGTGCATTAATGCGATACATTAATTCACAAATGCGATACATTAATTCATTGGTGAATATTTGATTACCTTTGTAAATTATACAGTTAGTGTTGTGCATTAATGCGATACATTACTGATTTTTGGACAGCAGCGAAGCTGCCAAGGTTGGATATTGACGAAGCAGTGGATGATCTTCTTGCAATTGCAATTGCCCAAATGTTCAGGGAGAGATTGGCTGAACAGCAAACGGCCGAGGCTAGTTCGTCTCATGAAGACGCAGAGAAGAGGAAGCCGAGGGGAAAGAAAGTCGATCACCTCTACTGTCGACAAACCCCCACCGAGTTCATTGCCTGTATAAAAAGCCTAACTCCACAGCAGAAGGAAGCCGTGAATGAACTGGATTGATCGTATGGATAATCATTGGAAATGCTATTTATATTACTTTTAGCACTATGTTTTTTTTGGATAACTAATTTTGGTAGGGAAAAAAATGACTTGTTGCCATGTCTGTTTTGATCCATACATAGTATGCGGAACTACTTGCTAACAGAAGCATATTTTGGTACTAGTATCTGATGTCGTAACACAACATATATAATGGATGTAATGAACTGAGTAATGCACATAATAACATTATTAATGCAAGGCTATTATTCGATAATGCACATTAACAAAGTAATGGAATAATGGTATAAATAAAGAGAGTAATGCACAGAAAATCATTATTAATGCAAGGCTATTATTCGATAATGCACGTTAACAAAGTAATGGAATAATGGTATAAATAAAGGGAGTAATGCACAGAAAATCATTATTAATGCAAGGCTATTATTCGATAATGCACGTTAACAAAATAATGGAATAATGGTATAAATAAAGGGAGTAATGCACAGAAAATCATTATTAATGCAAGGCTATTATTCGATAATGCACGTTAACTCCCGAAAAGTGCAAATTTATTATGCATAAAATGTTCACAGCTAGAAATAATAAAACTAAGACAACGAAACAAATAATAAAACTGAATACAAGACGAAAACTAATTTTTTAGGTACAAAACACATCAAGCTTTCCTCTTGCCTTTACTAAGCTCTTTCTCCTTCGCCATCTCTTTAAGCATTGGACAGTTTCTAGAGTCGTGATGGCCCAACTCATCGCACGCCTTACAACGTCTAAGAGGCCTAATATCCTCCTTTACAGCCTTTTCTCTCTTTGAAATCAGTCGGCTCGCGTAGCTGCTAGCATGACCCTTGGTCTTTACAACATACGAAGGATGGACCTCTACTACTTCAGGCCTTGGTATTCCATAAAACTCTTCAATCATGCGCCTCTTTTCAAAGGCCGACGTTGGAGGAGTTCCAGCTTGAAGAGAATTACAAAGTTCTTCCAAACCACCTACGAATGCACGAAGCACGTCAATGTCCGTTTCAAACCAACGAATAAAACTATAGAAAAGCGATATCCCTTGATTTGAAACAGTATAACGAACACTATACATAAATTAAAGCATATCAGAATTTATTTTCATTATATGATATCAACCATACATTACATATAAGAAAGAATGCATTATACACTGCTATTCGTACATTATATAAATTCAGAATTACAACATAACAGAGGCGAGAAAACAAAATAAACACTAAACCCTAATACATGAGACTTGTCGCCTAAGAAAAATACTAAACCACATCCACCAATTACTGCTAAAGCCTACTGGACTAACTTCTTCCACTGTTGAACAACACGAATTCGATAATATGGCACGATACGGGGCTGCTCCAATACAGAAAAGACTACTATTTGTACATCATAACACAGCAGCCGAGAAAACAAAATAAACACTAAACCATAAACCACATCCACCAATTACCGGTAAAGCCTACTGGATAGTTTCAAGTTACATAATCAATTTAATAACAACTTACCTTCTTCCATTGTTGAAGAACATGAAAACGATAATATGGCACGATACGGGGTTGCTCCAATATGGCGACGATGAGAAGTATAAAAAAAAGAAAAAATCGACATCAATTCTAACACAATGATTTTCGTAACTGGGAGAATAATGGAAGAATAGAGGTAAAAGAGAAGAAATATTTTCTAGAATCAACATAAGAATTACTTAAATTACCTTCTTCCATTGTTGAAGAATACACGCTTGCTCCAATAAAAGCGAATTTGACAGAACAACGGCTTTGACAGAAGGAGGAAGGACGGCGGCTTTGAGAGAAGGAGGCAGAACGGCGGCTTTGTGCAATGGAGAATGTTAGGAGAAAAAACGATGAAAGAGAAGAAAGATTTGTGAAATCGTAGAAAATAACCGCTGCAATCTTTTGATGGAGATAATTAAGCAAGTTACCATAACCAACTCCAATAAGAATACCATTTAGGCCCTTTTCGATTTTTTTAATGATTAAAATTGAATTAATCAGCCTCTATTTTGGGCCATCAGATCTATAA
Organism: Salvia hispanica; assembly: GCF_029641045.1. Classification (NCBI taxonomy): domain Eukaryota; kingdom Viridiplantae; phylum Streptophyta; class Magnoliopsida; order Lamiales; family Lamiaceae; genus Salvia; species Salvia hispanica. The sequence continues at coordinate 16,458,530 of NC_142696.1, read as the reverse complement.
AATGGAGGGTCAAGATTAAAAAGGAGAATAAAACAAAAGATGAGAAAAGGATATGAATACATCCCTATATTACTAATTATGAAAATGGCCGAGGGGCCTAAGGGTCCCCTGGCCCACCATGGCTCCGCCCCTGCCTTGGTCCATCGTTGATCTGCAATAAGAATAGAATAGAGAGAAAACAAATCAAAGGTTTAACAACTGAAATATAAAATATTCTTCCATGCAAGTGGAATATTGCCTTGATAGTGTTTATTCCAGAAAATAGGACTGGAGACAGAGATAGCGTCCGTTGACAGCAGATTATGAAGATTTTCGACTACACCTTGGTCTGTCACTTATCTGCAATAAGAATAGAGAAAAGACAAATAAAATGTTAAATAAATGAACTATAATATATTCTTCCAGGCAAGTGAAATATTGCCTTTATAGTGTTTATTCTAGAAAATTGGACGATCAACTTTGGATGTACAATTCCAATTCGAAAGTAGTATTTATAGTTGAAAAAAGTATTCAGATTATACTTCATAATCTTTTCACATTCTTCCTCCTAAATCTTTTCATTTTCCACAACCTAATTATTTTCATCTCTAATGCAGTATTAATTTCAACGTAACCTAAGAATTAATGCATATAGTTAATTAGAATTAAACTTTTCAGGCTGGTGGAATATTGTCTCGATAGTGTTTATTCTAGACAATTGGACGATCAACTAGGGATGTACAATTCCGACTCGAAAGTAGTATTTATAGTTAAAAAAAGTATTAAGAAATACTTTATAATCTTTTCACATTCTTCTTCCTAAATCTTTTCATTTTCCACAGCCTAATTATTTTCATCTCTAATGCAGTATTGATTTCAATGTAACCTAAGAATTAATTCATAATTCATATAATTAATTAGAATTAAACAGTGTTAATTATGTTATGTCAACTAACGCATAGTATTTACGCTAAATTTGTTATTGGATACATAATGCTTATTATATGATAATTAGTATAATGCATTAAATATTATTAATAAAATTCTAAGAGTTATAAAAATAATTATATTTACATCCCTTGCATAAAATAATTATACAAAACTTCCCAAAACTCGCCATTTATATAGTTATAGATATAGATAGATGTGTTGAAAATGTCAAAATGACAGTGAGAAGTGATACGCTCAGATTTTGCACTGTTTTAAGGCCATTATTTGGTCCGTTTTTTATGTCAAAGTCACTCTACACGTCCATTATTTGCATATTTTGTCTATTTTGGTATTTTGACGTGTTTTGTGAGAACTGTGCATAATTGAGCCGAAAAAGGGAGCCAAAACGCCAAGTTTGGGAATCTGGAGTCAGACAGCGACCGGCGACCGCCGCAGACGTGTGCGGTGACCGCCGGCGCCCGGCGGGCAGATCAATGCAGCGGTCCGCCTCGGAAAAATGTGCTTGGAAGAGAAGTCTCGCCCAGCGACCGCCGGAGGATGTGCGGCGGTCCGCCGCCGAGGGAACAGACTCTCTGGAATCCGACGCGGCGACCGCCGGCCAAGGTGCGGCGGTCCGCCGGAAAAAGGCGGCGAATCCGAGAAGCCCTAGATTTGCGCCCAGTTTTACCATATTTTGGAGATTTTTTCCTTCTACAACAAGGCAAGGCTTTTCCCTATAAATAAGGCCTCAAGCTTCATCAAAAAAGAGAGAACTTCTACTTGCAAAATAATTCATAGAGATCAAGACCTAGAGTACTTCATTGGTGCAAGGAGTTGGAGAAGGATTTCAAGAACATCAAGAACGACATGGATTCAACCCACGGGTTTTATTTGCTTTATTTTTATGTTCAAATTGACTTCCCTTCAATCTATGTTTTTAGCTTATTCAATTATGTGTAACTAAACTCATAGGAATCTAGGGATGTGTTAGTAACGACTTTGGTCATACAAGTTTCGTTTTCTATTTAATATCCGTTTTATTTTTATTTTATTTCTTCCCTAAGTAGTTTTGATGCTGCATGATTGAGTGACACAATCGTGTATGATTTAATATAACTTGCTTCATAACTGTGACAGAGTTCTAGCGAGTTAGATCCACTTAGTAGACACTACAGTTAGCTTCCTTTAAAACAACACTGTTAATTGAGAGTGAGGACTTTTTAAGGGTCTTAGGAGCTTTTTGGAGTTACGTGTTAGGATCGACAACCCTAATCTTGTAATCAACGTTTGTTTCGCATGAGCATAACCTAGGTGACTCGTTCTATCAAAGTAATAACTGTGCTAGGGTATTGTAGTTGGAATTTTGTATAACCATAACTGTGAACACACATCCCTGAGATTCCCTTATCTCTATTGTCTTTCTCTTGATTTATCTGCTATTAGTTGATCTGTGCTTTCTATTGTTTTCCATTTTTCAAAATTTTTCAAAACAAAATGTTTTTCCAAATAGTGATTGAGTCTCAGTAGAGGATAGACACTTTGTGTTAGTCTTCCCCGTGTTCGATATCCGGTACTAACCTTTAGCTATACTATATATACTTTGTATACTTGCAGGTTTATTTAGTGCTAATAAAAAGTGCATCATGTTTTTGGCGCCGTTGCCGGGGAAGACAATTCACTTTGGAGTGATATCTTCAAACGGATAATTTTGCTACTTTGGATTTTAACCGCTTTTATTTTAATTCCTTTTTTTTTTTTTATTCTATGATGGATTTTCCTGTAGGGATGGAGGATCCATATGGCAACGAACATCAGTGGGGGTTAAGCAATGAATACTATAACTCCGACCATGGGGGATCATACTACGACCCAAACTGTTCTGAATTTTCCTATGATGCACAAGATTACTGCTCTGATAACTCGTCTGAATTATGTGCAGGTATGGAAGATCAACCCCGCTCTACTTGGGAGAATATGCTGGAAATCTGCATCGCAGAAGTTTTCGAACATAGAAATGTGACGAACCAGCGGTTGGAAAATCTAGAAAGAAACACAAGCACTTTGGAAAGAGGGTTGGCACCCCTAGTTGCTCAAGTTGAGATGCTGGAAATTAATCTTAGGATCATAGCCACAACCATAGGAAGCAGGCACACCCCAGGTACCCTTCCTAGCCTGCCAGAGATTAATCCGAGAGGAGGATGCCACGCCATACAGCTGCGCAGTGGAACTACATATCAGCCGCCAGAGGCAGGAGATCTAGGAATGAGGAGAAGAGAAGCAGAGAAGCCGCCTGGGAATGAATCTGACGAAGCAGTGCGGCGGTCCGCTGCACCCCAACACGGCGGTCCGCCATCTATACCTCAGCAGGTCGAGGAGAATTTAGGCTTGGCCACTGGCGGAAGCCCGGCGACCGCCACACCTCATCGCGGCGGCCCGCCGGCTGGATAGCAGCAGCCAAACAGTCCCGCACAGAACAGTATCGTTGTTCCGTATCCTCAACGGCTGCAGAGCAAGAAGCTTGATGTTAGTTTGCCAAATTCTTGGAAGCAATGAGTAAAGTCCACATCAACATTCCACTAGTAGAAGCCCTGCAACAAATGCCCAATTACGCCAAATTTCTGAAAGATGTGGTGGCAAGAAAAAGGAAATGGGGGAAATACGAGACAGTAGGCCTAACAGAGAATTGCAGTGCTATCGTCCAGAATGGATTACCCACTAAGCACAAAGATCCAGGGAGTTTTACTTTATCTTGTGTTTTGGGGAATGATGTAAAGGGTAGGGCGTTATGTGATCTAGGCTCTAGCATTAACCTGATGCCTTTGTCTTTTTACAGGAAACTTGATATTGAAAGCATCCGTCCCACCTCAATCACGCTGCAAATGACAGATCGGAGTACAACAACACCAATGGGGATAGTAGAAGATGTCTTGGTAAGAGTTGGAGAATTTATTTTTCCGGCTGATTTTGTTGTTCTTGACATGCAGGAGGACAAGAAGGTTCCCTTGATACTTGGAAGACCGTTTTTAGCTACTGGGGGAGACATGATAGATGTACAAAAGGGAGAGCTTACATTAAAGCTACATGATGAGAGCATTACTTTCAACATCTACGACGCCCTGAAATTTCATGGAAAAGAAGGGGCAGAAGGCTACCAAGAATGCAGTGTCATCCAAGTCGTCACCGATTGTGTTGGAGAAGTGGAAGTCACTTATCTCCAAAACCAGGACCCTCTTGAAACTTGTCTCACAAATTCTTTTACTCCTAACACTGATTTATCTTCTTGTGATGCTAACGTATGTGCCATCATTGCAGAATTGGAAGTGCTACCAGAAAGAATCCCCCAAATGGGGAATGCATTTTTGCCGTTACGCACTCCCGAAGAAGAGGCAGAAAAGAGAAGAACGGTGGGAAAGCCACGGGGACCGCCCAAAGTAGAGCTTAAACCTCTTCCCGACCATCTCAAGTACGCTTTCCTACGGCCAAAAAACACTTACCCTGTTGTTGTATCCGCTGCAATAAGTGAGCAAGAGTGTGAGAAGCTTTTATGCATTTTGAACAAGTATAGGTCTGCCATAGGATGGTCTATTAGTGATCTAAAAGGAATTAGCCCTACCACATGCATGCATAGAATTTTACTTGAGGAAGGGTATAAACCTCGTGTGCAAAACCAACGTACACTTAACCCTATTATGCAAGATGTAGTAAGAAAAGAGGTGATAAAGTTACTAGACGCAGGGATTATTTATGCAATATATGATAGTGAGTGGGTAAGTCCTACGCAAGTAGTAGCTAAAAAAGGGGGGATGACAGTAGTACCCGGCCAGGATGGAGAAATGATAGCCACTAGGGTAGCTACAGGATGGAGAGTATGCATTGATTATAGGATGTTAAATGCAGCCACTAGGAAAGATCATTTCCCTCTACCTTTTATTGATCAAATGCTTGATAGACTAGGGGGGTATGATTATTACTGTTTTCTTGATGGCTATTCTGGGTATAATCAAATTGCAATTGCCCCCGAAGACCAACATAAGTCTGCTTTTACATGTCCTTATGGTATTTATGCTTATAGAAAAATGTCTTTTGGTTTGTGTAATGCCCCTGCCACTTTCCAGAGATGTATGATGGCCATATTACATGATTTGATTGAAAAGGTGATGGAAGTTTTTATGGATGATTTTTCTGTGTTTGGTAAATCTTGTGATCATTGTCTTGACAATCTAGCTAAGGTTTTGCAGAGATGTGTAGAAACTAACCTTGTTCTTAATTGGGAAAATTGTCATTTATGGTGAAAGAAGGTATAGTTCTGGGGCATAAAGTGTCTTCTGCAGGGATAGAGGTAGACAGGGCAAAGATTGCAACCATCGAGAAACTCCCACCGCCATCCAATGAAAAGGGAGTAAGAAGTTTTCTAGGACATGCAGGCTTCTACCGAAGATTCATCAAGGATTTTTCTAAGATCTCTAAACCTCTTTGTAAATTGCTTCAGAAGGATGTGAAATTTAATTTTACTTCCGATTGTTTGCAGGCTTTTGAGACTTTGAAGAAAGCTCTAGTCAGCGCTCCCATCCTCATCACGCCAGATTGGAGCCAACCATTTGAAATCATGTGCGACGCAAGGGATATTGCAGTCGGCTCAGCTTTAGGGCAGAAGAGGGAAAAGATTTTTAGAGTCATATATTATGCTAGTAGAACTTTAGATTATGCCCAAGCTAATTACACGACTACTGAAAGGGAGATGCTTGCTATTGTCTATTCCTTTGATAAATTTAGGGCCTATCTTGTTGGAACTAAGACTATTGTTTACACTGACCATGCAGCTATTAGGCATTTGTTTGCAAAGAAGGATGCAAAACCAAGACTTATCCGATGGATCTTGCTACTCTAGGAGTTTGACGTGGAAATCAAAGACAGAAAAGGGTGCGAGAATGTGGTAGCAGACTGATACGCCCGGATTTTGCACTGTTTTAAGGCCATTATTTGGTCCGTTTTTGTTATCAAAATCACTCTACATGTCCATTATTTGCATATTCTATACATTTTGGTATTTTGACGTGTTTTGTGAGAAATGTGCATATTTGAGCCGAAAAGGGGAGTAAAAACGCATAGTCTGGAAATCTGGAGTCAGACGGCGACCAGCGACCGCCGCGAAGTTGTACGGCGACCGCCGGCGCCCGGCGGGCAGAGCTATGTGGCGGCCCGCCTCGGAAATTTACGCTAGGAGAAGAGTCTCGCCCGGCGACCGCCGAAGGACATGTGGCGGTCCGCCACCGAAGGGTCAGAGTCTCTGGACTCCAACGCGGCGACCGCCGGCCAAGGTGCGGCGGCCCGCCGGAGAAAGGCGGTGAATCCGACCAGTCCTAGATTTGCTCCAAGATTTACCAAATTTTGAAGATCTTTTCCTTCTATGATGAGGAATAATCTTCCCCTATAAATAGGACCTCAAGCTTCATCAAAAGAGTTTTTTACACACAACAAGAACACATTCATAGAGATCAAAAGCTAGAGTACTTCAATTGTGCAAGGAGTTGAAGAAGGATTTCAAGAACATCAAGAACGACAAGGATTCAACCTACGGGTTTTATTTGCTTTAGTTTTATGTTCAGATTGCTTTCCCTTCAATCTATGTTTTTATTTATTCAGTCATGTGTAACTAAACTCATAGGATTCTAGGGATGTGTTAGTAGCAACTTTGGTTATACAATTCCGTTTTCTATTTAATATCCGTTTTGTTTTTACTTTGTTTCTTCCCTAAGTTAATCATGATGCTTCATAATTGAGTGACACAATTATGTATGATTCAATACAACTTGCTTCATAACTGTGACAGAGTTCTAGCGAGTTAGATCCACTTAGTAGACACTACAGTTAGCTTCCTTTAAAACGGCACTGTTAATTGAGAGTGAGGACTTTTCAAGGGTCTTAGGAGCTTTTTGGAGTTACGTGTTAGGATTGACAACCCTAATGTTAGTAATCAACGTTTGTATCGCATGAGCATAAGCTAGGTGACTCGTCCTTTCAAAGTATTAACTGTGCTAGGGTATTGTAGTTTGGAATTTGTATAACCATAAAAGTGAAAGCACATCCCTGGAATTCCCCTTATCTCTATACTTTTCTCTCCGTGATTTGCTTGCATTTAGTTTACTATTTTTAATATTTACTGTTTTCAAAAAGTTACAAAAAATTCTTGTTTCTCCAGATAGTAATTGAGTTCTAGTAGAAGATAGACACGTTGTGTACATCTTCCCCGTGTTCGATACCCGGTACTAACCTTTTGCTATACTATACCTACTCTGTATACTTGCAGGTATTTATAGTGCAAATAAAAAGTGCATCAAGTTTTTGGCGCCGTTGCCGGGGAAGACAATTCACTTTGGAGTGATATCTTCAAACGGATAATTTTACTACTTTGGATTTTTATTGCTTTCTGCTTTAATTTTTTTTAGTTTAATTTGTTTTTGTTTTCGAGTCTTGCAGGTTTTGTATGCAAACGCGTTCTGGGAAGTACATCTTAGAGCCGCTTGATTTAGAACTTGAAAGAACTCGTAGAATAATAAGAAGTGAAAAAGGATCAGGAACAATGGGTGACCGAACAGATATTGAGAAGCTGCAGGAGATGGTGAAGTTGCTGATGGATGAGAGAGATGCGGAGAGGGCAGCCCGAGAAGCCATGGAAAAGAAAACCAGAGAAACATTACCTGTGATGAACATGTTCAATCATGGAAATATGATCACTTTTCCTAACGGCCCTCGTATTGATGCTAACAATTTTGAGTTACGCATGCCCCTTATCCAAAGGGTCGAGCAAACTCCTTTTGCAGGTAGGGCGACTGAAGATGCTAACCGTCATCTCTCCAAATTCGTGGAAATCGCAAACACTCTGAAATTAAATGGTGTCGACGACGATGCCATACGGGTAAGACTTTTTCCATTCTCATTGATTGATTCTGCTAAAGAGTGGTTTGAGTGTATGCCACCAGAAAAGGTCTCCACATGGAAGGACATCGTAGCTACCTTCCTCGACAAATACTACCCGCCAGGCACTATTTTGAAGCTCAAAAGTGAGATCTTTCAGTTCACACAAGGCCATGACGAGCCCCTCTATGAGGCATTTGCTCGTTTCAAAGCTCTTCTTCGAAAGTGCCCAAACCATGGTTTTTCCATAGACCATCAGGTAGGAATCCTCTATAATGGATTTAACGAGAAAATATGTGCTATGCTTGATTCAGGGGCAAATGGAGGATTTCTAAGAAAGACAGGAGAGGATGCCATGGCGGTGATCGAGGAGTTCGCCACCAACAGTCGGGGGTGGTCTAAGGAAAGGCATGCCACGAGAAGAATAGCAGCCATAGAAGAGGCCGAAGAAAGTTCTTTTGCTAAGGAGTTAGCAGAACTTAGAGTCAGGATTGATCAAATGGACATCTCGAGGAAGGAAGATCCAATTCCGGCAACTTCCATAGTGGCGGTCAATGCACCCGAAACTGCCATATCAACTGTGGAAGAAATCAACTACGTGCAAGGAGGCGGTCCCAGAAACTACAATAACAATTATCGCCCTAATCAGGGGGGCGGTAATTTCAATAATTATAATGGGAACCGTCCGCACCCAAATCTTTCTTATTCTAACAATAATTACTTGCAACCCCCTGCAGGATTCAATGTTAGCAAAGGAGGAGTGGTTGAGCCGATGAAGAAGGAAGACAAGTATGAACAAGGAATCACGAAGATCTTGGAAGTAATTACGCAAGATAGGAAGATTAATGACACCAAGATCGGAGTGGTCGAAGCAAGGATAAACAACCTCGAGCAAGGAATGAACACAATCTCGGCAGCTGTAACCAATATTACCACTCAAATGGAGCAAATTCAGAAGAAGTTAGATGAGGATAGAGCAAAGGCAGCAGCAAGAGTGGATGATATTAACAAGAAGTGGGTGGCAAAGCAGAAATCTGGGGACTGCCCAGTTGCCGGCGGACCGCCGCACACCCCGCGGCGGCCCGCCACTGACAAGGCAGAATCGTCCACTAAGCAGGAGCTTGTGCGGCACAACGGGATTGTACTCCCTTTTCAGCCAAAGAGGAAGTTCAAGCTTGAAGAGCAGTTCAAGCAATTCCTTAACATGTTTTGCAAGGTCCATACTAACATTCCACTTGTTGAATCGTTGCAGGAGATACCAAAGTATGCAAAGCTACTAAGGGAGGCGGTAATGAGGAAGAAAAAGCCGACTAAAGCCGACCTTAAGCTACCGCATCATTGCAGCGAGATCATCCAAAAGGAAAGGGCAGTGAAGCAAAGAGATCCGGGCCAGTTCATCATTAGGTGCCGAATTGGAGAAGGAAAAGTTGATAAGGCCCTCTGTGATTTGGGAGCAAGCATCAACATCATGCCGCTGAAGAACTATGAAAAGCTCAACATCGGGCCACTCAAGACCTCGGATGTGACCATAAGGTTGGCTGATAACACGGCCATCAAAACGGTGGGTATGATTGAGGATGTCTTGGTGAAGGTAGACGATTTCATCTTTCCTGCCGACTTCATTATTCTTGATATGAAAGTAGACAAGAATGTACCTCTAATCTTAGGCAGAGATTTTCTAGCCACATGCAAAGCTCTTATTGATGTAGGTAGAGGAGAAATCACAATAAGTGACCATGGAGGAAAGTCGACCTACAACATCGAAAGCGCGATGCTTAAGTATGAAGAGGCGAAACAAGCTAAGATGGAGCATGATTGTAGGGAGGTCATGGTGACCGATTTGTCTAAGCCTTATGATCCATCTGGAGGGGAAGATCCTTCTAACCCTACTATTTTCATTGTTAACACTTTACCTCAAGCTCCTAAAAAGGGCGAGCCTAATCCTACTAAGCCTATCTTGCAGGAAAAGCGTAAGAGAAAGAAGAGGAAGAAGACTCCACCTCAAGATGACCCTGAAATCTACGTGATCAAAACCTCGAATGGAAAATTCAAATGGTGGAAGAAAGTTCTCAACAAGTTGGTTCCATTCGCGGTGGCAGAGACTAAGATTGTTGGTACAAAGGCATCCCAAAGGAATCCTCACGATGGGGGATAACTCATGAGCTTCAAAGAACGTCAAGCTAAAGACGAAAAATAAGCGCTTGTTGGGAGGCAACCCAACATTTTTTCCTTTAATTTTAAGTATTTTTGGTTTTGGTTTAATTTTGTGCTTTGCAAAAATTTTCGCAGGTTCTGACCTCTCCGTGGCGACCGCCGCAAGCTCTGCGGCGGTCCGCCACCTGAACGCTGGAAAGCATCTTTGACGTGCGGCGACCGCCGAACAGCTGCGGCGGACCGCCACCTGGGCACAATTTTCCAGCGCGATTTTTCGATTGTTGTAAATAAGTTTGGGGGGATGAAGTGGTGGACCGTGAGTTTAGGGTTTTCTTTTTGTTGTTAGTTGTTTTTGCTTTAATTTTCCAAAAACCCGTAGGAGATTTTTTGTGTTCTAAAAATGTTTTCTTGAATCTATGTCATGAACATAACATGAAGAACTTAGAAACACGCATGCTTAGGGACACATTAGACCGAGTTGCCAATGATATTATATTCCATCTATGTTTAAGTGTGGCTTAACGTTTTGATATGATGGTTGGGTGAAAAGGTGCATAATTAGTGAATTGCTTGTTCGCCTTGAATCGTGCTTCTACCTTGTGAGATTTGAGCCTTAAATTCTTTCTTGTGTGATTTATCTGTATGCATGTATATGTTTCTAGAACTTGCTCCTAGTCTGCCTAAGTTTACATAGTGTTTAAGTTGATTTAGGAGGATGTTAGGCCGTCTTTTCTTAGCTACTTTTATATCCAAAATTTTCGACCCTCTCAATTTTGTCCTTTGGAGCCAATTTTGAGCCTTTAAGCCTTTTCTTTGGAAGCCAAAATAAATGGGGGGACAATTCCTTGGGTTTAGTATAGTTTTTGTTATCTTCTTTTGTAAAGGAATTGGAGAGATAAGGAGGAAAGTATAAAAAGTAGTGTGCTTAATATTAAGAAAGTACAAGTTGTGAAATTGAGAAAAATTCCAAATATGTGCTTGATCTTAGAAAAAAAAAAGAAAGGATGTAAAAAAAAAAAAGAAAGGATGTGTAAAAAAAAAAAAAAATGTGTGAAAGGTTGTGAAAAGAAAATAAAATCAAAGGATTGAAAGTAAATTGAAGGAGAAAAATAAAGTGTTAGAAGTGCCTTAAGTTTTAGAAAAGTGGAGTCATCTTAACTCTACTTGGGATATTTTTATATTTGAGTCACTTTTTAGCCAAATATTCCTCACCTACCAAAGAGCCTACGTTACAACCGAAAAGAAAGACCTTTCGGACTTTTGATGCTTAATCACATTGAGTAGAGGAGGGATTAGACTTTGAGCAAGCCTATGGTAAACTTTGCATGATGCATGATTTGAGTGATTTACACTTTACCTTTATACACTTTGAGAGTGAGAGAAAGAACACTTCCCATCTTTGGAAGTTTGCCACATGTGAGTGCTTGAATTCAAGGTGTTCCACGAGTTTGTAATGAAAGTGCACTATTAAGCCTTGCTTGATTTGATTGTGTTAATCCATGCTTAATCTATTCTTTCATCTTTTGAGGCAATTATGACGTCTAGTCCTTGTGCATTTCGTGCGTCTATTCTTGTGTCTTTAGTGTTTTGTTCGAGGACAAACAAAAATGTAAGTTTGGGGGAGTTGATACGCCCGGATTTTGCACTGTTTTAAGGCCATTATTTGGTCCGTTTTTGTTATCAAAATCACTCTACATGTCCATTATTTGCATATTCTATACATTTTGGTATTTTGACGTGTTTTGTGAGAAATGTGCATATTTGAGCCGAAAAGGGGAGTAAAAACGCATAGTCTGGAAATCTGGAGTCAGACGGCGACCAGCGACCGCCGCGAAGTTGTACGGCGACCGCCGGCGCCCGGCGGGCAGAGCTATGTGGCGGCCCGCCTCGGAAATTTACGCTAGGAGAAGAGTCTCGCCCGGCGACCGCCGGAGGACATGTGGCGGTCCGCCACCGAAGGGTCAGAGTCTCTGGACTCCAACGCGGCGACCGCCGGCCAAGGTGCGGCGGCCCGCCGGAGAAAGGCGGTGAATCCGACCAGTCCTAGATTTGCTCCAAGATTTACCAAATTTTGAAGATCTTTTCCTTCTATGATGAGGAATAATCTTCCCCTATAAATAGGACCTCAAGCTTCATCAAAAGAGTTTTTTACACACAACAAGAACACATTCATAGAGATCAAAAGCTAGAGTACTTCAATTGTGCAAGGAGTTGAAGAAGGATTTCAAGAACATCAAGAACGACAAGGATTCAACCTACGGGTTTTATTTGCTTTAGTTTTATGTTCAGATTGCTTTCCCTTCAATCTATGTTTTTATTTATTCAGTCATGTGTAACTAAACTCATAGGATTCTAGGGATGTGTTAGTAGCAACTTTGGTTATACAATTCCGTTTTCTATTTAATATCCGTTTTGTTTTTACTTTGTTTCTTCCCTAAGTTAATCATGATGCTTCATAATTGAGTGACACAATTATGTATGATTCAATACAACTTGCTTCATAACTGTGACAGAGTTCTAGCGAGTTAGATCCACTTAGTAGACACTACAGTTAGCTTCCTTTAAAACGGCACTGTTAATTGAGAGTGAGGACTTTTCAAGGGTCTTAGGAGCTTTTTGGAGTTACGTGTTAGGATTGACAACCCTAATGTTAGTAATCAACGTTTGTATCGCATGAGCATAAGCTAGGTGACTCGTCCTTTCAAAGTATTAACTGTGCTAGGGTATTGTAGTTTGGAATTTGTATAACCATAAAAGTGAAAGCACATCCCTGGAATTCCCCTTATCTCTATACTTTTCTCTCCGTGATTTGCTTGCATTTAGTTTACTGTTTTTAATATTTACTGTTTTCAAAAAGTTACAAAAAATTCTTGTTTCTCCAGATAGTAATTGAGTTCTAGTAGAAGATAGACACTTTGTGTACATCTTCCCCGTGTTCGATACCCGGTACTAACCTTTTGCTATACTATACCTACTCTGTATACTTGCAGGTATTTATAGTGCAAATAAAAAGTGCATCACAGACCACTTGTCAAGGTTGGAACACCCGGTGGAGCGAGAAGACTTGTCTCAAGAAATCAACGAGGACTTCCCAGATGAGCACCTGTTTTTCACTCAAGCCACTTTTCCTTGGTACGCTGATATTGTCAATTATTTGGCAGCAAAGGTGCATTCTCCTGATCTTACTCCTTATCAGAAAAAGAAATTTTATAGAGATGTACGATCTTGCTTTTGGGATGAGCCCTACTTGTTCAAAAGATGTGCAGATACTATACTTAGGAGATGTGTCCCTCAAGAAGATTGGGTGGCTATAGTCGAAAGGTGCCATTCGTCCCCCACTGGAGGCCACTTCGGTGTGCAAAGAACCGCGATAAAAGTCTTGCAAAGTGGATTCTATTGGCCTACCATTTTTCGCAACTCCGCTAGTTTTGTTCTCCAATGCAATGAATGTCAACGGACATGTGGAATTTCTAAGAAGAAGGAGATGCCGATGCACACCATCATTGAGGTAGAATTGTTTGATGTATGGGGTATAGATTTTATGGGACCGTTCCCGAAATCAGGAGAGTACCAATATATCTTACTTGCAGTAGAATATGTTTCTAGATGGGTGGAAGCAATTCCAACCAAAACTAACGATTCTAAAGTTGTCATTCCTTTTGTTAGAAAGAACATCTTTTGCAGGTTTGGTACGCCCCGCGCCCTTATTAGTGATGGAGGATCTCACTTCAACAATAGATGGCTAGACAGCGTGTTGGACAAATATGGAGTCAAACATAGAGTAACTTCGCCCTATCATCCTCAAGCAAATGGGCAAACTGAGTTAGCAAACAAGGAAATCAAGTCAGTCCTTCAAAAGACGGTGAGTGTGAATCGTAAAGATTGGGCACTCCGGTTGGATGACGCATTGTGGGCATATCGTACCGCCTACAAAGGCCCCATAGGTATGTCTCCTTATCAACTTGTGTTTGGTAAGTCTTGTCATATGCCTCTTGAGATGGAATACATGTCATATTGGGCGATCAAAAAGTTGAACCATGACTTTCACAAACCCGGTGAAGAAAGACGTCTTTTTCTAAATGAGATGTACGAATTTAGGATGGAGGCTTACGACAGTTCATCAATTTATAAGGAAAGAATGAAGGCTTACCATGACCGTATGATCAGCCCGCGAGAGCTCACGCTGGGGGATGTAGTTCTATTGCACAATTCGAGACTTTCTCTATTCCCCGGAAAGTTGAGGTCTAAATGGACCGGCCCGTACATGATCAAGAAGATATATGATAGTGGAACAGTGGAATTGCTAGCTCCGGATGGACAATTGTTTCAAGCAAATGGCCACCGTGTGAAAAAGTATTATAGTTCGGACAAGATAGTGGATGAGGAGGTTGATCTAGAGGAACCTCCCAAGGAGTAAAGAAGGGGGTAACGTCAAGCTAATGACTATAAAAGAGCGCTTGTTGGGAGGCAACCCAACCTTGTTTTTGAAAATTTTTGCTTTAATTTTAAGTATTTGTGGTTTAGTTTAATTTTTGTGCGTTGAAAAATTTTCGCAGGTTCTGACCTCTACGCGGCGATCGCCGCATATGTTGCGGCGGTCCGCCACCTGCTCGCTGGACCAATCTGTTGCTGCGCGGCGACCGCCGGACATGCCGCCACCTCGGCTCAATTTCCAGCACGATTTTTTTTCGAATTTTTTTCGAAATTTCGCCTCGTCAAGCCTCAACGAAATTTTTTTTCAAGGTACGTTTTTTTTAAGTAGTTTACTCACGTCCCTACCAACTTTACAAACTTATTTTACACTTTGTTGTAAATAAGTTTGGGGGGATGAAGTGGTGGACCGTGAGTTTAAATTTTTGTTTTAAAGCTTTAAGTTTTTGTTTTTGTTTCAATAACCCCGTAGGTGATTTTTGTGTTCTAAACAATGTTTTCTTGAATCCATGTCGTGAACTTAACATGAAGAACTTAGAAACACGCATGCTTAGGGACACACTTAAGATTGAGTTGCTGATGATATTACATTCCATCTATGTTTAAGTGTGGCTTAACATTTTGATTTGATGATTTGGTAAAAAGGTGCATAATTAGTGAATTGCTTGTTCGTCTTGAATCATGCTTATACCTTGTGAGGATTTGAGCCAAAAATTTATTCTTGTGTGATTTATCTGCATGCATGTATATGTTTCTAGAACTTACTCCTAGTCTTGCCTAAGTTTACATAGTGTTTAAGTCGATTTAGGATGATGATTGGCCATCTTTTCTTAGCCTACTTTTATCTAAGAACCATGACCCTCTAAAAATTTTATATTCAAAATTTTTCCCTTCGGAGCCAAGTTTGAGCCTTTAAGCCTTTTCTTTGGAAGCCAAAATTATGGGGACAATTCCTTGGATTAGTTAGTTTGTACTATCTTATTTTGTGAAGGAATTGGAGAGATAAGGAGGAAAGTATAAAAAAGTAGTGTGCTTAATATAAAGAAAGTACAAGTTGTGAAATTGAGAAAAATTTCAAATATGTGCTTGATCTTAGAAAAAAAAAGAAAGGATGTGTAAGAAAGAAAAAGGAAAAAAAAGTGTGAAAGTTTGAAAAAAAAAATTAAAAAAAAATCAAAGGATTGGAAAGTGAGTTGAAGGAGAAATAAATAAAGTGTTAAAAGTGTCTTGGGTTTAGAAAAGTGGAGTTACATTTACTCTACTTGGGATATTTTTATTTTTAGTCACTTTTTAGCCAAATATTCCTCGCCTACCAAAGAGTCCACATTACAACTAAAGATAAAGACCTTTCGGACTTTTGAAGCTTAATCACATTTAGTAGAGGAGGGAGTAGACTTTGAGCAAGCCTATGGTAAACTTTGCATGATGCATGATTTGAGTGCTTGTGTACACATTATCCTTATACACTTTGAGAATGAGAGAACACTTCCCATCTTTGGAAGTTTGCCACGTGCGAGGGCTTGAATTCAAGGTGTTCCACGAGTTAGTAATGAAAGTGCACTAATAAGCCTTGCTTGATTTGATTGCGTTAATACATGCTTAATCTATTCTTTCATCTTTTGAGGCAATTATGACGTCTAGTCCTTGTTCATTCTGTGCGTCTATTCTTGTGTCTTTATTGTTTTGTTTGAGGACAAACAAAAATGTAAGTTTGGGGGAGTTGATACGCTCGGATTTTGCACTGTTTTAAGGCCATTATTTAGTCCATTTTTTTATGTCAAAGTCACTCTGCACGTCCATTATTTGCATATTTTGTCTATTTTGGTATTTTGACGTGTTTTGTGAGAAATGTGCATAATTGAGCCGAAAAAGGGAGCCAAAACGCCAAGTTTGGGAATCTGGAGTCAGACAGCGACCGGCGCCCGGCGGGCAGATCAATGCAGCGGTCCGCCTCGGAAAAATGTGCTTGGAAGAGAAGTGTGGCGGTCGCCGCCGAGGGAACAGACTCTCTGGAATCCAACGCGGCGACCGCCGGAAAAAGGCGGCGAATCCGAGAAGCCCTAGATTTGCGCCCAGTTTTACCATATTCTGGAGATTTTTTCCTTCTACAACAAGGCAAGGGCCTCAAGCTTCATCAAAAAAGAGAGAACTTCTACTTGTAAAATAATTCATAGAGATCAAGACCTAGAGTACTTCATTGGTGCAAGGAGTTGGAGAAGGATTTCAAGAACATCAAGAACGACAAGGATTCAACCCACGGGTTTTATTTGCTTTAGTTTTATGTTCAAATTGACTTCCCTTCAATCTATGTTTTTAGCTTATTCAATTATGTGTAACTAAACTCATAGGAATCTAGGGACGTGTTAGTAACGACTTTGGTTATACAAGTTCCGTTTTCTATTTAATATCCGTTTTGTTTTTATTTTGTTTCTTCCCTAAGTAGTTTTGATGCTGCATGATTGAGTGACACAATCGTGTATGATTTAATATAACTTGCTTCATAACTGTGACAGAGTTCTAGCGAGTTAGATCCACTTAGTAGACACTACAGTTAGCTTCCTTTAAAACGACACTGTTAATTGAGAGTGAGGATATTTTAAGGGTCTTAGGAGCTTTTTGGAGTTACGTGTTAGGATCGACAACCCTAATCTTGTAATCAACGTTTGTTTCGCATGAGCATAACCTAGGTGACTCGTTCTATCAAAGTAATAACTGTGCTAGGGTATTGTAGTTGGAATTTTGTATAACCATAACTGTGAACACACATCCCTGGGATTCCCTTATCTCTATTGTCTTTCTCTTGATTTATCTGCTATTAGTTGATCTGTGCTTTCTATTGTTTTCTGTTTTTCAAAAGTTTTCAAAACCAAAATGTTTTTCCAAATAGTGATTGAGTCTCAGTAGAGGATAGACACTTTGTGTTAGTCTTCCCCGTGTTCGATATCCGGTACTAACCTTTAGTTATACTATATATACTCTGTATACTTGCAGGTTTATTTAGTGCTAATAAAAAGTGCATTAAGAAGTCCTTGACATGTTTAAAATAATGAAGTTATATACTCCATACGGGAGTTTTTCCAATCATTTTTTGAGGCTGAGGGGCCCAAGGGCCCCTGACCCTGGCTAAATCGTGGCTTCGCCAGTGGCCCAGTGAATGTAGGCTAGCCGGGACCATGTAAAGTAAAACCATTGTTCTTGGGATTTTTTGATAATGTCTTATTTTACAATTTTTTAAAAATAATTTTGTGAAAGTTTGAACAAGTTTTTGATATTCAATTCAAAGATCAAATCAGAGGTTATTAGTATTAACATATTAAGAAAAGATTATTAACACATTTTATAAGCATTGTGACCGTTTTCCGTGATGATTGTATGTGCGAATTTAACATATTTGATCTCAAGTAGTAGTATGAGAAATTTCATAAGCATGATTCTCAATTTGTTGACTTTTGAAATTGGTAAAAAATACGTTAGACCTTGCAGAATATGAGATTGAGGTAAAATTGTTAAAATGGGTACCCGCGGGCATCCGCATCCAGCGAGTCGGGTACCCTCACCCGATTTCAGCCAAAAAAGTTGACCCGATACCTGAGTCGGGTATCCCACGCCCGACACGGAATGCGTTCTTCATGTAAACAAGTAGAAATGTAACAAGTCAAACAGATTTACCGAACCAAATTGGTCAAGCGGAACCTAGACCTACTTGCGTGTCATCGGACGCGTTATAAGAGCTGCTACCAAAACCTTAACCCACAGTACTATTAACCAGTACAGGAAAGTAAGGATCGATCCCACGAGGAATCTACTTGGAAAGGTTTTGACTGCTGCCACGCAAACTAAGTGGGTTAAGTTTCAATCTACTTGACTAGGCAGAAATGAACTGGTCTCTGTCTAACTGACCTACTAGATGGACTACGTACGGACACTTGCATGATGACTAAACATGTAATAAACGTTTAAATCTAAAATAATTAACTAAGAGAACCTGCAACTACTAGATCATGTTGGAGACTTTCCTAAAAAAGGCAAACAAAGTGTAAAAGTAAAGTGAGGACCAATTTCCTGAACTAATAATCCTGGCAGGAAAGCTGCAAAAAGACATAAAGCAAAAGGAACTCCAGATATGATTTTCTACAACCAACAACTTCATCTTCTTCATACGGTCGGACTGAAAACAGAGCAAATCAGGACATGGAACAATAATCAAAGAATCGGAACAGAGCATGCTTAAGAAAAGACTAAAAATGAGAAATTAAACTGCTAATAACTAGATCTAAGCTAACAGACCAAGCAGAATAGCGTACGCTCTGAAACAGATCATAATCATGCAGATTTGAAACTACGAACAACAGATCTGAGAAATTAAAACTCGAGCAAACATGGATCCTCAGAATCGGACATCAAATAAGCTAGATCTTTTGGATCCTAACTACTAATAGTTGCGAAAAGCATCCAATCAACATAAATCAACTAAGCAGCAATCATATTGAGTCAAGGAAAAACGTTTTATCAGTTAAATTATGTTTCATTGTCTGTAGGTCATTTGGTACAAACGATTTCTCTGGCCCTTTACCATCTGAGCTCGGGAGCTTAACACGATTATCAGAAATGTAATTTTTATCCTTCTTTTAATTTCATCACTTTTTCACTTTATTTCTTTCTGTGATACTGCTCTATCATTTCTTTCCAATATATCGATAGTTCTGAAGTTAGTGGTCCCATACCTCCATCATTCGCAAATCTACGCAACATGGAAACAGTGTAAGACCACACTATACTATATATAAAAGAAATGTAGAGTAGTAGTATATTTTTGAGATCTATCTAAACAAACAAATTATTAATGATAAATAATGTGCATTTTCGGATTTCAGATGGGCATCACACAATGGATTCACAGGATCGATACCTGACTTCATCGGAAGTTGGTCAAGTCTTGTTCAGCTGTGAGTCACAATATTTTCTTTCTTACTATTTTGAATCAAATATTCCAAGCTTAATCATAATTTGTTATCTTTTTGTAGGAGATTTCAAGGAAATTCATTTGTAGGTCCAATACCAGCACCCTTCTCAAACTTAAACTTGTTGAATGACTTGTAAGTACTATCCACAACAATATTTTTTTTGGGTGATTACTGTCATCTGATTTTTTTTTTGCAATTCTTCCAACATATACACAAATTTTTCACATTTTAAAAAAAAATTCACACAATTGTCGATTATGTGAAACTGATACTAATGTGGACGCTTGTGGTGTAGAGCCTTATAATAATGAAGGAAACAAATGGACAAGAGATATGGTTATGGATAAGCATAGCATATTCGTTTATGAGGTTTGTATTTCCTGCGACAACTATTTTCGTCATATTGATAATGTATAGAGAAGAATGTTTGATTGGACTTTGCACAATAAAAATAAGGTTGTTGGAGGAATATTATGAGGCCCCAGTTAAACTCTAAGTTAAGAAATTGGAGGAATGTTTGTAAGATTAGAGAGATTCATAGTGGTTTCAACAAATGTAGGGTTACATTGATTGAGGCTTTTTGAATCACAATAGTAATGAACAATGTTATTTTCATTTATTTGAATGATTAAATAAATATATGTAATTCACATGTTGTCAAAATAACACACATAGACGCCACATATTTAAAATGCATCTTGAAAAGTTTCTAATCTAAATTAAAATTAGAATTGTTTGGGGCCAATGGGCCCCTGGCCTAAGCGTGGGCCTCTGTCAGTATAACTCTAGTTATTACTCCCGCACGACTATTAAACCCTAGCAATACCATCCTGTTTAACGACGAAGATGTGTTCGACTTCGACACATATGGCGGGTTTGAGGACATTTTCGTCGATCTCGATTTCTTGCTCCAATTCCCCCTCACCAAGACCCTGATACGATCTTAGCTCGAGATCGCCCGATCTTGACCAATATCACGTCAATACGACGCAATCAAGTAATAAGAAACGTGTTATATACAAGCCTATCCCACATACGATGTCTGAGGGAAGTTGGAAGGTGTATATAATCTTGTCCAATCCCTAATCAGTTTGAGGCCTTTTGGGAGTGACCCAAAAATAAATACGTGCGGGTTTGACTCAAAGCGGCGGAAAATATCAAACGTTTGTTGCAGTTGATAATCCGAACCCGAACAAGTGGTATCAGAGTCAGGTCGACTGCGTCTGTCTGTCCCGATGTGATCTGGTTTGAGGGGGAGGTTTGTTATGTACAAACCCATCCCACATCGGGAGTCTGAGGGTAGTTGGAAGGTGTATATAATCTTGTCCAACCACTAATCAGTTTGAGGCCTTTTGAGAGTGACCCAAAAACAAATCTTTGCGAGCTTGACCCAAAGCGGACAATATCAAACGTTTGTTGCAGTCGATAATCCGAACCCGAACACAATGTGAGAATACGAAATCAGAAACAAATAGGAACTATATTAATGATAATCGAACAATAACAACAACATGGAAATAACAATAGAATGAAGAACAACAATACAATACGATGCCTTGGATCCACGACCTAATGCCCACGATAATCACACTATTCAACAACAACCAAAAGGTGGTGACTTCTCATTTATATAATAGCCTTCCCTTCACGCGTCTCACACCTCTTCACCTCAGCTTACCACCTCAGTGTGTGATGAACATGTGCTTTATTAATCCACGTCAGCTTATTTTATCCTACTTGGGTCATACGAGACCACATCCCTCCTTAACGCAAGGATGCGAGTGTTGCATGCATGTTGTTAGTATGATTAGATCCATGCATGCAACAGACCCTGACCCTATCCCTGAACCTCAACTTGACCCTGTCGTTCCTCCTCCTGATGATCCTGCATGGGATATGGTTGATGGCTTCCTCAACCCTGAAGCTGAAGATGAGGGAGACTTGGTTGATGCCTTCGCCAACCCTGAAGACATCGCTCTCTGGCCGCAGACACCGGAGATTGTTGATCTTCGTCGACCTTAGGCTCATGGTTTTTGGGCTTATAGTTTTCTAGGGATCTAGAGTAGCCATATCTGTAGATATATCCACGATCCTTTTCCAATAATTGATTGTATCAACTTTGGTTAAACCTAGGGCTAGGTTGATAAGGTATATTGTATTGAAAATTTTGTATCATTATCGTATCGAAAATATCGATATGAAACAATTTTATATCATTATCGTATCGAAAGTTTCGGTATATCAGATTTCAGTATGCATAATATCTATACCATTACCGTATCGAAATTTCGGTATGTCGTACCGAACTTTGGTATACCATTTTGAATGGTATTAAATGGATATCTATTTATGATTTTTGGGTTTCCAATAAATATTTTTTGAATATATAATTCAAATCAAATGGATATATATTTACGATTTTAAACTTTTAATCTTAAAAAAAATAAGTTATATTATTATTATAATCAGTATAAACGGTATGTATCGATAATTCAATACACATTGGTATAAGAAAATTCATATAATTATCGTATCGAAAACTTACGATACGGTATTGCATCGTACCGAAAATTTGATATTTTTCGGTATGATACGATCGATATATTATTTTTTCGGTATATTGACCCAGCCTTAGTTAAACCTTGAATCACATCTGATAAGTTGTATGGATTTTGCTTGATTAATGCCACGCACAAAATGATATGTTTCTGTTCATTTTATTTTTCTTTGCAGAGTTTTTTAATTTTGATTTTCCATTTGAAATCACTGCCCTGGTCATTTTAATATGGTGCTTTTTATGAATAGTTGTTGATGTACATATTTTGGACTTTAAAAAATGATATTTAGTGCTGCTAGATCCACAACAGCTTTCTTGAGATGGTTAATATGTGTAAATTTATTAAGCTGCTATACCTGTGGTCCATTCATGGGAGGGAGTCTATTGTGACGAGATGCGTTACGAACAAACCTTCAATGGCAGCTAGCAATGGTAGGAAATATTAACTAAAAAAAAGAAGGAAATTTACGAAAGCAAAGGAAAATAAAAATAGGAGAAAAATGAATAGAGGAAAGAAAATATAGAATCTTCTAGATTTTTGGCTATGACTAAATTAAGAAAGTGTAACCTTTCTTTTACTTCCAAAACTTTTGTTAAATATGCATATTTTGTAAAATGACAACCCATCTTAAAATAACATCATACCACCATTCATAGCCAATCATTTGTACACGTGGACGAATAATCAGTTGCCATGTGGCAATAATAAAAAATTCGCAAGGGTAAATTTACGCGGACTGCAACATCCAATATTGTAGACTGCAATATCCAATACTGTAGACTGCAAGGTGACGCGGCCTGCAATATCCAATACGCTAGACTGCAATCTATAGATTGTTGTAGATTGTTGTCTAGCGTTTATACTATTGCAGTCTAGCGTGGTGTCACAGTGTCATTTTAAGAGTGTTGTCATTTTAACGCACTCATATATATATATATATATATATATATATATATATATGTGTGTGTGTGTGTGTGTGTGTGTGTGTGTGTGTGTGTGTGTGTGTGTGTGTGTGTGTGTGTGTGTGTGTGTGTGTGTGTGTGTGTGTGTGTGTGTGTGTGTGTGTGTGTGTGTGTGTAAAAGGGGATCTTCTATTAATTCAAGATTTGTACCAAAATGTGACATCATTTATTCGATTATTAAAATAATCGGGTAAGGGGTTTTACAAGTTTGGTATCAGAGCCTAGGTTTAGGCGTTCCCAGGCTTCTGGTTCGGTTAAAGTTAGTTTAGACACATGCCACATAGGATGTTAAGTCGTTTTTTATATCAGTTACTCGATGCGGCTGTTACTGTATGTTGGTATATGAGTTTCTCAAACGGGAATTTAACATATTATTTATTCTAAAGGTTGCCAAAGTACGGGATATGAATTCCCGTGTGACTGAGAAAGTGGTTATATGGGACTGGCCATCCGATATAGCTCGAGTCTCAGTAGCATCGTCTTGATTGAAAGATTAAAAAGCTTGTAGGATGTTGTGATTAGAAATGATCAAAAGAGATTATTTTGTTTGTGATTTATAAATGTGTTGGTTTATGGATAAGAATGTGATAATGTATGTGATTTGTATACATGGTGTGTTCAAATGAAATGTTGTGCGTTATATGGTATGATTAGGGGATCTAATCTAGGATATATACGGTGTGTTGGGAGGATATGATATGTGATATAAAGTGTGAGGGAGGATATGATACACGATATATGGTGTGATGGGTGGAAATGACACGTGATATGTGATGTGACGGAAGGTATTAATATATGATACTATTGATAAGTGTGTCTAATTGAAGGCTATGAAAGTTTCCTCGAGATCTGTGTGAAATTAAATGAATAATGTGATAAAGAATTATATGACATGGTTGATATATGTGATAGATGCCTTACAATAGGCCATATGGGAGATGTACTTATATGACAGATGCCCTCATCAGACTACTTATAGCATTCGTGTACCCTTGTCCATCACAAAGCAGAAGTTGGGGTTGAATGTGTTATCTATATTGAGAGATGATAGTTGTGCTTTAACATTATTAGATGGTTATGGTTATATGAAAGTATAATATTGCATTGACTGATAAAATAAAGTGATAGGCATAGAGACAAGATGAGTGTTATATTATGCTATATGTGATTCAAAGATGTGTCTAAAATTATTCAAAGTACGGCGATTATCTCCAAATCTATATCTTGTGTTGATTGATATATAAAGTGATAGGTTGTCAGAATAATATGTTACATTTGTACTATTGTAACATGTATTATTTTGGTTAACAGATGGCCTGTCATTATATGAAATGGTTGGTGATTTAAAAATAAAATATATTGTGGGTTGTTTGATTTTGACGAAATTATTTAAGGGTTAAACGTGCTATCTATTTGAGAATGATATATGTGCTTAAATAGTTATGATACCTCAATCTTTATACTGTGTTGGTTGATGAAATAAAATGCGAGAGTTGATAGAATAAAATGTTATACATGTGGATTGTGTTGAGTAGTTTGTGTAAATCATTGTGTGAGGTAATTATGCTCGTGTAGTAGTTGGGAAAAGGCGAAGGCGCATGACTAAGGTGAGGCATTCTACATTGTAATTATATTTTAATGTTAATGCTTTATGGGGTAGGCATTCTACATTGTATCGAGACATTTCAGGCTTATGGGGTAGGCATTCTACATTGTAATTATATTTTAATGTTAATGCTTTAAGAAAATTTCATGATTATTAACGATATTATGATTATGTGCTAATATTATTATTTGTATTATTTGGATATGGTTGTGACATGAACATATGTTAAGGTATGAGGATCAAAAGTATATGTGGTCATGAAAAAAAGTGTTATCTTTGTACTTATACGTTTATGAGAGAAAATGAAAGATGATTTACGATACATGGCGTGATGGGAGGAACTGATATACGGTACATGGTGTGACGGGAGGAACTGAGGAACTGATATATGATATATGGTGTGATGGGAAGAACTGATATACGATACATGGTGTGATGGGAAGACCTAAAATATGCTACGTGGTGTGATGGGAGGTTCTGTCAACAAATTGTTGCGTATGTTTGAAACTAGAATGGAATTGTAGTATAACTTGGATACTGGCAACGGGAATATGATGGAGATTTGTTTTCAGGCGGTGGAGGGGGATTTGGCCGCTTCTAGGAAAGACGCGTGGAGTGGGAGCTGGGATATATATTGGGCTGCAATACGCAATCAAGAAAAGATGAGTTGAGCTTCTCCATGGACTCCAAAATTTTCGAAGTGGGCTGGGATTTAACTTATAGGCCCACAAAGTACACCATTTTATTTCTTGTATTCCATTTTATAGTTTTTAGAGATGTCTACCAGTAGTTAGACTTGTAAAATAAAAAGTTCGGTTCCATTAGTGTGATCATGTGCTCACTTATGTATGACATTTCATTTATTAGAATTATAATAATTTATATTATTCTTTAGTTCTTTTGAAATTTTCCATTAAACATTCGATGTCATTTCGAGAAAAACAATGAAAAGAGTCGGGATGTTACATTCTACCCACCTTAACAAGACGATAAAAGTCGGGATGTTACATATCCACTCCGCAGAGTGTCGCTTCGTCCGCGACTCCGATGCGGTGGGGCGGGGGAGGCCGCGCGCCGGAGGTAGTTGGCGTGGGGGATGAGTGAGAATTGTAGAGAGAGAGAAAAATGAGTTGGGTTTGGGAAGATATGAGGAGATGCATACACAGTGACTGCATAATATTTGATCTACCAAAATTACCCTTTTAAAAAATAAGATATTTTGTAATTATTAATAACCATTAGATCTAATTAATGGATGGATGAGATTTGTTCTCTAGTTCGGTCTTTAAAATTAGATCGACACTGATCACAACTCCCTATTATCAAACTAAATATGATCAAATATAACAAATAATTGTTAAACATTAATAATTAAAACGATACATAATATTGAATTTTTATAATAGAAACATATAATACATAATATAAAATAGAAGACTAATAATTAAATTACAACAACTAACAAAAATTTATCTAATAATAATTCTGTAAATTTTATTATATATTTAATTTAATTTAATTTAAGTTATTGACAATGTGTCATGGTGTTAGTATGTAATTAGATAAAATATATAGGTATGATTGAAAAGTATAAAAAATTAGTGAATGGAGAATAATTTTTTGGATTTGAGTTTAGTGTAAATGGTTGGAGTAAAATCAATATTTAGTGTGATATTTACACTAAAATGAGTTTGAGTTTAGTGTAATGGTTGAAGATACTCTAACCAACCCATATAAAATATCACAAAATATATTGCTAGCTTGTATGGCTCTACAATAGTTTTTTCCATGCATGATCTTTTCTATTAATCTCGTTTATTTCCTTCTTCACGTATCATAATTAATTTAGAAAAATTTATTAATTGTCAATTTGTAAGATTCTGCTCCAAAATTTAGTAAAAGAAACTAGTTTTCTTATATTATTGAATATATTTTTATACTAAAGAGCACATTACTGAAACTGACTTTATTAATAATATATATTTATGGAATTGAATAAATATTTTCTTCTATTCTAGATTTTTTAATAACAAAAAACATATAATTGAGATTGATTCTAAATAATATTATATGAAATATTTATATATTTATGAAACTAAAATAGTAATTTAATTTTTAAATAATAAAAATAATTCTTTGTGATTACATAATAAAATTATCTATACAAAATTAATATCTATAATATAATATATAAAATAACTAGAGAAATTAACATGAAAAATTCTTTGTCATTATAAAATTAAATTATTAGCTATAAGAATAAACAATAAAATTACTAGAGAAACGAAAATTTAAAGAGGCATAAAAATTAACATGAAAAATTCTTTGTCATTATAAAATAGAATTATTAGCTATAGATTATATAAATTTACTAGAGAAATTAAAATCGAAAAAGGCATATCTGGGTGCTAGCAATTATTATGTTAAATGTTGTATACATAAACAATTATAGGTAAAATACAAATTGAACATAATGATTTGTATTTTTTTTTATTCAAGAAGTCTGACCTTCCTCTAATTTTCTTTTTTCATTTTCTTCTAGAGTACGAAGAGAAAAGAATTAACGAAAATATTCACTGATTAATAGGAATAACAAATTATAATCCAATCCCAAGAAGCAAACCATAATCAATGTGAGAAATAATCTAGAAAAAGAAGACTTGCCCTACGCCTACAGCTCTAATAAGGTGATCATTGAAGTCATACTAAAACAACAAAGACATGAAAAGTCCAAGAAGCAAAGCCGCAGGAAGGAGGGCGGCGGCGGCGCTTTCCATAGGCGGAGGCGGCGGAGAGTCCGGCTCCAAGACCTTGACTATCATCTTGAGACCCCTCTGGCAGTGGGTCGAGACGCCGCTCATGAAATAGTACAGGCCAGGCCGCTCTAGAGCGAAAGCAGTGTCACCGTTGTTGGCGAAGAAGAAGGGGTGCGACGACCGGCATTTCTCATATTCCTCCTCTGTCACCACCATCACCGAGTCCTTCTTGTAAACAAACTCTATAGTTCCGTTTCACAAAACGTCTATCAGTTTCTTAGATAAAAGGTATAATCCAAGATTAAATTATGAGATTATTTTAATAGGAAGAAATTGACTATTACTAATTATTACATGATTATCTATCAACGATGAATTGTGAAGTTCAATACCCCAATACCATGGACCTAATATAATAGGTATTGTATTTAATAATGAGATATAATTTTGCGAACCAAACAACCTAGGAGTACTAAAACATAGGAGTAGTAATTCTTATTGTACTTACTTAGGGTGTCGTTGACGTTGAACCTATTTTTGGAAGCCCAATCATTGTACAAGAGTTGATTCTTGGATGAAGGAGTGACCCATCCATCATCTCCTCCAACATTCAACTCCACACACTCAACTTTGTGCATGCACACCACCACCACCATTGAGATCACCACAACGCTCAAAGGGAATGATAAACTCATCGGAGCCATTTTAGTAGATTTTTGCTTATGCTTTTGCTTCTGCTTCTGATTTACTCATTCATCATCATATATAGAGCTGACTGCTGAGAGAGAGTGGAGAAAGTGGTCGCGCCAGTTTAGGGGCTCATACTAGACCTTCCTTTGACCAAGTCTAACTGTTTTCCGCATTTATATATCAAAATCTAACTATTTTTCAAATTTCAATAATTTTGCGAAACAGATTTTAGAACTGACTTTTGATTTTATATAATCAAATTAACAAAATTATGCCCGATTAACCTTAACTAGTGATAATTTATCTTTAACGACACAATCATTTTCTGGTGCAAAATTCTCCCTCATTTCACAATTTAAAGAAATAATAGTATATGATTAATTTTAACTTGACGCGAGTTTTAGGAAATTGTTTGAAAAAGATTAAGTAGAAAAAAGTTAGTTGGATAGATTTCATTTAGTAGGGAATATTAAATTATACATATCCTAAAATGGAAAAAATAAATCTTAAAATAGTAGACGAAGTGAGTATTAAAGAATATTGGGATTTGAAAATAAGGCCAGATGTGGATTTTAACACTACTTTTTTAATTATGTTAAGCACTTAATTTTGAAGCTGTTTGATCTATAACATATAAGTATATAGTTAAAAAAAAGAAAAAAACCATATACTATATCTTTTCATACAAAAGCACACTACCTAGTTAGCACGTAAAAAATAAGAACTATTTTCATTTCAGTTTGTTCCTTTAAATATGCACTATCTATTGTGAAACTTTTGTCAATATAATGAGATGCGATTAATTGTGTATTAAACTCATATCCCTTTAAAATATTTTATTTTTAAGGGGAGGAGAGAGTAATAATTGATCATAAAAAGAAGCAAATTGGTGTGACACTATTATTGAGCATTAGTAGAAGGTGTAGAGACTGTTTTGAATATACAGAAAAAAAGTCAGTCCAAGATCACGCAACAATTATATCCGCTCCGGCACACATGTACAAATGGAATATATAAATACAAGCAAAAATGGAGAAGCAATTACTATCTACCCTCACCAATGATCTCATTCAGCATCGGTTTACTAGGATCAACAGGTGAATAGGCTGCTACATCTGTAGTCGTAGTCGTAGCCGTCGAACCTAGATGAGCATCGACATCCGACGTCGAGCTAGCAGTGTTGGTCATGAAAGTGGTCGCATCGCTAAACGTCCAGTCAGTGAGATAGCCCGGTCGTGTAGTCACAGACGGCACCTCAATGTCCCCGGCAAGCATTGCCACCACACGCGACATCATCGGCCTTAGCCCCGGGGACGCCTGCGTGCATAGGAGGGCGATGTCGATGATTCTTTTCACTTCATCAACCTCGTATTCTTGCAACGTTGGGTCCACCAGCTCGATTTCCTTGCCGTTTTCATGAAGGTTCCAAGCCTGGAATGCAACAACTAACGGTTATTAGAAAATGTGCAAACAATATATAAGTGGAGCCGTATTTCATTAGTACGAGGCCTTTTGAGAAGTGTTAGAAAACAAAATTGTTGGGCTTAGCCCAAAGCAGACAAAATATCATACTAATGAGGAGTTCGGTGTTTTATAAACTACTCCATAATAAGAAGTTGGTGTTAAGTAGAGAAATAGCCATACCCATTCAAGAAGATACATCCTCTCATTTTCCAAACTTGTGTCGGAATTGAGCCTCCCGCTGACGATTTCAAGAGCGACGACGCCAAAGCTGAAGACGTCAGCCTTCTCGGTGAGATGGCCGCGCATGGCATATTCCGGCGCTAGATAACCACTGCATCAACACAAAATTAATCCATCATCTTACACTAACTAGGAAGTAAATAACGCAGTGAATCGAACGTACATTGTGCCTGCGACTCTAGTGCTGATATGAGTCTGTTTGTCATCGTACAATTTGGCCAATCCGAAGTCAGAGAGTTTAGGCACGAGATCAGAATCGAGCAGAATGTTGCTAGCCTTGACATCTCTGTGAACAATCCGAAGTCGAGATTCCTCGTGTAGGTAGGCCAGGCCCCTTGCTACCCCCATGCATATGTCCGAACGTGTTTTCCAGTCAAGAAACAGAGACGTACCGCTGCTTGGTCCAAATAGTATCTGGTCGAGGCTCTTGTTCTCCAGATATTCATAGACGAGGAGGCGCTTCACTCCCTCAATGCAGCATCCGTACAATTTCACAAGGTTGCGATGCTGCACGGCTGATATAGTTGCAATCTCCGCTACAAACTGACTCTTGCCTTGGTGTGATGCCACTGAGAGCTGTTTCACCGCGACTAGTCTTCCATCTGCGAGTGTTCCCTGTTTGCACATACGAAAACAATATCGATACATATCTTGTCTTGCTATTCTTGCATCTTAAGAATGATTGTGGATACCTTGTAGACAGGTCCAAATCCTCCCTCTCCGAGCTTGTTAGAAGGGTCGAAGTCGCCAGTAGCAGCTCTAAGTTCCGCGTAACTGAACGTGTAAGTTTGAGCATCGATCCCTAGAAACTCTGTAAATCACCCCACCCCAATTAACATAGATAATGTTAGTCTGATCATTAAGATTCGGAGATGTATTAAGAAAACGATGAACTTTTCATCGTTACCTTCATCATCGATGCTCGTTTGCTTTTCTCTTTTTTGAGATAAGTAACAAAATGCAAATATAAAAAGCAAAGCTGCAACTGAAACTGGAACAACAATGCCAACAATCAGACCGGTCCGGTTCTTTTTACCACCAGGAGGAGTATCCGAAACGGTTGGAACGAAATCTGATCAAGAAAATGAAAAACAATCAAGTGATGAGAAAGTAAAAGAAAATACTAGTAATAAATTTGCATGAGCAGAGAACAACATACTTGGTGTAGCACTTATTGCAGAAATTAAGGGTCCATACACAGCTTGAGCAGGTACACAGCAGGTCCCTTTTCCGCCCCAAAAGAGATGGATTTCCATATAGTTTTCGACTACCTCTGCAGTGAATTCCCGTGTCACAGCTCTTAGAGGGACCCTTCCACTCTCTCTCTGCAAATCGAAATCCTTCTCCGCCAAACTCCCCTGCGTATCATCATAATAAACTTTCCTTTTCTAGTAATGAGCATGAACGAATGCAGTTGGAGAAAGTAAATGCGAAACGCAAACCTGGACGTATATGTCAAAAACACGCCTTTGAACAGCCTGCCAAGTTCTAGCAGCGGGGTTGATCGTCTCTGCAAACTGGAGCCTTACAGTGTAGTTACCGTTTTGAAGGCCTAAGCCGTAATATCTGAGGTCACCAGCAGAGAGACGGACATTTTGGAAGAGCTCCGAATCTAGAGTATTGGTGAACTGAGATGCTGTAGAGCTTATGTATTCCGGTGCATTGTTGTCAACAGCCAAACCGGCATTGCTAACTGCCCATCTACGTGTAGAGCTTGTATAATACGTTGCTGGACCGAGAGCCTCACTGTCTGCTTCATACTCTATCCCATCATTAGATGTAATACTTCTACCACCACAGTTCACTGCAAACCTTGAATCTGCACATTCAAAACATCTCTCGTTTGTTTCATCTTCTGCTTTAAAAAAACCATCCACAACTTCATATATCAAAATATCCATTTTGCTATTGCAAAGATAAGAAATTGCCATAAAGATAATTACAAAAAGGCATATGTTATTAGTTCCTTCATTAATAACTTAACACTTATTATACTACTTACATATAGGCTGTCCTCGACTGCACGGAAAATTCCTCTGGAGACATTCTAAACCAGAAGGTAGAGCGCTGCAAGGATGAAGTAGATGAATTACGATAAACAAATGAGTTAAACACAAGAACCTGTGTAAGGACTTGAATGCCTTATAAGCACCTGGTAGTGTTAGAATCTCCAAAGGTGAAGTTGTTGGAAACCACATTACTGCACAAAATAAAAAAATTGTTGTAGAGCCAATCAAGAATCTTACAAGACATATGTATGTATGTTTGTCTTATGGACTTACAGTTGTAAGTTCTCTTCACTGATCCAAGACGGAAAACTTCCGGACAATTCGTTGTATGATAAATCTCTAGAAGCAAATAAAAATATTAGTACAGCATCAATTTTGTTTCTATTAACATAAATACTGAATTAATAGAAGCATACATGTTCCTGAGTGACGAAATCTTTTGCAACGGTAGTCCACCAGTTAACTTGTTACTACCAAGAAATCTGGAAATATGAGAACATGAGATTAATTAGTACTATTATCTTTTAACTTTCTGGAGAAAAAAGAAACTAGTTGTGTGAGATTAATAATTAATGTGTGTAATTTATAGATAGAGAGTTACATGTTAGTGAGAGAAGACTGATTGAAAAGGAACTCTGGAATTGTGCCATTCAAATTGTTGAAGCTCAAATCCCTGAAACATGGAGTGATTAGAACATTTGTTGCTGTATGCAAATCAAATCAGAGTAAGTATATATAAATATATACTTACAGAAGTGTCAAACTCCCAAATCCCTCCAGAAATGAAGGTATGCTACCAGAAATATTGTTGTTCCTCAACACTCTACCAAATAGAGCAACAACTCATCACTAACAACTCACATTACTTTTATTTGGATAATGAGAAGCTACAACGACTTCTTACAAGGTCGATAGAGAGGTCATGTTTCGGAGGAAGTTGAGGGACGAGCTACCATTGGCGTTGGATACATCACTAATCCTCCTAAAGACGTCGCATATGGCCAAGAAAGTTAGCTTCCACATAATCAAGAAAGTGAAAAAATTTACAGTTTTACACAACAAAAAAAAAATCAGATGACAGTAAAAAAAATATTGTTGTGGATAGTACTTACAAGTCATTCAACAAGCTTAAATTTGAGAAAGATGCTGGTATTGAACCTACAAATGAATTTCCTTGAAACCTCCTATAAAAAGAGAACAAATGATCATGAAGCTTGGAATAATTGTTTCAAAATAGTAGTAGGATAAATATACACAAAAAAGATTGTGACTCACAGTTGAACAAGATTTGACCAGCTTCCGATAAAGTCAGGTATTGGCCCTGTGAATTCATTGTCCGATGCCCATCTGAAACCCAAAAAATCCACATTAATCATCATTGACAATTTGTTTGTTTAGATTGATCTAAAAAACATACTACTCCACATTTTTTTCTTTTATGCATAGTACAGTATAGTGGTCTTACACTCTCTCCATGTTGCGTAGATTTGCGAATGATGGAGGTATTGGACCACTAACTCCAGCGCTATTCATGTATCTGGAAAGAAATACCAGTGCAGTGTTATGGAAAGAGAAAATTGAAGGAGTGATGAAATAAAAAATAAAAAAAAGACTGAGAAAATTACATTTGTGATAACCGTGTTAAGCTCCCGAGCTCAGATGGTAAAGGGCCAGAGAAATTGTTTGTGCCAAATGACCTACAAACGATGAAACATAACTTAACTGATAAAACGTATTTCCTTCAATCAAAATGTTTGGCGATTCTGGTAAGGAAACTCACAAGGATCTGAGGTCGGTGAGCAGCCCAAGCTCACTCGGAATCGTCCCTGATAATGCATTTATGCCAAGGGTCCTAATAGTATAGATAAATCAAGGCATTAGGCATATGCAAATATTTTTATAAAATGAGAAAATCAAACAAGAATGGAAAACAAAAGGAGGCGTACAAGTACTGCATGCGATTGAGATTTCCGATGGAAGCTGGAATCGGACCTGTCAAATAGTTTTGAGCCAAGTTTCTGAAACACACCATGCATTTGTGTGACATTTAGTATTTTTCAACGTAAAGCTCGTAAATATGGTACTAGTAAATGATAAAGAAGGAGGTAGGAATGAAAGATATATACAGATTAGTGAGATAAGTGAAGTTCCAGAGTTCATCAGGTAACGGGCCATCAACATCCAAGGCATAAACGCGCCTGCATAAAAATAATGAATTAATTAAAGTGAGCAAATATGAATATATAGCATTAGATAGGAAGGGAAAAAGACTACTAGTAGTAAAATTACAAGAGAATGATATGGCAAGTGGAATTGTTGTCGTAGGAGCAGTCACACTTGATAGAGGGATTAATGTTATTGGTTTCAACATCAGTGGCATTAGTGGCAACACCGCTGCAAACCTCTCCGCTAATGTTCCAACCATCTGTAGCCGAGATTCCCCATCGCGCAAACATGCGGTTCAGACCACTTGCTGTTACATCCAAACCATCAACAACTTTATCATGCTACATAATCACATTTAATATTTTACGCCGAAAAGAAATGTTTCACTTTATGTGGGACGGAGGAAGTATAACGACTCAACTAGTACTATCAAATTTATGTTTGGCACCTAGCAGTGGACAACTTAGTAAGACTAAGGATTACTAATTTATGATTACAAACTATAGTAAATTGCAACCTTTGCATTCTATAATCCAGTTATATTGCAAATTTAGTCATATTCGTTTGCAATTCCAATTAAGCACATGATTTTCATGAAATATGAATACCGAGAACTGGAAGAAAAAAAAAAAAGAAACTCTAGATGAGATTTTTTGTATTTTGGGATGTTATTTTGAACCAAAGCAGCCATTTTTCTCTCTTCTAACTTCTTCGAAGTAGCTAAACAAATCAGAACAAATTAGTTATAGGATCCGGACTTTGACTAAATAAAATATAGTAATATTATTGGAGGGAATCAAAACATTTAGAATCAAAGAGTGCAGACAGGATAAGATTGAAAAATTTTGTCCTCGGAGAATTATAAGATGACAACTTGATGAATTGACTAGTCACCAGTTGGGCAAGGATCACCTGCTGTGCACCGCACGTGGTGTATCTTGAAAATGCAAGTCATTTTTCTTTTATTTTCTCTCTTTTTCCATTTTTTTAGATTATTGTGTATGCATATTTTAGGACAGCCTGTTGTGCACAGCAGGAGGGGATCATTGCTCAGTCAGAAGTTACAGCATCTATTTCAAGAAGAATAAAACTTATTGACTTTTTACAGATTGATCTAATTGAGTAAGTCATTATTCTAGATCCATGTAATAAAATTTATAAAATGGTAGTAGTAGAGTAGGAGACTTGATTCTAAAGTCTTAACTCAATCCAAAAAACAAGTCTAAACTAAGAAGTCCCAATTAATCCAGTTTCGTTTGCAGAGTGAATACTGATTTTTTGTGAGATGAATCTAAATTAAGTAATTCCTAAGCTACTACTAAATCTTAATTACCAAAACAGAGAGATGTAATTATTCTTGCAATCCAACTTCACAATAAAACATAAAAAATCCAAAACAGTAAATGATATCCAAAACTGGTACAACAACATTAAAAGCCCATCTTTAATTTTCACTTTCTGATTCCAAAACTTTTTTGGGAAAGAAAAAGGAAGAAAAGGTGAAGCAACTAAGAAGAAAGAGAGAGAAAGAAAAAGGGCAGTACCTTCAGAAGGATCAGTAGTGGCGTTTGTAGTTGTAGTTTGAGCATGAATATCCACCAATTGGGTAGCGGCGAACACAGCCAACAAAAGCGCCACCCGCCACCGAACAGCCGCCATACCAAAATTATTACTACTATCTTTGAATAGAGAGGTGTGTAAGAAGATTTTGTGTATTGTGTAGTAGTAGGTTTTAAATATAGTGTGTGTGTGCAAAACAAATAAAATTAATGTAGTACTATGTGAAAACGCATAACATACATGGTGGCTGACAGAGACGCAGCTCACTTTTTAGTAGGAGTAACAAATTCAAGTTGATCAACTTGGAAACTTGTATGTACTATCATGACTTTGTTCTCGAGTGCACACGACAAAACAAGAATTAATCTTTTAAGAGCTAGGACCATTCGCTGTCTGGATTTTAAATTTAAACATATATCAAATTTTCACAATTTTTAAAAATTGTTTTCTTCCAACTAAAGGTCATTTTGTATCTTAAAGATAACATTTTATGATTTTGATCCAAAATGTTACAGTAGTTCGTAGCTTGTAATCTCTAACATTATAAATTGGTCAATTTTTTTTATCCTAAGAGTGATCATCAACGAGATTTTAATTCAATTAATAACTCAAACACTATTAATAATATAATTTTTTAATCAAAATACCTTCTATCTGTAAATTAAATCAAAATCAATAATTTTAAATAAAACCCAAATACAAAAGTGACTTGAATCCAACAACATAAACGAGAACAGGAAATAGAAACCCCCACAAGTCTTGTACCACCAAATAATCAAAGCCTGACATAGGTTTAAAAAAAGAGGCTAGAATCATTAACAAAACCTCATACATCACTACGACAAAAACAGAAGTGTGGATATCTCATCTGATCCATTCTAACAAGCGCCTTAAAATATTGAGACGCAGACTTGAAAATATAAAATGTAAGGATAGAGGTTTGGGTCCCTCAACTTGCAAGAACGTGAGTTGCACAATTTCTTTCTTTGTAGATGTGTGAGAAGTGAATCAACCGCTGAGAGCATGCTATGAATGAGGATCATGGAGTGCCTCACACGTCTAAAGCACCAAGCTATCCTGACGATAAGATAGGAACCAAAGCAGTTGCATCCAGCTCAATCCAAATATTTGTAGAGTACTCCATAGTAAGCGAGAAACTTTGAATAAAAGCTAAAAGCTTCGCCTCGAAACTCGACACTGCACTAAGGGGAGTACAAAAAGCCCTCCATCAAATCCACGAACAATGCCACAACTATCAATTAAATACTTATTCATCAAACAAATATTCATTTTGGTAGTTCATTATCCTAAACATATGCGTATTTTACAATTTTGGTACAAACAAACAATCATGTTTACTAGCTTCGAGTCCTAAACATTACAAATTGCTCATATCTGTTTTGCTGAAAATTAACAAACTGTCACGACCGCACTTTGCTGATTACAAGGTCCGAAAATCTGCAACTAGGAGAAGGGTTTAAGGAGATGTGTAATAGATTAGAGAAAAATCTAAAGATCAACCGTACACTTGAAAGATAAAGAATAATCAAATACTTTGTCACAAAGATTCAAGTAGTGAATTCAACATCAATCATTACTAAACAATCAAATTTTCAGAAATAATAATATCTTCGTCTCAATTAAGTTGAGTCAATACTTTTGAGTATAGAGATTAAGAAATTGTATTGAAAAGTAGGGGTGGGGAATAAAAGTATGAAAAATTAAGAGAGAGTGAAGTACATGATTGAATAAAGTAAGAGTTATTAGATATTTTATTTTTTGTCAAAAAAGGAAATGACTCAATTTAATTGTGACGTCCCAAAAGGAATACAACTCAACTTCATTAAGACGGAGGGAGTACAACATATTAATTTCTTCCTTAAAAAATAGAAACTTTTGAAACAATACGGGTTTAAAGCACAATTGATAAAGTAAGAGAGAATGGGAGAAAAATGGATGAAGTAAAAGAGAGGAAGAGAAAAAGTAGTGAAAATAGTGTTAGTAGACTATTGGTTCTACTTCCTAATATCGTTAGAAGGATTTTTACACTTTTTAATTTTTTATAATTTTTTTGGACAAAAATTATATTCAAGCTGCAAAAGCTATTTATTTATATCTGTTTATGAAAGCGAGAACCGTCATTTCGACTGTACTTAGTTCATTATATCTACCGTATTCTCCTATTGTTAAAGTGTGTGGCAAATAATTGGTTGTCACGACAAACCAAAAAATAGTTCTCTTCTCATGAAAACTATATTGATAACCTTTATAGCCTGGAAGATATTTTAGTCCAAAAAAATTACAAAAATCCTTCTAACAATTATTAATCCAGGGAGGTTTGGTGATATTTTCATATAATAGTTCTAAGCATTTTTACATGAAAACGTGAAAAATTGGGACACAAACCTGCTGATTACCATTAAATTTTGATTCACTTAAAAAGTCTAGCATGTAGATTCATCCTCTTATCATTAGTTATGCCAATAGAGACCTAAATTATACTTTTTTGCAAAATTAAGATTTTATTTAGAAAAGGCATGAACTGAAGATATTTTCCTTAAAATCTAGGATGATTGATACACAAAACATTGGCCGTCAATTCTTTGACATTTCTCCTTCCCTAGAGAAAAAAGGTTCTACAAACTGGAAAGTAAAATAGCAATTGATTGAGGTTTGAAAATTTGAAGTTTTAGTGAGATCGATTAATGGTATAATAAATTACTTCCACGTGCACGTGCTTATAAAATACTATTGTCATCAATATTGAAATAATAA
Source organism: Salvia hispanica (assembly GCF_029641045.1). Classification (NCBI taxonomy): domain Eukaryota; kingdom Viridiplantae; phylum Streptophyta; class Magnoliopsida; order Lamiales; family Lamiaceae; genus Salvia; species Salvia hispanica. The sequence goes on along the minus strand of NC_142696.1, from coordinate 16,420,371 downwards.
TATATAACTTCTAAAAAATAAAAATTTAATAAAGTAATTTCTTGACATCACATATTTTTTACGATCGAATTGATTTACAATATTACTATATAGAGCATAACAGTAACACAAGTTCAAAATTTTCAGCATCTCAGAAATCGGCTCAACATACATCTAAAGGGTTAATTAAGGCGTTGAATTTTCAATTCCAGGAAGACGACTTATAAATATAATGGAGACAAAGTCATTCACTTCAAAATGTTAAATGATAAAATCAATGAAGGTTCAGCACATGCGTCAACCCTATTTTCCCCATTTCATTTAATAGTAAAGAACAAGTCTAATTTTATTTTTTAATTATCAATAAATTTATTAAATTAAAATAAATAATATTATAAATAATAAAATAACTTCATTAAATTTCTTAAAAATAATTAAGTAATAAGATGAATAATATTGGAATCTATTGGTTTGTGTCCAACAATTTTCAATGATATCGACTTGGAGGAGACAATTTTCAATGATATCGACTTGGAGGAGACCATGGACTTGTTCTTCACGGATTGAAGCAACTCAACTTGCGACCACCCAAAATTCTGGAGGCGCATCTTACGCTGGTGGATCACTTGCGACATCTGAACTAAACCGGTTTGTTCACCATGACAACTTAGTCATGTTGTATCATTCGACTTCAAGTACCATATTATGCATTACAATACATGCATACATGACGTTCGAGATGCAAGATCGATGCCACAAACATATTCGGCCTTTAATTATTGCACAACGTGCTTAAGCCACTCTGAAGCCACACTCCGCGTCTTTCCTTGCCGCCTCAGGCATTTGAGCAAATAATATCCTCTTCGGATCAGGGACACGTGATCGTCTTCTCGATCATCAGCCATTGTAGATAGATCTCACCCTCCAAGTAGTATCTCATATTATCTTGGCAGTTGTTGTTAGGTCAACCTGATAACGACCCACTTCGATAATACCTTACTCGAGCACATCTTGTTAAAAAAAACTTTCAATCTGAATACTCCAACATGCTATTTTCAAACAAGGACATGACCTGAACATGACAAGAAACCATTAACGACATGATACAATTTGGGCTGACAAGACACAATAATGACACAAATTTGATATTACACGATTGCCACTTGATATTATTTGATTCTAATCTAACTTTTAAATATACTATACAAAAATTTAACCTGATATATATATATATGAACTAGGGATGTGTTAAAATGACAACCCCTCTTAAAATAACATCATACCACCATTCCTAGCCAATCATTTGTACACGTGGACGAATAATCAGCTGCCATGTGGCAGTCATAAAAAAATCGTAAGGGTAAATTTACGCGGACTGCAACATCCAATACTCTAGACTGCAATATCCAATACTCTAGACTGCAAGGTGACGCGGACTGCAATATCCAATACGCTAGACTGCAATCTATAGATTGTTGTAGATTGCTGTCTAGCGTTTATACTATTGCATTCTAGCATATATAATATTGCAGTCTAGCGTGGTGTCACAGTGTCATTTTAAGAGTGTTGTTATTTTAACGCACCCCCAATGAACCTAACAAATAAATTAAATTAACTTTTTAAAATAATCATTTCCAATAATTAAAATAATAATAATATTATTTTTTTATGAGTTATTTGAATTCAATCCGAAATTATTAGATCAACTTACTGACGGACCTAATAAAATTTAACGTAAACATTATTAATTTTGTACATGTTTGTTTTAGATTTTTGTATCTTGTCGACTGTATAATTTCAAATACTATATGGCTATGAAGGATATCATAAATATCTGGCTTTGAACGTCGCAAACCGTGGCATCAAGTGAAGGGCAAGGCAAGTTAAAATATGGGCCATGTCCATGTGCAAATTTTTAACCTAGACACTTGGTTAATGCTTTATAAATTTAATACTACTACTAGTTTTCAACTTACTCTTGGTCAATGCTTTATTAAGTTTTTATTGGTTTAACTTTAAAAAGGTTTGAATTTGATCTGGTTTTAAGTCAAAAGCATCATCCTCATAAGTCATAACCACACAAATAAAATGCAATCGCCTCTACAACTGTACTAACTCAATCGAGCAACTTTTTATATAGTTGAAAGTGACAGAGATTTATAAACATTATATGTGGATCCAACTCTTTATATGTTGATGTTACAGTCCATAGAAGTGGTCTATGGCTATTTCATTGCGACACAAGTTGCACTTTATTAATGTAATCATCATTAATGTCGAGTGAAAAAACAACTTAATTCCATATTGGCTGGATGTAAAACCCAAGCAGCTAGATAGAAAACTAATTTTCGTGTCAATCCACATATCAATAAATTTAAAAACCTTTTCTCTGTACTAAAATAGGAGTGGTCTATGGCAAATTTTTTGAAGTAGTCGTATTTGGAAAATCGTGTCCTTAAATGGGGCAAATTTTTTTAATCCTGAAAAGAGCGTAACAATTTAATTATGCATTCTCAGAATGCGTAACTAAGTATAGTGTATGATTTTTTTTTTTTAACTAAGTAGAGTGTATAAAAAAATAACCGTGATTTTTCCCTTTCATTTCTAATATATTGCTGTTTGGAGGATATATTTAACAAGACAAAAGAATAGACTATATAAAAAAGATTTAGGAGATTTGGAATAAGAATATTAGTTTGTAGGAAATATCTAAAACGAAATATAAGAGATTTGATATTTAAAAGATATTTGAAGAAAATTTAGTTGATTTGATTAAGATTGGAGCGTGAGATTAAATAATACTAGTATAAACTATCAAAAAAAACAAAGTCTAATATTACGGATATAAATACCATCAAATCAAATTTTAATATTATATGGTATTCAAGAATAAAAAAAAAATTGAATTTCACACTCCAGTATAAATAAACGTCCTAAACCTTTTTCATAGTACTATATTTTTAAAAATATATCCTACAAATAATACTTATATTTCGACAAATTACAAAAAATCACAGTTATATTCAAATCTCTTAAATCACCCACAGAAGTAAAGAGAGAAGTACGCGTATCCCTTTCAAAAAATACTGTTGTAAGTACTTTTTTAGTCGCCTACTAAATACTATAAAAAATCCATAATCCTACTAATGAGTAATGATCGATATAGCCTATAGGTCGGAATAGGGCTGAGGAAAAATACCAAAATATCAAAATACCGGCCTTATTGTACCGAAAAAATACCGAAAATATCGAATTTTTGATATACCGTGACTTTCGGTACGGTATGATACCTTATCGAAAGATTTCGATAAGGTAACGATATGAATTTTCAAATACTGCGGTATACCGCTGCATACCGAAATTCGGTATATACCGTAAATTAAGGTATATTTACGGTATCTACCGTAAACTAAGGTATATACCACAAAAATATAAACACAATTATATATAAAATATATTTTATATATTTTTACATTATAATATCTATTGTGAAATATAAATATAATTATGAATAGATTATATTTAATTTATTTTTAAAATTATAAAATATAAATAATATTCTAGAAACTCTAATTTTCTATTTTAATTGATGTTGAAAGTCAGGTATACCACAAAAGTAAGATATACCGAACTTCGGTACGGTATACAGAAAATGAGGTACGGTATCAGTATGGAAATTCGTCATACCGAAAATAAGGTATACCGAAAACTTTGGTAAGGTAAAGGTATGATTTTTTTGCATACCATATTTACGGTAAAGTATACGGTATGGTAATTTCAGTCTACCCACCCCTAGGCCGGAAAGAGTCACACTTCCAAAAATTACTCTACGCCATTTGTTCGTCAACCATCGAGACATTTCTTCGCGCTGGTTTTATTTATGAATGAAAACTTCAAATACAGCTTCTCGTTGCCATCGTTGAATCCGGGGTCTCTCATTAAATCATTCAAATTGATTGCTTAACAAAAACTTTGCCTTATTCAATGATATTGAAAATCATACCATCAAGCACAAATCATATCATAAATAGTCGAGGTGACAGAGGTCACATGAAGGGAATTAATACAAATTTCCTTAAAAATTAATTATATCAATTTTAATTTATTATAAATTTAAATTCAAAACTAGGGAGATAAAATCATAAAAATAGAACACATAAATGTATTCTAATTAGTTTCTTTAGCAAATAAGGCATCTATTGTTTAGACCATCCGCAATAGCGGATTAGAGCACGGACTAACGGTTAGGGCATGGGGACGTCAACTATTACGTTAGGCTAACGCAACGGACGTCCCGAAGTAGGACGAGCTCTCATCCGCGGACTTAAACCGCTAGCCGATCGCTAGTTCGCTATAGCGCGGACACCGATTGACTAGCCAATTTTTTTTTATTTTTTATTTTTAATTTTTTAATTTATTTTATTTATATTCTATATTTACAACTCATTGCACTTCATTGCACCAACAATTAAAATGAATAAATCGTATTTGTCAATTTATTAGCTTGGTTGCGGCTAGTCCTAGTGAGGCTATTGTTGGGTTGTGGTTAGTCCTGATGATGTGTCAGGTTGTGGGATGTCCTAGTTGTTGGCAATTGAAACTAAAAAAATAACATATAACTATCTCACATTGGTATCAAGAGAAAACTAGTACATAAATCTCATGGACCATTCCTCTTATCACCAATTGGTTTAGGATGGAACCCATGGATTTTTATCATGGTATTAGAGCGGGTTGCCGATTGTGGGCTAAAATAAACTGACTCAGCAGTATATCTGGACTGAAACTGAAAAAATTGACTGGCCCAGCAGTATATATGGGCTTAATATTTGGGCCAATTGTCCAACTGATAAGAAAAAAGTCCAACCCCTCCAAGCTTCACCTTGAAGGGTTTGAGGAAGGGTATTGGCAATTGAAATTAAAAAAATAACATATAACTGTCTCACATCGGTGTCAAGAAAAAATTGAAACTAGTACATAAATCTCATGGGCCACTTCTTCTATCACTAAGGCTATGCTTGGTATGATGGAATGGAATGGAAGAATGGAACGACATTCCTACCTCCATTCACACAAACACACACACACACACACAACAACTCACACAACACACACACGCAGCAACTCACACACAACACGCACATAGCAAAACACACACACACACACACACACAACAACACATACACACAGCACACACAACAACACACACGCAGCAACACACACAACAACAAATACTCACACACCACCACATACACACACACACATCAACACATACATACACCACATATGCACACACTCATTTACATGTATCGTACAAATTTATATGATCCAAAATATTGACAAAAATATTTTTAAATAAATATTTTTTTTTATAGAATCAACATATTAATTATTCATATTTCATTCCATTCCATTCATATATTATTTTGTAGTTACCAAGCATAGGAATGAAATCAATCAAGGAATAACAATTCCATTCCATTCGTAAACCTTACATTCACCAAGCACAAGAATGGAATGGAATTCATTCCATGCCCACCTTCATTCCATTCCCATCTCTATTCCATTCCCTCCTCATTCCATTCCCATCTCTATTCCATTCCCACCTTCATTCCATTCCCATCTCTATTCCATTCCCTCCTCATTCCATTCCCATCTCTATTCCATTCCCTCCTCATTCCATTCCATCATACCAAGCATGGCCTAAGGGGCTACTTGGTATGATGGAATGGAATGGTGGAATGGAATGTGATTCCTACTTCCATTCTATTCATTTGCTTGGTGTGATGGAATGAATGAGTGAATGGATGAAAATGCAAAGGAAATCCAAGGAAATTGATATTTCATTCCTATCTTCATTCCATTCCAACCTCCATTCCATTCCATCATACCAATCATGGCCTAATTGGTTTTAGGATGGAACCCATGGATTTCTATTACTAGTGATGTGACAAGATGTGTTTTTGATTAGTCATAGTGCTAGGCTATTGGTTAGTCCGTCCTACTGTGGATGCTCTTGACAAGATAAAGAGAAATAGGATTCCGGATCCGATTACAACAAAGATGTGAACTCCCTCAATGCATATGCCTACCTATGATCACCTCTAGCTTATTAGGGAATCACTTAATTAGACTAGGCCCCCTCCTGAATGCACTCAATTCGTATACTCCCTCCGTCCTTTATTAGGAGTCAAGTTTGATCGGGCACGAGTTTTAAGAAATGTAAAGAAAAGTTGGTTGAAAAAGTTAGTGGAATGTGGGACCCATTTTTTTATATTGGTTTTATAATAAAATGTGAGTGAATTGAATTAATGGAATGTGGGACCTACTTACTATTTATGGTAAAAATGAAGTGTGACTCTTAATTAGGGACGGACCGAAATGGAAAAGTGTGACGCTTAATGGGGACGGAGGGAGTATTAGTTTTGATTACCGGAGTATCCTCCTAATATACCTAAGCTAACTCCAAAACCCCTAAGTGTTACACCCTCTCATAACCATAACTTCTCTCGAATATGAACTGATCACTAGTTGTTGGTTAAATCATCTCTCTCGATTACAATGAACAAACAAAAAAAACTCATATGTCAGCTAGATAATTGGATTGTAAAAACATAATTGAACCAATAAAATATGACACAGAGGTAGGCAGACATCAAAACATAGAATCAATTCATCGACCCATTGTGATCATCACCAAAATCCTACAAAAATGTTTAGATACACATCATTCCATCAACAAACAAGGTCAAATCCATGAAATTGAGGATAGCGTGATAAAAACTAGACTAAAGTACTCCCAAGGATGAATTGGATGGTGGAGAGTCTTCCTCTTCAAGAACATAGATGATTGGGACTCCTTAGCACTTCAAGACTTCTAAAAATCAGCCAACTGTAGGAACAAAAGCAACTGCCCCGTCGGGCGATGTGTAATGTGGAATAAACCAAGGTGTTCTCACCCTAACTCGTAATTTTGGACTGATTTCCCAACTGGGAGTGATACGAATCCGGGTAGCGCTAAACCAAGGAAAGTGAAGAGAAGAGGTGACAAAGAGCCAAGCCGCAACTGGGGTCAGATTTGAGCAAAGATTCGCCTATCCATATGATGTCCAAATGCTTGTCAAAGACCGCCATTGTCTTCGCCATCGAAAGAGCTTCGCGTGAGTACCTTGCACGCCTCAATCGGAGCTAGGATGAGGAAGTTATGGTCGTTTTACAAAAGTCGCGCAGTCCAACAAGCAAAACGCCCGACGACAGTGAAAACGCCCGGGCAATGCCCCAAAACGCCCGGCCGGGCGTTTTGCCTCCGAGAAGATTTCAAAAAGGCGGGATTTTGAATTATTTTGAGTGACTTTTCATATTCCAACCCTAGTTTGAGTGACTTTTTATCTCCCAATCTCCCACATCTATAAATAGGGCCTTTTGTATCTTTTGTAATAGATTAGAGATTAGATTGAGTTTAGAAAAAGAGTGTCTCCTTTGTGAGAGTCCCTCCCCAAGTTGGGTGAGATGAATGTTTGGAAAAATCCATGGCCGGGCTATGGTTACTTTGTGGTTAGCCCGGGGTTAGCCACTTGGTAAATTCACAACTAGCACCATGTAGCTAGTGGCGGAGCTTGAGTGAGAGTATACCCTAGGGGCGGAGCTCAAAAGAGTATACCTCTAGTGGCGGAGCTCGAACAAAAGTATACCCTAGTGTCGTGTAGCTAGCGAGTGAGTCGATATAAATGGTTACTTGGATGAAAGTTCCCAAGGGTTGCCATCATCTTTTTGGTGGAGGTCCTTCGGTCTCTAAGAGGTCATTTGTTCACTCCTCAATTTCTTCCATTTCGATCCCCCTCGCCCTTTCTATTTTTGTTCTATCTTTTTGTGGGATGGAACACCTATCCTTTTTAATGTACTTTTTATTTAAGTTTCAATGTAATGTGTTTTTATGTTATTGTTGTAGTATTTTTAGTTTGTACCAGTTTTTAATTGTGTTGTTGCTTTTACAAGAACAAGTCTTGGGCTAATTTTGGAGATTCTCATCAGGGAGTTTTCCCTTTAAGCAACGCCCAGCTCAGGCAAAGCTCCTGTCTCGGCTTCTTGAACTTCGTTAAAGCCCATTTTCATCTGTTTTAACTTCAAAATTTAGACAAGCTCATTAAATCACCTAAAATAGTGCATAAAAAGGATGAAAACCTATACATTAAACCACAAAGCAATCAATATCCCATATTAAACACCCACTGAAACATCCTAAACCATTAGTTTATCATTTAGATGTAATATGTGTAATTAAATACTTTATTCACACACTACTAAGTAGTCAAAGAGCTTGCCATAAATCTCAATGCAAAATTAATAAAAAAAAAAAATGGTTGAAATGTTGATAAAAAAACAGTCCAATATTATTAAAGAAAGAAATTTATTAAAAATAGATAGTGATTAATATTTTTAGAAAAGTAAAAAAAAAATAAGAAATTTATTAAAAATAGACAGTGATTAATATTTTTTAGAAAAGTCAAAATAAAAAAATATAACTATTAATTATGAACTAATAGAGGATACTTTAAACAAATTTATAAACTAAGTATTTGAAAAAAATGAAGCAGGGATGAATGAGAGGTGCTAATGGGTCAGCAACAGATATAAACTGATTTGTGATTTGTTGTTACAGAAAAAAATGCATTTAATTTGGAAGCTATGGACTATAAAATAAATAAACAAATTCATGGCTAGTACTCTTTCGGTTACTTCGTAGTTGATATTTTTTGGTACAGAGTTTAAAAATTTGATGTTTAATATTTCCTCCGTCCTAATAAATACTAAGAAATACTTGGTTTTCAATAGGCCTGTCAAAATGGATATCGGGTATTGGATATCCGATATCCAAATCCGAAAAAGCCGGATAATTGGATACCCGAAACTCGATTTTTCGGGTATCGGATCGGGATCGGGTAGTGAGAATTTTGGATTATCGGGTATCGGATAAATTACTTTTTTTCTTATTTATCTGATTTTTTTCTAAAATTAATAAATTACTTTTTATTATAATTAAATGTAATTTAATTTCTTAACTACAATTTAATTAATACTTAATAGTTAGTGTATAACATATGTAATTTAATTTTTTAATTATATTTTAATTTCATTGACTTGTGATATTTTGAATTTTTGATTATATTATTGTTAGATCTTGATTCTTATGAATTACTTATTAAATTGTGAATTTACAAAGGATGAATGTTTGAACTTATGAATTTTGATGGTTATTGACTTATTGTGGATGGATAAAAGATGTTAATATGTATAAATGAATTTTGTAATTTTCAAAGTTTATAGTTATTTTCTTTTAAATTCGAACTATTACAAGAATTTTGTATTCCTATAAATTTGTAGTTATTTTCTCTTAAATTCGAGCTACTATAAAAATTTTATATTTCTAAAAGTTTGTAGTTATTTTTACTTGAATACCAGTACTTCAACTTTGTATTGAATTTGAATTAAATAATATTAAATAAATTCTAAAACTTTGTAGCTAATTTTCAAAAAAAAAAAAAAAAAATCAAAATCACAATTGGGACTGGATACCCGATTTTTCGGGACTGGATACCCGAGTCGGGTATTTGGGTACCCGAAATCAAATTCGGGTCGGGTATCAGGTATTGGATTTTGGGAATTTCGGGATCTGGTACCCGAAAATTTCGGATCGGGTATCCGCGGGTATCCAATTTGACAGGCCTAGTTTTCAATATGAGATTTTATACAGTGTTATTTTATGAGTTAATGAAGAGAGAGTAAAGTAAGAGAGAGGTACAAGTAGAGAAGGTGTTATTTCCATTTAAGGAAACGTTTCAATTTTAGTAGGACAGCCCAAGAAGAGAAACGTTTCATTTCTAATGGGATAGAATAAGTCTGTTATTAAAGTGATAGAAAAAAGTAGAAAAATGAGTATATTAGAAAGAATAAAATAGGAAAGAAAAAATGTAGAATAATTATTACTCCCTCATCCTACAAAAGATGTTACGCTTGTGGGAATGGGATGATATGGTACTTTAGAAGGTTTTGTTTTGTGTGTCACGTGGAGAGAAAAAAATGTACTCCCTTCATCTCACTAAAGATAACCCATTTTCCTTGGAACGGAATAAGTAATTTTAATATTAATGTGAGAGAGATTTTTTTTTTTCAAAATTGAAAACGTGATATATTTAGTTGGACAAACTAAAAAGAAAAGTGTGACATTTTATTTGGAATGGAGTGAGTACCATATATGGAATGACTCAATATAAGGAAACTTTTCAAAATGAAAAAAATGAATCAACTATGAAGAAACAGAGCGAATACTACTTTCGTTATACTCCCTCTGTCCCATGTTACTCGCACTTTTCATTTTAGGCCGTAAATTTGGGATTGATTTTTTAGTGTAATAAAATTAGAATTTTAAATGTAATGAGACATCACTTAATAAAGAAGCTCTTGACTTAATCTAACATATTAATTAAATACATTAATTCTAACTTAAAATATAAATAGTGTAAGGAGTTTGTGACGAGCCGAAAAGCAACAGTGCAAGTAACATGGGACGGAGGGAGCATTTAAAATGTCCATTTTCTTGAATGACACATTACTTTAGGTAAAGTTTTAACTAGAGAGAAAAAAATAATTGAATATTTCTTTTGGTTTGACCACAGGTTTTCCGACCCCACCTTCGGCGGAATTAGATTAATCATACTCGACCAAGCTTGCAGTCTGCGGATTAAGGCCGATAGTCTTCCAACGGGTGGTGAGGTTTGAACTCGTGACCTCAAAGTCACCACAGCTCCGCACTGCCAACTGCGCTATATCCCGTTGGTAAATTACTGAATATTTTAATGATGACAAAAAAAGAAGATAATTTATCCCAAAAGTAGTAATTTTGATTAGGATCAATCAAAAATAAAATATAATCACTTTAAATAGGATGGAAGGAGTATTTTATACTTTTTGAAAAAATGACTAGTTAATAAAGCCAAAATTATATACTCCATGAACATTTAGTTTGACACGAGTTTTAATACATAACTGGAAAAGTAAGAGTGAGATAGAAACAAATTTTTTTTATATATTATTAGTGGAGAAATGAGTCTCACTTCATTAGATAGAAAAGACTTTCGAAAATTAGAAAGTTCATTACATTTCAGTGACGGATAAGAAATGAAATAGTTCTTACTTTTTGGAGATGGACTAAAAAAAATAGTTCATACTTTTCAGGCACGAAGGGAGTATTAAAGTAGTAATTTTTATTTTATATAGCCTTATTCCACCCTCTATCAGTTAGTACTCCCTCTATTCTATGGTAAGTGTATTCTATGACAAGTGAGATGCCTTTGATGAAGTACTGGTAAGTGTATTCTATGACAAGTGAGACGCCTTTTATGAAGTACTGGTAAGTGTATTCTATGACAAGTGAGACGCCTTTTATGAAGTACTAGAGTCTTAAAAAGTTATAATATTCCTTCTTATCTCATAATAGGAGTCATATTTAAGGTGAACATAAAATTTAAGAAAGGTAAAGAATAGTGAGTTAAAAAAATTAGTAGAAGATGAAGTTCACTTTTTTATATTAATTTTATAATAGAGTATAAGTAAGTGAGTTAATGGAACGTGATACTTATTACTATTTATGATAAAAATGAAATGCAACTCTCGTGGAATAGTGAGAGTATTAATATTTAAAATTAATATTTAACATGAGGCGAGAGTATGTATGAAATATAATAAAAGAGTCGATAAGCCCATACAAAACTAATTACTAGTATATCACTAAACCACTTGGGCCAACAAATTTTGTAGCCAGCCCATTAAGACGTACCTACGCCTCCAGCATAATGAAATGGTCGTCTTCAAATGTCAAACCCTAATTCAAATGATTACTCTTCGCAGGCTTCGTAAACCTTCTAAAACGGTAACACTGATCTACGATGCTACCGCCGCTCAATTCAGCACTCAAACTTCTAATTCAGCTCCAACGTCGGCCAAGTTCGACGGCCTAATCAATTCCGCCGGCCGCCGGGGAGATTTCGCCGCCGTGCGCGACCTCCTCTCGCAGCGCCTGACCTTCGGCTGCCTCAACACCGCCAACACATTCAAGTTCATCGCGAGCGGCACCGCCTCGATCGACGATCTCCTCTGCAACCTCGCCGCCCTGGACGACTGGTTCACCAGGAAGCACGCGCACGACGCGCTGGTCGCACAGCTCGCGCGGCTGCACCGCACCGATGAGGCGCTGCGCGTGGCGGTGGCGATGGCGCAGCGGAGCTTCGGCGCCACGCCGGTGACGTTCGATCCGATCGTGAACGTGCTCGCGAAGAGGAAGGAGATGGACGCCTGTTGGCGCGCAATCGACGCGATGCGAGCGTGCGGCGTCCGGCCGAGTCCGACGGCGTACCACTACGTCCTGTCGGGGTACTGCTTCGTCGGCGACGTGGCGTCCGCGGCCGACACGGTGGAGAAGATGGAGGCGGAGGGGATGGAGATCGTGGCGGAGACGTACGACGCGCTGGTGCTTGGCGCGTGCAGGACGGGGAGGGTGGAGGTGGCTGTGGCGGTGGTGCGGAGGGCGGTGGAGAGTGGAGTGCGGGCGTTGTACTCGACGTATACTCACATCATAGGGGAGATGTTGCGCCGCGAGTATTACGAGCAGGCGGCGGAGTTCGTGAGGATTTTGGCCGGAAGGAATGAGAAATTGGATGCGGAGATTTACGGGTATCTGGTGCGGCGGTTGAAGTATAAGAGAAGAATAGAAGAGGCTAAATCGGTGGCGGAGGAGATGGATCAAAGGGGATTGCCGGTTGCCGATTTGAAATTAGAAGAGGATTGAATAGTGTACTTGAGCCATGAGTCATTAATTAACATTAATCAAGAGTTAATTTCAATTAGTAATCCCCACATATGTATAAATCATTTTCTTGAAAAAATAGCAATTTGTCTCACAATTGAGATATGGTCAATTGGATATTCAGGAATTTGTTTCACACACAAACCAAATAGTATATAAAAGTTTAATCAATTTCCAGGCAACTGCATCGAGTTGAATTTCTTTATAATGGAAAAGAGAGAAATAGCCCACATAAGATTTGGGCATGCATTACAAATAGCTAAAATCCAAGTTTTGAAGTCAGCAATCAACAATTAAGACTAATTCAATAAACTATGCAACAAACGCATCTACTTAATTTCATACATTCATATGGTCATATCAAACATGTCATTATTTAAGCTATAGTCAATCGTCCAAACATATATTGAAAATATGACTTTATCCTTTAACATTTGTTTTTTTTCTCAATTAAGACTCCTACCACCATTGTTTTTTCTTTATTCTTTTAGCACTTTTAATACTAGCAATATAATTTTCAATTTACCCTGTGTCTATGTGATTGTAACCATCAATCTATTGGCGGAAAAAGGAGAGTTCCATTATATCTAAGGGAAATTGGTCTCTAAAACCATAAACTTTGCCCAAAATTTGGTATTTTCCATTAACTTTGAAATTGGTATATAATATCACGAACTTTGTATTTTGTTTGGTATTTCCCACGGCATGTTTATTACTATATTTGGCTAACTTACGAGGCTTTTATCATACTTGACACAATTAAATCAACGTGGTTTTCAACTTGACTTTTTATGCTACATGTTATGAACTTAAAAAGTGGTTTCAAATATTATAAAACATATCACGATTGCCTATATTAAATAAGATTTTGATGAAAATATCTTATTTGAGTGAGTTTGGGAAATACCAAACAAAATGCAAAGTTCGTGATATTATATATCAATTTCAAAGTTCATGGGAAATACCAAATTTTGGGCAAAGTTCATGGTTTTAGAGACCAATTTCCCTATATCTAATATACATCATTGTTGTTAACAATTCTACTCTACCAAGCAGAAAAACAATTTTTTCTACCAAGCAGAAAAACAATTTTCAATTCTTGGGGTGCCAATACAAACAAAGTCGATTATTAATATCCAATCCTCTTAACTTAACTATTACAAAATCTTTTCTCAATCGAGCATTGATCGTTAAGAATTTCGATGTCAAATCGATGTTTGTTTGAGAAACAGGTTAAATGATCTTGTAGCTCAAGTGAAGATGATTCCAGTCATGATTTCGATTTCAATGACCAATCATTGGATCAATTGGAATGAGTCCCCAAGAAAACAGAGTTGACTTTTGTACTAATAGGATAGAATTATTGTTAAGAGTTAGGGATTGCCAAATATTAATATATAAAGTATATGCATATAAAATTAAGATGAGCCTGCAGGCCGGTATGCCCTCCAAATGGCAGCCCTCCAAGAATTCCAATGTCCCTCTCACATAATCCATCTTCAGTCAGTCCAAGCAGAAAAGATCAAGAGCCTGTCCTAATATTTTATTTCATTTGGATAAATAAAGATTTAGTTGAGTTACAATATTGTTCCAAACAAAGCAAAAGTCATGCAAAAGGAAACGTATACCGATGGACGCAACAGCCATGGAAGGTGCTCAACCTCCTCTGATGGTCTCCTCAGGGTTTCTTCCGGCCGCAACGCTGCTGGAGTCGCTGATCCTCGTCTCAGATGACGTGGCATCGATCGAGAAGGCTCCTTTCCTGCAGAGAAAGAACATCTCTGCGATGATGAGAAGGATAAGTCTACTGTCCTCGTTGTTTGAGGAGATCCAAGAACAAGTGCAGAAGCAGCCACTCCCACCCTCTTCAGTGCTGTGCCTCACCGAGCTCTACTCCGTTATTCGGAGAGCCAAGATTCTGATTGAGAGCTCAGTACAGGGCAGCCTCTTGTGGAATCTCATGCAAACTGAGAGCATCTCCAATCAGTTCTATACCTTGGTGAAGGAGATGGCGAGGGCGCTTGATATCCTGCCTCTCAGCTTGCTCGATTTGAGCGCGGATACCAAGGAGCAGGTTGAGCTTCTCCACAAGCAGGCAACGAGAGCCCAGCTGTATGTGGACCATGTGGAGGCTGAAACAAGGGATCACCTCATCCGAGCTGCAGTCGCAAACAACGAGGGGAGCCGGAAGAGCAAGGGATTCGTTGATCTAGTCAGAGTCAGAGACAGTTTGCGCAGCATGGGTGTGAATAGCCCAGAACAGATTGCACAAGAGGTGTCAAAACTAGAGGCAGAAGCAGAGAAGCAAGCAGGGACAGGTGGGCTTGTAGTGGTTTCTAATATCAACAGTCTCATCTCCTTGATATCAATGTCGAAAACTAGTGTGGAAGAGAACTCGAGAGCTCACGTGGATTTGAAGAAGCGTAAGGTGCCCACAAGCAATCGCCAAGACCAGTCGTTTTCTAGTTTTATGGCAGTGAGCGTACCTGATGAGTTCCGCTGCCCGATCTCGCTTGACTTGATGAATGATCCTGTGATCGTGGCATCGGGGCATACTTATGACCGGAGTTCGATTGCACAGTGGATCAATTCCGGTCACCACACGTGCCCAAAGAGCGGGCAGAGGCTGATCCACATGGCTCTGATACCGAACTACGCATTGAGAAGCTTGATCCAGCAATGGTGCCAAGAGAACATGATCCCAACTGCTGCATCAGAGGTGGAAAGAAGTAGTAGCAAGAGAAGGTCTAGTGAGACTGCTGTTGATCATATCTCTGTAACTAAAGCTGCTGCAGATGCTGTAAAGATGACGGCTGAGTTTCTAGTAGGGAAACTAGCAACGGGATCGCGGGATATCCAAAGGCAGGCAGCGTACGAGCTCCGGTTGCTTGCTAAAACTGGAATGGACAACCGCAGTATAATTGCTGAGGCAGGAGCTATTCCATTTCTGGTCACTCTTCTAGGTTCACCTGATTCGAGAATCCAGGAAAATGCGGTGACTGCATTGCTCAACCTCTCCATACACGAGAACAACAAAATGCTCATCATGGCTGCTGGAGCGATTGACAGCATAGTGGAAGTTCTGCAATCAGGAAACACAATGGAAGCGAAAGAGAATGCAGCAGCAACAATTTTCAGTCTGTCAATAATAGGTGAGCATAAAGCAATAATTGGTGCTCACCCACGAGTTATTCCAGCATTGGTGCGGCTCCTAGGGGAAGGAACAGCTGCAGGAAAACGCGATGCTGCAACAGCGCTCTTCAACCTTGCACTCTTCAATGCTAACAGAGGCAAGGTAATAATTTCGGGCGCAGTTCCGTTGCTTATTGAGCTGCTGACAGATGATAAGGCAGGTATCACAGATGATGCTCTAGCAGTGCTTTCCCTTCTCTTGGGATGTGCTCAAGGACTGGAAGAGATACGGAGGAGCCGTGATCTTGTGCCCCTTCTTATCGATCTTTTGAGGTTCGGGTCTTCCAGGGGGAAGGAGAATGCAATCACCCTTCTACTTGGACTCTGTAAAGATGGGGGAGAGGAAGTTGCACCAAGACTGTTGATGAATCCATACAGCATTCCTTCTCTTCAGAGACTAACAGCAGATGGCTCATTGAAAGCTCGACGAAAAGCTGATGCACTGCTTAGAATACTCAACAGATGCTGCTTTTAAATCCCACTTCATGTTGGATGTTAAATAGTCTTCAATTTATTCTTCAACTTCTTGTCCCTAAACCCTGTTATACCCCATTGATCAATATCTTCTGTAAATCTGTACACAGCACCGACATACAGATTATTTCTATTACATAAGCAATACCTTACTTTGTATTTTGCATCCAAATATCTGAAACAAATGTGATAAAGTGTTAGCAATAAAACAAAAATTGAAAAACGAAAACTGAACTCAACGAATTGTTTACCCAGTTCATCACAATGTGGCTACATTCAGACAAGTCAAGTATTTTCCACTGGAGAATTTCTACTGATATATTGCGACTTACAGTACAATGAGTTGAGCTATATATAAGTAGGACTAAACTCTTACAAGTTGAAACCTAACATCACAACCCAACATGAAGATCACACCAATTTCAGTGCAAGAAATGAGCTGCAAACCCAACAACACACCTACCTGTCATTGTCAAAGTTTCAAGCGCAACTAATCTGCATACTTAAAAAATGAATAACCATATTAGATTAATGAGTCGCAAGGTAAAGAGCTTGAATCAGTTAAAACCAGAATTAGAAAAGTAATGGAATAGGTACAAATAGGAGCAGCAGGAAGAAGTACATTAATTTTGTGTAGCTATCTTGTTTATTTAAGAAATGAAGCTGGGAGTCTTGTTGATGGTTAAACAAGAATTGCATTCAGGAGGTGATGGTCATTTCTCCTTTCCTAATAGTATAAGCAAATCAAATCTTAAAATAGAAAATTATCTAGTAACAACACTGAACAATCACAAATTAGCAAACAAACCATATAAGCAAGGATCTAGAATACATTTCTTCTGAGGGAGATCAGGAAGAAACGAAAACAACTATACCAGTTGAACGTTCTTTACAAGATATACATATAAATTACATCAGGAGCTATCACCCTAATAATCATACAAATGCTCAGTCAATACAATATTACAAAAGGACAGGATCTCAAACAGGTTCAACTTGTGTTCAACCAAGCAGCAAGGTGGAGCAGCCACAGGAAACCATTGCATTTATCAGTGAACAATAATTCACATGTTGCAAGATGTGGAAGGATTATCTTATAACTCTATCAATTCCAGTTCAATGCGTCTCCCCCTTGTTTTGTAGTTCCAAAACCAAGTTCCACTCTCCATCAACTCTGCCTCAATAGGCTTCAACTGAATATCTAAACCTGAATTGGGATTTCAAATGATATACTACAATTAGTAACGTGTTTAACATGCAAAACATTTCACTAGATAAGTCATGCAAAACATGTTCGGCATACACAGACATCCATATTAATCTACACACTCAATATATGATAAAATATACGTACGTGTCTTGTGTACTGAATGAATTCCCTTAAAACAGTCTATTCTTTCTGACTTAACTTAGTCTATCATTGCTGTACCATTCCAACACAAGCATATGCCTTGCCATTTTAGAAGTACTGCATATACCATAGAGTTCCACGCATGAATCCCATCTCATACTAGACTTAAGGACAAACTTAAGAATCTCTACCATGCTTGATAAAGACACGTAACCAGAGACCAAGCAACATTGGGAGAAAAGAGTTTGATATGCAGATTTCGCACTGACAGTAAGGCTTCTACTGAAACCTAATGTCATACTATGTTAGTTCCAATTGATTTCAGATAGTAATGAACTAAAGATGATATCAGAAGTTGTACTTTGAGTAGTATTGTGGATGAGAATCAGAAGCAAGTGGTTTTTGCACAAATAGTTGAAAAATGGATGCCAAACCATTGATTTATGAAGGCTTCAAAAAAAAAAGAAATCGTGTACAGCAGCTATATCCAACATTAACCTGAAACTCCTTGGGAAATCTCCAATTTGTGGCCATCTGGGACATCAAAAGTATAATTTCCCTGCATAGGAGATAAGAAAAGTTGAGATTCTATGGATCTATTCGCTAAGCATTTTCTGGAGGGAATACACAAAGACTTAGTCATGGTAATATGCTATAAACCCTGCCTTGGCTGATCTTTGGGATCAGAAGTGAAAAGCACAAAAAGTTAGAAGCCCACTAATTTTAATTAAATTATTTGAGATATAACATTATGCAGAGAATAAGACCACTTAGAGTCTTATATGATATCTACAATAGAGAAGAATTCAAGAAGCTCTTCTTCTTTTACCGTGTTGCTTCTTATTACAACAAGGGCATTTATATTTCTCATCCTCACTAAAGCTTTCAGTGTAGTAACTAGTGAGGGTTGACTATCTTTGTTACTAGCTACGTATGATTAATATCAATGCTCCAGATTGAGTTGAGGGGAAGTGTTTGTGTATATATAGATGCTTCTTTGAAAGTTTTCCCCAACATCAATGTTTCTACCGTTGATTTAACAGTCCCAAAATAGACTATGTGTCGGTCCATTTCATATTCGAATCGTACAGCTCTCATGAGTGCCAAATACCACCAACGACATGAAACCTTAATGATCCTTTATTTTCCATTACTCAAAAAACATTCCATATATACCTAAGATTCTTTTCTTCTAGCGATGATATTGCTTTAGGATCTAGAATGTCAAATGCATTTATGTAATGCATGTAAAATTGCTTCTAAGAGAAGGATAAGGTACCTATGTCAAATATTAGAAATGGAACTGCCAAACTCACCTGTATTACAACATCCTTTGCTTCGAATTCAGCATTTCCATGCAGTATTACTTTTAAAGCCTCAAACCGCTGCAAATCATGCTTCCAGTATGAGTTATCTCCTGAATTCCAATTTATTCCATCATTCAGGACTTTTACATTCTCTAGCTTGCACCTAGCACACCTGGATTAATGAAACTTCATTTTAGTAAAATCTAGAACCTTTCGTATTCATCTCCGTAGTTCATTAAAATTGGGCATATAATACCTCCTTCCATATTGTAATAGAGCTTCACCTATTTCATTGGTTTTAGTTGAGCCCACAATATTTTCAGCTAAAACGACCAAACTTCCATCAAGCTGCATTAAGTGAGAGACATCAGTAAAAGGGTAAACTAATGAAGAAACTATATGCTAGCAAGTTTAGAACCTGAACATTTCTCCATAGAAACTCAGCAACCTCAATTTGCAACTCAGAACCCTTGGCTATTGAACCACCCACAAACTGGCAAAAAGAAAGCAGACAGAACAGTGGTTCACTTTTCTGATTCCAAATATGCTCAAGATGAAAAAATAAATAAATACATGCATAAATACAATAGTTTTATCAGAAAAGGGGCCCATGATCAGGGTTGATTTAGATTGAAAAGGAGCCCAGATTAATATTAATTTAGCAGGATGAAGAGAGATAGTCCTAATAGCATTATCATGAATTTAGAACCTTTTGACTGATGATTTCCCAAAGGGGCCCAAGAGCAGGATGAAGAAGGATAAGATATGGTGGTCCACAATTAACATACATTTCATTATCTTCTACCTGCAAAACAGGAAATATTATATAAATAGAATGAAGCTCAAGTATACAAAATAACGTGGAAGAAATGATGGTTCGATAAAATTGATCAGATATATCATTAATGTTGAAAGAAATATCAAATTTACCTCAGGAATTGTTACCCCACACCGAGAAAGTAAATCATAAGCATTTCGCATCATGTCCAATAGTGCACCATCTGGAGTCTGATATAACAAGTTGGTGTAAGAGTGCTTTAAGCTTATAGTGAAATATAAATAAATAAATTTATCATGACCACTCAATAAGCAGTTTTTTTTTTTGACAAACGAGCTCATTGCATGCTGATTTGAATTTATAGCAGAGACAAAAGTGCACAAATATGACTGCTATACAAAACACACATATTACATTTAAGAAGACATAGTAAGCCAGGATCATGGAAAACTATTAAGAGAAAGTTTTCGTATTGGCATTTTTAATAAACAATAAAAGCAAGCATGACCTCGTTTGTGAAAAAAATCATAAAAAAAATCTATCATCAAAAGGATAAGTACTAAAAAGTTCATCAATTTGGACCTGGTGCAGAGACTTATCAGTATGGCGCCTTTTCTTCTTAGCAGAAGATGTGACCTTTCTTCTTTCATTGTATACAATGAAGGTATCAAGATCATCTGAAAATAATAATTTTCATGGTCAGCACAAAATTCATACTCCCTCCGTCCCAAGGTATTAGACCAACTTTCCTCTTTGGGATGTCCCAACATATTAGACTCATTACCTTTTTTAGCAAAAAGCATCTATCTTATTTTATTCCCCACCTACTTTTTTCTCTCTTCTCTCCCCTACTTTTTCCCTCTCTCATACTTTACTCTCTCCACTTTAACTATTTAAATATCAATTCCTTAAATCATGTGCCCAAAAGAAGTGAGTCTAATACTCCGGGACGGAGGGAGTACAAAAATTCCTAAAGAACTTGCAATGCACTGTACATACGACCAGACCTTCAACACCTTTATAACATCGAGAAGAATATCTGTTGGTGAAATGATCAGCAATATTTTGCATTGTACATTCCAGACGGCCTCCGGGGACACTACCACATATCAAAACATGAAGAACACTTCAGTGAATTATCACTATGCATATCAAAAGACATGATAAAATAACACAGATCATATGTTATATGAAGCTATGGCCTATAACAACTCCCCAGAATACTTCATTATTACTGGCTGTTTCAATTGTTAAAATCTTATTTTCAGACAAGTGAAATCGTGATCCACAGACACAGTCAACTTTAATTAATAAGAGATTACATGAGAAAAGGTTATTAAAATGAAAACCTAGTTGATAGCTGATTTCATTGTTATAATGCATATATTGTGTACATCTTCCAGCAGCTTTTAGCCTGGACTAAACCAAAATGTTTCAATCCAGTTTCAAGTTCTACCAGTATTTATGACCTGACTGTGATGAACTTCATGATTTCTTTTTCTCTACTTAAAACTTCTCATATATATGACATTTTTCAATGTTTTCATTTAGAGTTCATGGACACATATTAAAATTTCTGAATAAACTTTAAGCAGATCTTCTACTTACACGAAGAGGGGTATCATATATTTTTAAGGACCTATATAAAGCATAAGAAAATAGTCCATCTTTTAATGTCAAAATATTAGGGAACGAAATCACTGTAGCACCCCATTCATCTTCAGAATTTTCTCCGTGATATTCAGTGTTTTATTAATATATATCCCAGGTAGAATCATAAACATCAGCGGAAAGTATTGAGACAATATTATAACAAATGTTGAATTGACAGCCATGTCATGGTGTAGATTAAATCATAAGTAGCTTAACTTGAGTGAAGATTCCTAGGCTTTACCAGTGTTTGATTCCAAATTGATCCATATATGTGATTGATTTTTTAATATTAAGCACCATCCCCGGCAAACTTCTCTCGTCTGTACTTGATCCAATAAGCTCTGCAGAAGCTAAATCCACATAAAGTATATTTGTGTTGGCAGGGAACTCTGCCTGTAAACTTCACACAAGGAAGACAATGCAAATTAGAATTCTGTTCAAGAAAAATATGGAAGTTTTGACATTTAAAAAAAAAGCGAGCATGAGAGATCATGGCTAGTGAGTGAGAGTATTTCTTGGGTTCGCTATTGCAAAAATGAGTTCCAGGCAGAGTAACTAGGTAATTAACAAGCAGCAAAGCATTTCCTTAAGGAAAAGAAATATACTTAGGAATTGGATTGAAGGAGAACTTTTGGTATATAAAATATAATCCACAGAAGGCCTGACGGTCAATCAGCTTTTGAAACTATATAGTTCACAGGTAATATTCCGAGGACGCCATCATGATCCATGACAAGCAATATAGGCTAATGGATGTGGATGTGCATATCCATGGCCTTTTATCCTACTGACGGTGCATACAAATTCACAATAATTACATTCTGCAGTCCTAAATTACACAGTGCAATCATAGATAGGATGCTAATTACATTCTACAGATCATCTGAAATGGTCAATCAGTGGCTTTAAAGTCATACAAATTACGTCCAAAGGCAAAATTGATAAAAACTTGCAGCTTTAATTGTTGATCATGACAAAAGATAAGGCGGTTCGTGGTTGAAATAACAGAAAATGAAATAGCATGAAGAAGAGAAAGTACCTTCCGGAAGAATGGGGATCGACACTGATTCCAAATTTTTCGAACTCCGTGTATTCAATACATGAGAAACCATAAGCCCATTTATCATCTAAGTTCTTCTTCTCAATTAGGACATTGATGCCTTCTGTTGCCCCAGGATTTCGTTTACACGAGGCAAATCCCAATTTCTGAAAAGACAGAAATTCATCTAAAATACTGAGCTGTAAAGGGTATCCGGCTTCTTCCTAGCTTTGCTATTGACAAATTTGATCACATATACGCACAAAGAGAAGACCAAAGATTCATGCAGCATATGTTGTGCAACAAGAACCCAGCCCTAAAAGTGTACCCCGTCATTCAACGGCGGATGATGAAGATCACAGCCACCATTTTTGTTATATACTGGTAGTGATTAATAAGCAACTCATCATACAGCTATGTATGAAAGACAAATAGAGTCCATAGAAATATAATAAGATGAATATAATCCATAATTTAGTTGCATATTTTATGATTTATTCTGTCTAAGGAACTAAGTAAAGGTACATGGCACTCTTTTATGTTTCACTCACTCACCAAACCCACTGTTAGCGACAAACCTTAACATAATTCAACTACATTTAAGGGACTCATGAAGTAGACCACGGTTAGAATTCATGTTCTTGCCTTTCCATGGTGCAAACCAATTCCAGCCAAAGCCAATAGAGTTATATCCGTAGCAGCTACAACATTACTGTAAAACCCCAATATTAGTACATTCTCCAATAAAAAGAAAATAAATAAGAATGAACTGACCTGATTTGTCTAACAGTAACTCCTTTCCTTGCATGACTCCGAAACCATTTAAAAACCCCTTTATAGTGGGCCAATTTCCATATCACACCATGACCTCCAGGTTTACATACGGGCTCAAGAGGTCTTTTGACAATCCAATGACCATCTTCAGCAGCAATAGTGGGAACAAGTGGCTACAATGAACAACAAATAACATAACATTTCTACTAATAAAGAAATTTATTTAATAAGTATGAATATCAGAAACATTTTAGCGCCAAATTAAAACCTGTTCAAAGAGTTGAAAATTCGAGCTTCCCCGTCCAAACCATCCATGCCTTTCACAAAGATTAGTAATGTGTTCATGGTTGTTTTTTGCAGAGCTTGTCATAATTGCAACAGGAGTGATGCATTGTTTCTTATACAACTTGAAGTACAAGAACTCTCTAGCCTTGCAGAATAGAAATTTCCAATTAAACACAATCGATGTATTTTTCATCCCTTTGGACCATTGTGATTCACAAATAGAATTATATGTGGTTGATATATTGAGCCAGCATACCTGAAGATCTCTTATAAGGCCTTCCAACAAAGTTCTCCCACAGTAAGGAAGCATTGCAGCAGGAAGACATTCACCAGTTTCAGGGTCCACCAGGCCAAGCCTATCTGCCGACCCTCCTAGAGGATAAATTTCTCCCAAGTCAGGCAAACCCTGGAAATGGGTTAAAAATGTAAAACCAAAGAAACAAAATCCAGAAATTTATCCCCCTTGAAAAGAAAAATATAATGATCTGACCTCAATCCCCCAAAAAGCAGCTTGAGATGCATATTCAGTGTTTTCAGAAAGATCAAGAACAGAGGGCGGATGAATTTCCACAAATTGACGTCTCAACGACATAGCTGTTTGGCCATTCCAATGGGTGGTATGCCCTTCCTGAGTAGATTGAGCAAGCAGCTCTAACACTGAAATCTGATATCTAAAATGGGAACATGTGCTTAGGAGTAACATCTACATTGGTAAATTTGATATGAAATGGAATTTCTTTAAAACATCAAAATGAAAAGTTGGTAGGCACAATTTTACAAACTAGAAACATAACTATATTCCTTGTTTGACCCTAAGGATTTAATTGCCACAATAAAACAGTGGAGAAACCAAAGCTATAATCCTCTTTTTTATTTACCATATTTGTTGATCCGAGCGATTGCAGAGTTGAAAGAAACATAGATTGCATTATCAAAGCTTCCAAATAAAACTAATGATCACAAGTACTAACCCGATTATTCCACCAATACAATCATAGAACTGCTCGACTTCACCAAGCATCTTCAGCAGAGACCTCAACGCCGCTCTCTTTTCTTGGCCCACACGTTGACTTCCAACCCCGCCGTTCCCATTCCCATCCCAATTCTCAATCATCTCCGCCAATCCATAAAGCGCGCTTTTGAGAGAAGTCATCCCCATTTGAATCTCTCCGCTCTCAAACTCAGCCAACACATGCTCCTGCCCCGCCGCCGCCACACATTTAAGCAGAAACAATTCACGATCACTCAAATTCACCCCTGCAAAGTGAATCCTCCACGATTGGAGAAAGGACTTGACCCTAGAATCCGAGTCGATCACCCTGAGCTTGTCGGTGAAGGTGCGGCAGCCAGATAAGGACTCCCTGAGCCTCTTCAACCTCGCGATTTCCTGGTGGAAACTAAGGTCCGGCGGAGGCGCGTGCTCTACCGGCGCGGTGGAAACGCGCGGGATAGGGGCGGATGATGAGTGTGTGAGTAAATGCAAGTGATTCGAAGAAGAAAGGAAATAGTTGGAGTGGAGAGAAGTATACTTGTTGGAGAAGAAGAAGGAGTTAGAAGGCCTTGAATTGAAGGTGCAGAGTGGATTATTGTTTGGCAGAACTGAATAATTGGTTCGTGCCATTGCAGAGAGAGAGAGAAAGAGGGAGAATTGGTATTGGATTGTGTGTGAGTGAGTGTGTTTTTGAAGGGGAAAACGATGATTGTTTAGCTCGGATAAGACGAAGATGCGGGAAGCATATACTAATATTGAATTCGAATAAACTCGCGCAGAGTGAAGAAGGAAAGGGAATTGTGACGAGAAATCCTGATATCATGTTCATGGTTCTCATTGGCTGCCCGTATTCTCACCATTTGACGCTTTTCTTTTTACTTTTCATTTATTGTTTTCCCAACAGAAGATAGTAGTAGTTAAATTTCCAAACACCGATCAAAATCACTTAATTTTAAATACTTGCATTATTTATGGTACTATTATGGAGTATTATTTCCGATTTCAATTAAAAATGGAATTATGAAAATTATAAAAAAGAAAATTACTCTACATATTTATAAAAAAAATTACTGCTTCAGCAATTGGACGGTGAGTGATGTTAAAAAAAATTCTAATGTTGCTTGATCTGCTCCTGTTGAAGTCGGCCAAGTCTTAGACGATATGTTAAGAGCATCTCCAATGCAAATAGACCAGCCATAGGTCAGCCACTCTCTCTCCCTGCCACGTCAGCAGTACTAAAAATCCACCTGCCACATCAGATTTAGGCCAGCCATAGGCCAACCGCATTAAAAATAATTCAAAATATACTACATTTATGGAATTAAAATTACGATTAAATTACGGAATTAAATTTACGAGACATATACGGGAAAATTCATTAATTGCATTAAAAAAAGGTACATAGATAAAAAAAAATTACATAATAAAGAAAAAAAAACTATCGGCGTGCAGTCCTCCGTGACCACAACTCTTCAATTATATCCTTTTGGAGTTGAATATGAGCTTCCACTTTGCGCATGTCGGCATATTCCTTGAGGCGGCCGGCTTCATCGAGAGGTACCCCACGTCGTACGCTAGGGGTGGCCGTTCCGTGGCTTGGACCGGCTTCATCGTCATTGGCCCAACTAGTCAGTTGTATGCTTTTGTCTTCGACGATCATGTTGTGCATGATAATGCAGGCGTACATTATTTGGAAAACGCATCTAACATCCCACAAACGCGTTGGACCCTTAATTGCCGCCCATCGAGACTGGAGCACACCAAATGCGCGCTCCACGTCCTTGCGCGCGACTCCTGCCTTTCCGCAAAGTAGGCCTTCCTTTCATCACTTGCGTGTCTAATCGTCTTCACAAAGACAGGCCACCTAGGGTATATCTCATCCGTCAAGTAGTAGCCCATATCATGCCGGTTGTCGTTGGCCACAAATGAGACGGCTGGACCGATGCCCTGACACTTCTCGTTGAATAGGGGCGACGAGTTGAGGTCGTTGTTCGACCCGACTACCCCAAAATATGCATGCCAGATCCACAACCGGTAATCAGCTACGGCCTCGAGGATCATCGTGGGATTCTTTGACTTGTAGCCGGTCGTGTAGGCCCCCTTCCAGGCAGTCGAACAGTTCTTCCACTCCCAATGCATACAATCTATGCTGCCTAACATCCCAGGGAACCCATGCTGCTCCTCGTGCATCTGCATCAAATGTTGACAATCTTGGGGAGTAGGGCTTCGAAGGTACTGCTCACCGAAAATGTTTATCACGCCCTCACAGAAATACTTCAGACATTCCAGGGCTGTCGACTCACCGATGTGAAGGTACTCATCCCACATGTCTGCCGCGCCTCCGTACGCCAACTGCCTGATTGTCGCCGTGCACTTTTGAATAGGGGTGTGGCCGGGTCTGCCAACCGCATCGTGCCTGAAGCGGAAACACAGATATCGACGCTCCAAAGCGTCAACGATACGCATAAACAACTCCCTGCGCATTCTAAAACGCCGCCCGAACATGTTTGCGGGAAACCGCGGGTTCTCTGAAAAGTAGTCGTCATACAGCCGCTGATGTGCAGCTACGTGATCCCGATCAATCACTGCTCGGCGGTGGACAACCCGTGGAGGGCGAGGTATCACCTGCTGTTCCACCCTACGCATGTACCGCTCCATCTCGCGGTTCATGTAGGCCTCCATAGCCTCGTTCATCCTCCATTCGTACTCCTCAGCATCCCCACCACTACCACCACTGCTACCACCCGCGTTACTCATCGCTCGATGATGCTCTTGTACAGAAAGTTAGAGAGAGAGAAAACTCGTTAAAACAAGTGGTGCAAATGAAAATGAAACTAAAATCGCGTTTATATAGGTTTTTTTAAATAAAAAAAAATCGAAATTCGGCGCTGGCCGATCGGGCCGCCACAATGGCGGCCAGCGCCACGCAATCGGCCAGCCTACGCCGGTTTTTTCGCCGATTCGGCGCTGACCTGCTCCAATGGTTCGGCTAGCGACGCGAATCGGCTAGCCGGCATTGGAGATGCTCTAATGCAATTGTTACGTAATTGTTATAGGCATTTAAAACTTGACTATATGTATAATTTTATTATATTTATATCTAATCACATCTACTAATAATATTAATATATCATCTCCAACCTTTATACAAACTTAAACTCATTTTAGTATGATTTTACTCCTCCATTTATACTAAACTCAAACTCGAAAGACTTCCCATTCACTTACTTTTTATTCTTTTCAATTATACTTTTATATTTTTATCTAAATTACACACTAATCCAATAACACTCCCAATAATTTAACTTAAATTAAATAATATAATAATATTAATTAATTAATATAACTATATATCTATTATTGTATTAAATAAAAAATTACATAATTTAAAATTTTTTAAAATAAACATTTCTTAATATTGAATTATGTACCTATAGTATTAATTTAACTAATGTCGTCCACAGGTTTATATTCACAAATCAAAACAAAACTGAATTCTCTATTTAAGAAAATAACAAAACAGTTAACGTCTATTTTTAATTAAACAATACTCCTAGATTAACTTTTTCTAATTATAATATTAACTTGTAATATATACTAATATGGGCTAGCATATTGGCTAGTCCATTAATTAATAACTAATCAAATATTAAATTTTATAATGAGGTACTATTGGAGATATTATTCGTACTGCATATTAAATTTTATAATATTCCTGGAGATAGGTCTAATCTTTTGAAAATCGATTATGCATGCGTTATAGCAATATATTGATTCATTAAGTGGTGTTGGTAATGATATATTATTTCATTAAGTGGAGTACTTTTCTTTTCTACCTACGCGATGATATCATTTGTGGTTACACATGGTTTAAAAAATAGAGTACTAGTATATGCCCTCAGTCGATGTCATATTTGGACGATGACATGGAATTTTAAGAGATACTCCCTCTATCCACAATTAAGATTCTCATTTTATCATTTTGATACATTTGGGAATAGGAGACTTGGTTCATTAGTATTTTATTAATGTTAATGAGGCTTCACATTCCACTCGTATATAATTTAAAACTGATACTACATCTCCCAAAAAATAGAAACTCTTTCATTTTTTGGTTCAACTTTAAAAACATAAACTTTCTATTTTAAGAAATTTCTCTCTCTAATAAGGAGAGGCCCATTTTTCACTAGCACACTTTTATTTCTATTTCTCTCTTACTTTACTAACTTTGCATTAAAACTCATGCTCTTTTAAAAGTTCCTATTTTTAGGAGACGGATAGAGTATAAAAAAGTGTGACTCATATTCAACTCACTTTCTTTCGAACCACTTTTCTTAACACTTCTTAAAACCCGTGTCTGAAAGAAATGAAAAATGAAACTCATATTCACAGGAGGAGAGAGTATTGTTTTATATGTTAAGTATAGAGATAAAATAATAAGAGTATATTTATATTAATATAGGTGAGAACCTTTTTTCTAAAAAAAGGAAATATGACATTTTATATATAAAAAAAAAAAAGTGGCATATCTCGATATGGGCGGAGGGAGTATATGTTATCCTCCATGGCTCCATGCATCACACGAGGTGTGCTAATTGTTGAATTACCTAACCCTAGCGATGTGTAGTGTACTAATA
The DNA here is from genome assembly GCF_029641045.1 of Salvia hispanica. NCBI lineage: Eukaryota > Viridiplantae > Streptophyta > Magnoliopsida > Lamiales > Lamiaceae > Salvia > Salvia hispanica. The sequence continues at coordinate 16,391,052 of NC_142696.1, read as the reverse complement.
GTTGTTGTAATTCCTAATCCAACTACATTGTTGACTCAAAACGGAGAGAGGGACCATTGCTAGAGCATGGATAATGAAGGTAAAAACGAAATACAAAAATCAACAACCATTGAGTTGCAAATATCGGGCATTTTTATTATTTTAATTTAGTTGTAAATTTACAATATATATTGCGTGTTGGGTAAATATATTTTCAGCATCAACTCCAACTTTTTGCGTCGGCAATATAAATACACTGCCGTCCACATCAAAATGCATAAATACTCCTTTGGCTGCGGCTCCAGAAAAAAATTTCTGTCAACTTTATGGGCAGAGTGCAGAGGCAGCGGAGCGGTGTTGGATAGGACAATGTCATGAGTGATCAAGCAATGTGGCGAGGAAACTTGGTCCCGATGCAGAGGATTGAAAAACAAGGGAAGAAAAGAAGATATGTATGTGTTCTTTTACATACACAAATTAGCTCCAATTTCGGAGGAAAAAACTTAAAGGATGTATTAACAAGGCAACAAACTTATTTTAACATGTCTGCCATGAGAAATACAGCTGATTCTCTAAATAGAATGATGTCAGTCTATGAAAATTTTGTCATCATCATCAACATCAAGTTAGCAAAGTAACAGGAAAGCCATACCATGCTACTTAGAGTTATCGATACCTTTTTGTGTGTGTTTGTGAGACAGCAACTATTCAGATCTCACATAAACATCTTCAGAGGTCCATAAAATGCTTCCAGGTATTAAGAGGAGAACAAGCATTACCACAGAAGTTATTGCAGACGTGAGAAGCTAATCTGTAAACCCATCTTTGAACGATCATGTTCATGTTGTTTCAAAATGTGGCAGTAGTTGACCTGATAATAATGACAGAAATATCATTTAGAAAGCACATTGAGGCAACCTAAAAGTAAGGAACATTGAAGATTACAGAAGACGGTTGGTCCATGGTTGCAGCCGTATATGCATAAAAGAAAAAAATTTATTTCTTAGTCGGTTTTACTTTCCCTGCCCTGATTAGCACTTCACATCAACCATCCAAGACAAAGGAGGAACTCCTTTTGTGGTCCATGTATCAATACGAGAGACTAGTGTTATGAACACAGGAAAACATTTGCCAATTGCCACAAATATTTCTTTTATGTAATAGATGTAATTTTGAAATGCAAACACTAAATGACTAGATATCAAATCAAACTAATTGGCATCTAAACCACCAACACATATCAAACAAGATCAGATATATTATTCTCTGCACACCACAGCCTGGACCATTTTTCTCAGTTTTGGCTTCAACATTTTAATAAGCAGACAAAGAGTTAGCCCCCCTCTAGAGATTTTACTAAGAGAAGATTATATTAAACCAAGCCACATCCACGTATAAGCTAGGCAACCCTAACTTAACACAAAACCATGATCAAAGGTAAAAGATTGACTACCACTTATATGTCATTCCACACTTTCATGTGGAACCGATGTGAGATTTGTATAATCCAATGCCAGCTAGTCTTTATTTCCGAAAGTGTGAATGCAAGAGGAATTTCTTTTAAAGTAAAATAGCTCACCTCCATACGAAATAGCTTGGTCGGTATGATGATTCCAAATCCCGCCCAGCTACGAAAAGAGTCTCGGAATTTCTGGAAAGAAAACCCTTTGTATGCATTCTCAGAAAACCTATTCAGGCTACCAGTGCAAGCAAATATGTGCCCATGGATACCAACTTCCTGGAGAACTCTAAAAGGTAGATTGAAAGAAAAGTCAGCAAAAGCAGTCACAGCAAGGTCTCCACTTATATGATCTTTTTCAGAAATTTTAGATTCTCCATCGCTAGAATAATTGCTGACAACTCTTCTATGCTCAGCAGGGCCTAGCCCTGTACCCTTGAAACCTAAAACAGCTGTTGGGCCTCTCAAGGACAAAACTGGAGAAGAATTATAACCCAGGTAGAACCTCTCAGGCAAATATGAGGATGCATTCAAGGATGCATTTCCCCATGGGAATATCATACCACCTGAAACTCCGAAATTGAATGCAGCCCCATAGATTCCCAAAGGGATAGCATAACGAAGGTCAAATTCCTGTACAGAACAAGAGAAGGGGGGATTTTCTTAAACAGATAAAAATAAAACCTTATCATATATTAACAAACTGAACATTAGTGCGTTGGTGGAAAAGCATTCCCTGGCATGATCGATAAACAATTAAATCATAATTATAAGAAAATTTATTCAAGAAAATAGCATAAATTTAAATGCCAAAGGAGACATTTACTTGTCATGATGCATGAAATCTGAGGTACATATACAGGATCTCATAAAAAGTACTACTAAATAGATTGAGGCATGATGCTGGTACCTTTTATCAAAAATCAATGGTTTCAAATTTAAAGGTTCAGATCATAACTAAAAAAAGGAAACAGCAGATGCACAACAGAAACAGTAGTAGACGTGAAAACCTGGCGAATGAGACTTAAGCTCCGTATATCAGGGAAAAGACCACCAATTTGAGAAGTGGAAACAAAAGCATGCCCTCGAGTTGGCCTCGTAGCTGAATCCCTTTGATCAATTTTAAAAGCATACTTCAAAGCCGAGAATAAACTATGTCCAAGCTTCCTGCTCAAGGTCTCATAAGACATTTGTGAGTCCTCCGATGGATCATCTAAACTTCGCCAAGAGAGATTGTAAGACACGTCATGATTGCCAATTGATAATAGGCAAAGTGAGAGACCTAGTACTTGTTGTCTACGCGAAGAGAACTTAAGCCCATCTAGGGAAAGCAGGGATATTCTAGCCGATAAGGGTGCAGCCAACCCAGTACATTTGGGAAGAGAAAACCCTATACTAACCTCTGACACTTGATCCAAGCCATAAGCCACCGAACCATCCCATAGGTCTCCAAGACCAAACAAGTTTTTCAGTTTCAATGACCCTTGTACAGAATTGTATCGAGCCTACAAAAGCACCGTAAAACATGAATAGCTTAAAAAAGAGGTATAATCATAAGGAAAGAGTGGATAAAGTGATGCACTTATTCTGCAAATACAAATGTAGAAAGTCGTCCATAACACATCACACATGCAAATTCCCAAGCATAGTTGAATAAGCATTTTACTAACTTCAGTTGTTATCTTCTCTCTGAATCTCAGGTGCAATCAGAACCATGGCCTTCTATTTCCCAATATTAACCTGACTTAATTAATACTCAATCTATCTTTTACCATAAACAAGATAAAGTTTATTAGTACAATTAAGAACAATTAAAGAAGCGAACATCTCATAAACCAGAACAATTAATTAATCAAAGAATGAATACACATATGTTAATTCGATAATGCTACCTCAGGTTCAAAATAAACCCCCAAATCTCCGGTGAGCTGGTTCCTCGCCTCAGAGACCTCAACGACAACGTTAACGGCGGTCGGGAGTCCCGGCGGGCCGGCATCGAGAGTTACGGTAACCGAATCAAACAAACCGAGACGCCGCAGCCTTGCGTTGACGGCTGTAGCGGCGCGCAGCAGCTCTAGGAAGGTAGTGGCCTCCCTGAAGATCGGCTCCACCTCCGCCGCGATCAGGAAGTAATAGGTCCTGGTGTTGCCCTTTATGATAACGTCATTCACCCGAACTACCACCCTCTCCTCCGCCGCTAGCCGCCTAACCAGAGACTCAATCTTAGCGCCATCTGTTGGCATCTGAATCGAGGATTCAGAGTCTTCTCGTCCTTCCTCTTCCAAGTCATCATCGTCTTCGTAATCATCGAAGTAATCGTCCAATTCTTCGAGATCTTCGGTGTGGGAAATCGGTGTTTCCGGCTGAGCTACCATCGGGGAAGAGATGATCGGCAGCGGTTACTGAATAGTGAGAAGATGACTCGCTGCTGATCAACACCGTCAATTTTAGATGTTAGATCAGGAGTTGAGGACTGATTAACTAAAATTAAATAAATAAAATTTTTAATAAAATAGAGAAGAAAATTAAGAAAAAATGTTAAAAAAAGAAATACTCTATTTATTTTTAAGAGTGAACTACATCAAAAGTCCCTTACGTTTTCAGTTGTGACACTGCAAGTCCCTCAGAAAAAAAATATCCACGGATGTATAACCTTAAAATTAATCACGTATCATGTTTTTTGTGACTAAAAGACCCTTCGGCCCTTAAAGGGCATTTTGGACAAAGCATGCACATAATCTGAGAATGTGCAGTGGCGGCCTGCTGCATGCTGCACATCGGTCACTGTTGATCTGATGCGATTTGACATGTAGCAGCGGTTGTTGGTATTTCTCCTCTCTCTCTACTCCTTCTCTCTCTCTGTCTCTCTCTCTTGATTCAAATATATAGATTGAGTGTGTGTTTATGTATTAAAAATTTTAGACTCAATTCAAAAATATCACACCATCATTCATTTTTCCCTCACCCGCCGAAACACACTCTGCAAACCCTCTTCTCTTGCATGAATGACGCCAAAGTGGAAGCGCACTGGAACCTCCGGCGCCGGCGAGTCATCTTCGCGGAAGTCATCTCGTCGTAAAAAGAAACCCTCACCACCGCCCCCGCCACGAAGACATGCACCTGAGATCATAGATGTGGAGGGAGAATTCTTCTTTTGTTCTAGGCTTGTAATTGCATTCCATCTTAATGAAGAAGAATAGAATTGTTCCCAGTCGGAGTGACGCATAAGCATTATGCGTCACTCTTAATGAAACGCATAAAGGAGATGCGTCTTTACCGAAAGACGCATAACGATGATGCGTCGTTAAAGTGGAAACGCATAAAATATTGCGTTTTATAACGACGCATAACGCTTATGCGTCTTTACATGGTGACGCATATACGTTATGCGTCTTTCAGTTGGGTTTTAAAGGGCAGAAGGCGCAAAACAGAACAGAAGCAGAAGCAAGGGGTCACGGGTGTTGGCGATTTCCGCCGTTTTTTGACGATTTCGGTCGATTTTCAGCATTTTCTTCATAAGTTCCGGTAATTGTACTTCAATTTAGCTACATTCATCCTTATTCATGTTTATTTTGCTTTCATTTGTTAGTTTTGCCCAATTTTTTAAATTAGGGCTTATAGGAAAAATGTCCCTAATTGTTGTTTTTGGAAAATGTTTTTGATGCAGAAATCATGCAAGTATTTGTGAGTTTGTATTGGGGTGGTAGAGTAGTTCAACTACCACATATGGGTATTGGTTATGATCCACCTCGTGCGAGGAGCTCCATCGTATTAAATTCGTGTGTTTCCTATTCTGAATTGGTAGCAATGATATGTGATGCGATAAGAATAGATATGAACCAACACACTATTAAATTATTGTGGAGACAATGTATAGTCTTTGCTTCCAGTATGAGTTATACATGTTCCGTGATTTGCAATGATGAAAGTGTAATGTTTATGTTCAACAATGCTCAAAATTCAAGTGGGTGTATTGAATTATTTGTTGAGTATTCACCTGTGAGAAGTTCAGAAATCCCACCAGTTGTTGATTGTGGTATTGGATCATCTGCGAGGGGTGAACATATGAACTTTGATCATAGTATGAATGAGCAGAGAGATGTTGTAGATGCTGTTGATGTTGGTGTTGGATTGAATGATGAGGTAGATGTTGCAGATGTTCTTAATGAGCCAACAACATTATCTGAGATTGAGCCAGAACCCGATCTCTGTGATGGTGATGGTTCTTCTGATGATGGTGATGGTTCTTCTGATGATGAGATAATACCTTGTAAACCTGTTGTACAAGGTGAACAACCACTTCCAGAATACAACACTAGGGGGTTGAAATTCTTTCGCAAATTACCAAGTCGTCCTTCTGGAGTATCTGATGATGTTGTTGATAATGAACACAGTAATTTGTATTGGGATGAGAAAGAGCCGCATCGGATTGTGTTGGGAACAAAATTTGATTCGAAGCTTCATGTGAAGACTGCTATAACTATGTGGAGTTTGTGGCAGGAAAAACAGTTTAAGGTCGTCGAGAGCAAATTAAGAAGGTGGCATGCCGTATGCAAATTTCCTGCAGGAACGACAGCAACAGGTATTGGCATCATCAGCACCACCGACGCTGAAAAAGCAAGGGAATGTAAGTGGGAGGTTTCAGTTACTCAAAGGGCGCATGACGATATGTGGGAAGTTAGAAAGTGGGTGGGGCGACATACTTGTGTAGGCCATCGTGCTAACAGAGATCATGCTAACTTCTTATCGGCAATGATTGCTCTGTGTATTCGACATCATGTGCGACAATGTGCCGATTTCAAGGTCTTCTCAATAATAGCTGATATTCAAGACAGATTTGGTGTGTCAATCACTTATAAGAAGGCATGGTATGCAAAGAGAAAGGCTATAGAGTTTGTATATGGTGGATGGGAGGAATCATTCAGGCAGTTGCCAAGCTACATGTTTGAACTCCAGTCACAGAATCCGGGCACAATTGTTGAATGGAAGCACAACGAGCTGTTGAGTCAGAGATGTACAAATGTGTTCAACTATGTTTTCTGGGCATTTGGGCCTGCAATACATGCTTTCCAGAAGGCCGCACCGGTGTTAACAATAGATGGGACTCACCTCCGAGGAAGATTTAAAGGTAAGCTGCTTGTTGCTTGTGGTTTTGATGCTAACAAGACATGCTTGCCTATTGCATATGCTGTGGTGGATGAAGAAACCAATGACAGTTGGTCGTGGTTTTTGGATCATGTAAGAACTCATGTGGTGAAATACGAGAGGAAGGTGTGCATTACACGAGAAGGAGGTGTGCATTATATTCGCCGGAAAATGCTGAAAATCGACCGAAATCATCGAAAAACGGCGGAAATCGCCAACACCCGTGACCCCTTGCTTCTGCTTCTGTTCTGTTTTGCGCCTTCTGCCCTTTAAAACCCGACTGAAAGATGCATAACGTATATGCGTCATTAAAGAAAGACGCACAACGTATATGCGTCACCACGTAAAGACGCATAAGCGTTATGCGTCGTTGTAAAATGCAATATTTTATGCGTTTCCACTTTAACGACGCATCATCGTTATGCGTCTTTCGGTAAAGATGCATCTCCTTTATGCGTTTCATTAAGAGTGACGCATAATGCTTATGCATCACTCCCTGACTGGGAACAATTCTATTCTTCTTCATTAAGATGGAATGCAATGACAAGCCTAGAACAAAAGAAGAATTCTCCCTAGATGTGGATAAAGAAACATGGGATATCCGAAATCATGCGCTGGATTTTTTCCACCCGGAAGAGGAATATAGTAAGTTCTATTTTTAATTTCAATTGTATATATACTGACTTTTGACGTGTGATTTAGGGCTCCAAATTTGAATTTTTTGTGAATTTATTTTGGTTATTTTGGTTTTATTGTTGTTTTGCTTGTTTTGGTTTGATTTTTTGTTTTTTTTGTACGATTATTTTGGGAATTTAGGGTTTTAATTTTCTGATTTTCATCGGTCTTTTTGTGCATTGACAGAGGAACATCTTGGATGGTTTTCCATTGCTTTCCATCATGGTGGTTCTTTCTTCTTTACCAAGGAGGAAAAAAAGTATGTTGGAGGGTATTTGACCTTCTTCGACTTCTGTACCATAGACCAATTCGACCTCGTAGACCTCTCGAGCATGATCTTAAAGTTGAAGTATGATATGAAGATGATATGTGAGTTCTATTACTGTGATCTAAAGTACAGTCATGACTGCAACAGGGTTTTAATAGGCAGCCCTTTGATGCCCATTATTGAGGAGCCACATCTATAGGATTTCCTCAAAGTGGCGTCTACTTCGACAAAGCTAGTTCACATGTATGTTGTTGAGCTAACCCGAGCGGCGGCCTTACTTAAAAAAAATGAAAGATGAAGCCGAGGAGCTTCTCAGATTCAGAGCGTCGAAAATCCCACGAGTCATCATTGAAGAAATTGAAGAAAGCGAACCGATTGTGCCAAAGCGTCAACCGAGAAGGAAGAAGAGGCAGGACGATCATGTGCAAGGGGACCAAAGTAAGCCTTTGATAATTGGCTGGTATGATAGGGATATTGAGTTCGAGGAATATCTTACAAAAAGTTTAGAAGATAAGCGTGCTCAATGGAAGAGGGAGGATGAGATAGCTCGTCAAAATTTGGAGAAAGCATTTGAAGAGGTGGCAGCTGAACAAAAACTATCATCTGAGATTGAAGATATGCCAGTTAGGGAAGCAGCAGTACCGTCGGATGGAACACCAGTTGAAGCAGTAGCATATGAGGAAGAAGTTAGGCCGAAAGAAGTTAGTGAGGCAGCATCATTTGAACCAGCATCTGAACCAGAACTTGGAGATGTGGTACCAGAAGCTCTTAATGTTATGCCGGAAGCAGAACTTGTAGATGTGGTACCAGAAGCTGTGGCAGAACCAATAACAGGAGTTGGAGGAGATGTTGGAGATGTTGGAGGAGGAGATTTCCATGGACACGTACAAGAGGTAATGAGTTGTGATTTTTATAATTGACTTAGTACTCTATTTGTGATTTTGATTTCGTATACATTTTTTTTATTATAGGATGCCCGCACACCGTCATGTGTTGAACATTCCACACCGATTGGTCCAAGTGACGTAGTTGACGAGCATCCTACTGAATTTGAAGCTGTAGTGGATCAACCTGATGGGGACAGGGCCGGATCATTTGTCCATGAAGAAGATGTGTACCAACCCGTCATGGATGGTGAACCACAGTCAGACATTAGGGCCGACGATGAATTCTTTCCGATTCTTGAGGACATTATTGATGAACTGCTCATGTCCGAGGTTGACCCCCATGTGCAAGGACCAGCCCTAACTGAAGCTGCGAGAGAAATAGTTGATGGAGCTCCCCAACAGTTTTTTCAAGATGATTTATACCGTCATGCTTTCGAGTATGCTCTGGATGGATGTCATCTTCATAATGAGGGATATACGAACGAAGATGAAGATGATGAGGTCGGCCATTTTTTATCGTTGGCCAACATGTGTCGAGATGAACAGTTGTTCACCTCATTTTATGAGTCATTATGTCAGCCACAACAACCGGCACAGAAGCATCAGGGTGATGAGCTGGAGACCGGACGACAGGTTCCTTGGGAACAGAATGGTGAAGACAGTGGAGGCAGTGGAGGGTCAGGGTCCAACAAACGGCGAAAGCACTCAGCTGTTGTGGACAAAATAACTTTTCTTCCGAACCAAACCCACTGTGTGAGCAAGAAACAGTGGATGAGCTTCAAGATCTACAAGATCTAGAGGATTTGGAGGGGTTGAGGAGGCGGGTGGTAATGTACACACCTTTCAAGCTGACGAAGGAGCTTCCAGTTTGGAAGCCTGGTGATCACTTTAAGGATCCAGATTTCTTCTACGAGGTCATGCGGCAGTACGCGATTATGACCAGTGCATGTGAGACAAAATGATGGAAAGAGAATTCGTGCCATCTGTAAAGGCAAGGCATGTGAGTGGTATGTGTATGCAAGAAAAATCGAAACCCACAACAACACTGATTATGTGGTTGTGAATATGCAAAGGGTGTTAGAGTTTGTATACTAGAAATCACCTTTCGAGTGATTGAATACTGTTAAAACTCTTATTTTATTTTCCAAATGAATAAACAAATTATTTTTGTCATAATGTTGTTATGTTTTACATTTAATGGATGTTTATTGCATATTTAAATGTATAAGTAACTTAACAAAGTCTAAGTCTTTGTTTTAGTAGACCGGTTGTGGGCGTCGTTCACTTTAAGGTAACACGGTCAGTTCTAAACAAAGAAAAAGAATAATTTCACAACCTAAATAGGCTTAGACTACCTATCGTGAAAGGTTGCAATGTCAGTCCGATTATTTCTAAGCCTTACTGAAATAAGATGACGTTGGTGTGGTATAGCACTGAATGGATCTAACAGCGAGACAGTCTTTATGCTATCTACTGAAAGACGAGGTCTCGTAAATTATTTCTCAATCAATGTACGTTAGCATTGAGCATACAGTATTGATTATGCACTACTTTGACTTACCAAATGGTGCGGATTTTTCGCAACCCAATAAGCCTGGTATATTGGGTAGAAGTGATTAATATTTAGCGGTGCTAGGATTGCTATTATGTTGAATCGTGCGCGAGGTGAGTCTCGTTTGATAACATCCTCAAGAGAAGCTTGAAATAAGGTTTTATTATTCGGAACCTAGCTAGTTGGAGTTTAATTACTCTATGAATAGTAAATAAGATTTTCTCGCTGAGTCCTCTCTTGGAATAAATAAGATATTAATTAATTAAGTCCATAGCAGACAATAATTAATTAATGGATGTTTTCATCTTAAGCGAGAGAAATAAATATAAAGTATTGGAAACCCGAAGTACTTATAATTTCGGATTTGGATGGGGAGTGCAGTATTACTTCTGTAGTGGCTGCTCGTAATATTCCAATTTTAAGCTTATATTAAATTGGGTTTAATTTAATTAGTAAAAAGCTAATTGGAGGAGCCCATATCCAAAGCGTTCCATAGATCCCTGACTGGACCCAATATGTGACTTATTATAAATAGGAGAATAAAGGAGATAGAAAACACACTTGTTTTTCTCTCAAAATTTCCGGCCCCCTACTCCTAGTAGAGGTCGAATTTTTCTCCTCCGTGGGAAAGGATTTCTGTCTTCTCTATTTAAGTCCTAGTGCGCTGGTGAGATCAGCCCACCCTGATATCAGTTCACAGGCCGGGAACCAGTCAGAAGATCCGTGGTTTTGTACTAAAGTTCTTCACGTAGAGAAGGCGCTAGCTATCTTTGATTCTTTGGAGAATCATCAAGGTATAATGGCTAAACCTTAGAAAAGCATGTTTTAGGTTTCAATTAATTTAAAACATGTTATTATTTGAGTTATGAGCATGATACATGTGATAATTACGCGAATAGAATTTGTCTAAATAATCCGCTAAATAGATCTGAATTATTATGTAATTGATTTATGTGAGCGCTTCCGCTGCCAACCCCTACAATTGGTATCAGAGCCAGTCTTTGGCTCTGATTATTTGGATTTAAATTTCGCGAAATTCATGTATGCATGCGTTTTTGTTTTCAAAGCATGTTCTTGCTTTAGTTGTTATATTTTTATGCATGATGAACTCAAGAACTATCAAAACAAAGAACTCAAATATTTGGAACGAACGAGACGTGCGATTCATCGGCGCTTGCGCCGAGATGAATCGCGCGACATGCGATCCAATTAGGATTGTCGAGCGAGTGGGAGCGAGGGAGACGATCACCCGGCGACACGCAGACGAGGAAGGACTCGTGCGCGCCGCCGGTGAGACCGCCGGTCCCGGATTGCTTCGGTAATCGCACCCGATTGAGTGGGAGTAAGGAAGCGATCACCGGGCGACGTGAACACGAACATGGGCTCGTCCACGTCGCCGGCAAGACCGCTTCCGATCTTCTCCAGAATTCTCGACGAACGATGGTGCCGGCCGTCGACGGAAGCCGCTGCTCGTCCGAGAGCAGCGGCGGTTCTACCGATCCGGAAACCCTAACCCTAGCCTAAACCCGAACCCTAGTCGAACCCTAGCTGCATGACGCCGGACCGGTGCTGCGCCGCCTTGAGCGGATGCGGCTGGTTCGAGCAAGGTCGACGGTGGCGGAAGGGATCGGCCGGAGGATCGCGGGTCTAGCCGCGTTCTGGTCGGACACGATGAAAGGTGTAGTCGGCGTTCTTCACGCGACGGAGAGGGAGAAGGAAGCAGCCGCGCGGTCGCGCGAGCTGCCGGTGCGAGCTGGACGGCGAACTCGCCGTTCCGGCGAGAATCTCCCGACTGATTTTTCATTGTTCGTTGTACGTGCCATCCTCGTACGACGAGATAATGATGAAATATTAATTTTAATGATTATTTGATTTCTAAATTAAAAGATATCATTAAAATATTATTATTTAATTGAAATAAAATTGTTTGGGAAGATTTCCCTAGATTTTAGGAATATTTAGATTATTGACCATATCTAGGGATATCTTTTAATCCTAGATGATTTGGAAAAGAATAATTTAATAGTTTCCTAATTATATTATATATCTGGAATCCTAATTAGGATAGATATGTAGGATTTCATTAAATAATAAAATATATTATTCTCTTCTCAATCTTAATAAGGAATTAATTTAAGTTTATATATTCATATCCGTAAAAGATATAAATAATTAATTATTTTAGATAAATCTTATAGAAGACATGAATATGGATTAAACTTTAGAAATTAATATATTATCCTTTAATAAGATATTTAAAAGATTATAAAAGATTTAATTATCCAGTCAATTAAATACCAACAAAATTTAATTAAGCCTTTAATCTGCACTAAGGCTAAGGATAATTAATGAAAAACCATAACTTAAATATCTAAGCGATAATTACGAACTAAGTTTGTATATGGTCTCCATCGATTGGTCCACAACTTATGAAGCTAATTTCTAATATTATCGCCACCCATGCTGTGGGGACAATAATCCTAAGAAATAGCGAGTTCATATAGGTGGACTTCTCAATTGTAAATAGTATGGACTAGAAAGTAGTTTCCAATATTATCGCCACCCATGCTGTGGGGACAATAATCCTAAGAAATTACAAGTTTTAGAAGTTCAAACAGAATTTACGATATAGCTTGGTCTTGTTATCAACGCATGAGCATTGTTATGGGAGTGTGTTGTAGAAACGAGATACTGTAATGCTAAATCTGATGGTCATGCTTAGGCAACATTAGGCGGCCATGCCGTGCTGCGGTCTCTGGACTATTCGTCGGTGTTGTGACCAGTAAAAATGTTAAAATTTTAATGCGTATTGACCTCTGCTTGAGGGTACAAAATTTTAATTTTACAGTTGTGAGAATTTGAAAAGTTTTATGGTTTAATCTACTCAATTTCTTCACATAAGTTTATGACAAATAGTAAATATTCTGTTTTGCAGTGCAAACTAAATCGTCAACATGTCACTCAATCCTCTTTCTGCAATTCTTAAAGAAAACAAACTCGAGGGCCAAAATTACATAGAATGGAAACAAAATTTGGACATCGTTCTCACGGCTGATGAGTACAAGTTTGTGCTCACTACTCCACGGCCCCCAGTGTCGGCGGCTAATGCCGCGCAGGCAGCCCGAGATGCCCATAGACGGTGGCACAAGGCGAATGAGATGGCTAAGTGTTATATGTTGGCCTCCATGTCAACAGTTCTTAGACATCAGCATGCCGCCATGGCTACTGCCACCGAGATTATGGAAAATCTCACAAATCTTTTTGGTACTCAGAATCGAACAGCTAAGTCTCAAGCTTTTCGGAGTATCATGTGCAAGTCTATGAAGGAAGGCTCGTCTGTGAGGAACCATGTCCTCGAGATGATGAGCCACCTCAATCAAATTGAGGTTTTGGGAGGCGTCATTGATGCCGAGTCCCAAGTTACTATTATCCTTCAGAGTTTGTCTCCTAGCTTCCAGCAATTCAAGCTCAACTTTGAGATGAACAAAAGGAATTACACCTTGGCAGAGTTGTTGACTGAACTTCAGTCGGCAGAGGATCTCATGAACCAAGCTGCGATGGTTAGTTCGTCACATCGTTCCTCTGGCCCTAGGCCTGGCGCAGGAAAGAAGAAAGTGACGAACCAGGTCGCACCTAAGGAAGCTAAGGGAAAGAAAAAGAGGAGGTCGGGAAAGAAGCAAACCGGAAAGTGTTTCAAGTGTGGAGAGAAGGGGCATTGGAAGCCAGATTGCCCTAAAAGGAGCAAGGCTACAGGTATGCACCAAGCTCTAATTGTTGAGTCATGTTTGGCTTCGACTTCTTCTCATACTTGGGTTATTGACACTGGAGCTACTGATCATATTTGTTTTGATCCTGACTTAATGCAGGTGACAAGACGGCTATATGATGGAGAGATCGAAGTCCAGCTGGGCGACGCTACTAAAGTGGCGGCCGTAGCAGTGGGAGACGTTTATTTGCGTTTTAGTAGTGATAGATTTTTGGTTATGAAGAATGTTTTGTTGATACCTTCTTTTAGAAGAAATTTAATTTCAGTTTCTAAATTGGTTTTTGATGGATATTCAATGTTTTTTTAATGACAGTTGTGTTATTAAGAAAGATGGTTCTTATATCTGTCGTGGTATCATGGAAAACAATCTGTACACAATCATGATTAGAACTCAATAATGCATCGAAAATTTCAAATAAAAGAAAAGAACCTTCAAGTTCAATGAACGAAACGTACTTATGGCACCTTAGACTTGGTCATGCCAACCATAAGAGGATTCAAACTCTCGTGGATCAAGACCTTCTTAAAGGCCTAGATACCGAATCATTTTCCACGTGTGAATCCTGTTTGGAAGGCAAGATGACTAAGAGACCTTTTAGGGTGAAAGGTAATAGGGCCAAGGAAGCACTAGAACTCGTTCATACTGATGTGTGTGGACCAATGTCAACTGAGGCAAGAGGCGGCTTTCGCTATTTCATCACTTTTATTGATGATTACTCGAAAGTCGGATATGTTTATTTGATGCGCTTTAAGTCTGAAGCTTTTGACAAGTTCAAGGAGTTTAAGGCTTATGCGGAGATGCATCATGGAAAACGTATCAAGAGCCTGCGATCTGATCGCGGAGGCGAGTACCTTAGTGCCGAGTTTTTGGACTATTTATTAATAGAGGGAATTGAATCCCAAACGACTACGCCGGGCACACCCCAGTAGAATGGCGTAGCTGAAAGAAGGAATAGGACCTTGTTGAACATGGTCCGATCGATGATGAGTTATGCACGACTGCCCATTTCGTTTTGGGGACATGCCCTGCTTTCTGCGAGTCATATTTTAGACAATTTACCGTCAAAATCTGTTCCTGCTACTCCATATGAGTTGTGGACTGGGCGTAAGACCAATCTAGAACATCTCAAGATATGGGGGTGTCCAGCTCATGTTTTGGAAAAGGATCCAACTAAGCTGGGGTCAAGGACAGAGGTATGTTTGTTTATAGGGTACCCCAAAGGTTCGAAAGCTTATGAATTCTATAGTCTCCGAGACAAGAAAGTCATTGTGAGTACTCACGCGACATTCTTAGAGGAAGATTTTTTTATGAATCATAAACCCAACAGTGAGGTAGCTCTTGAAGAGCTCACTTCAGTCGCAAGTTCCATTAACCAAGAACAAGTACCTATAGTACAACCAATTCCCGAACCTTCAACTTCTACACCTAATATTGTAGTGCCGCGCCGCAGTGGGAGGGTCTCTCATGAGCCCGAAAGGTACATTGGTTTGGGAGAATCTATGGATCACTCCTCGGACAGCAATGTACTAGATCCCTAGAATTTTGCAGAGGCGCAGGCGGATGTCGATCATTGCGAATGGGTGAAAACAATGGATTCGGAACTACAATCTATGATAGACAAAGACGTCTACGATTTGTCCGTCCTACCCGAAGGCTGTACTGCCACTGGGAGTAAGTGGATATACAAACGTAAATGTGGACCCGATGGACGAGTTAAAGTCTTTAAGGCAAGACTAGTGGCTAAGGGGTATACCCAAAAGGAAGGTGTCGACTACGACGAGACCTTCTCCCCGGTAGCCATGCTCAAATCGATCTGGATACTGTTGTCTATAACAGCTTATATGGATTGGGATGTATGGTAGATGGACGTTAAGACTGCGTTCTTGAACGGTAGTCTTGAGGAGACCATCTACATGGAACAGCCCGAGGGTTATGCCATGAAGGGCAAAGAACACATGGTTTGGAAGCTTAAGAAGGCCATTTATGGCCTCAAGCAAGCGTCTAGATCATGGAATCAGTGCTTCGATCAAACTGTTCATAAGTTTGGATTCGAAAAATGCCCTAACGAGAGCTGCGTGTACAAGAAGGTAGAAAAAGGGAATGTGGTGTTCTTAGTTTTATATGTAGATGACATTCTTCTAATTGGAAACAATAAAAAGATATTGTCATCAGTTCGAACTTGGTTGTCAAACCAGTTCGAGATGAAGGATATGGGAGATGCGGGACACATCCTAGGTATCAAGGTCCTTAGGGATCGTGAGAAAAGGATGTTGTGCTTATCCCAAGAACCCTACATCGACACTGTACTTAGTCGTTTTAGCATGCAAGATGCCAAGAAAGGTTTCTTACCTTTTAGACATGGCATCCATTTATCTCAAGAGATGTGTCCTAAGACAACATCTGAGATAGCAGAGATGAGAAGGATACCATACGCTTCGGCAGTTGGTAGTCTCATGTATGCTATGCATTGTACAAGGCCTGATATTTGCTTTGCTGTTGGCATGGTAGCAAGATATCAGTCAAATCCGGGCCAAGGACATTGGACTGTTGTAAAGAACATACTCAAGTACCTTAAACGGACTAAGGACTATGTTTTAGTTTACAAAGCAGACGAGCTGTGTCCTTTGGGATATACTGATTCAGACTTTCAAGCTGATCAAGACTCGAGGAAATCTACTTCTGGTTATGTGTTTACCTTAGGAGGTGGAGCCGTAATTTGGAAGAGTGTAAAGCATAAATGCATTGCAGACTCTACCATGGAAGCCGAATATGTGGCCGCTTCGGAGGCTGCAAAAGAGGCGGTATGGCTCAAGAACTTTCTTATGGATTTAGGTGTGGTTACGAATCTGCCCAATAGCATCACCATCTATTGTGACAATTCTGGTGCTGTGGCAAATTCGAAGGAACCAAGAGCTCACAAAGCGAGCAAACACATTGAAAGGAAGTATCATATCATCAGAGATATAGTGCAGAGAGGAGACATACAAGTGGTCAAGATTGCGTCACAGAACAACCTGGCAGATCCTTTTACTAAGGTATTGGCGGTCAAACCGTTCGAGCGCCATGTAGAAGGAATGAGAGTTCGACTCGCTCGAGACCTCAACTCGCTTTCAGTATAAGTGGGAGAATTAGACGTAGAGCATTTTTTGTATACTCGAAAGCTGTTTTGAGTATAAGTGGGAGATTGTTAGAGTTTGTATACAAGAAATCACCTTTCAAGTGATTGAATACTGTTAAAACTCTTATTTTATTTTCCAAATGAATAAACAGATTATTTTTGTCATAATGTTGTTATGTTTAACATTTAATGGATGTTTATTGCATATTTAAATGTATAAGTAACTTAACAAAGTCTAAGTCTTTGTTTTAGTAGACCGGTTGTGGGCGTCGTTCACTTTAAGGTAACACGGTCAGTTCTAAACAAAGAAAAAGAATAATTTCACAACCTAAATAGGCTTAGACTACCTATCGTGAAAGGTTGCAATGTCAGTCCGATTATTTCTAAGCCTTACTGAAATAAGATGACGTTGGTGTGGTATAGCACTGAATGGATCTAACAGCGAGACAGTCTTTATGCTATCTACTGAAAGACGAGGTCTCGTAAATTATTTCTCAATCAATGTACGTTAGCATTGAGCATACGATATTGATTATGCACTACTTTGACTTACCAAATGGTGCGGGTTTTTCGCAACCCAATAAGCCTGGTATATTGGGTAGTGGTGATTAATATCTAGCGGTGCTAGGATTGCTATTATGTTGAATCGTGCGCGAGGTGAGTCTCGTTTGATAACATCCTCAAGAGAAGCTTGAAATAAGGTTTTATTATTCGGAACCTAGCTAGTTGGAGTTTAATTACTCTATGAATAGTAAATAAATTTTCTCGCTGAGTCCTCTCTTGGAATAAATAAGATATTAATTAATTAAGTCCATAGCAGACAATAATTAATTAATGGATGTTTCTATCTTAAGCGCGGGAAATAAATATAAAGTATTGGAAACCCGAAGTACTTATAATTTCGGATTTGGATGGGGAGTGCAGTATTACTTCTGTAGTGGCTGCTCGTAATATTCCAATTTTAAGCTTATATTAAATTGGGTTTAATTTAATTAGTAAAAAGCTAATTGGAGGAGCACATATCCAAAGCCTTCCATAGATCCCTGACTGGGCCCAATATGTGACTTATTATAAATAGGAGAATAAAGGAGACAGAAAACACACTTGTTTTTCTCTCAAAATTTTCTGCCCCCCTACTCCTAGTAGGTCGAATTTTTCTCCTCCGTGGGAAAGGATTTCCGTCTTCTCTATTTAAGTCCTAGTGCGCTGGTGAGATCAGCCCACCCTGATATCAGTTCACAGTCCGGGAACCAGTCAGAAGATCCGTGGTTTTGTACTAAAGTTCTTCACGTGGAGAAGGCGCTAGCTATCTTTTATTCTTTGGAGAATCATCAAGGTATAATGGCTAAACCTTAGAAAAGCATGTTTTAGGTTTCAATTAATTTAAAGCATGTTATTATTTGAGTTATGAGCATGATACATGTGATAATTACGCGAATAGAATTTGTCTAAATAATCCGCTAAATAGATCTGAATTATTATGTAATTGATTTATGTGAGCGCTTCCGCTGCCAACCCCTACAAAGGGATCATGCTCACACATGCTCGCATGTGACATCCATGACCCAAAATATATATTTTTACATATTTACGTATTTTTATTTTCATTAATTGCATGATATTATATTGAGTGGATATCATATAATATAATATTTAATTGTTTATGATAAGGAAAAATAGTTATGTGTAGTATACATATGTACGAAAAATATGTATAGTTATTTAGCACTCATTAGATACATACATATATTACATATATTTTAATAACTTGATATTATTGTGATGTTATGTAAAATTGTTTCTTTATAAATATGCAAAGTTAGTATTATTGATTATTTGTTACAATGTAGTGCAACATATATTTGTGTTATAAACGATAAATATATGGACTATTTAACTATATAATTGTTGTTATGCGTGTGCATGGATTGGTGTGAAATTATTTACTTATACTTATCCTAATAGTTTGTAAAAAAATACTAGTAAAATTCTTACGAAGGGCACGTGTGATGAGTATAGGAAAAGCTCTTATTTTAGCTTAGTCATAGACTAAATCGGTAATTGTCGTATATATGGCAGCCGAAACAAAAGTTCTTAGAAAGAAATAGGGGGAGAACGAGAGCTATGCGTGGAAATAGATTAAAGATGCGGAGGGTAGATTAGTAGATGGAATCAAGAGCTCAGTTAGATAACCTATCGTATCCATGTGTGTATAAATCACACTTTTAATTTTACATGTTTTATGTGTTTCTTTGCTAGGTGTTAAATAAAGTGAATAATTTGATTATATGTGACTCTGATATAGTTATGTGTTATTTGATATTAATCGTGGAATATTGAATATGTGAGTGGTGCTATGGATATATTTTTATATAGCATTAGAATTATTTGCATCATTGGATTAAAGAGGATATGTGACAGTCTTGCCCTGTGTTCTACGGGTCATATTCAATGATAATGGACCTACGGGTCAAAGAAAAATGTGCAAAGAGGGGCCTTTGTGGAAAGGTCAAATCAAAGAGGGGCCTTCGTGGAAAGGTCAAATAATTAAAAGGGACCTTCGGGTCGTATATAATGGAAATCCAAGGCAGATACCAGGCTTGATCTATCACAGAATAATAAAAAGAACGAAGAGACATATGCATATGAATATTAAATTGTTTATGATATTTATTACTTCCGGTGATATATGTGGTGAAAGAATGTTTTTGGTATTTGTATACACTGAGTTGTGGCTCATATAAACCACTAATATTTTTTAGGAATAAGATATTAATGATGTGTGGGTTGATATGAGTTATAGTTATTATAAGGGTCGGCGGCTGACGCATTTTTGGCAACCTTCTCCTCCTCATCATTTTTGCATATAGATAAATATATAGTATATAGAGTTATGAGAGGGTCCCACTACAGTTTAGAATTTTTGAAATATGTACTCGATAAATGTTGTTGGTTTTTGGAATTATATAATATGTGTGTTTTATTTACTTGACAACGCGGATTACTTTTTTTTGAAATTTTGAATTTATTTATTATAAGTAGTTATGTCAGAGGGGGTTGGGTGTGACATCGCAAGTGTTGGAACAAAGATGGCTCACAGCGAAGTGGCTGGCTGATCGTTACTTAGAGAAAATCAAAGCCAATCCTCACATTCCATTGTCTGCAATGCGGCAGTGTGTGGATGAGGAGTTCGGCCTTAAAGTTGGTAGGATGAAGGCATATCGGGCAAGAGATACCGTATTAGAAGGCATTTTTGGGAAGGAGGGACTCCAATACCGGAAGTTGTTCTACTACAAATCCGAGTTGGAGCGGACACACCCTGATTCAAGTGTGCACCTACACTATTAGAATTTCAGGGATCCTGACACTGTAGGCCCCAGATTCCTTAGGTTTTATTGTTGCTTAGGTCCTTTAAAAAGGGTCGGATGCATTTTTGCCGTCCAATTATCTTCCTAGATGCTTGCTTTTTGCGAGGTATGTATAGGGGCCAACTGATGACGGCTACTGGAATTGATCCCAACAACGATTGGTGGCATATTGCGTGGGCGGTGACTGAGGCAAAGAGCTACGCTAAGTGGAGATGGTTTCTCTCCTACCTAGCCGAGGACCTACAATTGCATGAAAATGCACCTAGATACGTCTTCATGTCTGACCAGCAAAAGGTATGTGTTATGTGCTTTCATTATAACGTTTATACTTCAAATGTGATTTTTTATTTACTTATACTTTGTATGTGATTTAACCTATACATTAATACTTCAAATGTGGTTTTTGAATTACTTTATACATTGTCTGTGATGTAACCTGTACATTAATACTTCGATTGTGATTATAAAGTGTAGAGTTTTTTTACACATGTGTTGGTGTTAACTAAGTATTGGCTTGTGTGTGTTCCATTTGTAGGGCCTCACAAAAGCCATTCTTCAGGAGTTCCCACAGAGCGAGCATCGGTTTTGTGTTCAACACATATACAACAATTCAAGAAGCGATTCATTGGGGAAAGTTTTAAAGAGATGTTGTGGGAGCTTGCGTCCAGTACAACCAACGAGCAATATGAGGATCAAATGGATGAGTTTCGGAGTACATATCCCCAAGCACATGAATACCTACTCCATGTTGCTCCGAAAGAAAAATGGGTGAATGCATATTTCTCCACGCATGTCTGCTGTGATATTATCCTCAATAACATATGTGAGACCTTCAATTCAAAAATAGCAATTGCTCGAGAGTTGGCAATTATCACCATGTTGGAGGAGATTCGGACCAATCAGATGGAGAGGATTCAAATTAGTGGTCAGTGGGTCAAGACCTACGATCACCCATTGCCGCCCGTTATCAAAGAGATCGTGGATAAGTTTTACACGAGGACTTCTTCTTGGAGATAAACATGGAACGGAGAGGATTCGTACCAAGTGTCGGGACCGTCTGACCAGTATGTAGTCAACATGCGGGAATTTACATGCTCCTGCAGATTATGACAGTTGACTGGGATCCCCTACACTCATGCAATCGCAACAATCAACAAGAATGGGTAGGATGTATCAGACTACGTCTCCCGTTATAATTTAAGGTCCACAATGTCGATGCTGTACGAGAATGTCCTCTACCCAATCAATGGGATGGATAATTGGCCGAAGACTTCTGCTGTTGGATTTGAATTGGCACCTCCAAGGATGAAGCGACAACGTGGACGGCCGAAGAAACTCAGGCGCGAGGAGCCCCAGGTTCGACATCACGAGAATGGAGCAGAGTCACTAAGGCGAACCTATGTACTGAGATGTCGTCGGTGCGGAACAGAGGGTCATAACAGGAGAACTTGCACCAATGATCACCAAGGATAGCTGGGATGATCAACCATAAACAAGGGCAGAAAAGTCAATTCGTGAAGGAAGTCTACCCTAAAAGCAAGGGCAGTGAGATGTCCTTATGATGTTGCAGAAGGTGTTTTTGGGATGTCCTTGGGCTTGTCCGCCGGGATGTCCGCCCCAATTGGGATGCTCTATGAGAATCAATCCAATTCGACCGAAGCAGTGCACGAAGCTGTAGCCAGTCGCAGTTGCTATTCATGAATAAACCATTCTTCTTTAGTACGTTATATCGAGGAAGCTTACTCTTTACATACCGAAGTAGACTTTGTCCTTAGATCGATGCTTGAATAAGATATACAAATAAAGTAAAATGTATTCCTAAATACAAAAGAGAAAAAAAAAAGAAAATTATTTGAATGAATAAATAGTTCATGATTTTATTCGATCAACAAATCATAGGTATTCACAAGTGCAAAAACAAATCCTTAGTAAAACAACAAACCAGTAGTTCATAAACTTTCAAAAACTTCTTTATAAACAATATTATCAGTAGAATCACTTGTTACTCGACAAACTAAAATCTTCAAACCTTCACGACTTGTGACTCTAAATATAGCAACATACTGTTGTCCCTACTGACAACGACTCCATATGAAAGTTTTACCAATATCTCCATAACCATAAAAAAATATTCCTCCCTCTGTTGAATCCACAGATGACATTATCGTATCATGAACATGAAGTTGCTCATCGGTGAACTTTGAAAGAAAGTCTAAGTGTCTCTTGCTAAAGCTTCACGATTATCCTATAATCACATCTTAGTTGATTTTTTATTTCTTATGTTTAATTCATTGACCATAGCATAACTTGATATGTATGGCCAAAAACTAAATATATTTTTAATATAGAATAAAAGATAAATTTCTTATTATAAATTTCTTTTATCATGTCATATACTTTAAAAAGTAAATAGAAAAAAAAGTTTATACTCTATTATCTAAATCTAAATTTCTCCATTAAATCCAATCCCAGATGTACACAAATTAATATTCCGCGCCTCCATATCACCCCTGTGGATCCATCTCTTTTTCTCCCTCACTCTTCGTCCCTTTCTCTCTCACCCCTGCGGATATCATCTCTCCGCCTTGCTGTCTCGCCTTGCCGCCCCTCAACGCCTGCCTCGCCGCTCCACCGCCCTGCTTCAACGGCGTCGTGGGGTACTTCGTGCATCCGAACGGGCACCTACACAACCATGATGACGGCACCGGCAATGAGGAGGACGAAGATGACAGTTTCAACCGTGATGACCACTTAATACTCCCGCATTGCTGAATCTAATTCTATTTCATGGTAAGCACCATTTTCCTCACTTCTGGATCTGCATAATCGAATTGCATATGTTGCAGGTTTTTTTATCTATTCATGAGTGTCTTAAACTTCTTGGAGAAGTCATTTTTGCTGCATTTCATTGGACCAATATTTATTTTAATAATTTCTGCCTTTTTGTTTCCCCAGTAGATTATTTTCCTGCCTATATGCATCATAGTGGCAGTTTGGTGAATATCTCTACAACTGCCACTTTAGATAGTTATAGATTCTTCTCGTTCCTCGCCACAGCCATGGTCACCTGAAGTCCAGACGTCCACCGGAGAATCATCATCCACCGTTCCAGCCAGTTTGTTTTGTAGCAGTAGTAGTTTCATCGCCCGGAGCGGCATAAACAATCTTTAATTGCTTTCCTAGTTTAATTTCTACTAGCTTTCTTCGTTGGATCTGTTGCAAACTTAAATCTTGTTGCCTTTTGAAGTATTTCGTTAGAATCCAAACGTTTTAATTATGAAGTTTTTTTTTTCGCATCTCTCTTTGGTTTGAATCTGCTTCATTCTACCTAGGAAAGTTAGATCTAGTTATCTCTTTCATTTTCTAAGTGTTTGTGCATGTTTCCGCTTGAGTAGGTTAAATCTGGAGTTGTTAATCGAAATTTCAAGTTTCATGTTTCAGTTTAAGTTTTCGTGCATGAGTTTCTTATTTCGCATTGTCATTGCCACCTTGCATGTTAGCCAGTAGGAATAATCTGCAGTTTTAGCCGTTAATCTTTAAGTTTGAGCTTTTAATCGATGGATCTTGTGTTTGAAGTTGAGAATTTGTGTTCATCCATGGAATTTGTGTTCATGTAATTTCTGTTGATACTTGTTGAGGAAGAAAACATCACAATCCACTTTTGCTTTGGACCACTTTTCCTTTTTAGTTACTTTTACTTTTGTCCTTTACTTTAAGTTTGTACCCTCTAGACCTGTCAGAGTTGTCACCCAGTCACCAAATATACCCTGATGTTCTATATTTCCTCATTTAGTAACTGTCTACTTTCCACATGTCTCTGAGATATCTTGTCCCCTATTTTCACGTACACAGCCACATGCCAGTCACTTTCACGCCCACTAGTCAGTAGAGTACCATCTTTAATTTTCATCTAGGTAGAATCTCAACCCAAAAGCATGGTAGCTAACCAAAACCTCCCAGATTATCACCGCAATTATCCGAACGTGTCCATCTCTGTGGGATTCGACCATTACCTCCACTATACTAGCCAGTAGAAGTGGGTTGAGGAATTTATTTGATACCGGGTTCCGGTCGTCGTGTCAACGACTCAGCTAGGTTGGGTTTTTTATCCTGATCAGTTGGACGTACCCTTAATTTAACAAACACAACACCGAAAACCTGAGACTATCAAAATGGCGCCGTTGCTGGGGATGGATGTCGTTTATATCTGCTATTGTGTGTGATATTTTGGTGTATATATTGTCCATAATTTTTCCTTTTCTTTTTTATTTTAGTTTATGAGAAGTAACTCGGCTCCTGGCCAGTGGAGACCAAGGATACTTCCTCGAGGAACGACACTCGTAACCACTCGTTCTGGCCTGTCGACAGCATTGTCTGACCTAGGCACGAGTAGCGACGAGGAGAAAGAAGACGTAGAATACCAACTCTCGTAGCTTCCACCCCAACCAGTAAGAGCACCGGTGAGAATGGCTGATCAAGTTGAGGACGATCAAGAGCTCGCAAGCCATAGTGGTCACCCCAGGCCAAACAGCCTGTGATGTTAAACCCAATGTTATTGCAATTTTGCTAACATACTGTGGAAAGAGTTACGAGGGACCCTACGAGTTCCTTAATGAGTTCTGCAAAATCTGTAAGGCGCAGAGGAGACCAGCAGGAGCAAGCGAGGATGAATACAGATTGAAAGCCCTACCGTTTTTCCTAAAGGGGGAGGGCAACACCTGGTTCATGCGCCTACCAACCGACTCCATCAACACGTGGGCCGATTTCAAGTCAGCTTTCCTAGCTGAGTTTTTCCCTTCTTCAAAGATAAGCGCACTGAAGAGAAATATATCATGTATAAGGCAAGAGTACGATGAGACCCTGAGCGAGTACTGAGAGAAATACATGAGTCTTCTGGAGTCATGCCCGAACCATCGCATGAAGGAAATAGAGGTGCACCACACCTTTTATGAAGGAATGAACAAGGAGACGAAGGATTTGGCGAATTCGTCATCCGGAGGAGACTTCACACAGCTGAGGGTCAGCGAGGCGAAGAAGGTCTTGCGCAAACTGTTGAATGCAAAGAAGACGTACGACCACACAAGGGACGAGTGCAGCAGAGATAGAGTAGCAAGTGCTTCGGCTACTGACCAGGAAGAGAGGATGGATCTAAAAATGGAAGAAATGAAGAAGGAGTTGCTGAGCGCAATCAAGCAGAATACACCACCGCCCTCTCCAACTGGTGGCAATCAAGCTCCAGAGCTACCCTACGATCAACCAACCGATCAGCCTAATGTGGAGCAAGCCAACGCCGCCGGATTCTACAACTTAAATGGGAATTGGATTCCGGGAAGCAGCGAGACACACCATGGGGGGACCACCCGAATTTTCGATGGGGAGATGGGAATCAGAATCAGAACCAAGGCCAAGGTCAGAATCAAACCAACCCTCACCCGAACCAAAATTTCAACCGTGGCCCAACGAATCCTGACCACCAGTCTAACTGGGCAGGAAGGAACCAGCAACCTCAGAACCAAAACCCTCAAAACCAAAACCCGAATCCTGTTTATGTGCCACCCCATCAGCGAAACTACCAAAACTACCAACACCAAAACCAGTCCCATAACCAAAACCAAAATCAGTTTCAAGGCCAGAACCAGAACCAAAAAACCAAGACCAGTACAACCCTCCTGCCCAGTATAACCAATACCCACCGAACCAAAACCAACCAAATTTCCTAAACTACGAGCAGAACAAACCCCCCCCCAGTACAACCAACGCCAAGGGTCCAATCAGTCTCACTACCCCAACAGGTCAAGGAGGTCTATGGAAGATATGATGAGAGAAATGCTCGCTGCACAACAGAGTATCAAGAGTGATTTGCAGTCCAATAATGAAGTAGTGCAGGGGATGCAAAGTGCCCAGAAGGAGCATAGAGCAAACATGGATATGATGAACAGGCAGTTAGCCCAGCTCGCAAACTCGGTGGGTGAAATGAAAGGGAACTCAGGGAAACTCCTATCTACAGTCCATGTACCTGAAAAGGCAAACGTGAGTAAAATCACATTGAGGTCAGGAACTGCTTATGATGGACCTCAACTCAAGAAACCAATTGGGGAGCCTAGTAGGACGAAGGTAATGAGCGATACCATCTCAGTGGAAGAACTCAAGAGGCCTCTGCCTCAGATGGAGGAACCGTTTTTCCTAGATAAAGAGCCTACTGAGGAAGGAAAGACGAAAGAAGCACCGCCTGGGAGCGGGTTTCCTGAAGAAATAGTACCCACGCCGGAGCCTCAAACCCAGGAGGCACACAAGAAGAATCCGAAAAGGCTTGCTGAAGAAGCTAAGGGGGAGAAACCGTTTCCCTATCGGTTTGTTACAAAGAGGAAGAAGGAAAACCCTGTGGATTTCCTATCGATCTTTGGGAAGCTAGATGTTACCATACCATTCCTCCAAGCCGTGAGACTACCCCGATGGGGAAGTTCATCAAGGAATTCATAGCCGGGAAGGCCCAGGAGGATGGAAAAATAATGGTGGAAGGGATAGCGTCAGCTATTGTGCAGGAGAAACTACCACCCAAGAGAGCCGACCCAGGTATGTTCACTTTACCCATAACAATTGGAGATGTCAAAATCGAGCATGCAATGTGTGATATGGGAGAATCTATCAATGTTATGCCTTTATCCATTTATAATCGGTTGAAGGGGGGTAAAGTTGTCAAACACTAAGGTGTTGATCTAACTGGCTGATAGGTCATGTATAAATCCTGAGGGTGTGTTAGAAAATGTGTTGGTAAGGGTGCATGATTTTACTTACCTTGCTGATTTCTATGTGATTAAGATGAGTGAACCTGAATCTAGGGAGTCTAGAGGGATACTGTTAGGGAGACCATGTTTGAGAACAGCCAAGACAATCGTGGATATGGCTGAGGGGACAATATGCATTGACTTTAATGGTGACAAATTTGTTTTTGATATCAATGAAGCCATGAAAAAGCCGATAGATTCTGAAAATCTATGCTATGTTGATATTATTGACCCCCTAGTCCAAGATTGTTTTCAGACCGAGTTATTGCAGGAGAAACTCCAAGCTTTAGATGTGTATGCATAGGCTGATGTGGAAGCAGCTGCATGGTGTGATATAATCAGTAACCGAGGATTAACTAACGAGGAGATCGAAGGAGCAATTAAGGATTTCTGTCAGAAGTCGAAAATCACGGGAGCCGCAGGGACTTTACTACCAGCCAGTATAGAGGAGATCTCAGATGGTGAGCTAGAGCAAGAGGGGGATTCTGAATAAAAACCCTCTACCGACAGACACACTACCCCCACAAGTCGAGTTAAAGAAGTTACCAGCAAACCTTAAGTACGCCTCCCTCAGGGAGGAAGACTCATTCACTGTGATCATCAATAGCGGGCTGACTGAAGAACAAGAGGCGAGGCTACTGACTGTGCTGAGTAAAAACAAAAAGCCGATTGGATGGAGCCTTCCGGATCTGGTGGGGATAAGTCCAGATGTCTGCATGCACCATATTAGGTTGGAGGAAGGAGCCAAGGCACATCAAGATTAGAAAAGTGAACCCCAACATGCGAGAGGAGATACTAAAGGAGATCTTGAAGTTGCTCTCGCTAGGAATTATATATTCGGTACCAGATAGCGAATGGGTCAGTCCGATCCATATGGTTCCCAAGAAATCAAGGATCCAGGTGGTTAAGAATGAGAGGAATGAGCTAGTGCCCACTAGATTGGTCACTGGTTGGCGAATGTGTATAGACTACCGCAAACTCAACATCGCAACCAGAAAGGACCACTTTGTTGGAACATATATACTAAAAAGCATTTTTCGAGTTTATTTTGAATTTGATAAATTGCTTGTATATTGTAAACACTCTTCATTTAATGAGAATAATAAATGTTTTCTTCATACTGTGTATTTTACTTTAATGAGTATTGATCGTATTTAATTATATATAAATTATATAATTAAAGCGTCGGAAGGTAAAATCAGTCTAAGTCTTCTACATTGAAGGTTGGTCGTGGAACAGGTCATC
This sequence comes from Salvia hispanica, assembly GCF_029641045.1. Taxonomy (NCBI): domain Eukaryota; kingdom Viridiplantae; phylum Streptophyta; class Magnoliopsida; order Lamiales; family Lamiaceae; genus Salvia; species Salvia hispanica. The sequence continues at coordinate 16,362,804 of NC_142696.1, read as the reverse complement.
ACAGTAGGTGGCCCAACCGGTACCTTGTAGAAGTAAAACTTTTTCACAACCTAGATAGGCTTTGGCTACCTATCGTGAAAGGTTGCAGTGTCCATCCGAAAGTCGTCTTTACCTTGAGAATGACTAGCGACACTGGTGTGGTATAGCATTGAATGGATCTAAAGTATAGACACGTCTTTGTTGCTATCTACTGTAAGACGATGTCTTGGATATTTAATATTTCCTAATCTTTGTAATAATATAGGACACACGTTATTTAATCATACGCTGCTTTGACTTATCAATAGGTGCGGGTTTTTCGTAACCCAATATTCCTGATATCTTGGGTAGTAGTAATTAATAACTAGTATGGTGTCAGTTTTATTATTACATCGAATCGTGTGCCTGCGTGGTTTGACTATATCCCCAAGAGGTGTTCGAGAGAAGTTCTATTATTCGGAAACCCGGCCGGTTTGGATTTAATCCAAGAATAAATAGAAAAGGAAAAGTATATTTTGATATACATCTCGTACTAGACAAACTCTTGGAAATAAAAAGATATTAATTAATTTAAAGTCTATAGCAGACTACAAATTAATTAATGGATATAGAAAGTCTTAGACACGGGAAATAATATATTAAAGAGGTTAACCCGGATTGCTTGTAATCACGGATTTGATGGGCGGTCAGTATTTCTTCGATAGTGGCACAAGAAATATTCCATTGGCCTTATATTGAATTATGGGTTATAATTTAATTAGTAAAGACGGTCCAATTGGGGAGGCCCAATCCAAGCCCATAGATCCCTAACCTAGCCCATCATAAACTCTATAAATAAGGATGTAAGGAGAGGAGACAAATACACAACACAAAAACCCTAGCCTCCACTCTTTGGTTTTCTTGTCTTCTCCTTCAAGTTCCATATAATTTCTAAAAGATTCCTCCCACAAGGAATTTAGATCTATAGAGTTAAGGGTCATAGGTTAGAAGATCTTTGGTTTTGCATTTACAATCAAGTTTCAAGATCTACACGTGGAGAAGTAGCAAGCCACTTCGATTCTTTGGAGAATCATTGTTGTAAGTATTCAACATCATAATTTAATTTAAATTATGTGATTTATTGCGCAATAATATGTCTTTACATGTTCTAGCATGAAATTGAATCGATACACATAATCACCTAAATAGATTCCTTTTGTGGATTTATTTGTTTATGTAATTTCCGCTGCGATTTCCCCAACAATTGGTATCAGAGCCATGCTTTTAGGCTCTGATTATGTGGGTTTAATCTAGTTTTTTCAAAATTACATGGATCAATGAAGAATATTTTAGATCTATAAGTGAATACTCTAGATCGGCTAAAGAACATTCTAGATCTATGAATTTTATTCAAGATTGTTGAAGAATGTCTTGATCTACAATAGAGTACTCCAAGATCTATAGAATATATTCTGGATCTATTTTATATAGTTGTTAAATGGAATATTCTAGATCTATAAGAATATTCTTAAGAATATTGTAGATCTGTGATAGTTTATTCTTGATCTATGTTTATTGTGTTCTACTTGTGTAGATCTACATATTTGAAAAATATGATGGATGATTGTTTTCATGCTTGCAATATTGCATGATTGCTGAATCTTGTTGTTCTTCGTTTTATTGTAAACCCACGGGGGTTGACCGTGGTAGATTAGGATTTGTTTTTCCCTTGTATATTTCTTTTGTAAACAAATGTAATAGTTAGAATACAAAGAAATGTAATACAATGGATCAAACAGGATGAAGAACGAGACCGGCGAGAGAGACCTAGGCGGCGGCCGAAACCCTAGCGGGCTCGGCCGAACGCAGATCTGGTCGGCGGCAAGCGGCGGCGGCGGCAGGAGGCCAGGCGGTGGTGGCGGCTGCTTTGTGAAGCAGCGGCTGCGGCGCTGCAGTGGCGGCAGCAGGACAGCGGCGAGGCAGCCTTGGTTGTGGCTGAAATCCTAGCGGGCTAAGCCGCATGCAGATCAAGGCGGCAGAGCAGCTGGCGGCGGCATGGCTAGCGGTGGTGGTTGCCGGTGCTCGGCGGCGGGTGGGCAGCCCGATAAAGACGGTGGCGGCACGGAACCCTACAAGGCGGCGGCGGCTAGTTGTTTTTATTTTAGGGCGAAGCCCTAATTAGGGTTTTAGATGGCCCGATTAATAGGCAAGGCCCAATGTGTGGTCTTGACCTAATTTTTATGCCCTAGACATTTGATTTATTCAAATGGGGTATATATTTTTTTATTTAATCCTTTTTATCCGGAGTACCATGGTTCATGGAAAGGATAAAATGTGATTTATTTTAATTATTTGGTTTTAGACACTTAGTGGTTTAAAATCAAATGATTTATTTGATTATATGTGATGTGACAAAGTGTGCAAAATTATTTGCCCATGTGATTTACATCTTATGTGAGTTAAATAAATTATTTGCTTGCATGATAATCAAATGAAAACCATTTTATTAAAATAACTAAGCGATAATTACGAACAGTCATGTTGTATATGGTCTCCATAAATTGTATTCAAATGTGAAGTAAATTAGATAACATTTCGACCTTTCTTTAGAGGAGTTGTGTTATTAGTAATATTTACAGTTTTCATAAGATTTGAATAACTAAAATGGTTCTTTTAAATGAAAGGCATATTTCTGAAGGAATATTGTGACCAGTGGGAGCAATATTATCATGAAGTGAGCATTGTTTAAAAGATGTTAACCATGGTCTTAGAATCTTATTGAGTGGCGTGCGACCTTTCTTCAGAGGAGTATTCAAAGCGAGATAAGATTCTTGAGGACTAGAATTATGGTACTAGCTTAGGCAATATTAGGCAGCCATGCCATTCTTATGGTCTCTGGACTATCTGTCGGTATTGTGACCAACAATTTTTTTTTAAAAATCTAAATAATCCATGACATCTTTTGGTGCTTGTTTATTTAGCGTTTTAATAGCATATGTGATTCTTGAATGTTTTATGGTTTTTACATTCCTTCATCATGTATGGTTGTATGATGAATACCTTTTATTTTCTCAGTCAATATCAATTATGTCGCTCAATCCATTATCTGTGATCTTGAAAGAAAACAAACTTGAGGGGCCAAACTATGTAGACTGGAAACGTAATTTGGATATTGTTCTCATCGCTGATGATTATAAGTTTGTGCTTGAAACTGATTGCCCCGAAAAACCTGTTGATAATGCTTCTGCGGAACATAAGGCCGTGTATAATAAGTGGATAAAGGCAAATGAGATGGCGAAGTGCTATATTTTGGCTTCTATGTCAAATGTGCTTCAACATCAGCATCATTCCTACAAATCCGCTTATGAGATCATGGAGAACCTTAAATCTCCTTTTAGGACTCAGAGTCGATCTGCTAGATCTCTAGCGATTAGGAGTCTCATGAATAAGACGATGAAGGAGGGCACGCCAGTTAGGGACCATGTCCTTGAAATGATGTGCCATCTCAATCAAATTGAGGTCTTGGGAAGATCGATAGATCCAGATTCTCAAGTAGACATAATACTCCAAAGTCTTCCGACAAGTTTTCAACAGTTCAAAGTCAACTATGAGATGACTAAGCAAGACCTTAACTTGGCTGAGCTTCTAACTGAGCTTCAAAACGCTGAAGGCATTTATGCCCAAGCTAAGCAAGCTATGTTGGTTGACCGCGCCTCCAGTTCCAAAGTCACTAGACCTAGGAAGGATGGCAAGGCGGAGCAGGCTGCCAAGGGATTGAAGGCAAGGAAGGGCAAGAAGAAGGTCAAAGCAAGAAAAACTGACAAGTGTTTCAAATGTGGTGAAAAGGGACATTGGAAACCTGATTGCCCCAAAAAGGGTAAAGGTCCAAATGGTCAAGGTAAACACCAAGCTCATGTTCTTGAAACTTACTTAGCAACTATTTCTACCCATCAATGGGTAGTAGATACGGGAGCAACTGATCATGTATGTTTCGATCCTGCTTTATTGCAGGAATCAAGGAAACTAAGTGAAGGGGAGATCACTGTCCATCTGGGGGATGCTACTAGACTGGGAGCGATTGCAATGGGAGCTGTTTATATTCACATTTCTAGTAGTAGAGTTTTAGTATTTAACAATGTTTTATTGATACCTTCGTTTAGAAGGAACCTGATTTTGGTTTCTAAACTGGTTTTTGACGGATATTCTATTTCTTTCAATGATGCTTGCATTATAAGGAGAGATGATTATTTTATCTGTCAAGGTATCATGGATAATAACTTGTATACTATACGCTCTACGCATCATCTTTGTGAGTCGAATAACATATCTGTTTCTCGCAAGAGAAAAGCTTCACCACACGATGTGAATGATATGTACTTATGGCATCTAAGGCTTGGGCATGCAAATCCTAGAAGGATCCAAAAGTTGGTGAGCCTTGGCTCAATAGAGGGACTAAGTTTAGACCCTTTTCCAACTTGCGAATCCTGCTTGGAGGGCAAGATGACCAAGAGATCCTTTAAGATCAAAGGAAATAGAGCCAAGGAAGTACTAGATCTTATTCACTCGGATGTGTGTGGTCCATTCCAAATTCAAACTAGGGGAGGCTATGTATATTCCATCACCTTTATTGATGACTATTCAAGACCAGCCCAAGTCTATTTGATGCAACGCAAATCAGTATCTTTTGAGAAATTCAAACTATTCAAGGCATTTGCAGACACGCGTCATAGTAAGACTATAAAAGCCTTACGATCTGATTAAGGAGGCGAGTACCTTAGTGATGAATTTTTGGGCAACTTAGCGGAAGCTGGGATTGAATCCCAACTGACTGCACCTGGCACTCCTCAACAAAATGGAGTTGCGGAAAGGAAAAATCGAACATTTCTTGAAATGGTTCGATCAATGATGTGTTAGTTGCCAAAATTCCTTTGGGGCTTTGTGCTAGAAACAACGTGTTATACCCCTAATAACTTACCTACAAAGTCAGCACCTAAAACACCTCATGAGTTATGGACTGGGCGTAAGTCCAACCTAGATCATCTCAAGATATGGGGTTGTCCGGCGCATGTGCTAGTAAAAGATCCAAGTAAATTGGACTCTCGCACAGAGGTATGTTTGTTTGTGGGATATGCCAAAGGAACAAAAGGCTATGAATTCTATAGTCCTCAAGACAACAAAGTATTTGTAAGCACAAATGAAAATTTCTTGGAAGAGGAATATATAAAGAATCAAAAACCCCGAAGTGTAATCACTCTTGATGAAATGAGAGATGATGGCATTCCAATTACACAAGAGAAAACTCCACAAGAAAATATTGCACCACATATTACAACTTCTACTCCTACGATTGTAGAGCCTCGTCGTAGTGGGACGATTTCAAAAGAACCAGAAAGGTGGATTGGTCTGGGAGAGTCTTCAGACTCAGTTTTCGGTCATCAGGAACCTGACCCCTGGAACTACAAAGAAGCAATAGATGATTTGGATGGTCTCACCTGGATTGAGGCAATGGATTCCGAATTACAATCAATGGAGGATAAGGACGTTTACGACCTTGAAAACCTGCCCGAAGACTGCATTACCATTGAGAGTAAGTGGTTATTCAAACGTAAACGAGGTCCGGATGGGAAGGTTAAATTGTTTAAAGCCAGATTAGTGGCAAAGGGATATACCCAAAGGGAAGGCATCGATTATGATGAAACCTTCTCGCCCTTCGCCATGCTTAAGTCAATTCAGATCCTTCTATCCATCGCAGCCTACATGGACTGGGAAGTATGACAAATGGATGTCAAGACCGCTTTCTTGCATGGCAGTCTTGAGGAAACCATTTACATGAAACAACCCGAGGGCTATGAGGTTAAGGGCAAGGAGCACATGGTGTGTAAGCTTAAAAGATCCATTTATGGACTCAAACAAGCATCCAGAGCATGGAACATGTGTTTCGATAAAACTGTTAAATCATTTGGTTTTGATCAGTGCCCAGAAGAGAGCTGCGTATATAAGAAAGTTGAAGGTGCAAATGTGGTGTTTTTGGTACTTTACGTGGATGACATCTTACTAATTGGAAACAATAATGAGATGTTGTTGTCCGTAAGAAACTGGCTGTCTACCCAGTTTGAGATGAAAGACTTGGGAGATGCGGGACACATTCTAGGAATCAAAGTGATTAGAGATCGCAAGAAAAGAATGTTGTGCTTGTCTCACGAGTCCTACATCGATACTGTACTACAACGTTTTAGCATGGAGAATTCCAAGAAGGGTTTCGTTCCTTTCAGACATGGAATTCATCTATCTAAGGAGATGTGTCCTAAGACACCTGCAGAGATAGAGGACATGAAAAGGGTTCCATATGCTTCGGCAGTTGGAAGTCTCATGTATGCTATGTTGTGTACGCGACCTATATATGCTTTGCCGTAGGCATGGTGGCTAGGTATCATTCGAACCCTGGACAAGACATTGGACTGCAGTAAAGAATATACTCAAGTACCTGAAGAGGACTAAAGAGTATGTTCTAGTTTACAAGGCATCTGATCTATGTCCTATAGGGTACACGGATTCAGATTTTCAATCTGATCGTGATTCGAGGAAGTCTACTTCTGGTTATGTGTTCACCTTGGGAGGTGGAGCAGTTATATGGAAGAGTGCAAAGCAGAAATGCATTGCGGACTCGACTATGGAAGCCGAGTATGTAGCTGCTTCTGAAGCTGCAAAAGAGGCTGTATGGCTCAAGAACTTCCTAAAGGAGTTGGGGTGATTCAGAGTTTGCCAAAGAGTATCACAATCTATTGTGATAACTCTGGAACTGTTGCAAACTCAAAGGAACCACGATCCCATAAGGAAAGCAAACACATTGAAAGGAAGTATCATATCATTCGGGAGATTGTACAGAGAGGTGACATACAAGTAGTCAAGATTGCAACAGAAAACAACCTAGCTGATCCTTTCACGAAAGCCCTATCGGGTGGGACGTTCAATCGTCATATGGAAGGCATAGGTGTTAGATGCATTAAAGACTCAAACCTGCTTTCTCTATAAGTGGGAGAAATTGAAGAAAATTGACAGTAGTACACTCGAAAGCATGTTTGAGTATAAGTGGGAGATTGTTGGAACATATATACTAAAAAGCATTTTTCGAGTTTATTTTGAATTTGATAAATTGCTTGTATATTGTAAACACTCTTCATTTAATGAGAATAATAAATGTTTTCTTCATACTGTGTATTTTACTTTAATGGGTACTGACCGTATTTAATTATATATAAATTATATAATTAAAGCGCCGGAAAGTAAAATCAGTCTAAGTCTTCTACATTGAAGGTTGGGTCGTGGAACAGGTCATCACAGTAGGTGGCCCAACCGGTACCTTGTAGAAGTAAAACTTTTTCACAACCTAGATAGGCTTTGGCTACCTATCGTGAAAGGTTGCAGTGTCCATCCGAAAGTCGTCTTTACCTTGAGAATGACTAGTGACACTGGTGTGGTATAGCATTGAATGGATCTAAAGTATAGACACGTCTTTGTTGCTATCTACTGTAAGACGATGTCTTGGAGATTTAATATTTCCTAATCTTTGTAATAATATAGGACACACGTTATTTAATCATACGCTGCTTTGACTTATCAATAGGTGCGGGTTTTTCGTAACCCAATATTCCTGATATCTTGGGTAGTAGTAATTAATAACTAGTATGGTGTCAGTTTTATTATTACATCGAATCGTGTGCCTGCGTGGTTTGACTATATCCCCAAGAGGTGTTCGAGAGAAGTTCTATTATTCGGAAACCCGGCCGGTTTGGATTTAATCCAAGAATAAATAGAAAAGGAAAAGTATATTTTGATATACATCTCGTACTAGACAAACTCTTGGAAATAAAAAGATATTAATTAATTTAAAGTCTATAGCAGACTACAAATTAATTAATGGATATAGAAAGTCTTAGACACGGGAAATAATATATTAAAGAGGTTAACCCGGATTGCTTGTAATCACGGATTGGATGGGCGGTCAGTATTTCTTCGATAGTGGCACAAGAAATATTCCATTGGCCTTATATTGAATTATGGGTTATAATTTAATTAGTAAAGAAGGTCCAACTGGGGAGGCCCAATCCAAGCCCATAGATCCCTAACCTAGCCCATCATAAACTCTATAAATAAGGATGTAAGGAGATGAGACAAATACACAACACAAAAACCCTAGCCTCCACTCTTTGGTTTTCTTGTCTTCTCCTTCAAGTTCCTTATAATTTCTAAAAGATTCCTCCCACAAGGAATTTAGATATATAGAGTTAAGGGTCATAGGTTAGAAGATCTTTGGTCTTGCATTCACAATCAAGTTTCAAGATCTACACAGGGAGAAGTAGCAAGCCACTTCGATTCTTTGGAGAATCATTGTTGTAAGTATTCAACATCATAATTTAATTTAAATTATGTGATTAATTGCGCAATAATATGTCTCTACATGTTCTAGCATGAAATTGAATCGATCCACATAATCACCTAAATAGATTCTTTTTGTGGATTTATTTGTTTATGCAATTTCTGATGTGATTTCCCCAACACACTTCCCCTGCCATTCATCGATCAGATGCTGGAGCGACTAGCTGGGAGGAAGGACTTCTGTTTTTTGGACGGGTACAGTGGCTACTTCCAAATTTATGTGAACCCTGAGGACCAGGACAAGACTACCTTTACCTGCCCGTTTGGAACCTATGCATACAAACGCATGCCCTTCGGCTTATGCAAATCCTCAGGTACATTCCAACGATGCATGATGAGCATATTCTCACATTTGATAGAAGATTGCATAGAGATCTTCATGGATGATTTCACGGTCTACGGAGACTCTTTCAACTCGTGCTTACAATATTTGGACATCGTTCTGGAGAGGTACCAAGCAAAGAGTCTGGTTTTGAATTTCGAAAAATGTCATTTTATGGTCACAGAAGGAATCGTCTTACGGCACGTGGTGTCAGAAAGAGGGATCCAAGTGGATCCAGCCAAGGTAGATGTCATATCCAAACTACCTTTTCCTTCTGATCAGAAGGGGATAAGAGGGTTTCTGGGGCATGCTGGATTTTATCGAAGATTTATCAAAGACTTCGCCCAGATCGCCCAACCTCTTACCAGATTCCTTCAGAATGAGGTGGAATTCATCTTCGACGATCATTGTAAGGCTGCATTTAACCTTCTCAAGGAGAAGTTGTTATCTGCACCAATCATCGAGGCTCCTAACTGGGATCACCCCATTGAGGTAATGTGCGATGCGAGTGACTATGCAGTGGGAGCCGTACTGGGTCAGAAGATTGAAGGAAAGAGGTACGTGATTTTCTATGCGTCGAAGACCCTGAATCAAGCCCAACGGAATTATGACACCACCGAGAAAGAAATGTTGGCTGTTGTTTATTCATTCGAGAAGTTCAGGAAATACTTGTTAGGATCCAAGGTCATCGTCTATACTGACCATGCGGCCACAAGTATCTCATTGCAAAGAAGGAGTCAAAACCCCGACTGATCCGATGGGTACTCCTATTGCAAGAATTTGACTAGGAGGTAGAAGACAAGAAGAGAGTTGAGAACAAGGTAGCAGACCATTTGAGCATAATAGTGCAAGAGGGAAATAGCGAGGATGTGCAAGATCGATTCCCAGAGGAACACTTGTGTGAAGTTAACTTTTCCACGAGGAAAATTGATTGTGAAGAAGTAATGAAGCTTACTGGTTAGGATGCAACGACCAAGGGTACAGAGAAGGTAGGGCAAGAACCCTGGTTTGCAGACCTAGCCAACTACCTAGTAACGGGAGAACTTCCAGGAGTGCCAAACATTACAAAGGTTCAGAGGATAAAGATCAAGAGTGAAGCAAAGTATTATTTCTGGGACGATCCATATTTATGGAAGGCAGGAGCCGACCAAGTTATAAGGAGGTGTGTTCCTGATTGGGAGCAACGAGATGTACTGATACACTGCCACTCCTTGGCATGTGGAGGGCACTACGGACCTAGAAAAACCGCAAGGAAGGTGCTGGATAGCGGATTCTACTGGCCAACTTTAAACAGAGATGCATACGAGTTTTGCAAAGGCTGTGACCATTGCCAACTGACTGGTGGAATCTCCGCAAGAGATGAAATGCCACAAGTCTCAGTGATTGTTTGTGAAGTATTCGATGTTTGGGGCATGGATTTCATGGGTCCTTTCCCTTCATCTTACGGGAATTCCTACATCCTGGTGGTAGTCGACTATGTATCAAAGTGGATCGAAGCCAAGGCCACAAGCACTTGTGAGTCCAAGGAGGTTGCTAAGTTCCTCAAAAGTCATATATTCAGCCGATTTGGAATACCAAGGGCGATCATATCCGATCAAGGAACTCATTTTTGCAACCGTACAATTGAAGCCTTGATGAAAAAGTACGGGGTCCATCACCGCCTATTTAGTCTCTACCACCCGCAAGCCATTGGGTAAGCGGATATCTCTAACAGAGAGATAAAGAGCATCCTGGAGAAGACAGTCAACCCTTCCAGGAATGATTGGAGCACAAGGTTAGAAGATGCTCTGTGGGCGTATCGAACAACCTACAAGACACCTATAGGAATGTCTCCATACCGCATTATCTTTGGGAAGATGTGTCACTTACCCGTGGGAATTAAGCACCAAGCGTACTGGGCAGTGCAACAAGTTAACATGGATGCTAGAGCATGTGAGGAGGAAAGGAAGCTGCAGCTACAGGAGCTGGAAGAACTCAGATTGGAGTCATTCGACTCATCCATGTGGTACAAAGAAAAAACTAAGATGTGGCACGACAAGAATCTGAGGACCAAGGATCTCCAAGTTGGCCAGAAAGTACTACTCTTCCAGTCGAGACTGAAGCTAATGCCTGGGAAACTCAAGTCAAAATGAACAAGAGCTTACATCATCACCGCACTTTGTTCTAATGGAGCGGTCGAGATTTCAGGGAGTATCCCTAACTCTAAACCTTTTTTCGTAAATGGGCATAGGCTGAAAATATATAGGGAAAATGCGGAGATGTGTGTAGTGGAAGAAATTCCACTACATTTTAATATCACCTAATGATCAGTAGGATAGGGGCTTGGAATTCCACCTGGCCAACTCTATATGTCTTGTGCTTATTGACCAGGTAGAATTTCAAACACCCTCAGTAATGATGTAAATATTGTATATACTTAGTGATTTAATTTTAATAGAGGCAAGTAGGAAAATAGTAAAAATACCAAAATAATTTTCGGGCCTTAAATATTAATTTGGAGTATGTACTGACCACGAGAATACCAATTTGGTGAACCTTTGAATTATATTTAAGAGTCCCTTTCTCACTTTATTTCCATTTTTAGTTAATTTAGAGGGAGATGTTGAGTAGAGGTTTGAATTTTGTCATCTGGTGTAGCTTTGCAGGGCAAGGACAATGACTGGGAAGGCGCGTGCAGTAGAGACGTGACAGGAGACGTCCAATCAGCTGCGAGAAACTCTCAACCATCTCTCCTCCGAACAGTCGCAACCTTGAATAGCCTACAACCGGTCAAAACCCTCAACTGGCCACTCCTCTATAAAAACCTCCACCGCCTATTCCCCTTCACCCTTACAAACCCTTACCTGCATTCTCTCACCCAGAAAACAACCACCCCTATAACCCACCGCCGATAACCACCGTCAACCGCCACCAGAAACCTAGAACCACCATCAAAATGGGAAAAAAGAAAGTGATTCACAAGCAAACCTCTACCACCGGTGAGAAACATTCGGAAGACCCGACTACCATGGAGGCGCGACCGCCAAACCCGCAGCAGTCTCGACCAGCGCCACCACCGCAAACTCTGGTGATGGTCCCGTTGGACGCACTGGCAGCTTATCTCAGGCAGCAAGACCGAATAGAGACTGGATGGCAACTTTGGCGGGATTTGGCCAAATCGGAGGAACGCCGGCGATACCAACCCCATCCCAAAAATTCCGACCACCGTTAACTCGCCTACCACCGTCCCAACTTCCTCGGCCCCCACTTCCAAAAAATCCTCTCCAACGGCAACCACACCGCCGGAATCCGAAACCCCTTCCCCAATACACCCACAAATCGAACCCATTGACGCAATTTCCCTTTCCTAATTCCCCTTTCCTCCTACCAAGATCCTTACATGGGAGAGACAAAAGAGAGAGAAACAGAAGGAAAGGAGGGTGAAGCAAAGGGGAGCGAAAAGGAGGGAAACAAAACGGAGGAGACACCGGTCATGAAGAAAATATCCCAAGAGGAGGAGAAGGGGGAAATAGATCTAAACAAGATGGCCAAGAAGCAAGGGCTGATGACTGATGATGAATTCCAGTCAATTTTGAATAAGGTACACAGGAGGGAAGCGAGCGCGAACAAGATGGCTGAGGGTCTGGACCTCGCATCTCAGGCAGTAGGGGAAGGTGAACATTCTGGAGTAGCAAATGAATCGGAAAGTGTTGCCCACCAGTCAGTGGAAGATGTGGAAGAGAAGCAACCTGAAGAGGAAGAAGAGAGACAGAAATCAGATACACCCCAGTCAGAAGCAAATGAGAGTGAAAAAAGAACAGAAGAAGAGGCCGAGGTACAACCCAAAGCGAGTGAAGAGGAAATTGGTGTTGATAAACGACCCCAAGACAGAAAGGCAGAAACCCAAGCGAGTGTCACAGAGATGCTTAGGAAAGTGGACATCCAGCAAGGCGGGAGCAAACACGGCAGCAGATGCAGTGGAGATATCTAGTGAAGATGAGAGGACTACTAATACAAAACCTGGGGAGGAGTCCTCGACAACTAGCCATGAGGACGCGCCAATGGCAACAGGGACTCCAACGCCAAACGACCAAGAGGAAGAAGCTGATAAGGTGGATGAGGGTCTGGACCTTGCATCGAAGTCAGTAGGTCAAGAGGAAGCGATAGATGACAACACCCGTGCCTGCGTGGTGGCCGAGCCTACTGCCTAGGAGGAACCTTCAGCACCAGCCATTGAGAAGTCTAAGGAAGAAGAAGATGAAGACAAGTACCTCCAGGAGAGGAAGCGGAAAGGGAAGAACCCTGCTAAGAAGAAGCAGGTCGTCAAGAAACAGCGCACAGTCAGCACCAGTACAGTAATCCGAGAGCCGGAACAGAGAAGCTCCTCACGCCAAGGGGGAATCAGTGACAGTGAGTACACCTCCAGCAAAGAGTCGGAGTCGGAGAGTGACATCTCTCTAGACGGTGAGGAGTACCATGAGCAGCAACTCCCCGACAACCACCGCGAGCTAGTCCACCCTCCGGTGGAGATAGTTGTATACCAACGGTGGCGGGTAGAGCTCACTGATGAGCTCATGGAGGACATGAAGCACTACAACACAAAGAAGCTTCAAGTTGCCTTTGATGACAAGGAGGATAGCAGCAACCAAGTGAAATGCGGCAAGGTACTCCATATACCCTCTCTGATTGAGTTGTCTGTGCGTGACTCTTTCCTGGCCAGTATGGGAGCATTGGGTTTTGAATGGTTGTTAGAAAATAGAGACCCAGAGATATCGGTGAGGTTAGCCAAGGAGTTTTTCACTACGTTTAGGTTACAAGTCACAACAGACCTAGACGAGGTGTCAATCTCCTTCAGAATGTTTGGTAGGAAGTTGTCTATGAGTCTGATTGAGTGGACTGTGAGATTAGGAATGTGTAGCTTGGAGGAGGCTATAGGACCTGAATGGAGAAGCCGAGAGAAGGGAATACCAAGGAGGCACGTGGACTATGGACCCCAGGAAGCCTGGGAAGAGATGACCCATCCCACTGCTGGCCAGTTCGCCTCCATCTTATCCAAATCAACCCACTTCAGCAACCCCATACTCCGACTGGTACAACTTTACTTGGGCTACAACTTACTAGGCCAGACTAATTCAGCCGCCAGGACATCTATGACCGAGTTGTACATGATGTGGTGCGCTAGCCACGGGAGGAGGCTGCACTTGGGATTCTGACTGCCTACCAATGCCACCTGATAGCTACCCAACCAGCCAGGAACTTGTCCCTCTGCCACATACCAGGAGCCTTCGTGCGCAACATCATTGTGACCGAAGCAGACGACCTATCTCCAATGTACATGGTCGACTCTCCTGGCCTATTTGATATCCCCTTCTTCGTCCGCACCAACATCGTGTACTATCGGGAAGGAGTCCCTCAGTTCTACCCAATGGGAGAAGTCCCTGGTGGGAGGACACAAATTGGGAAGAACGAACAAGCACAAGGACAGAGACAAGCCAATCTGGAGAGGGCAATAGCTGAGCTAGCAGAGGAGAACAGCCAATCGAGGGCAGAGATGGCGAGACTGACAAGCTTGATGAAAAGTGTGCTCAAGGAGCTAGCAAGAGGAAAGGAGAGTACCAGAGCTGGACCTAGTGGCCACGGAGGCCAGGATGATGAACCCACTGAACCAGAGAAGGAGGAAAGCAATGGACCGGAAGAATCAGAAGAAAATCAGATAGAACCCGCTAAGGAGGAACCCGATGCATCACCTGCATAGAGCCCTGCCCCAAGGAGGAGCAGGAGGAACCTTCGATAAGGCACCCCGCCGACCAGTTAGTTTTCTTTTTAATTTTTTGTTTTTCTTTTATTTCTGTTTTTTTATTACTTTTGTTGTGTAGGTAGGATTATATGTGTAGTTTATGTTTGCAAACCCCATTCACAACACTTAGCCTATTTAATAGTCTAAGTGTGAGAAGTAAAGGGTTTGCTACTTTGGCGCATGTTTTTATGTTTATATGTTTCTGTCATATGCATGCTAACTCACACTTAGCTTACTGCATAGTCTAAGTGTGAGGAGTTTATATGTTTATGTGTCATGTTTTGTCATATTGTATTATGTTTGTTGAGTTCAAGTATGTATATAAATCTCTCCCACATAGCCTATTGCATAGTCTAAGTGTGAGAAGTTTTTAGATATAGTATGTGTTTTATTATAAATGTGTGTCTGTCATACTAGTCATTCCCATTTTGCACTTCACAGCCCGTATCTGGGGTAGACACTTGTGAAGAGAGAGGGGGGAACAAATGGCCAGTATGACATGTATATATGTGTTATTCGAGTCAGTTGCATGTTAGTGTCTTTAGGATTTGTTTAGGTCTAGGATTTATGTGTGTTTTTATGAATGGACTTAAAACTCAACTGCCTCAAACTGACGGTGAGGGGAATTGAGGGAGATAAGGCATGCTAGAAAACATAAAACCACCCCCCCAGTAACTCCTAGTCAGTATAGATGATGCAAGTATGAAGGAAAAAAACCCATCCTTTAGGTCAGACACGAAAGCCCTCTTAAATGGTCAGTTAGAAGCCTAAAGTGGAACTACTTTCCACTAAAAACATATAAAAAAAAAAAAGAAGAGTGGCTGCCACATGATGTCTAGGGCAAGGTGACAACGTGTAGCAAACCCTGAAGGCAGTAGGAAACCCCCCATCGAAAAAAATAAAAAAATAAAAACCTACCCTTTAGAACCCCATTTTCTAACCTGGTCTACACCCTGAAATAACCCACTAGCCACTGGGACTGTGTGTGCGCAAGGCATAAGGCAAGAAGGCAACTGACCAGGAGGACATACAAGAACCAGCTGAAAAAGAGAAAGTCAGGAAGAAAGGAAAAAATTGACCTGGAAAAATTCCAGGTCCAAAAAATAATAAGAAGGAATAAGGGTGGCAAAGCCACAGAAAAAGATCGAAGAAAATGGTCGAAAAGACTAGACCACAAAAAAAAAAGGAGAAAGAAGGAATAAGGGTGGTGAAGCCACAAGTAAGCCACTGACTAGTTGGAGGCCAATATCAGAAATTGTCCGGCCGAAGAGAAGCACTAGCCAGAAGCCCCAAAGATGTAAGATTCTTGAGATAGGCTCAACATCCTTTTCTGGCGGTTCCTAAGAACTTTAATGCCTAGGATGTGTCCAGCTTCTCCCATATCTTTCATCTCAAATTGACTTGACAGCCAATCTCTCACGTCTGACAACATTTTCTTACTATTTCCAATCAACATCTACGTAGAGTACCATAAACACTACATTCTTACCTTCAACTTTCTTGTACACGCAGCTCTCATCTGGGCACTACTCAAAGCCAAAAGACTTAACAGTTTGGTCGAAACACATGTTCCATGATCGAGATGTTTGCTTGAGGCCATAAATGACCTTCTTAAGCTTCCACACCATGTGTTCTTTGCCCTTGACTACATATCCCTCGGGTTGTTCCATGTAGATGGTCTCCTCAAGACTTCCATTTAGGAAAGCTGTCTAGACGTCCATTTGTCATACCTCCCAATCCATGTAGGCTGCAATAGACAAAAGAATTCGGACTGACTTGAGCATACCTACTGGCGAAAAGGTCTCATCGTAATCGATACCTTCTCTCTGGGTATAACCCTTAGCTACTAGTCTTGCTTTGAAGACTTTAACTCGTCCGCCAGGTCCTCGTTTACGTTTGTAAATCCATTTGCTCCCAATGGCAGTACAACCTTCAGGTAGGACTAACAAATCATAAACGTCTTTGTCTATCATTGATTGTACTTCAAAATCCATTCCTTCTTTCCAGGAATGACTATCTGAATCTGCCATCGCCTCTTTGAAGTTCCGTGGGTCTGATACATAGTCGTCCGGGTCTAAGTCAGATGACTCACCCAAACCAATGTACCTTTCTGGTTCACGAGGAACCCTCCCACTACGACGAGGCTCTACAATTTGTGGTACAGAAGTTGATATCTTAGGTATAGATTGTACTTGTGTTATTGGTTCTTTGCTTGTGGAAACTGAAGTATCTCTTAGTTCCTCAAGAGCTACTTCACTGTTGGGCTTATGATTCATCACATAGTCTTCTTCTATGAACTTAGCATTTGTGCTAACAAATACCTTCTTATCTCGTAGACTATAGAATTCATAGCCTTTCGTTCCACTGGGATACCCTACAAACAAACATACCTCAGTACGAGACTCCAACTTCATTGGATCTTTCTCCAACACGTGTGCTGGACAACCCCACACTCTGAGGTGTCTTAGACTAGATTTGGATGGTAAGTTGTTCAAGGTATAGCTTGCTGTGAGCAATGCGTGTCACCAGAACGAAATAGGTAACTTAGCATAACTCATCATCGATCGAACCATTTCTAAGAGGGTTCTATTCCTTTGTTCAGCTACGCCATTCTGCTGGGGTGTGCCAGGCGCAGTCAATTGGGATTCAATTCCCGCCTCTGATAAGTAGTCCAAGAACTCACTACTGAAGTACTCGCCTCCACGATCAGACCATAGAGACTTGATTGTCTTACCATGTCGCTGATAAGGCTAATTTCATGCATCGGTAATGTGCAAAACAATGTTATAATTTGCTGGGTCTAACACGTTTCCTAAGCCAGGTGTGTGAAGAAAATCGCTAGATCAAGGAAGTAATGAAGGAGATGGTCTAGCGAGAGAAAGGAATGAAATGAGCAGAATTTACAAGGAAAAGTGGCGTGACAGAGGAGTTTACAGCTGAGGGCAACAAAGTCATTATCTATACCTCGTTGGGCCCACTCAAACGCCTATAAATAGAGAAGAGCATGCAACGCAAGTGGGGGAAAGTTTTTTCACTCTTCTTAGCTCATACATTTTCACACACTTGGGGATAGTTCTGGGGTAATTGTGATCGGGAGGGTACTTTCTGAAAGATTTCGTGCTTGGAAACACCGTCCTAGTGAGGGCGAAGATACAATTACTTTTAATTTCAGTGGTTTTTGCTAGTTTCCACCGTCGAACTTCACTTTTGGGAGTCGACTTTGATGTTGATAATGTTTACTGCTTTACCGTTCATGGATCTGCGTTGAGCTTTTAATTTCAAGTTATTTTGCATAGATCTCCCTGTTGTTAGCGTAATTCTTCAATTGCTATGTCGATCTCTGTTTATTTTGTTGTTAAGGTGTTTGATGTGGAATTTGGTGACAGATCTGTGGTTGTTTGAGTATTCGGAGTTCTTATTTGTAAAATCTGACGTGATGGAGAGTTTCTTCTGTTTAGAGTTCATGTCGGACGCTTGGATCCGAAGTGGATTTAGCGTCTGAGGTTGGATTTGGCGTGTGGAAAGACAATAGTTCGTTAGATTTGTTTTATTTCTTCTTGGTTTCTATTTCACTTCGTCTAGGGTATGCAGATCTGCTAAGTTCTTCGTTTATTATGCATAAATTTGATTTCAAGTCAGTAGCTCTGTTTTTGTTTTGCTCATGCTGTTTTCCTTAAAGAAGTTTTACGCAAATTTGGTTGTAGAAGACGATGTCACTGTCAGTTAGTACGAGAGTTAGTTATTCTGCCAACTTTTCAGTCGTACCTTGCTTTTTAGACATGGTCCCCACCGCAGATTTATTTCCTAGGTCTAGCTGTTAGGTTAAGTTTTTTTTAGGTTCCCAAGTCAAGTTAATTCTAATTTTCCTCAACCCAAGAAAATGCGTGGCAGCAGCCAACACCAAAAACACTCCTAAATCCTTGATTATGAGTCTTACGCATCCTTCTCTGTGGGATCGATCCCTACTTCCCTATACTAGGTTTAGTAAAGTGGTTGAGGGTTTTTGAAAGGAAAAGTGCTTTGTGTGTCCGACGACCGGGATTCCTCGCGACCCACGAGTTCCTAGACCGAGTGATCTAGTGGACTTGCTGGATCTAGGGAACCTGTTATTTTCTTATTTGAACAGCCTTAGCACAAATTAAACCCTTTCAGTCGTGTCTCCACAAGTGCCCTGAATTCTTTGAACTTTTCAAAAGATTCTGACTTGTGACGCATCAAATAGACATATCCAACTTTTGAGTAGTTATCAATGAAGGTGATGAAATACTGAAAGCCGCCTCTAGCTTGAGTAGTCATTGGTTCACACACATCAGAATGAACGAGCTCAAGTACTTCCTTGGCCCTATTACCCTTGACCTTAAATGGTCTCTTAGTCATCTTACCTTCCAAACATGATTCACAAGTTGTATAAGGTTCTATTTCTAGATCCTTAAGTAGACCTTGGTCTATCAACGCTTGAATCCTAGTAGGGTTAGCATGACCAAGTCTAAGGTGCCATAAGTACATCCCACTAACCCTACCCAATTCCACCCCAAAACTTCTGCAAAATCCGACTTTAACCCCAAATCTTCCACACAAGCAGAATTTAACCCCAAAACTTCCACAAAATTCCAAATCAGCCCACACACTTCCGAAAATTCTACCATTACCCTCGAAAAATCTGAAAATTTCCCTATCACCTCCGACGATCTGTGTTTTCGACCTAATATCCCGTGTCACAACTCGTTTAAAGCCTTAGCATTTACCTCATCCACCACAATCGGAGAAAAAGAGAACATATGGATTTTTTACTGTGGGGCTACCGACACAATATCTTTCGACCAAAAAGATTTTCTCACTATATCTAAACCTACCAAAACCTATGTCCAAACCGCTAGTGGGGATTTAGCTCGAGTAGAGGAGGCAGGCACCTTTGACATTTCTCCAACTCTCCGTCTCTCCAACTGCCTTTTTGTCCCGACTTTCTCAAATAAACTATTATCCGTCAGGGTGGGATTTAGAAGAGTGTTGGGGGGGGGGGGGGGGGAGGATTTTTGAATTTAGAAAAATTGGGGATATTTATTCCCCCAATAGCCCTAATTTTAGCCGCCTCCACTCCTCCAACCCTAGTTTCTGTCGCCTCCTTCTCCGATTCTGCCTCATTCGCCGTCGATGTGCTGCCGACGGTGGTTGCCGGTGTTCGGTTACCTTCAGACCACGCCATGGCGACTGCGACTGACGCGGTGGCTTTCTTCTCGTCGCCTTCATTCTTCCTGTTCGATTGGCCGGTGTTCCTCGTCTGGCTGCCGACGTTGCCCGCCGAGTTCTCGGTGTTGGTAGCTCGGTCTCCAACCGCCGCCGTCGTTGTTGCTCTACCCCCACTATTCTGATTTCTGTTTTGTCACAATTTTTTCGTTTCTTCCCACCAATCGGGAAATCCATGGAGATGGAAGCAATTCTCAACTGTATGTCTCTTCCCTCCACAGTGGCTACATGTTAGCTTGCTTTTATCTGGGTTGGAGTGGAGTTTGGGTGGCGGTGGTCTGCTCCGGTCAATTGCGGCCAATCCGACGCCTATTCCAGTCTCTCGTGAGTCGCCTGCGGGTTTAAGAACTCGTTCATTGGCAGATTCACGCCTCACCGATGCATAAGCACTCCGCACTGTGGGTAACGGATCTTTGTTCAAGATCTCTCTTTTTATCGCATCATATCTGTCGTCTAGCGCCCATAGGAACTGATATAGCCTATGTCTCTGTGTGATCTTGTTGTATTTCTCTATTGTTGACAGCGTGTCCATGGGGTTTGGATCCCTTTCGTCTATCGAAATCCAGAGGCTCTGGAATTTATTCCACAGGCTTTCGAGGCTCATATTCCCTTGCTTCATGTTGTATGCCTGTCTATGTAGGTCAGAAACTTGGAATGGATCCTCCACTTCCATATGTGATGGCCAGTCCCTCCCATAGATCTTGGGTCATCGCATATTGTGATACTTCGTTGATGAGGCTGGCTTCAATATTGTTGATTATCCAGTTAAAACAACAGTGGTCTCTCTGCTGCCACTTTGGATAACTGGAGTCAGTGGTTGGAGGCGGTTCTGTAACTCCATCTATGTGAGATGACAGACCCTTTCCTCCAATGGCATGTTCCATCAGCGTTTTCCATAGGGGATAGTTATCCCCATTGAGTTTACTTTGGATATGTACCTCTCCCAATTATTCAGGTTGATTTGAGGGAGGAGGTGGTGGTTGTTCTTGAGTTTTGGGTGGTGTATTGATTTGCCTAAGGAATTCGGCAAGCTGGGCAGCGAATTCCCCAGGGAAATTCGCCAACGGTTGGTTTGTATTTGTGTATTCTGGGTCAGATTCTGACATGGCTATTTTTGATTTGTTTTGCAGGTTTAAACAAAAGGCTGGGGAAGGTATTCTAGGGACAGTGATGAAATTTTTCTGAGTCCCATATCTTCATAACCTGCTCTGATACCATCTTAAAGATGGTAATCGAGAGAGGCATTGTATGGAAGATAAGACATGGTGGCAAAAGATGTAGAGAAAAGGAGTTTGATTGTATTACTTGTTGTTTTCTGTAAGAGTTACAAATACTCCCTTTTATAGGGATATTACACCTCTAGGAAACATCTTCATCTCTCTAGGAACCACCACTTATTTATTGTAATACCAATTACCAAGTTTATTGGTACTAGTACTAGCCGTTAGGTATTCATTCTTTGACAGAAGTTACTCAAAAACTTCCATTATCATATCACCCTTTCTTCTCCTTCCCCTCCCACCTCTCCACCATCAAAACAGACGGCAACGACGACTGCTCAAAACCTACGATCTCGCCTCCTCCAAGGTAGGATCCTTCCACCACTCTGCCTCGATCACCTCCGTCGCCTTCTACTCTCCTCTCGATCTCCATCTACGATGCAAATCCCTTCGTGCCCCTCAATACCGTCAAAATTCATAGAAAATCGATCAATTCGATGTCCGTGCATCCCTCGGGGAAGCTGGCGCTGGTCAATTTGGTGCGAGGAAGGCGGAGCTTCTACTACAAGCTTGGCAAAGAAGCATCGCTTGTGCATTTTGATGAAAGCGGCGAGAAATTTTCCATGGTGATTGACGATAAAGTCAATATTCATGACTCCGAGGATGTGAAGCTGATTGTTGAGCTGGATAATACGAAGAAAGTCCTCTGTGTGAGCTCTCTCTCCCTCGGATTTTGATTAAGATGCATAATGTTTATACTTTAGACAATCAACTACGCCTAAGCATTATATGATGCAGGAACAATACTTTCACTCAATTAGATTCGGTTGCCGCTAATTTTAACTAAAAACACCTAAAACTGCTCAATAGCATCAGTAGATCTACCTATTTCATACTTAAGCCTTTAATTATAACTAATCTCTTATGATTACTTGTTTGATCATCCGTTTTTGGCAGAATGGCATGTTATTCACTGGTGGAGAAGATAGGAACTGTTGAATATTATGTGGACTATTTGCTTATTGGACCTGTATATTAATTGTATTGGGCTTGTCTCAATTAAATTAATGTGTGGCCCAATACCTATAATAAGTTGAGCCCGTTCCATGTTGGCCCAGTACTTATTTGATGGTGTCGATGCGTGCCACGTAGCAGCCTTCACATGGATCACGCTCCGTGACCGTTGGATTGATGTATGTGTTTGTTATGAGTCTCTAGACTCATCAGTTTCTCATTCATTCAATTCCAGACGTTTTCTCTCTCTCTCTCTCTCTCTCTTGTAAACTCCGACTTCTCTCTAATCTCTCTCTAGACTCCGGCCTCTTTCGCCGGCGATCTTCTCCGATCTTTTGTTTCCACCGATGATTCTCGGTTCTAATGAGTGTCTCGGTTTAGATTTTGAGTGTAGTGAGTTCTTGAGTGCTCCTTCTCAGATCTAGGGTTTAGTCCAACTTCTGTGTTGGATCTTGTGATTGGAGGTTTCTTCTGAGGTTCTCTGGGTTGAGAAGTTGTGTTCCAAGAGATTAGAGGTGATACATGTGTTGAGAAGGCTGCGTGGTATTGCATTCGGTGAAACTGTGGTTTCTGGTTCCCTGAGTATATTAGTTCTCACTTTGTGACTTGTGGTAGAAGCGTGTGGGGAGGTCCTTGGCCTAGTGCAGTCACTGTTGTGACCTGAGCCATATCCTTGCTATTATGTCTTAGTTGTTGTTTCTTGTCTTACTTAGATCCGCAAGGATCTTGTGTTAGTGTTCTAACGTGTCTATCTTAAGTGCGCAGGTTCTAATTGGTGAGAGCTTGGTTCCCAGATTGGTTAAGATTCTGGAAAGAGTTAGGGTTCCAATTAGGGTTACAACCTGTAATAGTTAGACTCCTTAGTGTTGTAGATTACTTGTAATCTTGTAACACTCTTGTACTTGGCTTGTAACTTCTGAGATTAGCCATCTCAGAGATCGTTCAATAAAAGAGGTCCAGGTAATTAGCGAATCCCGAGTGATCTGATCCCTACAGGAACATCACGGCCAGCGGGAAATCGGCCTACACTATTGGAAATGCCCATGCAGCTCGTGTCAAAGGCATTGTTGTGTTATCTAAGAGTAGTGCTGATTTAGGGGCAGAGGATGTTAGAGTTTAGTATACTGAAAGCATCTTTCGTATGTTTGTATATGTAATAACTCTTATATCCATTTTTACCATTTAATGAGAAAGAATATTTTGTTACAATGTGTTTTGCTTATGAGTTACTTATGTATTTATGAGATGTTGAAATATGCTTTCCATTTAAATACATAGTTTAAGCAAAATGAGTCTAAGTCTTCTGCATAATAGACGAGTTGTGAGCGGCGTTCACAGTAGGTAACTTGTCGGTTCTTGCACAAGGAAAACTGTTTCACAACCTAGATAGGCTTTGACCACCTATCGCGAAAGGTTGCGACGTCAGTCCGAAAGTTTCCTTGCCTAAGGAAATGAACGACGTCGGTGTGGTATAGCACTGAAAGGATCAAACAGTGAGATAAGTCTTTCTTGGCTATTTACTGAAAGACGAGGTCTCGGTGATTGTCATTTCTTAATCATTGTTGACATAACATTGAGCATACGATATTAATTGAAAACTACTTTGACTTATCAAATGGTGAGGGTCTTTCGTTGCCTAAGAATCTTGATAGATTGGGTAGTGATCATTAATGTCTAAGTGGTGCTAGTATTGTTATTGCAATGAATCGTGTGCTAGGAGAGACCAGTCTGATAATATCCCCAAGAGGTGTTTAGAAAAAGGTTTTATTATTCAGAAAACTGGCCAGTTGGAATTTATTCCATGAATAATAAATAATGTTTCTGAACTAGACCACTTTTAGAAAAAAGAAATTAATTAATAAAAGTCAGATAGAAGACTTGATATTAATTAATGGATATTTATATTTTTAACACGGGAAATGATTTAATTAAAGAGGAAGTCCCGGAATACTCGTAATTTCGGTTTGGACGGGCAGTCAATATTATATCTATAGTGGATGATAATAATGTTTAAGTTTGGGCTTGAATTAAATTAGTTTTAATTTAATTAGTGAAAGCCTAAACTGTGGCCCAATCCAATCCTCCACAGATCCCTGGTCTGGCCCAAAATAATTAACTTAATATAAAAGGCAGAAGAAGAGAAGACAGATTATTATTCTACCGATAAAAATTCGATCTCTGCAATCTGTAGAGAGAAAAATATCGATATTTTTAGGGTTCTCTTTTCTGTCTTCAATTCTTCTCCGGCTTTTGAGGATTTGACAAGCTTTGCCCACACAAAGGTCAATTCCAAGTTAAAGGGAACAGATCGGAAGATCCGTGGTAGAGATCGATTGAAGAAGGAGTTCGAATTCAATTACTTGAATTCATACGGTAAATCGTTCTATTTAATTGCATATATGTTCTGTGATTATATGCTTACTAACATGTTTCTAGTTTACAATCAGATAAAAGCATGTTTAGATGTAAATCTTTCAATCAAACTAAATAGATTTCCGCTGCAAAACCAACAATTGGTATCAGAGCCTGTTTTTAGGCTCTGATTGTTTGATTTACTACGTGCTTTGATTGTATGAATAGCATGTTTATAGTTTTCGATGCATGTTTTAGTGTTCAATTAATTATTCGTTGAGTCTAGAACTTTCGAAAAGAAGTCGATTTGATCGTGCCCTAGGGCGAGACAATCGGTTATCGCATTGATCAAGGTCGTGACTTGCTTTCCATGACCTAGATGATCAATTAATCACGCACACTTTGAATAAAATGGTGACGCTAGCCTTTAATGGTTGAGAGCAGACACCATGTCATGAAAATTCAGTGGGAGCTGCCGGTTGAAAGCCGAGGGCAGCTCCGGATCACACGCCATTTGTCAACAGGAAGCAGGCACTGATGGTCGATAAATTTTCGATCATGTTACGAGGCTTGCTGGTTGACGAGGAGAGGAGATCAGTGGGAGACGAGGGGCGTTGCTGGCTGTTCTTAACGCCGAGAGCAGCGCCGGCGATTCCCATGATCTGAATCTGACGGAGACAGCTGCTGGTTGAATGTTTTCTGACCAAGAGCAGCTTGATGCGGCTTACAACGGAGTCGTCAGGTAGATGGAGGCTGCTGACCGAGTCTACTCGGGCGAGAGCAGCACCAGGTCTGCCTGATCGGCGATCAATTTCGAGGTCAGAAGCAGGCTCCTGCTGGCGGTGTTTACACGGCTGAGAGCAGCGCCTAACGGCTGACCGTCGAGCAGTTGCAGCCAGCGACGAAGTCAGCTGCTTTGTTGCCGCAATTTCCGGCAGATTTTGTGAACAAATCAAGTTTTAGTGAACTGATTAGTGTGTTGTGCTAATGCGTGTTTTTCTGAACTGAATTGTTCTTTTTCATAAACTATTATGCGTGAATTTGAAACTGACTACTAGTTGATATAATTACGAGAAGTGTGGCATGATTGTTTTGAATAATATGAGTCCATGTTTTTCAATTTGTGAACAAATATATGCTCACGTGAATATCACTAAACTATTGAGAACTCCATGTCTTGGTAGTAGTAGGAAATTAGTTTTGGCAATTTTAGTTAGCATTTATTTCAAATATTGTAATAGGTGAAATGCTATGTAACTAAAATCAAAATTATTATTATATGGAATATCATTAAATAAATTTATTAAGATTTAAATAGGTTTGAATATTTAATCTATATCTTAAGGATTTTGATGTATTATATCCTATCTAGATATATGCTAGATAGATTAGATTTAGTTGTTCAAATAAATCCTATTAAATCTAGGATTCCATTTTTATGGAATAAATAAATTGGAATTTAATGTAGATTATTTTCATAATATATACTTATCATGATATAGTTAGGTTTGAATTATAATCCTTATCTATAAGATATTGATAAAGTTTATTTATCTAGAATATATCTTAAAATGATTTGGATACGTATTTTTCAACTAAATCCTATTATATCTAGATTTTCTAAACCTAATGGAAAAAGATAAGTATTATAATTAATATTATTATTATTTAATAATAATTGATTAATATTAATTAAATAAAATATTTGATTATTATTTATAATTATTATTAATTATTAATTAAACATATTATTTAATTATCTTAGTTTAATTTCATGGATTTAATAGAACTATCTATTAATTTGAAATTAATATAAGTGAACTTTCTACCTAATTCACTTAAGTGATAATTAAAAGAAAAACCATATCTTAAAATAACTAAGCGATAATTACGATCTATGTCGTATATGGTCTCCAAAGAATTAGTCTATGTATGAAGCAGTTTCCAATATTAACGCGACTCACCTTAGTGGGAGCCTTAATCCTAAGAAACATCAAGTTCATTGGTTAGACTTCTCAATTTTAATTTCAATTTTATCTAGACGTGATTTCCAATATTATCGGGACCCACCTTAGTGGGAGCTTTAATCCTAAGAAATTGCAAAGTTCAGAAGATTAAATTGACTTGTGAGATAACTGTAGAATTTTGTTTGTGGCGGGCGACCTTCCTTAGAAGGAGTATCAATACGGAAATGAAATTCTTGGTGTGAATATTCAATGGTACACGCTTAGGCAACGTTTGGCGGCCATGCCACCTTAGTGGTCTCTGGACTATTCGTCGATGTTGTGACCAGAATTTTGTTAAATATGAATTTTTTACTTGACCTCCCTAGAGGCGTACTTAATTCTATTTGATTGTTGTGAGAATCTAAACTATTTTAATGGTTTTTACTCTTTAGAATCTTACATAGTTTGTAACAATAAGCTATTCTTTTTCTCAGCTAAATCCAAATAAGATGTCGTTCAATCCTCTTTCCGCTATTCTTAAAGAACACAAACTCGAAGGTCATAACTATATTGCATGGAAACAAAACTTGGATATTGTTCTCACTGCCGAAGAGTACAAATATGTGCTCACTACTGAATGTCCACCCGTACCTGCTGCAAATGCTTCTGCAGCAGTGAAAGAAACATACAGGAAGTGGTGTAAAGCCAATGAGATGGCGAAGTGCTACATGTTGGCTTCTATGTCAACAGTACTTCAACATTAGCATCAAGGCATGAACACTGCTACTAAGATTATGAACAATCTTAATAACCTTTTTGGTACTCAGAATCGAACGGCTAAGTGTTTAGCCTTTCGGAGCATCATGACTAAGGTTATGAAGGAGGGCACACCTGTGAGGGACCATGTCCTCGAGATGATGAGCCGCCTCAATCAAATTGAGGTTTTTGGAGGGACCATTGATCCCGAGTCCCAAGTAACTATAATCCTTCAGAGTTTTCCAGCTAGGTATCAGCAGTTCAAGCTCAATTTCGAGATGAACAAGAGGGCTTACACCCTAGCTGAACTGTTGACTGAGTTGCAGTCAGTGGAGGATCTTATGGTCCAGACAAAGGCTGCTATGATGAGTTCTAGGCCGTCTTCCTTAGGCTCTAAGCCAGGTAAGGGGAAGAAGAAAGCCCAGAATGTTGTAGCACCTAAGATAGCTAAGGGCAAAAAGAAACGGGTGAACACAAACAAGAAGCAAAGCGGCAAGTGCTTCAAATGCGGCGAAAAGGGGCATTGGAAGCCGGATTGTCCTAAAAAGGGAAATGGCTCAGGTATGCACCAAGCTTTCGTTGTAGAATCATGTTTAGCAGTTGTATCTACTCAGCAATGGGTGGTTGATACTGGAGCTACTGATCATGTTTGCTTTGATCATGATATTATGCAGGTAACAAGGCAGTTGAATGAACCAGAGATCGAAATCCAGCTGGGCGATGCTACGAGAGTGGCAGCTGTTGCAGTGGGAGACGTTTATTTACGTTTTTCTAGTGATAGAATTTTAGTGTTGAACAATGTTTTGTTGATACCTTCGTTTAGAAGAAATTTAATTTCAGTTTCTAAACTTGTTTATGATGGATATTCGATTTCATTTGATGATTCATGCATTAGAAATGTGGTTCTTATATCTGTCGTGGTATCATGGAAAACAATCTTTACACTATAATGTCTACACAGTATATGCAACATAAAACTGAATCTAACTCAACATTGAAAGTTATTTGGTATGGTCATGTTTCGGGATGTGGACAAAGACAGTACAGCCAAAGACTTTGGGATCAAGGGTAAGGTAGGTTGGTTTCTGTATGGCTAAATGGTTGATAAACGTATCAATGGGAGTTTTGAAGTTGAGGATTCCTGTTGGGAGACGGTTCATGAGGTACACGGTTGTGGCTATAGCTTCAGGCCAGAAAGATGTTGGGATTTCAGATTCGATAAGGAGAGCCCTGGTGATTTGAAGGATATACCTATTCTTTCGTTCTGCTACCCAATTCTTCTCAGGTATATAGTCACAAGAAGTTTGGTGGATAAGCCCTTTCTCAACAAAGAAGGTTTTCATGTTGGCATTTATATATTCCCCTCCATTGTCGGACCGTAGGATCTGAATATTCTGTTTATTTTGGGTTTGAACCATACTGTAGAATTGAGTAAATTTTTCAAAAACTTCAAATTGTTTTTAAAAAGAATACACCCAAGTCATACGAGAGAAGTCATCGATAAACAGGAGGAAATAGCGAAGGCCCAGGCCCCCATTGATTGGGGCAGGACCCCAGACATCTGAATGAATCAAAGAAAACGGGGTAGACATTCGAGTATTATTTAGTTTAAAGGAATGACGGTGGCTCTTGGCCAGGTGACAAGTTTCACAATCAAGAGAGTGCACACCAGAGGCTAACTTAGGGAACATTAATTTAAGGTATCCTATAGAGGGGTGCCCTAACCGACGATGTAACAGCCAAGCCTTCCTTGTAGTTGAGCCATGAGTCAGTAATGTTGTACTTTGCTGAGCTATCTCATCCACATAGTATAGTCCGCCTCGTTCAGTGCCACACCCAACTATCGTCCCCGTCTTGGTATCCTCTTTCTTGGGTATGGTGTCAATCAGAAAGGTTACCGTTGCTATGACCCTGTAACTAGGCACATGTACACTACCATGAACTGTGACTTTGTTGAAAGTGAATACTACTACAACCAATATAGCGGTCAGGGGGAGAGTCAACCACATAATTCAACTAGAGACTCGCTAAATTGGCCGTACATCCCAAAGAAAACTACCTATCAGCCAGAACCTATACAAAGGGAAACCGAGCCAGGGGGAGATGAGTCACGAGAAGAACCAATTCCTATCACAAAAGTTGGTCCAACAGAGGAAGAAAGGCATACTGACCAGATCGACCAGCTATCTCAATCCACTAGTCAGACCGCAGAAGTCGAAGACATTACCCAACTATCAACCCCGTCTTCAAATCCTGAGGTAAACAACTCTGAAATCATCACAGTTCCATTGGAGATCACTACACTGATAGGGTAAGCCAAGAAGGAGACACCAGCAGCAGTGGCAAGCATTATGAACTACCACACAGAAGTACAAGGGGAATTCCTCCCAAAAGATACTCTCTAGACTGGAAAGGGAGGAAAACAAGATATTCAATGGCAAATATAGCTCAAGGATACCTCACAGAGATGACTCGAGCATTTGAGGCTGCCCTATATAAAGAAGAAGAAATTCCCCAGTCTTTCCAAGAAGCAGTCAAGCACAAACAATGGAGGGAAGAAAAAGAAGGAGATTGATGCCTTGATCAAGAATGGAACGTGGGAAAAATATACTCTACTAGAAGGGAAGAAACCAGTCGGATGTAGGTGGATTTTCACCATCAAAAGACATGCAGATGGATCAATTGAGAGATATAAGGCGCGATCGGTGGCCAAAGGATACACTCAATGTATGGAATTGACTACGATGAGACTTTCTCCCCAGTTGCCAAACTTGACACGATCTGAGCTTTATTATCAGTTGCAGCATGTAGGGATTGGTCACTACATCAATTTGATGTGACTAATGCCTTCCTCCATGGAGAATTAGGAAAAGACAAGGAAGTCTATATGGAAGTTCCACCTGGATTCGATGGCGAATTTGGTCCTGGACAGGTATGCAGATTGAAGAAAACCTTATACGGCTTAAAGTAGTCCCCGAGAGTATGGTTTGGGAGGTTCTGCCAAGCAATGGTCAAGCATGGATTTAAACAGAGTCTATCTGATCATACACTCTTCACAAAAAGGAGAGGGGATAAGATAACCTGCTTTATCATCTATGTTGACGATATGATTATTACAGGGGATGATACAGAAGAAATCAGCAACCTCAGAACCAATCTGTTCAAAGAATTTGACATGAAAGATCTCGGCCCTCTAAAATACTTCTTAGGAATAGAAGTGTTAAGATCGAATCATGGAATATTCTTAAGGCAGAGGAAATATGTCGTTGATTTATTGGCAGAAACCGGCCTCTTGGACTGCAAGCCCGCCGACACACCAATGATACCAAATCATGGGTTAAAAATTGTCGAAGGAGCTAAAGCTATAGATCGAGAGAAATATCAAAGGCTAGTCGGGAAACTACTCTATCTCTCACGATACAGAGAGGTAGACACAGAGGGGCTGCCACATTGGACAGAAGGCGGTGGTTGCCGGAGGTGCGGCGGCGCTCCATGGAGGAATGTGTGTGTCTCTCCGGCCATCTCTATGTGTGAGTGTGAATGTGTGTTCAAGAATTCAGAAAGTGGGGAATCATGATTCCCGTAAGTTCCAGACCAAAGATATTTTCTCCATTCTCCCTTTTCTTTTCAATTTATTTTTATTTCTAAAATCCTACACTCCACAATTTATATACTCCATATTGTATTCAAAAATTAATACAAACATATTTCTAACATATTTTAACTAATTTTTGAGTTACAGAATTTTGGGTCATTACAACTCTCCCCTCCTAAGAAAATTTCGTCCTCGAAATTTTCATCTAAATCGATAAACCGTAGATGTTACTTTTTCCTCACGCCTCCATCCTCTAAGATAATCCTTATATCTCACATTCTCATGCCCACAAAGGAATTAGTAGCCAAGTTCGCTACTTAAACAAAAACTAACGGATGGAGTGATACATGGGTTTTCATCAGCCCGTCAATGTGCTCCTACAAATAAGTATCTTTAATAATACTAACTTGGACAGAACTCATCTGAAAAAAAAAAATATGAAGAACAAAGGCCTTTGATTTGAAAGAGTTCCCGAGTTATACAGAACAAGAAGATGACACAACTAGATTCAACCATATTAGCATGTGGTTTAAAAAAACTATAATCAACAACCTGCAATAGTTGGTGTTTCATAAAAGGTCCAATAGCTATGTTTCAATATAAGGTTTTCAAGCTTAGTCAGACATAAGTGTGAATCAAGGGTCTTAGCTTATATAGCTCAAAGGAATTTACTTGGAGGGATTCAGAAATTTGAATAAATTGTGTAAACAAAAGGTAAGAAAGGATCTACTTTTAGGACCAACAATAGGACATTAAGAATAAAATCTAATTATATATCGAACCTGATAAAAGTCAGGTATCAATGAACGTCATGAAAATAATGTGTCCCAACAAATCCTGTCAGTAGATCCACAAGTTTTGAAGATAGCACAAGGGAGTAAACTCATGAAAAGAGTAGGACAATGCCATTAAGGAAAAGGCCAAATGCTAAGCTTAAATTTTTAATGCAGAAGCAAGAGACAAGCAAGCTGTAGGACTGAGCAAAAGATTAGTGCAACTTTGGAGGAGAGGAACGTCAATATTATGTTGCAAGTTAGAAAAAAATAGGATCAATACCCATATATTTCAGACCATCTGCCTAAGGGGTTTTTTATTACAGAAATCATATATCTAGGCAGCTTTAGAATCAGGATTAAGTGGGAAAAAAAAAGTTGTGAGACCAAGAAGTTGCACTCAAAAGTGATAATCTAATGAATCCCAAAGTACTAGGTCAAAGACAGAAATAACAGTGCACTACAGATTAGAAGCAAATCTAAGTGAGGACTCAATCACAGAAGAAAGAAGTTTTATCGGCAAAGGAATTCCCGAAATAGAAGTGGTTGGACAATTCACCATGGTGATAAAGAAAGGACAAACATAAATAGGAAGGTCTAAAGTAACAGGTACAAAATAAAGGTCGTGGAATAAAAATATAAGAACGACAAATCAATGATCGCAGGGTCAAGAACAGAAGTGGAGTCATTCATCAATGCAAAAATAATAATTGATTACTAGACCAATGATTTCAGGAGCAAAGGTAAAACTGAAAGGTGAACAAATTACCATATTATAGTAGCAAATGAATCCCTAATCCTCGCTTATAGAACAAGCTTGTTCCGAATAATTTGTGTTACCTTTTTCAGAATTTGTAGAGTGACTTATGAATCTCATATTCTATTTAGGTATTGACAGATTTTCGAATGGAAGCATAACCGGGAGCACTTAAGAATAAAGAACATAGCAAAGACACTCAATATTTAATAAATTCGGTAATAAAAGGGTCGAGGTGCAAAATATACAAAGAAGGCACAGAGAAACCATTCATGCCGATAACAATGAAGTTAAAGGGTCGGAAAAGAAACATGGGTTAGACTCCATATATCAGAAAAATGAAGAGGTAGGTAGAACACTTAGGTCTTGGACAATTTAGGCACAGAACTATACAACACTTCGAATGGCTAAAATCTGTCGGCATAAATAAGAGGGTGGGCAAGTAAATGTCTCAGATTAAGGTAAGACGATAAACAAGTATAACATGGACGAATGGTCCTAATAACCTTTTTGAGAGAAAAGAGTTTTGATCAAAATTAATCTGATAGAGTATAGATTTACTCAATTGTCCGGTGCCACAAATCCACAACAAGTGGGGAACTGCGATAATTTTCAAAGATATAATGAGGATTGGAAACAAATGAGGAGAAATAAAACTTTTATGTCAATGATTATAGATAGATAGTTGAGCAGGAGGAAATCAAATGCTATCAATTAATTCAATGGTATCCCCAGATTTCTATAAATAGCAAGTACATGTGTATCAGATCAGAGCACATGTAGGATAGAGTTTTTGTCGACAAGAAAAACCAAAATGAGAGTGAAAGAATCTACAGAATATATAGCCTTAGAAGGGTGGAATACCAACGACAATATACAAAAGAGATATGCAAACATGGCAATCCCTATTCGTCATCCCCTAAACCATTAAAAGAAACACAAATAGTGGGTACATCAAATCACCATCTGCATCAAATCAAGTCAACGACACACACCTACACATATTTTGATTTTTGACTCCTATGTGGCATGTTTCTAGACACATTCCAGACTCGATTCAAACCAAGGACCGACTGAACCTAAGCTCTGATACCAAACTTGTAACACCCCTTACCCGATTAATTTAATAATCGAATAAGTGATGTCACCTTTTGATACAAATATCAAATTAACAGAAAATCCTAGATTCTTTATTTGCTTATAGGTGAATTAAATTTTCATTACTTGGCAAATGGAAAAACTGCAATATAACGTCTATATATAGATAGATACAACCTGAATAACTATTTGCAAAATATACATGTTTGTATGAAATAACTAAAATGTTCCAATTATATTACACTTCCTATACATGCCACAACTAGCAAATTCAAAAGAATTACCCAAACACAAAACTTTGGCTAGTAACCCGACTTCAGCAGCTATATAACAAAAGCAAAAGGTCAAGTCTTATCACCTAATCTGCAGGGGAAAGGAAAGGAGTGCGCTTCAACAAGCTCATTAGTATACCCAACATTAGAACCTAATTTCCATAGTTAAGTAATCGCTATACAACCTATCAATTTACACGATTAATTATGAAAACACTCCAGAACCAACATCGTTATATCCATACACATATTCACTATCAGAAACAAATGACAATAAAATTTATATCGTCAATCTTTGATCTTATGGAGTTCACCCAAAAAGTTTATAACCACCAACTCAGAAATCATATATGAGAATATAAAAATAAATTGCATAACACCAATCATCGGGTAAAACACATAATATATAAAAATATTATCCAGTCATCAACACACCAACACATATTCAGATCACCAACATTTTCACATATTCAAACACATATAGCCCCTTCAAGTGCTTAGTGACAGACTAGGGTACGCGGACCAGATCAGAAACAGCGACGGAGTCAGATGCAGACACGGATTTTTGTCCTTGAGAGGACTCCGCACATACCACCCATTAAGGGTGCAGAATCAGAGACAGAGTTCAGAGACGATCCTCGCTTCGGTTATCCAGAAGACGAGCGATCACAGATAATGCAGCGCTGCTGTCCTATGGCATGCCAATTGTACCCACGGAATACACTAATGCATGGGGCATAAACACAGTCAAGTATACTTATTTTCATCTCAATGCATATTTCCAATAATCTTCAACATAATAGATTTGCAACTTCTTTTCACATTGTATCATATCAAATTTCATATCAAATAAATAGATAAATTTCAATTCTCAGAATACCATCACATACCCAAAATTCACATATTACACGCCATAAGCAACATGTACAAATCACATAATATATCACTAATTAGTACACAATATTCTATATGAAATCAAGCATACTTAAATAAGAAATTAAGACCTAATGTGGAATACACTACCTTAAAACCGAGAATGCCTTACTGGAATCAGTTTATCCTTCGCCTTCTCGTTGCTCATGCTATCTCTCGGGGAAGAATTTCCTTTCAATATATAACTTTTATCAAGACCAACTCCAAATATAATTCAAGCTCATAATAAGTTATCTTTAGCTACTAATTTATTTAGCTTATTGTTTTCAGATCCTTACTCTAAATTCCAAACCAACAGTTAAAACCAAATTACAACTAAAATATCGTTGAGTCCTAGACCAATTTAAGTACTATAGCATAAAGATTCACTATTTTTTTCACCAACTTTAACTTAGGCTTATGGTAAATATTCTCAAAAGTGCATATCTAATTTATTGTGAACATCTTTAGTCAAAATGTAAAAGTCCTCCAAATTCTATCTTGTGTATGGCTGTCCCGGAACTTCCCATACCAAGAATACACATTTCCTTTTTATTAAGGTGTAAATCATACTTATAAGATGGATTCTAAAATCAAACCAAATAGCATAATAATTTTTCCCAAACTAAAAAAAGAATATTAAGTTTTCCCTACATTCACACATCAAGATAAACTTCCATTCTATTTCAACTCTCTAACTATTCCAAGGCAGATATTAGCTTTAAAAAGCTTAGCATTTAACCTGATTTAGTTAAAATTCAAATTGGGGAAAAACTTAACTGTGAACCCTAGCTTTATTTTGAAGAAGAAATTGAATAAATAGGAGGTGTAAGAGATTTGCTTACACAAGGGGGAGACAATTCCAGCTTACAGCTGCCGGAAAACGACGACGGTGGTGGCAGAATCGGTCGGACAACCGCTGCAGAGAGAGATGTAAGTGTGAGGGTGTGTAGGGAGGGAGAGAGGTGACGATACAGAGAGGTAGACACAGAGGGGCTGCCACATTGGACAGAAGGCGGTGGTTGCCGGAGGTGCGGCGGCGCTCCGTGGAGGAATGTGTGTGTCTCTCCAGCCATCTCTATGTGTGAGTGTGAATGTGTGTTCAAAAATTCAGAAAGTGGGGAATCATGATTCCCGTAAGTTCCAGACCAAAGATATTTTCTCCATTCTCCCCTTTCTTTTATTTATTTTTCCTTTTCTTTTCAATTTATTTTTATTTCTAAAATCCTACACTGCACAATTTAT
Source organism: Salvia hispanica (assembly GCF_029641045.1). Taxonomy (NCBI): domain Eukaryota; kingdom Viridiplantae; phylum Streptophyta; class Magnoliopsida; order Lamiales; family Lamiaceae; genus Salvia; species Salvia hispanica. The sequence goes on along the minus strand of NC_142696.1, from coordinate 16,327,128 downwards.
ATACTCCATATTGTAATCAAAAATTAATATAAACATATTTCTAACATATTTTAACTAATTTTTGAGTTACAGAATTTTGGGTCGATACAAGCATTGACTACGAGACACTGTACGAGGTATAGTCTGATTCACCTGCAGATTACTCTATGTTGAGAGTTTTTGAGAGTACTGTTTACTATTATGTGAGTGAGGGTAAATTGGAGTCAAGAGCTAAGAAGAGAGTATTCGTTGGTCATGGAGAATGAGTTAAGGGGTATAGAATCTGGTCATCTTCGGAGGATAGAATTATTCTCAGTCGGAATGTGGTGTTTGACGAAAATTCTATGCTTAACTCTACTGTAAATTGCTGCATAGGATTTGGAAGGTATTGATGAATAGGTGGAGCTGCAAGTCACTCACAATGTGAGTGAATCACAACTCTAAGGTGGAGAAGATCAACACACTACTGCTGAAGCTACCGATACTACTAGTTCAGATGTTCTTCTACAAGCTCGTCAGACAAGCATCGCTATTGATAGAGCTAGGAGGACAGGTGTGAAGCCTCTGTTGAAGTATGGTTTTGAGAATATGATGGCATATGCACTGCAGGCTGCCAATGAGGTCGAAGAAGAGGCATCGGCAGCAGATGAACCACCTACCTACAAGGAAGTTGTTTCTGGCACGGAGTGTGCTAAGTGGCTCGCTGCAATGGAAGAAGAGATAGAATCACTTTGAAGAATCTAACTTGGGAATTAGTTCCACAGCCTAAGGGGATGAAGATTGTCACTTGCAAATGGATTTTCAAGAAAAAGGAAGGTGCCATACCAGATGAGGGCATTAGATACAAAGCTCGTCTAGTAGCAAGAGGGTTCACGCAGAAGGAGGGGGTTGACTATAATGAGATTTTCTCACCAGTGGTCAGACACATTTCCATCAGAGTGTTGCTTGCTATAGTTGCACATTAAGATTTGGAACTTGAGCAACTAGATGTGAAGACAACATTCCTACATGGACTGCTAGAGAAATATATCTACATGACTCAGCCAGAAGGATTTGTGGTTCCAGGCAAGGAGGACTATGTGTGCAAGTTGAAGAAGTCCTTGTACGGATTAAAGTAGTCTCCAAGGCAGTGGTATAAGAGGTTTGACAGTTATATGATCCAGTTGGGGTACAGCAGGAGCCTGTATGATTGTTGTGTGTATCACAACAAAGCTGATGATGGTTCTATGATCTATCTTGTTCTGTATGTGGATGATATGCTCATTGCTGCGAAGTCGAAGTATGAGATTCAGTAGTTGAAAGCCTATCTAAATTCTGAGTTTGATATGAAAGATTTGGGTGCTGCGAAGAAAATTTTGGACATGGAGATTTCTAGAGATAGAGAAAAGAAGAAGTTTTCTCTGTCAGAAAAGAGCTACATTGAGAAGATTTGGCATGTCTACATCTAAAGCTATTGATACTCAAAGTGCCACAAACATTCATTTGTCATCTGATCATGCACCGAAATCTGAAGTTGAGGAGGAGTACATGTTTCGAGTCCCGTACTCTAATGCAGTAGGGAATTTGATGTACACCATGGTCTGTACTAGACCAGACATAGCACATGTTAGTGTTGTCAGCAGGTTCATGGGACATCCTGGAAAGGAGCACTGGCAGGCTGTGAAGAGGATCTTTCGTTATTTGAGAGGTACGTCTGATGTTGGTCTCGTTTATGGAAGTGATACTTATTGTTTAGTGAATGGTTATTGTAATTCTGATTATTCTGAAGATGTCGATTGTTGAAGATCTATGACCGGTTATGTTTTCATCCTTGGTGGTTTTGTTGTTAGTTGGAAAGCAACTTTGCAGGCTGCAGTTATTTTGTCTACTATTGAAACAGAGTATATGGCATTGACAGAAGCTGTTAAAGAGGTAATATGGTTGCAAGGGCTAGTTGGTGATCTTGGTTTACATCAAGGTCAAGCTATTGTGTTCTATGACAGTCAGAGCGCTATTTGTTTAGCCAAATATCAAGTCCACCATGAGAAGACTAAGCATATTGATGTGAGATATCATTTTCTAAGAGATGAAAAAAGAATTGAGGTGAAGAAAGTAGGTATTGCTAATAATCTTGCTGATATGTTCACCAAGTCGGTCCCGTAGAGTAAATTTCAACATTGTTTGGACTTGCTTAATGTCATGAGCTGTTAGTTACCCGTGGAGGGCAAATTTGAGGCAAAAATGGATAAATTTGTTCATTTAGTAATATGATGATGCATTTAGAAGAAAAGTCAAAGTGGAGATTTGTTAGAATGCCTCGAATCATTGTTGAGTTGATCAAGCTAAGGGGTTGTAACCTGAGTTGATCATTTGTTAGAATGCATTGAATCATTGCTGAGTTGATCAAGCTGAAGAGCTGAGCTGATAGCTGAGAATGATATGTTTCTGTTTTTGGGCTTAATTGTTGTATCAAGCCCAGTTTGTCTTTTGTACCTATTTATATAGAAGTAGGGCACGAAAAGTTTGCATTGGTATTTTTGTATATGTAACCGCATTCAAAATACAATTAGTTCTCCGTTCTTGTTCATGGATGTAGTCTACACAACGTTGGTGAATCACGTAAAATTCTGTGTCTCTTTACGTTATTTTGTTTGTCATTTTTTTCACAATTGTCCTATTTGTCGTAACAATCACTTTATAACCATTTCTATTAAAAGTTGTATTATAGCATAAAATAAGACAATATTATCATGTTCCATGGCTGAGGTCGGTTATTCAGAATTCATTTTCTGGAAATATTTGTACTACAAAACTACAGAATCATACTTTTCGTCAGCAACCATTAATCTAGGGCATTATTGGCAACACAAAATCAGTCCTGCAAAATTGCTCAGCCTAATGTTTTTCTTCCAATGAATGAAATTAATTGAGCGAAACCTATACAGGCATGCGTAGACTTTCTGTTTTTAGTTAATTTTGTTGGTTTTCTGGATTTACAAGATATAAGCCGGGCGTAATACAACCCAAAAGAAGGAATACAAATGAACTAACTGAATCGAAATTACAACGGAAATTTCGAAACAAATAAACCGTAAAAGGAATTTAGCCGAGTCGAGGAGGCCTCTTTCCGCAAGACGAGATACGCCCCGGCAGTGCTCTTCGGATTGGCGTTTCGTCCCCAAAGATAAAACGGTTGCGTCTCTGGTGAAGCAGCACCGCTATCAACAGAGCTCCGGCGAACTGGATGGAGGAGAGGGCAGAGCTTCGACAGAAGAACAATGCAGAGGGAGGAGAGAGTGTATGATGCAGAGTGGATTCTAGTTTCTGTGTAGAGAATGCTAGAATGGCTAGCCTATTTATAGGCTCAGTCCATTGTAGGGGTCAATGCAGCTTTGATGGTTGTCATCAATGCCAGACCGTAACGCTTCTAGATTCGGTCATGACGTGGACTGTCACGTGTCAGTCACGTTGGCTTACCGCGTGGTGGTCTAAAAAGAATTAGACCCTAGACCCACTAGCCTTGGGCCAAGCCCAAGACCAGGCCCAAAGACCAAGATCCAAGATCCAAGGGCACGAGCGTGGGCTCGAGGCTCGCGGCAGGGCGGGCGGCGCGCGCGTGTGGGCTCTTACAGCCCATCTTAGTCCACTATAATTATTATATGTAATAATCCTTCTTATTAAATACTAGTTTAATAAGGTTGTAACTTCCAATGTGGGATAATTAACTCTCTTAATTATTCCCTAAGCTTCTCTCATAGCTCGTTAAGTTTGCAATTTTGCACAACTTTAATCTATAATTTCTCACTCACCGGGAATCGAATTTGAGAAAATAAATATACCACGGTCATCTACTCCGGACGTAGATCGACACTATATCATTTAATTTCACAAAATTAAATGTCTCGTTGAAATTATAATTTGATCAAAGTCCATTGATCGGCATAGATTCCAACAAATTTCTCATAATTATAAATTTAAAGATGCTCTATCTTCAATCACCAAAATAAAATCATAAAATCTCATTTTATCATATAATGTGTACTCTCAAACAAAATAACATTATCTAACACTTGCCAATGTCTGATCCCTCTTCTCTTTCATAAATGCAAGTTAAAGAGTAAAAAATGAGTTATTTTGTTGTAAACTAGGTTCTTTGGACAAGGTACGGGAAATATAGACTACATAACTAAAAATAAGTAGAGCAAAGCAACCTCCACTACAATAAACATTGTCATCAACCAATTCAATCAAATTTGAGTGAAACTTTTCAAACACCATTCTCTAACACTATTCTTCCAATCAAATTTCAGTGAGTTTTAGACTTCTCTAACTTCATTCATACTTTTCAAACACCATTCTCTTTCCATACTTCCCATCTTTTATTTCAAACACCATTCTCTTTCCATACTTCCCATCTTCTATTTCATTCTTTATTTTACTTCATCTTTTTCTACCACATAGTACTACATTACTTCATTTTCCCCCGTCTTCCTATCTCAATAAATTCAATTCTTTATACCTAATTTTCAAGTAGAATGCATATTTTCAAAAGACAGAGAATTTTTAATCAAAACAAATGACTAATCAACATATCTTTAAGGTCAATGAAGTTAACTAGGAAAAATATGAAAGAAATGTCAAAGGTTAAGGATAAAAGTGGCTAAAGAAAAATGACATAACATCATATTCTATCACCACATTTCATTACGTAGATTTAGGTATACTTTGAGCATGATCTCAAAACTGATATTATGCTTTTGAAGAATTAATCTGGTAGTCAGATACTTTGAGCATGATCTCTTGCTTATCTTAGTTATACTATAGTTGCATTGTCCACTTATAGTGAAATTTATAAACTAATAAAAAGTGCATCAATATGAAATCTTGATTGTAACATGAGATTGCAAAAAAACAGTCATTCGATTGTTACATATGCTTCATGTCTTAATCAAGACAACATGCACAAAGTGCTAAGTGTATTCATGAAAAAATCCACACAAAATGTTATTATCCTCTATTTATATACAACCTCCAATCTTACTGCAGAAAAAACTTTCTTCTGCATTCAAGAAATGTGCAATGAGAAAGGGAAAAAGAAAGGCTCAAATACTTACCCTTACCCTTCCACCTTCACTTATTCAGCCAGCATCACTTGACTGAATCTCGAGCTCCGCCCACCACAGAGGCGACAGCTTTGGCACGGCCATCTCGGGTTCTATCCCTGTTATCTCCCTCAGCTGAGCACAAACTTCTCTCATACTCGGTCTCTGCCTCGGATCTGGATCAGTACATGATCTTATCACACCACCAACCCGTTGAAGCTGATCCTTGCCATACGTCTCCAGTGTCGGATCGACCATCTCTCCTAGGCACTGCATCTCATTAAGATAGTCCGAGGCCCAATGCTCAGGAGCGTCACTGCCAGCCGTGTATGGGAGCTTCCCGGTTATCATCTCATACAGCACAACGCCAAAGCTGTAGACATTGCTCTGCACGTCTGGCTCCCTCGTGGCTGCAGATGACCTCTCGTCCGAGAAGCCAAAGTCGGAGACTTTTGCAGCATAGTCCTCAGTGAGATACACAGCTGAGGACTTGAAGTTTCGTTGGATGAACGGTGGAGCCATCTGGTGCATGTGTTCGAGGCAGTAGGCCGTGCCCATTGCTATTCTCATTCGAGTAGTCCAATCCAAGTGCTCTGCTTCTCTTACTGTAGAGTTCGACAAAGAACAATTCATCATCAAATGACAACCATTGGTAAAATAGTTAATCAATAGGAGATAAAGTAGAAGATACTGACTATGCAAATGCTCAAAGAGTGTTCCATTTGGAGCATACTCAAAAACCATCATTCTAGTGAAAGGCTGCTCTTCCACACAATATCCGAGGAGGCTCGCAAAATTCTTGTGATTCACTTTTGATAACGTGTCGATCTGAAACAACGAAGAGACCAAAAACATCAAACAAATATATGCAAACATTGCAGAAAACTGTATAATGAGGGGCACCTTCTTCCTGAACTGGGCTTCCATACTGGTTGACCATTGCTTAGGCGATCCCACTGCAATGGACGCCACTGCTATCTCAACTCCACTTGACAACGTACCCTTATACAGCGTACATAAAGATGCCGAGCCAATCACATTGCTGAATTCTTCACACGCGGCCTCAAGCTCAGATCTCTTGAGCTTTGGGACACCTGAGATGTAGATATTATGGCTAATGAAGGTTGCTTTATTAATATGAATCACATCTCACATAAATCTCTCGTTATCACGAATAAATCTTACTGAAAACAGCCAAAATGGACTTAGTGGTAAAGAATCACCAGTTATAAATGCTCTTTGAAGTTGTCCACTTAATCCTGTAGCCCAGGGCTTGACAGTAGAAACCTTGCCACTTCGCCAAAAATAGATACCGATGATCAAGAGAAGCAAAGCAGGACCTCCAGCAGCAGCAGACACTATCAGAATCCGATGATGATGCCTACTAGAAGAAGGAGCTGGTGTGCTTGGTGCTGAAGCTGGTGTAGGCTGGAGAGGCGGAGAAATAGTTGTAACCGGAGAAGGAGAAGGAGCAGGAGAAATTGGAGGCGAGGGTGAAGGTTTCGTTGCTGGTGGCAAAGGATCCGTCTCTGGAGCTGGTACCGGATTAATTGGTGGCAATGTGGATTCTGGACTTGGAGGAGGAAACCAAAACAAGGTCTCCATTTGCACAAAAGGAGGATCTTGTGACAGTTCTCTACGTGCAAAACGTCTGTCCATGGTCGCAGCATAAGCCATAACAACAGTAGAATCCTTGTTTGAGTGCCTCCATTATCACTATCTTTAGCATAACAAACACCAGACTAGAGAAGACTTACCTAGATTTTACTAGTTTGTTAGTAGATGAGGTCGTGCTAAGCAACTCGTTCTTGTCGAGTAAACTGCAACACAGAGATGCACATTATCAAGATCAGTAAAACGCAGTTTTGCAAATCAAATTTCATTTCCGAACTTACAGGATTGCTGCTGAGAAATATTTGTGGAGCACAACATGAAGCTGTCCGCTGAAGTTGTTATGTCCAAGGTCTAAGACTCGTATCTGTTTCAAATTCGCCATCTCTTTAGGGATTACCCCGGAAAAAGAATTGTTGCGCAGAGTACTATCGACGGTTTGCAGAAAACAGGAGTTAGACAACAGAAGGAAAGATGAGAAAAAGGCAGCAGAGTACTATCGACGGTTTGCAGAAAACAGGAGTTAGACAACAGAAGGAAAGATGAGAAAAAGGCAGGACTGAGGTTGATGTCTTACATATACTTGGCGTGAACCAGGTTCCCGATCTCAGGAGCCAGCGTACCTTTGAGACGCAGATCTTTCAGGTTCCTGAAGATTATAGCTGTGAATATCCATTTCTGTAGATTGCTAAATACATCTCCATACTTAAAAAAAATTGATGCTCAATAAGCCAAGACTTAAAAAAGATGAAGCCTTTCAACTGTGAAAACTCAAGAAATTCAGAAATATGATCAAACTCTTACAAAGCCACAACATGTCCTTTTGAGCACTCAACTCCAAACCAAAAACACGGGGTTTCGACTCCATTTTCATCAATCCAATTCGACAAAGCCCCGTGTGGATCACTCGCCACTTTGTCCCTAAGCCTCAGCAGAGCCACGCCTTAACATGAAATTCATTTAGAACAATTCAGTAAAATTTACATGCTCAAAACTAAGTTATGACAAAGAGAGAGTACCTTCATCATTTAGAGAGAAGCAAGAATTTAGATTGAACAAGCGAAGGCAGCATAACAACGATGCCACAAACAGACGACGACGTTTAGCTCTGAAAAACTTCTCCATTTTTCATCAGAATCACTACAAATATCGCATCACACACCGAGTTGGCACATGAACAATCCCAGAAATTTGAATATAGTAGAATCAAAATAGATGAACAAAATCACATGACAAAGTGAAACAAAAGAATTTATAAAGCTCCTTGTTTTGAGTTGAAGAACCTCCAAAAATGGACCTTTACAAGAAGAGAGAAAAATGAAAAGTAGAAGTACAATTTGGAAAATAGTTAAGCCATTGAAATTAAGGAATCTTGGTGGCTTGTGATGTATATACAGTTGAATTTGTGCATGAGCAAGTAGTGTGGTGTGTATAATAACAATTTGATACTGATTGTATGAATATAATACTAGGAATTAGTGTAATGGAAATTAATGAATAGTTTACAAGTTGACTCAGTTTTCTTCTGTAATTGCAAAGATCCAAGGAGGAGAAGACAACTAAGTGAAGGGGCCAACCTATTCAAAATAGGTACTTCATTTTTTATAGAATATAATTAATGCTATGCGGATTAGAATTGTTTTTTTCTTAATTTGATTATGTTGGCATACTAACAGGTCAATGATAATGATATTGGTTAAATGAGATTCAAACATAGAAAGCAGATAAAAAATCCCATCTTTAGTATTTTAGTAATGACATTGACAATTATAAACTTTTAGTCTTGTACTTGAATATGTTGATCACCAATATTTTTGTGGTGGGTAATATTTTAAAATCATGAAATAGGTATTGAAAATGAGTGGGGCGAAAGGTGACACCAAACATCAAACGTAGCGCCTCTCTTAAGCGATCACCAAGATTGCTCTAAAAGCATTTACATGTACACTCAAAATCTTTATATATATGCGTTTTTTGCTTTTTAATTTTTAATTGTTTTTTGCATTTTAATTTTTTTGTTGCAGTAGAGGAGGAAATAATGTACTCTTCCGTAATGTTGACTCATCTACTCAAGGAAATTGGTTGTGATTGTAGGCATAGGGTAGGTTTCTAGTTTAGTTGGTTGGTATTATTTGGTTTCTAACCATATGAAAAATGTTTAAATGGGTACACTTTAATTTTAATTTATGCTCATTGCTCCATGTAGAACTTTTTTTTTTTTACCGTTGGTTTGTTTTATTTTAGTCTAAAAAATTTTCCATTATCATTATAGAAAATTGATATAATGATAAAATAAATCACAACACCGAATTTAAATAACCCAAAAATGAAATATTAAACTAAACGAATGTTCGAATGTCCTTGAAGGTACCGTTGGTTTGTTTTATTTTAGTCTAAACAAATTTCCATTATCATTATAGAAAATTGATATAATGATAAAATAATCACAAACACCGAATTTAAATAACCCAAAAACGAAATATTAAACTACGAATGTTCGAATGTCCGATTATAGTTGATCGAAGGTACTAATAGGATTATACTAAAATTACAGCCTACTATCAATGATGGCCCTTAGATTTGGAGCACATTTAACATTAGCCTACCACGTGGCAAACTTGTTTGCCTATGTATCACAAATTGCTTGATTATATGTGATTTCATATCGCGGATGCTTAGAACTATATGTCAAGTTGTTGTCTATGTATCTCAGATTGCATATCTAGGTTGTCATTTTAACTATAGTGTCATCATAGTGCTCTGATTTCGTATCGAAGATTGCTTGGAACCATACATCGAGTTGTTTTTGCTTATGTATCGCAGATTGCTTGCCTAAATTATCATTTTAACTAGAATTTGACTCTCCCAGAATTGATGAAGACCCCGATACTAATATGCTAATTAAAGGGTATATTCACTTTGGATGATAGTTTTGATTTTACATAATGAGCCAATATCCCAACAATTGCTAAAATTGACGTGGCATAATTAATCCTATGTGACATATTATGTAGTGTCAAAACAAAGATGTTCACTGAGCAACAAAACCATAAACTTAAAGCAAAATATGATATTTCTCTTAAAAACCATCAATTTTACATGGAGTCTTGCCAGTTAAGATTACTTGTCTAGCTATTGTTGAGCCCTATGATAATAAAAAATGAAGAATCAAATGGACATTATACACAAGTATCATATTATGTCTTCTAACTTAAGGAATTCATATAGTACTTGGTTGGATTGATGCATGATACCCCAATCAGGCTCCACAATCGCACTGAAATTTCGAAATCAACGTTGGCTTCCAAACTATATTTAATACTGTAAAACAAATCTAGCTTTATAAGATTTGATTTGCTATCCATCGATATTGATTGATTCTATTAGCTATAAAAATGAGTATAGTCCATAGATCTTAAGTATGAGCATTCAAGATTACTTTTTAGATACATACCTAAAATTCTACAAAAGTAATCATTTTTTTTTAAATTCAAATATTTTTCCATGCCACCCTCCTAGTAATATCACAAAGGATGTGAGGTCATCCACGAATTTACTAACATTCAATGAATAATGAGCAATCATAATGGAGATATCCTACCAACCTCAACCTCATCTTATTACAGCATTGATTGAAATTAAACAAGTTCACATTTCCTTTTCGTTTTTTATCCTCTTTTAGCATCAAAACTAAACATGAACAAAATGCACTGTGATCTCTTTCCAACTCTGTTACTATAAAAAGCCTTTCCAACAATACAGTATACTCCAAAATACCTATATTATTTTGTAAGCAATGTGAATAGAACATTTTTTGTCCTTGAAGAAAATATTATACATAGTAGATTGTGGTAAGGGTCTAGCTTATGTACCCGGCCTCCAGAAACCTTTCTTGCCAACAAGAAACTGATCTTGATGTAAATTTACATCCCAGTGAAGGGATTTCAGAATGGGGCCAATCTTGTTAAGCATTTCCACGGTGTCTTGAACCAACAGGTACCCGTCGGGTCTCAATATACGATCCATCTCTGCAGCTACTTCAATTATATCGCACCTGAACGCACAAACCAGCTCAAGTTCTATACGTAAAGGAAATACATGAAGTATATATAGAAGTGCTGTGCAGCTTTGGTGGTACTGTAACGGTACCTCTTACTCAAATTTGCAAAGAGGAAACTCGAGTGCAGAAGATCGTACGTTCGCGGGTATGTATTGAATGACTCGCACCAATCATGATAAACACCAATCAGCCCTCGATCATAGATGACTGGTAAAGTATCTGCTTCCTGAATGGGTACGACATTCATTACCCATATAGGTAGATTAACGAGTGCAGCAGCAAACCTGTAAACAGCATGAAAAACAAAACTGACATTTCAACTCAAAACACACACGAAAGGAAAATGAAGAGATTCTTCGGGGAAAAGTAGTATCTCACCCTCCATGGCGTGCGTTCATATCCATAACATTTCTCAACTTTGACCAGTTTATACCGAGGCCTCCAAGATAAACCTCAGAGACAAGTGCAGACCAGTGAGTGCTGTCATCTCTATAGCTTACTTCAGCGTCTGGCTCGGAGAGGGCTCGAGGTTTTTCTTTGAGCCTCTGTGGCCAAGGTGAAGGCCAAGTGTAGGACTCATCCGCAAGTGGCACTAGGCAACTGTCCAGAGGCATGTACCTATTGTAGGAATAGATGTAAAAGCAATAGTAGAAGTAACTTAATTAACGATGGGAACTCATCGAATTTTGGCAACAAATACCATGAACTGTTGGACCTACTCTGATCACAGAGAGGTGGATTCTGCTCCTTGCGACTCTTGTAGCAGGAAGATGTAATGGGCTTTTGGTATATAACTAGTCCAACATCATTAGCACCAACAGCAGATATTTTTGCCACTTCACTCCAGCATATTGACTTTGTCAGGGTTACCATAGCTGCAATAACGATGAATTACAAGATCCAAAATATGTTATTACGAGCAAAATACAGCTTAGTTGGCGGAGGCTGAAAATCTAGTGTTAACTATTTAATCCATCTAATATCTAATAATCATTACAAATCTAGATTGAGTTTCTACACAGTGTGTCCCATAAATTATTTCTGATAACAAAAAAATGAGGGAGTATATGAATAACCAACATTGCCAGATACTCTTGTGTCTATCATCCTTTCTATAGACTGGTGTGGCCGACCATATAAAATACCCTCCGGGCCTAAGAATTCTGTTTAGTTCCAGTAACGGTTGTCCACCTGCAATATGAAAATGGACCTTATGATTACCATCTCCATCCCAATGAACCCGGCACCTTACGATTAAAATACGGCGAAGAAAAGAACTAAAGCTATCAGAAAAGAGTGAATACCATCTCCATCCCAATGAACCCGGCACCTTGCACAGTGGACTACATCATAAGAATTATCAGGAAATGTCAGCTTTTGCGTTCCAATGACTGAGAGATAAGCTGGAATTCCCCGTTCAAGAGCAAACTGAATTTGAGCCTCATGTTCATCCTTCGGGGCAAATGACATAGTCATGACATCTCTATCCAGCAAAGCACCACCAAAGCTAGCTACACCACAGCCAACATCTAAAACTATCCTTGTCTTCTTCCCAAATCCAATTTCTGGTAACATCTAGTGTAACGAAGCAAAGAAAGCAGTACTACTTGAATTTTAGGGCATGATATGAAGTGAAAAAGTTTAGATATCAGATACTACTATATATCAAGACTCACAAAACACATACTCCTACTAACTAATGGTAGTTCAGAAAACAAGAAAAACAATATTCATCTAGACATATAGTATATGATACCCTGGCCAAGACTAAGAGTGAAATGGTGAGATCCTTGTTTGTTTGAATGAGAAAATTTTCTTATTCAAATTAAAAAAATAGTAACCGAGGAAAATCGGAGCCAGAAAAGGAAATCTTTTCATCTGTAAAATAAAAGGCTTCTACTTTTACTCATACTCATTGTTACACTTGATCTCCCCAATACCACCTAGCATACTGCATACTAAACAATGCATCGATATACAAACCAATTAACCAATAAGCATACGGTAAACACATACTAAACAATGCATCGATATACAAACCAATTAACCAACCAATATGCATACGGTAAACACCATAAGAAGATTCTCCAACGATATCAGCAGGCATGGCCTATTCTCTTAAGCTTTTACCCTCACCTATCGCCTCCCAGTCGGTTTCTAAGATAACTGTATGCAGACAATGAAGTAACAACGAAAGACAGTTCATTACCTTTTCAATAGTTGTAATGTAATGCTTGACACCGTTCTTAAATTGTGTACCACCGCCAGGAAAAACAAAATAGTTCCCGTATTTGACCACCCACCGCTGATCCTTCTTGTATTCGACAAGTTTGGGATGTGGAACATTGTTGTACCATATCTAGTTAAACATTTATCAAGCAGCAAATTGTCAATAATTCAGTTTGCACAGACATGATGAAACATTATACAAACTGTTTCAAATCATAAGAGGATGTGGATTTCAAACTATTGAAGTTTGCAACTTCTTTCAAATATCAATTGCAATTTCAACAAGAATTAATGAATTGAGAGTCCAAATACACAAGAAATGAAGAATGAAAGGACTCACCATATCCCTGCTCTTGGGCCAAGCAACCGGAGCTTTGTAGCCTTGGGGGAGAGGAACCAAGCACCGCGGCGGCGTGTCGGGGCAATGCCGCTCGCGGTGCTCCTTATGCCGCCGGGACTGCAGCTCCTTGATGGCCTTCCAATTATCCAAGCAGGGTATGAAATCCACATCCACCCCCTTGCACAGCTCCCACTCCACATCCTGATAATCAACACGGCCGCCAACCGGAGGAGGCGGGGCGGCGGCGGCCGGGATTTCAGGAGACGCGGCGGCGGAAGAGGAGAGGGGCACTGGAGTGGCGGCGGAGATGGAGCCGGCGAGATTGGTGGCGATGGGGATTGGGGAGTGAGAGTTGGAGATGAGGAGGAATGTGACGAGTATGAGCAAGAGGAAGAAGGCGAATACGAAGGGGAATTTCTTCTCTTTCAAGATGCTCGGGACTGATAACGCCGCCATCTTCCAATTGAATATGGAGATGGATCAGATCTTGATTGGATTTTCTAAAGAGAGCCAAAGATCTGAACTGTCATTTCAAAATGCGGATGACATTACTCTTATCACTCAGAAATTACAGTATAGCATGGCAAGAACAAATCTTTATATCGCTTTTCTTGATCAAATTCAATCAATGAGGACCCGCCATGGAGAAGCATCACATTTAATAATGTAGTACTTGTAAAGAGGTTCAATAATTAGCCAAAATTGACATATTTATGATTTTTGCATATTTATGAATCTATGATTTCAAATGCTAGTAGTAGTATTTGTTTAAGTTGCTTTTCATCAATGTATGTGTCGCATTTCTCATCTCATTAAGTAGTGAGGTTTGGCTATAATTCATAACTATGGAGTGTAAATTTAGGGATTGTTCCAAGAAAATGTGGTCAAGCTCTTGAGTTAGATCACCCATGAATTGTTTGCAAGCGGGCTCGTGTAAAAAGCTCTTGGCTATAATCGATTTTCCTCGATTATACCTTTTCGGGTTTCTCACCTACGATACTATTTTGCCTCATGAGCTGCGTCCAGAAATTGAATTTTTTTTCCCTCTTTTGTTGTCCTTCATTTCATCGCGTTTTGTTTAAAGTCGCCTCCCTCGTTTTCTCAACTCGAAGTTTTTGAATCTTTGTTTGGCGATTTCATAGTCTAGAAGAAGGTATGCTCATGGCGCTGCTCGTCAATACTTGGTGACTTCTCTTGCTAGATCTATGTTTCCATGATTTTATCTAGTAATTAATTTTTGTTTACCCATCTCATTAGTGATTGTTTTGTCATTTTTGTTGTGTTTCAGTCCAATGGCAGTTCTAAATTATGCAAGGTCAGGCTACCGAGTCCAAACAGCCAATTTATCAACAATGTGTTTCCAATTGTTCACCTATTGGTTTTCAAATAGGTTTTCATGTTTGAATGTGGGTTTGTCAATTATGCAAGAGTAGTGTCTATTTTTGGTTCTACATGTGACCATTTTATGATTTTGCTCTAAAACATTTTTTTTGTTTTTTTTGAATCTCGAATAAATGAAAATAGTCCGAAAATGGTGACTTTTTGGTAGTCCCATCAAAAAACTAACTAATTAAGTTATTTTTTACCTGATTAGTATCAGTCATGTCATCCACCATTCAATGAATCAACTATCTGGTGAGGAAGTAATGCGCCAATGGCAATCGTGGCTTTGTCGGATATCACTTTCTCAAGATACTCACTAAACCTTTCTTCATCGTGGTTGGAGAAATGAGTCTTCTAGTTTTACATCGTTACAGAAGCTACTCTGTTGTAGAGCAGAGATTCCCAATCGTTGGCGCCGATGTAAACCTCCGATAGCTGCAACGGCTTCTTCAGCGACACGAGCGCCTCCTTCCACTCGAAACGTGTAATGTGCCTCCTCCACACCTTCTTACTCTGCATATTCCGCCACTTAAACACCGTATCCGCTATGCTTTCACAACAAAGTGATTCTTTCGAATGAAGAATCGAGAGAGGGGTGTTGAAGTGGATAAGAATAAGTGAAGAGAGGAAGATGACTGTTGAAGAGAGCCTTTGGTGACTATTATAAAATTAGTTAGGCAATTAAATAAGTAGAGAAATTTCGGAATAAGGGTCTTAATTCGCTGACCTTTAGAAATTTGGGATTAATTTCGCTGACCTTTCAGAATATGAGACCGAGTCATGCGAATTCTTCGGAATAAGGGTTTTTTCATTTTTTCTCTTTTTTCTTTTTCTTTTTCTTTTTCTTATTATTTCCATCACAAAATATATTAATAGACTAAACTATCCCTCAATAAGATTTGAAAACCTCAATTCTAGCATATCTGATAAATCTGAAATGCAAATTCTGGAACCCCAATTTCTCTCGGCAGTTGGGTGTTGCTGAAGATTTTACAACTTCACAAGTCTATTTTTGATATATGAGCCCTTCATTAATCAAACCACTTTATACCAATGGGAAATTTATTTGTTTTTCCCCAATCACATTATGAATCCATTTTCTAATAAAGAACTGCAACAGATCAATATACAGTTTCATAAATTGTAGGGATAAAGAAAGAGTGTTTTGATATTTAGCATTTAATTTGTACGGTGAATAATTTGCTACTCCAACATCTGTTATAATGTTAATCAATTCACCAAAATGAATCTCATTTTCTAGTGCTCTGCCCATCGACAATATCCAGAGCTCCATGTGGTGCGCCTTGCCCAGATTTATCCTCCCTATTACCGTCGTATCACCACTGTCCACTGCCAAATTCATCCCTTGCTATTTTAAGCCGCCGTGGCGGTGTATCCTGCTATATTCTCATCGGAAAAACTAGAATATAGCACCCAACTCGTACATGGGAATACGCTAACCTGAATCTCTTCAATGATTGTATGTTGCTCAACTGGATTTTTGGTGGTTCTATCTACATGAATATTAGTGAAAAAAATAAAAAAATTTAATGAAATTCAAATATACGTGGCGAAGTGGTGTAGGAGGAGGATGGGACTGTGGTTTGGTAGTGGAAGTTTCAAAACTGGAGTTTCAAACAAATATTGGTGTTTCAATTCGTATGGGTAATTTGGTCCATTAATATATCTTGTAGTATAAATAATAAGAAAAAGAAGAAGAAAAAAGAGAAAAAAAATGAAAAAACCCTTATTACGAAGAATTCACGTGCCTCGGTCTCATATTCTGAAAGGTCAACGAAATTAATCCCAAATTTCGAAAGGTCAGCAAATTGAGACCCTTATTCCGAATTTTCTCGAATAAGTATAACTCTTCTTAGTTTAGTTTTAAGTAAGTTTTACTTTTTAGCCAATAAATAGTGACCAGTCAACTTTTGTATTTTTTAATCGTGTGATTCAATCAATAAAAATTTCTCTCTTTTTCCTCTTGTTCTCTTCGTCTTCCCTAGAATGTGTGTGCTGTTGGTGAATGTTCAGATACAATAGCTTCAACAAGGGGCACCATTTTGTAGCGTGGCTGATATTGTTCAATTTCACCAATTTCAACATTTCAACCGCTGCACGAAGAGATCGAAAATACAATCGTGCAGGAATTGGAAATCGGCGTCGTGATTGAATCCCTCCACAACTCTCCTCGTTCTCTCAATCGTCCTCTCTAAGGCGTTGAATTGTTCCTGCTATGAAATGCTTCCACTGATTTTGACAAACTCTCGCCTCTTCTCCTCTTCCTCTTCCCGTACACATCCGAGATATTCATAGCTCCCCTATCTCTCCGGTTGATTTTCGCACTTCGGCTCCTTCGAGGAGATGGAAGAGGATCTCGAGCAAATCCTTGAAATAGCCAATATTTGAGGAAATAGCCGAAACGAGAGAGAATGACTTAATTATTTAAGAAATGTTGAAATTTCTAATTAATGTGGATCATAATACTACTAATTATGGAAAAAATGACTTAATTAGCGTTGTGACCATTCCCGACCATTTTCATTTGTTTGAGATTAAAAAATAAAAAAGTAAATGTTTTAAACTTAAATCGTAAAATGACCGTATATTTAAGAAAAAAAAGGGACATTACTCATGTTGGAGATTTAGGGATTACAATAGATAAACTAGCCGGGCGTAATACAACCCAAGAAGAAATACAAATGGAAACTGAAACGAAATTACAGTGGAAAACTCGAAACAAATAGATCGTAAAGGAATTAGCCGAGTCGAGGAGGCCTCTTTCCGCAAGACGAGATACGCCCCGGTAGTGCTCTTCGGATTGGAGTTTCGTCCCCAAAGATAAAACGGCTACGTCTCTGATGAAGCAGCACCCCAATCAAATGAGCTCCGGCGAACTGGATGGAGGAGAGGGCAGAGCTTCGACAGAAGAACTATGCAGAGGGAGGAGAGAGTGTATGGATGCAGAGTGTGGATTCTAGTATCTGATGTGTGTAGAATGCTAGAATGGCTAGCCTATTTATAGGCTCAGTCCACTGTAGGGGTCAACGCAACCTTGATGGTTGTCATCAATGTCAGACCGTAACGGTCGTCGGTTACGAGCTGTGACGTTCGGGCGTTACGAGCCGTTACACGCTCAGAGCTAGAGAGGCTGAGTCTAGAAGCTTCTAGATTCGTTCACGACGTGGACTATCACGTGTCAGCCACGTTGGCTTACCGCGTCATACTGACGAGGTGGCATCCCGCTTGGCTCGCTGACGTGGAAACGGTGGTGGTCTAAAAAGAACTAGACCCACTAGACTTGGGCCAAGCCCGCAACTAGGCCCAAGCACCAAGCCCACGACCAGGCCCAAAGAACAGCCCAAAGACCACCCAAAGACCAATTGTCAAGATCCAAGGACAAGGACAAGGACACGGGCACGGGCACGAGCACGGGCGCGGGCGCGGGCCCGGGCTCGGGCTCGGGCTCGGGCTCGAGGCTCTAGGCTCGCGGAGGGGCGGGCGGCGCGCGCGTGTGCGCGCGTGTGGGCTCTTACAGCCCATCTTAGTCCACTATAATTATTACATGTAATAATCTTTCTTATTAAATACTAGTTTAATAAGGTTGTAACTTCCAATGTGGAATAATTAACTCTCTTAATTATTCCCTAAGCTTCTCTCATAGCTCATTAAGTTTGCAATTTTACACAACTTTAATCCATTATTTCTCACTCACCGGGAATCGGATTTGAGAAAATAAATATACCACGGTCATCTACTCCAAACGTAGATCGACACTATATTATTTAATTTCACAAAATTAAATATCTCGTTGAAATTATAATTGGTCAAAGTTCATTGACCGGGCATAGATTCCAACAATCCCCCACATGAGTGGAAATAGCCAAATGCAAATGCATGCAGACACAAGCTCAACCCTCGAGAGGTATGTAAGCATAAGGATAGGTAGCTTTTAGCTTTGAATCTTCCATAGTCAACACCATCGGATACACAGGCGGCCTAGTAGCGCGATGCTTTGAACTAGTCCCCCACGGCGTGCACCGAGACAATGGTGTTAACACTTAAACACCTCAACCTTATCCGTTCTCACGTTTTGTGTCCTTTGCGGCCTTGGACACCACTTTGGATTCATAAGTGTGTAATTTGAAGCGGCCACACTTCACACTTACATAGGTGATTCCTACTCGAGTATCTTGCCCTACTCGGTCTCTTTGAGAACTCAATCTCCTTGAGATCCTTAGGAATCATTAAAAGTCATAGACTTATCCTCACACAAGGCAAGTTTTTAACACTCTATTGCTCTTTAGGGAATAGATGTAGATGAGTGTTTCACACGAACTCTCATAGCTTAGTTTTCCCATTGAACCAAGTTCTTGGGATCTCCAGTCATCATGGTTGGGTTACCACTATGAAAATTCTTTAGTTTGTGGATTTCAAACCCATTCCCTCTAGCAACTTATTCATCTGATCACGGTTTAACCCTTTGGTTAGCGGATCCGCTAGATTATCTATTGACTTCACATAGTCAATGGTAATCACGCCTGTTGTGATCAAATGTCTTACGGTATTATGTCGTCCACGAATGTGTCGAGACTTACCGTTATAGAAGCCATTATTTGCCCTCCCGATAGCGGCTTGGCTATCACAGTGAATCAACACTGGAGGCACTGGCTTGCACCAACCTGGAATATCCTCAAGTAAGTTCTTAAGCCATTCGGCTTCTTCCCCAGCTTTATCTAAAGCTATGAATTCTGATTCCATAGTTGAACGGGCTATACATGTCTGTTTCGTGGATTTCCACGAGACAGCACCGCCCCCAATAGTAAAGACGTACCCACTTGTTGAAAGTGAGTCCTTATTGTCGGATATCCAATTCGCATCACAGTACCCTTCAAGTACCGGGGGGTATCTCGAAAAGTGTAGCCCATGATTTTGAGTATGTTTTAGATATCTCAAAACCCTTACAAGAGCTCTCCAATGCTCTTTGCTTGGATTACTCGTGTAACGACTCAACTTGTTCACGGCACAAGCAATGTCTGGCCGAGTGCAATTAGTTAAGTACATAATGCACCTAATGACCCGTGCATATTCTTCTTGTGCAACGGGTTCGTCCTTGTTTTTGCTCAAGTGAACGTTGAGTTCAATTGGAGTCTTAACCGGCGCGCCATCATAAGCATTGAATTTCTTCAATATCTTCTCAACATAATGAGATTGGGTTAAGATGATTCCATCGGATGTTCTTAGAATTTTCATTCCAAGAATTACATCGGCTAGACGCATGTCTTTCATGTCAAAGTTTCTCTTTAACATGGCTTTTGTCTCGTTAATCACTTGAGTATTACTACCCATGATTAACACGTCATCAACGTAGAGACACACTATAACGTACCCGTTATCAGTGCTCTTAATATAGACACATTTGTCACACTCGTTGATTTTAAACCCATTTGATAACATCACATTATCAAACTTCAAGTGCCATTGCAACGGCGCTTGTTTTAATCCATAGAGGGACTTAACCAGTTTGCATACCTTCTTCTCTTGTCCGGGCACTACAAACCCTTCGGGTTGTTCCATATAGATTTCGTCCTCTAGTTCACCATTTAGAAACGCAGTCTTAACATCCATTTGATGAATCTCAAAATTGTGCAATGCAGCAATCGCGAGAAGCACTCGGATAGATGTAATCCTCGTTACAGGTGAATAGGTATCGAAGAAGTCATGTCCTTCCTTTTGTTTAAAACCCTTTACTACCAATCGGGCTTTATACTTATCCACTGTTCCATCGGCCTTAAATTTTCTTTTAAGCACCCATTTGCATCCTAAAGGTTTCGCACCTTCGGGCAAATCGACCAACTCCCAAGTGTGGTTTAGCAAAATTGAATCAATTTCGCTTTGAACAGCTTCTCTCCAATGTAACCCGTCTGGGCCATCGAAGGCTACTTTTATTGACGTTGGCTCTTAATCCAACATAAAAGCAATGTAGTCAGGACCAAATGTTTTTGGTGTTCTGACCCTACTACCACGTCTTAGTACTGCATCACTTGGATCATGCCTCACTCGCTTGCGCGATTTAGGCTCTTCATCCGCGGATTTAGTACTAGTGGCTTCATCCACTATTTTAGAACTAGTGGCCTCATCTTCAATTCTTGTCTCGGAATTGATTGGGACTTCTTCTTTGTCCTTGCAAGGAAATGTATTTTCGAGAAATACGGCATTCCTTGACTCGATTGTTGTTCCTACTGTAATAGTCGATATTTCAGACTTGTGAACAACAAATCTATATGCACTACTGTTAAGTGCATATCCAATGAAGATACAATCGACTGTTTTAGGACCAATTGTAACTTCTTTGGGCGTGGGAACCATCACCTTGGCCAAACACCCCCACACTTTGAGGTATTTGTAGGATGGATTCCTACCTTTCCACAATTCATAAGGAGTGATGTCTTTTACTTTGAGTGGAATTTTGTTTAGGATATAGTTGGCTGTCAAAATAGCCTCCCCCCACATGTTATGTGGTAATCCTGAACTTAGTAGCAACGCATTCATCATCTCTTTTAGAGTTCGATTTTTGCGTTCTGCTACACCATTAGATTGTGGTGAGTATGGAGCTGTTGTTTGATGAATTATACCACTTGCGTTGCATAACTCCTCAAACGGGGCTACATACTCGCCTCCTCTATCACTTCGAATCGCTTTGATTTTACAACCAAGTTGATTCTCAACCTCGTTCTTATAATTTTTGAACGCTTCAATTGCTTCATCTTTACTTCTTAAAAGATAAATGTAGCAATATCTTGTGCAGTCATCTATAAAAGTGATAAAGTACTTTTTACCACCTCTAGTTTGCACCATCTTTAAATCACATACATCCGTGTGAATTAATTCAAGGGGTTTTGTTTTTCGTTCAACTGAGTGAAACGGTAACTTAGTCATTTTAGCCTCAAGACATATTTCACATTTGTCTTGGCTATCCACTTCAATTGCCTTTAGTAAATCTAAGTTCACCAATCTTTTAACGGCTTTTGAATTTACATGTCCCAATCTACAATGCCACAAATTTGAAGACTCGGTCAAATAAGAGGAAGTAGATGCTTTATTATTGTTGTTAGCCAAAGGCTTTGGAACAAGGCGTGTAGCCACACTAAGCTTGAAAAGTCCGTCGGTTACATAACCTTTTCCGAGGGACTTCCCAAACTTGTACAAAACAAACCTATCAGACTCGAATACAAGTTTAAACCCCTTATTAACTAGTATTGATCCTGACACTAGGTTCTTGCGGATGTCCGGGACATGCAGCACATCCTTCAAAGTGATAGTGACGCCAGAGGTCATCATGAGAATCACGTTGCCAATGCCGAGGACCTCGGATGATGCTTGATTTCTCATGTTGATCTTCCTCCCCTCAACAGCAGTGTAGGAGGCAAACTTGCTCCTATCGGAGCAAACATGAGCAGTGGCGCCGGTGCCGATGTACCAGCCGCCCTTGTTGTCAACAATGTTGACTTCTTCAGTGACCACGGCAACGAGGTCATCTTCATTCCAGTCCTTGAACTCCTTCTCAACGACATGGGCTGCTGGCTGATACGCCCGGATTTTGCACTGTTTTAAGGCCATTATTTGGTCCGTTTTTGTTATCAAAATCACTCTACATGTCCATTATTTGCATATTCTATACATTTTGGTATTTTAACGTGTTTTGTGAGAAATGTGCATATTTGAGCCGAAAAGGGGAGTAAAAACGCATAGTCTGGAAATCTGGAGTCAGACGGCGACCAGCGACCGCCGCGAAGTTGTACGGCGACCGCCGGCGCCCGGCGGTCAGAGCTATGTGGCGGCCCGCCTCGGAAATTTACGCTAGGAGAAGAGTCTCGCCCGGCGACCGCCGGAGGACATGTGGCGGTCCGCCACCGAAGGGTCAGAGTCTCTGGACTCCAACGCAGCGACCGCCGGCCAAGGTGCGGCGGCCCGCCGGAGAAAGGCGGCGAATCCGACCTGCCCTAGATTTGCTCCAAGATTTACCAAATTTTGAAGATCTTTTCCTTCTATGATGAGGAATAATCTTCCCCTATAAATAGGACCTCAAGCTTCATTAAAAAGGGAGTTTCACACAACAAGAACACATTCATAGAGAAAGAGAGTGACTACTTGCAACATTCATAGAGATCAAAAGTTAGAGTACTTCAATTGTGCAAGGAGTTGGAGAAGGATTTCAAGAACATCAAGAACGACAAGGATTCAACCTACGGGTTTTATTTGCTTTAGTTTTATGTTCAAATTGTTTTCCCTTCAATCTATGTTTTTAGTTTATTCAGTCATGTGTAACTAAACTCATAGGATTCTAGGGATGTGTTAGTAGCAACTTTGGTTATACAATTCCGTTTTCTATTTAATATCCGTTTTGTTTTTACTTTGTTTCTTCCCTAAGTTAATCATGATGCTTCATAATTGAGTGACACAATTATGTATGATTCAATACAACTTGCTTCATAACTGTGACAGAGTTCTAGCAAGTTAGATCCACTTAGTAGACACTACAGTTAGCTTCCTTTAAAACGGCACTGTTAATTGAGAGTGAGGACTCTTCAAGGGTCTTAGGAGCTTTTTGGAGTTACGTGTTAGGATTGACAACCCTAATGTTAGTAATCAACGTTTGTATCGCATGAGCATAAGCTAGGTGACTCTTCCTTTCAAAGTATTAACTGTGCTAGGGTATTGTAGTTTGGAATTTGTATAACCATAAAAGTGAAAGCACATCCCTGGAATTCCCCTTATCTCTGTACTTTTCTCTCCGTGATTTGCTTGCATTTAGTTGTTTACTGTTTTTAATATTTACTGTTTTCAAAAGTTTCCAAAAATTCTTGTTTCTCCAGATAGTAATTGAGTTCTAGTAGAAGATAGTAATTGATTTCCCCGTGTTCGATACCCGGTACTAACCTTTTGCTATACTATACCTACTCTGTATACTTGCAGGTATTTATAGTGCAAATAAAAAGTGCATCACTGGCTTCTTCTTCTTGCTTCGGCAGTCTTTGGCAAAATGGCCGATTTTGCCACACTTGTAGCACTCGCCTTCAAATTTCTTTGCAGGCTGTTTTCCCTTCCCTTTGTCTTTCTGATTTGGGCGGGGGCGTTTGTTGGAGGGTTCGCCCCGCTCCAACAAGTTGGCTTTGGCATCAAGTGGGCTAAAGCCCTTAACCTTTTGGTCGATCTTGCACACATCCACTTCAATGCGCAGCTTCACGATCAAGTCTTCAAGACTCATCTTCTTTCGCTTGTGCTTGAGGTAGTGCTTGAAGTCCTTCCAACTAGGAGGAAGCTTCTCAATGAGATATGCACCGCACAAAGTTGTCGGGCAAATTCATCCCTTCAGCCGCAAGTCCGTGGATGATCATTTGGAACTCTTGAACTTGTTCCATGACTGGTCTAGAGTCGACCATTTTGTAGTCCATGAATTTGGATACTACAACATGTTCCGTACCGGCGGCATTGTCGATACTATATTTTTTCTCTAGGCTTTCCCACATCTCTTTTGATGTGGTTACAAGGGAGTATACATTGTACAAACTATCATCTAATGCACTTAGAATGAAATTTTTACAAAGATAATCTCCTTTGCGCCATGCTTCGTAAACCCCCATGACAATGTAGACGAAGAGGTGAACCCAGGGGTAGGGACCATTGTGGGGATTGGTCCGGTGTTCGCCATGGTGGAGGAGATGATGGCGGTGGTGGTGGCCGGATTGGTGGCAGCAGCGGTGTTGGATTCAGTCGACATCTCCAGCAAAGGTGTTAAGGTTTCGAAAGTATTTAGGTTCAGTTATGTCCAAATTCCTTCAAAGGCAAGGCGTATCTCGTCTTGCGATTGTTGGAGATTTAGGGATTACAATAGATAAACTAGCCGGGTGTAATACAACCCAAGAAGAAATACAAATGGAAACTGAAACGAAATTACAGTGGAAAACTCGAAACAAATAGATCGTAAAGGAATTAGCCGAGTCGAGAAGGCCTCTTTCCGCAAGACGAGATACGCCCCGGTAGTGCTCTTCGGATTGGCGTTTCGTCCCCAAAGATAAAACGGCTACGTCTCTGATGAAGCAGCACCGCAATCAACAGAGTTCCGGCGAACTGGATGGAGGAGAGGGCAGAGCTTCGACAGAAGAACTATGCAGAGGGAGGAGAGAGTGTATGGATGCAGAGTGTGTATTCTAGTTTCTGATGTGTGTAGAATGCTAGAATGGCTAGCCTATATATAGGCTCAGTCCACTGTAGGGGTCAACGCAGCCTTGATGGCTGTCATCAATGCCAGACCGTAACGGTCGTCGGTTACGAGCTGTAACGTTCGGGCGTTACGAGCCGTTACACGCTCAGAGCTAGGGAGGCTGAGTCTAGAAGCTTCTAGATTCGTTCACGACGTGGACTATCACGTGTCAGCCACGTTGGCTTAACGAGGTGGCATCCCGCTTGGCTCGCTAACGTGGAAACGGTGGTGGTCTAAAAAGAACTAGACCCACTGGACTTGGGCCAAGCCCGAAACTAGGCCCAAGCACCAAGCCCACGACCAGGCCCAAAGACCAATTGCCAAGGGCAAGGGCAAGGGCAAGAGGCTCGCGGCACGCGGCGCGCGTGTGCGCGTGTGGGCTCTTACAGCCCATCTTAGTCCACTATAATTATTACATGTAATAATCTTTCTTATTAAATACTAGTTTAATAAGGTTGTAACTTCCAATGTGGAATAATTAACTCTCTTAATTATTCCCTAAGCTTCTCTCATAGCTCATTAAGTTTGCAATTTTGCACAACTTTAATCCATTATTTCTCACTCACCGGGAATCGGATTTGAGAAAATAAATATACCACGGTCATCTACTCCAAACGTAGATCGACACTATATTATTTAATTTCACAAAATTAAATATCTCGTTGAAATTATAATTGGTCAAAGTTCATTGACCGGGCATAGATTCCAACAACTCATTATGCAATAAGCCCTAATGTCGTGTGTATCGAGTTTGAAATGAGCAATGCCAACCAAGGTGTACTCTAGGGATCCTTTTTACATGTTTTATGTCTTCCGTGAATTCAAGGTATTTAGCTTCAACCAGGCTAATTAGGTAGAATATGTATGGGTATATCAGACTAAGTTTTCTTAAACAAATACATGCAATCATTTTTCCAGGGAAATCGATCCAATTTATCCAAAAATGTCCATTGTTGGAATTTTTCGTGGGCATTATATATGCAGTATCTGTTGTTTGTATGAGCACGAGTCGCTAAGAGATGGTGCTAGTGCTTAAAACCCAAGGAGACCTAGGCATAAATTTAGCCAGCCGCACAGGATCCCATTCAAGTCCATAGATTCAGAGGTTAGGTTGGAGTAACTGATCGAGATTGTATTGATAACCTACGAATGGATCAAAACTAATTTGGTATGTTATGCATCTTATTCTGTGAGCCAGGGGACTAGAAGATGGAAAGTTTGTTTGTGTTAAGAACAAGTTGCAACTTTGTTACGTGTTCTTCATAATCATAAAAATCGTGTAGTAGACTTTGATTTTTGGAGATCCTATCAAACAGTTTCACAATATGTTCATATCGTCCTCAAAGCGGTGATCATGCTACATGAATTATTTCTTGCTAAACCTCTACATGTGGATACTACGTGCCAAGATTCTAGATGGAAATAGTTTCCATTAAAATCTTGCATTTTAGTCTCATGACTTGCATATTTTGTATTTTTTAGAACGAGTTTATCAAATTCTAATATTGAAGAGTTGTTTGATTAACTGTCCAATTAATTAAGTAAAGGTGTGAAATCTAGCTTGAGTGTAGCTAGATTTGTGGAACGAATGTAAATGATTGTTTTAGTGAAAGACTGAAAGTTGTCTTGGTTATCATCTTATTTTAGGTGAGATTCATAAGTCTTCAAGGAGGTTTCCTATCTCATACACTTTCTACATCCCTTTCATTTCATCCAATTTCTTTAAATCTATCTTTTTTTGGTTTAGTTCCATCAATGTTGGTGTTAATTGAAACTTTGTCACTTGAGCAGAGAGGCTAACAATTCATGTAGATCCAATCTATTTATCCAATCTCCTTGGATCTCTAGACAAGTTTATTAATACTCTCTTCATCACGCGGTTGATAAGTGAGGCACTTCTTTTTGTACATGTTTTTTGAAAATGAAACTATACTCTCTCTATCTCACTCAAGATGTTGATTTTTTTTTTTTTAGTTTGTTCCACTTAAAATGTCCACTTTCTATATTTGGAAATAAATCTCTCTCTTTTCTCTCTTTTTTAAAATATTTAACTAATTTTTTCAATCTACTTACTCTAGGGGAGTAGGGGTGAGCAAAAAAACCAAAAACCAAATATCCGAACCGAACCAAACCAAACCAAAATTTTAAAATTCGGTTTGGTTTTTTCGGTTTTCCGGTACCGTTCTGTTTTAAAAATTAAAAAAAAAATCGATATTTCTTGTTCGATTCAGTTTGGATTTTGAACTAAATTCGATTTTTCGGGGTTTGGGCAAAAAAACGAATCAAAACTCGAATGGTCACCCCTAACTTACTCCATCTAACAATTCCTTCTAAAATCTCGTGTCACTCAAGAATGTAGAAGTCTTGAATGAGACCGAGGAAGTAATTGAAATGGAGAAAAAATAAAGTAAGAAAGATCTCTTTCTTTACTTATTAATTTTTCCATAACTTATGCAAAAAAATGAAGCGACTCACTCATGCAAATTATAATGGAAATTATATAACAAAATTCATTGACTTGCACTGCATGCAAATTTCAAATTATCCTTTGGGAATATTCAGATTTTTTACTTCTCGTTTCTAAATTTACTATTTGATAGATTATTGTTCATGCGATTCAAACTTTTAGTAAGTGTAATTGACTAAGAGATTCAAGGTTAAATTATTTGGTGGAGTGATGAAGAGTTGTTAAGCCCTCGTTTTAAAAAAAAAGGTATATTATGATCCATAAGAGCATGCTTATAAAATCTTACTCCTTCCGTCTCACAATAAGAGTCATATTTTGCCACAATAAGAATCACATTTCATTTTTATTATAAATGGTAAGTAGGTGTTACATTCCACTAACTCACTTCACTCGCATTTTATTATAAAACCAATATAAAAAAATGGATTTCATATTCTACTAACTTTTGTAACCCACTATTCTTTAAGTGTCTTAGAACCCATGCCCATACCAAATATGACTTCTATTATGGGACGGAAGAGGTTCGTTTTAGATATGTAGCGTATTAAGTTACGTTCTAGAATAGATTTAATTTGGTGACATTAACTTGTAAACGTTTTTAAGTCATTGTATAATATCTTAGAAATCAGAAATCTTCGATTTATTGACTATTCTCAGCACATAAAGGAGCCTTCTCTACATCACTGGAGGTGGGAGGTGGAGGTTTGGTTCGTGGCTCTAATGGAGGTCTTTTGCGGGCCTTTTGTGCTCTTTTTGCTGCATCGTCGAGCTTCGAGACGGAGCTTATGGCTCTAATTCGAAGTTTTTCAATGGCCATGGACTTTTCTACACATATCTGGATAGAGATGGACTCAGCGGCTTTGGTTACTTAACTGTCATTTGGACACTTTGGCTTGCGGATCTTAGACATTATATGCCTTTGATTCGGAGCATGATTTCTCAGCGGCACGTTAGATTCTCACACATCTACAGATAAGGAAACCGCCGCCGACTTCCTTGCAGGGAGGGGGGCCCAGACCCCTGCCCTGCCCTTTTATGACTCAGTTTCTGCGCCTCGGTTGCTGAAGGCACTTGTTAGGATGGACTGGCTGGGATATCCTAACTTTCGCTTCCGACGCAGAGATGTGGACTGATTTTGTTATTATGGTACTACCTCCGTCCATGAAAGTTTGTCTCATTTTTCCATTTCTGTCCGTCCCCCAAAGTTTATCTCATTTCACTTTTTACTATTTTTGGTAGTGGACCATATATTCCACTAACTCATTCATACTTACATTTTATTATAAAACTAATATATAAAAGTAGGACCCACAATCTACTAACTTTTTCAACTTATTTTCCATTACATTTCTTAAAACTCGTGTCGGATTAAAGTGGGACAATATTTGGGGACGGAGGTAGTAGTTTTTGTTATTTTGCATTTATTCCTTCCACTTGTCCATTATGGTTCTAGCTTAGTTTAGATAGTACGAAGGTACTCGACTTGTGGGACCTACAGTTTATTTGTTCTTGTTGTTACCTTGGATGCTAGTCACTTCAATCATGTTTTGAAACGATATATTTATACGAGACTAAAATGAAAATAAGCAAACAAATGACTATTTAAATAAATGAAAATAAGCAAACAAATGACTATTTAAATAGTTCAATTGAATTCAATATTTGATGTAGATAATTACACTCATAATGCATTGGACATTCTATTATAAAAAATTCTGAAAATATGCTCACAACAATAATTTATTTGCTTCAATTTAATTGATTTAATAATCCTATAGTATATTTTATGAGTCAATAGAAATACGAAAATGATTTATTTATACGAGCGCGGATAAGTATGAATAGTAGTGAGACTGGTCTTCCAGAAAGACAAACAAACAACTGCTCCTTATTCTTATTTCTAACAACAAAACTAAACCAATCAAACTGCAAAACCCTCTTAATCGAGCGAGAGAGAGAGAGAGAGGAGGCGATAATTGCTAGTTGAAACAAGCACCGGAGTTTGGCTGCAGGTCGCTTGTTTCGATTGAGAATCAAAAACCCCCATTTTCAATTTTTGGATCTACAGCATGGTGCCCGAGTGTATAATCATTGCATCTCAACTCATAACCCCCTTTTATGATCTGATGGTCAGTTCAAATCTTTGCATACTTGTATTTGGTTTTTGTGGATGCTTTCCGTGTCTATATGCGTCAGTGTGGTTCTTCTTATTGTGTTTGCTGCTTTCAGAGATCTATGGTTTTGTCTATTACTGCAATTAATGGAGATGCGAATTTGATGTGATTTAAAATTGCGATGATGGAAGCTGTGGATGACTCCAAATGTCGATTAGGGTTGATCTCTGTGACTCACAATCTAGTGCGTTTTGGTTGAGAACACGGAACAAGGAGAATGAGGAACATTAGCAGTTCGTTTTATTTAACTTGTGGTGCATTATCAATAAATAGCTTCGTAATTTGAACTATATTGAGATTCCGCTTAACGTCTCTAGTGAATCACCAATTAGTGTGGTTGAGGTTTTGCTGGATTGGTCTTGGAGTGAAATAAGTAAGCAGTTACAACTGGAAAATTTTGAGTGTTTGTTCTAGCTCTTGACTGGGAATGTGAAGATTGTGGAATTTTTATCTTTTCATGGTCCTCTGCTGTGTTGCATTTTTAGTGAATCAAATTTTATTTTCCAAATCCCAGATTTAAAACAGTTGTTTCTTTTTTCCATTGTCTATCTCGGAAAGAACCTAGTGATTTTTTCATTATATTTGGACAAGACTAATAGTTATGGTTTTGGGTTGTGGTCTGAGATTAAATTATGTTTTTCTACCCTCAATGGACAATATAGGGTTTATTATAAGGTGATCACCTATTATTGTCTTTGTCATGTGATGAGGCACCATCAGATAGCTTATAATGTTATAGTACTAAAATCTCCTTTGATGCCAGTGCCAGGTAGTTGTCAAAGAGTTAATTAGATATTTGAGTTTCCTTCTATTTCAGTCATGTGAAGGTACTGATTACTGATTAGCCTCTCATTTCTTCTTCTCCTAAAGGATTATTATTATTATTTTAAAAAAATTATATAAAATGTTCAAACTATTATATTTGATATTTACAAATGCAGCTATAACTGTCTATGATTTTGATAATTTGGTAACAAAATATGCTACTTTGTCTCTATGCTACATTATGACTTTTTTCATTTCAGACAGTTGTCAGTGATATAGTATATCCTAAACCATATTGGTCATTTATAAATCTATCCTCTATCCAATAATTTCTCTTCTCTTGTTTGGGATCCTGCAGGATGCAATTTATTGATTCAATTAGTTGACTGCCAAGAATGACAGTGTGATCTACCAAGTCTTGTATTTTGGTTATTTTTGTGGTAACAAGCTCAAAGGTTTCGAGACAAATACTTGAACTGCTACTTTATACTAAAATGGTCTTCAGTAAACTTGTGGAGTTTGTTTCCTCTGCAACAACTCATCTAACAGTGCCAAAGACATCTGCTCTTCAACATAAACCTGGATTGCCTCCTACTTCTGGTTCTCTTCACGGTTATACCTTTTCCAGTGCTAAAAATAAGGTTAATCTGAGATTCTCTTCATCCCTTCAAGATCTGTCTACTTATAACCAGCTTGATCCAGAAGATGATATTAGCTCTCGATCAGATAGAAATTCTGGTCATGTGCTACCACAAACTTTCTACCAGCAAGAAAATGGCGCAACAAGTTTTTCCAAGGAGAAGATATCATTAGGTCCGTCTGGAAGGAAAAAATGGGGTAGATTTATCTGCTCTCTCCTTTGTTTATTGGTGTTTACTTGTCTTTGTGTTGCCTTGTTATTTCTCTACTCAAACTGGTCTGGTGGACGTTCCAAATTCTATGTTGTTCTTGACTGTGGAAGCACCGGCACCCGCGTGTATGTGTATGAGGCATCAGTTAATCATCAAAAAGATGATAATCTTCCTATCGTATTAAGATCGCTACCTGAGAGTTTCAAGAGAAAATCTAGATCCCAGTCTGGGCGGGCATACAACAGAATGGAGACTGAACCTGGATTTGATAAATTAGTACATAATGTTTCTGGGTTGAAGAAAGCAATTAAACCTCTTATCAGATGGGCTGAAAAACAAATTCCAGAAAAATCTCATAAGACTACTTCTCTCTTTCTATATGCTACAGCTGGAGTTCGAAGGTTACCAAATTCAGATTCTGATTGGCTTCTTAATAGTGCTTGGTCAATTCTTAAGAGTTCCCCTTTCTTGTGCAAGAAGGAGTGGGTAAAGACTCTCACTGGCATGGAGGAAGCTTATTATGGATGGATAGCTCTAAATTATCATACAGAGGTCTTGGGGTCCATTCCAAAAAAGGAAACATATGGTGCGCTCGACTTAGGTGGCTCGTCACTGCAAGTCACATTTGAAGGTAACCCTGGTAACCATGAGGAATCAAGCTTAAAGCTGAGTATTGGCCCTGTTAACCATCATCTAAGTGCATATTCCCTAACTGGATATGGACTCAATGATGCTTTTGACAAATCTGTAGCTCGTCTTTTAAAAGAGGTCCCTCAAATTAGCAACACAGATCTGGTTAAGGGAAGAGTGGAGATCAGACATCCTTGTTTGCAGTCTGGTTACAAAGAGCGATATCTATGTTCACTGTGTGCATCTGCTAGGCTAAAAGATGGGATTCCTCCTAACGAAAGGAAAGAATTAGGTAAAGCGGCAAAACGCGGCGTTCCAGTTCAGCTTGTTGGTGAGCCAAAGTGGGAAGCATGCAGTGCTCTAGCCAAAGCTGCTGTCAATTTGTCTGAATGGTCAGATCATATGCCGGGAATTGATTGCAATTTGCAGCCTTGTGCACTTGCAGAAAAACTTCCTCGCCCTGTCGGCCAGTTTTATGCTATGTCTGGCTTCTTTGTGGTGTATAGGTTTTTCAACTTGACTCCTGATGCTACACTGGATCATGTGTTAGAGAAGGGTCGTGAGTTTTGTGACAAAAGTTGGGATGCTGCAAGAAAAAGTGTTAAACCTCAGCCTTTTGTAGAACAATACTGTTTCAGGGCACCATATATCGTTCTTCTCTTGAGAGAAGGATTGCATATTAAGGATAAGCAGGTATCGGTTGGCTCTGGAAGCATCACTTGGACACTTGGAGTTGCTTTATTTGAAGCAGGCAAGGCATTTCCGAATGTGGGAAAGCTTTACAGCTACCAGACATTGAGGGTCAAGATAGATCCATTGGTTTTTTTTGCCATTTTGTTTGCTTCATTCTTCGTCTTGCTCTGTGCACTATCATGTATTGGCCATTGGCGGATTCCAAATCTCTTCCGAAGGTCATATCTCCCTCTTTTCAGCCATAACAGTGGATCATCAGCATCAGTGCTCAATATTCCAGCTCCTTTCCGATTCCAGCGCTGGAGTCCAATGAATACAGGTAAACTCATATTTGTCTGATAAATTAGAAAAGGATGGTAATGCAGTGTTTACTTTCTTAATTTAGTATTAACATATGGACCTATAAATATATCATTTCCCCCTATGATAATTTTGGTTTAGGGGATGGAAGGGTTAAGATGCCGCTGAGTCCTACAGTTGCAAGCAATCAGCAAAGGCCATTCGATGCCGGACTTGGTTTTGGTGCTGGGGGCATCCAGTTCACCGATTCATCGTTGTACTCTTCATCTAGCAGTGTAGCGCATAGTTATTCTTCAGGCAGCTTAGGGAATGTGCAATTTGACTACAACTTCTGGACACCAAACGGAAGTCAAATGCGCCTTCAGAGTAGGAGATCCCAATCTCGAGAAGACCTCAGTAATTCAATTGCTGATGCTCACTTTGCAAAGGTCTGAGGCTGCTGCTGAAGATAAATTACATAGAGAAGATGTGTACATCAAGGAAGTGATTCACTACCGATGCAGTATATAGAGTTTTGAGACCTGTGCTTCTTCCGGCACAACTTAACTGCCGCCTTAACATAGGATAAGACAACCGGCTCAAAGGTGCAACAGTGATGGATGAGAATTTGGCGACCTGTCAGCCAGACGAAATGCGCAGGTGCATTTGAATGGGCTATGTACAGTTGTGATGTGATTCGGGATGACTCGTCTACTACCCAGATTTGGCTTCTCCTACAAACGTCCACATAGGAGGTTTTTATTTGTATAAAGATTTAAAACTGCATTGATTTGGGTAGAGGCATTGGTTAGTTCAGTATTTGATAGAATTCAAGTAGTTTAGTTTGACATAATCTGGAGGGTCTTGTAAGATTAACCCGATTATATGAAACAGCAAATGACATGACACTGTTGTTTCTCCTCATCTTGGAGTTTAAGTTTTACAGGATATTTTTATTGTTTATTTCTATTTCTAATTCTAATTTTAATTATAATTCTAATTCTAATGGGGATTGTAAAGCTCAGAAGGAATATCAAAATTGGGCAATCAATTTAAACAAGACCAATAACATTTAAGATTGGACGAATAATTTTTCATTGAACCATGGATAAATTAAACCCAAAATGGAAATATTACTAATTAACGGAAAAATGAGTCTTCCAAAAAAAATTGAAAAAACTAAAGCATGCAGTAAAAAATAGATGACCATTCTCAACTAAATTACAAACTAAGATACATGAAATCCGACGTCTATGGAAGTATTCCTACAAAAACTATCAGCTCAAGTTGAACCGCTAATGACTGGATACAAACCATCAACAAAACAAAGCTGATACCAGTTGCAAATATTGTTAATCTTGTCACCTCATCTCAACGAAACCGCGTTGTTCAGATATGATGTAATCATCTTACTATTCGTATGTAGCTGTTCGCGCAACAACCCCTTCCTATTCCCAGTATCATAATTCCTCTGTTCCAGTTAATTTTGCAAATTCATTTTCATCGATCCTACCTTTTTTCAATTTCTTCAGGAGGCGATAATCCCGTTCTAACTCATCTGCATCATCTGTTGATTGAACAGCTCGTCTCTGTTTGGCTGTTTTCTTACTTGTGGCCACAGAGCTAGAAGCTTTCGTCGTTGCTTTTGACTGCTGCTTTTTTTGCTCTTTTGCAGCCTGTTTCGCTACCAGGTTTTTCTTCCTTTGCTTCTCCCGAGACTTTTCTCTGATAATATTGAAATAAAGCAAACAGTTATCTAGTTATGCACTTTATAAGTAAACAATTATGTGTTAAAACTCGCTCATCTTGGGATAATGTTACTGACTCGGTACTTCATATATTTTCAGGTGAAAGAAACCATTAGCAAAGAAGATTATTTCCGAAACAACCCTTACTTGTACTTGATATCCTCCAGTTTTATATCTTCAACGGGAACAAAACCTTGGGTGGATAGAGAGTAGTGCCTTACTTCAGGCATCGCCGGGAGCTGCAACAGTCCATATCCCATCCCCAACTTCCCGATTTCAAGATCTTTCCACCTGCATATCAGAGCAATTAACGAGAACTGACTAATTTTACAATTAATATCTTGGATAAGGGCAACAAATTAACAACCTGAAGATAAAAGAACATTGGTGTTCTTTATAAGCACGAACATAAGATACAAAGGCCTTGACTCCTTTCTCCATAATTTCACGGTCCTTTTTGGCTGCTAAACGTATCTGGAAAGTTATTGATTCACTAATTAGAGAAACAGACTAATTATTATGTGAGAGAAAAACCTCCCTAATCAGCGGCCAGGAGTGTATCAAAAGGCTCTGGGACAAGGGACAGAAGAAGAGGCAGACTAGCAAAAACAATTGGCCTAACTTGTACAAGCAAACTCACATGCTCCATCCATGAGAAGCACAAATTACTCTACTGGAAAAAGAACAGTGCAAAGAATAATGGATAATGTCAGCATAAAGGTATTTACCTGGGGTATGATATCGGGAGCCTCATCCGAACATTGTCTCTCTTCGAGTGGAACTCTCCTTATCCTGAGGAATTCAATGTATGCTTCCTCCTGTTAATCAGAGATGAGTTCTATGAACACAAAAACAATGGTGCAGCAGTTTGCCAATAAAAGAAGTAGCTATGCTGTTCTGCAGTATCAAACCTTTGGTAACAAGAACACAATAGCAGTTCCTTGTCGTCCCATTCGGGCAGTTCGGCCAACTCTGTGTATGAACACATTAGGATCCTGTGGGGGGTCATACTGTACAAGAAAAATGAACAACTCAAAATATCAGTGTCAGCTTTAAATTTAAGACAAAATCTATAACCATGTTATATCTTTTAGCATAAATAATAATGTTAAGATTGAAATTAACATGTCATAACATCCATTTATGGAAGTGTCGAACCAATTTCAAAGTCATTTCATTGTGTCAAATAGCTGAACTTGAGATAACAAGTCAGTATTCAGTAGTCAGTAGCTACCTGTATAATGCAGTCAACACCAGGAATGTCAAGCCCACGAGCTGCTACATCAGTGCAAAGAAGAATGCCGCTTGAAAGAGATGTAAATGATGCTAATGCCTTCTCCCTTGCAGCCTGCATGCATAATATAGTGTCAGAGGAATGCTTAGTCAATGTATAAGCTTCCTAAGATTTTTCCATACTAAAAACTACCTGCTTCATCTTTCCATGAAGAGGGATCAGAGAGAATCCTTTCAATAAGGAAAGTCGTGGAAGTACAGCTCCCCAGTAATCAACACAGGCACAAGTCATGAAATAGCTGCAGAAGAAAGGAAATACAATGCATGTATGAGAAGTGAGAACTTATTTCAGCTGAAGCAACTTATAAAAGAGTACTGCAGTTTCAAAATGTAAAACTGTATCACCACTCACATAATTATTTTCTGGGCTTTGTTTTTTAGGAGAAGATCAATGAGCTGTTGAGGTTTCTGGTCTGCTTCACATTGAAAATACTGTAGAGTCAGGGAACCATGGAAACAAGTACAAATATCAGTTCATGTGATTAAGCATCATTTATGTTCTGGATCTTGAAATGAGCGAGGCAGCATGATTAAAATGATGAAAACCTGCATTTGGAGCCCTGAAGGAGTTTTAGAAGAGGCAATTTGCTGTGAAGAGGTTACATCCTTTGATCTTTTTATTTCAGATCGCACTTCTACCCTCACAGGATTCCTTAATCCTGCTCTGGCTAGCTCTTCAACTGCTTCGGTTTGAGTAGCTGAAAAAAGGCCGGTCCTACGAAGCTTTGGTAAGCGAGATATGATTGAACTTACCTGTTTCTGGAATCCCATGTCTAACAACCGATCAGCTTCATCCAGAATCAATATCTGTTTCACAAGGTCAAACAAGTAACATTACAATGCATAAAAGGGGAATGATTCAGATAGTGACAGTTTGCAAATGAGAAATAATGGTGGCAAAAAGAACACCAAATAATTTCACCACCAACATCAACTACCAATAGAACAAATGGGGAAAGAAAAGTCATCATTAATCACAATAATCTTATCCACAAACTTTCAACTAAACACAGAACCAGAATAGCCTGGTTACAGAAGAAGAATATCTACAATAAATTTGACTGACCTTACAGATACCACTAAAACCAAAGAAAAATCAGTTATTAAACCTCTTGCAGAAAATAAAGCTTTCTTTACCATTCAGTTTTGCTTATAAAGATTAGCACATCCAAATAATATTTGAAAAAAACATGTTGAATTAAATAATAACACAAAAAAACAATGTAATAACCAATATGAGATGATGAAGAATAGTGTTAGCATGTTCAGATTAATCAGAAACAAGATTTTTATCAAGAGCTAAAGAAATGAGTACAGTGTACAAAAGATCCAAAAAGCCAAAGAGAGTCCTAAAACAGCCAGGAAATCACGAATGGAAAATCAACGAGCCTGCACCTTATTAGAATTTAGAACCTTTAGACAAAACCCACTAAGAAAAACCTCCAGTAGGAAAAAGAATACCGAATCTAAAAGAGTTAAAACAATATATAAAGAATAATTTACAGGTGCATCTAAATTGACAGAGCTAGAAAATGACAAAGCATCTTAATCACATTGAATATTGATACAGATTATGCCAACATATTCGTTATAAAGCTAACGTAATTTACAGATAAGAAACAAAAAGAGGTATGCAATTACTTCCAAAAAGACAGGCAACTTAAACGAACCTCAAGGTTTCGAAAGTCCAGCATTTTCATATGCTCCATTATATCACTAAGCCTTCCAGGCGTCCCGATTAACAAATTAGCACCTTCCTCTTCAATTTTAGTGGTATCAGCTTTCACTTCAGCTCCTCCAACTAATAGCATTGGTCTAACATTTGACAATGTCGCAATAAATGGCTCTGCAACTTTAAATATCTGCAATGCCAACTCCCTAGTTGGAGAAATTACTACTCCCACCACCTGTATACACGTAAGGCACTCAAATATAACAATATTTTGGCTCTTAAAGTTACAAGCTTTTTCTTTCTACAAGAATGGAAAGAAGTGCATTTTAACACCAATTGCAGTAGGACAACTCCTTCAAATAATCAATTCAGTAAGTCTGAGAAATAAATCTGCTTTTTATCATATAGTAGTAGTAGTAGTAGTAAATAAAAAGAGAAGGAATTGTAGAATAATAGGTCGAGAAAAAAAATGCTAATTTATGCATATATTTAGAGTAAAATTGAAGACCTGGTGGGGTTTGGGAGGGGCGGCGCGGCGGAGAATTTCAACTAGGGGGAGGAGGAAGGCTAGGGTTTTCCCAGAGCCAGTGGCGGCGTCGACCGCAACGTCTTTGTAGGTGCATAGCAAGGGTATGGTGGCGGCCTGAACCGGTGTGCAGAACTCAAAACCGGCGGCTGAAATAGCTTGGAGCAGTGGTTGGGAGAGTGGCGGTTGGAGTTGGGAGAACCTAGTGGTGGTGAGAGCTTTGTTTGGGTTATTGTCTTCAACGGCGGCCATAGCAAATGTTAAAGCACTCCTAATCCTAAATAAATATGCAAATTAATTCATATAGCATTAATTTTATTTACTAAAATTATCAGCCCAAAGCCCATTTAAAACCTACAACTTCTTCCTTCTCTGTAAAAAATAATCTTTCGGATTTTTATGCATATGATCATATGTTTTAGCACAACATTATTTATCCAAATTTCACATAAAAAGCAAAATAGTACTGCTCCACAAATTAGTTAAAAATCTTACACAGTCCATACCAGCTTGTCACAAATTATTAATTCCACACATTAAAAAGTGTGTTGCCATAGCCGCGATTTAGAATTGAGAACCGCTGAATAAAGGCATAACCCCATGCAGGTAATTCGGTCGGTTCGGTTAGAACCGAACCGACAACCCGGTTAACCGAGCACAAAAGTAACCGAGATTGAAGCACCGAAATCGAAACCGAATTGGCCTCGGTTCGGTTCGGTTCCTAACCGAATAGGGTCGGTTCGGTTCCGGTTAACCGAACCGGAACCGAATTATTAAAAAAATATATATATGCAGTTCATAGGTATCAATCTGCATACGAAAAATTCCCATCCTAGCCACCACCATTTGCGCTGCATTGAGTTTTTGGTATTTAAATTTGTAGAAAAAATTATGTAGGTGCTTTGTATTAGAAATTTAAAAAATAAAAACAACCTATTTAGAATATACTTAATAAAAATAAATATTAAATGTGTAATTCGGTTCTAATCGGTTCCAATCGGTTCTAACCGATTGGAACCGACCCAAACCGATAACCGAAAGACACCTTTCTTTTGGAACCGAACCGAACCGATAACCGAATTTTTCGATTATCGGTTAACCGAGAAATGTGATAAACGGTTCGGTCATCGGTTAACCGACTAACCGATGACCGAACTACCTGCCCTACCCATTCTTAAACCCTCTCAATCTAATCTTCAGCTCAAAATTTCTTAGTATCAATTTGGGAAGAGATCAAAGGTATTTTTCTGTATCTCAGATTCTCTATTTACCTATGTTTCCCATCTTTCTCCCCACCATTTTTGGGGAGTTACTCGCCATCTGCCTTAATCCTCTTTAGATTTATTGGAATTTCTATTGATGATTTTGCTAAGACAGTATCAGTTGGAGATGGCCTTATAGGAAATTGGAATTGTTTATGTTATGGAATAAGATTTTCTGTTGTGAAAGAAGGACAAATTGGAGAATGTTTTCTAAGTAATTTTGGTTGGCTGGTTTAGCTTGGTATGGAGTCTGAAATTCAATTGAAAAGAACATTTTTTTCGAATTCATGTTTCAGTTTTGAAGCATTCCACCTAGAATGGTTTTCATTTCAATTGAATACTCACTTGTATTTTTTTCCAGTATTAAATAAACTGGAAATTCAACTCTTTGCCAGTAGAAAATTTAGAAATTTCATATGTTAGCCTTTGATATCTGGTGTGGAGATTGATGCCTAGCCTTCTCCAATAGCTCGAATAGTGAAAGAGTCGGTAGAAAAAGTTTATATGAACTAGGGAAATTGTGAAATCTTGTATTTTCTGACTGAGTGTTGATTTGGGGGTTTAGGGTTAGGGGAGGGGATAGGAGGATCATATCAATATTCATATTACTCTTGGAGCTGTACTTGAAGGTCGAGAAAGACGGCTTTTCTGTCCTCGCCTCTGCTTGATTATGTGTACATCATAATAGCTCAGATTTCGTTATGGTTGCATCTATAATTTGGATTTAATTGTTTGAATGGTGGCTTTAGGGATAGCTGAAATACACGTGTTCTTTGTTTATTCATATCACAGAGCAGTTACATTGGAGTGAAAGGTTTATGGAGAATGGGGATGAAGTGAGACAAGATCGAGTGGTTGAAGCACGGGCCAGAAATATAAGCCACAACGTGCGGTGCACTGAATGTGGTAGTCAATCTATTGAAGACTCGCAAGCTGACATTGCCATTCTCCTCCGCAAGGTGCCTGTTATTTCATTCTTTCTGGGCATGCCATGCTTTTGCTTCTTCTCTAAGATGCTATTGTGAGATGGGAAAATTGTGATGATCTATCTGGAACTTCATCTCTGTTAAAGCCTGTAATTTAAAGTTGGTTGATTTATATGTATATCATTATGTATATAGGGATCGTATGAGGGGTATGTTATTATTTTAGATCTAAACAAATTTGATGAATCTATACTAAAAGAGAAGTTTTCGTCATTTGTGGATCACTCTGATAAATTTGGAACACATTTATTTGACAAGGTTCAGTTTATAGGCACTTCTGCTATACACAGCAAATCCCATTTCTCTACTAGCTTTTGTAATGTGTATACATTTGATTTTGATATCTCTTGCATCTTTGTTTGTGTAAGTTAATACGAGATGAGATTCGGTCTGGTAAAAATGACAAAGAGATCTACAAGAAGCTGGAGGAAGATTTTGGAGAGACAGTGCTTTATGCACCAAAATTCGATATACAAACAGCGGCTATATGGCTGGCACCGGTTAGTAGCATGACGCACTCTGAAATTTACGTTCGTCTCCCCAATTACCTCACTAATGTTGTCGATTATGCAAAATTTGAAAACAGCTTACACTTACTGGCGGCGCCGTGTTGATATGGGCATTCAAGAGATACAGGCGAAAGAACAACGTGCATATCATGGCCCTAGACCTCGTCCGAGGAGTCCCATTGACTCCGAAGGAGAAGGAGGCGATGCTTGAGCTTCTGACGCCACCTTCTACTCGATGGTGGAGAAAATGGCTTCCTCGATGATTTGAGAGTGTCAAACTTTTCACCATCTTGCAAACTTGATTTTAGCAAAGTGCAGCAATTTATCTGTTTAAAATAAATAATTGTAATGTGGTGTTGAAACATTGAATATATATTATTCAGGACAGTTAAATGGGCTTCATAATATATTTTTGAAGTGGTATGAGTGGTAAATAAAGTGATGTATAGGGGTGTAAAGATTTCCTAAAATAGAAAGTTTGAAAGTTGTTATTTTGACTGAACGGACTAAAATGAAAAGAGTTGTTATTTTAAAAAACGGAGGGTGTATTGAATATTGATATGATCCTCCCCTAACCCTAAACCCCCAAATCAACAATCAGTCAGAAAATACAAGATTTCACGATTTCCCTAGTTCATATAAACTTTTTCTACTGACTCTTTCACTATTCGAGCTATTGGCGAAGGCTAGGCATCAATCTCCAAACCAGATATCAAAGGCTAACACATGAAATTTATAAATTTTCTACTGGCAAAGAGTTGAATTTCCAGTTTATTTAATACTGAAAAAAACATACAAGTGAGTATTCAATTGAAATGAAAACCATTCTAGGTCGAATGCTTCAAAACTGAAACATGAATTTGAAAAATAAGTTCTTTTCGATTGAATTTCAGATTCACATGTCAAAAAATTATTAGTGGGGCATATCACGTCATACTGCCATTTGGTATGTCCTAAGGCCATCCGCATCCATGTCTCTTATCCGTCTCTTAACCGTCTCATCTCTTCACTATTCATGGGCCCCACTGTACTTTTTAGCTCATCTCTTAACTAAGCTCATCCATCCATCTCTTAACCATCTCATCGCTTAACTATTCATTCAATTTCATTTTTTATTTTTATTTCCAACAAATTCAATTAATAAAAACACACTTCATTAAATAAAATAAAATTACAATTTAAATACCTAAAAAAATAAAAAAGACATAATTTAAAAAATTAGAAATTACAAATTGCACACTTAAACTCAAATAAAAAAATGGAGGCAAAGAAGCAGAAGAAGGAGTTCTCTAGTGACGATCATCTAACGGTTGCCAAATTTTGCCCAAATGTGCTCCATTAGATCCTCCTGGAGTTGGGCGTGGGCGGTAGAATCACGTGTCCTTGCCCGAATAGACAACCGCTCTTGCAAAGATGGATGCACTCCCGTTCGAGGCGGACTACTTGCGGTTGAGCTCTCCGGGGTTTCAGGGTCGAACCAATTTCCCGCCTCAGGTCCTTCGTCGGCGACAATCATGTTGTGCAAGATTATGCACGTATACATGATGTCGACCATATTCTCCATAAACCACTGTCGAGCCGGGGCTTTGATAATGTTGAATTGAGCTTGGAGAACCCTGAACGCTCTCTCCACATCCTTGCGAGCATCCTCTTGCTTCTGCGCAAAAAGAGACTGTTTTT
The DNA here is from genome assembly GCF_029641045.1 of Salvia hispanica. Classification (NCBI taxonomy): domain Eukaryota; kingdom Viridiplantae; phylum Streptophyta; class Magnoliopsida; order Lamiales; family Lamiaceae; genus Salvia; species Salvia hispanica. The sequence continues at coordinate 16,284,646 of NC_142696.1, read as the reverse complement.
CGTTCGCAGGCCTGTTGAACGTCTTCACGAAGGTTGGCCACGTCGGATAGATGCTGTCGGCAAGATAGTACCCCATTTTATACTGGCGATTGTTAGCGATGAAGTTGATGGCCGGTGCTTTACCATTCAGAACTTCAGCGAAGAGGTCGGAATTGTTGAGCACGTTGACGTCGTTGTTCGAGCCGGGGACCCCGAAATACGCATGTCAAATCCATAGCCGGTAGTCGGCGACGGCCTCGAGTATAACGGTGGGGTGGGTGCGTTTGTGGCCGCTCGTGTATGACCCCCTCAACGCCACAGGGCAATTCTTCCATTGTCAATGCATGCAATCGACACTCCCGAGCATCCCGGGGAATCCGTGCACTTGTTCGTGAAGTTGGAGCAGAAACTGACAATCTGCGGTGGTTGGCTTCTTCAAAAATTCGTCGGTGAAGGCTGCCCGGACGCCTTTGCAGAAGTTCAACAAACAAAGTCTCCCAGTGGATTCTCCGACGTACAGGTATTCGTCGAAAGAATCCGTCGTTTGTCCAGTAGCAAGCTGACGGATCGCTGCAGTACATTTCTGGAGCGTCGTGTGGCTAGGACAGCCAACAGCGTCGAACCCTTCTCTGAAGTACTCTTCCCGTCCCGCCAATGTATTCGCGATATGCAAAAATAGCGCGCGTGACATACGGAAACGACGACGGAAGTAGATATCTCCCCATACCAGGTTCGGACTGAAGTAATCACGTTCCAACCTTGCGGCGGCTTCCTCCCGGTTAGGATGGATGTAAGTCCGGGGTCGCCTTTGAGGAGGCGCGACGGCTTTCTCCTCCCTACGTCGATCTTCTTCTAGCGATGCTTCCATTATTTGATGCATTTGCTCAAATGGATCCATAATGGATTAAATTTGGGAGAAGAAAAAAATAAATGAATGATTTTATAGAAGTGATTGGAGAGGAAAGAAAGAGAGATGAGAGAATAATACATGTGTGTTTGTGTGTCAAATGGAGAATGAGAAGAGTATTTATAGAATAAATAAATAAATAAATAGTTTTAAAATATGATCGTTGAACGGTCATATGACCTTTTTTTCTTTTGAAAAATTGATTTTTTAAAAAAAATGAATTATGACGTCATAATCGCTGGTCGGCGAGTGGGCATCACGCCACCCGCCAGCGCCGCCAGCTCGAGGCCGGCTTCGCCGGGACGCATCACGCATCGAGACAGCTCGTCTCGTCGGGACGAGAAGGATCCCGCATCGCTGTCTCGATGCCGTCTCGTCTCGTCGAGACGAGATCGAGACAACATCGCACAGCAATGCGGATGCCCTAACCACTGAATTTTTTCTCTAAGGCTTGAGGAATATTGGTTTATGCATGATGTTTGGGCTTATAGTATGGATTCTGAAATTAAGATTTTGGTTTATAATTTTGTAAATTGATATTCTTTTCAATTGAATAGAGTTTAATTTGAGTGTTGAATTTTATTATTTGTTTCATAAAATTATAATTCAGGAGTAATAATTTATTGTTTTATGATATTATTATTCTATTTTGATAAATGAATGTTTTGAGCATTATTTATAAATTTTCATTATTAAATATAAATATTTTTTTAATTAGTTACATGAATTTTTTTAATAATTATATATTTTGAAGTGTGGTTGATTTTTCATTATTTGGTAGTACTTTAATCTATTTTATCAAGGAATTATTGATTTATGAACTCCGTTAAATTTGTTAGTACTCTATTAATTTATTTGTTGATAATCTCAAAGTACATTGTAAAATTTTCAATATAGATTATTTATGTCAAAGGTCAATTATAGTATTTTGTATTTTCAAAAGTCACAAAATTTTAGTCTAGTTGACGTCACATTTGATTTTATTATAATGTTGTTTATTAAGAAGCTTTATATAATGTAGAATATAATTATTAGTTCATTCTATTATTATTTTATCTAGAATTTTTTTATGTTATGTTTAATACTTATATACTCCATAATTTTTTTTTAACATTGATGATTAGTAGTTACTTATTAATAATGTCATAAAACAACAAAAGATTAGGTAAGAATTCTTGAATATTTAAAAGTAATTATAAATCATTTTTATAATTAATTTTTAAAATCTTCAAAGCTTGGGCACATCGATTTTGTATGTGAAATCGTTAATCATAAAAAATACTCATAAGAAAATAATTATTAAAGATAAACCTATACAAAAATTCTACAGAATTTAATATTTAATAGAATAAGAAAGTATATAAAATATATGGATAAAGAAATAAAAATATGAAAGTACACTATTAATCATCAATCTTAAAAATGATTAGTAAGAAAGTTGTTACTTACACAAATGTCCTTTATTAATTACTAAAATAGTATCCCCTCCGTCCCATTTAAGATGACACATTTTAGTTTGTCCTAATTAAAATTGACATTTTTATTTTTGGTAACTTTCTCTCTCCAATTAATACACTCAACCACTTTTTCTCACTCATATTTAAATACATTCATCTTTCTTTCTCTCTCTATTTTAATACTTACATTAACCAATAACTTATAAAATCTCGTGCCGACTACGAAATGTGTCATCTTAGTCGGGATAGAGGGAGTACCCCCTCCGTCCCATAATAGATGGCATAGTTGGAGAATGACGGGGGATTTTAGGAGATGTTGTTTTATGTGTTAGGTGGAAAGAGAAAATAGTACTCCTATATTTATATTAATGTGAGAAATAACTTTTTCTAAGAAAGGTAATGTGACATCTTTTGTGAGACAAATTAAAAAAGAAAGTGTGACATATTAGACATATGGAGTACATTATAAAAGTCCAAAAAAATTTAAATGTAGATTATAAAATGGATGAAACCAAAAAGATGAAATTACACTGTAACTGCTGCGTTTAATTCACTAACTTTTGCTCCTTGAAAATAACATTTTATTCTATTCCATTTAACCTAGTAATGCCTAGATATAGATACTTATATGACTATTTCTAAGTGTTTGATATCATAGTTAACCTATTATGTCAGCCCGTGGTTTTCTCTATGGCCCATCTGAGCCTGCAAATTTTTTCTTAAAATACAAAGATATGTATCTCACAAATTTGGTCGAATAGCATTTCTACCTCATTTATTATGATTTATTAATACAAAATCTAGATAATTTCTTGTCTACCAAACAACAACGAAAAAACCTTCATCCGAGCTTATCTTGACACGAAGCCCGCATTTTTTATCTTATTTAACAAATCTTGTTATATCTCATCTTTCTTATCAAACAAGCCTTTAATGTTTTACATATCTATCTATACATATATAAAATGGGAGTATTCTAGAAAGATACATAAATGTTATGTAATTAATTTAAATTTATCTACAATAACTTTAGATCTTTACTCGTAAATTTTTTTGTTTTGGTTTGACCACATGTATTCTGCTCGACTGGGCTGGCGAATTAAGGCCGAAAGTTTTCCAACAGGTGGTGGGGTTTAATTAATCTAACGACAACTGAATTAATTATTTGTACATCTAGAGATATAATAAATTGTTTATATATTTTCTAGAATAAATGATGGACTTTGAATATTTTAATTAATGAAAGAAAAGGGGTAAAACAAAGCAACGCTGGCAATTTTTTTATCGAACACGAATCTGTACGAAGTTAACCTGATACGGACACGTACGTTTAGGGTTTGGGACCTTATAAGGTCGGGTTTCGGGACGAGTTAGACTCAGATTTCTTATGTCCCGTGCATAGCATTTGTAATACATGGTTCATTTATTTTATTTTATTTTACTCCGCTTACAGTTTTTTTTGTTCGATCTCTTTTTTTATGTACTCCACTCTCATAAACTAAAGTTGTAGGTATTGTTTGCCGAATATGAAATATTTCATTTAAAGTGAGGTGGGAGAAGTGCATTTTTCTTTTCTTTTTTGTTATTGCTTATAATGTTATTAATTGTTTATAATACTATGAATAATGTAATTTACAGACATTCTTAATCATATATTTCATTATATATTTATTATCCTCTTTTTTTAATTTATTTATGTTAAAAAATTTATTCTTTATTTGAAAATCATTTGTCCTGTATTGGTTCAAAACTGAAACATGAATTTGAAAAAAAAGTTCTTTTCGATTGAATTTCAGATTCCATACCAAGCTAAACCAGCCAACCAAAATTACTTATACACCTACAAAACATTTTACAATCTGTCGTTATTTCACGACAGAAAATCTTATTCCATAACATAAACAATTCCAATTTCCTAATAGGCCATCTCCAGCCAATACTGTCTTAGCAAGATCATCAATAGAAATTCCAATAAATCTAAAGAGGATTAAGGCAGACGATATAATGAAAAACCAAGCGAGTAACTCCCCAAAAATGGTGGGGAGGAAAGATGGGAAAGTAGGTAGATAGAGAATTTGAGATACAGAAAAATACCTTTGATCTCTACCCAAATTGATACTGGAGAAATTTTGAGCTGAAGATTAGATTGAGTGGGTTTTAGAATGGGGTTATGCCTTTATTTAGTGGTTCTCAATTCTAAATCGCGGTTATGGCAACACGCTTTTTAATGTGTGGAATTAATAATTTGTGACAAGCTGACCCTTCTACTGTTGATGGACTGTGTAAGATTTTTAACTAATTTGTGGAGTAGTACTATTTTGCTTTTTAGTATGTGAAACTGAAAAATACATTTGGAAAAATAATTTTGTGCTAGAGGTTTTAGTGTTTGAAATATATGATCATATGCTTGATTGTTCTGTTACATCCCTCGTTCACTCAAAATTAAATGCATAATTGATTATGGCAAATATCAAATGAGGAAAGTAAATGCCAAAACAAATTCCATCTGGAAAAACAAGTTCACCAACAACTAATCAAGATGGCTCATAGATTAAGTGAACCTGTGGGCAAAAACCTGTGCCATTTCCGAACCCAGTTAAACCTACGGGAGAACCTTCAATAGATAAAGCTTAGACCACCCAATGGAAAGGATATAATCAAACAAAAACCTTGAGAATAGACAGAACTTTATGATACAAGTTGAAGTTCTCAATGGTCACCCGCGAGGAGCAGCCATTTGTTGCTTCTTGATCCTTTCGTCATTTTTAACCATACTGAATCATATGCAGAAGACAATAGATTTCAGTATTCACTAAACAAAGTAATGTTATATTGAAATAGCAGTAGTCATCTCAAAAGTCAAAACGGTGCTATAGTCATTGAGAATTACTCATTTTCATGATTGACATAGGACTAAACGTACACTTGGGGTGTTCGGTTTGCAAGATTGTATCCGGCATTAAATTAGTAGTGTGTTTGGTTCATGAGATTCAATCTCACAACTCAATCCTAGATGGATAATCATGGGATAATTAGTCATAGCTAACTCCCTATGACTAAAATAATCTAACAACTCAATCCTAGATATCTTGGTATTATTTTATCTTGGCAACCGAACACCACCTTGGATGACACAAAACCCGATTGTATGCTTGAAGATGTTCAATAGAAGTCAGTAGGACTTGAGAAGTAACTAAAGGACCAGAAGTGCATATGAAAATGAATTAGTTTATGCTGTTACCTGACGTCATGTGGGGTTATAAATATCCACTGGGAACCTTGGCCCAAAGCAAAATCCACTATAGAATCCAGACTGATTTTTCTGCTTACTGCATCCTGCAATTTATAATAAGAGAAACAATTAGGGACTTCACTGCTGTTGAATCAGTAAATATGAAATAAAGTATCATAAAAGGTCAACTAGGAAATAATAACTCCTAAATACTCCTTGCCTCTAGCAAATCGCCATTCATCAATTTTGCATAAAAGCTAAACATTATGTTGCTTGTCAATCCTTTGTCAACTTGAGTGCAAAATTTCCGGCCCAGATCAGTTATATTAGTAGTGAACTATAACCTTTGCCACTAGCAACCGTTGAAAGAAATTTCTTCACCAACGGACATTATTGCAATCACTCAATAATTCTATATTCTATAACATCAAAGAATAAAGAAAAAATAAAATTTCGGCTGAGTAGTAGGTTGCTGGCACAGGTGGGTCGCCGGTGCAGTAATGGAATGACGAAGGTAGAGTGGAATCCAGAAAATGGAGGTGTGCATTGCAGTTCGCTCAGTGAGAATCGAGATTGCTGACCTAAACCACTACTTAATTGGCTGAATGGGTTGTTGGGTTGGTGGGTTAATGGGATCGACAAACCCAACTTGGGAGCCATGAACCAAATGATGTGTCATATCTTGCCATGGCGGCCGCCATAGATTGCCACACAAAACTTCCATGTCACAGCGTGGCAGTGGCGTTTGGTCGAAAAACTGCCATCGTTATGGCAGATATCTGACAACAATGATATTTAGCTGGTTTATTTGGGATGAACTTGCTTTTTTGTAGCCAACAAGGAAACTTACAGATGCCACTTCATTCATACTAGTGAGGAAATGCATTTTGCTGGTATTTGCTATTGGCATTGTCCTATTTCAAGAAATATCCAAGCTTTCATACAGTTCCTTCCACTTTTAAAGTCTATGATATCTCAAGAAATTTCCAAGCTTTCATACAGTTCCTTCCACTTTTAAAGTCTAGGGTAATATATATTGAAGAATTCATGAAATTTCTGTACCACCTTAATTTCAGATTATATTAAGACCTAAACATGTCAACCCTCAACTCCAAATGATTTTCATAATTACATCAATTAGATAAAAATAAATGACAAACACATATATCGTCGTCTTGGAAGCAATTTAACGATAGGAAGTTAAAAGTAGCTGTGGAAGGACGTACCATAAATACATCAAATTCATCCATTGCCCGAAAAGGTGCCTCTGTCATCTCATGAAGTGCAAGGGCAAAACACAATGTGGAGAAAGATCTTTCACCACCTGTTAAAACATCAAATAAGAGATAATTACAACAGTATCCTAGCCGATTCTGTTTTGTTTCAGTTAGCTTTCTAACATTTTCAGTTAGCATTTTAACATTTTGTACCAAGCTGGACATGATTGATATAGATGTTCCAGCTTGAGGAGGGTGTTACAGGATATGAGTATCCTATATATATATGGCCAATGTTGACATATGCTGTTAACTGGATACGTCAAGGAGTTTTCAGCTAATTTTTTCAGTTGTTTTTTATCCATTTATAGAAAGTCAGAAGAATCAAAGCGAACACAGTCAGTACCCTCATTCACTAATTGCAATAACTTATACTCCCTCTGGGACCTCTGTCCCGGTTAAGATGACCCTTTTCGTTTTTCGCACGTGTTTTGGGAAAATCATAATAAATAGTTAAAGTGGAGGGAAAGTATAGTAAGAGGAGAATAAGGTAGAAGAGAGTATCTTAACTGGGACGGAGGGAGTAATTAACTTTTAGAATTATTGACAAGTTTTATTTAAACTAGAAATGAGAATATTATTGTACTCGTAATTGTTATGTGTGAAACTAACTACATACACTATGACATTACTACAAAAACATGTTCAGAGAATTGGTACTTAGTTATTGCAATATACAAATTAATTCATAACAATTATTATAAATTAGCACAAATGAGACAAAAACCATACTAGGGGTGGGTCGCTATACCATACCGAGAACATCATGGTTGACTTTTATACTTTATTGCGGTATACCGTACTTTTACATTATACTGAAATATGGTACGGCATACCGTAATTGCGTTATACCGAAGAAAACCTATTTCATACCCAAAATATTTAAAAGTAGGGTTTTGAAGGGTCTTTCTTTTTAATTCTATTTTGTATACAAATATATTAAATATAATAAAATATATAGTATAATATTTCAATATATACCGGTTTCAGTATATATCGAGGATTCGGTATACCCGGTATAGGAAAATTGATACGGTTACCGTACCAAAATCTTTTGGTACGGTATCAAATGTACCAAAAATTACGGTATATCGAAAAACTGGTATTTTCGGTATTCTTTTAGTGCGGTATTTCGATATATCAGTGTTTTTCCCTATCCCTATTCCATACTTCCGACAACCAGTCAAAACATAGAAACGTATAATGAGAAAATCAGCACAACCTTCTATAGAAGTTGATTAAACAAGAAGGATCAAACCTGAAAGTCCACTAGTGTCATGAACAGAGCTGCTTGATGCATCGTGTGGCATCTTTACCAGGTAAGGACCAATTGAAATGAGGGAAACTATCCAGCCAAGCCAACTATCAATTATTTTTAGATCGCAAGCAGTGGACCTAAGATAGTAACCATTCTTGATGAGAGTAGAGTTTTATTTCATTCAGGCACTTTACCTCTACTGAGAGAGTCTGATCTTCAAAATTAACATTGATTTGACCACTGATCCCTTTCTTTTTCAAGTGACCATTGAATCTATTAGACATAATTATTAGATCAGCTATACTTAATTTAAATCATAGTCCTACAATAAGAAACAAAAAGACGCTTGAAATGAGGAGAAAACCAAAAAGAGAAGAGGTCCTACTGCCATGACAGCTGACGTTTCAGATGAGTTGCGTTCCTATTGAATTTGCTCCTTCTCAAGTTTAGTGCCTTTTCACATGCCTAAAGTAGATAGTATAAATTAACATGCTTCAAGATATCAAGCAACCATAGACCACATTAATAGTGGAGAAGAAACATGATAAATTAAGGATGCTATAACCCACTTCCATTTTTTCCTGGAAGGCTTTGTAAGTACGCAGTTTTCTTGATATTTTCCGCTCTTTTTTCTCATATAACATTCTGAGATCATCAATAGATTCCGGAAATCTGCATAAGAAATCATCACTTCAAACAACAGAAGGATAAAACAACTTAACGTCTGATAGGAGTAAGTGTTCCAAATTTTACTTAACTTTGGGTCTCACGCTTAAGTCTTTCAGTCAACCTAGTGAGTTGGGCACTGAGATTCTCAGGATTGCTTTCCTTAAAGCATCCTAATGCCTCAATCTCATCCTCGGGAATTATAATTGATGCTTTGTGACGACCCTCCTGCAATTTCACCATGAACCATGTCTAGGTTTTATTTGAGAACAAACTTAGAACCAAAAACCCACATTTTTAGGGAACAAATGAATTACAGTTGACAACTACGAAGTACAGGGACCAAGTAATGTGATTTAAAAAGAGTAACGGGACAATGAGCAAAAGGACAATTGCAGGGGATTAAGATCAGAAAGTATTGCATTAAAAAGGATGTGGCATGGCAAAGATATTAGAAAAGGTATATATCAGGACCAGAAGAAACTTCTGCAAAAGACATCACCATTTTAACTACAAATGTAAAATGTAATCCGTATCTTTCTATAGCACCTGACAGCTATTCTCAAGCTCCCGATACTCAGTCTCAGCGTTTTTTAGGTCAGCAAGGACTTTAGTTTGCATAATTCCTTCATAGTGCTTTTTAACCTGTAAAAGAATCATACAAGTAAACTGCAAAGAAATTATAGCAAAAGAAGAGAAACGATGGGAGAATAAATAACACGGTAAATGAAATGGACCCTTTCGACTTCTTGTAAATCTCTCTCAATCATCATCAGTTCGTTCTCTGCTTCTGCTAATGCATCAATTTCTGCCTTGGCTGAATCTACATTATAAATACTAAAATAAGGCATAAACAAACCACTAAGAGTGAACAAAACAATCGAATACAGAAAGAGGATACCACAAAGATTCTCCAATGACATTTTAAGATCTTTAGCGTTAGTCCCTGCTTCATTCACTCGACTTTGAACCTTCTCTAGCAAATACGTTTTTTTTTGGTATTTCATCTTGCAGTTTCTACACATAAATTCCAAGTCAGGGAACATGAATGAATTATTATATAAGATGCCCACTACACAGACCAGATCTCCAAATACACACTATTAAATCAGCTCAAGAAAGTAGGACAACGATTAAGGTGGAACTTATTAAATAGACGCACAGATATCTCTTGACGAGTCTCATCCAGATTAGAGTCATCTGCTGCATTATCTTCGGATGAAAGTAATTTCTTCATATCTTTCAGCTCAAATTCTTTCGACATACATTGCCGCTCCAGATTGATGCGCCTTCTCTGCAAGAAGTTAAAGCAAATATGAATCAGCATAATCAAGCAACATTCCAGGAAAAAATGTAGCCAGAATTTTTGCATCATAAATTAGGAATACATGCAGCGCATATCATCAGATGTTATAAGACTAGAAGCACAATCAAGGCAAATAATGATCCAGAGATTCTTTAAAAATATGAAGGAATATGACTATTAGAAACTCCAATCATTGATATACCAATGTTAAGCCCCATAATCTTACAATTGCTTTGGTTTTATTTGTCACCGTGAAATAGGCAATCGTGATTAAATGATAAGCCAATAATTGTTCCGAGGCTTTAAACGATACAGTTCTATCAGAATTACTGAGATCACAATTAATGCATTATACTCCCTCCGTCCGACCATAAGCGTTCAACTTTCCATTTTGGGTTGCCCCACCATAAGTGATTGATTTTCTTTTTTGGCAAAAAGCAACACCTTTATCCCTCTTACTTTATTCCCTCTCTCTTTATCTCTCTTACTTTTTCCTATCTCATACTTTATTCTTTTCACTTAACTCAATAAATATCATTTTCTTAAATCCCATGCCCAAAAGAAACTCCTCACTTATAGTGGGACGGAGGGAGTATTAGAGACTGTTACTGTCTAAAAAGTTGAAGGGTGTGAAGGGTTACCTTTACATTGCTTAAGGTGTTTTGAAGATCAATCACCTCTTCCTCCATGGCCCGTTTCTGTCCACGGCCTTGTTGGGCTTTCAGTTTTGTTTCTGATGCTTCTCTCTCTAGATATTTAATCTGATCATCAAATGAACCAGAGAGACGGCCAGCCCTCATGTTTCTGTTTGGTGGAAGAATAGTTTGGGCTGAACTGCGGTAAAACCTGCGAAATTCCATCATTGAATTTACCTAAAAATTAAACTTGAAAGTTGAAACCACTTAAAAACTGGCACGCAAATAAAAAGGGAAAAGAAACTCAATTGTTAATCAACAAATTAAATTGAATACACAAATTTTCAAAGAAGATAATGCAATTAGATATGAATGTTACTTATCTACACAGAAAATTGATATAGATAAGCATTCAGATCAGTTTCTGTGATATGAATGTACTTACTATTCTTTAGGAAGTTAAGAACCCATAAAATAATGAGTGCAACTGTACCCTCCTCTTTTGTCTAGTAGATTATAATATAAATTTAACAAGTGGTACATCAAAATTACACTAAATCTGCCAATCAGTCATAAAATTTAGTATCACCTTCACCCTGCTATTAGTGGCCTACACAAATTGGGAACGTAGAATAAGAAAGTTGTTTATTGTGTATAAAGTGGTAGGGTCCACTAAAGTTGATTAACATTTTGAGGGTAAGAAGTTCCCTTTTTGGATTAGGGCACTTATAGTGGGACAGCCCAATAAGGTAGGTACGCAGGCTACTATAGCGGGACAGAGGGGTCATGTTGTTTGAATACTACACATCCCATTGGTTTTCTATAGAAACAAGATTATGATCATTTTTCAGCATAAGATGAATCAGTGTGATGCATTCCTAAAAAGAAAAGGCATAAACATAAAGAGATGGCTCGTGTTGTTTGTATGTACACAGGCTCCATATCAACATACATTTTGTACCCATCCGTTGTGTAAACCTCCTTAAGGTTTGGTATTCTCTGATCAAAGGCAACCGTTTTACCAACTTCATAATCTTTGACGAGCACTTGCCTCTCAGCATTACCCTGCAAGTGATGCACATGTTATCAAAAAACGAAATATCGCCAATACGCAGCAGAAGATAGAGAACATAAACAGGGAGACTCGTGATTAAATATCAAGTGGGAATCAAAGTTAACACTTCATCACCCAACACCAAAAGTCTTTTCTCCATAAAATATGTCGGCAGTAACTTTCTGAATGTAAATTTTTTTATCATGAAAATACATACTCTATCTCAGAAATGGCAAAATATATGAGGAATCAGTTACAATAAGAACAAGAACTTTTTCCCCCTAAAAAAGAACAAGAACCGTTTCCAAACACCACTGGATGTACGCAATCTTCCTTTTTTTCACTTTAGTATTTTATTAACACCAAAAGAAAAGCAATACAAGGAATGGGCCATCATGTATAGTGTAAAACATTAAGAAAATAGGTTTATTTTATGTAAAAACAAGGGGTGTTGCAAGAAATGCTGAAAGCTTACCATATCAATCAAAACATTAAGTACTGTAGAATTGTCAGAATGCAGAACTGACAATGCAGTGGGATGATTAGTCTGAGGAAGCATGTGCCTCGGAATGTTGATCCTACCAATAGAAACAACTAAACTGTGAGAGCCAATCAACTGCAACACATTGTCAGAAATTGATGCTACTGCATAGACATGCTAACAACCCCTGTCTTCTAAAATCATGTACGATAATCTGTAAGTGGTTATAGTTTGCTTCCCTTGCACATGCTCTTAAGATATGAGAATCTTTATGATCTGTGACAATGAAAGCATTGAGCAACCTGCCAACTGCAGCTTCGATAGCTATAGCCCACATGTCTCCATGTTCCAATTCCTGCAATAAAAAATTCAGAACGTAAGGAGTTACACTACCTTAAATAATTGCAGAAGTCTCTCATGCCAGAAAAACAACCAAGAGTCCTTTTATTCACAAAGTCAAACAATAGTGTCTATCCTGTTACTCCTGGATTTGGATGTAGGTGAGGTTAGTCAGGGATTTAACAAATAACAACAATAATATCCTTACTAGAATAAAATGTCCTCTACAATTAGTTAATTACTAAGTTTCATAATGCTCTTGGGTGAAATTTTTACATGGAAACTAAAAAATGACATGCACGGAGGAGAAGTGTTGGAAATAGAATATGAGGGTCTCAAGATTGTGGGAAAGAGAGTAACTTTATGGTCTCAAGGGAATATATCATTACTATGGTAGAGTCCCCAAGTTTATAAGTCCCTAGGTCCTTTAATTCTCTAGTCCTATAAATAGAGATGTCCATTGTATCACAAAGGACAATTCAAACCAAATACAATGTAGTCGATATAGCTTTGAGTATTTTTATTTTCCGCACTTTTACTTTTCAACATGGTATCAGAGCAGGTTCGATCCTCCGTATGGATCGATCTGTCTCTATAGCAAAAAAAAAAAAAAAAAAAAAAAAAAAACAATCAAATGAGGAGGCCCTGCAGTTAGCAAGAGGCTGAAATTCTACCCAACAGAATGTTCTTCACCAACAATCCTTTGTTAGTTTGTTAAAAAAAAAAAAAAAAAAATCACCAAAATTCAAGCCTTCTGTCCACCGAAGTAATTAATTTTTCAGCCACTCTCCACTCAACTTCAAAGCCACAGCATGAGCCAAGTCTCCCTCTTCAAAACAGAGAAGGCTGATTGAATGCAGACACCAACTCATTGCCAGCAGCAGCAAGCGGCGATAGTGCCGACAGAGAACTAGCAAGTAGGGGTCGATTGGTCGCCGGTGTGAGCATCGATCTGGAGGTGGAAGCGAGCAAGAGAGATCTAAGAGAGGAAGGCAAGAAGACTCTGAAAGTGAAGTCGTCGGACAGCCATAGCAGAGGAAAGAACCGATGCTGTCAAAAAGGCCGCAGAGTAGCAGCCCAACCAAGCATCTTTCACAATCTTACAAACACAAAAAATGGAAGAAGAGAATTTGATGAATCGTCCGGCGAGGGGGAGACGACAAACACTGCCAAACGATTCATCGTGCCTAGAAGAATGCCGAGAGAGAGCAGGACAGTGTGTACCACCGAAAGAAGAGCCGTGGCTGTCGAGAGCAGCCCAACCAAGAGATCAATGGTGCCAATAGAGCGGTGCCGCCCAGCCGCTGTCAAGAGAAGAAAACAGAGGAGGGGTCCTCGGTTTGTCCGGCCGAGGGGGAGAAGAAGCTCCGACCGATGAAGAAGCAGCTGGCCGAAGTTTACACACACCTACGAGTTGGCGGAGGAGCCGCCATAGACGGAGTAGAAGACTGCAGAGGAGCAGTTATGGAAGAGATGAGTCTCCACCTCCATAAGAGAAGAAAATACAGAAGCAGTTATCCGGCAGAGGGGAAATGAAGTACCTTACCGGAGGAGAGGAAGTATCTGACCGAAAAACTCATCACCAAATTGAGTTGAGTCGAGAAAGTATACTGGTGTTGCCGTCCGGAAAAGAAGCAGACAGGAAAGACCCTAAAATGGAGTCCTTCATCTGACAGGGAGAATAGGGCAGCCTATGAGAGGCCTGGAAGATTGCCGGGAATAGAGCGGGATCGGCACCGGCACCAAGCAGATGCCGTCGAGAAATCTGCAGAGCCTAAGGTCGACGATAGAGCAGAGTGAGCCGACGGAATAGACAGAGGTCATCATGAAGAGCTCACAGTGTTCGGACGGTGGACCGGAGAGGTTGTTGCCTGCTGACGGGTTGAAGATTGAATTTTTTGGAAAAGGGACGATGGCCAGTCGATCTTGTAGCCGAGAAGATAATGGTGAGAATCCGTGAAGAGGCCACTCAGAATGGCTAAACTGCCAAAGATGGCTCCTAATGGCACGAGCTAAAACTGCCGAAGATGGCTCCTAATGGCACGAGCTAAAACTGCCAAGATGGCTCCTAATGGCATGAGCTAAAACTGCCAAGATGGCTCCTATGGCATGAGCTAAAACTGCCGAAGATGGCTCCTAATGGCACGAGCTAAAACTGCCGAAGATGGCTCCTAATGGCATGAGCTAAAACTGCCAAAGATGGCTCTAGACACGAGCTAAACTGTCATCAGAAAAATTGAAGCACTCCTAAATACGAGTATAAACTATTTATCAAAGTGAAAATCGTGCAAGTTAAGTATTGAAAAAACTCGATACTTAACTTGAGGGGGAGTGTTGGAAATAGAATATGAGGGTCTCAAGATTGTGGGAAAGAGAGTAACTTTATGGTCTCAAGGGAATATATCATTACTATGGTAGAGTCCCCAAGTTTATAAGTCCCTAGGTCCTTTAATTCTCTAGTCCTATAAATAGAGATGTCCATTGTATCACAAAGGACAATTCAAACCAAATACAATGTAGTCGATATAGCTTTGAGTATTTTTATTTTCCGCATTTTTACTTTTCAACAAGAAGCATTTGAAATTGTTATCAACTCACTTGGAACAAGAATCCTTTTAATATGACCCATTTTATCATCAGTCAAAGTCCACAAGTTTCTAGAATCTAATCATAAACCAAGATGGGATTAATGATGCAACTTACTTAATCAATCATCATAGACACAGTACAAATACTTCACAAAAAATAGAAAAAAATACATAAAAGGGCATGTTGCTATTACTTTGATAAGAAACCAATGCAACACGATGATACTTCAAAGTTTCACAACAATGAACAAAAAAATAGATCCTAATATGTATCTTCCAAGTGGATACACATTTAAGTTAATTCAGCCAGAACAAATCTGGTACATTAGATTTTATGGCTTGTTTTTAATTGCTCTCAAACTCAAACTTTGGCTTAAGTGATCTGCTTTTCCTTTTCAGCATATTTGTTAGACAAATGCTTTTCATCTCAAACAGCACTAGCTGGTTATATTTCACTAAGGGATATGTGGAGAAACAGAAAAAGAATATTATGTAGCAAGAACTAATAGTAAACCATGAAGATCCATCAACAAGCATAAATAGGTAGTATCATGCAAGATGAAGCATGCCAGTGAACTTCAATAATATACCACATGGACGCCTACAGGACCAATGGGTGGAATACTAAATTTATGCTGATTCCGCTCGATCGCCTGTAAGAGATTAGTTACCCGACCACCTCCAAATGCAGTAACCTTCAAGGACAAAAAAACTGAGATCATAGAAGAAATTAGATGTAACATAATATACGCATATCAACAAAATGATCATTCAGGACCTTATTTCTTTGATGCATTTGGATTTCACGTATCCGCGAGGCAATATCACGATTGTTTTTCTCGGCATCTTCAATCTGGAGAAGGAGAAACTTACTGACTAAAATATCCATAAATTAAGATTTCATGGAAAGACACAGGCACAGGAAACATCTAGAAACATGACATATTGCAGAGGTTCAAATACAAATTCCATGGTGAGAGAAAAAAGGACATTGAAAAGACTTGAATTCCGTTGATATTTCCTCACATCAATGATATACAACCAGTTCTTGGTATGCAATTCCATTTCATGCCTTTAGCTTATTGCACAAGTTGAAGCATCATACATATACCATTACCTGATAGGAAATCTGCTGTATTTCATTTTCTACCAATGCTATCCTTTGCCTCATCTTTTCCTCCTCGTCCTTCGATCTGAATGACAATTTCATTTTAATGAAAAGACCATTCAATTCTGAAATCATGAAAGCAAGCACATAGCAGATGACAGAATTTTGGAATGGAATGCTACCTCTGAATGTTGACATTGGCTTCCTCAACTTCAACTTGAAGCTCCATAAACCTTTCCTCCATCTCACTTTCTTCAGCCTATTGTGCAAGTTATAGCTAATTCAGTTGTATTTTAGTGACAGATGTATACATATGAACAGATTTAATATGATCTCATATTAATGTCACATTCAAAACCACCAAATCACTCTACGAACGGGTCTAAATTCAATAATCTAGTTAGCATTCTATGATACTACCCAAAGAAGTTCGATAGGTTTGCTAACCAAAGGTAAAAGCCATCAATTCATTAACCAAATATGAAATGCTCTAGTCTCATGCATAATTTCAATTTGACAATTAAAACTGAAGTAAGGCATTATTTTTGCATGTTATAGCCTTAAGCAAAAGACAGTAATTGCATCCTGCTGTGTTGAAGTTCACTTTAGCACTAAAGTTCAGAACCCTTAAACTTAGTTTATTTTCTGCCAAATCATATTAGCATCTAAATCCACTTTTGAACATATCTGAAATTTTGACAATGACAGGAATACTTTAGAAAGAGAATATTACTAGGGGGAAAAAAGGCAAGTTATGATACACCTACTAAAAAAGAGAGCATATATTACAACTGTTGTATAAGTTAAATTTTGGATAATAAGAAGTGGAGAGAACAAATAATGCCAAGATATGATATACTCCCTCTGTCCCATTTCATGTGAAACATTTCTTTTTTGCACGTGTTTTGGAAAAATCATAATAAATAGTTAAAGTAGAGTGAAACTAGAGTAAGAGAGAGAATAATGTAGATGAGACTCTCCTCTACATTATTCTCTCTTAGTTTACTTTCTCTTCACTTTAACTATTTATTATGATTTTCTCAAAACACATGCGGAAAAAAAATGTGTCACGTGAAATGGGACGGAGGGATTATAATTCAGTCATTAGGCCTAAATTTATGAAAAATTGTGTAAATCTCAATATCAGAACAGCTGCAAAATCCTTCATTTGTAGACATGGGAGAAATACATTGATGTCAAAAAATCACACATCAACAAAGAATCTAGTTTATCTTCCTTTTTATAGTCATCTGGTTTGGTGTTTAAAAGCTGATAGATACTCTTAAAAAAAATAGGGCATTACATACAATAATCCATTTTTATTTGAGCTTGAAACACAATAGGATCTATTTTCTATTCTCAGATAAATTTGATATAATATTCTCAAAGACATGACAATGCTGTTCACGGAATAATAAGGAATCAAATGTAGCTTCAGGCACAAGCTATTGGGATGTGTTAGAAATGGGCCACTCACCCCCTTAAAGGGCTTCATAAGAGGGGAGGGTTATCCAAGATTATGTAGATGAGACAAGATCATCACCAAGTCGATGTGGGACAAGAATAAGAGAGGTTTTAACAGGAAGTAATGAGAGGCAGTTTTTCAAATACATTGGAATGTATATCAGATTCCTAGGATAAATATCGTCTAGACACATCTCAAAGTAACACCAATGACCCCAGATTAGTTTGTTTCACCTATGTGAGTTTTAAAGGGCCGCTTGGCATTTGTATATTATATTTTCAGCAAGTGTGTTACCTGTGTATTTTTCTCATACTGCTCATTCATTTCCTGAATGTGCCTCTCGAGTGATCTGACCTGTTTAACCATATTTGCAATTTGCCTATTTATGCGCTCTTGTTCCCCAGTTAGCTCGAGCTGCTCCTTCACAGCCTAAAAATTACATGCAAGGATCTTAACCACAAAAACAACCCTGTTGTGAAACTCTAAAAGAGTGAGAACACTAATTATGCTGCTGAATGTAAAAGAAAACAAGTCAAGCAGTTGCTAAAGTAGATGAGGCAAACAAGTATTCTTAATGAAACAAGAAAAGGAGAAGATATACAGTTGAAGATTTTATGGAGGCTAACTCCAAAGAACATTTATTTGGCACAAGCAGAAGAACATGATAGAAAATGAATGCCAAAACTAGAACCTAAGGGAAGTGGGAGATCTAAACAAGACTGCATTTTTCAGCCTTTGATCGTACATAGAATATAGTGGAATACAATTATCATACCATAGAAAGACTTTGCTGCAGATCCACCTTCATTCTTCTAACTTCAGATGTTCTTTCCATCATATTTGATATTTCATTTTTCTTTGTTTCCAATCGATCATTCAGCTCTTCCATCTTGTGCTGTGATAAGCAATGTGGAGTTTTTCTGTTAGCTAAGTCTTTGAATCAAATCTCAGACAAGAGGTCATGTGTATCTGGCAAAAGAAATTTGGCCAAACTGGAGAGAGCAGGATGGGTGCACTAATAGGGTTTAGCGAGTACTCTGAAGAATAAGGTTTTAGATTCCACTAAATTTCACAACCAAGGCAATGAATGACATCACCCCCAGCTAATTTTCACTACTCAGTGGTAGGAAATTAAACATTAACACATAAGATCTGCAATGTGTCCAGGCACTTTGGAGACAAATAAACAGACAAAGAATGGATAATGTTATTTCCAGGGGAAAATAATCTACATACATGATTCTGGTCAATCTTCGCTTGACAGCTAGGTATCCTTCCTTTTAGCTTGTCAATCAACTTATGTTGCGCATCAAGTTTTCTATCAGCGTCATATACCCACGACCAAGCTAGTTTTTTCCTTAATAACTGCACATGTTGTGTTATCTCCTCCATAACTTCCATGTTTTTTATCTTTTCCTGCAATTCATCAAGTTCCTTCTTTGCCGGCCTCAAGGAATCTTCCAAATGACTAACTAGGCCCTTTGCATCATTAATTGTTTTCCAATACCTTTTAGTAGGTCATCCACTTGTTGAAGAAGTGTTGCCTTGTAAAAGAACTGTAAAACTAGTGGTTACACTTATCCAAAATAACGAGATTCAGTTGCTATGCGGAAGTGACAAATTAGTTAATTACAAGTTCATTGTTACCTTGAATTTGTCTTTTCCATTCCCTGAATGTAGAAATTCTCTGCTCTTGTCTTGACCCATGATTGTGCATGGGTTTTCTACATCAATCTATATAGCAGAATCACAAGACAGGTCAACCACATGAAAATAAAGATCACAGTATCATCCACAAAACTAAAGGCAAAGAGAGGGGAGGGGATATAAATAATTAAATTAGAGGATATGAAATTATCTAATAAAAGAGTATTGTGTCCCTTTTTGTTCCCAAAAACACACTCATATTTGAGGCATAAGAAGCGGGGCATTTTTCAATATATATTTAAACAGTATAATGATGAAATATTAAAATGAGATGCAGTAATGATAGCTCAACAGAATACTATGATAAGTTACACCAAAGGATTGGCTACAGGCAAGCCCAAAATAAAGACACTTCCTAAATTGATAGTCCACGTTAATATGAACATAGGTTCTAAATCTAAGTACTAAAATAAGGAAAGCCAAGCTCATTAATAGATTTGGTTGATAATTTCCATGACAAATAAGTGATTTAGCACATTGACACCTCAAACCAGCTGACCAATTGTTTGAATTTGAAGTATACCAAATTACACATGGAATTTTTGTATTAACTAGCACAGTCAAGAGCATACAACTCTGATAGTAGTCGTCATATCTATTGAAGATATAACAAAGAGATCTTACATGTTGCAAACTGAATGTATCTATTTATAGTGAAGGATTGCCTATCTCCAGTATCAAACCTTTCTCTTGTTTTCTTTTACTCTTTAATGAGATAAATTTACATTTGATGGGGCTGTAAATACATAATAAATTGCTAAGCTATATGTAGAACTCTGTCACATGCATATCATATGACAGGCATGGTTATACTATCTGAAAACTGTGGAAATATCAAAAGGTAAGTTTTCACAGTGTCAGTTCACTGGTGGATTGCTAAGCAGAGTCACACTATGATCCTTAAGAACACTTAACCATGGAAAATCTAGTAAAAATGGTACTTATTATCATCCCTGCATGAACGAGTACACTATAAGCAGCTCTCAGAAGAATTTATGATTGTTGAAGATTAATGTACACAAGAAAATTGAGGGGGGCATGGGGAATGGAAATATTTAGTGACTTTTCTACTTCTAACTATATAATTTTACATTGTTCACTCTTAAAATACTTGAACTCTCAAAATGAGTAACATATGATTGCCAATATTTTGAATTGGCTTTCCAATGCCTCCCATTCAGTGCAGGCTTATTAAATCTCCATTTTTCTCAGTTTATTATGACCGACACACCAGTTTCAGACTGGATCGACATCCCTAAGAGTAAACACAACATCCATAATTGTTATGTCAGTATTCAGTAATCAACAAAAAAAATTCACTCACTAACAGCACTTACAAGTTACTTCTACTCACCAGACATACAAAAGAGTTGGAGAAAAAGGATATTTGTCACATGGTCCTTTCTTAGTAGTACTCCCACTGAGATGTTTTTTCCCAACTTCCTATTCAGGCTTCAACAATATACCAAGTCAAAAGAGGCACACCACAATTCTTTCCCACCAGGCCACCAACGATCACTTCTAACTAGCAAGCATTCTCCTCTCCTGAATAGATACCATGACAACCATGCTAGTACAAAATCAACATATAAAGGTGGTCCAATCATTGGTACAGTTGAGGATAGCTTTGTAGGTAGCAGATTGATATCTTTCTCTCTCCTCTAGCTAGAAAGAGAGAATGATTCCCGATATTATATCTAATGTAGCAAATCAGTAATTATCAACTGGGAGAGATAGCTGAGCAACTAAAGCTTCGAACATTCCATGAAACGCTGCATTATATAAAGCTTAACCAACTAAAAGATATTAGAAAAATTTGCATTACTAAACTATTTCTAGGACCTCAAGGACTATAGCCCACAAAGAATACCATACTTTACGGTCAGGTAGGATATAGTGTGTCAAGATAATGTTATCTCACGCTAGCATCATGGAAGGGTGGAACAAAAACAACATTGGAAGATATGTCTGGACTCAAACATATATTCTTTAAGTTGAGGTACAGTAAGTGCTAATGAAGTTCTCCATTATAGTCCCCTGGTCTCCCTTTCACTCCAAATGACTACGTCAATTTGCTAAGTGAATCAATATAGTTTGATCAATAAACATCAAGTGATAGAATCCTGAATCAACAAGGCCAGAGTTGAGAACTCAGATAAGGGACAAATAACCAAGTCAATAACTTGTTCATATCAAACCAAAAGGATAGCTTCCCTAAGTTATAAAAGAAGTAAAATTACATAAAAAAATTTGCAGCAGGATCAATTCATCTTTCATGAATCAAAAAATGCATTAAAAAAGTTTGTAGTACTGACATTAAAGTAATCTACAAGCTCACGAAGATCCTCTTTCTTGGTGCCAATTTTCCTACCTGGATGAGTGAGCAATCAGAATAGTTCAGATATCTAGTGTTGTCATTAACTAAAGATAGTAAACTTATATACTCCCTCCGTCCCACTCTAAATGAAGCATTTCTAATTTTGCTCAGGATTTTATGTTGTGATGTTTTATAATAAAGGAGAGAGAATAAATTAAGAGAGAGTGATGTTTCTATATTTAGAAATGTGTCATTTAGATTGGGACATCCCAAAAAGGAAAATGTGTCACTTAGAGTGAGACGGAGGGAGTCATATAAAGAGAAACATGCATGAGAATACTAACAACATTGAAGACTACCAAGATGCCAGAAATTCAAAACATCATATGCAAGGAAGCACATCTTACAAAAAGTATTGTTACCTGAACACTGAAAAAAACGAAGACAACAATTTTTCTCATGGGAGAAAACTAATGTTACACTTTAATTTTCTTCCTATGTCAAAAGGAAATTTCAGTAGTGTAACAAAGAGCATGTCATAGGTATAGGTTAATCAATTATAGCTATATATATGTATAGATACAGGGACAATCTTTACTAATAAATACTCATGGCACTAATTCTTTTGTAAGCTGCACTAAAATGTAAGAAGGTAATTTATTTATAAGAAACAATTTCCCAAGGCAAAGCATCAAAAAATCTGACAGTTAAAAGAAGGCATTACAAAAGGAGTTTGAAAATTCACAATCACTCTTACTCTTATATATACTTCTTAAAATATCATTTTAATGGCATGGAGTTTGTAACTTTGGAGTTTGGAGATATTCAACTTTTTCTGGACATATACAAAAAGCAGATGTGAGCTTAGACAAAGTAAATAAGTAAAACATATTCAACTCTTTCTGCTCATACTGCCCATATCAAATGTGAGCTTCGAACCAAGTAATAAAACCTTGATTGTTTCTTAATGTGATGCCTCCACTAGCCGATTCTGTAACTTTACGCTCCACAATGATGACGTCTCCATACAATTCATGCTTAAAAGCATCTTCACCTTGATTTTTTATCTCAACTTGAACAAGTGCAGAGCTGTATGTGAAACAAAAAAAGGTTGGTAGCAAGATCAGTATAACAAGAAACAATTAGTCAATTACGTAGTAATAACTTGCTAGCTCCAAATTGGACAGATGATGTCTACACTCTACAGAATGATGTGTATAGTATTACATAGTAGGCACACTTCAAAATATTTGTAGAAATGAGATGCGCAAAGTCATCTCATAAATTACGCATAAAAGAATTGAGGAGACATGATATTTGATTTCGAACTTGGAAGACTAAAATTTCAAATCAAACAAGTAGTACTACATATCACACATGCATCTTCCCTAAATTCACAAAATGTATCTGATTGCAATTTCTAACTCAAACCTAAACCTAAACCTTTCCAGGAAGTGAAAAAATAAAACAAACCTGCAGCCAGTTTTGATAAAAATTTTAAGAGTATTCGCTCTCTGCGTACCACGAGCTCGGCACCCGAATGCTACGCAAAGTGCCGTTAATATTGCGCTCTTTCCACCTAAATAAACAGGGAAAATTAAAAATAGCAACCAAATCACACACATTCACACATGGACACAGATAGGTATAGTTATATGGAGAGTGAGGGAGCGTACTCCCATTTTGACCGGTGATGAAGTTAACAAAGTCTCCGAAGTCGATGTCGAGATTGCTGTGGCACATGAAGTTCTCGAGATGGATTCTAGAGATTATACCGGCTTGCAGGCGTTTCGACCGGCGAGAGGGGTCGTCGGGGAAGAGAGAGGAGGGCTCCATCAGCGGCCGGTGATGGGAAAGGAAGAGTGGGATACACAAGTATTTTGCGCGGGCACAATAGAAACCGGATTCTCTTTGGATCTTTGCTGCTGCTATTTCAGATATTTTTACCCGTATCTTTTAATTACTTCTATTTATTTTTATTTATTTAGTGATATCTTCTGCATTAGATTTACACAATGTTTGATTAATGCTTAGAAAATAATTCCTGAAAAAATGAATCCACGTGCTTAGAAAATATCAAGATTTATATTTGATTTAAACACTAAACTAAAAATATATAACTACTTTTTTGTCAATAAAATATACTGTACATAATAATTATTATTATATATTAAGATGTTTTTAATAGATTAGTACTATTAATTTAAAATATAAAAATAATATATATTATTGTAATTATAGTTATTTACTACTATTATAATCATAAATAATATAATAATGAATACGATTATTATTATAATTATAATATTTATTGATATTATAGTCAAGAGTAAAGGTCAAAATTGGTCATAAAAATATACCAAGAATATGAATTTGGTCCAAAATATTCACTTTTTTAAAATTGGGTGCAAAATATTTGAAATCGTTATCGAAGTGGTCCTAAACATTTGAAATCGTTGTCGAAGTAGTCCTTTTCCGTCAAAAACTAACGGTCAACGCCTAATTAATGATCTTTTAAAACTTAATTAATATACTAATTCATAATTAATTAAACAAAATTAAATATAAAATTAATAAAATACTAAGAAATTCCAAAATCGACTATTTCTCCCTCTTTTTCCTTCTCTTCCATCTCTCCTTCGTTCTTCCTAAATCGGAATCTCTCTCTTCTTCTCTCCGGTGCTCAACGTCGTCGCGTCTTTTCTCTTTGCTCGCTCCTCCACAAATTGTCGTCATAGTATGTTTCTCTGCATCGCTACTGTTCCAGATCAAAACCGTCGCCGTCCACCATTGTTGTCGCCATCAACCCCCATTCCTTTCGGATAGGGCTGATTTTGGGGTCGAGATAGGCGGCGGCGGCGTAGATTTCTGGACTAGAGAACTCTATTTTGATTTTTTTTTAAATTTTATTAAATTACTAAACATCATTATACAAATTAAGTCAAAAATCGTTAATTGGGTGTTGACCGTTAGTTTTTTATGGAAAAAAACCACTTCGACAACGATTTCAAATGTTTAGGACCACTTTGATAACGATTTCAAATGTTTTGGATCCGGTTTTCAAAAAGTGAATGTTTTTTACCAAATTCGCATTCTGGCTATATGTTTAGGACTAATTTTAACCTTTACTCTATAGTAATAAATTTGAAATTTCACTACATGTTTGATTGATTAATTATTAATATATAATATAATAATTAATATTATTATTATTATTATTCATAATTTAATTAATTACATTATTATTTAATAAATTATAATTACTATTATGATAATAGTAACAATTATAAATAATATAATAATATAGTTATTTTGTTATAATTGTAATAATAGTTATTTATTACTCCCTCCGTCCACGAAAATTCGTCCCGGTTTGACCGGACACGGATTTTAAGAAATGTAATGGAAAGTGAGTTGAAAAAGTTAGTGGATTGTGGGTCCTATTTTTATATATTAGTTTTATAATAAAATGTGAGTAGGAATGAGTTAGTGGAATATGAGGTCCACTACCAAAAATGGCAAAAGTGAAATGGGACAAATTTTGGGGGACGGACAGAAATGGAAAACTGAGACAAATTTTCGTGGACGGGGGGGGAGTACATTGAAATTAAGTAGTACTGTATGATTTATAATTTTAAAAAAATAAATTAGTTTTAGAAATATTCTAATTAGTTAATTAATACCAATAATAATAATCATAATAAAATTATACTACTATACTTCATTAAATATCTAAATATGAATGAATCCTAAATTGGAAAAAATAATACCCAAGACAAGTTAGGATACAGAAATAAGGAATGTTTTACTAATTTCCTTATTTTCAGAACTTTGATTGCTTTCCCAATTTGATTAATCTCCAGATAAATATAAAAATTTACAATTTAAGAAATTAGATTACTTTTTCAAATAAAATCTTAACAACCAAACTGATTACTTGATTAATTTATGTGATTTAATCTATTTTATGCATACATCTTGTACACTCTAAAGTACTTCATCTGTTCCATTGAAGATGACCTACTTTCCTTTTTAGTTTGTCCCAATTAAGATGACCATTACCTAAAATGGAAACACTTTTATCTCTACTTTATTCTCTCTCTCTTACTTTACTCTCTACTCTCAACACACAAAATAAATTTACATAAAATCTTGTGCCGCCCAAGAAATCGGTCATCTTCCTTGGGACGGAGGGAGTACTTAAATCAAACATTTGACATTGATCTATATTTATTATTTTTATTATATAATGTTAAAATTAAGATTTATGAATAAAATATAATAAATAAATTCACTATACAACTAAAATCTCAATACGTAATTCAAATTAAAAACACATAATTTACGGACCATCGATGTGGCCAAAGTGGCCCAAATTGCTTCAATTATATTTTGTTGGAGTCGGTTTTGTTGCTCTTTTGTCACGGTTCAACTCATGAAAGGTTGCATACGCTCGAAAATCAAGAGGAATGCCATAAACACAAGGGTAACTAATAATTAATAAACACGGATGTTTAGGGGTTATGGTTTGAAATGAATGAATATTGCATTAATATAGTTCATCTTACGATCTTAGTCTATATATAAAAATTTTGGTGTTTTTGATATGCTTGCTAAGTTTTGAAGGAAAAATAGTTAAAGCTGGTGTATTCTGACCAAGTCTTCAATGGATACCAACGTCTCTAGTTTTGAAATAGCTTCGCGTGGGTATATCGTACGCTTAAATTGATGTTCGTAAATAAAGTTATGACTGTTTTACGGAAGTTATGTAGTCCAGTCCAAAAGTTATGGAATTTTGGCGAAAATTCAAGATGTTTTAATATATACCACTTGAAGCCAAATCTTTTCCAACTAGGAGCTATATTATGCATAATCCAAAAATACCTAATCAGTACCTATCTCAACTCAAAAATAGAGATTTGGAGCCCTATAAATAGTAAACTACATCATCTCAGTATATAATTCCATATCTAAATCGGTTATTCATATTAAAATCATTGAAGAATCTATGATCCAAAGGAGATCTTAGGAAATTAGAATACGGCTGAAAAACACAAAATTTAGTTGACAAGTAATGTTTTTAATTGTGGTTTTAATTTATTTATTTGTAGATAGCTATATTCTTATAACCTTATGGATTGAAAAATAATTGACTCCAATGTAAGATTTTTATTTCTTTAATATTGATCTTGTTCTGCCTTGATTATTCACAGGCTTTTATTCAATCGTTGGATATTGCCTTGATTGATCCTAATCACTGATCAATGATAACTTTGTTTGGTAGTCCAGAGCCTTAGTCCTAGCGGCATGAAGCTTAGATATTATTGTATGAGGTGACGAGTTCGAGCCTCTTGACTTCAGTTGTAATTTCCTCTTTCATATAGGAGTTTGTTTAAAAAAAAATTGTTTGACATATTTTATGTCTCAATGCATGATTCATTACGTAGGCGTCGATACATCGAACCTAAGATAATAGATTTGTCTTTGTTGTAAAATTTGAAACACAACATAGCTTCATTTGTGTCTCAAGTGCGGATCAAACACAACCCATTTTTTCCATGTTCGTCACCTTCTATTTGACTTTAAGATTCAATATGTTTTGTCCAATCAGACTACTTAGTCTTCAACTCCAAATTGAGATGTGTTTTATGTGTTTCGCTCAGGCCTCTTCACTTTCATTTGCCAACAACTTAACTTTCTACAAAGTCATTAGCCCATTACATATTAGAAAGACTTCTTGTTATATTCTTGATATATGAACACCCCAAGTGGAGAATACAAGTCTCGCTTAAGCAATATCAAGTGACTGTAGGTGACATAATATTTTTGTTGTAGGTTACTCGATGGAGATGAGATTGAATAATCTTTCGTGTGTAGTATCTCTTAAAATTTTGTATCATCCACCAAATATGTTGTTTCTTCAAGGCGAAGAAAGTTTAATGCTATATTATTAAAATTTCTTATCATCCATCAAATATGTCAGTTTTCGCCGAGGCGAAGAAAGTTTCATAAAAAACCCTTTGTCCCAAGTTATTTGAGTCGTATTTTATTTTGGGTTGTCTAAGTTATTTGAGTCATTTCTCTTTCTGGCTAAAAACAACACATTTAATCATATCCACTTTATTATTTCTTTTACTTTACTCCCTGTTACTTTATTCTCTACAAAACCATTAGCCCATTACATACTAGAAAGACTTCTTGTTATATTCTTGATATATGAACACCCCAAATTGGAGAATACAAGTCTCGCTTAAGCAATATCAAGTGACTGTAGGTGACATAATATTTTTGTTGTAGGTCACTTGAAGAGTTGCTTGATGGTGTGTCTAGAAGCTAATGATGATTAGTGAAAGCGTGTTCTTAAAAATACTGAAGTAAACCCTCGGTCCAAGAAATCTGCTAGACACTGGTCTAGGAACTCAGAGAACCTTGAGCTACCTGTCGTCGGGCACACAATCACTTCCTTAACTCCCTCTTCAAAAACCCTCAACTTGTTTAGCTAAAAGAAACTAGTACGTGGAAGTAGGGATCGATTCCACAGGGATTGAAATATGCTATTCTAACAGCTAGATCTAGACAGAAACTTAGATGTATGCATATTAAGGGAAATGGAACGAGACAATTGCCAGATCAAACAAACAGTTTCCTAAATTAACCTAGACCTGGGAAAACAACTAACGTGGGGACCATTTTCTGAAAAAGTAGAGTACGATTGAAAAGCTGCAAAATAACTAACTAGAGGACCAACTAACAACGACATTATCTTCTCCAACATTTATCATGAAACAACCAGTTAAAACAGAGCAAGGACGAAAATCAAAGCAAAGCAGACCGAATTAAAAGCAACAAAATCGAAGAACAGTTAAAACTAAAGCAGATCTACGGCTACTAGACGAGGTAAAACGAGAATGCAGAATTTAAACAACTAAATGAAACACAAACAAGCAGATCTAACCATGAGACGCTTAATCCACTCCGGATCCAAGCCATCCACAACAACCAAACACCATTACCATCTCCGATCCTCACTGATTTACGTAAATTCGACCCTTCAACAACAGATTTCTTATTAACAGCTTCAAAACTCCAATCAACCAACAAAGATCAGCAAATCAAACCCAAAAACAACACAATAAGATAAACAAAACATAAACGGACATATTCATAGCAAAATATGCGATATCCAACGATAGAAACAACACCAAAGCCGAGCCTCGAACAGTGAGGACTCGGCAAGTACCAAAAACAGACATAAATTTAAAGACAATTGTTTCTTCGCCTCCGTAGAGACGGTGTTGCACCCAAACTTCCGATGAAACGAGAACCCCCTGAACTTTCCCCCAAGTGTGTAAAAAAAACTAAATTAGGAGCTGGAAAAAGTGATGATCAAGTATATCCCTCATGTAGGTCGTGTGCTCCTTTTTATAGCGGATAGAGCTTCTAGACTGTTCTTGTGATTCCTATTTTGCCCTCCAGTCGATGCTCCTCAGTCTAGTGGCTCTTCATCCTTCTGCTCAATTTTCCTTACCAGCTTCCTTTACCAGGCGATCTCTGTAATCCTCCTGGGGCTGACATTTTCTTTACACACCTGGCTCAAAAAGGTTTGTTAGGCCTGGGAAACTGCAGAATTTAACCTTATAACCAATGCATGAAATTAGCCTTATCATTACTCGATGGAGATGAGATTGAATCATCTTTCGTGTGTTGTATCTCTTAAAATTTTGTATCATCCACCAAATATGTTGTTTCTCCAAGGCGAAGAAAGTTTAATGCTATATTATTAAAATTTCTTATCATCCATCAAATATGCCAGTTTTCTCCGAGGCGAAGAAAGTTTCATAAACCCTTTGTCCCAAGTTACTTGAGTCGTATTTTATTTTGGATTGTCTAAGTTATTTGAGTCATTTCTCTTTTTGGCTAAAAACAACACATTTAATCATACCCACTTGATTATTTCTTTTACTTTACTCTCTGTTACTTTATTCTCTACAAAGCCATTAGCCCATTACATACTAGAAAGACTTCTTGTTATATTCTTGATATATGAACACCCCAAATTGGAGAATACAAGTCTCGCTTATAGGTTACTTGATGGACTGTAGGTGACATAATATTTTTGTTGTAGGAAACGTTTTCCTTTTTAAGTTGTCAGATTAAAAATAAAATGTTTCCTTAAATGGAAACAACATCATCTCTACTTTTTTAATTTTTTTTACTTTATTTTCTCCTTATTGACTCACAAAACAATAATACATAAAATTCCGTACTAAAAAGTAAATATTTCATTTCTAATTGGACGGAGGAGCATATTTTAATCAATTTTATGTATTTCCTTTGTATTTAAAACGTGGATCCGTTATATTCCAATTTTTGATGGAGTGAAAATTGAAATAGCCGCTAGCCAATATGCAACACATACTTACGTCCGTTTATTTAAAATTAATCATACTTTTTCCATGTAATTCTTTTTCTTTCTTTTTTTAATTTTGATTTACCAATGTAACAACTATTCCCATATTAGTTTGTTCTAAAAAAGTACTCCCTCCGTCTATCATTAAATATTTTATTTTTTCTTTTTTGTCCGTCCGTCAATAAATATCATATTTCACTTTTACTATATTTAGTAAGTGAACTCCTTATTCCACTAACTCATTTTACTCGCATTTTATTATAAAAGTAATATATAAAAGTAGGACTTACATCCCATTAATTTTTTCTATTCACTTTACTTTTTTTTTACAAAGTCAAACAATTTCTTAAAATCCGAGCCGGTCAAATATGAGACATTTATTCATGGACGGAGAGTATGAATTTTCTAATTTTGGAATAACTAAATACCTTTACGCGTCATTTTATTTACAACTTATATCATTACACTACATTACTAATAACGTTGAGCTCACTCTCCACTGACTCCATTTATATTAATTATCATTTATTATGTCTTATTTTACCAATTACTATAATTTAAAATTTGTAACAAAGTAAATGTTCATATTTTTTAGTGATTAAGGATATATTAAAATTAGTTTTTGATCCACCTATCAAAAATCAAAATTAAGTTATAAAAACAAGAAGTTGCGGCTGAGCAGCAGATGATTTGACATATGTGCCTAGGCTAGACCAGGCAGAGCTCTTCCATCGTTTCTCTTCATCGCCAATTTTCGCCCTAATCGCTCTCCCCAATCTCAAAACCCTAATCTTAATGGCATCTGAAAAGTTGGGAATAGTCCCCTCCCAACAAATTCTCAACCAGCATCCCCAGCTAGTCTTCCCAGAAGCTTTCGCCTGCACTCCTCCACCGCCGCATCGCCGTCCCTCCGCCGCCGCTGATCCCGCTCCAAAAGCTGCCACCCGAGAGCTCACCGCCTCCTTCCTCGATCACCACCACTATTTCAACCCTCAGCCGTCCCAATTCCGCCACCAATGGAATGCCAGCACCCGCACCTCTGGCGGTGACGCGGTGGAGCCTGGTGACGTGGACGACGACAACGATGATGACGAAGACAACGACGGGGACGATGAGGAGGAGGAGGAGGAAGAAGTTGGAAATGATATGGAGAATATTGTTACTGTTGCTAAAGCATGTGACAGCAATCAGAAAGATAGGTATAGTGCTAACAGTAATAGTCACAAGATGAAACACATTTCATCATTAGGTGAGTTGAAAGAGAGAAAGAAATAATCAAACCAATGTTTATTCGTGTACCTGTTTCCCTTAAACTCAGAGGTGATCAGTTGCATTTCCAATGTTATTGAACTTCATCTATCCTCTATTGCCATTTAGGTTTCAAAGATGCAAATATGGGACAGTCTGGAAAATACTACTCGCAGTATTTGAATGGGGCAGAGGGTCCCAGCACTTCATCGGGGCAGAAGGAGATTCCAACCGCAGAGAATGGTTGTGGATTTAGTGGAAGTAAGGAGTGCTCACATCTAAGTGAATCGGGGGATTCCTTGAGGGCTACCTTTTTGGACCCGCTAACGTATGTGCTTCTCCATTACATGTTTTTGCATTCTATTTGTGGCTAATTATTGCGCGCCATTTGAGTTTTGGTCCACACTGCAATTTGGCTATACGTATTTGATTATTCCTAAACGTAGTTGAATCGAAAGTACACCCACATATTTTTGTTAATTTACTAAATGGCTGATCCTAACTGTGAAGGATATCAGTGCAACACATATTTTTTCAAGTACTCAAATTGGGACAGGGAGTAAGGGATCAAAGTTCTTTATTAGTTTCTGGTGCCTAACACTAGTGGTCGGTTGAATTGGAGATGATGATCATTTTAGGGTAATCGCATTTTCAGAAATTAGGAAGGAATTGTCTTTTCTTGAAAATGAGTACCTGATTCTGGAAAGTAACATGCAGCTATCATTCTTAAACATGTATTTTGATAGATTAGCCTAATGGATATATTTCTGTCTGGTTTGTCTTGTGATTGAAAAGAAGGATAGTTAGTGTCTTTCACTTATTTTATTTTATAGAGTAGTACTATCTTTTAATGGAATTTCTATACCTTTAGCAGACTTATTTATGTATTGCTTCACTGTATTTAATGTTTTTGTATCTCATGGGCCCATGGTAAAAGAATCAGTATATTTAATGGCATATAATAGTACTGTACTTGTCCTGGCATAAGCGAGGCGTTTCTTTTGGGCATGGGATTTAAGAAAATGATGTTTAGAGAGTTAAGTGGAGAAAGAATAAAGTAGAGGAGTGAAGAGAGAATAAAGTAAAAGCGAGTAATTGTGTTATATTTTATCAAAAAAGTAAATGGCTCACTTTAGCTGCGACGTCCCAAAAAGGAATACGAGTCGCTTATGGTGGGCAGAGGGAATACTTGTTTCTTTGGGAAAATGAAACATAAAAGAATAACATGTAGGTGGTTGCTACTAAATAGTGTTATCTGTCATCATTTATCTTCTATGATATATTAGTAGGTTTTATGTAATGTCAGTAGATATTATAAAGCATTAATGTTCCCTCTTTACAGCGGGACACTTATGGAAGAAGCTATGATATTACCTTGTGGGCATTCCTTCGGCAGTGATGGAATACAACAAGTTGTTAGAATGGTAAGTTTCCAAGGAAAGCTATAAGTTCACTCTTGAGAGAGAACATATTTATTGTTTATAACACTGAATTTTTATTCGTAATAGCAATGTAACTAATTTACCTTTTAAACTTTCTCTCAAGGAATAATGCTTGCAAAGTTGCAAGGACTAGTAGCTAAGAGATTCTAACCCCTGGCTTACAATCTATCTAAATTTCATATCCAACCAATCAATCAGTCTCCCCTTTCACATGTTCAAACTAGTTTTCATTAATATTAACATATATATAGTAACTTAATGGATTCAGAAATCTGCACTCTATTTCAAATCTATAGGTTGTCATAGAAATAAAGGGATGAACGTATGAACTTAGGAATGCAACAATGACGGAAACTGCATGATACAGTAGCATCTTTGGTATGCAGCCAAATTGCATGATACAGTAACAATGACGGAAACTGCATGATACAAGTACGAAATGATTCTTTCTTTTCCAGCCACATAATATATACCACCAACTGGAACTTCAGTATGCTCCAGCTAGCATTATACTCCCTCCGTCCACCAATAATAATCTCATTTTGCTATTATCGTCCTTCCACTGATACCATTTACTTTTTAGTACTTTTTCTAATGGACTCCGCATTCCACTAACTTTATTTCACTCACATTTCATTATGAAACTAATATATAAAAGTAGGACCCACCTTCCACAACATTTATTAAAAAATCGTGTCCGGTCAAACTAGGCCTTGTATTGGTAGACGGAGGGAGTAATATTCTAAATCACATATTTACTTTTTTATTAAAATTTCAATCTATGCATAATCTAGTTTGAGATTTTAGAACTTACTAGAGAACTTTAATAAATTAAAAGGTTCTATACAAATGTGCATACAAATAAACTATATTGTGATGCATGTTGTCAAACGCAAACTTAAGTACATTGTGCACCAAACGATAGTTTAAGCCCTACAAGAACAGCTAATATGCTACTATGATTGTCTATATTGAGTTTACTTTCTTTTAACATGAGAATATTTTTTGAATTATGTTTAAAGGAATATCAAACAACTGATACAGTTAAATATCGAATTTCTAGGTTTTTCCAGTTAACTAGTGTTATTAATTATGTTAACAATGCACAATATGCAATTAAAAATAGCTAATGCATTTTCAGAAAGCTTGCTATACATGCTCGCAACCAGTGTCAGAGGACAGAATTATGCCAAACCTCTGTAAGTTTAATACACTTCTGTTATTGGGGAAAGAAAAACTGTTAAACTTGAGAGTCCCCTAGTGTCTCTTGGGGTGTGAATGTCAATACCATTTTCTCTCGACAAGTATGTTATGGACTTTGATGTGTGTTTTTTTCTATACATCGTTTCCACTTCTGCCTTCACTTTCTATCACAAGTACTTCTTGCAAATCATCCTTTTGGGCTCTTTAAATAGAGGTTGGATTATCATTCTTTTCTATTCAACCCAGTACCTACCCTTAGGGTCTGGTTACTTTGGGTGACTAGATATGACAAGTCGCGATAGGGTTAGGTTCTATAACTATGTTTGGAGCATATATAATGATAGGATGTTTGGTTTGCAGTTTTATTACATGACAAATGCTCAGGCCTCTGAGGTTGTTTTGAGGGCTCATCATATATTTTAGCTTGCAAACTAAACACATGTAAAATCCATTTAAAAATTCTTTTCTTGACATAATATCTGGACTCTCAGTTACGCAAATTCGTGAATTATGAATGGCTAAAAGCTCTGCAAATGATAGTTGGTATAACGAAAATGTAACTGTTTTTAACTTTTTATGTACTTCTTTGGCTTTTTTTTCTACAGCTCTACGCGCAGCTGTTCAGGCTTTCATTAGGGAAGAAGAATCACATGTTAATTATGTGCCAAAAAGAAGAAGAGAAAGATATGATCTGGTTAGTCATCGACTCATCTTCTACTATTCTTCTCTTGTAATTAAATATAGGAAGCCTTCAAAATGAGAAGCCAATAGGAATAAACCATTAAATATGTACTTTGGTTTCTCTAACTACACTAATTTTTCGACCTTCCATAGCCCAGGGCTTCATTTATAATTTGTTGAATTTAAAAAAGTTTCCATTGTCCTGTTGTACAGCAGAAGGGGACATTTGTTGATTCTATGCTCACAGATCAGCCAAGGGCAAAAGGTGTCCAGTTCCCATTTTCCGTTATGGATCGAGTTATAATAAAGGTTTATCTGAAGAATATCAAAATTTCCTGTGCACAACTTGGTGAATCAAGTTTTATTTCTAACTCTGAATAACTGAATCAGGGTAACAAGAGAACACCTCAACGATTTGTGGGGCGTGAGGCAATTGTTACCACTCAGTGCTTGAATGGATGGTAAATCTTAGTCCTAAAACCTTGCAGTACTATTCTTATATGATAGCCTTCATTATTATGTGGGTATTTATCTGATAAATGGGCATTGTTACTGTATACTCTATGTGCATATGTTGTATACACTCCCTGTTTATTAGGAAGATTTAAGATTGATCTTTTGGAGGAAGTTTAAATAATTGCAAATGAATTTCCTATCATCATGGTTTGAGTAGCATCTGTTCCACTAAATCTCTATACGTCTTGATTAGTAGGAAAAAAGATAATGATAGCGAATCGAGATTACCAAAGAAAGTTGAGTGTAGGAGCTGGTAAAATGCCTTCCAAGTCGGATGCAATTTTCTTGTGTGCAACATCAGGCTGTCAGAGAGCATTTTGAGTATTCATGCTCTAAATTTCTTTGAGGGATGAAAAATATACTCAGATTAGATTCACATCTGCAAGTTCCCAGGTGGCTGTGATGCATGTAAAACTTCAATGTTCTTGAATGTGCAATCCTAGGGAGAGCAAAGCTTGTCAGGACAAAACAGATGAAATGAACTCCTTCCTCTGTTTTTTATTGAAATAATATTATCCGTTGATTATTGATGTGCCTTTTGGTTTGTCTTTTACTATTGTATGGCGGTTTTGCTCAATCTGCTTCACCTATACAACGTGCTAGGTACGTGGTGAAGACTTTGGATAATGCAGAAAGCGTGAAGCTTCAATATCGCTCGCTAGCTAAAGTTTCAGAGAGTCCATCTTCAAAGCCACTACCAATGAAGGCGACACCTAACTGGTTGTAGAGTTGTATTGTAGTGACAAGCTGATGTGCTATAATGTCTTTGCTCTTTTGTAACTTAATGTGTCTAATTGTGTTATGCTTCACTGTTGTTACTTTGTTGGGGCATTTATCTCACTGATAATGTATAGAGATCATAAAACCGTGTCACTTCTTTTTTATTACTCCACTATCTTACTCGGAATAGGAGATTATGAACGGCAGTGTAGATGGGTGGAAAGTTAGTTTTAGTGTGATGGCACACTGACTAGCATTTCTGACCTCATTAGTTCAAATGACCTGATTAGTTTTAAGAGCATCCACAATAAGGGACGGAATAGTCATAGGCTAGCCAAAAACTCTGCCTGCCACATCGTTATGGACTTCCCACAACCTAGCCATAGGCTAACCAAACAACCAAGCAATTAACTCGAAACACAAAAAAAAAACAACCGTCGCTCACTTGGTGGCATCATCAGAATCTGCCGCTTCATCTCCATCCCCATCTCCGTCATGCCCCCGTCATCTCTAGCTGACCCCTCAGCCTCTGCATGAGGTCGAAGTACACCCCCTTGGTGATCGGGTCGGTCAAGCTCTCGTACCTTCCAGCGACCTCAATCAGCTGCCTCGTCCTCTAGAGGTCCAAGTTTTTGTCCAGCACCTCAGTCGAGGCAGACAATCCCGAGCGGGATCCAGACACGAAAGCACCGGCACCGGAGGCTCTAGCGTCTCGGACACTGGATTGCGATTGCTGGCTTGGGGACGTCGGCGGCGGGAGAATGTGGAGGGGGCTCCTCCTCGACCTCTTCGTTGAGGTCGATAGAATGTGAGCCACTGCTGCTGCTATAGTCCTCGGCTAGGCCAAGTCTCGTCCGCTTCGGCCCAGACCCACCCTCTCCCTCACTAATAGCCTTGAATTTCGGAGAATCCTGAGAATGAGATATTCTTCCCCGTAGGTGAATCTGCGGTGCCCACCAACTCGATGCATCTCGTATGACATAGCCCTTATGTCGGCTTCGCTGCGGCCGCTCTCAGTTGTGCGGAGGTTGTTCTCGTAGATGCCTAAGAACCTCTTGACGACGGCCGCAATCCTTGCCCATTTTTGCGGACCAGATCCTCATTCCGCCGCGCGGCGTCTTCCGGCTTGAACTCATTGTAGGCCTCCAGGACGCAGACCCAGCCTGTTTCTGTCTGATATGTACCAACTGCCGCATCTGTCGTGATGGCCTCCCATGCTTTTGTAACAACAATGGACTCATCTCTCGAGTAGTAAGACCCTACCCCTCCGCCACTGCCGCCGCCTCGCCTCTCCCACTGCCGTGGCCACCGCGACCGCAGCCTCCGCCTCTCCGGCGTCTCCATGCGTCCCTGTACCGACGCCAATGACGGGGGCGGTACAGCGGGGTCCCACCGTCCCGGACTCAAACTCAGCTCGAATGTGAAAGTATCAAAATCACCCAGCGAGTGGTTAGGTGGTTAGGACGGTGATAATAGTCGTATCCGCGCGTGGATTGTTGACCGCGTCCATGTTGGGTCGGTACTCTTCATACGGCGATTGGGGACGACCCACAGTAAGAGGACTTGACCCCGCAACTGGGCTGGATGTTGCCATGTCTGGGATGGAGGGCCACCCCACACCTGGGATGGAGGGGGAGGGGGACTGGATCTCCACGTCTGGGATGGGGGCTGGGATGGAGGCGGAGCATGACTATAATAATGGTTGACATAGCCGGCGCTTGCCCCCGAGTCGACTGCGGGGTTGCTAGTGCTGGTGCCGGTACTCGCTACACCAGACCCGCTATTGTAGTACCCGCTGCTCGGGTACCCGGATTCTCTAGTGACGAGGGAATCACTATCGTGGCCTTGCATATTGAGTAAAGAAATCTAGAAAGATAAAAATATGATTGTGAAATTGTAGTGTAGATGTGGATGTGTGAAGTGAAAAATGAGAGGAATATGTTGAATTTATAGAAATAAATTAAGAAAAAAAAAATATAAAAATCGGATGACACCGCCGCAGCGGGGTCAGCGGTGTGCAATAGGTCGCTGCGGCAGCGCCCCGTCCACGCCGCGTACGCGGCACGCTCTCTTCCGCCGCGGCGCTCACCACTGTAGACACTCTTACATAAGCAGTTTTCCCGCCCAAAATTGCCTAGAGTGGCATTATTATTATACTCCATCCGTCTCATTCAAGATGTCCACATTCTTGAGTGACACGAGATTTTATGAGGAATTGTTAGGTGGAGTAAGTAGAAAGGAAAATGTAGTTGAATAACTTAATGAGGAAAGAGTAGAGAGAGAGATTTATTTCTAAATATAGAAAGTAGACATCTTGAATGAGACAAATTAAAAAGGAAAGGTGGATATCTTGAATGGGATGGAGAGAATAGTAATCATTAAAATAAAATATATGCATAAAGTCTATTGATGAGAAAGAGTAGTAATAAAGACATAAAGGATTATTGATACACCGAAAATAGAACAGTTATAACCACAACTTATTTAAACACAGAACACATTAATGAAAAAAAGTACCTGTTATTTGTGCATATAGATAAAAGTCAAAAATCAATAGAGGAAATACAGTTTTACTATCTACTTCAGTTGTACTTAAAACGCTGGCTGATTATAATATTTATTATCTAACCATAAAAAATAGTCTAATACGTAATGTTCAAAGCTGCAGAAGTACTAAACGGATCACCACCATCGCAATTTGGCCACGGTATGTCACTAACCGAGTCATGAGGGAGTTTAAGATATTTTATTTGCTGACGACATCTTTTCCCCAAATCCCCTTGAAGATCGAGATCAAAACATCGTCGGATATCAAGTGATTTAAGGTGCGGACAACCGTTAAGGATGAGTTCAAGTCCTTCATTTCCCATCCAATGAGCAAAAACTTGAAGATGTCATAGATTAGACATGCTTTTTCTAATTGCAAGAGCAAATATATTCCGAAACTGCTCATTAAAATCATCACTAGAATTCCGAAACTGATCATCAAAATCATTATATTCATGTGTTGGAAGCTTGCACTTAAATCCATTGCACGAAAATGATGTCAACATTGGGCAAGAATTACCAATAGCTTCAATGTGGGTACTACCAATCCCTGATCTAATAGTAAAGTGTAATTCTTCCAAGTGTCTTGGTTTTGCAACCATTCTAGTTGCACAATCTCCTGATATGAAAAAGCAAGTTCTAAGTTTAACTCGTTTCAGATTTGGTGATCTGAAAAACAAATAAATGATTAGATAAATTTTAAAGATAAAGGAAGCCCCGGTATAAAATAAAGAGAAAATTTTCTAAACAAGCCATATCTCTCATGTCTACTACATTATACTACTCAATCGATCCGTCCACAAAAAATAGTCTCATATGAGGGGCGAATGTTTTAATGAGAAATTGGTAAAGTAAAAGATATGGAAGAAAAAGTAGGTAAAGTATGAGAGAAATTTTCTATTTTTAAAAATGATACTCCCTCCGTCCGCGATTAGGAGTCCCGGTCACTTTTGCAAACCCGTTTTATAAAAATAATTAAAAATAGTTAAAGTGGAGAAATGGTAAAGTAAGAGAGAGAATAATGTTGACAAGAGTCTTCACAACATTATTCTCTTTTTTACTTTACCATTTCTCTACTTTAACTATTTTTTATCATTTTTATAAAATGAGTGCTCAAAAGTGATCAGGACTCCTAATCGCGGACGGAGGGAGTACTATTTTTTATGGACGTCCCAAAATGACAAAATAAGACTATTTTTCGTGAATCCCATAAGTAGATAACGCAAATTTTAATAAGAAACTGATAAAGTAAAAGATAGGAAATATGAGAGAGAGAAAAAAATGGTTAAAGTATTTAAGAAAAACTTTTAATTTTTGAATGAGACTATTTTTTATATACGTATCGAAATGAAAAATGAAACTATTTTTCATGAATGGAGGAAGTATAATCAATCGGGAAAAAGAAATATATAAGCAAGGACGAAGCAGAAGCAATAAATTTTAAAAAATAAATAAATTATAATTTCTATGATCAATCGGGCAAAATATAAAAAAGGTTGAACAGAAGCAATAAATTTAGGAAAATAAATAAATTATTCTTTCTCTTTCCAGTTAATAAATTTCTTAAATGTCAAAATTTGATTTTCATACTATTTTTCAAGAAGCATTTTAGTATCACACAACTATCAAATATATCAATATAATACATATAAAATGTCAATACGATGTTGCATATTCAAGGCATCATATTAATAGATTTAATAAATTATATGGGTGTGCTATATTGCTAACTTACCACCAAATTGCTAACTACAACTAAATAATAGGCATTAGAATTTTAAATTAAAGGTGAAGATCATTCAACCCTTGAGTTCACCTTCTTTGAGAGCATCCTCATCCGTGCTCTTAGCTAAGAGCACGAAGTGGCTCCGGACCCACTTTTACTCCTTGTCCTTAGCTAAGAGCACAACATCCACATTCGTGCTCTTAGCTAAGAACAAGCTCAAGGGTCCCACCAATCTATTATTCAATTTAAATAAAAACATTTCCACAATATTAAAATGCATTAAAAAATAAAAATTACATAATTAAAATCCTAAAAAATAAAAATTACATAATTAAAATCTTAAAAAATAAGATAAACATAATTAAAATCCTAGAAAATTAAAAAATACATAATTAAAATCCTACAAATTAAAAATTACACACGTGGAAGACTAGTCTTCTATCCCCAATTGCCTCTTGAGACCATGGATCATTTGCTCATGTGTTGCAAGTTGATCCGGAGTCATCTTAGACGTATCGTTCAAATAGAGTTGACCCAAGAGGGTCCACAACGTGTTGTTCGGGGGTGGAGGAGGCACAAAGGGAGCGGGGGCGGGGGCGGATGGAGTCGAGGCGCGACGGCGGGTGGTCGTCGCCTTCTTTTTTCCTTGCGGCCGGCGGAAACTGCTTGGGCCAGCGTCGGAGCTACCCAAGTTAGTTTCGGCAAGCTGGATAGCCACATCATCGGAGGCGCCGTCAGATAGGGCTACCGTCCTCGACCGTTTGCTGGAGGAGCTAGAGGAGGATGCTACTATGCCACCCCTATACTTCAGATGTAGGCGCCCCTCCTGCCAACAATCGAGGTACTTGAACGCTTTGAACTCCATGCGTTGGTAGGTCGCCAAGGCGGCAGTGATGATGTTGAGCTCGATCGTGCCGCTCCCCGCCGACCGCTCTTCCTGGAGGTAATACCCCTGGAACTTACCGATTGCCTCGTTGCATCTGGAGAGGCAATTGCGCACCATACTATCATTGCGATAGATGGTTCCCCTGGCCGGGTTTCATTGTAAAGACGAGTGATGCGCCACCAATACGTTTCCCCAGTTTGGTTCGTGCCAACTTCCGGATCTTCGGAGACTGCCAAGTAGGCTTTGAACATCGCCATCATCTGACCCAGAGTGTACGGGGTGCGGGTGCCACGGACAGGAGAAGTAGGAGTAGGAATAGAAGTAGGAGTAGGAGTAGAGCTGCTGCTCCCTCCCGATCCGGGTTCGGGTGCCCACCCAAACCCGGAGGCATTTTGGTCGTGCACCGGGTAAGGACGGTAGCCACCCGGAGCTTGCGAACCTTGGTTTTGAGAAGGGGCCGTAAAATTGCGTTTTCAGACTAGGAAATGAGTCGGAGTCGAACCAATCGTGGTTCCAACCGCGATTGCCGGAGGGGTGATCGCCGGATCCGGACACTGTGTAATGTGGTGAGAATTTAGACGAGAGAATATGAGAAAAAAGATGAGAGAAATGTAGATGATAGAATAGATGAGAATGTGATTTTTTTTTGTGTTGAAGTGGAGGTATTTATAGATGAAATGTGAATTTTGGGGAAAAAAAACTGAAAAATAAATTAAAAGTGGGTAGAAAACGGATATAATTTTTTGGGAAGTGGGAAAATATTTTTTTTTATTTAAAAACAATTTTTTAAATAAATTTCAAATTTTTTTTAAAAAAATTTAAAAATCGAATTTGCAAACGGCTATGTCGTTGGCCAATCAAACGCCGCCACGTAGGGCTGTTCAGCGGCACGGACGGATTGCTCGCAGCGGCGGACGAGATCGTCTTTGCCGCTGGCACGGACGGACGGACGGCGTTTTGAGCACCGCTGCTGATGCTTTGATTTCTTTTGTCTAGAATTGAAACTAGATGAGAAATGTGGCTTGGGTGGCCCACATAATTACACCAATAACCCATTGTTTAGTGTTCTATAAATAGCCCAAGTTTTGATATTATGGAATTTAATTTTGAATTTAATTTTTTCCTTCAATTTTTGTTGGTCGATAATACCCCTTACTCTGTGTTTCTGTCTCTCTCTCCTCTCTAAAACACATAATAGCAAAAAATCAAAAAATTATCCCAACTAGAATAGTCCAATGGCGGAGTGTGGTAGAGCATATTTTTTTGTTAATTTGAGATCTATGGAAACTAGTAGTGGAATAAAAAGGAAATTAATGAATGAAAAATTACCTCATGGAAGTTCTTGGCAGATTTCAACGAGAAGAAGAAGCCCCACCCCCACCCCCACCCTTTCAATTCCTGTTTTCCTTTTCCAATCAAACAAAAATCTGCAATCTCTAAATTACTAGTTTTGTAAATCGACCCATGAAGTTTTCTTTATCAGAAGCCAACAAGGAGCTTTCTCATCTTCTTCACAATTTCAACTTTCATCAGTTCCCCAAAGTTAGCCACTTTTCCTCACTTCATTCATGACACATACAGAGGCTGTTCATAGCATTTTACAGAAACTACAAAAATCGATCCCAAAATCCATTTGCATCCATACAATCGCATACCATGTAATTTACATAAACTGTAGTCAAATCGTTGTTTCACAACCGGAGCAAAATACGTCTGCGGTATGACCGTGTGTGGGAAACGACTGGTGCGGCGTGGGCATGCGAGGAGAGTGCAGAGACGGTGGCGACCTTCGTTTGTTTTTTTGAATTTGGTAGCATTAATTTGAGAGAGGAATTGAGATCAGGGAAGAAGAAGAAGAAGTCAGAGAGAGAAGAGTGGAGAGAGAGTGGCGGTGGCTGGTTGCAAAAGCCAAAATGCATAGGTAAAGAAGGAAATTCACAGTCAATTCTGGACTCATAGATCGATGCATATATAATTACCACCCTTTTTGAAAGAAATGAAAAATGGCTATTTCTTCAAGGTACAGTGCGGGCCTGGTGTATCTCTAGGGCCAGCAAGAATAAATACATTGAAGGTGAACACTCTAAATTGGACACAAATGAGGCCTTATTTGGCTATAACAAAGAAGGTGAACACGCCATATCATGCACAAAAAATATCAATAGGAGTATTAATGCCAATTAACTACAAAATTAATTATAACTAACTTTTAAAAGAAATCTCAAAACTTTAAATTCATATAACATATATTAAATTAAAGATAATTTTATAAGGATTCCAACGATATCCTACATGCATATGTTCCGACGTCGAAATTTAAAAAAAATTCAAAATTTTTTAATTTTTTCGTACAGCAGAAATGTCAACATACTATATAAAATATGTTAATGTCAATATAAGCAATGAGTTAACATTTTTAAAGCACTGTGTCGACATTCCCAAAGCTTTGTGTTGATATTTTCAAAACACTATACATTTTCATCCAAAACCCTAATTTGGAATTTTTTTTTCGATTTAATTAATAAAAACATAATTACACGTGGCAAATTGTAGACCACACGTTTTCTAAAATCCTATGATCTTAAATTAGTTGTAATTAGCAATTAAATGATGAGTTAGCAATTGATCATCCCCGACAGTTTGATGTCTCTAATTAGTTGTAGTTAGTAATCTAAGAAGAGTTAGCTACTGATAACACATGAATCATTATTCTTCACATGATTTTACTAATTTGGCAATGTAGTGCCAATTTGTAAAGCTTCTAACGCAATTACAGATTTGAAATCCAATTCAAAATCTTTAAAATGAATCTGTGAAATAATTAGCAAAGAAAAAGATTAACCAATCCTTTCCAACAATTACTCTAGAACACAATGAACAACTTGAAAATCATTATCTAATTTAGGTGAAATTGCAACCCATGTAACAGTTGATATAATTTTACCTATTGGCGATGTAGTCCATGAGTGTATCATCGCCAAAGTACTGGACGGTGAGGTCAATCAATTGTTCTTGACTACGATCCACTACGCGGCGGCACATAGCATTGTACTCTTTATTGAAAAGCCCCTGCCTAGGGTTGCAGAAATTGATGACTCGCCACCAGACGGGATCCTTGGAAACCTTCCACCATTTAGTACACACCGCCTGTGCCCTTGTGAGAATCTCCTCCGCCCCTAGCCTCGTTATATCTCCAGGGCCCTTGTAAGAATCTCTTCCGCCCCAGCCTCTGCAGAATATTAGAGGTTATATCTCCAGGGGAAATGAGTGATTTAGAGACAATAGCTGATC
The DNA here is from genome assembly GCF_029641045.1 of Salvia hispanica. Lineage (NCBI taxonomy): Eukaryota > Viridiplantae > Streptophyta > Magnoliopsida > Lamiales > Lamiaceae > Salvia > Salvia hispanica. The sequence continues at coordinate 16,240,200 of NC_142696.1, read as the reverse complement.
AAATCGTTCCGTAGTGGACATAGCGGAAGTAGTGTATTTGATCTACTTCTCATATTCAAACTCGCTATTTATAGAGTGGAAAACGAAGTTTCAAATCCATGGGAAATCCAAAAAGACATTCCAGAAGACTATCGAAATAAGTATGTTATTAACTTTATTGATGAAGTACTCCCTCTGTCCCCCAAATTTTGTCACCATTTGACCCGACACGGGTTTTAAGAAATGTAATAGAAAGTGAGTTAAAAAAGTTAGTGGCATGTGGGTCCTATTTTTATATATTAGGTTTAAAATAAAATGTGAGTGAGAATGAGTTAGTGGAATGTAAGGTCCACTACCAAAAATGATAAAAGTGAAAGGTGACAAATTTTTAGGGACGGGCGAAAAAGAAAATAAGTGACAAATTTTTAGGGACGGAGAGAGTATTTCTTTTAGATTTATTATTATCTTTAGTTTATCTTCCGTCTTTATTAGTTGGAATTTTTTAATTCTATACATATCATCTTTGTTAGTAATTGTGAAGCTTAAATATCTCCTACTGTAACTTTGCAATTTTGGTACTACATTTTTTAACTTTGGAACCTCTTAAAGGTAGTGTTATAAGGATTGAGTAGGGTTGCGGAAAAATCCTGAAATATTGGCTTTATTATACCGAAAAAATATCAAAAATATCGAACTTTCGGTACCGCAATATACTGCGACATACCGAAATTCGGTGTATACAGTCAAATTTAAATATAATTATACATAAAATATATTTTATATATTTTAAAATTATACAATTTATTGTGAATTATAAATATAATTATATAAAAAATATATTTAACATATTTTTTAAATTATAGAATATAAATACTATTTCAAAAACTCAAATATTCTATTTTCATTGAACGTTGAAAGTCGGGTATATCGTAAAAGTACGGTTCACCGAATTTCGTTAAGATATTGTCACGCCCGCATTTTCTAAGGATAGAAAAGACAGTGGAATCGTGACTAGGGGAGGGTTAAAGAAGCGGGGAGGAAAGGGGTAAACAACAAAACTCGGCCAAAGCTCGATATAATAGAAATAGCTCGAATAAAGCTAGAAATAACTCTAAATGAAACTATCTCGACTATACACGAACTTTAAAAGAAACAACATTCAGCGGAAGCATTTCGAGAGTAGAATGATGCTATGTATGAAGACACAACATAATCTGAACATTTGATAGACATTCTTCACTTTTATGTTCAACACCCACCGCGCTCGTCACAGCTCAACCTGCACATTGGGAAAACAAATGCAGGGCTGAGTACTTGATGTACTAGTGAACATATGCCAAAACAATTTTATAAAACAGTTATGTCATGCCACCATTGAGTGACCTCAGGGTTTAACTTTAAAAAGGCCCGAGACACTAAAATCATTTCAAGCACAAACTTTCATCTCATCCTCAAATCCTTTTCCTCATCATTTCAAAACACAACCATTTTTCCTTGAGTTATTTAAGAAACTGTCATATCTGTTCTTTAGAGTGCCGTGTAAGGGGGCCACTTTCCACGAGCACGAAAACCGGCCAACCCATTCGATGACTCACAGTCCTCATCATGTACACTAGTCCAAGTAGGGATGCACCCTTGCTAGGACCCGAATTCGATTAAACTCATAGTAGGGACTCACTCCCCACTAAGCAATCATCAACCTCATCATCTCAACAATCTCAACATCATCATCTCAACAACCTCAACATCAACAACATGTGAAACGAGAATGTGGCCGCAAACTCGATCACCAGATCGGCCGACCCAAAAGACGGCTCACGATCCCCAATTGTGTACACTAGTCTGAGTAGGGACTCACTCCCTAGTCAGACCCGAACTCGATTTCAATAGGTCTAGTAGGGACAACTCCCTTGCTAAACAAACAGATAGGCATTTCTCAAAACAAAAACATGGCATGACATACCCTTTGCAAACTCCATTTTTCTCATAAAACTTATTTGAAACATAAATCATTTTTCTGTCAAAGTCGAACATCATCTCACATCATATCAACAAGTCGAACAAATCACAATATCACTCAATAAATCAACACATATTATCACATAACATCACTTTCAATACTCTCACTTTAATCACAAATTTCACATCATGCTTGGAATTTAAATAATTGCAGTCACATAAAATGATGCTCAAACCGATATATATTAAATCGAAAGCTCTTGAAAACTTTAGTTCGAAAGCCCACCTCGATCGTTTAATTTCTGAATTTGAATTTCCTTACTTCGACTCCAATTTTATTTGCGAAGAAAAATCCTTCCTTGAGTCCATGCTCCTCCTCTTTCAATTATTTTCGAGGGCACCGCCCAAGACGTTGCGGGTGACGTCGGCTGTCCATTCACGCTCCCATCATTGGCCGATCTTTAAACGAACATATTAGCACATCCTTCACTTCTTCTTCAATTAATTTGGCTCAAGTTAGAACAAATCCCAAGCCCATCTAACATTTCCAACGTCTAACCCATCATCAAAATGAGTACAACTCATTTTATTAAAGTCAATTGAAACACAAATGGAGGAGTCTTCCTCTTTCTTCATCACTCTGTATCATCTCAAGAATATAACTCCAATCTCTCCCATTCAACTCCTTCGTGCATCACCTCAATATAGAACTCTCAATCTCTCTCTTGCTCACGTTGTCCCCAAAACAGATTCCCATCTCTTTCTCTCTATCCTGTTCTAAAACTTCTTCTCTCCGGCAAAACTCGGCACCGCCGCTGCCAACGTTCTATTCATCGGCGATGAGCTCGACAAGCTCAGCTCCACCTCTGTCTATCTCCTTCATCTCTCTCTCAACTAGCGTCGTTGATTTCCTGCCCAATCGGGGCAGTTCACAGTTCAAAACAATCGCCTCCGCTGCCTCCCGTGCCGCTCCCTCCTCCTTCTGCCTCTGTCGCTCAGCTCCACTACGCCGTTGTCTCTGTCACCGGCGTCCTGCCATCTCTCTCTTCGCATCACCTAAAATCAGTCGCCTTCGTCAACCCGACGTTAATGCAGAAATCACAGCGGCAAGTTCGCCGCTGCCAACGACTCTCTCCTGCTCCTGGTAGCACCGCCCCTTTCTCGCTCTTCTCTTTCTTATTTCCCAGTGCCAACCGATCGCTGCTGCCGCTGCCGTATCGTTGCGCCTCTCCGTTCCCATCTGCTTCGCTGGTTGTTGCCGACAAAACACAGCACCACCGCCGCCCCTACTCACCGTCTTCTATCTCGGTTTCTCTTCTCTCCATATCTCTCATGCTGCACTTAATGATCTCTTCTCTGCCCTCTCGTTTCCCTCTAACTCTCTAACTTTGTTTTCTTTGGAATTTATTTTAATCTGATAGAAACGCGTGTTGAGAAAAGGAATATTTGGGTTCCAAGAGAAATTAGAGTTTCAAGAACTCAACATTAATAATGTCTTGTTCCAATATGAGTTGTTCCAAGAAACACATTTATTGTAGTATTTCAAAAGTCCCTAACATCCCTATAAATACATGGGTGTTGGGTATTTTTCATTCATTCGAATCAATACAATCTTTTGCTATCTATTACTTTCTTCTCTAAGTATGATGCCTATACCATTTAACATGGTATCAGAGCAGGTTAGGACTCAGATTAGGTATCATCATCGTCCATGATACCTCTCTCGGCCCTCCTGTTCTTTTCCATTTTTATCTTCCCCGCATCTTAAACCTGTGCAAGTAGCACACAATGTCAGAAGAGAATCAGTTAACCGAAACCACAAACACAGCCATGGCCGACGAATTTGCCCGGCAATTCGCAAATTTCATGCGCAATAGTTTTGCGATGAACAAATCCAACACAGATCCACCAGAAAACCCTGCTCAGCCATATAAAATAGACACGCAGCCCCTCGACATCGGTGGGAACAAATTGAATGGAGAAAATTACTCCCTTTGGTCTGTGCTCATGAAGACGGCGATAAGCGGTCGAGGAATGGTATCTCACGTTACCGGAGTGCCTCCTTCCCCACCACGAACCGATCCAGCTTTCGCACAGTGGCAACAGGCTGACCACTGCGTGTTCACATGGCTGATTCAAAACATCGAGCCTCGACTAGTTAGTCGAATTTCACAGCATCCGACGGCCAAGCACATCTGGGATGCTTTGGCTGTCACTTATGGGAGCGGAGGAGACAGAATCCAGGTGTATGATCTCCAGTTCAAAGCGAGCACACTGAGGCAAGGACACAGTTCATTAGACGAGATATGGAGCAGATTACAAGAAATCTGGATCGCGATCGACCAAAAGCAGAAGAACCCAATGAAATACTGAGAGGATATAGAGATTCACGATAAATTCATACAAGATCAGAGATTGTGTCAATTTGTATATGCAATTGATAGCAAGTATGAATCAACCAAAAGGGAGATACTGAAATTAAATCCACTTCCCTCAGTTGATTTTGCATACAATCTGGTCCAACAAGAAGAGACACGCCTCCAAGTGCTGCAGCCGGCGAACACCAGTGGTGCGGTCACCACCGAAGGAATCGGCGCGGGTCTCGCCGTCCGTGGGTGGCAGAACCACGCCGACGGCTCTCGGGGTGGCGGGCGCGCCGGAATTTACAGGAATCGACGGAGTGATGAAGAAGACAAATCAAAGTTAGTTTGCTCCTACTGCAAACGAAAAACACACACAAAAGACTCGTGCTTTGAGCTCATCGGCTATCCAGAGTGGTGGGAAGAGAAGCACGGAAAGCCGCCGCCACCACCGTCGCGAGCAGCCTGGAACCGCGGCGGGCACGCCGCCGTAGCGGTCGGAGGGGATAGAGGAACCGCTGTCCACGGCGGTCAGGAGACCGCACAAATCGGCGCCGCTGCCCAGCCGACAAAAAGGGCCGACACCGCTGCTGTCCAGCCGGCGAGCACGATTGGGGCGGCGAACTTCGTCGCCGAAGGGAGTGGGAGCATCGTCAATGACTGGAGTGGTGAATTATTGGGAGAAGAAGGGGCGGCGCATCTATCAGGTAAAAAAGGGTTTGGGGGCTCTTTTATTAGAGACCCCCAAAGTTTGCAAAAATGGCAGAATATACCCCACCAAAATATTCAGCCACAATTAGCCCCTAAATCTCTTAAAAATTCTATAAATGCCCAGATTTTGTTGCAAAATAAATTTCAGCCCCTCGAGAAGCTTGGTTTTGCGTGTTCAGTGTCCAATAGTCAGAAAAAAATGACAAATGGATATTTGACTGTGGAGCAACCGATACAATAACATATGATGCCTCAGACCTCACCGATCTTCAGAAACCTCAAAAATCCCATATCCAGACTGCCAATGGAGAATTTACGGTAGTTGAGGGGGCCGGGATTGTCAACATCTCACCCACTTTGCAATTATCAAATTGTCTCTATATCCCTTCGATGTCTCATAAACTTCTGTCCATCAGTCATGTCACTAAGGAGTTGAATTGTACATTATTAATGCAGCCACAATTTTGTCTATTACAGGATATCCGAACCGGGGAGATAATTGGGCGTGGCACTGAACGCGATGGACTCTACTACGTGGATGAGATAGCTCAAAAAGGGACTGCCATGCTAACTCACGGGTCAGCCGACCGGAAAGCTTGGCTTTGGCATCGGCGTTTGGGACATCCCTCTATCGGTTACTTAAAATTGTTATTTCCGAATATTATTCCTAAGCATGACATGTACTGCGAAACTTGTTTTCTATCCAAAAGTCATCGAAATTCTTATCCTTTAAGTCAAACTCGGGTTGAATCCCTATTTTCTTTGGTACACTCTGATGTTTGGGGGCCCGCACCAATTATTGGGGGGCAAAGTCTTAGATACTATTTAGTGTTTGTAGATGATTGCACTCGCATGACTTGGGTATATTTCATGAAACAGAAATCAGAAGTTTTTTCACACTTTACCCATTTTTATAATCTCATCCAAACTCAGTTTCAAAAAACCATTCAAATTCTTCGGTCAGATAATGGAGGGGAGTTTGTAAATTCGAGTATGAAGCAATTCTTCCAAAAAAAAGGTCTTATACACCAAACCACTTGTGCTTATACTCCCGAGCAAAACGGTGTAGCCGAAAGGAAAAACCGATCTCTCCTTGAAATGACCCGCTCAATGCTTATAGAGTCAAAAGCCCCAGAGCATTTTTGGCCCGAAGCCATTGCCACCTCAGCATACCTCTTAAACCGATTGCCCACAAGTATCCTTAAACACCGAACTCCACTACAAGTCTTATCCACCCTCGCTAAAATTCCTCCACCCTTAACCCTTGAACCACGTGTCTTTGGATGCTCTGTGTTTGTCCACATTCCTAAACACCAAAGAACCAAATTATCTCCATGTGCTATTAAATGTGTTTTTGTGGGATATGGGGTACATCAAAAAGGGTATAGGCGCTTTGATCCAAAATCCAATCGCATGTTCACTACTATGAACTGTAATTTCCTTGAGACCGAGTATTTCTTTACCCACCTTAGCGGTCAGGGGGAGAATAATATTGAAAGTAACAGTAGTACGGACCCGCTAAGTTGGATCTCAGTGCCAATGCCAATGTCAAGTAATCATGAGGCAGACTTAACAGAGAAGGCAGTAAGCAGTACCGCTGAGCAAGTCACTGATGTGGTGGAGTCTACCGTGAAAGGTGCCATCGTTCCAACTGTCTCTCCATTAAGTTTATCCAATGTAAGTTCTCTTGTGGATACAGATAATTGTTTAACTAATACTGTAAGCCCAGAAGAACTAGAAAGCCCAACCAAGGATGAAGAAGGGGAAGATAAAGAAATCGAAGTTGAAGGAGTTGATCCTGACACTGGGAGATACATACTTCCACCAAGACCAAACAGAGGAGTTCCACCAAAGAGGTACACACCCGAAAAGATTAACAAGAAAACGCGCTACTCTGTTGTGAATCTAGCTAAAGGCCATTTATCAGAGATGGCTCTAGCTTTTGAGAATGCACTGTATGAGGAAGAAGAAATTCCACAAACATGGGAGGAAGCTATGCGTTGCAAACATTGGAGTGAAGCAATGAAGAAAGAGATGGATGCATTGATCCGAAATCTGACATGGGAAAAATGCAAATTGCCAGCAGGGAAACGACCTGTAGGGTGTCGTTGGGTCTTCACCATCAAAAGACGACCCGATGGCTCGATTGAAAGATATAAAGCATGTCTCGTGGTGAAAGGTTATACCCAGACATATGGAGTGGACTATTCGGAGACCTTCTCTCCAGTAGCCAAGATGAACACTGTCCGAGTACTGTTATCTGTTGCTGCTAATAAGGACTGGCCATTACACCAGTTCGATGTAACGAATGCCTTCCTACATGGTGAGTTGAGGAAGGAAGAAGAAGTTTATATGGAGGCACCTCCGGATTTTGCATCAGATTTCGAAGCAGGTGAAGGGTGCCGACTAAGGAAGACATTGTATGGATTAAAGCAATCCCCAAGAGTGTGGTTCGGAAAGTTTGCCGGGGCAATGAGTAGTTATGGATATACACAGAGTAATTCAGACCATACTCTATTTCTGAAGAGGCGAGGTGATAAGATTACATGTTTAATCATATATGTTGATGATATGATTATTACAGGTGATGACCTAGAAGAGATTGAGCACTTAAAGAAGAATCTATTTCAAGAATTTGAGATGAAGGACTTGGGGAATCTCAAGTATTTTCTTGGGATTGAAGTACTAAGGTCAACCAAAGAAATTTTTCTGCGACAAAGGAAGTATATCTTGGACATCCTAGCAGAAACAGGTCTCTTGGAATGTAAACCAGCAGACACTCCTATAGTAGTTAATCATGGATTGCAAATCAGAGAAGGAGTCAAGTTGACTGATCGTAGTCGATATTAGCGACTAGTCGGAAAGCTCATATATCTCTCACACACTAGGCCGGATATTGCCTATGCAGTGGGGGTCGTTAGTCAGTTCATGCATAAACCGCAGACGGATCACATGGAGGCAGCACTAAGGATTTGTCGATATTTGAAAGGAACTCCAGGACATGGAGTGTTGTTCACTAAGAACGGACTGCTGGGGATTGGTGCCCCTTGCACAGCGGAAGACATGCATACACAAATAAATCAGATCTACAGATCTATTTGACCGATTATGGGATTAATTATCTACATGTTAAACAAATCAAATTGCATTCAAGAACACAAATAAATCATGTTTAAGGAATAAGAACCCTAATTCATGATTTCCTACGGTTTAGAATTACCGATCTGATTCTCCAAAGAATCGTCGATTGCTTGCGCCTTCTCCACGAGATGATCTTCGTACTCAACCATAAATCTTCTAATCTGTATCTCAAACTCAGATTATGACATTTGGGTGGGCAAAGCTTGTCAGAATCGAAAAGGGCTTGATTAGAAAGAAGACAGAATATCAGTTTTGTCAAAAACCGATTTTTCGTCCACTCCCAGAGGGGAGCACGAAAATTAATGATTAAAATTCTATTAAGTCTCCTTTCTAATCTCCTTTTATATTGAGCTAAGGTGGGCCAGATTAGGGATCCATGGAGGTTGGACTTGGGCCAAACCTGTTGGACTTTTACTAATTAAATTGAGCCCCAATTTAATATAAGTCCAAACAGAATATTATTATCATCCACTATAGTATAATAATATTAACTGCCCGTCCAATCCCAAATTACGAGTAATCCGGGCTTTTACCTCTTTAATTTATTATTTCCCGTGTTAAAGATATAAATATCCATTAATCAATTTAAGTCTGCTATTTGACTTTAATTAATTAATATCTTTTTCCAAGAGTTGTCTAGTTCAAAATCTTTATTTATTATTCTGGAATAAATTCCAACCGGCCGGGTTTCTGAATAATAAAACCTTTTTCGAACACCTCTTGAGGATATTATCAAACTGGACTCACCCAGCACACGATTCATTGCAATAACAATACTAGCACCTCTAGACATTGATCACCACTACCCAAGATATCAGGATTCTTGGATTGCGAAAAATCCGCACCATTTGATAAATCAAAGTAGTGCATAATCAATATCGTATGCTCAATGTTATGTCAACAATGATTAAGAAATAACAATCACCAAGACTTCGTCTTTCGGTAAATAGCAAGAAAGACTTATCTCAACTGTTAGATCCTTCAGTGCTATACCACACCAGTGTCGTTTATTTCCTAAGGTAAGGAAACATGCGGACTGACACTGCAACCTTTCACGATAGGTAGCCAAAGCCTATCTAGGTTGTGAAATTCTATTTCTCTTCTACAAAGGACCGACTGCGTCACCTTCTGTGAACATCGTTCACGACCAGTCTACTATGTAGAAAAGTTAGATTTATTTGCTTCTTATACATTTAAATGTTTGAGAAACATCTTATAAATGCACAAGCAAACATCAATGCGATAAAATTACTTCTTCTCGCCTTGGGTTAAAAGTGGATTGTAGAATTTATTGTATACAAGCAATTCTATCCGTGCAACAAGCTCGAAATATGCTTTTCAGTATACCAATCCTAACAATCTCCCACTTATACTCAAAATCATGCTTTCGAGTATACCCACTGCCAAAACTCTCCCACTTATACTCTAAGCAGGTCTCGGACCATGATATATCGAACTACCATACTTTTCACGTCATGTGTAAATCATGTTGCCATATAGGCATTTTGTGAATAATTCTGCCAGGTTGTTCTCTGATGATATCTTGGTAACCATAATGTCACGCTGCGCACTTTTTCCTTAATTTATTTCATACTTCCTCTCTATGTGATTGCTTAGCTTTATCAGATCGTGTTTCCCTCGAGTTAGTCACATGTCTAGAGTAACCATAATAAAATATAATACTCATAGGCATACTCGGAATCACGGTCAAAGCTATTAGAAAGTTACTGAGATGAACAACTACCTTAGTAGTTTCCTATGAAACCACACTTGTAATTATCATGATAGAGCCTGTGATGTAATCACACTCCTTCAAGACTCAGTTTTCAACTCCTAACGTGAACACATAGTCAGAGGATAACTCGATCACCGATCAATAATAAAATTGAGTCGATGTAACCTAAAGGACATAACATAGATGTCTGGTAAACTAGAGCATACCGTTTAGCCTTCTTCAAGTACTATAGTATATTCTTTACCAATCCAATGTCCTTGGCCATGGTTAATATGATATCAAGCTTCTATGCCAACGGCAAAGCTAATATCTAACTCAATTCACATCATAGCATACATGAGACTTCCAATTACAGAACTTGTCTCATTCTTCTTGATCTCATTCAGTGTCGAAAAACACTTGACTAGAGACAAGATAATTCCATCCAGAGAAGTAAAAACTTTTCTTGGAATTTTCAATGCTAAAGTGTCTAAGTATGATGTAGATGTAGGCTTCTTTAAGAAAGCTTAACATTCTTTTTCTAGCAATCTAATGACTTAGATGCTTAGAATGTAACTAGTTTATCTTAAATCCATCATCCTTAAACTGGGTAGACGACCGGTTTCCTACGCTAGATAACCCTTTGAGTTGTTTATCAACTTTTATAGATGTCATCATCGTAGAGTACTAAGAATACCATATATAGTGCACTTTCAACTTTCTTGTACTTGTAGCACATAACCATTAAGATGTTCCATGTAGATGATCTCCTCAAGACTTCTACTTAAAGAAAACTGTCTTGACAATCATAATACATACATCCTAATTTATGTAAGCTACAATAGACAATATGACACAGATCGTCTTAGGCATAATGGCAAGCGAGAATATCATTCTTTCTGGGTATAACCCTTAGCCATTATTCTGGCCTTTCAAGATCCATGTTTACACTTGCAGATCCACTAGCTCCCACTGGCTAAAATAGTCTATGGGTAGTATTGCACGTCTTGCAAACATTCTTGTCTATCTTAGATTATTATTCAGAATCTATCATCTTATCAAGAACGATTATCTGAATGAGTCAATGTGTCCTTGTAGTTACAGGGATTAGATTCAAGTCGATCTAAAACTGAGTCTAAAGACTCTCTTAGACCCATGAACCTGTTATGTTCGCAAGGAACGCTCCCACTACGACACGACTCTTATAATCTTAGGTACAAATGTTGATTTTCTAAGTGCATAAGCATCTAATGGTATGACTTCTTGGTTAAGATGAAAATAGATATTCTCATTATCTTGAGAATTATCATGCTTGTTAGGCTTGTAGTTCTTCTCATAATCTTCATCAAAGAATCTAGTATTGATGTAAACCAACACTTATCTTGCCGTGAAGATTATAGAACCCGTACCTTTTCTATCAATTGGGACAATCTTAAAACATACCTCAGTACACAACTCCAATTACTTGGATACCTTTTCCAAAACATGTGTTGGAATAACTCCACACCTTGAGATGTGCTGGACTAGACTTACCTCTAGTCCACAACTCGTGTGTTGAAGAAGGTACTGATGTTATGGTAGTTTCTTTAAGATAAAACTCGTTGTTTCCAACGTAAATCCCATCAATGATAAGGTATCATTGAGTGAAACTGTTCCCATATCGAACTTGTCTTAGAGAGACTTCGATATCTTCTTATATGACTATCCCATTCTTTAGAAGAATGCTTGGAGTAGTCAACTAGGATTTAACTCCCACTACTGATCTTAACTCATTGCTCGTCTCCCATGGTGTAGACCATTGAGACTTGCTAGTCTTTCTATGTTGCATCTCTATAAGTATTCTGAATCCCTTGAACCACCAAAGGATCCTTACTTATAGTGCATCAACCAGACTTACTTGACTTTCGAGCTATTTAACAAGCAAGTTGTTAAAATCTCGGTAGTCACTTGAGTTAGACAAAATCAGTTTGAACAATTACTAAGTAGTTTCTTGGCCTTATGTCTAAGTGCCATAAATACTTTATCATTCATTGTATAAGAAGTTGAACTGTTGTTCGAAACTCAATCTTGTTGCATTTATATTGTTTAGATACTATGATGTATAATTTGTTTTTCTATGGTACTATGATAGATATTCGAATCACATTTCTTAATAATGCACGCATTATAAAATGACATCGAACATCATTTAATCATAAACAAGTTTAGAAACTGAAACTGAATTCTTTCTAAACTAAATTGTACCAATAAAACAAAACTCTAACATCAAAACAAAACAATTAAGTGAGCATAAATAAATAGCTCCCACTGCAACAACTGCCCAACTGGATTGAGATCTCTCCTTTAGAAGTTACATTGTTATCTAAGTCATTGTCCTTCTTTACAAGAGGTCAATCCGACTTACAATGCATCTTCACTTTGCCTTTTCACCTAATTTATCTTGTCTTTCTTGCTTTCAGCAGGTATTGATGACAATTCAGCTCTTCCCTCTTTCCATTGCTAGTCTTTTGTTCGATTGAACTAAGACATAGGAAAGATGCAGCTTTAACGAATTTGTCATCTATCATGTTATCTTCCTCTATTATTAATAAAGTGAATATCATGTAGAAGGTTTCCAACTTTTAAGTAACAACCTTCATACTATCACTTCCTATTACATTTGATGAAAAACTGAGTGTAGAAACTATTTGAGTAACTGAATCAGAAGATTCCTCAAAATATTCTATCTCTCGTGGATATTCCAATAGAATCTGGACATCGTCCTTATTGGATATTCTTCTTTCATCAATATAAACCAAGACGTGTCTTACTACTTAAAAGAAAGTAGTTTGACCTTCTATTTCAAAGAACTTGTCAAGTACATGCATAAAATGCATTCTTGAATTTTCTTTATAGAATTTTGTCAAGGAAATAGAGGACATGAATTGGTGAATACAAACTTTAAGTTTTCAGCAATGAGAATCTTATCCATTTACATTTTCAGTCTACATAAATTTTGTCCTTCGAGTTTGATTTCTTTAAGGTTCGCAGACATTATTAAGAATTTGGCTGAGAAGAAATAAAACTATTTATCACATACTATGCTTGATACATAATCGCAAACAACCACAAAACAATTTATGTATCTCGCAACTGCCAAAACCAAAATAAGTACGCCTCTAGGGAGGTCATACAAATTCGGATTCCAACAATTTCCTGGTCACAATACCGGCGAATAGTCCAGAGACCACTAAGGTGGCATGGCCGCCAAATATTGCCTAAGCTTTTACCATAAATATTTGCATCTAGGAATTTCATTTCTGTTTTGATACTCCTTCTAGGGAAGGTCGTACGCCACTAACAAAATTCCATAGCTATCTTATAAATAAGTTTAAACAAATGAACTTACAATTTCGTAGGATTATGGCTCCCACTAGGGTGGGTCGCGATAATATTAGAAACATGCTTCTAGTTTAAACAATTTACTATTAAGAAGTCTAATCTTATGACCTTGCTATTTCGTAGGATTATTGCTCCCACTAAGGTGGGTCGCGATAATATTAGAAATTGCTTCATATATAGACCAATTTATGGAGACCATATACAACACACTGTTGTAATTATCGCTTAGTTATTTTGAACATGGCTTTTGCATAATTATCACATAAGCAGATAAGGCAGATTAATCCAATTATAATAGATAATCACCAAATAAATAGACAAATCCATTTACTTCATGGTAATAAATCACACTGGATAATTATTGGAATTATTTAATAAATCTAAGGAGATTTAATTAAATAATTAATTCCTTATCTTATCCAAAATAGAAATTTCAGATTTGATAAGTTTATCTTGGATAATGGTTATCCAAATTAATTTAGGATTTACCTAGATAGAATTTAATCTATCTAAATCCTCTTAGGATTATTCTAGATTTTACATGAATAAAATCAAATCCTAAAACTCAAGATAAGACTGACCTTGGATTATCATTATCTAAATCATACCAGGATATTTCAGGATAGAAACAAATCTTTCCAAATCCATAAGATGAAGATAAAATCCAATTCTAAGAAGAAGAAAAAATCTTAGATTATTTAGAATAAGAAACTAGGATATATCAACTTTATTTGGATTTATACTAGATAAAACTAATTTTATCAAAATCCAATTAGATAAGGATTATCTTGTATTATCTTTATCCAAATTTATCTAGGATATTTTCTAAATAGAATAAATCTATTTATATCCATAAAATTAGGATAAACTAGAATTAATATTAATTAATTCAACTAGGATTTAACTGGATAGAACTAAATCTATCTTAAACCCAAAAGATAATTACAATATTGGATTAATAATTATCTAAATCTTCTAAGATATATTCTAGATAGATGCAAATCTATCAATATCTATAAGATAGAGATAAACTTAATTATCTAATTCAACTAGGATATTTTCTAAATAGAATTAATTCTATAAATATCCATAAGAAAAAGATAAACATGGATTTTAACTATCCAAATCTACTAAGATATATTCTAGATAGATATAAATCTATCAATATCTACAAGATATGGATAAACATAATTAAAATTTATCTTAATCTATCTAGGATTTATTCACATAGATATAAATCTATATTCATCCATAAGACAATAAAATTAATTATTATCCAAATTTATCTAGGATTTATCTAGATATAATTAAATATATCTAAATTCATAAAATAAGGATAAAATCCAAATATAATTAATTATTTATCTAGTCTATCTAGGATTTATTCACATAGAATCAAATCTATATAAATCCATAAGACAGATAAAATTAATTATTATTATCCTAATTTATCTCTGATTTATCTAGATAGAATTTAAACTATCTAAATCCATAAAATAAGGAGAAAAATACCATTAATCCATAATTTAATTAAAAATTTAAATTTTAGATAATCCACTCCGATATATTCAAATATTATTCTAAAACATATCTTGAATAAATCTCCAAAATTAGTTACTAAGGTTTGGGAAACCCTAACAAATTTAGGAAATTTCTCCAAAATTAGTTCTTAGGGTTAAGGAAACCCCAACTGAGTTTGAAATTTTCAATGCAGCCACACGAGCCCGGGAACCGCTATTGGGCTCCCACTCGGACCGCACCCTTTGAGCCTCTGATCGGACCTCCAGGGCAGTCTCTTGGGCTGCTCTCAGCTGAAACGAAACTGTCCAGCCTGCACCCAAACTGCGCTAATCCGGAGCATGCCCAATTCACGGCTGCTGCGTTGCCGTCTTCATGGCTGCTGCTGCAGCTGCTTCACCGCAGCCGCTGCTGCCATGGCGTCACTGCTGTTGCTGCGTGGATCTGATTAGACTGCCCGATCGATCGCGCTGGGCAACACACAAAATTGACAAGGCAGTGGTGCCCAGACTGCCGGAATTCACTTCGCGATTTGAATGCCATGATTCCCAAGTCACAAATTCCATTCACATGATACGTATGAAAATTCCACTCCAAAGTAATCACACATAGAATCATTGTAATCTTTACATGGGTGTAAAGGCACGTATCATGAATTAATTGCAAAACAAAGTCAAAGCTTCATTAAAGAATTAAATCACGCAGCAGACATATTCGGAGCATTCAAAGTTCATTCTTTACTCTAGGGTTTTCGAACTATGCATATTATAAAACATATAACAAGCAACGAAAACACATAGGAATATGCAATTCACATAACATGAAATTAATCCACATAATCAGAGCCAAAAATTGGCTCTGATACCAATTGCTGGGGATTGGTGCCCCTTGCACAGCGGAAGACATGCATACACAAATAAATCAGATCTACAGATCTATTTGACCGATTATGGGATTAATTATCTACATGTTAAACAAATCAAATTGCATTCAAGAACACAAATAAATCATGTTTAAGGAATAAGAACCCTAATTCATGATTTCCTACGGTTTAGAATTACCGATCTGATTCTCCAAAGAATCGTTGATTGCTTGCGCCTTCTCCACGAGATGATCTTCGTACTCAACCATAAATCTTCTAATCTGTCTCCCAAACTCAGATTATGACATTTGGGTGGGCAAAGCTTGTCAGAATCGAAAAGGGCTTGATTAGAAAGAAGACAGAATATCAGTTTTGTCAAAAACCGATTTTTCGTCCACTCCCAGAGGGGAGCACGAAAATTAATGATTAAAATTCTATTAAGTCTCCTTTCTAATCTCCTTTTATATTGAGTTAAGGTGGGCCAGATTAGGGATCCATGGAGGTTGGACTTGGGCCAAACCTGTTGGACTTTTACTAATTAAATTGAGCCCCAATTTAATATAAGTCCAAACAGAATATTATTATCATCCACTATAGTATAATAATATTAACTGCTCGTCCAATCCCAAATTACGAGTAATCCGGGCTTTTACCTCTTTAATTTATTATTTCCCGTGTTAAAGATATAAATATCAATTAATCAATTTAAGTCTGCTATTTGACTTTAATTAATTAATATCTTTTTCCAAGAGTTGTCTAGTTCAAAATCTTTATTTATTATTCTGGAATAAATTCCAACCGGCCGGGTTTCTGAATAATAAAACCTTTTTCGAACACCTCTTGAGGATATTATTAAACTGGACTCACCCAGCACACGATTCATTGCAATAACAATACTAGCACCTCTAGACATTGATCACCACTACCCAAGATATCAGGATTCTTGGATTGCGAAAAATCCGCACCATTTGATAAATCAAAGTAGTGCATAATCAATATCGTATGCTCAATGTTATGTCAACAATGATTAAGAAATAACAATCACCAAGACTTCGTCTTTCGGTAAATAGCAAGAAAGACTTATCTCAACTGTTAGATCCTTCAGTGCTATACCACACCAGTGTCGTTTATTTCCTAAGGTAAGGAAACATGCGGACTGACACTGCAACCTTTCACGATAGGTAGCCAAAGCCTATCTAGGTTGTGAAATTCTATTTCTCTTCTACAAAGGACCGACTGCGTCACCTTCTGTGAACATCGTTCACGACCAGTCTACTATGTAGAAAAGTTAGATTTATTTGCTTCTTATACATTTAAATGTTTGAGAAACATCTTATAAATGCACAAGCAAACATCAATGCGATAAAATTACTTCTTCTCGCCTTGGGTTAAAAGTGGATTGTAGAATTTATTATATACAAGCAATTCTATCCGTGCAACAAGCTCGAAATATGCTTTTCAGTATACCAATCCTAACACGGACATCTTGAGATTCATGGTTATACGGATGCTGACTGGGCAGAAAACCCGAATGATAGGAAGTCGACAGCAGGCTATTTTACCTTTGTTGGAGGTAACTTAGTAACATGGAGGAGCAAGAAGCAGAAGGTAGTGGCTCTTTCAAGTGCTGAAGGTGGGATTAAAAGTGGGTTAACCGAGATTTTGTGGCTAAGGAGATTGATGAAAGAAATTAATTTCTCTCCTAGCAAATGCCAGTTGTACTGTGATAATAAAGCCGCTATAAGCATTTCACAGAATCCAGTGCAACATGATCGAACAAAGCATGTGGAGGTTGACAGACACTTCATCAAAGAAAACATTGAAAATGGGATTGTTGAGCTCCCTTTTGTTCGCTCAGAGGATCAGCTTGCCGACATCCTAACTAAAGCAGTTAACTCAAAGAGCTTTGAAGATGTGCTTTCCAAATTGAGTATTGGAGACCCCACCACTCAATTTGAGGGGGAGTGTTGAGAAAAGGAATATTTGGGTTCCAAGAGAAATTAGAGTTTCAAGAACTCAACATTAATAATGTCTTGTTCCAATATGAGTTGTTCCAAGAAACACATTTATTGTAGTATTTCAAAAGTCCCTAACATCCCTATAAATATATGGGTGTTGGGTATCTTTCATTCATTCGAATCAATACAATCTTTTGCTATCTATTACTTTCTTCTCTAAGTATGATGCCTATACCATTTAACAACGCGGAGAAGGCAGAAAGTATATAGATGGTCTCACGTTGAAAGTAAAACTGATTTGATTCCTCTTTTTCTGGTAGTGCAGATAATGAACAAGATTTTCGGTAACAGATTATTGAGAGTAATTTGGCGGTTTTCATCTCCAATTGGGCTTCTCCAGGCTCAAGAAGGAGAATAAATAAAAATATGATTTTTTTTGGGGGCTCATAACAAATGGCTTTCAAATTGGGCTAGGAAAGAATAATTGTTTAAGCCCAAAATGTATAGTCCTTCTCTCGACGAAAGAAATTAAATTGAAAAAAAATTTCAGATGCACAACGATGTCCTTTCGATGACAAATATAAAGGTAGAAAATAATCGGGGTGTTACAGGTATAGTATTGGTATGGAAAATAAGGTATATACCGAAATTCGGTATACTAAAAATTTTGATAAGGTAAATGTATGATTTTTTCAAATACCAAATTTTCGGTAAATGGTTTCGGTAAGATATACTGGCCATCCACCCCTAGATTTGAGTGCTTTTCTAAATAAAAACTGATTTTTATTTGAGAGTTATTGTAAGAGCATCCATAACAAGGTTGTTCTATCTCACAACCTATCTCATTTTCTCCTACCACGTTAGCATTTTATTCCACAACCTATCTCCCTTCAATGGTACAACCTATCGCACGTCCCATCCCACAACCCATTTCATTTCCACATAATCATTCTTTATATATTTATTTATTAATTGTTGAGGTCAAATAAAATGCGATAAAATAACAAAAAAAATATTCAAGACAAAAAACATTATAAAAAATAGCATACCTAATTTAAAATTAAAACATCCTACATTTAACAAATACAAAAACTAAAAAACATGGAAAAACAATAGCAAAACAGGATAAGAACACATCAAATGTCATCGTCATCTAAACCCAATTTTCTTGTTATCAGTAGAAAAATATAGATAAACGTCGTCTTTGTCGTCAATTAATTAGAATGATAATGTGAGCTATGACATAGTATTATGTGTTGGTTTCCGGGTACAAGATAAACACTAGTATGGCATAATACAATCAAAGAAGAACGAAGATAAAAGTACAATTAAATAAACTGAATTGAAACAACAAATTAAAACTGTAAATCGTAAAGATGTAAGCCGAGTTGAGGAGTCCTCTTTCCGCAAGACGAGATATGCCCCGGTAGTGCTCTCGGATTGGCGTGTCGTCCCCAAAGATGAAAAAGTTTCATCTTGTTTGTTGCAGCACCGTACACAGAACAAGCTCCGGCGAACTGAATGATGGCGAGGGCAGAGCTTCGACGGAAGACTACGCAGAGAGGGAGAGAGCTATGCAAATGACAAGCTTGGTGTGCAATATGGGGAGCAATGCATGGAGTGACTGTCTATTTATAGGCCAAGTCCACTCATTAGGTGTTGATGGAGTCAACGACCATTATGTGTGTCATGATGGCTTGACTGTAATTCGCCGAGGGTTACAAGCCGTTACGGGAGCTGAAGAGACATGATGCATCTAAACACACTACACGATGGGATTCATCGTGGACCTTTTGGCACACCACATGATGCATCGGGGTCCATCGAGGACATTTTGTCACCCGCTATGCATCGGGGTCCATCGTAGACCTTTTTAGCACCCGTTGTGCATCTGGGTCCATCGTGGACCTTTTGGCACCCGCTATGCGCTGAGTCCATCGTGGACCTTTTGACAAATGGCACATGGCACACAGCAAAGGAGGCACGGGTCATGGAACACGATGCTCTGAGCACGAGTCACATCACTTGATGCACTAAGCACGGGTCACAAGACATGGTGCACAGGGCGTGGCTCGCGGCACGCGGCGAGGCAGCGTGCGCATGTGGGCTCTACCGCCCATCTAGTCCACGATAATTATACACGTAATAATTCATCTCATTAAATCATGTCTAATAAGGTTCTCTCCACCAATGTGGGATAATTAACAATTTTAATTAATCCATTGGTTTTATCTCATAGCTCATTTACAGCTCACAATTGTGACAAACTCTAATTCATAATTTCTCACTTACCGGGAATCAGTTTAGAGAAAATGAATATACCACAGTCATGTACTTTGAAAGTAGATCGCCGCCATTGCATTTAATTTTACAAAATTAAATGTCTCCTTTTTATTATTGGTCAAAGTCCATTGACCAAACATGATTCCAACAATCCCCCACATGAGTGGAAATTGTCA
Organism: Salvia hispanica; assembly: GCF_029641045.1. NCBI lineage: Eukaryota > Viridiplantae > Streptophyta > Magnoliopsida > Lamiales > Lamiaceae > Salvia > Salvia hispanica. The sequence goes on along the minus strand of NC_142696.1, from coordinate 16,220,158 downwards.
AACTCATGTATGCAGACACACGTTCAACCCTCAATAGGTATGTAAGCATAAGGATATATAGTTTTTGGCTTTGAACCATCCATAGTCAACACCATCGGATATACAAGTGGACTAATAGCGCGATGCTTTAAACTATTCCTTCATGCACCGAGACAATAATGTTAAAACTTAAACACCTCAACTAATCATTCAGTTTAATTCTGCAGTGAAACCACTACTATTTTTTGGATGAAAACTGAAATATAATGCCAGATGTATTATGTTGTTTATTTGTTTTTGATTTCTTGTTAATGAGCAATTTTATATAGCACACTTGCTTTATTTTGAACTGCTTTTGTACTAATTTTGGGTTGAGCATATTGCATTAAAAAAAAAATCATAGTTGTCCATCCTTAGCGCGTATGCTGGGAAAAACATGCAAAATGGTGGCTAATAGAAATCCAGATTAAATTGGTCATTTATTTTGGAGAGAGAGATAGGTGTTATCATCTAAGAAAATGTAAAAACTATGTACAAAGAAGTAATTTTTACTATTTTTTCTTATTTTTATCAGAACAAGGAATAATGTCTGTCTACTTAAAGGAGCATACAAAGAGTCTTGGCGTGTTAGGTATGGGAATTTCTTAGCACAAAGAATATAGAAAAGACTCCTTGAACTCATCACGTTCATGTGTGTAGAAAGGGGCACCGTATACCATTAGACACATTTCTTCAGGCATGCAAATCTTTGTCTACTTCCCAAGCTGTGCCCTTCGACAGAGGCAGCTCGTTTGTCATTTGCGTACCGTTTTCAACATTTATAAGGGGATCAGATTCAGCTTCCTTTCGCTGGATACACCACAAAATAAAGCTTAGTAACTACTGTTTGGTATATAGATCAGTAAAACAGAGCAGCTCTAGATACCTGGCTCGGTGCTGAAGCTTCTTCAGATTTTGCTTGATTCTCCTGGCTGCAATAATATGAGTATAAGATCATACCGACCAATGCAACCATTATCCCAAGTATGTTCCTCCAGCTAAATGGATCCTGAAGCAAAGAATAACCGAATGCTAACACTAAACATGTTTTAAGATGCCCGAGGACTTGATAAGTGACAGGTGACGTCTTTCCTATCACAAGGAATGTGCTAAAATTGACAGAGATTGAGATCAGACAGGACAGAACAATAAAACCCTGCAACATCAAACACAGATTTAGGTCCTGGTGCAATTAGCATAGAAAGACGAAGAACATAGATCTAAATTCTCATATTACTTACAACAACTTCTGGCGTGTATTCAAATGAATATACATTTTGGTTAGTCAAAAACCTATCCAAAAATGGACCTGAGATGAGCAAGGTCAGTGCTTGGTATAGACAAGACTGATACAGCAGTTGGGTTGATGAAATCTTATATTTCTTCTGGATGGTATTGGTCATCTAAAGGAAATAGTTAAGATCTTAAACAATGTATAGAGTCTATAGACATACCAAGAAATAAATGGAACATGCTGGGAAAAATTAGTTTATTTTCAAGAATGTGATACCCATGCCTCCACGGAGATAACCAGATCGACAGATCCATATAATATATGCTGCAAGACAACCATTATGAATGATTTTATGGGGGTAAGAGAGCCTATCTCCCAAAAAGACTTGGAATCTAGAGTATTAGAAGATCAAACACAGCTATCAAATTGGCTGTAAATATGCAGGTACAGTCCGTGAGAAGGTGTGAGCGGTACCTAATCCAAGAAAAGAAGGCTCAATATGTTTTCAGGGGACAGTCTGGGTTATTTATCCTAATCTTATTACAACCAATAAATGGCATTGCCTCCTTATATAAGGGAAGGTGAACACCATGTTGGTCTCTAAAATAAACATTAAACTGCCTTAGATTCTTTGATGCAACAAAATGGTGCTCCTGCATTGCTAAGATCTCAACTCCATACATGAAGAAAGAGAGGCACGCATGATCCCTACACATCATACAAGTGAGCGACTAGTTTCAAGCTGTATTCACACCCTTCTAGGACAACATCAATATTCTCCTGCTGAATACTTCAAAACTGAGTTCTGTTAATTATATAACTGTATTTCTTTCCTTTTTTTTTTCTTTTTTTTTTAATGTGTAAAATGCAACACTGCGTGTTTCTCAGTCTCCAGCAATTTCCGGCCATTAGGTTTTCCTGTATCGGCTAAAGCAAAGGGATCAATGTAAGTAGACAAAGGATACAATTTGAGCGACGCAGGTGGTAATAACTGCAATGAGAGAGAGACACGAGCCTAGCATATTGAGCTGAAGATCAGTAACTGTGGCAATTCCAACACCTAAGAGCAGACATCCCAGAGAAAGCTTGATACTCCTACTGCAATGACACACATCCAGCATTAGAGAAAGAAAACCAAGAAAAAAAGGGTTAGAGGAACAAAACCATCATTTACATACTGCACGATATTCTTGGTTCAGGGCATTTGACAATAGATCAAATATCTCTTACAGAAAGTATGTTGCAGAGAAGGGAAAGAATACTATCTGTTGTGTGTTATGTACTTGTAAGGCATAATTGAAAGAGGAGCTTGTTGTCTTAGGAATATTCATCATTTACTAAATGAAAATAAAAGTCTACGAGATCACAATATGCCACCCTTTAGCCTTTCTCAAACAGATTAACATGACCACCAGAGAGGCCAACTTTTTTTAAGAAAATTGGCTCATAGACAATTACTTCTGTATGGGACGTGTGACCAACCTGAATGTCTTGCCAAGGAAAATGGTTTCGAGGAGTACTGTGCAGGGAATAATAGCCAACTTTGTCATCTACAAGGTAAAGAAGAAAGATCTTTCATTCAGGAAACTGTGAAGACATGCATCATCAAAGTCAAAACACAAAAGGAACCTGGGGAGAACTTTACCTGATAAAAACCAACTGAATTGAAACCTAAGCTGAGGTTTAACATTCCAATTGAAATTCCATTTAAGATGCCAAATCCAATATTAGTTTGAAAATCGATTGGTTTGTGCTCAAAGAATTTCAGTGATAGTGCCACATGAAGAGAACAAAATGTGACCAGGAGATGCCAGCTCGTTAGTGTTGTAGCTGCATTCAAAGAAAGTTTACGCTAATCAGATGAAGTTATATATCTGCAATCTGTGGTTGTATAAAATCTGTATTTCGGCATTTCAATTCGACGAACACAAATTAGAGTTCACGAGCTCTACTCCAAGAAAAGAGTTAGGCAGCAAAATTTGCAGTGTTATGTCAGATTGCATTGAAAATGGCTCTGCTGCAGGTAAAACGCACAAGGATGCAATAAAAACACGTGAAAAGGAAGGAAAAGATATCCAACTTGATGATAATACAGTGAAGAATTAAGCTGCAGGTAAAACGCACAAGGATGCAATAAAAACACGTGAAAAGGAAGGAAAAGATATCCAACTTGATGATAATACAGTGAAGAATTAATATTAACATCATGAACTAACAAGTAGAGAAAAAAATGAAAATCTCGAGAATTACTAAAACACAGAGTATCTAATAATCCAAATAATTGCTCAACATCTGAGAATGGCTTACCGAATATGAAATGCAAAGTACTCATGAGCGCTTTATTACAGATCACAATAGAAACGGAGGAAACGACGGAGAGAGTGAGCGCGCCGATCGTCCCCAGCTGAAAACTCTTATTCTCAGTCATCTTCTTTGTGTGAGGAAATGATTGAAAATGTAGTTGACAGGCGGCGCGATCGGAAATTGAGAGAATAGAAGGTTTGAATTAGGGCAAAATGCGAGTAGTCTGGTTGGAGTATGAGGCGAGGGGATAGAAGAAGGAAGGGGTTTCAGTCAATTGGGTTTGAGTGTGATTGTGTGTGAATGTGATCGAGTCAACATTGAAGAGAGAGGTAGGCGGGTTCGGTTTGAGTATTGCAATTGCAGTTGCATCGCCTCCACCATTGAAGGCGGGCATATGCGCCACTTTTCAAAGCTTACCTGATTTACATTCAGGTATCACATTGTAGGGACTAGATTGTAATTTCGCTATTTCTCCACACTTCAACTGTAAACCCATTCATCAGATTTCATCAACTGTTTTATTTCAAGAATCCATAAATTTTAATTTAAAATAATATTTTTTACCTCATTTATTCTTATTTCGTTTATCCATCTCCACGGTGATGATCCTAACTCATCTATATAAGTATGGATAATTCTCTTCTTTATAAGGTCTTTCAATTGGTGAGTGACTCATTTCTAATATGGTATCAAAACGAGTCCAAGTTGATAACAAATTTTATCTTTTTATCTCTTCGCTTGCCTACCCACTAGATGAAAGTCTCTTGCCTACCCACGTGATGGAAGTCAGATATGTCATTCCGGTCTACAAGTGAGGGGGCGTTTTATAAACTCTTAAATCTTGTTCTCTTATCTTGCCTACCCACATGAGGAAGTTCGATGTGTAATTCCTGCCCACATGTAAGGGGGCGTCTTAAAAACTTTTAAATCTTGTTCCACTTCAATACCTTTTAAAGGGTGAGTGACTCATTTATAATAGTTCACTTCAGGATTTCAATAGTACGCTTCTACTAGTTAGTTTTAGAATTAATCATATTTTATAATTATCCCGTATTCTTAAGGAAATATTCGATGAGTTTAACAACCTTTTCACTTCAAAAACCGTTAATTTTAGAAAAAATCTTTGATTTACATTACACGCCACATAATTTGGTGACCAAATGATGAATCAACTTGTAAAATTCTAATAAGATGGATTGTAGTTTAGATGTGAAACGTTCGCATGGAAAAAAATAAAAATCAAGCCGGAAAATTATTATGTTCTACACTCTCTTTGTATTGATATATTAATATACTGTTGTTCAACTATACTATATAAATGATGAAGATGACTAGTGGGAAAATTGTTTAATTTGAGGTTTCAATTCTCATTTGTGTCATTTTTTTTAATTTTATTTTATACTACTATTAGTTTACAATCCATGTACTAAATTATTTTTTATATACTATACTATATTTTATGAGAATTGAACTTTTACTGTCACATTTATTTATCTTTTTGGGATTTTTTTACAAATTTCATACTATATCAACTAAATAAACTCGTATCAAATTTTCACATAATAAACTACTTTTATTTTTTCTTCTTATAATAAGTGATTTTAGTCACATTAGTCAAATTATATGACTATTGTTTTAAGTAGTCCCGTTTATATATCTGGTGTATATACCTTCTACTTTGTGTACGTATAAAATGTGTAATATATCTTCTTTTAATGTTTTACTACTATCTGTTTAAATAAAAGAAAAGGAATGAATTGCAAAATTAGTATTTAGCGTATGTAAATTGTATAGTTGCAGTATTTCTTAAAAATAAATAGTATTAAAGGTCTTTGGACAACAACTTTTTTTTCATTTAAAGTAAATTTTCACTTTATGACAATATATTCTTCTCTATCTTACCCCTTTAGGTCATTCGCATCCCTGTCTCTTATCCGTCTTTTAACCGTCTCATCTCTTCACTATTCATGGGCCCCACTGTACTTTTCAGCTCATCTCTTAACTAAAAGACAACACCTGAATCCCTCCATCTTTTAACCATCTCATCCCTTAACAATTCATTCAATTTCATTTTTATTTTTAATTCCAAACACACTTCATTAAATAAAATAAAAATTACAATTTAAAAGCCTGAAAAATAAAAAAATACATAATTTAAAATCCTAAAAAATAAAAAAATACATAATTAAAATACTCTAAATTAAACTATAAAAACTACTCCGCCGGCGAATCATCCCCCGAAGTCGGCAGTGCACCCAAGTTAGATCGATCCCGAATACCAAGTTGAGCTTTCAGATGCTCAATCCCGTCCATATGGGCTTCAAATTGGTGAGGATCCATTTTTTAAGTGTCAGCCATCGTGGCGACCAGGTACATGGACATTAGGGTGTTCGAGCCCGTGCCGGAGCCCGAGCCCGCCTGGCTTGATTCACCGCGGCCCCTCCCCTTCCCTTTCCCCCTCGCTCTAGCCGCCTTCGCCGCCTTTGTCACGACCACAACTTCCTACGTGGGAGTGACTGCCTCTATACTTGCTTTAAATAACATATTAGAATCAAAGGGATAGAGTAAGCATGATTTGTAAGATGAAACTGGGATAACAGTCTCACAGACGAAGGTGAAATAGGTCAACATAACATCAGAGTGCTTCCTGGGTTCATAAATTCTTATTTCAAAATCTTATATCAGCGGAAATGTCCAAGACAGGGTAGCATGTATGAGGACACACTACTCTGGGCTACCTAAAGACTTATTTAAAATTTTACTCCCAACACCATCGTCTGCCCGTCCACGTTCAACCTGCACATTAGAAAAGAAACATGCAGGGCTGAGTATTTGATATACTCAGTGGGCACATTGCCAAAATAATTTTCATAAAGAGTTTTGTCAGCCCGTTGAGTGAACACGGGGTTTTAACTTGAAAGGCCCGTGTCACTAAAATCCTTTTCATTTCATAAAGTTGATTGCACAATCATATGACATAGATCTACCATATCTGAACATTGTGTGAACCGGGAATGTGGCCACATTCCACGACGGTCACTGGACCGGCCAACCCCTTTTGTTAGCTCACGGTCCCCTTATGTGTACACTAGTCCGAGTAGGGTTTGCGGCCCTACTGGGACCCGAATTCGATTTAACATATATTGGCATAGCCAAGCAGATAGGTAATCCATAAAAACATAAAGTGGCATGACAAAACTTAAGTAGCATAATTTTCACATAATCATGAAAAAGGCAAGTTCACATTTTGAAAGAAATGCCCACCTCAAAAGCTAAAGCTCCCTCCGTAATTTCCTTAACTTGGCCTTAGACGACGTTCGTAGACGCCCCTTTAGTAAATGACATAATATTTAATTAGACTTTGATAAATTAATTAAGCTTAAATGTGGATGCATCCTAAGTGCGTGATCATTTATTCTTTCTCTAAATTTTCTAGAAGAGTTCTAGATTTCGTGAATATTAATTAAATCAGTAGATTTAATTAATTTAGAAAAATTCATTCGCTTAACTAGAGGATGTTACCTCCTATGCCATTATTTAAGCACAAAAAAAAAAAAAAGGGCTCGAGGTCTATCCCTTGTTAGCGTATCAAATTTCTAAAAGAATTAATCCTTCGAGCACTTATACTACATTCCGGAAAATTAGACTTATCCTCGGAAAAACAATTAGCAGACTATTATTTAAGTCCATACGTAGGAGAGCCATGATTTAATTAAATTCTTAGTCCATACTTTAATTTGTTGGTGGCCCAAACATTAAGTTAAGAGATAATGGCCCAACACAATTAAAGGAAGAGGCCCAACACAATTAAAGGAAGAGGGGCCCAATTACACCCCATAACCCATCGGTCTCTCCTCTCTACTCAATCCCCAAATTGAAGAAAAACCCTAGCTCGGAGGAGGAGCAGCGGCGCGACACCCCATCTCTCGCCGTCCACCGTTCACTGCTCCGGTCGGCGCCTCCCTTGCGCCGCCTCCACCGCCGACGGCTCCAGTGGCCTGAAGTCAGCGCAGCAGGCGCCACCGACGGCCTGATCGTCCCTGTTTTCTGAGAGTCCGCTCGATTCTCTCGGCTACTACACAGCACCGCCGCCAGCCGCCCGACGACGAGCCGATGTCGCTGCTGTCGCGCAGCCGGCTCTACGCCCAGCCGTTGCTGGTGTTGCACCGTCGGAAGGGAGAAGAAGGCATCGCTTCCCTCCGCACAGAGCTCCGACTGCCTCCGTGACTTCCTCTGTTCTCTAGAAAGGAGTCGATTAGTTCGGCTCCCTCCGTCGAGCTGCGGTTCTGCCTGTGAGCCACGCCGATTCGCCGCCCAATAGCTAAGTTCCTACCCTCTCTCTCTTAGTCCTTTTACAGTTAGCTTAAAGTTGGATTTTTTTTTGAAGGTTCATGGTATTAGAGTTGAACAGATTATGGTTCTTTTCGGAAATTTTCATACTATGCTTTGAGTTTTATGCGAACAAGTTATGCTTGTGCTTTATGTTCTATACATGATAAGGTTATTTCCCATATGATCATGTTATGATGTTCTAAGTGGATGAAAAAAAAATGAGGTATATAGGTGAGTATGTGCTACCTGATTCCTTGTGGCTGGTGGATTGGGAAAAACTCCCGCATCTAATGGTCTTTGAGAGGCATAACGACCTCTACTCACTCGCTTACTCTCGGTTGTGAATTATGGGGAGAAAGAAAGAAATTTTGAAGTGGTGAGTGGTGAAGGGAAACAAATATTGAAGGGGAAAACATATATATAAGTTGTTGCTACAATTTGTTGAGATATAGCAGAAATCAAATCAGCATTTTTGGCTCTTTGTTCACAATGATTGGCTATTTGTGGGGCAGTACACCAGTTGTACTCGTGAATTATTAATGGGCTGATCCTATTGTGCAGCGAATCCCCTATTTGCAGCTTCTTAGTGTGCTTTGAACTTAATTTGTTTTGGTGGCATTTGGAGTACGAGTACTTGGGTAATAACTCCCTTTTGTTTGATTGTGCTAGGTATACATAGAGTAATGCAGGAGCTGTTGGGGTGTGGAAGGGAGTGCAGAGCTGACTTTGCTCATTTAGCAAGACATAGGTCTTTTGTTTATAAAGTAGTATTGCCTATCCCCCCCTACTTGGCAAAACATAGGACTAGAAATAATTTGTATTGTATTCACATAGCAGGTTATCCATTTGTGAGGAATACAGCTGCTGCTCAGTGAGAGGAGCGCTGATTTCTTTTGCAGAAGATGCAGCTAGAAGTGGCATGTAACTTAGTTGCTATGCCCATATGTATTCAACAATATATTCTATGTATGTTTACCTCCTTGTTTAGTAGGTGTAGAAATATTTATTCTTTCATTTGTAAAAGTTCTAAGGCCTCGGTTCATTGGTGTAACCATGTAATAATACATGACATTCCATCTCATACAATTTCAATAACTATATATATTCTTTTTTTTTTCTTTGTACATCGTGTGAAACGCCACATCTTTTGCCACTTTGAAAAGAAAAAAAAAACTCCAATCAAACTAGTAAATTTGAAAACGTGGGTTCTCCAATAACTTTTTATTAAATGATTGACGTTCTTTTGATAATAATTTATATAACGAGTAAAGGATTGCGGGGCGTCACATTCTACCCTCCTTAACAAAAATTTCGTCCCGAGATTTGCTTATGTCATTTTAAAAATTATGCTCCTTCGTCTTGTCCTTCAAAACCCGAATAGATTCCTCATGACCATGGCATTTCTTTTGCTAATATTTATTTCCCAGCTCTTGCACTTTCAGATCTATAGTAACCTCATTTCATTTTTTTTTATTTTTTTTTTGTTTTTTTTTTGTTTTTTTTTTTTATTCATTTTTTTTTTCTTTTTACTCTCAAATGGATATAAAACCATTTCTTCTTGATAACTTACGTGTTAGGATCACACACATTTTCCTCGAAATTGTGACACATGTTAGGTATTGAGCACATTCTCGAATTTTGGTGGTAGCGCCAAAACATATGCTAGGAGACCTACTTCTTACGGAATTTCGTAGGGTCCGATGAAACGCGGCCTTAGTTTGCCTTTGACACCGAACCTTGTTATCCCTTTTTATGGGATACTTTCAGGAAAACTTTCTCTCTAGCCTTGGACTGCAGGTCGGTTCTGCGAACATTTGCGTAAGACTTTTGCTTATCTTGAGCTTCTTTGATTCTTTCACGGATCTGACGGACGATCTCTATCATCTCCTCTACAGAATCCGGTTCGAGCATCTTTCTCTCACTGATACATTTCTTTCCCATACAATGCTTCATATGGGGTCATGTTTGTAGTTGTCTGTTGCTGTAAGCAAACTCTATAAGTGGTAGTACTGGTTCCCAGTTTCCTCCACGGTCGAGCATTATGGCTCTCAGCATATCTTCCAAAGTCTGGATCATTCTTTCAGACTGCCCATCAGTCTGTGGATGGAATGTAGTACTGAAATTCAATCTTGTGCCCAGCTCTTGTTGCAAGCTTATCCAAAATCTAGAAGTAAATTTTGAATCACGGTTTGATGTGATTGTTACCGGTATTTCATGTAAGCGTATGATCTCTTGTACATAGATCTGAGCTAACTTGTCCGATCCGGAAGTAATACGAATTGGTATAAAGTGAGCACTTTTGGTGAGGCGATCTATAATCACCCAAATAGCAGTGTTTCCTCGTTGCGACTTTGGCAATCCTGTCACGAAATCCATCGCAATGTGCTCCCATTTCCACTCTGGGTATTTCTAGGGGTTGCAATTTCCCATAGGGTCGTTGATGTAGAGCCTTCACTTGTTGGCATGCTAAGCACCTTTCTACAAACGACGCTATGCTCCTCTTCATGCCATCCCACCAAAACTGCTTCTTCATATCTTGATACATTTTCGTACCTCCTGGGTGGGCAGTATAGGGTGTATATGTGTTTACTTTGATATACCCTAGAAATTCTATTTTCTATTCTAGGGTATATAGAAATAGGATCTAGGATATATAGAAAAATGTATTATTCACAAAATTTCAATCGCGGATACAGATGTATCCTTAACATACTGAAACGACTGCCATTATTGGTATCAAACCAATAACGATTCATACAAGCTAAATCATCTCATTTCTGAGAGCCTCGTCATTGGGCACACATAATCTCCCTTCAAAAGTGAGGGCGTTATCCGCTTCTTCGCGGTAGCTCACCTCTTTTCCGGTCCTCACTTTAAGACGAATTTTCTCTAATGTTTCATCACTCCTTTGAGCCTCAACAATTCTGGCCCTTAAGTCTGGTTCAATCACTAAAGTGGCGATCCTTATTTCCACCGTCTCTGGTGCTCTCACTACCTCCAGTCGCATCTTAGCAAATTCCCGTATAAGCTCCTCGTTCTGTGTGAGGAAGGTGGCCCCTTGGGGTGTAGTCTTCCTGCTCAAAGCATCTGCCACAACATTTGCCTTGCCTGGGTGGTAATTTATGCCACAGTCATAATCTTTGACTAATTCGAGCCATCTGCGTTGTCGCATATTCAAATCCTTATGCTCGAAGAAGTACTTAAGGCTCTTGTGGTCCGTGAAGATCTCACATCGAACTCCGTAGAGGTGATGTCTCCAAATATTCAAGGCATGTACCACTGCTGCTAGTTCTAGATCATGAGTGGGGTAGTTTAGCTCGTGCGGCCTGAGTTGGCGTGACGCGTACGCAATCACCTTGCCATCCTGCATCAATACGCATCCGAGTCCAATTTTTGATGCATCGGTGTACACTACATAGCCTGCCCCTGGTGCTGGCACGGCTAGGACTGGTGCGGTGGTCAACTTTTTCTTTTAATAGTTGGAAGCTTGCTTCGCACTCCGGCGCCCAATTGACCTTAGCTCCTTTCTTGAGCTGTTGAGTCAGTGGCCTGGCTATTTTAGAAAATCCTTCAATAAACCGTCGATAATACCCAGCCACACCTAAGAAACTTCGAATTTCACTAGGTGTTGTCGGTGACTGCCAACGTTGTACTGCTTCCACTTTTGCAGGGTTCACCTCGTTGAGCCAGAACTCGCATTTGCTAAACTTAGCATAGAGCTTCTCGGCTCTCAATGTCTCTAAGGTGGTCCTCAGATGTTCCTCGTGTTCCTGCTCGTTCTTCGAGTAGATGAGTACATCATCTATAAAGACTAGGACGAATTTGTCCATGTATGGGTGGAACACGCGGTTCATTAAGTCCATGAACACTGCCGGGGCATTTGTGAGCCCGAAAGGCATTACAGTGAATTCGTAATGGCCGTATCTGGTGCGGAACGCTGTCTTGGGTACATCGTCATGTCGGAATTTCAGTTGGTGATAGCCTGATCTCAGGTCCATTTTCGAGAATACACCATCCCCTCGAAGTTGGTCAAAAAGGTCATCAATCCTTGGTAGAGGATACTTGTTCTTGAGCGTCAGCTTGTTCAACTCTCGGTAGTTGGTACCCATTCTCAGTGTTCCGTCCTTCTTCTTCACGAAGAGCACTGGTGCGCCCCATGGTGACACACTGGGTCGGATGAAGCCAAGGTCTAGTAATTCCTGTAGCTATATTTTGAGTTCTTCTAACTCTTTAGGCACCATTTTCTATGGTTCCTTCGATACTGGAGCCGATCCTGGTTCGAGATCGATTGTGAATTCTAATTGCCTGTCTGGCGGCAATCCTGGTAGTGCGTCAGGAAAGACATCTAGAATTTTTCGTACCACTGCTACATCCTCAATCTTTCGGTCCTCTTTCTCTTCTCCATTCAGATAAACGAGGTATGCAGGGCATCCTTTCCTTATCATAGTGGCCGCTTGTAGCGCAGAAACTATGGACTTTCGTTGCCTCACGGATATTCCGTGAAAGATTGTGGGTTCTTTCCCTGGGTATTGCAGAGAGATCCGCCTTTCCTTACAAAGAATGGTAGCGTAGTTCTCGGCTAACTAATCCATTCCCAATATGATGTCGACGTTCCACATCAACATTACATGTAAATTGTGAGCCACTAACTTAAGGTTTCCCATAGTGAATTCTACATTTGAGCAAGTTCGTGAGATGTCTATAAGGCCTCCTACGGGTGAGAACACCCTCATCTTATGTTTGATTTCATCAGTAGGCAATTCTAAAGTATCCACGCAAGGTGCTGACATGAAAGAATGACAATAGGTATGTTGAGGAGAGTTCTCATACTTGCTAAATTGTCTTGCTCTTGGTTCCCTGCTCAATCTTAGGCTGCTTCTGCCTCGGTGCGGTAACTATAGTCTGAGTGGGAAACCTCTGGCGTAGCTGCCGCTGGTGATATGGTAATTAGGACTATCTTTCTTCTCGGCTCAGCTCGAAGTGCCCGCAACTACGGACGCTGCCCCTAATAGTCCTGCCTCCCTCCTGTCCTAGTATTCTTGTACAGCATTCCCTGGAGAAATGTCCGCTTCTTCCACAATTAAGGCACCTATGTGTCCTAACTATGCACTTTCCACGGTGGTTTCTTGACCACTTAGCGCAGGGATGGGCCTTAGGTCGGTACTCAACCTTCTTATTGAGGTCGGTTTCTCTACCGCCATTCTGCGATGGTTTTTGGGCAAGTTGTTGCTTCTTATTCTCATTTGAAGTACATTTTCGTTTTCCCGATCGTTCCTTCATTCGTTGGTTTTATTGCACCTAATTTCAGACGATTTTCCTCTTGTCGAAGACATCCGTTCATTAAAACGTAATCTATGAGAGTGTTCATATTTTCACTAGATTTCGTTACCTAACAATGATCTTGATCTCCATTTCCTCGTGGCTCTCCTAGTTCACCTTGTTATTTGTGCCCCAACGATTAATCGCTTAGATAAATATGTCTTGTGAAATGAAAAGTCATTAGGTCTATACATATATAAGATTCCTTTACATTTCTTTTTTTTTTTTTTGGCCTATATTCTGTGTATATAGCGTAACGATCCATCCCTTAGCAGCTCGTGACCGTCGGCACACAAGTGCGAAAAGTCCAAACATTCATGCCCTTCGTGATTGCCTTGTACTAAGAACTCAATGATTAATCAAACAGTCTTAACTTGGATAGGTGCTGATGTCACTTAAAAGAAGCATGACTGCAAATTTCTTTTATTGAAAGGACTATAGAACATCCAAAGGGACAAGAATAACGTCTCTTACTTGACTGTTGTGAATTTTCATCACCAATTTGCAACAATTGATTTTTGAAAGAAAGAACTAGGTTCAAATGAACTCATCTTGTCAATTCAAAGAACTAGGCGGTCCCAATGGTTTCAGATAAACCCATCGAATTTGAAAACTCACTTCTGAAAGGAGCTTGAAAGAACATAGGTCATGAGAACAAGATGATACTTTATTAACTCTCAATTTCCATAGTAGGTTGTCAAACAAGATAGTTCAATTGTCCGCTCAACTTGACTAGATCCGGACATCAAGGATGATGGTTTCAGCATGTCAAGACTTGAGTTTATCAGTCATGGGAGAGTTTTGGAATATAGGCAATTGCCACGAATCAATGTTGATCATGGCTCAACGACATCATAATATGATATTGTGGAATCAAGTCAATGGGTTTGTAAGTTTGGTTAGAGGCAACCAAGGTGAAAGGAACTCTTTAGAACGATCTCTGTCACCACCTTCGTTGAAAAAAATGATAGTGACTTATTACTTGCCAAAATGCAAGTCAATCAAAAGTCTCAAATAGACGGCAAGACACCCTTGTTAAGGATGTTCAAAATGAGATTATTTCGAAGGGCATAGTCGTAAGCAACTTTAGAATCGAAGGTTTATGACCGGAACTTAAGAAGTCAACACTTTACATTTTTTTTTTTTGAATAACGAGCTCAACTACTATTGCCAATAAACTGAAAGAGAGCCACAACTTTCATAGGAAAGGAAAAAGTGAGGCATTACTTGCATAAATGCAAGTCAATCTAGAGTCTAAAGTAGACGAGGGCATTTTCATTAAAGAGGTTCATAGAAAGAAATCGATGGGGATCCAAGTAAGTACTGTTGACCATAATCATCTGTTCCAGTTATGTGACACTTTCTTGTTTGTTATTTTCAATATGTTCTCGATAAGTCAAAACGGTCATTCTCGTAAAACATTGTACTCTCCATCGTGCTTCATAGCGTACTATAAGTATTGTTTCGAGATCGCATAGCCTCTTTGACTTGCTACTCAAGACTGGATCACATAATTAGATCGTAGGTACGATATCTTTCGTGTAAGGATACACCTCCTTTACTGGATCGAGGGTACGCTCATTTTGGTTATGATTGAGATCATGAAGACAAAGGGAACTTCATGTTGTTCAGATCATTTAAAACGTTCACAGACACCCATGTGCCGTAGGTAGCTTCTCGTATCTCGTGTGATCGTTACCATCTAAGAATAGATGGGTTATTTATAAATTATAAGGTTCATTTTTGTACATTTGGAATTGATCCAAATACAACATCATGAATCGTGGTTCCGTCAAGACATAAGATGAAGGACAAAGGTGTGAGGTCCGTTTTCGGGCTCATTTATCCATATTTCCTTGCCCCTTTTCTTCTTCTCCCTTTTTTTTTACAACATTAGGGGTTTGCCCTAACTTGCATAAACTCATTCGTTTTATCACTTAGAAAAGTGGTTGGGAATCATCAACTCGTATTACTGTTCAAGAGCGTTCAGCCTAATGTACTTCTTAGGCATCCTATGTTCGCATGCATTAGTCATTTCGTAACTTCCTAAAAACTTCCTCAATCTATCATCATACTTCACGTAATCAAGCATGCGTAACTAGTAATACTTTAACATTTGTCTCAAAGACATCCTTATGCTTAACATTTAAAACTTGAAATTCCATGGTTCGTAGGAAAAATGGAATATACATGCTTTTCCTTTAAATCCTTGAACATGTTTAAAATATCTTCATAACGAAATCATTTTTCCACTTATCAAGTTCTTTCATGAATAACTGAAAATTTTCTGGTAAGAACTTCTTTCTTACCTCAATGTTGCGGTTGAACGTGACGAGTCGAGGTGTTGGGTCCTTTAACTTTCCATTTAAGTCATATTCTAGCCTAGTGCTATCATTCTAAACTAAGGCTTGAAAGAAGGTTCTTGGGTCCAGAGCGAAAGAACGGTGCTCTGATACCACTCTGTCACGACCACAACTTCCTACGTGGGAGTGACTGCCTCTATACTTGCTTTAAATAACATATCAGAATCAAAGGGATAGAGTAAGCATGATTTGTAAGATGAAACTGGGATAACAGTCTCACAGACGAAGGTGAAATAGGTCAACATAACATCAGAGTGCTTCCTGGGTTCATAAATTCTTATTTCAAAATCTTATATCAGCGGAAATGTCCAAGACAGGGTAGCATGTATGAGGACACACTACTCTGGGCTACCTAAAGACTTATTTAAAATTTTACTCCCAACACCATCGTCTGCCCGTCCACGTTCAACCTGCACATTAGAAAAGAAACATGCAGGGCTGAGTATTTGATATACTCAGTGGGCACATTGCCAAAATAATTTTCATAAAGAGTTTTGTCAGCCCGTTGAGTGAACACGGGGTTTTAACTTGAAAGGCCCGTGTCACTAAAATCCTTTTCATTTCATAAAGTTGATTGCGCAATCATATGACATAGATCTACCATATCTGAACATTGTGTGAACCGGGAATGTGGCCACATTCCACGACGGTCACTGGACCGGCCAACCCCTTTTGTTAGCTCACGGTCCCCTTATGTGTACACTAGTCCGAGTAGGGTTTGCGGCCCTACTGGGACCCGAATTCGATTTAACATATATTGGCATAGCCAAGCAGATAGGTAATCCATAAAAACATAAAGTGGCATGACAAAACTTAAGTAGCATAATTTTCACATAATCATGAAAAAGGCAAGTTCATATTTTGAAAGAAATGCCCACCTCAAAAGCTAAAGCTCCCTCCGTAATTTCCTTAACTTGGCCTTAGACGACGTTCGTAGACGCCCCTTTAGTAAATGACATAATATTTAATTAGACTTTGATAAATTAATTAAGCTTAAATGTGGATGCATCCTAAGTGCGTGATCATTTATTCTTTCTCTAAATTTTCTAGAAGAGTTCTAGATTTCGTGAATATTAATTAAATCAGTAGATTTAATTAATTTAGAAAAATTCATTCGCTTAACTAGAGGATGTTACCTCCTATGCCATTATTCAAGCACAAAAAAAAAAAGGGCTCGAGGTCTATCCCTTGTTAGCATATCAAATTTCTAAAAGAATTAATCCTTCGAGCACTTATACTACATTCCGGAAAATTAGACTTATCCTCGGAAAAACAATTAGCAGACTATTATTTAAGTCCATACGTAGGAGAGCCATGATTTAATTAAATTCTTAGTCCATACTTTAATTTGTTGGTGGCCCAAACATTAAGTTAAGAGATAATGGCCCAACACAATTAAAGGAAGAGGCCTAACACAATTAAAGGAAGAGGGGCCCAATTACACCCCATAACCCATCGGTCTCTCCTCTCTACTCAATCCCCAAATTGAAGAAAAACCCTAGCTCGGAGGAGGAGCAGCGGCGCGACACCCCATCTCTCGCCGTCCACCGTTCACTGCTCCGGTCGGCGCCTCCCTTGCGCCGCCTCCACCGCCGACGGCTCCAGTGGCCTGAAGTCAGCGCAGCAGGCGCCACCGACGGCCTGATCGTCCCTGTTTTCTGAGAGTCCGCTCGATTCTCTCGGCTACTACACAGCACCGCCGCCAGCCGCCCGACGACGAGCCGATGTCGCTGCTGTCGCGCAGCCGGCTCTACGCCCAGCCGTTGCTGGTGTTGCACCGTCGGAAGGGAGAAGAAGGCATCGCTTCCCTCCGCACAGAGCTCCGACTGCCTCCGTGACTTCCTCTGTTCTCTAGAAAGGAGTCGATTAGTTCGGCTCCCTCCGTCGAGCTGCGGTTCTGCCTGTGAGCCACGCCGATTCGCCGCCCAATAGCTAAGTTCCTACCCTCTCTCTCTTAGTCCTTTTACAGTTAGCTTAAAGTTGGATTTTTTTTTGAAGGTTCATGGTATTAGAGTTGAACAGATTATGGTTCCTTTCGGAAATTTTCATACTATGCTTTGAGTTTTATGCGAACAAGTTATGCTTGTGCTTTATGTTCTATACATGATAAGGTTATTTCCCATATGATCATGTTATGATGTTCTAAGTGGATGAAAAAAAAATGAGGTATATAGGTGAGTATGTGCTACCTGATTCCTTGTGGCTGGTGGATTGGGAAAAACTCCCGCATCTAATGGTCTTTGAGAGGCATAACGACCTCTACTCACTCGCTTACTCTCGGTTGTGAATTATGGGGAGAAAGAAAGAAATTTTGAAGTGGTGAGTGGTGAAGGGAAACAAATATTGAAGGGGAAAACATATATATAAGTTGTTGCTACAATTTGTTGAGATATAGCAGAAATCAAATCAGCATTTTTGGCTCTTTGTTCACAATGATTGGCTATTTGTGGGGCAGTACACCAGTTGTACTCGTGAATTATTAATGGGCTGATCCTATTGTGCAGCGAATCCCCTATTTGCAGCTTCTTAGTGTGCTTTGAACTTAATTTGTTTTGGTGGCATTTGGAGTACGAGTACTTGGGTAATAACTCCCTTTTGTTTGATTGTGCTAGGTATACATAGAGTAATGCAGGAGCTGTTGGGGTGTGGAAGGGAGTGCAGAGCTGACTTTGCTCATTTAGCAAGACATAGGTCTTTTGTTTATAAAGTAGTATTGCCTATCCCCCCCTACTTGGCAAAACATAGGACTAGAAATAATTTGTATTGTATTCACATAGCAGGTTATCCATTTGTGAGGAATACAGCTGCTGCTCAGTGAGAGGAGCGCTGATTTCTTTTGCAGAAGATGCAGCTAGAAGTGGCATGTAACTTAGTTGCTATGCCCAAATGTATTCAACAATATATTCTATGTATGTTTACCTCCTTGTTTAGTAGGTGTAGAAATATTTATTCTTTCATTTGTAAAAGTTCTAAGGCCTCGGTTCATTGGTGTAACCATGTAATAATACATGACATTCCATCTCATACAATTTCAATAACTATATATATTCTTTTTTTTTTCTTTGTACATCGTGTGAAACGCCACATCTTTTGCCACTTTGAAAAGAAAAAAAAAACTCCAATCAAACTAGTAAATTTGAAAACGTGGGTTCTCCAATAACTTTTTATTAAATGATTGACGTTCTTTTGATAATAATTTATATAACGAGTAAAGGATTGCGGGGCGTCACAGCCTTGGTCCCTTGGGGCCGACGTCGTGAACCGGAAGACCCCCCCTGCATCATCGGTTGGCGTGCCCTCTCGTAAGGTGTTGCCTTCACCGCCATCACTAGACGAGTAGTGGCCACGCGCCGTGTGCTTCGTGCGTTTCGAGCCCGACTCGACACCGCCAGCCCACCTTTCAAGGTGGTGGACTTGCGACCAAACATCGACATGCTTGAAATCTTTACCGACGTCGTCTTTGAAGACCTGCAACGCCGCTCTCAGAATGTCGGCTCCACTGGCTCCGCTTTGATAATTCGCCTCTTCTGCCCTGTATATCGCGCAAAATTTTTTGACATCTTTGTCGCATCGGTCCCAATGACTGCGGAGCATCTTCACGTTGCGGGCAAAGGTGTTCTTCGGCCTTCGTGCGTTGTAAACTTCAGTGACTTTTTTTCCAAAAACACTTGTGGGCTTGTTGATTCCCGATGACAGGATCGCACGAGACGCTGATCCAAGCGTCGTACAGAGCCAACGTCTCCTTTTGGTTGTATGGATGACGGCTGTCGTCCCCCACAACCTCGTGGTCGCCCTCTTCCTCCTCGGCATTGACGCCGATCCTGCCGGAGCCTCCACCTATTGCTATTGGCCAGTCGGGCAAAGTGCGTTCAGGCGGCAAAAAATTCTCCGAAATTTGGTATAATCCCGGCGATTGCTCGTACCTCTGGGGGGAGGGACGATAGTATGCATCCACATCAAAATGTGGTGTTTGGTATGCCGGCGGAGTCGTCGAGGCTTGGGTGCCCGGTGACGAACCGGGAGTACCCAAAAAGTTGTACATGCTCGCCCAATCGTCGAACGAGTTCAAGTCGAGCCCGCCGGAGCGCCGCCGCCGCCGCTGGAGTTTCCATCGCCGGACATTTTTTCAACAATTGGAGAGAAAATAATAGATGAGTGTAGTGTTTGTGTGTAAAATGAAGAATGGAAGAGGAACAAAATGGAAGAGGAATGGAGTATTTATAGAAATAAAAGGAAAAAAAAAATTGAAAAATCGACCGTTTGGCAACGGTCATTTGACCGTTTAACAAAAAATTATTTTTTTCGAATTAAAAAAAAAAATTTATTATGTCATAATTCCGACGTCCACTCGCAGGCCGACGAGTGGGCGTCACGCCATCCGCCAGCGCGCGCCACGTTTCTCGCCAGCTCGAGGCCGGCCTCGCCGGCATGCGTCGCGCGACGAGATGTCGCGTCTCGTCGAGACAAGACGAGCGTCGCAACGCTGTCTCGTCTCGTCGAGACGAGACCGAGACAGCATCACGCAGCGATGCAGATGCCCTTAGGCCTGCCTCAATGGCAAATTTGTCAATTACTACTAGTAATGTTGTTACAAAATTGGTACTCAAAATTAGGAGTCTTGTTACTTTTTGTCACAGATTATAAGAAATGTAAAAGAAATATTATAAAAAAAGTTAGTAGAATAGGAATAATAATTATATAGGATAGCGATAAATTACCAACTCTATATTTTACAAATTCCAAACTCTTCAACATAGTACCAACACATTTAAAAATTTCAAGATTTTGATGTCAATACAACGTCAACTGTTGATATTGTGTTGACATTTTTTGTTGGCGTTATTTTGTCATCTATTGGTATTTTCTAACGATTCAGATCATAAGAGTTTGTATTTTATTACATCCTCCTTTATATACTCCGTATTAGTATTGAATGAAATGTAAGTACAATAAATTAATAGAATGTGAGACTATTGCCATTTATAGTTAAAATGAATTGGAAATCCTATTCGCGGACTGACTAAAATGAAAAAAATGAGACTCCTAATTGCTGACGAAGGAAATAATATTTTGTACTACTAGATACTCAATTCACAACTTTAGATAATTACTTATATATTCTCATCCGTCCCATTGAAGATGACTCACTTTCTTTTGTGGTTTGTCCCAACTAAGATGACATATTACTTAAAATGAAAACATTTTTATCTCTAATTTATTCCCTCTCTCTTACCACACAAAATATAATTGCATAAAATCTCTTGTTGCCTGAGGAAGATATCATCTTCCTTGGGACAGAGAGGGTACTAACTAAGGTGTCATACTCTTTGAGGACGGAGGAAGTATTTTTTAGGGATATGGTCATGTAGAGAGTATGTTTTGGACAAATGAATTATATTATTAATTCGTTCTAAATATCCAACTAACTTGGTTATACATACTTCATCCGTCCGTGAAACATTGTCCAATTTTACCATTTCGGTCAGTGGTGGGAATATTGTCCACTTTGTTTTTTTTTTCATTTTTGTTAATGAACCTCATGACTTTTCACTAACTCATTATACTTAATAAAACTAATGTATAAATATGTGATCTACGTTCCACTAATTTTTTCTATTCACTTTTTTCACATTTCTTAAAACCCGCACTGAGTCAAATATAAACAACCTTCCGTAGACGGAGCGATATTTGATTAAAACCAATAAAGTCAGAAGACGGAGCGATATTTGATTAAAACCAACAAATATAAACAACCTTCCGTAGACGGAGCGATATTTGATTAAAACCAATAAAGTCGGAAGACGGAGCGATATTTGATTGAAACCAATAAAGTACATTACACTTATAAAATCTAAGAAGAAGTAGCTACATCGAGCTGTGAGTTGAATACTTTAAACGAAATATTACATTAATTTAGATATTATTGTAACGAACAAAAATGTCCCTAACTGAAAAAGCAACATGGACAAGACAAGTGTGAATAGGTGAATATACATTTTAACCGAAATAAATTCTGTGTCAAGAAACCTCCGATGCTATTTAATACTCCATTTATTGTCGTCTACATTAACTAGATATTTTAAAAAATACTATAGCTTACTCATATAGTACTAACTAATTACTCCATATTAAGTAGGCGGCGGAGCAAATCGGTGTTGGCCACTTGAGATCAACCTCCGCAAAACATGCACTCTCCTCTCTCTGCATGCGAACTGCTTTTCAACATACTACACTGAAAATCTACAAAAAATAGAGAAGAAAATAGATGTGCTTTTCATGTTTATTGTGAGAGAGAGAGGGTGCATGTTCTTATCACGTGCTGCTGCTGCCCATAATCCAGATAACTTCTTCAATATAATTTTACTTTTTTTTTTTTTTTTCCTTGCTTGCGATTTTATCCGATTCGTTGCCATTTTTTATTCCACTTCTCGAACTCGCAAAGAAAAAAGTTAAATTTTATTCAAAAAAGCGGTGGCATTTGCAACCAATTTCTGAGCTAACCGAGTTGAAAATTGGTGGAACAAAAAAAAGGCACATTTCTTTTAGCTCGTTTCTTCATCTTTGTTAATTATTCACATATTTTATTGCTCTGATTCGTGAATGTTGGTGGGAATTTTCTGCTGTCGGTCATTTGAAACTACAACTTGGGTTTATAATTATAATAACAATATGCCAAGGCATAGAATGAGAGTACAATCGCCTTAATTCTCGTGGGGCTCAATTAGGTGTGTGTGTGATGATTTCATAAAATAATTGTGGTTAAATCATGTGATGTTGGCCTCCCTCTCTGTCCCACTCTTTCTCCTTCTCTGTTACACTCTCATTTCACCTTTCTTTTACCGACTTCGACTTACTTAACTCTTATCTATAATGTGAGAGAGCTGCGGATATTTTCTCTCATTATTTATTGTTCCATTTTCCCTGCTTCTTGCTTATTTTGTGGAGGCACTAACATACACTGTTGGGAAGACTTCTAATAATTGGGAAAAAGTTGGGTGCATTTTATTACTTTGGGGGTTTTTGATTTATGATTTAGATGTTTTCGTGTAGCACTGGTTCAAGGAAGGTTTGGCCATTTCCTTTTCCTTTCCACATGCTATTTTCTGTAGTTGAGATCTGCACCTAAATTTTCTCTTGCTTTCAGCTCTAGTTTCATTCAATTTCAATGGATCCTAGCTGTGGGAATTGCTGGTCCAATCCAAAGGTTAGTTGAATTCATTTATCGTTTTGCATTCACAGCATATGAAATCGGTTGTGGCAAGTGAACAGTTCCATTTTCAGTTGAACATTGTTGAAATTAGAGATATATGCTTAGATTGTGGCTGTTTCTTGTGGGAATTTTAGAAGGATTCTTGGAAGGCCACTCTGCTACTAGCTTACCAGAGTCTCGGTGTAGTGTACGGGGACCTCAGCATTTCGCCTCTCTACGTGTACAAGAGCACGTTTGCGGAGGATATTCATCACTCCGAGACAAATGAAGAGATATTTGGGGTTCTTTCCTTTGTGTTTTGGACACTAACCCTTGTCCCCTTGTTCAAATATGTTTTCATAGTTCTTCGAGCTGATGACAATGGAGAAGGTGTGTGTCTTGATAGAGAACTTGTTTCTGCCAGTTTAATTATGTCGATGATGGACTGTTGGTTCTTCGTTCTTGCAGGTGGTACTTTTGCTTTGTATTCCTTGATATGCAGGCACGCGAAAGTTAGCCTTCTCCCCAACCAGCAAGTTGCTGATGAAGCTCTCTCTACGTATATACTCGAGCCACCTCCAACAACAAAGAACAGTTCAAGGGTGAAAGCGGTGCTAGAGAATCATAAGTCCTTGCACGTTGCTTTACTAATTCTGGTTCTACTTGGCACTTGTATGGTCATTGGGGATGGTCTGCTAACTCCAGCCATATCTGGCAAGTTATCTAAACTAGCTACTTCACGGTCTACTTTCATAAAGAGATCTAAGTGTGCGGATAAATAAAAATATGCTTCTGCATCCTGCAGTTTTTTCTGCTGTTTCTGGTCTTGAATTATCGATGTCTAAGGATCATCACCAATGTAAGCTTTCTTTCCATACATCCTTGTATATTACATATCTCTCTTTTTTCTTCTCTAAACATGAATTACTGGATCCACATTATAGTTGAAGAATGGTGTCTAATATTTTCTGTAGTTAAGAGGAAGATGATTGGAAAGTTGTGTCACTATATATTTTCATCAGTTCATAGTGCTGGGTGAATTTGTTTTATCGGTTTTTCTCTTAGAAGACTATAGAATAATGCTAAGAATGTAGAATTGACTTATGGTTTAGGACCCGCCATGTTTTCTGCTAGTTCTAGAGAGAAACAAACTGTATATAAAGATCTGATACTCTCAGGTTATTTTGTTCGATATGGTTAAATCATATGGTTTTTATCTGGCTCTTTCTAAAGTATGTTCTCCTTGGTTTATTGAACCCCCCCCCGCGCCTTCTATGTTGCTTCATTATACACTACATCATTTTTGGTTTGTTGGCAGCTTGGCTATCTTGAAGATTATATATGGTTTTCTATGGAAACTGAATGATCATTTTATATTTTGATATTGATATTTACTTCAATCAAGTCATCTTTACAGTTGTACAATTCATATTGTGCAGATGCTATGGTACCGATTACTTGCTTCATATTAGTGTGCCTATTTGCTTTACAACACTACGGCACCCATCGAATTGGGTTCTTCTTTGCGCCAATAGTCCTTACTTGGTTGTTATGCATAAGTGCGCTCGGCCTGTATAATATTTTCCACTGGAATCATCATGTATATCAAGCACTTTCCCCGTCTTATATGATAAAGTTTTTGAAGAAGACTAGAAAAGGAGGGTGGATGTCTTTGGGTGGAATACTTTTGTGCATAACAGGTATAGTTCTTCTAAGTTGTATGAAACTTTTATTACTGACAGTATCGCGATTTTGCATAATTACTCTGAATAATAATGTCTATATGTTACTAGTGTTGGGAGGTGGAACATTATCTTGGGTAAGCAGAGACTACTGAGTATTAACTGGTAAAAAATTTTGATCCAATTAAAGGGCATGTCTCAATCTGCTGATTGTGCAATATGAATGTATTATTTGACACTCATCATCTCTTCAACAGACTCTTGACGTTTTAGAATCCTATAATAAGTGAATTCAGTATTAGTAAATGTATTATTTGTTGTACAGACTCTAGTTTCAGATGTTCCTGTGACTTCTACGTTTTGTATGATGCGGAAATCCTATTGCAATGATCCATATATAACTTTCCCAATCATGAACTTGAGCACAGATCCATCGTGCAGGTTCTGAAGCAATGTTTGCTGATCTTGGCCATTTCTCACATGCAGCAATTCAGGTGAAGTACCTGCTTATTATATAACGACTTTTTCTTGGTGAGAGATTAACATATGGCATGCTGTTTCAGATAGCGTTCACCTTTTTGGTTTATCCAGCACTAATATTGGCATACATGGGACAAGCAGCTTACCTATCGAGACACCATCATACAATTCATAAGATTGGCTTTTATGTTTCTGTTCCAGGTATCACTTAGTAAAGTCGAGAGAGACTATGATTCATGATTGGTTTCTTGATGTATGCTCTAATCTAATATGCAAACTTTGAATTGTTCCTCTGATTTGGGGAAATTTTCCGCATACCAATTTGTTCAATCCATTTAGAGTCGTCATGACATTGCCACAGGATATATATGTGCTAGTTGAGTTTTGCCACTCTGTGCTTTGATAGTTCGCCCCTTCAAAATGGTAAAAGAACACGAACATAAATGATATTCGGGAAGTGGAGATTAAATGTTTTTAGCTAATTAACGTTGAAAAATGCAGTGAGCATCAATGACAAAGCCTTGTGAATTTTGGGGTGAAAACTCTCTTTTATCATTATTGAATAATAACCTTTTTTAGTAATGAATTTATGGGTGTCTTGTGGCATAAAATTGTTCAACAGAAAGTGTAAGGTGGCCAGTACTTGTGGTGGCAATACTAGCTTCAGTTGTGGGCAGTCAGGCGATCATCAGCGGAACTTTCTCTATCATCAACCAGAGTCAGTCACTCGGTTGTTTTCCGAGGGTCAAGGTGATTCACACCTCGGATAAGATACACGGTCAGATATACATACCCGAGATCAACTGGCTGCTGATGATCCTCTGCATTGCAGTAACCATTGGATTCAGAGACATAAAACACATGGGAAATGCATCGGGTAGACCTCATCCGCTTTGTGATCTCACATTTTCGACAAAATTCTGACCGTGGGTTTGCTGTTGGTTGCAGGGCTGGCTGTAATGGCAGTGATGCTGGTAACCACTTGCCTAACGTCGTTAGTAATCATCCTTTGTTGGCACAAACCTCCACTGGTGGCTTTGTGTTTCCTGCTCTTCTTCGGATCCATCGAGCTGCTTTACTTCTCTGCTTCCCTCATCAAATTCCTCGAAGGTGCATGGCTTCCCATCTTGCTCGCGCTCTTCCTGGTCACCATCATGTTCGTTTGGCACTACACCACAGTAAAGAAATACGAGTACGATCTCCACAACAAGGTTTCGCTAGAATGGCTTCTAGCCCTGGGTCCGAGCCTGGGCATCGCTCGCGTCCCAGGCGTTGGCCTTGTGTTCACCGATCTCACTTCCGGCATCCCCGCCAACTTCTCACGTTTCGTGACCAACCTCCCGGCCTTCCACCGCGTGCTCGTCTTCGTATGCATAAAATCAGTGCCGGTGCCGTACGTGCCCCCGGCAGAGCGGTATCTAGTCGGCCGTGTGGGCCCGGCAGCTCACCGTTCGTATAGGTGCATTGTCCGTTACGGGTACCGGGACGTCCACCAGGACGTGGACTCATTCGAGTCAGAGCTCGTGAGTAGGTTGTCAGAGTTCATCCGGTACGACTGGTACAAGGCGCATGGCGGCATCATAGATGTGCGCAAGGACGAGGAAGAGGAGGAGGGCGCGGGATCAACGAGCGAGTGCAGGCTGGCAGTGATTGGCACGGTGCCATTGTCGGCGTTTGAAATGGAGGACGAGACGGAGCCGGCGAGCGTCTCGGTTGGGTTCCAGACGGTGGACAGCGTGAGCGATATAGTCGAGATAGGGGTGCCGGAGAGAAGGGTTCGGTTCGCGGTGGACGAGGGGTGCGAAACGGAGATGGAGATGCTGGTGCAGGAGGAGGTGCGGGATCTGTATGAAGCACAGCAAGCAGGGATAGCATTCATTTTAGGGCATTCGCATGTTCGGGCAAAACAAGGGTCGTCGGTGTGGAAGAGATTGGCTATCAATTTGGGGTATAATTTCCTGCGAAGAAACTGTAGGGGAGCGGACGTGTCTCTCAAGGTACCTCCTGCATCGCTTCTTGAGGTTGGCATGGTTTATATTGTTTGAGATATTGTAAAACTTGAGGGCTTTTAGATTCTCTCTCTCTCTCTTAGTACATTCCAGTAGATGCAGATTTTGTTAAGTTGGATTCAGTCATACAAGAAGACAATTGATAAAGATTGTCTAATTTTAGAAGTTTGGGTGAAAATTTTACTCTCTAACTCCTAAACTGTTTCTATTATATTATGTACGGAAATTAAAATCAATTTATGTTTGAGTTGGTGGATCAACTCATTATGAAACAACTAAAGAGAGGATTCAGAAAATAAAATACTTCCTCCGTCCCAAGATCCTATTTGGTTTGGACAAGAGTTGTAAAAAAATTAGTGGAATATTAGTCCTACTTATATATATATATATAGGACTCTTATTGTGGGAATGACGGAAATATGACAAAATCTTATTGTGGTATGGAGGGAGTATAAAGATGAAAAACTATACGGAACCGAATTGGGCGTATAAATTTTGTATAGCTCATTTAAACGAATATTGCCGATCCGATTTGAAATGTGATATACATGTAGATATTTTACGACAGATTGGGTAAGCCCTGATAAAAACAATCCAACCATCATGTATGAGTGAACTGAGTGGGACATTGAGTAGTTGGCATTTTTATTCACCAAACTTATCCAACCATCGCATGTCAACTCTGCCTGATATTTGTTTATTTATAAAGTTATTATTTTGTTTATAGAGTTATCGTAGCATGATATGATTATTTACTAGTACTTAGTTTGAGTCTGTTATACTGTATTTATATTACTGGTAGTAAATTGTTTGTTTGGCAATTACGTTATTAGAGAAAGAGGCTTACAATTTGAATAATATCGTACACTTTTAACTAAATATAATTATATTATATAAAAATACTCTGTATAAAATAAAGAAGAATTTAAAATTAAGAAATGAGCGTCATTAGTCATAATGAATAATCTTTTACTCCCCACGTCCTTGAAAAAATGTCCTATTTTTATTATTTGGATTTAGATGTCCGCGATTTAAATCTCATTTACCTTTTTTTCATTTTGGATCGAAACGATTATATGCGGATATCCACATCCAAATTCATGGGTACCTGAACCCGAAAAAACACATTTTATACTACCTGACAATCGAACCCGCAAAGTATTGCAGGTATCCTGCACTTGCAAATGCGGGCGTAGTTAATTTAATGAATGTGCATCTGTCAATATTTGTATAGATTTGGTTAAGGACTACTATCAAGTACTCAACGATGTGGGATACTCCCGTCGTCCGCCATTAGAAATCTCATTTCTTGGCGACATGGGTTTAAAGAAATATGTGAAGAAAAGTGTGTGAAAAAAGTTAGTGGAATATGATTATCACTTGCATATATTAGTTTTAAACAAAATATGAGTTGAATGAATTAGTGGAATGTGAGACCCTAATACCACATATAGTAAAAATGAATCGAAACTCCTATTCACGGATGGACTAAAATAAATAAAACGAGACTCATATTCAACGACGGAGGGAGTAGTTTTTAAACTTGTGAATAAGCTTATTAACATCTATTCACAACTCATGTATTTATTTATGTTTTCTGAGATGGAGCATTCCAATAGAAACTCAACATCAATTAAAGAAAATCTAGCATTTTAAAATTTTGTAAATTTTACTACCAGATTCTGACCCCGATCCCGAATTTTGCGGGTAACGGGTATCCAATATCCGGCGGATATCAGGTTGGGAAATACCTGTTACCTTTTTGATAGGCCTAATTCCACCATCAAACTAACTCATTACACTCGCATTCTATTATAAGATCAATATATAAAATCGTGCTGAGTCAAAATGAGACTATACATCACGGACGAAGGAAATATTATTTTAGTTCATCCATAATAATTTTCTCCTAATATTTCATAATACTATTTACTTTTTACTTCTCGAGAGAATTCGGAATAAGGGATTAATTTCGCTGACCTCTCGAAATTTAGGATTAAATTCGCTGACCTTTCATAATTTGGGATCGTGGCATGCGTATTTTTTAGAACAAGGGATTTCTGACTTTTTCTCTTTTTTCTATTCATTTTTAATATCATCTCCCTCCCTCCATTTATCAATTACCCAAATCACCCCTCAAATATTTTACCTAAATTCTACAAAATCAGCGCCGTTTTTTTGATCACTTTCAAACACCCGTCTTTTTTTTTTTCCAAGCGCTTCTCCTCTCCATCCTCCTCTTCTGTCTCTCCAACTCAAAGCAGTCATGATTCTGTAAGGATTCAAAAATATATATACATATGTGTCTGTATATGTAATATACATATATACATATTTTTTTGTTTTGTTGCATATGAATTATACATACATACATATTTTTTGTTTGTCTGACGTATATACATAAAAGTGCAGGTTTTCTCGGTCAACGTGTGTAAATGCAGGGGTGTATCAAACTGATCAGGATGAGATTCCCGACCTAGCGGAGTCGTTGGCACGATAACCGGAACTTGGTATCAAACAAATTTTCTCAACCCACTTCTACTGGTTAGTATAATGGACGTAAGAGTCGAATCTCACAAGGATGGACACGTTCGGATAACTGTGGTGATATTCCTGGGTGTTTTTGGTTAGCTATCACGCTTTTGGGGTTGGGATTTTACCTAGGCGAGAAATAAAGACGGTACTCTACTGACTAGTAGGCGTGAAAATAACAGGCATGTGGTTGTGTTCGTGAAAATAGGGGACAAGGTATCTCAGAGGCATGTGAAAAGTCGACAGTTACTAAAAGAGGAAATTTAGACAACAAGGCATATCTGGTGGCTGATTGGCTTTCTGACAGGTCTGGAAGGTACAACTGAAAAGTGGGAGACAAAAGCAAAAGTAACTTAAAAAGTAAAAGTGGTCCAAGACAAAAGTTGATTTTGACGTTTTCTTCTTCACCAAGTATTAACAGAAATCAGATGAACACAAACTCCATGACTAAACTCAGATTCATAACTTCAAACTCAAGATCTATTGATTAAAATGTTTAACTTAAGATGAACAGCTGAAATTGCAAACTGCCTCTACTGACTAACCTGCAAGGTTGTGATCACAGCGCAAAACAGGAAATTCATGCACGAAAACTCAAACTGAAACATAACTACAAAATTCGATCAACAACTACAGATCTAGCTTACTCGAAAGAAAATACATGCACGCACTCAAATATTAAAAGCGATAACTAAATCTAACTTTCCTAGGCAGATTGAAGCAAACTCAAACCAAAGAGACATTCGGAATAGAAATTTCATAACTTAAACGTTTGGATCTTCACCAAGTACTTCAAAAGGCAACAAAGATAAATGTTTGCAACAGATCCAACGAAGAAAGAATGTAAAGATTAAACTAGAAAGCAAATAACGATTATTTTGCCACTCCGGGCGGTGATACCGCTATACTACTACGACAAACTGGCTGGAACGGTAGGACGATGATTTCTCCGGCAGACTCTTGGACGTCAAGTGACCATAGCTGTGGCGAGGAACGAGAGACTGGATAATGCTGAAAGACTGATCTTCTAGAGAGAATTCTACTAAGTGAGTATGAGAACCGAGAGCTTTTTCGAACTAAGAACTACTTGTCTCTCTCCAAGTGGCTTCTTTTATATGGAGGCTTGCCCTTGCTTTTAGGGTAGGCTTCCTTCTCAATTTGACTTTTCTGCCCTTGTTAATGATCATCCCAGCTATCCTTCTTCTCCATCTCGAGCCTTTTCTCTGGCATGCATTCTTGTCAGTATTGCACCCTTCTAGCGCTCTTTCCACTTGCGTCGCCTGAATCATCTCCTACTGGCTTGGATCCCTTAATCCTGCACACTTGAGCAACTGTTTTGCAGATAATACATGCATTTCACGACATACTGACCAGTAACCAAGGCTTAGAATACGACTTATCAATATACGTCTCAAAAAAGTGGAGAGATTATGTTATAGGGTGAATATATTAGTGTTTTGCAATCACTTTGCTTACGTAATTGAAATTTTTGAGATACATTTGTTTAAAATTTTGTGCAGCAGAGTATACATATATATCCATGTTTGTTTGTGCTGAAAGAATGCACACACATATATAATACATTTATATACTCGTTTGTTTCTTCTATATATATATATATATATATTTGGAACTTTGTAAAATTATATTGACAGTTTTGATATATTTAATTTTTTGTTATTTGGTAGGATGGATCACATAAATGAAATTGATAGTATTGATTGGGATAGCATAGAAATTACTCCACTTGAAGAATCACAAATTGGTGCTCCTGAGATCTTGATGGATGAAGAAACAATGTTTGCTTTGTGTCTTTAATAGCACAAAGAAAAGATAATTACTTGGAGTTGCGTCTTACTCTTTATTTTATTATCTCGGTCTTATTTTTGTTTTGTTTACTTGAGTTGCAGAAAGAGTCATGCAAAGGGACGACCTTTAGGTGGGATGCATGGTAATACAAGCCAAAAGCGGGGGGCAGTTGCAGTTGAAGAACCAATAAGATATGAAAGAATTAATTGTGTAGAATTTGTAGTATGGAGCCTACTATTTTTTATAAACTGACATTAGTTTGAAAAAATTTCAGCCAAATGAATCATAGCATACAGGTAGAGGAAAGCATAAACTTAGAAGACGTACAGCGAGAAAATGTACGAAGAAGAAGC
The DNA here is from genome assembly GCF_029641045.1 of Salvia hispanica. Lineage (NCBI taxonomy): Eukaryota > Viridiplantae > Streptophyta > Magnoliopsida > Lamiales > Lamiaceae > Salvia > Salvia hispanica. Next base: position 16,188,534 of record NC_142696.1, on the reverse strand, counting down.
TCACTCCAAGGAAGCCAATTTAGTGATAATGTATTCTAAGGAATTATGCTTTTGAAGAACATAGTTCATGGATTGTCTATGCTCTTGTGTCTTGTTGAAGTATTTTGTGAAACTATGACTTTATGGAAGTATTTTATGAAACTATGATTTTTAAATCCATGTTTTTGTGGAAGTAATCACAGAGGATGAGTTTTAATGGTTACTTTTATGGATTTTTAAAAAAAGAATCCTTATAAGTAAATATATGATGTTTCTAGATAGTATATGATAAATACATGTTTATGGATTGGTATGGTGATTGATAATTGTCTTGAACAAAATTACTATTATTATTTAAAAGACTAAAGTTCACGTAAAATATTTTGCAGAGCATGGCAAATTTTGTACACATTTTATTGAGACGACAAATGTATACATTTTGTAGAGACGGCAAATTTAGGCAATTGTTCACATTTTGTAGAGACGGCAAATTTTATAGAATTTAGGTAAAATATTTGAGGGGTGATTTAGGCAATTGATAAATGGAGGGAGGGAGGTAATATTAAAAATGAATAGAAAAAGGAGAAAATGTCATAAATCCCTTGTTCTAAAAAATACGCATGTCACGATTCCAAATTACGAAAGGTCAGCGATTTTAATCCTAAATTTCGAGAGGTCAGCGAAATTAATCCCTTATTCCGAATTCTCTCTTGTTTCTCCTAGAGGTGGCCAAACCCAACCGGACCGGTGGTTAACCGCCGGTTCCCAACCGGCGGGTCGGAACCGGAACCGGAACCGGACGACGGTTCCGGTTCGAAATCCGGTTTAGGGTTTATAACGGACCGGTTACGGTTCAAAAAATATGAAACCGGAACCGGCGGTTTTCCGGGAAAATGTAGCCATCGCCGGTAGGTTCATAGGGTTGCAGGCGTAGGGCTGAAAAAGGTTGGAAAACCGCCGGTTTCTGACACAAAACCGCCGGTTCCCGACGGTTCAGGGCTAGGGTTGCAGGCGTAGGCGTAGGGTTGCAGCGTAGGGTCTGAAAAGGTGTCGGAAACTGTCGGTTTTCGGTCAGAAACCGACGGTTTTCTAATACAAACCGGCAGTTCGGTCAGAAAATCGGCGGTTTTCGACCGTTTTCAATTTTTTTTTTTAATATCAGATTTTTCCCCCATTAAGGATATGTAGGCACCTTGTAACATCCCACTTTTTCGAACCCTAATTTTTGAGACGTGAAAATTTTTGCATTAAATACTTTTAATGCTATGATATATGTGGATTAAATGATGAGTAATTTATTGCAATATTCTTTGTGACCTAATTGCGATATGGAGTTGAGTTTGAGTTGAATAGTCAAACTTGTTGAATATGTGACGTGGCTATTGAATAGTCAATATTGTGGAAAATATGACGTGGCCGTGGAATGGTCAAAGTCGGTGGAAAATGTGAAGTGGAGGTGAAATTCGAATATGTGGATATTTTGATGCGAGGTGAAATAATATTGTGGTGAATTATTTTTCCTAAGGGATGAGTGAGAATTTAATAGGAGCATTATTTAATTAAGTGGAATTTTCGACCCCTCCTATTTATTGGAAAGAAATCCTATTTTTCTTGGATTTAATTATTGCTTGGGATAATTGTCCGAATTAAATCTAAAGTCCAATATTCCTTATTTAATTGGTGAATTTCGGCCCCTATGTTTGTCTCAAGGGTGATTTTCGAAAATCCCCTACTTCATGGGAGAAGGATTTTATTATTATATTATTTGATCCCTTGTTTATTCTCTCGCATAAATAAATTCAAATATCCTAGCATATCTTGCCAAATCTAAGAGGATCTTGCCATATCCTATTTAAATTAGGATTTTAATTAATTCCTTGGAGTAGGAATTGAAAATCACGCCTATTCCTATTTAATTGGGGAGAATTATTATTTTTATTCTTGCTCCGTGATATTGTATTCTACTCCGTGAAATATCTAAATTAAATCATAGGCTAATTAAATAGCCTAAATTTCGAAAATCCCCTTTTTCCTCAACCTTTTTAACGCCACTTCTCCCACCATATCTCTATAAATCTTGATTTATTTAATTATTGGATTATATCTTGCACTCTATAAATAAGAGTGAGAAATCAAACCCTAGCATCACACAAAAATCGTCCCCCTACCTCACGTCGTCTCTCTCCCTCTCCCACTCTCTCAAATTTTTCTTCTACTTTCTCCATTAATTCTTCATCTTTTGGAGAAGAATTGAAGTTGCAATTCGAGAATTTGTTGAAGAATCAAGATCCTAATTGTTTCCTACCGATTGTTCTATTGAAAAGGTATTTTTATTTTGATCTTCTCTTCTTCTACCGATCAATCGGTGTTCTTGAGTCCACATGCATTTAGATCGAGTGAAGGGGGAAATTAATCGATGAATTTGGATGCATGTGTGTGTGTGTGTGACCATGTATGTGTGTGTGACCGCGTGTGTGTGTGCACGCCTCGGTATGCGTGCACACGTGTGTTGTGTGTGGGAAACACTCATGCGTGACACGATTTGATGTTAAATCTGGAGTTGTTGTGTGGATAAAAGCGTTTTGATAATCGTACTTTGATTTTGAATGGGAATATTGAAAATAATCGATGGGAAAGGGAAACGTGAGAACATGCATGATTTTGATCCATGATTGAGACTTATTTGAAATACATGAACTAAAGGTGATAGCTCGCGTTCTCGGTGTGATAACAAGAAGAAATACGTACTTGAAATCGAAGGAAATCGAGGTGGGCTTTATTCTTAAACTCTCTCTTATGTTGCAAATATATGAAAGTGGAGCGATAAGGGTGGAATAAACTGTTATGCCATGCCTATGATTATTTTGGATATTGTGTGTGTCTGATGCCTAGTTTGCGAGTACGCTCCATTAGGCTATAGGGCTATATAAACGAATTCGGGTCTGAGTAGGGCCGCAAACCCTATCAGGCTAGTGTACACTGGAGATCGGGAGCCGTCCTTGCTAGTCGGCCGGTCTCGTGGGCGAAAGTGTGGCCACACTTCGTCGCACCATGATATTGTTGATTGATGAGAAAATGAGAGGTATTGTTTGACTGACCAGTCCATGAAATATTTTGTGATACTCGATGCTATCTTTTAAATTAAATGCTAAACCTCGAGTTCACTATGGTAAGAGTGGCATAACTATTAAAACGTTTTGGCATGAGTCCACTAAGTATGTTTAAAATACTCAGCCCTGCATGTGTTTTCCCTATGTGCAGGTTGAGCGGCGACGGGCGGTCGGTGGTGTTTAGACAGTTGAATCGAATAAAATGGATGTTTGGAACGTTAAGTGTAGTCGTGTCTTCATACATGACTCCGCTTCCTCTTGGATTGCTTCCGCTGAATTTTTGAAACTATTTATCTTTGGTTGATTTGAACTTATTGGAATATTGGGAAATATTGCGTTTTGTTGGAGCTACAATAAACCTTTGACTTTTGAGCTTAGCCTATGATATCTATTAAATTATGATTTTTCGTATTTAAGCCGTTGACTTGTTGTCTTGATACTTCGTTAAACACTTGGTCAAATCTCTTTAAATGAAACCCTAGTCTACATTCTTGTTGATTTAAGATCACCTAAGTAGCAGTCGCCGTATTTATTATACCCTAGAAATCCGGGCTGTTACACACCTCAACTTAAATTTTAAATTTAAGTTGAGCTCAAGTCCTTTAATATGTTTTTTGTAAATTGTAATTTTGTATTTAAATTCTTAAATTCAAGTGTATAGTTGTATTGTTGTATTTTGTAACTTGTAATTGTATTATAGAAATTTACATTCAAAGTTTCAAATCAATAAAATTGCAATTCTTTATCATTATCAATTCTCTTTGGATTTTACTACAGAATTTAAAAGTTATAACTATAAGATTTAAATAAAATAAAAAAATAAAAAATAAATAAGAACCAGAACCGAACCGGAACCGGCGGAACCACTGAAAACCGGCGATTAGTAATCGGAACCGGAACCGGCGATAACCGACGGTTAAACCGGAATCGGATAACCGGTATTCGGGCCGGTTACGGTTCAAGCATTCGACGAACCGGAACCGCCGGTTCCGAACCGGAACCGGCTGTTTTTGAACCGTGGCCATATCTAGTTTCTCCTACTCCCTATTTATCATTGTAAGTCGGAACTGGCGGTTTTTGAACCGTGGCCATGTCTAGTTTCTCCTACTCCCTATTTATCATTGTAACCGAAACAGGCGGGAACGTGGCCTTGGATTTTGGCGGGAACTGCCACTTTGAGGTTATCTTTGGCGCGGGAAAATCATCCGCTTCTATTTGTATCAACTCCCACCAGAGGAACCCTAGCTCTCATTTCACTCAAGAAATCAAAATTTGAAAAGCGGAATCAATCAGGAACGCAGCGGAATTAAGCGACTATGGTTGGGCTACCCTACGATTGTCTTGCAAACCCTCTCGGAGCAGTCCGATCCACCTTCGATAAGGCGATTTCTTCCGATTCCAGCGCGGCCGCGCTCGACGGCAAGGACTGGGGAGCTGCCGAAGTCTTCCGTCAATTTCTCTTCGATGACGGCGGCCTGTCTCAGGTTCGTATTTGCCGTTATAATAATCTTTCCCCCCAATTTGTTTGACCAAATGAGACATCATACTCAACGTGTGTTCTTTTAATTGAAAAAGTGTTTGATCTTCAAAATTTGAAGTTTGTGAAAATGAAATTCAGGCCCTCTGTCATTTCAAAATAACCGATGGTGCTCTGGACCGTATTAGCTGTAATGATCTATTTCTTGGGTGATTGGGTAATTTGAGTTGTTTTGCTGAGTTGGGGAGGAGCCAGGAATTTATCTTGTGGGAGAATTTATCTAGTGATATGCTAGCTCTGCCCCTGTTTCTCAGTATAGTAGTACTCTACTTTATAATTTTCTCCTAATATGTTTGTGTTATGTTATGTTTGTCAGGTGCCGTTGCTTAATTCATCAACGATGAAATGGGTGCAACCCAATACTCTTGTTCGGTTTCGAGGCATGATACAAGATATGTTGGGAAATGAATTTTATGTTGGTGCTTATAAGGTATGTTTGGCGTTACACTAACTCTAGTTCGTTAATGTAATGTTGGCTTTCCTTCAGTCTAAAGAGGGATATACTTGATGTCATTTTTTCGGGTTTTATCAATGCAGGACAGTGATAAGTGGATAACCAATAAGTTTGCTGATGGTTCCCATGGTCCTTCTGATGCATCATCCGATGTGCGGATTTGGGAGCGCCGACTTCTTTACTGTACCCCTGTGAGCATTTTCTTTGATGTTCTCATTTGATATTGTTACTTTAGCTACTGCCCATTAAATTAATGCATGGTTAATAATCCTATCAAATCTTGCTCTAGGTTCCTGGGCAGAACTCATGGGTAGAGTGTTCCCCTGATGCTATGAGAAATCCGTATATTAGTGCTATTTCTCCACTTAGGGAGAAGCGGCAGAGGGAGGATGAAGCAACCAAGAGTGATGCTGATATGGTGGTAAATCATTGGCCTGAACTAGTTACGATTATGCAAAACTTCACTTTGTTCTCAGATAATGTTTTGTGTCTAACATTGGCTTACATGTGATTTACATCATCTCTGTATTCCATCACTAATAGTTGAAAACCGTCATTGTTCAAATATATGAATAAATATTACAATGTCAATAAATATTACAATGTCCTTGGATGGGAATATATTATAATAATGTTCTAACCTGAAACTCACATATGTTTTACAGGAACCAGGCCATGCCATTGAGGATTCTCCCAATCCGAAAAAGATGGCATGTTCAACTTTCTTAGTATTTTATCAAGTTATGGTTTTCCTGTGCATAAGTTAAGAGTCCCTGATTGTCCCACCTTTTCCTTTTTCTTTTTTCACAGCGTGAGGATGGAGTTGCTTTTGAGCCATTTAATTTGCAGAAGGTGGTGACTGAAGGAAGTACATCTAACTCAAGTACACCTGCCGTTGAAAGAAATTCAGTTTCTTGTCTTGTAAAGGTGAATGCATAGTTTCTGAGCTAGATAGATTGAATTTTCATTTTCTTTATAAATGATCCATTGATCATTGTGGTAATAATGTTACAATTTGCAGATTTACGACTCTCCTGAGTCAGACTTGAAGCTTAATGAAGTTTTTGAGTTTGTTGGCATCTTCACTTTTGACCCAGACCTTACCGTACTCATAGATGATAAAGAAGTCATGGATGACTTTTGTGAAGATGAATTACTTTGTCTTCCTCCCTCCAAGGTCAGCATCATGTTTCACTTTCACTATTTTCCACCTTAATATGTCAATTTGTGCATGTAATCTGAATTTATCTTATGCTTGTCTCCAAGTTTTGATGTTAAAGTTTGATCATGCTTTAATACTTAATTAGTCCATTTTCTTCTTCTTTGGCCCTCATAAGTGATTCCGGCATCTTTGTCATAGACAGAAAGAAAGGGGTAACCTTTTTTTGGGTTGCTATGTAGAGTGATAAATTAAATCATATCTGTAATTAAACTGTGAATTTCTACAACTGAAAATACATGCTGATTGAGATTGAAAGATTTTCAAGAGAGAGAGAGATTGCTTTTAGATTCTCAGTTTGTCCTTGAATGCTTTTGACATGTCTGGTCCCAGTCAAGATACTTGCAAGGTGTGCTGATTTTTAAATGGTACAGGTTCCTCGACTTCATTGTGTTGTGCACCGGAAGCTTGGACCAAGTGCTTTTGTTTCCAGTCCTCATTTGGAGGTAGGTTGGAAAATATTGATTGATCTGTGCCTCTTAAAACTTCTGCACTATATAGCACTCTGTAGCATATCAATCATTTCTGTCTGTTTGACACTGATAATTGCAGTTAACAACCTAGATTTTGTTTTTCCTGATAATTGCAGTTAACAACCCCAGTAATAAAAGAAATAAGGGAAGCGCTTATTGGACATCTCGCAGCTGTTCTTGGAGGTGATCGGTTGGCAGCTGAATACATTTTGTTGCACCTGCTATCCAGAGTATACATCTTGCTTCTCCGTCTTTTTCTGTAACAAAATCGCATAGAACTTATACAGGCCTACATCAATTTTCTGAGTAGAGCCTTTTGAAACTTAAGATGAACTCGTGCTTATTTTGGATAATTTATTCAGCATAATGATTACAATGTGCAGGTGCATGCAAGAGTAGATGAAGTTGCTGTTGGAAAGCTATCTCTAAATCTTACTTGCTTTAACAAAGAAAACATGTCTGTATTTGGAAATAATCTTAAACTGATCATAGGAAGCCTCATACCTTTCACAGAATGCTTGCCTCTCACTGTTGATTATCTCAATTCAGCTACCCTCGCCCCAAAGAAAGACTACAACACAAATAGGTAAAGATAGTCAATTTTGTTATCTGCTGAATTGATAATTTTGCAAACTTTTGCTTTATTTATAATGGACATGAAAGAAGATTGTGTCTTATCATATATGTTCCTGTATCCACAGGTTGGTGCCTGGGCTTTTACAGTTAGCCGAAGGCTCACATTTAACCATTGACGAGACCCCATTACAATCTGGAACCCTTAACTCTGGAGGCCTTGAAAATGCACAAGTACTAAGAAGCATGATGGAGTCACAAAAGGTTCATTTTGCTATTTACAGTGGTATTAATGGAGACTAATATTACACTCCTCCCCTTTCTTACATCAGTTCCATCTGATTTTGCATACCACAGGTTCATTATGATTTCACATATTATAAAATGGAGATGCCTGCAGATGTTCAATTCCTGATCCTTTCCGAAGGCAAATCAAATATCCTGCCTGCTGATCTCGTCCTCCCTTTTCACCCATCTTCAGTTGACCCTGCATCAGGGGTGGATGGAGAAATGCTGAAAGCTTGGAGATGGTATTTGGCTACCATGAAATCACTACCTCATTCAATTGATCCACCTCTGCAGAAGGTCGGTTTTAAATCCGGTTTTTTAGTCTAATTCTAATCTATGTTAGTCTTAAAATTACTGTTTTTATGTACTACTTTCAGCTCTATTTAAGGTAAAAGCTAGTGCTGCATCTCAATATTAATGTCTTGGTGTGGTTTGATCTTTACTTAACTGGTGTCAATCCATATGGTATTTTTAAAAAATGAAATCATCTGATGAATTACAGGCTGTCGAAGATGATCTAGTTGCTGCTCGACAAGCGGATAGGAGCTTAAGCAGAGAAGACTTTAGTAGGTAAAGATGTTTGTAGCCTGAGTTTTTAATCCTCATTCTGCGATCAATGTCTGTTTCCCAAGCTTATGGATTTTTCCTTGCAGATGGCTTACCATGGGGCGCCTGATGTCGGTCAGTTTTGGGGCGACTTCTTTGTCGATGGAACACTGGCAAATGGTGAAAGAACTTGAGAGGCTCCGGAAGAATAGGTTTCAAGGGTATCTCTGAAGCAGATGATAAATAAACAGTGACTGTTGTAGATCCTTCTTTCCCCTAATGTCTTCCTAGTTTGTTTTGTTGTCAGAATGAAGTGATGTTCTCCCACATCATTAGTAATGCCATTTACAAACTCTTTACCCAATTGGATACTTACATTTTTGTCTCGTATGAGACTATACTTAACTCTACCAACTGAAACAAACTTTAGCAACCCCTAAACAATCTGACTGAAAATCCGTGTAAAATACGAGTAATTTTTCACTAGAAGTCTAGAACCAAAATCATAAGTACCATTTAAATTACAACACAATATTAAAAATAAAAAAAAATGTTGCTTATAACTGAATTTGTTTTTCTAATACTATGTTTTTATGTATTGTATATTTGTATTCCAAATAAATTTTCAGCCTACCATTTTTAATAAATTTATTACGAAAACTAGTTATTCCAGCACAGATTCTCCTTTTTTTCACACTTACAAATAACGTTCGTTCTTATATTTTTCAAACCACTTTTTTTCAGTTCAGCTAACATGTCTCTATATATATGAAGATTTTATATTCAAAATTGTCTTATTTATTTGGATAAATATAGTTTTGGTGTATCACAACCTTACTATACTGGTAAACCTATATGATATAATTAAACCATACAAGAAGAAGATTTGAAACAGTTACTGTACAGGACAGTAGACATGAAACATCACATAATAATAATAATGGTAAATCTATTTTAACAGTGAGGAACTCAAAGCAAACTAATGAAGGTACATACCCGCAACATGATATTAGCGCTTATGTATAAGATAAGATATGAATTCGCATTACATGATCTACAGACAAGTATTTATTTGGCGTATGATCTACAGCTGCAAAAGAGTAAGATAACAGTAAAATCTGAACTATACATTTGACTAAACAAATTTGATGCATCGCCACTGTTAACTGTACATGGAACCTCCGATTATTTAGTCCGAACCTGATAGGCACTTTCTTATCCTAATCTGACTCATCTTGGGATACTTCCTCTACTGGCAGTTCAAAATTATCAATGTCGTCATAGTATGCTTTTTTCTCTCTAATGAATTCTTCTGGCAATTCACTTGTATTTTCAGTTTTTGGCCTCTTCTGCAAAACCACATCAATCATAGATATCAGAAAGTGAACAATTCATCAATAACAGGATATGTTACACGGGAGAGAGAAAGATTGAATAGGAGACAAGCACTCAATGAAACATTACTAATTTCAATCAGAAGTGAACAAAACCAGTTTGATGGGATTATGCTAGACAGTAAGAACTTTTATTTTGATTTGAGAATGGACAAACATGATATGATTAAAGAGAGCAAAGGCCAGTAATTCAGAACTTAGAGAAATATATTAACTTGAGGAGATTATCATCCTTCAACAAACCCAAAAGGCCTAATAAAGAGAATGTTACAAAATTGAGAATATACTTTCATTCCAACAATCAAACAGGAAACATGATAGTAATGGTGGTAGATAACTGATTCCATAAAGGAAAGACAGAACAAAGGCCAGTTTCATATCATACCACAAATTTGAAACGTGAGAAATCAATGTACCGACAATGTGATCTTATTTCAATTTTATGCAGTTTTACTTTTCAAACGTAATATACATGCATGTACTACATTATCTCAGTAACATCAGCCACAATGGGAATGAGTAAAAGTACAACAAGGTTAAGTGGAAAGCACCATAGTCAAAGATGTAGAATTATTACAAAAGACCCCCAGAAGTTGGTGCATAGTCTACCCAACAAAAGAAAGAAATGTCCTGTAATCTTTGAAACCTTAAAAACAATTGCATCTCATTGAGGTTTTATTTTTTTATTACAAATAGCTATCAACTGTCATGCTATTTCACGTAAAATCTGTTATTACTTGTACAAGAATAGGGATTATTGTATTCAGAAAGAGAACATTGTACATACCTTTCTAGCATTTGCCTGTGGATCAGTCCATGAATTAAAATGTTTAACATCTTCATCAAGATCATTCCTAAATAAAAAAAGAAGCATTCAGTAGATCAGTGAAAGGGGCAGATATTGGTTAAATAAGAGGAATATAGCATCAGGACAGCTTATTGCTACAGATGATCATTCTAACGAGCAGAAGTAAAATGACAATTTTTCCTTATAAGACTATGAACATAACAATGAAATTGCATAGAGTCATCGCATGTTTTTACAACACCTTACAAGACAAATGAATACTTTTGGTTTCTACCAGAATTGTTAATATCAGAAAGAGAACTTCCTCGGTTCACCAACAAAAGCAAATCTATAGCAGCAAAACAGTCTATATAAATCAGTGATAGTGTATCACAAGGTCATTTAACCATTAAAGTGAGTTAGCACTTAGCGTATAAGTGGCTGATACCAGCTTGTCCATAAGACTGAAAAGGTTTCAGAATTGAATATCTCAAAAGTTATTCAATTTTCTAAACAGAACTCTCTTCTGTAATTGCCAGAGATGGTGAATGTGTAATACGGAAGCTTGGTTAAGTGTGTGCATGTGTTATTAATTATCAACTATTTCTGAACGTAAGAGACGAGAGAGAGATAGAGAGATAGAGAGAGAGATTTACTGTAGTTTTTTGGTCCTCGTGATTGTAGGGCAACTTGAAACCCCAAAAGCATTATTATTCCTCGCACTTGTCTTCATCTTCCTTGATGGACGGGTCATGGCTGCCATAGCTGCAGATGACTCTCAAATGTTAGATGGTTCAAGAATCACACTCCCCTGTCCCTTTGTTTTCTCAGGCAAGAAGTTAGCAGTGTTCACAAACTTGGGCCTGTCCATTGGTCCCCCAATGAAGGACGTAGAAGGATTGAAATAATCCTTCTCTATATCTTTTAATTGCAAAATGGAAGATCTATTATGTTGTAATATCACTTTATTTATCTTAGTTTCTCAAATGAAAAGCACGAAGTGTCTGAAACATTCTTACCTATTTCGGATTGTTTTCCCAATCCAGCATTAGAAGAGCTGATTTTTGCTTTCCCTTTCTCTGTTTTTCCAGAGGAGTGGCTGTAGGAAACAAGCTTATCCATGTTACTCTCTTTCACATCCTCAGCAAAACCACTAGAGAAACTGTGATTTCCTTCGCCTTTCTGGCATGATTTCTCAACCAGAGTGCTGGAATTACAAATACTATTCTGAATTTCCTTTAGCTTCCCAGTAGGTAATGAATTATATGGCATGGCAACGGCCTTCCCTTTGTCCTTCCTTTCCGTAAGAGGCGTGTGACAGCCAATCAAATCAGAGTTTATCTCTTTCCTGGGTTTTTCAATAATCTTTCTTCGATCATATGCTGCATTTCGCATGCTCATAACACCATCAGTAACAGACATGTTACAGATCCTACTCCGATTTTCTTTCATTTTCTCAGAAGCTGATGAACTAAATGGTACAGCAGCGGCCTTCCTTTTGTCCTTCCTCTTCTCAATAGATGTGCGACTATCAATAACTTGTGCCTCTCTTTCTTTATTGGAATTTTCAATATTATTTCTTCGACTGTAAGCTGCATTCTTGGTTCCAATATCACCTTCAGTAAGAGCCATGTTACAAATTATTTGCAATCTAATTGCACAAAAATTCACTAGTGCTTAAAATTTAGACCAATAAACATGCTATAAACATCTATAACACTTGAGAATGAAACAGAACACCTAGAATATAGAGAATAAAAATGAGACAATCTATATGTAATCCCACCAACAATTAGTATCACGGAATCTAGAACTACGAGCTTCAAATCAGGAGTCAGCTATAGATCTGACCTCCAAACAACTGATAGAATTTTGGGAACAAACAAAATGGCTCACGAACTCATGAATTAGTGCGTTAAGAAGCAACGGAAAAAGTAATCCGATCAAAAAACCTAAACATCGACAACGCAACTAATGTATTCAACAACCCAATAAGCTTTCGCATCCAGCTCGAAAACCCTAGGTCTTTTCAGCACATTTCCATGTTAGCCCCAAAAACACCCGCACAAAAATATACTATCAATCAAAACATAGACGAGTCTCGTGATTAAACAGAGATGAAAGGTGAAAGGAAATTACCCGGAGAAATAGGTGGAGGGAGTGCATTTGGAAGGTTTCGAAATAGAACGGTTTTGGAATTAGAGGAGGCGCCGACGCTGGATGAGCCGATGCTAGTGTTGGATCTATCGGAGGATTCGGGGCCTAATTTGTGGTTGGTGGAATTGGAATTAGACCTCAAGATGGAAAGTGGGGGTTTGCAGGTTGGATTGGAGGAAATGAGCTCGCGCAAAACGGAGAGGGGCGTAAGGTTGTGAAAGTCGGTGATGTCTGATAAGGGTTTGCGGTTCCTAGTCTCCATTTCCGTTGGGATTGGCGTCAGTACTTGATTGAGCGAGAGATTTCTGGTAATTAGACACTGAGAGAGAGGGAGATTTCCGGTAAATTGGTAGGGACTAGGGAGAGTGATAGAGAAGATTCGCTTTGGGCGGGAAAATGCGTGAGAATGAATTCACTAGATATACATTAGAAACTTCAAATTCAGTAAAAAAATATATTTAAATTTCTAAAACAGGCTTTAAAATTTTTTGATGTTTATATTTTATTTTGCATAAATCTCAAATATTAGTATTTGATCATGTTTATGTTTAAGTTTAAGCATATATTTCAAATTTATCATAATTAAATATTTTACATTTTATAAATATAACTAATTTGCACCATTTTTTATTGGATTGATAGCATGTTAATTCTATCGGTAGCAACCCGATTAGCCCGTTGGGCTAGCCCGAAACCCGAACTTTTAGGGTTAGGGTTGAACTTTTATAACCTGAAAAAATCACAACCCGATTAGCCCGCACCCGATTGACCCGCAACCCGAATAGGGTTGGCCCGAAACCCGATGGGCTGGCCCGATTGACATCCCTAGAATTGACCACACCACAGCCATGTCATCTCAGCCCTCCCACGGCCTTTCCATGGTCCTCCTTAAATTCTTTCAATTTAATTCATTTTAATTATTGGTGTTTATCAAATATTAAAAAAAAAAAGTGCAATGAACTGGGACGACTCGGTGGGAAAGACTCCTGTAGTGAATGCTCTTACTCTTGCCATCTTGCCACCATGAGGCTAGCTAAAGTCTAAACTTAGTTCTTGCTTGGGTTATATGTGCATCCAACAGGTTAGCCGATCCGATGGAAGTTGACCATAACATAAACAATTCAAATATGGTAGATAGTAATAGAAAAAACTTAAATGGTCAAAGATCGATCCTTGTCTTTGGTTACTAAGCACTTTAAATAATTGAGTCAGTTGTACTATCCTTAGAGGTGTCTACATATTAAAAAATCAAAGGGGGGCATATACTAAGTGTTGGAACTGGCAGCAGAAGCGGGCGCAAGAATAACAATCACATAATAATCAGATCTATTTATCAGATTATTTAGACAAAACCTATTCTCGTAATTTTCACATGTATCATGCTCATAACTTGAATCAATCATGCTTTAAGAATATTGAAACCTAAAACATGCTTTTCTACGGAGCAGAAAAATACCTAAATAATTCTCCAAAGAATTAAAGATGGCTAGCTTCTTCTCCACGTGATGCTTTGAGTACTAGACCACAAATCTTCTCTCTGGTTCCCGAACTGTATCCCAATATCAGTGTGGGCTGATCTTACTAGAATACTAGGACTTAAATAAAGAAAGACAGAAGAAATCCTTTTTGAAACAGGAGAGGAATTCGAAAATTCCTTCAGCTTGGGGCTGAAAATTTTCGAAAATTTTAAAGATAAAATTGTGTTATTTTTGTCTCCTTTATTCTCCTATTTATATTAAGTTCTTTTTGGGCCCAGACAAGGATCTATGGAAGGTTTTGGATATGAGCTCATCCAATTTACTTTTTACTAATTAAATTGAACCCACAATTTAATATAAGTTATAATTGGAATATTATGAGCAGCCACTACAGAAGTAATATTGAACTCTCCCCATCCAAATCCGAAATTACAAGTAATCCGGGTTTCCGTTTAACTTTCATTTCCTGCGCTTAAAATTAAAATGTCCATTAATTAATTAATGTCTGCTATTGACTTAATTAATTAACTTCTTATTAATTCCAAGAGTGGACTTAGCATGAAACGCTTATTTATTATTCATAGAGTAATCACACTCCAACTAGCTAGGTTCCGAATAATAAAACCTTGTTTCGCGCTCCTCTTGAGGACATTATCAAACGAGACTCAGCTCGCGCACGATTCAATATAATAGCAATCCTAGCACCGCTAGATATTGATCACCACTACCCAATATATCAGGATAATTGGGTTACGAAAAACCCGCACCATTTGATAAGTCAAAGCAGTGCATAATCAATACCATATGCTCAATGCTAACCTACATTGATTAAGAAATAAATATTTATCAACTCGCCTTTCAGTAGATAACCTAAGGCAAGTCTTGCTGTTAGATCCGTTCAGTGCTATACCACACCAATGTCATCTTATTTCAGTAAGGCTTAGAAATATGCGGACTGACATTGCAACCTTTCTCGTTGGATAGTCAAATTCCAACTAGGTTGTGAAATTCATTTTTTTCTTTGTTTAGAACTGACCGTATTACCTTAAAGTGGACGACGCCCACAACCGGTCTACTAAAACAAAGACTTAGACTTTGTTAAGTTAACTTATAAATTTAAACATGCATTAACATCTATTAAATGTAAAACATAACAACATTATGACAAAAAAAAATAATCTGTTTTATTTATTGGAAAATAAAATAAGAGTTTTACAGTATTCAATCAAGAACCTTGATACCGAGAATGTGTCCTGCATCACCCATATCTTTCATCTCGAACTGGCTGGACACCCAAGTTCGCACTGATGACAACATCTTTTTATTGTTTCCAATTAGAAGAATGTTATCTACATATAAAACTAAGAACACAACATTTCCCTTTTCAACCTTCTTATACACACAGCTTTCATTGGGGCATTTTTCGAATCCAAACTTTTGAACTGTTTGATCGAAACACTGGTTCCATGATCTAGATGTTTGCTTGAGGCCATAAATGGCCTTCTTAAGCTTCCAAACCATGTGTTCCTTGCCCTTTACCACATAGCCTTCGGGTTGTTCCATGTAGATGGTCTCCTCAAGACTCCCGTTAAAAACGCAGTCTTGACGTCCATCTGCCATACTTCCCAATCCATGTAAGCTGCTATAGACAAAAGTATATCGATTTGAGCATGGCCACTGGGGAGAAGGTCTCATCGTAATCGATGTCTTCCTTTTGGGTATACCCCTTAGCCATTAGTCTTGCCTTAAAGACTTTAACTCGTCCATCGGGTCCACGTTTACGTTTGTATATCCACTTGCTCCCAATGGCAGTGCAGCCTTCGGGTAGGACAGACAAATCGTAGACATCTTTGTCCACCATTGATTGTAGTTCCGAATCCATTGCTTTCACCCATTCGCAATGATCGACATCTGTCTGCGCCTCTCCAAAATTTCAGGGATCAAGTACATTGCTGTCCGAGGAGTGATCCATGCACTCACCCAAACCAATGTATCTATCGGGCTCATGAGAGACCCTCCCACTGCGGCGCGGCACTACAATATCTGGAGTATTAGTTGAAATTTCTGGAATTGTTGTTACACTAGGTAGTTGTTCTTGGTTAATGGAAGTTGTGACTTGAGTGAGCTCTTCAAGAGCTATCTCACTGCTGGGCTTATGATTCATTACATAGTCTTCCTCTAAGAATGTGGCATGAGTGCTCACAATCACTTTCTGATCTCTGAGACTATAGAATTCATAAGATTTCGTTCCTCTAGGGTATCCTATAAACACACAAACCTCCGTCCTAGATTCCAGCTTAGTTGGATCCTTTTCCAATACATGAGCCGGACACCCCCATACTCTGAGATGTTCTAGATTGGGCTTTCGCCCATTCCACAACTCATATGGGGTAGTAGGAACTGATTTAGAAGGTAAGTTGTCTAAGAGATAGTTTGCTGAAAGCAAATCATGACCCCAAAACGAAACAGGTAACCGTGTATAACTCATCATCGAGCGGACCATATTCAATAAGGTCCTATTCCTTCTTTCAGCCACGCCATTCTGTTGGGGTGTGCCCGGCGCAGTCGTTTGGGATTCAATTCCCGCCACTGATAAAAGTCCAAAAACTCGGCACTTAGGTATTCGCCTCCGCGATCAGATCGCAGGCGATACTCTTACCATGATGTGTCACCACTTTAGACTTAAACTCCTTGAACTTGTCAAAAGTTTCAGACTTGTAGCGCATCAAATAGATGTATCCGATTTTCGAGTAGTCATCTGTAAAGGTGACGAAATATCGAAAACCGCCCCTTGTCTCGGTTGACATTGGTCCACACACATCAGTATGAATGAGCTCAAGTACTTCCTTGGCCCTATTCCCCTTTGACCTAAAAGGTCTCTTAGTCATCTTGCCTTCGAGACAGGACTCACACTGCGAAAATGGTTCCTTCTCAAGACCTTTAATAAGATCTTGATCAACCATCGCATGAATCCTTCTTTCGTTGGCATGACCAAGTCTAAGGTGCCATAAGTACGTTTCATTCATTGAAGTTGAAGGTTCTTTTCTTTTCTTAGAAATTTTCGATGTAGCATTGAGTTCTGATTTACGTTGATTAAATTGTGTAGAAGTGATTGTGTACAGATTGTTTTCCATGATACCACGACAGATATAAGAACCATCTTTCTTAATAACGCAATTGTCATTAAAAGAAATCGAATATCCATAAAAAGACAATTTAGAAACTGAAATTAAATTTCTTCTAAAAGAAGGTATCAACAAAACATTCTTCAAAATAAAAAATCTATCACTAGAAAAAAGCAAATAAACGTCTCCCACTGCAACGACCGCCACTTTCGTAGCGTCGCCCAGCTAGACCTCGATCTCACGATCATGTAGCCGTCTTGTCACCTGCATTAAGTCAGGATCAAAACATATATGATCAGTTGCTCCAGTATCAATAACCCAAGTATGAGTAGATGTCGAAGCCAAATATGACTCGACTACTAGAGCATGGTGCATACCTGTAGCCTTGCCCTTCTTAGGACAATCTGGCTTCTAATGACCCTTCTCTCCACATTTGAAGCACTTTCCAGTAGTGCCTTCTTGTCACCCCGCTGTTTCTTCTTTCCCTTAGCATTCTTAGCTGCCACTGGGTTCGGCGCCTTTTTCTTTCCTTTTCTAGGCTTAGAGCCAGAGGAATTAGGTGACAAACTCATCATAGCTACCTTAGCTTGAACCATAAGGTCCTCCGCCGACTGAAGTTCAGTCAGCAGCTCTGCCAAAGTGTAATTCCGCTAGTTCATCTCGAAATTGAGCTTGAACTGTTGGAAGCTAGGGGGAAGACTCTGAAGGATTATAGTAACTTGGGACTCGGGAGTGATTGTCCCTCCCAAAACCTCAATCTGGTTGAGGTGACTCATCATCTCGAGGACGTGTTGCCTCACAGACGAGCCTTCCTTCATAGACTTCTTCATGATACTCCGAAAGGCTTGAGACTTAGCCGTTCGATTCTGAGTACCAAAAAGATTTGCGAGATTCGTCATGATCTCGGCGGCAGTTTCCATGGCTGAATGCTGATGCTTGAGTACTGATGACATAGAAGCCAACATATAGCACTTAGCCATCTCATTCGCCTTATGCCATCGTCTATGCGCATCTCGCAGTGCTTGCGCGGCATTAGCTGCCGGCACAGCTGGGCGTGGAGTAGTGAGCACAAACTTGTACTCTTCGGCTGTGAGAACGATATCCAAGTTTTGTTTCCATTCGATGTAATTTTGGCCCTCGAGTTTGTTTTCTTTGAGAATGGCAGAAAGAGGATTAAAAGACATCTTGACGGATTTTATTGCACTGCAAACAGAAGATTTTACTATTTGTCATAAACTTATGTAAGGAAATTGAGTAGATTAACCATAAAACTTTTCAAAATCTTACAACAACAAAATTAATAAATTGTATCCTCCTCTGGAGGTTAATACGCATTAAAATTTTGACAATTTACTGGTCACAACACGGACATATCAATAGCTTCCTCCTCTGGAGGTCGACACATCTATTGCTGCCTAAGCACTACTACCATCAGGTTTAGCATTACAGAATTTTATTTCTACAACACACTCCCAAAATAATGTTCATGTGTTGATAACAAAACCAAGTTATCTCATAAATTCTGATTGAACCCTGAAACTCGTTGTTCCTTAGGATTATTGTCCCTACTCTGTAGGTGGCGATAATATTAGGAACCACTTTCTAGTTCATTCTATTTATTATTTGAGAAGTCCGCCCTTATGAACTTACTGTTTTCGTAGGATTATTGTCCCTACTCTGTAGGCGGCGATAATATTAGAAAATCAGCTTCACAAAATTTGGCAGTCCTACCGATGGAGACCATATATAAACTTTTAGTTCATAATTATCGCTTAGATATTTGTGTTATGGTTTTAATTAATTATCCTTTAGCCTTAAGGCAGATTAAGACTAATTAAATTCTGTTGGTATTTTAATTGACTGGATAATTAAATCTTTTATTATCTTTAATATCTTAGTTTAGGAATTACTATTAATCTAGGATTTAATTCTTATTCATATCATACTATAAGATATATCTAAAATAAAGTGCATTATTTATAATCTTAATTAGACATGAAGAATTAAATTCATATAATTTCCAAGTTCAAGATTAGGAAGAAAATTAAATTATATTATTTAATGTAATCTTACATATATCTATCTTATTATAGATTCTAGATATATTATATTTAGGAAACTATTAAATTATTCTTATCTATATCATCTAGAATATAAAATATTCATAGATATAGAAAATAATCCAAATATTCCTAAAATCTAGGGAAATCTTCCCAAAATATTTTATTTCATTAAATAATATTATTTTTAATGATTTTTATTAATTAATCAATTAAATAATCATTAAAACAATCTTTCGTCAATTTCTTGCGATTCGAGGTTGGCATGAATTAACACGACGAAGATTTGAAGATATCCACCGGAGACGCTCGGCGGGGCGGCAAATTCGCCGCCCGATCGGCGCTTTGCTTCCTCCTCCGACTTTCGCGGCGTTGTAACGCCGCGATCGATCCAGCCATCGCGTCGCCTGGACGCAGCTTCTCTGCGTCACTCCGGCGAGTTCCCTTCTCCGCCGTCGAGCTCACACGGACCAGCGACAGCCGACTGTGGCGGTGCAGCTCCGGTTCGGCGTCGATAGCTTAGGGTTTGACTAGGGTTTCGGTTTTTAGGGTTAGGGTTCTTGCGACTTTTTCGGGTGGCATCGCCACCTTGTCGTAACGTCGACGGACTTTGCGCCGTCAGCTTCGAGGAGGACCTGCATCGCGGTCTCAACGGCGGCGTGGACGAGCCCACGCTCGTGTTCACGTCGACGTGTGATCGTATGAATCCATTCTCGATCGGCGCGTTTTTAGGTTGCACCGGCACCGGCGATGGTTCTCCGGCTCTGATAAGACATGCATACATGAATTTCGCAAAATTTAAATCCAAATAATCAGAGCCAAAGACTGGCCCTGATACCAATTGTTGGAACTGTTGGGGATAATCGCAGCGGAAATTGCAAATTAAATAAATCCACAAAAGAATCTATTTAGGTGATTATGTGGGTCGATTCAATTTCATGCTTGAACATGTAGAGACATATAATTGCGCAATTAATCACATAATTTAATTTAAATTATGTTGTTGAATACTTACAACAATGATTCTCCAAAGAATCGAAGTGGCTTGCTACTTCTCCACGTGTAGATCTTGAAGCTTGATTGTGAATGCAAGACCAAAGATCTTCTAACCTATGACCCTTAACTCTATAGATCTAAATTCCTTGTGGGAGGAATCTCTTAGAAATTATAAGAATCTTGAAGGAGAAGATAAGAAAGCCAAGTGTGGAGGCTAGGGTTTGTGATAACATATGTGTCTCCTCCTTACATTCTTATTTATAGAGTTTATGATGGGCTAGGTTAGGGATCTATGGGGCTTGGGTTGGGCCTCCCCAATTGGACCTTCTTTACTAATTAAATTATAACTCATAATTTAATATAAGGCCAATGGAATATTTCTTGTGCCACTATAGAAGAAATATTGATCGCTCATCCAATCCGTGATTACAAGCAATCCGGGTTAACCTCTTTAATATATTATTTCCCGTGTCTAAGACTTTCTATATCCATTAATTAATTTGTAGTCTGCTATAGACTTTAAAATAATTAATATCTTTATTTCCAAGAGTTTGTCTAGTACGAGATGTATATTAAAAATATACTTTTCCTTTTCTATTTATTCTTGGATTAAATCCAAACCGGCCGGGTTTCCGAATAATAGAACTTCTCTCGAACACCTCTTGGGGATATAGTCAAACCGCGCAGGCACACGATTCAATGTAATAATAAAACTGACACCATTCTAGTTATTAATTACTACTACCCAAGATATCAGGAATATTGGGTTACGAAAAACCCACACCTATTGATAAGTCAAAGCAGCGTATGATCAAATAACGTGTGTCCTATATTATTACAAAGATTAGGAAATATTAAATCTCCAAGACATCGTCTAACAGTAGATAGCAACAAAGACGTGTCTATACTTTAGATCCATTCAATGCTATACCACACCAGTGTCACTAGTCATTCTCAAGGTAAAGACGACTTTCGGATGGACACTGCAACCTTTCACGATAGGTCGCCAAAGCCTATCTAGGTTGTGAAAAAGTTTTACTTCTACAAGGTACCGGTTGGGCCACCTACTGTGATGACCTGTTCCACGACCCAACCTTCAATGTAGAAGACTTAGACTGATTTTACTTTCCGGCGTTTTAATTATATAATTTAATATATAATTAAATACGGTCAATACCCATTAAAGTAAAATACACAGTGTGAAGAAAACATTTATTATTCTCATTAAATGAAGAGTGTTTACAATATACAAGCAATTTATCAAATTCAAAAACTCGAAAAATGCTTTTTAGTATATATGTTCCAACAGGAACTGGCAGCGGAAGCGGGCGCAAGAATAACAATCACATAATAATCAGATCTATTTAGCAGATTATTTAGACAAAACCTATTCGCGTAATTTTCACATGTATCATGCTCATAACTTGAATCAATCATGCTTTAAGAATATTGAAACCTAAAACATGCTTTTCTACGGAGCAGAAAAATACCTAAATAATTCTCCAAAGAATTGAAGATGGCTAGCTTCTTCTCCACGTGATGCTTTGAGTACTAGACCACAAATCTTCTCTCTGGTTCCCGAACTGTATCCCAATATCAGTGTGGGCTGATCTTACTAGAATACTAGGACTTAAATAAAGAAAGACAGAAGAAATCCTTTTTGAAACAGGAGAGGAATTCGAAAATTCCTTCAGCTTGGGGCTGAAAATTTTCGAAAATTTTAAAGATAAAATTGTGTTATTTTTGTCTCCTTTATTCTCCTATTTATATTAAGTTCTTTTTGGGCCCAGACAAGGATCTATGGAAGGTTTTGGATATGAGCTCATCCAATTTACTTTTTACTAATTAAATTGAACCCACAATTTAATATAAGTTATAATTGGAATATTACGAGCAGCCACTACAGAAGTAATATTGAACTCTCCCCATCCAAATCCGAAATTACAAGTAATCTGGGTTTCCGTTTAACTTTCATTTCCTGCGCTTAATATTAAAATGTCCATTAATTAATTAATGTCTGCTATTGACTTAATTAATTAACTTCTTATTAATTCCAAGAGTGGACTTAGCATGAAACGCTTATTTATTATTCATAGAGTAATCACACTCCAACTAGCTAGGTTCCGAATAATAAAACCTTGCTTCGCGCTCCTCTTGAGGACATTATCAAACGAGACTCAGCTCGCGCACGATTCAATATAATAGCAATCCTAGCACCGCTAGATATTGATCACCACTACCCAATATATCAGGATAATTGGGTTACGAAAAACCCGCACCATTTGATAAGTCAAAGCAGTGCATAATCAATACCGTATGCTCAATGCTAACCTACATTGACTAAGAAATAAATATTTATCAAGACCTCGCCTTTCAGTAGATAGCCTAAGGCAAGTCTTGCTGTTAGATCCGTTCAGTGCTATACCACACCAATGTCATCTTATTTCAGTAAGGCTTAGAAATATGCGGACTGACATTGCAACCTTTCTCGTTGGATAGTCAAATTCCAACTAGGTTGTGAAATTCATCTTTTTCTTTGTTTAGAACTGACTGTATTACCTTAAAGTGGACGACGCCCACAACCGGTCTACTAAAACAAAGACTTAGACTTTGTTAAGTTAACTTATAAATTTAAACATGCATTAACATCTATTAAATGTAAAACATAACAACATTATGACAAAAAAAATAATCTGTTTTATTTATTGGAAAATACAATAAGAATTTTTACAGTATTCTGTCACCTCTGCAGAAGTGCAGGAGGGCGAGAGATGCCCAAGGTTTTCGGTTCGGGCGGTTGACCGCAGAACCGTAACCGACGGTTTCGGTTCTGAACCGGAACCGTGAGATTTAAATCAAACCGAAACCGCCGCTTTTGGAACCGTGGTTCGGTTCAGGTTCAAAAATTTTGGAATCGAAACTGTACCGGAACCGTTGGTTCCGGGCGGTCTAGACTAGAACCGCGAAAAATCGCCAGAAAACCGTGAAACCGTGCCGAAATCACCAAAAACCACCGGAAAACCGTTCCGAAACCGCCGGAAACCAGCAGTTCGGAACCATGAAAAACCGTAAAAAACGCCGAAAAATCGGCGATTCCGAACCGTAACCGTCGGTTTTGAAACCAAGACCGTAACCGCGAAACACCCTCGCGGTTCTGATTCAATAATTTCCAAAACCGGAACCGGCGATTCCGAACCGTAACCACCGGTTCTGGAACCATGGGCATCTCTAAATTAGGCAGTTGGCATACGGAGGATGTCCCGACATGTTCGACGAATATCTTCACGTCGCCAACACAACTGGTCGCGATTCCGAACCGTAACCGCCGGTTTTGAAACCGGGACCGTAACCGCGAAACACCCTCACGGTTCGGTTCCGATTCAATAATTTCCAAAACCAAAACCGGCGGTTCCGAACCGTACCCACCGGTTCTGGAACCGTGGGCATCTCTAAATTAGGCAGTTGGCATACGGAGGATGTGCCGACATGTTCGACGAATGTCTTCACGTCGCCAACACAACTGGTCACGATTATCTGAAGAAGTTTTGTAAAGGTTTGATTCAGACTTTCGGCCCCAACCTATCTGCGGAAGTCGACCGCACAAGATTGCCAGTTCCTGCTTGATTTGCACTGGAAGGTGCTCGGCTTCCCAGGTATGCTGGGAAGCATAGATTGTATCCATTGGTAGTGGAACAACTGTCTGACCGCTTGGAAGACCAATTTACGAGCGGGTTCAATGGCACACACCCAACCATCATTTTGGAAGTCGTTGCCGACCACCGCTTAATATTTTTGGTTCTACATTAATTTAATTTGGTAACATATTAAATATAGAAGTGCTAAAAAATTAAAACAAAATGATGATGATGTGGAAATGAAATGGAATTAGAGGGCTCTTCGATGACAGGGAGATAGACCCTTTGGCCAAATGCTGATGTGGAATGAGATGGTCCTTCCATTGCTAATGCTCTAACGGGGTCAACTCATTTTTCAAATATTTTCTTTAATAAAATTTTTAAATTTATCTAAAGTTTGTTTAATGATGCAAAGCACCTATTAATAATCTAAATTACTCAAAATATTCTTTGGATTAGTATTTGAAAAATATAGCACCTATACGAGTTTTTTTTCATTCAAATTCTTGTAACCAATGTTTATTACTACTATTATGAATTTGGTCATCTCCAATTTCCAAATGTTTATTCTTTCATTGACAAATACTCTTTCTAGTTTCTACTCTTTTCTTAATCCCAACCATTAGTCGCGATTTCTCGAACCTTATTATGCCTACCACTGTGTTAGGAACACTCCTCTCTCTCTCAGAACTCCTATCAATAGCACTGCCAACAAACGAATTTTCCGGCGCCCCTCAGGTTGGGGTCAGCGGTTAAAAGAAGGAAGGCTGGCGCGGAAGTTACTTCCGTCGGCAGCGATTATGAGTTTTGTGGAGAAATGCTCAAACAATTGGGGCAAAATATTTCTTCATTAACTGGAAAGTCATTAATGAATAGCCCTATTTATATACCTAGGGCCCTAGGGTTGGTTCGACCTAAACCTAAACATCGGGAAATAACCAACAAAGAAAACCCGACAGAGCTTATAAGACGCTCGACTCAAACAAGTTCAACACGAAAAATAAAATAAAATAAAATAACAAAGTACTGAATTAAACTAAACACCAACTACGACTCTGCTGTCGCCTACTTGGCGACGAAGTCTTGATAGCGATCCGGCTGTTTGAGCTGCGTTCTCGGTCTCAACTTCCTGGTTGCCTCTGCTCTTGCTTCGTCTCTCTCCTCTTCTGCCGTCTGCTCTTCATCAACATCCTTCGACGCCTCGTCGTCGTCTCCTCTAGGTGAGGTTGCATCTGTAGGGATTATGGTATCCGTAACACACTGCTAAATCGTCTCTCGCGAAATTTTGCTGTTGGTCACTTATTAGCAAGCATGTGGCCAAAGAAATGCATTAGACATCTAATTTATTCGTAAAAATTTTAAGATTATTTTGATTTAAGATCTAGAAGTCGTGACTGTGAACATGACTTCCAAAACTGAAATGGTTTGTAGCAGCAGATTTGTAAAAATCGAATTAAATACTTCATGTTCTTGGAAAGATAGAAATCATCATACATCACTACTAACAGATACAGGTAGTTGCAGTTTGTATTTGAAGATCAAACAAAGTGTTCGTGCCGTGGCTTCGCGCCATTTTCTGCAAGCAAAGTGATGCTCGTTAAATCTTCGTTTGGAATACTGCGAACACTCAAATTGGTGCACCGTACACCCCAATATTTTTACTGCTAACGACTAAAAAAATATTCTTTGGAAACATAGAATTGTAATGTTATTAGGGCATAAGGAAACTACTAAACATGAAACTCCAAAACCTCAAAAATTCTGTCATCACCATGTGTAAGAATTTCTTCATTCCATTTTCAGATGATGCTGATCTGGTATATGACTATGAGAGAGAGTTTCAACATTGGAAGAATTTCTGGTTTCATTGAATCAGAAAGTAGAGAGGAAGATAAAGCTGTAATGAATTTCTCAAATGCCATATTTCAAACCTATCTGTCCACAAGAAAAATATGCCTTGTCCCCAATAACTTAGACAAAAGGCAGTAACATTGTTACTCTAAATCTTCTTGTGGCGAAGGTGATATATATATATTTCCGTCATCAATTGAAGCCGAAATAATCAGACAAATTTGAGAAAATGGCAATCAAACTCGTCCCCACAGCCAAGATGATCACCAACACTGCCAAAGCCTTATCCCTCCTTGTGGACATGCAGTGAACATCTCTGCAAAGTTTTAGCATAAGAAATAAATCAAGTAAGAAATACGTTCATTTCACTCATCAACGTAAGGAAATTGTAAATGCAGTAGGGCATACTTGAGAACGACTGAGCTTGGGAAAATGAACATCAGAAACATGACCGTTGTTGTCCCCATGAACTGAAAGAAGTACCATATATTTGGAATTGCTATAGCTGCTGCATATATTAATGCAAGCAACGTACACGTGAGGGACAAAAATCTGATGTTTTCCGCAGCCAAGTGAGGCTTTTTGGGGAAGAGTAATTCGTCAACATTGACCCTTAGAGAATAGTTCATCACCGGAAAGACGAGCATGAGGTGAATAGCATAACTCAATCTAACAGTATTATTGAGAATGATGCCCATGACAGAATCTGAAGTTTTGTCGAAGTTTACTAGCATGTCTGCCATGATCGACTCACCAAACAGCAGGTAGCCAAAGAAGCCAACAGAAAAGTATATTGCAACACACAGTATGAGTGAGATTCGGACAGCTGCGCTCATATCAGAAGGCCTTCCCAGCTCTGCTCTTATCGGATGTACTGCACATATTGCCAATAAAAAATTGGTTATTCTGATGCATATAAATTGTTGATCCAAATCGGTCCCCTAATAGTCCTCTATTCATGCACTTGTGTTACTACACTTATCAAGTCTCTTTCTTTTTCGCTCACACACACAAATAAGGCATTAGTAGAGGATTTCTGAATGTCTCGTTCAGTGTTCCTGATAGGCTAAGGTAAGAACTGGAGGAGTAACGAAATGATGTCTCAGATTCTTTTCTGGTTAGCATGTGGTTTATGTCTCTACATTAATATTGTCAAAATCTAACATATACTATACACTATACACGATGATGGACTCTATATTAGTGATTTCATTCATGTCTGCGTTCTTACCATTTACATGACATCCAAAGGCAGTCGCAAAGACTGGAATAGTAGTGAAGAGACTGAATGCGGAAACACCTCCAGAAAAATCAGGTAACAGTCTAGGGGTTTTTGTTTCCCCTACCCATAACGCATGTATTGCCATCACAGAGCATATGACAACAAAGAACGCTGCTAGTAGTACCGATATAGCTGAGGCATGTCTTAGTGAATCTGCAGGGGATAAATTGCACACATATCAATCATTCTTGTAAAATAAATACTGATTGGCACAAAATCTACTTCTATTATCCAAGAATCTGAGAGTTCATATGATTGGAGGCCAACTATTGCATTACAAACTCTGTTTACAAAAGATAATAGTACTTTCATTGGTATATAAGATCTGAGTTCATCATGGACAATAATACATGTTATGTTTTCGTGAAATACCAAACGTAACCACAATCTAAGTTCCATAGAAAGTACTATCAATAACTATACTGAGGCTGCATAACTAATATTAGTGGACATCAACAGAATCTTGATTGATTTATGGCTTTGCACACACAATCTTAACTTAAAAGAACTTAAAAGAACAGAGAGTGAATCAGAGAGAAATGTGGTGTACTAACCTATGCGCCGTAGAAGAAGCAAGGGAAGCAAGACGAGAAGTACAACCAGAAGCAACGAGAATGCGCGAGAATTCCACCAGTGGATGCCGAACCACTCCTGCAGCACACCTAAATGGACAGTTCCGTCGGACTCATTTCCCGAGAGAACATCTCCTGCAGGATTTATAATCAAAGAAACATAGATCAGAAATCTATTAATTGACTTCGAGTTTTGAAATTGGTATGTGCATTTCTCAGTGCTAGATTACAAGTTTTGCCTATTTTTAGTATGTGAAGGTAATTGAAAAAGGTAGGAATGTAATTAAATTGATCGAGAGTGTATTGACGCAAATTGTCAAACAAGTCACGAGCACAGATCAGAAACCTAACTATGGAATTCTGAAGCAGAAAGCAACAGCTAATAACATCACCACCAATCAATAGAAGGCAAAGTAAAAAAAAAGGGGAATTATACCGATGATGATCAAATAAATAATCAAAGCGCCGAGATTGGTAATGACGACGCAAAGCTGAAGCGCAAGTGATCCCGGTTTCCCAAACGATTCAGCCATGAGCTCCCCATACGTGTTGCAGTGCCCTGACTGCGTGTATTTCAACAGGAACTCGACGGTAACCTCCACGAAATAGGACATGATCAGGATCACTAAGAAGCTGGGGATCACGCCAAGCACCTTAAACGTGGCCGGAATCGACATAATCCCGGCCCCCACCATCCCCGTCGAGATGTTGAATACTGCACCGGAGATCGATCTGTCATCGTTGATTGGCTCGAATTCCGGGAGCAACGGAGCTTGAACTTCGATTTCGTGGCTTTGGAGCTTCATCAATGGGAAATCGGGAATATTCTGTGGCGGTTGAGGGGGCCGCTCTGGTTCAGTTGAGAGTCCAATCAATATGGAGAGTATCAAAATTGATGGATTTTAGTAACTATCAAACCATGTGAAAATAGATAGCTAAATAAAACAAAATTTCCAATCATGTCTGAGTTGTATTGGAATAATGCAATCCATGAATTTGGATAACATTGAAAATTTAACTCTTCTACCAAGTTGGAAGGATCAGATAAAGATTACAGTATATCATGTGAAAAATATTTTTAGTTACTTGCACTAGTAAAATCTCTTATTTTAGGTTTCCATTATTTAGTTATTATAAGTAACTAGTAATTCATACTCCATCTTTCCACTCAAAGTGTCCATGCTTTTTACTGACACAGAATTTTATGAAAAATTGTTAAGTGGATTAAATAGAATTGAATAATTCAATAAGGAGAGATAGGAGATAAATTTATTTCCAAATATAAAAAGTGGACATTTTAAGTAGGACAAACTAAAAACTAAAAGTGGACATCATGCATGGAACGAAGGAAGTACTATTTCTTGTTCAAAGAAATTAACAATTACTTTGACGATTAAGATATGACGTCGCTTACAAAATGCTATATTTGTCCCTAAAAATTATGAACATTTGGTTCGATGAGTTTTAATGTATAATTGGTAAAATAAAAGAGAGATAAAGAATAGTGTAACTACTAACTAGTGTTATTGGAGAGTGGGCTCCACATCATTAGTAGTGTAGTGTAATTAGGGATGTCAATTCAACCGAAACCCGTGGGCCGGCCCGAACAATCCGATAAAATGAGCGGGTTAGGATTGTAATTTTATTACCCGAATATAAAACGGGCTAAACGGGTTGGCCTGAATGGGTTGGCGGGTTAAACGGGTTGGCCCGAACGGGTTGCAGGTCAGCCCGATGGGTTGCAACTTTTAATTAAAAATTATTAAGTTTTAGCGTTTTTTTTAATATTTTTGAATCTTCAATCTTTCTACATAATCAGTAGTCTTATTCCATCTTCATTCTATACTTTTCCACTCGATCCCACAATATCAGCTTTCAAGTTCCACCTCAACTCATTATTCCACCGTCCCATTATCTTGCTACTAGTGTCTTACCACCACCAAAGCCAATCAAGACAAAATTAAAAAAATAACTCATCAAAATCTTAATATAGTTATCATTTTAATAATGATTCATGTAAAATATGATTTTTAATTTTCATAAAGAATTAGTTACGAACAATGCCAAAATAATGACACGAACACAAGCTTTAATTTATGTTGTAGTTGATCAAGATGAAATGCTTCTTTCCATGTATTATTGTAGAATACTATGAAAATATGAAGATTTTATATGATTCTAACTAAAAAGAAAAAAAAATATCTATAATTTAAAATCATTTTATAGAAGAAAATTCTGATACAAGAAATTATTTTCGAAAGCTTTTAGGCCCGAATACCTCGATGGGCCCAAAACCCGGTGGTTTAGGGTTAGGGTTGAAAATTTATAACCCGAAAAGTCCATAACCCAAATAGCCCACACCCAAATAGCCCGGCAACCCGAGTGGGTTGGCCCGAACCTGAACGGGCTAGCCCAATTGACATCCCTAAGTGTAATGATGTAAGTTATAAATAAAATGTTGTGTAGGGGTAATATGTTGTTTAATTATTTTAAATATTAGAAAGTTCATATTTTTCAGAGACAAACTTAGTAAGGAAATAATTCTTATACTTTTCAGGGACGGATATAGTATATACTCACTGTTTAGTGTCTCATTTGAAATTAACATGAGTTTTAAAAATGGTGACTGAATGTGATTAAGTTAATACATTTTTCAAAATAGAAATAAAACATCAAATTTAAAATTTATGTTTAATGTTGAAACTATTGATTTGAAAGATTTCTCTAATAATCAGCTTGATATCATAAAATTGATGATGTAGATTTGGAATTAGAGTTTTTAATTCCAATCAAATGTTTAATATCACAAAAATGTTTGAATTTTAGATTGATTCTAATTTCAAATCTTCTCAATCCTATCAGTTGAATTTGATAGTTAAAGTAAAGATATAGGTAATATCTCATGGATTAATTAAAACAATTAAGGATAAATTA
The DNA here is from genome assembly GCF_029641045.1 of Salvia hispanica. Lineage (NCBI taxonomy): Eukaryota > Viridiplantae > Streptophyta > Magnoliopsida > Lamiales > Lamiaceae > Salvia > Salvia hispanica. The sequence goes on along the minus strand of NC_142696.1, from coordinate 16,158,084 downwards.
TAAGGATTATAGTATTATTAATTATTATAATTAAGTAATAGGACTATAAGAGTATAATGATTCCACTTAGGGGACTGATCAATTGCCAACTTATTAGCAATCACAAATTAAAACTAAATCTTAGCCATTAGATTATGAAATCTAGTGGTTGAAATAATGTCACATGGATTATATTTAAAATAAAAAAAATTATTAAATAAACTTAAAGGGTATTAATGTCAATTCCCTCTAATCAAAATCATCTTAAAACTTTAAATTTACGTAACTCTCGCAATTTAAATTATTTTTTTTTGCAAAAAAAAATATCAAATTAAAAATAGTTTTAAAAGGATTCTAACGAGATCTCAATTGCATATGTTCCGACGATGTTCGGATGATGAAATTTGATAAATTATATTTCAATTTTCGTACATGTTGATAAATAGATTTTATCAACAAATGCAAAAAAATCTCAATATAGTGTATGCAAAATCTCAATATAATGTACTCCCTCCGTCCACGAATAGGAGTCCCGGTTGACCATTTTCATCCGTCCGCCATTAGGAGTCCCGGTTAGACATTTTATCTTGGGAGTATAAGAAATTACCTCACTTTTCCCTTAATTTACTCCCTCTCTCTTAATGTTAGATTTCATTATTACAAAGAATAAAGCAAATAATAATATAAATGGGTCCCACATTTCACTATCACACACTTAAATTATTACACTCAAACTTTTCTTAAAACCCGCACCCAACTCAACCGGGACTCCTATTCGCGGACGAAGGGAGTAGGTAAAATATCAATAAAACTGTATTGATATTTTCATGTCATTATGTTGATATTTGTAATACACTATGTTGATATAGAAAAATACCCACGAAAATTATCATATAATAACATAATGACGGTATTACCCTTTGTTGATATTTTGTCTATTATTTATTGAAATTTGTGAGCTTTAATCTCATCCACTAATTTTAAAATAGAGTGAACTTCAAAAATGGTCCCTGGACTATGGGTTTATCTCGAAAATAGTCCCTGGACTTTAAAAATATCACCAGTAGTCCCTGGACTAAAGGTTAATATCAAAAACGGTATTTTGAGACGAAAATGCCCTTTTGAGGGGTTTGGGCAATTTGGTCTTTTTACACTTTTAACATTTTAAATCTGATATTATTTTAGTTATGTACTAAATCTGATATTATTTCAAAATTATCATTCTTCATCCCTTTTGTCATCCTTCACTTTGTTTCTTTATTTCAATATTAGATTTAATTTTACAAAATTAAATTTTAAATTTCAATTTTTAAATATCAATAAATTTTTTTAATTAAAACTATTAATTCATGGACACTATAAATATTGATTGAAACTATTAATTTTTGTTATTTAATATAATATTAAGCTGAATTGAAGAAGTACAGAAAAATAATATTAATCATGATGGAAAAATAAGAGCTATTCTATTTAGCCTTCGTTCGGTTGTTATAATTGCTTGTGATTGAATATTATGAAGTCGACTAAAAATTTTGTATATGAGTATTTTTGTTGAAATTTTCTAGTCATTTTGATTGATTGTTTTCAAATTAATAAACGAAAATTATATTAGTCTTACATTAGACACATATTTATTTCAGAATAAATCGTGTTATATTGTCTATTTATGATTAAAGCTATTAAATATTGATTAAAACTAAGACGTTGTTATATCTTATTGATTAAATATTAGACACTATCAAATATTGATTATGACTAATAATTTTTGTTATTTAATAATTTTTATAATTAAAAATTTTTATTGATATTTAAAAACTGAAATTTAAAATTTAATTTTGTAAAATTAAATCTAAATTGAAATAAAGAAACAAAGTGAAGGATGACAAAAGGAAAGAAGAATGATAATTTTGAAATAATATCAGATTTAGTACAAAACTAAAATAATATCAGATTTAAAATGTTAAAAGTGTAAAAAGATCAAATTGCCCAAACTCCCAAAACCCCTCAAAAGGGCATTTTCGTCTCAAAATATCGTTTTTGATATTAACCCTTAGTCCAGGGACTACTGGTGATATTTTTAAAGTCCAGGGATCATTTTCGAGATAAACCCATAGTCCAGGGACCATTTTTGAAGTTCACTCTTTAAAATATAAGGGTGTAGGTTTAGTCTTAGTTTTAGATTATGATGTTATAAGCATTAGAAGATGACCCAAAGAAGATACTCCATCCGTTCGCGAATAGAGTCCCGTTTTTTCATTTTAGTCCGTCCGCAAATAAGAGTACCGATTTACTTTTACCATAAATGGTAATAAGGTCTCACCTTCCACTAACTCATTCCACTCACGTTTCATTTTAAACTAATATATACAAGTGAGACCCTTATTCCACTAACATTTTTCCACCTACTTTTCTTAACATTTTTTAAAATTCGTGCCGTCCATAAATGAGACTCCTAATGACGGACGGATGGAGTAATTAATTATAAGGATTATAGTATTATTGGATAAATTATAAGGATTATAGTAATTATTATAATTAAGTAATACAGTGATAATGACATAATGTGCGTATATTTAAGAAGAGTTAAAATTTAATTCATGTTAGTATAAAGAATACGATATAGAGGCAAAATAGTCATTTCATATGGGTCTTTTCACATTTTCTTCTAGAGTATGACACTGCCGTGTTTTTTTTAGGTGTCGGTAGAACCGTAGAATAATTAATTAGCCTTTCAAGTCATCTTCAATTATGGAGAAATCTAGATGAGAAAACTGCAAAATAGAATTGTGACATGCGGAACAATATTATTCACGTAAATAAAATACGAATATTCTCATTGTCACATTTTAAGATAATCATATTCAGTGAAATAAACTTTAACTGGGACATCACTAAATTATTTTACAGTTAATATATACTCCCTCCGTCCCAAGAAAGATGACCCCTTTCTTGAGCGGCACGAGATTTTATGCAGTTATATTTTGTGTGTTAAGAGGAGAGAGTAAAGTAAGAGAGGGAATAAAGTAGAGATAAAGGTGCTTCCATTTTAAGTAATGAGTCATCTTAGTTGGGACAAACCAAAAAGGAAAGTGGATCATCTTCAATGGGACGGAGGGAGTACTATACTATAAAAATCATAATAGCAATGATTATAAAAATACATAGTATTTAATACATAAAATTAATTCAATACAAATTTAACTTAAAAAATGATACAGTTCATGTTATAGTTGTGCTTGTTTTGCTAAGTGGTGATAACTGAATTCTACGTGTTCTCATCGATTGAAAATGCTCAGGATCTATTCATTATCAATCGTCGAAAAAATATCCTTCTCAATATACACAATTAGACTGTCTTGGTATTAAATATGTAAAGTTGATCTTGATCGCCCTAGTTGCAAAAAAATGTTCTCTCAACGAAAACACTAGCAATAGGTAAAACTAATGTCAACTCAATAATCAGATAGACCAGTGAAAAAACTAAATGCGTATTAGTTTTGACCATTTCCATAGTAATACTTTTCCCAGTCGCTTAGCGCAACAAATTAAGGATCACACCGCACATTAGCAATAAAATTACTAACTTGGAATTAAATATGTAAAGTTTAGAATTAGTATATATGTAAAGGTTTCAATAGCATTCTTTTAATAAAAACGTTAGTATTCTTCTACCACGTTTTATTAAACTAAAAGGTGGACACGTTTTAAGAGCATACTTAACGCTGGCGGGCCATAATGCACTTAGGTCTCGGTCCGCGGTCTGCGCGTTGGAGGGACGAGGGGACGGGGCTTGGCCGCGCCCAAAGCCAAGTCAGCGGCCTGAGGCCGGGCCTGGTTGTCGTCCAGTCTGGTGTTATACACTCCTGGGACGGGCCTAGTCGCGGTTCGGCCTAGCATTGGAGGGGTTTCGCCCCGGACCCAGGCCGCAAGTCTATATATATATATATATTATTTTTATTTTAAATTTTTTTCTTGTAAATACCATCTAATTCCACACCATTTTCATTTCTATTCTACTTCATTTCTCTCCCTCTCAAACTAAATCACTCAAAAACATCCGTCAAAATGCCTCCTCTACATGATCAAAGAGCAATCGAAGACAACATTGCGAGAATGTTGGAGGAGGTGATGCCTGCAATCCAAGAGGAAGTAACAACAAGGTTGCTCGCTACCAAGCTACTATTCAAGGGTGGAACGAACAACACGTACGCATACCACAAACTCAGATGTATATACACAAGACCATGAACAAGCTCATTTGCGGCCATTCACAGATTATTTCTCTACAGATCCTCAATGGAGTGATCAGATGTTCCATAGTCAGTTCCGGATGTAGAAGCCTTTATTCATAATCATCGTCAATGTAGTTGTAGCTCATGACTCGTATTTCAAGCAAATCACCGATGTTGTTGGCCGACAAAGTATATCGACTTTGCAGAAATGCACATCTACCCATACGTCACTAGCTTACATAACTACTTCAGATATGTTCGATGAGTATCTCCATGTTAGCGAGCACACTGGACGAGAGTGCCTAGCTAAATTCTGCCGGCCAGTCATTGGAGCATTCAAGGATACGTACTTGAGAAAGCTAATGACCGACGACACCCGGAGGTTGGTGAACATGCATGAGCAGGTCCACATTTTTCCCGGGATACTGGGTAGCATCGACTGTATGCACCGGCAGTGGAAGAATTGTCCAACAACATGGAGAGAACAATACACTAGCGGGCACAAGGGCACACATCCGACGATCGTGTTGGATGCTATTATTGACCAACGATTGTGGATTTGGCATGCCTACTTTGTTGTCGCTGGGTCGAACAACGATGTCAATGTGTTGATGAGTCTCCAGTGATCAACGACCTGTGTGCCGGGCGAGCGCCGAATGTAGAGTTCACGATAACCACTGCCAGTACAGTATGTGGTATTATCTGGCAGATGGAATCTATATGCGATGGCATGTGTTCGTGAAGACTATCACATGTCCGACAACGCCGAAGAGGTCGTTGTTTCCCCAAAAGCAAGAGGCGGCTCGGAAAGATGTAGAGCGTGCATTCGGAGTCCTCCAAGCACGGTGGGGTATAGTGAAAGGAGTGGCCTCTGGATGGCATCGTCCACTAATCGTTGATATTATGTATGCATGTATCATAATGCATAACATGATCGATGACGACGAAGGAGACTATGTCACGGCATGGAGAGACGATGCAAACTCCAGCACCGCGAGTTCGTTCGTTGTAAATGACCCTACAGTGCAGGGTGTTCCTCTCGACATGCGCAATGTCATGGCCTGTTCAGCTGAGATGTGCAAAGAAGAAGCACATACTCACCTCCAAGCGGATCTAATTGAATAAATTTGGACACGCACCAACGTTTTTCAGCATTGATGTTAATGAATTTCTTGTGTTATAATTGCTCACAATTTTTTATTTTTACGTGTAAAATAATTTGTAGTTGTTAATAGTGCAATTTAATGGTTGGGGCTTCGATGAGGCCTGCAGGATTGTAGGAGTTGTGGCCTGACCCAGAAAATTAGGGGAGTGATGACGTGGAGGGGACTTGGGAACTGGATCCGGGACAGAAGGCAGGGGATGTGACTTTTTTAACTTATTATTATACTAACTCCGTCTTTAAAAACAGAAATTATGAGATGACACGAGTTTCATAAAGTAAGAGAGAATAATTGATAAATTAAGGGAGAGAGAGATAAAAGTGAGTAAGTACGGTAAGAGAGAGGTAAAGAAAAAGTAGTAGGAGTAGTGTTAGTGGAATGTGATATCCACTTCCTAAAATAGAAAGTTTCTATTTTTAAGCAACATACCAAACTGAAAATAGTTTCTAATTTTAAGAGACGGATCTAATATTTATTTAATACTTCATTCATCCCACTATAGTATGCCCTTTTGATTGAACATGAGCTTTAATGCACAATTAGTAAAAGTAAGAGAGAGATGTAAAGAAAAAGTCATTAAAGTATTATCAGTGAAAAATGGGTCCACCTCATTAGAGAGAAATGAATTTTAAAATATTCTTTAATTTTCTCAAAATATATTTGTGTTTTATTTTATGCATACCAAATTAAACTAGTATTAATTATGTTTAAATTTAAGTATATTTCTCAATATTTTCATAATAAATGTTTTACATATTATAAATATGAAAATTTCATCATTATGTATTAGATTTGTCGCATATTAGTTTTATTGGTAGCAGTTCGATTGGCCTATTAGGATAGCCCGAAACCCGAACGTTGAAAGCTAAGTTTAAAATTTTTTAACTTGATAAAAACATAAAATCTAATTAACCTGCAACCTGGATAGAAGTGACCCAAAACCCGCTAGACTTACTCGGAAATTTTAAAGAGCACAACAATGGATGCGTTTAATTATTGGAGACAGCTGACGTGTGCAAACACAACCAATGATGAATCCGAACGAGATTACCCTAGAATCATAATACAAGAACTTGAAAAACAAAGGGAGGAGATGCTTCAAGATGAAAGAAAAAGAAGATTGGATAACATGAAGAAGTCCTTTGAGAACTCATGTGAAGCGGAGGAGAGGCTCCAACAAGAAAAAGAAATTAGAATGGACAAAAGGATGAAATCCTTGGAGAAGCCCTAGGAAAATGAATCCTATGAATATAATTTCTTACAATTTTACTTTTCTATGTTTTAAGATTTTAAATTTTATATTTGATTTAGGCACTAAGCTAAAAATATAATAACTATTTCTCATTAATAAAATAAATTTAATGATAATAATAATACTCCCTCCGTCACTTATAATTTGTCACCATTTGATCTTGCACGAGTTTTAAAAAATGTAATAGAAATAGAGTTGAAAAAATAGTGACACGTGGATCCTAATTTTATATATTAGTTTTATGATAAAATGTGATTGAGAGAATGAGTTAGTGGAATGTAGGGTCCACTATAAAAAACAGTAGTACTAAAAGTGAAAGGTGACAAATTTTCAAGCACGAATGAAAATGAAAATAATTGACAATTTTTCAGGGATAAGGGAGTAATATTTATAATTTTAATACTCCCTCCGTCCGGAGTCCTGGTTGAGTCGGACACATGTTTTAAGAAAGTGTTTGAGTGTGTAATAAATAAATATTGTAGTGGATGTTGAGACTCACTTTTAATTGAGTGTGTAATAAATAAATGTTGTAGTGGACGTTGAGACCCACTTTTAATACTTTTTTACTTACTTTGTAGGCATTTTCTATTAGTTTATCCCAGTCGGGACCCTAAAACGGGACGCCCAAAATTGATCAACCGGGACTCCAAATGCGAGATGGAGGGAGTATTATATTTAAATTTAATTTTTCTTAATAAATACTCCCTCCGACCCATAAACGATGTCATACTTGTGGGATGACACGAGATTTTAAGAGGTTTTGTTTTGTGTTAAGTGAATAGAAAAAATATACTCCCTCCGTCCTCCATTAGGAGTAGCACTTTGACCGGACACGGATTTTAAGAAATGTAAAGAAAAGTTGGTTGAAAAAGTTAGTGGAATGTGGGACCCACTTTTTTATATTGGTTTTATAATGAAATGTGAGTGAAATGAGTTAGTGGAATGTGAGACCTACTTACCATTTATGATAAAAGTGAAGTGTTACTCTTAATTGAGGACGAACCAAAATAGAAATTAGTAACTCTTATTCGGGGACGGAGAGAGTAATAGTCATATAAATGTGAGAGAGAACTTTTGCGAAAAATAGAAATGTGTCATCTTTAGTAGAACAAACTAAAAAGAAATGTGACATCTTTAGTAGAACAAACTAAAAAGGAAAGTGAGACATCTTTTATAAGACAGAGAGAGTAATGAATCAAAAACAAAATTATACTAATAATTATATTAATATATTTATTATTTTGATGGATAATTTAAATATGGACTGTCTATCTATCTATCACAATAATAAATACTCATTTCGTCCCAACTAAGTTGAGTTGTATTCCTTTTTGGGATGTCCCAACTAAGTTGAGTCATTTCCTCTCTTGAGAAAAAAAACGAAGCATCCAATCACTCTTACTTTATTCTATCACCTACATTACTCTCTCTTTATCTTTTCTACTTTATTCATCTCTCCTACTTTTCAACGCAATTTCTTAGATCATCAGCAGTGGGGTGCCCTATACTCCGCCGCATCAACATTTTATCCTCCTACCCATCCACCTGCAGTGGGGCGCCCCTATAGCCCGCCCTATAGTTTTAACTACTACTATTTTGTATTTATTTTTTACTTGTTATGTTTGCAAACACGTCAATTAGCAAAATAAATATAAAAACACCACCACAAATTAAAAGGCAAATCCTACATTTACTTAAATAATTTTTTTTTATAATGATAGGAAGGGAAGGTGCACTACAGATAAGGCGGTAGAGCTGGTCTAGTTCATTCCCAACTGGTGTTTGAGATCATCGATCAAATACTGTTACACGTACGACGCAAGCGCTTTGTCGCGCACATCCATCAGACTCTCGCCACGGCGCTGCTCCCTCAAGAATCGAGTGTACTCTGCCGAGAAAAGCTTGAGCGGCTTCTTCACCTGATCCCAGTGCTTGCGTAGCTGCTCTTTCGTGCGCTTCCACGAGGCCGGTGGCTTGTTTCCGTTGTAGCGATCAGTGATGCGCGACCAGTACGCGATGATTTTTTGGTTGTTGGCGAACACCGGGTCCTCCGAAATATCAACCCAACACCTCATCAGCAACACGGTCTCCTCGTTGATGTAGTTCGTCCCCCCTGGGGTATATTCATCATTCTCGGCCGGAGGAAGCAACTTCTGGGCTTTGACCTTCGTTTTTTTTTCTTTCTTTCCTTGGGGGCGGGGGTGGGGTCGACGGTCGGCTCCATGTCGGAGAGCCTGTAGGAATCCGTGGTGAAATCCATCGTACTGGGTGTTCTGATCCCAGTTGGACTCGACAGAACCCGGTGTGTCGAACGACCGGTATTCGTCAGGTTCTGCCCCGGACACCGGGCACCACCACCGAATATCGGCATTGCGTCGGGACTATTTGGATTTGGAAAATTGCTGGGCTCATTCTAGAGAGAAATTGCGGGGGAGGGGGGAAGGAGAGTGCAGTGAAGTGTGTGTGAAATGAGAAGTGAAAGTAGTATATGTAGAAGAATTAAAAAAAAATCGTAAACGCGTTGCACTGGGCTCGGGGCTACAGTGGTGCCCGATAGACGCGCCCAATGCGAGAATCGAGGCTTAGGGCGCGGAGGATGGCAAGGACTTCGGGCGGGGGCCTGCAGTGGTGCCCTAAGGCGATATATATAGTATAATAATATAGTTACAGTTAATTACTAATATCATAATTGATTATAATTTATAATTTCAAAAAATTTTATTATGATTTTGTTGATTAATTTTTAGTTTATAATGTAATACTCCATCTATCCACGAAAAATAAAGCACTTTGTGAATAACACGAGTTTTAATGTAGAATTGATTAAGTAAGAGAGAAGGGAAAAAAAGTAAGAGAAAAGTAGTGATAGTGGAATATGTGGTCCATATTATTAGTAAGAGAGAAAAGAAAAAAGGAAGAGAGAAGTTGTTGAAAACTTTCCTTTTCTGAATGTGTCATATTTTTCGTGGACAACCAAAAATGACAAATGTGGCATATTTTTCGTGGGCGGAGGAAGTAATAATTATTAAGACTTTGTTGTACTACTTGTTTATTTTCTAGATTTTGATTACTTTCCTAATTAGATTAAAAAATCAAAACAAACACATAAATTTAGAAAGTAACGAATCAGATTACATTTTCAAATAAAATCCCACCAATCAAACATGACATAAAAATCTTTCACAACAAGCCCGTATTGGATACCTCCTTTTATTAAATTTGCACTGAAATTTGTGTTATTTCCTCCGTCCGTGAAATAATGTCTTATTTTACCATTTTAGGGTGTTCGCAATTCAAAGTCCCGTTTACCTTTTTCCATCTAAGTAAATGGACCTCATCATTATATTACACACATTCTATTAGTCAATATATAAAAGTGAGATCCATATTCTACTAACTCATTTCCCCATTTTTATTCACAAAATTAAACAATTTCTTAAAACTCGTGCCGAGTGAAAATGAGACTATATATACCATATACGGAGGAATTATTTGTTACTAAGACTGATTTTTGTGGATTGACGTTGAATTTGCAATAAAGATTATTAATTTTGAAAAGATAATGTTTCGATATAACAATATTAATCCTCTTTATCACTCTCATTATGTATTTTCCTTTTTTATTATTTTGTTGGAACGCGCTTACTAAATATCTTTAATTTTTATCATTTAATTAATTCTATATTTCATTAATCTAATTAATTACTAGTTTTAAGTGTAAGTAACTTATAATTAAACCCAAATATGGGTTCAAAGCTGACTGAATCTTGCTGCGATTTCTCAGTGGTCAACAAGAAACGCTGAAGACAAAGGCAACATTGAAAATTATTTTGTGATATATCATCATTTTCCTTCAAAATCCAGCAACATAAACCAAACCCACGATTCGGTGAAGAACCAAAAAGGGGGAAAAACAATGGGCGATCCCACTGCAAAGGGCGAAGACTTCGAGAAAAAAGCCGAGAAGAAGCTCAGCGGCTGGGGCTTTTTCGGCTCCAAGTATGAAGACGCCTCCGATTTGTTCGAAAAAGCTGCCAATTCCTATAAGCTTGCCAAATCATGTAAGCAATTCAATTTTCCGGATGCATAATTTCTTCCATGTGATTTTTATTTATCGATCAACTTGCAAAGTCCCGATTTTGTGTGGTTTGGTATAAATGCCCTTCCGTTCATTTTTCTTCCTCTGGATTGATAGTGGAAGAAAAAATTAATTCTTCGTGATTTCGATGGATACGAATCCGATTGCTGTAAATCCTCCTTTTGGATCTAAAATTTAGTGGGGGATGACTTGCGGGTTTTTGTATTTACTCATTTCGGATTGTTAAGTGCCGATGGATAGTTTGCACAATTGAATTGTGAAATAAAGCAAATCCAGTTCAAGGGGTAACTTTCTAAACTATCCTGTACTAACTTTAATTTGTGTTTTCTTCAAAATTACTATGAAGATTTTTTTTGTTTATTTCTAATGGTTCAAGGTAACTTTCATCATCTACTCATTGGCTTCTTTTATCCTGGTCTATGCTCGGCATTATTCATTGGGGTTTCTCATTTGTAATTTTGCAGCTTTTGAATATTAAGATATCAGAATGCGAGCTTAATCAGTTTTCTGCTGTGTTTATTGTTTGCGAATTATGATTACATTCAGTTGATGCATTTCAGTAGTTTTGATTTTTCTTGAAAGCTTCTTTTTTGAAAAAAGGAACGGAAATCACAAATCTTTAGAGGCTTCAGGAAATGTCCTCATTTATCTCGGAAAATAGTTTCCTGCCAGTTTTGGTTATGCATAAAATTGTGGTTTTCTTTATCAGGGGATCAGGCCGGAGCAGCGTATGTTAAGCTGGCTAACTGCCACTTGAAGGTAAGTTTCTCTAGGAGTGCGTCTTGCGCTCTGCTGCAAGGTCACTTTTTCTGTCCTCCATCTGATTTTAATTTTGGTAAATGTGTTTCGTTGTATTTCCATTTTCAGTTGAATAGCAAGCATGAAGCTGCTACTTCATATGCTGATGCTGCCCATAGCTACAAAAAGTCCAATATAAGAGGTATTTTTAAATTAGCAGCAATTGGCATTTAGTTTAACTAGGCATGTTACATTTTATAGTATGTAGTTCCCATCTTTTCTATTGTTTCATTTTGTAGAAATGAAGCCACCTGGCCATAACTGACATTCATATTTTTACAGAGTCGATATCATGTCTCGAGCAATCTGTAAATTTGTTTCTTGATATGGGAAGGCTTAATATGTGTGCCAGATATTACAAGGTAAAAAATCTTAGAAGTATGTGTGTTTCTATTGTGAAACATGACCTTTTGTTAGCAGTCAAGTTCTGCTGCTTATTGTTAGAAATGGATGAAGATTTTATTCTTCTGCCAATGATGATCCTGCCAATGATGTTAGTTAGTATTTTGGATGAAAATGACCAGACATTTTTGCTTTGCAGGAAATAGCTGAACTGTATGAGCAGGAACAGAACTTCGAGCAGGCTATTGTTTATTATGAAAGAGCTGCCGATCTCTTCCAAAGTGAAGACGTAACAACATCAGCCAATCAATGCAAGCAGAAAGTTTCTCAATTCGCTGCTCAATTGGAACAGTTAAGTTTGCCTGTGCTCTCTGCATAATCAAGCTGCCATCCCCAGTTTTATATGCTTATATAAAAATCATCAGTGTCTGTTTTAAATTTGTATTTATGCGTCATGAATATTTCTTATCTGGTTCTGCCCGCATGTCACTTTTCTAGTCATAGAAATTATGAACACCCCAACTGTCTTTTGCAACTTAGATGCATTTGGCTGATATAAAAAAATTAAAGTTTTTTCTATTAATCATCTTTAAAAAACAAATTATAGTATCACATGAAAGCATTACTGCCAACTAACCACATCTGTGGTTTATGTGAGCCTTGGCATCACGATTTTACTGAGTTTCATCTACTTGCCTGCACTTTGTTCTATGGTTCACCCCATAATAGCCCATACATTTAATTCTTGAATCAAGAGGTTGTTTGAAGAAGCTTATTTGTATGGTCTTAGAGACTTTGGATATGGCAATGTGTTGAAATTGCAAACTACAATTCACTGAAGAAGGATAAAATAATATCATGGTTTTTTGATGTTCTTTTGTGTTGGATATGACGGTATGTATTGAGGTTCTTCCCTGTCAAACAATTAGCATGATCTAGAATTCTGGATAAGCCAGAGAAAAGGGTTTCAGGGTATTATGGGCTAGCTTTGAAGGTCTTATACTTCTATATTTGCTAAGGTTTAGCTAGTATGATTCGAGCTTCATGTTCGGACTTTCTCTCAGATACCAAAAGGCTATTGATATTTTTGAAGACATAGCACGACAGAGTCTCAACAATAACTTGCTGAAATATGGAGTCAAAGGGCACCTCCTCAATGCTGGTATTTGCCAGCTTTGCAAAGGTGATGTTGTTGCGATAAACAATGCATTGGAGAGATACCAGGTGCATCTTGTTTTTTGTACACATTTACAACACTCTTTCTGTTTGGATGCGTGGGATAACCATATTTTCTGGGTTTGTAGGAATTGGATCCTACATTTTCTGGAACACGAGAGTACAAATTGCTTGCGGTATGTCATGGCTGCTAAAGCATTACATTCAATTTTCCTTTTTCGAACTCTCTTAACTTTTCTATCTCCACGTCTTCCACTTTTGGAAACTAGATTTTCCATCTTTAAACTTGTGTTGCATATTCATCTATCATGTATCTTTATGTGAATTTGCTAGCGCCTCCAAAAGTTATTGTTTAACCTGATAATGGCTTGGTGTGTATGTTGATTACAGGATTTAGCTGCTGCTATTGATGAGGAAGATGTTGCTAAATTCACTGATGCTGTCAAGGAATTTGATAGTATGACCCCGCTGGTAAGTGTGTTTTCATTTATCCGGACTTGATTTTTGTCCCCCTACCTTTTGTTATACATATATTCTTCTTTTGAACACCCTTCTTTGTTTTAAATCATGGGCATATGCGCCCTTTATGAAGCTCCAATAGTTGCTTAATGTAATCTTTTAATGTATTATGTGCATGATAATTTCTCTTAACACCTTATATTAAGCTTGGCTTCTATTTGCCCCATAGGTTCTATTTAGTGAGAACTCAGACTTGTTCATTTCATTTTACGTTGGTAATTTTTATCATGTAGTTTTTCTCATCCCTATCTTGGGATTTTTCTAGGCTACTGTATCTGAGGGAGGCTTGAGAGAGTGAAATAAATATAATGAACAGGATCGACAAAGACAACCTAAGAAATACAATTAAAAGGATGAAAGTCATAACAACAAATCTTAGTTTGTAAGGCCTAGAATTTTTCACTAATGACAAGTGTATAGTTAGTTCACTGGTAGAGAATCAAGTCTTGTTTACTGCCAAATTGTCATATATCATCATTATTATTTGTTTTAAGCTTTATTTAGATTTCCTATAAGTCTATGATAATTTCCCTGACCATTGCTATGTTGCTTTACATGAAACAAAGTTACTATTCACTGGATCAATTACTCTAGTTAATGTGTGTAAAAACTAAAAAGGCATTAGACTTCAGATTTTGTATATTTTCCATATAGGGTATAGCATGTGAGTGCATTTTGCTATGAAAAAGTGGTTTCTTAATACTCTGTCTGGGGTTGGGGATGGGAAGACAGTAAAGTAGCGCTGAATATATGAATACACGCTGTTTATGTTGAACAGACCACTATATGCTAATGTCCTGATTGAAAGCCAGCTTTGTTTTCATAGTTAACTCCGAAATCTTGATTGGTAACTTTTCTCACTGTGATGTAGGATGCTTGGAAGACAACACTTTTATTAAGAGTAAAGGAGGCCTTGAAGGCAAAAGAGATGGAGGAAGATGATCTTACTTGAGTTGTGCCTTCCTTACCATGTGGATTTATCCAAGTCTCTGAGTTTCTTCTGATAAGTCTTGTGGGATTGTGTGTGTACTATAAGAATGATACTACTATCAAGTTTGGTGTTGGAAGTGTTTGCAAGATCCATGACCATGATTTTTGTAACTAATACACCATTTCATGTTTTCGATTTTCATCCCGGGGGGAACATTGTTTCTGCTATTGAATTGCTGCATCTCGTGGTTACCAGATTACGATTACATTGATATATTTCGTCGATGAAGTGTAGGGATTTTTGATATCTACAAGTTACTTGGATCTTGTGTATGGTTTTGAACTATAGAGACCCAATCACAACCAAAAAACTGAATGCATTATTTTCACTCAGATGGCACAAAATACGGACGATGGTCCCTTGTCTCCTCACTAATGCATGTGTTCGTCTAGGTTGGTTTTTGGGCGATACATTAAATCTGTTATTAAGCAGTCGCATTTTCCACATTCAGGTTTTTGGAAAAAAGTTTGATTTTAGGGTAATTGAATTTGAAATTATTTTTGCTTGGATTGTTGTGTAGATTTATTAAATTTAGTTAGGTATAATAATGTTATTTTGTGAGTTGGTACTATAATGACTTGAATGTTATGTGGTCAGCGTTGTTATGGTATATCGTACTGAGATTGTCATACCGCATACCGTACCGAAAACTGCACTTTGGCAAAATATCATACTGATATCATACTGAATTTTCGGTAAATTCGGTATACCGAAAATTCGATATGGTTAATTTTTTATACCATTATCTTACTGTTATTGCGGTATGCCACACTTTTATGATATACCGAAGTTTGGTACGGTATACTGTAATACTGTTAGGCAAAAAAAAATCTATTTTATACACAAAATATTTAAAAAGTAGGATTTTTAGAGATTTTTTCCTTTCAATTCTATTTATTATGCAAATATTTTAAATATAATGTACATTTCCATAAAAATGGAAACTCTTTCCTTTTTGGGTCATCCCCTAAAAATAGAAACTTTTTATTTTAGGAAATTTCTTTCTCACTAATGAGGTGGAACTCATTTTTCCACTAATACACTTTTCTTTCTATCTCTCTTTTACTTTACCAATTTTTGCATTAAAATCCGCGCTCGTTTAAAAATTCCTATTTTTAGGAGACGGAGGGAGTATATAACAACGTATACAGATTTTTCGATATGTACCGAGGATTCGGTATACCGCGGTATACTGAATCTACAGTATATACCTAATATTCGGTGTACAGGCGGTATAGAAAAATTGATACCGTTACCATACCGAAATCTTTCGATATATCGGAAAAATGGTGATTTCAATACGATAAGTGCGCTATTTCAGTGATGACTTTAATTAATGACACGTTTTCTTTTTGAGTTTTCTTACTAGAAGTAGCATTTTCTAAAATAGAAACAACATAATCTAGATTTTATTCTCCTTAATTCATAAAACAAAACACATAAGATTTCATGATGAAAGCAAATGCTTCACATTTAGTAAGACAAGGAACATTATTTTATTTTCATATAATCTGCTAAACACAATTTTCTTAAATCTTGTGCTGAGAAAAAATGCATTCAATAACATGGGACGAAGGAAGTAATTCTTAACCCTAGATCTAAAAGAATATTCTATAGTATTATAAATTTCAACTACAAAATTATAATATTAAACAATTGTGGAAATATCATGCACAAACAAAAAATATGACCAAAAGCTTTAAAGAATTTGCTATAAAATTTGTCAATGGCGTGTTAAATGTGGAGTAGTAGTATTTCCAAAAGTGGATGATAAGAATATTAGAGATGTTTGATTTCCTAGATAAAATAATATCAAAAGTTCAATACATACTCTAGTATTATGTTCTAAGATTATATTAGTTAGAGTGAGTTGACTATGGCTAATTATCACATGATAATCCATCTAGCATTGAGTTGTAGAATTCAATTTTATAAACCAAATACACAACTTATTTAATCCCGATATACAATCTTACAAACCGAACAACCCCATTATATTTAAATGATATCATGCATTCTTGAAATGCATATTTAAGTTTGTGCATTCTTAGAATGAGTATTCCAATTACACGTTACATACATGCATATTTCTTCAATTACACATTTGCTTAAGGCATATTTTAAAATAAAAAAGAATTTGTTCCTAAGAACCACAAATATATTTTCTCCCAAAACAAGAAAAAAATTTATTGTTGGTGTGTTAGATAATTTAAATAAAAATTTACGCTATTTTAAATTAATCTTTGGTGTAAAATATAGAATACGATTTAAATTTTGTTTGGACAAAAATAGTTTCAGGAATATGTATGAACATTTTGAGAGTGAGATAGATGTAGAATAGCTTAGTAATTTTATCTTATTATTTTGATCCAACTGTGAAATCCGTTATTAGTGTAATTCATCAAAACTATGGACTAATTTTCTAAGCTGAAATAAAGACTTAATACTATTCACATAAGCTAAGGGGCCGTTTGGTAGCTATGTTTCGCCTAGATAAGAGATTAATCTGGGTTTATTTGTGTGTTTGGTAGTTATGTTACCAAATATAGTAGCCGGTGTTTTATTTCTGGCCCGCACAAAGCCCACTGAAAATCTTATGTTTTAGTCATATTTGTAACTACCCAAAATCCTATGTTATTTATCATGGAAGCCTAGTTAAATTAGCAAAATACAATTTTACCCATCAAAATTTCTAACCCATCAATTTTACTTAGTTGTTGTATTGAAGAACGTCATTTTCCTATTAAATCATATTAAGAATTTTGTTGATGTCAATTTGTTGTTCTAATTATATTACTTTGTTATTTTATTTACATTATATTATATTATAATATTCTCATTATATTACTTTATATTCTCATTATATTACTTTACATTAAATCGTATTATATTCTCATTATATTACTTTATTTACATTATATTATATTATACTTATAATTACGTAATACTTGAAGGCAATTACTTTTGTTTTGAACATAAATATACGATGTTGTTCAATCCACAAACGCTTTAAACTTCAAAAAAATTGAACATAGAAAATTTGGTACTTGATAAAATATTTTCATATAGAATTTGTCCAAAATAATAATTGATTATTCATAAAATTTGTCCAAAATTATTAATGCTCACAAAAATAGAATACCAAAATAAATATAAGTTTTTTGATATAAAGATGCTAATTTTTGTAAGGAGTTTAGCTTGAAAAGATGTTAATTTTAAACAAAACGATTTTATAGGAATAATTAGGGTAAAATGATGATAGTTTAGTAATTAACTTAAACTAATAAGGATAATTTTGACAATCATAATTTTAATCCTTACTTGTGACTTATTGTACCAAACACTACAATAAGATAACTCATAATTATCTTAATCTACCAAACACCTAATATATGTAAATTAACTAATCGAAACTATGATTACTATCATAATGGTATCATGTCTAGTCGAAACATGACATAGCTACCAAACGAGCCCTTAATTGTACACAAATCACGCTACTAAAAGTTTAAAACTAAATAAAAACTATACCAAAATAGTTTTGTCTGAAATTGTAAGTCAACTTTTTTGCGCCATATATTAGTATTCGATTCAAATAGATTAGGGACCAGATAGGTGGATGTAGTGGATGGCCTGAGAATTGTATTCAGTATCCAAAATTTTTGATTTCAGACGTTCAGTGGCGGACGCAGGATTTTGACGGTGGGTGATCCAAGTTATTGATAACAATTGTAGGATATTATTTTTTATGCTAGCATAGCCGACAATTGCGAGAAAAATGAGTAATGAGATAGAAATAATTAAATAATACGAATACTAGAAATATATATATTTTTATTGGAGTATAATCAGTTATGAATAAATTTTGGAATAAATTAGTATAAAATCTGAAATTTTTTATTTATAATAGTTGTAGAAAAATAAAAAAAAAACATCAAAAATAACATAAGGAAAAATGGATACTATCAATAATGGATAAATTTTAAGATAGGTTAATTAATGAAGTATACTAATATAGGAGTATGATTTTTTTTTTGTGCAAAGACATATTGAAATAATAAAAGCCAATCACAAATAACAAAAGGAAAAATTGATACTATCAGTTATGGATAAATTTTGAGATGGGTTAATTAATGAAGTACTAATATATTATTATTATTATTATTTTTGGTGTAAAGACAAATTGAAATCATAAAAGCTAAAAACTGAGCTTGTGGAGAATTGAACACGGTCATCGAAGCTGGTACTGGAAGCTGATAGGCCTAAAAGAAGACCACTTGGGCTGATAAATTAATACATAAATCTTATGAATATAAAATATATATAAGGAAATTTGAAATTCTTGGGGGTTACATGGGTCCCCCAAAGCTCTACATATGTCCGCCACTGCAGACATTATTACTCTACCGCTATAAATAAATTAGGGACCAGATAGATGGATGTGGTGAATCGCTTGAGATTTGTATTCAAATTCAAAATCTTTGATTTCAGATATTATTACTCTACCAGTTACATATAAATTAGGGACCAGATAGGTGGATGTGGTGGGTGGCTTGATATTTATACTCGAATTCAAAATCTTTAATTTCAGACACGAATACTCTACCGCTAACCAACTTACTTATACACATTTAGAATAACTATTTTCTTAATTTCACGTGAAGCCAGATATTTACCACGTGGCATTCACTTTGGCCAACATGCTTTTGCATTGTCAATGGCTGTTGTAACCTGTTTAGTTTAGTAAAACCACAATCAACCCTAATCAAGTCTTTTTTGTCATTAGATTTATGATTATCTTTCCCGTTTGAATATCTTCTTAGTCCTGAAAAAAACTTTTTCAACGCGTTTTTAAGATTTCAAGACACAGACATCAAAATTTGATCAAATTTCTATGAATCCAATAAAAAAGACAGATATATCAAACATATACTACTATTCCACTCTAGATTCAAAATGTATTTTATAAATAAAAATAAAATGTAATAAAGCCACGTTGACGACAGATAACGGTTGACCCAACGGAATAAAAGTTATAGTTATAGGAGAAGGATGAAGAAGAAGGGAAAACCCAAAATAAAAGCATCCCACTTTAAAGTTTATTCAATATTCTTTCATTTTCTTCTCTGGAACTGTAGCTGCCCAATCTCAAATTCCAACCTTCAATCACACACAAATTTTGCTCTGCTAATTTGCCCTATTTGTGAGTTTTTTTTCAAATTCATTGCTTACATATTGCTGTATTCCTTTCCTTTCTTGTATTTTTGTACTGCTGTATCTGCCAAGTTTTCCTATCTTGTTTCTAGCTGTTTAATTTAATTTGTTATTTTTGCTTTTGAGCTGTAGTAATTGGTATTTGAATGAATGGAAATCCTACTCTTAGTCTCTGTGTTTTCATCTTTTAGTTGGGGTTTTCAATTTGCATATTTGATTTTGCTTATTTTTCCAGAATATATTGGGTGAAGTGAAGTTGCAGTCATGAATTGAGTTTATTTTGGTAGCTTAATTGTCACAGTCAAGGGAAACGGGTAAAAGATTGAGAATGCTTTGGTGATCTCTAGAGAGAAAAAAACAATTATGGTTTCAATTGGTGATGGTGAGGATATTGTGGGAAGTGAGGAGTCTAGTGTTGGTAAAGTCAAGAGTCATGCACCTCTACACATCTCAACATCTCAGAGAGGTCTTATAAATGAAGATAGCTCGGGGAGAGGATCCGATGGCGGTTTCTCCGCTATCTCTAAAAGGCTAAGGTTTCTTAAATTTGGCAACTTAGCGTCGCCTTCAGCTAGGTTTCAGCGGATTGCAGAGGGGAAGGATGAGGCTTCACGTGCTGTACCTTCTTCCGGTAGTCTCCATATACGTGAGCGCTTCCATAGGATATTTTCGCGTAAAATGGACTGGAATAACCTTGTGAAAATGGGGAAAGAATGGATAAGAGATCCTATGAATATGGCACTCTTTGTTTGGATTGCATGTGTTGCTGTTTCCGGTGCTATCTTGTTCATGGTCATGATTGGCATGTTGAACCATGCCCTGCCCAAGAAGTCGGAGAGGGATGCTTGGTTTGAAGTCAATAATCAGATCCTCAATGCTTTGTTCACTCTCATGTGTTTATACCAGCATCCGAAGCGAATATATCACCTGGCACTACTGCTTAGGTGGAGGGAAGAAGATATTCTAAAGCTTCGGAAAGTTTACTGCAAACATGGTACTTACAAACCCCACGAATGGGCACATATGATGGTGGTTGTAGCCTTGCTGAACTTAAACTGCTTTGCTCAATACGCGTTATGTGGTCTTAACTTGGGATACAAGAGGTCGGAGCGACCTGCCATTGGTGTTGGAATATGTATCTCGTTCGCAATTGGTGCCCCTGCAGTTGCTGGAGTGTACACTATGCTTAGCCCTCTTGGGAAAGATTACGAGACTCAGTCAGATGAGGAAATGCAAATTCCAGTTACGACCGAGGATAGTAGTAGCAGAGACCAATCTAGGAGAGAATCGCTAGAAAAGAGATTCTCGTTTGCGATGAGAGACGATGGAAGAACACTGGAGACGAGACCAAGTTGGAGTGGAGGCATTCTTGATTTTTGGGATGACATTTCTTTAGCTTACCTTTCACTGTTCTGTAGCTTCTGTGTTTTCGGATGGAATATGGAGAGGCTCGGGTTTGGCAATATGTACGTCCACATCGCAACTTTTCTTCTGTTTTGTATGGCTCCCTTTTGGATATTCAACCTGGCTGCTGTTAATATTGATAACGAGACCGTTAGGGAGGCATTAGGCATCACCGGGATATTCCTCTGTGTTTTTGGTCTACTCTACGGTGGGTTTTGGAGAATTCAGATGAGAAAGAGATTTAATCTGCCTCCTTCGAAATTCTGCTGTGGCAAACCAGCTGTGACCGACTGTGCCATGTGGCTTTTCTGCTGTTGGTGCTCGTTGGCTCAGGAAGTAAGAACTGGGAATGCATATGAAATCGTGGAAGACAAGTTTTACAAGAAGAACTGCGAGCATATGCCTATGTCCCCATTGAATCGCGAGGGTGGTGAGTTCCGATCTCATCCCACTTCACCGTTAGGGAACAACATCCCATCTCCATCCCGTGTTACAAAGGGCAACTCGCCTAGTCCCAGCCGATTATCCAAGGAGTACAACAGCCCCGGGAGGCAGCTCGCGTTTATTGAAGAAGAATCTTCTGCGAGAGTTGAGGATGAAACAATGACAGCACCAACAATCTCAGTTATTCGACGAGAAGATGATTAGCTCAGCGCAAGTTTTGGAATCGTCAGGTAACACTGTAATATTGATACATGTAGCTTAAGTGTTGAGAATTCTTTTATTTGGAGATATATTGCTCTGTTATTGTGTGAGTTTTACTTTTGAGTATATTTCCTTTTATGCCATATTGTTTGCTCTCAATTCCAAACTGAAACACATACTATCATGTTTTTATCTGTATTTCTGTGTCAAATTTGAAAGTAAATCGATCTTGCTAGCTCATAAATCAACTAAAATTATATAGTAGTAGTATTTCTTAAGATGACTTGAGGTTGCAGAAAAGGTCCATTAGCTGATAAAGATTGAACTTTGACATCAGAAGAAAGTTTCTTAGAACGATTCATTTATCTGAAAATAACAAAGCATATGATCAGTATCAATTGATTTGAAATTAAATCCATTAATCCAAAAACATATAGTAGTGAAGTTAGTTGATTTCAACTGCTTGACTAAAATTTATGATGCATTCAAAAAATGTTCTTAAAAGTTGTGGTTATGAATAAGATAAATAATTATTAAATGTCCATATTTTAAAAATAATTTAAATAAGATCACAAATGTTATTCGTACTTGTATGAAGAAAATCACAATGCATGGGGCTTTGCTGATGGCAGGTCGTGAGAGAGCGATGTGGGATTGTGTGAGTGAGAAGGAGGGAGTTAATTTATTTTGAATTTATAAATAAATATTCTCTTCGTCCTACTCAAGCTCAAGATAATCACATTTTTCAGTGGCACGAGATAGTAGGTAGAGTTGTCGAATGTCGAGTGCAGTAAAGTAAAAAAAATAGTAGTTGAATATTTTAGTGAGAAAGATCGAAAAGTAGAAAATGATCGTCTTGATTGAGGAAAAAAAATGGAAAAATGGTTATCTAATGAGACGATGTGAATAAAAAATTTCAAAAATATCCCTACATTTTTCTAAAAATTGCATACCATTCAGCCCAACCCCACCCCCGTCTTTCATAACAACCCAATTTGTGTTGCGCATTTGTTAAGAAATGCAATTCTTTGTGACTATAAATTAAACGAACCCCACTTTGTAAGATATTTTTTTTAATGCCTGCAAGCATAATTATGCCTTATAATCAAGTTGAAAAACACTATGATTGGGTAAATATATTCATTCTCAATACGATTTAGTGATTAAGTTGCTAGTCAATAAACCAAAAGTCCTTATTTCCATTCATATTGAGTAGTACAGTACAATATTTTTATTTTATTTTTATTTCATATATACTAAAATAAATCATTAAAATTTGATATCTAAAACGTTTACTACTCTAATTATACTTCCTTTTTATTTTATTTCCTATTTAAAATGAATTTTTATATGTTATGCATTTATTCAAAAAAACTCACTTTTGGTGATCCATATTGCATCTTATTTTATGGATACAAAAATAAACATTTAAAATACATTATGGAAGGCAGACAAATGATAACTACTAGTGATCGAAGAATTCTATAAAAAATATTATTAATGAAAATTGATTGAAAGTATTCCTGTGGTTGTCCATTCTCAATGTACACTTAGCCAAAATTGTGAAAGAATGAATGGCATTTGGAAGATACTCAGCCTATTGCTGGTTGGCTTCAACTTCATCAATGTTGTTGGTAGCATCTTCTAACACTTCATACGATGTTACTACTATTTCTTCTTCCTTCTTACTAGCCTGCACTCCTGTGTACCTTGCCAAATCAATCCATTGCTGCACAAATTCAATGTATCAGCAACCATTCATCATCTCAATTTTATGACTACAATAACAATACATTCCAATGCCATATCACCTGCGTTCCCAAGTACGAGTTTATCGTTCGAGCCACAAACGATATCCCGTTTACTAGCAATGGCTGGTCCGCGATCTCCTCCGATATCCTATGCTCCACTATTCCTGCAATAAACTGTACACAAACAAACAAACTATTTTGTTTGATTTGATCTCATTGAAAGAAATGACATAAATCTAGCGCATTTCGTGTACTTGATAGCGCAGATTTGCTGATGTTCCGAGGAAGGTTGAATAGACGAGGGCGGATTTGAGTATAGGCGAGCGTTTGTTCTGCTCCATCGCAGCAAAGCTCGGATTGATGAGCTTCCGAAACAGGTACAGTATGTTTGACGAGACCACCGCGCCAATGCTGGAGACGAATCCCACACTGGCCAGCTTTAGACCACCAAACACCACTGATGCTATTCTATGGCTCACGTTCCAGTCCCTCCCGACCGGATTCTTCTGGAAAGCATTGTCCGGGATGGACCCCAACAGGCCCTTCACCGCTTCCAAGCTGTCCGGGGCAGCAGAGTCCACGACAGGGAGGAACGACAGCGTGGGCGCCGGGAGCCACACGGTGAAGAAATCCACCACGATCCCTCTAACTGTGTCCGTGATAACATAGTCCAGCTCTTGGATGAATCTGTCTCCGCGCCTCGTGTACTGAGCTACCAGGGCTGTGGTGATTGATATGGACTCTTCTATGGCCAATCTGTGTAGAAATTTGGGATCTGCCAGTAGTCTTTCTCTGAAGCCCTGTTGGTGATCAAACATCCTTAACATCTTTGACAAAAAAAATAGAGTTGAACATAATCATCGAATTACCTGGAAACGGTGTGTTAGTTCGGAGATGATCGGATATCGCTCTAGATCAAAGAAATTCTGTAGTACTTCAGGGGACACTAGACCGAGATCAAGTCCGTTTTGAAGGTCCTGATTTAGCCAAAAACAGAAAATGACTTAACTATCTTGGGACAGTCTGAAAAAAAAAATATAGTTGGCTTACCTGAGGTAAGGCTTCTCTCCTAGTTCCAGCAGCATTCATGACTCGAGCGATTTCAGCACGATCGAAGCAGTTCCGACTGCAGGGCCTGGCAGCCGAGTACCACAAGAAGTCCGCGACAGGGACTTCTCCCTCCCTCCTGATATACTGGCGCTCAGGGTCAAGCAATATCACTACTTGATTTTTCTTCTGGATCTTTCTGGATATTCTTGCGGGTAGACCCGTCCCTCTGGCCCCGTAGGCGACATGGTTGGCGCCCGTCACTACTACCAGCATCCCGTTGCTCCCACTGGCTGTAACGGCCTGTAGAATGATCTGAGACATGGAGTAGTCCTCCACCACTTTGGCTTGCATGGAGAAGTAGGAGCTTGGCTCGAACGGAGCAGGCGGACTTGAGAAATTTATGTCAAGAGAGGAGGAGGACGAAGAAGATGATGAGGATCGCCTTGAGATAGACCGGAACCCTGAGATGAAGCCCGACCCTGCAGGCGGACCATATTTCTTCCGGTCACTTTCCGAGAGCCCGCCTACCCCTTCACCTTGAATTGTCCTCAAAACCTATAAAAACAACGCCATTAAACTTAATATAATCAGCTGACATCACAAAACATATCATAAATATATAAACGCACCGCACCTCAAGGGGGAGGCCGCAGGCAATAACCGGAACTCCATTATCGCGGCAGTAAGTGAGCAGAGGCTCGTATTCCTGCCAGCGCTGTGACGGCCAATGCGTTAGTAAAGACTCGAGGGCGTCTGCAGTGATCCTGCCTTGGATATAGCTATTGAGGGGGGACTGCAAATCACAAGGAATAGCCTCCAAGGCCAACGACAGGGGCCTCTCAGCTTGAGCGCATCTCTTCCTCAGCTTGCTCACGATCTCCATCTCCACCTCTTTGTCGTCTCGCGTCGGGACCTGCTCGGCCTCGCCTAAATACACGATCCGCGCGTTCATCATCTTCTCCCACGCCTTGCTCTTGTCCTTCCCCAGCGCCAGCGGCTCTCCTATCGCCGTTGCGTCGTAGATCCTCGAATTAATCGTCTCGTCCTTGACATGCTGCTTAGTTGATTCTGCCGTCTCGTCCGCCTTGGCCGCGGCCGAGTGGAGCGCGTACGCTCCGAGGGCGAGCAAGGGGGCGATGAGCACATCGCGGCGCCCGGCCGGGGGGGTGCATTCGGCGGTGACGACGCGGCGGAAGGAGACGTGGCGGCGGGGGAGTTTGTTTGTTGGGAAGTGGAAGCCGGGAGGTTTGACGGTTAAAGTGCGGGGCTCCATCTTCATCTTGTGTTGTCGTTTGAGCTAAGCTGTATGCGGCATTTGCACAAGTACGTAGAGGGGGACCAATCGGATTGATTGTGAGCCTTGGAATAAGATTTCAATTTTTATGCCAATAAATGTTGTGATTGGTTCTTATTGGTCTCGTTTTGTGGCGTCAAGAGTTACACCACTATGCATTTGGCCTTATAATGTACTACTTACCATACTCATTTCAAATATCGTACACAAGTAGTACTACATTACTATTTAAATTTGATTAGTTTCACATTCTAATTTTTAATGATTAAACTAATGTTACTCCCTCCATCCCCAGGAATCGACACCAATTTTCTTTTTCATCTATCTATAATTAGTAGACATCCTACTACTTTTAGTAATGGATCTCACAGTCCATTCACTCATTTCACTCATATTTTATTATAAAATTAATATATAAAAGTAGGACTCACTGACTCACATTTCACTAATTCTTTTCACTTAGTTTCTACTATATTTCTTAAAACTCGTGCAAAGTCAACTAGTGTCAATTAATGAGAGACGGAGGGAGCATAATTTTATTGTGTTCTTTTATTAAAAAGAAGTTACTTTCTCGATTTTGCACCTATCTAAATACACTAGTACGATTGTATGAGTCCACATGATTATAAAGGTGTCAATGCAATCCGTAATTCGTGGACGGGCCTGAATAAGCCAATTAGCCCGCAACTCGAATAGGGCTGGTTCATGCATCAACCAGTTGTCACCAATTCACCCAGAGTTGAAGCCATTGCGCGAACCGTGCACATGGCTGTTTGATGCACGATCGTGCGGGAATCACGCACAGAAGCAATTTCTTTGACGAAATCAAGTAAAAAGGGAGGATCATTGAGCGGTTATGGTCATATTCTCTCTTGGATGAAAAAACCCAAAATTAGCCAAGAAAAACTGGGAGAAAAGATTGAAGAAAAGGAATATAATTAGATGAAGTATTTGAGCCAATGTTCTTCATCATCACGACGCCTATTTGTCATTTTCCATTGAATTCATCATGAAATTCAAGGCTTTTGGTATTGTTCATAGTGTAATGTGTGGCTAAATGTTTCCATTGCCAATAATTTGTAATTAGTTTGTGAATAGTTGATTGAATGTCATAATCCAGTTAATCCAGTCCATGCTTTTCACTTCAAATATTTACTTTAGGCTACCATGGGTGCATGAGTGGGTCTACAAATATAGATGTCTTTAACTTTAGACCCACACGCAAATATTGATGAAGATCTTGAATATGACAATAAAGACTTCAAAATCCCATCTCTTTATTGTTTAATTTTCTAGCTTTTCGTAAAATCTTTCTTCAAAACCTTAATATTCAAATTAAATAATACCAGTACTAAAATTGACTCTATAATCTCGCAAAGTTGTATTATTTGGGAGTTTTATTCAAATTGTGTCAAGTATTAGATTTAATTACAGCTCCAATCTAAACATCATACATAACATTGCATAAATTGAAATTATAATTAATATAGACGTTTTGGGAGCCTTCAAAATCTTTTGGTGTAAAATTTTAATAATTTTTTAGCTAAGGAGTAAAATTTCACATAATTCCTTGTGAAATTATTTTAATCAATGTTACAGATAAATCCTTACGAAACATGATACACCAAAACGCAAACAATTTGAAGGAGTATCCATTTTCAAGAACATAAAGAGCATCATCGATTGCAACAGGGAGAGTTCAAAGGAGCAAAATCCATTAATGAAGAAATATTAAACATAAATCGATCCAAAACAATTACATTGATAGACATTGGTAAAGTATCCTGAATTGCAAACAAGAAACCCTAACTACACATGTCCATCACAACAACGGATGAATCACAAATATTTTCCGAGTAAAATTCAATTCACTTCCACATATTACCTCGTGTGTTGATCTCCGCACCAGATCTACAATCAGACGCGCGCTGCGACAACCGTAGGAGCAGCAGCCGCGGCGGCAGAGGAGGCGGCGCCGCCTAGAAACGAGAGGAAGCCGGTGTTGACCTGCTCCTGATCATCCAAGAACAAATCCTCAGGCATCCGGAACGCGCCGTGCGTGCAGACCACGGCGAGGCCGAGGAGCAATGCGGAGATGAGCAGAGATCCGACGCTGGTGAGGAAGACCACGACTATGGTGGAAACCACCAGAATCCCCACAGTTTCGGGATCGGAGAAGGTGCGGCCGGCGAGGACGAGCGGCTGATCGGCGGGGCGGAAGAGGTAGAGGAAGATCCAGGCGGCGAGGAGGGCGAGGAGGACGAGGAGGGAGAGGGGATGGGAGAAGAGGGAGAGGGCAAGGGAGAGGGCGATGAGGGAGACGTAATTGACGCGGAAATAGGAGAAGTTTTTGCGGATGCGAGAGGCGGCGTCGGAGAGGGAGTCGGGGCGGGAGAAGGAGGAGCGGTCGAGGAGCTCGAGCCAGGGGCGGCGCTGGGCGAGGCCGTTGCGGATGTTGGAATTGAGGCGGGAGATGAAGGCGCGGAAGGCGGGGGTGGCGATCGGGGGCTGAGATTCGGATTGGGGGTTGGAGATGGGGAGAGTCGCCGGAGCGGCCATTTGGGGTTTAGAGAGAGAAGATTTGGTAGATATTTTTGCTGGGATTTCGATTTTCACGCGTCGGTGAGATTTGGATTTGGCAAGTGCTACCAAAAAGTGTTTTACATATATATTCACTTTTCTTAGGAATTAATCTACGCGTTTTAATCCAAACAATTCTGCTTACCGTAATTAAAATATTTTGGGTTGGGCTGGATGCCTAAGGCGTTGGATTGGGCTGGATATATTTCAACCCACCTTAAAATATTGGTACTATCATGAATTTTAGATTCTCAATTCTCAAATATTACTGTATAATTCAAATTTGATGCATTAGTTAGATAAGTTAGTTGAAGATTGTTTAACTAATTATGCAAATATAAATAATAAAATAAGAGCATCTACAATGCTGCCCTTCCCGGCGGACGTCGAAGAGGCTTCGGGGAAGGGCGCGCAGGACGTCCAGCATTAGGGCGGAGAGGGGCGGACACGGGAGGGGCGCGGCCGTCGTGCCGACGTCCACCGCGACATCCGCCATTGCGGCAATGCGCGGACTTCCCATTTTTTGATTTTTTTTTAACAAAATCTATATATACGACTCGTTGAACTTCATTTCACTCGCTCCACTTGTGTTAACAAGTTTCTCTCTCTCTAAATTTCTATTGTCAAGTATATACAGAATGACTAATGGTGGTGCGAATGAGGGCCGACGAATTAATGAAGAACTGCAGGCTGCTATGACATGGGCTACGCGAGGCGATGCAGCGGCAGTAGCAGGCGGTGGTACCTCGCCCCATCCGTCGTCGAGCTGTAGTACCCCGGGACCACATCGCTGCACATCATCGGTTGTTTGCAGACTACTTCGCTCTGGAGCTGCGTTTTGGGGATAACTTATTCCGACGACGTTTTAGGATGCATTGTCTGCTATTTCTCCGTATCGTGAGTGCTTTAGAGCATCGATACAAGTATTTCAGGTTCAGGGAGGATGCGGTTGGCAAACCCGGTCACACGCCCATAAAGAAGTGGACTGCCGCAATCAGGCAGCTGGCATACGGAGGCGCGACCGACATGTTCGACGAGTACCTCCACATTGGCAAGTCGACAGCTCGTGAGTGTCTGCAGTATTTTTGCGAGGGCATTAGAGAGATATTCGGAGAATGGTATCTTTGGAAGCCCAACCCCGTAGACTGCCATCAGCTAATAGATATGCACGGGTCGGTGCACGGGTTTCCCGGGATGTTGGGCAGCATAGATTGTATGTATTGGGAGTGGAAGAATTGCTCTGACGCCTGGAAAGGGATGTACACTACCGGCTTCAAAGGCAAGCATCCCACGATGATCCTTGAAGCTGTAGCTGACTACTGACTGTGGATATGGCATGCGTATTTTGGAATAGCCGGATCGAACAACGACATCAACGTCCTCCGGTCGTCTCCCCTATTCAACGATCAGTGCAATGGCGTTGGTTCCGCCATCAGTTTCGTTGCCAACGACAACCAGCACAATACGGGCTACTATTTGGCGGATGAGATATACCCAAACTGACCCGTCTTTGTGAAGACGATTAGATGCCCATCAAAAGATAAGAAGATCTACTTTGCGGGTTGTCAGGAGGCAGCACGCAAGGACGTGGAGCGGGCATTTGGTGTGCGTCTGAGTCGATGGGCGGCAGTGTAGGGTCCTTCACGGATGTGGTATATTGACAACATCGCTGATGTCATGTACGCATGTATTATTATGCACAACATGATTGTCGAAAGTGAAGGTCCTGCACTGACTCAGTTGACCAATGAAGGTGCTATGAATGCGGGTTCAAGCCACGGCGGGCCACCGGGAATGTACGTATGAGGATACCCCACGGAGAGGCCGATCGGATCCGCGCATTTGCCGACATGCGCCAAACACAAGCCCATATACGACTTCAGAACGATATCGTTGAAGAGCTTTGGACGCGGAGTGGTAGACGTTGATATTTTAATTTTCTTTTGCTTGCATTGTAATTTTTTTTTATATAATTATCTATGTTTTTTTTAATGAAGTTGTTGTATTTTCCCGTCCGTATTCGTGTCGAAAATTTAATTCCGTAACGTAATTGCATATTTGTGAATTTGTGATTTTCTTTATTGTGGGAAGTCCGCTCGGGAAGTCCTTGGGGATGTCCGCCATTGTGCAGTGGGAAGTACTTATGACGTGGCAGTGCAGTGGGAAGTCCTTATGACGTGGCAAGAGGTGTTTTTGGGAAGTCCGTCGGGAAGGGCGGCGGGACATCCGCAACATTGCATGCTCTAATACTAGCCCACGAAAGTTCAATTTAATTTCACATGAATTTTAAGAAATATAATAAAAAATTTATGGAAAATAATAGTAAAAGGTGAATCTTTATTTTATAGTAGTTTATTTCATATTTTATCCATTTTTTGCTCTTTCTCTTTTACTTTTCTCATCTCCCTTTCTCATACTTTACCCATTTTTTCTCCACCGCTCTCTTATTTTACTAATTTACCGTACCGTCCACAAATATGAATATTTTTTTGGACGGAAGGAGTATATTAGTTTTATAATAATAAAATATAAGCGAAATAAAGTTATTAGAATATGAGGCTGATTATCAAAAATAGTAAAATGACAAATGAGATATTTATTAATAGACAGACAAATATAGTAAAATGGAACGATTATTAGTGGACGAAGATAGTATTTTTTTTCTTCTATATAGATATACACTGTATAATAGAAGTTGGCATAACTTAAATTGCAGTGTTTTGAAAAATAAATTTATGTAGATACAATATCCATGTATGAAGCAATATTAATGAATCGGTCCGACCAATCTTTTAATCGTTATCAAGGTCCCAATCTGGCCACGTGTCATCTAATAATGTAGCTCGGCTAATAATATAACGCTTTTAGGTGACGTTCGGTTGCCATGACTAATTATCATGAGACTATCCATCTAGGATTAAGTTGTAGGATTATTTTAGTTGGAGGGGGGAGGCTATGACTAATTATCATGGGACTATTCATCTAGGATTAAGTTGAGGGGGTCAACTTAGGGTTGGCACGGGTTTTAATGCGTAATTTGGTAAAGTAAGAGAGAAGGAGAAAAAATAGTTGAAATTGTGTAGTGGATGGTTGACCCATAAATGAAAAAGTAAAAAAGGAGAAAAAAGTTACCATAAATGGAAATGTGACTATTTCTATGGGAAGTATGAAAAAGGAAATATGGTCAATTTCTATGGGACGGAGGGAGTATATAATATTAATGCAATACATTATTGATTTTTGAAGTTTCGGGAGATTGGCTGAGCAAAGGGGCGAGACGAGTACCTCTTATGAAGACGCAGAGAAAAGGAAGCCGAGGGGGAAGAAAGTCGACCATCTCTACTGTCGACGGACCCCAACCGAGTTCCTGAACTGTTTAAAAACCTAACTCCACAGCAGAAGGAAGCCGTCCATGAACTGGGTTTTGGAGCTTTTGTCTTCCTTGTTCAGGAGGTGTCCAACTGATTTGAAAAAGATTTGTAGGGTATTTTGTCTAGATTTACGACGATGTAAAGCAATTGGGATGGTTTGAATTCAATTTCCTTTCAACATTATTCTCTTCAATCCGTGCATTATTCACTGATCCGAATGTACATTATTAGATACTATTGGTACATTATTTACCGTACCAAATCTTAAACGCATTAAAAAATAAAATTTAATTCATGTGGTGTTGCTATAACCTAGCCCCATGGGTTGCTAAACCCAAGGGGAATGATTCAAACTCTCTGCCCTTTGTGATGGTTCTGTCTGTGAGTGAGTACTACAACCTAACCCCATGGATTGCTAAACCCAAAGGGCATGAATTCAATTTCCTTTCAACATTATTCTTTTCAATCTACATTATTCACTGATCCGTGCATATTATTAGATACTTTTGGTACATTATTACTGTACCAAATCTTAAACGCATTAAAAAAATGAAATTTAATTCGTGCGGTGGTGCTATAACCTAGCCCCATGAGTTGCTAAACCCAAGGGGAATGATTCAAACTCTTTGCCCTTTGTGATGGTTCCGTTTGTGAGTGAGTACTACAACCTAGCCCCATGGATTGCTAAACCCAAAGGGCATGAATTCAACTCTCGCCAAACATTAAATACTTACACAAGTACATCATTTAGACACATGTACATTAAAGGCCACTTGGCATACATTCTTTAGTTCTACTTAGCTTAAACATTTATTCCTGAAACACGTACATAATTCAAAAATGAATTTTGATGTATGGGTTAGTAATATGCCCTAGCCCTATGGATTGCTAAACCCTATGAAAATGGATCTAACTCCCTTCCTGTAGTCAAGGTTTTGTTAGTGAGTCGGTACTATACCCTAGCCCCATGGATTGCTAAACTCTTTAGGGAATGGATTTAACTTCTGTCACACATTAAACCCATTGTAATATACATTATGCAAAGACGGCGTATACATTATACAACAATAATCGTACATTAATACAATCTACATTATACACATAATATAGTACATTATTTGTCAAAAATTTACAAACTGTAACTTATGAAAACAAAACATGAAAATCTGTAAATCAATGAACGAATTAATTAAATTACTTTCTTATTGTTGAAAAAACGAAACCAATTGAGTAATACTTCTAGAATTCGGTTTAGGCGAGAAACTACACCACCAGACGTGTTCAACGTAGAAAATCGAGTCAGTTATATGAGAGAAGAAAGAGAAATTATGAAGGAATACGAAATAAAAACAAACTAAAAAACCTTCGTCCATTGTTGAAGAAATCGAAATCAATGAACGAGTGCTCGAAATTATTGACAAGTTACGATAAAAAATAAAGAGATGAAAGTTTAGGGAGAATGACTTCAATGGAGATTGTCTTCAACGGAGAAAAAAAGATGAAAGTTTAGAGAGAGAAGAAATATTGTAGCGTGATATTGTGAAACAAAAACCGTAGTGAAGAAAGATTGTAACGTGATATTTGATAGAGATAATCAAGGAAGTTACCATAACCAACTCATTTGAGAATACCAAAATTGGCCTTTCGAATTTTTAATGTAATTTAATTAAATACAAGTGGCATTATTTTCGGCCATCAGATCTTGAAAATGGAGGGCCGAGATTGAGAAGGACAATAGAACAAAAGATGGAAAAAGGATGTGAATACATCCTTATATATATATATATATATATATATATATATATATATATATAGGGGTGCGTTAGGCTCCTTTGCACCCTAAGTGTCCTATTTCCTTCTTAATCTCAGCCCTTGGATCCTTGAACTGGATGGTTGTGATCAATGCATTATTAGTCTATAATGTTGCATTATTAGCCGTTGTGCATTATTAGAATGAAAATGTGCATTATTAGTCTATAATGTTGCATTATTAGCCACTGTGCATTATTAGAATGAAAATGTGCATTATTAAATGACACGTAGCATTAATCTAACCGTCAGATGACAAAATCGTGGGGCTATGATTAAGAAGGAAAAAGGATAAAAGATATGAAAAAGATTTGAATACATCCCTATATATAGGGTCTTGTTAGGTTGAGATTATTTAGCTAAATTGAGAAATGAGATGCAATATGGGCCACTAATCCACAACATTAACAAAATGTCAACAAATACTATATTATGTCAACAAGGGGGTATAATTGTAATTTCAATAATAAAAAAAGCTTAAAACATAAAAACGTATTTCAATCCAATTTCTTAAAACCTCTCTTAAACTCTGCTGAAAAATCTTCAAATCTTCATACAATTCATACAATTCGAACCCCTTCAAAATCTGCAAAATCTCGCTGATCTTCAAAATTCAAACCGTAAACATTCAAACATAGTTTTCTACAATGACGATTGAAGAGCAAAATCGAAAAGAATCGGTTGAAACATCGATTGAAGCTGTAATTGGCTGAAGCAGCGATCGAAGAGAATAGGCATTCCAAATCGGCGACGGTTGAAGCGACTTCTTCAGGTTAAGAAATTGATTCAAATGTTAAGTATATTGCTTCGATTTTTGGTGTATTAAAACACATCTGGATTTTGTTTTTTATGAATTCGATTCCTGCTAAATTTTTTTGTTAATTAGCGATGGTAGAATCGGAAAAGATGGAAACGAACAATGCTGCTGGAAAAAACGAAAGAGAACAAGCATCACCTTCCAGTTAAGGATTTGTTAAAATTTTTAAGATTATTGACATTTTATATACTAGCTATTGACATAACTATAACAATATACTGTTAACAGTAGTGTATGCTTGTTTGAATAGGTGTTGACATAATTATATTGACATAGTGTATGATTGTTTGAATCGCCGCAGTTGATGCCGTGCTCGTCGCAATTTACCTCCCAGAATTTGGCGCCGATCTGGTTGCGACATTGATGTGGAATTGTGGATGATTTCTCTGATTTTCCTTGATTTTGGGGGGATTTTCCTTCTTCGATTTCAGTAGTAGTATGATTTTGATGTGATTAATACTAGAATAATCAGTTTTCTTATGAATTCAATTTCTGATGATTTTTTTTGTTGATTAGCAATTGAAGAAGAACAATTGAACATCAGAGAATATCAAGCATCACCTTCCAGTTAAGGATTTGTTTAAATTTTTAAGATTATTGACATTTTATTCAATAGCTATTGACATAGCTATAAAAGTGTACATCTGTTAACATGATATTGTATATTGTTGACATAGTGTATGTTTGTTTGAATGGCTGTTGACATAGTTATATTCACATTATAAACAGGATCAATTTCACTAATTAGACTGTGCATTATATACAGGATATTGACATAGTGTATGCTTGTTTGAATGACTGTTGACATAGTTATATTCACATTATAAACATGATCGATTTCACTAATTGACCGTTGACTGTTGATATGGCGCTGGTGGTACCAGTCGTTGCCGTTAGCCATCAAGAGGCCGCGACCGATGAAATGCTTGGAGCCCTGCTGCTGGAGCCAGGATTTCACGGAGAGGCTGCTGTATTTGGACAGAAGCTCTTTGATGAGGTGTGTTTCGGTGAGGCACAACCGTGGCTCCACTCCGTTCCAAAATATGAAGCGTTTTCCTGAATGAATAAATGAATGAATGAATGAATGAATGATGTGGTATATATATATATATATATATACAGTATGTTTGGACCAGAGGATGTAATGGGGGAGGAGACGGGAGATGATATCGTGGTGGAGAGAAAGGCAGTCGTTGGCGGTGAAGTTGGGTCCATTGAGGAAGAACAAGTACCTCAACAACAAATGCCTGATGTTGATGACAGTGGTGTTGGGTCTTCCTAGAACCTACTCCCAAAAGAATTCATACAGAAAGTAGTGAAAAACATTAATCACATGAATTGCGGGAAGATCAATCTTGTCAAGGTCCTTAAAGAAGCTCCCTCACACATCAAATCTAATTTTTTATTTGGATTGGTGTGTGATATGGCTAGATCTGCACTTGGAAGCCAAACGACTCCACTTGAATCTGTTGCCGACAAGTTTCTTCATTTGTCCAAGACATTCCTTCAAGACACGCCTGATACTTTTGATCACTGGAAAACAATATCTGAATCAATAGTTATTGCTGAAAAAGAAAACGAAGTTCTTGAAGATTTGACTGAATTTCCAACTTTTAAATTTGTACATTTCTTTGATGAAGTAAGTACGTCATTTTGTTTACATATGTTTCTCTGAGTTGACATTAGATTACTCCTACATTTTATATACTAACATTGTAGAACTAATTTACAAGCAGTATGTAGAAGAAAGAAACAGAGAAAATATCCATACATCGCCAGGTTATGATCTTAAAGGGGTGAGCCAACGAATCAGCCTCTCCTATCTCACCACCAGCTGCAGGCCCAATGGATGACGCACAAGTTGAAAGGAACAAAGAAAAACAACAGGAGAAAGGGAAAGAGAAAGAAGAGAATATTGTTAAAATAAAATAACTAAAACTAAGATTAAATAGTATATTGTTTTTATAAAATGACTGAATTGTTGTTGACATGGCTTGAAAGTGTAGTTGACATTTGGTTATAATTGTTGTTGACATGATTTGTATGTGTTGTTGACATGACTTATAATTGTTGTTGACATGGTTTCTATGTGCAGTTGACATGGCTTATAATTGTTGTTGACATGACTTATAATTGTTGTTAACATGGTTCTATGTGTAGTTGACATAGTATGTAACATAGTTGACATGGCTTGTACGTGTAGTTGACATGATATGTACCGTAGTTGACATGACTTGTATGTGTCGTTGACACGATATGCACCATAGTTGACATAATTATATTAGTTGTTGACATGACTAGAATATATAGTTGGCATGATTTTTAACTGTAACTAACCTTAAAAATATGAATTATAATTGAGCATAATTAAATTATATGTTTAAGTAATCTTAAATTATATGACTACATCTCCATGTGTAAGTAATCTTAAATTATATAGTTGGATGGGTTTTAAAACTATTATTGTGGATTCTGAATTTTGAACTTAGCAGTTATATCAAATGTTAATCAGTTCAACAAATTGTATTGAAATGTCAACAACGTATAACCAAATGTCAACAGCTTGTATAAAGTGTCAACAACTCAGAAAACAAATATTATAATTTATAAAGAAAAATATAAGATAGATGTCATTAGAGAGCAAAATCAAATATCAACAACTAATAAGATAATGTCAATAACTTTTAGTATATGTTAACAACTAAAAAACAACTCTGATTGTTGTTGACATGGCTTGTACGTGTAGATGACATGACTTATAATTGTTGTTGACATGGTTTCTATGTATAGTTGACATGGCTTGTACGTGTAGTTGACATAGTGTGTAACATAGTTGACATGGTTTGTACGTGTAGTTGACACGATATGTACCATAGTTGACATGACTTGTATGTACCGTTGACACGATATGCACCATAGTTGACATAATTATATTAGTTGTTGACATGGCTAGTGATAAGGCTAATTTCATGCGTCGGTTATGTGATGAAAAATCACCAATTACTGGGTCTAACACAATTTTTAAGCCAGGTGTGTGAAGGAATTCGCTAGGTCCAGGAAGAACTGAAGGCAGTGGACCAGCGGAGGAAGGAGACGAAAAGTGAGCAGAATCAAGGAAGAAAATGGCTAGACGAAGGGAGTCCAAAGCTGAGGGTAAAGAAGACTATTCACACAAAAGAGCCCCTGCTGGACCCACTTCCACGCCTATATAAAGAGGAGCATGCAACACACAAGATATACATGATTGAGCTCTCAGCTCACACACACACTCACACACTTGGGAAAAATGGGGATTCTGGGGTAGTTTAGAGGTTCATCTTCGGGAAATTCGGTTGCAACACCGCCCTCAAGGAGGGCGAATATACAATTGTTTACTTTTCAGCTTTTGCGTTTTGATTTCCGTCGAACTTCACCGTTTCGAAGTCGATTGCTCGTTTGCTACTTATCGTTTATCTATGAATTTTGTTTTAAGTCACGATGATGTTGATTTTGAGTTGATTTACGTTGATTCTATGTTTTGAGGTTTTGTTTCGGAGGTGGATTGTTATTCTCTGCGTTGGATGTTTGTGTACTTGGTCTGGGAAATCTGAGTTGATCTGTGGTTATTGTTGTTAATCTGTGGTGAATCGGCGAATCTGTAGTTATGGAGATGATTTTGATCGGAGTTTGTCTCGGATGCCTGGATCTGGAGTGGATTTAGCATCCGAAGTGTGGATCTGAACAGGGGAACTGAGTTGTGCATGGATCTTTGATTTTCTGCTTTCGTTTTTTTACGTTGCTTCGTCTAGTAGCCGTAGATCTACCTTAGTTTTAACTGTTCTTCGGTTTTGTTGCTTTTAATTCCGTCTGCTTCGTTTCGATTTACGTTTTCGCTCTATTTTTACTGGTTGTTTCATGCCCAATGTTGGAGAAGATGATGTCGCTGTTAGTTAGTCCTTTAGTTAGTTATTTTGCAGCTTTTCAACCGTACTCTACCTTTTCAGAAAATGGTCCCCACCTTCAGTTGTTTTTCCAGTCCTAGGTTAATTTAAGAAATAGTTCTTTCGATCTAGTAATCGTCTCGCTTATTCCGGTTTTATATGCATGTTTTTAAGTTTATGCCTAGATCTAGTTGTTAGAGTAACATATTTCAATTACCAAGTCTAGGATAAAAAACTCAACCCTAAAATTGCGTGGCAGCAGCCAACACAAAAATAGTCCCCAAGTCTTCGAACATGTTTACTTGCGCATTCATCTCTGTGGAATCGATCCCTACTTCCACGTACTAGTTTGTTTTAGCTGAACAGGTTGAGGGTTTTTGAAGAGGAAGTTAAGGAAGTGATTGTGTGCCCGACGACAGGTAACTCAAGGTTCTCTGAGTTCCTTAGACCGTTTCTTCAGTATTTTTAAGAATACGCTTTCACTAACCATCATTAGCTTCTAGACACACAAAAAAAACAGCTCTTCAAATGGCGCTGTTGCTGGGGATGGATGGCGTAAATTGTTTACGTGTTTGAGAATTTGGTGTATATAGTTTAATTTATGTTATTTGTTCTTCTTGGCAGTTTATGAACGCGGGCTTCCATTTCGGAAGTTGAGCTAGTTCATCTGGGTCAGGGACCCCCGATACAAGTGGCAGGTCACGGAGTCTACATCCACTGTCACCACCAGATCAGGGTTAAGGACAGTAGATCCATTCCCATTCGAATCATAAAGTGAGAAGGAATGGAACTCATCGGGAGAAGAGGTCCCAAAGTCGTCTACAGAAATAGAGTATTCCGAGACCGAGAGAGGAGAAGACGTAAACATGGCACACTTGGAGGATCCCGATCCGGAGATAGGTTCACTCACCGCGCATCTGGACGGTGATTTCGCCCATGCCATAGTCTCGAACCAGCACCGGAGGTCTATTGATATCAAGACAAATGTGCTAGGAGTTTTACCCACATTCTCTGGGCGAAGGAATGAATGTCCTTACGAATTCCTAAACGAGTTTAGTAAGTTGTGCAGCATCCAAAAGCGACCCAACGAGGCGACTGAGGAGGACTACCGTTTGTGTGCAATCCCATTTGCCCTTAAGGGGGAGGCTAATACTTGGATGCTGAGGCTCCCACCAGACTCGATCAACACATGGAAGGATTTCAAGCTGGAGTTCTTGGATGATTTTTTCCTGTCCAACAAGACGAACACTCTGAAGAAGGAAGTCCAGGAGTGCAAGCAAGAGTATGATGAGTCTCTGAGCTCTTACTGGTCCCTGTTCAAAGGACTGTTGGATGCTTGTCCGAACCACAAGATGATCGAGGCATAGACTTATTATCCGTTTTACGAAGGTGTAAACCCTGAATCAAAGGATTTGATGAATTCCTCGAGCGGGGAAAATTTTACCAAAATAAAGCAAGTGAAGCCAGAGAAACCTTAGGGAGATTGATCGAGGCGAAGAAGGCCTATGATAACCTGCAGAGCTTTATGAGAATTGGATCAGCCAATGCAGTGACATAGCAAGATGATAAGAAAGTGGAGGCCAGGATAGATAAGTTGGAGAAAGCACTGTTGAATGCAATTGAGAAGTAAAACCCTCATGCCCCACAAGAGAATGAGAAACCCCCAGGTCTAGAGGAAAGGCAACTTCAACCTTATTACGGTCAACCCGGTGAAGGAGAGTACCAAGCCCAGGCGAATTCGATGGGGAGCTGGAATCCAGATGGAAGTTGGAATCAGAAAAGGCAAAAGGAGGCCCCATGGAGAACTCACCCTAATTTTAGATGGACTAACAATGATCAAAGTCAACCGCCTCCACTGCAGATCACAAATTATGCACACCCTCCAGAGAGGCAGTCCAACTGGTCAGGGAGGAATCAGGAGGGGCAACTGCAATTGGGATACATGAATCAGGATCATACTAATTGGGGAAGCAAAAATCAGAACAATCCAGAGAGCTCCTATGTGCCACCACATCAGAGGAATAACCAAGGGAATTACCAAAGCTCCCAACCTAACAATCAAGGGAATCAAGGATATGGCAACCAGTACAATAACCACCAAGGGAATCAAGGGAATTATCGGCAGAACTAGGGATAGAAACAAGGTCAAGGGTCGAATTCGAATCAATTCAACTCCAAACCACAAAGGAGTTTGGATGACATGGTCCATGACCTAGTGAATTCACAGCAGTTCAGAATAACCTGCATTCCAACAATGACGTGGTGCACAAACTGCAAGACGCCCAGTTGGAACACAAAGCAGCCATGGACATGATGGCAAAGCAGCTGTCTCAGATTGCGGTTTCTTTAAATGAGATGCGGGGAAATGAAGGAAAACTTCCTGCCACCGTCAAGCCACCTGACCGAGCAAACATTAGTCAGATCACCTTGAGATCCGGGCGGGGCAATGAAGGACCGACGCTGGAGATCGAGGAAGACGTACCCGCACAGACAAGTAAGGGGAAGGAGAGCCAAGTGTTTCACAAGGACAGCCCTACCCAGAGAAGTTCATGCTCAGGATGACCTCCAGGAGGGAGATTTAGATGGATCTTTACCTCGAGCAGCTGATCCATTTTTCCTAGATCCAGAGCCTGAGTTAGAAAGTAAGGGAGTGAGCAGGAAAACTGGCGAAACCCCAGCTGGGAGTTCCACAAATGCGGTAAAGCGAGCGAAGCCGTTTCCATACCGAGGGGAAGCCAAGAGAAAGAAGGATGATACAGAGGACCTCATGGAAATTTTTAGCAAGCTGGAAATCAACCTGCCTTTCTTGCAAGCCCTGAAGATGCCTGCCTTTAGCAAGTTCATCAAGGAATTCATAGCTGGGAAGACAAAGCCAGACAGAAAGATTGTGATCAGGGAAAACGTATCTGCTGTGATACAAAAGAGAAGGATGCCTTCAAAATGCACTGACCCAGGTATGTTCACATTACCCATTTCTCTAGGGGACATCAGAGTCGAGCATGCCATGTGTGATCTAGGGGCGTCTATAAATGTTTTGCCACTTTAAATCTACAAGAAACTGACAGGAGCTAGGATGGTCGCTACCAAGGTGGTAATCCAGTTAGCAGATAGAACTTGCATCTGTCCCGAGGGTGTGTTAGAAAATGTCATAGTTAAGGTGCATGATTTTCTATATCCTGCTGATTTCTATGTTATCAAAATGAATGATAATGAGTCTGCTGAGTCCAGTGGCGTGCTTCTAGGGAGACCATTCTTACGCACTGCTAAGACCAATATCGATGTCTTTGATGGAACGATTTGCTTGGACTATAATGGGAAAAATATACATTTAGCATAGATGAAGGAATGAAAAGGCCATCAGATGTTGAAAATTTGTATGCTATAGATGTTATTAACCCCCTGGTCCAAGAATATCTTGAGACTGAATTGATACAGGAACAAATTGACAACTCGGAGTTGAGCCATTTAATCGACCGTGAAGTTGTAGGGTGGTGTGCAACAATGAATACAATGGAATTGACAGATGAGGAACTAGCAGAAGCCATCATGAAGTTTTGCAAAAATCCCGAGTCAGCTAGATCAAGGGGATCGGCCCATGTGGCCAGTCTGGAGAATTCTCCTGGGTCTGGGAATGAGACATTACCTGATATTGCAGAAAAAAATTCCTTGCCCCAGGAGACGAACGACACAAAGAAGGAACTAAAGACATTCCCAGTGATAGTCAACAGTAACTTGACCAAGGAGCAAGAGAAGGAATTATTGGAAGTAATCAAGCGGAACAAGAAAGCAATAGGATGGACCCTCTCCGATTTAGTAGGAATTAGCCCTGATCTCTGCATGTTAGGTTTGGTATACTGAAAAGCATGTTTCGAGCAAGTTTCGTGCGAATAGAATCTTGCTTGTATACGTAAAACTCTA
The DNA here is from genome assembly GCF_029641045.1 of Salvia hispanica. Taxonomy (NCBI): domain Eukaryota; kingdom Viridiplantae; phylum Streptophyta; class Magnoliopsida; order Lamiales; family Lamiaceae; genus Salvia; species Salvia hispanica. The sequence goes on along the minus strand of NC_142696.1, from coordinate 16,115,760 downwards.
CAATCCACTTTTAACTCGATTCAGTATTATTCGAGCAGTCTCGCACGAATAGAATCACTATTATTATTACATTGTGTTTGCTTGTGCATTTATAAGATGTTTTACAAACATTTAAATGCATAAGAAGTAAACAAAGTCTAAGTCTTTTGCTTAGTAGACCGGTTGTGGGCGTTGTCCACTTTAAGGTAACACGGTCAGATCTATGCAATGCTTTGCAAAAGAAAAAGAAGAATTTCACAACCTAGATAGACTTTGGCTACCTATCATGAAAGGTTGCAATATCAGTCCGCATATTTCTAAGCATTACTGAAATAAGATGACATTAGTGTGGTATAGCACTGAACGGATCTAACAGCAAGACGTGTCTTTATGCTATCTACTGAAAGACTAGGTCTTGATAAAATGTTAATTTCTTAATCTGCATATGTTAGCATTGAGCATACGGTATTGGTTATGCACTACTTTGACTTATCAAATTGTGCGGGTTTTTCGCAACCCAATAATTCTGATATATTGGGTAGTGGTGATTAATATCTAGCGGTGCTAGGATTGCTATTATGTTGAAACGTGCGCGAGGTGAGTCTCGTTTGATAATGTCTTCAAGAGGAGCTCGAACAAGGTTTTATTATTCGGAAAACTGGCCAGTTGGAGTTTTATTACTCTATGAATAATAAATAAATGTTTCTTGCTAAGTCCACTCTTGGAATTAATAAGATATTAATTAATTAAGTCCATAGCAGACATTAATTAATTAATGGACATTTATATCTTAAGCGCGGGAAATAAATAATAAATAACGGAAACCCGGATTACTTGTAATTTCGGATTTGGATGGGGAGAGTTCAATATTACTTCTGTAGTGGCTGCTCGTAATATTCCAAAATAAGCTTGTATTAGATTGTGGGTTCAATTTAATTAGTAAAAAGCTAATTGGGGGAGCCCATATCCAAAACCTTCCATAGATCCCTGTCTGGGCCCAAAAGGAACTTAATATAAATAGGAGAATAAAGGAGACAGAATTAACACAATTTTTATTCTAAAAAATTTCCGAAAATTTCAAAAATCTCCAGCTGTGGAGAATTTCGAATTCTTCACCTATTCTCAAAAGGATTTCTTCTGTCTTCTTTATTTAAGTCCTAGTATTTTGATAAGATCAGCCCACCCTGATATCGAGATACAGTTCGGGAACCAGAGAGAAGATCCGTGGTCTAGTATCGAAGATCATCACGTGGAGAAGGCGCGAGCAATCGACGATTCTTTGGAGAATCAAATCGGTAACTCTAAACCGTAGAAATCATGTTTTAGGATTTATATTTTCTAAGCATGAATTATTTGCGTTCTAGCATGCAATTATCTGTTTAACATGTGAATTGATTAATCGCATAATCGGTCAAATAGATCCGTGTCTGATTTATTTGTTTTGTACAAGTCTTCCGCTGTGCAAGGAGCACCAAACCCCATCACTGCATGCATCACATCCGATTAGAGGAGGGTGTGAAGGCTCACCGAGACGTACAACGGAAGCTGAATCCGAACATGCGGGAGGAAGTTTTGAAGGAGGTGTTGAAACTGCTCTCTCTAGGGATCATCTACTCCATCCCGGATAGTGACTGGGTCAGTCCTGTCCATATGGTGCCCAAAAAGTCTGGAATACAGGTTGTAAGGAATGAAAAGAACGAGTTGGTGCCCACTAGGCTGGTGACTGGGTGGAGGATGTGCATCGACTATAGGAAGCTGAATGAGGCCACGAAGAAGGATCACTTCCCCCTACCTTTCATTGACCAGATGTTAGAAAGGTTAGCTGGCAAATAGTATTTTTGTTTCCTTGATGGATACAGTGGCTATTTCCAGATCTACGTTAACCCAGAGGATCAGGGAAAGACCACGTTCACGTGCCCTTTCGGTACGTATGCATACCGAAGAATGCCGTTTGGGTTGTGTGACGCACCAGGAACGTTCCAGCGGTGTATGATGAGTATTTTTTCGGATTTGCTTGAGGTATGCATTGAGATATTCATGGATGATTTTACCGTATACGGGAATTCATTCGACACTTGTTTGGCCAGCCTTGACCTATTATTGAGAAGATGCCAAGAGAAGCACCTGGTTTTAAATTTCAAAAAATGCCACTTCATGGTGACTGAAGGTATTGTCCTGGGTCACGTGGTTTCTGAAAGAAGGATACAGGTGGACAAGGCAAAGGTGGATGTGATATCGAAGTTACCTTACCCCACAAACCAAAAAGAAGTTAGAGGCTTCCTGGGTCACGCGGGGTTTTACAGGAGGTTTATCAGGGGTTTCGCAAAAATCGCGCAACCACTCACCCATCTGTTGCACAATGATGTGGAATTCATCTTTGATGAAGGATGCAAGCAAGCTTTTCAACCGCTCAAGGACAAATTCGTGTCAGCACCAATAATCAGGGCGCCAGACTGGAATCACCCTTTTGAGATAATGTACGACGCTAGTGACTTTGCTGTAGGAGCTGTCCTGGGTCAAAAGATAGATGGGAAAAGTTATGTGATCTTCTATGCATCCAAGGCTCTAAATCAAGCTCAGAAGAACTATGATACCACGGAGAAGTAAATGTTGGCTGTCGTGTACTCGTTCGAGAAGTTCCGACCCTATTTGCTTGGGTCGAGGGTTATTGTTTTCACAGATCACGCAGCGATAAAGTACTTACTGGCAAAGAAGGAGTCTAAGCCAAGGTTAATCCGTTGGGTATTGCTTTTGCAAGAGTTTGATTGGGAACTGAGAGACAAAAAGGGAATAGAAAATAGAGTAGCCAATCACTTGAGCAGAATTTTTCAAGGGGAAACGGAAGAGGCCATACCCGATGCTTTTCCTGAAGAACTTTTGTATTATATAGGGGAATTCCCTAGACCGATAAGTTGGGAGGCAGTTTTGGCATTAACCGGTCTAGGAGAATCCGACAAGGGGAAGTGAACACTAAACGCAGAACCATGGTTCGCTGATTTGGCAAACTACTTGGTCACGGGAGAGGTGCCAAGTTCAGAAGAAATTTCCCGGGCCCAGAAGATGAAAATTAAAAGTGAAGCCAAATATTACTTTTGGGATGATCCTTTCTTATGGAAGATGTGCTCAGATCAAGTTATCAGACGTTGCATTCCCGAATGGGAACAAAGAGATATGCTGAATCATTGCCACACCTTGGCGTGTGGAGGTCACTTTGGACCAAGGAAAACAACGAGGAAAGTATTGGATAGTGGGTTCTACTGGCCGACGCTTAGTAAAGATGCCTTCGAGTTTTGTCAGTGTTGCAAAAGGTGCCAACAGACAGGGAGAATTTCAAGGAGGGATGAGATGCCCCAGGTCACGGCGATTGTCTATGAAATCTTCGACGTGTGGGGGATGGACTTCATGGGACTGTTTCCATCATCCTATGGGAACACATATATATTGGTCGCAGTGGACTATGTGTCTAAATGGATAGAAGCCAAGGCCACCACGACATGTGAATCGAAGGAGGTAGCAAAGTTTCTGAAGGCCAATATCTTCAACAGATACGGAGTTCCTCGAGCCATCGTCTCGGATCAGGGAACACATTTTTGTAATCGCACCATCGAGGCTCTGATGCGGAAATATGGTGTGCACCATAGGGTATCTACCCCTTACCACCCTCAGTCTAACGGCGAAGCAGAAATTTCTAATCGAGAGATCAAGGCAATACTGGAGAAGACAGTCAATCCCTCGAGGAGAGACTGGAGTAAGAGGCTCGGTGATGCATTATGGGCCTACAGAACTGCTTTCAAGACTCCTATCGGAATGTCGCCTTATAGGCTGGTGTTTGGCAAAATGTGCCACCTGCCCGTGGGTATAGAGCACAAGGCGTACTGGGCAGTCAAGGAGATGAGTATGAAGCGTTCAGCTTGTGAAGAGGAAAGGAAGTTACAGTTACAAGAGCTGGAGGAACTAAGGCTAGAGTCTTATGAGTCTGCTATGTGGTATAAGGAAAGGACAAAGTTATGGCATGACAAGAATCTCCGAGTCAAGGAACCATGTGGGACAGAAGGTGCTCCTTTTCCAATCCCGGCTCAAGCTTATGCCAGAAAAGTTGAAGTCTAAGTGGATCGGTCCATATACCATTGTCGGCCTCCGCGCGAATGGAGCTGTAGAGATCCAGGGAAGTGCCTCTAACTCTATCCCTTTCCTTGTTAATGGTCATAGAGTAAAGGTCTATAGGGATAATTCTGAGTTGTGTGTAGTGGAGAAAGTGCCACTACGCACACTCCCTATTATCACCTAGATGGACAAGGAAGTGTTCTCGATGAATTCCCGGGTCAGGTAAATTAGGTTACAGTCTTTTAATATATACACTGAACCAGGGGATCTCGGGAATACTCCAACAGATTGTGTAAATAGTTTAATTGCGTTATGTAAATAAGTAAAAATCCAAAAAAAGAGAAAATCTAAATCTTCCAAAAATATTTTCGAAGCACCAGACTCCATAGGAAAATTGTTTGTCTTGTATTTTATCCTCGACCTGAGAGTCTTGTTTTTCCCTTTTTTATATATGTGTAAAGTCGTGGTCAGGGAAATTAGCTAGGGGAAGGAAGTCTAGAGAAGGAATTTTAGGGGGGATGGAGAAAATTTGAATTTCAAAATTAGCCGATATTTATGGGAGGTGTACGGTTGCTTACATCATGCCTGCAACCGCACCATCTTTTCACCAAAAAGGCTAACCACCAGTTTCTCTCTCCAATAATTCCAAATGACGAACCGCAGATTCTCTCCCTTCTCTCTACTTTGTTTCTCTCTCAAGAATTGCAAACCCTAACCCGATTTCTATCAAGTTTTTTTTGATTTCAGATAACAGTGATGGATCCAACTCACACCACAAGGAGTTCACGGCCGGAAGTGTCAGCCACAGGATCGGAAACCGTACAGGACCAATACGACGCGGTTCTTCTGGCGGAATTAACGCAAAAACTGGGGAGCGTCAAGAAAGCGAAGGAGGTCTACGCCCTATTCTCAGCCAGCCTGATGACACCCGCGGCTGCCGCACCACCGCCGACGATCCCTGTTGATTCGACGGCTCAAACCGCAATTCCCCACGACGAGAGGCCTCAAGCTTCAACCAGAGTACCGGACTCTGGTCTTCAACAGGCGGAAACCGTTCCAAGCACAAGTCTACTGGAAGCGGGCAAGAGGGAGGCGACGGGTGAACTGGCGGCAGATGGTGGGCTGAATGATGGTGATGAGAAGGTGGAGTCCAAGGGACAAGGAAGTGAAAACCCTAACTCTGAGGGTGAGAAAAAGGGGGAACCCCTGTTCGAGAGGAAGTTGCTGAGGGGGAAACCCCTGTTCTGGTAGAGTTTGCTGAGGGGGAAACCCCTGTTCCAGAGAAATTTGCTGAGGGGGAAACCCCTGTTTAGGAAAAGTTTGCTGAGGGGGAGACCCCAATGGAGACCGGGGATGAGACCCCGAAAGATTTTAGGGGAACGACCCCTGAGCCAATGGAGGAGGGGGCAACCCCGAGTGATGTCACGGGGGAAACCCCTGTTTATATTGAGGGGGGGGGGGACCCCAATGGTGGATGATATGGGGGAAACCCCGCAGGAGCCTTTAAGGGAGACGAACCCCGACGATACTGGAGTACCATAGCCCGTCGAAGAAGGGCAAGATTTGATTGTGGACCTGGTGGATGACCAGGATGAAGACGAACCAAGGATTGACGAAAGAGCAGAGAAGCGGAGGGCCAGGAGGATTCTACTAGACGAAGTGGACGACTTGGCCTATTCTGAGAAAGAAGAGTTCACAGCCCGAGGCACAGCAGTTGATGAGGCGGAGGATAGCCGCCTGGCCAAGGAAAGGACAAGGAAAGGGAACCAAGCAGCTGCGACCCAGTCAAAGCTGTCAAGGAAAACTCCATCCGTCAAGGAGGTTGAGGAGCCACTTTCCCCACTGACCGAAGTTCCCTCCACCGAGGAACGAGCCGAGCCTACTCCTGGGTCCGATTCCGAACCCGGAGAATCTGATGGTCAATGAGATGCTTTGATGATCAGAAAAGGGCCGCCACATACAAAGAGATATGCAGCGCAGGGAAGATGGCAAAATCAGGGAAGCAGTACAGCTCCAAAGAACTTAAGATGATTGCATGCGATGAGGAGTTCCGCGCGTGTATCTACGTGATAAGGCTAATTTCATGCATCGGTTATATGGTAAAAAGCGTTACAATTTGCTGGGTCTAACATGTTTCCTAAGCCAGGTGTGTGATAAAATCGCTAGATCGAGGGAATGCTGAAGGGAACGGTCTAGCAAAGGAATGAAGTGAAGTGAGCAGAATTAAAAAAAAAAAAAGAAGGCGTGACGGAGGGAGTCAGTAGCTGAGGGCAACAAAGTCTATCTATAACTCGCTGGACCCCACTCCAACGCCTATAAATAGAAGAGCATGCAAAGCACAAGGATATCATTTTTCACTCTCTTTTAGCTCACACACATAACACACACTTGGGAATGGGAGATCTGGGGTAGTTCGGGTTACGAAGGTTTTATTTCTTTAGAAGGTCTCAGTTGCAACACCGTCCGCGTGTGGACGAAGATACAATCTCTTTTAATTTCAGTTGTTTTGCACTTTTGCGGTCGAACTTCACTTTCGGGAGTCGACAGGACTGTTGATGTTACTTGTTATCTTTTCGCTTTTGTTGGTTTGCGTTTAGTTGTGATATTTTGAGTTGATTTACGTAGATCTTGCTGCTGAGAGTTTATTTTAACAAGTATTATGTCGATCTCTGTTTTATTTTGATGTTGTGGTACTCGATCTGGGAATTTGGTGATAGATCTGTGGTTTATTGACTGATTGGAGGTTGTTGTTTAAATCTGAAGTGATGAAGTGTTTCTGTTGGGAGGAGTTTGTGTCGGACGCTTAGATCCGGAGTGGATTTAGCGTCTGAGGTTGGATCCGAAGTGAGAAAAGGAAGTTGTTGGATGGATTTGAGTTTTCTGCTTATTCCCTGTTTTACTTCGTCTAGCATCTGTAGATCTGTTCAGTTCTTCATTGTTATGCATCAATTTGATTTAGATTTAGTTTGCTCTGCTCTGATTTCGTTCATGTTGTTTTTCTTATGAGTTTTTTTTACGCAATTTGGTTGAAGAAGATGATGTCGCTGTTAGTTAGTACCCGAGTTAGTTATTCTGCCAGCTTTTCGTCCGTACCCTGCTTTTTTCAGTCATGGTCCCCACAGTCAGATTGTTTCCTAGGTCTAGGTATTTAGAGTAGTTTTCTTAGATCTGGTGATTGAGCAGTTAATTTTCTTGCAACGTTCTCTTGTTATTTCGCCTAAGTCTAGCTATTAGCGTAGGAGTTTTAAGATTTCCAAGTCAAGTTTAATTTGTTTCCTCAACCCAAGAAAAATGCGTGGCAGCAGCCAACACCAAAAACAAGTCCAAATCCTTGAACATGATTATTACGCATCCTTCTCTGTGGGATCGATCCCTACTTCCCTATACTAGGTTTAGTAAAGTGGTTGAGGGTTTTTGAAAGAAGTGCTCTGTGTGTCCGACGACCAGGATTTCCTACGACCAACGAGTTCCTAGACCGTGTGATCTAGTGGATTTGCTGGACCAAGGGAACCTGTTTATTTCCTTCTGTGTGCACCGTGAACACATATACGAACTTTCACTACGCGATCGGATTTGAGTGGTTATTGAAGCACAACCAGGCAAAGGTGTTGGTGGACTTAGCTCGAGAGTTTTTCTCAACGTTCCGACTAAAGAACACTTCTGACATCGACACAGACTCCATCACATTCAGGCTTTTCAACGAAGAACATGAGATGAGCATCAGGGAGTGGTCCTTGAGGATGGGGTTGTTTTCCAAGGCCGATGATGACGAAGACATCTGGAATGAGAGGATGGTCGGCATACCAAAGAACACACCAGGGTTTAAAGTACAGGCAGCATGGGAGCTAGTCACCCACTTTAATGCGGGGGCGTTCAAATCCAGCTACTCCAAAGCCTCCCACATTGAAGACCGCATCCTCCGATTCGCCTAGACATTTATTAGCTATAATCTGATGGGAACGGCGAACTCAGCTCTGACAACCACTGACCTCTACTTCACCTAGTGTATGGCGAAGGGTGTGAAGGTACATCTCGGCTACTGGTTGGCCCAAGCATGTCATCAAATGACAAGCAATCCCGCGCGACATATGTACACATGCCATCTCCTCGGCGCTTATCTCCAACGGAACATCAACATGAAGATAGCCAAGACCGCTCCTCTAGTCGTGATGTGTGAGCCCCCAGAGACATTTAGCGTTGAATATTTCTTTAACAAAGGGCTGCTCCAGGCACACGGCAAGGAAACCTTCTTCTACGAGGTGGGAGATAAGGTGAAGACGGAGTCGGAGGCTGTGGAGGCTGTGCCCAGTGAGGAGGTTGAGGAGTTGAAGAAGGAGATGCAAGTGATGAGGAAGGAGATGATGAAGGAACTCGGTGGGATGCGGAAAGAATTGAGCAGGGCCCGAGAGGAGATTAAGGCGCTGCGGGGGAACATTGCAGACCTGGCAATGAAGTCCTCCAAACAGAATGAGCGGATAGCAGAAGCCGTGGAGCTGATGATGACAATGTCAAAATGGGTGGAGAAGACACTCTCCCTGACCCAGCAGAAGGCGCTTCCTGGATCCAGCAGTGAGGTCCAGCAGCCCGGCCAGGGCAGTTCCTCCATCCAGCGACCCCCACACCCGCTCAAGCCAGTGGTCACCCCATCCGCGTCCAAGCCAGTGTTAATCCCATCCAAATCAAAGTCCCTGACGTTAAAGAAACCAGTGTCCGATCAGCAAGAGAAGGAGGAAGAAGAGCCGGAGCTGCCGGCGAAGAAGAAGGTGAAGATGACCTGACCTGAAATCCCACCCCGGTCTGGCGTCTGGCTCTCGAGGGGGCCAGACCCAGAAATGAATTGCCCCCCCATGACCAAGTAACTTTTATTTTCTGTATTAGCGTAATTTTTGTTTTTTTTATGTATGTGTTATTGTCTGTGTCTATGTTGATAATTGCTATATGTGTTTACCTTCTCCCACTTAGCCCAATGCTTGGTCTAAGTGTGAGAAGTTTATATTTTCTGTTTTATTGTGTCTTCTCCCACTTAGCCCGATGCTCGGTCTAAGTGTGAGAAGTTTTATTTGGTTATGTTGTTTGTTTTATGTTGGATTGCCTGCCCTGTTTCCCCCCTTCACGACGATGGCTTGGGGACAAGCTTGAGTGAAGTGGGAGGGAGAGTGGAGTCAATGCTTGTATGTGTTTTAAATGTTAAGAGTCGTTAAGTCTAGGTTTTGTTTGTGTCGCATGAGCTGGTGAATATAATACGGCATGATCTCCTTAGTGAGAGAAATTGAAGACATGATGTATTTCAACTTAGAAGCCTTTTCCTTTAATAAACCGAGGTCAGTCTGGATGAAGTAAGAACGATAGAAGATGCCTTAGCTGACTTAGTTGTGAAGCCCCACTATAAGAACGAGTTATAAGCCTAAAAACAATTTTGAGCTAACATATGTAAAATGGGGCCGCTACTGAATGCTTAGGGAGAAGAGTCATGGAGGAGGAAAAATAGGGGGAAATTGGGTTATGAAGGTATAAGCTGGACGAAGTCCAGGTCTTTGAAAGGAGTTATAAGCTAGACGAAGTCCGGAGGAAAAAAAAAATAGAGGAATAAGCTGGACAAAGTCCATAGAAAAAAAAAAGAGAAAAAAAAAGAGGAGGTATAAGCTGGACGAAGTCCAGGGGAAATATGTCTAAGGGCAGGAAGCAATAGTAACCTGACCCAGGAATAAAAGGGGGAACGAGGTGTAGAAAGGAGAAAACTCTCATAACCCGACGCTTCAGTGGTATGTCATTAACTTATGAGAAATTTGGTCCTAACATCCCTGTGAGGAATGAGCGATCGAGTGAATCTAACAATTGGGGAAGTAAAAGGTTATCTTGACGAACTGACAGATTGATTAGGTAGAAGAAGGGAAGGGGCCAATTTGGAGAAGTGCAGCCTGTTGGATTGACCTTAATCTTGTGGGGACGGTTGCCTAAAAGTTGAAGCTAGTTCATGCATATGTGTTTATGTGTTTTTCTTTTAAGTGTTTGTTATTTTGTGTGTCAGTTTGTGTCTAGGTCTAGGAGTCTGTGTTAAGATAGAGTCTAGAGAGTCGGTCAGGGGATAACCATGCGTTGAAATTCGCCTTATTTCCTTTTCTTGTCTTTATACTTGAGGACAAGTATGGTTTAAGTGTGAGCAGTTTGATAAGGCTAATTTCATGCATCGGTCATGTGATGAAAAATCATCAATTACTGGGTCTAACACAATTTTTAAGCCAGGTGTGTGAAGGAATTCGCTAGGTCCAGGAAGAACTGAAGGCAGTGGACCAGCGAAGGAAGGAGACGGAAAGTGAGCAGAATCAAGGAAGAAAATGGCTAGATGAAGGGAGTCCAAAGCTGAGGGTAAAGAAGACTATTCACACAAAAGAGCCCCTGCTGGACCCACTTCCACGCCTATATAAAGAGGAGCATGCAACACACAAGATATACATGATTTAGCTCTCAGCTCACACACACACTCACACACTTGGGAAAAATGGGGATTATGGGGTAGTTTAGAGGTTCATCTTCGGGAAATTCGGTTGCAACATCGCCCTCAAGGAGGGCGAAGATACAATTGTTTACTTTTCAGCTTTTGCGTTTTGATTTCCGTCGAACTTCACCGTTTCGAAGTCGATTGCTCGTTTGCTACTTATCGTTTATTTATGAATTTTGTTTTGAGTCACGATGATGTTGATTTTGAGTTGATTTATGTTGATTCTATGTTTTGAGGTTGTGTTTCGGAGGTGGATTGTTATTCTCTGCGTTGGATGTTTGTGTACTTGATCTGGGAACTCTGAGTTGATCTGTGGTTATTGTTGTTAATCTGTGGTGAATCGGCGAATCTGTAGTTATGGAGATGATTTTGATCGGAGTTTGTCTCGGATGCTTGGATCCGGAGTGGATTTAGCATCCGAAGTGTGGATCTGAACAGGGGAACTGAGTTGTGCATGGATCTTTGATTTTCTGCTTTCGTTTTTTTTACGTTGCTTCGTCTAGTAGCCGTAGATCTGCCTTAGTTTTAACTGTTCTTCGGTTTTGTTGCTTTTAATTCCGTCTGCTTCGTTTCGATTTACGCTTTCGCTCTGTTTTTTTTGGTTGTTTCATGCCCAATGTTGGAGAAGATGATGTCGCTGTTAGTTACTCCTTTAGTTAGTTATTTTGCATCTTTTCGACCGTACTCTACCTTTTCAGAAAATGGTCCCCACCTTCAGTTGTTTTCCCAGGCCTAGGTTAATTTAGGAAATAGTTCTTTCGATCTAGTAATCGTCTCGCTTATTCCGGTTTTATATGCATGTTTTTAAGTTTATGCCTAAATCTAGTTATTAGAGTAACATATTTCAATTACCAAGTCTAGGATAAAAAGCTCAACCCTAAAATTGCGTGGCAGCAGCCAACACAAAAATAGTCCCTAAGTCTTCGAACATGTTTACTTGCGCATTCATCTCTGTGGAATCGATCCCTACTTCCACATACTAGTTTCTTTTAGCTAAACGGGTTGAGGGTTTTTGAAGAGGAAGTTAAGGAAGTGATTGTGTGCCAGACGACAGGTAACTCAAGGTTCTCTGAGTTCCTAGACCCAGTGTCTAGCGGATTTCTTGGACCGAGGGTTTTCTTCAGTATTTTTAAGAACACGCTTTCACTAACCATCATTAGCTTCTAGACACACCAAAAAAAAAAGCAGCTCTTCAGCTAGTATGTATAGTTGACATGATTTTTAATTGTAATTAACCTTAAAAATATGAATTGTAATTGTAATTACCCCTCCAGTGGGGCAGCCTGGACTCCCTCATCAGCGAGTAGCACGGAGGCAAGTTTGACTCCAACTTGTATTGAAATGTCAACAACTTATAACCAAATATAAACAACTTGTATAAAGTGTGTACAACTCAGAAAACAAATCTTAAAATTAAAAAACAAAATCATACAATAGATGTCAATAGAGAACATAATCAAATATCAACAACGGGTCTTGTTAGGTTGGGATTTTTTAGCTTAATTGAGAATTGAGATGCATTTTCAGCAACTCATTCACAATTTTCGCGCAATGTCAACTACTCAAGCATTATGTCAACTAGGGGGCATAATTGTCATTTTCGCGATGTCAACTACGAAGACATTATGTCAACTACGATGTCAACAGCGAACATTATTTATGTCAACTACGATGTCAACAACAAACGTTATTTATGGGAACCACGATGTCAACAACCAACGTTATTTATGTCAACTATTATGTCAACAACAACATTTTACAAATAATTAATGTCAACAACGAATATTTTCATGTCAACGACCTATATTATTTATGTCAACAACAACGTTTTACATATAATTCATGTCAACAACAACGTTTTACATATAATTCATGTCGTTGAAGTCGGATTTGACTGCAGAACAATACGGCAACGATCCAAGGGCCTTTGCTGCGAAGTCCACTATACGCTCCCTCACATCTGCTTTAAACTTGTTAAATGTCACCTTCCCATGAAATAGTTCCTGTTTTAATTTTCAATCCATCAATCAATCTTAAGTGCAGTTAGCATGTTATGCAGCATTGCAATCTTCAACTAAGTAATTCGAGCTTTATACTTGAAGAGTTGATTTTCTTGCTTGCTGTATCCTATCAATTTCTAATTACACACTTCCTAGATCCAGTAAATCAACTAGATCACAAGGTCTAGAGACTCACAAGACTGGAAGTCTGGTCGTTGGTACGCAAGCAAACCTTCAAAACCCTCAACCACAGATACTAAACTAGCACAGGGAAGTAGGGATCGATCCCACAGAGATGGACTCGTAAAATACATGCGTAGAGAATTGGAAACTATTTTTGGGTTGGCTGCTGCCACGCATATTTTGGGTTGAGGAATTTAACTAAGTGAATTTGGAAATAAAGTATGCTATGCTAACTGCTAGATCTAGGCAAAAAATGAATTATGTATAAGAACTAAATCAAATCAACTACTAGATCTGGGACTTCTACGAACATCTCTAGACCAAGGAGATTAAAACAAGTGGGGACCAAACTCTGAAAAAGGTAAGTACGGACAGAATCGAATCTGCAGCCTAACTAACTAAAGCATCAACTGAAAATGACTTCATCTTCTTCAACGAACACAAATAAATGCAGAGATCAAGAAAAACAAACTCAGATGTAGATCGGAGGCATAATCTTAACAGAAAACTAAACAACGACGGAAATTAAACTGCTAGACGAAGCAAACCAAGCAGAACAAAATCCCCATAATCTCATGCACAAATTTCACCTCCCCTGTTCAGATCCACACTTCGGATGCTAAATCCACTCCGGATCCAAGCATCAGAACAAAAATCCAACCGAACACAACTTCAATACCACGATTCTCGAATCTCCTAAAATATTCAGCAACAAATTCAAGAGAACATCTCAAATAAACAAACCAAAATAGCAAGCATCATAATAATCAACACGAAATCTAACTTCATCAAAGCAAATCAAATGTAAATAGAACGGATAAACTGATTCAGCAACAAAACAACAAGCTCGACTTCCAAACGTGAAGTTCGAGACTGAACTGAGTACCAAACAGAAATTTTAAAAGAACAATTGTTTCTTCGCCCTCAAGGGACGGTGATGCACTGATACGAGACTCCTGAAAACGAAAACCACCCCAAATTTCCCATATCCCTAGTGTGTGTGCTAAGAGCGTGACTGTGTGTGGAGTGTAACCGATCTGCCATTCTTGTTGCGCACTCCTTTATTTATAAGCTTCGAGGTGGGGCCCAGCGAGGTATTGATTGACTTGATTGCCCTCAGCTTTTGGCTTCCTTCCTCTAGCTTTTCCTCGTGATTCCGTTCCTGCTCCTCGCTAGATATCCTCCTCCAGCATCTCCTGGATCTAGCGCTACACACACACCTGGCTTAACAAAACTTGTTAGATCCAGCAGAAATGTGATGTTTTTCACTACATAACCAATGCATGAAATTAGCCTTATCAAACTGCTCACACTTAAACCATACTTGTCCTCAAGTATAAAGACAAGAAGAAAAGAAGAATAAGGCGAATTTCAAGCATGGTTATCCCCTTGACCGACTCTACAGACTCTAGACAAAACTCCTACACCTAGACACAACTGAGGCAAAGCTAGACACTAAAACAAAGAGTACATAATCACATAGGATGAAAACATATAAACACATATGCATGAACTGGTTTCAACTTTTAGGCAACCGTCCCCACAAGATTAAGATCAATCCAACAGGCTGCACTCCTCCAAATAGGCCCTTTTCTCCCCTCTACCTAGCCAATCTGTCAGCTCGTCAAGATAGCCTTTTACTTCCCCAATTGTTAGATTCACTCGATCGCTCATTCCTTACCAGGGATGTTAGGACCGATTCTCTCTTAAGTTATTGCCAAACCACTGAAACCTCGGGTTATGAGAATTCCTCCTTCTATCCTCCGTCACTATCCCCCTTTTTTTCTTTTTTTTTTTTTTTCTTTCTGGACTTCGTCCAGCTTATACCTCCTTGATTTCCTGGACTTCGTCCAGCTTATACCTCCTTGATTTCCTGGACTTCGTCCAGCTTATACCTCCTTGATTTTTTTCTCTCTTTTTATTTCCTCCTCTGGACTTCGTCCAGCTTATACCTCCAGATTTTATGATTATATATTTTCTCCTTTCCCCCTTTTTTATTTATATTTTTTTTTTTTTTTTTCTTCTCTTTTCCTTCAGCATTCAGTGGCAGACTTTTGACATATGTTAGCTCTAAGTGTTATCACAGGCTTATAACTCACCTCTAGAGTAGGGCTTCACAACTGAGCAAGTAAAGGCATTTACTATCGTTCTCGCTTCATTCAGATTGGTTCGGCTTACTAAAGAATCAGGCTTCTAAGTTGGAATACCTCCTATTTTCAATTGCTCTCCCTAAGGGAATCTGCCGTATTATATCCACTAGTTCATGCGACACACCCCTAGACCTACGACTCCTCAAAGCATAATAACACTGCATTGATTCCTCTCCCCCTCCCACTTCACTCAAGCTTGTCCTCAAGCCATCGTCGTGAAGGGGGGAAAACAGAGAATTCAATGCAGAATTAAACAACAATTTCACTTCTCACACTTAGACCGAGCAACGGGCTAAGTGGGAGAAGAATAAACCAACAGAAAACATAGAACTTCTCACACTTAGACCAAGCATTGGGCTAAGTGGGAGAAGATAGCATAAAACACAGCAACGCATGGAAATAAAACACAGAAAAAGAAACACAAAAACTAAAATTTACTTGGTCTGGGGAAATTGCTCATTTCTGGGGCTGGCTCCCGCGAGAGCCAGACGGTGGTGGAACACTGGGGCGGTTTGTTTTCACTTTCTTCTTCGCTGGTTGCTCCAGCTCTTCCTTTCCTTCTGCAGCTTGATCGAGTCCTGGTTTCCTCATTAGCATTTTCGTCCTCGGTGGATTTGGAACTTTCTCGGGAATAGTCGGGGTGGTCAACTGCTGGAATGGCTTGATCGAGGGACTGCTGTGGATGATCTTCTGTGCCTCGCCACTTGACCCAGGAGTCGACTTCGACTGGGTCAAGGGAAGCGTCTGATGCAGCCATTTCAACATCCGCGTAGATATCTCCACAGCTTCCGCCACTCTTTCACTTTGTTTGGCACATTTCGTGGCCAAATCTGCTACGTTGCTGCTCAGAACTTTTACTTCTTCCCGACTCCCATTGAGTTCCTTCATCATCTCCTTTTTCATCAGTTGCATTTCCTTTTTCATGTCCTGCACCTCCTTCCTAAGCTCTTCCACCTCTTCACTTGGCATGGCCTCCTCAGCTTCCTCCGGCTCCGCCTTCGCTTTATCTCCCAGCGAATAGAAGTAAGTCTTGTTGCCTTGAGTTTGCAACAAGCCCTTGTTGAAGAAGTAGTCTACGCTGAAAACCTCTGGGCGGTCGCACATCACGACCTCGGGAGCAAGCTCGGCGATCTTCACCTCAATGTTTCGTTGCAGGTAGGCGCCGATGAGGTGGCAAGTATACATGTGGCGTGAGGGATTGCTCGTCATCTGGTGACAGGCCTGAGCCAGCCAATATCCCAAATGTACCTTGATGCCATTGGCCATGCACCAAGTGAAATATAGGTCGGTGGTTGTAAGAGCGGCATTTGCTGTCCCCATCAGATTGTAGCTGATAAAAGTTTGGGCGAAACGAAGGATGCGGTCTTGGATATGAGAGGCCTTCGAGTAGCTTGACTTGAATGCACCCGCTTGAGAGTGAGTGAGCGACTCCCATGCTGACTGCACATTGAAACCGGGTGTGTGCTTTGGTAGCCCAATCATCCTCTCGTTCCACTCCCCTTCATCATCCTCCTCTGGAGTGAGCACCCCCATACGGAGTGACCATTCTCTGATGCTAATCTCATGTTCTTCGTTGAACATCCGGAAGGTAATGGAGTCTGCATCCAAGTCAGTAGTGTTTTTAAACCGAAAGGTGGAGAAAAACTCCCTCGCCAGATCCACCGGAACCTTTACTCTGCTATGCTGCAGCAGCCACTCAAAACCAATTGAGGAAATGCAAGCACAGAACTCTTCGTCGCTTGCAATCTTTACTAGTTCCTTCGGCCGATATTGCTTCCCAGACTTCGTCATCTTTCCCGTGCCACACCTTTCCTTGTAAATAGCGGCCCTCTTCGGATCGTCGAACTTCCTCATAGCTTGCAACAATTTTTTCGTTAACAACACCTTCGGGCGTCCAGCGATAGGCTCCTCCTCCACTTCCTCAGAGTCAGACTCCGGCAGGGGAGTCTGTTCGTCTTGATGCTCCGTGGAGGGTTCCTCGACCACTGGGGAAAAAGGTTCCTCGACCTCCTTGACGGAGGTAGCTTTCCTCGATCGGGTAGTTGCATGGCCTTTCCCTTTCTGTTTCTTCTCGTTTTCCAGACGGCTCTCCTCAGCCGTTGAGTCCTCTTGTGCCACTTCGTCAACTTCATCCAGTAAGCTTCTCCTGGTGCGCCTTCGCTCAGCCCTTTCGTCTACAGCGGGCTCATCTTTCTCTTCCGGTTCATCTACCAAATCCACAATTAAATGGAGCCCCTCCACGTCGGGCTCCTGTACATCAGTCTGCTGCATCTCCGCAGCATCCTCAAACTTCTCAGGGGTTGCCCCCTCACCTTCAACCATCGGGGTTGCCCCCTCAATGTAAACGGGGCTTCCCCCCCCAATATCGAGTAGAGTACCCTCCTCGTCGGCAGGGGTACCCCCTTCCTTCCCCTTATCACCCTCAAGATTAGGGTCCTCGAATTTTCCTATCTCTGTCTCGTCACCCTCAAGATTAGGGTTCTCAAAATTACCTGTCTCTGTATCGTCACCGTCCCCGCCTTCCTTTCCGTCCCTTTTTCCGCCGTCCTTTTGCCTACCTCCGACATCATCCGCCTCCTCTGGGACTATTTCTGTGTTTGTCGGTTCAGATCTACACGCTTCCGCCTCTCCTTGCAGCGCTTTCTCATGAGAGACGGAAGGTCGGGCTGACGAATCGTCTGGTACCGACGTCGGCACAGTGATCGCCGCGGATGGCATCATATTGGCAAAGAATAGGGCGTAGACCTCCTTCGCCTTTTCGACGCACCCTACCTTCTGCGTCAGATCGGCCAGCAAGGCCGGGTCGTAGACTATTTGTGGAGAATTTCCGGCGGGATTAGTGGATTCCATTACTCAGATCTGCAATTCAAACAAAAACTCGGCCGATTTGGTTAGGGTTTGTAAGCTTAGAGAGAGAATGACAGTAGAGAGAGGGAGGAGCAAGTTGTGAAATTATTATGTGGAGAGAGAAGGTCGGTTCGCATCTTTTACACAGAAGAGAGAGACGGTTGCAGGCATGACATCAGCGACCGTACTCCTCCATAATTGTCGGCATTTTGAATTTCAAATTATAACTTCCCTCCTCAACTGCTCCTTCATGCACTCTTCCTCTAATTGATTCCCTTGACCGCGACCTAAAAAAATATGAAGACCCCAGACTCCTGGGTCAAGGTTAAAGTACGAGACATAAATCCCCTTTGAGTTTGGGTCTTCGAAAATATTTTTGGAAATTTTTGAATTTTTATTTTGTTTGGATTTTCTTTGTCTTCTAAAGCAATTAAACTATGTACAATTACCTTTGAATATTCTCGAATCCCCTGGATCAGTGTGTAAAAACATAACATTTCCCTTGACCCAGGAGTTTATCGAGAATATTCCTTTGTCTGGCTAAGTGATAACTGAGAGCGCACGTAGTGGTATTTCCTCCACTACGCATAGCTCAGAATTATCCCTATAGACTTTCAATCGATGGCCATTAACAAGAAAAGGGACCGAGTTAGGAGCACTTCCCTGGATTTCCACTGCTCCGTGTGCGCGGAGGCCAACGATGGTATATGGACCTACCCACTTTGACTTCAACTTCCCTGGCATTAGCTTGAGTCTGGACTGAAATAGAAGTACTTTCTGCCCCACCTGAAGTTCCTTGACCCGGAGGTTCTTGTCATGCCAGAGCTTCGTTCTTTCCTTGTACCACATTGCTGAATCGAATGCCTCTAGCCGTAGTTCCTCCAGCTCCTGTAATTGCAGCTTCCTTTCTTCTTCACATGCCACAGACTTCATATTCATTTCCTTAATGGCCCAGTATGCCTTGTGCTCCACTTCCACGGGTAAGTGACACATTTTCCCAAACACCAACCTATAAGGTGACATCCCGATTGGTGTCTTGTAAGCAGTTCTATACGCCCACAAAGCATCGTCAAGGCGTTTACTCCAATCCTTCCTTGTGGTGTTAACTGATTTTTCCAAAATACTCTTTATCTCCCTATTAGAGACTTCAGCTTGCCCATTCGATTGGGGGTGATATGGTGTAGACAATCTATGATGCACGCCGTATTTCCTCATGAGCGCTTCTATAGTGCGGTTGCAGAAGTGTGTTCCTTGATCTGAGATAATCGCTCTAGGAACTCCATATCTGCTGAAAATGTTTGACTTCAGAAACTTGGCCACCTCTTTAGACTCACAAGTGGGCGTAGCCTTCGCCTCTATCCATTTGGAAACGTAGTCTACAGCGACCAATATGTAAGCATTTCCGTACGACGACGGAAATGGGCCCATAAAATCCATCCCCCAAACATCGAAAATTTCGCAGATCACTATGGGCACTTGGGGCATCTCATCTCGTCTCGAGATTCCCCCTGTCTGTTGACACCTTTCGCAGCATTGACAGTATTCAAAGGCATCCTTGTTCAATGTAGGCCAGTAGAATCCACTGTCTAGAACTTTCCTTGCGGTTCTCCTTGGTCCGAAATGCCCTCCACACGCCAAGGAGTGACAATGATGGAGTACATCTCTTTGTTCCCATTCAGGAATGCAACGTCGAATTATCTGATCTGCACACATCTTCCAAAGATAAGGATCATCCCAGAAGTAATATTTGGCTTCGCTTTTAAGCTTCATCTTCTGGGCCCGGGAGGCTTCCTCTGAACTTGGCACCTCTCCCGTGACCAAGTAATTTGCCAGGTCTGCGTACCATGGTTCTGCGTTACGTACGCGCTTTCCTCGATCAGATTCTCCTGGACCGGTTAAAACTAAGACAGATTCCCAGCTTATCGGTCTAGGTGGTTCGTCCATATAGTACAAATGCTCTTCGGGAAAAACATCGGGAATAGCCTCGTCCGTATCTCCTTGATGAATTCTACTCAAGTGGTCAGCCACTCGATTCTCTGTTCCTCTTTTGTCTCTTACTTCCCAATCAAACTCCTGTAGAAGTAGGACCCATCGAATTAGCCTTGGCTTTGATTCTTTCTTAGCTAGCAAGTACTTTATTGCTGCATGATCAGTGAAAACAATAACCTTTGACCCAAGAAGATAAGGGCGGAATTTTTCGAACGAGTAGACGACAGCCAACATTTCCTTCTCCGTAGTATCGTAATTCTTCTGAGCTTGATTTAGTGTCTTGGACGCATAGAAAATTACGTAGTTTTTCCCATCTATCTTCTGCCCTAGGACGGCTCCCACAGCGAAATCGCTCGCGTCGCACATTATCTCAAAAGGGTGATTCCAGTCCGGTGCCCTGATAATTGGTGCGGACACTAGTCTCTCCTTGAGCAATTGAAATGCCCTCTTGCATCCCTCATCAAACTCGAACTCCACATCGTTGTGCAGCAAATGAGTGAGTGGTTGCGCAATTTTTGCAAAGTCCTTGATAAACCTTCGATAAAACCCTGCGTGACCGAGGAATCCTCTAACTTCCTTTTGATTTGTAGGGTAAGGTAGCTTTGCAATCACTTCCACCTTTGCCTTGTCCACTTGTATTCCTCTTTCAGAGACCACATGACCTAAAACAATCCCCTCAGTTACCATGAAGTGACATTTTTCAAAATTCAGAACTAGATGTTTCTCTTGACATCTTTGCAGCACTAGGTCAAGGCTGGCTAAACAAGTGTCAAATGAGCCTCCATATACAGTGAAATCATCCATGAATATCTCGATGCACACCTCTAGTAGATCCGAAAAAATACTCATCATACAACGTTGGAATGTCCCTGGTGCATTACATAGACCAAATGGCATCCTTCGGTAGGCATAAGTTCCAAAAGGGCATGTAAATGTGGTCTTTTCCTGGTCCTCTGGGTTCACGAAAATCTGGAAATAACCGCTATATCCGTCGAGGAAACAGAAATACTGTTTGCCAGCCAGCCTCTCTAGCATCTGGTCAATGAATGGTAAAGGAAAATGATCCTTTTTGGTGGCTTCATTTAGTTTCCTATAGTCGATGCACATCCTCCATCCAGTGACCAGTCGAGTAGGCACCAACTCGTTCTTGTCATTCTTCACCACTTGTATTCCAGATTTCTTCGGTACCATGTGAACCGGACTGACCCACTCGCTATCTGGAATAGAGTATATGATTCCAAGGGACAGTAGTTTCAGAACTTCCTTGAGCACTTCCTCCCTCATGTTTGGATTCAGTTTCCTTTGTGGATCACGCCGAGCCTTTGCCCCTTCCTCTAGTCTGATGTGGTGCATGCAAAGATCAGGGCTAATTCCAACTAGGTCAGAAAGTGTCCACCCTATGGCCTTCTTGTTCCTCCTTATTACTTCCAGCAGCGCACTCTCTTGGTCTTCAGTCAAGCGGCTGTTAATTATCACTGGACAAGTTTCTCCTTCCTCCAGGTATGCATACTTTAAATTTTCAGGCAAAGTTTTCAACTCCTTCTTCGGTGTGATGGCTTCCTGAGGTAAAGGGTTCTCCGCCTTACTTCTTGGCGCCATTTCCTCTAGATTCGCTCCCTCGTCTGGGCTCTTCTCCTGAACAGATCTGGCTGATTGGAATGATAGTGGCTGGTGGCAGAATGCCATGATCGCTTCATTGATCTGATCATCTGTCAAGTCCTGTGTGAAAAAAGTTTCACACCATCCTGTCACCTCCTTTTCTACAGTCTGGCTCAGCTCCGAATTGTCAAACTGTTCCTGCATTAGTTCAGTCTCAAGATATTCTTGGACTAGGGGGTTAATTACATCTACAACATGCAAGTTTTCAACATCAAGCGGTTTTTTCATAGCTTCTTCAATGTTGAAGGTGTATTTCTCCCCATGATAGTCCAGGCATATGGTTCCATCAAACACATCAATAACAGTCTTCGCGGTGCGAAGGAAGGGTCTCCCCAGTAACACCCCACTAGACTCAGCAGATTCATTACCCCTCATTTTTATCACATGAAAATCAGCTGGGTATAGGAAATCATGCACTCTGACTATGACATTTTCCAATACTCCCTCAGGCGATATGCATGTTCTATCGGCCAACTGAATCACTACTTTAGTATCGACCAAACTGACTCCCACCAATTTTTTATATATTGACAGCGGTAGGACATTTATCGAAGCACCTAGATCACACATGGCATGCTCAATTTTAATATCACCTATAGAAATAGGAAGAGTGAACATACCTGGATCTGTACACTTTGACGGCATCCTCCTCTTTTGTATCACGGCGGATACATTTTCTCCTATAACAATCTTCCCATCAGGTTTGGTTTTTCCTGCTATGAATTCCTTGATGAACTTGCTGAAGGTGGGTATTTTCAGAGCCTGCAAAAAGGGTAGGTTAATCTCCAGCTTACTAAATATTTCCACAAGGTCCTCAGTATCATCTTTCTTTTTCTTGGCTTCTCCTCGATATGGGAATGGTTTGGGTCGCTTTACTGCATTCGTGGAACTCCCTGCTGGGGCTGCACCTGTCTCCCTGCTTCCCTCTTTAAGTTCCAACTCAGGTTCTGGATCAAGGAAAAATGGGTCACTTAGTCGAGGCATCGATCCCCTTAAATCTCCCTCCTGGAGGTCATCCTGTATAGGAATTTCTCTGAGTCCAGGATCATCTCCTCGAGACTTCTGATTCCCCTTTTCTCCGTTCATCTGTGAGGGTGTCTCCTCGTTTATCACTTGCTTCGGTCCTTCATAGCCTTTCCCCGATCTCAAGGTAATTTGACTAATATTTGCTCGGTCTGGTGGTTTGACAGTGGCAGGCAATTTCCCTTCATTTCCCCGCATTTCGTTCAGCGACGTGGCCAACTGGGACATCTGCTTTGCCAGCATGTCCATGGCAGACTTCTGCTCCTGCTGGGCATCTTGAATTTTGTGCACCACGTCATTGTTAGCCTGCATGTTATTCTGCATGTGTTGTTGGGAATTTACCAGATCATGCACCATGTCATCAAGATTCCGCTGTGGTCGGAAACCTTGAATTGAACTGGGATTAAATCCTTGATTTTGATTGGTTCCAACCACCTGGTTCTGGCGAAAATTTCCCTGACCTCCTTGATTATTGTTGTACTGGGTTGCTGGACCTGGGTGACTCTGTTGGAAATTTTGATTGTTTCCTGAATTGTTCCTCTGATGCGGTGGCACATAAGAATTCCCTTGGTTGCTCTGGTTCCTGTTGTTCCAGTTATGCTGATCCCCTTGGTTACGGAAATTCCAGTTGTTCAGCCCCTCTTGCTGCTTCCCTGCCCAGTTAGAATTATGCTGTGGTCCTTCCTGATTCCGGCTGGGCCATGTCTGCTGGTTCTCCGCTGGACCTGGGTGTTGTGACTGTGGTTGTTGGTTCCCTTCAGCCCATCTGAAACAAGGATTGTCCCTCCATGGTGCCTCCTTAATCTTCCACTGGTTCCAGTTGGTATTTTGATTACTTTGATTCCAATTCCCCATTGCATTCACTTGAGCTTGGAAATCTCCATCGAGTGAGGGATTATTGTAAAATTGAAGCTGATGTTCCTCTTGACCTGGGTTTTTTTCCTTATCAGTCGACCCAGGGGTATTTTTCTTTTCAATGGCATTTAGCAGTGCCTTCTCCAGTCGATCTATTCTGTCTCTAACCTCTTCTCCTTCTCGTTCCTTAACTGTGTTCGCGGAGCTTCTCCTCATGATAGCACGCGGGCAGTCATACGCCTTCTTCGCGTCGATTAATCTTCCCAGAATCTCGCGTGCCTCGCTTGCCTTATTCTTGGTGAAATTCCCCCCGCTCGAGGAATTCATTAAGTCCTTGGACTCAGGATTTGCCCCTTCGTAGAATAGATAAAATGTTTCAGCCTCCGTCATCCTGTGATTTGGGCAAGCGTCAAGCAGGCCTTTAAACCGAGACCAATATTGGCTTAAAGATTCATCGTAGTCCTGCTTACACTCTTGAATTTCTTTTTTCAAAGCGTTTGTCTTATTGGACGGAAAGAAATAGTCCAGGAACTCCAATTTGAAATCCCTCCATGTGGTGATCGAGTCAGGTGGAAGCCTCAGCAACCAAGTGTTTGCCTCTCCTTTCAATGCAAATGGAATCGCTCGCAGGCGATAGTCCTCCTCGGTAGTTTCGTTAGGCCTTTTCTGGATGCTACATAGCTTACTAAACTCGTTCAAAAACTCATAAGGACACTCATTCCTCCGTCCAGAGAATGTAGGTAAAACGCCCAGCACATTCGTCTTGATCTCAATAGACCGCTGACGTTGATTTGACACTATGGCATGAGCTGGCTCTCCGTCGAGATGTGCAGTTAGCGAACCAATCTCTGGGTCTAGGTCCACTAAGTTTGCCATTACAGACTCCTCTTCCTCCCTTTCCGAATGCTCAGTTTCTGACGACGACCGTGAATCCTCTTTCCCCGATGAATTCCACTCTTCTTCACTCCCTGATTCAAACGGAAATGGATCTACAGTTGACAACCCCGATCTGGTAGTTATGGCGGATGTTGATTCCTTAACTTGCCACTTCAACTGCACGTTCCTTGACCAAGATGGGTTGCTCCAGATTCCTGACCTTGAGCCCTTGCTCATAAACTGCCAAAAGCGAAATTCAAAAGATTAAAACTATTTACACCAAATCTCTAAACACATAAACAAACTACGCCATCCATCCCCGGCAACGGCGCCATTTGAAGAGTTGATTTTCTTGCTTGCTGTATCCTATCAATTTCTAATTACACACTTCCTAGATCCAGTAAATCAACTAGATCACAAGGTCTAGAGACTCACAAGACTGGAAGTCTGGTCGTTGGTACGCAAGCAAACCTTCAAAACCCTCAACCACAGATACTAAACTAGCACAGGGAAGTAGGGATCGATCCCACAGAGATGGACTCGTAAAATACATGCGTAGAGAATTGGAAACTATTTTTGGGTTGGCTGCTGCCACGCATATTTTGGGTTGAGGAATTTAACTAAGTGAATTTGGAAATAAAGTATGCTATGCTAACTGCTAGATCTAGGCAAAAAATGAATTATGTATAAGAACTAAATCAAATCAACTACTAGATCTGGGACTTCTACGAACATCTCTAGACCAAGGAGATTAAAACAAGTGGGGACCAAACTCTGAAAAAGGTAAGTACGGACAGAATCGAATCTGCAGCCTAACTAACTAAAGCATCAACTGAAAATGACTTCATCTTCTTCAACGAACACAAATAAATGCAGAGATCAAGAAAAACAAACTCAGATGTAGATCGGAGGCATAATCTTAACAGAAAACTAAACAACGACGGAAATTAAACTGCTAGACGAAGCAAACCAAGCAGAACAAAATCCCCATAATCTCATGCACAAATTTCACCTCCCCTGTTCAGATCCACACTTCGGATGCTAAATCCACTCCGGATCCAAGCATCAGAACAAAAATCCAACCGAACACAACTTCAATACCACGATTCTCGAATCTCCTAAAATATTCAGCAACAAATTCAAGAGAACATCTCAAATAAACAAACCAAAATAGCAAGCATCATAATAATCAACACGAAATCTAACTTCATCAAAGCAAATCAAATGTAAATAGAACGGATAAACTGATTCAGCAACAAAACAACAAGCTCGACTTCCAAACGTGAAGTTCGAGACTGAACTGAGTACCAAACAGAAATTTTAAAAGAACAATTGTTTCTTCGCCCTCAAGGGACGGTGATGCACTGATACGAGACTCCTGAAAACGAAAACCACCCCAAATTTCCCATATCCCTAGTGTGTGTGCTAAGAGCGTGACTGTGTGTGGAGTGTAACCGATCTGCCATTCTTGTTGCGCACTCCTTTATTTATAAGCTTCGAGGTGGGGCCCAGCGAGGTATTGATTGACTTGATTGCCCTCAGCTTTTGGCTTCCTTCCTCTAGCTTTTCCTCGTGATTCCGTTCCTGCTCCTCGCTAGATATCCTCCTCCAGCATCTCCTGGATCTAGCGCTACACACACACCTGGCTTAACAAAACTTGTTAGATCCAGCAGAAATGTGATGTTTTTCACTACATAACCAATGCATGAAATTAGCCTTATCAATACTACACAACCGCGCTTGAAAAAAAAGAACCACACACAAGATTTCATGAATTATAAGATCAAGAACTGATGTAGGAGATTCACAATGTACCTGATGGTGGAAAAAGGCTTCCAATACATGGAATGTTGATGAAGAGTTGATCTTATTAGCTATATGCAGAGCCTTAGAAGTTGCAAATGAATTATCATGGTAATTGCAATCCAATCAGATTCATCTCTCAAATTATGCAAATTGCATAAGCAAGCAATCATAAATTGGAATAACAAATCCTACAACATAATGGGAAAATATGTAAACAAACTGAAACAAATAATGTCAACTAGCATATCTTAATTGACCCACACCAGCACCAACATCTCAGACATCATATCATGGACTCTCAACCCTATCCATAACACCTTCCTCCACCAACAAACACCACAGTAGAGGCTGTTCAGAAAGGGGAGGTTGCATTTTGCATACAACTATTTTGTATATCAACTAAATGTCAACAAAGAGTATAGCTACATAGAATATTTAACAGGTAACATACATCAGACATCCTCTCATGGACTCTCAACACTATCCATAACCCCTTCCTCCACCAACAAACACCACAGCAGGGGCTGTTCAGACAAGGGAGGGTTCATTTTGTATAAAACTATTTTGTATATCAACAAAATGTCAACAAAGAGTATAGCTACATAGAATATTTAACAGATAACATACATCATGCCAACAGATTTGCATTTATGTCAACAGAACATCAATTTAAATATAAACAGGGGCATTTATGTCAACAGAGTATAATTCACCAACATAACACAAAAAAATCATGTTAATGAAACAGAATATCAACAAAGAGTATAGCTACAGAATATAATTCACCAACATAACACAAAATTTGACAAGTAACATACATCATGTCAACATATTTGCATTTATGTCAACAGAGTATAATTCACCAACACAACGCAAAAAAATCATATTAATGAAAATCAAACCAAATTACCTCCACCATTCGTGGATGTCGACTCGGAATAAGATGAAGAATCCATCAGATAAAACTTAGGTGTTGATTATGAAGTGAAATCAAAGCTAAAGATGAAAAAGCAAAAAAAATAAAAATTGATTAGGAAGAAATTTGACTGGGCATCAACAAATAAAATATAAAAACAGAATCAAAGTAGATAAAATCGACCTAAAAACTTCAGATTCAACACCGAAATCCGTCGATTTGTCTTCTGTTTTTCGAAAATTGATATCCTCAGGAATCGCCGAATCAGATATCGTTCAAATCGTAGAAATCGTCTGCGTTCTAATTTTGAGTCAATTGAATCAGAAATCGTTTCAATCAATTGAATCAGAGATCTCACGAAATCGCAATTCTCACCAAAATCGCAATTGAAAGCTGAAGAACTTCAAAATCGATAAAATCGACCGAAAAACTTCAAAATTAACACAGAAATCCGTCGAACTGGTCGTCTGTTTTTCAAAAATTGAATCACAAATCAGATATCGTTGAAATCGTTGAAATCGTCTGAGTCTAATTTTCGAATCAATTGAATCATAAATCGTTAAAATAGATTCAATCAGTGATCTGACGGAAATCGCAAAATCTCACAAGAATCGCCAATCTCATGGTAATATGCTGAAGAACCCTAAATTAAAACGCGAAAAGACAGTTTTACCCTTTCATATTAAATTAATCTAAAAATATTTATTGTGTGGCAAAATCTGGACCACTCATTTAATAAAAATGAGTGGCTAATATTGCATCTCAATTCTCAATTAGGTTAATAAATCTCAACCTAACAAGATCCTATATAAATATATATATATATAGGATTGTGATCAATTGAGATTTTTTATGCTAATTGAGAAATGAAATGCAATATCAGCCACTCATTTTTATTAAATGAGTGGTCCAGATTTTTCTACATGGAAAATATCTTTAGATTAATTAATTATGAAAGGGCAGAATGGTAATCTCATGGTAAATTTTATTCAATAAATATTTTTTTTAATTTTTAATTTTAATTTTTTTTATTATTTTTTTATTATTTTTATTTTTTTTAAAAAAATTTTTAAAATTTTTTTTTAATTTTTACATTTTTTTTTAAAATTTTTAAATTTTTTTTTTCAACTACATATACAATTCATGTCAACTACACACATATAATGTCAACTATTTGTACAATCCATGTCAACAACACACACAATTCATGTCAACTACACACATATAATGTCAACTATGTGTACAATCCATGTCTAACTACATATACAATTCATGTTAACTACACAATATAATGTCAACTACATGTACAATTCATGTCAAATAGTATTTATTGAATAAAGTTGTTGACATTTGATGTGTAGTTGACATGAATTGTATATGTAGTTGAAAAAAAAACATTTAAAAAAAATAATAAAAAAACGAAAAAAAATTAAAAAAAAATTAAAAAAATCAAAACAAAATTAAAAAATTAAAAATAAAATTAAAAAAATTAAAATAAATAAATATAAAAAATTAATAAAATTACATTTATGCCCCTCTGTTGACATAAACTACATGCTGTTGACATTTCACAAATATTCTGGATGAGTGGCTGAGATTGCATCTCAATTCTCAATTAGGTTGATAAATCTCAACCTAACAAGACCCTATATATATATATATATATATATATATATATATATATATAAGATGAGATAATTTTTATTAAATAAGATATATAAAATATATATATTGCATACCACCATTTTAGGCCATTGGATCTGAAAATCGTGTGCTTGTCATGCTACCACGTGTAAAAACATAGGAAATTTCTAATTTTACGTTACCAGTTTGCAGTGCTGTTCATTGAATATTGCAGTCTTACCACAACAATATTGCAGTTTACCACGACTGCAATATCTAATACAGTAGATAGGATAACACCATACCACCAATATAGTCCGTTAGATCTCATCTATGGACGCCTAGGATTATGTTTCGTGAAAAAACACGGGTTTGCAGTCTACTATATTAGATATTGCAGTCTACTGTATTAGATATTGCAGTCGTGGTAAACTGCAATATTGTTGTGGTAAGACTGCAATATTCAATGAACAGCACTGCAAACTGGTAACGTAAAATTAGAAATTTCTTATTTTACCCCTCTGTGTTTTTACACGTGGCAGCATGACAAACACACGATTTTAAGATCCAATGGCCTAAAATGGTGGTATGGTGTTACAATAAAGAGGGTTGTCATCTTAGTACATCCCTATATATATATATATATATAGAGTTGTGATCAATGTCGAACCAATTTTAAAGACCAAACTAGAGACCAAATCTGGGCCATTAGATCTAGTTTTTTTGATGAGATGTGCTGCTGTGAAAATTTTTTCTGCTTCATTACTAGCCCATTTTACTTCATTGTATAGGTTTATTACTTCATTCTATACCTAATACCTTGAAACTACAACATGTTTTTACTTGCTTCCAGTAGGTTTTGAAATGATTCAACATATGTTTCATTCAAATTCATTGACGTGGGTTTTTGCTTGATTAACATTTAAAAATGCAATTTATTCAAGTGAGTTTATTATTTCATTCAGGAACGTTATTACTTCATTGGATAAGATTTTTACTTCATTCCAGTAGGACTTCAAATGCTTCTTCTACACATACTTCATTCCAGTAGGACTTCAAATGCTTCTACACATACTTCATTCCAATAATTTATTACATTATTCCAATATTAGTGCCATGGCGGTGGTGATAGATATTGTAGAGAGAAAGAACGTCACGCGACGGCGAAACCACATTTACGTACTGGAATGAAGTAAAAATCTACTGGAATGAAGTAAAAACCTACTAGAATGAAGTAATATATTCTGGAACGAAGTTAAATCTTCGTAACATGTTAGTATGACTTATTTACCTTCGGATGAATTAAAATAGGCTCGTGATGAAGGCGAAAATAATTTATAAATTTCTGTATCTTATCCATAAAAAACTAGATCTAAAAGCCCTAATTTGGAAGGGTTGGGTGGTTCGGTCTTTAAGAGTGGATTTGTGGATAATGGGACTCTCTCTCTATATATATATATATATATATATATATAGGGATGTATTCAGGTCAGAACGCTAAGTATAAGTAAAACTCAAAACACTTGCAGTCCATTGGATCTTATGATCTAACGGTTAGATTAATGCCACGTGTCATCTAATGATGTAGAATTTTAGACTAATAATGTAGCTCGGATAATAATGTAGCATTTTAGTTTAATAATGTACAGTTTTAGTCTTACAATGTACATTTCCATTCTAATAATGTACCTCGGCGAATAATGTACATTTTTAGTATGATAATGTAGCTTATCACAGCCATCCAATCTAAGGATCTAAGGGCTGTGATTAGTGTTGTGTTTTACACTAAGATGCTGTAAGGGCCCTAACACACCCCTATATATATATATATATATATATATATGATTTTAATCGATACAAAAATCCATCCTAATACCAAACATAGGCTAATTATTGTCCATGAGATTTGCCGTTAGTTTAATCTTAGTACACGATCTGAAGGCTGCCATATTTTCATTTCTTTCCCATTTTTAATTAAAAATAATCGTGTAAGGCTAGTATGGAACTTATACATTTGTCTTGTTATGGAATTTCCTTTAATCATGCAGTATGATTACTCCATGATCATCTCTTTCTCTCACTTCATATCTGCGTGAAATTCCTAAGCACGATTCACGTCCTTTACTTTTATTTCTTCAGCTGATTCTATATTCTTGAATATCTGTCAATTTATTCATCCTCTTCTCCAGCGATTTTTTCACCTTCTTCCATAAAATATGAATATCTTTTAACTTCCCATTTCAGAATGTGTGTTCATAATCTTCAGCTATTCTTTCATAATCGTTTTTAGTTTCTCTACCAGATTGCCATTTTACATCTCCTCCTTCATCACTCTATAGATAAGTTTTTTATTATTCTTATGTATCCCGTTTCAGAGCTTCTCTCTCTTTTGTTCATTTTTTTTTATCATTTGATATGTGATTGTGAATGCATAAATTGTTTGCAGATTTGTTTCTATCGAGCCTCACATTAATGGAGATGGGATCACCCCCACTGCCGCACTGTGACAATTATTCTTCATCTGATGAAAGTGTTGATAATACAAATTATGGAGGTTAATTATATTGATTTGTTTTTATTTCACTATTATTTCTTGATTATGCCATAAGTTTTATATTTTATTTTTATGTTTCGACTTTAATATACAGTAGTTATGCTCTTCGTTGTATGCAATCTGTCGTCGTTGTTTAACTGGTCGCATGTGTTTTTTTGCATACGCTCGCTGCATTTTTCTCACATAACGGATTTCACATCTCGCTTCCGTTATTATGTTGTGTTCTTATGCTCTATTTTTGTTTATTTCAGATTTACATACCCCTGATTGCCCTATCGAAGTAAAACCCTTTGTTGGTCGTAACTTTCCCACATTGGAGAAGGCAATTCAGTTTTATGAAAATTATGGGCGACGTGTTGGTTTTGATACCATCAAGTGCGGCTCTAAAAAAATTGATCAACTCACCATATGGTTTTATATGGCGTGTAGTAGAGAAGGTGAAAAAAGAGTGCAAGACAAGCAAGCTGAACGCAGACGTAAATCCAAGAAATGCGGCTGTAATGCTAGGGTTGCCTTCAAGTTTGATTCCGACAGAGGCTACGTAATCAATAATTTGAATGAAGAACATAATCATCCTATGGTACTTCCAAACCACCAGAAATTCATGAGGCTCAATCGAGTTCTTGACGATGTCCACCAAAAATTTATTACCGATTGTGCCGGTGTCAATATTGGTCCATCACTAACATTTAAATTGTTGACTGAATTGATGGGTGGATATGAGTCGGTCGGGTGTACTGTATTGGACGTTCGCAATTACACCCGAGACATTAAGAGATATGCTGAAGGACATGATGCTCAGATGATATTAGATGAGCTAAGGAAGAAGAAGGAAAGTTGTGACGCCTTCACGTACGAAAATATAAGGTCGATTCTAGTGATAGAATGTCACATTTATTATGGTGCGATCCACTATCAAAGAAGAATTTTTTGCTATTCAGTGACATTGTTTCATTTGACACTACTTACTCAACCAACAGGTGCATTTTTGTAAGCTTATTTGTTTTCACATTTAGTTCTACATTTCATGGAATGACATTCATTTTTTCTGAATTGGCCTATTGTTTGATATTCTATGGTGTCAAACTAACATAACATGCCTGATTTTAGAAAGAATCTTTTTTTTAGGTACTCTATGATATTTGCTCCGTTCACTGGTAAGGACAATCATGGAAGAGCTGTGACATTTGGTGCCGGCCTTCTTTGTAGTGAGAGTGCAGACTCTTTCTCCTGGATATTCCGGCAGTTTGTGAAGTGCATGGGTATAGCTCCGAAATTGATCATTACTGACCAAGACTTGGGAATGAAGGTTGCAGTCGAGGAGGTCCTAGTGAACACACGTCATAGATGGTGTATGTGGCACATCATGGCAAAAGTTGCTGAGAAGGTCCCAAAATCATTGCTTGGTAATGCAGATTTTAAGGAGTTAAACTCATGTGTCTGGTCCGAGTTGATTGAACCCACCGAGTTTGAAGACACTTGGCATAAGATTATGGAGGAATATGGACTTGAAGACACTGATTGGTTTTCTACAATGTTTCGATCAAGACAGTATTGGGTTCCAGCATACTTTAGAGACTTTCCTGCTAGTTCTTTGATAAAGACAACCTCTGTTTCTGAGTCCCAGAATAGTTTTTTCAAGAGGTATAGCAAGGCCAAAGCCAACCTTGTTGTGTTCTTAATGAACTTCAACAATGCTTTGGAGGCTCAAAGACACCAAACGGCAAAGCTTGATTATATGGATGCTAATACCACATCGACATTGAAAACACAGTGGCCTATTGAGAAGTATGCTTCTACAATATTCACTGACAGTGCATTCAAGGAAATTCAAGACCAAATACTGGAGGCATACAATCATTGCAGTATTTTGGCGATATCAAATGAATCTACTCATGACATCTACAAGGTATTAGATCATTTCTCAAACACATGGAATGTTACATACTCAGAATTAGATTCTGCCTTTGATTGTGGTTGCAAATTGTTTCTGAGAACTGGTCTTGTATGCTGTCACATCTTCCTTGTGTTGAAACACAAAAACTTTAAGTTGATTCCTGACAATTTGATTGGAGGTCGATGGTTAAAGTCCCCACTAGTAAAGTCAGCTCATGGTGTTGACAGTGAAGATGTGATTACTCATGTCTATGTGGATGAGAAGAAGAAGGCTTCGTCTATCTTGTTGGGTGAAATGTTGTCTTTGTATCAAGCTGTTTCCGTCGACATTGATCAAACCCATGAATTGACTTCTATACTTCGTGATGCAAGGCAGCAGATTTTTGCCGATGGTGTGGTATTGTCAGCTGCACAAAAGAAGCAGCGTATTGAGTCTTTTAATGGTGGGGAGAAACCCCTTGTTGTTGAAGTTCATCCTCCTGAAGTTGTGAAGACGAAGGGACCTGCAAGTAGGCTCCAACCAAGGTTAGAAAAAGCTATGCGGCTAAAGAAAAAACCTTTGCGCCAATGCAAGAAATGCCATGAGTGGGGTCACCACGATTCAAGGAATTGCGACAAAATCAAAGAGAAAGAACTTCGGAGATCAAGAAGGGAGTCTGAAATTTGATTTTATGCATTTGCATATTTTCATTTTTTTTTTCCTTATCAAACCATCTGTTATCACTCTTTTTGGAACAATTTGATGTTGACTTTAACCATTCAGACCTTTTTTTGTAATTTGAACTAGACATCAGCTAATATGACTTAATTCTATACTACTTATCATTTTCAGATTGCTCATTTTGTGAGAAATTTTTGTTCACCACCCTGTTATCTTAGATGTTAGTTTTGTTTGGGTAGTTTTTGGATTTTTTCATCCTCTAATGACTCGTATATGTTCCTCTAATGACTCATATATGTAATCAGAATGACATGTATACAGACTTTTTCTTATACTGACTCATATACGTTATAAGAATGATATGTATTTAGTCTCTAATTTGATCATTAAGATTAGTGATGATACCATCACTATTGATTTTTCTGAATTTATTAACGTTGTGGATGATGTGGTTTAGTCTACAATTTTTACTTCAACCTCATTTTCTATCGAAATAAAGCTTTGTTTAGTTAAAATTTACAATAATGTCAATGTTTGAATTTAATAATATGTTTTTCTCTTTCAGTCGAAATGCAAATAATATTTAATGAATAATACTTTTATATTCTTTATTATTATGTGTATAGTTGTGGATGATGTGGTTTAGTCTGCAATTTTTTACACCAACCTCATTGTCTATCGAAATAAAGCTTTGTTTAGTTAAAATATACTATAATTTCAATGTTTGAAATACAATAATCATTAAATTTAGTTGTTATAATATTGGAATATGTCAGAAGTAAATCATTCCTATATCATACCAGACACACCAGAGTATCCCTTCTCAGAAGCTTCACCGACAGCCATATCTCCATCAATTTTTTCACCAACAATATCTACAAAAAAAAGTGGTCCCACAAAGGAAAAGCACCCATCATTGAATCTAGTGAAGTACGTCAATTAGTATCAACATATAGGTCAAACTAGATTTATATCTCGCCAAAATACCTTTTGTGATGGTCTGTTCAACAATCTCCTTGCCGGAAACTTGGTCTAAAGACACATTTTTCATTGTTACCTTATTCTTTTCCCAACCTACAAAATCATATGATATGCACAAACCATCCATTCAAAAATTCAAAATATATAAAAAAAAATTAATTAAGTCATAGATAGATCATTCTTGTACCATACCAGACATACAAGAGGTTCCCTTGTTATTAGTTTTCTTGACAGTCGTATCCTCCACAGTTTGTTTACCAAAAACATCTACAAATCAACATAAACCAACATATATAAAATCAAATTATATGGCTACAAATGCATACAAATTCAGTAAAATATTTTCCATGCTAATAACCTAAATACCTTCATTGTTAGTACTCTTGTCTGATTCAGGGATGCTATCAGAACTATTCTTTTCATGCTCAACACCACAACCTGTGGTTTTCTTGGCACTTGATTCCTTGTCCACATCTGAAAAACATAGATTTTCAGATGTTGTTGAGGTGTTTTTAGGAACTAACTCATATAACTCCTCATATATTACCTTTGCTTCCAACTGTACCACCGATTAGCTTTGATCTCTTTGTTGCTTCGGTTTGTTTACGTATTGAAATTGCATGCAACACATTCAATGACAGCGGCTTCTTCACTTTTTGTGTTGTACACTTGCTCATAGTATCTGAACCTTCCAATACTATACCCTTTCCAGACAACTCATTCACAGCTTGCCCTGACAGTAAACACTCATTATCAAATTCATTTTCGAGTATAATCAACACATTTAACTAGTACATCATTTACAATATAACCATGTTTACAACAACAAAATTATAATTGGAAATAAACATGCCATATATAACATTGCAATTTATGCCAAGTACTGCATAGATTTTCTTCGAGTACCACCCATCATAAATTAAGCTTTCTTATTTCGCCATTTTTCCTAATCTGGTAGAATAGAACACTAAACCACTTTAAAAAATGATTCTTTGCAATAATTGATTAAGGAAATATATCAACTTGTTATATAAACCAGACAACAACAATATACACTATTACATAATCACCTAGATACGCCATTCAGAATCAACAAATAGATCATGTTTAAGGACTATTAAGGAAATCAAAAAATTTATAGATACAACTTGATAGATTAAAACAAAACTAATAGCAAATATAGTGGAAAATCAAATATAATTGCTACATAATCAGTGGGATTAGATTAGACATGTGTCATGATTAAATTCCACACATGTCATACAATGAGAACTTTTATGTCATCGTAATTTAGTCTGACTCAAACTAATGCCCAATCTGTAAACCATGTTATTTTGATCATATACTAGCATATTGGTTTTTTTTTATGGACTACAGTTTAACTATCAAATATAGTTGACATACTAAGATGCCAATTATATCAAATATAGTTGACATACTAAGATGCCAAGTATGTCATTGCAAAGCACAGTATTGATTAAGAATGTTATACCTTTGTCCTTGTTCAGAATGTCAGCAGATGCATCTCCGTCAGCTGTTGACGAGTGTGGTTTGATAACATTGCGTCCCTCAACATTGCTCTTTAAAGGTGGCTTTCGATGCTTAACGGCTTTGAATAATAATCATAATTAAAAGAAAAATTAGGGGAAGCTCTATCTTATCATTACTCCAAAGTATAATTCAACATAATTTATGCAGAAAGTATTTTTTTTATCATTTGTATGTAATTTGGAATGTTCTATTTTATCAACAAACGCTACCTCCAAACAATTAATGGCCCAAAATTTCAAACATTTTCACACTTCCAAAAATTCAATTGCATCATCACTGTGGTTTATCCGCAATGGCTTACAGCATGCAAGTGACATAAGGATTCAACAATATGAACCAAATAATACCTTTTGCGGGCTCCGTTTTTGCTTCGGTCTTCCGGCACGCTGTAGATCTTTCGTAAACTAGTATAAATTGTGGCAACCAGAAATCAGTTTTCAGCATTGTATAGATTCGGGAAAAGAAAACACCCAATCAAAACCCTTACTGACCTTTCCCCTCTTTGCTTGATGTTGCAGAACCCCGAGTTTCAACCATTGTTGCCGACGATGTCTAGATTCAAATCGTCGGAGAGTAGCGTTGGCGAATCGTTGAAGAGTCGCGTGAATCGTCCGTCATAATCTTCTATGTTGCGTTTTTTAGGCGTAGCGGGAATATGGAGTATTTGGAAAGTGTGTCTAATTAAATCCCATTAATTGAGCATAATGAATGCAATACAAATGGTCAAATGACTCGTTTATTGTTAGTACCCAAACTACCCTTATAATGACCAAAATTTGTTTAGTTATGCTACAACATTGTTACAAATTTGAATCGATCATATCCGTTATTTAGTATATCCAATGGCAGAAAATTGTCCTACATTTTTGTACTAAGAGGTGTTTTTGGATGGATTAAGACTCTATATATATATATATATATATATATGGTAGTGATAAAATGCAAACTTATATATGGTACAAACTCAAAACTCATTAATACAGCTTCAACATTGTTTCAATATAATATCAACACAGTGTAAAATTTCAAGATTTTAATGTCAACACAGTATCAACACAATATCAACACAGCATCAATCATTGACTACCATTGAAATTCTGTTGACATTTTCCTGTTGATGCCTTTTTGCGATCTGTTGACATTTTTCAATGGTCCAAATCATAGTTTTGAGTTTGTACTATATTTAGAGTTTTCATTTGATCACATTCCTCTATATATATATATATATATATATATATACATTATTTTGGGGCGGT
Source organism: Salvia hispanica (assembly GCF_029641045.1). Lineage (NCBI taxonomy): Eukaryota > Viridiplantae > Streptophyta > Magnoliopsida > Lamiales > Lamiaceae > Salvia > Salvia hispanica. Next base: position 16,078,352 of record NC_142696.1, on the reverse strand, counting down.
ACATTATTATATATGGGGCGGTACATTATTATATATGGGGTGGTACATTATATGTGCATAAAATGTACATGATTTGACGTTCTGACAATATTTAGCGTTCTGGCATGAATACATTTTATTAAATAGCTAATTGAGTAATGAGATGCAATATCAGCCACTCATTTTTATTAAATGAGTGGTCCAAATTTTACCACATGAAAAATATTTTTAGATATTATGAAAGGGTAGATTGGTAATTTCGTGGTAATTTGTCAATCTCACCATCTCCTTGTGCAACTTCGTCGGAGTAATCACGTAAGGCGGCAGAGTTCTAAATCCAGATCCGATCTGCGCGGCGACGGCGTTTTCGGTGGTGCTCGTGATCCTGAAGTGGCTGATGCTGCTCCTCCTCTTCCTCCTCCCACCGGGGCTCTCCGGATTTGGACGATTTCTTCCAAATCGTCGTCACCGCCGATTGCCTCCAGTCCAAGGATAAGAAAGTCACAACCGCCAAGGAGACCAAATCGTGCTTCGAGGAGCGCTTCAAGACAGGAAAAACTGTTGGTTCTTCACCAAACTCAGGTTCTGAGTGTTTTGTGAGGAGATATTTTTGTTTTTTTTTCTATCAAATTGAATATCAATCTGGTTTAATGTCACATGCGTTGAACTTCTTATGTTTTTTATCTTTAGATGCAGTGCTTATTTTGGTGAATTTTGCTGTCCATTTTTGATTCTTCAACCTTCAATGTTGATTTGTATGTGTGGTACGTTCGATTTGATTTTGGGCGAAGGTGTTTGGGAGGAATTGGATTTGATCGCATGATAGTGACTTCCAGGCTCCGGCGAGGGAGGTGGTGGCGATTTGAGAGATTGATTTTCCAAAATTTGCTTTTGTTATATGATTTGAACTTTTTGCAAACTTGATTATTGATTCGTTTATGGAATTGGAAGTTTTAGGGTTTAGATTATCAATTGTGTTGGATGTGAGTTGGATTGGGGAATCAATCTTAGTCATAATCATTCGTGATGTTCCCCAGTTGGGAATAAGTTGTCTCCATTTTTAATGTCAACTACGCAAATATAATGTCAACTACATATACAATTCATGTCAACTGCACGCATATAATATCAACTACATATACAATTCATGTCAACTACACACATATAATGTCAACTATGTGTATAATCCATGTCAACTACATATGCAATTCATGTCAACTACACACATATAATGTCAACTATGTGTATAATCCATGTCAACTACATATGCAATTCATGTCAACTACACACATATAATGTCAACTACATATATAATTCATGTCAACTATACAAATATAATGTCAACTATAAGTTGTTGACATTTGATGCAGGCTATTGACGATAATACCCCTTAGTTGACATAAACTACACGTTGTTGACATTGGGCGAAAATTGTGAATGAGTGGCTGAGATTGCATCTCAATTCTCAATTAGGCCCAAAAATCTCAACCTAACAGGACCCTATATATATATATAGGGATGTATTCAAATCCTTTTCATATCTTTTGTCCTTTTTCCTTCTTAATCCTAGCCCCACGATTTTGTCATCTGATGGTTAGATTAATGCCACGTGTCATTTAATAATGCACATTTTCATTCTAATAATGCACCGCGGCTAATAATGCAACATTATAGACTAATAATGCACATTTTCATTCTAATAATGCACAACGGCTAATAATGCAACATTATAGAGTAATAATGCATTGATCACAACCATCCAATTCAAGGATCCAAGGGCTGAGATTAAGAAAGAAATAGGACACTTAGAGTGCAAAGGAGCCTAACGCACCCCTATATATATATATATATATATATATATATATATATATATATTATATAGAGTCTCATTATCCACAAATCCTCTCTTAATGACCGAACTAGAGATCAAATTTGGGCCCTTAGATGTAGTTTTTAATGGATGAGATTAGACCATGCTTTATTAATTTCACTCCTTCATTAGGTAAACAATTTACTTCAATCCAGGGGTATTTTGGCCAAAATACATTTAGGGTAAAAATTTTGCAGCAACCTTCATTCAATTCACGTGATTTTCTTCATTTTCAATTCTCTCTTTATCTTCTTCTCCAAAATCGACGAATTTCTTCTACAAATCGACGAATCTTCTGCAAATCAACGGATCTTATCATCAATTAAATTGAATCTCCTCCTCCTCCTCCGATGAGCTCAGCTGCAGCAGCAGCATACTACTACACCGGATGCGAACACGACTACGAGCCGCACTTCCTCGATTCCTGCTCCCTCTGCGGCAGATCGCTCTGCCAAAACAACGACATCTTCATTTACAGGTAAAATTAGGTGAAAATCCAAGAGATTTGGAGCTGAATTGGTTAGCGGAGTTTCTAATTTGGTGGATTTTTGCAGAGGGAACACGCCGTTCTGTAGCCAGGAGTGCAGGCAGGAACAGATAGAGATGGATGAGGCGATGGAGAAGAAGAAATGGAAGAGGTCTTCTTCCTCCAAGAGATCGAGCGCTGCGAGACAGAGCTCCGACGAATCTGACATCAATAAAGCTGTACGCACTGGAGTAGTGGCTGTGGCCTGAGATTATAAACTTAGATTCCAAATAATTAAGTATGTATTTGAGAAGAGACTACTGATAAGTTCATCGGTGAATTCGCAACAACTGGATTCATTATAACAACAATTTAGTTCATTCAGTTGTGTTATTACTTCATTATAACAACAATTTAGTTCAATAAGAGTCGAATTGATGGCATACTTTAATGTGCAAACAACACATCAGTTAAAGATGTTACTTCATTATAATGTTTTATTACTTCATTTTTGTTGTGATTTACTTCATTATGTATTATTACTTCATTTTAGTAATAAAAGCTACTGTATAAATAGATCATTTATATTACTTCATTATCATAACTTATTACTTCATTATATGAATTCAATACTTCATACTAACTAGATTATAGTTAATAGGAAAACAGATCATTTATATTACTTTATTATCATAATTTATTACTTCATCTTATCAATTTACTATTTTATCAAAAAGAATATGTAGTTCATTTTAATGTGTTATAACAACAATTTAGTTCAATAAGAGTCTAATTGATGGCATACTTTAATGTGCAAACAACACATCAGTTAAAGATGTTACTTCATTATAATGTTTTATTACTTCATTTTTGTTGTGATTTACTTCATTATTATGTATTATTACTTCATTTTAGTAATAAAACCTACTGTATAAATAGATCATTTATATTACTTCATTATCATAACTTATTACTTCATTATATGAATCCAATACTTCATACTAACTAGATTATAGTTAATAGGAAAACAGATCATTTATATTACTTTATTATCATAATTTATTACTTCATCTTATCAATTTACTATTTTATCAAAAAGAATATGTAGTTCATTTTAATGTGTTGTAACAACAATTTAGTTCAATAAGAGTCGAATTGATGGCATACTTTAATGTGCAAACAACACATCAATTAAAGATGTTACTTCATTATAATATTTTATTACTTCATTTTTACTGTGATTTACTTCATTTTTATGTATTATTACTTTAAAGCGAATTGACGGCCACCGGCGGGAAGGACAGCCACAGCAAGGTCCTGACATCGCGAGGGCTAAGAGACCGCTGCGTTCGATTAGCGGTTAACACCGCGATCGAATTCTATGATTTGCAGGACCGATTAGGCTACGATCAGCCGAGCAAGGCGGTGGAGTGGCTGCTCGCGGCAGCAGCTAGCTCGATTGCAGAGCTACCGCCGATCAATTCCCCCTTTCCGGCGGCGGTCGGTGGTAGCAGCAGCTTCGAGACCTCGATTTCCAGATCTGAGAAGACGGTTAAGGAAAATGAGAAAGAGAAATCTTCTTATGTTGCTTCCTTCACCGAGCTATTGAGCGGAGGCAAGGATGCATCCGATGAGAATTCCAATAGCGAAGCGGCCAGGCTGGCGGTGGCAAGCGGGCGGCGAAGTAGCGAGGTGGAGGGAGCGGTGGTCGTAGAAGCACTAATGAGGGAGAGAAAGAGAGCTAGAGAAGAGGATACGGTGGCGCCTTCTCTACGATGAGAGAGAATTGTAGAGAAAGAAGTTGGTTGGAATTGGGAAGTGAGGATGAGCTGCACATTACTAAACTACCCTTTACCAATTTAATTGAGTAAAAAATTCAGAAATTATTTATAACCATTAGATGTGATTAATACATGGATGAGATTTAGTCTCTAGTTCGGTTTTTAAGAAGGGTTTGACATTGATCGCAACTCATATTATATATATATATAGGGGTGCGTTATAATGATAACCCCAATTTGTGTGATAACCCTATAACTAAATCTCCACCACACATTTTTAAAATAAGTGGTCTAGATTTAATCTAACAAAACTATCATTTTCGGATATATTAAGGGCAAAATTGTCATTTCATTTTTAAATTTGGTGGGAAAGAAAAAAACTTGACTCAAACGCTCCATTCAATTTCTCTCACACTCAAACCCTGCATTCAATTTCTCTCACACTAAAACCCTCTGAATCGCGTTTCAAACCCTACGAATCGAAGGAAAAATCATCAAAATTCTGGAATATGTCGAAGGAAAACGCTCGAGCATCATCGAAGAAAGGTTGGATGAAGTTTATTACTTATTTCACTTTTGATTTTGCTCGATTTATCATTTTGCTGGAGATTTTCTCGATTCTTTTTAGATTCTGTAGTTTTTTAGTGTAGATATTTCTTATATTTATACAATATCGTTCATGCATGACAATATTGAGAACAATCTATATATTTAGATTTACATTTTGATGTGTGTGCTGCTGCTGTGTGTTTTTCTGTGTTTGTGTATGTGTTTTGCTTTGTTTATGTGTGTTTTGCTGTGTGTGTGTGTGTGTGTGTGTGTTTGGATGATCTGTTTAAATGTAGAAATTGTGCTTTTGCTTGATAAAATGATACTTTGGGTGCATAAAATGATAGTTTCTGAAAATGATAAAATGATACTTTGTGAATAGTGTTTTGTTCTACTTAAGTGACAAGTTATGCCCTCTCTGCTTTTTTGAACTCATTGAAATTTAGAAAATGATAGTTTCAGAAGATAAAATGATAATTGCCCTTGATAAAATGATTGTTTCAGATTATAAAATGGTGGTTTTACATTATAAAATAATAATTTCATGGGATAAAATGATACTTTGACTTTATATATTGACATAAACTGTTTAACACACTGAAATCATTTGTTTATTAGGAAAGAACATTCGTGATGATGATGATGATGAACATAGAACATTAGCAGAAGAAGTAGAACATATAAGAAATAAGAAGAAAAAAAAAGAATGATGATGCAATTGATGGTAAGACAGCTTCAAAGAAGGGCAAGGAAAAAGTTGTTGAAGATAGTACAGTCATTAAGACATCAAATTTGGCAGGAAGAAGGAATACTGACTTCTTTGTTGACATGCTTGAATCTCTAAACAAGAATCAAAGAAGAGCTGTTCGAGAGATTGGGTTTGGCGCACTCCTAAAGTTCAATATAAGAAGTTTCCCAAGAGCATTAGCGTATTATCTGATCTACAACTTTAACCATAAAAGTTCGTTAATTGAGTTGAACAGTGGGGAATCACTGTTTTTAGATGATGAAGATGTTCACATAACTCTTGGGTTCCCGATTGGATCTTTACCTATCAATAAAACCAAATTTCAGAAAAATATCCACATCAAAACTGAAATTGCTAGATTCCATAAAGGTGGAGAGAAAAAAATGGTGCCAAAGTATGTTGTAGAGCAGATGGAGAGAGACAAAGAAGGTGGTGAGTTGTTTAAATGGACTTTTATGGTTCTCATGGAGTATGCCTTGATTAACACTCCTGCTGATGGAAATATGAGGCCAAAAATTTTAGATTACATAGCTGATGTTGAGAAGATCAAACAATACAATTGGTGTAGCTATGTCATATCTAGATTGCATGAAACACAAAAGAGGTGGAAAAAAAACGCAGCAAAGATATTTACCGGGCCAGTTATCTTTGTAGTGGTAAGAATATATTTGTTTTCCATTGTCTATAAATCTATTTACATAAAAACTAATATTTAGTTTTTGTTTAATGTAGGCTTGTTACGTGGACAGGATTGTCTTTGAAAAAAAAATGGTGCCAAGATGTTATCCAACAGTTAAAGGATAGAATTAGATTAGCTGACTTATTCTTCAACAAACAAAATATATGACAACATAACAAACCAATTCTGGAAAACTTCTTGCAACTACAGTCGAATGTGTCTTGCTTACAATCATACTTAACATCCCATGTTCTACCATATTGGTCCTTGACCTGATGCATCTTGATGTTATCCTCAACAGTTATAGAAACAATCTCACATACCGTACTTATTTCCTGTTGTACATGTTTGAAAATAGAATCAGTGTAGATTGTAGATGCATGCTTCTCAATAGGCAATTGGGTTGACAAATCAGGAATAGTTGAGTAATCCAAGTAGTTCAATCGTGAATTAGCATTCCTTTGATCTCCCACAGCATAATTAAAGAAATTGATGAACTGTACAAGATTTGCACGTGGCTTTGTGTAGTTTTTTAAAAAGCTATTCTCCGATTCAGACATCGATGTAGTCCTAAGAAGCGACCCCATGGAAAAATCTCGAAAATAAGCAGGAACCCAGAATTCTCTATCTTCAAACATTGATCCAAATCAGTGCACGTCTTTCTAATCCAAACATTGATCCAAACCCAGAACTAATGTATTGAATTTCATACCAATCATTGGCTTCAAAGAATCATCACAAACAGGAATGTACATACCTACAAATCAGTAAAAGTATAATTTTATCATAGTATCATTTTATCCGACAAAACTATCATGTTATGCAATAAACCTATCATCACAAACAGGAATGTACATACCTACAAATCAGTAAAAGTATCATTTTATCAGAGTATCATTTTATCATAGTATCATTTTATCCGACAAAACTATCATGTTATGCAGTAAACCTATCATCACAAACAGGAATGTACATACCTACAAATCAGTAATAGTATCATTTTATCATAGTATCATTTTATCCGACAAAACTATCATGTTATGCAGTAAACCTAACATTTATAAGCCAAAAGTATCATCTTAACACATAATCGGCAATACGTAATATAATCAAATAAGAATTTCAGTACATCAGAAACATAAACAAATCGACAACTAATATTAATCTAAAATCAAATTCAATACGTGAGGAATGCCAAAAACCAACTAAACGAGCATAATGTTCATAGAAATCAACTGCTTCTACTAATGTATTGAATTTCATACCAATCATTGGCTTCAAAGCATCATCACAAACAGGAATGTACATAGATAATGATTGTACCTTCGTTATTTGCTACAGACTCCATCGAAGCAAACTCTGACAGCAATTGAAGAGGTAATCAATGAAAATAAGAACGCAAAATTGAAAACATCTTCCGCGATCACAATTATGCGAGAAATATGGAAACAAAATCTGGAGGAATAGTGAACCAAATCGAAGAAAATCTGGAGATGTTGAAATAAAATAGGCGAGAAATATGGAAGATGAAGATGAGAGAATCGATTTGTTAGAAGGTGAGAGAATTGAGTTCCAACAGAATGAAAGTTTGAAACGAGTTTGGAGAAAAATTCAGAAATTAAATGAGGAAACTACATTTTTACCACCCCCCCCCCCCCTGCGCCTTTTTTATGAAGTAAATTTAAGTTTGAATCTCAACCACAAGATTATCAAATATGTGTGGTCCAGATTTGGTTATAGAGTTATTATGTGATTTGGGGTTATATATATATATATATATATATATATATATATATATATATATATATATAGGGGTGCGATCATATCATAACTCATATTTATGTGATAACCTAATAACCCTATCATTTTATGGGTCAAAAGTATCATTTTTACTAAAAATGATATTTATACACGATAAAATGATATTTTTCAGCATGCATAAAACGATACTTTTATTCCATAAAATGATATTTTTCGTCCATAAAATGAGGGTTATTAGGTTATCACCATAAATATGGGTCTTGTTAGGTTGAGATTTATCAACCTAATTGAGAATTGAGATGCAATCTCAGCCACTCATCCAGAATATTTGTGAAATGTCAACAGCATGTAGTTTATGTCAACAGAGGGGCATAATTGTAATTTTATTATTATTTTTTATTTATTTTTTTTAAAAAAAAATTTAATTTTTTTTTTAAAAAAAAATCAACTATATATACAATTCATGTCAACTACACATCAAATGTCAACAACTTTATTCAATAAATACTATTTGACATGAATTGTACATGTAGTTGACATTATATTGTGTAGTTAACATGAATTGTATATGTAGTTGACATTATATGTGTGTAGTTGACATGAATTGTGTGTGTGGTTGACATGGATTGTACACATAATTGACATTATATGTGTGTAGTTGACATGAATTGTATATGTAGTTGAAAAATAAAAAATAAAAAATAATAAAAAATAATAAAAAATAATTTTAAAAAAATTAATAAAAAATTAAAATTAAAAAATAAAAAAAAATATTTATTGAATAAAATTTACTATGATATTACCATTCTGCTATTTCATAATTAATTAATCTAAAGATATTTTTCATGTGAAAAATCTGGACCACTCATTTAATAAAAATGAGTGGCTGATATTGCATCTCATTTCTCAATTAGCATAAAAAATCTCAATTGATCACAATCCTATATATATATATATATAGGAGTGATCAAGGTCTAACTAAGTTTAAGTGTATAACTAGAGAATAAATCTAGCCACTCATTATCTTAATCTGATGACTAAATGAAGTATTCAATTTCTATTAATAAAAATTGTAGGGGGTAGTTTGGGAAATCAACTTTGTTCTATATTCTGACATACGCATTCCATTCACGCATTATCTCTCTCTATTTCTATTATCATTATCTCTCTCTCTTTCTCTGTGTGCCGATCTCTGGCCGCCACCGTGATGAGTCGGAGGCGCGTTGGCGGAGGAACGTGGAGCTAGAGAGGGAGCTCCAGAGCAGCCTGGAGGGAGAGCAGAGAGTGGAAGAGGAGTTGCGGTGACGTGGCAGCATGTATGGTTGGTGGAGGAGCGGATCTGCAACGAGCTTGATGAGCTGGAGGCGGAGGCTGTCGATCACGCCATGGAATCTAGGGCTCAGATCACGCTTCTTATGGAGAAGCTTTTTACTTCTGAAAAACTTCTTCAATCTCTCTCGCTCAATAATGTCTCTCACTCAATAATGTCCTCACACTGAATAATCTATCTCTATCTTTGTAGTTCTATGCGTGTGATGCAGATCTATGAACAGATTTATATTTTGTAGTTTCGTTTGGATTTGAAATCATTTGGATTTATAGGATTTTGCGTGGGATGAATTGTTGTAACGGAGATGCAGATCTATGTATTGTGGTGTTGTTGATCGAAGATTGAGCACTTTAAAACATAATTAGATCACTTTGAACTCATTTTTAATGTAGTGAGCTATATTTTTTTCAAATATGTGTTCATCTGTGCAATTCACTGTACACAAAATATACTTCACTATAAAGCCAATATAGTTCACTATAAACGCAATATAGCCAATATAAGCATGCATCACAAACAGTTCACTCTAACCAGGGAATACTTCACTCTAAATATGTTTTTATTTCACTGAGATGAAAAAACAGAGCACTATAAGCATGCATCACAAACACTTCACTGTAACCATGGAATACGTCACTCTAAGCATGTGTTTACTTCACTATATGCACTATATACGTCACTATACGTTTATTATACTTCACCGAAATGAAAACAACATTTACTTCACTATAAACGTCATATGCATCACTCTATGCTCAATATACTTCACTAAAATGAAAAAACAGTACGCTATAAAGAATGCTGAATATACTTCACTATACGCACAATATACATCACCCTATATGCTCATTATACTTAACTGAAATGAAAATTAGTACACTAAATAATACTCTTCACTGAAATATCAAACACATATTTACTTCACTATAAACAATATTTACTTCATTGTAAGTGAGTTTTGTTTCGTTTGAAAACTTCTTGGTTCAACATACTTATTTCGTTGCGTACCTATTTTTTAGTTCAGTACAAGTGTGAATTAGTTCACTGCTTACATGTTTTTAGTTCACTGTGTACTTATTTTAGTTCACTGTAATTGCGAATTGATTCACTTTTTTAGTTGTTTACTTCATATCAACAATTAATTAGTTTATTTGTGAACTATATTTTGTTAAATATCATTTGTGAACAAAAGAGCTATTAAAAATCAATTGAATCTATATCTATGAACTACATAAATAAAAATTTTGAACAAAATATTAATGTAAGTTATGAAACTGTTGAATGTAAATGAACCGAATAGGTATTACAATGAACTGAATCATGTTATGAACTATATCAGTTTCTACAATTGTTTCATTCTCCATACATGCATAAGCTTCCCCTACTGTTTATTTTTTTCTTCGTCTTTCGTCTTTCTTTACGTATATTAGCAGCTTCTGAAAGATTCATTGGTTATCCTATCATATAAAGAAAGTAAAAAATGATTAATAACAACATTCAAACACAATATACTTGGACATAACAACATTCAAACACAAAAAGATCACTAATAACATGCATCAGAAACACTTCACTCTAACCATGAAATACTTCATTGTAAGCACATTTTACTTCACTAAGATGAAAAACATATCACTAATAACATGCATCACAAACACTTTAATCTAACCAGGGAATGCTTCACTCTAAACACATTTTACTTCTCTAAGATGAAAAAACAGTGCACTATAAGTATAGATCACAAACACTTCACTCTAACCATGAAATACTTAACTTTAAGCACATTTTACTTCACTAGGTTGAAAAAACAGATCACTAATAACATGGATCACAAACACTTCACTCTAATCATAAAATATATCACTCTAAGCACATTTTACTTCACTGAGATGAAAAACAGATCACTAATAACATGCATCACAAATACTTCACTCTAACCATGAAATACTTCACTTTAAGCACATTTTACTTCATTGAGATGAAAAAACAATGCACTATAAGCATGGATCACAAACACTTTACTTTAACCATGAAATACTTCTCTCTAAGCACATTTTACTTCACTGGGATGAAAAACATATCACAAATAACATGGATCACAAACACTTCACTTTAACCATAGTATACTTCACTTTAAGCACATTTTACTTCACTAAAATGAAAAAACAGTGCACTATAAGCATGGATCACAAACACTTCACACTCTAACCATGGAATACTTCACATTAAACACATTTTACTTCACTAAAATGAAAAAACAGTGCACTATAAGCATGGATCACAAACACTTCACTCTAACCATGGAATACTTCACATTAAACACATTTTACTTCACTAAAATGAAAAAACAGTGCACTATAAGCATGGATCACAAACACTTCACTCTAACCATGGAATACTTCACATTAAACACATTTTACTTCACTGAGATGAAAAAACATATCACTGATAACATGCATCACAAACTTTTCACTCTAACCATGAAATACTTCATTCTACGCATGTTTTACTTCACTAGAATTAAAAAACAATGCACTTTAAGAATGGGTCACATACACTTCACTCTAAGAATGTAATACTTCACTTTATGCACATTTTACTTCACTGAGATGAAAAAAATAGATCACTATAAGCACGAATCACAAACACTTCACTCTAAGCACGGATCACAAACACTTCACTCTAACCATGTAATACTTCACTCTAAGCACGTTTTACTTCATTGAGATGAAAAACGGATCACTATAAGCGTGTATCAGAAACACTTCACTCTAACCATGAAATACTTCACTTTATGCAAATTTTATGCATCACAAACACTTCACTCTAACCATGGAATACTTCACTCTAAGCGCGTTTTACTTCACTAAAATGAAAAAACAGTGCACTATAAGCATGAATTACAAACACTTCACTCTAACCATGAAATACTTCACTTTAAGCACATTTTACTTCACTGAAATTAAAAACAGTGCACTATACGCAGGGATCACAAATACTTCACTCTAAGCATGTAATACTTCACTTTAAGCACATTTTACTTCACAGAAATGAAATAAATAGTGTACATTAAGCATGGATCACAAACACTTCACTCTAACCATGGTTATAAAAGTTCTGAATTTTCACATTCATTTTTAAAATATTTTGGTTCGATCCAGATACATATCTCAAAATTTGAATTTCCAAATCGATTTGGATTAAGCAAAACCGAAATGCTTAACCATATAGAAAATCAAATAAAAGCAAGATTAGAAACGACCACAAATATAAAAAAATGATTGAAAATAGTTTTCAATCACCGTCTTCAACGTGACATGAACGTTGGAGGAAAACGTGATGGAGCTTGTCGATAAATGACAACACATCGCGACAAGAATCTCCTCCTCATACTATTCCTAAACCCTACCAACCCTCCGGCGACTGGAAACCTAACAGTCGCCGCCTTATTCACGTCCTTGTACCTTGGTGGGGTCCATGACCTCCTCCCTATAATGGAAGAGCAGTTTCCCGGGCTGTGCTTGACCGAAGATGATTGCATGGAGATGAGTTGGGTGGAATCCCTTCTCTTCTTTGCTAATTTTGATGACGACGAGGAATCGACGGAGGGAGAATAGAGAAGAGACAGACGGAAATGAAATGTTCAAATGAGGGAAATAGAAGACCCTTCTCATTTTAATTCAGTAAAATGACCAATATACCCCCGAGTGAACTAAATTATTCATATAGTAATTCAAAACCTGAATATAATGCTAGAATTCTAAAAGTAATCTTAGCCCTTGATTTCTTGATCTTGTGGCTGAGATTTGTTCTCTAGTTATATACTTAAGGGGCATTTGCCCCATATCACTACTCTATATATATATATATGGTAGTGATAAAATGCAAACGTATATATTGTACAAATTCAAAACTCCTCAACACAGCTTCAACACAATTTCAATACAATATCAACACAGTGTAAAATTTCAAGATTTTAATTTCAACAAAGTATCAACACAGCATCAATCATTGACTACCGTTGAAATTCTGTTGACATTTTCCTGTTGATGCTTTTTTGTGATCTGTTGACATATTTCAATGGTCTAGATCATATTTTTGAGTCTGTATTCATTTGATCACATCCCTATATAGGGATGTATTCATATCATTTTTCTAATTATTGTTCAACTTTCTCCTTAAATCTCAGTCCTACAATTTAAAGATCTAATGGCTAAAAAGAGCGCCACTTGTATTTGATTAAAATATTTAAAAAATCGAAAAGAGTGTTATTGGTATACACAAATCAGTTGGTTATGGTAAGTTTCTTGATTATCTCTATCAAATATTACGATAGTTTCTCTACAGATTACACGATACAATCTTTCCTCTCTCTAAACTTTCATCGTTTTTTCTGCGTTGAAAAAAATTCTTCGTTGAAGAAAAACGCTTCTGAATCCATTCTCTCTATACTTGTTTCGTTTTCTTTCCCTCGTAAAAAATCGGTTTGTTGGAGCACTCGTGCATTGTTTTCATTTTCTTCAACAATGGAAGAAGGTAATTTAATTTGTTCCTTTATTGATTATGAAACTGATTTGTTCACTTAAATACCGATTTGTTGGAGTAATCGTTCATTGAAGAAACTTACTGTTTTGTTTTGGTTGTGTTATACAATTTCATGAGTAGTTTAAGATTGGCAGTGTTTGATTGTACGTCGCAAGTTTTAATTTATTCCCCTAGGGTTAAGAAATATTTGGGGCTAGGGTGTATTATGGAGTAAGTAATACAACGTCGCCAAAGTCCACGAGTTTCAGTCATTCCTCTAGGGTTTAGATATCAACTCGGCAGGGAGTAGTTTTAACTGATAAATATAATGTACAAATATTTCAGTGTAATGGATTTTATTTACTCAGTAATGGACGATGTGTGTTCTGTAATGTATATTTTTCTGAGCCGTTGTTGTTGTATGTCGCAAGTTTTGCAAGTTTTACAACAGTGTTTGATTGTATGTCGCAAGATTTAATTTATTCCCATAGGGTTTAGAAATCCTTGGGGCTAGGGTGTAGTATGGAGTAAGTAACACAACGTCGCCAAAGTCCACGAGTTTCAGTCATTCCTCTAGGGTTTATATATCATCTCGGCTAGGGAGTAGTTTTAACTACAAATATAATGTACAAATATTTCAGTGTAATGTATTTTATGTGCTCAGTAATGGACGATGTGTATTCTGTGATGTATATTTTTCTTAGCCGTTGTTGTTGTGATTTTATACAGTATTGGTTGTACCTGAATGTTCTCCAGAACTGAAGCCTGTGGTCGGTCAAAAGTTCCAATCACTAGATTTCGCTTTCGCGTTTTACAATGTGTATACTCGCACTATTGGATTTGATACGCGCAAACAAGGAATAAGGAAGACGGGCTGTGTTACTACTTGGTATTATGTTGTATGCAATAGGGAAGGCAGCAAGAAGACAAACGAGCATGACCAATTGAATGCACGTTCAGGTTTTTCTATGAAGCGCAGACGGTTATCCAAGCATTGTGGTTGTAAAGCGAGCATATCGTTCAAGTTCTTCTCCGAAGGAGGACTCCCAGGTTATATTATTCAGGAGTTCAACGAGGTTCATAGCCATTATATGGTTGGCGATTAGCATCAGCAGTTTATGACACTTAATCGAAAGTTGGATGATGTACATCAAAAATTCATTCTTGATTGTTCGAAGGCTAATATATGCCTCACACTTACCTTCAATGTTTTGAAGGAAATTCTCGGTGGATTTGATCTTGTTGGTTGCACTGTCGGGGAAATCAGGAATGCTTCTAGAGACATCAAAGCATACACACATGGGGGATATTATATATAAACTCCTAAGTAAGGAGGAAATTACAACTGAGGTCAAGAGGGCTCGAACTCGGCACCGCATACATTGATGTCTAAGCTCCTTGCCGCTAGGACAAAGGCTCTAGACAAGCATACACACATGGGTTCGACGTATAAATGGTGTTGGATGATATGGCTAAGAAGAAGGAACTGTCTGAGGCGTTCACATATCACTACGAGGTTAATGCTAGTAACCAGTTACGACTATAGGCATGTCTAGATACCTGTGTACTTCAGAGATTTTCCACTTAGGTCGATGATTAGGACTACCTCCATATCAGAATCGGAGAACAGCTTCTATAAAAACTTTTTGAAGCTACGTGCCAACATTGCCGAATTCTACTTGAATTTCAACAATGCTCTGGAATTTCAGCGAAACAATATAACAAAGCTGGACTACCACGATGCAACAACCCTGCCCATATTGGCCACTACCTTGACATTCGAGAAACATGCTTCGACGATGTACACCGATAGTATGTTCAAGAAAATACAAGAGGAAATTGTTGAGGGTAATGATAGATGCCGCGTTCTAGGTTTTTCATCTACATATATTGTTGACACCTACAAACTTGGGGACAACAATCGCAATTCATACTTTGTGAGACACGATAAGGCTGATGAGTCATACTCGTTCGATTGCAAACTGTTCGGTAGGCAGGGATATTTGCGCAGCCATATCTTCTTTTTTTTTTGTTTAGGAACAATGAAGTGAAAAAAAATCTTGATAAATACTGCGAAAGTAGATGAATGAAGACTCCGTTAGCCAAAGTTGTCCATGGTCAGTTTGATGACACTTGACTTACCAAATCCATCGGTGACAACAGGCAAATCGTTTTAAAGCAAGTGTGTAGACGGTAGTGGAGCTTAAAATATTTTTTGAAAAAACTATTACATACTATAAACAAAAATATATTTACTAACACATTTGGTGTGTAGAAACCATTTCTTTTTACCAAATGCAAAAAATTAATTTTGGACTTCACTGTAAAATCAAACTGACACCTTTTTATGATTCTACTATCCTAAGAACTGAAAACTGCGAAAACAAATCCTAAAACTAAGCTAAAACCCCACCAAAGATGAGGTTTATCATTTTATTTAAAACAAAACGAACTTATTAAAGAAATAATTTGATGAGAAAGAGCATATATATTTGAGAACATGCATATTAAAGTGTAAAACATGTATCTTAGATCATAGTGGGAAGATACTCATTCAAATTCATATACATAACAAGGTTACAAAATCCAACAATTACAGAAACCAAACTACAAAATCTAATATTTAGTGTTAACATAACACTTCAAGATCATCAAATTCATATACACAACAGGGTACAAAATTCAACAATTACTGAAACCCAACTACAAAATCCAACATTTAGTGTTAACATAACACTCAAAGATCATCAAATTCATATCCACAACAAGGGTGGGTACCAGAAGTACAAAATACACATTTACAATCGGAATGAAAAAACCTAGAAAAATGATACCAATTCCTTGTTCATCCAACATAAGGTATCCAAATCATCTAAAAAGGAGTCATGTCCTGTGCCAAAAGTTTTCATATCAAAAGCATCCACACGAAGTTTCTTAAGCCTCCTTGAATGCTTTACAATCGCATTAAACAACTTCATCTTTCCTTCTCTGCTTTCAGGAGAACTTATTTATATAGAAACCTCTATCAGCCCAATATCAAAATTCTCCAAAGAATCCAAATCAAACTGAGTCGCAAAAGACTTGAACAAGCCACCAAGTATATCAAAATATTATAATTTGGAATGATCAACAATGAAATTTTCCAAATTAAAGACTAGGAAATGACTTAACACTGTTAATCTGCTGAACTAATATGATATCTATAATCAACTTCCGAACAGAAATATTGTAATTGGGAATGATCAACAATGAATTTTCTAAATTGAAGACTAGGAAATGACTTAACACCCTCTTACTCAACCATATAATGGTTATGAACCTCATTGAACTCCTGAATAATATATCTTGGAAGTCCTCCTTTGGAGAAGAACTTGAATGATATACTCGCTTTACAACCATACCGCTTGGATTACCGTCGACGTTTCATAGAAAACCAGAACGTGCATTCACTTGGTCATCCTAGTTCGACTTCTTGTTGTCTTCTCTATTTTTCCTTTGTCATGATATTTTTGTGAACGCCTCGGACAGTTCCTTCTTCTTAGCCATATCATCCAACACCACTTGTACGTCGATCCCATGTGTGTATGCTTTGATGTCTCGAGAAGCATTCCTGATACCCCCAACATTGCAACCAAGAAACTCAAATCCACCGAGAATTTCCTTCAACACATTGAACGAAAGTGTGAGGCCTATATTAGCCTTCGAACAATCAAGAATTAATTGGTGATGTACATCATCCAACTTTCGATTAAGTGACATAAACTGCTGATGCTCTGACTTAACCATATAATGGTTATCAACCTCGTTGAACTCCTGATTAATATAACCTGGAAGTCCTCATTCTGAGAAGAACTTGAATGATATACTCGCTTTACAACCACACTGCTTGGATAACCGTCGGTGTTTCATAGAAAAACCAGAATGTGCATTCACTTGGTCATCCTCGTTCGACTTCTTGCTGCCTTCTCTATATTTCCTTTGTCATGTTTTTTATTAACCATATTATTCCTTTTATCTTGTCTTCTCTTTTGGCGATGATTCTCTTGCAAAATGCAGTGAATTCTCTCTTTTTGTTAGTCTTCTGAATTCTCCCTCCCAAAATTAAAACTCAATTCTTTGTTAACCCATTTAAGAGAGAAATGTCAAACATGTAAACCTTGATTACACTAAATGTCTTATTTTTTTGTTTTGCGATATTTATCATTGTATGACCAATAACTTTTTGGATTACCTTTTCGTCATGTATTCTGTAGTCATTGTTTCATGTGCATCAGTTTTCCTTTGTTTAAATTCTTTAAATCTAGTTCAAATGCCACTTTGAAATACCTCTTTTCTTCGTTTTTATGCTGTTATAAATACAGTTCAAATGCCATTTATCTTGAAATATATGAAAACAATGTACACCTTTGCACGTTTTCTATTTTTTCGATGTTTGATTCTGAAATCTTTAGTTCATGCACAACAATTTCCTTTGTTGAGATGCTTTTAATCCAGTAAAGATGCTTTTTGAAAATCATTATATCATGTAAATCTAATTTCCTTTTTCAGGTTTACATGATGGGTCTGTTTGACAAACTGCCAGCTGATATTTTCATGGCTATTATGTGCCAAGTAACTGATGCAAGAGATGTTGCTTATTCCAGCTGTGTGTCTAAAAAGTGGCGCGATGTTATGGCTCATAGAAAGAGTCTGGAATTTACTGAAAAGTTTGGGAATCAGCGTATTAGATCCTCTGAGAGGATCATGTTTAGTATGGTGTCATATGTGCATAGATTGGAGACTTTGGTCGTTACTTGTAGGTTTTCGGGTAGTTGTTTGGTCACTTTGTTATGCATGTGTTGCAACTCTCTTAAGAAATTGAGTTTTTGGATAATAAAGTTAGTGAATTAGACCACCCGCACAAGATGGATGTCGTTAGGGTCTCTCTGAAGTTAGAGTGTCTAAAGATATCTGCTTTAGAAATGAGTGTCCCTCCTAGGTGGATTCCGTTTCCATGTCTTCACACTTTAGAGATAGGAGGGGGTTTTTTGGTTGAGAATTCACTTAATATTGCACTTAAGGCTTTTCCAAATTTGAGTGCAATATTAAGTGCATTCTCAAACAAAAAGACCCCTCCTATCTCTAAAGTATGGCTAGGTAAATATACCGGAAAAACGGTATATCGATCGTATCGTACTGAAAAATATCGAAAAATATTGAATTTTTGGTATTCCAAATTTTCAGTACAATACAATACCGTATCATATGTTTTTGATACGATAACGATATGAATTTTCTTATACCGCGATATACCGTTTTATATCGAATATACGATATATATCGATATTGTCTGTATACCGAAATATATCAAAAATCAATACGTATTGAATTATAAATACATACCGTTTATACTGATTATAATAATAACACTCCCTCCGTCTACGAAAAATAGAGCACATTTTCCATTTTTGGTTGTCCACGAAAAATATAGCACATTTAAAAAAGGAAAGTTTTCAACAACTTCTCTCTTACTAATAATATGGACCCCACATTTCACTAACACTACTTGCCTCTTACTTTTTTTCATTCTCTCTTACTTTTAATATGGACCCCACATTCCACTAACACTACTTCTTTCTTACTTTACCAGTTCCACATTAAAACTCGTGTCATTTCACAATGTGTCCTATTTTTCGTGGACGGAGGGAGTATAAATTATTTTTTTTAAGATTAGAATTTAAAATCATAAGTAGATATCCATTTAATTTCGATATACCGTTCAAAACGGTATACCGAAGTTCGGTACGATATATCAAAATTTCGATACGGTAACGGTATAGATATTACCTATACCGAAATTTCGGTATACCGAAATCCGGTATACCGAAACTTTTGATACGGTAACGATATGAAATTTTTTCATATCGATATTTTTGATATGATAACGATAAAAAAATTTCGGTGCAATATACCGTATCGACCCAGCCCTACTCTAAAGTGTGAAGACATGGAAACAGAATCCACCTAGGGGGGTCACTCATTTCTAAAGCAGACACTTTTAGACACACTTACTCAGAGAGCCCCTAACAACATGCATCTTGTGCGGGCAGTCTAATTCACTAACTTTATCACCTAAAAAACTCAAGTTTCTTAAGAGAGTTGTAACACATGCATAAACAAAGTGGCCAAACAACTACCCGAAAACCTACAAGTAACGAGGGGGTTTTAGGATAGAGAATGTGCATATTGAGAGTTGCAAAGTGTTTTTGTTGGATGTCAGAGATGGCATTCTTACTATTTCATCATCCAAATTGGCCCTTTTAGTTTGGGATTCGAATGTGTCACTGTTAGAGATAGGAAGGGATGTATATGGTCGTGGGATATTGTGAAGATGTTTTTTGAGACTGCTATTTCTGTTCGGAAGTTGATTATATATATCATATTAGTTCAGCAGATTAACGGTGTTAAGTCATTTCCTAGTCTTTAATTTGGAAAATTCCATTGTTGATCATTTCAAATTACAATATTTTGATATATTTGGTGGCTTGTTCAAGTCTTTTGCGACTCAGTTTGATTTGGATTCTTTGGAGAATTTTGATACTGGGCTGATAGAGGTTTCTATATAAATAAGTTCTCCTGAAAGTAGAGAAGGAAAGATGAAGTTGTTGAATGCGATTGTAAAGCATTCAAGGAGGCTTAAGAAACATCGTGTGAATGCCTTTGATATGAAAACTTTTGGCACAGGACATGACTCATTTTTAGATGATTTGGATACCTTATGTTGGATGAACAAGGAATTGGTATCATTTTTCTAGTTTTTTTTTCATTCCGACTGTAAATGTGTATTTTGTACTTCTGGTACTCACTCTTGTTGTGGATATGAATTTGATGATCTCTGAGTGTTATGTTAACACTAAATGTTGGATTTTGTAGTTGGGTTTCTTTAATTGTTGAATGTTGTACCATGTTGTGTATATGAATTTGATGATCTTGGAGTGTTATGTTAACACTAAATATTAGATTTTGTAACCTTGTTGTGTATATGAATTTGAATGAGTATCTTCCCACTATGATCTAAGATACTTGTTTTACACTTTAATATGCATGTTCTCAAATATATACGCTCTTGCTTATCAAATTATTTCTTTAATAAGTTTGTTTTGTTTTAATAAAATGATAAACCTCATCTTTGGTGGGATTTTAGCTTAGTTTTAGGATTTGTTTTCGCAGCTTTCAGTTCTTAGGATAGTAGAATCATAAAAAGGTGTCAGTTTGATTTTACAGTGAAGTCCAAAATGAATTTTTTGCATTTGGTAAAAAGAAATGGTTTCTACACACCAAATGTGTTAGTAAATATATTTTTGTTTATAGTATGTAATAGTTTTTTCAAAAAATATTTTAAGCTCCACTACCGTCTACACACTTGCTTTAAAACGATTTGCCTGTTATCACCGATGGATTTGGTAAGTTAAGTGTCATCAAACTGATCATGGATAGCCTTGACTAATGGAGTCTTCATCCATCTACTTTCGCAGTATTTATCAAGATTAATTCATTGTTCCTGAACAAAATAAAAAAAGATATGGCTGCACAAATATCCCTGCCTACCGAACAGTTTGCAATTGCACGAGTATGACTCATCAGCCTTATCGTGTCTCACAAAGTATGAATTGCGATTGTTGTCCCCAAGTTTGTAGGTGTCAACAATATCTGTAGATGAAAAACCTAGAACGCGGCATCTATCATTACCCTCAACAATTTCCTCTTGTGTTTTCTTGAACATACTATCGGTGTACATCGTCGAAACATGTTTCTCAAATGTCAAGGTAGTGGCCAATATGGGCAGAGTTGTTGCATCGTGGTAGTCCAACTTTGTTATACTGTTCCGCTGAAATTCCAGAGCATTGTTGAAATTCAAGTAGAATTCGGCAATGTTGGCACGTGGCTTCAAAAAGTTTTTATAGAAGCTGTTCTCCGATTCAGATATGGAGGTAGTCCTAATCATCGACCCAAGTGGAAAATCTCTGAAGTACGCAGGTATCCAAACATGCCTATAGTCATACACGGTGTTGAACCAATCAACGTCTTCCAAGCCATGACGTTCCACTACTCCATTCCACTCTTCTTTGAATTTGTGGGGTTCAAGCAGCTCTGACCAGACACATGCATTGAATTCTTTCTTGAAATCTTCATCCCTCAGTAACCTGTTCGGAACCTTGGTGGCCAACTTATGCATAATATGCCACATACACTATATGTGGCGAGTCCCGACAAGAACCTCTTCAATAGCTGATTTCATCCCCAAATCTTGTTCTGTTACAATCATCTTTGGAGCAACACCCATTCATTCAACGAATTGTTTGAATAACCAAGCAAAAGCCCCTATTTTCTCGTTGCACACCAAACCAGCGTCGAAAGTTACAGGTCTTCCATGATTGTCCTTTCCCGTGAATGGCGTGAAGATCATATAATACCTGCGTATCACAAGCACAAAAATGCATCATTAGCACCTGTTTTTGTAATGTAGTAATGCACATAGTAATGTACATATCCCAGCGTTGTAATGTAACCGTAAGTAATGAAGTTTAATAAGTAAATAATGTATACATGTTTTTGTTGTAGGTAGAGTCAAACGCCACAATATCACCAAACATATGGTAATTCCTCTTCATCAAACCATCGCACCAAAACAGAGCAACCAACTGGTTACTAGCATTAACCTCGTAGTGATATGTGAACGCCTCGGATAGTTCCTTCTTCTTAGCCATATCATCCAACACCATTTATACGTCGAACTCATGTGTGTATGCTTTGATGTCTCTGGAAGCATTCCTGATATCCCCGACAGTGCAACCAACAAGATCAAATCCACCGAGAATTTCCTTCAACACCTTGAAGGTAAGTGTGGGGCCTATATTAGCCTTCGAACAATCAAGAATGAATTTGTGATGTACATCATCCAACTTGCGATTAAATTCCACAAACTGCTGATGCTGAACCTCAACCATATAATGGCTATGAACCTCGTTGAACTCCTGAATAATATAACCTGGGAGTCCTCCTTCGGAGAAGAACTTGAACGATATGCTCGCTTTACAACCACAATGCTTGGATAACCGTCTGCGCTTCATAGAAAAACCTGAACGTGCATTCAATTGGTCATGCTCGTTTGTCTTCTTGCTGCCTTCCCTATTGCATACAACATAATACCAAGTAGTAACACAGCCCGTCTTCCTTATTCCTTGTTTGCGCGTATCAAATCCAACAGTGCGAGTATACACATTGTAAAATGCGAAAGCGAAATCTAGTGATTGGAACTTTTGACCGACCACAGGCTTCAGTTCTGGAGAACATTCAGGTACAACCAATACTGTATAAAATCACAACAACAACGGCTAAGAAAAATATACATCATAGAATACACATCGTCCATTACTGAGCACATAAAATACATTACACTGAAATATTTGTACATTATATTTGTAGTTAAAACTACTCCCTAGCCGAGATGATATATAAACCCTAGAGGAATGACTGAAACTCGTGGACTTTGGCGACGTTGTGTTACTTACTCCATACTACACCCTAGCCCCAAGGATTTCTAAACCCTATGGGAATAAATTAAATCTTGCGACATACAATCAAACACTGTTGTAAAACTTGCAAAACTTGCGACATACAACAACAACGGCTCAGAAAAATATACATTACAGAACACACATCGTCCATTACTGAGTAAATAAAATCCATTACACTGAAATATTTGTACATTATATTTATCAGTTAAAACTACTCCCTGCCGAGTTGATATCTAAACCCTAGAGGAATGACTGAAACTCGTGGACTTTGGCGACGTTGTGTTACTTACTCCATAATACACCCTAGCCCCAAATATTTCTTAACCCTAGGGGAATAAATTAAAACTTGCGACGTACAATCAAACACTGCCAATCTTAAACTACTCATGAAATTGTATAACACAACCAAAACAAAACAGTAAGTTTCTTCAATGAACGATTACTCCAACAAATCGGTATTTAAGTGAACAAATCAGTTTCATAATCAATAAAGGAACAAATTAAATTACCTTCTTCCATTGTTGAAGAAAATGAAAACAATGCACGAGTGCTCCAACAAACCGATTTTTTACGAGGGAAAGAAAACGAAACAAGTATAGAGAGAATGGATTCAGAAGCGTTTTTCTTCAACGAAGAATTTTTTTCAACGCAGAAAAAACGATGAAAGTTTAGAGAGAGGAAAGATTGTATCGTGTAATCTGTAGAGAAACTATCGTAATATTTGATAGAGATAATCAAGAAACTTACCATAACCAACTGATTTGTGTATACCAATAACACTCTTTTCGATTTTTTAAATATTTTAATCAAATACAAGTGGCGCTCTTTTTAGCCATTAGATCTTTAAATTGTAGGACTGAGATTTAAGGAGAAAGTTGAACAATAATTAGAAAAATGATATGAATACATCCCTAGGGGAGTGTTAGGGTGCCACCACCTCTTAAAGTAACATCATACCACCATTTTAGTCAATCATTTGTACACGTGGACGAAAAATCAGCTGTCGCGTGGCAATAAAAAAATGTTCAAGGATAAAAAAAACGGCCAGCAATATTTTATACAATATACAAAATTTTTTCTCAGACAACAATATTCAATACCCTAGATTGTTGTGTAGCGTGTTGAATATTGTTCTATATGTGGTGTCACGGTGTCATTTTAACACAAACCTCCGTCCATATATATATATATATATATATAGAGGAGTGATCAAGGTCTAACTAATTTTAAGTGTATAACTAGAGAATAAATCTCAGCCACACATCTTGTTACTCTAATTTAATCTTAAAGGTTAAACAAATTTTCAGATTTTTGTTAAAAATAATAGCCCAAGGGCATTTTTGGAAATTGAATGTCAACATCTCAAACTCAAGCAACGATTTCTCCCAAATTCAAAGTGCAATTTCTTCCAAAATTCAAGCGTAGATTCCTCCAGAATTCAAGCGCCGATTTCTTCCAATCTTCACCAAATTTGTTCGCAAAATTAACGTGAATTGTGTTGCGTTATTTCTAAACCAAATTCAGCTTCCTGTCCAAATTCGTTCACGTTTGATCGCGACGTCACTTCCCGGTCGAATCGCGACGTCTGGAGTCGGGACTGACGGCGGGCATCATCCAATGGCTGAAGCAAGAAGGACAGGATGGCGTACCGGCGGCTGGCTCAAATGCCACAGCCAAGCTTCGCCTCTGATTCGCAATGAGGCAGGAGACCAACACCGTGCGCTGCCGCTCACCGACGATGGTGACGGTGTCGACTAGGCCTGCGTTGAGGTCGAGAGAGAAATAGTGATAGAGTGAGAGAGAGGGCAGTCGGGGAAAGAGGAGGGAGACGCCCGCATCGCCACACGCCGGTGACGGCGGTGGTCCTCCGCGACCAGGCGAAAGAGAAAAGAGGCGTTGCTGTTGTGAGAGAGAGAGATAAAAGTTTGGGCGCATTGTTCAGGGTTTAGGAATATACTTCACTATATGAGAATATACTTCACTATATGAACAATATACTTTACTGAAATGAAAAAACGGTACATTATAAGGCATGCAAAATATACTTCACTATAGTCATAATATACATCACTATATAAAAAATATACTTCACTGAAATGAAAAAAGGGTACATTATAAGGGATGCAGAATATACTTCACTATAAACACAATATACATCACTGTATGCTCAATATACTTCACTGAAAATTGTACACTGTAAATTATATTCTTCGCTGAAATATTAAACATCATATTTTTAGTTCACTTCTTACTTATTTTTAGTTCACTGTGTACATATTTTAGTCCACTAAACGTGAGTTTTATTTCATTGTCAGCTTATTTTTAATTCACTTTTTACTGGTTTTTAGTTCAATGCGTACATGTTATGTACGTGAGTTTTATTTTGTTGCAAACTTGTTTTTTGTTCACTTCTTACATATGTATAGTTCACTGCGTACTTGTTTTAATTCACTACTATAGTTGTTCACTTCGTACCAAAACTTATCAGATTACAATTTTAAGTTGTGAACTATATTTTGTTAAATAATTAACAAGTATTCATACGTGAACTAAATAGATTGGACATAAAGTGAAGTATATTGTGCATATAGTGAAGTATATTGAGCATAAAGTGAAGTAAATTGAACATGCCTTATAGTTTATTATTTTTTCCACTACAGTGAAGTATATTGTGCATATAGTGAACTATTATATGCTTATAGTGAAGTATAATAATTTTACAGTGAATTACAGTGAAGTAAATATGTTTTATAGTGATGCAAATATGCTCTACAGGAAGTATATAGTCTAACATAATATTGAATTTAATTGAAAATGATGAGCTTTATATTGAACTAAATGACACATATTATGAACTATATCAGTTTCAAACAAATGGTCATGAACGCTTGAAGTTTACAATCATTTTTCCACATCTATGTCCATGTTGTTGCTACATTCTCGATAATGTTTTGATGTTGTCGTCAAGATATTCAATGACTCATGGTTTGTTTCCAACAACATTAATGCGCTGCAATTCTTTACTCTTAGCCTTTGGATATTTCCTTGCTGTTTCTTTTAGGCAATACATTTCCAATCTTGTTCCCGCTCACCATAGTAACAATCATCATATACTTCACTCTAAGGTCTATTCACTTCACTGAAATAAGAAAACACAAAACACTGTAAGACATACATCGTATACTTCACTCTAAGCATAAACTGAATCACTGCAAAGGTAGAACACTTCACTCTTAACATTTATTAGTTCACTTTAAGCTCTATACACTCTAATCATGAAATACTTCACTCTATGCACGTTTTTACTTCACTGAGATTAAAAAATAGTGCACAATAAGCATGGATCACAAACACTTCACTCTAACCATGGAATACTTCACTCTATGCACGTTTTACTTCACTGAGATGAAAAAATAGTGCACTTTAAGCAAGGATCACAAACACTTCACTCTAACCATGGAATACTTCACTCTATACACGTTTTACTTCATTGAGATGAAAAAATAGTCCACTATAAGCAAAGATCATAAACACTTCACTCTAAGCATGAAATACTTCACTCTATGCACGTTTTACTTCACTGAGATGAAAAAATAGTTCACTATAAGCAAGGATCACAAACACTTCACTCTAAGCAAGTTTTACTTCACTGAAATAGAAAAACAAAGCACTATAAGCATGGATCACAAACACTTCACTCTAACACTAGAATACTTCACTCTAAGCAAGTTTTACTTCACTGAAATGGAAAAACAAAGCACTATAAGCATGGATCACAAACACTTCACTCTAACACTAGAGTACTTCACTTTAATCATGTTTTACTTCACTGAAATGGAAAAACAAAGCACTATAAGCATGGATGACAAACACTTCACTCTAACACTAGAATACTTCACTTTAATCA
Organism: Salvia hispanica; assembly: GCF_029641045.1. Classification (NCBI taxonomy): domain Eukaryota; kingdom Viridiplantae; phylum Streptophyta; class Magnoliopsida; order Lamiales; family Lamiaceae; genus Salvia; species Salvia hispanica. The sequence continues at coordinate 16,051,201 of NC_142696.1, read as the reverse complement.
TGTTTTACTTCACTGAAATGGAAAAACAAAGCACTATAAGCATGGATGACAAACAATTTCACTCTAACACTAGAATACTTCACTCTAAGCAAGTTTTACTTCACTGAAATGGAAAAAAAAGCACTATAAGCATGGATGACAAACATTTCACTCTAACACTAGAATACTTCACTCTAAGCAAGTTTTACTTCACTGAAATGGAAAAACAAAGCACTATAAGCATGGATCACAAACACTTCACTCTAACACTAGAATACTTCACTTTAATCATGTTTTACGTCACTGAAATGGAAAAAAAGCACTATAAGCATGGATGACAAACATTTCACTCTAACACTAGAATATTTCACTCTAAGCAAGTTTTACTTCACTGAAATGGAAAAACAAAACACTATAAGCATGGATCACAAACACTTCACTCTAACACTATAATACTTCACTTTAATCATGTTTTACTTCACTGAAATGGAAAAACAAAGCACTATAAGAATGGATGACAAACACTTCACTCTAACATTAGAATACTTCACACTAATCATGTTCCGATCAGAAACCCTATATTCAATGATTCATCATCCGATATGCCGGTAAATAATTCAACTTAAGAATCAGAAGATGCAGTTCGATTGACGCAGACAGAAAAACCAGAGGGAAAAAAAGGAGAAATAGAATCAATGAAACAATAGTCGTTTAATTTAACGAAAAGCTTCGAAACTCAAAAATATCAGTGAATGCTTGTTAATCAGAGTTTTACTGTATTAAAGAAATGGATTGAAATCGGAATGAGAAATATAAATCAGTTGAAGAAACCAGTTAAACAACTCACATTTTGAAAAAAAATTCTGATTTGAATCCACCTGTTTGACGACAGATTGCAGCGACGGGAAGACGGCAGCGATTGCAGCGACAAAATTTCGAGAATGGAAGAGAAGACGGGAAGAGGAGTGATGGCGGGAGATGAATTCTGCAAATGAGAAATTAATTCAAATGTTAACCCTATTTTTATTTGTGAAATGTCCATTATACCCCCGCCTTCTTATAGTGAAGTAAATCTGTGATAGAGTGAACTGATTTCTCCTTCAAATTCGAAAATCACATGTGTTAAAACTAGCCCTTGATTTTCTTGATCTTGTGGCTGTGATTTGTTCTCTAGTTATATACTTAATGGGCACTTTCCCTATATCACTACTCTATATATATATATATATATATAGAGAGAGAGAGAGAGGAGTGATCAATGTTTAACTAATTTTAAGTGCATAACTAGAGAACAAATCTCAGCCACACATCTTAATCCTCTAAATTAATCTTATTGCTTAACTATTTTTACATATTTTAATTAAAAAGTAATTAACAAGGGCATTTTTGGAAACCATAATCTATGTGAGATTCACGCTTCATCCAGATTCATACAAAATCATCCAGATTTCGGCGACGCTCTCCTCCGCTCCGCCGCCAATAAACCTCCATGCTCGCGCCTCACTTTCTCGTGCTCCTCTTCCATCTCCTACAACTTCATCTCCATCTACGCATCACCAGCGTCTTGCGCAACAACAAGAGAATCCTCTTCTTCCTCGACGGAGTCAATCGCTTCAATATGGCGCAACAAAACTTATGCAGATTTGCTACAATCTCCATCGCTTACGCTCTTGTTCAACAATCACATCTTGCAAAATCTTCATTTCAAAAGCTGATTTCCTCATCTTAATTGTCGATTTCACGAACTGCTATATCACTTTTCATTGCAAGAGCTGATTTCTCCATCGTCAGTTGTTAATTTCACGATCTGCTATATCAATTTTCATACCAGAGCTGATTTCTCCATCGCTAATAGTCGATTTCATGATATGCTAATTTAGTATTTCATCGCAAGAGTTGATTTTTCTATCTTATGAATTTATGAGACGATCAAAGATGGTGCACTGTGAGACAAAATTGGTTCACTTTACCTTCATTACAATTCACCCGTATAAATGCATATGAAGCATTTGTTGATGTTAGTATATAATGAAATATGTTTTGAGTGCTTAAACATGTAATCACAATATACTACACTATAAAGACAATACACTTCACTCTAAAGGCAATATACTTCACTATAAACTCATACAAAATCGTACACACAATATACTTCACTATAAAGTCAATACAGTTCACTATAAATACGATATACTACTTCACTATAAACATGCATCACAAACACTTCACTCTAAGCACATTTTACTTCACTAAAATGATAAAATAGTGCATTATATGCATGGATCACAAACACTTCACTCTAGCCATTGAATACTTTACTCTAGCCATTTTAGTGAAGTATATTAAACATATAGTGATATATATTGTGCATATACTGAAGTATGTTTTGAATGCCTTGTATTGTACTGATTTTCCATTTTAGTGAAGTATATTGAGTATATAGTGATGTATATTATGCACATAGTGAAGTATATTCTGCATGCGTTGTAGTGTACTGTTTTTTCATTTCAATGTAGTACATTGAGCATATAGTGATGTATATTGTGCATAGTGTACTGTTTTTCCAATTTAGTAAAGTATATTTGAGCATATAGTGAAGTATATTGAGCATATAGTGATGAATATTGTGCATATAGTGAAGTATGTTCTGCATGCCTTAAAGTGTACTGTTTTTCCATTTTAGTGAAGTATATTGAGCATATAGTGATGTACTCCCTCCGTCCCACTTTAGGAGTCCCGGTTGAGTTCGGCACGAGTTTTAAGAAATATAAATGAAAGTTGGTGAAAAAAGATAGTGGAATGTGAGTCCTACTTTTATATATTAGTTTTATAATAAAATGTGAGTGGAAAAATGTGAGTGGAAAAAGGTGAGTGGAATGTGGGACCTATTACCAATTATGGAATATTCCAACCGGGACTCCTAAAGTGGGACGGAGAGAGTATATTGTGCATATAGTGAAGTATATTCTGCATGTGTTTTAGTGTACTGTTTTTTCATTTCAGTGAAGTATACTGAGCATATAGTGATGTATATTGTGCATATAGTGAAGTATGTTCTGTATGCCTTATAATGTACTGTTTTTCCATTTTAGTGAAGTATGTTCTGCATTCCTTATACTATGAACCAAATATTAATGTAAAATATGAACAAACTATTTAATGTAAATGAACTAAATAAATTTTACAGTGAACAAAAGAGACTCATGTTATGAATTATATCACTTTGTGCAATTGTTCATGAAACTTGTTGAAGTTTGCAATCATTTTTTCCACATCTATGTCCATATGTCTACTACAATCTTCAATCATAGAAGCCAAAGTTTCATTCATGATCTGCTTCCGCTGTTCTATGTCTTTTTCTCCGTCTTTCATTAAGTATACCTGCAATTTTTGAAAATGTTAATAACATCATTCGTTATAAAGGCAAAACAATTCATTGTAGCATAAAACACTTCACTATAAACACAATATACTTGATTCAAATGCCAAAATGGTAAACTCACAATATACTTCACTATAAACACAATATACTTCACTCTAACACTAGAATGCTTCACTTTAAGCATGTTTTAATTCACTGAAATGGAAAAACAAAGCACTTTAAGCATGGATGACAAACACTTCACTCTAACCATGAAGTACTTCACTTTAAGCACATTTTACTTCACTGAAATGATAAAATAGTACTCTATAAGCATGGATCACAAACACTTCACTCTAAGCATGAAATACTTCACTGTAAGCACGTTTCATTTCACTGAGATGAAAAAATAGTGCACTATAACCATGCATCACAAACACTTCACTCTAACCATTGAATACTTCACTCTAAACACGTTTTACTTCACTGAAATAAAAAAAAAACTGAGCAATATAAGCATGGATCGAAAACCCTTCACTCTAAGCATGAAATACTTCACTCTAAGCACGTTTTACTTCACTGAAATGAAAAAATAGTGCACTATTAGCATGTATCACAAACACTTCACTCTAAGCATGAAATACTTCACTCTAAGTACGTTTTACTTCACTGAAATGATAAAATAGTGCATTATAATCATGGATCACAAACACTTCACTCTAACCATTAAATACTTCACTTTAAACGCGTTTTACTTCACTGAAATAAAAAAACTGAGCATTATAATCATGGATCACAAACACTTCACTCTAACCATTAAATACTTCACTCTAAACGCGTTTTACTTCACTGAAATAAAAAAACTGAGCAATATAAGCATGAATCGAAAACACTTCACTCTAAGCATGAAATACTTTACTTTAAGCACGTTTTACTTCACTGAAATGATAAAATAGTGCATTATAATCATGGATCACAAACGCTTCACTCTAACCATTAAATACTTCACTGAAAAGAAAAAACAGAGCAATATAAGCATGGATCACAAACACTTCACTCTAAGCATGAAATGCTTCACTAAAATGAAAAACAGAGCAATATAAATTAATGATGCATCATATACTTTACTATAACCATAATTTGATTCACTGTTAAGCATAATATGACTCCATGTAGAGTTAATATACTTCATTCATATGTCAAAATAGTATACTCACGTTTCTACATTTTAGTTCATTGTAAATTGAAATGAATAAGCACAATATGACTCCATCGTTAACCTGAAATGCAAATAAAATCGGTAAAATGAACCGTTCCTGTAATAAATAGGTCGACGAACATACGTTTATGAATTGAAGGCATTAGGTATGTTGAATCGAAGGCAACGACGGAATGAGCAACCAAAAGGAGGCGACAACAAAGTGAATCAAATGAACTTTAGGCGCAGCTGAAGAAGGCAACGGCGAAGACATAAAGTTGTCGTTTATGAGTGAGAATTGATAGAGAATTCGAGCAAAAGAGAGAAATCGGTGCAGAATCGATGGAGAATTCGAGCGAAAGCGAAGAATTGATGGAGAATTTGAGCGAAAGAGGAGGATCGGTGGATAATCGATGGAGAATTCAAGCAGAAGAGATAGCGGGCAGAAGAAAATTAATCTAAATGAGAGGAATTCAAGTTCTAACTACAACTTTGTTTGTTAAATGACTATTTTACCCCCCTTTATATAGTGAACCAATTCTTGCTTATAGTGAAGTAATTTTTTGGACCAATTTTGAAATCCTATACTGAACAGCCCTTGATTTCATAATCTTGTGATTGAAATTTATTCTCTAGTTATACACTTAGGGCCTGTTTTGTAGCCTTGACAGGATTATGTGGGATAGGACTTTAGTGTGGATTATATAAGTGGATTTGTCATGATTATTTAAAATTTAGTCTAGTGTTTTTTAAGTGGGATTCGTATCATGTTAATCCAGTCATTTGTTTTGTGTATTTGAATGAAAGTGGACTAAAATTTGACTAGACAAGGTTGCCCCCAATTTTTTTTTTTCACATTTTCACCGTATTCTTTTTTCCCCAAATTTTATTTGGCATTCCCACCATAAATTTCTTTTCCTCCCCCCAAATTTAAACTCCTGGAGAAGCCAGGAACAAATAAATTCAACCTCAGACAAGTATATAAATAAGTAAATATGCATTGGATTATCAAATATTTGATCCGATTAAGACATGTTATATATACATGGATGCCCTCATTCATATTTCATATCCCAAATGAATATCCATTCATTCAAAACAAGTGTTTCTATATGAGCTTCTAAATTAAAAGCTACCACCTACTTGCTAAGTTAAAGGCTCTCAATTCAGAAAGAGGCATCGTGCATAATTTATTTTCAAATCCCAAACAATAAATTACCATGCTCATAGGACATATTTTAACCTCTTGTATAAGCTAGGAAGCAGTAAATTCAACCTCAAACAAGTAATTATGACAAGATTTGTATTCTCAAACAATCAAACGCCTATAACCAATTGCAACATATGCATCGCATATAATGGCCGATTGCTATATCTGAGAGAGACAGAGATGACGGCTGGCTTTGAGAGAGACAGAAAGAGTGTTTGGCTTGCAGCGAGGGTTTGTCGGAGCTTGTTGTCAATTACACCAGATAAAGCCTCATGATACAGCTTCGTCAATTACGATTTGACCTTCCGTTTCTTCGGCAGATTTTGGCGGCGGAAGAGGTACCCAAATTATTTTTCAATTTGCAATTGAAAATTTGAGCGGATGAAAGGTAAATTCTTCGACAGATTTTGGCGGAGGAAGAGGTACCCAAATTATTTTTCTATTTGCAATTGAAAATTTGAACTGATTTTGTAAGGGCAAAATAGAAGGGTAAATAAGGAATATTTTGCATTAGTTGTGCTACAAATTCCAAGATGGGTTTTTAATCCATTTAATTTTGGTGGATTTTAAACCTGCATGTATCCATTAGGAACAGTTAAAAAAAGCGGGTCAATGGCTTTTCTCCCGGGTCATGCAGATTATTAATCAAGAGTACAAAACAGTGTGATTTCTGTGGATAAATCATATAATCCAGCCCTATCAAGGCTACAAAACAGGCCCTTAAGGAGAACTTGCCCTATATCACTACTTGCCCTATCAATGGCTTTTGTAGCCCTATCAAGGCTACAAAACAGCCCTTAATAAATAATAGTATTGAGAATATTGAAAACTCTGCGAATATCAATAAATTTGAATACGATAGCGATATTGCAGTCTAAGAATCATAAGTGAATATAATATTTATAATTGAATTAATTGAAGAATTAATAAAATAAATACTCTGAAATTCATATTTCATCCGCCCACATCCCAATTTTCTATCTGGTATATTTATTTGCTACTACTACTATTCTTAATTCCCATGTATGATTAGTTACACAATCTTCAACTTCTGTATAGTTTAACCAGTTCATGAAATTTAAGTTGGTAGTGTTGGATTTTGAATTTTTTTAAAAAAATCCCCCTGAATTTGAAATTTAATAAAAGAAGTAAACATAAAATAATCTTAATTTAATCCACATAGAAATACACGTGATAAACATCGGAACTCATCTGATCTGATCTACTCTCTGGTTTCGAGTAAACCATTGACCTCCGCATCTCCGCCACCACCACCACCACCACCGCCACTACTATGATGGGCTCTGACAATCAGGGCTATGAAGATGCCCGTCTCTACACAACCAAAGACCAAATCTCTGCTACCTTGCTCCACCACGAACCCTCGCCCTCCAACGGCTCCAATTCCTTTCACGATCCTCTTTCTTCATCTTCTCACTTCGTCGACATCCCCACCTCCGATCACCCCCACTCAATCGAAACCCCCAATCCCACCCACAGCTCAATCAATTCCATCCTCGAGCCTCCTTCTTACGCCGAAGCCGTCTTCCAATCCTTCGACCTACACTCCGTCGATTCCCCCCACACCACCGCCCTCGACCACTCCGCATCCGCCTCCCCCAAATCCTTCTCCACATTCCTCAAAATCTCCGTTTCCGATCCCAAAAAGGAGCCTGGAGCTACTTCTTACTTCTCCTACTTGATCACCACTTTCACGAATATGCCTGAGTTCAGCGGCACCGAATTCAACGTCAGGAGAAGGTTTAGGGATGTGGTTGCGTTATCCGATAGGTTGGGGGAGAGCTACCGAGGGTTTTTCATTCCCCTGAGGCCTGACAAGAGTGTGGTGGAGAGCCAGGTGATGCAGAAGAATGAATTTCTCGAGCAAAGGCGGGCGGCGTTGGAGAAGTACTTGAGGCGGCTTGCAGCGCACCCGGTGCTGAGGAACAGTGAGGAATTGAGGGCGTTTTTGGAGCCTTCGGATGGATTGCAGCTGTCGAGGGTCTCTGATTCGGCTTCAAGGATGCTTGAAGGAGCGGATTCGACTGAGGTGGCGCAGCCTGCCAAGGGTGGGAGGGATTTTTTGTGGATGTTTAAAGAGTTGAAGCAGTCTGTGTCAAATGACTGGAGTGGAACAAAGCCGCCATTGGTTGAGGATGATAAAGGGTTTCTGGATAAGAAAGAGAAGATGCAGGATTTTGAACAGCAGCTCATAAATGTGTCTCAGCAGGTATATATCTCTCAAGATAAGTTTTTTAATTTTCATTTCTATCTTGCATTGCATGTTTATTATTCCTAATCTGAAAATTCCTATGAATTTATGGCATTGATTGAGGATCGTTGACATTTCTAATTAATTACTCCTATTAACCAGAGTAGTAATGGTCTTGAACTTTGTTTGTAAACAATCGAGACCTCTTTGGCTAGCGATGATATTCACTGGTAGCTTGAGATGCTATGAGCTTTTTCAAGAATTGTTTGTAAAAGCAACCTTTTCCTTTATCAGCTCTACAAATGGTTGAGTCCATTGTGTTAAACTTACCTACATCTGGAGTTTCCAATGAAAATCTGGTATTGCGGTTGAGAAGGGTGCAGCTGGTGGTCTTCCAGCATTTAGTATTTGATGTTACTGCTATTCATTATAAGTATGGGTTCTCAGGAAGAAAGATCCTCCTCTCCGTGGCACACTGTCAGTTTGTCTGTCCTATTATTGATTCTGGGGCAATTCTTCCGGTCATAGAGGGGTTGAGAGAGAGAAAATGGTTGTGAAAAAGGAAGACTATCCATCCTCAATGGTCAATTTTCACAAGATCTTGACTAGAATCCATTTTAATTTTTTATAGGCTTCTTGGTAATCCGTGATCAACTTCCTTTTGTAGTACCCTACCTCCAGAATCGGCGCATCTTTAGTTTTAGTGACCAGCGATGGAATTGGAATGGTAAAGTAAACATGGCCCTCATGGCCTATTTCCGTGAGGAACCTTTCTCGCAGGTCACAAACTGATTGTTATCTGCGCTCCTGCATGCGGCCTGCCATACCATAATGCCTGTTATCTAGTGCTACAAGCTTCGCCAGACACAAGCTAGATGAGGGCGCTCTGCTTCTGCTTCTGCTTCTGCTTCGTAGATGAGGCTCATTATCCATCTCTTGATCCCTCATTCCACCAAGCTGCTGTCACTGATTCATTCAAGGAGTAGAGTCAGTAGACTCTCCATTTCATTGTGTTATCTTATTAGCGCATGCATTAGCCCACTGTTCCCCCAAAAGAATGCACAATTTATCGTAAAAACTTCGTATCTTGTGGACAGAATAATGAATGGTTCTAGAATCCAAACAACTCTCATAGTGCTAATAACTTTCAAAATTCAGATGTAAATTTGCAGGACATCTTTGAGGATCTATACGAGTTTGTTGGCCTTGCCTTCATTGTGGCTTTGATATGATTTAATTTTAGCTCTGGAATTTTCTTATAGTCAGATGGAGTATTTTATTTTTCAAAAAGTTGCCTTTTAAACAACAAGATACCTTTTTTATCTATAAAATGTTTGAGTTCTCTGTTTTAATATTAGTTGGGAAACTCTGACTAACTAACTACACCTTGTGGCTTCTATTCTATGGTCAGGCTGAATCGCTTGTGAAAGCACAGCAAGACATTGGGGAGACCATGGGCCAACTGGGGTTAGCTTTTGTCAAATTAACCAAGTTTGAAACAGAGGAAGTTGCTCAGGATTCCCAAAGAGCCCATGCTGCAGACATGAAAAATGTGGCAACAGCTGCAGTAAAAGCAAGTAGATTATATCGAGAATTGAATGCCCAGACAGTTAAACATTTGGTAAGGGTATTATTTTACTTGGAAGTTGGAAATCAGTCTCTAACTATTGTTCTTTCTGCATTTGCACTATATGCTGCTGGTTAACACTAACATTAGTCGTACTTACATTTTGTTAATACAATTAAATGCTACAGTAGTTCCTCTCTTATTGATGTATAGCTTATCTTAATTTATCGTAGGATAAACTTCATGAGTATCTTGGGGTGATGCTTGCTGTCAACAATGCATTTTCAGACAGAGCAAGTGCTTTCTTGACCGTACAAACTCTTTTATCAGAATTATCATCATTACATTCAAGAATTGAAAAGCTTGAAGCAGCTTCATCGAAGATATTTGGTGGTGATAGATCGAGAATTAGGAAAATCGAAGAGCTACGAGAAAATATAAGAATAACTGAGAATGCCAAAAGCAGTGCAGCCAGAGAATACGAACGAATAAAGGTAGGATATCTAGCCTTGTAGTCAAAAGCAATAAAAGTTTGTCTTGAATATAATATCCCACAGTGCTTCAATTTTTGCAATGTTCTGTTGTCACTTGTCTCATAATTTGCTTGTTTAAATTTGTCATTAATGTACATCTCTGTATCAAGTTGATACTCCTTTCCTTTTGGAAACCAGAACTTTGGTAGAAAATAGATTATTCCCCTTAACATTGAGTCCATTGATAAAAACTGTTCTCTCTATACACTTGTGCAGCTCTTTCGGTGCTTAGAAATTAAGGGGACCAAGTTTTCTTTTGTGATTTTTTCTACACCAACCTGGTTTAAAATGCATTTTAATAGTTCCCCCAGGTTTACTTTGCTTATTATTTATCAATCAATATATCATGTTCTGGTTTTAGTAACATAGGATACCAAAACAAATATTAACTGCTGAGGGTGTACACTTAATCAGATTCTGATTCCTAAAAAACCATGAATGGGTTCTTCAGTCATCAAAAGTGGCCACTCCTTATCTCATTGCAGCATTTTTTATTGATAAGTTCCTAGACCAGAGTAGAGAATGTTGTACTGAGCTATCACGTAAAGCATCATTTATATATTTATGAAAAGATCATATAATTTGATATTTAATGAAGTTGGGGAAGAAGTCATGAACTCTCCTAGATTGCTGAAGCTGATCTTTGAGTAAATGAAGCTAAGGTGTGTTTCTTTGATAGGAGCTGATGTGTGTTTCTTAACATAGATAATTGAAAAAACAAGTCATTTTTCAGGCTGCAATATACCTCTCAACCTCTCTCATCACAAAAAAAAAATGAATAAGAAACTTGTCGTTTCCTGCTGTAACCAGTTTCATTTCAATCAAATACTTCACTATAATGATTCTTCAGGAAAATGATGCTGCGATTGGAACCACATTTTTATTTTGTCATTTGTCAATAAGTATCTGTAGTGATTGGTTCTCTGTCCAGATAAAAAACTCTTGCAACATTTATATATGACCTTTAATCCTTGAACCCATTGACTCTTTTTTCGTTATGTGAGAATGTTCTGGTCCATCATATCACTTGCCCCTTTCGGAAGTCTACCAGATCAATTTCCTTCGTTATGCTTGCCTTATTTTTAGCATTTCTCTTCATGCTAATACTTGCAGAGTTGCAAATGCATTGCAAAAATTATGTTGAGTGTAAACATTTGAAGTTTACAGTAGGAACTTCCTAGAACAACTAAACTATTACTAATTTATTTTTTATGAATTGTTAAATTAATCCAAATGTGTTTTTCTAAACCCAGACCCAATGATATGTGCATTGGAGTTTTTGGTCTTTAAAATAAAGTATTGTTGAGGAAGATTGGTGCTTTATAACTGAAAAGAATTCTTTCTGATGAAGTTTTTCTAAAATCAAATATGGTCTATAGGACAATTTGTTGTCTGCAGGTATAGTTTACCTCCAGCAGCCCCTGGGGAGCTACTTCTAGATTTTATGCAGATTTCCATTAGTCAGTAAAGTTCATTGTGAGGGGGTGAGGTTTTGGGAAGATGTATGCATGGGCGGCAGACTATTCTTTAGACTATTCTATTGTGTTCATTATACTGTATCTCATCTTCCCCATAGCAAACACATTGCTGTTTTGTATCCACAATCACTAACTCTTTCTTTCATTTTAAAATCTTTAAAAGATTGAATGAAATAAGTGTGTTCATTGCTGATGGCCATTTGGAAGGAGGTAATATTTTTGAGATGGAAGTGTTGGGCTGAACTGGAAATTTCACTTGCAAATCCTTTCTAAAATTCTTCATTTCATAATCACTTGTCCCTTTCCTTTGCATCCATGGTTCAATTCTCTTGAGGCGTTTGGTTTTGGTGGGTGGGATAGATAAGATTGATAGGATATAGTAGGATTTGATTATTTGGATAACTTAATTTTGTGTTTTTGATTGAGTGATTGTGTTGCTGGATAAATTGAAGGATTATGACTAAACTGCAAAAATTAGAAAAATAAGATTCTTATTTTATATAGTCATGCAAAAATGCATAAGTTGAGGACAAACAAAATCAATAATATTTTTGGTATGATATTTTGAGAATTTTGTATTATAGATAGGAGGATGATTAAATAATCAACCCAACTTTGGGGTGATAAAAATAACCATCCAATTGGATGATTAGCTATGTGCTGAGTTATCTGTCACGAGGCTAATCAGGCAAACCAAACATTTAATTAGAGTGAATTATTTTATCAATCATGCCTTATCACTCAAACCAAACGTCCACATAATGACTGTTAGTGTTGTTGGGTTATAAGCTGCCCAGTTATGATTTGCTATGGGAATGCTTTCCAGTCATTATTTTATCATCTAACTCATGTGGTTATGGCTAGCGCATATGTTAATGTGACGACCTGGATTACATATTAAGCACAAAGTCTTGAGTCAGGTGAGTTCTGTCATTTTTGCGGTCTTCATTAGCAAAAGAGGTCAAAAGTTATGGAGTGTTATGTACCAACTGTATCAATCACATTTTAGGATAATGAAGATCCTTGGGAGATGCATGGTATAGCGGGATAGGTTAAGATCCCACCTCCCCCGCCCTAGTTCTAAAAGTTGGTACCTCTTCCCCACTGAAACCCTGTAACTTCCTGCATTCCTTTCCAAATCGGTCGTGTGACTCGTGTCTGGGTTGGGGGTCCGATTTGTTTGGACTTATTTTTACGAACTCTGTCTGAAGCCATTGTGTTAATTTTGGTATTATGTTTCATCATGTTCTTTCTTTTGCGCTCTAATCAATTCTAGATTTCCTTGTATTCGTGTATTTGAAATGTTGCAAATGCCCCAAAATGGGAAAATGGAATTTAGCAATAACTCGTTTGTGACCATTCTGCTACTACAGATTCTGTGATCTATCTTCACTTTTCTTCAATGATCTATCTTAACTCGTTATTCTCGGATGCAGGAAAATAATAAAACTGAGCTGGAGAGACTAGAGAAAGAGAAGCATGATGATTTTGTAAACATGCTGAAAGGATTCATTGTCAATCAGGTATTGAACAGCCTCATTCACAATATAGCCTTTATCATCTTTCTTTTAGCAAAAAGATGTGGTAATTCTTTTGTGTACTTGTGAAATTGAGTACCTGAATAGTTGGTGTCTTTTACACTAGAAACTCAACTCATAGCAGTGCATGTGACCTGAAAAGAGAATCTGATAGCAAGTCTTGTCATCTCAGTACTGTTATAAAGTTCCTTCTGTTATTATTCCCTTATTCACTATGGAGATATCTTCTTCCCACATAAAAATGAACCCAGTAGAAAAGAGTTTTTGGTTGTAACTCTGAATTAAGAGGTGCTGTTTGATTCATTTATGGTATAACAGGCTGGATATGCGGAGAAGATGGCTAATGTTTGGGAGACTGTTGCTGAAGAAACAAGTGCATACATCAGAAAATCATAGAGCTCTTATTAGCGTAAATATCAATCACCCACTTCTTTCTTTAATTTCCTTTCTTAGTATATTTCTTACTTTTACTTCTTTTTTTTCCATTTCTTGTATCTTCAAGATTTTTCTGGAGAAAAGAAACAAATTATAAGTACTACTTAACCATGTATCATTGATCATCGCAGTATTTGCTGGATATAGAACTTGATGTTGACATTTCATTAGTTAACCAACATAACTCCCTGGCTGTTTTGTCTATAAGTTAAAGATATATTCCCTACGTCCCACTGGGACGATAGGAGTCCTATTTGATTTGAGTATGGACTTTATAATAAAATTTGAGCGGAATAAGTTGATGGAATGTGAGATCTACTTGCTATTCATTTATGGTAAAAGTGAAATAAATTCTTATTGTGGGACAAACAAAAATGACAAAATATGACTCTGATTGTGGGATGGGTGAAGTAACAAATTTTGTGAATTCTATTATATTAAGAATCGAAAGCTATCAAACTATATAGATGTTTTGGATTAAAATTGTTGAAGGAGAGAACATGTTTAGGATAAAAATGGACTTTTTTACTCTTTATATACTCATTTACTTTGTAAGCTCAAAATGAAAACGTGACAACAACGTAGCATGCAATATATATATATATATATATATATATTATAAATGCTACAATACAATAATATATAAACGCTACACTGAAATATAGACCCGTATAGCAGTGTAGATTGTTTAGAGCATCTCCAACGGCGGACGTCGTGGTAGGACGTTGCAGAAGTCCTACCCGACGTCCGCCATTGTGGATCAAAAGGTCGGACACTCCCGTCCCATAAGCCCGTCGGATGTCCTCGGATATCCTCGCGACGTCCTACCTGACGTCCGCCATTGTGGAGGGGGTCGGACGTCCGAGTTAAAATTTAATTTATTTTTTTTTTTTTTTTGTTAAAACTCTATAAATACGGCTCGTTAAATTCCGTAAATTTGAAACGCATTAATTGAATAATTGTGATTTTATTTTATTGCGGGAAGTTCTAGTGAAAGTCCTATGGGAAGTCCTAGTGACGTGGCAGGAGGTTTTTGTGGGAAGTCCTAGTGGAAAGGGCGCCACCGGAGATGCTCTTAGTTTTGAAGTATAGATATTTTGCATTGAGTTTTTATTGCATTATAGCGTTATATTGCAGTGTAGCATTTATACTATATTGCATACTACGTTGTTGTTACATTGTCATTTTAAGAAAGGTCGTCATATAATGCAAACCTACTAAAATATTCTACAAAGGTTTGTTTTTCAAAAAGAAAGGAAGAATATCTATAAAAAACAAAGCTGCAGCAATCTAATTTAAAATTTGCTACTACATGATATTGATAGCCATAGGGGATGGAATTAAGATGGATTCACATCCAGTCATGCCAAATCATTCCAAATCCTTGAAAATTTAGAGCAACATCAAACTAAACTGAGAAGAATGAAAGAATAGTGGAACAAGAAGTTTGTACTACCACCTATCTTGTATCCTAATCCTGAGCAGGTGATGCCATTGCGCCACCATCATCTCCGGAGCTAGTCGTCCCCGTCTCCGGTCTAATCTCCTCCAGCTGCTGGAGTATCTGGTGCGCCTCCGGCCTCGCCGAGGGCGTGGGGTCGACGCAATGCAACGCCAGCTTGAGCGTGTTGAGCAGCTCGTCCCCAATGACCGATGCGTCCCTCATCAGCTCCAAGTCGAAAACCTCGTTGGTCCACTCCTCCTTCACGATGGACGCCACCCACTGCGGCAGATCCACCCCCTCCCCGGCCCCTGGCGACTTCCCCGTGAGAAGCTCCAGCATGATCACGCCAAGGCTGTAGACGTCGCTCTTGGTGCTCGCCTTCTTCAGCTTCGAGAGCTCGGGCGCCCTGTACCCGAGCGCCCCTGCTGTCGCGATCACATTCGCGTTCGCAGCTGCTGTCATCAGGCGGGAGAGGCCGTAGTCCGCGATCTTGGCGTTGGCGTGCTCGTCTAACAGGACGTTGCTCGATGTCAGGTTCCCGTGGTTGATGCTGACGTTCGTGTGGAGGTACAGCAGCCCCCTCGTCATCCCCTTAGCGATCTTCATCCTCGTCGCCCAATCAATCGGCGTGTCAGGCGCACGAGCTGCAATTTAAATTAATCAACATACACATAATAAGACTATATGATCAGCAAATTAGTTGGGATGTGCATCGACGACGAACCCTACCGTGAAGGAAAGTAGCAAGGCTGCCTTTAGGCATGTAGTCAAAAACGAGCAATTTCTCCCCCTTTGGGCCTAAATAGTAAGCTCTGAGAGCTAACAGATTTGGGTGCCTAATCTTCCCCAATGCATTCACCTCAATCTCGAATTCCCTTTGCCCCTTTGTGATCTTCTCTCTGAGTCTCTTGACAGCGACTTGAATGCCGTCTTCCATGGTAGCTTTGTACACTGTTCCGTAGGTGCTCTTGCCCATGATCTCCGCAGTCGCGCAGAGAAGATCATCGGCGCCGAACACCATCGGCCCGTCGAAGTGCACGAGCTTCCCTCCCGTCTCTCCGCCGCTCCCTTCCACTTCCGCGGCAGTCGGGGGTACGCCTTTCTCCGCCGCCGCCGTGCCCCTTCTTCCGCCTTCCTTGCCTTGTCTCTCCATTTTCCTTTTCCTCAACAAGCAGCAGAGGAGAACGAAGCAAGTAATTAGCAGGATTACCAGCAACGCCCCTGCCGCGACCAGGATAATGTCTTTGCTACTCAGTTTACGACGTCGTTTCTTAGAAGCAGGCGGCGGAGGAGCTTGCGAAGGCGGCGGAACACACGCGGCCGAGCCAGTGTAGCCGCAGAGCTCGAGATTGCCGACGAATGCAGATGAATCGAATTTCTGAGCAAGCTTCGGCGGAACAAAACCGGATAGATTGTTGTACGAGACATTGAAGGAATTGAGATTGGGCAAATCCGATAGAGAATTAGGGATTTGGCCAGTGAAAGCGTTGTGAGACAACCCAAGCTCCCTCAACGAAGACAGATTCCCAATCGCAGCCGGAATTTCTCCGGTGAACCGATTGTAGCTCAAGCTAAGAACCGACAAGTTGCTGAAACGGAATAGATTGCTAGGCAAGGTTCCAGTGAAGAAATTGTGATCAAGCGTCAGCGATTGAAGCTGAAACGCAGAGAAACCGGGAATGTCTCCGGTGAGATTGTTGCTGTGGAGAGCGAGGAATACAAGCGATGGAGAGCGACTAAATGTGAGTGGCACAGAGCCAGACAAGGAATTGTAGCTGAGATTGAGGCGAAAGAGCTTAGTCGAGTTGACGAGAGTAGGCGGCAAGGGGCCAGACAATGAATTGTTAGCCAAATCAATCGTCTGGAGAAGGGGGCAGAATCCGAGAGAAGGCGGGATTGAGCCGGAAAATCTGTTGTTGAAGAGCTGAAGGCCTCTGAGATTGGGCAGGAAGCCGAGCGAGGGCGGGATCTGGCCGCCGATGAGGTTGTCGTGGAGGCTGAGCTTCCGGAGAGCTTGAAATTGGGAGATTTTTTGGGTGATTCTGCCGCCGAGGCCGCGCCAGGGCAGCTGGATGACAATGACCTGGCCCTGGGCGCACTTGATGCCGGCCCAGGCGCCAGAGCAGGCGCCGTAGCCGGAGTCGTTCCAGCTTCGCAAGAAGCCGTTTGGGTCGACGAGTTCGTGTTTGAAGGCTTGGAGAGCTTGGAGGTCTTCCTGCGTCACAATCACGCCGTCCCAAGGGTCGGTTGAATTTGCGTAGGATAGGAAGAAGGTGAGGGAAATTAGGAGCAAAATTGAGGCCTTCTTCTTCTTCATGTTGTTCAAATTTGAGTAGGGATGAAGATGGAAGAGGTTGGAACAGTTTTTGTAAGGTGGGAGAGGGAGTGTATGTTTTGTTAACGGCTAGAATTTGTGAATTTAGTTGCATGTCATTTTGGAAACTAGGGAGAGTTTTAATAATTATTAATATCATTAAATAATTAGGCCCCAACGGCTATCTTTTTCATGTGCCTGCCAACTTTACCTCGATATGCTCACGTGCTTCTCTTTTAAATGTGTATGCATTAGTACAGTGCTAAATTTGGAGTTTAAGGTAATTGACTAATTGTGCAACAGTTAGTAAATATTAAATTTAGTTGTCCGAGTGCTCTATATTTCATATGTGTATATTGTCATTACCGTATGACTCCATGGGAGTTACAACAACAATTGCCATTTAAATCATAACTTTGGTTAACAAACCACAACTTTGGTTGACTTCAGATTCATTTTATACTTATAAAATTAATTAAATCACAACTTATGCATAATATTTCTCAATTGTCACATACAAATAAAATTTTGATGAAATTTGTTGTGAACTTTGTACTTTTCGTCACATATCTTCACCAATTACTTAATAATTATCTAAAATCGACCATCATAACGTGGAATAATGCTAAATTTATCGAAAAGGTACCAAAATCGCGATTTAAGTGTATCTTTTGTCATTATTGTCTTCACCTGTTACATAATAATCATCTAAAATCAACTACTGTCATAAGATGATTTCTAATACTAAATTTATCCAAAAGTTAATTAACCAAATATCATAATTTATATAACAAATTTCATCAAAATTTTATTTATATGGGACAATTGAAAACTGTGCATAAATTGTGATTTAATTAGCTAATTTAATAAGTTATGAGATGAAACAGTAGTCAATAAAAAAATTATGATTTAAATGAAAAAAAAATTCAATAAAAAAATGTTGCAGAGAAACGAAGCTTGAGATTATAATAAGCTTTCCAATCTCTCTCATACTACTAGTATTTACCAAATACTCCATTCCTTTTTTAAAAAATAGAAACTATTTCCATTTTGAGTCGTTTTTTCTCTTATTCTCTCTTACTTTACTCATTTTTCTTTTTCTATCTCTTACTTTACCCATTCTTCTCATTTATTTTACCAATTGTGCATTAAAATATGTATCATTTTAAATGTTTTTATTTTTTGAATACGGAGGGAGTAATTTTTATTAAGATTGTTGGCCATGGATGAAGATGGTATCATTTTAACCAGGTTCTAATTTTATAACTTATCTAGTTTTCTTATACTAGTATTCATATTTGTCTCTAAGTTCGTACGTTACTAAGAGTATTTTATTTGAAGAGGTTTTTTGAACTGCTGTGCATTTTTTAATCGAAAATTGAAATGACATAATGAAGCTAGAGCAATAAAATTTGTATGCCAGCTTGTTTTATTAAATTCTTCATTGGGTATTCTTTCGTGCATTCAAATTCTTGAAGGTATACTCGTATCACTAAAGATAATATTTGGTGCAATTTTGATATTCTTTTTTTTCATTTCAGTTTCAAATTTTGTGTAGTAGGAGTATTGTTATTGAACAAAGTTAAAAGAAAATGGATCATCTAGTACTAGAACGTAACCAGTCACGTTTCTATGGAGAATCAATTGACGTTAGGTAAAAGTAACTCACTATTTACATATTTGTAAAATTAATTTACTTTATCGAAAGAAAAGCTATGCTTGTATTAATGCATGTTAGATTAATATTGGAGTTGTGAATTTCATAGCCTAATGGTTAATGGGTTACGGAACTTTAACTAGTGTTGCGTGAACTAAATAAATAGTCTCTATATTTTGATGTTTTGATGTCACGCAGTTTCTCAAAAAAAAAATATTATGAAAAAGAGTAAAGGCCAAAACTGGTCCTGAACATATGACCATTTTATGATTTTGGTCCTAAACTTTATCTTTTGAATTTTTTGGTCCTATACATTTCACATCGGATCACAATTGATCCTCCGTTAACAATTCCGTCAAATTTTAACATTAAAACTTTTAATTATGATTTTTAACTCACTAATTATATCATTAATTATTTAAAATAAAGAAAAGAGAGAAATTCCAAATCAATCATGAACGGCATCTGCATCTCCTTCGAATTCCATCTCCGCAATTGTAAGCGCCGCCACCGGAGAGCTCATCTGCCTCCCCCTCCCCGCAACCGCCTCCGAAGCGCTCCATTCCCTATATTCCCTCTCCCCCTGCAGCTCCGACTTCATCCGCCGCTCTCCCCCGCCGACCGCCTCGATGCCGCACAGATCTACTTCGCCCTCCCTAACTGTAGAGCTAGCAGGTGAGTGGATGTCTCTTATGTATGTCAACAACAGTGATAGAGGTGGGGCGGAGGTGAGTGGTGGTGGTGGTGGTGGTGCAAAGGTGTTTGTGGCGGCGAAGGGGAAGCAGAGCTTTGTGGAGGCGCATGGGCTGGAGCAGTGGTCCGATGACTTAAAAGGAATGGTAGAATCTGATTAGTGATATGTCATCTGCATCTCCCTCCCAAATTCACCTCCCCCTCCGCTGCTCCTTCTCCACCATCATTACCACCTCAGCCCAATTCACCTCCGACAAGTCCTCCTCTTGCACCGCCACCTCAGCCCAATTCACCTCCGTCAAGTCCTCCTCTTGCACCACCACCTCAGCCGGATTCGCCTGCCCCACAGCTACCATCGTCTACAAATCTTGAAAAACATAAATTAGGAGTCAAAAATTAGAATAATAATTCATGATATAATTAGTGAGTTAAAAAATCATAATTAAAAACTTTAATCGGTCAAAATTGAGATTAGAAACGTTGACTGTTAAAATTTGACGGAATTGTTAACGGAGGACCAATTGTGATCCGATTTGAAATGTACAGGACCAAAAAATTCAAAAGATAAAGTTTATGACCAAAATCGTAAAATGGTCATATGTTCAGGACCAGTTTTGGCCTTTACTCTATGAAAAATCCCAAGATCTTGCCGTATTTATATATGAAGTGATAATTTTACTTTTCAAACCATTTTAGGACAAAAATATCCCCAAACCAAGAATGTTATTTTTGTCTATTCCAAATTTCCACAAATTACCACACTGCCACCTGCAGATTTTAAAAATAAACTGGCGTGTTGAGTGAATTATATGGTGTCTCTCACCAAAGTTTATCTCTACTCAATTGTATGATTTCTCTTGCCACAAATTGGAAAAAACCTAGGGCATGTTTTGTATGGTGGAATGGAATAAGGGTGGAATGGAATGAAGGTTGGAATGAAATGTCAATTTCCTTGGATTACCTTTGCATTTTCATCCATTCACCCATTTATTTCATCACACCAAGCAAATGAACAGAATGGAAGTAGGAATATAATGGAAGTAGGAATCACATTTCATTCCATCATTCCATTCCATCATACCAAGAAGCCTCTTAGACTTTAGAAATTCTCAGGTATTTTTAATTCTATTTTCTCTTTTTTTTAGCTATTTTAATTTCTTCCTTTCTCTTTACTTCTTTTTCCTTTGATTTCTTCTTTTCATACTGCGTGTTTAATTTGTTTCACTTTTTTTTTCATTTAACACACATTAAGGTTTAGAAAACACAAAAACACTAAGTAACGCCAAAAAGAAAACAAGATGTTCCTCTCATTGGATATCCGTTCACCAAATATAGATCGTTCGACCCATAGCGTGAATATGGTAACTATTTAGGTTATTTTCAAAATATATACACTTCAGAATAAATTTTCAAATAAAGTTCATATACGAATGAGCATTTTTGTAATGCATGATTCATTTATAATCTATCAAAAATTTAATTTGTGTGTAGTTTTGTAATGTGTGTTTCATCATGGTAGTATTTTAAAATGCAGTTTGGAATGAGCATTTTTTTTAATATGTGATCCATCTATTTTAAAAATGCAGTTTGTGTGTTTTTTCTTTACTTAGTACTTACTGTCTACTCCCTCTGTCCCCGATTAAGAGTCACACTTTTTCATTTCGGTTCGTCTCCAATTAAGAGTCACACTTCATTTCTACCATAAATAGTAAGTAGGTCTCACATTCCACTAACTCAATTAACTCACATTTTATTATAAAACTAATATAAAAAAATGGGTCACACATTCCACTAACTTTTTCAATCAACTTTTCTTTACATTTCTTAAAACTCGTGTCCGGTCAAAGTGTGACCCTTAATCGGGGATGGAGGAGTACTTTGTTTGATTTGAAACATAGGAACACGTGATGCTTAGAGTGGGTCTTACGTCATGGTGGTAATTTTCACGATTGTTTTTATTTGGGTGGGAAACTGATATACTTTGACGAATGTCACATAGATTATTTTTCAACTTTTCTAAACTTGTCGTTGATGCATAAGCATTCAAGTATGAGGCCATGTATGGTCCCTTGTTGATGAGCAACACATGGCCAGATTTCTTTCTTTGATGGAAACACGAGAAAAGCCGGTTCACATTTACGTCAAGAGATTAGGCCAGGACTTATGAAACAAAAGAAGGCTCGCCCAGGATAATTTTATCGAACAACTGCGATGGGGGCCAGACATCTTCCGACTCCATTTTCGTATGTGCCGATAGATTTTATTGACATAACAAATCATTGGTGGCTCGTGATGAACTCTTCCAACAAAGAGCAGACGTTCTTGATCGATAAGGGCTTACGAGATTGCATAAGTGAACGTTTGTACTCCGATAGCTTGCCACTAGGCTAACTTCGGACATCTTTGAAAGAGCATTCAGGGTTTGACAAGCACGTTTCATTGTCGTCCAAGCCCGGGTCGTCCTTGATTTTGAGAGGTGCTAGCCGGCATCATGTTTGTGTGCATTACCATGTACAACATGATCATTGAAGATGAAGGACCAAACGTGAAAAATTGATTCGACGAAGAAACCGATGTCACTTGTAGCTCCTCCGATGCAACTAATCCCATTCACCAAGGTGTGACACAACATTCCACTAGTACTTACGAGTTATGATGTCAGGAATCATCTCACGATTCCATCACCCACCCACGACCAACTCCAACATGATTAAATTGAACACATTTAAGCGAAATTTGACAACAACAATTCATGATTCGAATTTAGATAATGTATTTTACATTCAAATGAATTTTAGGATTTCATTTATTAATTTTTTATTTTCAATAAAATGTAATTTTAGAAATTTTTTTAAATGAATTTCATATTTTAATAAATTAGAATAAATCAATTACCTTCCCGTCCACAAAAAATAGTCCCATTTATGGATGACACAAGGTTTAATGAGAAATTGGTAAAGTAAGAGAGGTGGGGAGAAAAAGTAGGTAAAGTAAGAGATTAAGAGAATAAGAGGGTAAAATATGAAGGATGGAAGAAAAAGTGGAAAAAGTACGACATAGAAACTTTCCATTTTTAAAAATAAAACTATTTTTTATGAACATCCTAAAATGGAAAAATGAGACTATTTTTCATGAACGGATAAAATATAATTTAAAAGAAATGAAAAAAGATAAAATAAGTGAGATCCTAAATAGTTAACGGAAGGTCATGGATGGTGCTTAAGTAAAGAATGTGATAAAAAGTAGGGTGAGACCTATTAATTATTATTACGAAAATAAAGGATGAGTTGCGGATGATCTAACATTTTAATGTACTTTTCTACTCTTGTGAATATTTTTTCTCATTTTACCCTTTTTTAACCTCAATGACAATTTTGACCATTTCTAACTCATATTTCCCTCTTCTATTAATTAATAGCCTTAAATTTATGAATTGGAACAATATTTTATACTTCATTCGTCCAATAAAAATATGTTCACTTTTCATTTTCATCCGTCCTATAATAATATGGGCATTTCTATATTTGGAAAATTGTCAGCAACTCATTACCCATATACATCAATTTATTTACAACTTATATCATTTGACCCACTATTACAACTCATTAAACATCCGTCCTATAATAATATGGGCATTTCTATATTTGGAAAATTGTCCGCAACTCATTACCCATAAACATCAATTTATTTACAACTTATATCATTATGACCCACTATTACAACTCATTAAACACTAATAATAATGTGAGTTCCACTACCCAGTAACACTTTTTAAACTACCATTCTCCTCTTATCATTTCCTTTACCAACTGTGTATTAATTCTCGTGCTATTTCAAATGCTCATATTTTTATGGAATGAAAGAAGTATATAAATTGATGCTTAATGCGATGCTTAAAGTAATAAATTTATTTTATCATTTTATTAGTTTTTTGGGAACATATAAACTTAATCATTTAAATAATTTTTATAATTTTTACATACACATATATATTAGTTTTATATTATCAAATTTGAACCATATGCATATGTATCATATCCTTCCGTCCATGAAAAATAGTTTCATTTTGTTATTGTGGGATATCCACGAAAAATAGTCTCATTTCAAAAATTGAAACTTTATCACATATTTTATCCATCTTTTCTCATTCTCTCATACTTTTTCCCCTCTCTCTTAATCTTTTTCTCTTTCACTCTATTACTTTATTAGTTTCTCACTAAAATCATGTCGTCTATAAATGAGATTTTTTTATGGACAAATAGAGTATGACATTAACATATACTCCACTACTATATAAAATTCGAACCATATAAAATATGTATAAAGGAGACTATAAAAAAATTATCCTAAAGATATCTAAGATTGATTTTATTTTAAAGAGTGAACAAGAAAAACAATCCCTGAACTATGGGTTGATCT
This sequence comes from Salvia hispanica, assembly GCF_029641045.1. NCBI lineage: Eukaryota > Viridiplantae > Streptophyta > Magnoliopsida > Lamiales > Lamiaceae > Salvia > Salvia hispanica. The sequence continues at coordinate 16,027,163 of NC_142696.1, read as the reverse complement.
CGCAAATAGTCTCTGGACTTAAAAAATATTTACAGTAATTCTTGGACTAAGAGTTTATTTTACTTTCGGGGGCATTTTTGGGTGAAAATAGTGCAAAAGGACTAATTATGAAATAACCCCTTAATCCATGGACTACTGTAAATATTTTTAAGAGTGAAATATAAAAATAGTCCCTAGACTATGCGTTTATCTCGCCAATGAACCCTGGACTTTCAAATATCCCCAGACAACCCTGGACTAAGCTTTTATCTCGAAAATGGTCATTTTTCACTGTTTCGTGACGAAAATACCCTTCCGGGGGGTTTGGGCAATTTGGTCTTTTTACATTTTAAATCTGATATTATTTCAGCGATGTACTAAATCTGATATTATTTCAAAATTATCATTCTTCTTCCCTTTTGCCATCCTTCACTTTGTTTCTTTATTTCAATATTAGATTTAACTTTATAAAATTAAATTTTAAATTTTAATTTTTAAATATCAATAAATTTTTTAATTATTAACATTACTATTAAATAACAAATTAATAGTTTTAATCAATATCTGATAGTGTCTAATATTTAATCAATAAGGTACGATGACGTCTTAGTTTTATTCAATATTTAATAGTTTTAATCATAAATAGATCATATAACACGATTTATTCCGAAAATTATATTAGTCTTAGATGCATATTTTTTTCGAGATAAACGCTTAGTCCAGGCTTGTCTGGGGATATTTTGAAAGTTCAGAGTTCATTGGCGAGATAAACGCATAGTTCAGAGATTATTTTTGTAGTTCACTCTATTTTTAAAGTGCAATAATTATTGGCGAGATAAACTCATAGTTCAAAAACTGTTTTTGTAGTTCACTCTATTTTAAACACATGCTACCGAACATAAATGAGAGGATAAGAGAACAATGAGGGAAGATACAAGATAAAATTAATATAAATGATCAAATTTGCCTTTGAGACCCAACGAAGTAAATAGAGAAAGAATTAATTATATAAAAATTTTGAGAAAGAATTAATTATAAAAAAAAGTATTTCAAATGAATTAAAACCTTAGTCTAAAACTCTAAATACTTCTTTTGTGTAATTTAAATTCATAAAATACATCAAATATGCATCTTGCATTCACGTTACCAAATTATTACTCCTAACTACTACTAATTCAGAAAAAGAATTACGAAATTTTTTAGAATTTTATAAGTATATATTTTTGAGACACGAGGCCAAACTATTTTTAAATAATTTAACGTGAATCTCGTATTGTGTAATTTTAGATTTTATTGTAGTAATATTTTAGACCTTATATATTAATTAAAAATATTATTTAAAACAAAAATATATAATCCGACTTGCTAGAGATTAATAAGTGTCTATATTAATGCGTGAATCATCACAATCATAAGTAATAATTATCATAAATGAAACTGCCCAAGAAGTAAGAACTGTCATCCTACCTGAAAAAATTTACCCACTTATAGCGTAAACCTTAATTCAGCCGGATTTATAGGCAAATAACAAGTTTAATTCGTGTAGAGCATAACCATTAAATTAAAAGAATCATGTAGTTGTGTAGTATAAGATAGATAATCCTTCACATGAATCCACCTGCCATTTTTTGCTCTCTCTGTCAGACAGTCTGTGCTCTCTCCCTCTCTCCGCCAACCTTCCACACACAGATTTGTCTGCACCTATGTCTAAAATTCCACTAATTTTGCAGTCCCAATCAAGATTTTGTTTCACCACTTCCTCATAAACTCCAAGTTCACATTTTTCAGATTTCCCAAATCAGACAATTCTAAAAACCACTTTGATTTCCCAGATCCTCCAACCCTTGCTGCTTCTTCACAACCATGATTAATTAATCAATTGAGAAATGGAGCACAAGCTTAAAATCATACTGCTCGCAGCTCTAACCCCATTGCCACTCTTAGCCATTATTCTCCTCTCCATAATTTTGTGTTTTCGAAGAAGAGATTCGAAAAATGATGATGCAGAATTGGATTTGGAGGGCAAGGGGGTAGATGGGGCGTTGAAGTTGAATGCAGAGGAACTGGTGAAATTTGAAGGCGGTGAAGATCTTAGTGTGGTGGAGATTCTTGAGGCGCCTGGGGAAGTTATTGGGAAGTCGAGTTATGGGACTTTGTACAAAGCCAATTTGGTTAATTTGAATTGTGTGACATTGCTTAGATTCTTGAGGCCTACTTGTACATTGAGGATGGAAGAGGTTTTGCCTGCTATTGAGCTGCTGGGCTCGGTTAGGCACCCCAATTTGGTGCCTCTCAATGCCTTTTATGCAGGTCCCAGAGGGGAGAAATTGATGGTTCTTCCCTTTTACACCTCTGGAAATTTGGCTCAGTTCATTAAAGGTATAAAAATGGAATCTTTATTTTCAAGAATGTGTTTGATGTGTAGATTCAGTGTTTTTTTTTCCCTGTCCTGCTTAATGACTACTTTTTTGCTGCTTGGAATTTGTTTGCACCTTTGTCTAAATTGAGGTTTAAGTTTGTGAAACACATAAGATTGTTTAGTTTCATGTTGTGCTTGATGTTGGTTGGTTGGCATTGTGAAAATGAACATATAGAAGAAGGGGAGTTGAACTGACTTAATGTGGTTGAATATAATGCACAGATGGAAATGGGGAGGCTTATAAATGGCCTACCATATGCAGAATATCCATTGGTATTGCTAGAGGGCTTCACCATCTCCATACAGGTTTGGAGAAACCGATAGTCCATGGTAACCTCAAGTCGAAGAACATACTATTGGGTGCGGAATATCACCCGTATGTCTCAGATTTTGGGGTGCGTCTGTTGTTGAGTCCGAGTACAGGGCAACAAATGGTTGAAGCGTCCGGATTTGAGGGTTATAAAGCCCCCGAGCTGATTAAAATGAAGGACGCCTGCGAGGAGAGTGATATCTACAGCTTAGGGATCATATTTCTAGAATTACTATCTGGGAAACAGGCGGTCGATGGGAAGGATCAAGATTCGCATCTGCCAAGTGCCATGACTAGTGCAGATTTGCATCACCCGGGGATTCTTGTTGGTCTTAAGAACGATGAGAGGGTAGTCGCCGAAGATGGTATGCTCAGATATTTCCAGCTTGCAACCGCGTGTTGCTCGCCATCCCGACGACGCCGGCCTAATATAAAGCAAATCCTGGATAAGCTTCAAGACATTGCAAAGTGAAAATCATGGATGTGATGAAAGAGTCAAGGCAAAAGAGTGCCAAGTCAAAGAATGATTTTTGAACATGGGAAACACTAACTTAGGTTGTGATGAAGGTCTCATTCACCCAAGCACGTTTTGATCATGAAAAGGATGACTTGTCAAAGCAAAGGAGACTGAGTTTTGCCAAAGGTGAGACCATTTTCTCAAATCATACCATAGGGAGAAAAGGGAAAAGTAAAGAAAAATTATGTCCAAGTAAGGTAAAAAAAACCCAAAGTTTCTGGCTGCCGCTTAGAAGAATTGCATCGTGGTTGTCGATGGTTATTTCTGCAGTGGCCAAAGAGATGCCGGAGTCATAGCCGGTGGGTTGTATTCGATATTTGGTTCTGTAACTTTAGTCTACTTCATTAACCATTCTTCTGCTATAATTTTTTGTAAGGTGCAATGCTATTGTTTTGTATTTGGATGCTCCCTTTCACAACTGAGAGATTACAAAAGAAAATAAAAAAATCTTTGCAACAGCATGCTGTTTTGAATTCAAGAGACTGTGCAAAAGTTTGAGATTTGCTTTTTAAAAAAATTTGTACTAGAAGAGACCACCTCTTTATTATAACCTTTTTCTTTTATGTCAAGGCTCTTTAAAGTTGTGTTTCCTCTGTATAAATCATGACTCGATTCCATGTGTTTCGTCATGTCAATTTCAAATTGTAATTCCATATTTACAGTTGAAGTTCAGGATAATATTTTAGGAAACACAAGTTTGTTGTCTGCTTCACACTTGACATATAAACCTATAAAATACACTCACTAAACTCAAAAAAATGAAATGAAGTTTATGTTTGCTTCCATTCCATAATAGCAGAAAGAAGGGCAAAACTACGAATTAGGTGCTTGTGGGGCAACGGTAATTCGGTTATAGGAGATGTATCTTTCTCCGCGAGCCAAGCCTCAATCGCTTTTCTCTCGTATGTATAGCCATCCGCAGCAACACAAGGATCACTCATTACTTCCTGCAATGCAAAATTCATGCATCAAAACTTTTGAACTAATTGAAAACACATATGGATTGATGGCCTAAAGGGGGAAAAAAGGAAATAGGCTTACTCTGAGAATGGGGCACATGAAGTGTTTAGGAGGTGGTGGTGCAGAAACTAATGTCTTATCCCGAGCTCTCTCAGCGGCGTCTTTCAGTTTCTCCAAAACGGGAAGAACTTCGTCTTGTAAATCAGGTCTATCTCTTCGTCTAAGCTCAGTGCATTTCAATGCAATGAGAGCTAAGCCCTTTGCTTCTTCAATCGGCCATGCACCGCACTCTGTATCTAGTACCTCCAACAATCGGTCATCTTCCACTGCGTTTTCCACTTTATGAGCAAGGGCGATAGCTGGTTTTGCTGTCAGCAGCTGTAGGACAACCATTCCAAAGGCGTAAACATCTGATTTGGGGCAGACTATGCCTGTTCTTTGATACTCGGGATCGATATAGCACAATGTGCCCACTGGAGCAGTGTCCTTGTATGCAGTGGATAACAAAACAGAATCTTCGCTAACCATAGTCGAAAGACCAACATCTCCGATTTTACTCACAAAGTTGCGATCAAGCAGTATGTTTGCCGGCTTTAGATCACGATGTATGATTGCTCTTGGCTTTGAATTGTGAAGGAAGACAAGAGCCGAAGCTACTTCCCAAGCAATTCGGACGCGATCAAACCATAAAAGTGGAGGAGTCTTATTTTTCCTGAACAGTCTATCTTCAAGGCTACCATTCTCCATGAACTCATACACCAAGCAACTTTGCTCGGGACATGCACCCAACAGAATCAGCAAGTGCGGATGACGGATTTTGCTCAATATTTTCAGCTAAGACAATAAAATGAGAGAGAGAGCATTCAGAACTTTCGGTTACAATTATAACAAAGACATGATATGCCTTTCAGAATGATTGTATTTGGTATCCGAAAAATAACACATTCTTATTCGAATAAAGAAATAAATACCTCTTGCTCAAATTGTTTCACTCTGCCTCCTTCCTTAGCATGAAGGACTTTCACCGCCGCGGTTGTATGCTGAAAACTGCATTTATATACAGTTCCATATGCTCCCATTCCAATTTTAAGATCTTCAGAAAATGATGACGTGGAAGATATAATTTCCTCCCATGTATACTGACGGTATTGAGAGAAATGGCCATTCAAGATGCTTTCAAGATTTTCTTTTTCTTTCATTTGACGAGAAACTTGGATCTCTGCCTCTTTTCTTTCCATTGCTTCTCTTTTAGCACATTCCTTAACAATTTCAGCTTCTCTTGAAGCATCTTCATATCTCTTTTTCTCCAGTCTGGCCAATTCTTTGGCTTCTTCCTCCTTAAAAAGTTCGAGTTTGAGATGAATTTCCTCCTCTAGATGGCGTTTCTGAAGTTCGTTTAACTGAAGGAGGGCAAGGAAATGAACAACACAGCATGCTCTATCACAACTCTTTCTTGAAAATGAGTTAACATCTAGGTTTAAGCACCAAAAGGAATGGTGGCTATAGAAATATACCTTTCTAGAAGCATCAATAGCCTCTCCTTGGGCCATTGCATACATTTCTCGGATATGTCTGAGTTCGATCCTCAATTTTTCTAGCTCAAAATTGACATCATCCTGCGGGAAAAGACTACAAGTTACTCGATTTTATATTATTCATCCGAATAAAAGGAAAATACGAGATTCTTATTATGTAGATCCATCCTGGCATGTCATCCATGAGTCAATGCAAAAGGGGGAAATGATACGAAAATATAATTACCTGATCCTTGGTAGAGGTCTCAGAAGTCGACGCGTGTTGCAGCAAAGAATTCTCTGCTACTGAGCTTGTGAAGCTGGAGGAGGCCTGGCAAGTTTTGTCGATGACATCTAAATCATTGGAGAAAAGGTTTGTCGCGTTACTTGCTTGAGCATCCAGACATAGATTTTTAGGATCCACGACTCCATTTGAAGGCGCTCTATTATGAAGAAGAGGCAGATTAAAGGTGGAAAGAGCTTGGAAGCGCTGCATGGGCAGTGAAGCAGAGCGGAAATGAGCGAATGAGCCTTGGTCTGTCCGATCTGGAGGCATAATACAAGGAAAGAAACGGATCACATTTCTCACAAACGAAATAAATGCTAAGGCCTCGAACAGACAACCTAATATATTTAAACTAAATGAAACCAGGTCCATTTTCTTCGACTAGGCTACAGCATTAACTACTAATATATTGACAAGAAAGCAGAAGTTTCATACGAAGTACCTGATCGTGAGCTCCAAGTATTGGTTGACGAATTAATGGAACTTGTTTCGCTGCTGTCATCTCTAAAGCTCTGGTTTGTTTCTGAATCTGCTGGCCGCATTGATGATAGTTTCCCTTTGGAAACAGCATATACAGTGCAAAAAGGCGGACAGCGTTCTGCTATATTCGAGGAGAGTGTGCGTGCCCTGGGCATACAGTTAAGTTATCATATCAGTCACAAAAAGAATACATGTTAATACACAAAGCTCGTTGCTGAACCTGCGACATGATTGACAACAACATACTGTAAACAAAAGAACAGACATAGATTTTCAGCTGTATATTTTATTTAATGATCAACAAATGAACAACTTCTGACAGGAAATACAATATTGTTTTTTGATGCAGTTCATAAAATCGATTGTGATGGTCACAACATGATATTTCCACAAATATTAGATAAATAGCTGTTTTTATCGTTTTGAATTGATGAATGGACCACGGTTTCAAGAAAAACTTAGACAACGCGTACATGACACACTACAGAACAGAATCATCAATCAATTTTGCGCAGTACCTTGAGAAAATACTGCGAGACGAAGCACCAATAACAAGTTTACTAATCCTATGGTTCTGAATATCCCCAGTTATTGCAGCGACAACATCATCCGACTCTATCTGTGCAATTTCGACTTGCACCTGAATGTTGAAGCAGCGATTAAGCACAACACTGAAGTGAAAGGCAATCTTGTTAGACAAACCAACCTTTCTTTGACTGCACATTCTTTTGTAAGGTAGAAGCTTCTCTGCTGCTTGCCACTCCACTTCCTTTCTATACGCGGCTGCTACATCATCTCGAACTTGAGAAATTGGAATAAAATTACCCACTGTTACAGCAGAAGACTACATAATCACCCTCCACAAGATAGAGCTCTATCAAGTCCATTATTGCATACTACAACTTACTCGGAGTTGGGATGCTCGATACGAGAGGGCGGACGTGCAGCAGCTTGAAGTGAACTAATCCTTCTGGAACAAATTTATCCAGTGCCCAAGTGATCACATGTTTGGTTTTTCTACTTCCAGTTATAGCCACAGCAACGACTGATAATTCAGCAAACTCTTCTACTCTTTTTATGCCTTTCTCTTCCATATTTATGCTTCTAAATTCAACAAATTGCAAACAAAGTCTGATTATAAAATGCACAAATCTAATATCAAAAAACAACAATTGCCTAAACTGTTGCCTCAGCTCTAGCTTATTGGGAATTTCTTCATATTTCTCAAATGCAAACAAGAACAACATATAACTGCTGACTCATAGAAAATATATGCAATTTGGTAAGTGGAATTAATAGAAACAAAATGTGTAGATAAATTAATTGGAAAGTATATCGAATTGGAAATTTACCAGTGTTGAGCTGCAGAATTTCTATGGAGTTGGTTAACTAACAGCTTGACCGGTTTCAACATCTAGGTTGGAAACATGACATAGTCGATCATCTCCATCTCCATCTCCATCTCCATCTCCATCTCCTTCTCCGACAAGATAATTATATGTTATGTCATTTACAAGTGTCAATTATAAATGCATATAAATTACCAGTGTATTCTATTCAATAATTATTAATATGCGGAAAAGTCTTCAGTTGATTTTTCTGATTTGGACAGATACAATTGTACAATGGTTTTATTATACCCGCACAGTTTCCAATTTTGACTTCGAATGAAAGAGTAGAATTTCATTTAATTATTGTGTACAACAATTTCCCCACCATAATATTTTGTTTGGTCCGGCTTTAATTTGCCCTATATGTTAGTAGTAGAGTAGTTGATATTTTGATAAAGTAATCCTCCATTGGTCCTTGAAAATGTTAAACATATTGTTTGGTACGAGTTTTAGTGCATAATTGATACAGTAAAAGATGTATAAGAAAAAATAAGTAAAGTATAGTTAGTGAAGAATGAGTTCCATTATTTTTAAAGATTTTTTTTTTAAATTAAAAAATTCAGAGTATTTTTTAGAATGAACTAAAAAAATAGTTCATACTTTTTAGAAACGGAGGGAGTAATTAACATTTCAAACGATCCTAGTATGGGAAGCCATTAAATTGTTTGGTAGTATGATTTTAAAAACTTTATTTTGTTTTATTAGTTTACATAAGAGTTCCCTCGTCAATAAGTAACAATTAATTCTGCCATCAATAAAATTAAATAAACAAGAATCCACCAAATCAAAATCAATTAAAAATCCATAAAATTTCAGAATCAATAATCAAATACTACTGTAATACAAATTTTAGAAGTTACGTGCTCAACGATGTAGTTCTGTAGTTGACTCAATCGAAGTCTCCTAGGCACTGGAGTCAATGTCATGCTTATTTTTATTTTCAAATTGTTAGGCAAAACTCTTGTTACCAACTATTCAAAATGTAAATTAAACAAACTAATCTAGAATCAACACAGCTATCAAATATTCAAATACTTAATATTGTTAACTCAATATTAAGTATTGTTAACTCAATACTTAATTGCTAACTACAATTAAATAATAAGTATTGGATATTAAAATTAAGAGTCTAGATTATCAACCCTAAAATATCAATACAATCAATAAAAAATATCAATAAGGATATTAAAGTCAATCTACAACAAATTAGTTGTAACTAACTTTTGAAAAATATCCCATAACATTAAAACGCATATAACTTTCTCGATTTAAATTATTTTTTTACACAACATATATCAAATTAAAGATAATTTCATAAGGACTTGCATATGTTCCGAAGTCAAAATTTGAAAAAAAAATTAAATTTTTTAAATTTTTCCGTACAGCACAAATGTCAACATAGTATATAAAATATGTCAACATAATACATGTAGAGTGACTATATAAGCAATGTGTTAACATTCTCAAAGCATTGACATTCTCAAAGCATTGTGTTGATATTTTCAAAACACTATATTGACATTTTCATCTAAAATCTTAATTTGGTACTTCCTGCATCCCACAAAAGATGTCACACTTGTGAGACGGCACAGAATTTTAGGAGGTTTTATTTTATGCGTTAAATGGAGAGAGAAAATATTATTTTTATATTCATGTGAAAGAGAACTTTTTTCCAGAAATAGAAATGTGACATCTTTTGTGGGACAAACTAAAAAAGGAAAGTGTGACATCTTTTGTGGGACAGAGGGAGTAGTTTTTTTTATATTTTTTGATTTAATTAATAAAAACAAAAATTACACGTGATAAATTGTAGACCACAAAATTTCTAAAATTCTATGTTCTTAAATTAATTATAATTAGCAATTAAATAATGAGTTAGCAATTGATTATTCTACTACCAAATTATGTCAAAGTGTTTCCAAACTCCCGATATTAATTGGAAGGAATATATCTTACCACTTGAATTGTATTTCATTTTTTATGTAAGATAAAGATTATTAAAAGTGCTACTCTCAAAATAAAATATTTTTTGGGCACTGTATCATCAATGATACTCTCTTATATCTAAAAATATATTTTGAAATAAAGTTGAAAGGCAACACCGCTCAATCAAATATGCAACTGAAACCACGAGAAAGTAGAATTAATACATTAATACTGATGTTTTTTTTATGTAATTAAATTTTGAGTTTGTTGAACTTATGTTATTAATTAAGTTTGCTGATTTATAGAAAATATAATTTTAATCTTGCATCTATCAAATTGATAGGCATGGTTAGTGCCTAGGCGGACTCTTTCTTTTTCATTTCTTTAAAACATACTAGGAGTAGTATTAAAGAGAAATAATGATTTATCAAATTATTTATAATTCTCTAAAACATACTGTATTCAACTCTTTAACTACACAAAGAAACCCTCAAGGCTTGATCCATGTTAAAATTGACTATTTCTTTCCTCATTTTCTATTTTAGCTTCACCATAAATATGCATATGGTTCTTTAACATTTGATTTAAGATTTCTTTACTCTAAAAGGCTTGAATTCGCTCAATTCCAAGTCCAAAATCGTCACTCGGTGTGCATCTTGCAGCCCATGTTGGCAATTCCGCAAATATGTATATGGCAACAAATGACCCGTCATTTTGTATGCAACACTAACACAAAAACATTATTGGACACATAAATAAAACATATGTAATTCTCAAGGTTTCACTTTACTTGCTTAGCACATATAACTCCAACAGGTGAGCACAAGATGAATACATCAAAAATTTGGTCTGACTGCTTCAAATGAGGTGATTCACAAATTAAAAATGAAAATACAGTGATTTTGTGTTAGTGTATTCATGGGGAAACAAAATTATAGTCATGTGAATATGCATCAAACTTGAATAAAGATGATGGTGAAAGAAGACGCATGCGGCACCCCACGTGAAATCTGCTAAAGCATCTTGCGTGTAATTTCAAGCGGATCAGAAGAACATTCGACGATATCAATATACTCTATTGCCCGGTCATCGTCGTTGGTTTCGAGCACATTGTCCATACCATTGACAAGCTGCTAGAGGATCCACCGACATCACTGATCTGACAGTGAAGTTAAAATAGTGTCAGTGGATAGTGAGACTCACATTATTATTACTACCTCCATCCACCAAAATTTGTCCCATTGTTCCATTTCTGTCCGTCCCCCAAAATTTGTCCCATTGCACTTTTACCATTTTTGGTAGTGGATCGCATATTCTACTAACTCATTCCTACTCACATTTTATTATAAAACTAATACTTTAAAAGTAGGACCTACAATCCACTAACTTTTTCAATTCACTTTCTATTACATTTCTTAAAACTCGTGCCGGGTCAAAGTGAGACAAATTTTGATGGACAGAGGTAGTAGTTTGTAATAGTGGACCCTAATGGTATAAGTAGTAAATAAATTGATGTATACACATTATTATTAGTGTTTAATAGTGGGTCCTAATGGTATAAGTTGTAAATAAATTGATGTATATTTGTAAAGAGTTGGGGATGGGACGAATGGAAAAAAAATGTCCTTATTTTTATGGAACATAGAGAGTATAAGCAATTACAGATTCCTCTAGTGGAAATTTTGAAAAACGAGACACAACAAAAGCAAGGCCAATATAGGAACAAGCGATACTGGAATGGAAAATTAACATCCTCAGAATAATTATACTTTTTGGCTGACAATCTTCCTCGTGAAAAATGTAATTAAGCCCTCATCAATTGCCCCATTCACTTTCTCTACAAAATCTACTGAATCTGAGCCTAAAGTAACATGTGTCATCCCACAAGAATATGTACTCTTTTCTTTTTAGTCTGATATGAGTTTTATTGAGAAATTTGTAAAATAAGAGAGACGAGACAAAAAAATAGATAAAAGGAGAGAGAGAGAAAAAAAGTGAGTAAACTATGAGAGAGAAAGATAGTGGATATATGATACGTATGAGTTGTAAATAAATAAAATTATAAAATTAATAATTTGAGAGAAACATTCTATTTTTAAAATGTGACTATTTTTCATAGTCACCCAAAAATGACAAAACGAGACTATGTTTCATGCGCAGCGTGAATATGGTGAGAGTTTGGAATGCCGAAGGTATCAAGGAATTTTGGATGACAATCCAATTTCAAAGTAAAAAAAGTGATTGTAAACCCCATACATGGCTTCCATCCTGGGTCCTGCATATCAGAAGTTTATCATATTATTTCCTTTGTTCCAAGGTACACGTTACATTTTGGCATGACAGAAATGTTAGGTTTGTATTAATAAGAGCATCCGCAGCGGTGCTCAACGCACCGCTCGTCCGTCCGTGCCAGCGGCACGGCGCTACTCTTAGCTAAGAGCACGTCCGTGCCGCTGAGCACAATTACGTGGCAATTGCTGATTGGCCAACGGCATAGCCGTTGGCAATTTCATTTTTTTTTTTAAATTCAAAATTTATTTTAAAAAATGTTTTTAAATAAAAAAAAAATATTTTCCCACTTCCCAAAAAAAATATATCCGTTTTCTACCCACTTATAATTAATTTTTCAATTTTTTTTCCCCAAAATTCACATTTTCATCTATAAATACCCCCACTCCAACCCAAAAAAAATCACATTCTCATCTATTATCTATACTATCATCATCTACATTCTCTCATCTTTTTTCCTCCTACTCTATCATCTAAATTCCCACCACACTACACAATGTCCGGCTCCGGCGATCACCCCTCCGGCAATCGCGGTTGGAACCACGATTGGTTCGACTCCGAGGCCGGATATAGTCCGGAAACCCAATTTACGGCCCCTCCTCAAACCCAAGGTTCGCAAGCTCCGGGTGGCTACCGTCCTTACCCGGTGCACGACCTAAACGCCCCCGGGTTCGGGTGGGCACCCGAACCCGGATCGGGAGGGAGCAACAGCTCTACTCCTACTCCTACTTCTGGTCCTACTCCTCCTGTTCGTGGCACCCGCACCCCGTACACTCCGGGTGAGATGATGGCGATGTTCAAAGCCTACTTGGCAGTCTCCGAAGATCCGGACGTCGGCACGAACCAAACCGGGGAAACTTATTGGTGGCGCATCACTCGCCTCTACAATGAAACCCGGCCGGAGGGAACCATATATCGCAATGATAGTATGGTTCGCAATTGCATCTACAGATGCAACGAGGCAATCGGGAAGTTCCAGGGGATTTACCTCCAGGAAGAGCGGTCGGCGGGGAGCGGCACGAACGAGCTCGACATCATCACTGCCGCCTTGGCGGCATACCAAAAGGAGGAGTACAAACCGTTCAAGTACCTCGATTGTTGGCAGGAGGGGCGCCAACATCCGAAGTATAGGGGCGGCATAGCAGCATCCTCCTCCAGCTCCTCCAGCAAACGGTCGAGGTCGGTAGCTCTATCCTCCTCCGATGATGTGGCTACCCAGCTTGCCGGAACTAACTTGGGTAGCCCCGACGCTGGCCCGAGCGGTTCCCGCCGGCCGGTCGGAAGGAAGAAGGCGACGACCACCCGCCGCCGCGCCCCGACTCCATCCGCCGCCGCCCCCGCCCCCGCCGCCGCCGCCCCCGCTCCCTTTGTGCCTTCTCCACCCCCGACCAACTCGTTGTGGGCCATATTGAGTCAACTTCATATGACCGATACGTCTCACATGACTCCGGAACAACTTGCAACACACGAGCAATTGATCCGGGGTCTCAAGAGGCAATTGGGGTTAGAAGAATAGTCTTCCACGTTTGTAATTTTTAATTTGTAGGATTTTAATTATGTATTTTTATTTTTAGTATTTTAATTATGTAATTTGTATTTTTTAGGATTTTAATTATGTAATTTTTATTTTATAATGTATTATTATAATGTAGAAATGTTTTTAATAATTGGAGTATTTAAATTAAATAATAGAATGGTGGGACCCTTGAGCTTGTCCTTAGCTAAGAGCACGAATGTGGGTGTTGTGCTCTTAGCTAAGGACAAGGAATAAAAGTGGGTCCGGGCCCACCTCCGTGCTCTTAGCTAAGGACAAGGAATAAAAGTGGGTCCAGGCCCACCTCCGTGCTCTTAGCTAAGAGCACGGATGGGGATGCTCTAAGTGAAAACAGAAAATATATTTTTATATATAGAGAATTGTCAAAAAAAATAAACTAAAAAAAGTGTGATATTGGGCCGGAGAAGATAATGATAATATCACATGTATTTCCAATATTGTCCCTAAAAATGCCCTAAAAGTTAGTACTTGGAAGAAAAGGATTTAAAATTGTGACCTAAAATCGGAAGTCAAATTCATACCCAAACTCAGCGCAACTGAACGTTTGATCGGCCGACTAAATTCCCGATTGCTATAGGTTGAAGATAGGGAGAGGGAGATGGTGCTTTCGCAGAAAATTCACGATGCGTTCAAGGGGACGGTGGAGCGAATGACCAGCCCGCGGACCGTCTCCGCATTCAAAGAGAAAGGTGTACTCAGCATCAACGAATTCATTCTCGCCGGCGATAATCTCGTCTCCAAGTGCCCCACCTGGTCTTGGTAATTCTCACTCAATTTTCCTCTCCACTCACAGTTTTATCACCCTCAAATTTGGAAAAAAGCCCAATTTCGTTTGAGTTATTGCCCTTTTTTTAAAATGCCCCAATTTGTGTATTCGTAACTAATCGGTGGAGCTTGATTCTTTATATGTTTATTAATATGATTATGTATGGGATAGATGTTATGTGCATCATCCGGAATATTTGTAGCTGCCGAATTTGATGTCAATTGTCAATGTAGAAAGTTGGGATCGTTTTACGATGAGATCTAAAACGAAAGGGATGGAATGCTTCCTTTATGCGCTGCTTGGTATCTAGTGCATTTTCTGCGGGAATGATAACAAAATTTGCTCTTATTTTGATTATGTTTTCTGATAATTTAAGTACTCCCTCCGTCCCATTATAAATGTGGCACTGATTTAAGAAATTGATGGGTTAAGTGGAGAGGAATAAAGTAGGAGCGAGAATAAAGTAGAATAAAGGTGTTGTCCTAAAAAAGGAACACATCACTGGCCAAAAAAGGAATACAACTCACTTATAGTGGGATAGAGGGAGTATCTTGTAGTTGACGATTTTCCCTTTTTTGTGCAGGGAATCAGGGGATCCGGGCAAAAGGAAGTCATATTTGCCCCAAGACAAGCAATTCTTGATAACTAGAAATGGTTAGTGGCTATCATTCTATCTATGTACTATTCTGTGCTGACAATGTCTTTGATGTAAGTTCTTAAATTTTATCTTGACGCTGTCTTCAATATCATCTTCATAATTTACACTTTTTCTCGGGTAAAAAACTAAAAAATGCTCTTGGAAAGATATGACGTTATCCTGAAACGAACTCTTCTTTTACCTGGGCAATTCCAAGTGGTTTCATGCCTGACAATCTTTTAAAATCATTTATCTAACCATACCATTTTCCTTAATGAGTTTGCATTTATGTATTTGATGTTGATTACTTGGTCTTGATTCTTAATATATATTTTATTTTTCTTTGGCATTAGTCCCTTGTCTTCGCAGAGCTGCTTCAATTGGAGAAGAATATGAAGCTGCGGGGGGTGAGGTTTTAGTTGACAATGAGGATAATGATGGTTGGCTGGCAACTCATGGAAAACCTAAAGGTATGTATGCCCGTTCTATAATGTTTTTTATTTTCATATATGAAAGGGTTAAATAGCTAGTACTATTACTTTTTACTACTTTTGCTTGGTTCCTGTCTATTGTGTCTAGAAAAAACGGATGACAATGATAATGTGCCCTCCATGGAGACTCTAGAAATCTCCAAGAAGAACACTTCTATCCAGTCAATCCCATCTTACTTTGTAGGGGAGGAAGATGATATTCCAGACATGGAAGAATTTGATGAGGCGGACAACGTTGTTGAAAATGATCCTGTAAGTTGAGGATTTACAGACTCAGTGTCGCTATGGTATTTTCAAAAAAATCACACAGCTCTTCTTTAGCAATAATTTCCTTTTACTTTCGGTAACTTTTGCAGGCAACACTGCAGACCACATATCTTGTGGCTCATGAGCCTGATGATGACAACATCCTACGAACCAGAACATATGATGTCAGCATCACGTAAGTTGGATTGAATCTTGATTCCTTGAAACAGCTGTCATTTTGCATCTTTCTAAATGCTCCTCTGTCAGGTATGACAAATATTACCAAACGCCTCGTGTTTGGCTCACTGGATATGACGAGGTCAGCACTCAGTTACCATAGTTAATTGTCTGCCTTGTTAACATTAACTTTTCATGCTATTTAAACCATGCAATTGTTTGTGTTCTGATATCTTCATACATGACATTTTCGTTTATTAAACCATCGACGTCCTTCTTATGTGTGGCAGTCAAGGATGCTTTTGCAACCAGAACTTGTTCTTGAAGATGTTAGTCAAGACCATGCACGTAAAACGGTGAGATTATGCCGTATGTTTTTGGTTCTGGTGCTATAGAATTGGTACTCATTATCTGCAAGCTGCCATCAACTCTTAGAATGAATGTCTTTAAGTTTCTAGTTGCTAATTTGTGATTTTCTCCTGTGTACTCCGAACTTCATATGGTAAAATAGTACTCAATAACTGGTACAATATTGCTTCCTAATTTGTTGTAATCTATATTCATATGGAAGCAAGGACAAGGACCAATGCTGCTTAGTTGATAAATTATCCCAGTGATGGACAAATTATCCCTTCCTGTTTGTTTGTCCCATCAACCTATTAAAGATTCTATAAGGTCATTGGAGGAGAGTAAAATTTCTTATCTGACACCATTTACGAGAAGGTCAGGACAATCGTGTGAATTCTTTGATTCTATATTTAGATAATGTTTCGGGAGGTGGGGAAGGTGGAATAGCTAGGATGAGGATGTCTTAAAAGAGAGGAGGGCATGTTGTGTAGGTTTGTGATCTGTTAGTTTTGGCAAACCTTACCATGTCTAATGGCTATGCACTGAGTCATAAGATTAACTAAGCAAATAGTAAGTCAACAGAAAACAGAAGAAAACAAATAGTCTGCTGCAGCTAAGTGCATGCCTTAATGTCCTTGAGTAAACTTTATCTGTAACGATTCCCTTATCCTCCCAAGCAGCCCTGTTTTCAAGGCAGACATCAAGGTGAATTGTCCCAACAGTTCAGGTTCATTAGCCCACATGGCAAATTGGCATGCTTCCTTATAGCTCCATATCCTCCGACCATGCACCTCAGGTCATTTGGACAAATTTCCTAGCCTACTCCCCCTCTTCAACACCTTAACATGCTGAAATTTATCTAGGACTACGTAGAGCAGAAAGTCACCTTCTGACATTGATTATGCCCATAAATCCCATCTTGCACATTGATTGAAGTTAAACTGAATCTCTTGTATCAGCACATTAAGTGCTATTCTGAACTATTTAGCTTCTTGCCTGTGCCCCTTGTCTTAGTGACACTTGCAGCGGTTCTATCCATTATGAGGGTGATTCTTTTCTGTTTAAATTATTTGCCCTGTTAATATTTTTTATATATATTATCAGTAGCTTTTTTTCGTATTTTTATCAGGTAACCATTGAAGACCATCCACACTTGCCTGGTAAGCATGCATCAGTACATCCATGCCGCCATGGGGCTGTAATGAAAAAAATTATTGATGTTTTAATGTCACGTGGAGTAGAGCCTGAAGTTGACAAGTACGTTCTTCTCCTACCTTTCTTCTAAAGCCCATTACGTTCTGAGTGCAAAATATCTCTTTGTTTGCTTGTGTGCATTGAAAAAAAAGCCTATTCAGCATTTCAGCTCTTTGTCTAGCATATTAGAAAGTTTGTGCTTTGTTAAAGAGTCTACAAATTGAATTCAACCTTTCATACTGGGATCAATAAGAAGCAGAATTTCCATCTCCTCTATCATTCCTTAATGATGATATTGGCGATTGTTGCCGAAATTGCCTGGTGCTAGTTGGCGCCTAGGAACCATGCACGGACCCTGTAGGCTGTGTAGCAAACAACTTTGTTATACTATTAATGTTCATTTTCATGTAATTTAAGCTATCGTTCACCTATAAAGCTCTAATGGTTTCTAACAGTTGATGGTTCTAGGAATTTTTCCAGACAGGACAGGAAAAAGTCACATGTGTATTTTCTTTTCTGGAAAAAAAAAAAGAAAAGAATTTGGCACCCCGACACTATTTGTTGGGCTGTAGTTTTGCACAGTGTTTTAACTTTTAATACTCCCTCCGTCCCACTTAAAATGCAACATTTGAAAATCGGCACGGGATTTTATGTAATGTTGTTTTGTGAGTAAATGAAGAGAGAGTAAAGTAAGAGAGATGAAAAAGTAGAGATAGAGTTGTTTCCATTTTAGGAAACGTTTCATTTTTAATGGGACAACCAAAAAAGGAAAACGTTGCATTTTTAATGGGACAGAGGGAGTATTCTGTTGCTTTTATTACCATATTTGATGGGTTGTATTGTTCTTTTTTCATATCAGGTACCTTTTCTTATTCTTGAAATTTATGGCTTCCCTGATTCCTACCATAGAGTACGATTACACCATAGACTTTGATCTTGGTAGCTCCAGCTCCTAATTCTAAGGTATATTAATACCTACGTGCATTCATTATCCCACATTCTCTTGTGGTGATATTGTTGCTCATGTTATAGATGTACATGTACTATTACTAAACATGGTTTACAGATGATGCATTTCGAGTAGATTGTGTGCAATTGTTTATGTATTTGTTGTATATATATTAAACTGTATATCTGAGAATATGTTTGCTTGAAGATGATATCAAGATACATGAGCCGTAGCTTCTTTTGATGCCTTGTGTAGTGAAGAAATATGAAAATGTCTTTAAATCGAAGATGAAAGCAGCACGGTGCTAAGGGTCGTGTTTATACTCGTTTCATAATTTTATAAGAATTTAAAAGGTGTCAGTTTGGTTACCCGAATCATTTCAGCAGATTATTGGACGTATGGTGTGGTTCTAAAATTTTATCATCTCTGGTTTGTGCAGATTGATGGAGTCAATATTCTGAAGCACCGAAGCTCGTATTCGTGCAGTGTTCTATCTGCTTACTACTGAATTATCATCCATGTAAATAGATGTCGATTAGCTCTACGTTGATTTAAGTTGGTATGCACGTGCTTGTAATTATGTCAAGATATGGCAAAATAAAAAACCCAAAAAAAATTTAGACAAGAATCAAGATTAAAAATTATATTTGATGTTTGGTGATTGAAGTGTATTTGTGTTTCTATTTTATGACTTTGATTTAGAAAATTATCCTTGATAACGTCTGGTTAGTATTATGAATTATAGTTTATTTTCCCAAAGTGATGATGAAGTTAAGTTTGATGGCCAAGCTAATTTTTGTCCTGATTAGTAATTTATATACTTAAGAATTATATACTCCTGTTTGGGGGCGTTTGGTTCAATAATCATGAGATTATCCATCTAGGATTAAGTTGTGGGATTATTTTAGTTGGAGGGAGGAAGTTATAACTAATTATCACGAGACTATCCATCTAGGATTAAGTTGAGTGGTTAATCTTATGAACCAAACATGATACATATATAATTATAAGATTTAGTCTTGCCAACTGAACACTCCTTTGAATACTACTATTAAGTTTTAGTAGTATACATCTACCATGCCAAATACTACTATTATCTATGAATCTATAATCTTGCAGTACTAGTTATAGTTCTAAGGACAATAAATAAATTTATTGTACTCCTATTAATGAAATATCTTATAATTATGACATATCAAGTTTCTAATCATTAAATTGGCAATCCTGAATTAGTTTTAAGTTGTAGTAGCATTCGATAATTGATCTGAGCTCCAAACTCTTTCAGAAAAAATAAACAGCCTAATTTGCAACAAATAGAAAAATGGAGGCATGTTTACTTCACACCGAAATTCAAAATTTGAGATTTAAACGTAACTACTACCATTGTTTTTTTTATATAAAGAAACGTAACTACCATTGTTTAAAATAGGTAAATCTTCAATCATTTACACCAAATTCAAACCCATTTTTTGAGTATATATCACAACAAATAGTAGTTTTACTCCAACCATTTATATCAAATTCAAAATTTACACCATTTTTGAGTTTTTGTTGGTGTTGTTTAAAAAAAATACTCCCTCCGTCCACAAAAAATATACTCCCTCCGTTCCATAGTAATAGAGTCATTTTGCCATTTTAGTATGTTCCATAGTAATATAATTATTTTCCTTTTTAGTAAAAGTCAACACATTTTTCAACATCTACTTTACTCTCTTTTACTTTATTCTCTCTTCATCTGTCTACCTTTTTCATTTTCCACTTTACTCTCTCATTACTTAACTCACCTAACACAATTTTTCTTAATCTCCGTGCCAAAAAGAAATGCCTCTATTACTATGGAACGGAGGGAGTGACAATTTGTGTATGGTACGGATTTTAATGTTGAATTGGTAAAGTAAGAGAGAAGGGAAAAAAGTAAGAGAGAAGGAGAAAAAGTAAGTGAGAAATAGTGTTAGTGAAATGATGTGTAGGGTTATTATTTGTTGAAAACTTTTTATAAATGAATGTGTTCTATTTTTTGTGGATGGCCAAAAATGTTAATTGTGCTCTATTTTTTGTGGACGGGTGGAGTATCGAAAACGAGTTTGAGTTTGGTGTATGGTTGGAGAAGATTTATACATCAAAACTCATTTTTGGGGTATGATTGGAGATGGTCTTATTAGGTCGTCTCCAACCATTTACGTCAAACTCAACCCATTTTTGAGTATATATTACACCAAAAAGTAGTTTCCAACCATTTACGTCAAACTCAACCCATTTTTGAGTATATATTACACCAAAAAGTAGTTTTACTCCAACCATTTACACCATATTTAAAATTTACACTATTTTTGGGTATTTGTCTTACAAAAATTTTATAGTAATATTAAATATGGTATTGTTCTATTGAAAAACTTAAAAATAAGTTTAGATTTAGTATATAATTAAAGAAATTTTCTATATAAAAAATGAGTTTTGGCGTATGATTGGAGATGGTATGGTAAATGTAAATATGCAGTATACTGCCTATTTAATTTTCCAATCAAAAGTTTCTACAAAGAATTTTAAGAATTTCAAACAAGGCGGCCATGCAATTAATAGACAAACGACAAACTGAAGTTACTGTCATCTCTGTTGTTCAAGAGTAGTCACCTTTGACTTGGTTTGCTATTTTTCCTTGGTAGTTTATCTACCAATTTCATAGTTTTACTACACGTATAATTAATTAGCCATTAATCATTGCTCGCAAAATTTTTAAAATCTGTATCTCTAATATTACAAAATAGTAGTAGTACAATATAGGATGGAAACTTATGAAAAATTATTCATATCTATTTTCCATGAAAATAGATATACTTTTGGGGATGACAGTTAGAATACTAAATTAACAAAGCAGGAGATAGATGAATGGAAAAGTGATTTGAGTAATTTGTCAAAAATGAAAGTGGACCAATTTTGCAGGATGGAGTAAAATGACAAAAGGATGTTCAACAATAAGAGTTACATTTTGTCATTCGGTCTGTCCCACGATAAGATTTCTACTTTACTTTTATCATAAATGGTTAGTAAGTCCACTCACATTTTATTATAAAACTAATAAAAAAAAATGAGCCACATATTCCACTAACTTTTATAACTCACTATTCTTTACATTTCTTAAAATCCGTGTTCACTCCAAATATGACTCCTATTATGGGAAGAAGAATAATGTGACTAGGTTAGTGATCAAATCTACATGTACCTTGTCAAACATCATGTTTAGACAAGTGAGTGTGGGACTTAACGGCAAAAGAAACAAAAGATAGAGTTGATTCTTCTTAAAATGATGCGTCTATCTCTCTCTCTCAAAATCAGTGGTGTATCTTCTCGCTAGCTACCAATAAATAAATATGGGTATGCAACGGTAGGTAGAGTCACCCCACCAATTATTGTATCAAAAGAAAATAATTAAACACAGATACAGAGAAGAGAGGAGAGGAGAAGAGAGGAGAGGAGTGATGGCAGTGGGAATTGCCATTGCAAATGAAGGAAGCCAAGGCCAATACAATGGACGAATCACATCCTATTTGGTCTTCTCTTGTCTTGTGGCTGCCATGGGAGCTTTCATTTTTGGCTATGATATTGGAGTTTCAGGTTTTCTCTTAGTACTACTACATGTTTTTAATTTTTAGAATTTAGATTCCTTTTTATTTTATTCTCCTATTGTAATCAATATACTACTATTTGTTAGGTGGTGTGACATCTATGGAGCCTTTTTTGGAGAAGTTCTTCCCAAAAATATACAAGAGGATGAGAGAAGATAGTAATATTAGCAACTACTGCAAATTCGACAGCCAAGTACTTACATTGTTCACATCCTCACTCTATTTAGCTGGCCTCTTCACTTCCTTCTTTGCCTCTTTTGTTACGGACACCTTCGGCCGGAAACCCTCCCTGCTTGCTGGCGGCATCTCCTTTCTTGTTGGAGCTGCCCTAAACGCCGCTGCCTTTAACATGTACATGTTGATTATCGGTAGGCTCTTACTCGGAATCGGCGTTGGTTTCACTAACCAGGTCAGTTTGGTAGAGCAGATAATTCCTTTATCTTTGAATTATCTTACCTAATTAAGCTGTGTGTTTGTATCATGTTTTGATGCAAAACCGTATGGTGAATGACTGAAATAAAGAGGAATTCAAGGAAACCTAGTTTCTTGAAAACAAAAATAATGAAGTACTATTATAAATCAAAAACCGCAGTTAAGACACTATTATAAGCGCTTAGAAAACACTCCCTCCAAAAAAAAAATCGCTAATGACATTTTTTAATGCAATTAAGGAGCTAGTTTGTGTTTCTAAATATACCACAAACGCTTTAAAAAACGTCCTTATTGTTGATGTCCCAACTAAAATTAGAGGACGCAAATGAAACCGTCCTAAAAAGCAAAAAATTAAGTTAACTAGTTCTTAATTTATGAACGCTTTTTTTGTGTCCTAATTGCTGTTATTTTCTAAAATTTTCCAACGCAAGTAATTGCGTTTCGATTTTTGTGTCTTCAAAACATTTTTTTTGTTGTGCCTAGGAGTTTAAAAGGAAATAAAACAAAATTTATGAAATTAAAAATAAACCCAAAAAAACAATAATTATCTTTTTCACCGTCTAAACGATGCGAGGTGGCCGAAATCCATCTTTCATCATTGCGAGGATGTCAAAATGATTTCAATTTCTAAGCTCGATTCACAAGCACCGCAAATTTCAAGCCATCTTGGCGCATGACGTTTTCAGCATCACCGACGTTTACGGCTGGAACTGTATCATGTTTTACCATATCTATCTTCCTTACTAAACGGCTTCTTCAATTAACGCAGGCCGTCCCGTTGTACCTGTCAGAGATGTCGCTACCGAAATACAGAGGAGCGATCAGCAACGGGTTCCAGCTCGCTATTGGCATCGGCTTCTTCTTAGCAAACCTCGTAAACTATAGAACGGAAAAGCTCAAAGGAGGGTGGGGATGGCGGATATCACTAGGCATAGTTGCAATCCCAGCATCAATCCTAACACTAGGCGCACTCTTCCTCCCCGACACCCCAAGCAGCTTCATCATGCGCAGCAGCGACGAAGGCCACCACAAGGCTCGAACTATCCTCCAAAGAATCCGAGGCACAACCGATGTCCAAACCGAGCTAGACGACCTGACCGCAGCTCGGGACATTGCCAAATCAACGGAAAGCCCCTTGAAAAACATCGTAAAAAGAAGGTATCGGCCTCAGCTAGTGATGGCAGTGGCAATGCCGTTCTTTCAAATACTCACGGGGATCAACGTCATCGGATTTTACTCTCCCATACTATTCCGGACGCTCGGGCTGGGGGAGAGCGCGTCGCTGCTGTCCACCCTGATGACAGGCATCGTGGGATCGACGACAACTCTGATTGCAATTTTGGTAGTGGATAGAGTTGGTAGGAGATTGCTTTTTATGATTGGGGGTGGGATTATGTTTGTGTGTCAAATTGGGGTTGGGGGAATAATGGTGGCAAAGTTAGGGGATCATAATGAGCTAAGCAAGGGGTTGGCTTACTTGGTGTTGGGGCTGGTGAGCTTGTACGTGGCGGGGTTCGGGGTGTCGTGGGGCCCGCTGGGGTGGTTGATTCCGAGCGAGATATTCCCGATGGAGATACGGTCGGCGGGGCAGAGTGTTACGGTGGCGGTCAACTTTCTTTTCACGTTCGTGGTGGGGCAGACGTTTCTGGCGATGATGTGCCATTTGAAGGCGGGGCTTTTCTTCTTTTTCGGGGGCTGGGTGGCGGTGATGACCTTGTTTGTGTATTTCTTATTGCCGGAGACGAAGGGCATTCCGATTGAACAAATGGAAGGGATTTGGAAGGAGCATTGGTTTTGGAGGAGGATAGTGGTAGTGCACGACAAGGATTACACGTTTAGTTATCAAGAGCAACACAACAAGTAAAATGTGAATCATGCTTTTATTCTCATATTAATATATAGGGTAATTATATTCATATGTATATACACGAACTTTCATCTTATTCTTGTTATGCAAATGGACTAAAAGTTGTATATTTCAAAGTACATTAATTTCAAGAGTCTAATTTTCTGTACGATTATAATTTATAGGAATGACACTGTGGCTAGCTGAAGTGAAAAATAAATGTCATTGTGACTAGTTAATTAAAATGCATAAAATCTACTGTATATTGACAGTTTGATCTTTGAAACCATGCAAACAAATTGTTGTTGTAGTAAAATATGCAGAATGCTTTGAATCATTACATTCTTCTAACATTGTTCAAAGGAGATTGAAACTGGAGCTACGGTTTTTAAAACACTGGTTAAACATATAAGAGTATGTTAAGGGATAATTTCCCTTAACAAGATTCCGAAGTCACGATTCTGATCGGTGGAGGGATAAAAGGTAGTCGTTGCGAGCTTTGCTCGTCGATCAAACCAAGAACAATACAGAATTGAAATAAAAGCGTGAAAATAAAATAAGGATGATTGTATTTCTCATTGATGGAAAAGAATAACATTGTCTCCTATTTATAATACTAGCCCTAACTTAATAACCAAGAAAACAATATACGAAAAAGATATTACTAATGATAGACTAAAATCTAAATAATAGAGATATGGGAGATATATTCTTGTATCAGAGTATCATATAGAAAAAAAGTTGTATATCAAGCAATGCATTTGCCACCGTTGTCATTGAGTGTGAGTAGGTCTGCTTATTCGGTCGGTTCCGGTTCTAACTGAACCGGTTGACCGGTTTTAAATTTTAATAAATTCTAGAACCGGAATCAGAACCGATCAGTTCTGGTTTGGAACCGGCCGGTTAAGAACCGGTTGATTCCGGTTCCGAACCGGGACCGATGTGTAATTTTAATCCGATATTATTTATAATTTTAAATAGTTCAATACTAAAAAAATAATTATCCAACATCTAGAAATATAACAAATAATACCTTAAAATTTAGATAAATACAACAAAATACAAACCAACATACAATAATATTCATATATGGATAAGAGTGATGCCAAGTGTAGTAGGTCGGACTAGTTTATGTTAGCAATACTTTTATAAAAAAAAATAGGAGTTTTAAACGTTAGCAATTTTATTTTAAAATTGAATTCCATTTCCCCTTTTTAGGCTAAACAAATATTCAATGGATTTCCAATACTAATTGATCTTGTTGTGACTTTTTGGTTTATAACGGAACAGTTAATAAATTATTCACAAATAGGTTAAAATCGAATGTTAAATAAATTGTTACATAAATTCGTTATAAAGTTAAATTTCTATCATATGAAATGATATTGTATTTGTATAAGTTCTTTTGGAAATTAAAAACAAATTTATGATGTCCTACTCATTGTAGGTAGTTCATAAAAAATGGGTTGGTAAAATAATTGTAGATTCAAAGTATCACGGTTTAAACATTTTAAATACTTCAGAAAACAGATCTCGCAAATCTAACACGGTTTAAATCTAAAAATCACTCGATGTTTCAAATTATTTTACTTTAATTCAAAACTAATTTAGTTAAATTAGATCTATTAGTATATTAAATTATAAAAAATAAAATTGAATTATAGTTCGGTTCCGGTTCTGAATCGGAACTGATTTTATTTAAAAAATTGAAACCGATACCGGAAACCGAAACCGGTTTTCCGTTCCGGTTCCTCAATTAACCGGCTGGTTCTAGTTAATCGAGAACTGGAGAACTGTTTAAGCACTCCTAAGCAGCGGCGGATCCAGGTGGGGTCGAGTGGGATCGGCCGACCCCACCACCCTGCCCTGGAGTGCTGCCGGAAAGCTCCTTTCTTCGACCTCCGACCCTACGGCGTTCGCATCTCCGCCCCCACCTTACGCAGTGTGAGATGAGACGGCACAGAGAGAGAGAAAGAAAGAAAGTGGGGCGGAAGTAGTCCAGAATCTGGCTGCGGAATCATGGCGGAGGCGTTAGATGTCGAGGAGGCGGCACTCGGCAGAGGAATTTCGCCGGAGAGAGAAAAGAAATGGGTTTGGCAATATGGGTGAGGATTGAGACGGAATTTGTCATTATTGCTTTTTTTTCCAATACTCCGTTTACCTAGGGACCTAGAATTAAATGACATCATTTGCTAAATTTAAAAGATTAGTGATCTTGAATTATGTAATTTAATTGTAAAATGGCCTTTGAATTTTCCTTTATTTATTATATTAGTTCTCAGAATTACATTGAATTTGTATTCTCACCTAATATTTTAATTATTGTTACATGTATTTTTTATATATCACTAAATAAACACATACCTATATGAAGTAAATATTTCTTAATTTTTTCTAATTTCAGTTTTATAATTTAAAATTTCAACCTTATTGTTTATATTCAAATTATTTTTAATTTTAAAAAATTTGGAATGTTACAAAAAAGTATACTCATTTCATCCCGCCATAAGCGACTCGTATATTCTATGGATGTCCCAAATAATATAAGTCTTTTTTTTGAAAAAATATAATATAATTATTCGTTTACTTTATCTTTTTGCTTCTTTGCTTTATCTCATCTTTTATTTTATTTTTTTTACTTAATTCTTTAAACATCATTTGCTTAAATCTGTATTCAAAGGGTGCGACGAAGGGAGTATGTTGTTTTAAGAATATCCATACTCGCATAAATGATTGATATTAAAATATATTTTTAAAAAATAATTAGTATAAATATTATTTAAATATTTATAATGTGATTTGACCCCACGATATTTTATTTCTGGATCCGCCATTGCTCCTAAGTGTGAGAGAGAATATATGAGAATTAATGGGGAAGGTTAGGGTTAAGGTTAAGGTTAAGGTGAAGACGAAAGGATAAAAACAAAAATGTTTTGTCCCCTCAAATCAAATTCACTACTATATCTTATTGAAATTAAAATTACCAACAATTGTTTTTGTCTATATCCGCTATATTTCCAACGGTCGTAGTCTTGCTTGACCTTATTGTTATAGACTCATAATTACGGTATATAATATTTATCTATAATCTATAATCTATAATCTATATCTATAATCTATCTATAATAATTATATAAAATGTGAGTTTTGATCTTATTTTAAAATATTTATAAGTTATGGGATAAATTTTAATAAAATACTCCTATGTCGTCATAGTCAAATATAGGAAACGAAGGTTAGGAAAAACGGTTCATCCATTAGCTTCTACAGTATTTTATAATAATATTGTATAGTTCATAATCATAATAATATTATGGACATTTCAAGTTGCCATTGATTGATGGAATAATTAATTAGTTTTACTACTCGAAGAATACATGCAGAAATATGTATAACATGTCATAATTTTGTAAAAGATTAGTGATCCTCATCTAAAATTTATAAGTATTGAAATTCATTCCTATAAATTAGAAGACAACTTAAGCTTTCACTCTCCGCATTAATATGACATGGAACTATTTCATGATTTCAAAAATAAACATATCGATCACAGAAGCAAATATACTATTTTTAATATTGATCAAAATTGCATTTAGCTTATGATTAAACAAAATCTAATACTTCCAAAGAGATTGTGTCTGGAAATAGAAGAAAAGAAAATACAAATATTAAGATCTATCTTAGTATAAGAAATAATGTGTGTCCCCTATATACTCCTGACCCCACAAATCAATGAAATTAATTATTCAGTTTTTTGTAAAGTTTTTTTCTTCAGATTTATATGTTTTGATTGTAGGAAGTTAATTCCTTTTATTTTTATAATAAGTGGAGGAGGTGAAAGGTTTTGAAAAGAACTTTTATTTTTCTACTACAAATATATGGTACCGAGTGTTCGATAGCTAGCTTAAAATCCACAAATTTAATTCTACATTTTTATCATTACATTCTTTGTTAAACTTTTTTGTAGAGTTTTGATCCGATTTAAGTTATTCTCCTGACTCTTCATCAATATTTATTAAAGTTAATTTTCTACTTGATGATTTTTATTGTATATATATTATATAAAAATGTTTGTTTATATTCTCAATTCTTCATATTTAACTTTGTTATTTTAATATTATCTAAATCGTTTAGTTATTTTTTATAATTATTTTTTTTATGACTAGTTTTTCAATTTGCTGTTATTAAGTGTGCTGTATATAACAAAATAGTCATATGTTAATAGATTTTTTTATATAGAATGTAGTTCGGGAGATGTCATAGTTTTGAGTTTTTTGACTGATTTTAATATTTCTTCTATTCCATTAAAAATGAAACTTTTTTTTTCGAATTATCTCATTGAAAAAATGGAACGTTTCCTAAAATGAAAATAACATCATCCTCTGTTTTTCCATTTCTCTTACTTTATTCTATCCTCGTTAACTCACAAAACAATACTCCCTCCGTCTCATAATAGATGTCACACTTTCCCTTTTAGTTTGTCCCACAAAGGATGTCACATTTCTTCTTTTGGAAAAAGTTCCCTCTCGCATCAATTATAAAATTATATTTTCTCTCAACACTTAACACACAAAATAACATCTCTTAAAATCCCGTGCCATCTCCTAAGTATGACATCTACTA
The DNA here is from genome assembly GCF_029641045.1 of Salvia hispanica. Classification (NCBI taxonomy): domain Eukaryota; kingdom Viridiplantae; phylum Streptophyta; class Magnoliopsida; order Lamiales; family Lamiaceae; genus Salvia; species Salvia hispanica. The sequence continues at coordinate 15,998,205 of NC_142696.1, read as the reverse complement.
TGAGACGGAGGGAGTAGTACTATATAAAATCTCGTGCCAAAAACAAATGTTTCATTTCTAATAGGACGGAGGGAGTATTATTTTTTTATCACTCCCTCCGTCCTGCTTTAGGATCCCAATTAACCATATTTAGGTGTCCCACTTTAGGAGTTTCAGTTGAAATATTCCATTAATGGTAATAGGTCTCACATTTCCACTAATATTTTTTCATTCACATTTCATTATAAAACTAATATATAAAAGTAGGACTCACATTTCACTATTTTTTCACCAACTTTCCTTTACATTTGTCATGACCCAACGTTGCTAATTATTGCAAGGCTCGATATACCGTGACTGGGGTGGATATTAAGAATGTGGGTTGAGTACGAAAAAAAAAGATTTAATGGTTGAACTTTCTGTCTGTAGAGTATAAACGATGAATACATGAATAGAATGGCTCCATCACAATGACTCGAGTAAGGGACCATACAATATACTGGCTAGTTATTAGAGTCTTTAGAGACATAAGGATTTCACTTGCTTCAATGCACAGCGGAAAGAACTGAACGCGGTTCCATGTATGAAGACAGGAACCTCCGAGAGTATTGAATGGAAATAGAAGTAGGTCTGGTTTAATTAGCACCATCCACTCTATCACAGCTCAACCTGCACATTTAGAAATACATGCAGGGCTGAGTACAAAGGTACTCAGTGAACACGTTGCCGAAAAATACAAATATACATTTGAAATATTGTCAAGCCATTATCACAGTAACACTCTCAGGGGTTTTATTAAAAAGACCTAAGCTTACTAAAAATCATTTTTCTACTGCACAGTCTAAGTTCTTTCTGTTCTTTGCCATATCTGAACATCTTGTGAGTAGAGCTGGTGTACTCCTACGGTCACCTTAACATTCATGTGCCGAAAAAATGGCCACTTTCTACGGGCACCGGACCGACCAACCTTACCATGACACACAGTCCACGTGTACACTAGTCCGAGTGGGGACTCTCCCCTTACTGGGACCCGAATTCGATTTCTTATTTTATTTAGCATAGCACATTCGGTATAACCAAATAGATAGACATCATTACATAAAATAACATCCTTTATGGCAAGACAACATCATTTGGATAAATAAATATTATCTCAAATATACTTCATATTTTTATCCAAATTTGTATGTAGGATAGAAAAGTTCACCCCGTACGCTTGCGATTCCATATAACAATATACTCACTTGGAGTTTAATTCCGTGCAATGGACCTTGTCCAAAAAATATAATAGTCTATTTAGCGTCGAGAAATAAATAAAAATGGATGATATGCTCCTAGTCCTAGGATATGCATCATATTTTCTTTTCTCTTTCATAAACTCATTCACTTTAACTAAATTTGGAGATTTAGTTCTTGGCATCAATTAATCAAGAGATTAATTAACTTGATAAATTCAAGTATTTTAACTTGAATAAAATTTGTAAGATCTTTCTAAATTAATTCAACGGAACTTAAGCCCAAGTAATTAATTTATTCGATTTATTAACTAACTTAATTGTAGCTACAGTTATTATCTTGGCCCAATTAAATTATACTAGCCTACAAACACATAAATTAAAAGATTTGGGCTCTGTTAATGTAATAACTATAACTGGCCCATATTGGAACAGATATACTAAAAAGCATTTTTCGAATTTATATTGAATTTGATAAATTGCTTGTATATTGTAAGCACTCTTCATTTAATGAGAATAATAAATGTTTTCTTCATATTGTGTATTTTACTTTAATGGGTATTGACCGTATCTAATTATATATTAAATTATATAATTAAAACGCTGGAAAGTAAAATCAGTCTAAGCCTTCTACATTGAAGGTTGGGTCGTGGAACAGGTCATCACAGTAGGTGGCCCAACCGGTACCTTGTAGAAGTAAACCTTTTTCACAACCTAGATAGGCCTTGGCTACCTATCGTGAAAGGTTGCAGTGTCCATTCGAAAGGCGTCTTTACCTTGAGAATGACTAGTGACACTGGTGTGGTATAGCATTGAATGGATCTAAAGTATAGACACGTCTTTGTTGCTATCTACTGTAAGACGATGTCTTGGAGATTTAATATTTCCTAATCTTTGTAATAATATAGGACACACGTTATTTAATCATACGCTGCTTTGACTTATCAATAGGTGCGGGTTTTTCGCAACCCAATATTCCTGATATCTTGGAGTAGTAATTAATAACCAGTATGGTGTCAGTTTTATTATTACATTGAATCGTGTGCCTGCGTGGTTTGACTATATCCCAAGTTGTGTTCGAGAGAAGTTCTATTATTTGGAAACCCGGACGGTTTGGATTTAATCCAAGAATAAATAGAAAAGGAAAAGTATATTCTGATATACATCTCGTACTAGACAAAGTCTTGGTAATAAAAAGATATTAATTAATTTAAAGTCTATAGCAGACTACAAATTAATTAATGGATATAGAAAGTCTTAGACACGGGAAATAATATATTAAAGAGGTTAACCCGGATTGCTTGTAATCACGGATTGGATGGGCGGTCAGTATTTCTTCGATAGTGGCACAAGAAATATTCCATTGGTCTTATATTGAATTATGGGTTATAATTTAATTAGTAAAGAAGGTCCAATTGGGGAGGCTCAATCCAAGCCCATAGATCCCTAACCTATAAACTCTATAAATAAGGATGTAAGGAGAGGAGACAAATACACAACACAAAAACCCTAGCCTCCACTCTTTGGTTTTCTTGTCTTCTCCTTCAAGTTCCTTATAATTTCTAAAAGATTCCTCCCACAAGGAATTTAGATTTATAGAGTTAAGGGTCATAGGTTAGAAGATCTTTGGTTTTGCATTTACAATCAAGTTTCAAGATCTACACGTGGAGAAGTAGCAAGCCACTTCGATTCTTTGGAGAATCATTGTTGTAAGTATTCAACATCATAATTTAATTTAAATTATGTGATTAATTGCGCAATTATATGTTCTACATGTTCAAGCATGAAATTGAATCGATCCACATAATCACCTAAATAGATTCTTTTGTGGATTTATTTGTTTTTGCAATTTCCGCTGCGTTTACCCCAACAGCCCAAACAAAAAAACCAACAAGAGAGCCCAAGTAAAAATAAAAGCTTCCTCAACTCCACACACGTGAATTTGTCTCTCTCTCTACTGCGTTCTTACACTCTCACCCAACTCTCTCTCACTCATTGCAGATATATAACTGGCCAAAACAAAAGAACCAACAAGAGAGCCCAAGTAATAAAAGCTTCCTCAACCCCACACACGTGAATATGCCTCTCTTTCTACTGTTTTCATTTTTGCCAAACAAGAGATAGTCTCAGTTTCCTTCACGATCGGAGGTCCAAATAATATCCGATTGTCACGAAATTTTAACCAAAGGTGGATGACCCATAATACATCATTCCTACTGAAGGAGATCAACCTTTAACGGTTCGAACTTCTGTTATTAAGCTTTTAAGTGGCTGTTGTTTCAACAGTAGCAACGTCGGTTTTGTACACGATCGGAGGTTCAAACATTGTCCGATCGTTCTGAAATTTTATAGGAAGGTAAAAAACTCTTCTAACTTCATTTTTACCGAAGGAAATTACATTTGAACGGTTAGATTTTCCCTTATAAATTTCCAAAGGTGCTCATCTTCCGAAGATAAAACATTTTTGGAGTGTTTCCTATTTTCTAATTATTTTATTGATTCTATGACTTTGCATATGTGGTAAGTAAATTAGGTTTAGCATAGAATAAAATGGTTTCATACATGAATTTGAAAAGAAAGAGTTGAAAGGTTGTTTATGAAGCATGCTTAGTTGTAATTCTATGTTCTATATGAATTCATGCTAACATGACATGCTTGATAAAATCATGCTTGAAAATATTTTACTTATGGTTTGATAATCATTACCTCAAAAGAATGATTAAAGATTTATTTAATGTGCTCCTGCTTGAAATTCTCCTTCTTAAAGAATGCTTGCTTGAAAACTTGCTAGGAAAGGTGGAAAACTTTTTCTGTGTACTTGCTTAAAATTTTGGATGAAAAGGGATTTTAGGTGTGTAGGATCTTGGTAGAAAAAAAAAATCTTAGAGTGCGTCGAAGAAGTGTGAAACTGGATTTTGGTGTGTGTAGTAAAGCTATGTGTTGGAGAAGGTATGAAACTAAAATCTTTACAACTCTCCTTCTTATACTAATTTCTACCGACACCTACGTGAAACGAAAATAATTGAATGACTAGTGAAATCTTTTAATTCAATGCTCTTCCTGATTTTGAGGATATGTCTCTGTTGAGCCCAATTTTTGTCTGCAGATTTTACAGAAAATAACTCACCTTTTCATACATATATATATACACTTTAATTATAAAACGTGATATATATACATATGTGATGACTTCATGTCGTTTTCAGTGAATAGTGTTGCACTATTCATATGTTGACTATGTTTAAAGATGGTAAAAGTTATTTTTGTTACTGTATTATTATTGCACTGTCGTTTCTGACTTGTCCTTGTAGGAAGTTGAGATTTCCTGAAGATAGAATACTAGCTTTGTGAAGAAGCTTTAGCTCGTTTTTGTAACATCATAATTTAAATACAATTAGTACATTTCTCATTTGAAGAGAAATGAGTATATTTTGTAAATGGACATTTAATATCCATCTGATTTATAAATGTACATGGACAATTATTTTATCTCTTCATGTATCTTCTTGCACATCAAAGTCCTTGATCAAAATTAGTTTCACATTGGTATTTAATTATCAATTAAAACCCATCAAAGATTTTAATACAACAAAGCATAAGAGTTTAAAATACTACTTGCGATAATATAATTATTTACTCTATAAATGTTTAATGACGTTAATTTGAGCGGGGTATTACAACATTTCTGAAAACTCGTCGCGAACTCAAACGAGACTCTAAAGTGAAATAAAGGAAGTATTATATTAGTATATTTATTTGAGCATAAAATTAATGTTGTAATTATTATAATTGGAATCTTTTATTATATGTAATGCGAGTGGATTATAAAAATAATCTTAGTAGTAGTATAAAATTGGGTGTGGTCATTGTATTTTTGCTACGCCTATATTATATAGCTGCGGTGATCATTATCAACCACTACTGAATATATTCAAGTAAAAGGTGAGAAAAAGGTGGCATTATTCAAACTGGGTAGACGCAAGGCGTGACGTCATCAATTCATTTTATTTCAAACTATGCTCTTGCTTTCTTCACCTTCTACATTGGTTGCCAGATTCCACCGCTCTCTTCTACACAATCCATTTCTTCCGTCGCCCTCTTTTTCTCGATTTTCCGTTACCAAAGCCATCCCTTCAGCTTTTGGACTACAACTTGGAACTGCTGCTGCACTTCGCCCCATCCATTGTTCATCAAATATGGTCAAAGCGATCAGAATTCACGAACACGGAGGCCCTGAGGTATTATCTACTCTGCACGATTACTTCGCTTTTGCTGCTAATTTTATGTATTTTACATCTATTTCATGATTCGATCTCAATGAATGGTTTATCGTCATTTGTGATTTTTGGCGATACACCATATTGCTGCTTTTCTCATATGTGAATTTTGGGGAATAAATTGTAGTATTGCCTTGCTGGTGTAGTGTTATTGAACTTATTGCAAATGTTTGGTTCATTTTTAGGTTGACCTGTTCTACTGTCATCCAACTTATCAATTCATTTTCTGTGGCTTTTAGTAGAGTAGGACGAGATATGCTACAGATTGAAACCATACTTACTGTGTGAAGCGTATTTTGTAGGTTCTGAAATGGGTGGATGTGGAAATAGGGGAGCCAAAACAAGGAGAAATCAAGGTCAAAACTAAGGCTATTGGTCTCAACTTCATTGATGTTTATTTCCGGAAAGGATTTTACAAGGCTCCAACAATGCCTTACACACCAGGTCCATTTTCTCTTTGTTTCATAAAAATTGACATTCCTTCCAGTGCAAGAGTGTCTTTGAATGATGACTTCAATTCATTTTTATGTTTTGTAAGTCTTTATGATAGAGTCCCTAAACCATTCTTTCCTTTCATGTCATGGAATTGCTTCTATTATCACAAGAAAAGGATCAACGAGAGTAATATCTTATTTGTTATTGAAGAATGTCATTGCTTAATTTGTTCTCAATTGGTTTATTTGGCACAATTATTCATTTCATGTATTTTGTCAACTCCCTGAATTGTGGTGCATTTAATACGTACTCCCTCTGTCCGCGAATAGGAGTACCGGTTCATTTATACTATAAATGGTAATAGGCCTCACATTTCACTAACTCATTCCACTCACATTTCATTTAAAACTAATAAATATAAGTGAGACCCATATATCACTAACTTTTTTCCACCCACTTTTCTTAAAACCCGTACCGGAGAGAAATGGGACTCCTATTCGCGGCCGGAGGGAGTATTACACAGTGGGACTTCGTTGCAATCTAATTTGAACTACTCTCCATGGCAGGAATGGAGGCCGTTGGTGTGGTAACTGCTGTAGGTCCTGGGCTTACTGGGATAGTAGTTGGAGATGTTGTTGCTTATGCTGGTAATCCAATGGGTGCATATGCAGAAGAGCAAATCCTTCCTTCTGAAAGAGTAGTCCCCGTGCCTCAGTCTATTGATCCTGTTATAGCAGCATCAATTATGCTCAAGGGGATGACGGCTGAGTTTCTAGTTCGCCGATGTTTCAAAGTAGGTTTACTTTAATCCCATACTAAACCCCTTCACATTTTATTGTGTATAGGGAAAAAGAGAATGTATTGAAATTTAAAAGCACCTTAATTGTTTTATCCTACACTCCTAGTTGAGGGGATAGAGAATGTATTTAAAGCACCTTAACTGTTTAATCCCATACTAAGCTTTGCTTTCTCCAACAATTTTCCGTTGGATGAAAATATCTACAGGCATAATTACCTTACGACAATATCATACAGGTTGAACCAGGGCACACTGTCCTTGTTCATGCTGCAGCTGGTGGAGTAGGGTCTCTGTTATGCCAATGGGCAAACGCTCTTGGTGCCATAGTTATTGGAACTGTCTCAACTAAAGAGAAAGCAGCTCAAGCTAAGGAGGATGGCTGCCATCATGCTTTATTGTACGAGGAAGATTTCGTTAGTCGCGTCAATGAGATTACATCTGGTAAAGGAGTTGAAGTGGTCTATGATTCTGTTGGAAAGGATACATTTGAGGTAATCAAAATTATTTGTGCAAGCATATTCTTGATTTCCTACTCTTAACTATTTGCAGAGGGGGTGTCAAACTGTCAATATAATATATTGTGATAGACATGGCCCATGCACCGGACCTGGATAGTCTACTATGGAGGAAGAACGATGATTTAAGGAAAATGAACTTGATCAGGATAAAATTAGTATCACTTATAGATCTCTGATTAGTAGAAACTAGAGAATAATTGGAGTATCTAATTAGCATGAACCATGGATCTGATTAAGCTGTAGTTGCACTGATTCTCTAGTCTTATAAGTCTGTAATTGGATTTCTTTTGATCAGGGCTCATTGGCGTGCTTGAAAGTTCGTGGGTATTTGGTTAGCTTTGGTCAGTCCTCTGGTGCTCCAGACCCAATACCCTTATCGGCTCTTGCTGCAAAATCTCTCTTCTTGACAAGGCCTTCTATGATGCAATACACTGCAACGAGGGATGAACTGCTGCATTCTGCTTCTGAGGTTTTCACAAATGTTGGAGCAGGTGTCTTGCGTGTTCGAGTAAATCATACATACCCCTTATCGCAGGCTGCACAAGCCCATTCAGATCTTGAGAACAGAAAAACATCTGGATCCGTTGTGCTTATACCATAAGGGTGTTAGTGGTTGCTGTGTCGAGGCTGAATCACACTCGAAGAAGGATAAACTAAATCTGAAAAATGTTTGTATTTCAAGAAAACAAAGAAAGTCTAAAAAATGTTTGTTTTAACATGGGTTTCCCATGTGGATTTCTTTATATGTTTTCAGTAATGTGTGAATGCTCGAGTTATGTTCCTTTACGGTCCACTTGATTTAGGAAACATACCATTATATATCCCAATGTTTTGTTGTGCTTAATATTTATGATACCTAGAAACCAAAATTAATATCCTCTTCGTTCCAAGGTAGATGTTCACTCTCCATTTTAATTTGACCCACAAAGATGTCATGTTGTCTTTCTTTAAAAAAGTTTTCACAGAATATATAAAAGAGTGAATTACATAAACGGTACCTGATCTTTCACTTTCGCACATAAATGGTATCTGATCTTTATTTTATATCGTTTTTGATACCCCTATTAATCACATTTTTGGTACCTGATATAATTTTCATCCCAAAATACCCACTAAACAAATTCATTTTTCCATTTATATCATAAAGGGTATTTTGGGTATTGACAAAACTAGTACCAAAAGTGATATTATGATACATTCTCTCATTCTCCTCACTATTTATAGTACTATTATGATTAATCAATACTAATATTATTATTTTGATGTTATAAATTAATAATTAATTTATTTTTTAATATATATTTAATCATAATTATAGTTATAATTATATTTGAATATTATAATAATATTACTATTATAATAGTAAAAACTAGTAATAATTAATAAATAATAAGTATTATTTTATATTAAATTAATAACTAATCAATATAGTCTTAGTCAAAATTTAAAATTGTGATTGTATTCATAATGATAAAGAGTTGAATATTTTTAGTTAGGTGTTTCAACTCTAAAATGAGTATAAATAATTTAATTAAAATATTCAATTAATTTAATTACTTTAAATAATTAATTTAATTAGGTGTTTTGTTATTGATTTATATTATGAATGCAATTAGATGTATGTATAAAACACTAAAAAGAAAGAAAAAAAAGAGGAAACATAAACTAAGGGAAAAAGAAAGATGAAAGGAAGATAAAATACTAAAAAAAAAAGGAAAATGAAGAAAAAAGAAAGAAGAATAAACTAAAGAAAAAAAAAGAAATAAAAAAGGAAAAAAATTACATATTTGGTTCTAAAATATCCTTCATAACAGAAAAAATCACATATTTAGTACCTAGGGTTATTTTTGTCATGGAATAGCAAAAACGATATAAAATAAAGATCAGGTACCATTTATGTGCGAAAGTAAAAGATCAGGTACCGTTTATTTATGTAGTTCACTCTATATAGAAATATATTCACTCCTTTCACTTAAACACACAATACAATAGCTCCTGTGTCATTACTATCTCGACATGGAGGTAGAATAATTCTATTCATTCTATTTTCGGCCATTTGTCTGAAATATACATGTGTAAATATGTCAATGGGGGCCAAGTCACGTAGCAACATGTTTACGGTTTACCTGTATAAAGTTGATGATTATGTTTAAGTATATGACCTTAAGATCCTGCGTTTAAGTCTTCCTAAGTACTACTACTACTACTACTTCCTAAGTACTGTTTGTTAGTTTTCTATTTTTCTAATTTTCTATTTATCTTACAAAAAGCTCATGCCATCAAATTTTCTAATTTTTTCTAGAGCTTCTAGATCTGCATTTTGGTGGTTTTCTGTAAACCGTAAATTAAATTTAGAATGGGTAGGGTCAAAAGTGAAGGGTAAGGTGAATATGAATGTCCTCAATTCAAATTTTGCTACAGTATATGTTAGATATTAATCTTATAAAATTGGGTGTGGTGGTTGTTTTTTTTTTTTTTACTCCTATAACTATAATGTAGGTTGCGGTGACTTCCCACTGTCCAATATACAAACTAAACGTCTAATAAGGTGAATATGAATGTCATCAATTCCTTTAAATTAAATTAAGTGCTCTGACAAAAACAATCACTGGTCTAGCTTTCAACTTCCATATTCGTTCCCAATTCATCAAATATGGTCAAAGCGATCAGAATTCATGAACTCGGAGGCCCTCTGGTATTATCTACTCTGCCCAATTACTCCACTTTTACTGCTAATATCAAGCGCTGAATTGTAGTATTATACTTCTATTCCGTGATTGATCGATATTGCAATTGTGCTCTTCATCTTTAGTGAAGGAATTAAATGTTAGGTTCATTTTTGGGTTGACCTATTCTACTTTCTTCCTACTTATCAATTCATTTGCTGTAGCTTTTAGTAGTAGGACGAGATATGCTATAGATTAAAACCATAGTGTGTTACTCCCTCCGTCCGCCAATAGATGTCCCATTTTTTACGGGCTCGGCTTTTAAGAATTATTTGACTTTGTTAAAGAAAGTGGTAGAAAAGTTAGTGGAAGGTGGATCATATACTTTTTTATATTAATTTTATATAAAATTTGAGTAGAGTGAGTTAGTAGAATATGAAGACCACTTGCCAAAAGTGGTCAAAGTGAAATGGAACAGTTATTGGCGTAGACGAAAAATGAAAAATGGGAAATTTAACGGCGGACGGAGGGAGTACTTACTGTGTGAAGCATATTTTGTAGGCTCTGAAATGGGAGGATGTGGAAATAGGGGAGCCAAAAGAAGGAGAAATCAAGGTTAAAAATAAGGCTATTGGTGTCAACTTCATTGATGTTTATTTCCGGAAAGGAGTTTACAAGGCCCCAACTATGCCTCTCACTCCAGGTCCATTTCCTGTTTCATAAATTAAATTGACACCCCTTTATATTAGAAGACTATCTTTGCATGAAATGGCTTTAATTCATTTGTATCTAGGATAAGTATTTTAAACTATTCATTCATTTTTTAATTGTTAAGACTTATTTGTTATTGAAGAATGTCATTGCTTAATCAGTTCTCAATTGGTTTATTTGGCACAATGATTCATTTTCATGTATTTTTGTCAAACTCATGCATTGTGGTGTATTTATAACACGTTGGGACTTCATTGCAAGGAATCTAATATGAACTATTCTCGATGATAGGAATGGAGGCCGTTGGTGTGGTAACTGCTGTAGGTCCTGGGCTTACTGGAAGGTTAGTTGGAGATGTTGTTGCTTATGCAGGTAACCCAATGGGTGCATATGCAGAAGAGCAAATCCTTCCTGCTGATAAAGTAGTCCCCGTGCCTCATTCTATTGATCCTGTTGTAGCAGCATCAATTTTGCTCAAAGGGATGACGGCTGAGTTTCTACTTCGCCGATGTTTCAAAGTAGGTTTTGTTTAATCCCATATTAAAGCACCTTAATAGTTTAATCCCATGCTAAGCTCTGCTTGTTCCTTTCATCTTAGTTAGTTAACTTAAGGAGATCATTGTTTTAGTTGTCCCCTTCTTAATCATATGGTGTCGTTGTATTTCCTTTTTCCTTTGAATATTTTCCTCTTTCCTCTTTCAGTTGAAAGACTTTTTCATTCCATGCAGAGTAATGTCCACATTTCTTTCTTTCCGATGGATAAAATTATCTACAGGCGTAGTTATCTTATGACAATATCGTACAGGTTGAACCAGGGCATACTGTCCTTGTTCATGCTGCAGCTGGTGGAGTAGGGTCTCTGTTGTGCCAATGGGCAAACGCCCTTGGTGCCACAGTTATCGGAACTGTCTCTACTAAAGAGAAGGCAGCTCAAGCCAAGGATGATGGCTGCCATCATGCTTTATTGTACGAGGAAGATTTCGTTAGTCGCGTCAATGAGATTACATCTGGTAATGGAGTTGATGGCGTCTATGATTCTGTTGGAAAGGATACATTTCAGGTAATGAAAATTATGTTGCACTTTGCAAGCATTTTCTCTACTTCCCACTCTTAACTATTTGTAGAGGGGTGTCAAGGGTCATGTTACGTGGACAACTATTTTAAATTGATAACTGACAACTATGTCAACAACCTACGTTATAGATGTCAACACGATGACATTTGTATGTCAACTATGCTAATTTGCAGTGGGATTAATTTTTATTGATGATGAGTTGTTTCTTCATTTTCACGCCCTCCATGTAATCACTACTCCAATACATTATCTTGAATGAACATAAATCTTCATTGAGCTCTAGTTGGACTGATTTCTCTAATCTTGTAAGTGGGGTTCTTTTGATCAGGGCTCGTTGGCATGCTTGAAAGTTCGAGGGTACATGGTGAGCTTTGGTCAGTCCTCTGGTGTTATAGACCCAATACACTTATCGGCCCTTCCTCCAAAATCTATCTTCTTGACAAGGCCTTCTATGATGCAATACACTGTAACGAGGGATGAACTGCTGCGTTCTGCTTCTGAGGTTTTCACAAATGCTGGAGCGGGTGTCTTACGTGTAAGAGTAAATCATACATACCCCTTGTCACAGGCTGCACAAGCCCATTCAGATCTTGAAAACAGAAAAACATCTGGATCCATTGTGCTCATACCAGATGGGTGTTAGTGGCTGAATCATACTCAAGAAGGATAAACTAAATCTAAATAATGTTTGTGTTTCAATAAAACAAAGTCTAAAAAATGTCTGTGTTAACATGGTTTTCTCATGTGGATTTCTGCATATGTTTTCAATAATATGTGAATGCTCTTGTGTCATGTTTCTTTTTCGGTCCACTTGATTTAGGAAACATACTATTTTTATACCGTGTTGAACAGTAAAATATAGATATATGCGGAGAGGAGAAGAATATAGATAGACATAGTAGAGAAGAGTAGTAGGTGTAGGTATACATCAGTACTCAACATAGGCCACATATATATAGTACAAGATACTATGCCAGACTATGTCACACAACCGATATGAGATACTATTATTCTTAACACTCCCCCTCAAGCTGGAACATTTATATCAATCTTGTCCAGTTTAGTACAAAGTTCTCATAAATGTTTTTCCTCAACAGTTTAATGAAGATAGCGGCAACAATAGCAAAAGTCGCAACTGTAGGGCAGTAGTAAGCATAAGTAGAGCTACAAGGAAGAAAAGTAGCAGCTATAGGGCCAGTAGTAACAACTGTAGCAGAAGTAGTAGCAGATGCAGGGTAGTAGGAACAGCTGTAGCAGAGTAGCAACAATAGAGCAGTAGTAGTAAGTAGCAACTATAGCAAAAGTAGTATATGTAGGGCAGTAGTAGCAGCTGTAGCAGAGTAGCAACTGTGGGGCAATAGTAGCAACTGTAATAGAAGTAGAAGATGGAGGTAGTAGTAGCAACTATAGCAGAGTGCAGCTATGGGGCAGCAGTAGCAACTATAGGAGAAGTAGCAGATGCAGGTAGTAGTTGTAGCTGTAGCAAAGAGGGTATTAGTTGTAGTTGTAGCTGTAGCAGAGTAGCAACTGTAGGGACGTAGTAGTAGACATGATAAAAATCAGGTAGCAAACTCTAAACTAGTCGGTCAGAGTTGCCACAGTACCCTAATTTGGGTAGAGCGTCTGTTGGACAAAGTAAAGTAGCAGCAGCAAAAACCCTAATTTGGGCAGAGAAGAATAGTTGTGCAATAAGGCAGAGTAGCGATAGAAACCCAAATTTGGGCAGAGTAGTATGGCAGCGTAGAACAGCAATACCGTAAACCCTAGTTTGGGCAGAGTGGCACAGTAGAGCAAGACAAAACATAATTTAGGGTAGAGTAGATGTAACGCCCCGCTCTTTCGAACCCTAATTTTTGTGACGTGGAAATTTTTGCATTAAATGCTTTTAATGCTATGATATGTGAAATTAATTGATGAGTGATTTATTGCAATATTCTTGTGACCTAATTGCGATATGGAGTCGAGTTTGAGTTGAATAGTCAAACTTGTTGAATATGTGACGTGGCTATTGAATAGTCAATTTTGTGGAAAATATGACGTGGCCGTGGAATGGTCAAAGTCGTTTGAAAATGTGAAGTGGAGATGATTTTCGAAAAGGTGGATATTTTGATGTGGGAAGAAATAATATTTGTGGTGGAATATTTTCCTAAGGGATGAGTGAGAATTTAATAGGAGCATTATTTAATCATGTGGAATTTTCGACCTCCCTATTTATTGAAGAAGAAATCCTATTTTCTTGGATTTAATTATTGCTTGGGATAATTATCCAAATTAAATCCAAAGTCCGATTATTCCTATTTTAATTGATGAAAATTTCGAAAACCCTATGTTGGTCTAGAGGAATTTTTCAAAAATCCTTATTATGGGAGAAGGGATTATTTTATTCTATTATTTGATCCTTATTGATTCTCTTCCATAATTAAATTCAAATATCCTAGCATATCTTGCCAAATCTAAGAAGATCTTACCATATCCTAATTAAATTAGGATTTATATTAAATTCCTTGTAGGAATTGGATATCACACGCCACTTTCCATTTATTTTGGGGGAGAATTATTATTATTATTATTCTTGCTCCGTGATATTTTATTCTACTCCGTAAAATATTCAAATTAAATCATATGTTATTAAACAAGCATGAATTTCGAATTCCCTACTTTTCCTCAGCCAAATTAACGCCTCTCCCCCAACAAATCTCTCCCAAATCTTTATTTATTTAATTATTGGAGTATATTTTGCACTCTATAAATAAGAGGAGAGAAATCAAAACCCTAGCACTACAGAAAACCGCCCCCCACTCCCAAAAATCTCGACATCTCTCTTTCTCCCACTCTCTCAAATTTTTCTTCTACTTTCTCCATTAATTCTTCATCTTTTGGAGAAGAATTGAAGCTGCAATTCAAGAATTCATTGAAGAATCAAGATTCTACTTGTTTCTACCGCTTGTTTTTGCAAGAAAAGGTACTTCTATTATTAATCTTCTCTTCTTCTACCGATTAATCGGTGTTTCTGAGTCCACATACATTTAGAACGAGTGAAGGGGAAATTAATCGGTGAATTCGGATGCATGTGTGTGTGTGTGTGTGTGGCCGAGAGTGTATGTGTATGTGCATGCCTCGGTAGGCGTGCACATGTGTGTGGTGTGTGTGCGTGTGTTGTGTGTAGAGAAGCACTCATGCGTGACACGAATTGATGTTAAATCGGGAGTTGTTGTGTGAATAAAAACGATATGATAATCGTACTTTGAGTTTGATTGTTGATTTTGAAAATAATCTAAGGGAAAAGGGAAAACGAGAGATCATGCATAATTTTAATCTATGATTTGAGACTTATTTGAAAAATATGAACTAAAGGTGATAGTTCGCGTTCCCGGTGGGATATCAAGAAGAAGTGCATTTTTGTTGAACTCGAAAGAAATCGAGGTGGGCTTTATTCTAAACTCTCTTCTATGTGCAAATTTATGATGTTAGAGAAATAAGGGTGGATTGAACTGTTATGCCATGCCTATAAATTATTTTGGATACTGTGAGTGCCTGATGCCTAGATTGTGAGTACGCTCCATTAGGCTACAGTGGCTATGATTAAACGAATTCGGGTCTGAGTATGGGCCGCAAACCCTACCAGGCTGTGTACACGGTGGGATCGGGAGCCGTCCTTGCTAGTCGGCCGATCTCGTGGGCGAATAGTGTGGCCACACTTTCGTCGCACTATGAAATGATGATTGATGAGAAAATGGGAGGTATTATTTGACTGGCCAGTCCATGATATTTTTGTGATACTCGATGTTTATCTTTAAATAAATGCAAAACCCTGAGTTCACTATGGTAAGGGTGACATAACTATAAAATGTTTTGGCATGAGTCCACTGAGTATGTTTAAAATACTCAGCCCTGCATGTGTTTTCCCTATGTGCAGGTTGAGCGGCGATGGGCGGTCGGTGGTGTTGAGAAGATTGAATCGAATAAAATGGATGTTTGGAACTATAAGTGTAGTCATGTCTTCATACATGGCTCCGCTTTCTCTTGAAATGCTTCCGCTGAACTTCTTTTTGAAACTTATTATTTTTTGTTGTGGTGAACTTAATTCTTTGCTTTGGAATGAGGGGAATTATTGCGTTTGTTGAAATTATGCTAAACCTTTGGCTTTTGAGCCTAATCTATTAAGTCTTGATTCTCGTAAGTTAGCCGTTGACTTATTGCCTTGATCTTCATTAATTGCTAGGGTAAATCTCTTTAATTGAAACCCTAGTCTCTGTTCTTGTTGTTTTTAAGTTCGCCTAAGTAGCAGTCGCTGCATTTATTATACCCTAGAAATGCCGGGCTGTTACAGTAGAGCATCAGCAGAAGAGCAGAGTGCGGATAGTAGAACGGGGCAACGGCAGAAACCCTAATTTCATTTTTTTTGGAAACCTTAATTTTCTTGAGACAGATTCGAATCCGCTATGATACCATGTAGTACAGTAAAATATAGAGACATAGTAGAGAAAGTAGTACTCCCTCCGTTCCGTAGTAGTGGAGGAATTTCTTTCCGACACGAAGATTAAGAAAAATTGTGTTAAGTGAGTTAAGTAAATGAAGAATAAAGTAGGAAATGAAAAAGGTAGAGAGATGAAGAGAAGATAAAGTAAGAGAGAGAAAGTGAGAAGAAATATGTTAAGTTTTACTAAAAAGATAAATGTTTCCACTACTATAGAACGTACAAAAATGACAAAATGACTCTATTACTATGGAACGAAGGGAGTAGTATATATTATTACTCAATATAGGCCACATATATATATATAGTATAGTAGTACTAAGCTAGACTATGTCACACCATCGATTTGTGATACTAATATTCTTAAGATACTATTATTCTTAACATAGCCAATGTTTTCTTGTGTTATAATTATAACATCGATGTACTCCAAACCAACACTAAGTACAATTCTAAACTAATACTCCCTCCGTTCCATAGTAATAGAGTTATTTTGTCATTTTGGTACGTTCCATAGTAATAGAGTCATTTCTGTTTTTAGTAAAAGTCAACACATTTTTCTCATACCTACTTTACTCTCTCTTACTTCTTTCTCTCTTCATCTCTCTACCTTTTCATTTTCCACTTTATTCTCCCTTTACTTAACTCACCTAACACAATTTTTCTTAATTTTTGTGCCGAAAAGAAACGTCTCCATTACTATGTAACGGAGGAAGTACTATATGGGTTCTTTCAGACGTTGAAAACATTGAGAAATAAACATAATTTTATCATCAACCAAATAATTCACGCTTGCTTTTGGTCAAGTTTTCGAACCCAACTTCTCATATGTTTTTCTATGCATTTGACAACGACATACCCAAAGATATTTTGAATATTTTATAATCATAATATTCTCTGTGACCCGTCTCTTAATAGGTGTCTCATTTTTACCCGACATAGACTTTAAAATATATTCTTTCCGTCTCATTGAAGATGACTCACTTTCCTTTTTAGTTTGTCCCAATTAAAATGACTCATTATTTAAAATGGAAATACCTTTATCTCTACTTTATTCCCCATTTCTTACTTTACTTTCTCCTCTTAACACACAAAATAAATTTGCATAAAATTCCGTGTCCCAAGAAATAGGTCATCTTTCTTGAGACGGAGGGAGTAAATAAAATATAATAGGAGGAAAATGAGTTAAATGGAATGTAGGTCCATCATTACTAAAAATAATAAAAGTAAAATAAGACGATTACCAGAATGGAAGTAATAAATTTCTCAATAATTTAACCATGGCGTTTGTCTTACCGAAAACGTCATTCTCTGCACTTACGGAGTTAACAATACGCCCCTCTCATAAAAGAGTCCTCAATCTCTCTGTATTTTTCCAACATTAATAATTATGATCAAAGCTACTCCCTCCGTCCCAAGGTATTAGACCAACTTTCCTTTTTGGGATGTCCCAACATATTAGACTCATTTCCTTTTTTAGCAAAAAGCATCTATCTTATTTTATTCTCCACCTACTTTTTTCTCTCTTCTCTCCCCTACTTTTTCCCTCTCTCATACTTTACTCTCTCCACTTTAACTATTTAAATATCAATTCCTTAAATCTTGTGCCCAAAAGAAGTGAGTCTAATACTCCGGGACGGAGGGAGTATTAGAATCCATCACCATGGAGGGCCCGAGGTCTCTCTTTCACTGTTGTGAACTCTTAATTTTATGTTCTAATCTCTTTTTTTGTGTTGATTGTTTAACCTACTAATGTGTATTGATGATTCTGTTTGATTGCTGTGTCGAATTTGTGTTATTTTGCATATACATCAGTGATAATCCACGTATTTAAAAAATCTCACCTGTAGATATTATCCTTAATCTAGAAACTGGAGTTTGGCTATGGATTAACAGAAAATTTTGCTCTATTTATAGCTTCCAAATAAAAGTTGTTCAATCCCATCTTAGTACTTTCTTATGATCTATAATCAACAATCAATTATATACTTTGTTGTTTCCAAACACATACCTTTGGAATTTGAATGTTCATTTCTCCTCTCAATGTTTCCTCTCCAACTAGGATTCTAGTAAGCTCTTTAAAGAAGATTTAGCAAGAACACCCTTTTATTGATGCAGGAACTAAAATGGGAGGATGTGGAAATTGGGGAGCCAAACTATGGGGAGATTAAATTGAAAAATAGGGCGATCGGGTTAAACTTCATCGACATTTGTTTCCGTAAAGGGGTTTACACGCCTCCAAGAATGCCTTTCACACCAGGTGTGGAGAGTGTTGGTGAGGTAACTGCTGTAGGTTTAGGAGTTACTGGAATTGAAGTTGGAGATGTTGTTGCTTGTGCTGCTTCATCAACAGGTGCTTATGCAGAAGAGCAAATCATTGCTGCTATAAAAGTGGTTCCCCTGCCTCCTTCTATCCATCCCGTGGTAGCAGCTTCCGTCTTGGTCAAGGGAATGACTGCTCGCTATCTCCTCCGCAAATGCTTTCATGTATGTATACTTATGGTATTATTGAAACATTGAATTTGGATGGAGATGGTAAACTCTGTTACTAATCGACAGGTTGAACGAGGCCACAGTGTCCTCGTGCACGCTGCAGCTGGTGGAACTGGCTCCCTGCTGTGCCAGTGGGCGAATTCCCTTGGCGCTACGGTTATTGGCACTGTCTCAACCGAGGACAAGGCAGCTCAAGCCAAAGACGACGGTTGTCACCATGTTATAATCTACACGCAGCAAGATTTTGTTAGCCGTGTAAAAGAGATAACGTGTGGTCGAGGAGTTGAAGTTGTGTACGATTCAGTTGGCAGAGACACCTTTCAGGTTACATCTTCTACACTTAGTATGTAGGGGTCCTGTTATGTTGACAACTATCTTAAATGATAACCGACAACTATGTTAACACAAAGACATTTGTATGTCAACTAAATGTAACTGACATATAGATGTCTTCTGTTGACATGTGAGACATTTGTATGTTAATATTTGTATGTTAACTACACTTAGTTGACATATAAATGTCTTCGTTCTAACATCCATAATATAGATTGTTGACATAGTTGTCAGTTATCAATTTAATATAGTTATCAACTGATCTCATGTAGTCTATATATATATATTCACATTTGAGATTGAAAATCGGAATAATTGGGTCAGGGGTCAATTGAATGTTTGAAAGTTGGAGGATAGTTGGAGGATACATGGTGAGTTTTGGGCAATCATCCGGAAGTCCAGAGGCGGTCTCTTTGTTAGTTCTAGCAGCCAAGTCTGTGTTCTTGACGCGGCCATCCCTTAAGGATTACAATGCTAGTCGAGATGAAGTGCTCGAAGCTGCATCTGAGGTTTTCACCAATGTTGAGAAAGGCGTTCTACGTGTTCGTGTGAATCATAGTTACCCCTTATCCCAAGCTGCACGAGCTCATTCCGATCTCGAGGAGAGGAGAACATCAGGTTCCATCGTTCTCATACCAGATAGATCACGTTGAACTGGGATGAGATCCTCAGAACTTAGCAAAATTGCAAAATTAAAATGATGTACTAGTATGTTATACCTAACAAAATTATAATTAAACTCACCATTATTAATAAACCAATTATTAATCAATATTAGCAGAAAAATAAGGAAAATAGAATAGTATCACTATCACAATGGTAAGAAACATAGCTAGAATAAGAGGTAAATATATTTAATGCTTGTTAGCAGAACTACCGTTTATGTTTACACCATCCAATAGTAGAAACTAAAAGTTGTGAAAAACTTCTCAATTAAAAATAAGTACTAATCACACTTCTTATGTCAACACAATTGTATAGCACTAGTACTCCCTCTTTCCGGCAATAGGAGTCTCAATTCCTAATAGATAGATTTCGAAAAAAAGGATTAAAAATTCACAAGCCTTTCAGAATTTGGGATTAAATTAGCAAGCCTTTCAGAATATGGGATCGAGACGTGCGTATTTTTCAGAACAAAGGATTTTTACTTTTTTTTTTTTTATCTTCTTTTTTCTTACTATTTATCTCCCAACATTTATCAATTAACAAAATGACCCTCCAATTTGAATCCAAATTCTGAAAAAAATACTCAAGGAGAATCATCTCTCTGCAGAGGGAGATTGGTGTGGTGCGAGGAAAGCGAGACGGAGAGGCTGCCGTAGAGTCATGATCGACAACGACGTTGATGTCTTAAATAGTGTTAGGGTTGAGGTCGTACATGTGAGAGAGAAAAAGATGATTGGAGGGGGGGTGGGGGGGAGAACAAGGGAGAAGCAGTGAAACAGATGATGAAATGATTATGAGAGGGTATCATCTTTCTGTACCATGTATATACGATTCTACCTCCTCTCTCTCTTTTTCTATACTTCTGATTACAAACACGTCTTCGGATAAAGAATACTCCATTTTAGATACTCCAACGAAAACTCAAATTTAAGGGGTAATAAATGTGGGGAGAGAAATAATTAGAAAAAAAAAGAGAAAAAAGAAAAAATCTCTCGTTTTGAAAAATACGCATGTCTCAATCTCATATTCTGAAGATTTGCGAATTTAATCCGAAATTCTGATGTTTTGCAAAAATCCAAAATTCCGAAATCACAAGTTGATGCGAACCCAACCGACACGCATCATGCATCGAGCCCACTCAAGGACGTACACCAAAAGAGGACGAGGAAGATGAGTAGGAAGATGCTAGAGTCCTTAGGTCCGTTCATAACAAGATTAAGGCTCAATGAGGAGGCCCAGAAGGAAGACCCGGGTGTCTCGAGAGCAATACATCAAATTCGGCTCGACCCCGCACCAAACCGGAACTGGGGGTCTGTTCAAACGTCAATCTGCCTACTTAGACGGTGTCCAAATGCTGATTCAAGACCACCATCATCTTCATTGTCGAAATACCTTCGCGTGGGTACCTCACACGCCCCAAACGGAGTTCGGATGAGAGAGTTATGATCGTTTTAAGAAAGCCGCACAATGCAGAAAGAAACACGCGGGCGGGGTGTTTTGCCAACCCAAAAACACCCGGTCGGGTTTTTTTGCCGAGAAATCAGTTTTTGTCCAGAGACTTCACCCGGGCGGGTGTCGGGTGTTTTGCCCGAAATGTGACTTTTTGACCAAGACTTGTTTTGTTTTGCTTCTTTTTAACTCCTAGTATAAATACTCTTGCTAGGGTTCATTTCAAGCAGCTTTTGAATATTTGTAAGAGACAATTTCTCCATATTTGAGAGCTCACCTTCTTCATTTTTTGAAGACTTATCAAATTCCTTCGGGTTGCATTCGATCTTTTGCCGGGCTAAGGTTGATTGTAAAAGTATGCTTTGCTAGTTCTTGTGTTGCTAGTTTGTGGAGCCATTAGGTGTTTCTATGTGAAAGTGCCTTTGGGATTTCTTTCTTATTCTTCACCTAAATCATAACACTAATCCATCCTCTATCCTTTTATCCATTTTTCTTGTTCCATTTCTTGGTTTATCTTGTTTATTTGTTGGGTTTATTTACAAGAATAAGTCCGGGGCAAATTCATGAGTCTTCAATCTAGAAGATTCACATTACAAGTTTTAAGAAATTATTTGCATATGTAATAATTGGAGTGTAATAGCGAAATTTGGAACTCACTTATGTAATTTATAAATTCAGCTTTTATACCACTATTTTCTGATTTTAGTATTCTTATTTTTTTTGTATTACTGTTTTTCAATTACAATTAAATCGTGCAATCCAAGAACAATACACCCTGAATTGCAGTCATAATCTAGAGAAAAAAACCAGAACAAAACCAATTTCTAGACAAATTCATAACAGAACTACGCTAAACCCCCAATTCAGATCCATTGGGAATCGAAATCAAAAGACAAAATTAATGAATCAAAACCAAGGGTGAACATTCAGTTTCAGTTTGGTTTTAACACCGAACCAAACCGAAAAACCAAATTTTATTGAAAACTAAAACCAAAATCTGAAAACCCGAAAACTGAACTACAAAAACCGAACAACACCGAAAAAACCGAAATTCTATAAGATTTTTAAAAAACTAAAAAAGCTAAAACCAAAAACAAACAAAAATAGAAAAATTGATTATCATCCATCAAGGACAACCAACCGTGCACATGGGAGGGATAAATTTTCAAAGTCAAAGAAATATTCAAAGGAATAATCAAAAACATTGTTTGAACAAGAATCAAACTAAAAGATAAAAACTCCTAGAAATGGATTGGGCGGATTGGATGCCTCGTCTTCAATCTTGCGATGAATACTCGTCCTCTGCTCGTTCTTCTCTTCTTCCTAGGTGAAAAAATGGTATTTTTGGTGTAGCAGGCGTGTAGGATGTGTTTAGAGGCGTTACCTAGGCATATATATATCTAGGGTTGACTTTGGGCGTGAAATAAGCTGTCCGACGAAGCTGGCGGGTCGCCAGGTTGGGTGTGCGTCGAAGCTGGCGAGTCGCCAGCTGCCTACGGCGTTTTTCTCGTGTTTTGCTGGCGGATCACCAGGTTCGTTTGCATGCGAAACCCGGCGGGTCGCCAGCTATGTCACTGCTCCGCGCAGTCTTGGTAAAACGGCCATAACTTCTTCTACCGAACTCCGATTGAGACGTTTAAGATATCCGCACGAAGCTCTTTCGAAGATGAAGAGAATAGTGCAATTATGTGCGAATCGGACTTCAAAATCTCCACAAAAACTATCTCGAACCAAAGCTGCTGCACACATCCACATATTTTGGACATTTTTCTACACATTCTTCACAAAATGGTCAAAATACCAATATCAAAACCAAGTAAAACTACCCTCTAAAACCATGTAAAATCCAAGTGAATCAGTCAACCAATTGGCACTGGATCAACCAGGTGCTGATGGCGACACACATCTCGTTCTCCGGCCGGTACTCGTTGACCACACCCCTCAGCTCCACCGTCAGGCGGTGGTGCTCCTCCAGGCCATCATGCGTACTCCATATCAAATAGTGCCACACTTGAAAAAATACGCGCAATTAATTAATTCAACACCCTCGAGATTCACACCTAGTACGAATTTTCTCACGCAGCCGGAATTCACCAACCACGCAAATGGGAGGGATAAATTTTCTCATCCATACCTTTTTTTATTTAAGAAAAAAGTTGTCCCTATAGTTAAGTTGGTGTAAGGGAGTCTTTGCTCTCCCGCATTCGCATTTTATACTCAATTAAATTCCCTATAGCAAAAAATATATATTTGGAGAGTCTTTGTAGTTCTGGGATACGGATTTAAGATAAAAATAATTAAATTTATGGAGATTACATAATAGTATATTACTACTTGTTGCTCTTGCATTTTGAATTTCCATAACTAAAACCACTTTCTTGCTTTTTTTTTTTTTTTTTTCTAAATTACTAACATGACTTTTTCCTAAGCCTGCTTTTTCTTGTTGTTTCTATATTCTGAGCAAACCTCCTCAATGTGTATTTTAGTGTGTGCGTGAAGTGTGTAGTGTGTGCGCATGCATGTGAAGAGCAATGTTTTCTACAAGGAAATTTTATGTTAAATGATATATTTATAACAGGTTGAATATGGAAAAAATATAGAGAAAAAACATTTATGTGCATAAATTATATTTCCTTAGTTACGTCAACCAGTTGGCAGTGGGCTAACTAGTTGTCGGTGGCGACACATGTCTCGTTCTCCCGCTGGTACTCGTTGACTGCACCCCTTCTTAGCTCCTTCGACGGGCGGTGGTGCTCCTCCAGCCATCGTGCGTACTCCATATTAAATAGCGCCGCACTTTGAGAAATATGCTAATTTTTGCATCGATACCCTTTTTATTTAAGAAAAAATTATCCCCAAAGTTATGTTGGTATAAGGGAGGTCTCGCTCTCCCGCATTTGCATTTCCACTCAATTAAATCCCTTATAGCAAAAAATGTATATTTGGAGAATATTTTTAGTTATGGGATTTGGATTCAAGAGAAAAATATTTAAATTAATGGAGATTTAATTGAGTGGAAATTTAAATATTCATTAATTCATTACTTAATGCAACACCCTCGAGAGTCTCGGACTCGAACTGAGATGCTCTAGCACTGCTTCCTAAGAGCAGCGTGTCTACCAATTTCACCATAGCGGCATGTCTTGACTTTATAATAGTCTATGAATAAGAAATCGTCTAGATTTAAGAATGCAATATTTTGCAGGAAAGATTCAAATCGATGAATACCAATTTCTTCAAATATGTACTTGAAGGTTCATTGTTTTAGTTTAGGTTTTTATTGTGGATTTTAGACTCTTCTCGACCGTAACTCTTTTAAAACCAGCAAATTTTACTATGAATTAAGCTTCCCCAAAAAAAATATTTTAGATTATTCAAAATTCACACATATTTATCTAGAATATTTTCATTAAGTGTTTTTGCGTGAATTGATAGCGAGAGATATATCGGCTCTATATAAGAATTTATAGAAATTCAAAAATAAGAAAGTTGTACAAAAAATATTAAATATTTGCTAAATATTATAGTACAAATAGGTTGATGGGAAAAAAAGACTCTTGTCCTGCAAATAAAATATACGGAAATTTAAATCGAATATCTTGTGTTTTTTTTGTTAAAAAACTTTGTTTGAATTCGGTCAAAGTAAACAGAAGAATTCCATTTCCTATTGATTAATTCGACAGGAAATGGAATTAGGGAATTTTTTTTTTTTTGAAATGGAAAGATTCCATTTTTGAGTCAGGTCGATTTATATTGTTGTAAGGTTTTCCGCTTTATTTCTTAATAACTTATTTTTTTATTTTATTTGTTTGTCGCACAAAAAAACTTTTTGAAGTCCCATTAGAAAGAGAATTCCCCAAAGAAAATGCTTTTAACGCTGCCCAACAGCCTTTCCTTTTCCAAATTTTTTTACGAATGCGCTTTTTTGATGCAGAAGTACGTTTTTTTGGAACTGTCATTTAAATAAAAATTAAGAGATTACTCGTTGGTATAGCTGGATGTGAAAGACATTTATTGTTCAAAAAAAATCTGCGCTTTTCTAGATAATTTTTTTCTAAAATTCTAAAAGAATAGATTATGGACCCTATGGTAAAATCGCATAAAATTTTTCTAAAAAAAAGAAGTATATTTTGAGTAACTTGTCCAAATTTGACTTGAATTTTCTAATTAGAAGGAGACTCATAATTAATCTTTGTCTTTCAGATCATTTGACCAATTGGAACTTCTTGATTTGAATATTTGAAATATTTAGAAGAAATTCAGAAAGAATAAGTAAAAAGAAATAAACATGAAAAAAAAATATTTTTATATTTAAGTTAGTGCCTGTGCGACTTTTCTCACGCAGCCGCTAAGGGTTAGCATTCAGGTTTCGGTTCGGTTTTTTGCCCAAATTGAACGAAATCGAAAAACCCAATTTAGGCTAAAATCAAAACCGAACCGAAACTGAAAAACCAAAATCCGAACATGCTTTTTCTTGCTGCTTCTCTATTCTGAGCAAGCCTCCTCAATGTTTGTGTTTCCGAAAACAAATTATTTCAAGAAAAAATATATTAATAATATTTTATAAAACTTGTTGCGTAAAAAATTAAGTGAAACTACCTTTTGCATTAGTTGGATTTTTAAAATCTTGCTCTGAAGTAGGCCCTTGGTGGTTTACCCAACGCATCAAATAAGTAATTTTTAAAAAAAATTCAAAATATAGGAATTAATTAATCCAAGCACAAAATTTCACTTAGTGCGTGCGCGTGCCTGTGAATGCCTGCGAATAGTAATGTTAACTATAGGGAAATTTCGTATTAGATGATTTATTTATAAGAAATTAAATTTTAAAAAGATAAAGAGAAAAGGCATTTATGTGCATAAATTATATTTACATAGTTATGTCAACCAGTTGGCAATGGGCCAACCAGTTGCCAATGGCGACACACATCTCGTTCTCGGGCCGGTACCCGTTGACCACACCCCTCAGCTCCACCGTCAGGCGGTGGTGCTCCTCTGGCCATCGTGTGTATCAAATAGCGCCTAATCTGCAGAATTCATTCATTAATTCATTACTTAATGCAACACCCTCGAGAGTCATGCCATGTGCGACTTTTCTCATGGAGCCGCTAGGGGTGAGCATTCGGGTTTCGGTTCGATTTTTTGCCCAAATCGAACAGAAACCGAAAACCCAATTTAAGCGAAAATTCCAAACCGGACCTAAATCGAAAAACCAATAAACCAAAATCCGAACCTGATTTTTCTTGTTGCTTCTCTATTCTGAGCAAGCCTCCTCAATGTTTGTGTTTCCAAAAATAAATTATTTCAAGAAAAAATATATTTAATAATTTTTTATAAAACTAATTGTGTAAAAATATTAAGCAAAATTACCTTTGCATCAATTGGCTTTGGAACATCTTGCTCTGAAGTAGGCCCTTGGCAGATTACCCAACGATGCGAATAAGTAATTTAAAACGAAAAAATCAAAATAATGGAATTAACTAGTCCGAGCACAAAATTTCACCTATACTATAAATCTCAACATTTAGTTACTTGGGAATCTTTTAGATTTACTAAAAATAGCCATTTTTTGTATTTAATTAATGAAGTAATTTAAATTCATAACCAGAACTACACTGGCCGATTTATGAACATCAACTCTAACTAATTCAGCTTTACTTTGTAGGACTCTAGCTTTTGAACATAAACATGCATTGATAATTAACAAATACATAAAACAAATTATATATATTTTCATAGATTAGGTAATTAATCAAAAACGAAACTAATTTCTTGCTTTTTTGTCTAAATTAAAAACGTGCCTTTTTCCTAAGCTTACTTTTTCTTATTGTTTCTCTATTCTGAGCAAGCCTCCTCAATATGTGTTTTAGTGTGTATGTGTGTGTGCGCGTGCGTGAAGTGTATATAGTGCGCGCGCGTGCCTGTGAATAGTAATGTTGACTAAAAGGAAATTTCGTATTAGATGATGTATTTATAACCAATTAAATATTAAAAATATAAACAGAAAAAGAATTTATGTGCATAAAGTATATTTACATAGTTATGTCAACATGTTGGCAGTGGGCCAACCAGTTGCCAATGGCAACACACATCTCGTTCTCCGAACAGTACCTGTTGACTGCACCCATCAGCTCCACCGTCAGGCGGTGGTGCTCCTCTGTCCATCATGCGAACACTATATCAAATAGCGCCTACCCTGCGTAATACATTCATTAATTCATTACTTAATGCAACACACTCAAGAATCATGCCATGTGCGACTTTTCTCACGCGGCCGCTAGGGGTGAGCATTCAGGTTTCGGTTCGGTGTTTTAACCAAACCGAACAGAAACCGAAACCGAAACCGAAACCGAAAAACCCAATTTAGGCTAAAATCATAACCGAACCGAAACCAAAAACCCAATTTAGGCTAAAATTAAAACCGAATCGAAACCGAAAAACCGATAAACCTAAATCTGAATCTGCTCTTTCTTGCTACTTCTCTAATTTGAGCAAGCCTCCTTAATGTTTGTGTTTCCGAAAACAAATTATTTCAAGAAAAAATTATTTATTAATTATTTATAAAACTTATTGTGTAAAAATATTGAGGGAAATTACCTTTGCATCAGTTGGCTTTGGAACATCTTGCTCTGAAGTTGGCCCTTGGCGGATTACCCAATGCTGCGACTAAGTAATATAAAACGAAAAAATCAAAATAAAAGAATTAACTTATCCCAACACTAAATTTCACATATACTATAAATCACAATATTTAGTTAATTGGGAATAATTTAGATTTATTAAAAAAAAACCTTTTTTATATTTAATTAACGCAGTAATTTAAAGTCATAACCTGAACTACACTGGCCTATTCATGAACATCAACTCTAACTAGTTCAGCTTTATTTTACAGGACTCTACCTTTTGAACATAAACATGCATTGATAATTAACAAATACACTAAATAAATTATATATACTAATTTCTTGCTTTTTTTTGTCTAAATTGAAAACTTGCCTTTTTTCCTATGCTTAGCTTTTCATGTTGTTTCTTCTATTCTGAGCAAGCCTCCTCAATGTGTTTTTAAGTGTGTGAGTGTGTGCGTGTGCGCGTGCGTGCGTGAAGTGTATAGTGCGTGTGTGTGCCTTTGAATAGTAATGTTGACTAAAGAGAAATTTCGTATTAGAGGATGAATTTATAACAAATTAAAGATTAAAAAGATAAAGAGAAAAAGAATTTATGTGCATAAAGCATATTTAGGCTAAAATCAAAACCAAACCAAAACCGAAATTCGAACCTGCTTTTTCTTGCTGCTACTCTATTCTAGGCAAGCCTCCTCAATGTTTGTGTTTCCGAAAATAAATATTTCAAGAAAAAATATATTTAATAATTTTTTATAAAACATATTGTGCAAAAATATTAAGGGAAATTACCTTTGCATCAGTTGGCTTTGGAACATCTTGCTCTGACGTAGGCCTTTGGCGAATTACTCAACGCTGCGAATAAGTAATTTAAAATGAAAATATCAAAATAAAGGATTTAACTAATCCCAACACTAAATTTCACTTATACTATAAATCACAACATTTAGTTAATTGGGAATCATTTAGACTTATTAAAAATTGCCATTTTTTGTATATAATGAACGCAATAATTTAAAGTCATAACATGAACTACGCTGTCCGATTCTAGAACATCAACTCTAACTAATTCTGCTTTATTTTACAGGAATTTAGCTTTTGAACATTGACATGCACTTATAATTAACAGATATCAAAGAAATTATATATATTCTCATTAATTAGATATTTCATCAAAAAACGAAACTAATTTCTTGCTTCTTTTGTCTAAATTGAAAACCTGCCATTTTGCTAAGCTTAGCTTTTCTTGTTTTTTCTCTATTCTGAGCGAGCCTCCTCAATTTGTGTTTAAGTGTGTGTTTGTGCGCGCGTGCGTGAAGTATATAGTGCGTGCGCATGCCGTTGAATAGTAATGTAGACTAAAGAGAAATTTCGTATTAGATGATGTATTTATAACAAATTAAATTTTAAAAAGATAAAGAGAAAAAATATTTATGTGCATAAAGCATATTTAGGCTTAAATCAAAACTGAACCGAAACCGAAAAACCGAAATCCGAACCTGCTTTTCTTGCTGCTTCTCTATTCTAGGCAAGCCTCCTCAATGTTTGTGTTTCCGAAAACAAATATTTCAAGAAAAAATATATTTAATAATTTTTTATAAAACTTATTGTGCAAAAATATTAAGGGAAATTACCTTTGCATCAGTTGGCTTTGGAAATCTTGCTCTGAAGTAGGCCCTTGGCGGATTACTCAACGCTGTGAATAAGTAATTTAAAACGAAAATATCAAAATAAAGGAATTAACTCATCCAAACACTAAATTTCACCTATACTATAAATCACAACATTTAGTTAATCGGGAATCATTTAGATTTATTAAAAATAGCCATTTTTTATATTTAATTAACGCAGTAATTTAAAGTCATAACATGAAATACGCTGGCCTGGCCTATTCATGAACATCAACTCTAACTAGTTCAACTTTATTTTACAGGACTCTAGCTTTTGAACATAAACATGCATTGATAATTAACAAATACACAAAATAAATTATATATATTCTAATTCATTAGGTAATTCATCAAAAAACGAGACTAATTACTTGCTTTTTTTTGTCTAAATTGAAAACCTGCCTTTTTCCTAAGCTTAGCTTTTCTTGTTGTTTCTCTATTCTGAGCAAGCCTCCTCAATGTGTGTTTAAGTGTGTGTGCGTGTGCGCCCGCGCGCGTGCGTGAAGTGTATAGTGCGTGCGCGTGTCTTTGAATAGTAATGTAGACTAAAAGAAATTTCGTATTAGATGATGTATTTATAACAAATTTAATTTCAAGAAGATAAAGAGAAAAAGAATTTATGTGCATAAAGCATATTTAGGCTAAAATCAAAACCGAACCAAAACCGAAAAATCGAAATTCGAACCTGTTTTTTCTTGTTGCTTCTCTATTCTAGGCAAGCCTCCTCAATGTTTGTGTTTCCGAAAAAAAATATTTCAAGGAAAAATATATTTAATATTTTTTTATAAAACTTATTGTGCAAAAATATTAAGGGAAATTACATTTGCATCAGTTGGCTTTGGAACATCTTGCTCTGAAGTACGCCTTTGGCGGATTACTCAACGCTGCGAATAAGTAATTTAAAACGAAAATATCAAAATAAAGGAATTAACTCATCCAAACACTAAATTTCACCTATACTATAAATCACAACATTTAGTTAATTGGGAATCATTTAGATTTAATAAAAATAGCCATTTTTTATATTTAATTAACGCAGTAATTAAAAGACATAACCTGAAATACGTTGGCCTATTCATGAACATCAACTCTAACTAGTTCAGCTTTATTTTACAGGACTCTAGCTTTTGAACATAAACATGCATTGATAATTAACAAATACACAAAATAAATTATATATATTCTAATTAATTAGGTAATTCATCAAAAAACGAGACTAATTTCTTGCTTTTTTTGTCCAAATTGAAAACCTGCATTTTTCCTAAGCTTAGCTTTTCTTGTTGTTTCTCTATTCTGAGCAAGCCTCCTCAATGTGTGTTTAAGTGTGTGTGCGTGTGCGCCCGTGCACGTGCGTGAAGTGTATTGTGCGTGCGCGTGCCTTTGAATAGTAATGCAGACGAAAAGAAATTCCGTATTAGATGATGTATTTATAATAAATTTAATTTTAAAAAGATAAAGAGAAAAGAAATTTATGTGCATAAAGCATATTTAGGCTAAAATCAAAACCGAACCAAAACCGAAAAACCGAAATTCGAACCTGTTTTTTCTTGCTGGTTCTCTATTCTAGGCAAGCCTCCTCAATGTTTGTGTTTCCGAAAACAAATATTTCAAGAAAAAATATATTTAATATTTTTTTACAAAACTTATTGTGCAAAAATATTAAGGGAAATTACTTTTGCATCAGTTGTCTATGGAACATCTTGCTCTGAAATAGGCTCTTGGCGGATTACTCAATGCGGCGAATAAGTAATTTAAAACGAAAAAATCAAAATAAAGGAATTAACTCATCCAAACACTAAATTTCACCTATACTATAAATCACAACATTTAGTTAATTGGGAATCATTTAGATTTATTGCCATTTTTTATATTTAATTAACGCAGTAATTTAAAGTCATAACATGAAATACGTTGGCATATTCATGAACATCAACTCTAACTAGTTCAACTTTATTTTACAGGACTCTAGCTTTTGAGCATAAACATGCATTGATAATTAACAAATACACAAAATAAATTATATATATTCTTATTAATTAGGTAATTCATCAAAAAAACGAGACTAATTTCTTGCTTTTTTGTCTAAATTGAAAACCTTCCTCTTTCCTAAGCTTAGCTTTTCTTGTTGTTTCTCTATTCTGAGCAAGCCTCCTCAATGTGTGTTTAAGTGTGTGTGCGCGCGTGTGTGTGTGAGCGTGCGTGAAGTATAGTGCGTGCGCGTGCCTTTGAATAGTAATGTAGACTAAAGAGAAATTTCTAATTAGATGATGTATTTATAACTAATTAAATTTTAAAAAGATAATGAGAAAAAGAATTTATGTGCATAAAACATATTTAGGCTTAAATAAAAACTGAAAAAAATCGAAAAACCGAAATCCGAACCTACTTTTCTTGCTGCTTCTCCATTCTAGGTAAGCCCCCTCAATGTTTGTGTTTTCGAAAACAAATATTTCAAGAAAAAATATATTTAATATTTTTTTATAAAACTTATTGTGCAAAAATATTATGGGAAATTACCTTTGCATCAGTTGACTTTGGAACATCTTGCTCTGAAGTAGGCCCTTGGCGGATTACTCAACGCTGCGAAAAAGTAATTTAAAACGAAAAAATCAAAAAAAAAGGATTTAACTAATCCTAACACTAAATTTCACCTATACTATAAATCACAACATTTAGTTAATTGGGTATCATTTAGACTTATTAAAAATTGTCATTTTTTGTATTTAATGAACGCAATAATTTAAAGTCATAACATGAACTACGCTGGCCGATTCTAGAACATCAACTCTAACTAATTCTGCTTTATTTTACAGGAATTTAGCTTTTGAACATTGACATGCACTTATAATTAACAGATATCAAAGAAATTATATATATTCTCATTAATTAGATATTTCATCAAAAAACGAAACTAATTTCTTGCTTCTTTTGTCTAAATTGAAAACCTGCCATTTTGCTAAGCTTAGCTTTTCTTGTTTTTTCTCTATTCTGAGCGAGCCTCCTCAATTTGTGTTTAAGTGTGTGTTTGTGCGCGCGTGCGTGAAGTATATAGTGCGTGCGCATGCCGTTGAATAGTAATGTAGACTAAAGAGAAATTTCGTATTAGATGATGTATTTATAACAAATTAAATTTTAAAAAGATAAAGAGAAAAAATATTTATGTGCATAAAGCATATTTAGGCTTAAATCAAAACTGAACCGAAACCGAAAAACCGAAATCCGAACCTGCTTTTCTTGCTGCTTCTCTATTCTAGGCAAGCCTCCTCAATGTTTGTGTTTCCGAAAACAAATATTTCAAGAAAAAATATATTTAATAATTTTTTATAAAACTTATTGTGCAAAAATATTAAGGGAAATTACCTTTGCATCAGTTGGCTTTGGAAATCTTGCTCTGAAGTAGGCCCTTGGCGGATTACTCAACGCTGTGAATAAGTAATTTAAAACGAAAATATCAAAATAAAGGAATTAACTCATCCAAACACTAAATTTCACCTATACTATAAATCACAACATTTAGTTAATCGGGAATCATTTAGATTTATTAAAAATAGCCATTTTTTATATTTAATTAACGCAGTAATTTAAAGTCATAACATGAAATACGCTGGCCTGGCCTATTCATGAACATCAACTCTAACTAGTTCAACTTTATTTTACAGGACTCTAGCTTTTGAACATAAACATGCATTGATAATTAACAAATACACAAAATAAATTATATATATTCTAATTCATTAGGTAATTCATCAAAAAACGAGACTAATTACTTGCTTTTTTTTGTCTAAATTGAAAACCTGCCTTTTTCCTAAGCTTAGCTTTTCTTGTTGTTTCTCTATTCTGAGCAAGCCTCCTCAATGTGTGTTTAAGTGTGTGTGCGTGTGCGCCCGCGCGCGTGCGTGAAGTGTATAGTGCGTGCGCGTGTCTTTGAATAGTAATGTAGACTAAAAGAAATTTCGTATTAGATGATGTATTTATAACAAATTTAATTTCAAGAAGATAAAGAGAAAAAGAATTTATGTGCATAAAGCATATTTAGGCTAAAATCAAAACCGAACCAAAACCGAAAAATCGAAATTCGAACCTGTTTTTTCTTGTTGCTTCTCTATTCTAGGCAAGCCTCCTCAATGTTTGTGTTTCCGAAAAAAAATATTTCAAGGAAAAATATATTTAATATTTTTTTATAAAACTTATTGTGCAAAAATATTAAGGGAAATTACATTTGCATCAGTTGGCTTTGGAACATCTTGCTCTGAAGTACGCCTTTGGCGGATTACTCAACGCTGCGAATAAGTAATTTAAAACGAAAATATCAAAATAAAGGAATTAACTCATCCAAACACTAAATTTCACCTATACTATAAATCACAACATTTAGTTAATTGGGAATCATTTAGATTTAATAAAAATAGCCATTTTTTATATTTAATTAACGCAGTAATTAAAAGACATAACCTGAAATACGTTGGCCTATTCATGAACATCAACTCTAACTAGTTCAGCTTTATTTTACAGGACTCTAGCTTTTGAACATAAACATGCATTGATAATTAACAAATACACAAAATAAATTATATATATTCTAATTAATTAGGTAATTCATCAAAAAACGAGACTAATTTCTTGCTTTTTTTGTCCAAATTGAAAACCTGCATTTTTCCTAAGCTTAGCTTTTCTTGTTGTTTCTCTATTCTGAGCAAGCCTCCTCAATGTGTGTTTAAGTGTGTGTGCGTGTGCGCCCGTGCACGTGCGTGAAGTGTATTGTGCGTGCGCGTGCCTTTGAATAGTAATGCAGACGAAAAGAAATTCCGTATTAGATTATGTATTTATAATAAATTTAATTTTAAAAAGATAAAGAGAAAAGAAATTTATGTGCATAAAGCATATTTAGGCTAAAATCAAAACCGAACCAAAACCGAAAAACCGAAATTCGAACCTGTTTTTTCTTGCTGGTTCTCTATTCTAGGCAAGCCTCCTCAATGTTTGTGTTTCCGAAAACAAATATTTCAAGAAAAAATATATTTAATATTTTTTTACAAAACTTATTGTGCAAAAATATTAAGGGAAATTACTTTTGCATCAGTTGTCTATGGAACATCTTGCTCTGAAATAGGCTCTTGGCGGATTACTCAATGCGGCGAATAAGTAATTTAAAATGAAAAAATCAAAATAAAGGAATTAACTCATCCAAACACTAAATTTCACCTATACTATAAATCACAACATTTAGTTAATTGGGAATCATTTAGATTTATTGCCATTTTTTATATTTAATTAACGCAGTAATTTAAAGTCATAACATGAAATACGTTGGCATATTCATGAACATCAACTCTAACTAGTTCAACTTTATTTTACAGGACTCTAGCTTTTGAGCATAAACATGCATTGATAATTAACAAATACACAAAATAAATTATATATATTCTTATTAATTAGGTAATTCATCAAAAAAACGAGACTAATTTCTTGCTTTTTTGTCTAAATTGAAAACCTTCCTCTTTCCTAAGCTTAGCTTTTCTTGTTGTTTCTCTATTCTGAGCAAGCCTCCTCAATGTGTGTTTAAGTGTGTGTGCGCGCGTGTGTGTGTGAGCGTGCGTGAAGTATAGTGCGTGCGCGTGCCTTTGAATAGTAATGTAGACTAAAGAGAAATTTCTAATTAGATGATGTATTTATAACTAATTAAATTTTAAAAAGATAATGAGAAAAAGAATTTATGTGCATAAAACATATTTAGGCTTAAATCAAAACTGAAAAAAATCGAAAAACCGAAATCCGAACCTACTTTTCTTGCTGCTTCTCCATTCTAGGTAAGCCCCCTCAATGTTTGTGTTTTCGAAAACAAATATTTCAAGAAAAAATATATTTAATATTTTTTTATAAAACTTATTGTGCAAAAATATTATGGGAAATTACCTTTGCATCAGTTGACTTTGGAACATCTTGCTCTGAAGTAGGCCCTTGGCGGATTACTCAACGCTGCGAAAAAGTAATTTAAAACGAAAAAATCAAAAAAAAAGGATTTAACTAATCCTAACACTAAATTTCACCTATACTATAAATCACAACATTTAGTTAATTGGGTATCATTTAGACTTATTAAAAATTGTCATTTTTTGTATTTAATGAACGCAATAATTTAAAGTCATAACATGAACTACGCTGGCCGATTCTTGAACATCAACTCTAACATATTCTGCATTATTTTACAGGAATTTAGCTTTTTAACATTGACATGCACTTATAATTAACAGATATCAAAGAAATTATATATATTCTCATTAATAAGATATTTCATCAAAAAACGAAACTAATTTCTTGCTTCTTTTGTCTAAATTGAAAACCTGCCTTTTTGCTAAGCTTAGCTTTTCTTGTTTTTTCTCTATTCTGAGCGAGCCTCCTCAATTTGTGTTTAAGTGTGTGTTTGTGCGCGCGTGCGTGAAGTATATAGTGCGTGCGCATGCCTTTGAATAGTAATGTAGACTAAAGAGAAATTTCGTATTAGATGATGTATTTATAACAAATTAAATTTTAAAAAGATAAAGAGAAAAAATATTTATGTGCATAAAGCATATTTAGGCTTAAATCAAAACTGAACAGAAACCGAAAAACCGAAATCCGAACCTGCTTTTCTTGCTGCTTCTCTATTCTAGGCAAGCCTCCTCAATGTTTGTGTTTCCGAAAACAAATATTTCAAGAAAAAATATATTTAATAATTTTTTATAAAACTTATTGTGCAAAAATATTAAGGGAAATTACCTTTGCATCAGTTGGCTTTGGAAATCTTGCTCTGAAGTAGGCCCTTGGCGGATTACTCAACGCTGTGAATAAGTAATTTAAAACGAAAAAATCAAAATAAAGGAATTAACTCATCCAAACACTAAATTTCACCTATACTATAAATCACAACATTTAGTTAATCGGGAATCATTTAGATTTATTAAAAATAGCCATTTTTTATATTTAATTAACGCAGTAATTTAAAGTCATAACATGAAATACGCTGGCCTATTCATGAACATCAACTCTAACTAGTTCAGCTTTATTTTACAGGACTCTAGCTTTTGAACATAAACATGCATTGATAATTAACAAATACACAAAATAAATTATATATATTCTAATTAATTAGGTAATTCATCAAAAAACGAGACTAATTTCTTGGTTTTTTTGTCTAAATTGAAAACCTGCCTTTTTCCTAAGCTTAGCTTTTCTTGTTGTTTCTCTATTCTGAGCAAGCCTCCTCAATGTGTGTTTAAGTGTGTGTGCGTGAGCGCCCGCGCGCGTGCGTGAAGTGTATAGTGCATGTGCGTTCCTTTGAATAGCAATGTAGACTAAAAGAAATTTCGTATTAGATGATGTATTTATAACAAATTTAATTTCAAAAAGATGAAGAGAAAAAGAATTTATGTGCATAAAGCATATTTAGGCTAAAATCAAAACCGAACCAAAACCGAAAAATCAAAATTCGAACCTGTTTTTTCTTGTTGCTTCTCTATTCTAGGCAAGCCTCCTCAATGTTTGTGTTTCCGAAAAAAAAATATTTCAAGGAAAAATATATTTAATATTTTTTTTATAAAACTTATTGTGCAAAAATATTAAGGGAAATTACATTTGCATCAGTTGGCTTTGGAACATCTTGCTCTGAAGTACGCCTTTGGCGGATTACTCAACGCTGCAAATAAGTAATTTAAAACGAAAATATCAAATTAAAGGAATTAACTCATCCAAACACTAAATTTCACCTATACTATAAATCACAACATTTAGTTAATTGGGAATCATTTAGATTTAATAAAAATAGCCATTTTTTATATTTAATTAACGCAGTAATTAAAAGTCATAACCTGAAATACGTTGGCGTATTCATGAACATCAACTCTTACTAGTTCAGCTTTATTTTACAGGACTCTAGCTTTTGAACATAAACATGCATTGATAATTAACAAATACACAAAATAAATTATATACATTCTAATTAATTAGGTAATTCATCAAAAAACGAGACTAATTTCTTGTTTTTTTTGTCTAAATTGAAAACCTGCATTTTTCCTAAGCTTAGCTTTTCCTGTTGTTTCTCTATTCTGAGCAAGCCTTCTCAATGTGTGTTTAAGTGTGTGTGCGTGTGCGCCCACGCGCGTGCGTGAAGTGTATTGTGCGTGCGCGTGCCTTTGAATAGTAATGCAGACGAAAAGAAATTTCGTATTAGATGATGTATTTATAACAAATTTAATTTTAAAAAGATAAAGAGAAAAGAAATTTATGTGCATAAAGCATATTTAGGCTAAAATCAAAACCGAACCAAAACCGAAAAACCGAAATTCGAACCTGTTTTTTCTACTGGTTCTCTATTCTAGGCAAGCCTCCTCAATGTTTGTGCTTTCGAAAACAAATATTTCAAGAAAAAATATATTTAATATTTTTTTATAAAACTTATTGTGCAAAAATATTAAGGGAAATTACCTTTGCATCAGTTGTCTTTGGAACATCTTGCTCTGAAATAGGCTCTTGGCGGATTACTCAATGCGGCGAATAAGTAATTTAAAACTAAAAAATCAAAATAAAGGAATTAACTCATCCAAACACTAAATTTCACCTATGCTATAAATCACAACATTTAGTTAATTGGGGATCATTTAGATTTATTGCCATTTTTTATATTTAATTAACGCAGTAATTTAAAGTCATAACATGAAATATGTTGGCCTATTCATGAACATCAACTCTAACTAGTTCAACTTTATTTTACAGGACTCTAGCTTTTGAGCATAAACATGCATTGATAATTAACAAATACACAAAATAAATTATATATATTCTTATTAATTAGGTAATTCATCAAAAAAACGAGACTAATTTCTTGCTTTTTTGTCTAAATTGAAAACCTTCCTCTTTCCTAAGCTTAGCTTTTCTTGTTGTTTCTCTATTCTGAGCAAGCCTCCTCAATGTGTGTTTAAGTGTGTGTGCGTGTGCGCCCGCGCGCGTGCGTGAAGTGTATAGTGCGTGCGCGTACCTTTGAATAGCAATGTAGACTAAAAGAAATTTCGTATTAGATGATGTATTTATAACAAATTTAATTTCAAAAAGATAAAGAGAAAAAGAATTTATGTGCATAAAGCATATTTAGGCTAAAATCAAAACCGAACCAAAACCGAAAAATCGAAATTCGAACCTGTTTTTTCTTGTTGCTTCTCTATTCTAGGCAAGCCTCCTCAATGTTTGTGTTTCCGAAAAAAAAATATTTCAAGGAAAAATATATTTAATATTTTTTTTATAAAACTTATTGTGCAAAAATATTAAGGGAAATTACATTTGCATCAGTTGGCTTTGGAACATCTTGCTCTGAAGTACGCCTTTGGCGGAT
Source organism: Salvia hispanica (assembly GCF_029641045.1). NCBI lineage: Eukaryota > Viridiplantae > Streptophyta > Magnoliopsida > Lamiales > Lamiaceae > Salvia > Salvia hispanica. The sequence goes on along the minus strand of NC_142696.1, from coordinate 15,959,441 downwards.
TACTCAAAGCTGCGAATAAGTAATTTAAAACGAAAATATCAAAATAAAGGAATTAACTCATCCAAACACTAAATTTCACCTATACTATAAATCACAACATTTAGTTAATTAGGAATCATTTAGATTTAATAAAAATAGCCATTTTTTATATTTAATTAAAGCAGTAATTTAAAGTCATAACCTGAAATACGTTGGCGTATTCATGAACATCAACTCTAACTAGTTCAACTTTATTTTACAGGACTCTAGCTTTTGAACATAAACATGCATTGATAATTAACAAATACACAAAATAAATTATATATATTCTAATTAATTAGGTAATTCATCAAAAAACGAGACTAATTTCTTACTTTTTTTGTCTAAATTGAAAACCTACATTTTTCCTAAGCTTAGCTTTTCTTGTTGTTTCTCTATTCTGAGCAAGCCTCCTCAATGTGTGTTTAAGTGTGTGTGCGTGTGCGCCCACGCTCGTGCGTGAAGTGTATTGTGCGTGCGCGTGCCTTTGAATAGTAATGCAGACGAAAAGAAATTTCGTATTAGATGATGTATTTATAACAAATTTAATTTTAAAAAGATAAAGAGAAAAGAAATTTATGTGCATAAAGCATATTTAGGCTAAAATCAAAACCGAACCAAAACCGAAAAACCGAAATTCGAACCTGTTTTTTCTTGCTGGTTCTCTATTCTAGGCAAGCCTCCTCAATGTTTGTGTTTCCGAAAACAAATATTTCAAGAAAAAATATATTTAATATTTTTTTATAAAACTTATTGTGCAAAAATATTAAGGGAAATTACCTTTGCATCAGTTGTCTTTGGAACATCTTGCTCTGAAATAGGCTCTTGGCGGATTACTCAATGCGGCGAATAAGTAATTTAAAACTAAAAAATCAAAATAAAGGAATTAACTCATCCAAACACTAAATTTCACCTATACTATAAATCACAACATTTAGTTAATTGGGGATCATTTAGATTTATTGCCATTTTTTATATTTAATTAATGTAGTAATTTAAAGTCATAACATGAAATACGTTGGCCTATTCATGAACATCAACTCTAACTAGTTCAACTTTATTGTACAGGACTCTAGCTTTTGAGCATAAACATGCATTGATAATTAACAAATACACAAAATAAATTATATATATTCTTATTAATTAGGTAATTCATCAAAAAAACGAGACTAATTTCTTGCTTTTTTGTCTAAATTGAAAACCTTCCTCTTTCCTAAGCTTAGCTTTTCTTGTTGTTTCTCTATTCTGAGCAAGCCTCCTCAATATGTGTTTAAGTGTGTGTGCGCGCGTGTGTGTGTGAGCGTGCGTGAAGTATAGTGCGTGCGCGTGCCTTTGAATAGTAATGTAGACTAAAGAGAAATTTCTAATTAGATGATGTATTTATAACTAATTAAATTTTAAAAAGATAACGAGAAAAAGAATTTATGTGCATAAAACATATTTAGGCTTAAATCAAAACTGAAAAAAAATCGAAAAACCGAAATCCGAACCTACTTTTCTTGCTGCTTCTCCATTCTAGGTAAGCCCCCTCAATGTTTGTGTTTTCGAAAACAAATATTTCAAGAAAAAATATATTTAATATTTTTTTATAAAACTTATTGTGCAAAAATATTATGGGAAATTACCTTTGCATCAGTTGACTTTGGAACATCTTGCTCTGAAGTAGGCCCTTGGCGGATTACTCAACGCTGCGAAAAAGTAATTTAAAACGAAAAAATCAAAAAAAAGGATTTAACTAATCCCAACACTAAATTTCACCTATACTATAAATCACAACATTTAGTTAATTGGGTATCATTTAGACTTATTAAAAATTGTCATTTTTTGTATTTAATGTACGCAATAATTTAAAGTCATAACATGAACTACGCTGGCCGATTCTTGAACATCAACTCTAACTTATTCTGCATTATTTTACGAGAATTTAGCTTTTGAACATTAACATGCACTTATAATTAACAGATATCAAAGAAATTATATATATTCTCATTAATTAGATATTTCATCAAAAAAAGAAACTAATTTCTTGCTTCTTTTGTCTAAATTGAAAACCTGCCTTTTTGCTAAGCTTAGCTTTTCTAGTTTTTTCTCTATTCTGAGCAAGCCTCCTCAATTTGTGTTTAAGTGTGTGCGCGCGCGCGTGCGTGAAGTATATAGTGCGTGCGCGTGCCTTTGAATAGTAATGTAGACTAAAGAGAAATTTCGTATTAGATGATGTATTTATAACAAATTAAATTTTAAAAAGATAAAGAGAAAAAATATTTATGTGCATAAAGCATATTTAGGCTTAAATCAAAACTGAACCGAAACCGAAAAACTGAAATCCGAACCTGCTTTTCTTGCTGCTTCTCTATTCTAGGCAAGCCTCCTCAATGTTTGTGTTTCCGAAAACAAATATTTCAAGATAAAATATATTTAATAATTTTTTATAAAACTTATTGTGCAAAAATATTAAGGGAAATTACCTTTGCATCGAACATCTTGCTCTGAAGTAGACCCTTGGCGGATTACTCAACGCTGCGAATAAGTAATTTAAAATGACAAAATCAAAATAAAGGATTTAACTAATCCCAACACTAAATTTCACCTATACTATAAATCACAACATTTAGTTATTGGGAATCATTTAGATTTATTAAAAAAAGTCATTTTTTGTATTTAATTAACGCAATAATTTGAAGTCATAATATGAACTACGCTGGCCGATTCTTGAACATCAACTCTAACTAATTCTTCTATATTTTACAGGACTTTGTCTTTTGAACATAAACATGCACTTATAATTAACAAATATCAAAGAAATTATATATATTCTCATTAATTAGGTAATTCATCAAAAAACAAAACTAATTTCTTCCTTTTTTTTGTCTAAATTGAAAACCTGCCTTTTTCCAACTCATGTGCACAATGTTGAAGCTGCTAAAGGGTGGTATTTTTTGCTCTCTCTAAGCTGTATTCTCTCCACATGACTCACAAAACAACACTATATAAAATCTCGAATATAAATGCTCCACTTAGAGTGAGATGAAGGGAGTATATAAAAGTGTAACTTACATTCCACTAACATTTTTAACTCTCTTATTTTTCCATTTCTTAAAATTTGTGTCTAGTCAAATGTGGACGGCATGTTGAGGGAGTTCTACTTAAAATTGCATGTCATTGCGGTAATATACGTTCACTTTTTAGTTACCGGACATATTGTTAATTTAAGTAACATATACAGTACTAATACTTTTTCATCATATTGTATGAATGTTGATATGACAAAAAAATTGAATTTGAAAGTCCAACCTGTAACAAAATGCAAATAAGAATAAAGTCAATACTAATTAATCTCTTTGTTCCATTCAAGATGACTACTTTCTTGAATGACATCGAGATTTCTAGTAAGTGTGAACTTCTCTTAGTTTTCTGTATGCGATACTATTACTATCCAAGTGCACTAGAGTTACCCAGTCTCCAAAATGAAACACAAATAATCAGTAGCAGGCAATACTTGAAATTAAAGTGTAGAAGCTAAAGGTAGATTAAAGCTTGGAGCAAGTAAATAGCTGGATCTGGTTTAGATCAACGCACTCGGCAAGTGCGTCCCTAAGCTTCGTCAAGTCATCTGTTGTGTGAGCAGCACTCAGAGTTATTCTTAATCTGCCAAAACATACCTTACATGAAACTCAAATAAACTTGTTGAATTAATACGAAATTTCACTAGTTTCACATACCTGCACGAGTTTGGCGCTACTGTTGGAGGTCTGATTGCTGTTATGTGAAAACCTGATTTCAAAAGATGCCTGTTTCATCAAGACAAACATGTTAGGTAGTGTGGACGCAAAGCCTGATAATAATCGCGCATGTTTGACCTGCTTGCTTTCAGGGCCTTTTCTTCACTCCCCACAACAAAGGAGATGATGTGACTTTCTACAGGAATTCCTGTCAAAACACGGAACTCTTGCACCCGTTGCTGGATAGCAGTCCTACGCCATGCTTCCTTCTTCGCAACAATGACGGAAGCTGCAAGTAGGGACAATAAAAGGATAAGCGTTTGGCAATGAAAGTCGAATAGTCATATAGAGCAATAATCTTCTTCTCAATAAAAAGGATAAATCATTTGGAAATTATGCAATTCTAATATAGGAAACTGTAGACAACATATTACCCTTACAGATCATTTTATTTACAACTTTACCATTAGAATTAACAATTTAATAAACAATACTAATAATGTAACCCCCCTATCCACTAACACTACTAACACTACTTCCACTACTTTTTCTTTTTTGTCTCACTTACTGTACCAACTGTGCATAAAAATCCATACCGTTTCAAAACTTGTTATTTTTAAGAGATGGAGGTAGTACTAAATATGAGGATAAAAATCAATTGTCCCCCTCCTCATCTTATACAAGACAACTGAAATGTATAAAATAAATGAGAAATATGTGCTGACATAAATTTTAAGAAACAAACCATGGGCAGCAGCAGCAACCGGCACAGGCGTAGAAGTTGAAAATATAAAAGCACGACCAGTAGATTGGATGAGCAACTTCCATTTCTTGCTGCCATCCACATGAAATAAAATGCATCAATAGTTTACTCGGTGATTTATCAAACAAGTAGTAATTGTCATATGTGGTCACCAAACCAGAGTGCATAGCATGAAATCTATGAGGTTGAATTTCTTATAAAAAGAATGGCGTGGTTGTGTCACTTAACTTGTATTCGATATGATTTCAATTCTCCCAATGATCCTACAATGTTTGGACTTGCACTAAATGCATGGAACTTGTTCAGAAATATAAGTAATTTATACTTATACAGTAACTTGCAGCTGAGTTCATATTTTGATGTATTTGGAATCCATGTTGCTATCTGAAAATTCTATGTGAACAAAAAAATGAATCCAGAATCATAGAAATGAATTAGTCTAGGACACTAGCATATAATACAATATCTCCAAAAGAGTGCAAAGTGATTAATACTACCTGCATGCAATGAATCCGCCATGGCAACCCGCAGCTTTACTCAAAGTCCCGATGGAAATATCAACGTCATCTTCACAATCAAACATTTCAGCTGCACCACCACCATTTTGTCCACACACAAAGGTAGAATGGGCCTAGAAATTCAAAGAAAAATGAGCCATGCCGACAATACATGTGGACAACAATTACAAACTATGTTGGAATTATCAAGAGCATTATCAGGAATACAGCATCACAAGTTATCTCCAGAGTGTTCCTTGATGCTATTTTCTTTAACGAAAGCAAGTACTTTTCTTTTTTTTACAGCAATAGTAGTTAGTCAGCATGCAATTCATTTTAGCAGAATTCTCGTAAATTATTCAATTGAGATAAATGAATAGAACTTACATCATCAATTACAAACAGAAATCCATGCTTCTTACGGAGCTTTGCCAGCTCAACCATGGGTGCAAAGTCTCCATCCATGCTAAACAGACTGGAAAATGAACAAATCAAGTATCCAAAGTATAATCAGCAAACTGACAAGCATATACACATCAAGCACAGAGCACTCGCCATCAGAGGAATTGTTTCTTTCATAGTTATGTTTCTGGTTTTCTTAGAGAAGTGGCAAAACATTTGCATCTCAATGGTAGAGAAGACAATAAAACATTGAAACTACAATGTCTCTGGATCTAAAGTTCTCAATCTAGGAGGCAAGATACATCCTTTCATCAACAACCAATCTTGATTTGAACTAGATTTCAACAAATATGATATTCACAAGAAAAAATTTATCCAAGTTCCAATAGAACAACCAGGCACAAAATTTACTTCATTATGTATTTTAACAAATCTATTTCCCCCAAAACTCAATATCATGGTGACAGCTAACTGAAATTAGTAGAGTACTAAGCAAATATATTTTCAGATCAATCATTGCAATAAGTGACTGACCTATCAGTTACAACAACTTTTTTCTCCATTGGACAATTTGACCTGTTTTTAACCAAATAGTTAGTGGAAGCCTTCCAACTTACATTTCAAAAAAAAGAGAAACTATAGACAAAGGAATAATAAAATCAAAAAGAACCCTACAATAATTCATCGAGATGGTACATATCGCAGTGCCTGTAGACAAATGCCACAGCATTTCCTTGTTTCTCAGCGAGGCGAATACCATCAATAATCGATGCATGATTTAGGGAATCAGAAAATATAGCAATTCGGTCATCTTTTGATGGTTTGCGACCAGCCATAAGCCTACCAATATTTCCAACTGCTGTCATAAAGGCCATGTTGGCTGAAAAGCCTGTTGGACAAAGAAGGCAATCCTAATATTTAAGATTAGAACAATGAGTAATAAATTTTTGGCAAAAAAAAATGATGGCATGAAGCAGGGGATGACGATCAAGTACATTTTAACCAATGAGAATAAATAAAAGGATAAACTACAGCTTCATAGATGTAAAAAGGATTGTCACTGGATCCACTAAAGACAATAGCCTAATGAACATATAGCATCAGAATTGCCATGATTTTACAATCCTGTATGTATTCTGAGATTAGAATTAGAAATGAAGTTATTCTTTATTTACTATAAATTATAATCAACATCAGAATGCGAACATCGTTGCTTCTGATAACAAGGAGTTTTTTTCTGCAGTGAAGGATGCAGCTAGTATCTAGGCATGAATGATCAGGAAGAGATACCATAATTCAGTCTCAACATATTCTATCTCATAGCTAAAAGTATATTCACAACATGGATTCACAGTGATAATTTATAAATACATGAATAGTTTATCAAATTATATACATCTATGCAGAATTCAATAAAATGGAAGCTGAAGACTTCACAAAATTTCAGAACTTGGACAGTTAGGTACCGCGAAGTCTATACAAATCAAACATTTGAAAATCACCAACAAATATGATCCCACTAAAACTAGAGAGAGAAGCCATACCTCTTTTCGCTTCAGATTCGCAAGCGATGATTCAAGTAGCCTGTGGTAACTAGTGTATCCACAGATCAAAGCAGAGCCTCTAGGACCCATTCCATGTTCTTGAGCTGCCTGTATAATGAGCAGCAGACTTATATAAAATACAACAGACATAATGTAATTAGAGGTGACGAAATGGAAGATGTGCATCTAGGCATGCCTTGATTGCAGCATCCCTAACCATGGGATGTGAACTCAATCCCAAGTAATCATTTCCGGAGAAGACAATTAACTTCTTAAACTCCCCATCTGCCCCATTTTCATACACCGCATCGTTATCGTCCCCTAGAAACTCAAAGGGAGGGTTACTGAGTTTTCCACCAAGAATTTGCCCAACTTTGTAAAAAGAAAAATAGATTGATTGAATACCTGAGCTGGGGAGATTGTGGAGCCATTTTTGGAAAGTGGATTGAGAAATTAGGAGTTCAACAGAAGCTCTGTCCCATTGGTTGGGAGCATCAAAAAGTTGAAATTGGTGGTGGGGGTTTTGAATGGAGGCGGATTGAAGAATGGGTCTGAGAGAGCGTAAAATTTGAAGGGAGTGGAGTTTGGCAATGGCTTCTCCCACCCACATTTCCCACCCATTCACCTCCATTCTTTCACGCTAAACACACTGGTGCAACCAGAATTCTGTCGGGCGGACTAGTCGAGGCGTCTGAACATGGCTGCCGGCTGTGTTGGAGGCTGCGCCGGAGAGAGACCACAGAAATCGCCGTCGATTCGGTTTGGGAAAGGGTCCTCCGAGTCTAGTTTTTGATCGAAATTTCGAAATTGCTATAGTTTCGATACAAATTCCATGATTTTGTCCACTTTGTTTAATTGATGAATGATATTATAAATTTTTTAGAAATTTGTTTTTTCACAAATCTTTAATTTGATACTCCCTCCGTCCCACTCTAAATGAACTATTTCTATCCCGACATTTGATTTTATGTAGTACTCTTAGGGTGTGTTTGATTTGTCGGGAAACATTACTAAAGAAAAAGGAGTGGGCGGTTTATGGAAGTCTTTTTCTTTAGTTATAAAATTTGGGCCTCTTGTTTGGTTTGGGTTATAACATTCCATTATTTTGATTCTTATATACGTATTACAACCTCATGTCCTTTGGAATGACATTTATATCCTCCAATATTATGTTGATTCACGCATTTGTCATGGGCCTTTTATGTTCTTACTTGCAGAATAACTTTCTCCAAAAGAAAAAAATCGATCTTTGCGAGAGATACCAACAACACTGAAATCACTTCGCAATGAAGACAACTTATGTCACAAATCGCCATGAATTTCTTCGAATCAAGTTTTGTGAAGAAAACTGTGCTGGAGTATGATTCCAAAATCTTCTCTCTCTTCTTCAAACTTCCATTAGAAGACCTTTTCCATCTTCTTCTTTTTCACCGAATATTCGCCAAGCGTCTTCTCTGAAACCGTAGTGCTTTTAATTGTCGCATCAACCCCTCTTATTTCAGGCAACGAAGACACTGTCTCATTCAATCTCCTCTCTTTTCTCGGTCGCCGCCTTCGTCTTCCTCTTCTTTCACCTCCTTCTCCGTAAATCTGCTAAGAAAAGGCAAAGTGGCAAACATTAGAACATCTCATACATGTAATTTCTCTGTCTTTATCGTGATCGTGATTTGTTTGTTGATGTTGTTGGCAGAAGAGAGGGAATTAGAGGAAAGTCATGGAGTTTTTGGAGTGATTTTGAGTTAAGAAGATGGAAAGAGGAAATTCATGTAATTAACTTGAGTTTAAAAAAAGGCAGTCAATGTGAGATCTCGCTGTGATGATGTTTGGAGTGATTTTGAGTTGAAGAAATCCATGATGTTTTAGGAGTGATTTTCGATTCAAGGTTTTTTTTGCTTAGGTGAGAATGACAATGTTTATCCTCTTTTTTGTTGGTTACAAAATGAAATGTTGTGATGTCGGAGAAAAAGAAGGGGCAAATGAGTAAGTGCAAATTAAATATAGTGTTTCTGTCCCGCTCCAGTTTTGTATCAGTGCCTTTTTGGCTGATTAGCTAACTTCAGAATACAGCCTTTTAGCTTGGGCCTGGGTGCATTTCAAGGGCCATAAAGAAAAGGTAACAATCAAACCAAACATCTGCATTTACCATTTAACATTCCCTATGTTGCCATATCCGATAAACCAAACACACCCTTATATGTTAAAATAGAGAGAGTTAAATAAGAAAGGGGGAAAAAGTAAAGAGAGTGATAATTCTACTTTTAGAAATATGTCATTTAGAGTGGGACTCCCACAAGAAATAGTTCACTTAGAGTGGGACGGAGAGAGTATATAATATAACAAACTTAAATAATTGTTGAATTCTTTCCATCAGCGACAAAGTCTAGCTATATTTTACTCCCTCCGTCCTACAATAAGTCTTCTTTTGTCATTTTGGTCCATCCCACAGTAAGAGTCTAATTTCACTTTTATCATAAATGGTAAGTAGACATCATATTCTACCAACTTATTTAACTCACTTTTATTATAAAACTAAGTGAGACTCATATTCCACCAACTTATTCAGCCTATTTTTCTTCATATTTTTTAAAACTCGTGTCATAACTAAATAGGAATCCTCTTATGGGACGGGTGGAGTATTTGTTACCATTACTTAAAAATGCTAGGATAAGCCTTGCCCTAAAAGCCTTGTATGGTTTTCCATCTCATTTTAATGTGGTTAGATTTTATCGTCATTGGAAAAATTCAACAACTATTTAAATTTCTTGGAAAAAAACAAATTTTTAAGGTGTCAATATACGTTTTATAAATTTAGCGTGACATTACGTATAAAATATACACTACAAAAATGGTACTTAGAAAATGAGATTTACATTTTCTTTATACCCAACGTGGGATCTGAATGGAGAAAATCATTCAATTAGGTGTGTCTCCATTAACCATTTTTCCTCTGAGGCAATTGAGGGCTTATAAGTATTTGATCCGGTCAGATGAGACACCTAATTTGTGATTTTAAACTCATTAACTAATTTCCACATTACTGCGTCAACCAGACTAAAATCAATTAATTTCACAATTAGTTATACGAAATAATCAATTCATATGTTATATGTGAGAAATACTAATTAATAATAAAACATTTATTAGATAAATAATTGCTTTACACATTTATAATTAACTAATATACCTTTTAATATTGAACAAAAAATATCTCATAATAAAATGACAAGTAACATTATAAGACACGTATTAGTAGGGCATATATGTCTCTCAATTTTAAAATCTTAATGTGCCAATTTTTATTCAAAAATATTGTTTAATAATCCATGATTTTATAGTGTAGGTCTGAAGATTGGAAGGTATAAATCCATATCGGCCCCGTTAACTATGCAAATGATTAAATTATTATAAAAAAACTTAAGGGTAGACTATAAAAATGGTAAATACTTGGAAAAATGGAATTTGTACTTTGGTATCTGAAAATAAAAAAATTTACATTTTAGGTATCTGAACAGAAAATAATCACAAATTAGATGCCTCAACTGACTATGTAAAAGACGTACACGCTCTTAATGGCCTCATGGGAAAAATGTTCAATGGAGGTACCTAATTTTTATTTTTATTTTTTTTCTTCCTTTTCAAGTACCTAAAATATATATTTTCCACGTCAGATACCAAAAAGGTGCAAATCCTATTTTCTAAGTACCATTTTTTTAGTTTACTCCTAAATAAAAAGAATGAACATCTTTTTTGGACCTTCTATTATGGATTGGTATCAAATTAAGTATTTTTGTCCCTGGCTAGGAGAGACATTTCTTTTTGACAGATAATTTAATAAAATGGGGTTTTATTAGTAAAGTAAGAGGGGAATAAAGTAAAGAGGAAAAATTAATAGAGAAAATGCCAAAAAAATGACTCACTTATCTTGGAACATCCCAAAAAGAACATGAATCACTTAGCAAGGGACATAGGGAGAACTAAAACTTTAAAAATGGCATAAGAGGTCCTTCAACTTTGAATATCGTGATTATTGGACATTTTTTTGCCCAAAAATACCCTCAAACCCCGAAGGGCATTTAAATCAAGTACTTTTTCACTTTATTCACACAATTTAGAAATAAGTACTTAGGCAATTCATAAATATCACATCAAGTATCTAAAAGGTATATACTTTTTCAACGCAAATGGTTTCTTCTCTAGATGGATTTGATTCAACAACTTCTAGTGCAGATGTTGCCCGTAAATCTTGTGTCACACTACTAGTATCATCCGCCGTCCATACTTTACATTGTTTTCTCCAAACTAGTTGTCATGTATTCCTCAAATTTAATATCGATATCATACCACTCACGTAACAATTAACTTGCTTTTTGTTTCACCATGTTTCTAGGTTTTAGTTTGGCCGAGGGACATCTGGCTCTTTTATTTCTTCAAGAATAACTCCTTTCCACTTTACTTTGTAGAACTCATCCAATAAATTGTTTTGATCTTGCTTGGCCTTCACCATAGCTTAGCTTTTGTTAGCTTAAGGCATGAACTTCCTCCGCATACTTGATGTGATATTTATGGATTGTTTGCATACATATTTTGAAAATTGTGTACAAAAAGTGAAAAGTATTTGACTAAAATACCCTTTACAGATTTGAGGGTATTTTCGTGCAAAAAAATAAATAAAAAAAGTGAAAAAATTACTTCTAACGATATTTAATCATAGTTGAAGGACCTCTATTGCTATTGCTAATGCTACAGTACCAAATTTAATATCAATCCATACTCCAAGAGAAGGACATGTAAAAAATTTTATTCTAAATAAAATACACTCTTTGACCCAATTAAGTTAAGCAGTATTTCTTTCCGGGTCGTTGAAAGAGGGCAAGAGTGTGACTCTGTGTATGTAATAATAGTCAGACTCTTGCCCTCTTTCAAACGGCGCCATTTGAAAGAGGGCAAGAGTGTGATTGTGTGTATGTAATAATAGTCAGACTTCTCAGATCCAAAGAATCCACTAGATCACGGGGTCTAGGAACTCAGAGAACCTTTGAAACCATCGGTCGTTGGGCACACAATCTTCCCCTGTTTTTCAAAACCCTCAACCCACAGTACTAACAACTAGTATAAGGAAGTAGGGATCGAATCCCACAAAGATGGAAGCGTAAGAGAGCATGCAAGATATTTGGACACTGGGTTTGGCTGCTGCCACGCATTTTTTTGGGTTGAGACTTAACTACTAGACTCGGGAAATGCAAATGATCTATTCTAACAGCTAGACCTAGGCAAATATAACGGAAACATGCATGGCAAAAACAAGATGTAAATAGGATAACACTCCAGCGATGAAGTTTTACCAGACCTAGTGAATAACTTTTCCTAAAGTGCCTAAACAGATGAATAACAGATCGTGGGGACCATTTTCCCAAAACAGCAAGGTACGAATGAAAAGCTGCAAAATAACTAACTAAGGGTTCAACTAACAACTAACTTCATCTTCCCCAACAATCCTTCACAAATTGCAGAATACAGAGTAAACAACGAATCGAAATAGAGCAAGCTGAATTAAACCATCAGATTACGATTAACTAAGGAAATTTGAATAGATCTACTACTACTAGACGAGGTAAATGAGAGAACAGAACTAAACATAAAAAACCATGCATAAATATAATAGATCTAAGCATCAGACGCTTCATCCGCTCCGGATCCAAGCCATCCACAACAGACAACAACCATTCCCATCTCCGATTACATCGATCCAACCAAGTTTCACCCGATCAACCACAATTCAACACCATTCAACTCAACACAACTCAGATCAAGTGCAAAACGCATCCAAAGTGAAACAGCAAGCAACGTAAACATGAAACGAAAACATAACATAAATTTCCATAGCTAAACAAGTGCAAATTCAGCAGAGATTCAACAAAATAAGGCCGAGCTTCGAACAACGAAGACTCGGAATTCAGAAACGGAAATTACAGACAGAAAGCTTTAAATTGTATCTTCGCCTCGCGTAGAGACGGTGGTGCACTATGATTATCAACTATGAACCGAACCGAACCCCCAAATTTGGTACCCCGTGATGTGTGTGTAGAGTGTGAGAAAATGAGCTAAGAGCTAAAGGATAGATGATCTGCGTTTCGCGTGCTCTTATTGATAAGGATGGAGTTGAGCTTCTAGATCCTTCCTTGAATTCTCCATTCTGCCCTTTGTCTAAGATGCTCATCCGTCTGGTAAATTTTCTTCTTTCTGCTCACTTTTTCTGCCAGATTCCTTCTCGAGGCAATCTTCTTCTTTCTTCCTAGATCTGACATTTTTCTCTACACACCTGGCTTACAAAACCTTGTTAGACCCAAGAAATTACAGAATTTAATCCTATAATCAATGCATGAAATTAGCCTTATCAGTCGTCCCAACAAAGTTGAGTCATTTCTCTTAAGTAAAATTTATGAATTTCAATTGCAAAATAACACCTTAATTAATGATCATTGTATCATAATTAAAACAACATATGGTGGTGTTCGGTTTCCAAGATAAAATAATATCAAGATAAAATCTAGGATTGAGTTGTGAGATTATTTTAGTTATAGAGGGTTAGCTATAACTAATTATCCCATGATTATCTATCTAAGATTGAGTTATGATGTTGAATCTCATGAATCAAACACATTCGAAATTTAATCTCGGATACAATCTTACAACCGAACATCCCATATATGTATTATTCTTTATGTCCCATTGTAAATGACATAATTTTATTTTTTACATATATTTTAAAATAATAATAATAATAAATAGTTAAAATAGAGAAAAATGAATATTCATTAACGAAGTACATTGATTTAAGTAAATGAATGGTGGTGCTATGGGTTGTTTGTTTAATAAGAAATGAATATATAGTGAAATACTAAAAATAATAATAATAAATAGTTCAAATAGAAAAAAATGAATATTCATTAACGAAGTACATTGATTTAAGTAAATGAATGGTGGGGCTATGAGTTGTTTGTTTAATAAGAAATGAATATATAGTAAAATACTAATAATAATAATAATAATAAATAGTTAAAATAGAGAAAAATGAATATTCATTAATAAGAAATGAATATATAGTGAAATACTAATAACTAATGTTGTGAAGTGAAGGATTGAATTTTGGATTTTGTAATATGATGATTCATTGCAGCAAAAAAGACGATTCCGTCGTCTTGGCGGACTCCACACTCCGGCCCGACATCATGTGAGGGGGTTAAATCAGGGTACGCAGTAGCCCGTTAAGGGGAATGCCTTAACCCACTGACTGCCAGAAGCCCATTTCAAGGCCTCACAGTTCTTGAGAGATGGAAGCAACTACACGACAGCAGGGATTCGAACCCAGACTTATTGCAACAAGATCTGCCCCTCCGTTGCCAACATGATTAATAGAGTAGTAAGTAGTACTCCCTCCGTCCCGGCTAAGATGACACATTGCTTAGCTAGCACGGGGTTTTAGGAGTTATTGGTTAAAGTGTTTAATTAGAGAGAGAAGGTGGGTGTAAGTATTAAAGTAGAGAGATAAAGAAAGATGAATATTTTAATAGGAGTGAGAAAAAGTGGTTGAGTGTATTAATTGGAGAGAGAAAGTTACCAAAAAAGGAAATGTGTCATCTTAGTTGGGACAAACTAAAAAGGAAAACGTGTTATCTTAAGCGGGACGGAGGGAGTAGTAACTAGCAAGCAGTAAGTAGTACACAGAAGAGTGCTCTAGTGTATTCCTATACAGCCCAAAAATCTACTCCATCTTTCAACAGAAAATCTCCTGCACTTTCTCAAATTTGAATCTCTTTCACCGCCCCTTTCACTCTCCACAGATCTCTCATTTACAGATCCATTCACTCCCGATGCTCTACACTGCAGATTAGCTTAGCCCTTCCCCCCCTGTTTTTTCTTTAATTTAAATTTATATTCTGGGTCGTAAAATGGAGTTCACCGAGACGTTTAAACAGACAGGTCCCTGCGCATTTTCGCCCAACGCTAGATTTCTAGCTGTCGCCGTCGATTATCGCTTAGTCATTCGCGATGTTCACACACTCAAGGTACCTACATTTCGAATTTTTCACTCAATTTTTCGCTATTTAGAAGAGTTCGGCGGGGGTTTTGATTTTTTCATTGATGTAATTTACTGTGTGATTTGAAATTTCGAAGTTTTAAATTCTGAAATCCTCGCTAACCAGCCGTATTTCTCTACTAAATATACAATCCAGCAGTATTTCTTGCAAAACAAGCCCAATTAATGAGTCATGATATAATTGTTTGTTATCTTTAAAACTTGGAAGATTTTTGGATCAGTCTTCGCTTGGTCTAGCAACATTTAATGTTTTGCAGTAAAATTGACCATAGAAAATGCAATAATTATGTGCGTTGTGCAGTAGGAAGAAGTGCATCTGAGTTATTCTTTCGGTTTACTGTACCAATACAGAGATAGTAATGATATCCAGTGTTAAATCAGTGCTGCATTTTACATACCCACTTTAATGTTAATGGCTAATGAAAGAGCTACGTGCATTGAGGTATATTTTGGTTCTTTGAGTTTTGGGAATTATCTTATGTTGATTGTGGCTAAGTTGTGTTACAGGTGGTGCAATTGTTCTCGTGCCTGGACAAAATAACATACATTGAATGGGCTCTTGATTCCGAGTACATACTCTGCGGTCTATATAAGAGGCCTATGCTACAAGCATGGTCTTTGGCTCAGCCGGAATGGACGTGCAAAATTGATGAGGGTCCTGCTGGTATTTCATATGCAAGGTGGAGCCCTGATAGTCGCCACATACTAACAACTTCTGAGTTTCAGCTGCGGTTAACTGTATGGTCATTGCTGAACACTGCATGCATACATTTGCAATGGCCAAAGCATGGTTCTAAGGGAGTATCATTTACCAAAGATGGAAAATTTGCTGCTATATGCACTAGGCGTGATTGCAAAGACTATGTTAATCTCCTTTCTTGTCATACATGGGAGATTATGGGTGTTTTTGCTGTAGACACATTGGATTTGGCTGATATTCAGTGGTCACCTGATGATAGTGCAATAGTCATATGGGATTCCATTCTGGAATACAAGGTACACATTATTGCCACTATCTGAAATTGTCTTTTAGTTGGTAGTATAAGTTAAATCTGTATGCTGTGGCTCGTAACTATCAATCATCCAAAATAATGAGCTTTATTGTGAAACCCACATTAGGTAAACTAACTTGCTTTCTCATTTTGCACCCACATGATTGATACTCATCTATCTTTCCCTAGGACACACCACACCACTCTCACTCTCACTCTCACACATGTGTGCATTCCAAAAACGTAGTTCCTTATTATCTTTGAGAAGTTGGGCATAGAGTAGTTATCTTTTATTACTGTGGTTCATTTAAGAATTAGATAATGAAAGTCATGTTAGTTCATTTCCAGAGGCTCTTATGCTAAAAAATGTGAATGAGCTTTGATTTTATTAAAAGAGAAGAATGAACCATGTATTATGGTATTCTAGACATAACTGTATCTTTTTATTTCATTTCTTCTGGAGAAAACTATACACCCCTTGCTGCGTCTCTGAATGATTACTTTTGCTTTGAACAGTTGAATCTTAGAATTCAAAAGGATTCTTTCTTTATGGTTGCCTTCTAAATTTGGCATAGTTTGTATTCCTTATGTGTACTTGTCATACCAGTTTTCAAATTTAATGCCCATTGATCTTCATATTGTGAAAAGATGTGCATCACTACTCACTAGTAATTGATGACATCAATGAATAAGCATGCATAACTTTATTTTGACTGAGAAGTTATTCTTCTTCCCTCGTGCCTTGTTTACTAGCACAATTCTTTCATATCATTTTACATTTTCAGGTTCTGATATATTCTCCTGATGGTCGGTGTCTGTCTAAGTATCAAGCATATGAAAGTGGGTTAGGAGTCAAAAGTGTTTCTTGGTCACCCTGTAGCCAATTCTTAGCAGTGGGGAGCTATGACCAAATGATACGGGTTTTAAATCACTTGACGTGGAAAGTGTTTGCAGAGTTTACACATCTATCTAATGTCCGTGGTCCTTGTGCTGCTGCGGTTTTCAAGGTTGGAAAAACTGTAGTAACATTTACCTTATGGTCATGTATTCTTTTTTCTTCTTTAATAGTTTTCAATCCTTTTTCCATTATCCAGGAGGTAGATGAGCCCTTGCTACTTGACATGTCAGAATTGTCACTGAGTGATGAATTTATTCAAAGAAGTTCTGGTGAGTTCCCATCATTCTTGATCATGAAAACTCATCTGCTTCATTAGACTGTGAAACAGTATGTTTCTGCAGTGCCTTATTTGTTCAATGCTGCAAATGCAACTGCTTAGAGGTTTTGAACTACTGTATAAAATGCAGAGAACGTTTTGCAATTTCTAAAGTTTTGTTAACAAGTCAGTTGTGCTTCCAACGAGGTTATCCTGGGTTGGGAAGTGCAATGTATTTGTTGTTCCGTTTTTTTTTACCTTTTTTGTTTATATTTGATCAACCTCTAGTAAGTACCACAACTATAAGTATCAAACGCAAAAAAGTTGTAAGTAAAGCAACTAACATAAGGCGTTATCCATTTTTGTTCTCATTATGGAGATGTGAAAAATTGATTTTTTTATTACCACAAATACCATTTTTTGTTAGATTTGGATGCACTATCCATCTAAAAATTAACTGTTGCTGAAAATCTGATTATCATCATGTCACAGTTTGATTGTGCAATAAGTTAGTTAGTAGTATAGAGGTTCTAGCCCAGGTTCTAAACAAATAAAACAGTCACATGTAATATTTCCCTCTAGAACTGATTGTAAATTTATTTAGTCGATCTGATCTTTTATTATGCAACTGCTTCAGATATCTACACTTCTCCAGTGAATTCTTTATGAATGACATGATGTAAATTTCCGAGTATGGCCTCGTTTATGCCTATTGCTTTCTGTTTATGCGTAGTTCATTGCTAATCCCAAATGATTTCATCTGTAGACAATGGTGCCGAGACATGCATTCAAGTAAGGTATGATGTCTTGGAGGTGCCAGTTACTCTTCCTACACAGAAGCCTCCTGCAGATAAACCAAACCCCAAACAAGGGATTGGTGAGGGCCAAACACATGTGACTTATTATATATTGTTTTATTTTCTTTTAGCATGTGCTATGTTTCATGATTACATGTTTTGTTGGCATCTTATTTGCTTCATCCTTTTGTCCCCATTGAAGAGTACACTTGTGTTTTTCTTTCTTGGAGCGTTCTATCCCGCCAAACACAAATGCTTTACACTGTTTGATGTGACATGTTTCAGCAAGTTTATACCTGTACTCATGAGTAGCATATCAGTTTAATTCGAGTATAACCTAATTGGTCATACAAGGATGTTTTAAACTGAATTACTTTGCGATTGCCATGAACATTCTAAATATTCGATTTCACTTGCTGAGATTGATGATAATCCCTTACAGGACTCATGTCATGGAGCAGTGACAGCCAATATATGTGTACTCGCAACGACAGCATGCCAACAGTTGTCTGGGTATGGGACGTGCAGCGTCTAGAGCTTGCAGCCATCTTGATACAGAAAGATCCAGTTCGAGCTGCAGCTTGGGATCCCACATGTTGTCGTCTAGTTTTATGCACCGGAAGCTCTAATCTATACATGTGGACCCCTTCAGGCGCTTATTGCATCAATGCTCCGTTTCCTCAATTCTCTGTCCTTGACTTGAAATGGAATTCGGACGGGAGCTGTCTTATTCTGAAAGACAAAGATTCATTCTGTTGTGCTGCCGTGCCCCTGTTGCAAGAATCCAGCGATGATTACAGCTCCGATGATTGATGTCTGACTCAGGTTGCTACTTGCAAACTCATTTACAACAAATATGTGAAATTTGTTCTAAGATGTAGTGTAGGAATCTTAACTGATGAGGTGTAATTTGATCAGACATCTTAACACTGTATATCATCACATGGTTGAATTATTTGCAATTAATTTTCATCGGATGTAGCTTAGCTGGAAGTTTAAGAACAGATTTATGATCTCAAGTTGATTAGCATCTACTCACATTTAATGTGTACTTATATTTTTGTTTTCTTATGAGAGTTGTGTTTGTAATTTAGTGATTTATATTTTAGTTATAAAGCAAAATAGAATAGTTTAAAAACTAATTATGTTGCTGATTTATTTTGTGTGACAAATCACCGTCGGACTTCATTTGATTGATATTATGGCATTAGGGCACTTTCAACCATTCATAACAAATTTAATTCATTTTATTGTGAAATAGTGATTTTATTTTAAATATTCACGTCAAATTCAAACTTGAAAGGATATTTCTTAGAAAAAAAATGAATTTTCAAATTTGAAAGTGTATTTTCTTATTCATTTAAATTTTAGAGTATTATTGGAAATAATTTTATACTGAAAATAATATGCTGACCATGTCCACTTAAAAGACCATTCTTCCAGATGTAATAATCAAAAGGGTTTTTGACTTTTTAAACCAAAACCTTTCCCCGAATTTCGGTTTTTCCCATGAACTATGAGATTTGTTTTTAAAACCACGAACTTTCATTTCGTTAGGATTTTTCCCGGACGGGTCAACGACGAAACCCGGGTTGTCTACATGTCAATTTTAATCCTATTTGTCACTAAATTGTTTACTTGGATCCCATTTGACACAATAATACATACAGTCACAATTATTACATAACAAATGACAACTTTTGAATAAACAAAACACAACTTTAACATTTTGAATTATGCTATTCGGGTCGAAAATGTGCTATTCGGGTCGGGTTGGGAAAATCCTAACGAAATGAAAGTTCGTGGTTTTAAAAACAAATCTCATAGTTCATGGGAAAAACCGGAATTCGGGGAAAGGTTTTGATTTAAAAAGCCAAAAACCCTAATCAAAATGACGAGTACTATACGTATTATAATTGCCAAAATCTATCTTATAATTTTTTTTGTTTTACAAATTTACTTAATTTCATAAAATTAAAGGTCGATTTCTCATTTTCAATATAATTTTAAATAAATTAATAAAATAACAAATCAAAGCTTTGATTTTATGAAATTAAAATTTTAATAACATTAAAAAATGTATTAGAATCAAACTAAATATATAAATCGAAATGAACAACACTAAACGTGCGTCAAACGAGAATAATCCTTACATAAAGAGTTCATATAAGATATGTAGCATATCATTCCTCTGTATTATAAATCCTTTTTACTTATATGTATCTTATGGGGAGTGATCAATTGTTAACTCATCATTTAATTGCTAACTACAACTAATTTAAGGCCATAGGATTTTAGAAAACGTGTGGTCTACAATTTGCCATGTGTAATTTTCGTTTTTATTAATAAAATAAAAAAAAAGATAAAAAAAAAAACTCCACATTAGAGTTTTGGATGAAAATGTCAATATAGTGTTTCGAAAATATCAACACAATGCTTTGAGAATGTCTACACAATGCTTTAAGAATGTTAACCCATTGCTTATATTGACATTCTACATGTATTATATTGACATGTTCTATATAGTATGTTGACATTTTTGCTATACGAAAAAATTAAAAAATTTTAATTTTTTTTTCAAATTTTGACGTCGGAACATATGCATGTAGAATATCGTTGGAGTCCTTATAAAATTATCTTTAATTTGATATATGTTATATGAATTTAAAGTTTTAGCATTTCTTTTAAAGTTAGTTATAACTAAACATGTAGTTAATTGACATTAATACCCATATTGATATGTTTTGGATGACCTTATTGACGTTTTTTGTTGATCATATTGACATTTCGGAGTTGATGATCTAGGTCTTTAATTTGAATATATAATGGTTATTATTTAATTGTAGTTAGCAATATAATATTCCCGTATCTTATAATATTAATTTTTAATACATTTAAATAGGCTGTTAAGTTTACTGTGTCATCAGTCTCCATATACGCACAATCAATTCCATTCTTCCTCCAATCTCGTGGCGTTTTGGATAATGAGGGAACTACAAAAATGGTCCTTGGACTATGGGTTTATCTCGCCCATAGTCCCTGGACTTTAAAAATATCGACAGTAGTTCCTGGACTAAGGGTTTATCTCGAAATTGGTCCTTTTGGCTTTTTTTTTGTACGAAAATACCATTTGATATTATTTTGGGGGGTTTGGGCAATTTGGTCTTTTTACACTTTTAACATTTTAAATTTGATATTATTTTAGTTATGTACTAACTTTGATATTATTTCAAAATTATCATTCTTCTTCCATTTTGTTATCCTTTACTGAATTTGTTTTTTTTTATTTCAATATTAGATTTAATTTTATAAAATTAAATTTAATATTTAGATTTTTAAATATCAATAAATTTTTTTAGTGAAAACTATTAATTCATGGACACTATAAATATTGATTAAAACTATTAATTTTTGTTATTTAATATAATATTCAATTGAATTGAAGAAGTACAGAAAAATAATATTAATCATGATGGAAAAATAAGAGTTATTCTATTTAGGCTCTGTTCGATTGTTATAATTGCTTGTGATTAAATATTATGAAGTTGACTAAAAATTTGATCCTACTTAAAATTTTATATAGGAGTATTTTTGTTGAAATTTTCTAGTAAATTTTGATTGTTTTCAGATTAATAAACGAAAATTATATTAGTCTTACATTAGATGCATATTTATTTCAGAATAAATTGTGTTATACAATCTATTTATGATTAAAGCTAGTATTAAATATTGATTAAAACTAAGGCGTTGTCATACCTTATTGATTACATAGTACTATACACTATCAAATATTGATTATAATTATTAATTTTTGCTATTTAATAATTTTTATAATTAAAAAATTTATTGATATTTAAAAATTAAAATTTAAAATTTTGTAAAATTAAATCTAATATTGAAATAAAGAAACAAAGTGAAGGATGACAAAAGGGAAAAAGGATGATAAATTTGAAATAATATCAAAGTTAGTACATAACTAAAATAATATCAGATTTAAAATGTTAAAAGTATAAAAAGACCAAATTGCCCAAACCCCCCAAAATAATATCAAAGGGTATTTTCGTACAAAAAAAAGCCAAAAGGACCAATTTCGAGATAAACCCTTAGTCCAGGGACTACTGACGATATTTTTAAAGTTCAGGGACTATGGGCGAGATAAACTCATAGTTTAGGGACCATTTTTGCAGTTCACTCTTGGATAATATAGTGGGAAGTAATGCGAAACCCTCTATGAAATTTAATTGATGAGTTATCAACTAATGAATTTTTATTTCAATCAACCTACTACATCCTGTCCCTTCAAAATAATTACTTGTTTTTCCGTTCCATAAAAATATGCAATCTTTCTTTTTTAATCCGTCCCGTAAGAAAATGCATTTTCTAATTTTAAAAAGTCTTGAGACTCATTCTTCACAAACAATACTTTAATTACTGTTTCTCTCTACATCTTTTTTACTTTATCAATTTTACATTAAAACTCGTGCCGAACTCAAATTATTTATTCTTTGGGGATGGAGGGAGTAACTATTTCTATTTTGATAAATCCCTTAAATAGAATATTTTTAAATCAAATAGAAGCAATTTAGTAACGAAATTGTACAATTAATTTTAATTTTAATTTTAATTTTAATAACATGGATCTTATTTGATTTTAAATCTAGCTGCATTACGTATATATTTTTATGGAGTATTTGATTCATAGGAAAAAAGATGATAGACAACCTAAACCATCAGCGACATGGAACTATGCCAAATCACCTAAATATTTGACTTTATTGCATAGTGTGGCAAGATTTCATAAATTTAGGGTTTATCTTCGCCAGTGGTTAAACCGATGTTAAACGATAATTAAAGGAAAGTTCCAAAAACTAAAACAAATATTCATAAGATATTAAACTGAAGTTAAAGAACCTTAGACAATATTTTTAAACGTTATAGACAAAAATGGATACTAATTCAAAATTCAAGAACTATAAAATTATAAATAATAATAATAATAATAATAATAATAATATAATGACTATTATTATATTTTCCAATAATAATTTATTAAGTAAATATTAATGTAATTTTAAATTTATTTATTATATGATTTTAATATTATTTTAATAATTAATTATTTCATTAAAAGAATATTACTTCAATTATTATGTCAAATAGTTTATTGAATACTATATCATTCATTTAATATAAATTTAAAATTCTTACAATTTTTTTAATCTTTTTAAACAAGACAAGTAATTTATTATACTCCCTCCGTCCGCCAATTAAAGACGCATTTTGACTCGCTGCAGTTTTAAGAAATTACTTATTTGACTTTATAAAGAAAATGAATAAAAAAGTTATTGGAAGGTGAGTTCGATTTTAATATTTACACATTCTTTAAAAATAGACCACATTTGCCATTTAAGAATATCCTCTAAAAATAGACCAATTCTATTTAAGGAAACTTTTTTTTCTCTTACGAGGTGAGTCCCATTCTCTACTAAAATTACTTTAATCACTCCTTTCATCTCTCTTTTACTTTACCAATTGTGTATTAGAACTCGTGTCGTTTAGTACAGTATGAGGCCACTTACTAAAAGTGGAAAAAGGTATGTTTTTAAGACCTTCTCCAACCATTTACACTAAACTCAAACTCATTTATAGTATACATCATATCAAAGAGTAGTTTTACTCCAACCATTTACACTAAATTCAAAATTTACACCATTTTTGAGTTATTATCTCACAAAATTTTTGCAGTAACAACATATTTGATGTTGTTTTACAAAAAAACACTAAAAATGAGTTTGAGTTTGGGATATGGTTAGAGTACACCAAAACACATTTTTGGAGTATGGTTAGAGATGGTCTAAATGGCTGACACCACAAAAATATCAAAACTGTCAGGTTTCAGCGGGCGAAGGAAGTACTAAATCATATTTTTCAGTGATTATAATCTCTAATAATACTCCCACCGTCACTAAAATGTCAGGTTTCGGCGGGCGTAGGAAGTACTAAATCATATTTTTCAGTGATTATAATCTCTAATAATACTCCCACCGTCACTAAAAAAAGTAATGAAAGTACTACTGAATTTTCTAATTTTGCGAACTTCTTTCTCTCCAGTGAAATGATACCCATTCTCTAATAACAATACTTTAAAAACTTTTTCTCTCTATCTCTCTCTTACTTTATCAAATGTACAATAAATCTATGTCAAATCAAACGTTTATACTTTTTGAAGATAATATGACAAATAAACAAATCCTTAGTTTTTGTAAATAAGCTCAAAATCCTACAATATTTATTGGAATAATTTTAATCTTTAATTTTTGAACCTCTTTGTAGTTGTAAGAGTGTCCACTATAGATGGCCGGGCCAAGCCACAAAGTGTGGCCAGGCCACAAAATCGTGGTCGGGCCACCAATGCCCATGTTTCCCACTATAGTGGAAATGGCCAAGCTACCAAAATTTTTATTTTTTCCATTTTGTTTATATTTTAATTCTACTACAATAATAATTGAAAAAATGCATACGAACTAAAATTAAAACAAAATCTTCATTGTATTATACAAAGGGGTAAAATTATACAACGAAAATTTTCGACTTCTAATAAACTACTTTCCAAACGCATATCACGCTCTACGCCCTCCTCCCCTACGATTCCAAACCTCTTCTTCCATATCAGCCTGCAGTGTCGTATGTGATGTTTCCCTCCGCATATCGGCGAACCGTTGGATCAAGTATGCATCACTACGCGGTACACCCATCTGCAGTGGGGCGCTTGCAACACTGTGACCCGTACTTACACCCTCTTCCGGTGCCCAGTTCTCTGCAGAATATCCTTCGTCCTCTATTATCATATTGTGCAATATAATACATGCATACATGATGGAGGCGATATCATTTTCGTGCCATTGTCGAACCGGGCACCGAAGAATGGCCCATCGCGATTGGAGGACACCAAAAGCACGCTCAACGTCCTTCCTAGCACTCTCTTGTTTGGCTGCAAAATAGGATTGTTTCGGCCCAACCGGCTGTCGGATCGTCTTGACAAACACGGGCCAACGAGGGTATATCCCATCGGCTAAGTAGTATGCCTTGTTGTACTGCGTCCCGTTGGCCATGAATCTAACCGTCGGACCCTCACCCCGACACTCATCATTGAAGAGATGGGATGAATCTAGTACGTTGATGTCGTTGTTCGACCCTGCGACACCAAAATAGGCATGCCAGATTCGCAGTCGGTAGTCAGCAACAGCTTCCAATATCATTGTTGGGTGTCTTCCTTTGAATCCAGATGTGAACTGCCCCTTCCAAGCAACCGGGCAGTTCCTCCACTCCCAGTGCATGCAATCGATGCTGCCCATCATCCCCGGAAAATTATGCACTCGCCCGTGCATATCTATCAATCTCTGGCACTCATCGGCATTTGGCTTCCGTAGATACTCCGGACCGAAGATGGCCTGGATACAATTACAAAACTGCCTCAGCGCCGTCAGAGCAGTTGTTTCACCCAACTGCAGGTATTCGTCGAACATATCAGCGGGTCCGACATAGGCAAGCTGCCTAATTGTAGCGGTACACTTCTGATATGTCGACAACCCGGGTCGGCCGCTAGCATCATTGCGCAATGTGAAGCACCTGTACTGCTGCGCCAATGTATTCGCTATATGGATGAATAGCCGTTGCGACATTCTGAAGCGGCGACGGAAAATCTCTGTTGGGTAACGGGGGTTATCGCCAAAGTAGTCTTCTATCAACCGCTGGTGTGCCCCGACATGGTCACGCCAGATGGTCCGCCGATGATAGAACGGGCGAACGAACGCCGCCGCCGCCTCCTCCTCTTCTGCTTCCCGTTGCACCTCTTGAACGAATTCATCGAACTCCCTATCCACCAATTGTTGGAACTCATCGCCGGAACTCATTTTTCAAAAGTATAATTGGTGATAAAATGAAAAGAGTGGAAATTGGAATGGTGTAAAAAATTGGGGAAAAATAGGTATATTTGTAGAAGTAATTAAAAAAAAAAAAAAAAAATTCGGAAAAGGGGAGCCGCGGCTCGTGGCCGGTGCTATAGGAGGGCCGCGGCTCGCGCCCAAGCACCGCGGCCAGGCCACGATCGTGGCGCGCCCATGTCCCCCCCCCCCCCCCCCCCCCCCCCCCGCCCCGCCGCGGCTGCCCACCCCCTCACTATAGGGAGCCGCGGCTCGCGGCTCTCCCATGGCCCGGCTGTGGCTCGCCTATGGTGGACACTCTAACTTCTAAGGTAGGAAAGGAGGATTGAATTAGACTTATCCAAAATGGTGGCGCACACGATTAATTATAGCATTAATTCGGTGATCAAAATTCCGAGTTAAATATCGTCACTGCAGAAACCGTAAAAGCAACGAGGTCGGTTAAGTTTCTTAATTGCGTCTGCTCCATCTCTTCAACTTCCTCTTCTTATCGAAATACCAAAACCCCCTTTTTTCCAATTCAAATCCATCGACACCTTTTACTGTCTTTGGATTTTCTGAATAATTGATACACTAATCAACTCAGCTCCGACATTTTTCTTCAGTTTTAGAGTGAATGCAGAAACCTCTGATTTGAGACGATTTGAAAAAAGAGGTGATATGGAAAACGCCGCTATCAGCTCGACGGACACAGGCAACGGAGGGGAGGACGTCTACAGTTCTAAAGAATCTAATGCTTTCTTCGCTGATCATCTCGTTGTCATGGTGCACGGGATTCTCGGAAGGTAATCAATCTGATTGTTTGTGTGTGTGTGTTTTTTATTGATTAATTTGCATACGATTTTTTAATCTGAAGAATTGAGTTGCTGTGGTGGAAAGATGTGACTTGATTTTGTTGATTCGTTCGATTGATTGATGCAAACTTGGCGTTGAGGGAGAGTTAAAAGCACTAGAAATAGAGATCACATACACATTTCTGTGGATTTGAAGATTTTCTTACTCAATTGTTGATGATAGTGTTTCTGTTTGTGATCGTGTCATTGCAGTGGATCAGATTGGAAATATGCTGCTGAGAAATTCGTTGAGCAGCTTCCTGATAAAGTGTTTGTTCATTGTAAGTTGTTCATTTCTATATAAAGTGATTATGATCCGTGTGAGTTCTTCGTTGTTTTATGCAATCCATTCTTCCCACTCGGAAGTAAGAAGAATCCTTGTCCATTTTCAATGGATCAGCCAATATTCTTAGGGATGCAAGGTGATTTTGTAAGATAAGGCAATAACTCATTTCCATTCGCATAATTGGAGTGGTTTTGGTATTTGCAACTCCTTATGATTCAATAGTGGCATTTCTAATTTATATCTCATGAAATTCTTTCAGAAAAATAGTCTTAGCTCTGTAGCTTCCTGTGATATCTACTCTCTGCACTCTCTTACTTCTACTACTGAGAAATATTAGTAGATTTTTTCTTTCCCCACTTCTGCTTCAAAACCTTTTTGAACTGCAGGTAGTGAACGCAATGCAGCAAAGACACTGGATGGTGTGGATGTGATGGGTGATCGACTGGCTGAAGAGGTTGTTTCATGTTTATCATTTATGTTATGCCTTTTCGCTACCACTCCACAGCCTCCATTTCTAGAAAGTATTACATGGAATAAGTAACCATGGTTTGATTTATCAACTGGCATTGAATTTCAGGTCCTTGAAGTAATTAGAAGGAAGCCTAGTTTGAGGAAGATTTCTTTTATTGCACATTCTGTCGGGGGCCTTGTAGCAAGATATGCTATCGGGAAATTGTATAAACCTACAATGAAAGTAAATGGGGAAGAGCTATTAAATAATGAAGAGTCCAAGGGTAAAATAGCTGGTCTTGAACCAGTTAACTTTATTACTGCTGCCACTCCTCATCTTGGTTCTAGGGGTAACAAGCAGGTATGTATCTGAATGATAATAAAATTTTGAATCACTTGCATGCAACACCTCCATAAAATTTGAATCATTTGAGTTTTTGTATATATGTGGCCCTGGAGCAGTAGGATTTACATCTCCAAAATTATTGAGCAAACTTAGGAACAATCTATTAATTACTTGTAATTTCTTGTAGATGATGGTATATGGCGAATACTAAACTTAGTGCAGATAATTGCCAAGGACTTAAATACTTGTGGGCTGTGGCAATATAAATAATAAATCTCGGATGTTGAAATTGATTTTGTCATTTTGTTAGGATATTTATGGTGCATAATTGTTTCTGTGCAATATTAGGGAAGTAGATTCAGTATAATGTCTGAGAGAGAAAATGATTAACACTATTGAAATCATTTAATAGTGATCTTCTTTAGTACACAAGATGAAGTAGTGTAAGACAAAAGAGCAAATGGTGGGGAACTTGAATGAAGCCAGACAAGTGTCTGGCACAGAGGTTCAGTTGATGGATGACTATGCATGTAACTAACATTTGAAACTACAAGTTTGGCATGAATGGATGGTGTAGAAGAGCTTGTGGTAGTGGCATGGTGTGGAAGTTAAAGAAATGAGTGGTAAGAGAGATGAGACAAATCAGATGAGTAGTGTCTTTCCCTTTCCCTTATCTTGGGTGGGATGTTGCACATCATAATGAGACTGAAAACGAAGCAATAGTTGAGTAGGGAAGAAATAAACGAGCAGGAACTCAGGTAGGTAAAGATTGATCAAGTTAAGGTGACACTAGAGGAAGAAACTGCAATCAAATAGAAAGCCTCCCCTGAAAAATGTGAGGCTCACAGGTGATACCTGCATGAGCACTGCTATGAACTTCAACAGTAACTTTTATTCCCTAAATGACTAACTATATACTTGAATGTCAAAAGGAGCTAGGTCTCCACGCAAGAAAAGGCTGTTTCGTCCCTTTATACAAGGAACTATGGCTCTTAAAACAAAAGCCCTATTCTTCAGATTATTCTAATAACTTTTCCCGTGATAACTTTATCAATTAAGGAATAAAAGATAACTATGAAATAAATTAAATAGGGATATCGGGAATGATAACAGAGTTGGAGTTTTTACAGATGGTGCAGTGTAGTGTGCTGTTCCAATAAGATGTTACAATGGTTACAGATCATATTTGTGTGTGTTTTAATGGTTTAACCGAATGAGATATAACTGCAAACATTAGGATCATTTCCATTGAATTTAATGCCTATTGTGTTTACTTCAAAACTCTCATGATTGGTTAGATATTGTTTATCTTGTACTTAATCTGTGAGCAATGTATCTATCTTGTAACTACTTTTAGCCTTTTCATGTACAGGCTGCCTTTGGTGTTTGGTGGTTTGTTATTGTACCCTACCTTATGTTATTTAATTTGACTGATGTTTGACATTACTTCATTATTGCAAATCTGCCAGGTGCCGTTTCTCTTTGGGGTTACTGCTTTTGAGAAAGTTGCTAGTTGTGTAATTCACTTGATATTTCGGAGAACAGGAAGACATCTCTTTATGAACGACGACGATGAAGGAAAGCCACCGTTGCTGAAACGTCTGTTGGAAGATAATGAAGAGGGCTGTTTTCTGTAGGCTTTCTCCATGTCTCTAACTTGGATTTGAATTGCAAACTACTAGCTTGCTTTAGATGTACAGTATAAATTAGTAGTATTTTGTGCTACAACTAAAGGTATTATGACTTTCCTTTGCAGGTCCGCGCTGCATTCTTTTGAACGTAGGGTAGCGTACTCAAATGTTGGCTACGACAGTATCCAAGATTTAGAACCAACTATTAACTATCTTTATACACTAGTTTATCTGTTCCATATGTATTTTCTTGTTTTTTCTTAACCACATATTGTTCAGATATTGTTGGCTGGAGAACATCATCTATCAGACGCAATAGTGAACTACCCAAGGTCTTACCTTAGCCTTACTGTTGTGATTAGTCTATCATACTTCACTGCTTCTTTGTGACATTTGATCTTTGACAGTGGGAGGATTCTGTTCATGAAAAATATCCTCATGTTGTGTATGAAGAGCGCTGCAAGGCATATGACAAGCAGTTGTGTGAGCCTACAGTAGAAATTGATGGTTTAGACGAGCTAGAAGGTTTGTGACTTCCTCTTTCTCCTGCAGGGTGTTTGGAAAGCTATACATGTTAAATTTTGCTGTTAGTTAGACCTCAGGTTAAAGCCTGATTCTTCCCTCATTTGGAGTTTCACATCTTACTAGAAGAGAGCTCTGTTGTCATTTTCATTGATATTTTTTCGAGTAAAAAGTCGATTCTTAATGTTATAAACAGAGGAACTAGTGAACGGCCTATCTAGTCTGTCATGGGAGAAAGTTGACGTAAGCTTCCACAAGAGCAAGGCAAAGTTTGCTGCTCATAGCATTATCCAGGTCTCTCTCGTTTCCATCTTCCTATCATACGCATCTAAATGATTTTCTTTGTCTAGGGCTGTTATGTTGATTGGTCTTGCAGATTCATATTGCTTTCATTTTCCGACATATGTTCATGAGCTATGTCATACTGCATCGATTGAACTTTTTTTAATGGCTGATTGTGTTATGCAGGTTAAAGACCAATCCATTCATTCCGATGGCGCGGACGTTATACAACATATGATCGATCGTTTTCTTCTATAGATGAGCTTGAGCTCGTCTGGTAAATCTTGGTTTCATTTGCTGCGCTATGTTGAAGAGGCTATGTATCTTTTCGTAGTCATTGTTATGATAACTCTGATTTATTAATCGCCGTCGAATGTAAATGTATTGGTAACACAACTTGTTCTATAAATGAGAGTACTTTTATTGGAAACTAATGTATGACTATTTCCAATATAGACCTTTTCACTGACAAATTTATGGAGGAACAGAAAAGCCTTCACTTGCTAAATAGCGTGAGTGAAATGAAGAGGCATGGGAGCAGATAAGGTAAATCAACATCAAATTGGGTTATTAAAGTCAATAATATTACTATCAAATATGGGGAAGGCCCACTCTAATAAAGTACTATCAAACACTGCACAAAATTTGAGTTCTTTCCATTCTTGGTTATCAAACACATTGATACGTATTAATTAAATTCATATGTATAGAAAAATTATTGGAAGAGAGTAGAGGAGTTGGAAGAGGATCGTCTGTTTTTCTGAAGAAAATGAGAGAAAATATATTATGGATTTCTGGAGAATTGTGGAAATAATTAGATACTGTTGAATATAGACTAAAATATATAGTGAGATGTAATAAATACAAACTCTAAATTATAATCGAGATAGTTAGAAAATGTTAATAGATGACAAAATAAATCAACAAAAAATATCAACGCAGCGTGTTGACATTGCGTTAACATTTTCTGTTGATGTTATTTTGTCATCTTTTGATATTTTTTAACGGTCCAGATCATAATTTGGATTTTGTAAAATATATAGAGTTTACATTTTTATTCCTACGTAGTTACAACTAGAGTTGTTGAATCTACAAATCAACTTAGTTGAGGTTGTGCAAGAAAGATTTGCCAAATAAGATAGATCGGTCATTGGTTTATCCTTTTGCCACAAAGTTGTCTGTTGCATAATTGAGGGTCCAGAGGAAAGGCAATTTTATTGATTGAAAAAGGTGATATTGATTTTTGGGAATTGAGTTGATTTGAGCAGGGCTTTATTAGTAGTAAATGATTTTTGTCTCTGCTATGGAACATTGATTTAAATTTATTAACAAAGTATCTTGCTATTCTGTTTCAATCTATCTGGTAATCTGGATATAGCTCATGTTATACTGTAATGATCTATTCTTACAAGTTACAACTGGCCTATTTCTCTGTTTCTCATGTCTAAGCATCCTAATAAAACTCCTGTAATAAAGAGTTCTATGATTTTTATTAAATTCTCATCTATTTAGAGTATGATCATGGTACCGTTAGTGAAAATTGTTAGCTGTTATATTTTTTACAACCTCAATTATTGAGGCCTTTTATTAATATAAAATGAAATGGATCACAAATTTATTTATTTGACATAATTGGAATGGTGGGGGTCTGGCAACATTTAATTGGGGACCATCTTTATTTAAGAGAACTAGTTCAAAATCATGTACAGTATAATTAAATTAAAGTCCACAAGACACAATTGTATCACGGTTCAAAAAAGTATCATGGAAAATATTCAACTTTAATAATTTATAAATGTATGTTTTTTGAATTGTATACACCGTACACACTTTATGGTAGTTTCCATGAAACTAATTAGATCTACGAAGACGAAAGTTCAATTTTTGATGCATATACATTATATTAAGCTAATTTCAATTAATAAGAATATGTTTGCGAATATACTTCTTCTCACTCATGAAAATGAATCATGATGGCATCCATTAGCTATATATCAATTTTTAGCTACTACTCCCTCCGTCCCAAGATAAGTGACCTATTTCTTTTGGGCATGAGATTTAAGGAATGATATTTAAATAAGTTAAAGTCGAGAGAGTAAAATATGAGAGAGGGAAAAGTAGAGGAGAGAATAGAGAATAAAGTAGGTGGAGAATAAAATAAGAGTTATGACTTTTTGCTAAAAATGGAAATAGATCACTTATAATGGGACACCCTAAAGAGGAATACAAGTTACTTTATCTTGGGACTGAGGAAATATTATTCCCTCTCTTTTATCTTTATTTGGCTTTCGAGTCACGAACCATATGGCGACGTGATGAATTGGACGTCAATGATGATGTATTGTACACTCAACCGATTATAGAACTTAAAAGTGGAGTAATATACCCCAGTCAATAAATATACTACTACTACTACTATTTTCTATTTACTATTTCTCACAACTAACTTATTTATCTGTTTTTTTTATTATAGAATTAAACAATTTCTAAAAATCCCCCAAAAAATGGACTTTTAATTTATTACTCCATGCGTCTATCATTAAATGTCCCATTTTTCCTTTTTCATTCATCCGTCAATAAATGTCTCATTTCACTTTTACCATATTTGATAAATGAACCCATACATTTTACTAACTCATTACTGTCACATTTTATTATAAAATCAGTATATAAAAATAGGCCTCATATTCCATCAACTTTACTTCATAAAATCAAACAATTTTTTAAATCCGTATCGATCGCATACGAGACATTTAATAGCGGATGGAGGAGGTAGTACTATAGGAAATGAGTCTAAAGAAGAGGATCAACACATGGGCATGCTGGTAAAAGGTAAATTTAGAGACTTAGAATTTCTGAAAAAACAATACTTACCTAATATAGTATGTGTGCATTTGTTGGCATTTTTATTCTAGTACTATACACTAATTTCTTCTCACTAATTAAAAAAAAGTAAGTACCACTCATATTCTCTCACATTGAAAAGTAAGTTTCCTGGATTTGAACATCGATCACATTCACAGGTCTCTTGCTCAACATGATCACTTGCTTGACTTTTTGTAGGATGCATTTAAATGTCAATCAAGAAGCCTGATTGCCACCGGCGTCCCCACGCTTCTCTCTCCTCCTCTTCCGTCCGGCCGACACCGGCGGCCCCATTTTCCCGGCGTCCATTGGGAAGTTCAAGATGGCCTTACTCCCCCTTATCTTGAATGCGGCGCAGTCATACGCCCGCGCCGCATCCACCGCCGTCTCGTACGTCCCCAGCCACACCCGGCTCGATTTCCGGGCCGGGTCCCGAATCTCCGCCGCGTACTTCCCCCACGGCCTCCTCCTCACCCCCCGATAACGCCTCACAGGACCCGACCCGAACATGCTATCCGTCGTTGGAGGACAAATTTCGGGTTTTGCTTCGACTTCAAAGAAATCGGACCGGAAATCCGAACCGGGCCGGTTTGGGTCTGAAGAAGACGAGGAAGGGGATGCATCGGAGAAGTAAACGTCCAAGTTGTCGAAGAAGGAGTCTGAAAAATTGATGTCTTCAAAAAGGTGTTGGCGGATGAGATCTAATGTTAAGAACTCATCGGAATTTGCCATCATGATAATTAACTCTTTTATGTTGTATAGACTATAGAAAAGAGTTTTGAGATATTGTTGTGAAGGAGAAGAGGAATGGGACATATATATATAGAGAGAGGGGTGTAATGTAAATTGTAATGTATGATGAGAGTGTGGTTGTTGTGTAGGTACGGTGTGGGAAACGTTTGAAGTTGAGTTGTTTCTGTTTAATAAGTAGCTGGGGACACAAAATTTTCGTCTTGTGGTTGCAAGATTAAAATCCCCCCTTATAGATATAGTGATTGTGGGGCCCTTTGTTAATTATAAATCAAAAAGTTTTCATTATAGTAATGAGCCTACTGTACATCTTTACGTGTCGACCAAATTGATTGGATTAATCATTATTCATCGACACCGCCATTTAGAGCATTCACGGCTGTCGCCGTCTATTGTGCAGCCAAGCCGTGGGAGGGTGGTGGCAGGTACCGAGGGAACGGGTAGGGTTAGGGTTGTAAATTTCTAGCTCGATAAAATTAAAACTCGATTAGTCAGCACCCGATAAACCCGCAATCCGTTAGGGTCATCCGAAAACCCGATAAAATTTCTATTGTTCTATTTGTTTTACTCCTAATTCAACACTTCATTGAAAATTTTTATAATATAGATAACTAAAAAATAACTTTTCAATTTTATACTCGATCCGTCCCCCTTTACGTGAGGCATTTCTTTTCGGCATAAGATTTAAGAAAGTTGTGTTTGGTGAGTTAAATAAAGTAGAAGAGAGAATAAAGTAAGAGAAAAAAGAGAGATTGTTTTTAGCTAAAAAAAGAAATGACTCAAGTAACTTGCGACAACCCAAAATGAAATACGACTCAAGTAATTTGGGACGAAGGAAGTATTAATTATACAAATTATATATTAAATTTTTATTGATATAATAATTGATAAATAAATTATAAACTTCAAATACACTAAAAAAATATTTGAATTTCTAAAACATGCATTAACATTTCTCAAAATATGTTTATGTTTTATTTTTCACAAATCTCAAATATTAGTATTTGATCAAGTTTATGTTTGAGTTTTAGCATATATCTCAAATTTATTATAATTAAATGTTTTACATTTTATAAATATAACTAATTTTATCATTATTTATTGGATTGATCGCATGTTAATTTTATGGGTAACAATCCATCTAATGGGCTAGCACGAAACCCGAGCTTTTAGGATTATGGTCGAACTCTTATAATCCAATAAAAATCACAAACCGATTGACCCGAAAACCGTGTAGGTTTGGGCAAAACCCGCTGGGACGACCTGATTGACATCCCTAGAAACGGGCTTGGGCGCGGGATGGATGACGGTCGCTCGGCACCTATTGTGTGCCATCCGACCGCCGAGCGGGCACCTAATTTTCACGTTGTCGCTAAAAATGGCTTTTGATGATGACGAGGTCCAATTGACAAGCTCATCTCGGACGCCTTGTGAGAGCAGACGTCTGCGGAGTTAGACCGCAAACTGGAACAACACTTTCGGGCAGAACTGGAATGAAATGAGACATTATTGCGGGCCATGTAAATAAAAAAAATGAGACATTTAATGGGGACCGGAAAGAGTAATACTAAGAGCATCCGAACGGAGGACGTTCCGGCAGACGTTGGACCGGCGTGCCGGACATCCGCCATTAGGCGTGCGAGGGGCGGATGCGAACGTTCGCTATAGACACCGCACATCCGCAGCTTTCCGGCAACGTCCGTCGTGACGTCCGCCATTGCAGTGCCACGACGGACGTCCCAGCGGACATCCCGATTTATTTATTTATCTTTTTATAAAAAAACTCTATACATACAGCTCGTTGCAAACTCTATATATACAATTTTTTAAAAAACTCTAACTCATGTATTATCGTCAAATAAAGGCCTAAAACAAAAACATATCATACCATCGGGACCCCCGTTCGGCTAGCTGCAGACTATACAGATTCAAGGCATAACATGTAACTTTGTTTGAATCATTTTTTGGTTTGGGATGGTTTTTTTTGGTGAACTATGTATTTTTTTAATTTAAATATGTATGTTTTTAAAAAAAAATAAAATCGTTGCATTTTTCCTGTATTCGTGTCGAAATTTTAATTCCGTGAATTGCATATTTGTGAATTTGTGAATATTTATTATGGTGGATGTTCACTGGAATGTCTTTAGGGATGTCCACCTTATGCATTGGAATCTCCTTATGACGTGGCAGTGCAGTGGAAGAGTCCTTATAATGTGGCAGGAGGTGTTTTAGAAAGTCCGCCGAGACATCCGCACCACTATAGATGCTCTAAACCAAGTGAGGCGGTGTCGAGGGCGCCCATGCTGGTGTTTAAGGGGAGTGTTCAATCATCGTCTACAAAAAAAATTCAAAAAAATTCTAGAAAAAATTCTATCATGCAAATAAGTTACACAAACGGACCTCTAAACATGCTCACTAAATCACTATCAACTAATTAACATTGACTTTCGGTAAATTAAGTCATCCTGGTAAATTTTGTCATAATTAAAATTATTAATACTGAATAAATTCCAAAAACTATAAAGGACTATACTCAATTTTTTTCTGGCATGTCAGCACCTTATTTAAAATCACTAGCTCTTAGGAGTATTTTTTTTTTCATTTCTGCTCATGTTTCTTATAGCATAACACACATCGATAAGGTCATTTCTCAAGAAAAGTATCAAATGAACCTTTAGTAATTCTCCTTGTTTAGTTTGGGAAAACAAAATACCCTTCTGTCTGGGTTTGCTTGAATCGGATTTAACAGTGTAATATCACGTGTTTATTAGTGTAAATCAGATTTTTATCGATTAATCTCATATTTTAATCATGTAAATTAAGTTTTGGTTATCATTGAATTATTATTATGTCATGTTAATTCATAATATATTGTGTCATTAATGGGCCATGTTGTGTACGAATCAGGTCTGACTTTGAAGATAGCAGACCAGTTTTGTGTTAATATTGAGAGTGTCCTTAACTGATCAGGTCTAGATTGCATTTTATTGAATTGAATTATTATCAAGTTCATGTGATAATGAAACAGCCAACAAGATATTCTATTCTACAATTGAGTTGTGCTAATAGTCTCACACGGTGATCATTTATAAGTTAATATGTAGTATAAGCATTAATTTCTCTTCGTCCATTAAAATAGGCTATTTAGGTTTAATGCGCAATTTGTAAAATAAGAGAAAAATAGTTGAAATAATATAGTAGATGGTAGAGTTCATAAATAATAAAGTAAAAGAAAGAGAAAAAGATTTTTATAAATAGATATGGACTATTTTTATGAGATGGACGGAAAAAAAAATTTCTTTTATTTTTATGAGACTGAGGAAATATAATACTTCCTTCGTCTCATTTTACTCGCGCTTTTCATTTTAGGTTGTTAATTTGAGATTGATTTTTAGTAAAATTAAATTAGTATTTTAAATGTAATAAGAGATCACTTAATAATAAAATATTTAATTAATTTTAATATATTAATTAAATATTTTAATTTTTATTTAAATAATAAATTATATAAATAATTTGGGATGAGTTAAAATAGAAAAGTGCAAGGAATATGAAAAAGAGAGATTAAATAATGTCATTTGCAAGTTGCTGCATATAGGTCTATTCTTACTTGTCAAGGGGGAGGAATGACTTGGTCCCACGTGCTTTCATTTGTCGCCTCGTTACATTATTAATTACTCTGTTAATTATAAATATCAATATTAGTACTGTACCAATTTTGAAATGATTTTGGCTTTAACAATGATACATGAAAAAAAGGCTGCGGTTATAGTGGAGTATGATATTTTAGTTAGCAGCAAAATACATTTGACTAATATTTTTCGCAGGAGGAAAAACTGGCGTTACATAATTTCTAATTCTATCGACAGTAGCAGGAATTTAATCGAAAGAAACAAACTATTAGATCTTGAAAAGTCACAGCAGGAGATATTTTCAGTCCCAAATTTATTATCCCTCTAATACCATTCAAAAGGTTATGCCACTATTAAATAATATATATAATTGTGTGATTTCAAAATCATTGCCGAACTTTCTTTTAGCAATATTATTAAAACAGCCTAAATAGTTTACATTCACCTTGAGGCTCGAGTACTCATTTCTTAATATAAAAAGTCAATCAAGTATATGTATTACTACCTCCGTCCCCCAAAATTTGCTACACTTTGACCCGACACGAGTTTTAAGAAATGTAATGAAAAGTGAGTTGAAAAAGTTGGTGGGATGTGGGTCCTACTTTTAGAGTATTAGTTTTATAATAAAATGTGAGTAGGAATGAGTTAGTAGAATATGAGGTCCACTACTAAAAATGGTAAAAGTGAAGTGTATCAAATTTTCAGGGACGGATCGAAATGGTAATATGTATCAAATTTTCAGGGACAGAGGCAGTATTTACTAAATATAATTACTTGTTTTGTAGCCATATATGTTGTATTAATGGAGATGTGTACAACTACGTACGAGCACAATAAGAGATTTTAGTGGGTACCCCTTAAAATACATATTCTATTGTCGATATAATCAATAAAGATTATTTCCACGCATCATAGTAATGAAAAACTATCTTCTCTATATTATTTTATCATTTTTTTATTTTAATTATTTATTACTATCATTTTTTACAAAATGAATGTAAAAAGTAATTGGAGCTGCTAAAGCAAAACAAAGGAGTATATGAATTAAAACACCTTATACTAGTAATGCTCCTATATATTAAGAATTCGATGTATAATTTTTTCGAGTTATTCTTATAGAGTATTATAGACTTTTTTAGCCTAAGCTTAAATGTAGTATAAATATCTTGTACTTATATATCTTGGTTTAAATTGATGTCAAAATCAATGATATGCTTACAAAACATGAAATGCTTTTTTAAAGTACTGGAAGTGTAACGTAAATCTTTTTAATTATCTCAAAGATTTTGACTTGGGTTATTAAATAAGTAGGAATGTATTCAATGTTGAACTAAATTTAAATACCAAACTAGTGACTAAATCGCCATCCACTTTTCTAAGTTAATAGATAAAATAATTCAAGCAAATAATTTATTTCATTTTTAGATCGTTTTACTTTATTTCTTACGGACTTCACTATTAGATCGTTTTGCTTCATTGTAGAGATTGTTAGCGTCCTAATATGTATTTGTAATAAAATGAAAATCAGATAAAGTTCATACTTTAAAAAGAAACCTAAATAGGTAAATACAATCAATCTAGACCTCAATTTGAACCATGGAGGTCGATAGTAGAAAAAAATGGATATATATTGATGTTGGAAGAGGCAAACTCATCCGTACAAGTGGTGGTTTACATGCAAGTGGGCGGCTGCGGATTACTAATTGAAACCTTTCCTCAATTCATTGAACTTTAACTGCATGCCAACAATTATTTCATTTCACATTATTGGTTATTCAGCTGCCCCAATTAATTCATTTTTGGCAAACGACACATATCTAAATATGGATGTCAAAGACATGTAAAATGGCGGTTAGAGTCCAATTTTTTTTAGGTTGGGTTAATTGGCAATAGGCCGAGGTGGATATGTCTAATTTGAAATTAAAGAGGTGGCCCGACTAATTGAAAATTTTCATTATAAGTCAAACTTTAATAATCGGCTTCTGATCTTCATAATTAATGAAGGGTATATGCTTGTCAAATCCTTGTGTAAGTTGCGGTTGATATCGTACTTTTGCATCAACTATCAACTTAAATGCCTTGATTGCTAAAATACCAAGTATTTTTCATTAAACAAGTGTTGTTATTATATAAAGAAATTTATTCAGGTTAAAGTATTTTTTTCTTCTAAACTCTTTGGCCAGTGGTGGATCCAGAATCCTAAAACGAAGAAGATAAAATTTATTGAAAGCTAACGAAGGGGGAAGGGGAAACGTCGGAAGCTATTGGAGGGGGCGACAATGGAAAATTCACATCCGGGTCCATGGTAGTGGGTCGACTGTGAGGGGCAGTAGCCCCCTCTTGTCACCCTGGATCCGCCACTGTGAGCATCGACGGTACTAGGTGGGATCGAGTGAGGTCGACTGACCTCAATTTTAGTTTATGAGTACTGTCAGAAATTTTTATTATTTGGCCTATGATCTCATAGAAGCTCAGACCTTGCTTTCCTCATTCCTTTTCTATTGTGCAATTTACAAGGTCTAGCCATATTTTAGGAATTTGCAATTTTATGGTTCAGATAACTACTAAATCATCATCCACGAGACGGAAGATTTACCCATTTTTTTTGCGGTCATCTTAATTATGTCATATACTTCCCCGTTGTAAGAGATACTCGCACTTATAATATCTGTATTAAAATTTGCCATACCCAAAAATTTTCGGTAAGGTAGAAGTATGGATTTTAATCATATCGAAATTTTTGTACAGTATGTATATATGGTATGAACATTTCGACACGATATACTGCACCGATCTACTCCGTCACGAGCAGTATTATGTAAACCATATATCCTAGATGAGAAGAATAATTGTCAAATAGGTCATACTGTATATGTTCTTTAATTTGAAATATTAATGAATAAATGGCATTGGTAACATTAACAACATCTTCTGAATAATCAACGGATGCGAAGTATGGCTCAAATCTCCTAACCTTGGCATGTGAGTGACGTTGATGAAGTATAGAGATAGAAAGAATTCATATTGAAACATTTTTGCACTATTTTATGTAATCAGACATTTCCGAACTAAGAAATTAGCATAAAATAATACCCCAACGAATATAAAATCAATGGCAGTTATGTACTTATATGCAATTATTGTCAAAACTAACTAAGACAGGTAACTTCCTATGTCGATTCAACAGAATATGCAAGTCAAAATTCACACTTTGCAGCAAAATGTTTTCATACACTTTTTCCCATCGTGTGATTCTTTTACAATGACTTCTGAGAAAGCATTCAGATTAGCTTTGTTTTTTTAGTTTCAACTGATGAACTTTCTGGTCAACCACTAGCTAATAAATTATAGTAATACTACTAATAAATTCTCGCTGTTTTTCATATATTTAAATGGAGATAGCTTAATTTATTTGTAACTGATTTAAAATTTAATAAAAAAAAAAAGTTCGGAGATTTCACGTAACTTGATATACATTTGCTACATTTGATAATCCAAATACTATGATTTAACTCTTCTACATGATCTGTAAATTAATATTCCTTCGTCCCATATATATTAATTGGCAATGGTTGATCCGGCACGAGTTTTAAGAAATGTCGTGGAAAGTGGGTAAAATTAATTAATGAAATGTGAGTCCTACTTTTATATGTTAGTTTTATACTCCCTTCGTCCGGCATTAGGAGTCCCGGTTGACCATTTTCATCCGTCTGGTATTAGGATTACAGTTAGACATTTTCATAAAAAGTGAAATAAAAATATTAAGTATAAAATAAAATACTAAAAAGCATAAGTGAAAACACATCAAAAGAATAAAGCAAATATTAATGCAAATGGGTCTCACATTCCATTATCACACACTCTAATTATTACACACTCAAACATTTCTTAAAAATCCGCATCCTACTCAACCGAGACTCCTAATGCCGGACGGAGAGAGTGATAAAATTTGAGTGAAATGAGTTAGTAG
This sequence comes from Salvia hispanica, assembly GCF_029641045.1. Lineage (NCBI taxonomy): Eukaryota > Viridiplantae > Streptophyta > Magnoliopsida > Lamiales > Lamiaceae > Salvia > Salvia hispanica. Next base: position 15,917,947 of record NC_142696.1, on the reverse strand, counting down.
AATGTGGAGTCCATTATCAAAAGTAGTAATTAAAAAATAAGAGTGTCAATTAGTTGGAGACGAACGAAAAAGGAAATTGGTGTCAATTAATGTGGTATAAACGGAGTATTGTACATGAGCGATTTTTAGTTTATTAATTCGGAAATAGGCGTAGTAATATTTTTCAAAATTTGATTTGGTCACTATCTGAATATAATTTGAATATTAGTGATAATTGCAAGATTGTTCTTTGCGACGCTGAAAGTCAAAAGAAATGTTGTATATTTTGTTCTAATAAACAAGATAGTTTATGTGTACCTTCTACCCCAACGCTAGAAATATTATGCAAATGTTCCAATTTAGTCATCCCCAATTAATTATATGTTCTGATTTTTCTTATTTTTAGTCGTAAAGTAGACATATGGTATTTTGACGCGATTCATTCAAGAAAAACAGAAAACAACAAACTAAATGGTTAAGTTTTCAATCAATTAAGTACTGTTTTGATCTTAATTATTTCAATAGTAGCTTTGCAGTCGTGGAGCTACTAGCTATGATCAATTCATGATTAACAAGTTTTGTGGTTATCATTACTTTATTAATAAATTTAATAAAGTCAACTTATGATTAAGTAGCTTTGTTGCTGTGAATTATAAGCAAAATTGGGTAAATTTATGAGTAAGAAACATTTTGGTAATGAATGACACAAAATAAAGATAATTACATACGTAATTTTTTTCGTTGAAAAATGTCCAAAATTGAGAACTCAAAGAAAATTGCCCAAAAATAGAGGACATAATTGTCCACTACACTGCCTTTGTTTTGAATTTTTCGGATACTTTTATTAGTATTTTTAGTTCGGTACACCAAGATTGAGATGCTTTTCAAATTATAGATGATGCATTTAGAAATACTAAAATATATTCCATCTGTTCCGCGGTAGTTGAGTCATTTCATTTTCTGCACTCGTTTCGAAAAAATGAAAATAAATAGCTAAAGTGGATAGAGAGTAAAGTAAGTGAGAGAATAATGTAAATAAGAGTCTTATCTTCATTATTCTCCTTCCTATTTTACTTTATCTACTTTAACTATTTAGTATCATTTTTCTTAGGGGTGGCAAATCGTGCGTGTCGGGTCGTTATCGTGTCGACACGATAACGACACGAACACGATAACAACAAACACGAACACGACCCGTTAAGAAAACCTCAAACACGAACACGAACACGACCCGCTACCCTCAGACACGAACACGACACGAACCCATTAATGACACGAAAATAAGTATTGAAAAATGAAATAATAAGAATAATAATATTAAAATATTATGTGTTAATAATAATAATATTAAAATATTATGTGTTAACGGATAACACGAACACGACACGAACACGCATTGTTAGCAGATAACACGAACCCGACACGAACACGACACGAACACGACACGAAATTTTCGTGTCCTTAATGAGTCGACCCGATAAGGACACGAACACGATAAGCTCTGACCCAAACCCATTAATTTCGTGCCGGTTCGTGTCGTGTTATCGTGTCGTGTCAAAAATTGCCAGCCCTAATTTTTTTAAAACGAGTGTAGAAAATGAAATGACTCAACTACCGCGGAATAGAGGGAGTACTACTGTATGCCTGTTTAGTGAGATTGTCAGTGGTTTGAATTTTTCCTATTGCTAAAAAATGTCCTTTTAGTGAGAATGTTAGTGGTTTGAATTATAGGAAAAATATGGTCGATTCACAGCAAAAGAATTATGTACAAAATTATTGTAGTAATATATAGATGTAAATATTAAGACCGAAGGATATAAATGGTCCCCTCGGAAATTAATTGACATTAAAAAGTAGGGATGGGGAAAAATACCGAAATACCGGCCTTATCGTACCGAAAAAATATCGAAAATACTAAATTTTCGGTATACCGTGACTTTCAGTATGGTATGATACCTTACCGAAAGATTCCGGTAAGGTAACGGTATGAATTTTCAAATACCGCGGTATATCGCTGCATACTGAAATTCGGTATATATCGTAAATTTAAGATATATACCGTAAACTAAGGTATATACCACAAAAATATAAACACAATTATATATAAAATATATTTTATATATTTTTAAATTATAAAATCTATTTTGAAATATAAATATAATTATGAATAAATTATATTTAATTTATTTTTAAAATTATAAAATATAAATAATATTTTAAAAACTCTAATTTTCTATTTTAATTGATGTTGAAAGTCAGGTATACCGCAAAAGTAAGGTATACCGAACTTCAGTACGGTATACCGAAATTGAGGTACGGTATCGGTATGGAAATTCGTCATACCGAAAATAAGGTATACCGAAGTTCGGTATACCGAAAACTTTGGTCAGGTAAATGTATGACTTTTTCGCATACCGTATTTACGGTAAGGTATACGGTATGGTGGTTTCGGTAAGGTATACCGTATCTACCCACCCCTATTTAAAAGTCATGAAAACGTAGGATATAGAATTTTTTCCGTTAATTAATTACTTTTGGAGACCATTCAAAGATCTGTGCTTGAATGAAAAATACCAGAGATACAATTGAGATTATCTCGATTCTCGACAAATTTAGTTTGATAAAATATGGTACTTCCTCCGTCCCACTTTAGGAGTCCCAGTTGAGTCGGACACATGTTTTAAGAAAAAAGTGTTTGTGTGTAATAAATAAATATTGTAGTGGATGCTGGGACCCACTTTTAATTGGGTGTCCAATAAATAAGTGTTTTAGTGAATGTTGGGACCCACTTTTAACACTTTGTAAGCATTTTTTATTAATTTATCTCAACCGAGACTCCTAAAGCGGGACACCCAAAATTGATCAACCGGGACTCCTAAAGCGGGACGGAGGGAGTAATTTGCATAGATCTTCAGTGTATAATCATTTGTATATATGTGAAAATTGTGCGTGTGTCATACTTAGGGGTGCTTAATATTCTCCGATTCTCGGTTAACCGAAATCAGAATCGGAACCAGCCGGATAGTTGAGGAACCGTAACCGGAAAATCCGGTTCCGATTCCGGTACCAGTTCCAACTTTTTAAATAAAATCGGTTCCGATTCCGAACCGGAACCGACCGGTTCCTAACCGGGAACCGGATTATAATATTTTATTTTTTTTATAATTTAATATACTAATAAATCTAATTTAATTGAATTAATTTTGAATTAAAGATAAAATAATTTGAAACATTGAGTAATTTTTAGATTTAAACAGTGTTAGATTTGCGAGCTTTGTTTTATGAAGTATTTAAAATGTTTAACCCGTAATACTTTGAATTTACAATTATTTCTCTAATCTAATTTTTATGAACTAATTACAATGAGTAGGACATCATAAGTTTGTTTTTAATTTCCAAAAGAACTTATATAAATACAATATCATTTCATATGATAGAAATTTAACTTTATAACAAATTTATGTAACAATTTATTTAACATACGATTTTAACTTATTTGTGAATAATTTATTAACTGTTCCGTTATAAATCAAAAAGTTGTTTAGCCAAAAAAAGAAAAATGAATTTTTAAACTCATTTTTTTAAAAAAATTGCTAAAGTTTAGAAGTCCTATTTTTGTATTTTAAATTGCTAACGTAAACTAGTCCGACCTAGACACTTGGCATCACTCTTATTCATATATGAATATTATTGTATTGTTGGTTTGTATTTTTTGTGTATTTATTTGAATTTTTATGTATTATTTCTTATATTTCTGGATGTTGGATTATTATTTTTTAGTATTGAACTATTTAAAATTATAAATAAATTCAGAATTAAATTACACACCGGTTCCGGTTCGGAACCGGAATCGATCGGTTCTTAACCGGCCGGTTCCAAACCAGAACCGATCGGTTCCGATTCCGGTTCTAGGATTTATGAAAATTTAAAACCCGTTAACCGGTCAACCGGTCCGGTTAGAACCGGAACCGGCCGAATAAGCAGGCCTAGTCATACTCCCTCCATCCTATATAAGATGTCACACTTTCATTTTTAGTTTTTCCCACAAAAGATGACACATTTCCCTTTTTGAAAAAAATTCTCTCTCACATGAATATAAAAATTATATTTTCTCTCTTCATTTAACACACAAAACAAAACTTCCTAAAATCCCGTGCCGTCGCACAAGTGTGACATCTTTTGTGGGACGGAGGGAGTGTTAGTTATCTAGTACAATATTTACATCAAAGTCACTAGCCTACAAGCTAAGAGCATCCATGATAGATGCCCTAATGGTTGTCACATTAGCATGCCCCTTCTTTCTGTAATGGTTTGATCCTAGTAATTGTCCTATCTATTATCCATTTTTCATTTCACTTTTAATATTATTTTTTTATGTTGACACATTATAAATGACAAAATTAGACTCTACATCAAAGAACTAACTAAAAACATACATTACTTAATTTAAAAAAAATTACAACGAAAATACTTAAAAAAAGGTACAATTTCAACTACCACTATGTGTCAAAACTTCTTCAACCATGTCGTTCATGAGTTGAAGATGAGCTTGTTGGTTGCGCATGGTCTCCCGAGCTTGTAATCTTTCACTGACTCCATAGGATAAACCTCGAATGACCGGCGGAGTTGCTGACCTGCGATCGATTCAACTTCATTGTCGGTCCAATCGCCAGCTCTTGCACCTTTATCGTGAATAATCATGTTGTGCAAGATGATGCATGCGTACATGACATTGCCGATATGATCCTGTACCAGGACCGAGCCGGACCTTTCACTATTGCCCAACGTGCTTGAAGCACACTGAATCCTCGCTCCACATCCTTCTGTGCAGACTCTTGCCGATGTACAAAAAGTCCTCTCTTCGCATTTGGTGGGCAAGAGATCGTCCTAAAAAAAACTGGCTATCTCAGGTAATGCCATCGGCTAAGTAGTACCCCATATGATTTTGTCGTCCGTTGGCAGTGAACTGGATAACCGGACCGTTACCATTGCATTGCTCAGTGAAGAGACTCGACGTGTTCAGCACGTTGATGTCGTTGTTGACCCCGCCACGCCAAAGTGAGCATGCCAAATCCAAAGATAGTGGTCAACGATGGCTTCAAGGATCATCGTCGGGTGGGTACCCTTATACACACTGGTGAATTGGCCTCTCCACGCTACCGGACAATTCTTCCACTCCCAGTGAATACAATCAATGCTCCCTAAACATTCTAGGAAAGCCGTGCACCCTATCGTGCATCTTCATCAGGAACTGGCAATCTTCGGCACTCGGCTTGCGCAAATATGTGGCGCCGAAGGCGTCAATCACGCCCTCACAAAATTTTACAAGACATTCCTGGCTAGTTATATCCCCGACGCGAAGATACTCGTCGAACATGTCTGTCGTGGTGCCATATGCCAACTTACGAAGCGCAACCGTGCACTTCGTGAGCGGGGATAGACCGCTTCTGTGGGCCGCATCTTGCTGCTACTGGAAGTACTCGTCGCGCGCCTCCATTGCGTGAACAATCTGGAGAAATAGTTCTCGCCGCATCCGAAATTGTCGGTGAAAAAACGTCGGTCCCCATCTGCGCTCATCGGCGAAGTAGTCCTCGAACAGACGTTGATGAGCTAGACCATGCTCTCGACGGACGGATGTCCGGTGGCGGATGGGCCTCGGGACGTGCTCTTCGGCCTGTTGTTCGACCTGCTCTTACTCTTGTATTGCACGATTACCTGTCAGAATCTGGTTCCCGAAAGCAAACATTGCGCGTTTCATAGCCCGACCTATATCTTCCTTTGGAAACATTTTGGAAAAGTGAGTGAAAGAGAGATATTGAATGGAGAGATGTTGTGTGAGGGTTGAGAGATGTGTGAAAAATGAGTGAAAATAAGGAATATTTGTAGATACAAAATGAATAAAAAAATTTAAAAAAGGAAAACGCGTGGATCGGGCGCGGCGTTGCAATGGGCGCCTGATAATGGGGACGACCGATCTTTCGGTTGACTCACTTGGGCGCCCGATCCATCGGGCGCCTGCAATGGAAGCCCGAGGACCCCCGAACCCGATCTCGGGCGACCGGGCGTCCATTATGGATGCTCTAAGTTAGACAATTTTATCTCAATAAATCGATTTTCTTAACAAACTTGTCAATATCATTTACTCTTCAGATTAGTTCATTATAAATTTATATAATTTCGTAATAAAGCATGAGTAGTATGTTTCTATTTTAGAAGGGTTCCTTATATTTGCACCCTTACTTTTTTTTTCATTGAAGAAAAATGTTCAGGCTAAAATAATGACGAGCCGAAAAAGTACACTAAAAAATCAAACAAAAGAAGGAAACAAAAATAACAACACCAGCCCCTATAAACCACCAACACTCCCCAAAGTCACAAACTCCAAAATCCTGCCAAAACAACAAAACACACCACTTAAACCCTCAACCCATACAATTGTACCCAAAAAAACAAACAAACAACCAACACAAGCCCACCCAGAAAGTACAAAAAGAATAGCTAGAAAACATGCCAATACCAAAAGATAGCCACAAGCAGAGGTAGCTAACAACACCTCAAGTAGCGCTCACCTTATCAGTCGAATCTCCTACCGTCACAGAACCTAGCCACCTCCTTTCATCCAGTTTTCAAGACGCCAAAAAATTCACTTCTTCCCAACCTCCCAAATGGATTGAAATTTTGAAAGGTAACCTTATTGCGGATGTCCCATATAGACCTTGATATGACATAGAACATGCCGTCCAAATTCTCGTTTCAATATCTCTAATGGAGGTGCCTAGCCAGGAGATAAGACAGGACTTTGGTTGATTAGGGAGACCAGATGTTCCATTGATCGCAATATGAGTACCATAAGCTGCTAGATATCTTGCAACTAAAAAATTGATGTTCAATAGATTCTGGTTCCTCTTTACATAGCACACATTAGTCATCATCTATCTCATTAACTCCAAATCTGTAGAGTCTAACTTTAGTGTTGAGATTTCCATGGAGGAGAAACCACATGTGGAGTTGTGCTCGTGGCGGTGCAACATTTCTCCATACAAGTGTTCCCTGGTGTGGTGGAGAGCTAGCGATCTCCGACTGCTTATTGATCTGCAAAGAAAAATAGAAGCAAAAAATAGTCCGAATTTTCACCAGACCAAGTCCTCACATCGTTCGTGTTTAATCTCAAGGAGGATTGATTCACGGCTAGTAGAAGTTCCATAAGCAAATCCTCTTCCCAAGCAAATAATTTTATCCTCCAGTTAAACTCCTATCTCCAAACTTCTTTCTCCCACTCTCCCATATCCATAATAAGATCATCTTTCTACTTAGACAATTCAAACAGACGTGGGAACAAATTTATAAGGCTTGTATCCCCTATGCAAGTATCAATGTCACACTCAACCGTTCTAATAAATACTCCCTCTATCCCACTTTAGGAGTCCCGGTTGATCAATTTTGGGCGTCCCGCTTTAGGAGTCCCGGTTGAGATAAATTAATAAAAGATGCATACAAAGTGTTAAAAGTGAGTCCCAACATCCACTACAACTAATAAAAAAATGTTAAAAGTGGGTCCCAACATCCACTAAAACATTTATTTATTGGACACTCAACTAAAAGTGGGTCCCAACATCCACTACAATATTTATTTATTACAACTAAATACTTTTTTCTTAAAACATGTGCCCGACTCAACCGGGACTCCTAAAGCAGGACGGAGGGAGTACAACTTAAAGTAAAGTAATCACCTGTTAAATACACGACCACCTAAATTCTATAATTACAAAAGCCTAAATATCAGAATCATATTTTAAAATATTTTGGATCGTGGTGAGACCCTCTCATAACTTTATATGCTATACATTTGTCTATATGTAAAATAATGAGGAAGAAAAGGTTGTCAAAATGCATCAGCCGTCGAACCTGCTATATCTTGGAGTCTATACAACTTATGTCATCAATTGTCACTTACAATATTCCTGAAAAATATTAGTGGTTTATATGAACTACGATTTAGCGTATATAAATTCCACCTTTAATTTCACATCACATAAATATCAAACATATTCTTTAACCAACACACATAATCAGAAACAACATACAACATATTTTGTAAACAATTTCATATCCATATGCATATGCCTCTTTGTTTCTTTTTATTATTTTGTGACGGATCAAGCCTGGTATCTGCCGAGGATTTCCATTATATACGACTTGAAGGTCCCTTTTATTATTTGACCTTTCCACGAAGGTCCCTCTTTGATTTGACCTTTCCACGAAGGCCCCTGTTTGCATTTTGACCTTTCCACGAAGGCTCCTCTTTGATTTGACATTTTCACGAAGGTCCCTATTTGCATATTTCTTTGACCCGTAGGTCCATTGTCATTGTATATGACCCGTTGATCTATTGTCATTGTATATGACCCATAAGTCCATTGCCATGGTATATCGGATCCAGAGCAAGACCGTCACATATCCTCTTTAATCCCATGATGCGAATAATTCCAATACCATACGTCAAACATATCCATATATTCCATCAATTAACTCCAATACTATATATAAATATATCTATTGCACAAATCACATATCCACATCATATTACAACATCAATATCAAATAACGCATAACCAATTCAGGCTGACATTATATGATTCAAATATTTATTCCAATTTAACACATAGCAATCAACCACAAATAACATGTAAAATTAAAAGTGTGATTTATACATACATGATTAAGATAGATAATCTGGTTGAACACTTCTTCTTGCTCTCGATCTATGATTCTTGATACTATACAATTAAATACAAAAATTACTTTTAATATCTTTATTAGCATATTAACTACTACTATAATAACTACTCTGGTTAGATATCATATAATTACTAAAAATGCATATATACTTTTACTATTGATATCATTTGATTATAGTATTATAAATACACAATTAATTATAATGTAATATATTTCAAAATATGAATCTTCGAAAATTAAAACCCTATATATGTTCTTCAAATTTTCTTCATATAAAAAGTTTTATTTCAAAATCTACTACTTTTCATAAAGTAGGATACTGTATGCTACTTACAATAGTTAAATTATTGCATAAGTAAAATTATTATTCAAGGTCTATAAGAGTAACTAACTCAAAATAAGATCTCACCTTCACTAATCTACGAAATTCTGAGTAATTACTGTGGACATCTCTTTTGCTTTCTGCCTATAAACTTCCAGCTTTGGTCTACTAAACTTATGTTTATACTTCTTATTGTGAAAATGGACACTTATTTATCTTAACCGCCTTAATCTTTACTACAAAACTAATGGTGAAATGTGGCCTATTAATTGCATCACACACATACACATATATGCTTGCATGTATAGGAAAATATAATACATGGCATAATAATGGCAATCCATAATTGATGATTATTGTCACTTGAAAACATATAAACTATATTAAAAAAATATTATTTACACACTTTAATTCATTTCCATCTGTATACACATATACATACATACTATATATTTATCTAACAATTATCGTGCATCGTTGACATAATTTAATTTATTTATTGTGTATGTGTATTCTAAAACACAATAATATTTACAATTAGTAAAACTATTTGGTATAGTTACTATGTGATATGATGAAAAAAATAATATAATATGTAAATACAGAAAATGATGCATGTTTTGGGTTAGGAATATTACAATCAAACCAAAAGCTAGTATAAGCTGCATTGCCCACTTTTATTCGAATTTCTTTACTTGCAATCTCTTGTATTTCTTTGTTGAAGCTCCCAAAATCTGTAATTTGCCCCCATATCCTTCCACAATGACTTCTAATCATCCGCCAATCTCCACCATCATTTGAATTGTAAGGCCGCATTCCTAATAGAGATGTCACCAATACCCAGGCCTCCCTAATCACGTGGTTTCTGAATGGTACCCAAGCCACGTTCCTAATAGAGATGTCACCAATACCCAGGCCTCCCTAATCACGTGGTTTCTGAATGGTACCCAAGCCACGTTCCTAATAGAGATGTCACCAACACCATTTGCACCCTTACCTAAGCATAAGCAAAATACATACTCCCTCCATCCCACTCAAGATATTCACATTCTTGTGTGACACACAAGATTTTAGGAGGAGTTGTTAGGTGGAGTAAGTAAAGAGATAAAGATAATTGAATATTTTAATGAGAAGAGAAAGAGAGAGAGATATTTTGAATGAGACAAATTGAATGAGACAAATTGAAAAGAAAAGGTAGACAATTTGAGTGGGATAACCTGAATTTTAATATTGTATTTAATTCAATATTTTGAAATCTGGTTTACTTCAATTTAAAATATTTGATAACTTTTTTTGGTTGAATATATAAAAATGAAAATCTAAGTATTTTTTTAAAATATCAATCTAATAAATTCCAATTTAGAATTACAAATATCAATATAATACCAGGGTCCTGTTAGGTTGAGATTTTTTAGCTTAATTGAGAATTGAGATGCATTTTCAACCACTTATCCACAACAGTTTCGAAATGCCACCCGCAAGTAGATTATGTCAACTCGGGGTTATTATCGTCAATAGCCTACACATCAAATGTCAATAGCCTGCACATCAAATGTCAACAACTTATAGTTGACATTATATATGTATAGTTGACATGAATTGTATATGTAGCTGACATTATATGTGTGTAGTTGACATAGATTGTACACATAGTTGACATTATATGTGTGTAGTTGACACGAATTGTATATGTAGTTGACATGAATTGTATACGTAGTTGACAAAAAAATTTTTAAAAAAAAAACAAAAAAAAACAATTTAAAAAAAATTCTTTTTTAAAAAACTTAAAATTAAAAAGTATTTATTGAATAAAATGTACCATGAAATTACCATTCTGCCCTTTGATAATTAATTAATCTAAAAATATTTTCCATGTGGCAAATTCTGGACCACTCATTTAATAAAAATGAGTGGCTGATAATGCATCTCAATTCTCAATTAGACTAAAAAATCTCAATTGATCACAATACTATAATAATCATGTTTATATCAATATAATTTAATATTAACAATATACATGAATTATATTGACATGGACGAATATGAGTAGCTATCTGCATGGAATGTCGATGTGGCGGCCATTGGGTGACTCTAGAGGTAAGTGATGGGCCAATCGAGTATTGGACTAGAACCATTTTAAAGATCGGGCCAGAATAAAGTTTATTGTAATTATATGATAATGAATCTCAATTCTCAATTAGACTTAAAAATCTCAATTGATCACAATACTATAATAATTATGTTTATATCAATATAATTTAATATTAACAATATACATGAATTATATTGACATGGACGAATATGAGTAGCTATCTGCATGGAATGTCGATGTGGCGGCCATTGGGTGACTCTAGAGGTAAGTGATGGGCCAATCGAGTATTGGACTAGAACCATTTTAAAGATCGGGCCAGAATAAAGTTTATTGTAATTATATGATAATGAATCTCAATTCTCAATTAGACTAAAAAATCTCAATTGATCACAATACTATAATAATTATGTTTATATCAATATAATTTAATATTAACAATATACATGAATTATATTGACATGGACGAATATGAGTAGCTATCTGCATGGAATGTCGATGTGGCGGCCATTGGGTGACTCTAGAGGTAAGTGATGGGCCAATCGAGTATTGGACTAGAACCATTTTAAAGATCGGGCCAGAATAAAGTTTATTGTAATTATATGATAATGAATCTCAATTCTCAATTAGACTAAAAAATCTCAATTGATCACAATACTATAATAATTATGTTTATATCAATATAATTTAATATTAACAATATACATGAATTATATTGACATGGACGAATATGAGTAGCTATCTGCATGGAATGTCGATGTGGCGGCCATTGGGTGACTCTAGAGGTAAGTGATGGGCCAATCGAGTATTGGACTAGAACCATTTTAAAGATCGGGCCAGAATAAAGTTTATTGTAATTATATGATAATGAATCTCAATTCTCAATTAGACTAAAAAATCTCAATTGATCACAATACTATAATAATTATGTTTATATCAATATAATTTAATATTAACAATATACATGAATTATATTGACATGGACGAATATGAGTAGCTATCTGCATGGAATGTCGATGTGGCGGCCATTGGGTGACTCTAGAGGTAAGTGATGGGCCAATCGAGTATTGGACTAGAACCATTTTAAAGATCGGGCCGGAATAAAGTTTATTGTAATTATATGAGTTCTATAACTTATATGTACTAATATTTTCAACTTGTATAAATTTGCCACTAAAGTTCCACTCCAATAGTTGAGTCATAACATGGCATGTCAGAAAATGCCATTATGCTGCTCCGAAAAGTAAGTTGGTCTAGAAAGATATTCATATTCCATTTTTATTTTATCTTTTTATGAATAGTTATATAAAAATAACTAGTTAAATAGATACACGTTAAAAAGACTAGTATGAAAATGATAAATTAAAATGATTAGGACAAAAGTGATATAAATACTAAAATTTGAGATAAATTGATATATTAATTAAATGTTAGTATATATTCACTCATATTGTTAGGGGCTTGACCATTTGTAACATTATATCTCATGATTAAATTTATTTTATTGTATATTTAGTTCATGAGATTGAATCTCACAACTCAATCCTAGATAAATAATTATGTGATAATTAGTCATATAATCAATCCCAACTAAAATAATATCACAACTCAATCTTAAATTATATCTTAATACTTGTTTATCTAAAAAACCAAACACCATATAATAGACATATTTTCTAAAGGTTAGGATACATTGAATAAATTTTAAAATTTTAATAGATTGAAAAGAATTACTAAAAGTTGATACTAGTTATTATGTTTTTAAAAATAAGATGATGATCATCCAACAATACCTATAGTTTAAGATTTGATGTATGTACACGATGATAGTGCAAATATCTGTCTTCAAATTGTTGGTTGTCATCACATCATTAATTGTGAATTTTGACATTTTTTTTTTGTCAAATCATACTAAAAATTTATTTATAAATAATTATAAAAGTACTGTGTTGATGCATCATATCCATAATTAATAAAGTCACTTAAATATGTTGGCGCAGTTGTTAAATACAATTCATTCCGTCACATTAAAAATGAAATATTTCCTCTTCGGCACGAAATTTTATATAGTGTTGTTTTGTAAGTTAATAAATAGAGATAAAGGTTTTGTGAGTTAATAAAGAAAAAATAAAGTAAGAGAGATTAAAAAGTAATATTGATGTTATTTCCATTTTAGAAAATGTTTCATTTTAATATGATAACTCAAAAAGAAAAATGTCTCATTTTTTATGGGACAAAAGAGTATAAAACATTTGTGCCCTTTCTAATGTTCATCTAATTAATTTTGATTATCCTAATAAAACGTGATGCATTTTGGTTTTTTTTACACTCATTGTAATTATGTAGATATTAGTAGTTGGCAACTTGGCATACTCTTTATTAAGTCTCCCTCAAACCCAATAATTTCTTTAGTGATCCTGTCGATATGGATAAATGATAATAATAGAGTTGATGCAAATTGCAATCGTATTGATGGTTGATAAATAACATTAATTGCTTCCAAGAAACGAATATGTTTGTTTTGTAGCGGCTGCTAATTTATTGAGGAAGACATGCTGGTCCCATCCCATTGCCAAAGATAAAAACATCAATTAATTCGATTTAATTTTACAACCTAGCCACCAAATATTATACTATGCACATCTCACGTATTTATTGGTTCTTGGAGACTCTATTTTCACAATGGAAAATGTTTTAGAGACGTAACGTTTCCCAGCCATAATGTCATAATGAGGTTAAAATAGTCATTTTAGATTGTTTTAAATTTTTATTTAAATTCATATTATATTTATTTATTTTTTTACCCTTTATATTTAAGTATTCATTAAATATACTTATTTAAGGACATTGCACACTAATTATGCGATTACAATTTTATTAGCATGCAATCCTCATATTTGTGATGGCAGTTTTTTTATATCTTATTGCATTTATTTAAGGACACATGTTTAAAATAATAAAATATTGTATTTCATTGAATTTACATATTTAGTGTACATTTATATTTATTTACCTAATGAAATAATAATATATTTTATTAGAAAATGAATCATATAACATATTTCTTATCAAATTAATTTTTACCAATTTTAATTTAAATAATTTAATAAAATAATTAGCTCTACAAAGTATTTAAACTTGTTATCTTATTTTATAAATAGTAAAGAATTAGATTTACTATGGCCAAAAATAATTATTTTATAATTAAACTGTAACTTTTAATATTGATAAATTTATTTTATCACTTTTTTATTTAGAAGATTCTTTATAAGAGTATTAAAGCTTTAGCTCAATTCACGATAACATGGTATGCATTAAAATTTGATATATAATGTATTAATACTAATTGAGTTTAATATTTTGATTTTAAAAAATTTAATAATATTAATATTAATTTTTTATTTTCTTTATATTCTTAAAATTTGGAACATTAAATTCGAGCCTTAATCAAAAAATATTTACACGTTCTGAACTCATCTCTTTAATATGTTAAAGACATGTGAATTATATTTTCTATTTTTCTTAATAAAATATTAGAGTTCTTAAATCAATTCACTACTATGTGTGTTAATACTAATTGGGTATACTGTTTTAAATTGTACCGTTTCAATAAAAATAATCACATACTTAATAAAAACAAATCACATATTCTTAATTCATCTATTTAATATTCTAAAAATATAGAGTTAATGTTTTCTCTTTTTCTTTATAAATTATTAGAGTTATAAGATCATTTACTATATTATGCAATAAATTAAAATTTGATACATAGTATATAATAATCATACTGATTGAGTTTCTAGATATGATTTTAATTCTTTACGTTACTATTTAATTTATTTAATTATTAATATTTAGAATGATATAATCGAACATCTATAAGAAAATAATCACATGTTCTTAACTCATATATTTACTATTTGAGTTATATTCTCTTTTTTCTAGTATAAAATATTATAATTCTTCGCTCGGTTCACTATATCATGCAAATAACTAAATTTTGATATATATGATAGTACTAATATTAGTTGAGTTCACAGTTTTGATTTTAAAAATGTCGTAATTTTAATTTTAATTCTTTTGCATTCCAAAATTTTAATTACTTTAAATTCTTAATTTTTTAAATGCCACAACTAAATCAATCAATCACTTATTTTTTAAAACATGTGATTGTTTATATTCTTAAATTTTAACATCAATTAGTAGTTGATATATAATAGTAGTACACTAAAATGAATTAAAATGTGAATAGAAGTCTCATCAATTATTTTTATTTTAAACAATTCCTAAAATTATGGAATCTAATCTTCTTCTTTATTTTGGAAACAATAGTAACATATATATTGATATATACATGTGGCTATTTATACAACTTAAAATTTTAATAGTTTTTAAATGATAACACTAAGAAATTTGAATGCAAATTTATTATTTGGTTGAATGATAACACTAAGAAATTGAGTGTAAATACATATAGTTATTTGCATAAGTTATAATTTAAATGATTATTTATGATTAATAAAATAATTTGATTTGAATGACTATTTTTTGTTGAATGATAACACTAAATATATATAATCATTTATATAACTTAAAATTTAAATATCACTATTTAATACTCCCTCCGTCCCACTTTAGGAGTCCCGGTTGAGTTCGGCACGGGTATTAAGAAATGTAAAGGAAAGTTGGTGAAAAAAGATAGTGGAATGTGGGTCCTACTATTATATATTAGTTTTATAATAAAATGTGAGTGAAAAAGAGTTAAGTGGAATGTGGGGCCTAATACTATTTATGGAATATTTCAACCAGGACTCCTAAAGTGGGACACCCAAAAATAGTAAACCGGGACTCCTAAAGTGGGACGGAGGGAGTATCATTATAATTTTATTTAATATTAGACATCAAGTATTTTTTATAACTTACAAATTTTATAACTATTTGATAATAAAATAATTAGATGACCATGACTATTATAATTATAATTTACTTTTTATAAATTAAATTTAGTTGTATAGAATTTTTAGAATTATTTAATAATAAAATAATTATATATAAATACTCATCAAGTAGCGAAAATAGTTGAGAATTGGATAAAATTTTGACTAAAAAATGTGAATCTTAATTGATAGTACTTACCATGTATTAATTAGTTATAGATAGTTAATTTGATTACCTTTCCTTCCTTAATAAATACTCCCTTCGTCCCAGATTTATAGTAACATTTTGCCATAAAAGTTCGTCCCACATTTGGAGTAACATTTAGAATTTACCATATTTGCATATAAAATTTTACCCCATTATTCACTAAAATTACACTCAAATGCCATTAGCTATATTAAAATAAATCAAAACAAAAATAAAAAATCAAAAAGTCAAAGAGGAACCCACATTCAACCAACTCACTTCATTTATTACACACTGCATCATTTCACTTTATTTATTACACACTCCATCATCTCACTCCACCATCTCATTTCATTTATTACACACTCCACCTCTCACTTCATTAATTACACACTCCACCAATTCCTTAAAACCCGTGCCATAACTAAATGTTACTACAAATGTGGGACGTAGGGAGTAGTTATTTTCCTTTTATCTAAAATAAGGGTATATTAGTACATATTTAAATAAGATTATGAAAAAATGACATAGGGATATTATGGCTTAGAGACATTGTGTCTCTAAATCACTACTCTTTCACAATATATACACGTATGTAGATAATGAAAGCAATGTTAAATAAGTACAGAATAAAGTCACACATTAACTTTATCGTGTGTGTTATAAAGATAAAATCATGTCAAAACTGATCCACTCTTCTTCATTTATACTCCCTCTGTCCCATTAGAAATGAAACGTTTTCTTTTTTGGGTTGTCCCATTAAAAATGAAACGTTTCTTAAAATAGAAATAACTTTATCTCTACTTTTCCCTCTCTCTTACTTTACTCCCTCTTCTTTAACTCACAAAACAACACTATATAAAATCTTGTGCCGAAAAGCAAACGTTTCATATTTATTGAAACGGAGAGAGTACTATTTTACTACAAACATTCCACTAATTTTGGGCTTGGGATCCAACCGGGTTGAGTTGGTCCAATTATTTGAGCTATCCTTCGTATTTACTTCCATCTCTCTGCAATCTAATTCCATCTCTCTACAATCTAAAGTAAGAAACAAAATTGAATAGAATCAAAATCACAACGAAAATAATAAAACAAAGAGAACTAAACAACAAGTATGTAAAAAAACAAAGAGAACTAAACAACAAGTATGTAAAAGCACTTTTTCCTCGAGACAAATTACATCTTGGCTTACTTCTCATGTTAATGTATTATTTCCAAAATAAAAACAACTTCCTTCTAACGTGAAGAAGGCACCTCAAACGCACCAAATACTGACAAATTAACAGAATTTTAAGAACTGAGCAAACAATGCTCCTAAGGGTATCACAATAGCGCCCAAAAACTCGTCGGCCGCGTGCGGTGGTTTCCGGGGTGCTATTGCAGGTGGGGCGACGAGGGAGCATGTCTTCATAGTTCAGTCATTTCTTAATTTATTTTTCTTTTCCTACACCATTCTCTATTTTACTTTATTCTCTATACTTTATTCACTTTTCTGTTGTATTCTCTTTATGTTTTCCTCTTATTTTTCTCTCCCTCCATTTAACACGATAAAAATATTTTTCTTAAATTCTGTGCTGAAAAAAACGCATCAACTATAGAAAAATAGAGTAAGTACATTATTCTATCTTTAAATACCCTTATTCTTCTAACATTGTAACCTTCTTAGAGCATCCGCAACGCTGCCTCGTTGCGGACTCGATCTCGTCTCGACGAGACGAGACGGCATCGAGACAGCGTTGCGGCTCCCGTCTCGTCTCGACGAGACGAGATGTCTCGACGCCCGACGCGTCCCGGCGAGGCAAGTCTCGAGGTCGCGAGACACGCGCCCGGCGCCACGTGGCGCGCGCGGGCTGATGGCGTGACGCCCACTCGCCGACCCGCGAGTGGGCGTCGGATTTATGACGTCATAATTCATTTTTTTAAAAAAAAAAAATCAGATTTTTCAAAAAAGAAAAAAAAAATTAAAATAAAAAACGGTAATATTACCGTTGAACGGTAATATTTTTAATTTTTTTTTTTTTTTTTATTCTATATATACTCTTCTCCATTCTCCATTTTACACACAAACACACATTTATTCTCTCATCTCTCTTTCTTTCCTCTCCAATCACTTCTATAAAATCATTCCTTTATTTTTTTCTTCTCCCAAATTTAATCAATTATGGATCCATTTGAGCAAATGCGTCGAATAATGGAAGAATCGCTAGAAGCAGATCGACGTAGGGAGGAGGAAGCCGCCGCGCCTCCTAGGCAACGCCTGACATACATCCACCGTAACCGGGAGGAAGCCGCCGCAAGGTTGGAACGTGATTACTTCAGTCCGAACCCGGTGTGGGGAGATATCTACTTCCGTCGCCGTTTCCGTATGTCACGCCCGCTATTTTTGCATATCGCGAACACATTGGCGGCACGGGAAGAGCTCTTCAGAGAAGGGTTCGACGCTGTTGGCCGTCCTAGCCACACGACGCTCCAGAAATGTACTGCGGCGATCCGTCAGCTTGCTACTGGACAAACGGCGGATGCGTTCGACGAATACCTGCACGTCGGAGAATCCACTGGGCGACTTTGTTTGTTGAACTTCTGCAAAGGCGTCCGGGCAGCCTTAACCGCCGAATTTCTGAAGAAGCCAACCACCGCAGATTGTCAGTTTCTGCTCCGTCTTCACGAACAAGTGCACGGATTCCCCGGGATGCTCGGGAGTGTCGATTGCATGCATTGACAATGGAAGAATTGCCCTGTGGCGTTGAAGGGGTCATACACGAGCGGCCACAAAGGCACGCACCCCACCGTTATACTCGAGGCCGTCGCCGACTACCGGCTATGGATTTGGCATGCGTATTTCGGGGTCCCCGGCTCGAACAACGACATCAACGTGCTCAACAACTCCGACCTCTTCGCTGAAGTTTTGAATGGTAAAGCGCCGGCCATCAACTTCGTCGCTAACAATCGCCAGTATAAAATGGGGTACTATCTTGCCGACGGCATCTATCCGAAGTGGCCAACCTTCGTGAAGACGTTCAACAGGCCTACGGACGAAAAGCAGTCTCTTTTTGCGCAGAAGCAAGAGTCTGCTCGCAAGGATGTGGAGAGAGCGTTCGAGGTTCTCCAAGCTCGATGGAACATTATCAAAGCCCCGGCTCGACAGTGGTTTTTAGAGAATATGGTCGACATCATGTATACGTGCATAATCTTGCACAACATGATTGTCGCCGACGAAGGACCTGAGGCGGGAAATTGGTTCGACCCTGAAACCCCGGGAAGCTCAACCGCAAGTAGTCCGCCTCGAACGGGAGTGCATCCGTCTTTGCAAGAGCGGTTGTCTATTCGGGCAAGGACACGTGATTCTACCACCCACGCCCAACTCCAGGAGGATCTAATGGAGCACATTTGGGCAAAATTTGGCAACCATTAGATGATCGTCACTAGAGAACTCCTTCTTCTGCTTCTTTGCCTCCATTTTTTTTAATTTGAGTTTAAGTGTGCAATTTGTAATTTCTAGTTTTTTAATTATGTCTTTTTTATTTTTTTATGTATTTTAAATTGTAATTTTATTTTATTTATAATGAAGTGTGTTTTTTATTAATGGAATTTGTTGGAATTAAAAATAAAAAATGAAATTGAATGAATAGTTAAGAGATGGATAAGAGATGGTTAAGAGATGGAGGGTTGCAGGTGCTGTCTCTTAGTTAAGAAATGAGCTGAAAAGTACAGTGGGGCCCATGAATAGTGAAGAGATGAGACGGTTAAGAGACGGATAAGAGATAGCGTTGCGGATGGCCTTATCTACGTTACTTTTTCTAACTAAAAATAGTAAAATAAGTTGTGACTGATTTTGATGCTGACGCTATTGCAGGCATTGGGGTTGAAATTTAAAATGTTAACGTGACAAATATAAAATGTGTTGTGGCAGATATTGGGGCCAATTTTTTGTCCAGCGTTATTGATGCCCTAATACTTCCTTTCTTTTTTAAAAATAGCAACTATTTTCGTTTTGGGTCATATCTTAAAAATAGAAATTTTTGAATTTTTTTATATAAGGACATGAACCCCACAATCCACTAACTCTACTTTCACCACTTTTTCTCTTTCTCTCTCTTACTTTATCTATTCTTCTCATTTACTTTACCAATTGTATATTAAAACTCGTGTGGTTTCAAATGTTTCTATTTTTTAAATACGAAGAGAGTATTACAATGAAAAATGGCAAGAAGATTGGAGAGAGAAGACTTATTTAACTTAAGAGTAATATATTGATTTCACACCTATCAAGTGAACATAGAGAAAACTTGAGGAGGTATAGTCTTCCACACACCTAGTTAAAATGGTTAGATGCTGCGAGGAGAAGAAAAGGCCAAAGCCTATAAAAGAAACGAGAAACGATTAAACTTCCCAAACTATTTATACATATGTTGCTTCGTCCCAAAAGAATATACACTTCAGGTTTAACACGATTTTTAATGTAAAATTAGTAAAATAAGAGAAAGGTAGAAAGAAAAAAATAATTAAAGTATTATTAGTGGAGAATGAGTCATACCTCACTAAAGAAAAAATATTTTACAAAATTAAAAATTACATATTTTTATGGGACGGACTAAAAAGAAAATAGTGCATGTTGTTTTTGGAAGTGAGGGAGTACGTACCCTTTCTGAACTGAAATTTTATGCTAGTCATTGGGAACTAGTACTAACTAGAGTAGAGAGTATTAAGGAGATACTCATAGCCTCATAGACATAACCAATCATTAGTTTAGTTGAGAATATTGTACTATACGTTTGATTCCTTGTTAATTACTAACATGTATAGCTAATTATTTCCATAAGCGAAGGTTTGTGAGATTATGAAATCCAGTTGGATGTTGCTCCACAAAAAGGAAAGGCACAAACATAAAAGTATATGATTAATCATTCATATCCAAAACAAAAGTTTTTATATCTCAAACAAAAGGAATAAACAAATGAGTGGACATAAAAAAACATGCATAATTACAGTAGGCACCCCAATACTTATCGAAATTCCTAAACCACCCCAGACTTTTTGGAGTCAGGTGCGCTTTCTATTCATAACTCATACACGAATAACCGTCGACATTTGTGGATAAGGCGATAACGGCGGCACCTCAAATATCCCTTTCCCTTCTCCTCCGTCCCAAACGGCCGTCCAACTTGACGGCGTCAGCGGCACCGCTGCCGTCAACTCAACACTCTCCGTTTTCACTAATTCAACAACATCTTCTTCTCTCTTCGCCTCTTTCCTCTCTCTCTCCTCTCCTTCCTCTCCGTCCCTCCGCCTCTTCAGCGGCGCCGCAGAATCATCGTCGATTTCCAAGCTACCGATCTCGAGGGGGAAATTGAGTATGGCCTTGCTCTTCCTGAGCCTGAACGCCGCCCGATCGTAGGCCCTGGCGGCCTCCACCGCGGTGTCGAACGTCCCCAGCCAAACCCTAGTCCCCTTCCGATTGGGATCGCGGATCTCCGCGGCGAATTTCCCCCAGGGGCGCTGCCGCACGCCTCTGTAGTGGCGTGCCTGGACTGCGGCTTTGGTGGTTTCGCTGGGAATGGATATGTTGAGCGCCGGCTTCACCTTCTCGATTTTCTGCGGCTTCGTCTCGAATTCGGCGTCGAATTGGGGATTTGTTGTGAGATCGGAGAGGGTGGAGCTGGTGGAGCTGGAGGTTCGAGAGATTTGGGATTGGGATTGGGATTGGGATTGGGATTGAGATTGGGAGGAGAAGTAGAACTGTGCAAAAGCGTGATCATCGAGGAGGTGTTGGCGGATGAGATCAAGAGCTGAAGATTCAACGGGAGAAGCCATAGTTTGGGGTTTGAGGTGTTATTGAATTGATTAGATTTAGTAGTAATTCGTTGTGAGTGGAAAATAGGGAGTGAGAAGATGTGTTTATATAAGGGTGGAAAGAGGCGGCTTCGAAGAGGGTTCGGTTTGGGAGAGAGGAAAGACATGGGATTGCTTTGTTGTTTACCTAAATATGTATTGCGACGTTGCTTCCTCGCGACCAACTTATATTCAATATTTTGTGATTTAATTCAACTTTTTAAAGGAGCATGTTTTGACTTGAGACTATAATTGCCTTATTTTCTTTGATTTTGCAACTTATTAGCTTCATCGGTAATGTGCATGGAGTAAGTAAAGCTTATACTCCCTACTATCACATAAAAATATGAACATTTCAGATAAAATAAAAATTAATACATGGAGTAACTAGTAAACTAAGAAAGAAGATGAGAAATGTTGTCTAAACTAGGTTATTGTATGGGGAACCCACATTATCATTACTTATTAATGTTTAATATTTAATGAATTGTAATGTTGGGTTATAGTCATATAAATTGTAACGACCCGCCCATTTAGGGTATAATAAATGCGGCGTTCGCTAACTAGGTAGACTTAACAGCATCAAAGATCATAAACTAGGGTTTCAATAGAAAGGGATTTGACCAAAGCATTAAATGAACAATTAAGTAGAGTAAGAATCATGCCTTAGCAAAGGAATCCAACGAAAGATTTATTTAAAATAAAAGCTTAACAAAGTTTTCAAAATAATATCTCTAACTGTTCATATCCCAAAATATACCCACGACAAAAAGAATAGAAGTATTTATCCCAACAAAAGATCACAGTTTTCATAATCAATAGCGGAAGCGACCAAGAAAGAAGTGAGGCTATGTATGAGGACACAACGACACCTTAAGTACCAACAGATCATCTTATTATTCTCTACTCAACACCGCCGCCCGCTCGTCACCACTTAACCTGCACATAAGGAAAACACATGCAGGGCTGAGTACGATAAACATACTCAATGGGCTCATTGCCGAAAACAGTTTTATCACAAATATAGTTATTATCATCATGCCATTTTCAAGTGTCCATCGGGGTTTTAACTTTAGAAAGACCCGAGGCACCAAAATATCTTCTTTCTCAAATATCACGGTCGCGCAACCATTTTTCTCATAGACGTTTACCATATCCTCATTCTACATGACAAGGAATGCGGCCGCAATCCAGGTCACTAGACCGGCCAACCCGTACGCTGACTCTCGGTCTAACATTGGTGTACACTAACCCAAGTAGAGTTTGCGGCTCTACAAGGATCCGAATTCGATTATATCAATAGTGGCATAGCCACAAGGGATAGGCACGACAAAACAAATCAAGGCATGATAACACATATTTCATTCTCATCAATATCAGTTTAGGCCAATGTCCTTATTTTAAAAGAAAGCCCACCTCGTTGGTTTAGCTCGATAGTATTCTTTTCTCCTCGTTTATCACGCTGAGAGCGCGAAATATCACCTTTAAATTAGGCATATCACAAATCAGTTTCAATCATGGATCAATATTATGCATGATCTCACGTTTTCCCTTTTTCCCCTCGATTATTTTCAAAATCATTACTATCAAAATCAAAGTATGATTAACATACCATTTTTATTTAAATAAACATTCCAAAATCACCAATAATTCGTATCACGCATGAGTGTTCCACACACACAACACATGCACACGAACACAACAATTGTGCACGCCGATCGAGGCGTGCACACACACACACTCTCGGCCACACACACACACACACATCCATGCATCGCAAAAATCACCAATTAAAACCCCTTTCACTCGTTCTAGATGCATGTGGATTCAAGAACACCGATTGATCGGTAGAAGAAGAGAAGATCAATATTTAAAGTACCTTTTCCAAAAGAACGAACGGTAGAAACAAGGAATTAGTCTTGATTCTTCAATAATCTCTTGAATTTCACTTGAATTCTTCTCAATTGATGAAGAAATCTTGAAGAAAACTTGAAGAAAATATGGAGAGGGTGGGGAGAAGATTTTCGAATTTCTTGGGAGAGTGGGCGCCGGTTTTGATCTCTAGGGTTAGGGTTTCTCTCCTATTTATAGAGTCACAAATAATAATATCCCATAATTAAATAAATAAAAGATTTGGGAGAGATATTGGGGAAGTGGCGTTAATTAGTTGAGAAGTAAGAGGATTTTCGAATTTTGTAGGCTATTTTAATAGCCTATAATTAATTCAAATATTTCACGGAGTAGAATAATATATCACGGAGCAAGAATAAATAAAATACTCCCCAGTAGGAAAAGTGGCGTGATTTTCCAATCTTCAAAAGGAATAAATTCAAATCCTAATTCAATTAGGATATGCAATATCTTCTTAGATTTTGGCAAGATATGGTGGGATATTTTAGCATATTTATATTTATTCATGGAGTAGAACAAATAAAGAATCAAAAATAACAAATAATTTCTCTCTCCCTTCTAGATGAGATTTTCGAAAATCTCATGAATATCAAAGATGGAAAATTCAAAAATTCCATGTAGGATTTATAGGGTATTTGGACTTTGGATTTAATTTGGATAATTATCCCAAACAAATAATTAAATCCAAGAACAATATTATTTCTCCTCCAAGATAATAATAATAATGGCTGAAAATTCCACATGCTTTAATTAATGCTCCTATTTAATTTTCACTCATCCCTTAGGAAAATAATTCTCCACAATTATATTACTCCGCATCAAATATTCACATATTCCAATCAAATAATTTCTTCACTTTCTCTTCTTTTTCTCAACGCATTGACCTTTCAACGGCCACGTCATATTTTTCCCATCTTTGACTATTCAATAGCCACGTCAACATTTCAACAAGTTGACTATTCAACTCAATCTCCATTCTCATACGCAATTAGGTCACAAAGACACTATGCAATTAATCACTCATCAAATAATCCACATATCATAGCATTTAAGGCATTTAATGCAAAAATTTTATAACCCGAAAATTAGGGTTTGAAAAAGTGGGGCGTTACATAAATTATAGTAAATAAATTAATTTATATGGATAATGGGTTAGGAAAAAATTTTTCATAAAGAAAAATACTCATATTTTTATGGAATGAATGAAAATAGAAAGTGCACATATTTCTATGGAACAAATTAAATGGAATAGTATTTTTTCAACAATGTTATAAGTTTCATACTCCATATATTAATTGTATATGCATGCCACTAACTTTTGGTGCCCAACAATTTTAGAGAATTACAAAACTCAGTAGAAGTGTAAAATGAAAACTAAATTCTACAAAACCTAGTTAGTAGTAGTAGTTATTATGAAATCAATCCTAATTATCGACAATTATATAACCGACACATGCACCATAAATACAAGAAAAGTTGATATGAATATGAAATGGTTCTATATATTCTCTTCAGATTGCCAGTAAAATGATGAGAATGGGGAACTTGTTGATTTAGTAATGTCAGTTAGTATCACCAAAATATTACTCCTAATTGACTCTTTTAATAGCATTACAAAAACATTTGTTGATAAATGAACATCAATAAAGTTTTGTGATATTGCAAAACAATAACCGATATGTTTTGAATAATAACTGATCACATTAAATGAATCAACGAACTAATATGATTCTTAATACTACTATTTTAATATGATTCTCATTTAATCCAAGTTCTAAATATGAAAAATGTACTTGTATGATAGAGAAAAACAAGAAAATAGGATAAACCAAAGGGTTAACACCGTAAAATAGCGTAACAAAGCATGCATATTTAATAAGAAAATACCCATTATCTTTCCTAAACTTTCGTATCAAGCATCCTTTTAAGAAATAATACACGTACATATACGTAATACCTACGTCATGTAAACATTATAAATGAACTAGGATAAGTTTTAGAACACGATAAGGAGTTGCAATATTAAATTGAATGCTAGTATATAACAATAATCAGAATTGCAATATAAAATTCTTTATGACTACATTTAATATATTAATCTTATAACGTCTTGACTTTTGACTAATCTAAGAGAGTCCCATTGAGCTCATCGAGGCACAATATTTTTATCATCGACAACTGTGTTGTTTAGAGTTTGATTGGAATACGCATCTCTTCGTGGTCATTGTCCACATTAGTTATCATCAATTTATCTTAATAAATTATGTTTTGGTTTATTAAAAGTTTAATCACCAGTTGCCGTTAAGTTGAATAATTAGTACTCCCTCCTTTCTATAATAGTAGAGTCATTTTGCTATTTTGCTATGTTTCATAGTAGTGGAGTCGTTTCTCTTTCTAGTAAAAGTTAACACATTTCTTCTAACTTATTTTACTCTAGCATAATTTATTCTCTGTTCATCACTTTACCTTTTTATTTCCTACTTTATTCTGCATGTACTTAACTCACTTAACACAATTTTTTTTAATCGATGTGCCGAAAAAAATGAGTCTAATATAGAAAGGGGGGAGGTAGTATTTCATTCTGAACATTACATTAATCCCGGTCCTTATGAGTTCAAACTGTTGACTTAATAATTTAATTGAGTTTTATAATTTATTTATGAACAATCGTCATTTAATTCATCCAACAGACTGATAATTGATAGAGGTAGAATATATATAAACTAATTCCTTGCCATAATTTACTATGGAATATCCACTAACTATTTTTAGGTTAATATCACTGAAAATTTATAATTATGCATACACACAATCTTTTTAGAATAAATTAATTCCTTGACAACAATATTTTCCGTCATTAATTATAAAATGAAATAAAATAGCAAAGACTGGATTTAGATATCAAGTTTGACTGAACCAAGAATATTTAGTTATGTGACTCTAATAATTTATTCTTTAGGACAGCATTGTTTTCTATCAATAATAGATACAACAATAGGTTTGTGTTAAAATGACAACCCCCTTTAAAATGACAACGTGACAACGCTTATACAGCAATATTATAAACGTTACACAGCAATATCCAACACGTTAGACAGCAATTTATAGATTGCTGTCTAACGTGTTGGATATTGCTGTTCAAGAAAAATTGCTGTTTAAAGGCCAGCATATTGCTGCCCGTCTTTTTTGGGGGATTTTTTTTTTTGCCACGTGTCAGCTTATTATTCGTCCACGTGTACAAATGATTGGCTAGGAATGGTGGTATGGTGTTATTTTAAGGGGTGGTGGCACCCTAACATGCCCCTACAACAATATATAGTCATATAAGTAAATGAAATTGATAGTGGCTCAAATTAATAGCAGCTGGTATATAGTCTATAGATAGATAACAATCTTCACTTGGGGCTAGTTTTAAAATCTTCACGACGAAGTAGATGATAAATTAATGTTAATTAGCTTTAAATATCCAGATTCCAGATAGTTATAAGTATATACCTCCTATGTATTGCATTATCATATTCTTTAAATGAAAACATAAACAATACAAGGTATATATATGTTCACACACACACGGATGTAACACTTTTTGTATACGAGCAAGTTGCGTGGATGTCGCATTATATATTCATCGAGGCCCACTTGAATTTTGACTTAATTAGCCATAATACAATGAATTCAATATTTTATTTCATTTTAAAATTCTAGTATGATTGTTATACAGGATATTATGGGTCACTTACGCAATAATTAGTATCTGATCTATTAGGTGCAATTTGTTACTCCATCTTTCATTTATTTTCTATCCAATTTCATTCATAAAAGGCGTCAGTGAAGTAACTAACCCTAGAAAATAATTTACCAAGATCAACTTTTAAAAAATCCTTATGTGAACCTTTTTCTATCCCAGGGAAAATAAATTATGTAACCCCTTAAAATTAAAATTTTTAAATAATAAGTACTACTATTAGTTTAAGAAATATTAAAAGGTTAATTTTAAAGTTTTTGGAACTAAGTTAGTCTTAAAATTTTGAGAAATTTATATAATTTGTTATGTTTTAAGTTGAATTGTTAATGATGAAATTAAACTATGACTAAAGCATTTTATTAGACTAAAATTTAAGTTAGTGAGAAATTTTAAATTTTAAACTACTATTATAAGGATAGGGCAGTGATAAAATGCAAACCCATATATTGTACAAACTCCAAACTTTTTCAACACAATATCAACATAATGTCAACACAGTCTAAAATTTCAAGATTCTGATATCAATACAATGTCAACACAATTTCAACACAACATCAACAGTTGACATTGTGTTGACATTTTTTGTTGCTATTATTTCATAATCTGTTGATATTTTCTAACGGTCCAGATCATAGTTTGGAGTTTGTACAATATTTAGAATTTGCATTTGATCACGTTCCTATAAGGATATGGGTAGAAATTGACACCAACATATTAAGTATTGGGCTCTTTAGATCTCTAAGAAGAATTAGAGTAAAATTAATTACAAGGTTTATTTATTTAATCCAATTTAAAAATTAAAATAGAAGTTAATCTGCAAAATGGATCCCCATTTCTAAATTTTAATGGTTGGATCTCCTCTGTGGAGAGAAGCACGGCTAATAATGTAAGTTATTCCTTACAATCAATTACTCCACTAGCACTTATCCATATTTAATTTTTAAATATAATATTAAATATTAAAAAATAGTAATAAAATATTTTATTGTGAAAAACAATATCTACTGCTGTGCTTTTCTCTAAAGCAATAGGGGATTCAAATCCAAATTTATGCCGTCACCTCACCCCTCCACTAGCACTTATCCATCTACCATTTTACCACATCAACTTCATTTTCCCAATTTTTTATGTCGACAACTATGGTTACATTAAACCAAAACTCATCTCCTTATTATAACCTCTCTTCGTGCAGATGGGGCAGAAGCACGGACACAATGGGGTCGATGGCTGATAGAAGATGTTTTCTGGCCCCACCCCGAGACAGGACCATCGTGAAACACAATGTGGCAAGGTGGGTATTGTTAAATGTATAAATCTTATTTCACGTCGAATTGGTGAAGATTTTATCTAAATTTATATAAGTATGGAATATCCTCCACCCGTATAAGATATTTTAATGGGTAAGTAACCTATTTCTAATACTCCATACTCCTCCCCGTCCCAATAAATATGAAACATTTGATTTTTTGACACGGAATTTTATGTGATGTTTTTTGTGAGTTAATGAACATAGAGTAAAGTAAGATAGAGGTAAAAGTAGATAAGTGTTATTTCTATTTTAGGAAATGCTTCACTTTTAATGAAACAAATGGAGTATCTAATATGTCGTGTTAAAATTAGGGATGTCAACTGGGCCAATCCGCTCGGATTGTCAGGTCATTCGGTGCGGGCTATTCGGATTGTAGTTTTTTTGGGTTATCATTTTTCTACCCTAACCCTTCGGGCTTCGGGCTAATCCGTTAGGCTAAATTAATACTTTAAGTGTAATAAAGGAACATTTAATATGCATACTTAATTATTTTTCTTTTTGGATCATAAATTAAAAATTGAGTAGTTAGTGTAGTTAAATTAATAATTTAAGTATAATAAAGGAACATTTAATATGGATATATAATTAACTCTAATATTTTAATTAAATACTATGATTCTTACTTAAAATATAAATAGTGCAGATAATTTAGAAAAAAGAAAAGAGCAAATAGCATCTCAGGAGTGTAAAATAACAATAAAGTATCTATTTATTAAATTATAATAGTATTTTGCTTATATTATTATGACTAAATTTGTAGAGAACAAAAGTTTTTAACATATAATTGAACTCATCTTATTAAAATTTCTAAAAGAAAAGTATTATTCCCTTCAATTTCTTTTGAGTACTATATGATTTAAGAAATTGATTTGTTAATGGTTAAAATGGAGAGAAGAAAGTAAAAGAATGAATAAAGTAAGAGAAAGAGTAAAGTAAGAGGGAATAAAATTTTTTGTAAAAAAAAGAAATGACTCAACTATCTTGGGATAAACAAAAGAGAAATATGATTCAACTACCTTAGAATGGAGGGAGTATATAAAAATATTATGTACATAAAATTTATGAAAGCAACAAGTGTGAAATTATGGAAGCATGATTTATATTTAAAACAAATGTTAAATTTATTAGTATTATTTTAATTGAAAAATGCAACCCGTTGGGCTAACATGCAACCCAATCTGGTCAGCCCGCATAACTTGCAACCCATTTAGGTAGGCCCATATAGCCTCTTTTATATTCGGGTTGCAAAAAATACAGCTGTAATCCTATAATTTTATCATGTTATTCGGGCTAACACGCAGATGTCGGGTTAGATTGAAGTCCCTTGTTAAAATCTTATATTCACTTGGTGATGATCCTCATCTATATGAGAGTGGATAACTCTCCCCTTATGAGGCCTTTTAAGGGGATCAATGACTCATTTATAATATGGTATCAGAGCGAGCTCAGTTCGATGATGGATTTCTTTATATCTCTTATCTATCTCATGGTAGAAGTCCAATGTGTTATTCCGACCCACGCGTGCGGGGGCATGGTAAATGTCCAAATCTTGCTCCACATGACCTGGTGAAGATGTCATCTGATCTATATAAGTGTTGATAACCTTCCACTCTTATGAGGCCTTTTAAGAGGGTGAGTGTTACGGACTCAATGTCCCACATCAGTTGTGAGAACAACTGGTGTGGTGTGTATAAACCAAATGAGACTCTCTCCTAACAGGCTAGTCTTTTGATCTGTATCATTGGTGCTTTCATCAGTGGCGTATCCAGGATTTTCATAATGGGTGTATGAAAAATAAAGATGTACGACTTAAAATTTCAATTTTTGACAAATCCTTTTTGTTCTTTTTGTATGTTTTCTCAAATTTTTTATTTTATATAATAAAAATTTTTCTTTATTTTTTATTAAAAACTTCATTTTTAAATAGAAATAAATTATTTGATGGTGTCACATTTGATATACAAGTATCCATATATTGTTACTTAGAAATATAGTATAGATATGAATATAATTAGATTAACTTTATAAATATTACTAACTTATTATACTTATTTAGTAGTACTAGTAATTAACTCAGATGAGAGGCTCGAACTCTTGTCTCTGCTGTAACAAGAAGAACTTCTACCAATAGGCCACCAACGGATTTTATTAAATTTTCACTACATAATAGTATTAAATAGAAATTTTTGGGGGTACAGTTGTACGCCTGTACCCCCTTGTTCCCATGTGTATACGCCGCTGGCTTTCATTGAGAACCCAAATGACTCGTAGTGGTGGCCGGGTAACGAACTCGTTCGGGCGGAATAATTATATGTAGAAATTATCAGCTCCCGTTCGGAATAGAGTAAAAGTCTAAGTCCCTATCAGTGAGTGACTCATTTCTAATATATTATCAGAATTACCCAAAGTCGATGATGAATGTTCTTTATCTCTTCTCTTGCCTACCAACGTGATGAAAGTCTGATGTGTTATTCTGGCTCACATATATGAGAGCGTGTTAAATGTTTAAATCTTTTTCACATTGACTTGGTGAAAATCCATCTAATTTATATAAGTATGGATAATCATCGCCCTTATAAGAATTTTTAAAAATATTAATAGCGGGACGAAACTACATTAACTCATCAATTAAATATTCATTCCTTAATCAATTGCTCAAAAGAAATAGCTCAACACTGAGTCAATCAAAGAGAGTACAATAAAACTGAAATACTTGAGGTGGGACATTGCTTTCAAGGAGACTACCCAATGGACTATTGAAAGAGATGGGGATCAGCATCAGATAATTCATAATTCAAATTTAAATTACGTGCCAAGTTGGATTGGGTTGGATCACCTGGTTTTCCAAGTAGGGCTACATCCAGGTTGTTGCCTTATGGGTCCACACACAGCAATTCTGTTTTGAGATAGCTGTATGCTTTTCATAATATGTTTATTTTTTTATTAGTAATATTTATTTTTCTTTATTTTTTATAATTTACTATTTCATATTAATATTTGTGTATTTTAAGATTATTATTCATGAACAAAAATTGTTCGTCTAAATTTTCTTAAAAGCTGGGAATGCCTCTACGATGTTTTTCATGTGAAAAGTCTTTGTTACATTTAGATTTGAATGACATTGATTTTAAGCTAAAGAGTTTAATTTTATTGAATTCTTAAGTGTGCCATTCTCTTAACATTGAAAACGAAATCGTTAACTTTAAGCTAAAGAGTACTGATTATTTTACCAACTTGTATAAACGCTCAGGAGATGTTTTTAACCAAAAAATAAATACATTTTGACTAGCTAATACTCCTTTCGTCCATGAAATATTATCCAAGTTTAACTCGACACGGATTTTAATAAATGTGAAGAAAAGTGAATTGAAAAAGTTAATGAAGTTTTATAATAGAACGTGAGTGTAAAGAGTTAGTGGAAAATGAGGTCCATTTACCAAAAATAGAAAAGAAAGAAAAAACAAAGTGAATAATTTTTCATGGACGGACCAAAATGACAAAGCTGGACAACAATTCACGAACGGAGGGAGTATCTTTTTCTTAAAGACTAGCTATTTAGATATCTGAAGATGTCGATATGATAGTATCAAACGAAAACTACAAATCAACATGCCTAAAATGAAGTTAAAAAATTGCGTTTTTGTACTGTTTAAAAATGCAAATATTTGGATTTTTGCATTACATTTTAGAGTCTGATTAAAGATGATTCTTACCTTTTGAGTATGTAGAATTATTGGAAATGCTCTTAATTAGAGCACCAAATATACTGAAGCAATGTCATATATTATCCATCTCATGTAGAGTATGTTCTAATAATATAAATGA
The DNA here is from genome assembly GCF_029641045.1 of Salvia hispanica. NCBI lineage: Eukaryota > Viridiplantae > Streptophyta > Magnoliopsida > Lamiales > Lamiaceae > Salvia > Salvia hispanica. Next base: position 15,885,072 of record NC_142696.1, on the reverse strand, counting down.
CATAATTAAAATAATTTTGTAATCAATTGCATATCCCAATAATACATTTTATATCTACAATACATAATTAAAATAATATCTGAACGAATGCATGACTTTTATTCTTAACACCTTTTCAAAATCAATATCTAATTATACCTTTTAGCAGTGATCTTATACTTTTATATTTTAGTTTAATCAAAGTACGGCGATTGAATCTTGAAGGGGCAAGGATTTGTTTTCCAATTTTAATAACAAGAGGATTCGGGTCAAAATTTACTTACCAAAAACTTACTTTTCCTACTAAATCATTGACTCCTAATTATTTAATGTATAATAATTTTCAATTGTGGGTTTTATTATATAATCTTGCGGCTTTATTGAGATTAAAGTATACAAAACGACAAGAAAAAGGCTGGAGAAAAAAAGTGTTGCAGCTGTTTCTAAGTCTAAATAGGTTGGATTCCATTTGAAATGACTGATATTTTTAATTAAGATACAACGTTCAATTCATATTCTCAGATTTCATTCGGTGATTAGATTCACAATTTTTTTTAATCTTTGTAGCATATTTAACTGTACAGATTGCGAACTCATGCACATGAGCGTCTGTTGTAGATCCAATTTTTAAAGTTAATTATATACACTTAGTATTACTCCTTCAGTCCGCCATTAAAAGTCTCATTTATGGACGGCACAAATTTTAAGAAATGTTAAAAAAAGTGGCTGAGAAAAAGTTAGTGGAATAGGGATCTCACTTATATATATATAGGATTGTGATCAATTGAGATTATTTAGGCTAATTGAGAAATGAGATGCAATATCAGCCACTCATTTTTATTAAATGAGTGGTCCAGATTTTACCACACAATAGATATTTTCAGATTAATTTAATATGAAAGGGTAAAACTGTCTTTTCGCGTTTTAATCTAGGTTTCTTCAGCATATTATCGTGAGATTGGCGATTCTTGTTAGATTTTGCAATTTCCGTCAGATCACTGATTGAATCTATTTTAACGATTTATGATTCAATTGATTCGAAAATTAGAGTCAGACGATTTCAACGATATCTGATTTAGGATTCAATTTTCGAAAAACAGATTTCTGTGTTGATTTTGAAGTTTTTCGGTCGATTTTACTGATTTTGAAGTTCTTCAGCTTTGAATTGCGATTTTGGTGAGAATTGCGATTTCGTGAGATATCTGATTCAATTGATTGAAACGATTTCTGATTCAATTGACTCAAAAATTAGAACGCAGACGATTTCAACGATTCGAACGATATCTGATTCGACGATTCCCAGGATATCAATTTTCGAACAGAAGACAAATCGACGGATTTCGGTGTTGAATTTGAAGTTTTTAGGTCGATTTTATCTACTTTGATTCTGTTTTTATGTTTTATTTGTTGATGCCCAGTCAAATTTCTTCCTAATCAATTTTTATTTTTTTGCTTTTTCATCTTTAGCTTCGATTTCACTTCATAATCAACACCTAAGTGCTATCTGATGGATTCTTCATCTTATTCCGAGTCGACTTCGACGAATGGTGGAGGTAATTTGGTTTGATTTTCATTAACATGATTTTTTTGTGTTGTGTTTGTGAATTATACTATGTTGACATGACATGTTGTATGTTACCTGTCAAATTTTGTGTTATGTTGGTGAATTATACTCTGTAGCTATACTCTTTGTTGATATTCTGTTTCATTAACATGATTTTTTTGTGTTATGTTGGTGAATTATACTCTGTTGACATAAACGCACTGTTGATATTTAAATTGATGTTCTGTTGACATAAATGCAAATATGTTGGCATGATGTATGTTATCTGTTAAATATTCTCTGTAGCTATACTCTTTGATGACATTTTGTTGATATACAAAATAGTTTTATGCAAAATGAACTCTCCCATGTCTGAACAGCCCCTGCTGTGGTGTTTGTTGGGGAAGGGGTTATGGATAGTGTTGAGAGTCCATGATAGGATGTCTGATGTATGTTACCTGTTAAATATTCTATGCAGCTATACTCTTTGTTGACATTTTGTTGATATACAAAATAGTTGTATGCAAAATGCAACCTCCCCTGTCTGAACAACCTCTGCTGTGGTGTTTGTTGGTGGAGGAAGGTGTTATGGATAGGGTTGAGAGTCCATGATATAATGTCTGAGATGTTGGTGCTGGTGTGGGTCAATTAAGATATGCTAGTTGACATTATCTGTTTCAGTTTGTTTACATATTTTCCAATTATGTTGTAGGATTTGTTATTCCAATTTATGATTGCTTGCTTATGCAATTTGCATAATTTGAGAGATGAATCTGATTGGATTGCAGTTATCATGATAATTCATTTGCAACTTCTAAGGCTCTGCATATAGCTAATAAGATCAACTCTTCATCAACATTCCATGTATTGGAAGCCTTTTTCCACCATCAGGTACATTGTGAATCTCCTACATCGGTTCTTGATCTTATAATTCATGAAATCTTGTGTGTGTTTCTTTTTTTTCAAGCGCGGTTGTGTAGTATAAAGCTCGAATTACTTAGTTGAAGATTGCAATGCTGCATAACATGCTAATTGCACTTGAGATTGAGTGATTGATTGAAAATTAAAACAGGAACTGTTTTATGGGAAGGTGACATTTAACAAGTCTAAAGCAGCTGTGAGGGAGCGTATAGCGAACTTCGCAGCAAAGGCCCTTGGATCGTTTCCGTATTGTTCTGCAGTCAAATCCGGCTTCAACGATATGAATTATATGTAAAACATTGTTGTTGACATGAATTATATGTAAAACGTTGTTGTTGACATGATTTATATGTAAAACGTTGTTGTTGACATAAATAATATAGGTCGTTGACATGAAAATATTCGTTGTTGACATTAATTATTTGTAAAATGTTGTTGTTGACATAATAGTTGACATAAATAACGTTTGCTGTTGACATCGTGGTTCCCATAAATAAAATTTGTTGTTGACATCATAGTTGACATAAATAATGTTCGCTGTTGACATTGTAGTTGACATAATGTCTCCGTAGTTGACATCGCGAAAATGACAATTATGCCCCCTAGTTGACATAATGTTTGAGTAGTTGACATTGCGCGAAAATTGTGAATGAGTGGCTGAAAATTGTTGAAATTTGGTTATAAGTTGTTGACATTTTAATACAAGTTGTCAGACTTGCCTCCGTGCTACTCGCTGATGAGGGCGTCCAGGCTGCCCCAATCCTGCCTGGAGGGGTAATTACAATTACAATTCATGTTTTTAAGGTTATTTACAATTAAAAATCATGTCAACTATATATACTAGTCATGCCAACAACTAATATAATTATGTCAACTATGGTGCATATCGTGTCAACGGTACATACAAGTCATGTCAACTACGGTACATATCGTGTCAACTACACGTACAAACCATGTCAACTATGTTACACACTATGTCAACTACACGTACAAGCCATGTCAACTATACATAGAGACCATGTCAACAACAATTATAAGTCATGTCATCTACACGTACAAGCCATGTCTACAACAATCAGAGTTGTTTTTTAGTTGTTAACATATACTAAAAGTTATTGACATTATCTTATTAGTTGTTGATATTTGATTTACTCTCTAATGACATTTATCTTATAATTTTCTCTATTAATTATAATATTTGTTTTCTGAGTTGTTGACACTTTATACAAGCTGTTGACATTTGGTTATAGGTTGTTGACATTTCAATACAATTTGTTGAACTAATTAACATTTGATATAACTGCTAAGTTCAAAATTCAGAATCCACAATAATAGTTTTAAAACCCATCCAACTATATAATTTAAGATTACTAACACATGGAGATGTAGTCATATAATTTAAGATTACTTAAACATATAATTTAATTATGCTCAATTATAATTCATGTTTTTAAGGTTAGTTACAGTTAAAAATCATGTCAACTATATATACTAGTCATGTCAACAACTAATATAATTATATCAACTATAGTGCATATCGTGTCAATGGCACATACAAGTCATGTCAACTACGGTACATATCGTGTCAACTACACGTACAAGCCATGTCAACTATGTTACATACTATGTCAACTACACATAGAACCATGTTAACAACAATTATAAGTCATGTCAACAACAATTATAAGTCATGTCAACAACAATTATAAGTCATGTCAATTACACATAGAACCATGTCAACAACAATTATAAGCCATGTCAACTACACATAGAAACCATGTCAACAACAATTATAAGTCATGTCAACAACACGTACAAATCATGTCGACAACAATTATAACCAAATGTCAACTACACTTTCAAGCCATGTCAACAAAAATACAATCATTTTATAAAAACAATATACTATTTAATCTTAGTTATAGTTATTTTATTTTAACAATATTCTCTTCTTTCTCTTTCCCTTTCTCCTGTTGTTTTTCTTTGTTCTTTTCAACTTGTGCGTCATCCATTGGGCCTGCAGCGGGTGGTGAGATAGGAGAGGCTGATTCATTGGCTCACCCCTTTAGGATCATAACCTGGCGATGTAGGGATATTTTCTCTGTTTCTTTCTTCTGCATACTGCTTGTAAATTAGTTCTACAATGTTAGTATATAAACTGTAGGAGTAATCTAATGTCAACTCAGAGATACATATGTAAACAAAATGATGTACTTACTTCATCAAAGAAATGTCCAAATTTAAAAGTTGGAAATTCAGTCAAATCTTCAAGAACTTCATTTTCTTTTTCAGCAATAACTATTGATTCAGATATTGTTTTCCAGTGATCAAAAGTATCAGGCTTGTCTTGAAGGAACGTCTTGGACAAATGAAGAAACTTGTCAGCCACAGATTCAAGTGGAGTCGTTTGGCTTCCAAGTGCAGATCTAGCCATATCAAACACCAATCCAAATAAAAAATTAGATTTGATGTGTGAGGGAGCTTCTTTAAGGACGTTGACAAGATTGATCTTCCCGTAATTCATGTGATTAATGGTTTTCACTACATTCTATATAAATTCTTTTGGGAGTAGGTTTTGGGAAGACCCAACACCACTGTCATCAACATCAGGCATTTGTTGTTGAGGCACTTGTTCTTCCTCAATGGACCCAACTTCACCGCCAACGACTGCCTTTCTCTCCACCACAATATCATCTCCCGTCTCCTCCCCCATTACATCCTCTGGTCCAAAACATACAGTATATATATATGTACCACATCATTCATTCATTCATTCAGAAAAACACTTCATATTTTGGAACGGAGTGGAGCCACGGCTGTGCCTCACCGAATCACACATCATCAAAGAGCATCTGCCCAAATACAGCAGCCTCTCCGTGAAATCCTGGCTCCAGCAGCAGGGCTCCAAGCATTTCACCGGCCGCGGCCTCTTGATGGCTAACGACAACGACTGGTACCACCAGCGCCATATCAACAGTCAACAATCAATTAGTGAAATCGATCCTGTTTATAATGTGAATATAACTATGTCAAGAGTCATTCAAACAAGCATAGACTATGTCAATATCTTGTTTATAATGCACAGTCTAATTAGTGAAATTGATCCTGTTTATAATGTGAATATAACTATGTCAACAGCCATTCAAACAAACATACACTATGTCAACAATATACAATATCATGTTAACAGATGTATACTTTTATAGCTATGTCAATAGCTATTGAATAAAATGTCAATAATCTTAAAAATTTAAACAAGTCCTTAACTGGAAGGTGATGCTTGATGTTCTCTGATGTTCAATTGCGCTTCTTCAATTGCTAATCAACAAAAAAAATCATCAGAAATTGAATTTATAAGAAAACTGATTATTCTAGTATTAATCACATCAAAATCATACTACTAATGAAATCGAATAAGGAAAATCCCCCCAAAATCAAGGAAAATCAGAGAAATCATCCACAATTCCACATCAATGTCGCAACCAGATCGGCCCCAAATTCTGGGAGGTAAATTGCGACGAATTTATTTTTGTCAAATTTAGCAGAAATGTCAAATTCTCAATCATCCACAACTTCTGATTCTACCATCGCTAATCAACAAAAAAAATTAGCAGGAATCGAATTCATAAAAAACGAAATCCAGATGTGTTTTAATACACCAAAATCGAAGCAATATACTTAAAATTTGAATCAATTTCTTAACCTGAAGAAGTCGCTTCAACCGTCGCCGATTTGGAATGCCTATTCTCTTCGATCGCTGCTTCAGCCAATTCAGCTTCAATCGATGTTTCAACCGATTCTTTTCGATTTTGCTCTTCTATCGTCATTGTAGAAAACTCTGTTTGAATGTTTACGGTTTGAATTTTGAAGATCAGCGAGATTTTGCAGATTTTGAAGGGGTTCGAATTGTATGAATTGTATGAAGATTTGAAGATTTTTCAGCAGAGAGGTTTTAAGAAATTGGATTGAAATACGTTTTTATGTTTTAAGTTTTTTAATTAATGAAATTACAATTATACCCCCTTGTTGACATAATGTGGTATTTGTTGACATTTTGTTAATCTTGTGGATTAGTGGCTCATATTGCATCTCATTTCTCAATTTAGCTAAATAATTTCAACCTAACAAGACCCTATATATATATAGGGAATTGCTAGAATGACAACGCCAGTTTCAGTGACACTGTGCCACCAATCTTAAGCGTTAAATTTGGTGTGAGATTCAATTTTAAAGTTACATCTGGCAGTTTAGATTTGTTATTAAAATGAATAAAAATATTGCTAAAGGCTATTTCTGGAATTCACATTTGCAGCGGTTTCTTCTGAAACGCAATTCATGAGATTTCTTCCTTCTCTCTTTCTTCTATTTTCGGCATTTATCACTGAAATCTCTAGCAAAAAATCGCGATAACTATATTCAATGTATGCGATTGTTTTAATCTTAAGCGCTATTTCCATTATCTTCTCTGAAATTTTTCCTTCAATATTCACTCAATCTATGGAGAATGATGTTCCCGCTGATATCCATTTCACTGATTTTGAAGACGGTAAGAGGCACTTTCCTTATTTTTCGTCAATTTAGGAGGGTACTCAATTTTTGTGTTACTTCTGTCTATCAGTCGTTAATCAATCCATGGAGAATGATGTTCCCGTTGATACGAATATGACCTATTTTGCAGACGGTAAGAATAATTTCTACGTGTAATTATGTTTTTAGATTTTGTTGGTTATCTATGTGATTAAACTTTATGTAATTGTGGAGTGTATTTTTTTTATACATGAACTCAAATTCACGACATTGATGTGTGAACTACCAAGTTTGCATCTTCATAGTTGTAATCGGCAATGAATTATATGTTGTCGCAAATTTCATTTTTGACAGATCGTGTAGCATGTCACAAAGCAGATAGCGCTGTTATTAATATGTTGTGTTGCTTTCTGATGTTGATCCATTTGCATTGCTTAGTTGATAAAATATATTTGCTTTCTTAAATATGTTTTTTTGCTAAATTAATTGATAAAAATATGTTGTGTTCCGGTATCTCATATTGCTTGCCTAAAATTATTAATTGACAAACAATTGCACAGACAAATATATTGTATTGCTTTTTTGTTTGAATGACAATGCTTGTTGTGCTTTAATTCAACTGTGAGTTTGCCTCTCCAATTTGCTTGATGTAATACCATTTATTGCTTGGTTCTTTTTATATTATTGCTTTTTTATATCCTACGCAGCTGCTTGTGTCCCCGAGTGCCCTGACAAACTAAAACCATTCGTTGGCAAGAAATTCAACACTTTGGACGCCGGAATTGCTTTCTACGATGCTTATGCTCGTGAAGCTGGCTTCGACACCCGGAAACGTGGAATCAAATCTTCACGTGAGTGTGTTACTTGGCAATATATTGTCTGCAATAGGCAAAGGTTGAAGAATGGGATTGAAATGGATCACATTCATCCACGTGAAGGATTTATTACCAAGCGCAGAAGAACCTCTAAAAGATGTGACTGTAAGGCTAGAATCTCATTTGAGGTACGTTGTGGTGGGTAATTTTGTTGGGTATACGGTGCATGAGTTTGTGGAGGAACACAATCATAGTATGATAGGTCTTCCTCTTAGGCGGTATATGCATTTAAATCGTAAGTTGAGTGAGGTACACAAGATATTCATATGGGATTGCACGGAAGCAAACATTGGGCCTTCCATGACCTTCAAGTTTCTAAAAGAATTTCTTGGGGGTTACGACACTGTGGGAATCACTGTAACTGAGCTTAGGAATGCTGTGCATAGTTTGAAAACATATGTTGAAAGGTCCGACGCACAGATGATGTTAGATGAAATGGCGAGGAGAAAGAAGACATGTGATGGTTTCACTTATCACTACGAGCTTGGGTCCGAGAATGAGTTGAGAGCACTATTCTGGTGCGACGCAATATCGAAGAAAAACTATCACATGTATGGTGATGTTGTCTCGTTCGACGCCACGTACAACACCAACAGGTATTGTCTTATTATGTATATTGCATAATTTTTTGTAAATACTAGAATGCTTGACAAAGTTTATTACTTTGCTTATTAAAGATTTATATAGTGCTTAGCCCAATTTGATTATGTGTATGGCTTTTCGTAATTTAACTTATAAGCATCAGATTGGAATTTTCAGACTGGGTTTTGTACATAGTACTTATAACAAATTGATGCGATACATTTCAATTTTCTATTTGATTAAGTTTATGTATTTGCTTAGATTGCTTGGACGCTTTCAATTTGTTGCTTGTTAATGTTTATGGTTTTGCTAGGATTTACTTATAAACAACTGCTTGGATATATGGGATTCGGGGTGTTAATATCGCTTTAGTTGCCTGTACACGCGATCAATACTTTTGTCAGTAGAATGTTAATGTACTTATAACCAAATGCTTGGTTACATTTATTTTAATGCTTGATTATGTTTATGCATTTGCTTGGTTGGCATTGCATTACTTTATTTTGCTCTCCAGTTTCATTGAATGCTTATTACTTTATTGTCTTATTATGTATATCGCATATTTTTTGGTAGAATACTAGAATGCTTGACAAAGTTTATTACTTTGCTTATTAAAGATTTACATAGTGCTTAGCCCAATTCGCTTACTTCACAGGTATTGCATGATCTTCTGTCCGTTCACTGGGAAGGAAAACCATGGTAAACATATAACATTTGGAGCTGCGTTGCTATCGGATGAGAGTACTGAAACATATTCTTGGTTGTTCCAGCATTTTGTAGAAACTATGGGAAAGACACTTGCAATGATGGTGACAGACCAAGATCGGGGGATGAGAGCCGCAATTCGGGACGTTTTGGTGGGTACAAGGCATAGATGGTGCATGTGGCACATCACGCTAAAGCTTACTGACAAAGTCCCAAGGAGATCGCTAGAAAATGAAGATTTGAAGAAAGAGATAAGTGCGTGTGTGTGGTCTGATGTATTAGAGCCAGTTGAATTTGAAGAGACGTGGATGGGGATAATGGAACGTTATGAGCTACTTGATGTGGAGTGGTTTGTAACAATGTTCCAGAATAGAAGGATGTGGGTCCCTGCATTCTTCAGAGATTTTCCTATGGGGTCGCTGATTAGGACCACGTCTGTATCAGAGTGCGAGAATAGTTTTTACAAAACATTTACAAGGCCACGCTCAAATCTTGTGGAATTCCTTATGTGCTTCGATCACACATTGGCTGCTCAGAGAAATTCTAGCTCTAAGTTGGATTATGTTGATTCAACAATCATCCCCCCATTTTCCACTGACCTGCTTCTGGAGAAACATGTTGCGACAAAGTATACAGATTGCATGTTTAAAAGAGTAAAACAAGAGATAGTGGATGCATTACACCACTGTAGTACTTATGGAGTGTGCAAAAATGATGTTTCAGAGATCTCCACTATACAGGACTTGTACGGTAAATCATATGTGGTAACTGTTGGGACTACCGCAGCGGAAGACACGGAAACCAAACAGGTCCTACAACGGATCTATTTAGGTGATTATGCATTCGACTCCAATTTCATGCAATATTCATAGATCTATAGGTAAAACATCAAATAAACACATAATCATGCATATTCGATGTAGATTCGATTATTACCTCATCTTGATCCATCATAGGATCGAAGTTGCTAGCTGCACCACCTGGAGATCCTTGGTTTATCGACCGTGAATCTTCCAACCTATTCCCTAGTCCTTGATTCTCCATCCGTGTGGGCGGATCTTAGATAATCAATAATAGTCTTGATGAGATTTAGAGAAACCCAATCACAAACTCGATATTGTCTTGATCTAATCCTATGAATTAGAATAGAACAAGAACAAAAACAAAATCCTAATTCTCCCACGTGCCAAGGCACGAAAACCGAGGCAAGGAGAGAGAGAGAGCCGGCGACGGCTTCTAGGGTTTAGGGGAGGAGTGTTGTGATTAATGGTGTGCTAGGGGGTTTCCACATCTCATCACTATTTATAATGGACTTGTTGGGCTAGGTTGGGGATCCATGGAATGACTCAAGTGTTGGGCTCACCCATTAGATAAATTACTAATTAAATCAAATGACCCATGATTTAATATATTATCAATGGAATATTATTTTATTCCACTAAAGAATAATATTGCACTCCCACTTAAATCACCAAATTACAAATAACTTGGGTCCATTTTATTTTATAATATTTCCCGCGTTTAAGATTATCCTGATCCATCAATTTAATTCTTTTGTCTGCTATGTGACTAGAATTAAATTAATTCTCCAAAGAGTTTTTCTAGTTTGAAACTTTATTTATTATTCGTGGAATAAATTCCAACTGCGCAGTTTTCTGAATAATAAATTCCTCTTTCAAACACCTCTTGGGGATCACCCCTTAGGGATTTAATCATACCACACTGGGCACGCGAATTCTATGAAATAATATTCCAATACCTTCATGTTATTCAATTACTACCACCCAAGATATCATGAACTTGAGTTACGTACAAACTCTCACATATTGATAAGTCAAAGTGGCGTTTGATTGAATAAACAATATTGATATTAATATCATAGACTAGAAAATACTAAACTTTCTGAAATATATTCTTTCAGTAGATAGCAATAAAGAATACATTTCGGATTAGATCCTTTCAGTCCTTTACCACACCGGTGTTACTAATCTCATCTTAGGTAAGAGAGAATTATCACAAACACCGCAACCGTACCAATAGGTAGCCAAAGCCTATCTAGGTTGTGAATACGTTTTTCTTCTTACTAGATCTGGCCAAGTCCCCTACTGGAAAACTCATGAGGAGATTCATCGAATTTCCCTACTTGACCTTCTTAGTAAAAAGCCTTAGACTTGTTTATTATATTTCAATAATAAACCATTATATTATATTATTTATTCTCATAAATAGGTAAACAAGTGGACGTGGCGTTTCTCGTATACATGCACAAGCTGACTGTACAAAGGCATGTACGCTCGAAGCATCTTTTAGTATACAAACCCCAACAGTAACATATCTGATTAGCGAAGATTCTTATTCATGCTCATGCAAGCTGTTCGGAAGGGAGGGATTTCTTTGTAGCCACATATTTTTGGTTTTCAAGAATAGGTGTGTCAAGGTTATCCCTGACAAGTACTACAATGGGAGGTGGTTGAAGTCAAGTATATCCAAACCTGTGCAAGTGTGCGAAATTTCGGTTGATGCCAAGCAACTTGCACATAATAAAGTAGCAGATATCTTCTTTGGTTACATGCAAAAGGTTGATGTTGAAACCATCGAAGCATTTTCAGCTGCAATGCAGGATTTTGGGAAAAGAATAGAGACGGACTCAACAGTTTTGCGTTATGTGGAGAAGAGGAAAACAGTTGATGATTTCTATTTCATTGGAAGACCAGATGTAGTAGAAGTTCATCCTCCAAAAGTGGTGAGGACGAGAGGTTCCTGCAATGATTCGGGCAGCCGTATCGTGTCGGCAAGAGAGAAGGCTATTACATTGCAAAGCAAGCCTAAGCGTAAGTGTGGGGAATGTGGAGAGGTGGGTCACCACGACGCTAAGAATTGTGGAAGACAAAAACATTAAATGAGACTGTACTTCTACGGTGCCTTCTTACTACATTTGGCTATGTTAAATCATTTTAATTACTATCCACTGTATTTCAGTTGCAGAACTTATTACCAATTGATGGGATATATTCATTTACTGTTTGGTTAAGCTTATGGATTCACTTAGATTGCTTGGACACATTAAATTTATTGCTTGTTAATGTTTATGGTTTTGCTTGGATTTAATATAAGCAACTGCTTGCATATATAGGATTGCGTGTTAATATCGCTTTAGTTGCCGGTAGATCCAAATGAAAACTTTTGTTAGTAGAATGTTGTAGACAGTACTTATAACCAAATGCTTGGTTACATTAAATTTAATGCTTTATTATGTTTATGGATTTCCTTGGTTGATATTGCAGCACTTTATTTTGCTTTCCTAATTAGTGTTCAAACATATTTTACTTTATTACTTGTTAATGTTTATGGTTTTGCTTGGATTTACTGTAAGCATCTGCTTGCATATACAGGCTTGCATGTTAATATCGATTTAGTTGCTGATAGATGCGAATGAATACTTTTGTTAGTAGAATGTTGTAGACGGTACTTATAACCAAATGCTTGGTAACATTAAATTTAATGCTTGATTATGTTTACGGATTTGCTTGGTTGGTATTGCATTAATTTATTTTGCTTTCCTAATTTCAACTGTTCGAACATATTTCGCCATAAAGAAAAGAACAAAAAAACGAATAACAAAATTTTAAAACAAAAAAACCCTTAAACCAAAACTAACTAATATTCAAAACAAATTCTAATCAGAACAAAGATATTGTCACTTTTCAAAATCAATGTAATTCATCATTCAAGGTTTTGGGAAATTTGCCACCATCTTTTCAACATTAACGGTTCCTTTACTTTGTGCCTCATTCATGTGGCTTGTTGTTGTTCTCATCATGTAATCAATGACCTTGTTTTCGTTACTATAAATCATAGCTGTAACGAATTTCGCACGGAGCAATTGGAATGCCTTCGATGGCTTGTTGGTAAGGTCGTACTTCCAATCTTTAACCTTTGTCCCCATATACGTCTCCATATGGCGCATAGCATACGCGCCTATATCTTCTGTAACTCCATTTATTTTTCACTTGAATTCCAGCACTTCAGTTGTAGCTTTCCTCAACATCCGCCAAAGCTAACACACTTGCTTTCCTCCAACAGCAGTATAAACAAGGAAGACTGCAAGCAAGAAAAAAAAGGGTAAGTGATAAGGTTCGTTTCATGAATTGGTTTTGGGTTAAAATTCTGTGCATTTGGGGCGCTAATATGTGTTTATGAGATCAAGTGCGTAGTAAATCTGTCGGACCTAGGAGTTGTTGTAACCTGACCTGGCAGATGCAAAAGAGATGGAATTGAACTAAAAATCAGAAGTCGTCGTTCGGACCTGGGAGAATTAAAAGTTGGCGACAGGAGCAGAATGGAGCAAGAGCAGATTATATTAAAGAGTCTTATTCAAGGGCAAAAGCGTCTAATTACCAGAGGGATACCCTAGGGATCAGAGCCTCACATATATAAAGAGCTCAACCTTGAAGAACAAGACAACACTTCTACACACTCTCAGCTCAAGCTTTCGTTCCATGCCTTAGTTCCACACTTCAAAATTTCTCATTTCACCTGTTGCGCACTTGGAGATGGAGTGATTCTGGCCACCGTGGTTCTCATCGTTATTTTGCTGTTGTGTAACACCGCCTTGTGAAGGCGAAGAAACAATCTTTATTTTGCTTTGTTTAGTTTGTTTTCGTTTCAAGTACTTGTTGGTTTTTAAGTTTCGTAACTCTAGTTTTTTGCTTTGATCTACTGGATTTGAACCTATTTCTCGTTATTATGGAAGTTTATGTTAGTTTTTGTTGGATCTCGCCGAGTTGATGTTTATTTCTTACCTTTTACTTTCGTTCTTGTTTATTGTTGGATGTTTGGAGCTGAAATCTATTGGTTTGTTGATGGAGATGTCTGGATTTGTTGAATCGTGGTGGATTTGAGTTGGAGTTTCGTAGATCTGATGTTTTCTGTTTACGTTTGCATGATCATGGCTATTTACATTCTGTTTCTGCATCCTTTAGGTCCAGTAGCGTAGATCTGTTAGTTTAGGCTTTAATTTCTCATTTTAAGTTTAGATCTGAAGTTTGCTCTGTTTTCATGTTGTTTAATACTCTGTTTTATCTGCTATTCTCGTTTGATTCCCGAAGAAGATGAAGTTGTTGGTAGTTAGAACCAGATCTGCTTTTGTCAGTACTTTCTGCACATGTACTTTGCTTTTTCTGCATGTTCTCCAGACCCTGTCAGTACTATCTGCTTTGTCTTTTTACTTTTCTGCATGCTTTTCCAGACCCTGGTAGTCTAAGGAAACTTGTCCCCACTTTTCGCTATATACTTGTCTGTCCAAATTAGGAAAGTCCGTCTAGTTAAGTTAACTCCAGTTGTCTTAGAATTTTAAAACATCTCGTTTCTCTAAAGTCATGCATGTTCCGTACGTTCTCATTTCTTAGACCCAGTAGGTAGAGTAAAGTTTTTCCTATCTCTCAGACCCAGTAGTTTTAAGTTCTCGACCCACAAAATTGCGTGGCAGCAGCCAACCCCTTTTTCCCAAAACATCCTCAAATGCAGTTTCGTAACACCTTCGTCCTCGTGGGATCGATCCTTTACTTCCCTGTGCTAGTTGTAGTATAGTGGGTTGAGGTTTTTGAAGAAATAGAGTGCACCCAACGACCCCTTTCTGATAGTTTCATGATCTTCTAGCCTCTAAAGCCTAGTCGAATCCTCTGTACCTGTTAGATCGAGTGATATCACACACCGCACCTGCACTGCACGTTTCTAGCTCTTCAGTAAGCTACACACAAAATAAAGATAGCCTTTTTTCTTCTAAGATATATACAAGGCGCTTACCAGATTTGCAATCACACTGCCATATCAATTTTCAAAAGGACGTCCACTCTGTCTGCTGTCAAGTATGTACACTTTAGACTTCAAAAAGTCAAAACATACAACGTAGTATAAGTATGTCGCTGCAATTGGGAAGAAGACCTGACAATTAAAAATGTGGTGTCAATTGAAAATGGAAAATGTATATATTTTATGTGACGAAGAGAGTATTATGCAAAATAAGTTCATGTTTTATACTTCATTAATTAACGTATTTAAAAAATTATTCATAATTAATAATATTATATCTCTAGCTTTCATATCATTAATTATTTCTATATCATTACTCATCTCCATCATATCTTTATGTTGTAACAACTTTCGGCAACATCGACATTTAGAAAATATACTAGAACTAGACTCCCAACATCAAAATCACGCGTATGCAACTGATTGTGAATCTAATTTTTAAGATCAGTACATAAGAATTTGAATTGGAACTCAAATTGAATTAGAATAGGTATTCTATGAATTGAATCAAATGGAATTATATGAATGAAATGTATTGTAAGTTGAAAAAGTTTGTGCAATTATTTCTTGGGAAATATCTACTTGAGTTGCTGGAACAGTGACTATTCTTAGTCCTTCGAGAGCAATCACATTTTTAGGTGTGTGCTAACATTTGTGCTAATATTCGGCTCTTTACATGCATAACCTTCTTCGAGCATATAATATTTGTGCTAACAAACACTCCAACCGTCGATGTCTCATTTTCTTTTTACTTTATCATATTACATATTCACATTTCTACTTTTTGAAAAAAGTCGCATTATTATAAAAGTTATATTTTCTCTCTTCACTTAACATACTAAACAAATCTCCTAAAATATCATACCATCTCACAAATGTAACATCTTTTGTGCGACAATGAAAATACTATTTTCTTGTCACGAAAACTCTATAACTCGTAACATTTCGTTAAATTAGCGTACCCCGCAAAGAAACATATTCCGTCATGTATTAGGAGTCACATTTGAGTTCAGCTCAGATTTAAATTATACTATAGAGGAGAATGAGTACAAATATAGTTGAACGTGGACCCATTTTTATATACTCCTATTAGTTTTATACTCGCTTCGTCCTCGAAGAGTATGAACTTTGGGTTCGGCACGAGTTTTAATACATTATTGGTAAAATAAGAGAGAGAGAGGCAGATAGAGAAATTTTTTTAAGTATTGTTAGTGGGGAATGGGTCCCCCATCATTAGAGAGAAGAGCATTTCCAAAATTGAAAGTTCATACTCTTTGGGACGGATGAAAAAGAAAATAGTGCATACTCTTTAGGGATGGAAGGAGTAATAAACTTGTACTCCCTCCGTCCCACTTTAAAAGTCCTGGTTGAGTTCGGCACGAGTTTAAAAAATGTAAAGGAAAGTTGGTGAAAAAAGATAGTGGAATGTGGGTCCTACTTTTTTATATTAGTTTTATATTAAAATGTGAGTGGAAAAAGGTTAGTGGAATGTGGGGCCTAATACCATTTATGGAATATTCCAACTGGGACTCCTAAAGTGGGATAAAGGGAGTAATAATATTGAACTGAGACTCCTAATGGCCGATGGACCAAAATGACAAATCGGGACTCCTAACTGCGGATGAAAGGAGTAAAGGAATCAAAAGAAAGTGTATGCTATTGAAATAATTGAATAAACAATTATATAAAACTCTCTATGATGATTAACCAAAAATCAATCGAGAATGAACATGAACCATAGAGTGAAATCGTACCTTATTTGAATGACAAAATTGTTCTACAGCAGTTATGAATGGTCCATATTGAATTGAATGGCATAATTGTTTGTTATGGATCTTTTAGATGATCAAAGACGTTCTTCACAATATATGTAGAGAGAAGAATAAAATATTAAATAATTCTTCTGACATGTGGAGACCATAATCCTATCTTATATTTACGTAAAATATACTGCCGTTTATTTCTATTTTGTCCCTTAGCCAATAAAAAATCTCATATAGTATCTGTACTTATTTCCATAATAATTTAATTCTTTCCTTTAGCCCAAACTTCAAACCTTAATTATTAATAAATCATTTTAATTGAATAACTGAAAAATAACTATAAACATCATACTAATCACGTGAAAGCTCAATATTTGAATCATGCATATAAGTAGAAGAGGACCTACACTAGGGCCTGGGGTCCCACGGAAACCCTCCAGCAATTTTTATTTTTATTATATAATCCATCCGTCCGATAATAAGAGTCACATTTTCTCATTTCAGTTTGTCTCATAATAAGAGTCACATTTCACTTTTATGATAAATGATAAGTAGGTCTCACATTCCACTAACCCACTTCATCCATATTCTTTTATAAAACTAATTTAAATAGATGGCCTATATTCCACTAACTTTTTCAGCCCGCTATTTTCATGCTCATATTAAATGTGACTCCCATTACGAAACGAAGGGAATATTATATATTATATTTATATAAAACCATCGGAGTTGGCTGGAACATTAGCCTTGTTGTGTAGGGAGAGGGTTCAACACCTGCTTGGGCCTTAATTGATGTCATTTTGTATTTTGTTTCTAAATTTACATTTTTTTTCGTCATTTTGCGTTTTGTTTCTACATTAACAATTTCTTTTCCTTTTTTTGTGTGACTTTTTATTTTTTTCTTTCTTTATCTTCTAAATTAAAAAATATTTTGGGGCTATTTTCTATAAATAAAAACATTCCATTTTAAGAAACTCTATTCTCTATATGAAGCGTGACTTATTTCTCACTTACACACTTTCTTTCTATATCTCTCTTACTTTACTAATTTTGTATTAAAATTTATGTTATTTCAATAGTTTCTATTTTTAGAAAACGAATAAAGTATTTACATACTACTCATGCATTTTATTTCACCTACATTTTGCAAAATGATGAAAAATATTGTTAATTTTTTATTAATTAATAGCGGTCGCTTATCGAAAGGGATCACCTCATACAAAGCATACAACATTTTATAATACACTACTAAATATTTGACAAGTGGATCCCATTTTATGGTAAAAAAGTTATTTCTAAAAATTTTCCTTTCACTTTCTCATTACTACAGTAAATCAAAATAGTTTTGTTATTTCATGCAATTTTGCTTATTATATGTAATCATATTACGTAACTGTTGTTAAAAATATTTAATAAGTCAAATTTTATTTACTTCAAAATATTTATATAAAAAGATTAAATTTTTATGTATTCTAAAAAATTTAAAAAAAAATTATTTTTAATTTCTTTTTCTAATTTTATTGAGATTGTTTAATTTTTAATATTTGTAAAAGATGTCGATTTTATATAAAAATGTACTTAACTAGAATTTGACCAAATTTCATATTTTATATAGCTATTATCAATAAAAAAAATAATATACAAAATATAGTACTCCATAAAAATAATTGCAAAATTTTAATTTAATTAAAAAAAAGTTTGACATAATTAGTTGATTCTATTATAATGAGACCGGGTTTTAAAAAAATATAGTCAACTAATTATGCCAACTTTTTTAACTTAATAAAATTTTATAATTATTTTTATAGAATATATATAATAAAAAAAAATTGTATTTATATTGTGATAATAGCTACATAAAACATAAAATTTGGTCAAAGCTTTAGTTTATTTTATATAAGAGAGACGTTGATTTTATATAAATCTTTTTTAAAAGTAAAATTTAACCTATGATATTATTTTAACAAGAGTTAACAAAATTATTTTAATTAAATATGGTATGTAAGAAAGTGAAGGAAATAATTTGTAGAATAACTTTTTTAATCATAAAATAAGATCCATTTGTCAACTATTTAATGGTGTATTATAAAATGTAGTATGCAAATGTATGAGGTGATCCCTTCCGATTGACGAGAGGGGAAAATGGAAAGATATTACTATAGTTTATCGGTGTTACGACACTATTTTTGACAACAATCACAATATGTATTTCTAGTTACTATCAACAACCTATTATTTGACATCCAATGTTCATCTATGTCTCTTGTAACTCTCTACCTTCCATGCCTCAACTACTTTCGATGCAAATACCAAAAACATATTTTATACTCCTTCCATCTTATAAAAATATAAGCATTTTCATTTATGGAAAGTTTTCATTCACTCATTACCCATAATATACATAAATTTATTTACAACTTATATTACTACGACCTACCATTACAACCCATTAAACTCTAATAATCATGTGGGTCATACTATCCACTAACGCTATTTTAAATATTCTTTTCCTCCTCTCTTTTACTTTACCTATTATGCATTAATTTTCATGCTATTTTAATTGAATATATTTTTATACGACGGAGACTGTAATTAATAATAATAATAATAATTAAGATAGATAATTAAAACTCTGAGTCCTGAGTCCGCCACAAGCATAGATAATCATCATTTTGCCAGTGGATGCGCATACGCTCATTGGACAGGCCGGATTGCCTTCAACGCATTACACATTAATCATACCGAGACCAGTTGGCCACCAACTGTGGCTGTGGGTGCCCTCCTATTTGTATTTAATTCTGTTTATGAAAAGTATTTTCCATTTATTTGTGTTTATGGAAAATGTCACAGCCGACGTCAAAAGAATGACGGCAGCGTCCCTTATCTACCAAAACCAAATACCCTTTTCTTTTAAACACGTGATTTTTTCACAACTTGTTCAACTTGCTATTTGTATGAAATTACATGGAAACACAAACCCACAACAATATTACTCATTACTCTCTCCAAAAATTATACTTTAATGTTTCCTGATTTCCCACGGGTGCATGCACCTTCCTTCCCTCACCCTATATATACCCCACCTTCATAAATTCTCAAAAAAAAAAAAAAAAGAATTTTTCTCCCTTCACCATTCTTCCTATCCCAATTAGCCTAGCTAGCTAATTCATATTAATTGAAACCAAATCCAATTAATAATTCTTCAATCCATGGCGGATTTTCCGTCAAGTTTCACCAGCCTGATGCCCTGCTTAACGGAGACATGGGGCGACTTGCCGTTAAAAGTTGACGACTCCGAAGACATGGTCATATACGGCCTCCTTCACGACGCCGTTAGTAACGGCTGGACGCCGTTTAGCATGGTCAAAGCCGAGCAGATGGCCATCACTACCCCGTCCGCGGCTGGAGCAGCTCCGGCCGCGGCCAGGAGGCCTAACAAGGGGAGGCACTACAGGGGAGTGCGGCAGCGGCCGTGGGGGAAGTTCGCGGCCGAGATAAGGGACCCG
This sequence comes from Salvia hispanica, assembly GCF_029641045.1. Lineage (NCBI taxonomy): Eukaryota > Viridiplantae > Streptophyta > Magnoliopsida > Lamiales > Lamiaceae > Salvia > Salvia hispanica. Next base: position 15,864,860 of record NC_142696.1, on the reverse strand, counting down.
GCCAAGAACGGGGCCCGGGTGTGGCTCGGGACGTACGAGACGGCTGAGGAAGCCGCCGTGGCTTACGACAGGGCGGCTTACCGAATGCGCGGCTCCAAGGCGCTGCTCAACTTCCCGCACCGGATAGGGTTGAACGAGCCCGAGCCGGTGCGGGTCACGGCGAAGAGGAGGTCGCCCGAGCCGGAGCTGGAGCCGAGCCGCGGCTCGGCTAAGCGGGTGAAGAAAGAGGAAGGAGGCGCCGAGAGCCAATCAAAATTGTATCAAATTGAGTGCAAGTTGACGCCATTGATAGATGGCGGACAATTAGTGGTGGCCTGATTATAGGCTGGAAATTGGAGTGTGCATTTGTTTGGTTGTGTAAATTATACGAAATTTTTTGGCCCCATTTTTCCACTTGCCTATTTGAAAAATCAAACAAATCACAATGAAATATCTCAATACTCAACTTGGGGGATTTCCACTATGACTATCCTAACATGGGTTAGGATTTAAAATTGGAAAAAAGTGAAGCAATACGCACTAAAAAAAACTTTTCCATTCCAAGGTTAAAGTTTTGGTGAGATTGCACTGTCGACTAAGTTCATATGATCATATCGACTCAGTTCATACGTTGATCGGACCATATTAAGGATATTCGTAATATTAAATTCTCCCATTCGTCCAAAAGAATATATATTTTGGGTTCGACACGAATTTTAATGCAATATTGATAAAACAAGAGAGAGGTGGAAATGAACGGTTAATTAAAGTATTGTTAATAGAGAATAAGTCATACTTCATTAGGGAGGAAAATGTTTCTAAAATTAGTAAGTGCATATTTTCATCGGACGGACTAAAAGGGAAATAGTGTATATTCATGTGAGACGGAGGGAGTATATGTTCATATTGCAGAAGAATATTCATAATATTAAATATATGTTCACTCTATATACACACACATAGTAAAACTCTATGAAAAGATACTCACACTATCGCCAAAAAGTAGTCCATTTGTGCCATTTTGTTTGTTTCACAAATTAGTCCGCTCCTATTTTTTAAACTTCTTGACTATATATTTATAGTACTAATAACGTGGGTTCTATTATCAAATTTTTTTTTTCTTTCTCTATCATACTTCACTAAATTTCCATTAAAACTCCTGTTTTTCTTAAAGATTATATTTTTAGAGGATAGAGAGAATATTACGGAACTTAGCATTTTTTAGAGAACCTAATTTCTATAAAAAAAAATATTTTATAAATATTCTACACCAATAGGCAGAAAACGTAAAAGGAAAAGATAATATGGCTCCTCCAAAGTTGTAGAAACTAAAATGTCAATTCAACCTCAACCTAAATGCACAAAAATTGAAGAGTAGAAATGAAAACAACTAAAAAGAACAGCTCCCGTGTAATAATTTTTGTTAAGTTGGCTATTATTGGCTCGAAAATGGGTGGTTTAACAATTACAAAATGCCTTAAAGAAAATACTACACTTTTCAAAAAATAGGTAATTTCTTGACATACAGATTATTTAAAAATATCGCTAAACACCGTAAGAGAGAAACGGGATATATACGCTAACAGGGGAAAATGTGTCCTAAGCACAAAAGTAGGTGTATAGTCCGGCTTCCTACGTTATGGAGAAGGGGGCGTAGGTTTGGGCGGTGCCTCATACCTTTATAGCCTCACTTTCATAAAGGACACGGTAATACTTAAAGGAGACAATAATTTTTTTTTAATTATTTGATTCATTAATAGTCGTTTTGTATGTGATATAATTCATATTTTTCTATTTTGGTACGTCAATAATTTAAAACCTCATAACTTTTTCTTTAGATTAAATAGTTTATTTATTAGTGTTGATAATTATTTTGTTATACACTACTTTCATTCATAACAATTAGAGATGGAAAAATCCATTGGTTTGATATTTGGAACCGTGCCGACCACCCCATGGTTCATTGAAGTAGGGAAAAGATCAGTTGGCTGATGGCTATTTAGCGTTTTCTGTAAAAAAGGATGATTTGCTGAGAAAGTAGAGTGAAAAGAGCGTCTCCGGTGGCGCCCCTCCCACTAGGACTTCCCACAAATTGTCTGCCACGTCATCACTAGCCCTTCCCATTCCACTGCCATATCACTAGGACGTCCCACTGCACTAGGACTTCCCGCAATTATTCAATTTACGGACTTAAAATTTACGGAATTAAAATATCGACAGGGAATACGGGAAAATTCGAAAACTTCATTAAAAAAATTACATAATTAAAAAAAAATTACATAATTTAAAGAAAATTACATAATTTAAAAAAAATTACATTATTTAAAAATAAAATTACATAATACCCTCGGCTCTCACTCGTCCTCGTCCCCGTCCACGTACCTGTCGCCCGTGCCGCTGCCGCCTCCGACGTGCCCGCCACCAATCTCGACGCCATAATCATCAATGGGTGGCATTCCTAAATCGCGCCGACATTGATCGACCACATCCTTGCACAGCCTTTTGAACACAGGATCGTGGGTGTTAAACCACTTACTCGTGCTCTGCATCAGGGTCTTCGTTAGCTGCGCGCGGGCGAGACGGTCGCTACCTGGGTCTTCTGGGGCCTCCGATTCGACCTCGTAGGACCCGCTGCCGCTTCCCCTCACCATCCGCTGCGCAACCTTTTGCCCCATCGGGCGACGACGATTGCGAGAGTCTGTTCGTGGTAGCGGGGCCACTTCCTCGGCTTCGGGGAGCTCGTGCGAACCAGCACTGCTGCTGTACTCACCGGAAGAGTTGATCTTCGTCCGCTTCCAGCCCGAGTCGACATCCACAACAAACTTTTGCGATTCCCTGACCACGAGAAAGGCCTCCCATTGGTCAAACTCTTTGAACTTCAATTCTTTGTCGGGGTACTGGGCCAAGGCTCGTCTCTTCACATCATCCTCAGACATGCCGCTGGTTGCCATGCGCATGTTGTTTTGGTAAAGGGCGGCAAAACGACTGAGCTTAGGCCTCAACCGAAGCCACTGTTTCCGGCATTGCTCGGATGTGCGAGGCTTCGCCCCAGACGGTTTGCATATGCGGTAGGCCTCACTAATGCGAAGCCACAATCGGTCAACATACTGGTTCGCCTCGACATAGGGATCCTCTACTACACCGACCCAGGCCTTCGCAAGTGCGGCATTTTTCCACACGGTCCAGATCGTCCTCTTCTCCTCCGCCTCATCCTCACCCTCCTCCTCTGCCCCCGTGTTCGAGGAAGAGCTCGGAACTTTGCCCTTTCCCCTACCTCTGCCCCTGGTCTTGCCCTTGCCTTTGCTCCTGCCCCTTGCAGCAGGCTCCGCCTCATCGGGAGTCTCACGGATCGGCGATAGCTCCAACTCCGCTCCCAGCTCCTCAAAAGAGAAAGTCTCGATGCCGGCGTACTGAGTCTCCGGAACAGTACTAGAGGAATCGTCGGCCAACAAATCTATATATGGGCGATAGACAGATTCCCTAGGCGTCATCGGGCTCCTGTGCTGCATCGACCCACCCACCGCCAAATTTGGCGGCGTACCGCCCATCCCCACTGCATCGGGCATCATCCACCCACCCCCGCCATATTTGACGGCGTACCGCCCATCCCTGCTGCCCTGGGCATCATCCCACCCATCTGACTCATCCACTGGAACATATTGTAGAACATTTGGGGAGTCATCCCCGCCATTTGGGGATTCATCCCAGCAAATTGGGGATTCATCCCCGCAAAGTTTCCCTCTGTTCCGGTGGGAATCGGGGGTGTGTTTCCTCCGCTCGTGGTGGAGGAATTCCTATTGTACTTCATTGTAGTAGAAATGAAATTTGTAGATTTAGAGAGAGAAACTTGTCAACACAAGTGGTGTGAATGAAATGAAGTTCAACGAGCCTATTTATAGAGTTTTAAAATATATATATATATATATATATATATATATATATAAACCAGACGTCCGAACGAGACGTCCGAATGTCGCCGCAACGGTGGACGTCCGCCAGCCCGTGGGAGGACAGGTGAGCCCATGCGACGGGCATATGGGACGGGTGCGGGCGCCCTTCGGAGCCACTGCGGCGGACGTCCTACCCCATTGGAGACACTAAGGAAAAAGAAGAGAAGCCGACAATGCCACTTTTTTTCTCTCTCCTCTTTTTAATTTGTTATACTTCTCGAAACAAATTGAATTAATGCTTTATAAAGTTGATATTTAGTTAATGCTTTTAAAAATTTAAAGGATTAGTGATAGTGGAGATATTTTTTGGTTGAAAATGTAAAAATAATTAAAATAGATGACCTCAAAATATAAAAATTGATTAGTTAGGTCAAGTGTTAAGAATTGTTACTTTTTTCTTATCAAAGGTTGATAATCAAATTTTTTACATGACTGAAAATTGATTTCGTAATTAAATTTTAACTTTGGCAGTCAATAAATTTGCTAAACTCATCAATCTTTATCCACAAAATTTCTTATCCATGTAACCTGTGAAAGCAAAATATGATACATTGTCTGAGGTGATTTGCTAAGGAAGCGACGAAGAGGATGACAAAAGAGTTGAAACATATATAGTAGTGATATTTTTCACTATGTCTGATTCCACGAATGTCATTTTCTAGATTTGTTAGTAACAATAACACTCATCTGAAGTGTTGTCAGGCCTGACATTTTCAATAATTAAAAAACATTTCCAAAAAACTTATAATATTATATTTCATCTCATATTTATTCTAATAGGCAAGAGAATATGTAAAATTCATTTCTAAAGAAAGGTGATCTGGGGCCATCAGTCCGTGGTACTTGGTAACTGTATATATATATTGTACTACGATAGAAAATCCAAAATATAATATGTTGAAAAATAACTTTCAAATATAAGTTCACACTTCGTGTTAATAGGTGATGTGATGAATTAAATTTTTATCGTTGGAAGGAATGAAACTTGACAAATTCGCACGACTAATGTACAGGATATTTGAAAAAAAAATGTGTTCATACTTCATACATACATATTGAGAGTCAAAGTTATATTTAAAGTCAATCTATCCTGTCACAATGTGGAATTGACCATGGCTCGTATTTATGCTCCATGGAAATTTATGCAAAAGAACTTTCATTGATGACATTGTTAATATACTCATGTAAATCAAATTCACTCCTAAAAAGAAGAAAAAAGAAAAAATTGCAAAATCAAAATATGATGACGGTAAAAATTGAAATTTTCTAGTGGATGGTAGAGCTCACAAATAATAAAGTAAAAGAGTAGAAAAATATTATCACAAATGTATATAGACTATTTCTATGGAACAAACTAAAAATAAAATATGACCTATTTATGGCACGGAGGGAGGAGTATTAATAATTACGGAGTACAATGCAACTTTGCGCTTTAACCTTATCAATAATCCATTCAATTTATCTTCTATGCTATTCCCTCTATTTCCTAAAAATAGAAATTCCTTCTTTTTTTAGTCTGTTAATAAAAAAGAAACCCTCCCTTTTAGGAAATAAACCCAACAATCTATTAACACTAATTGCATTATTTTTTCTCTTCCTCTCTCTTATTTTACCCATTTTTCCTCTTCCTCTTTCAAACTTACCAAACATTAAAACTCGTGCCGTTTACTTTATAAAGTTTTCACTTTTAGGAAACGGAGGAAGTATAAATTAAGATCACTATTAATAAAGTTATAATTAAAGGCTATAAATTAAACTTAAATTATCAGGGCTCTTCGTAAAAGGAGATAGGGGCTGTGTTGTTTATTTCTTAATGGGCCAAAATGTTTGGACTTGGTATGCTTTGGGCCGAAGGGATTGGTCTTTCAGCACTGTAACATTAAAATGGTAGATGGGTCGGAGTTGGACGAGTGTTATTTTATTCACAATCTACTATATAGAAACACATGTCTATAGTGTAACCTCTAATTTAGAAACAATAAGGATGGTTATATAAACGAATCTCGAGTAATCAATTGGAGGGATGGATTTCTCGTCTCTTGCGTAATATCAATAATCATAAATTAAATTTAGGACACGCACAAAATTAATGAGCTTGTGTCAAGTTTTATTAGTAATGAGTTCTTAATGGATTGATCTAATAAGAATCCGCTGATTTCATAATTGGGTAAAGTATACTGACTTAAGTCTTGAAGTAATACTCTCTCTGTCCGCCATTTCTTATCACTAGTTTCTTTTCTGGTCCAATCATCAATACTTGTTATACTTACTTTTTGCTAATTTTGGTCATTGACCTTACATTCCAATAACTCATTCACATTCACATTTTATTATAAACCTACCATTCCGTCTCAATTAAGATGACATAATTTCCTCTTTAGTTTGTCCCAAATAAGATGACACATTTCAATTTTTAAAAACAATATAATAAATTGTTTCTCTACAATTAATACATCAAGCCACTTTTTCTCTCTCTAACTAAAAAAATGAACTATCTTTCTCTATCCATTTAACAATTACACCTGTATTTTCTCTCTCCAATTAATAATCTTAGCCGGAACGGTGGACGTATATAAAAGTAGGACTCACATTCCATTAACTTTTGCAACCCACTTTCCGTTATATTTCTTAAAACATGTGTCGATACAAAGTGTGACAGTTAATGACGATAAAATTTTTATTATTTTAAAAAATATTATTCCTGTACCTTAATTTTATTATTTATGTTTAAACTGTGATAAAATTTTAATCGTGTTATACCATGTTTTAGTTGTAAAATATCAAGTTTTAATTATGTAATTTCAAGTTCGGCTCGTAATTGTGTCTTTTTTTTTCTTTTTTTTTTTTGGCTCGTGGTCGTGTCACGTCAACTTAAATTGTATCGTATTCTTAACAATATGGCTGAAATTTTCAATATGATACAACAAGAAGACACAAAAAGTTGTTTGGTCAAGTCTTATTTCCTTATTAGTCCATCCCTAAAAAGTACTCACTCCGTTCCAACTAAGTTGAGTCACACATCTTTTGCACACGAAGATTAAGAAATAGTGTTGAATGACTTAAATGATACTCTCTCCGTTCCATAGTAATAGAGTCATTTTCCCATTTTGGTATGTTCCATAGTAATAGAGTCATTTCCCTTTTTAGTAAAAGTCAACACATTTTTCCACACCTACTTTACTCTCTTTTACTTTTTTATCTCTTCATCTCTCTACCTTTTTCATTTTCCACTTTATTCTCTTTTACAAAACTCGACTAACACAATTTTTCTTAATCTTCGTGCCGAAAAGAAACGTCTCCATTACTATGAAATGGAAGGAGTAATTAAATAAATATGAGAGAGAGAAAAAAAGTTGGAGAGATACAAAAGAATAAAGTAGGTGATGGAGTAAAGTATACTGATTAAATGTTTTATATTTTATCAAAAAGGAAATGACTTAACTTAGTTGTGACGGAGGGAGTTCGAACTTTCTAATATTGCAATAGTTAAATAATACATTATCCTCGAACCTCATTTTTATTTACAATTTATACCATTAACTATATTCTGAATACGCTAAGCTCACTTTCCATTAATATTATTTACATTATACATTAGAATCCATGTCAAATCAAAAATAAAAGGTTCGTACTTTCTTAGGATGAGATGGGTATTTGATTTGGATACTAAGAAGTTAGAATCAACCCATATTGAATCACTTTCCATTAATACTGTTTATATTATACATTAAAATCCATATCAAATAAAAAATAAAAGGTTGATACTTTGTTAGGATGAGGGGGGTATTTGATTTGGATAGTAAGAAGTTAGAATGAACCCATATTGAATGAACCCTACATTAATATGAATAAATGTAAATGAAAACATAGCCAGCACCAAAACAGACGTGTCTAAAAGCAAGGACCTCAACACACATGCGGCCTTTGCATGTCAAGCTCAATGACACGTCTCACCCTCTCACCTCCCCTTTATATATATGCCTTCTCCCTCGCCTCTTCCTCTCATCCCTTCCCAAATTAACCATGGCTGATCAACACTACGGTCAATTCCAATCCAGGCCCCACCATCTCCAGCAGCACCACCCGCGGAGCCACCAGATGGTCAAGGCTGCCACCGCAGTCACCGCCGGCGGCTCCCTCCTCGTCCTCTCCGGCCTCACCCTCGCCGCCACCGTCATCGCCCTCACCATCGCCACCCCGCTCCTCGTCATCTTCAGCCCCGTGCTCGTGCCCGCGGCCCTGGCCGTGTTCGCCCTGGCTGGAGGGTTCCTCGCGTCGGGCGGGTTCGGGGTGGCCGCCCTCAGCGTGCTGTCGTGGATCTACAAGTACATGACCGGGAAGCACCCGGTCGGGGCTGACCAGCTCGACACTGCGCGCACGAAGCTCGCGGGCAAGGCAAGGGACATGAAGGACAGGGTGGACCATAATGTCTCCGTTGCGCAAAGCTCTTGATTCGATATTCGATAGTGTGTGTGTTGTACTTGTTGCATTAGTATTCTATGTGGATGATCGGATTTGTATGGTGTGTTTTCTTCTGTGTTTCTCTATTGATTTGATGTTTTCCGTTTGAGTACATTTTCAGTGTTGATTATCATTTGTAGTCCGGTGAGAAAATAAAGAAGTTACTTGCAATGAGAATAATTACGGCTTTAATTGTGTTGATGCAATTTACAAAGCTGCCATTTAATTCTAGAGTAAATTGTGTGGATACTCTCATTTTGGACTTGAAATTGTGCTGTTAAATTTATTTTTGAATTTATTATCTACTCTCTCCATCTATAAAATAATGTCTCAATGGCTATTTCGGAAGGAATTTGATTTCTCTCCTTTTTTTGAGCATTCTACTCTTATAAAACTAATATAAGAAAATAGTAGTACCTACTAAACTTTCTATTATTTGTCATTCTCCATTCTTAAAATTTATGCCCAACTTTTGATTTGTTTTTTTCGGCTAGGAAAAGATTTTTCAGATTTGGAGTTTCGGAATTGCAGATAATATCTTTGCTTTTTGCAAAGAGGAGCAAGAGACATTTTTGCAAAGAGGAGCAGGAATTGCAGATAATATCTTTGCTTTTTGCAAAGAGGAGCAAGAGACATTTTTGCAAAGAGGAGCAAGAGACTATCAATCGTATCATGTTAATTATCTTTGCTTTTTGCAAAGAGGAGCAAGAGACATTTTTTGCAAAGAGGAGCAAGAGACTATCAATCGTATCATGTTTGGGTGTAAGTTTGTAACTAATGAAATCTCGCCTTCGGAACTTGTTCCGAAGTTCCGATATTGTGCTTTCTCACATTGATGGATGCACCTTTCTACAAGTTTGATAAAAAGATATGCACATGTGATTTTATGGTCTATATGAAGTGTTTTTCCAAAAGTTTAAACCAAATTGGGATAGTGAAAGAAGACTCATTTTGTGGATACTCGGCTCATGGATTAAAGAGTGGTGTCTGAACTTCATGGATTAAAGAATGGTGCCCGAATAGTTCATGGATTAAAGAATGGTGCCCGAATTTTCCGTTCCTACCAGGAAAAATGTGTCGCAAGCCGGAGGGCATCACTTCCAACATTTTATAAAACATCACATGATACATCAACAAGAAATTGACATGTGAATATTATTTAAAAAATTATAAAAATACTGCCAGTCCAGATTTACTCATTCCAAACACCCTTACTGTACATTCTACCATTAAATCTCTCCCTTCCCTCATGAATTCGCAACAACCATTAAATCTCTTTTCCCTCTTAATTTTCACGCATTGCTTTCAGTCTGAAACTATATTGATGGTTTATGCTAATGTGGAAGATTAAATTCATGGTTATACAATGAACAAAAGAACAAATATGTAAGAAGAAAAGAGACGGGAAGTTTTTCAACATTGTTTCGCAAAGCTTTTGCATTCTCTTCTTCAAGAGTGCATATGGCAATAGTACTTCTTCCCGTTTTGATTTTGAGAAAGTTCGGTCAGAAGAAATACTATTACCAAAATTAAATTTTAAGTTAGTTTTGTACTCTCTCCGTTCCAAGGAAGATGTTAAATTCTCCAAATCTTGTCTCACATCGGCTTGGTGATTATCCTAGCTCCTCTATATAAGTGTGGATAACCCTCTCCCTTATGAGGCCTTTTAAGGGGTGAGTGACCCATTTCTAATAGAAGATGACCCCTTTCTTGGGCGGTATGGAATTTTATGTAGTTTTATTTTGTGTGTTAAGTGGGGAGAGTAAAGTAAGAGAGAGGTAATAAATTAGAGATAAAGATGTTTCCATTTTAAGTAATGGGTCATCTTTGTTGGGACAAATCAAAAAGAAAATTGGGTCATCTTTAATGGGACGGAGGGAGTAGTTTTTATTAATATGAATATACTAACTCTTTTATTTATTATAATCATGTTACTCATCTTGTGGAAGGATTTAAATATTTATCTTCAGGGTAGTTCGGTGTATGTAAGATTGCATATTATGATTAATATGTATTATGTTGGTTCATAAGATTAAATAATTTTAGATGTGTAATCTTATGATAATTAGCCATAGTCATCTTTCTCTAACTAAAATAATTCAACTACTTAATTTTAGATAAATAATTATATTATAATGAGTTTAATTGTAACAACAGATGGCATCTTAGTATATATGAGTGTGATTCATCGATAATTATTTGCTAATCCATCAGTCTTTATTAATTTCTCATATTTTTACTTGAACGGTGCTCAATAAATATTTTATTTTACTTTTATTATTTTTAGTAAGTGGATCTCATATTCCACTAACTCATTCTACTCATTATTATTCTAAACTAGCCCTCTCAGTTCCGTGGTAGTGGAGGTGTTCCTTTTCGGCACGCGGAAAAAGTTATGTAAAGTGAGTTAAGTAAAGAAAAAATAAAGTAGGAAATTAAAAAAGTAGAGAGATAAGAGATAATAAAGTAAATGAGAATAAATGTGTTACTTTTATTAAAAAATGAAATGACTCCGCTACTATGGAACGTACTAAAATGACGAAATGACTTCATTACTATGGAACATGGGGAATAATATATAAAAGTGGAATTTATTTTTCACTAACTTTTTCCACTCATATTTCTTAATAGAATTGAAACAATTTTTTAAATTCGCAACTGTTAAATATGAGATATTTAATGGGGTGAAGGAAATTATTAGTACTAACTACTACCAATTACTGGCCACTATATCTATAGTATCTAATGGTGACACGTGAAATTCATTATGTATTAATCATTTTGTAAAATGCCCTTTTAGTCATTTCATTTTCTTATACGCAGTGCAATTATATACCAAAATCATAGCCTAAATCATCGGTCATAGAAAATATAATGAATATATGCAAGTTACATATTTTATGCATCACTAAACTCAGATATCCGTATATAATGGAAATGGTCTGATACAGATTTTGGGTTGTGAATTAATGTAGTTGTAATTTTATTAGGTTATAAAATTTCGAGTGAACTATAAAAATGGTCTATGAATTATGAGTTTATCTCGTTATAGTCCCTGAATTTTAAAAATATCGTCAGACATTCCTTGACTGAGAGTTTATTTCAAAATTGGTCATTTTGACTATTTTTTATCCGCAAATGTCCTTTTGAGCATTTGGGCAATTTCGTTTTTTCATATTTTAACTGTTTCAATATGATATTTGTAACATCTCTGACCTAATATAAATATTCTTTTATTATAATAATTAATATATTTAGAAAAAAAAATTTATTTTCTTATATAATAAAGAATATAGTGATATTCAAATACGTATAGTGAAATGCCAAAATAAATATTTATATTTGTGTTTTTGTATTAATAATATTGTGTATGTGTAAAATAGTAAACTAATGATTAAAGAAGTTAATTAGTATAATGGATACATATGTACATGTGCATGTGAATATATAAGATAAAGTAGTAAATGTATGTATATAGTGTAAGTTAGATTCTTGGAAATATACGTCTAGTTTTAGAATGCCACTATTTTATTTGTGTATTAAGTAAATGCATATCTTATAGGAAATGAATATAATTTATCCAATTTAATGTAATTAGAAGTTAGACTACGTGTAATATATTATAGCCTAGTTGTTGATTCAAGCTATAGTGAGATACCCTAATGTCTTATAAAGTTCTAGCTATAGTGAGACAAAGTTATAGTGAGACACCTTATAAAGTTCTAGCTATAGTGAGACAAAGTTATAGTGAGACACCCTAATATCCTATAAAGTTAGCCTAGTTGTTGATTCAACAAAGCTACTTAATTTGCAATATAAATATATCACCATTCATTGTCAAAGGGAAAAGACACGTATAATGTTTTTAGCAATTGCATTAGGCGCACATAATATTTGCATAAATCTACGAAGAACTCGACTGCGGCGCGACTAGAGTTCATCAATTTTGGATAGTTTATTGAAGTTTCCAAGTTCAAATTTATAGTATGGGTCAGATAAATGGGAGGAATCTAGTGCGTTGCAAATTGGAAAAGCAAGAACATGTGCTAGCTAGAATATCAACCCATCTAACGTGTATAAATCACACTTTTAATTTTACATATTTTATATGATTGATTGATATATGTTAAATTGGAGTGAATATATGAATTATATGATATGAGCTTAAAATAGTTATGTGTTATTTAATATTGATAGTGTAATATGATGTGGATATGTATTAGTGTAATGGATATATTTATCTATAGTATTGGAGTTAATTGATGGATATATGGATATGTAATTGGTGCAATGGATATGTTTAATGCATGGTATTGGAATCATTCGAATCATTTGATTAAAGAGGATCTGTGACAGTCTTGCCCTGGATCTGAAATCACAGTGGACATATTGGGACCTACAGGTCAAATCACAATGGGACCTACAAGTCAAATCATATTGGCATATTGGAAATTCCGGGCAGATATCATGTAACGACCCGCCCATCTAGGGTATAGTAAATGCGGCGATCGTTAACTAAGCGGGCTTAAATGCATCAAAGATCATAGGCTAGGGTTCCATTTAAAAAAAAGATTTAACCAAAGCATTTAACGAACAATTAAGTAGAAGAAGAATAATGCCTTAGCAAAGAAATCCAACAAAAGGCTATCGCAATAAATGCTTATCAAAGATTCCAAAATATTCTCAACTGTTCCATATCCAAAATATTCCCACGAAATAAAAGAGTTTAAACCCAACCAATAGATCACAAGTTTTCATAATATAGCGGAAGCGACCAAGAAAGAAGTGAGGCTATGTATGGAGACACAACGACACTTAGAGTTCCAACAGATCATCTTATTATTTCCTACTCAACATCGCCGCCCGCTCGCCACCGCTCAACCTGCACATAGGGAAAACACATGCAGGGCTGAGTACTTATAATCATACTCAGTGGGCGCATTGCCGAAAACAGTTTTATCACAATTTTAGTTATCATGCCATTTTCAAGTGTCCATCGGGGTTTTAACTTTAGAAAGACCCGAGGCACCAAAATATATTCTTTATCAAATATCACGGTCGCGCAACCATTTTTTCACATCGACGTTTACCATATCCTCATTCTACATGACAAGGAACGCGGCCGTAATCCAGGTCACTAGACCGGCCGACCCGTACGCCAGCACTCGGTCTAACATTGGTGTACACTAATCCAAGTAGAGTTTGCGGCTCTACAAGGATCCGAAATCGATTAAATCAATAGTGGCATAGCCACGAGGGATAGGCACGACAAAACAAATCAAGGCATGATAACACATATCTCATTCTCATCAATATCAGTTCAGGACAATGTCCTTATTTTAAAAGAAAGCCCACCTCGTCGGCTTAGCTCGAAAGTATTCTCTTCTCCTCGTTTATCACGCTGAGAGCGCGAAGTATCACCTTTAAATTAGGCGTATCACAAATCAGTTTCAATCATTGATTTCAAAATCATGCATGTTCTCATGTTTCCCTTTTTTTTCCCATCGATAAATCTTTAATATCATCATCCAAAATCAAGGTATGATTAGCATATCGTTTTTATTCAAATAACAACTCCAAATTCACCATTAAATCGTGCCACGCGTGAGTGTTCCACACACACAACACACGCACACACCGCACACATGCACGCACGCCGAGGCGTGCACGCACACGCATACACGGCCACACACACACGGCCACACACACACACACATCCATGCATCCCAAAATTCATCAATTTATTTCCCCTTCACTCAATCTAAATGCATGTGGACTCAAGAACACCGATTAATCGGTAGAAGAAGAGGAGATCAAAATTAAAGTACCTTTTTTCCAAAAGACAATCGGTAGAAACAAGTTATAGCCTTGATTCTTCAATAAACTCTTGAATTTCAACTTGAATTCTTCTCAATTGATGAAGAAATCTTGGAGAAAAGATGAAGAAAATTTGAAGAGAGTGGGGAGAGAGTGAGAGACGGTTTTTGATAGTGGGAGGAGGCGTGATTTATGATCTAGGGTTTTGGTCTTCTCTCTTATTTATAGAGTGCCAAAATAATATCCAATAATTAAATAAATCAAGATTTGAAAGATTTGTTGGTTGGATGTTGGCGTGAAGTAGAGAGAAATAAGGGGGATTCGAAAATTATAGGCTATTTAATTAGCCTATAATTAAATTCAAATATTTCACGGAGTAGAATATTATATCACGGAGCAAGAATATATAATTAAATCTCCCCAAATAATAGGAAAAGTGGCGTGACTTTTGATTCCTTAGAAGGAATTTAATATAAATCCTAATTAAATTAGGATATGGCAATATCTTCTTAGATATAGCAAGATATGGTAGGATATTCTAGCATATTTATATTTATTCATGGAATAGAATAAATAAGAGATCAAATAATATAATAAATAGTTTCTCCCTCCCTTCTAGATGAGATTTTCGAAAATCTCATGGATATCAAAGGTGGTGTTTTCGAAAATCCCATGATGGAATTAACGTATAATTGGACTTTGGATTTAATTTGGATAATCATCCCAAACAAATAATTAAATCCAAGAAAAATAGGATTTCTTCTCCAAATAAAAAATAGGAGAGACCGAAAATTCCACATGCTTAAATAATGCTCCTATTTAATTCTCACTCATTTCTTAGGAAAATAATCCACCACAATTATATTACTCCGCATCAAATATTCACACCAAATCAATCATTTCTTTACTTCCTCTTCTTTTTCTCAACGCATTGACCTTTCAACGGCCACGTCATAGTTTCCACATCTTTGACTATTCAATAGCCACGTCATAATTTCAACATGTTGACTATTCAACTCAATCTCAATTCTCATACGCAATTAGGTCACAAAGACACCATGTAATTAATCACTCATCAATTAATTCGCATATCATAGCATTTAAGGCATTTAATGCAAAAATTTTATAACCCGAAAATTAGGGTTTGAAAAAGTGGGGCGTTACATTCCACCACCCTTAAAAGAAATTTCGTCCCGAAATTTTGTACCTCATGGGAAAAGTTCCGGGTACAGTTCCATCATCTTGTCTTCAAGCTCCCATGTGGCTTCTTCATATTCGTGGTTTCCTCCATAGTACTTTCACACTAGCAATGGATTTATTTCTCAAATTCTGAACCTTTCGGTCCAAGATCATTTGGGGTCTCTCTTCGTAGCTCAAGTCGGAATTCAACGCGACTTCTTCGTAGTGAATCACATGTTTCGGATCGAACACATATTTTCGCAACTGCGATACGTGAAAGACGTTGTGCACGTTTCCAAGACTTGGCGGTAGCGCCAATCGATAGGCTACGGGTCCTATTCCTTCTAGAATTTCGTAAGGCCCAATAAAACGTGGTTTCAATTTCCCTTTAACACCAAAACGTGTTATCCCTTTCGACGGGGACACTTTAAGAATAACTTTATCACCGACTTGAAATTGTAAGTCAGTTCGTCGGACGTCAGCGTATGACTTTTGTCTGTCCTGGGCTTCCTTTATTCTCACACGAATTTGTCGAACGACTTCAACCATCTCTTCGACCGCATCAGGTCCTAGCACCCGTCGCTCTCCAACTTCATCCCAATAGAGCGGCGATCTACATTTTCTTCCGTATAAGGCTTCATATGGCGCCATGTTGATTGTTGCTTGGAAGCTGTTATTGTAAGCAAATTCAATTAGCGGTAGTACGGATTCCCAACTTCCACTGCGGTCGAGTATCACGGCTCTCAACATATCCTCGAGAGTTTGGATCGTCCTCTCGGATTGCCCATCGGATTGCGGGTGAAACGCCGTGCTAAAATTCAATCGTGTTCCAAGCTCGTGCTGTAGACTAATCCAAAATTTCGATGTGAACTTCGGGTCACGATCGGACGTAATTGTCACTGGAACTCCGTGCAATCGCACGATCTCCTTTATGTAGATCTGAGCCAGCTTGCTCGATCCATGAGTTAACGGAATCGGTATGAAATGCGCACTCTTGGTAAGTCGATCTATAATCACCCAGATTGCGGTGTTCCCATTTAGGGTCTTCGGCAAGGCCGTCACAAAATCCATGGCGATGTGCTCCCATTTCCACTCGGGTATCTCCAATGGTTGTAATTTTGCATGTGGTCGTTGATGTAATGCCTTCACCTGTTGGCAGGCTAAGCAACGTTCCACAAATGCCGCAATATCTCTCTTCATGCCATTCCACCAAAAGGACTTTTTCACGTCTTGGTACATCTTCGTGCTTCCAGGGTGGGCAGTGTATGGAGTTTCATGAGCTTCGCTCATGATCTCGTTCTTGAGTTCTTCGTTGTTTGGCACACACAACCTTCCTTCAAAGGTGAGGGCGTTGTCGGACTCCTCACTAAATTTTCCGGATTCACCGGTTCTCACTTCAATTCGAATTTCCTCTAATTCCGCATCCATCCGTTGCGCTGCAACGATTCTCGTTTTCAGATCTGGTTTAACCACCAAAGTGGCAATTCGCTCTTCAACTGTTTCGGGTGCTCTTATCACTTCTAATCGCATTTTGCTAAATTCTCGTATCAAGCTCTCCTCTACCGTTAGAAAAGTAGCTATTTGCGAATGATCTCTACGGCTCAAAGCATCTGCCACTACATTTTCTTTGTCGGGGTGGTAGTTAATGCCACAATCGTAGTCCTTCACTAGTTCGAGCCATCTTCGTTGTCGCATATTCAAGTCTCTCTGCTCGAAGAAATACTTTAAGCTCTTGTGGTCCGTAAGATTTCACACCTAACTCCGTAGAGATGATGCCTCCAAATCTTTAGGGCATGTACCACTGCTGCTAACTCCAAATCGTGCGTCGGGTAGTTCAACTAGTGTGGTCTTAACTGTCGTGACGCGTAGGCGATCACTTTATTATTTTGCATCAACACGCATCCTAGTCCAACCTTCGAAGCATCGTGGTAGACTACGTAGTTCACTCCGGACTCGGGCACAGCTAAAACTGGCGCGGTTGTCAACTTCTCCTTCAACAGTTGAAAGCTTGTTTCACACTCTGGGGTCCAATTCACCTTGACTCTCTTCTTAAGTTGTTGCGTCATTGGTCTCGCTATCTTGGAGAATCCTTCTATGAATCTTCGGCAGTGTCCTGCCAATCCTAGGAAACTCCGAATTTCGTTTGGTGTTGAAGGCGACTTCCATCGTTGTACCGCCTCAACCTTGGCGGGGTCCACTCGGATTCCTTCTGCTGACACAATGTGTCCTAGAAAATTCACTTCCTTCAGCCAGAATTCACACTTGCTGAATTTGGCGTACAACTTCTCGGTCCTTAACGTCTCCAACGTGATTCGTAGGTGCTCTTCCTGCTCCTTCTCGTTCTTTGAGTAGACTAGCACATCATCTATGAAGACTAAAACGAATTTATCCAAGTACGGATGGAATATTCGATTCATCAAATCCATGAATACCGCTGGGGCATTCGTCAATCCAAACGGCATCACTACAAACTCGTAGTGGCCATATCTTGTGCGAAACGCAGTCTTGGGTATATCCTCCCTTCGAACTCGTAGCTGGTGATATCCGGACCTCAAGTCCATCTTTGAAAACACGCCTGCTCCTCGAAGTTGATCAAACAAGTCATCTATCCTCGGTAGTGGATACTTGTTCTTTAGGGTCAACTTGTTTAACTCCCTATAATCGATGCACATCCTCATTGATCCATCCTTCTTCTTTACGAATAGTACTGGTGCGCCCCATGGCGAGACACTAGGCCTAATGAAACCTAGGTCCATGAGTTCCTGGAGTTGTATCTTTAATTCCTCCAACTCTTTTGGCGCCATTCGGTATGGTGCCTTTGATACGGGTGCAGCTCCCGGTTCAAGGTCAATCATGAACTCCAATTGTCGATCTGGCGGTGGTCCAGGTAACACTTCTGGAAAAACGTCGGGAAATTCTTGCACAACAGCAACATCTTCCATCTTCTTCTCGTCCTTCTCCTCTCCATGGAGGTAGACGAGATAGGCAGTTCGCCCTTTTTTCATCATTGCGGTCGCTTGAAGCGCGGATATGATGGCGGTTCTCCAATTCATCGAGATTCCATGATATATGGTGGGTTCGCTTCCCGGAGCTTGTAGAGATATCTGTCTCTCCTTATAACGAATCGTCGCAAAGTTCATTGTCAGCCAGTCCATTCCCAAGATTATATCGATATCCTCCATCGCCATAACTTGCATATCGTGAGCGGTTAACTTAAGTTCTTCCATAACAATTTCTACGTTCGAGCATGTTCGAGAGATTTCTATTATCTATGTACCTAACACGACATTCAATTTCTCAGCAGCTCGTTATAAACAGTTCGTAAATGCGAAATATTTCTCGTCTCGTTCTATTGGTCATGTCTACACCTCTTGTTGGTGTATCATTTCCACGTGTGATTGGCCATAGGAACTTATTCCTCGTGTGTATCCGAAAAGCACAACTCTAACATTTCCTTGAGTCTAGTATCAATAATTCATAAATTGATCAAACAGTCTTACTTGGATAGAAACTGATTTCAACTCGAAAAAGCACCACAAAATGTCTTTCATCGGAAGGCTCCAAACTTAATCAAGTAAGCAAGAATAATATTTCTAGCTCGACACTTTCAAATCTTATCATTGACAATTGGTTTGAAACAAAGCAAGGACTAAGTTCGATTGAACTTAACTCATCCATTTTGAGAATTTTAAATGGTTTTAGAGGGATCAAGTAAAACCCATAGAGCTTAAGAATTTACTTCTGACGAGAGTTCGAAAGAACATGAGGTAGGTCATGGAAACAGGATGAAACTGCAATAAATCTCAAATTCCATAGCAGACTGCCCGATCAAAAATTTGCAAAAATTCTGGACAGCAATGAATGATATCGTTCAAACATGTCAAAGCCTAAAACAATCAATCGTGGCAGAATTTAGAAACATAGACAAATGTCATGAAGTAGCACTATCAATGGTTCAATGACATCATGTTATTGAAAAAGTGAAATCACATCAATGGATTCACGAGTTTGTTGAGGGCAACTCAAAGTGATTGGAACTTTTCAGAAAATTAACACGATCAAACCCGTTAACAAAGAAGAGAACATCATAGCCTCAACTTGGTGTTGGCGAAAGAAAAATCATTGAGCTACAAAGAATTTCACTTCTGCAAGAACGAACTGGCGAAATGAAGAGGTGAACAAAATTCCAAGTAGAATATTCCATCATTTGAATAAATCAGGTCTGGAGATGTGATCATACTAAATGTCATAACCGCAAACAATTTTGGGGCAAAGTTCAATGACGGAGGCTCGTAAAATCAAATATCGTCCTTATGAATGACGAATTAAAGAAGACTACTCAATCCAGATGTCCAAAGTTACAAGGGCAAACACCAAAATTTCAAGCCAAGTGAGTCATGACTCGTTATAGGAAAAGAAATAATGGATATCACTTGCAAATTGTGAATCAACCAAGGCGTTTAAATAGACAATGGCTCACGGTTATTCAAAACGTCCCGAAGAGAACTTAAGATCCAAGTAAGTACTGTTGATTTAAAAAAAATCGGTCATTCAAGCTACGAAGGTCGCACTCTCTCGCACATTTTTCGCGAGCATGGACATGGTAACATCGTTCTATGAAACCGTGGATTCCAAATTGAAATTCATCGTATCATCGAAATTAATAACTATTTTTGATGGTCGCATCTTCAAAGTCTTCTTCTTGCCATGCCACATGGTCATTTTCGATTGCCATTATACACGCGATCTTAATGTGTCATAAACGTCGTCGTATTTGTGTCGCGTCGCCACTTTGGCAGGGTATGCAAGACCGCATAGTTTTATTAGCTCTTAGGTATGATCTCACCATTGTAAGGATACACCAAGTTCAACATATATATATTTTCATTGGTTTTGTCACTCAGGAAAGTGATATTGCAGTTTTCATCTTGCAACTGAGTTCTAGCACGTTCAGTCTGGCCTACTTCTTAGGCACTCTATAATTTCAAGCATAGCTTGAAGTCTCACACTTCAACGTATATTCGATCATTACCTAACTCAAGCTCCATATGGCTTCTACGTAGTGATTCTATACGATACCTTGTACTTCATTGGTTATAGATTATCACCACATGAAACTTCATTCATATATTGCACAACCAAACATGTTTTTCCTATAACCCATTTGGTGTTTCATAACAAGCATCGTAAATCGATATATGTGAATAGCAACACTCAGTCAATCAATCATTCATGGAATCGCATTTCATAAATCATGCAGTTCATGCGCATCTACATCACAATCACAACTCGCAACCACACGCGTATCATGCTTTGCCTTTCACAGTTTCATAGCCATGAAATTTCAACCACATAGGCACAAAGTTTTGTCGTTCATGGAAGCAACATGTATTTCCTTTAAGTTAATTCTTTAGTTTCGCAGAAGTGATAACAAATCTCAACATCAACCAACACAAGTTCACAATCATACTTCAATATCCATCACATTCAACGCATTCATGCCTCATTGTTAAAAACAATTTGTATATTCTCATAATGTCTCCCATTTCATATCTTCACAACATTTTCCAAAAGCCAAAGAATTTACTTCACATTTCCCATAGGTGTTGTTTCACATACAATCAAGAAATCACAGTCATATAGGATTTCATTCATCCAAGCACATAGAAGTCTAACGCGTATTTGCCGATTTTCTTTATCGAGTAAAATACAAGTTCACTTGTACAACATCATTCATCATTCTTGGCATAATCGCACTTAGCAATTTCATATCCATGCATATACATCATTTCACACTCCCAAGCAATATCTTTTTTCAAAGACGTCATATTAACTTCGATTACCATTGAAATATTTTCATTTTCACCAGAGTAATATTCCCATCGCAATTTCCAACATCTCACAATTCAAATCAATACTCATAGATGTCGTTCATCACGAAAATCACAAATCATATAGAATCTCATTTATTCGATTCGTAGCGATCTTAGT
Organism: Salvia hispanica; assembly: GCF_029641045.1. Taxonomy (NCBI): domain Eukaryota; kingdom Viridiplantae; phylum Streptophyta; class Magnoliopsida; order Lamiales; family Lamiaceae; genus Salvia; species Salvia hispanica. The sequence continues at coordinate 15,843,483 of NC_142696.1, read as the reverse complement.
CGCAAATCACTTGCATAACAGCATTCATCTTTTATTTTGCATAATCATAATCCGCAAATTTCAATTGCATGCATAATCATCATTTTATACTCCATCACAAATTTCCAAATATCACAACAGCTCCCATTCGCTTCAACTTCCAATATTTCATAATTCAAATCAATATTTAAGAGATACTTGTTACCTCATTCATCGTGGTTGAGCGGAGACGAGTTGCGGTGTTGAGCCTTCGACGATTATCCATTAATCAATTTACACAAATTTCAGATTTTTAATTCAACAAGACTCTTGGGTCCAGAGCGGAAAGAACTGAGGCTCTGATACCAACTGTAACGACCCGCCCATCTAGGATATAGTAAATGCGGCGATCGTTAACTAAGCGGGCTTAAATGCATCAAAGATCATAGGGTAGGGTTCCATTTAAAAAAAAGATTTAACCAAAGCATTTAACGAACAATTAAGTAGTAGAAGAATAATGCCTTAGCAAAGAAATCCAATAAAAGGCTATCGCAATAAATGCTTATCAAAGATTCCAAAATATTCTCAACTGTTCCATATCCAAAATATTCCCACGAAATAAAAGAGTTTAAACCCAACCAATAGATCACAAGTTTTCATAATATAGCGGAAGCGACCAAGAAAGAAGTGAGGCTATGTATGGAGACACAACGACACTTAGAGTTCCAACAGATCATCTTATTATTTCCTACTCAACACCGCCGCCCGCTCGCCACCGCTCAACCTGCACATAGGGAAAACACATGCAGGGCTGAGCACTTATAATCATACTCAGTGGGCGCATTGCCGAAAACAGTTTTATCACAATTTTAGTTATCATGCCATTTTCAAGTGTCCATCGGGGTTTTAACTTTAGAAAGACCCGAGGCACCAAAATATATTCTTTATCAAATATCACGGTCGCGCAACCTTTTTTCACATCGACGTTTACCATATCCTCATTCTACATGACAAGGAATGCGCCCGCAATCCAGGTCACTAGACCGGCCGACCCGTACGCCAGCACTCGGTCTAACATTGGTGTACACTAATCCAAGTAGAGTTTGCGGCTCTACAAGGATCCGAATTCGATTAAATCAATAGTGGCATAGCCACGAGGGATAGGCACGACAAAACAAATCAAGGCATGATAACACATATCTCATTCTCATCAATATCAGTTCAGGACAATGTCCTTATTTTAAAAGAAAGCCCACCTCGTCGGCTTAGCTCGAAAGTATTCTCTTCTCCTCGTTTATCACGCTGAGAGCGCGAAGTATCACCTTTAAATTAGGCGTATCACAAATCAGTTTCAATCATTGATTTCAAAATCATGCATGTTCTCATGTTTCCCTTTTTTTTCCCATCGATAAATCTTTAATATCATCATCCAAAATCAAGGTATGATTAGCATATCGTTTTTATTCAAATAACAACTCCAAATTCACCATTAAATCGTGCCACGCGTGAGTGTTCCACACACACAACACACGCACACACCGCACACATGCACGCACGCCGAGGCGTGCACGCACACGCATACACGGCCACACACACATCCATGCATCCCAAAATTCATCAATTTATTTCCCCTTCACTCAATCTAAATGCATGTGGACTCAAGAACACCGATTAATCGGTAGAAGAAGAGGAGATCAAAATTAAAGTACCTTTTTTCCAAAAGACAATCGGTAGAAACAAGTTATAGCCTTGATTCTTCAATAAACTCTTGAATTTCAACTTGAATTCTTCTCAATTGATGAAGAAATCTTGGAGAAAAGATGAAGAAAATTTGAAGAGAGTGGGGAGAGAGTGAGAGACGGTTTTTGATAGTGGGAGGAGGCGTGATTTATGATCTAGGGTTTTGGTCTTCTCTCTTATTTATAGAGTGCCAAAATAATATCCAATAATTAAATAAATCAAGATTTGAAAGATTTGTTGGTTGGATGTTGGCGTGAAGTAGAGAGAAATAAGGGGGATTCGAAAATTATAGGCTATTTAATTAGCCTATAATTAAATTCAAATATTTCACGGAGTAGAATATTATATCACGGAGCAAGAATATATAATTAAATCTCCCCAAATAATAGGAAAAGTGGCGTGACTTTTGATTCCTTAGAAGGAATTTAATATAAATCCTAATTAAATTAGGATATGGCAATATCTTCTTAGATATAGCAAGATATGGTAGGATATTCTAGCATATTTATATTTATTCATGGAATAGAATAAATAAGAGATCAAATAATATAATAAATAGTTTCTCCCTCCCTTCTAGATGAGATTTTCGAAAATCTCATGGATATCAAAGGTGGTGTTTTCGAAAATCCCATGATGGAATTAACGTATAATTGGACTTTGGATTTAATTTGGATAATCATCCCAAACAAATAATTAAATCCAAGAAAAATAGGATTTCTTCTCCAAATAAAAAATAGGAGAGACCGAAAATTCCACATGCTTAAATAATGCTCCTATTTAATTCTCACTCATTTCTTAGGAAAATAATCCACCACAATTATATTACTCCGCATCAAATATTCACACCAAATCAATCATTTCTTTACTTCCTCTTCTTTTTCTCAACGCATTGACCTTTCAACGGCCACGTCATATTTTCCACATCTTTGACTATTCAATAGCCACGTCATAATTTCAACATGTTGACTATTCAACTCAATCTCAATTCTCATACGCAATTAGGTCACAAAGACACCATGTAATTAATCGCTCATCAATTAATTCGCATATCATAGCATTTAAGGCATTTAATGCAAAAATTTTATAACCCGAAAATTAGGGTTTGAAAAAGTGGGGCGTTACATACCAGGCATGATTTGTCACAGAATAATAAACTGGACAGAGAGGCATATAGATGTGAAATTATTTATGATTATTAATGCTTACGAATATATGTATTGGTTGGAGCATATGTCTGATAATTGTAATATGAAATTAAGGGTGAAATTTATATATATTGGATTGATGGCTCATAGGTATCGATACAATAGATGTTGGACTGTGAATGTATTTAATAGGAGTGTTTTATTTGACATGCGGATTAATAGCTTTATAAATTTCTTGGATTTATTTATTTTAAGAATATATGTCAAATGGGTTAGGGTGTGACAATATTATGTCAATGATGTACTAAATCTTATATTATTTCAAATTATATTCTTTTTCCCTTTGCCATCCCTTTGTTTTTTTGTTACAATATTAGATTTAATTTTATAAAATTAAATTTAAATATAGATTTTTAAATACCAATAAATTATTTTTAATTAAAATTATTAATTTATGTATTTATTATAAAAGAGTTTTGTGTGAGTTGGTTGCATATTTTTATTTCTATATATATAGCTATGAGACGAGAAAGAATACATAAATTAATAATTTTGATTAAAAATAGTTATCGTGCTATTCGGACTGCCCTACAAGTTTCGGGTTGCACAAACTCTAATAATTAAAATCAACCGCGTCATAATCTAATTTATGAGTACTAGTATACTTTTGGAAATTAAAAAAATGCATAACTAAAGTGGGCTTTTATACATTATAAATATAAAAATGATAGTGCCAAAATTAAGCGATAAAGAAACAAATTTTGCGGATTGTTAGACTTTTTACTTTACAAATATTAAATAAGTATGTGACAAAGACATAGTATATATTGGCACGACATATCGGTGGAAACGAATTAGCCAAGCTTAATTAATGAGGTTCCAATACATCTTAGAACGAGATCTCTCTAATTAGTTGTGACGTTAATTCAGAAGCAACCTCGTCCTCAAAGCATTTTCCTTTAAAATCGAGTCTGTTTCACTCTCTTATTGTTACTTCTATCTCTCTCCCACTATAAATACCATTACCACGCACATGTTTTTTTGTAAGCTTGAAGTGTGTGTGTTTGTACTTATACTTGGTCAATATATTTTGTAATTACAAATATGAGTGTGAGTAAGTGTGTGCATTGTGGGCACGAAGACAATGCATACACCGAAACATGCGAAAATGAATGCAACAAAATTAAGCTATTTGGTGTTCGGATTAGTGTTGCGAAAGCCGATCCATCTTCCATCCGAAAGTGTAGGAGCATGGAAGATTTAGAGGCGGCCGACCCTGCCCTCGACGAGCCGGGATATCTGTCGGATGGATTTGTTCATCAACATGGATCTCACAAAAGAAAGCGAGGTATATATGTATTTTATTTAATTATCTAAACTCCAATTTTTTTAATTTCTTGAATATTTCATTCAAAAATAAATGTGTGTAATGAAAGGGAATCCATGGAGTGAGGAGGAGCATCGATCATTCTTGAAAGGTTTGGAGAAATTGGGAAGAGGTAATTGGAAAGGAATTGCAACCGAATTTGTTCCCACAAGAAAATCCTCCCAAGTTGCTAGTCATGCTCAAAAATATTTTAATCGATTGAAATTGACAATTTCCAACAAGAAACGACGTCGTGCCAGCGTTTTCGACATGGTAAGTAAGTTGCACTAGCTAGCTTTATTCTTAATTTGGTGATTAATTCATTAATTTGTGATGATGTAGGCTAGTAGTTCAGCTGGAGCTTCAAAGGATACAAGGGAGCACAAAGAAATGGTTAGATCTAATCCATTTTCTTGCACAAATTGTATCAACATTCAACAATAAACATGAAATATAGCTTGATTTACAATTACAGCCCCATGTTAAAAGGCCGCCGCCCGTGCAACCCTATTCATGGCGACCCGATCTTCAGGTGCATAGAGCAATTTCTTATTGTTAAATTAAGAAATATTTGATAATGTTGGCTAACATATATACCATATTTTGATGTGAATTAGCCAAGAATTGCAGCATCAGAAGCAGTTGTAATGCCATGGGCGCAAGTGGTGTATTTACCATGCCAGAGCCAGACTACTACTTTTCTGCCCAATAATTTTTCCACATTGTGCCTTCAACCACTAATTATCAAAAATTGCACTTAGCATTAGGGACTTAATTAATTAAAACTGCCATGATCTCACACATTTTTTTTTATTAAGTTTCTTGAAAGACAATAATTTCTGATGCATCATAACTTTGAGGTTTTTGATGTAACAATAATCAGAGATTGGTGATAAAATGAAGTTTAAAATAAACTTTAGACCAACCACACTTATGAAGATAATCACATCTAGATTGGCAGACCTGCAAAATCAACTTCTAACATCAAATTAATATGTTGACTTTCATTAGCCACAAACATCTAAAGCAAAATAAACTCTTCATTTTAATTTTTCTAGATCACAACATTCATTAAATTTCTCCATTTTTAATTTTTTTTTTCCTGGCTAACTAAACTTGTCAAACCGATCTTATGCTTTCTAAGGTTATTCCTCCACTAATGCAACATCATTTAGGTATTTTACAGAAATTGAACAACTTTGTGAATATCCCACTCATACAATTATTTTTTCAAACGTTTTAATGAACTGCCCAGTTATTTGAAAATTGCCCAGTTTCAAACGTAAAAAATTGCAATTTCCAATCAATATCAATACAGTGGGCTTTTAAATACTACATGTAAAATCAGTTTTGTAACATATTTTTGGAATGGACAACACAAAGAATAGGTGAAGTAGCTGAAGTGGCAGGGGAGAAGGTGCTTGAACTGGATCCCGATGATGATGTTGTTTACGAGCTCCTTTTCAGCATCAACGACATTTATCGCTCCAAGGACAGGTGAGACGAGGCTATTAGCGTGATGAAGATGATGAGAGATCAAAGAATCAGGAAAACGTTGAGATGCAGTTGGATTGATAATGATATGGATGCTGTTTTTTTTTAATCGATCAAATCTTTGTATAGTCTCTTTTTGATGCGGGTAAAAATATCCAAAATTGAATCAATGTTAAGAGCGATGACGTCAAATAGAGAAATACCAATGTAACATAAAGGATGACGTCAAATAGAGAAAATACCAATGTAACATATAGCTTGAAATTCATCTTTCACATTGTCATAACAGGCCAAGAGAAAAAAAGAATAGACATTAGTACGTTCATCTCGACATTCTCCACCTTTTTCTCGAATGGCAGCAATAGGAACAAGATGTAGGTTATACAAAATGCTGTCAAATAAATCATGCTCCAAGATGAGCCAATCACGTGATTGGTTTGATGGCTCGTAAGTTGCATTTGTATTCCATCTCTTCAATATTAAGTCAAGGTCTGTGGATGTCTTCAAATTGGCTAGCTCAAATAGACCTGTCTGAATTGCAAATGATGTGCGAAAAAACTGGATTCGAGATTGCAGTTGTTCCATCAGAAGAGATTCCCCATTTAGATAGAGAAGGTCCGTGATATGTATACTAACATTATAGTTAGTGTTTTCACGTGCAACTATTTTGCATTCAATGATGAAAGATTCTACAGACGGGGTCTTTTATTCATGACTTCAATAACAGCAGGTAACATATTTGTAACACAAATATTGTTTACAAAAATATCAATGTCACTCTCCTTGCCATGAATATGTGCTCGTTCAAAGCCTGGGATGTCGAACTTGCATGCATAATACATGCATTTTAAATACTAAGAATATGTTTGACGGCTCATCCAACTAAACCCCAAACCACTTTGTTGACCAACTTTCACCGGACTACTTTGTTGACCACTTTCACCGGATTAGGTAACTTCGATGCCAATGTGAGATGCTATATGGATGGTCAGCTCTTATTACTATCCTGATTAATATAGCATATTTGTGATGCCCCGAATTTTCGTTCCCTTCTTTCGAATTAGATCGAATTTAATTAGTACAATTAATCTCTATTAGAAGCCATGTCGTTTTGTGATCGTTAGACTCTCGTTGTGATCATTAACTTTGAATATTATGAGTACCTAGTTTGGGGAAAAAAATACCCATAGCTTGCAATTGAAGAGGAAAATACACGTGTTACTTTTGGGATGAAAAATATATATAAGCTAATGGAAGTAAATGTCTACTCCATACTAAGCCCTACATATACAAACAAATCTTGCATCATCCTTTTTACATAGGAAAAGAAAGTGCTGCTCCAACTTTACAATAGTCCAAAATTCAAGATTTAGAAGTCCACTAAAAGTAGAAATGGATAAAGTGATGTTTGATAAGGATCTTCCTTTTCTTCTCATCCACCCCTTCTTTTGATTCCTGCAACCACATCCCAAGGAGATCAGCCTCACTTGCCAAGAATCTTTCCTAAGCATGCAAGGAAAAGATTTTGCACGTACCACAATTAGTGAGGAAATATAGCAAAACTCAAGAATAAAAAGTAAAGTATCTAGTAGTGAGGAAAAGAGAAGGAGGCAGCAGGCCCCTGCCACATAAATCCTCATAAATCTTCCAAATCGAAATAGAAACAAAGTGGCATAGGATGATGAGCTCACTTTGCAATCTCAAAATGGTGATACATACCCTCCCTTTAGGAACCAAACAAAATCTAGTAGCCAAGTGTGTCAAAAGGAGCCTTGTGAGTAAGCACAAAAGTAATGGGGCTTTCAAGTGTGTCAAAATCTAGTAGCCAAGTGCACCATCCCAAAAAATCTTCACAAATTTGGCATAAGGAGCCTTGTGAGTAAGCACAAAAGTAAGGAGAAGCTCTAGCTTAAAATAGAAGGTGTGAACTCCAAGGGGCTGCCACAAGAGGCCAAAGCTAGTGGCTATATAAAGGAACCTCACCCCTTCTTCCACCACACTCCAACACCCTCAAAGTTTCGAAAGTTAGCAAGAGTGGAGAGGGGAGCAAGGAGAGGCAGTGGCAGCTAGAGGAAGAGAACAGCCCCAAGGATTCATCCAAGCTAAGGCTATCTCTGCGAGTAAAGGCGGAGTGAGGAAAAATCAAGTTAAGGAGTTTTAAGCGAACGAGGTGAGCTTTCTAGTTACTATACAGTTTTTACTAAAAGTATTTTATGGGCTTTCTATTTAAGATATGATGTTAAGTGCGAGCTTGTTATTTAATGTGCACATTTATGAAAAGTGTTATTTTCATAAAGTGAAAGTGGTGTTATTTATGTTATGTGACATTATGTGTTAATTAACGAGTGCTTATGAGCTGTTAGGCTTTGAAGTTATGTGTTCGGCTTTGACCGATAGAAAAATAAGTTTTGTTTCAAATATGTATACTAGAAAATGAAGTTTTGAAAGTTATGTCAAGCCAGGTTTTGTTTTGAACTTTGCCTATTTGATTGTCTAGCAAGGGCGATGTCCTTACTAGACCAGGAGTTTCGTGAATTCATTTCACCAGGAGTTAGTTCAGATATGGTATATGTTCTAGGAAAAATAGATTGGCATATCGCTTTTGATAAATGGAAAGAAAAATGATTTATTGTTCTCAGATCTTTTACTTAAAACCCCGAGTTTACTCAGGAATGACTTGACAAAACTAGTTTTTAAAATAGAAAATATATTTCGGCACGTGTCCACTGAGTACACCAAGTACTCAGCCCTGCATATGTTTTATAAATGTGCATGTTGAGCAGTGATGACGGCAGGTGGTGTTGAGCACAGACAAATGAAGATCCTTCAATAGAATAGTACTTGGATGTGTCGTGTCTTCATGCACGATGTCATCTACTCTTGACTCTTCCGCTGCAATGTAAAAGTCGAGATTTCATGCACTCTGATTTATATTTTATCTAAGTTGTTTCAGTTCAAGCTCAGTTGTGCTGCACAGTTTTCCCCTTTCTTCCCCGCTTCTTTCATCATCCCCAAGTCGCGATCAACCAGGCTTTCTATCCTTAGAAAGTGCGGTTGTGACAATATTAGTGTGTTGTGATGATCGAACAGAGAAATACAAAATAAGTAGCTTTTCATATTTATATTGTTTCATATTTGATCCGGGTTTATAGCTTAATCTCCATCATAGCAGTGACTTATCCAACATCTTCCCTGCACTTTGTACATTCCAGCTCCGAGCTTCGGCTTATCTCCTCAAAAGTGCATCAGGTACATCAGAGCCTAATTCTCATAGAGAATCCTTGAGCTCTTGCAACTTGTCTTCCACATTTCCTCTATATTCTCCATTGAAGTTTGCGACCGTGAGAGGAATTCTCTAGCCTGACAATTTAAGGATGATTCGAGCTTTTAATTTGTTTTCATGGAGATTGTAGGGATCAGATCACTTAGGATTCACTAATTATCGGGACCTCTTTTATTGATTGGGTCTGAGATGGCTAATCTCAGAGGTACAAGCCAATACAAATGTGATACTAAGATTACACAATAATCTAGTACAAGAGATAACAATTGAAGAACCCCAGACTAAGATCAAGTACACTCTGGAACTTGAGTCTTCATCGTCTTCAATATCCTGCACACTTGAAATAGCGTTGTTAGTAACACAAGAAATGATCCCGAAGGATCTAAAACACGGAAGAGATTCACAAAACAAGATAGAAGCACTGGAATATGGCTCAGGTTGCAACAGGCGACTACACCGGGCCAAGGACCTCCCCACAGCTTCGACCAACCGTTACAAGTGAGACACCGCTAAACAAGGACACCAGAAACCCTAGGTTTCACCGGTTACCACCACAGTAAGCCTCCTCAACACGCGAATCACCACAAGTCTCTCAGAACACAGTCACGCACTCAAGAAACCCTCGCACACCACCTCCAAGCTCAGGAGACCGGTCACAGAAAGAAGACCGAACCATAGGGTTTGAGAAGGAAACCGAAGAAGTTGCCTAACACTCAAACTAAACCGATAGATCTCTTAGAAACTGAGAATCATCGGTGGAAACACAAGCTTGAAGGAAAACTACGGCTAGAATCACCGAAAATGTAACAGCCCGCCCTCCTAGGGTACAATAAATGCGGCGGCTGCTACCCAAAACCGACTCCCAAGAAGTAAACATAGGCTAGGGTTTCATTTAAAGAGCATTGACCAAAAGAATTGAAAGAGATATCAGAGTATTAAATGTCACAACTTAACCTAGAAGATTAAAGGAAGATAGATATCATAAATGAGAATCAAAATATCTTAAGAGCATGGCTCATTATCCCAGACGAAAAATCACAAGAAAAGACTAAGGCTTCAAACCGAAGGCAATGTGCAATATTCCAAAAAGAAATTCTAAAGTGTATCAAAAATTCAGTGGAAAACGACCAAGAGAAAGTATAGCTATGTATGAAGACACAACTACGCTTGAAGTTCAACATATCCTTTTTAATTCATTAATCTGCTCAACACCCGCCACCACTCGTCGTCATTCAACCTGCACATAAGGAAAACACATGCAGGGCTGAGTATTTTGAAATACTCAGTGAGCTCGTTGCCAAAACATTTTATAAGTTATGCCACCCTTACCAAGTGAACTCGAGTTTTAAGCAGTTATAAAAGGAATATCACGAGTATCACAAAATATATTTCCATAGACTGGCCAGTCAAAATAACCTCCCATTTTCTCATCAATTAACAATCATTCCATGGTGCGACGAAAGTGTGGCCACACTTTTCGCCCACGAGACCGGCCGACTAGCAAGGACGGCTCTCGATCCCATTGTGTACACAGCCTGGTAGGGCTTGCGGCCCATACTCAGACCCGAATTCGTATAAGCATATCCAACAATCACATTAAAACAAACATAGGCATGGCATAACAGTTAAACCACCCTTATAACACCGAATAACATTTTGACAAAATAAAAGAGAGTTTTAAGAGTAAAGCCCACCTCGATTGCTTAGTTTTCAAGTAGTTTCGCTTTTCCGTTAGCCGGCTTCGCAACCAAAGTTTCACCTTTTAATCACATAGGCACATATCACAAATTAGGTTCAATACTACTCTTACTCGTGCATGTCTCATTACTTTTCCTTCTTCCCAACGATTTATCTTATCATTACTAATTAATCAAGATCATGTTTATCACATCATATTATTTAACTATCAAACACACGCTACACCACACAACAACACACACATACACACGGTACACACACACACTCGGCACACACACATACACATGTTCCCACATCCCTTTTTATCCCTCTTTCACTCTACTAAGATGCATGAGGGTTCAAGAAGACCGATTAATCGGTTAGAAGAAGAAAAAGAAGAGGTAGAAGAAGAACAAACATAACTCTTAAACAAAAATACCTCTTTAGCGAAAAACAATCGGTAGAAAACAAGTATTAGCCTTGATTCTTCAAAGTTCTTGGATTAAACTTCAATTTCTTCTCAAAGGATGAAGGATTAATGGAGTAATGTAGGAGAAAAATTGAGAGAGTGAATGTGAGTGAGGGGGCCGAAAATTTGGGGTCTAGGGTTGGGGTGTTCTCTTATTTATAGTGCTCAACAAGATCTTTTGGTAATTAGAATAGAATATTTGGTAAGATCTTTTGCCTTATAAATAAATAGAATAAGATAATATGGTGAAGTAGGGAAGAAGAATTAACAAAAATAGAAGATGGCAATATCTCCTAATTTTCGAAAATTAGGCTGGGTAATTAGCCATGGTTTTGTTTTTGGTATATTTTCCAAGTAGAATAAAATATCATGGGGTAGAATAAAAATAAGGAAAATCCTCCATGGAACAAGGTAAGGGGCGATTTCTATGCCCTTTTAAATAAGGCATGGATTTCTTGAATATTGACTAAAATAAAGTAAGGCAAGATCTCTTGAAGTATGGAAAGATTTGGTAGAATAATTAAATTCTAGGTATGGAATGAAATCAAGTAAGGAATCAAATAAGATAAAACAATTCCTTCCTTCCCAAATATAGTGATTTTCGAAAATCACTAGAAAAATAAGGGGGCTCGATTTTTCCATCTCTAAACAAGGAAATAATTGGCTCTTGGAATTAAATTTGGATAATTATCCCAAGGATTAAATAAATTCCGGAAAAATAGAAATTCTTTCTCCAAGGGGGTCTAGGGTTCGAAAATTATGAGAATTAGGGTGACAAGTATTTATAGAAATTTTCTCTAATATTCTCACTCACCCATAAACAATTAAATTGCCACATAGTCTCATATCTTAATATATCACATGCCACATCATTAAATTAAATAGGTTTGACTTTTCAAACTTTCAACACAAACCCTAACTCAAATTGACCATATCAACTCATGAAATAAAAGCATTCTCGATGCCACGTCATCAACAATTAATTCTAGGGCTCAAAAATTAGGGTTCAAAAAATCCGGGATGTTACCTGAAACCTAGAGTGAAGTCGGAGCGCGTTCGGAGAGAGAGGGAGAGAGAGAGAGAGAGAAAGTCTAGAGTTTCAATCGAATGAGGAAAGTGAGAGGTCAGCCTCTCACTTAACAAACACACTCCAGATCCAACGGCTGAGACTCCTGATCCGCGTGGAGCTGCTTACGTGGCGGCCATCGGGGCAACCAGGTAAGTAACGGGCCAGCAATGCATTGGGCCGGTTACACTTAACTTGGGCTCAGACATTAATTGGATTAGGGTCAGCCCAATTAATTAATATGTAAGTCCAATACTCAATGGTCCACAAATATTCAACAAAGATAAGCACACTTGTGATCGTGTTAAGCTTGAAATGATCAATGTCAACGGACAAAATTGAAGTAGTGTTTAAAAACTTGTTAGTACATCTTTCATGTGTGAATATGCTATGCAGCCGCACTTTTCTAGTAGAAAAAACTTTTTGGGCAAAGTCTTGATCTATATTTTGAATAATCCAACCAAAAATACACAATCACAACGAGAGGACTTGAGAGGAACCGGGGCGTGCAATGAAAAGTAATCGGTTAAAGATTGAGAAATTTGATGAGGATTATAAGCTGGATGAGAAATCTTTTTATAATTTGTTCTATTTTAATTCATTCAATAATAATATGTCTATTTTATATTAGTACGTAGAATATGAATTAGTAAAGTTAGAATTTTAGTTTATATCTTTATTTTTAGAAAGAGTATCCACGTCTTTTTTTTTTATTTATAGTAGAATATGTATAAGCAAAGTTAGAATTTTAGTCATTTCTTTATTTTTTTGAAAGAGTGTCCATGTATAGTAGGAGACAGTGGCGGAGCCAGAAATTTTATCATGGGGGTTCAAAATTAAACTTAAAAAAAATACATAAATTAAATTTTAAGGTTCAGAATGTAAAAGTTAAATGTAATCGCATCATAACATTTGTCTTCTATTCTTTATCTTCTGAAATTGTTGCATAATAGTTTCATTAGTAATTAACTTTAACAGACACATCTTTTTCGATGTAAGGAACTAAGGAATCATTCAATAGTTGGTCTCATGCTATTACGTAGAGAAGTCTTCATGATCTTCATTGTTGAAAAGGCTCTTTCTACTAATGCAGTGGCAACAGGTAGGCCTGTCAAATTGGGTACCCGTGGATACCCGATCCGAAATTTTCGGGTACCCGATCCCGAAATTCCCATAATTCAATACCCGATACCCGATCCGAATTTGATTTCGGATACCCAAATACCCGACTCGGGTATCCAGTCCCGAAAAATCGGGTATCCAGTCCCGATTGTGATTTTGATTTTTGATTTTTTAGAAAATTAACTACTACAATTTTTAGAGTTTATTTAATACTACTATTTGTTCGAATTTAATACAAAGTTGAAGTAGTATTCAAGGGAAAATAACTTCAAACTTTTAGATTTACAAAATTGTTGTAGTAGTTTCAATTTTAGAGAAAATCACTACAAATTTTTAGAAATACAAAATTCGTGTAATAGATCGAATTTTAGAGAAAATAATTACAAACTTTGAGAAATACAAAATTTATAAGTTAAATTACATTAAGAAATTAAATTACATATTAATATCTTTCATCCATCCACATGTAAGAAATTAAATTACATATTAATATCTTTCATCTATCCACGTATAATTAAGAAGTTAAATTATATTTTCATTTTTCATCCATCCAAAATAAAAAATTAAATTAAGAAATTAAATAAAAATAACATCTTTCATTAATCCACGATAAAAAATTAAATTACATATTAACATCTTTCATCCATCCACATATAATTAAGAAATTAAATTACACTTAATTATAAAAAATATATATATTTTTTATTAATTTTAAAAACAAATAGGATATTCGGGTATACCCGATTGGGTATCGGGTAACCCGATACCCGATCATCCAAAATTCTCACTACCCGATCCCGATCCGATACCCGAAAAATCGGGTTTTGGGTATCCAATTACCCGACTTTTTCGGGTTTGGATATCGGGTATTGGATACCTGATATCCATTTTGACAGGCCTAGCAACAGATAAGATCAATGACAACTTAACTAATAAATAAACCATTGAAAAATACTCCCTTCGTCCCCCATTAGGAGTCACACTTCCGTTTTTGCACCCGTTTTATGAAAATGATAATAAATAGTTAAAGTGGAGAAATGGTAAAGTAAGAGAGAGAATAATGTAGAGAAAAGTTTTGATATTTTCTATACTAAGAATAGCAAAATATAAATTATACACAAAAAGGATAAAGTTCATATTATATACTCCACAACTATAAAGAGTAACCAAAATATACAATCTGCTCAAATCTAAAAAGTTGCAGTTACGAACAATAATTAATAAAAATAGTATAAAACTAATAACACATACACATCAAATAAAGAATTGGGGTTAAAGAATTCCATCGACAGAACCGCCATAGCCATTGAATTACATAAGCTTATTGAAAGTGCAGGTTTTCTCGGTCAACGTGTGTAAATGCAGGGGTGTATCCAACTGATCAGGATGAGATTCCCGACCTAGCTGAGTCGTTGGCACGACAATCGGAACCTGGTATCAAACAAATTTCCTCAACCCACTTCTACTGGTTAGTATAATGGAGGTAAGGGTCGAATCCCACAAGGATGGACACGTTCGGATAACTGTGGTGATATTCCTGGGTGTTTTTGGTTAGCTACCACGCTTTTGGGGTTGGGATTTTACCTAGGCGAGAAATAAAGACGGTACTCTACTGACTAGTAGGCGTGAAAGTAACAGGCATGTGGATGTGTTCGTGAAAATAGGGGACGAGGTATCTCAAGGGCATGTGAAAAGTAGACAGTTACTAAAAGAGGAAATTTAGACAACAAGTCATATCTGGTGACTGGTTGGCATTCTGACAGGTTTGGAAGGTACAACTGAAAAGTGGGAGACAAAAGCAAAAGTAACTTAAAAAGTAAAAGTGGTCCAAGGCTAAAGTTGATTTTGACGTTTTCTTATTCACCAAGCATTAACAGAAATCATATGAACACAAACTTCATAACTAAACTCAGATTCATAACTTCAAACTTAAGATCCATCGATTAAAATGTTTAACTTAAGATGAACAGCTGAAATTATAAACTACCTCTACTGACTAACATGCAAGGTGGTGATCACAGCGCAGAACAGAAAATTCATGCACGAAAACTCAGACTGAAACATAACTATAAAATTCGATCAACAACCACAGATCTAGCTTACTCGAAAGAAAATACATGCACGCACTTAAAAATTAAAAGCGATAACTAAATCTAACTTTCCTAGGCAAAATGAAGCAAACTCAAACCAAAGAGACATTCGGAATAGAAATTTCATAACTTAAACGTTTGGATTTTCACTAAGTACTTCAAAAGGCAACGAAGATAAATGTTTGCAACAGATCCAACGAAGAAAACATGTTAAGATTAAACTAAAAAGCAAATAACGATTGTTTTGCCACTTCGGGCGGTGATACTGCTATACTACTGCGACAAACTGGCTGGAACGTTAGAACGATGATTTTTCCGGCAAACTCTTGGACGTCAAGTGACCATAGCTGTGGCGAGGAACGAGAGATTGGATAATGCTGAAGGACTGATCTTCTAGAGAGAATTCTACTACGTGTGTATGAGAACCGAGAGCTTGCGAACTCCGAACCGAACTCCTTCTCTCTCTCCAAGTGGCTCTTTTTATAGGGAGGCTTGCCCTTGTTTTTAGGGTAGACTTCCTTCACGATTTGACTTTTCTGCCCTTGTTAATGATCACCCAAGCTATCCTTCTTCTCCATCTCGAGCCTTTTCTCTGGCATGCATCCTGGTCAGTATTGCACCCTTTCTAGCGCTCTTTTCACTTGCGTCACCTGAATCGTCTCCTACTGACTTGGATCCTTTAATCCTGCACACTTAAGCAACTGTTTTGCAGATAATACATGCATTTCATGGCATACTGATCAGTAACCAAGGCTTAGAATACGACTTGTCACTTATCTTCTCTCTCCCCCTTTGAATTTTATGTGTACCGATTTAGAGCTTTAAATGTGATTATTTAGGCCTCAATTTACATAATTATTGCCGCCAAACAAAGAAACAACATATGTAGAAAAATTAATTGAATTATATTTAAGTTTTGAAATATACCTAGTTCTGGATAACCAGATTTCAGATTACAGACTTACAGAATGGCAGAAAGAGAATTCAGATTACACTTATAAAACGGCAAAAGGAGAAAGCTAAATTAAAAGGAAATGATTCATATAAATTTTGCTGAGAGGAAACAATTCATATAATTTTTGCTGAAACCTATCTTTAATAATATATGTATTATAAACTATAATTTGTGCAAAATTACTAAAATACCCCTAGGTTTTATTAGAATTGGTGGGGGACCATGGGCCCCCCTGGCCCTACCCTCCCTCCGCCCCTGGTAGGAGATGTATTATACTCCTCCGTCCCACATTAGGAGTCTCGTTGACTTTTCTGTACTCGTTTACTTTACCATTTCTCTATTTTTTGTATTATTTTTATAGTAGGAGATGTAGAGAAGACTCTTCTCTACATAATTCTCTCTCTTACTTTTTCATTCCTCCACTTTAACTATTTATTATCATTTTTATAAAACGAGTGCAGAAAAGTTAACGAGACTCCTAATGTGGTACGGATGGAGTAATATGATATACTAGGTGATTCCTACCGAAAATCCAATGTATTTATTTAGTAAGGCATAATATTTGGTTTGCCGATTCAATTTTTTTTCATTATCATACATCTTAGAGCAATCATATGAAATTTTCTGAAAAATGGAATCTTAAACTTAGCACAAACCATTTAGTTTTGTCCAATGTTTTAAAAATCGGATCGGCCGGCGAACCGGCGTCGTTACTGGTTCACTGGTTCAACCGGTTCACTGGTCGAACTATTGGTTGAACCGGAATACTGTTTATATATATATATATATATATTTGTTTATTTAGTAGTAGTAAATAATAAGATTTAATTAAATATTTTATCAATAAATATTATAGTGTTATATATTTAATAGTATTATTATAGAAAACAAGTCTTGTATTAGTATATTATAATTTTAATGACCATATGTTTAAATACAATAATAAATTATAATACACAATATTAAAAACTAATATTAAACTCTATGTATAATTATAAACTCATATATTGTAAAATATTAGTGATTGTAAAAGTATAATTAAAATATAAGAAATATATTATAATTAATATTCTCTTAAAATAATATAAAATTAAAATGAATTATTAGTTTTAGTGGAAAAAGAATTTCAGATTTAATGTATAAGAATAATTAATGTTCATAATATTACAAAATGATGATGTGGTGGAGTGGTAAAGGAGTTGGTATTTAGAGAGGAGGTCATGTGTTCAAGCCCTAACAACAGCAAATTTTAAAAAAAATATTTTGAAAAGGTGAAAAACCGGTTTCCGGTTCACGGTCGGACCGGTCCGACCGGCCGGTTCCCCCGGTTCACGGCGATTCAATGTACTAGCGGTTTTTAGGGGTAAACCGGACCGGACTACCTGCCGGTTCGCGGTTGAACCGGTTGAACCGGCCGGTCCGGTCCGATTTTTAAAACACTGGTTTTGTCACTAAACCATTTTCACCTTACCTTATTCTCTCGTTATTACTTTTTATTTCTCATCGAATGAATGTAATCATTCTTATGGAAAGCCTAGCTATTCTTAGCATGATTTAGGGAAATATCATTGCTATTACTCAAATAAGCATGGAATGTATGCTTGCATATTCATCCATATGTCAAATTGGATATGTAATTATTGGAGACTCAAATCATGGATATGCAAGCATGATAACTTATACTCCCTCCGTCCCAAGATAAGTGACCTACTTCTTTTGGGCACGGGATTTAAGGAATGATATTTAAATAAGTTAAAGTGGAGAGAGTAAAGTATGAGAGAGGGAAAAGTAGAGTAGAGAAGAGAGAATAAAGTAGGTGGAGAATAAAGTAAGAGAGATGACTTTTTTGCTAAAAATGGAAATAGGTCACTTATAGTGGAACATCTCAAAAAGGAATACAAGTCACTTATTTTGGGACGGAGGGAGTATGATGTTCTATATCTCCATGAATCTAGGAGCTTTTGTTATCCCGCTGTGAGGGGATAACGTCGGGTTGTCGGTTCAACGCACCCGTCCCAACAGGCCGCCTGATCTGAGGGGCTGAACCCAATTTTTGGGGACAATGCACCAGGTCTATTTAGTGGCACCTAGGCACGCACTGACGCCACATGTCGCCCTGTATATGGGCTCCTTTTTAGCCATTTGAATTTTTTATTTTTTTTTAATCGGCAAAAAAAAATCCTCTTCTCCAAATATTACTCTCTTTGTTCCATTAGTGTTGTCACGTTTCTTTCTCGCACTCATTTTGAAAAAATGATACTCCCTCCGTCCCAAGATATTAGACTCGTATACCACTTTGGGGTGTCCCAACATATTTGACCAATTTCTATTTATGATAAAAATTTATTTTACTACCAACTACACTTACACCACTAAACAACACCTCCTAAATTCATGTGCCCAAAAGAAGTGGGTCTAATATCTTGGGACGGAGGGAGTAATAAATAGTTAGAGTGGAGAGAAAGTGAAGTAAGAGATATAATAATGTCGTTAAGGCCCTTCTCCACATTATTTTCTCTCTTAATTTACTATCTATTCACTGTAGTATAATTTTTCCAAAATGAGTGTGAAAAAGAACTTTGCCAACACTATGGAACAAGGGATTACTATTTTTTACCTATTTTTTCATTTATTTTTATCCTCCAAATTTGTCGCAAAATGATCTATAATTACCTCATTAGTCAAAAACTAATTAATTCATACCAAACTCTCTATATTTTCATTCCCTCAATCATTTTATCTCTCCAAATTTTCATCATCAACTGTGCAAATATGTCCAACCAACAACCATAGACTGGCTGCTATGGATGGAACACGACATCACCGGATAACCCAACTTCGGGTACCCAAGGCTCGGCGACACCCAACATGTCCGGAGCGTGGAGTCCACACTAGTTTTTCTACCGACCTTACCCGGTGGACATGCAGTACAGTGGGATGCCATTCTGGTCGACGCTGGAATTCAACTTTACGTAATCGTTGTCCCATATCGAAGAGGACAACCCCCAATCTCCGGAGTGAATTCCGCAGCAATCTTCAGAGCAAACTCAAAAAGGCAGTGCCCAACATGCCTACTCCGTGAAACACAGAGAAATTGTTCGAAGTGTGGGTTGTCACTCCGGAAGATACGATTGTGGGACCAACCAACACGCGACGAATTTTTGGGGTCGGGTGACAGCAACCTACAATTGTATGCATCTGGAAGGATCTGCCAGCCGCAATTCGAAGATGCTTCAGAATCATTTCGGTCAAGTGAGTTTTGATATCCAAAAGTTCAGTGACATCTTCAGCAATGAAGAAAGACAGTGCGGCAGTGGATCGAGAGAAGCCGATATTATGACTTCGGCCATGACGTTCTTCCAACAGGACACCGGCGGTGGGGCTTTCAAGTGTGTCAATACTTTGAAGAAGGTCCGGGTTCTCGATAATTGGGTGGGCGCACCCTGTCCTCCCCGGGCTCGAGCTCCAAATGGATGAGGTCGCAAGCGAGCTTGTTGGAGCCTATTTGGGTGGGTACGACGCCGGTACGAGTAGGTCATGAGCTGGTCGCGACATCCTCCAATTGGGACGAAGGGGGCAAAAGCTAGCTGAAAAGGACAGAGCCTCAAGCTTCCCCCTTCCAATCCGGATATTTTATATAGATATTTCTTGAACGTCATTAAAGTTGTCACTGGCAATATGAATGCGCAACAGTTATTTGCACATTCTCAGCTTGTTACGAGCCTCCAACAAAAATTAGGCCTACGGAACATGTTGCGCTGCCGAGGAGTAATTTTTTAATTTTTGGAAATTTAATTATGTAGTTTTTTATTTTTAGGATTTCAACTATGTAATTTTTCATTTTTAGAAATTTAATTATATAACTTTTTATTTTTTAATAAAATTTAATTAACGAAATTTGTTTTATTGATTGCATTTTAAAATGGTAGAAATGAAGTAGAAGAACCTTAAATAGTGAAGGGAAGGGATGGTTAAGAGATGTATGGTTGCAAGTATTGTATCTTTAATAAGGAATGTGAAATCTCAAGCACGAAGACGATTAAGACGATTGATGGCAGATTGAATCAGAACAAAACTCAAATTGAAATGACACACTGACTTACGTGGTTCGGTCGTAGCCTACATCGACGGAGGAACAAGATTCACACTCTTTATTGCTTCCAAAGATAGGATCAAGAAGATTACAATTTCACTCACACTCAAGCTCTCTATCTAATGTACAATGTAAACGCTCAATTGTAGAAGAAGAAACTTCTCAAAGAAAGTGTGTGTATAAAGTAAACTAACTAACTCCAGCTGATGCGAGCTTCAACATATTTGCACCAGCTCGAATGACATCGGTTCTCTCTTGATCCCTTCTACTCCAACCGTTTCAACTGCCACTCTTCTTATTTGTTATTTAGTCCCCCAACTCTTGTCAATTGCATCCATCCTCTACGAGAATGTAAATAATTAAGGAACGGGATGCTCCTCAGTTTCTTTCTCTCTCCTTCTTTCGATAGAGTCAACAACAAAGAAGGTTCCAAGCTCCTCAGCCTATATAGTCTCTCTCCTCATTTGACTCTCTTGGATGTCAATTCTCTCATCTGTAATGTGTAACGTTGAAGTTCTGTACCTCAAATATCACTTACCATCAATGTTTCAAAATCAGACCGGATCGGGGAATTTGACCAGTTTAGCCGCAAATCGATAGCTTGTTCGGTCGGATACACCCTATAAACCAATTGCCATTTTAAACAGGTGGAAGCAGGCGTTTGAGCCGGAAACCATTCCAAAGATTTTTGTTTTTTAGACTGTAATACATATGAAGCCATTATCAACACCGATTCAATTTATAGATTATGATACCATATCAAATTCACAAGTGAAAACAATTTATTAAAAGAATATAGCCCAATTAAACCAACACAGATCACATATTACAGAATTCTATTCCAAAATAAGTCACAGACTTCTGACCAGATGTTTGCAAGCACTAGGACACTGCTACCTGTGGACTGAACTACTTGGAAATAAAACAAAATAACAAACGGAAACTATTAAGAGTAACAGGTTGTCCAAGTCCCCCATAATTTGTACAGCCACTTTAGCAATCAAAATATATTTGAAAGAATAGAACTAATATAAAGTCACTTCCAAGGCTGCAGCTGACCGCCAACCCCCACGAGTATCCACACCATTCCCACTAAGATGAGCAGCAGCCGCTCTTCTGGGCAACAGGCTGTCCACGGATCTGCACAGTAGGTGGCCTTGCACTGTTTGATGCAGGCTGACTTGCCATCCTGCGTTTGGTTAAGAACAGATTCAGTGAGGAGACATGTCACTGAGACTCGAGACGACGATGAGATATTAAAACAAGACAAAGCAAACTGGTTCAAAATGAACTTTCAAGAAGAAGATGAGATAAAGCAAACCTATTTTTAATGTCAGCGGACATAGCCATGAAAGCCTGCTCAACATTCGTTGCATTTTTGGCACTAGTCTCCATAAAGGGGATGCCAATTTCATCAGCAAATGCCTTCACAAAGAAAGCAATTAATTTCAGCAAAGATTTATTAGTCTAATGGAATAGTGCTTGAGCAACCCTACAAAATGTTTACCTTTGCTGTTTCATAAGGCACAGCCCTATTATCAGCAAGATCACACTTGTTTCCAACAAGGAGCTTGTTCACATTCTCACTTGCATATCGGTCAATCTCATTCAACCATTGCTTCACATTGTTGAAGCTTTCTTGGTCAGTTACATCATATACTATCTGCGAGAAATTTCAAGTTGGGGATGCATTAGAAACTGAAAACACAATGTTTCTCATTTGCAGTAAATCGAGAAGAAAGAGACTAACTATAATTCCATGTGCACCACGGTAGTAGCTACTAGTTATAGTTCTGAAACGTTCCTGCCCAGCAGTATCCCACTGCAAGAAAAGGTGAAATAAGAGGAAAGACAAATGAAGCTTTACTTTCAACATACACTCGTATTGGAAGGAAGGATACACAAGGATCATATGCAATTACAACGTAGCAAACGAAGCCCAAATTAGTATGCAACCATATGCTAATTACTCAGGATATCAAGTTTCTCATCGAAGAATAAATTATAGCCTTTGCACAAAGTTGAAAGCTATGTTAGTCATACTTGACACACTTGAAGATTAGCTTAAATTTTCTTCCGTTGATGAACTAGATAATTTTACTGGGAAATTGATCAGCAACAGTATTAAAACGTATCCCAACTTAATCTCTCTATCAGACAAAGAACAGCACTACACAACAAAGAACACTGGTTTTCCAAATATTTACATTCCATTGTCTTATTGATTTCAAAAGGGAACCATACACACAACACAATACAGAGTGAACAATATCAGAATGCTTACATCTAATCAGATTGAACAATATCAGAACTAGCCTTCAAACATGTTAATTTGTTTGGAAATTATTAAGTTTCAGTGGAAGACCAAAATAAGCCCTCAAACATATTAAGTTACAAAATGAGCTACAATGATGAATGAATACAAGTAAACACAGAGTGAATACAATAAACATATCTGTGTTCCTCAATAGCCTTGCATATAATCAGATTGATCTACAGTAGAAGTAGAACTAGCAAGATACAGACAAAACAATCCCCCAGGCATATGAAGTTTCAAAATTTTCCACAATGATGAATGACTATCAACAAGTAAACACACTAAGTTTAGTGTTCACCATAATATATAACCAAGGAGAAAAACTTACAATCTGAAGCTTGATAGTCTTTCCATCTTGCTCCACAGTACGAATTTTCTGTAGTAAGTGATATGTGATTAGAATTGTAACTAAACCACGTAAATATATAAAGCAAAAGGCTAAGCCCTTACAAAGTCAACACCGATTGTGCTGATGTAGCTATCAAGGTAAGAATCATCCTGTATATAAAATCAAATACAGGTCAGTCAGTGATGGTCATTGAGAAATCTTATTTTTAGGCAAAAGAGAGAAATTCTTTATGAAAAAAGTAAAAAGGCGTGCATAATATAGCAGACAAGGACAGAACACTTGTTGAATACTACAATAAGCTATAGGCATTACAGAGATTAATAAAAAGAGAGTATTCTAAAACTAGTTGCAATCAAAGCAATATTCAAAATTTTAAATTAACATGTTGAGCACTTGAAGGAGAGATCACCACAACCATAAGATATATAGTAGCAGTTCTATTTCAGCACCTATAAAGCCGGTACACAGGAGTAAAATGATGTTTAAAAGAATATCATTCTTTACGCAATTAGCTGAAAACCTTATTTAATAAGGAAAGTAATGTTTCTTTTCAACACATGCCTCACTTTGACAGTATATTGGCACAGGGAAAAATTGACATGATACTCAGAGATGGGTGTGCAGAACAACTTTAGAAAGTGCAATGCCATAACCACAAGATAGACATGCTACACTTTTTAAATTTTTCTTGTTAAAGTAACTCGCAGCCATCTTACAGCAATAGAACCCAGTTTTATTAAAATCTATAGAGGTAAAGAAATATACTGATATCAACTGTTGGTGAACGTATATAGCGAGATATGGTTTGGAAGATATGATGTAGCAGATTAGGAGTATCAGTTTGAATTTGTATCTTCTATTAATAAGTTAGGATTTCATATCTTTTATTTGTTAAGTTTGAGTAGAACTGTTCATGTGAATGTCTATATGTTATGGGACTCTCTATAGGTAGGGATATCTTTTGGAGAAGAACAGAAGAAATCCATTCTCATGAGAGGATCTATTTTTTCCAGTTAATAATTCAGCATGCATCTTGTTAAGTTGTGTATGGTTTTTCTGGCTCATGCATTTTGTTAACAGGTTTCATGCCTCTTCCGTTCTCTCCTTTTCACCCCATATCACATACACAACCAACATACAGTGAAATTTACATTAAGAATACTACATTCAGTTACACTTACAGCAAATCTTAGTAGAAGACATGACTTGCCAACACCAGAGTCTCCGATCAAAAGAAGCTTGAACAAGTAGTCGCTGAAAGACGCAAATAAGGGAAAAATTAGATGATACATCATTCAGAATGGCAGGAATCAATGGAACCAAATTTCAACAATCAGTGAACCTTAATCTTATAAATGTCAGACCCCTACAGGAGAACGTGACAGTTATTATCCCCCAGTTGTAATAGTAGAATCATATGATTTCTTTCAAGCAGAAAAACAAAGGAGATGAACAATTTGTAAGATGTACCACTGTCTTGTAATCACATAAAAAGTTATATTCCACAATCACATACTCCTTATTAGCTTGAAGTTCAATCTACATCCAAGCGGCTTCAGATCCTTAAGCAGACACAACTCTAAACCTCCCAATTCGGTAGCCCCATACAAATACAAAATTGTGATAACCATCACAATAATCAGCGAAAAATTCAAAAACCATCGAAAATCACGTGAATTTTCAGACTGATCAATAGCTGCCGAAATTCAGAAAGATCCCAAGCAAAAAAATAAAATTACCAAATCACACAACAAAAAATCAGCTCGAGAGGAAAGATCCATCAACAACAGATGCATCGAAATCCAAGCATAAAAAAAGTCACGGATCTACAATCACGCTTCAAAATAAGAAAAATTAAACAGAATTCCCGATGAAAACACTTGTGGATCTACCTAATTGAAGACAAACAAACCGGAATAGAAAAGCACCTTAGATTTTGGGAACAATCGGTAAAGAGAGACTTACTATTCGGGATTCATGGTCGAGGAAGAGTGGCCGGAGATGGTCCTTCTCGAAGATCGCTCGCGAGAAGGATTGAAGTTGACCGGATTGGGGGGTTTTGGGTGTGATTAATGGAATAGAGAGAAAAAAAAGTAGTGGAAGGAAATGAATTAGGGGGAGTCAGAATGGGAAATTTATGTAAATTATTTATACAAACACCGACAGCGTAAGATTGGTGAAGACTTCGAGGAAAGGGCTGCCTGCATTTATCGAATCTCACGCGCTGCGCATATACACTTACACGTATTCTAAATAATCAAATACCAAAAAAAAAAAATTATATGGCGTGTTAATTAGAAAGAAAAAGTTAGCACAAATAAAAATGTGTCATTTTGATTGGAACAACTTAAAAGAGAAAGTGTGTCTCTTAAGTGAGACGAAGGAAGTAGTTTTTTTCTCTCATCTGTCCTATTTTAGTATTGGATCTCACATTCCCCTAACTTATTTTCTTACATTTTATTACAAAACTCATACTTCAATCGTCCTATAAAAATAAGGGCACTTTTGTTTTCCTTTCGTCCTATAAAAATAACTCATTTTCATTTTTGGAAAGTTCTCCCAACTCATAGCCTATATACATCAATTTATTTAATCCCTACGTCCTTAAATATTTGTCAATTATTTCCATTTTCATTCGTCCCTAAAAATTTGTCACATTTTACTTTTATCATTTTTGGTAGTTGACTCACACTACACTAACTCATTCTCACTCACATATTATCATAAAACTATAAACATATAAAAGTAGGACTCACATGTCACTAATTTTTTCAACTCACTTTCTATTACATTTCTTAAAACTCGTGCCGAATCAAATGGTGACAAATTATTAGCGACGAAGGGAGTACAACATATACCATTAGAGCATTCATCTGTCCCGCCGCCCGTGCGACTGCCGTCCTGGGATGGCCCTATTGAAGGCGTTCAGCCGTGGGAGGGGAGGGGCGCCAATACCACGGCGGTCATCGTGCGGTGCTCGGCCCTATAATAAGGATCCTTATCAATATGTTTCTTATGTTGGTTAAGCTTGTAGGGCTAACAATGTGGGTATTGTGGGTAATGGCGTGAGGTAGTGGAGGGTGATCATGGGGAGGCCTTTGGCTTTTACCTCATGTAACATCCACTACCTTATTATTTTAGTTCATGGTGTCTTAGTGTTATTATCCTTCAAGTCCCCATTTTGTGCCTATAAAAAGGCATGAAGTCGTAGAAGGATCTCACATCAAAACTCAAAGCATTTTTCCATTCTACTATCTCTTTTGGTCTCTAGCATCTTAGTTTGCAATTTGGAAGCATTGCATTGTTAGGTACTCGACTTGACGCCAAGCTTGCCAATGCCTACGAGATTGAAGTGATTCTACTCAAAAGAAGAGAAGTCATTTTGTATTTGAAGTAATCCGTTATAATTTTATTTTTGTTTGATCTCCAGCTTTGTTTCTTTTGTATTTGTGTATGTGTATGTTATTTCCAACACAAATATACTAAGAAAATAAAATTTCAATAAGTAAACACACGACACAATAGTGGATCCATCAACTTAAAATGGTGTTTTTGGTTTTTGGGAATTTATATAATTGACTCCATCCAAGATGATACGTAGTTTTGGTATAATCTTGAAAAAAGTACATCCCCAATTTTTGAAACTAATATAAAGAATAAAGCTGATTACTATGCCTAATTTTTATAAAACCTTCGAATAAATGCTCATTGATTTCTCGATTTTTTCATGGTCTATTCCGTGAGAAAATAATATTGGCATTTCCCGGCAAATCGCCAAGGTGCAGAGGTAAATGTCCTGTATCATCGCTTGCCATTCCTTTGATTTCTTCTGCAATTGTACCTCTTAAGTTGATATCTGCAAATCAATAAATATCTAAATATCATGTTGACTTCAGAATACACTAAAATAATACTTTAATTTCCTGTGTTATCCAAAATTGAACATTTTGTTCGTAGAATGTTGATAGCTTCCAAATTCACATTTTTCATTTGTGGGTTTCTAACTTCACCAATTCATTCATATCATCTTTCGTAAATTCTAAACAGGAAGGATGAAAATGATGTCTAATACTTTTTTTCCGCATGTTATTAATAAACTGATCGTTCTAAAAACAATTAGCAACTAAAAATGTTCGGTGTTAACATAAAGGGTGTGGTTGAATGGCATGAGACTCGTTCATCTTTAACCAAATGGTCAGAGGATGAATTCATGCATTTGGGTATGGAGAATAAACAAAAAATGTTCGGTGTTCATCTATATAGATGTTCCATTAAAATCGTCTTCTTTTTACATTATGGTCCGTCCCACAAAATTAGTGGACTTGTATTTTTGGTAAGTTTCTCTTTCATGAGTGAGCCTCCTCATTATCTATTAACAATACTCCGATCACTTTTTTCTTTCTTTCCCTCTTCTACTTTACCAATTTAACATTAAAATTTGTGTCAACGCCAAAGTATTTATTTAATTAATAAATATCTTCTTATCTTCATTTGTTGATGGTATCATTTTAACTTGTACATATGAAATGAAACAGAAGATATGGTATAAAAGACAGCCATAGTAATAAATTAAAATAGTGTTAAAATTATAGTCCTAACTTGGATCTTTAGATACCTTTGCTAGTCCAATACAGAAATATAACAATAGAGTATTGCTTATACTTGCATAAGTTATTCAATTAGTTGGTCGAATATAAATTTACAGTCAACTAAAGCTAACGTGTATCACCAAAAGCTAATTTGACAATAGTGTTATTCTTTTCAATAGATGTACTCGCATTCAATCTCTCAAGCCGAAATTGGCTTCCAAAATTATAAGTCAGATTAGCAAGCTATATATTAACATAATTATAGCAGAAAATTCACCACATGATCAAAATTCAAATTAGAATTAAAGAATGAGACTAACAAAACATAGTAAATTAGTAGAGATGTAGAATGAATAACCCGGATTAGAAAAAATCCACAGAATGAAAGCGCAGAAAAGAAGCACTAAAGGGATGGCATGAACGGCCTTCTCCGCAAACTTGGCTCTTGATCTTTCCTTCTTAGCTGCATCCGATAGCGGCTCGTACATTGGCAGCTCATTGCCACTATCGTCGGACAACGCCCTCAGGGCTGTTGGGACTTTTGAAGATGGCGACGACGAGCCATAATAGCTGTAATGGTCGTCGGAAAACCTATTCATACTTGCCGATCGATACATCTTTTGCTACAAACTAAAGATCAATTAAAGTAATGTTGATCGGAGAGATTTCTTGCTTTGAAAATTAAATGCTTGTAAAAAGATAACAATTTTATCATTATATGTATAAGATCAAAACAATTTTATAACGACTTAGTTGTGGAAAAAGTAAAAGGACTATGAATCTTAGCGGGGTATGTGTGGTTTGGACATTGAAATCGGGTCCAGATATAGATTTTGACTTTTGCTATGATTCTTTTGGTGTTTATTGAAATCATATGGAGAATAATACGGGAACATATTATATTGGTTTCTTTTTCTAAAATTATGTTATACTCCTATTTAACAATTTTACAAATTTAAAAACTATTGTATAATTATAATGATTTAATTCAGGACTATATTGAATAATGTGGCATAGCTTTGACGTCGCATCGCCTTAATTCTGTTAAAATTATATTCTTTCAAATAGTATTTTTAAAAAGAATGAACTACAAATTTGATTCATGGGAAATGAGGTTTTCACATTTTGGATCCTCTAATTAAAAAAATATAATTACACATGTCTCTATAAAATGAAAAATGATCACGAACAACATAAAAAGTTCGTGGACAATTACAATTGCATATTCGTGCTAGCAAGTAAATTCTATTAACACCGACACTTGATATAGAAGGTAATCACGTTTTTGGACCTTCTAAACATTTTTTTTAATTTTTTTTTTTTTGCTTTTTCAAATATTTTAGACCTAATGGCTACTTTCGTCTTTTTTATTTAATTCTCTGCTTTCGTGATGACTTTTATGGCTAACAAAGATATCTAACATACAATAATTTTGGTGTGTTGCAGTAAATTATTCACGAGTTTTTGCATTTCTATATGTTTTTCTTTTCTTTCCTTTCCTTTATATTTAGAGTGAACTACAAAAATGTCCCTGGACTATAGGGTTATCTCATAAATGGTTCTTGTACTTTAAAAATATCACTGACAGTCCCTGGACTAAGGATTAATATAAAAAACGGTCCTTTTGCTTTCGAGACGAAATGCCCTTTGGAGGGATTTTTGGGGGTTTGGGCAATTTGGTCTTTTTACACTTTTAACATTTTAAATATGATATTATTTCAGTTACGTACTAAATTTGATATTATTTTAAAATTATCATTCTTCTCCCTTTTGTCATCTTTCACTTTTGTTTCTTTATTTCAATATTAGATTTTTTACAAAATTAAATTTTAAATTTCAGTTTTTAAATATCAATAAAAAATTTTAATTATAAAAATTATTAAATAACAAAAATTAATAGCATAATCAATATTTGATAGTGTCTAATATTTAATCAATAAGATATGACAACGTCTTAGTTTTAATCAATATTTAATAGCTTTAATCATAAATAGATCATATAACACGATTTATTTTGAAATAACACGATTTATTTTGAAATAAATATGCATCTAATGTAAGACTAATATAATTTTCGTATATTAATTTGAAAACAATCAAAATTACTAGAAAATTTCAACAAAAATACTCCTATATAAAATTTTAGTCAACTTCATAATATTCTATCACAAGCAATTATAACAACCGAACGAAGGCTAAATAGAATAACTCTTATTTTTTCATCTAGATTAATATTATTTTTTGTACTTCTTCAATTCAGTTGAATATTATATTAAATAAAAAAAAATTAATAGTTTTAATCAATATTTATAGCGTCCATGAATTAATAGTTTTAATTAAAAAAATTTATTGATATTTAAAAATTAAAATTTAAAATTTAATTTTATAAATTAAATCTAATATTGAAATAAAGAACAAAGTGAAGGGTGACAAAAGGGAAGAAGAATGATAATTTTGAAATAATATCAGATTTAGTACATAACTGAAATAATATCAGATTTAAAATGTTAAAAGTGTAAAAAGACCAAATTGTCCAAACCCTCCAAAACCCCTCAAAGGCATTTTCGTCTCAAAACAGTGCAAAAGGACCGTTTTTGATATTAACCCTTAGTCCAGGGACTTGTGGTGATATTTTTAAAGTCCAATGACCATCTATGAGATAACCCCATAGTCCAAGGACCATTTTTGTAGTTTACTCTTATATTTATGAATGTAGACTCTCAATATTCTCTTCTGTATTTTCATTTCTCTCTTTTCTCATACTTAAAATGTCGACCCATTCCATCCACTCTTAAAGTGGGGTGTAAATGGTTGCAGGTGGTTGAGGACCTAAGGTTTGAATTTGGTGAGGTGGTGTGACGACGTCTCTGAAGATTGTGTGCGATTCGAGAAGGGATTTATATTGAATGTTATACTCCATCTGTTCCTTTATAAATATGACTTTTGAAATGACATGAGTTTTAATGTACATTGATTAAGTAAGAGAGCAATAGAAATAAAAAAGTGATTGGAGTATTGTTAGTGAAATATGCGTCTCACTTCATTAAAAAGAAAAAAATTTCCTAAAATATAAAGTTCATAATTATTAGGGACAGAATAAAATGGAAATAATTTATTTTTTTAAGTGGCTGGGGAGTATTTCATTTGAGATAAGAAAGGAAAAATAGGGGGTTGCTCATTATTTCAGATGGTGTCATCCACGTTATGCCGACGAGGGGACATATGGTCGATTGGTAGAAGCTGATGAACGTTGGATTTCTTTGAAAGATCCGACAAAGGAAGATGCACCTTCATATTTTTTTGTCATTTTGGTCCGTCCGTAAAAAGTTGTCCACTTTATTTTTTTCTATTTGTGGTAAATGAACATCACTTTTCACTAACTCTTTACGATCACATTCTATTATAAAACTAATATATAAATATGAGACCCTCATTCCACTAACTTTTTTAAATGACTTTTCTTCACATTTCTTAAAATCCATGCCGAGTCAAAATTGGACAACATTTCGTAGACGGAGGGAGTATCGTATCAAGAACCATAATACATAAAATGTCATCGAATTGAAGTTACCTTCCGGGACTAGGATGGCTAACTGTTGACAACTTTACTGTTGAAGATCACTTGTACTATTATAGTTAATATATGGAAAAGCATGTTTAGAACTAAATGGTTGTTTGTATGTGATAAACTCCAAAACTCACTTTTTATCCATTATGAAAAAAAGTAATTTTATCCTATTGTATGTTCTTATTCATTTAAGATATGCTTTATTAGCATCTAATGTCTAAAAAGCCAACGAGTCTTAGTCTTTTGAATTGTAGATTGGGTGGTGGAACAAGTCGTCGTAGAAGGTAATTTAGTCGATATTTAATAGAAGTAAAACATTATTTCACGATCTAGATAAACTTTGGCTACATAACAGTAAAGGTTCAAGTGAGTGTTCAAAAGTTTCATTTCCTTGGAAAACTAATCATACTTGTGTGGGGGTATAACACTGAAAGATGAGGTCTTGATTATTATTATTATTATTATTATTATTTCTCAATCTTGTTATATAACATTGAACATGCGAAATTAATTATGCATTGCTTTGATTTATTAAAAGGTGCAGATTTTTTGTAACATAAGAATTCTGATAATCTTGGATATTGGTGTTTAATGTCTTGCTATGATAGGATTTTTATTGCATTGAATCGTGTCCCAGGGGAGACCAATTTGATAATATTCTGAAAATGTGTTTAGAAAATATTTTTCTTATTCAAATAAAACCCGACCAATTTGAATAATAAATTACGTTCTTGAACTAAATTACTTTTCGATGAATATGTTAATTAATTAAATTCAGATAGTAAACAAATTTTTTTAACAGATATTACTATCTTAAGCGCTAAAAATAATTAAATTAAAATAAACAGCTAGGCTGCCGGTCCACAAACCCCACCCTAAAAGTGTTGTCCTGGGCCGCCCGGCCCAATGGTAAGCCCGCTTATCTTTAACATAAAACTTGAAAAAATACCATTCAGCACGTCTCACATCCAGAAAAACCCTCCCCTTTCCTGAAGCATCTGCAATGGCCGACGGCGTCGACGACGGAGAGTTCTACCTGCGTTACTACGTTGGACACAAAGGAAAATTCGGCCACGAGTTCCTCGAATTCGAGTTCCGTCCCGACGGCAAGCTTCGCTATGCCAACAACTCCAACTACAAGAACGATACCATGATTCGCAAGGAGATCTTCCTCACCCCCGCGGTGCTCAAGGAGTGCCGCCGCATTGTTGCCGATTCCGAGGTGGAGGCGTATTTATGATTATTTCTTCTCCAATTGTGTTTACACGCTGCTAGGGTTTTGGTTGGGGAGTTAATTGGGGATTATTTCCCTTTGCAGATAATGAAGGAAGATGACAACAATTGGCCGGAGCCTGACCGCGTGGGAAGGCAAGAGCTGGAAATTGTGATGGGGAATGAACATATCTCTTTCACTACATCCAAGATTGGATCTCTGATGGACGTTCAGACTAGTAAGGATCCCGAGGGTTTGAGGATCTTTTACTATCTTGTTCAGGTATTATCTCCTCTACATTTTTCGTTTATTGAGTCTTAGTTGGACCTGAGAAGATGCTTCATGGTTGTAAGTCTTCAGGCATGTTACCATAGGGACATTTTAGGATAATTTATTGAAAAGGATTGCTTTACTATCAACTACTGGAATATAGGTGGGAAATGGTTGACAATTAACTTGTGGAGGTTTGTAGATAGCCATATCTTCATTCAAGTACAGTCTTATTTGGACTTTAGATAAGGTATCGTTTTTGCAGTTCAGGACTTGTGGGTGGGGAAAATTTGGAAATGTGATACCCGTTGTTGTAGATATATATAATTATATATTGTATTGGATATGTTGTGGGTTAGCTTGTGATAATATATAGATTGCTGGGCAAGATTTTGGATTATCAGTGCTAAGTTGTTAGTAGGTAGAAGCATGTAAAATAGGAGGCTCTACAGGATATACTATATCTAGTAATGCTTGTAGTTTTATTTTCATATGTTCAGAAGATGGAGTCACGAGACAATTGTAACCATTAGTGTCAGTTCATAGGGACACTAATAACTATGCTGGTATCATTTAGTTTAGCTTAGCTTGAGGTTGGTTAACTATCATTTACTAGTTTTTTTGGCTCGTTTAGTGTCATCAATCTTAGGGTCTTCTTTTTATTTTGTGGAATCTCATTTATGGTAATTTCTATTCTAATGTTTGTTATCATAGTGCAATACACTTACTAACTGAACATTACATATATATTTTGAATTAACGTATTAAATCATTTTTCTATATCTAAAATTATTTCTAAAGTTACATCTTTAAACACAACTATATTTTAAAACAATTACATGAACTATAGTCATCTATCTAAATGTAATCTGATTTACATTAAGACTTTGTAAATACTAAGCATCTATTCTCATTTATAATCTTTGCTCTGTTTATCATAATCATAGTTCATAGAGTATGCTAGCAACATGCTAAATGAAAATAATGATTTGAATAATGGCATGTACTATTGAGCTTAGTCAAGCAGACATGTACTTGCTTCGTAATAGGCTCATAAATAGCTTGCTCACGGTTGAGTGTTACTTGATAGAATGGGCCCACGAAAAGCTTGATTAAAAGCTCAAGGCTAGCTTGATACTCTTGACCGATGCTGAATTTAACTGTGGTTGAACAGTGCTGTATTAGAATATGAGTTTGGTGAAGTTTCGTCTAAGCTTGATTTGGGCCTGATATATATCATTGTGTGTAAAATTGTATTTATGGTGCAGCTTGCAAGATGTTCTGTTCCTATTATTTATATTATATATTCTGAAGTATCAAATAATCTCTATGTTTTTCATTAATTGTCTCATTCGGGATTGACATGAATTTTAAGAAATGTGAGTGGAAAAGGTTAGTGAGTTGAGGGTGAGTTTCACTTGTATATAGTATTAGTTTTATAACAAAATGTGAGTGTAATGTGTTAGTGGAAGGTGAGACCTACTTACTAAACATAGTTAAAGCGAAATGGGACATGTTATGATGGACATCACAAAATGGCAAAAATGAGACATTTAGTGACAGATGGAGGGAGTATCAATTAACAACTCCAATGAAATATTGCTCTAAATGATTATGTTCGTCACTTTTCTCATGTGCTGTATATAAAATTTGATGGGTTTTCATTAATTGATGTTCCGTTTGTTGTCTTTCTTCTATTGCAGGACCTTAAATGTTTTGTCTTCTCGCTTATCTCACTACATTTTAAGATCAAGCCCATATGAAGACCAGACAAGAACTTGCTGTTTGCTTCAAGCTCTTAACTATCTTGAGTGATTATTTTCCAGTTCTCAAAAGTTAGGGGAAAGTTAAGTAGCATTTTAGTATGCTGTATTTGGTGGTGTCTATTACAACTAATACTCCTAATTTTCACCCTTATCATTAGACTTGTTTTGGATGTTTGAAGTGAGTGACATGATTATATATATCATGTTTCTGATGATTGATCTGTGGAAACCATTTTGCAATTGGCTTTGTATTGACACAATGCTCTAGAGATAATTGTCAACTGTGCGTGTATATTTTGATATGGTACTTTCGAGTGCACACAGTTTCCAGGATATTGCTTTGAGATTAATCTTTATATATTGAATTTAAGCCCTCTTGTGTTATTATTGTGATAATTTATTATTCCCTCGGTCCCAAAGTAGTTGAGGCATTTCTTTTGATGACCTTTTAAGTTTGTGACAAGTAGGATAAAAAACTATGTACAAAATCACGTTGATTTAGTAGTAGTTTCAAGTAGGATAAAAAATGCACGGAAGTTGGTTGGATACGGTGATTGACTAGTTATGCAAAGTAACAAATAAAATTTAAAGTTTGTGATATTTTAGATCAATTTTAAAGTTAATGGAAAATATTAAAATTTGACCAAAGTTTATGATTTTAGAGAATTGGTCACTGTGTCGTAACTCTTTGCTTTAACAATATTTTTGGTCCTCAACTAAACAATTCCTAAGTAGATATTTTAATTGTGATGGTATTTGGTTTAGTGAGTTGGCGTGTTGTAATATAGAAAGAAAATCTGAATGAGAGATATTTAAAAAGAATGAAAATCATAATGTGCAAAAAGTGACCAATAATGTAGAAAGTCATGATGACTTAAATCGAAAGAAAAGAAGAAAATGATTTTCTATTGTCTAATAAAATTGTACTCCATCAAGTTTGAGGGTAATCTAATTGGGGTGTAAAGACTTTGAATAATACCATAATTGTTGATGATGTTGTATAGGATGAATTTAGTACTTAATCTAGTTTTATATAGTCCTTCCTATATGTATCATACCTAATCCTCAAGCTATATTACAATTCGAATGTTAAAGATCTTTTTATTCATTTGTTGCCATTTTCATGCATTAAATTACACCAAGGGCTAGTTCGATTTGAAAGATTATATCTCATGATTGAATATGTGTTATGTTTAGTTAAAGAGATTTAATCTCACAAATTAAGCTAGATGAACCTATGATAATGAGTTATAGTCACCCTTACAATTAAAACAATCTCACAACTTAAACCTATATAGATAATCATCTAATAATAATTCATAGCAACCGAACAATAATACATAAGTAATTTATGGAGTAATAGATCAAACTTGATAATTTATGTGCATTGAAATACACACTCTAAATTACACATTAGATAATGGCCAACGAGCCTTGCACGGGGCTCGAGACGTCAGCTTCTTCCTCCAAAATAGCGAGCAACTTAACGACAACGGTGTGTTTACATACAAACCATACCCCCAAACGTGTGATCCTTAATGCTATATTTATGCTTCTATAAATAAAATTTATCAATAGCTCAATGATCAAAATGCACTTCGTTTGTGTGGAGGCTTGGGATTGTTCCTCTTGATGCGTGTCTGATGTCTCCCGCTTCTAGAATTATGTATTCCCTCGGCACAAGGAAGATGACCTATTGGTTGGGCGTCACGGAATTTTATGCAGTTTTATTTTATGTGTTAAGTAGAGATAAAAAATGTTTTTATTTTTAATAATGAATTATTTTGGTTGAGATAATATAGAAAGAAAAGTGAGTTATCTTTAATAGGATCGAGAGAATATTAGTATTTCAATACACAGGACATTCTCTTATGCAACTCAGTTCCCAGTTTGTTTTCATTCCTATTTAATTTTTGTTAGCTACGGAGTACTTTATTATTATTAGATATTTTTCCATACATTTCTCCCACTATTTCCAAGAATTTTGTATTAATTTTGCCCAACTCAGTTAATTTTTGTTAGTTACGGAGTACTTTATTTTTATTCGATATATGGTGGAGTATATATTTTCCATGCACTTATCCCACCATTTCCTTGAATCTTGTAGTATTAATTCAATACAGACTGACATGCTCTTTTTAAATGTAATTTATTTTTCCTTTATATTCAATTTTTTGGTAATTACTTGCTTTAATAGATATGACTAATTAAGTATTATTAGTAATAATTTATAAAATTAACCTTATGTATATTCCTAACTAACAGAACATCTATACTATAACATACTCCCTCCGTCCTATATAATTTTACACAATTTGACTTGACACGAGTTTTAAGAAATGTAATACAAGGTGAGTTGAAAAAGTTGGTGGGATGTGGGTCCTACTTTTAAAGTATAGGTTTTATAATAAAATGTGAATAGGAATGAGTTAGTGGAATATAAGGTCCTCTACCAAAATTGGTAAAAGTGAAATGGGTAAAATTATGTGGGACAGACTAAAATGGAAAATTGGGAAAAATTATGTGGGACGGAGGGAATCATTTATTTTTGTTTAAAATGAAACTTTTTATTAAAAATAAGAGATTATATTTGAGAAAACGGTATGAAGAGAGGATTAGTCGATTTTTGAAGCTTTCCATCATTATAAGAGCATCCACAATGGATGCCCGATCGCGCGCCCGATCGGCCGAGATCGGGCTCGGGCGTGGTCGGGCATCCATTGCAGCCCTCGGTCACGCCCGAGCGCGACCGATAGTTCGATCGCGCCCGATCCCGAGCCCGATCGATCGGGCGTGAGATCGGGCGCCCATTGCAGGCCGATGCCCGAGCCCGAGCCCTATCATTTTCCTTTTTTTTTTTTAATTTTTTAATTTTTATAAATTATATAAATCCTAATTAAAAACACTATAAATACTCCATTTTTCTTCACTTTTCACACACCAAATTTAGATGACTAGTTTGATTTTTTTTAATTTAGTATTTTAGTTTTAATGTAGTTTTTTTTAAGCTAAGTATATGATGTAGTTTCACTTAAATTAAGTAATGTAGTTTTTTATTTTTTGCATTTGTGGTGTTTAATATAATATATTTTGATATTTTAGTTTAAATAAAAATAAAATTAAAAAACAATGATTTAAAATTGAAATGAAAAGTGGATAAGAGATAGAGCATGCACTAGGACTCCACCATTGCAGAAAGATAGAGCATGCTGACGTGGCAATCACTAGGGCTTCCACTAGGGCATCCATCGTGGATGCCCTAATTATTTTTGGCACCTGAAAATCTTAGATTTGGGGCCACCATTGTTAACGCCACCTAATTCTCTTATTAATTTGGACAGAGTTATAGAAATTGCTGGATAACTTATGTCCACGTTTGCAGCTAAGTATGTAGACTACTCTAGTTTCTTCTTTGCTTTACATAGAAGAATGAACATAACTTTAAATACAATATGTATTTTTTTCCCCTTCTTCGTTTTTATTATAAAATCTATATCTATTGTCAAGTGATTCATATTATTTTTTATATCCCGAGTTAATTAGGTTATTCCTTTTTTTTCTTTTTTTTTCACACAGGCTCTTATTTTTTGCTTTTAATTTTTTGTTATGTTACTTTATTATTTTCACTTAATTAACAAAACTCCACTTTTTTAAAATCCATGCTAAAAAAGTACTTCTTCCATCAGTAAAAATTTATCACTTTTCATTTTTACCAATTTTAGTAGTTAACACAACATTCCGCTAATTTATTTACATTCACATTTTATTTAAAATTAATATATAAAAAATAAGATCCACATGTTATTAACTTTTTCAATCCACTTTTTATTACATTTTTGAAAATCCGTGCTGAATTAAATGATGACGAATTATTTGAGACTGAGAAAGCAATGCCTAACTTAGTGAGGGATTGAAAGAGTAACTTTTATTGGCGGTGAACTTTTGTAATAAAAGAAAATGGTGAATAAAATAATTGTCTAGAAAAAAAAAAAGAAAACACCCAAATATAAGAAAAAAACAAATAAAGAGATAAAAGAGAAAACAAAAATTTGTGATGTCAACAAAAAAAGCAATTCAATCAAAATCGACGCGTACAACAACACGCCATCTCACAAAAAAAAAAATGGTGCTCAAAACGACAGCTACAGCCACCATGAGCATAGCCACACCCCCACTCTCCTCCCTCTTCAAACCTCCTTTCTCCTTCCCCAATCTCAAACCCTTCAATTCGCCTCCCAAATTTCACACCTTCAAACCCTCTCCTCTCAGAATGAGCTGGCTCAGCAAGCTCGGCTTCGGCCTCCGCTCCGCCGCCGATTCCTCCTCCTCCTCCGCCATCGCGCAGGGCCCCGACGACGACATCCCCGCTCCTGGCCAGCAGTTCGCCCAATTCGGATTGGGCTGCTTCTGGGGGCCAGAGCTTGCCTATCAGAGGGTGCCAGGTGTGACCAAGACGGAGGTTGGTTACACGCAGGGCTATTTGCATAATCCGACCTACGAGGATATATGCTCCGGCACCACCAATCACTCCGAGGTCGTCCGCGTTCAGTACGACCCCAAGGAGTGCAGCTATGATACGCTGCTTGATGTTTTTTGGGAAAGGCATGATCCCACTACTCCCAATCGCCAGGTTCCTTTTCACTTTCTTCTCCGTTTAATTGCTGAATTCAGTTTCAATTCTTCATTGAGTTTATGTGGAATTGGGTTTGAGTTTAGTTACAAATCCAATTACATGATGTCCATTTGTGTTAACAATTTAAACCTAATCCAACTCTAATAAACGGGCCTACAACGGGTTAGGAGAGTGGCCTGTGTTCGCTACTTTCACAACAAGAGGGAGAGAGCTGTGTGGTGATGTTTAGGTGTGTGTGTGAGATCTTGTTTACAATGTTTGGATTGGGACTTGGAGGAAGATCTTGTGCATTATAGCTGCATACTGAAGATACGAATCATCTCTTGTCACCTTGAACATACTCTGGCTCCCACTTCTCCATCAATATTCCATTCTAGTCCCAGAACTTCCATGAAACGTAATAGGCCATAATGAATCACAAAGAATACATCCTCTGATAGAAATCAAGCCAATTTATTTTATCTAAATCACCAAAAATGTGTTTGGTTCCTCAAATGTTAAATCCTTATATGGCATTGTAGCTAACAAATAAGCTATATGGTACAGTTTGACCTATATAAATTGCTATTCTCATTTTTAAGTCATATGCAAGTATTAAAGAAATATCATACTCCCTTTGGCCCAAGAAAGTTGAGTCACTTCTTTTCTTGCACTCGTTTTGAAAAAAAACGTAATAAATAGTTGAAGTGGATACATAGTAAAGTAAAAGCGAGAATAATATAAAGGAGAGTCTTAGCTACATTATTCTCGTTTTTACTTTAATATATATTCACTTTAACTATTTGTTATACAATTTTTTCAAAAGGAGTGCAAAAAAGAAATGACTCAACTTTCTTGGGACAGAGGGAGTAACTGTGAAGTTTAGTGTCATACGTGACTTGTATGCATCAATCTTTAGTATTATGAAATTGAACATCATAAGTGTCTAGTTCATCATAAATTGCATGTCAACCATAAAATAAAAACATTTTCCTGCTTGGAACTCCTTGATGAATGAAGAAACTGATCCATCTAGAAAATACTTTGGGGGCAAGTTGCATTTTTAATTAGATACTCCCTCTGTCCATTACGAATAGTCTTGGTAGTGGATGACATTGGTTTTAATGCAAAATTGGTCAACTAGGAGAGAGGTAGAGTGATATCGATCAAATATAAACGAGTTGTTGCATGGTTATCTGTGGGGGTCATGTTTATCTTTAAATTGAGTCTTGTTTATCTTTGGGATCACGTTTATCTTTAGGAATCCTATTGTGATTAGGTGTAGGGGTCTATATAAGTTGTTCCCTGGAGGTTTGAAATGGGCGTCGAGAATGATAGTTGAGTTCACCGAGTAGCTGTTAAGACCCTCTACTGATGTGGCGTTATGATTGTATTTATTTTCTGCTTGATTACTCAAGTAGTACAATTTAGTTTTGTTATTCGCATTCTCTGTTCTGTTCAATCAATTTCCAACAGCCCGCCTTTTATCTGTAACAATTTGGTGTGTGAACGAACGAACCTTGACTCAGAGAAGGCATCAATAGCACCGATGCAGAGAATTGTTCTTGGAGATGCAGGTATTTAGGGCAGCCTTCGAGCTATTCTCACAGCGAATAGAACCCCTGCTCCTACCCAGCCCGAGGCCACGCCCCTGCTTCCGACAGCTCCTCAGTTTCCTTCAAGTCCCTCATCATCTTTACCGCTGTTCAATCCACCAGCCAACCAGACCGTAGCTGCCTCTTCGGCTGAATCTAACCAAAGAGTATAACCTTTTTGTCCATTAAGCCTGCTATGTCGGTGCCTCCTGTGTCTATGCCATCAGCCCACCCTACTGTTACAAATTCTAAGTCTGCCGCGACATCGCACATGCTTTCATCCAGCCCTGATGATCCGCCCACACAATCCCAGCCCCTATACCTACTACAGCTGGCCGCTGTTCAACCGTTGCCGTCCCAATCCATGCTCCTTCTGGTGCAACGGTTTTCTCCAAGGGATACATACAAGTTCTTTGGATCGTCGCACGGCTTTGCAACTATGGGTTTACAGATCCATTTGGCTTGCATGTGTTTTCTTTTATCCCTCTTATTATTTTGTGGTGCTTATATATTGGCTCATGCCGGTGAGCATTGAGTTTGACCCTCCAAGGACGATTCTGACTCCCGGACTTGGCTGTTTTCGGAATGGGAGGAATTGATATCGATCAAATCTAAAGGAGTTGTGGCATGTTTACCATCTTGATACATCTATCTTAGTGGTAGTTAGTTAGAATTTATCTTTTATTTAAAATTGGATCATGTTTATCTTTAGGAATCCTATTGTCATTAGATTTTGGAGTCTATATAAGCTGTTCCCTGGAGGTTGGAATGGGGACGTCGAAAGTAATAGTTGAATCCAACTAGTAGCTGTTAAGGCCCTATGCGGAGGTGTGGCCTTCTTCAGAGGTGGCATTACGTTTGTATTTATTTTCCATTTGACTATTCCAGGAGTTCAGTTTATTCTTGTTGGTCGCATTGTCCAGTTTAATTAAGTTTCAGCAGTTTACGCCTAGGGCGCAGGTCTCTCTGATGCAGGCTTGAATCGTCCCAAGGTGGCTGGGGAGACCGAGATTCAAGGGGCGCTGGCTAGGTGGCGGGTTGCTGGGGCGAGCCCTAACTTTCAGTCTAAAATAGATTCTAGTCCTAGCCCAACAAGCCCAATTTATTAGTGTACATTTTAGCCAAGCCCTTACCCCCCCCTAAGGGTATGTTTGGTAGGGTCTATGTATGGAATTCTATGACAAAAAATGAGATTTTTGGTCATAGAATTCCATACATAAATGTGTTAATGCTTTAAACATTGACGCGTTCCCTGATACACCAGAAATGGTGTAGGGTTAATGTTTAGAATTATCTTTTATGTAATTGTTTTGTTGACCTGATAAAAAACATGATGATGTTGATTTCAATACGAAATGATAAGGACTCTATTTAATACTCCATTAATAATTAAATATGAGCATAACATGATTATACAATTCGGCAATCTTTTATGTATGTAGTGCATAGTTTATATGCCCTATGTGCATAGGGTTTGCAATGTGTGTACGTGTATTGTGTCTATTGTGATGGTCTGTGTATTTGTATATGTTATACGTGATGTGTTTTGTATGTAAATGTGTGCGGGTACAATTTGTGCAGTGTGTATGTACATCGTGTGCAATGCATTTGTTGTTGTGTAGTGTTTATTTGTTTGCATTACTAAAACTCAATTTGAACCCATGGTTTTAACTGTGGATTCCTAATCAACTGTACAAATCCATTCTCGAATTATTCTATCCAAACACACCCTTGCTGGTTTTGCTTGTTTAAGCTATCTTAATTTTTGTTTGAAAATGATTGATTTCTTACATTATGGTGTAAAAATTCAGGGGAACGACGTAGGAACTCAATACAGATCTGGGATTTACTTCTACACACCGGAACAAGAGAAAGCAGCATTGGAATCGAGGGACAGGCAACAAAAGCTTCTGAACAGGAAGATAGTGAGTGAGATATTGCCTGCCAAGAAGTTTTACAGAGCTGAAGAGTATCACCAGCAATACCTTGCAAAGGGTGGCCGATTCGGTTTCAGGCAATCATCTGAGAAAGGCTGCAACGATCCAATTCGTTGCTACGGGTGAGGTGCGAAAGATGTAAATTGTGTATTGTTTCAAGGTCCTACTGGTTATATAATTTGTCTCTTTTGCTTTTGTTCTTAAAAGAATCTGAACACTCTGTCAACTACCAATTTCGGTGTCATTTGTTGTATATGTTCTTAAATTACCGTTGTGTAAGTTCATGTGATGAAAGACGCAATTAATTATGAGGTTGGTAATATGTGTGGTTATCGAGTTGTGTTATCAGCTAATCATGTTCTATAAAGACTTGTAGATTAAAGGAGTATTATTTAATACTAATAGATTTTATTTTATAATAGATTATATTTTATCATTGTGAGCAGGTTCTTTAAAATTGGATCAATTTTAAATATCCCTCCAGTCTTATACTCCCTCCGTCCCGCTTTAGGAGTCCCAGTTGAGTCGGGCACATGTTTTAAGAAAAAAATGTTTGAG
This sequence comes from Salvia hispanica, assembly GCF_029641045.1. Taxonomy (NCBI): domain Eukaryota; kingdom Viridiplantae; phylum Streptophyta; class Magnoliopsida; order Lamiales; family Lamiaceae; genus Salvia; species Salvia hispanica. The sequence goes on along the minus strand of NC_142696.1, from coordinate 15,800,251 downwards.
TGTGTAATAAATAAATATTGTAGTGGATGTTGGGACCCACTTTTAATTGAGTGTCCAATAAATACATGTTATAGTGGATGTTGGGATCCACTTTTAACACTTTTTTATTAATTGCAGTGGATGTTGGGATCCACTTTTAACACTTTGTAGACATTTTTTATTAATTTATCTCAACTGAGACTTCTAAAACGGGACACCCAAAATTGAGCAACCGGGACTCCTAAAGCGGGACAGATGGAGTAATAGATGTAACACTTTTTTTTTTCGTTTGTCACGCAAAAGATGTCATGTTTCCTTTTTTTTTTTTTTAAAAGTTCTCTCCCACATTAATATAAATATACTATTTTCTCACTTCACTCAACACATAAAAATCATCTCCTAAAATCTCATGACATTCTCTAAGTGTGTCATCTATTATGGAATCAATGGAGTAATTTTTTTTCTCTTTCATAAGGCGGATTTTAATCTCCATTGATGAGTTATTTTTTCTTTCTATCTCTATTTTATTTTATCAATTAGGCACTAAAATTAGTGTCACTTCAAAATAGGGGTGGGTCGATACGATATATCGTATCGAAAACGTTGTATCGTGTATCGTATCAAAAATATCGATATGAAAGAATTTCATATCGTTATTGTATCGAAAGTTCGATATATCGAACTTTCGATACGATATATCGTACCGAAATTCGATATATCGTTAAATATCGATATTTATCGAAAATAAAATATCGATATATCGAAAATTTTCGATATATATCGTATTTTCGATATAAAACGATATATCGCGATATAAGAAAATTCATATCGTTATCATATCGAAAACTTACGATATCGTATCGTATCGAAAATTACGATATATCGAAAATTCGATAATTTTTCGATATTTTTTAATACGATACGAGCAATATATCATTTTTTCGGTATTTTTCCCCAGCCCTACTTCAAAATTGTTTTATTCTTAGGAACGGGAAGAGTATTATAAATAATTAATTATTTTGACATATAAGAATTGATATTGTACATCTTCGTGTCCTAATTCATTGTGGCTGTAACTTAATTGTTTACTCCCTCTGTTCAATGAGCGATAGCACTATTTTATTTTTAGTTTGACTCATAAAATTGTGCACTTTCTAGGTTTGAATTTTTTTTTGTATAAAGTAAATTCATTCTTCAATAATAATACTTGAATTATTTTTTCTTTATACTTCTCTCTTACTTTATCAATTATACATTAAAACACGTGCTCAACCAATAATGCATACTCTTATGGGACGGATGGAGCATTTGATACTCCCACCAACCCAAAAAAATGATATTTGAGACGATTTGAGAATTAATGCGTAATTGGTGAAGCAAGAAAGATGAAGAGAATGATAGTTAAAATAGCATTAATGGAGAGTTTGACACACATTATTATTAGTATTTAATGGTGGACCCTAGTGATATAATCATATAAATTGTAAATAAATTGATGTATATATATAATAAGTCTAGGAGAACTTTCCATAAATAAAAATATACTCTTAGACACTTTTATGGGACAGACAAAAAAGGAAAGTGTCTTTATTTTTATGGAACAGAGGAGTACTACCTATTTTATATTTATATATTTTTTTATCAAATTAAGTGTCTCATATTTAACTGACAAGGTCTTAAGAAATTGTTTGACATTATAACATACAATGGGTAAAAAAGCTAGTGGAATGTGTGGCCTATTTTTATTTATAGCTTATATAAAAAATGTGAATGAATTGAGTTAGTGGAATGTATGATCCACTTATCAAATATAGTAAAAATGAAATGAGACATCAATTGGCGGACAGACGAAAAAGAAAAAATAAGACATTTAATGGCAGAAGGAAGGAGTACTTGATTTTGAGAAATATGATATGATAATATAAGAGCATAAGCAGGCGAGTCTTTTACCTTAGTTGTCGGGCATTTCGCGCTGGTCATGAGCCATATTCTTGGGATCGATCCTTACTTCAAAATATGTCTTGTTTTTTTTATCATCTTCTTTATATTATTTTCTCTCTCTACCCAAAACACAAAATAATATATTCTAAAATCTCGTGTCATTATCCGAGTATGTTAAGAGACAGAGAGAGTATCATCTTTGTTCTTTAAAAATAGAAACTATTTACATTTAAGTCTACCTCTTAAAATTAGAAACTTTCTATTTTAGGAAGAAAAAATTCTCTCAAATGAAGTGGAATCTATTTCCCAAATGTCACTTACAACTTCAATCACGTTTTTTTCTATCTTCCTTTTACTTTACTAATTGTGCATTAAAAATCATATCGTTTCAAAAAATTTTATTTTTAAAAAACGGATGTAGTAAAGGGTTATTGACACCTAATATTACATGAACTTCAAACTGGCTAATAATATCAAGAGTTTGACCAATGTATCAATTTTCCACCCGTTAGCTGATGTGGAAAAATTTTGTGTTGGTGGGTTGTCGGACTTGTTGGAAAGTTGACGTGGACTATGGATAACTATATTGAAGAGAGAGAAAGAGAATGACTGAGATGAAGATTAAAGAGAATGAGATAGAAAAGAAGTAGGCCATGTCATTTGTTATTTTAAAAAAATATTAAGTGATCTTCCATGTCATCAATTAAAGGCCAACTCGTCTTCCATATCATTTTTATTAAGCGAGAATCTACTGTTAGTGGGAAACTGACACCAAGATCAAAGTTTGTGATATTATTTATCAAGCTTGAATTTCTTGGAAAAATTAAAATATTGAAAAGTTACTTAATATTATACGTCAAATAACTCTATAATAAATGCTTGTTGACATTATTGTAAAGAAGGGACATTTTTTAGTCGGTAAACTTTGCCAAGGTATCGATTTTAATTCATAACGTTTAAAAATATCACCTGATGTTCTTTAACTTCAATTTAATATCATTTGAACTACGTATTTACTGTTTTGTTTTTTTTTGGAAAAATATCTTTAAGTCTTTGAAGGACATTTCAGTCTAGTCAATAGATGGATGTAAGTTGATATTAAAATGACACTCATTTATTGATGTAATCGATTATTTCTTACAAATATACAATCATCAAGAGAATATAGTACTGCCTCCTTCGTCCCATAAGAAATAGTTTTTTTTTTGCTATTTTAGTCCATCCCACAAAAATAGCCCCTCTCTATTTTTGGCACGTGCCATCTCCAAAGTCTCTATTTTTATAGGACGGAGGGAATATCACTTAACATTAGCATATTTTTTTAATCTGATTATTCCGAGGTTAGCCCGAAAGCTGAAAATTTAGAGATTATGAACTTTAGTTGAGAAAATTTTAAGCTTGAATAACTTGACAGAGTATTTCCATAATCGAATGAATTAACTCATCTGGTCTGGCATCTAAAAACATTGGGTATCAAAATATAATACTCCCCTCGTCCATGATTGAATGTCCCATGACCAACATGAGTTTAATAAATTGTTTGACTTTATAAAGTAAAGTGGATACAAAAAGTTAGTGGAATATGAGTCTGATAAGGCTCATTTCATGCATTGGTTTAGGGTTAAAATTCTGTGCATTTGGGGCGCTAATGTGCGTTTATGAGTTCAGGTGCGTAGTAAATCTGCTGAGCCTAGGAGTTGCTGTTACCTGACCTGGTAGATGCAAAAGAGATGAAATTGAAGCAAAAATCAGAAGTCATCGTTCGGACCTGGGAGAATCAAAAGTTGGCGACATGAGCAGAATGGAGCGAGAGCAGATTATTTTAAAGAGTCTTACTCAAGGGCAAGAGCGTCAAATCACCAGAGGGATACCCTAGGGATCGGAGCCTCACATATATAAGGAGCTCAACCTTGAAGAACAAGACGAAGACTTCTACACTTTCTTAGCTCTAGCTTTCGTTCCATGCTTTAGTTCCACACTTCAAATTTCTCATTTCGTCTGCTGCGCACTTGGAGATGGAGGATTCTGGCCACCGTGGTTCTCATCGTTGTTATTTTGCTGTGTAACACCGCCTTGTGAAGGCGAAGAAACAATCTTTACTTGCTTTCGTTTAGAACTTGTTGGTTTTAAGTTTCATAACTCTAGTTCTTACTTTGATCTACTGGATTCAGACCTATTTCTAGTTATTATGGAAGTTTATGTTTGCTTTTGTTGGATCTCGCTGAGTTGACGTTTATTTCTTGCTTTTTACTTTCGTTCTTGTTTATTGTTGGATGTTTGGAGCTGAGATCTGTTGGTTTGTTGTTTGAGGTTGGGGATGTGCATATGGAGATGTCTGGAGTTGTTGAATCATGGTGTATTTGAGTCAGAGTTTCGCGTATATGGAGTTTGCTGTTTACGTTGTGCATGATTATGGCCGTTTACTTTTTGTTTCTGCATCTTTTAGGTCCAGTAGCGTAGATCTGTTAGTTTAGGCTTTAATTTCTCGTTTTAAGTTTAGATCTAAAGTTTGCTCTGTTTTCATGGTGTTTAATACTCTGTTTTATCTGCTATTCTCGTTTGATTCCCGAAGAAGATGAAGTTGTTGGTAGTTAGAACCAGATCTGCTTTATGTCAGCACTTTTCAGCATGTACTTTACTTTTCTGCATTGTCCCCTAGACCCTGTCAGTACGATCTGCTTTGTCTTTTTACTTTTCTGCATGCTTTTCCAGACCCTGGTAGTTTAAGGAAATTTGCCTTTACTTTTCGCTTTATGCTTGTCTGTCCAAATTAGGAAAGTCCGTCTAGTTAAGTTTACTCCAGTCGTCTTAGAACTTTAAAATATCTCATTTCTCTAAGTCATGCATGTTCCATACGCTCTCGTTTCTTAGACCCAGTAGGTAGAATAAAGTTTTCTTATCTCTCAGACCCAGTAGTTTTAAGTTCTCGACCCACAAAATTGCGTGGCAGCAGCCAACCCCTTTTCCCAAAACATCCTCAAATGCAGTTTCGTAACACCTTCGTCCTCGTGGGATCGATCCTTTACTTCCATGTGCTAAGTTGTAGTATAGTGGGTTGAGGTTTTTGAAGGAATAAAGTGCATCCAACGACCCCTTTCTGATAGTTTCATGATCTTCTAGCCTCTGAAGTCTAGTCGAATCCTCTGGACCTGTTAGATCGAGTGACATATATCACACACAACACGCACTGCACGTCTACTCTAGTCCTGTCAGAGTCCTACTTTTATCTATTGATTTTATAATAAAATGTGAGTGGAATGAGTTAATGAAATGTAGGGTCCACTTATTAAATGTAGTAAAAATGAAATGAGATATTTATTAGCGGACGGACGAAAAAGTAAAAATGAAACATTGAATGGTAGACGGTGGGAGTACTAATTTAAAAGTGCTTCTTAGTGCATCCAAGATTGACGTTTAAGACCATCTCCAATGGTACACTAGAACCCAAAATGAGATTGTAACTAGCTCCAATGGTACTCAAAACCCAATCTCATTTTTAGTTTTTGAGTAACAAATACCTATATTTAGGTTAACACTAAACCAAAACCATAAAATTTTTCAAATTTTGTGAGTAAAATGGCATAATATGGAGAATATTCTTTTAAATTTGAGTTTAGTGTAAATGGTTGGAGTAAAATCATATTTGATGTGACATTTACACTAAAATAGGTTTGAGTTTAGGCTATGTTTGGTTGACAGGAAAGTAAAATTAGTAAGGAAAATGATTCCTTGGAAAATAAATCTCAGGAATATGATTCCTAATAACTTCACTTTCATGTGTTTGAAAAATATCAAGATTTTAATTTTTATTTTTGATTTAAACAACAATCTAAAAATATACTTATTATTTTTTTCATTTATAAAAAAATAATATAAATTTTTTAATATATTATTAATTATAACGTACCAATGATAATAATTATATTATTATATTATTATTACGATGCATAATTTAAATATGAATCATCCATCATAATATAATTATTATTATAGTTACATGGAGCATTATAATCATAAATAATAATAATAATAATAATAATAATAATAATAATAATAATAAATATAATACTAATGGATATTATAATTAAATAAATTTTATAATTTAAAATTTCACTACGATTTATTGATTAATTATTATGTCACGACCACACTTTCTAAGGATAGAAATCTCGGTTGATCGCGATTAGGGGAGGATGAAAGAAGCGGGGAAGAAAGGGGAAAACTATGGCACAACTAAACATAACCTGAATAACTCGAGTAATATATCAGAGTGCATGATACAACGAATGTAAACTCGACATTACATTGCAGCGGAAGAGTCAAGAGTAGATGACATCGTGTATGGAGACACGACGCATCCAAGTACTATTCTATCGAAGGATCTTCATTTATCTGTGCTCAACACCGTCCACCGTCATCAATGCTCAACCTGCACATTTTTAAAACATATGCAGGGTTGAGTACTTGGTGTACATAGTGGACACGTCCCGAAATATATTTTATTTTCATAAAAATTGGTTTATGTCAAGCCACTCCTGATTGAACTCGGGATTTTAAGTAAAAGATCCGAGAACATTAAAACATTTTTTATTTTCCTTTATAACAGGCGATCTGCTGATCTATTTTCCTAGAACATATGTCGTATGTGAACTAACTCTTGGTGAAATAAATTCACGAAACTCCTGGTGAAACGAATTCAAAAAACTCCTGGTAAAATGAATTCACGAAACACCTGGTGAACCGAATTCACGAAACTCATGGTGAAATGAATTTGCAAAACTCCTGGTGATATGAATTCATGAAACTCCTGGTGAAATGAATTCACAAAACTCCTGGTAAAACGAATTCACAAAACTCCTTGAAACGAATTCACGAAACTCCTGGTGAAATAAATTCACAAAACTCTCGGTGAAACTAATTCACAAAACTCCTGGTGAACCTAATTCACTAACTCCTGGTCTAGTAGGGACATCACCCTTGCTAGACAATCAATCAGATATGCAAAGTTCAAAACAAATCCTGGCTTGATATAACTTTCAAAGTTTCATTTTTCTTGTAAACATATTTTAAACAAAACTCATTTTTATCGGTCAAAGCCGAACACAATGTCGATAAAGGCTAACCGTTCATACGTTAAGTAACATATAAGAACATCCCCATCCGTGCTCTTAGCTAAGAGCACGGAAGTGGGCCCGGACCCACTTTTAGAGCATCCGCAGCGGTTGAAATGTCGCCGTCCGTTTGTCCGTGCCGCTAAACAGCCGCTGGAGCTCGTCTGTCCGTGCCAGCGGCACGACGCTGCTCTTAGATAAGAGCACGTCCGTGCCGCTGAGCAGCCCTATGTGGCACATCCTGATTGGCCAACGGCTTAGCCGTTGGAAAATTCGATTTTAAAAAAAAAAAAAAAATCATAAATAATTCGATATAATACCAAAAATTTTAAAAAAAATTTGGATTCCCAAAAAATAGATCCGTTTATGGACTTTTTTTTGGACTTTGTGATTTTTTTTTAAATCCCAAAATCATCTATAAATACACACATTCATCATCCACTTTTCACATAAAATTATCTCTCATTCATACTTTTTCATACTAAATCATCTACATCTTCCTCTCTCACCCAAACCCTCTCTAAAAAATTCAAAAATGGATTTCACCAATCTCATTGCGGAAGCGGAGCGCGAAGAACAAGAATATTATGAACAATATCGTGCCGCCTATGAAGCCTATATCACCGCCAATACCCCCGCCCCTCCTCCTCAACCAACTAGAGCAAAACGTCGCTACATCCCTCGTGATCGAGAGGGAGCCCACGAAAGGCTCGTTGTCGACTATTTTTTCGACCAGCCGCGGTATCCAGAAGATTACTTTCGGCGCCGTTTTCGCATGTCAAGACGGTTGTTTATGCGTATTGTCAACGTCCACCCGTGTTGAATACTTTCAAGAAGGTGCAGACGCAACCGGTCGGTAATGTCTCTCGGCGTTGCAAAAGTGTACCTGTGCCATCCGACAACTTGCTACTGGGCAAACGGCTGACCTTTTCGACGAGTATTTGCATGTCGGTGAGTCAACTGGAATCCTATGCCTCAAGAGTTTTTGCGTCGACGTTCGTTCTGCTTTCGGCGAGGAATTCCTTCGGGCACCCACCACCGACGATTGTCAACGGTTGCTTCGTCTTCACGAAACAGTCCACGATTTTCCCAGTGTGCTAGGCAGCATTTACTGCATGCATTGGAAGTGGAAGAATTGCCCGACTGCTTGGAGGGGGCAATACTTAAGCGGCCACAAAGGCGGCGGCCCAACACTTATCCTTGAAGCGGTCGCCGACTACCGCCTATGGATTTGGCATGCATATTTCGGTGTTGCCGGATCCAACAACGACTTGAACGTGTTATATTCTTCACCACTGTTCGATGATGTTTTAAATGGTGTAGCACCGGCGATCGACTTCACCGTCAATGGAAATGCATACCACATGGGTTACTATCTCGTCGATGGTATCTACATAAGGTGGTCGACTTTCGTGAAGTCGTTCAGCAATCCACAAGAGCAAAGACGGATTCTTTTTGCGCAGCGTCAAGAGTCTGCTCGAAAAGACGTCGAAAGAGCTTTTGGTGTCCTTCAAGGCCAATTCAACATTGTGAAGTCCCCTTCTCGGCTTTGGTACGTTATTGTTAGAGTTTGTATACTAGAAATCACGTTTCGAGTGATTGAATACTGTAAAACTCTTATTTTATTTTCCAATAAATAAAACAGATTATTTTTTGTCATAATGTTGTTATATTTTACATTTAATGGATGTTAATGCATGTTTAAATGTATAAGTTAACTTAACAAAGTCTAAGTCTTTGTTTTAGTAGACCGGTTGTGGGCGTCGTCCACTTTAAGGTAATACGGTCAGTTCTAAACAAAGAAAAAGATGAATTTCACAACCTAGTTGGAATTTGACTATCCAACGAGAAAGGTTGCAATGTCAGTCCGCATATTTCTAAGCCTTACTGAAATAAGATGACATTGGTGTGGTATAGCACTGAACGGATCTAACAGCAAGACTTGCCTTAGGCTATCTACTGAAAGGCGAGGTCTTGATAAATATTTATTTCTTAATCAATGTAGGTTAGCATTGAGCATACGGTATTGATTATGCACTGCTTTGACTTATCAAATGGTGCGGGTTTTTCATAACCCAATTATCCTGATATATTGGGTAGTGGTGATCAATATCTAGCGGTGCTAGGATTGCTATTATATTGAATCGTGCGCGAGCTAAGTCTCGTTTGATAATGTCCTCAAGAGGAGCGCGAAACAAGGTTTTATTATTCGGAACCTAGCTAGTTGGAGTGTGATTACTCTATGAATAATAAATAAGCGTTTCATGCTAAGTCCACTCTTGGAATTAATAAGAAGTTAATTAATTAAGTCAATAGCAGACATTAATTAATTAATGGACATTTTAATCTTAAGCGCAGGAAATGAAAGTTAAACGGAAACCCGGATTACTTGTAATTTCGGATTTGGATGGGGAGAGTTCAATATTACTTCTGTAGTGGCTGCTCGTAATATTCCAATTATAACTTATATTAAATTGTGGGTTCAATTTAATTAGTAAAAAGTAAATTGGATAAGCCCATATCCAAAACCTTCCATAGATCCCTGTCTGGGCCCAAAAAGAACTTAATATAAATAGGAGAATAAAGGAGACAGAAATAACACAATTTTCATTATTGTATTTTTCGAAAATTTCAGCCCCATCAGCTGTAGGAATTTTCGAATTCCCCTCCTATTCCAAAAGGGATTTCTTCTGTCTTCTTTATTTAAGTCCTAGTATTCTAGTAAGATCAGCCCACACTGATATTGGGATACAGTTCGGGAACCAGAGAGAAGATTTATGGTCTAGTACTCAAAGCATCACGTGGAGAAAAAGCTAGCCATCTTCAATTCTTTGGAGAATTATTTAGGTATTTTTCTGCTCCGTAGAAAAGCATGTTTTAGGTTTCAATATTCTTAAAGCATGATTAATTCAAGTTATGAGCATGATACATGTGAAAATTACGCGAATAGGTTTTGTCTAAATAATCTGCTAAATAGATCCGATTATTATGTGATTGTTATTTATGCGCCCGCTTCCGCTGCCAGTTCCATCAGTTAAGAATATCGCCGACATCATGTACACGTGTATTATCTTGCACAACATGATTATAGCTGACGAAGGACCGAGGGCGGCTAGCTTTTACGACGAGGATGAAGTCGGAAACTCAACCGCGAGGTCTCCCCCACGCCGAGGTGAGCATACGACGGTGAACGAGAGGATCGAAAGAAGACACACAATGCGCGATACAAGAGCCCACACTAAGCTACAAAAAGATCTAATCAATTACATTTGGACGAAATTCGGCAACGAGTAGTGGGACTTTTTAATTTTATGGATTTTAATTGTGTTATTTTTAATTATTTTGTAATTTGTAATAGTATTTCGGATATTTTTAATGCATTTTAATATTGTGAAATTTTTTTTATTTAAATTGAATAATAGAATGGTGAGATCCTTGAGCTTGTGCTTAGCTAAGAGCACGGATGTGGGTGTTGTGCTCTTAGCTAAGGACAAGGATTAAAAGTGGGTCCAGACCCACTTCCGTGCTCTTAGCTAAGAGCAAGGATGGGGATGCTCTTACTCATTGTCCTTAGCTAAGAGCACAATACCCACATCTGTGCTCTTAGCTAAGGACAAGCTCAAGAGTTCCACCATTCTATTATTCAATTTAAATACTCCAATTACTAAAAACATCTCTACATTATAAAATACATTAAAAAATAAAAATTACATAATTAAAATCCTAAGGAATAAAATTTACATAAAAAATACATAATTAAAATCATAGAAAATAAAAAAATACATAATTAAAATCCTACAAATTAAAAATTAAAAATTTTCAACCGCGATTGCCGGAGGGGTGATCGCCGGAGCCGGACATTGTGTAGTGTGGTGGGAATTTAGATGAGAGAATATGAGAAAAAAGATGAGAGAATGTAGATGATATAATAGATGAGAATGTGATTTTTTTTTTGTGTTGAAGTGGGGATATTTATAGATGAAAATGTGAATTTTGTGGGAAAAAAAATTGAAAAAAAAATTAAAAGTGAGTAGAAAACGGATATAATTTTTTGGGAAGTGAGAAATATTTTTTTTATTTAAAAACATTTTTTAAATAAATTTTGAATTTTTTTTTTAATAAAAAATTTGAATATGCCAACGGCATAGCCGTTGGCAAATCAGAACACGCCACATAAGGGTGCTCAGCGGCACGGACGTGCTCTTAGCTAAGAGCAGCACCGTGCCGTTGGCACGGACGAACGGCTCGCAGCGGCGGACGAGCTCGTCCTTGCCGCTGGCACGGACGGACGGACGGAGTTTTGAGCACCGCTGCGGATGCTCTAATGTCACATTATATACATAACATCACTTTCAATTTTTACAAATAATTGTAAGCATACTTTGCAAGATATGTTCACACACTGGGAACGTAAATGACTGAAGTCACACTTAAAAGCTATTTTCTAAATTAAAAGAAAGCCCACAACCATGTATCACTATAGAAAGCTCGTAAAATACTTAGTTACGAAATCCCACCTCGTTTACTTAAAACTCCTTAACTTGAATATTCCCTACTCCGTCTTTACTCGCAGAGATAGCCTTAATTGGTGAATCCCTCGGTCTATGGTTCTGCTTCCTCTTCTTGCCACCACTCCTTAGTTGTGCTTCCAATATTTGTGATTTTCTGAGTATTGATGGGTGTGGAGGAAGGAGATGGTGGAGTGTGGTATTTATAGCCAAATTCCTTGACATTTTCAGGGAGACCTTGGGAGATGCACATTCTAATTTCCGCTAAGAGGTTCCCTCTCTATAGAACTTGTAAGAAGGCTCCTATGCCTAAATGATTGAAGTCTTTGAGGACTCTTTCATTGCCGATGGCATGTGATATTTGGTTCTTGCGAATGAAGATATGATTCTCCTCTTTTGGCTAAGTGACGAGTTGATACGATGATTATTATTATTATTATTACTATTATTATTATTATTATTATTATTAATTAGTTAGTTAATTAGTGATTTGCCATATCTTTTCATATAGTTAGGATATTTATTTCTTGCTCATTAAGTTAGTATTAGTATTATAAATAGGGTATTGTTATTCTCTTCCGGCAATCAATCAAGAAATATCAATTATCCTTCTATTTTATTTTTAGGCTTTTATTTCAATTCGGTATTGTTCTTGGTTTGATCGACGTGCAAATCTCCTGCAACTACCGTGACTACCTTTGATGTAGCTTCGCCGCCGCTACAAGAGCCTGACCAGAGGATAGAAGTGTTTGCCGAGATGGAGTCTCATCTTGCCGTCACCGATCGTTGCATGGACAGCCTCCGTCCGCCTAGTTTTCCTGAGCCTGAACCACCGAACGCTCCCCCAGTTTGGCAGCAGCCCAGTGTTTGTGGTGAAAAAGGAGAAGATGAGGAGGATTTAAGGGCTGGAGGGAAGATGGTAGATGGAGAATGTTGTTATGAAATCGAATTGATTTCCTACCCCATTCTTTAGCCTTGAACAAGAAACGGCTACTCATAAAAAAAATGGTGAAATATGATTCCTTGAACGGGATGGGTAGTGTTCTTGATGTGATTGATGAATCAAAATCATCTCTATTAGATGATAATCATGAAAGTAATGCACTAAAAAGAGGGTTGGAACGAATTCTTGAATCCTTGTTGGTAATTGCATTTTATCTAGGAGGGGAAATTTCAAAGCGCTTGTTATCATCGACTCTATCCGTTGTTTCGTGGTTCCCACCTTGAGGACAAGGTAGATTTCAACCGTGGTGGAGTTGACACAATTATATCTCTGGAAATGTCTCACATATTTCTGTTATTATATCGTCATATCTTTTCCATATCTTTATTATCTTGTTCACCAAGTTAGGTCACTCGTAGAAGTATTATAAATAGGACCCATTGTTATTCTCATTATTCAATCAATGAAATCATAATTATTTATCTTTTATCTTTATTTAGTTTTCCGTCTAGAATCCTATCGATTGTCGACAGAACAAAGTTTATCTGTAACTTTCTTTAGCTTCTTCACTTGATAAGGGTTCTTCCCTTATCACGTGCCCTTCACTTGCTGCTCCTTTTTGAGACTTTGCGTCTTGACTCCCTTTTTCGGCTCAAATATGCACATTTCTCACAAAACACGTCAAAATACCAAAATGTATAAAATATGCAATTATTAGACATGTAGAGTGACTTTGACATAAAAAACGGACCAAATAATGGCCTTAAAATCGTGCAAAATCCGAGCGTATCATATATATAAATTATAATAATATAGCTATAATGATAATTTTATTATAGTTATTTATTATTATGATTTATAATTTTAAATTATTTTTAAAATATTATAATTAATAATAATAATAATAATAATAATAATAATAATGTGCATTAAGGTCCTTACACCCTCTTAGTCTTAAACATAACACTAATATATGTTGGGGTTTGGTGCCCCTTGCACAGCGGAAGACTTGTACAAAACGAATAAATCAGATACGGATCTATTTGACCGATTATGCGATTAATCAATTCACATGTTAAACAGATAATTGCATGCTAGAACGCAAATAATTCATGCTCATAGAAAGTAAATCCTAAAACATGAATTCTATGGTTTAGGGTTACTGATTTTGATTCTCCAAAGAATCGATGAGTGCTCGCGCCTTCTCCACGTGATGATCTTCGATACTGGACCACGGATCTTCTCTCTGGTTCTCGAACTGTATCTCGATATCAGGGTGGACTGATCTTATCAAAATACTAGGACTCGAATAAAGAAGACAGATTTAATCATTCCCCAATTAGGAGAGAAATTCGAACACCTCTAGGTAGAGGGAGACGGAAAATATGAGTAATAATAATGAATGATTTCTGTCTCCTTTGTTCTCCTATTTATATTAAGTTCCTTTTTGGGCCCAGACAGGGATTTATGGAAGGTTTTGGATATGAGCTCCCCCAATTAGCTTTTCACTAATTAAATTGAAACCACAATTTAATACAAGCTTATATTGGAATATTACGAGCAGCCACTACAGAAGTAATATTGAACTCTCCCCATCCAAATCCAAAATTACAAGTAATCCGGATTTCCACTTTGTTTATTATTTATTTCTCGCGTTTAAGATATAAATGTCCATTAATTAATTAATGTCTGCAATGGACTTAATTAATTAACATCTTATTAATTCGAAGAGTGGACTTAGCAAGAAACATTTATTTATTATTCATAGAGCGATAAAACTCCAACTAGCCAGTTTTCTGAATAATAAAACCTTGTTCGAGCTCCTCTTGAGGATATTATCAAACGAGACTCACCTCGCGCACGTTTTACTAAGCAAAAGACTTAGGCTTTGTTTGCTTCTTATGCATTTAAATATTTGTAAAACATCTTATAAATGCACAAGCAAACACAATGTAATAATAATAGTGATTCTATTCGTGCGAGACTGCTCGAATAATACTGAATCGGGTTAAAAGTGGATTATAGAGTTTTACGTATACAAGCAAGATTCTATTCGAGCGAAACTTGCTCGAAACATGCTTTTCAGTATACCAAACCTAACAATATAAGCCCTTGGACCTATTAATCTAATGGCTATGATTAAAAGCATCGCCGTACATTATTATATCATTTTCGTACATTAAAGGGCAATTTGGGTATATTACCGTTACATTAATTATATGGATAAGTACATTAACTTAATGTATACAATAATTTAAACATTAATGTATCATTAATGTGTTTCAATGCATGTGTCCCTTCTAGGTAATGTAAATAATAATTTATTGAACGAATGGCGAAAGTTATATCCATTCCGTAAGGGTTTAGCAATCCATGAGGCTAGGGCGTAGTACCGACTCAGTAACACAACGTTCACTAGGGTAATCGTATGGATACTATACCATAGCCCTATGGATAAGTTAACCATAGGGGACAAGATCTAACTTCCTCCGGATGTGAACGTTATGTTAATACGATGGTACTACACCCTAGCCCCATGGACTACTAAATCCTTGGTGAATGATGTTAACTTTCGGCCCTAAGAGAATTAATACGATGCTACATTACTGGATAAGTGATGTACGATACTGTACAATTATCATGGGTTCCATTCACAAAAGCATGAGTGGTCGGGCAGTAATGTACGATGTACCCATAATGATGTACGATACATCATCATGGGTATATCGTACATACTGCCCGACCACTCATGCTTTTGTGAATTTGTAGATGCTATATAGTATAGCTTCCATCCACAAAAGCATGAGTCGGATAGTAATGTACGATATACCCGTGATAATGTACGATACTGTACATTATTCTGCTACCTACGAACATTAATGTGCGAGACTTGTACATTAAAATATCATTTTCATACATTAACATCATGTACTAATAGAACATGATGTACAAATATAACTACATCATGTAGCGAAGTCATGTACAATTATGTTTTACCATTTTTACCCTTTAATGTACGAAAATGATAAAATAATGTACGGCATTAGTTTTAATCATAGCCATCAGATTAATAGATCCAAGGGTGGAGATTTGTTTTCTGTTTTACAAATATTTAGTGTAATGATATGAATACATCCCTAAGAATATATTGCATTAAATATGTAAAAATCCTAAAACTGTAAAAAGAATAACTAATAAAAGTTATGATTCATAATCCTGGAAAGTTGTACAAACGGTCCTTGTTCTCGGGATTCTGATTACTTTCCCAGTTTGATTAAAAACCGAAATAAACATAGGAATTTAAAATTTAAAGAATCAGATTACTTTCCCATTTTTTCATTTGGGGCATTCCATAGTATTAGAGTCATTTCATTTTTAGTAAAAAGTAACACATTTTTTCACTCTTACTATTTCCTCTCTTATTTTATTCTCTCTACTTTTTTTCTCTCTTCTACTTTATTATCTTTTTATTTAATACATTACGCACTTTTTTTCTTCTTAATATCCGTGCCGAAAAGAAATGTCTTCACTATTATGGAACAGAGAAAGTATTATTTTTATTATTTGAATTAAGATAAGTATATGTAACTCGTATCTAGGGTTGTGATCAATTGAGATTTTTTAGCCTAATTGAGAATTGAGATGCATTATCAGCCATTCATTTTTATTAAATGAGTGGTCCAAAATTTGCCACATGGAAAATATTTTTAGGTTAATTAATTATGAAAGGGAAGAATGGTAATTTCATGGTACATTTTATTCAATAAATATTTTTTTTTTAATTTTTATTCTATTTTTTTTAATTAAAACTTTTTTTTTTGTCAACTACATATACAATTTATGTCAACTACACACATATAATATCAACTGTGTGGACAATCCATGTCAACTACATATACAATTCATGTCAGCTACAAAGATATAATGTCAACTACATATACAATTCCTGTCAACTATACACATATAATGTCAACTATAAGTTGTTGACATTTGATGTGCAGGCTATTGACATTTGATGTGTAGGCTATTGACGATAATACCCCCAAGTTGAAATAATCTACTTGTAGTTGTCATTTCGAAAATGTTGTGGATGGGTGGCCTAATAGGACCGCTCGTATCTATATAATGTTCTTGAATTTCACATCGGATCCAACAAGTTTTACAAATTAATTTTATCATTAATTGTATTACTTTCTTACTACTCCATCCTATTCTAAAAAAATAGAAACTTTTAGAATAACACAAGTTTTAATTCAAAATTGGTAAAATGACAGAGATATAGATCGAAAAAGTGTGTTCATGAAAAGTGAATCTAAAATAGAGTGTTTTTATTTTCAGGAAACAATCCAAAAAAATCCCTAAAAAGTAGAATTTTAATTTTTAAGAAACGGAGAGAATATCATATTTGCCTTATTATACTTTAAAAGATACTATCATGAAAAAAGATTTGATTTGAAAGATCGATGATAAATTCATAACTGATTTTGAATTTGATTTGCATATAATTGTGCACATATCCAATATAAAGGTTATTCTATTTTCCTAAATTATTGGAATTAACGATAAATTTGTAATTATATTAATTCATTTTAAATAGATTAATGTTAAAAATAGATTTTAAATGGAGTACTTATAAAATAATGGAAAAATCTAATATAACGTCAGAGAGAAAAATCCAAATCCAAATAAATAGGTAGATTTCGTTGAAAAGGAAATTTTATTGTCCTATGAGAAGTATAATTTGAATAGGAATCTCATAATTCAAGGCACTTAATCAGGAAAATTAGCCTTTTCTGCCATACATAATAAATCTTCACTTTTTTAATTAAGGAAATCTCCATATCCGTTAAGAGTTTCAATTTGAATAGGAATATCATAGTTTAGTATAAATAAGCCTTCGGTGCCATGTTTTCTACACCACAAAGTTTAGAACTTGGAATGGCTTAATGAGTGCAGCACAAGAACATTCAAGTATTTTTTCTTCCACCCTATCCTCTTTTAAGTAATTCTCTTTTGTTTTGTGTTGTGATGTGTTTTGATTTTGGATGATTCTTCTACTTGCTTAAGCTATATGATTTTTGTGTGTTTTACTATATTTCTAGTGCCAATAAATATATAGGTTAGTTGCTATGTAATATTACTATTACATTACGCCACCATAGTGTTCTTTAAATTATTTACCGAACTCCCATAAGTATTCCAAACCTCTTCTTCACAGTCTCTCTCTAATTTTTGACCTAGTTGTAAAATCTCTGCCCAACCTATTCATAACAACCAAACTAGTTAGGATTTTTCGGAACCAGGGTGATGTAATCACGAGAGTTCGGTATCAATGTTGTCCGTTGTTGAAAAGTCTCTGCCCTATGTCTTTTGCAACCGTCACACCAAACTCCTCGGTCGTGCTATTGGCGGCCCCTTTGCATCGTGTTTGTCGAGCCGCGCTTGAGCTGTGCTTGATTGTCCGGGGAATTGGTATTGATGTTGCATAAAATACAATTTGGCATAACCAAAGATTCTAATAGAAATCGATCGTCTACAGAGATTCGCCATATCCATCTTTCTCTTAAAAATAGAATCTTTTTACGAATTTTAATGTGAAATTGATAAAATATAAGAGATAAATTAATAAAGTAGTAGTAGGATATAATTAGAGATGCACAAGGTTTATGGTTCAGGTGGTTAACTGCGAAACCGTAACCGTCGGTTACGGTTTCGAACTGGAACCGTGAGATTTAAATGGAACTGAAATCTTCACTTTTGGAATTGTGGGCCGGTTCGGGTTCTAAAATTCAAAATCAAAACTGTGCCAGAACAGACGGTTCCAGTCAAAATGTCGTTCGGGTCGCCCGGGTCGAGACCATCACCGCCCCAGCATGAGTGGGTTGATCGAGATACAGGGTCGGCTGTCGCCCTAAACATATGCTATCTTTGATTTTCTCAAATCTCTCACATGTTTTCTGACTCGCTCAATCACAATTCTCTATATATATGCATGCACCACATCAAACTTTTCAAACCTACTTTCTACATTTTAGAGTTCGGTCTCTTCACTCCTAAACAAATAAACAATTCAAAGATCTTTTGCTGCCCTTCATATATTCCTTTGTTTTGATATTTCAGACAATGGTTTCAATTCTTTATTGTGTTATGACTAATGAATTGTTGTGATATTTTGATCATTTTTATTTTCTATTTTATCTCAATTCATATGAATTGCGTCTACATTTATATTATTTGATATATTATAAACATTAGAGCAATATATTTATTTTATTTAATATTAAAAGACAAAACAATTAGCCTAGATTTGTGGGTCTCTCGACCCCGTCGACTAGACCTGCCTAAGGTTTATCGAACCGGCGGTTAAAACTGTAACTGTTGGTTACGGTTCCGAACCGAAACCGTGAGAATTTATCCGAACCGAAACCATCGATTTTTGAACCGTGGTTTGGTTCAGGTTAAAAAAAATTCGAACCGAAATCGTGCCGGAACCGCTGGTTCCGGACAGTTTCAAACCAGAACCGCGAAAAGCCGCCGAAAAACTGTGAAATCAAACCGGAACCGCAAAAATCCGACGGTTTGGAACTGTGAAAAACCGCCGATACGGAACCGAAACCGGTGGTTTTGGAACCGGAATCGTAACTGCGAAATACCCTCACGGTTCGGTTTCGGTTCAACAATTTCCAAAATCGAAACCGGCGGTTCCGAACCGTAACCGTCGGTTCTTGAACCGTGGACACCTCTACCATCGACTCGTCGACCTGTGATCCGAATTTTCACCTCATCGACTCGGTGCGACCGCGACCCTAACAACACTGGTTCCGAAACCGCCTGATTGGAAAATCGAAAAATCGCTAGAAAACCGTGTAATCGAACCAGAACACAAAAACCGCCTGTTGGAACGGGAACCGGCGGTTCCGAAACCTTGGGCATGTCTAGATACAATATTAATAGTGCATTATCTAGTAAAAAAAATTTAAAACTATTATTGGGTTTTTTTGTTAAAAATTTTAAAACTATTATTGGAGATAGAACATAATGTTAAAAATAAATTATTTTTTTTAAGAAAAAAAATAATATTGTATACATGTATTTTGTATACTAGTGCATATATTTCTTTTAGTCTTTTTTATATGTATTGAGATATAAAATTGTTAAATATATTCTTGCATTAAATTTACTAGTACTAGTATTCTCAATCTCGAATCATTTGCTATTTTGAATATGCGAAAATAGTGCATAGCTTAATTTCTTATTTCTAAACACATTAGGAATCTCAATTCAACTCGGAATTCGTGGACTGGCTTGAATAGTCTAAGTTAGCGGGTTAAAGCTGCAGTTTCGAAATCCGAATACAAAAACAGGCTAAACGGGCTAGCCCACTAGAATTAGCTTGTTAACGGGCTGGCCCGTCCGGGTTGCGAGTTAGCCCGACAAGTTGCGAGTTGGATTTCATGCACCGCAATTCTCTAGGCTTCTTCATTCAACATATTTCCACTCCATTTAACACTACTAGCTTCCAAGTTACACCTTTACCAACTAAGAGATTAAAAACATGAAAATTTAAAGATATTACGTGATCCTAATACTAAGAGAGAAAAATATTTAAAAACCTTAATAGCCGGATAGATTAGCCCGAAACCCAATTAATTAGAGTCAAAGTTGAAAATTTATAACCTAAAAAATTGACAATCTAATTAGCACGCACCCAAAATAGCTTGACAACGATAGTTGACTCAACAATCATGAGTTATCCCAATAGACGTCCCTAAAACAAAGCATTTATTACATCTCAACAAAATGAATAACATCCTATTCTCGATTTTACCGTTACTAGGGTTAGTGGGGTGAAGAATCTTGCTGTGGGAGTTCCAAGCTTAATGTATGTTGCTTCATCTTCTTTCTACCAAAAATTTTGTGCATTTCCTCCGCTTCTACTCAACCTTTTACTCCTGTTGCCGAAATTCCTTCTTCTCGAGTTTTTTTTTTTTTTTTTTTTTAGTGTTAATTTGTGCGCTGAAATATCTGTACCTCAATTTTTTAGTATTTCTGTTGTCTCCTTGTGCCGTCATCTTGTATAATTTATTCAATTTTACATCTCTTCGTGTATGGAGTTGAATTTAATTTAATATTTCGAATGCGCTGTGGCATTTTTATATCAAGCATTTGTACTTACAATTCATGATTCTGTTGTGACTTTGAACTTATATGTTTTTGCAATTGGTGTTAAACTATACTAGGATTAGAAATTGACCTTGCAGTTTGTCTTCAAACAATACTTGTACTGTAATTTCAACTTATATAGGGATAATTTGAACAATTGTTTTCTGTTTTTTCCTTTTTTCTATTGACAAAGAGATGCACATGCTAGATGATTAGGATTGTTTTGTAATGTACTACCAAGTTAGCATTTTTATAGATATGAAAGGTTGTTCTTTTTTTTTACTTGGTAAGCTTATTATGTTTCTGAAAATGATAGGTGAAAGATTGGATCTTGTTGCTTTTCTCATAAAAATGCCGCCAATGGTGACTTCAAAAAAATCTTGCGAAACTGCTGGGTTTAGGAATGTTCTTCCTTCACAGTCCAGTGCTGCTTCTGCTGTCACTGGGCAAAAAGATAAATGGTCTGGTAATGGAAAGATCTCGAGCAGTTCGGATGGTGGAAAGTATGGGAAGGCTATTGCTGCTATTCCGCTGAGAAGTTTACCGTCTTATGATGTGAAACAAAAACCGGAAAAGTCAATCTTGTCACATGACAAAGAACATGATGAAGGACGGAAAGAAGGCAAGGCCTCTGGTGATATGGATCACGAGAAAGAGGATTTGTGGACGCATGGGATGGATAAGCTGGGAGCAGTAATTGCTGATGCAAAGGAGTTTGTGAGTCTGTTGGATTCTTCTTATTCTATGCTTAACACATTTCTTGATGCGATTGACGTTCTCAAAGACTCGGGAGAATCCAAGGGTCAACATCCCTCTTTGAACTCCGATGCCTTAACTCGATGCACTTCTATTGACCAAAGTCTTTCTAGGAAAAGGCTAAAAGTTAGCAGTGGGGTCGCTTTGGTTGTTCAAGAGGAAAATGCTTGTGGAGCCGAAACCATGCCGGAAGATAAAGATGCTCGTGGAACTGAAACCATGTCGGAAGATAAAGATGCTCGTGGAACTGAAACCATAGCGGAAGATGAAGACGAAGTTAGGATTTCATCACCTGCTGTTCAAGAGGAAAATGCTTGTGGAACTGAAACCATGCCGGAAGATGAAGATGGTCGTGGAACTGAAACCATGTCGGAAGATAAAGATGCTCGTGGAACTGAAACCATGTCGGAAGATGAAGATGAAGTTAGGATTTCATCAGCTGCTGTTCAAGAGGAAAATGCTTGTGGAACTGAAACCATGCCGGAAGATGAAGATGCTCGCGGAACTGAAACCATGTCGGGAGATGAAGATGAAGTTAGGATTTTATCACCTGCTGTTCAAGAGGAATATTCTTGTGGAACTGAAACTATGTCGGAAGACGAAGATGCAATTACGATTTTAACACCAGCAGAGTGGAAAGTGTCCCAGCTAAGTGTCAATAAAAAGAATGGATGTGTCAAACCTCACGGAACTGTTGATGTTGATGATTATGCAGATCCGGTTTCTGTTGCCACAAAAGCTGACCAACCTGTTGAAAGCTTTCCTAATCGTGAGCTAAACCGCCAGCGTAACTATTTCACTGATTCTGGTGAATGTTCCCATGAGTCTGAAGGGGAGGGATATGATGATGCATCGAAGAAGATGTTCACTGAAGATGATGGAGCTAGTGGCACGTATTCCTTGAAATGTACAGACGAACATGAATATGCTGAGAATCACAAGCACCTCATTAATTTCGAGATTGTACCGTGTGACCATCCCAAGGGACGTAAGGTGATGGAGGCTCTAAAACTATTCAAAGAGGAATATGATAAAGTGTCTCAACATCGTGGGAATGAACCTGGAGTAGGAAAAACCACGAAAGGACCACACTATGTTGCAGCGGAAAATGTGAGGTTGAAGGGAATGGATTTTTCCCCTGACAAGCCGTTTGGCCATATTCCTGGTATTGAGATTGGTCATGAATTCTCATTTAGGACGGAACTTGCTATTGCTGGTCTCAATAACCAAACTTTTAAAGGCATTGATTGTGTGAATGTTGATTGCACTCCGTGTGCAACTAGTGTTGTGGATTCGGGGCGGCATGAGAACAAGGCTAAAGAACATGATATTCTGATATACTCTGGTGAAGGTGGGAATTCAAATGTATTTGCCAATATTCCGTCAGATCAAAAGCTCGTGAGAGGAAATCTTGCATTGGTTAATAGCATGAAAAAGGAGTTTCCGGTTCGAGTCATCCACAAGAGAACCGGTCCTACAAAATTTAAACACTTAGGTGGTGTGTCCTATGTGTACGTGTATGCTGGGCTGTATAAGGTAAACAAATATTGGCAAGAGAGAGACAATCAAAG
This sequence comes from Salvia hispanica, assembly GCF_029641045.1. Classification (NCBI taxonomy): domain Eukaryota; kingdom Viridiplantae; phylum Streptophyta; class Magnoliopsida; order Lamiales; family Lamiaceae; genus Salvia; species Salvia hispanica. Next base: position 15,777,279 of record NC_142696.1, on the reverse strand, counting down.
TTGTAAATTGGTGTACAAATTTGAATTGCAAAGGCTGCCAGGGCAACCGAGGATTGGTGTCATCCCGGATGACCGTGACCCCTTACCAGGGCGACGAAGGAATTATGGTACTGATGCTACAGGGAGAAAGCCAGTTAAGGAAGTTTGCGTGGTAGATGATATCTCACAAGAGAAAGAGAAATTTAAAGTTCACGCAATGAATGGGGTGGATGATGAGCATCCGCCACCTTTCACCTACACGATCAAGAATGTGTATCCGCATTTGTATTGGCTCGAGGAGCCTGCAGGTTGTGATTGTGTCAATGGGTGCTCGGACTCTGTACAGTGCCCTTGTGTCAAGAAGAACGGAGGTGAGATTCCGTATAATGAAAATGGACAACTTTTGAAAGCAATGACTAACGGTGTAATTCATGAGTGCGGACCTTCATGCAAATGCCCTCCTTCTTGCATGAATCGAGTAAGCCAGGGTGGTACTCATCCCGAGTTGGAGATTTTTAAGACCAAATCGATGGGCTGGGGAGTGAGGTCCCGGAATCATATTTTGCCTGGAAGTTTCATATGTGAATATATTGGAGAGATATTGAGGGAGACCGAAGCCAATCAGAAAATTGGCAAGGATGAATATCTGTTCGATATGTGCCATGGGAAATCGCAGGATGATGATTATGCACTTGATGCTGCCAGCTACGGCAATATTGGTAGATTTATTAACCACAGCTGCGACCCCAACGTCTTCACCCAAAAGGTATTCTACGATCACGAAGACAAGAAAATGCCCCATATTATGTTTTTTGCTGGTGGGAAGATACCTGCTCGGCAAGAACTAATGAATGATTATAATTATGCAAAGGTAATTGATGCTCATGGAAAACTTAAGAGTAAGGCTTGCCACTGTGGTTCTAGGAAATGTACTGGCAAGCTCTACTAGCCACACTGTTTGCTACTCCAATAACTTGACTTTGCTTTCTCATTGTTTTCATTTATATTGTGTTATAAATGAAAATAGTGATATCATTGTTGAGGTACATTTTAGCAATGAAGCCTTAATAGGAGCAGCTTTGCAGGATTGATTGTTCAGTTCATGTAAAATTTGTTTGCTTCTATGTCTATAATGTCTCTGTCGCTGTCTCTGTCTCTGTCTCTCTCTCTCGGGCGCGAGACTAAACTGCTAACTGGTGTTGAGTTGATCCTTGGTCGTCGACGTGAAACCGGATGTTTCTACTTGTGGAAAGAGGAGGGAAGTGAAGCAGCATTTCCTTCTGGAGATGAGAGCAGTAGTGATGATACGTTTTTGTTGAGACGTTCAATTGGAACCCCAGCCCGAACAAGAAGTCTACTTCAAGCAGGTTCATCTCTGTCCTGCTTATTCCTCCCACTTTAGCATAGTATGCATTATTGTAAAATCTGTATCCATTTGAACTTAATTTATCAGTCTATGCATATATATGTATTGCTTAGAGATTAAGAAGAATATTATCATGCATGTACACAATTAGGGATGCCAATCTGGCCAACCCTACTCGGGTTACAGACTAATCGAACTGCAATTTTATCAGGTTAAAATCTATGAACTCTAACTTCAAACATTCGGGTTAGCTCAGCGGACTAAAAACTATTAACTAGTAAAATTTATGAACTCTAACTCCAAATATTCGAGTATTTTTTAATCTTAAAAATTCCATATTTCTTTAAAAAATTATAAATATCTACAAAATCAATAGTATTATAAATAAAAATATATTCAACAAAAATTAAAAACAGAAATGAAAATGTAAGGAAAGACATCAAATTCATAAGAACACACGGAAATATAACCAATTCTTAAGTATTTATTTATATAGAAAATTAAATTTGTCCTTTTTTTTAGCTTGGGACAGCTTTAAATTGTCCCCAATTTTTACATCCGGCCTCCGGCCATATACTTTTCCGATATAAAAACAAGAAAATATAGAAGAACGATACGAATGAAAAGGTGCGAAGGAAGACAAACAAAAACCGTACCCTAAATTCGGTGGGCTAATCAGGTCAGCCCATCGGATTGAGTTAAACTGAAACCGATACCCACAATCTTTAAAAAAAAATTATTCTCGGAATGTCGTTTATTTTTCTTGTTTGACGGTATATAGAGAAAATTAGAAAATGAAAATACATGATGAAATATGATTTTGGAAGAATGTCAAATTCTAATCCTAGACATATTCGGCTGTCAGTGATTAATGGCATGTTCGTTTTGCGCAAGTTTGAATTAACGAGTCCACATCCACAAATACAAATAAAATGACACCTAATATTTGTTGGCATTTTGTGAAGAATTCACATGGGCGACACCCCAGCCTAGCCTTGGAATGGATCAATCCCATTTTCACCAATGCACTATGTTTTAATTTTAAGCTTGAAAATAAAATAAAATAAATGAAAGGAAGAAAGAGAGAACTAACATGTCGTCCATGAACTTGGCAGAAACCAAGACACTGGCGATGAGGAGGCGATGGACGTTGAAGGAATTGAGGGGCAGCGCGGGCTGCTTGTGCACGAACCGATCCAAGTAAATGTAGGCTACCACGAAGCACGAGGGGCTGCACTTGGCGTACTTGAAGATTCTCTCCATGTAGCACCGGATGGAGATGGCCGGCCGCGTTAGTCCGTGGAAGATGGACGTCTTTTGAGCCTCCGACCACCTCAATCCGTCGTTGGATTCCGCTACTCTTTCGAGGACGGAGGAGAGGAACCCGATCATCCTCGGCATGTCGTCGTCCGGGATCTCCAGCTCGGCACTCATTCTCAACTGATCAATGTCAATTGCTTAATCACTTTATGTTTAATGACTGTGTGCTAGCGACCTTCTATTTATAGGTATACTCAAGGAGATTAATGAGTGGAGTTGGGATTAAGTGGGTTTAATGAATCGGAGAGGGAATAAAATATAGAGGGTGATGTTTTTATTTTAAAAAATTGTAGTATTAATTTAAGTTAAACTTTGATAAAGGAAAACTTGTTGACGAAAGTTGTACTCATTCCATCCCATTAAGTGTAACATTTGTTATTTCGGTCCATCCCACAAAAGAGTCCAATATCATTTTTACCGAGTCCAATATCATTTTTACCATAAAAGGTAAGTAGCTCTAACATTCTACTAACTCACTTCACTCTCATTTTATTATAAAATCAATATAAATAGTTGGTTAAGTATTTCACTAACTTTTCTAACCTACTATTCTTTACATTTCTTAAAACCGGTGCCTACAACAAATGTGACTCATATTGTGGGACCGAGGGAGTAGTATTTTATCGTCATAAAATTTTATAAAATAATAATTAAATAAATATTCTCTCTGTCTCATTAAAAATGAAACGTTTCCTAAAATAGAAACATCTCTATCTCTACTTTTTCATATCTTTCTTACTTTACTCTCTCTTCATTAACTCACAAAACAACACTACATAAAATCCGTGTCGATTCCGAAATGTTGTATATTTAATGGGACGGAGGAAGTATTATTATTACAAGAAAATAAATTATTTATTTTAACTACACTTTGGGCTTCCTCGTTAGCTAGCTAATTTCTTGAGTTGTAGTGCTTAGTTATTGTGATGTTTGTAGCTAATTTCCCATGATCCCATCCCCTAATTTAAAACAAGTTAGAACCAGAAAAAAAAAAGAAAGAATAAATTTGGGATAGGCCGGTTGGTGTATTTAGTCATCACTGTTTTAACCAGCAACAATTAAAGAACGTTGATTTTATTTGCTTCACTAAGTATGTACTATACTATCTTTTACTTGGATAGCAGATAAACTAACAAAAAAATGGAAGTTGGAAACCAAATAGCTATAAATTCAAATGCAAATATTGATTTTATCTCTTAACTAATTTTCTACTTATAAGTTCAACTTTTTTCCATGTCCATTATAATTTTGAGTAAATCATAATTTTATATCTCCTTTATTTCTTCATTTGGAAAGGTTGAGAATTCATAAAGCTATATTTCTGAACAAATATATAAATCACCTGATTAATAAATAAATAAATAATCGACAAAGTACACTAATCCTTATATCAACAAATTAAAAAAAGAGCGTGGATGGGAGCTGCGGTAACCTTGAGATCACGGATTCAAATGGTATATAATTGTATATAATGATCAAAATTGTATATAATGATCTCACTGTCCGATGAAAAAATGATCACACACTTGATGTAATATAAGAAAAAATATGAAATACTCCCTCCTCCGTCCATGAATAAGAGTCTCGTTTTTCCATTTAAGTCCGTCCGCGAATAGGAGTCCCGATTCTTTTTTTACTATAAATGGTGGTAATAGGGTCTCACATTCCACTAACTCATTTCACTCACATTTCATTTAAAACTAATATAAACAAGTGTGACTCATATTCCACAAACTTTTTTCCACCCACTTTTCTTAGCATTTCCTAAAACTCGTGCCGCCAAGAAATGAGACTCCTGATGGCCGACGAAGGAAATATGAAATAATTACCATATAAAATAGATTTTTTTATTCGAGAAATGACAAAGAATGAATTTGAAATAAGACCATTAATTGCTAAAATCGTAAACTTTAGCCATATTTAAAATTTTATGGAAACATATAATTTGGTTTCAAAAATCATGAAATTAGGTATTGTAGTAAATATCCATGAATTTGAGGAAAACTGAATTCATTATAAATTCACCAAAATTTTACAACCAAATTTTAAGTTGGTGAAAAATATCAACTTTTGACCAAAATTTATGATTTCATGCCCAATATACCCATCTCATATATACACAATTATAAGATATTATTTGAGTAAAAGAAGTGCGATTTTTAGATTATTTGAGGAGGGAATTCCTACAAAATTTCTCCTCAGAATATATATAAAAAACATGGAGTACTCTCTCCATCCCATATATAATAGATTTCATAATACTTTCTTTTTCAATTTGTTCCACAAAAGACCTCATATTTCCTTTTTTTTAGAAAAAGTTTCTCGCATATTAATCTAAATATATATACTACTATTTTCTCTGTTCACTTAACACACAAAAAAACATCTCCTGAAATCCCGTATCATTTTCCAAGTGTGTCATCTATTATGAGATGGATGGAGTATTTATAATTAATTAGATCGATTGCGGTTAAGGCTCACAAACAAATGATTAAAACAGACATCATTTGTTAGCACCAAATAAACGTTGAAAAAGAGGTTAAGACTTAGAAGCGTAACGTTTTCTAAGAAATCATGAGATTATTAATGGGTTCAGTTTGGGGTAAAAGAAAGGGTTTATGTTTCCGTTTTTGTTATTGATTGATGTGTTTGATAGTTAGTTATGGTAGGTTGAATTTGGTTAATCAATTGTGTTTGAACCAATTCGTTGCTTACATAGGTAGCAAACCAGGATTAATAATGTGGAAATGGTTGCTCAAAGAATCATGGGAAATCATCTCGAGGCAACACTTATTAGCAAGATCTAGACTGGGATGAATTTTTCTAAAACGAACAATATCATATACACTAATGTTTGTTCAGATATGCATTGTTAATCTTCATTGGTGGTGTTCGGTTTCCTTAATAAAATAATATCAAGATACAATCTAGGATTAAGTTTGTGAGATTATTTTAGTCATAGGGGGTTAGCTATGACTAATTATCTTATGATTATTCATCTAGGATTAAATTATGAGATTGAATCGCATGAACCAAACACACTACATATTTAATCCGAGATACAATCTTACAAATCGAACACTCCCTAGTATTCCCGGCTAATTAGTAAATATGTATAATATTCTTCTCATCGGATGTAAATGTATAAGCGTGTTATCATAGGAATTTGAAATTATTATTCAGTTGCACTAATACAACGTAAGAAATCAACCTTACTTACTAAGTATATAATCTAAACAACACTACTACGATTTAGTGCTAAAGCAATCATGATGCAGCTATAAGCCTATAACTTTTCGATCCATTATTTGGTTAATTAAAGACAAAAAACATCTCATTTCAACCTTTTTATCATGTTCAATTTAATTTTAATCTTAATCGAACACGACAAGGTTTTATAAGTAATGATGCCGATTTAGTGACCTCGGCTTTTGATGCAACCATGTCAATGTAACTTGGAAGTAAAATATAATGAAGTAGAAAGTTCAATTAATGCCTGCGTTTTCTGCATCGCTGCAATTAAAAGCATGTGAGCTATCTTTGGAGGAACCTGCAACTTGTGTGTGGTGCCTGCTATTGGAGAGAAGAGAAGTAGGAGTAATAGATAAATTAATGCTATGAATTCAAACAAAATAAAATAAAATAAAAGGAGATCGTTGAGACTAAGATTTGGATTGGAAATGAGTGGTGGTCACGCACAAACTGTAATTTATTTATTGCAATACATGGTCCGAATGTCGTCAACAACATGGATAGGAGGAATGAATTATATTTTTCGGCCCAATAGGGTATCGACACGTGTTGGAACAGTGACGAGAAAACACACCTCCAAGTCTCCAACTGAACTGAATGGTGCTACTCACGTTAGTCAGGTATGGGGGGCCGCTTCTAGTGCCGGTTTCACTATATATAGTTTGTTCAAATATTAAAATTTATTAATTTAGGATTCAAATTTACACAAGATTCACAATTTCACCTTTATTAATTGACAAATTTTTTTGTTACTTTCGTTTTTATCTGAAGCTATGGGATCTTCATCATTTCACTACATATATAGTAAAAATTACATTCACTTTTATTGCATTGTGAGAAATGAAAATGACAAAAATATTCAAAATTACATAGGTGATGAAAAACAACGAATTTGTTTTATACTTATTATAAGATCTTTAGGATGTTTATAGGTCAAGAAATATAAGGAGGCAAAATTTGTTTAACAGGGTATTCTTTGTAAGGATTCAGCTTAGCACATGTTTGGTAGCGTAGATAACTCATCTAGGGATAAATTCTATTAATAAAAATGACAAATTTTTTTTAACATAGTATTCTTTGTAGGGATTCAGCTTAGCACATGTTTGGTAGCGTATATAACTCATCCAGAAATAGAATTGTATGAACAAAAATGACATTTGTTCATATAATTTTATTCCTAGATGAATTGATTAACTTGAGTGTGCTCACAAATTAGACGTTTAATTATTATGATTAGTCTTTACTAAAGTTCTATGTCTATTCTTATATTATAGTATTTGGTTGTCTTTTTTTCTGAAATAGTTAGATCGTGGCAACGTATCTTGACCTCTTTCTAGAGTATTAAAATTACATTGTAACTCGATTGTTTAATTGTCCAGCTATAAATATCTCACGATTATATATTTCATCTCCCCGTTTGACTACTTAATTCTAGATAAATGCATTTTGTATTATCCATTTTAGAAGAACTACAAATATTGAACCTTCAATTCTGGGTCTTAGACTAGAATGCATTAAATTCCAGATCTATAGATGTGGCAAGATCGAGCCAATTATTTTATCACATGCCAATTTATTATTCAAATGATTAGGACAATTTCTATTTATCACGCGAATTTGATTCTATTTGTAATTTTCGAAACCAAAACCTTTAAAATATTGCAAAGGACTTTAAAGTCCTAGTTGTTTGATCCATCTAAAATCAAACAAACCCCTTTAATGGACTTTCGAAAAAATGAATACTTTCTCCGTCCCCTTAAAATGAAAATTTTGAAAATGAAAATTTTTAATGCAATATTGGTAATGCTAGCTCGAGAAAGAAAGAAAAGATAATTTAAATATTGTTAGTGAAAAATAAGAGAAGAATTTTTTTTTATAAAAATAGAAATAAACTATAGTTTTTGTAGAACAAACTAAAATGGTTCAAATGGAGTATTTATTTTTGGGACGAGTTTCACAAAAACAGTTTCCAGCATTTTTGTTGTCAAGAAAAGAGTTTCTAAACTCGCACTGTGCTACTGGGCTTAGCCCTAAATATGAACTTGCATATCTATCGGGAATATAATAAGGCAGAACACATTCTTAGGTCCTTATACTTTAATCAAAATGTTCATTAGATCCTCGTACAATTTTTTCATTTTAATCAGTCCTTATACCTTTCTCATAAATTTCATCACATCCTCATACAATTTTTTCGTTTTAGTAGGTCCTTCTACTTTGATTATAACTTTTATTAGGTCCTTATACAATTGTTTATTTTAAGATATTCTTTTACTTTTATTTTATATAATAATTTATATTTAATTAAATTTAATGAACCTTTTAATTTTATTATTTAACTTATCTTATGATTATAAATATTCAGGGGGACGTATCTTTCAATATAAATATAAATAATCAATTGAAAATTTGGGTAGTTATTCTAAAAAAAAACTTCGATTTTAATCTTCAATCATCACGGTTAATCTTTTTATTATTCTCTACAACTTATTGAGTTTATTGGATAACAAGATGATATTATCTTTATAGACTATGCTAAGTTAAATAATGGAATATTAAAAAGTTCATTAAGTTAAATTGAATTTAGATTATTATTCAAGATAAATGTAAAAAGTCCCTAAAATAGAGATTGTACAAAGACCTAATGAAAGTTATGATAAAAGAAAGTATAAGGACCTACTAAAACGAAAAATTGTACGAGGACCTGATAAAAATATTGTGAAAAGTATAAGGACCTATTAAAACGAAAAAATTGTACAAGGACCTAGTGAACATTTTGACTAAAGTATAAGGACCTAAGAATGTATTTTGCCATATAATAAAGATAAACTTAATGTTACGTTGGCCTCAAGCCCAAAACACATACTCCATTTTTATTATGTGCCACTTTTAGTCTATGTTTATCATTATATCAAAATATCTGATATATTTTAACTGCGCTAAGGAGGTTAATTTGTATTCCTGAATATGCTAATCTTAGTGTCTCAACTAAAATTAAGGGACGTAAAATAAAGGGATCAAGATGTAATGGACAATTGTATCATCAATTTAAAAGTGTCTTCTTTGCGCCATCAATTTTGGCCATTTTTCAAAATTTTCAATGAAAGTAATTGCGTCTCAAATCCTGTGTCTTTACAGGACAATAATAATAGTAATAATAAGTTTGATAGTTATGTCAAATACATGTCTTGTAGGAGTATAAAAATTGACATATTGCTCTAAAATTAAAATAAAAGGTCAAGGGCTATAGATATTTTGTACCCTGATAAATTCAATTACTCCAAATATATCATGGTGCTTTGTTAATTCATGATATGTTTTCTAATAGTTTTCAAAAGTTACACATTAATTAGTAGCTAGTAAACTAAAAATATCAGTTGACTTCCTTTGAAATCTTTTACTACTCCCCTTTCCTTTCGTTTTGAGAAACATGAATGCTTATCAATAAAGATTCACATTATTGGTCCAATGAAATGATTTTACTAGTGCTTTGTTTTACTCGATCTATTTTATGAATGCCTTGTTATAATCCTACATGCTTTTAGTGACACAAGGTATCTCATGATGTATATATAGATAAGGAACGCTTATGTTTTTTGAGCAATAATGTTATAGTATATTCTTATTATATTTATGAAATTATTCAGCAACTAAACGCGTTAAGCAGTAACTAGAGAAGAACAATTTAAAATTAAGCAGTAACTATGGATTAGGGTTTTTAGGGGCTGTAACTAAACACGGTACCTTAGCTTGGTTTGTTTAGGCATTAATTCAAGCTCGATTTCGAACATGTTGGTGAACCCCTCGACTGGTGCACGCTTAGGCTCGAGGATCGGCTCGAGATACATCGATTCAAGGCCTGAGCACCGAACTAAACGATTGAATTTGGATCATTCATTTTCAAGTTAAATTATATACTACTATAAATTTAGAAAATTAGGGCTCCAAAATATTCAATTATCTATAGATTTACAAAACTAATCGAGATATTGATCAATTAGATTTTGCATAGAATCTCATAAGATATTCATTAATAAGAACACATAAGCTGCCTTTCATACACACTGTTTCTTTCCCAATCAACTACAAATTCTCACACTCAAACACACAAACATAACAAGTCTTATAATAGCATCACACATGATGTCACACTAGATAATTAAACCATATAGAGTTCACTTATGCAATTAATTATCATGTTCAACCGTGCTTGTTTTTGCCGCCAGCAGTTGATGGCGAGTTGCCTCCGCTGCCACTTCCGTGACCGCCTCCGCGAGCGCTACCACTGCCGGTACCATAGCCATATCCGGACCCCGAGCCAGACCCTGATCCGTATCCGAAACCGTACCCCCTTGCAAACCCGTTAGGAGACTTACCCGATCCCGATCCGTAGCCCCACCCGGATGTTGGGCTGGAGCCCCACGACCATCTATAGTCCCAACTCGGGCCGTGGGCTGCTCCGCTGCCTCCGGTCGGAGCCTCCATCATCCGCCGTCCACAACAATTGGTGGAAGCTAAGAGGAGAAGAAGAAGGACTAGTGTAACATGGAAAATTGTTGTACGCATTGTGACTTTATTTGATCTATTGTGTTAGGCGATTGAATGAGGCAAGCACTAGCTATATATATAGTGGTGGTAATAATTGTGTTGATGTATACAAATGTTAAAAGGGATGTAGTAATAAAATAAACTCTGAATATTGTATAAATTCACATGGATTATTTAAAAATATCAACACATGATAAAATAAAAGCAACAAAAAATGTTAATGGTATCAACGGTTGATGCTGTGTTGACAATCTGTTGACATTTTTTGTTGTTGTTATTTTGTCATTAGTTGAAATTTTAACGATCTAGATCATAATTAGGAGTTTGTATAATATATATAGTTTACATTTTATCACTATCCAATATTAAAATGTGTGTATAGATATTAAATGGAAAAACAATACTCTCCTGTCCCTTATAATTTGTCACCATTTGGTCCAATAAGGGATTTAAGAAATATAATAGAAAGTTAGTTGAAAAAATTAGTGGCATATGAGTTTTATTTTTATATATTAGTTTTATAATAAAATGTGAGTGAGAATGAGTTAGTGGAATGTGAGGTCTACTATCTATAAAAAATAAAAATAAAAAGTGATAAATATTTAGGAACGGATAAAAATAAAAATAACTGATAAATTTTTTGGAACGGATAGGATAGAAAAAAGTGAACCACTAGAGATGTTGGGGTTGGGGGTGCACTTGTCGAAAAGGAGTAGATTTCCCCCACGATATTTATAATGTGTATCGCCACACATGATTTGCACCACCGCCAATTCGATAAATTATTCTCTAAACCAATGCTTTAGGAATTAAATGGTCCCATCAAGAAATAATATATTGTTAGATTTTGAGATTTTAGCGTGTGATTAGAATAAACTACTGTAGTTGATTATCACCAAAGGGATAACTAGTTATTTGCGCGTTGATATTTTGAAACAATTACTGGTTTTTCCGTCTGTTATTTAAGAAATGGTATGTGAACTGCATTCTTATGAACTTACTTATCTATAGCAATGATATTTATATAGTATTTCGTAACGACTCAGTCTCCAAAATAATGAATTAGGTGAGAATCCAAATTATATTTGAAAATAAGTCAGCACATTGTTATATTAATTCTTAATTTTCAAGTTTACATGACTAAATTAATTAACCGAAAGATATTATGGCTAGTACACTACTCCTTCTATACTACTCAAGATGGTCACATTCTTGAGTTAAACAAAATTTTAGAAAAAGTTAGTTAGTGTAGAAAATAGAGAGAAAAGATAGTTGGATGTTTTAACAATACCCGAGATTTAAAAATTGAAATAAGATATGTGTATCATTTTATAAATAAAGTACACTCATTATACTTTCACAATTTAGCAATTGAAAAAATATGTTCGTCACTTTCCGAAATGCAAATATGTTCTTCATTTTTAAATTATGCCGAAAATACCAAAAATGATAATATGAGATATTTTATCTCAATGGTTGATTTTTTGATCCAATGAATCATTTTGGTATTTCATTATGCATTATAGAGGTGATATGTCTATACTTTCACAAACATTCATCCGTTGGATCTTAATCTGTATTGTCCAAATTTGTTAAACCCAGGTCACATCTTTATGTATGTGAATTTGCATCAGCGGGGTATAGTTGAAAAATGAAAAGAACATCATCTTGAATGGTATATTTGCCATATTGGTGGAGAAACGAAAGAAAATATCTATAAGAATTGTTGTACTGTACTGACTTGTTTATTATTCCATGATCTATTACTCTTTAAATAGAGTATTATAAGTATGTGTACATGGTAAGAATTACAATATGGAATACGATCAATTCTATTCTATGGTGTGATCAAACTATTCTTGGACTAAAAATTATGATTTTTTATTATGATTTCTTTTACTTTTCTAACATCCGTCTTGAGTTAAGTTGCGGTGGAATTACCAAAACTCAACTTGCCAAGTACATTGATAAGATTTCTCGCATTGACTGTTTCGATGTGAATATCTGCCAATTGATCTTCAGATCGAACAAATGTTTAACTCCACAACTCCACTTTTGATGTTCTCCTTGATAAAAAGTGTCTATCAACTTCCATTCCACGTGTTTAGTTCGATCATGTTGTACTGGGTTTTCTGACATACTAATAGTTGTCTTTTTATCACATCCTCTTCTCTAAAGTCAATTCAATCTTCCTCAACAGAATCTCCATCAATCCACTCTTGATTCCCCAAAATTTTTCCTCAACGCTTGACAACGGGAACATTTTGTGTTTCTTACTCATCCCCGTCACCAAGTTACCTTCAACAAAAATGAGTTTCCTCTCGTTGATCTTCGACCAATCGGATTGCTTTCCCAATCTGCGTCAGTATACTGATGAACTCCTCGATGCTCGTACTTCATGAATATTACACCAAGTCCAACTGTTCCTTTGGGGATATCTGACAATTCTAAGCGCATCTCCATAGTGATCATTATGCGGTCAGTGCATGAACTGACTTACAGCATCTCTGATTGCATAAGCAATATCAGGTCTGATGTGGGATAATTATATGAGCTTCCCAACAAGACGTTTATATCTTCTTTGACCTGTCAACTTTGCACTCTCTATAGTCTGCAACCCATAATTTATTTATTTATTTTATATTAAATAAACTCCTAAGTCTTTGATCTCGAACTCTTGGAATAGGTTCTTCTTGAGCACTATTTTTTTTTCTCTCTCTCTCTTTTTCTTATTTTATCAATTTACCATTAAAACTTGTGTCGTCCATAAATGAGACTATTTTTGTGATCATAGAAAGTATCAAGAATATTTTTCGTGATCACGAGGAGTATCAGAGATGAGTCGATCTCAACCGATAATTTCCACAAAAGATGTATCCATGAGTGGTGGGGAGTAGGATGCCTATATTATAAATAAACATATGGATAAACGCGTGGGAAGCACTTAGAATGAATTGGGGACCTTATTTTTCCTTCAGTGTGGCAGCCCACAATTATTGGGCCCATAAAACCCAATCCTACTGTTCTACACTAATCATGCGTACATGGTTTTCCTCTCAAAACTTATTAAATGATATGTACTATAATAAATCTAAAATAGCAGAACTTATAGAGTTGACAACTGAAAAACACTATATCTGTTGCACTGATGTATTGCTTCTTCATTTAGTCCTTTATTTATAAATTTTACATGTTAGGTTAAAATGGGGCGTTAGAATCTTTTCTAATGTTTTAGCGTTGAATATTCGTACGAAGTATATATTTGGCAAATTGGCTTGGAAGATTTCTCACTCATAGTAATAAGAATTTTATTTTAATCCTCTCATATATTTTATTTGTGATATTTTATGTGGGGAGAATCCTTGCTCTCACGTCAAGTGGTATAGTGAACAGTTTAATGAGCCCAATAAAGTGGTTAAAGGAACATGCAAGATGGCCCATTTTGTCTTAGGCCCATCCCCAATTGGAATTACAGCTTCGTTTCCATGTGAGTTTCAATCTTCATTCTTCAATTGGCCCACGTCTAGTGAGAGAAACTAGGTCTGCTTATTCGGCCGGTTCCGGTTCTAACCGGACCGGTTGACCGGTTAACCAGTTTTAAATTTTCATAAATCCTAGAACCGGAACCGGAATCGGAACCGATCGGTTCCGGTTTGGAACCGGCCGGTTAAGAACCGGTCGATTCCGGTTCCGAACCGGAATCGATGTGTAATTTTAATCCGAATTTATTTATAATGTTAGATAGTTCGATACTAAAAAAATAATAAGCCAACATCTAGAAATATAACAAATAATACATAAAAAATCAAGTAAATACACAAAAGTACAAACCAACAATGCAATAATATTCATATATGGATAAGAGTGATGTCAAATGTAGTAGGTCGGACTAGTTTATGTTTACAATTTTTTAATAAAAAGTAGGAGTTCTAAACTTTAGCAATTTTTTTTAAAAATAAGTTTTAAAATTGAATTCCATTTCCCCTTTTTGGCTAAACAAATATTCAATGGAATTTCTAATATAACTAATTGATCTTGTTGTGACTTTTGGGTTTATAACGGAACAGTTAATAAATTATTCACAAACATGTTAAAATCGTATGTTAAATGAATTGTTACATATATTTGTTATAAAGTTAAATTTCTATCATATGAAATGATATTGTAATTGTATAAGTTCTTTTGGAAATTAAAAACAAACTTATGATATCCTACTCATTGTAGTTAGTTCATCAAAAATTGATTGGGGAAATAATTGTATATTCAAAGTATCACGGTTTAAACATTTTAAATACTTCAGAAACAGAGCTCGCAAATCTAACACTTTTTAAATCTAAAAATCACGCAATGTTTCAAATTATTTTATTTTAATTCAAAATTAATTCAATTAAATTAGATTTATTAGTATATTTAATTATAAAAAAATAAAATTATAATCCGGTTCCCGGTTAGGAACCGGAACCGACCGATTCCGAACCGGAACCGGTTTTATTTAAAAAGTTGGAACCGGTACCGGAACCGAAATCGGAAAATTCGATTCCAGTTCCTTAATTAACCGGTCGGTTCCGGTTCTGATTCCGGTTAACCGAGAACCGGAGAACCGTTTAAACACCCCTAAGAGATACGATACACCATACTCCTTCCATCCATAATTAAATATCCCACTTTTAAGAAATTATTTAACTTTATAAAATAAAATTGATAGAAAAAATTAGTGCAATATGAGACCTATTTTCATATATTATTTTTATAATAAAATGTTAATAGAATAAGTCAATGGAATGTATGGTTCACTTACCAAATATAATAAAAGTGAAATGAGATATTTATTATTGGAAAAAAAAAATGGGATATTCAACAGTGGTGAATGGAATATTATCATATGCGGGGCTTAACTGTGTGCTCAATATATTACTATTTGGAGTTGCAAATGTCAATGGCTTTATAAACATTGAAGTAATGTGAATTCATAATTTAAAAATCGACCTCACATACATAAAATATAAAGGTCGTGTATGCAATTGAATTCTTTATTGATGGTTCAATATACGTTGATTAATTAAAAATTAATAACGAAGACAGTCAAAGAGAAATTCGGAGAGTTGTTTAAAATCACAATAAATTTAAAATCGGTTAAGATATGAGTATTAATAATAAAGAAAACAAATCAATATCAAATGTTGATATTGATGCATTCGGTTATTAGAAGTCTTATTTTTTTGCGATGTTTTAAAAAGTGTTAAGAAAAGTAAGTGGAAAACTTTTCGGTACGAAGTTTAAGAAATGGATGATCGATGTATTAAGTAAAGAAATAAAAATGTAATAGAAAGTAGAGAAAATAAACTAGAAAGTGAATAAAGTAGAGAGAATAAAATAAAAGAGAGTAAAATAAGAATGACAACAAATGTTATCATATATAGAAATGACTCAACTACGAGGGAACTTTCAAAAATAGAAAAATAACTCAAATACGAGGAAAGGAAGGAAATATAACAAAAAATGAAGCGCGGGCAAAGGAAATATCTATATTCAATAATCAATAAAATCGATCCATAGCGGCTATAAATCCAAGATTATACTAGATCAAATTGTAACCACCCAACTTCATTTGGATCATATGCAAATTTGTATGCACTGACTTAATTACATATACGACGAATTCATAATTAAATGGAGTATGATGGAATTAACCAATATAATTAATTTGTTTTACACCTGTTAATATGTGAATCAGCAGAGTCGGACACGTGGCACCTAATATTCTGGTGGGAATCAGTTTAACTGAGTATGAGTTAGATGCTCTCGTTGACATTGGTGTCGCCATTCTCAAAAACCCTGATCTCATGAAATTACTCCTTCAATTACTTCCCCAAATTCATTCATAGGGAAAAGATGCTATGTTCTGGTCGAATTCTATCCATCTCTCACTCCACCGCGCCGTTTGATTCATCGGGATCGAGGCGGTTCCTCCACAGAAAGCTCCAACCCATCGTGAAATGGCCGTCCAAGGCGTCGGACGCAGGCTCCTCCTCATTTTCCGCATCCGATGATAAGACTTCCGTTCCGTAAGGGACACGAATTGAATTGTTTCTTCGTTTATTTGTTGTTCTGTTTTTTCAGTAATTGTTTTCTATTTTTTGTGATTGATTGAGATTTATTCTGATTTTCTGCAGGTTTTGCATAATAGAAGGACCCGAGACGGTTCAGGATTTCGCGAAAATGGAATTACAGGAGATTCAGGATAATATTCGAGGTCGGAGAAATAAGATATTTTTGCTAATGGAAGAGGTATGTTTATTTTGTTGAATTTAGCACCTTATATTCGTTATTTCATTTTCTGCTTGAAGCTGTGTAAAATTATTCAATGTATCTATGATACTTTCGCATAAATTGATAGGTTCGTCGGCTTAGAATACAGCAAAGGATTAAAAACACCGAGCTTGGGATTGTAAAAGAAGAGCAAGAAAATGAGCTTCCAAACTTCCCATCTTTCATTCCGTTTTTACCTCCTTTGGTAAACGCCTAATTTTGCATTGTCTTGTCTATTGCATTAACAGCTGAACCTATCTTCAGACAGTGGCATCTGATAATTGATAAGTATGTTCTGTGCAGAACTCCACAAACCTTAAGCAGTACTATGCTACTTGCTTTTCTCTTATAGCGGGGTTCATGCTTTTTGGTGGACTTCTAGCACCCACTGTAAGTTCTAAGGAATCTTGGAATACTACCACCCCACATTCATATCACCTTAATGTTTTTTTGGGCATTGTTAATATGCGTTGATCCTGCTAAAAGTTGTGAACCAGCTATAAACTCTATACAATGAAATCTTTCTAAATAAAATAACTGTATATATAGAAGGGAAGAGAGTCAATGTTATGTGGTATAGATCGGGAAAAGACATGTTTTTATTCATAATCGGGAAAAGGCACTTGCAACTTGTAATTATGTGACAACTCTTTATGCTATGATATTGTTTCTTTTTTCTTTTGACAAGTAAGAAGTCTATATGTACATAAATTTTCTTGTGAAGTGACCCTCCTGACCCCCACCCCAACAGGAACCCCTCCCATATAGATTCTTTTCTCTTGGAAGTGTGATTGTGAGCTCCTATTAGATTTGTTTCTCTAAGAATTCAAATGCACTTTCATCTTGACTTCTAGTTTGTGCATATAATTTATGCAGTGTTCCTTCCTGTATTATCTTCAGTTTAGTCTTACTCCAGTCAAGCATGCTATTTCCTTGTGTTTGGGACAATTGTTTTTCAGCAGTGTCCTCCAATAGAATTCTTTCACTTGCAATTTTTCACCATAAGTTTTATGTGAATTTCTTGATTCCCTTTCCATATGTTTTATGCATTTGTTATGCAACAACACTAAAATATGTCCATGTAGTATGATTCTTGTGACCCCCATTTGTGTAGTATTCTTCAACAGCCGGAATGGCTTCAAATCATTGTAATACCTTTTACTGCATATTTCCAGCTGGAGCTAAAACTTGGAATTGGAGGGACTTCATACAGTGATTTTATCAGTAGTATGCATCTTCCAATGCAGTTGAGGTATGGTTCGTGGATTCTTGATCACCTTATCAGTAGTTAGCATGTTTAGATGGTGCAGTGTGTTCCCCATGCTCTATATCTGGCTTTCCTTCTTCTTACTAGAGTTCATGATTAGTTTAGCTGTACGATCACATGAGCTGGTCATGGAGCCTAACTGCATGACAATATCAAGGAAAGAATATATGATCATTTAGTAATGTGACTACTGTATGTAAAATTTCTGTCTTTTCGTCCATGCTCGTATTTAAGAATTATTGGGCACTTTTGACTAGCATGTCTCTGCTAATAACTTCTGTGTAATAAATTGTCCAGTCTTAATAGCTGATCTTCTTTGTTAGTTAACATACCCTGGGGACTTTAGAGCTCTCTAAGATACTCATTTTCCTTCGTGAGGTTTTACCTACAATATTTATTTCTTTTTGTTTTGTTACTGCACAAGTGTAATCCACTGTTGGAAGGGTGAGTTTTCTTCAAATTGCTAATGTTTCTTTTTGTTGTTAATTTGGAGTTCAAAGCTTGGCTTCTGCTTCTAAGTTCTTACTGAGAGAGTTATCTCTATGAACTTTGCAGTGAAGTTGATCCCATTGTGGCTTCTTTCTCGGGTGGAGCAGTTGGAGTAATATCTGCTTTGATGGTGGTGGAGATAAACAATGTAAAGCTGCAGGAGCATAAGAGATGCAAGTACTGTCTCGGCACAGGTAGTAAATAGATGTCATCGGTGTTCATTATGTTACATACTACATGAGGAAGAAATCTTACTTTCAGTGTAGTATTGAGGACAGTGTAACATTTAACCACGTGATACTTTGGTAGGACTAATGCTTCTCTAGAGGGGGGGGGGGGGGAGGCGGGTGTGAGATATGATATTGACTCTATAAAGGATTGAGTATTAGAAGGTATATGGTCAAACAAGCTAAAGAAAATTTTAGTCCATCAACGTTTATTGTGGATTAGACTATTATTTTATGAATCTTAGCAAAGTATATAGCCTAATATAAAACACCTCCTCGAGGTTTATTACATCCAATAAAAGTGGAATGATACAGGGAAGATTGCTTACACAAATTATGAATTTTATGAGTGGATGTCAGTTGGCTTTTCATAGAACTCAAGAATATACAACATTCAATAAAAAGATAATTTCAACAAAAAAAAGGAGGGATGCTTTTTCTTAAGACTTTCTTCCCTGCACTACTTTGGTAAGCTGATTTTCCAGTTCAGCAGTACTTTGTGCAGTCAGCTACATTTATTTTCACAAAGTACCTTGTCCTGTTATTGGCAAGCAGCCTAAATTTCTATTTTCACAAAGTACCTTGTCCTATTGTTGGTGCTTATGAAATATGCTTTCTTACAGGATATCTTGCATGTGCTCGTTGTTCAAGTACTGGCTCTCTTGTTCTTATTGAACCAGTCTCAACGTATAATGGTGGGGATCAGCCATTGTCACCACCTAAGACAGAGAGGTGCTCCAATTGTTTGGGGGCAGGAAAGGTACGTTCATAGGGCTTCAGGTTGACATTGATATTCCCTTTTCTGATGACAGTGCCTTGTTTCTGTTATCAGATAGGGTAAATGGACTGCTTGAACAATAAAATGGTTCACAAAGGGTTGGCATTCTTGACCAAAAATATGTTACTAATTGTTAAGATAAGATAAGATAAACCCATTAGTTTAATGTTATAATCGTAGTATGCCTAGAATATATAGTGGAGGTCTGTGCATCTGCTTTATTTTGTCAAACGCATTAGATTCCCTTAAACCATTTATGTCAATCTCAGAAAATATCTGGTTTAGTTGTTAATATACTTTGAGGTTTGAAGTTAGTGGATTGCTATATTGTCAGATAGCTGACCAGAAGAATACAGATAATCAAAGAAGATGGATGTAAGAGATCGAATTCCGTCCAGACAACTAATATTCTGAGATGGACACTCTGGCACACCGAGCACAATGCATCCGCCTTAATTGAATCCTAGTCATGACAAATAAACACTAATTGGGGATTGATGAGCTCTAACAGAATTTAATTAGGGTGGTTGCACCCATATGATTTGGATGCACACTGAGTTATTCTCTTACTCCCTCCGTCCACTAATATAAGGCCAAGTTTGACCGCGCACGGAATGCAGTGGAGAGTGAATGGAAAGGGTTAGTGGAATGTGGGTCCTACTTTTATATATTAGTTTTATAATGAAATGTGACTGAAATAAAGTTAGTGGAATGTGAGGTCCATTACCAAAAGTAGTAAAAAAGCAAATGGGGCATTTATTGGTGGACGAACGAAAATAGAAAACTGAGACGTTTATTGTTGGACGGAGGGAGTATATTGCAAGTCATTACATAGGAAAGTTGGTGCTTGGACTTCCAAATGTAGTTTTTCTCATGCGTCTTTTTGCAGGTCATGTGCCCTACCTGTCTATGCACAGGGATGGCTATGGCGAGTGAGCATGATCCAAGGATTGACCCCTTCGACTGATTTTCTTGGCGGTATGACTGCTAAATTGTGAATCTTTTCATCCACCACAGTTTACCACATTTGATCCTAACGTTGTCTGAGATATATCTATCATTGAGTTAGGTGAGAGTCACAACCTGCATAGACTCTTTGGACTCAGTTGTAAAATATTGAACAATCTCTCGCATGAATTGAAAGATTAAAATCCTACCTTGTGAGTTTGACTACAAAATTTAGATACAAGCGTAATGACTATACATGTATGGTTGTTGCAACCGGAAACACATTATAACTCGTTGTATGTTTTGTACCTTTATACCTAATGTTCTGTTGTTTTTAACTTTAAATCCAACTTCACTTTTATTTTAAAGTAGTGTATTGTTCTATCTCAGAGTATCCATTCACCCGAAACTGATCTGCTTACATTTCTACTTCTGTATCAAATAGGAAATGATCCTCTGAATCATAGAACTACAACAAAATATAGGATCAACCAACATTTATCAAAGAGAACTTAACAAAAATCAACCCAAAAATTGACAGTCAACAAAACATAAAAGGTGTGTATAGTATAAACATGGATCTAAGCATAAATAAAATATTATTAACAAAAGGAAATCTTAAATTCTCACTAGTATATTTTCAAATTTGAGCTTTCTTGTAAACACCCTTTCCCTTGTTATCTACTTGCACCATTCTTCCTCCTCATCTTCTTGTTTTGCTGTAAGCACAAAATATAGCAAAGTTAACAGTAAAAGGCTGTCTAACTATTAAATTGATATATGCAAACTACATAACCAACAAACCTGGATACAAACCAATAAGTAAGGTACAAAAGTAGATTAAAATGCACAAAAAAGTTTTAAATGAGTATCAATAATATGAGAAATCAGAGGTCTGGACCTCATCCTCATATGATTCTTGTATCAATTTACTGGTTTCCATGAGTAAATTTTGTAGTGTATGTTTTTTCACCAATTCTTTTTACTAGCAAAGGTTTTAAAATAGTTCAAATATGTACAGAAGTAAAAGGAGTGTATGTATATTTATACTAGTTGTTCTCATGTGCGATGCATAGACTATATATAACAGTATTTAACTACAAAATACTGAATTGAATATTATACTATAAGATTAAGTAGAATGACATATAATTGATGAATACCTAATAAATTTATTCATTTTCATAAATAGTCAAAATGTATACTTATGGAAAAAGTAGAAAAAAAAATCTTTACATTTCTGATTACAACACAAAAAACAAAAATTTTGTTGTGGCAGAAAAGAATTATGTTATGACTAAAAATCAAGGTATTATTGTCGATGGCCTAATGCACCCTCCATAATTTCAATTCCGCATTTTACTCTTGTTACTATTGAATTGCAAATCAAACATGCCAATCAATTTTTTTTGCGGACTATCTTATTTAGTTTTTTTTAATGGAGTAATTAATAGTATCATTTTCCATCATTTACCATAATTTATTAACTTCGTACTCTCCGTCCCACTAAATATAAAATATTTATTTTTTAATAAGAGATTTTATATAGAGTTGTTGTGTGAGTTAAATGGACAGATGAAGTAAGAGAATACCTAAAAAAATATACTCATTTCATTTATTAATAAAACAGATGGAGTATTTAATTGATAATTTAAACAATAATTAATTGAAGTTTCATTTGCCTTCTTTGCCTTCAACCCTCAATTATCATTGTGTTAAATTTGAAAAATTAAAAAAATGATAAATATGATTTGTTAAACAATAGAGAAAATATGAAGCAACTAAGTTAAATATTAAAACCCAATATAGAGGTAATATGAAAATGAATTTGAAGAAAGTATGTGTGCAGTGTTTGTATATGGTGTGCCTGTCTGTGCTATATTTTTGTACTGTGCCCCAATTTAACAGTAACTATTTTAAATTCTAATAATTTAGTTTTCATATGAAGGAATTGGAATTGGAATTGGAATTGGAATTTAATTCCCTATTCAAATTTTTTGCAGGATCGGATTTAGATTTAAGAATGGAGCATTAAATGCTTATTGCCGTCTTACAGATACATCGGCAAACCAGCAGAAATCTAACCTGGCACAATAAATACAAAGTAACCGAATACGGAATCTACGCTGGGTTATGCGGATAATTAACGCGTTCACACAACTAAAATATGAAATAAGTTTGAATCCACTCAGCAATTCAAAATTAAGGAATAACCGAATCTAGTTATACAAAAATGCATAAACGCATCAAATCGCCGATTACCCTTAGAGCTTCGGAAACCGAAGATACCCTTATGGCATATATGGAAAAAAAACTCAATGGCATTAACTAGAACAAGATTAAACAAAGAGAATTTAACAAAAATCTGCCCAAAAATTCACAGTCAACAAAACATAAAGGTGTGAAACACGTGTAGGTATATTTATACTAGTTGTTCTCACGTGTGATGCATGGACTATATGTGACAATATTTTTAACTAAAACAATACTCCCTCCGTCCCAGATAATTTGGGACACTTTGACCCGGCACGAGTTTTAAAAAATGTAATGGAGAGTGAGTTGAAAAAGTTGGTGGAATGTGGGTCCTACTTTTAAAGTATTAGTTTTATAATAAAATGTGAGTATAAATGAGTTAGTGGAATATGAGGTCCACTACTAAAAATGGTAAAAGTGAAGTGAGACAAATTATGTAGGACGGACCGAAATGGAATATTGGGACGAATTATCTGGAACGGCGGGAGTACTAAATTAAATATTACTATATTTCAAATCTGTGCAGGAGGCAAAACTAGTGTAGGTATATTTATACTAATTATTCTCACGTGCGATGCACAGACTAAGACTATATATGACAGTATTTTAACTATAAAATACTAAATTAAATAGTACTATATTTAATTTAGTACCCTAAACCCTGAACCCAAAAACCCTATTTCAAATATGTATTGAAGCCAAAACTAGTGTAGTATTTATACTAGTTGTTCTCATGCGCGATGCAGAAACTATATATAACAATATTTTAATTACAAAAAAATACTGAATTAAATATTATACTATAAGATTAAGTAGAATGAAATATAATTGATGAATATATAATAAATTTATTCATTTTCATAAATAATCAAATGTTATACTTATGGAAAAAGTAGGAAAAAAATCTTTATATTTCTGATTACAACACAATGAATAAAATTTTTGTTGTGGCAGAAAAGAATTAGGTTATGACTAAAAATAAAGGTATTATTGTCGATGTCCTAATGCACCCTCCATAATTTTAATTCCACATTTTACTCTTGTTACTATTGAATTGCAAATCAAACATGCCAATCAAAATTTTTTCCCGACTATCTTATTTAGTTTTTTTTAATGGAGTAATTAATAGTATCATTTTCCATCATTTACCATAATTTATTAACTTCATACTCCCCCGTTCCACTGAATATAAAATATTTATTTTTTAACAAGAGATTTTATGTAGAGTTATTTTATAACAAGAGATTTTATGTGGGGTTGTTTTGTGAGTTAAGTGGACAGAAAATAAAGTAAGAGAATATCTAAAAAAAAATACCCATTTCATTTATTAATAAAACAGAAGGAGTATTTAATTTTTAATTTAAACAATAACTAATTGATGTTTCATTTGCCTTCTTTGCCTTCAACACTCAATTATCATTTTGTTATATTTGAAAAATAAAAAAAAATGATTAATATGATTTGTTAACAATAGAGAAAATATTAAGCAATTCAGTTAAATATTAAAGTCCAATGTAGTGGTAATGTGAAAATGAATTTGAAAAGAGTATGTAGTGTGTGTGCAACATGTGTGTAGTGTTTGTATGTATCATTGTGTGCCTGTCTGTGCTATGTTTATATACTGTGCCCAAATTTTATACTCCATACGTCTCACTTAAGATGACACGTTTTCCTTTTTAATTTGTCCTCAACTAAGATGACACATTTCCTTTTTTTTTATAACTTTCTCTCTCCAATTAATACAAAACCACTTTTTCTCATTCCTATTTAATATCCATTTTTCTTTCTCTCTCTATTTTAATACTTACACCTACATTTTCTCTCTCCATTCAAATACATTAACCAATAAATCCTAAAATCCCGTGCCGGCTAAGAAATATGTCATCTTAGCCGGGACGGAGGGAGTAGTAACTATTTTGAATTCTAATAATTTAGTTTTGATATGAGAGGAATTTGAATTGGAATTGGAATTGGAATTTATTTCCAAATCTAAATATTTTGCTGCATCAGATTTAGATATAAGAATGGAGCATTAAATGCTTATTGCCATCTTACGGATACATCGACAAACCAGCTTAAATCTGACACAATAAATACAAAATAACCGAATACGGAATCTATGTTTGGTTACGCGGACAATTAACGCGTTCACACAACACAACTAAAATATGAAATGAGTTTGAACCTACTCAGCAATTCAAAATTAGGGAATAAGTTATACAAAAATGCATAAACGCATCAAATAGCCGATTACCGTTAGAGCTCTAGAAACCGAAGAAACCCTTATGGCATATACGACAAAAAAAACTCAATGGCATTAACTGGAACAAGATTAAACAAAGAGAATTTAACAAAAATCTACCCAAAATTCACAGTGAACAAAACATAAAGGTGTGAAACAAGTGTAGGTATATTTATACTAGTTTTTCTCACGTGCGATGCATGGACTTATGTCGATGGCCTAATACACCCTCCATAATTTCACTTCCACATTTTACTCTTGTTACTATTGAATTGCAAATCAAAGATGCCAATCAAATTTATTTGCGGACTATCTTATGTAGTTTTTCTTTTAATGGAGTAATTAATAGTATCATTTTCCATCATTTACCCATAATTTATTAACTTCATACTCCCCCGTCCCACTACTATTACATCACATTTGGATGATTGAACATCTCTTTGAATAATGTAAGTTTATACTACATCACTATGTATTAATCCATATATACATATGAATTTTCGAAGTGAATGTGATTGTGTATAATATTTTGTGTTTGTGAAATATAAATAGAAATAAATTTTTTGAAAACTTATTTAATTGAAAAATAATGTGTAGGTATATTAATTTTTTAGGGAGTTAATTAAAAAGTTTAAATTCCAGAACAATTTACCCTAAACCCATACCGAAAGCAACTAAAAGTAGAAAAAAAAAAATCCACAACCTTACATAAGACTGTGTTTATGATCAACGCTCAATCACCTCAATCACCCACTTTTTTAAATATTTAATTAATATCTCTCTTAACCACTCAACCAAATCCAACAAGACAACCACCTACTTTTTTAATATTTAATTAATTTCTATATACTTCACGTCATCTTCCACTTCCCAATATTCATCCAGTCCAATCTTACCTTTTTTTTATGGTTTATCAATATCACCCAACTGCACCATTATATACTCTCTCCATTCCATAAAAATAAGGATATTTTCTTTTTTTCCTCCGTCCCATAAAAATATCTCATTTTCATTTATAAAATGATCTCTCACAATATTTACCCTTATACATCAATTTATTTACAATTTATTCAATTAGCATGCTCGCGGACTATTCCATTCATTCCCTGCCGAAACACGCATCTTCTCATGCAAACATTCAACTAAGTAGTGCAAAAAGTTACCAAATCCAAGTGACAAAAACTAGTCTATCACTCCTCCATGCTTGCCTCAATCAGCTCTGCTCACCGTCTCGTGTGCCTCCCCAGACGACACCGTCTGATCCCCACTGTGGCTCCCTCCTCGGAAGGCGCACCGGTCTCATCTAAAGGAACTAGGATGTTTCTAGCTGAGTATAAGAGCTATCTACAAGTGACACCCTCACGAGCATGATCGTATAGAAAAGATGTCTCGGAATAGCAGAGGTCATTCGATTGGTGCTGATATGTGATTTCAGGACCTACAAAATAACATTTGGCAGGTCAGAGGATCTCCTTTCATATATCATTGAGGGAACAATACAGAGTCTGTACCTTTTTCAACCACGTCCGAGCAAAAAGGGGTTGCTGCTATGGTCCGCCACAAGGCTAAGGATTGAGCTTTTGCCTTTGACATTCTCCAATAAGAGAACCAATGTCAAGCTGATTAGGCTCAGCGTACTTCGTCTTCCTCCCCCTCCTTTTCTTTGTCTTCACAAGATCTTCTCTCAAAAATATGCCATGACCAAACAATATATAAGATAAGAGCTCGTTTGGTATACGAAATTGGAATTATATATCCGAGGAATTGAATTTGAAGAAATTGAATTATAATTCAGTTTCAAATCCTTTGTTGGTAAAAATGATATAATTGACATGAAAATGAAGTTGAAGAAAGTATGTAGTGTGTGTGTGCAATGTTTGTGTGTGTAGTATTTGTGCGCAATTGTGTGCCTGTGTGTGCTATGTTTATGTACCCTGCCCAAATTTATAGTAATTATTTTGAATTCTTATTATTTAGTTTTGATATGAAATTTAAATTGTTGGTATGAGAGGAATTGGAGTTGAAATTTAATTCCAAATCCAAATATTTTCTGTTACCAAACATCGGATTTAGATTTTAAGATTCCAATTCAACAATTTCTATGCCGAATACTATAATGCATTTGTAGAATAGTTGAGGGAAATAAGTATCTTACCATTGGTGCTTCGTGTCGCAGAAGCACTCATATCCATGAGCCAGAGTGCTGCACGTACAACATCATCGTCGTTTGCTCTCACAATGTGTACCTTTAACTTGCAAGGCGCAGTCAGATGGAAAAACAATATATCTCCTTTCAGCAGCTTGTGCGCTATGGAAAAGCCTTTCCATCCAGCACTCAACCCGTGCTTATCGAGAAGGTAAGATGTATTGTACTCATTTCCCCATTCATCCACCAACTCGATCGTTGTATCATGTTGGGGCAAATATTTATTACAAAAATCCATCGGTGGATGCTGTCATAATAAGAAGCAATGTTAGCCCACCAACGTTTCTAACATGTCATAGATACATGAAAACATTTACCAGCCAATATCCTTGTTTAACATTTGATGGGCCCATATACTTCACAAAATGAGGTAGTTGGTTTTCCAAACGTTCATACACTCTTTCTGCTCGCTCTACTACGGCATGCTGAGTTTCGCTATCATCATATTGGTCGGCGAACCCTGTCCTCTTTCGTGCAATGCTGCTTTAAATTTCACATCACACAAATCAACTTTTGTTTCACCTCCAAGCGAAAATACATGATGATTGGACAGAAAATAAATAGTTCACCTTGTTGATTTCTTGGGACAGTCTTCTGCCTGTTCGAAAATTTGAAAATTATCATCAGCTCATGATTTACCATTTAAAGAAACAGAAACATTTTCGATATATGCATTGTTTGCTTTTGATTTAATAGTAAATTAATACATTTATCACCATCTTTGTGCAATCGCTATTGCACAAAGTTGTCAAATATAGCATAAGTTACCTAAATGTTCTACTCCCTCCGTATTTTAAAAATAACAACTCTTTACATTTTAGTCTGTTCCTTAAAAATAGCAACTTTCAATGTTTCTATTTTAAGAAATCTTTACACCCCTATACATCAATTTATTCACCACTTATACCACTAAGGACTCATTTGATAAAAAAAGATGGGATATGAGAAGATATGTAAAATAAGATAAGAAATACGGGCTTCATGTCAAGATATGCAAAGATATAGCAATTTTTTTTGTTGTTGTTTGATAGAACAAAAATTATCTAAATTTGTATTGTATATTAAATAACATGGCTTAACTTGACAAATTGGTGGGTTACATAAACATGGTTAAAGTTATAATTTTGGTAAGATTGGATAGGGTCCTTGTCTTATATTGAGCTTTGAGTTAAGCTTAACTATGATATCAAACAATTAGAAATGTCCATAAATAATTCCCTATCTTGGTATTACTAACTTATCAAACACGCTCTAATAAAGTGGACCCAACACTCAACTAACATTAATTCCATTACTTTTATCCCTGCCTCTCTCTTACTTTAACAATTTTTCTCTCCCTCTTTCTTACTTTACTAATTTTTCTCTCCTCTCTCTTACTTTACCAAGTTATGCATTAAAATCCGTGTCGTTTAAAATATTTCTATTTTTAAAAAATGGAGGGAGTATTAAAAAATACAAACAACTCACTAGAAATTGTCTTCATTACTTTGGGAACTACTCTCGCTATCCCAAGATAGTTGATGGGTTTCTTTATCGTAGGATTTAAAAAAATTGATATTAAATCTTAAGTGGAGATAGAATAAAGTAGGAAGAAAAGAAAGAAAAAGAGAGCATAGAAATTAGAGCATTAAATGCTTATTGCCATCATACAGATACATCGGCAAACCAGCTTAAATCCGACCTGACACAATAAATACAAAGTAACTGAATACAGAATCTATGCCGGGTTATGCGGACAATTAACTCGTTCACACAACTAAAATGTGAAATGAGTTTGAACACACTCAGCAATTCAAAATCAGGGAAAAATCGAATCTAGTTATACGAAAACGAATAAACGCTTCAAATCGCCGATTACCATTAGACCTTTAGAAACCCTTATGGCATATACGGCAAAAGAAAACTCAATAGCATTAACTGGAACAAGATTAAATAAATATTATTAACAAAAGAAAATCTTAAATTCTCACTTGTATATTTTCAAATTTGAGCTTTCTTGTGACGCCCTTTCCCTTGTCATCTACTTGCACTACATTCTTCCTCCTCCTCCTCTTCTTTTGCTATAAGCACAAAATGTATCAAATTAACATGAAAAGGCTATCTAACTGTTAAATTGATATATGCAAACTATTGGGTTTACCGCAGCGAAAGATACGGAAAACAAACAGTTCCTTACGGATCTATTTAGGTGACTATGTGATTAATACCAATTTTCATGCAATTAATCTAGATCTATAGAAAACATATCAAAATACACCTAAACATGCTATTTGATGTAGATTTGATTGTTACCTCTTTATCCACCGAAGGATTGACGTTGCTAGCAACACCTCCTGGCAATTCATGATTTCTCGACCACAAATCTTCCATTCTATTCTCACGTCCTTGATTATTCATCCGTGTGGGATCTAGGAAGTCTAATACAAAACATGACATTGTCTTGTCCTAAGCCTATGAATTAGGATAGAATAAGAACAATAACCACAAACCCTAATCTCCCTAGAGCAAGGCATGAAAATCGATGCAATAGGGAGAGAGAAGCCAGTGACGGCGGTTAGGGTTTTGTGAGAGGAGTGTAGTGTGTATTGGGTGCTAGGGTTTCCACATCTCTTCACTATTTATAAAAACACTTGTTGGGGTAGAATGGGGATCTATGGAGTGAATTAGATGTTGGGCTCACCCATTAGATAAATATCTAATTAAATCAATTAACCCATGATTTAATATATTATCCAATGGAATATTGTTTTGTTCCACTAAAGAATAATATTGCACGTCCATCTAAATCACCAAATTAAGAAGAATTTGGGTTCCATTTTATTTTATAATATTTCCCGCGTTTAAGATTAACTCAATCCATCAATTTAATTCTTTGTCTGCTATGTTACTTGAATTAAATTAATTCTCCAAAGAGTTTTTCTAGTTTGAAACTTTATTTATTATTCATGGAATAAAATTCCAACTGCCCAGATTTCTGAATAATAAATTCATTTTTCAAACACCTCTTGGGGATGAAATCATACCACACTGAGCACGCGAATTCTATGAAATAATATTCCAATATTTTCATATTATTCAATTACTACCACCCAAGATATCATGTTTGAGTTGCGAAAAACTCTCCCATATTGATAAGTCAAAGTGACATCTAATTAAATAAACAATATTAATAATATTTTCATAGACTAGGAAATACTAAAATTTCTGAAATATACTCATTCAGTGGATAGCAATAAAGTATATTTCGTATTAGATATTTTCAGTGCTTTACCACACTAGTGTTATTAATCTGTTCTTAGGTAAGAGAGAATTATCACAAACACTACAACCATACCAATAGGTAGCCAAAACCTATCTAGGTTGTGAACTTGTTTTTCTTCTTACTAGATCTGGTCAAGTCACCTACCGGCGAACCCATGAGAAATCATCAGATTCCCCTATTTAAACCTTCTTAGTAAGAAGTCTTAGACTTGTTTATTATATTTCAATAATAAACCATTATATTATACTCCCTCCGTCCCACTATAGGAGTCTCGGTCAATTTTGCACACCCATTTTATAAAAATCATAATAAATAGTTCAAGTGGAGAAATGGTAAAGTAAGAAAGAGAATAATGTTGAGAAGAGTCTTCTTTACATTATTCTCTCTCTTATTACTATTTCTCCACTTTCACTATTTATTATGATTTTCACAAAACGGATGTGCAAAAGTGACTGGGACTCCTAAAGTGGGACGGAGGGAGTATTATTTATTCTCATAATTAGATAAACAGGTGGATGTGGCATTTATTGTATACATGCACAAGCTGACTGTACAAAGGCATGTACGCTCGAAGCATCTTTTAGTATACAAACCCCAGCATAATCTCCCACTTATACGAATGCTTTCGAGTATACCAACCGCTTTATTGGCCTTGTGCTACACATTGACACACACATTTTCTCTTTGTTTATGTACTCAAACTATAATTTTATAAAAGAAACTACCAATATAATTTGCTAGAGCACACAAAAACGAAAATACAAACTTGTTATTTATATCCTTAATTCTTACGTAGGAGCAAGTTTATTTGTTTAAGATATTGCTAGGTCCTTTGATCCAGTGGAATAATTTTATATGCCTTTCTCAAGTGCACTTATACATATTCCTCTATCAAAATCCAATAGTCTTGATCCTTTTGAATTTCTACTAATTAAAAGTATAATACTTATAGCAACATAAAGTTTTAATCATGTCGAATATGATTTCTAAAACTTTAATTGTATAATCCCAATTTAACTTGGTATTATCCTTGCTATATAAATTGTGATAAGAATATATGTATGAACATAATTATTTCACCACAATGACTAATTTGGAAATTAGTCCTTATAACAAAATAAAACTGAATGATTGCATCCTTTGTTTTATAGTCATAAATTCCAAGAGTTCATAATTTAATCATTGTTGTGACTTCTAACTTGAAATACTTTCTTTGGAAATTCAAAGTATTTCTAATTTTAATAGTTAAATGGAAAACTTTTAATTTTATTAGAGTTCTGAAAGTTGTGTAAATCATCACTTCTTTAATTATAGGGTGTGAGCCCTTTTAACTCTATCAAACATTATCTAATTACATTTATGAATATTCTATGAGACAAAATTTAGCTCCCACTTTTAAAAAGTAGAAAATTAGAAGTCTTAATATTCTTTAAGCTATTAAAACAAATTAAAAAGAGCTTGGAGTTAAATTCATCATAGTTTAATAAAATGAGCTATGAAGCTCTTATTGAACTCTTAGAATTAAAATTTTTTCTTAAGAAAAGCTCCCACTATTTTAATTATCACTTTCACAACAAAATAAATAATCACCAAATTTTCAAATAGTTAACTCTTGGCTTGGAACATTAAAATAAATTTAATGTGCACAATATATTTACCATACAAGACTTTCTAGTATTTAAAATAAATACTTTTCTTGTGAATAGTTGAATTAATTTACTTGTCTTGTGATTAATTATAGTGATTATTTTTCTTGTTATCCTCATTTAAAGGATTAAAGAAACTTAATAATCAACAAACTTAGAAGTAAAACTTCTTAATAATTGAATCAACAAGAATAACCACAAGTAAACATTTTGATATTAAATTTTGTTTCATTCGATGTCATGGGTATTTGAATAATCAAAATTCATTTTTCCAATAATGCAAGCATTATAAAACAACATTGATATTCCAAAATAGTACTCCAATTGGCAATCTAGGAATACAAATTCCAAACCAATAATCCAATTTGACATCAAAAACAATATCCAAAAATATCAAAACCCAAAATTCAACAATTGTAAATATAAGCAAAATAAACTCCCACTTGTTCAAAAACACAAAATTGTTCTCAAAATGGTCTGACTTGAATATAGTTCTTCCCTTGCGAACCGGGAAAAACCTTTTTCTTTTCAATACAAAGGTCACAGTTTTCCCTTGAACACTCTGCCATGTCAAACTCGCGTCCTAGGTCAGAAGAGTTATTCACCACAGAACCGTTCTTCTTCCTTATCTCAGCTTGCGCACTCGTAAGCTTGTTATAAAGCTCCAGAATTGAAATTGATTTGTCACTAAACACAACTTCATTTTTTACTTCATTGGAGTAGCTTTCTGAAAGACCATCAAGGATCATTATTTGTTGGTTTCTGGGTCAATTCCCCCCCCCCCCCCCCGCGACAAGAGAAGTTCGTGAAAATAGCCATGCATGACGAGGACATAATTGCCCACGTCTTGGCCATCTTTCAATACTTCCTCAAACACTTTACCGCAAGTCCAGCTCTACCCTTGGAGGACACTTCTTCAAGCCACTTACGTTTGTTGATCAACGGCCTATTGGGTTCGTCAAACCTCTCAAGCGCATTGCCAATCGTGGCCAACGGAAAACCCTTGACATGACAATCCGCGGTATGCCATTGAGCATGAAATTCCTTGTCCTCATTAGGCAGATGGTACGTAGAAGGACGATTCTCATTGAGAATAAACTTCAAATCACTGACCAAGAGGTCAACATCGATTTTACTTTTCCACTCCTTATATAATTTAGAATCATGCTTCCTTGAACTATGTAATGCATAATAAATGTCCCAAGTCGTAAGCACATTTCATTCAAGATGAGAACAAACACCAATAATATAAACATGTAAAACATCATTGAATTGCAAATAACCACAAAACAATCCATCCATTTTACATTCACAAAAATCAAGCACAAACGGTCTTCAACTAGGAAGCGATGTCATATTCATGCAAGAAATTCATTAGGTTTACTAGCCACAATATCGACAGAGAATGGCATGGCTGACTAATATTGCTAAAGCATTTTAACCATAAAATTAAGCACTAAGGATTCCTTACTTGTGCGTGAACTCCTCTAAAGAAAGGTTGAACCAGACAAGCATGTCCTCCTATAGCTCTCTCCAATCATTATTAAAATACAAGTCCTTATAATTTCGCAACAATATTGCTCCGGTAAAGACCAGCTGTGATATTACTGAAAAACTAATTTTACGATTTTAATAACCTTTATCTAGAGAAATCTAAACATACGAACTAGTAATGTTCCTCCTGTAAAAACAGATCGGTCACTACTTCATACTTAGATCAATTTTATGGAAGCCATATACAAACATCTTGTAATTATCGCTTCATATTTTCGAGTTTGTGATTTTAACAGTTTAATTATCACTTAAGTAGACCAGACAGACATCCACATACAAAGGATAACTAAACATATACTAGCTATGCATGCAAGTTTCTAAGGCATTGAAAGCACATTAATCATAGCATGGAACAAGTACATAGGCGATACTTGAGTTAAACTAGATTTTAACAAATAAAATCACAACTCAAACAATTATATATCCATCAATCATCATTATAACATGTAAACACACTTACAAGTAGTTCACATAACAATAATGACGAAACTTGATTATTTAATTTAGCATCTAATATAAATAGAATTAAAATTCTACCTTCACATGAACAAGATTATTTAGACCAAAGGTCTAATCTTAAATAAACATTCATTATTAATTAAAACAATGTATTTTGATTATTAGTACCTTTTAATATACCTAGGATTTACTTAGATAGAAATAATCCATCATTATCCTAAAATTAATGTCATGGTGTATATCATAAAAGATTAGCTAAGTCTTAATTTAAAATGCTTACATGGATATATAAATCCGTATATATCCAATTAAGACTAAATCTATTTACAAACACCAATTAAATTCGAGGATTAAAATTCTCATAGCTTTCATAAAATCGCATGATAAGAAGAATTTTATTACATCTTTAATTTATAATGATGTTCTCTAGATGAAATAATATTCACCTTCATCAAAGATTAAAGACTAAATTCAGCTTAAACAATTAATTAAGGATTTTAATAGCAAATTAATGCAACGTGATTTTCTCATATCTTCAATTTAAATTTGATGTTATCTAGATGAAATAAATTCACCTTCATCAGAATTAAATATAAAATTCAAAATTTAAATATAGGAATTGAATTAAAATCCAATTAATTATTTCAAACTTTAATAATTGAGGATTTTAGTGGCATGTTATTGCCGAATGCTTTAATTAAATTGATGTTTTTTAGGTGAAATAAAATTCATTCTCATCAAACTAAAGACAAAATTCAAATTTTAATCTAGGAATTGAATTCCAAGTAAAATCATCCAATTATTAATATGTGTTTTTTGAAACTTTAAGGTTTTAAACAATTGAAAAACTTATGTCTTTTTCCAAGGTATATTTCTAGGAAATAATTCCACAATACACCATTTAAAATAAAGACATTTTCAATTAAGCCTTAAAATAAAACATGAAAGCATATTGAGAAAATATTCTTTAAAATTCCTTCCGATTATGGAAATGCCAAAAATTAGATCAATCAAACTTAATTGAATGATCTCATGTTAATTATTTCGCAACCCAATATTCCTGATATCTTGGGTACTAAATTAATAACTACTCCCTCCGTCCCGGTTAAGATAACACATTTCTTAGCCGACACGGGGTTTTAGGAGTTATTGGTTAATATATTTCATTGGAGAGAGAAAATGTGGGTGTAAGTATTATTTAGAAAGAAAAATGAATATTTAATTAGGAGTGAGAAAAAGTGATTGGGTGTGTTAATTGGAGAGAGAAAGTTACCAAAAAATGAAATGTGTCATCTTAAATGGGACGGAGGGAGTAGTACGGTGTCAATTTTATTATTACATTGAATCGTGTGCTTTCGCAGTTTGACTATATCCCTAAGAGGTGTTCGAGAAAAGTTCTATTATTCGAAAATCAGGCTGGTTTGGATTTAATCCAAGAATAATAGTAAAGCAAAGTATATTATTTAATATACATCTCGTACTAGACAAACTCTTGGAAACAAAAAAAGATTTTAATTAATTTAAAGTCCATAACAGACTACAAATTAATTAATAGATATAGAGTCTTAAACACGAAAAATAATATTTTAAAGAGGTTAACCGGGATTGCTTGTATTCACAAATTGGATGGACGGTTAATATTTCTTCTATAGTGGCACAAGAAATATTCCATTGGTCTTATATTAAATTATAGGTTATAATTTAATTAGTAAATGAAAAGGTCCAGATGGGGAGGCCCAATCCAAGCCCCATAGATTCCTAACCTAGCCCATCACAAACTCTATAAATAGGGATAAAGGAGGTTTGACATACTACATTACACAAAACCTAAACCTAGCCTCCAAACTAGCAAATTTCGAGCTCCTCACTAATAGGAGTTTTCGAAAATTGCAAAGTGTTTGCAATTGGTTTTTCTTGTCTTCTCCTTCAAGATCCTTATAATTTGTAATAGATTCATCCCACAAGGAAATTATATCTAGAGTTGGGTGAAGGTTCTACTAGACACACTAGTAGATGGGGGTAGTCACTGTGTGCACAGAAAGAAAATAACAGGTTTCCTAGGTCCAACAAATCCGCTAGATCACACGGTCTAGGAACTTGTTGGTCGTCGGAAAATCCTGGTCGTC
Organism: Salvia hispanica; assembly: GCF_029641045.1. NCBI lineage: Eukaryota > Viridiplantae > Streptophyta > Magnoliopsida > Lamiales > Lamiaceae > Salvia > Salvia hispanica. The sequence continues at coordinate 15,741,048 of NC_142696.1, read as the reverse complement.
GGACACACAGAGCACTCCTTCAAAAAAAACCCTCAACCACTTTACTAAACCTAGCACAGGGAAGTAGGGATCGATCCCACAAAGATGGATGCGTAATAATCATGCTCAAGGATTTGGGGATTGTTTTTGGGTTGGCTGCTGCCACGCATTTTTTTGGGTTGAGGAAATTAAACTTAACTTGGGAATTTTAAATTGCTACGCTAACAGCTAGATCTAGGCGAAACAACAAAGCATGCACGGAGGCTAAATCGAACAAACACTAGATCTAAGAAACTACTCTAATTACCTAGATCCGGGAAACAAACTGACGGTGGGGTCCATAACTGAAAAAGCATTGTACGGACGAAAAGCTGGTAAAACAACTAACTAAGGTACTAACTAACAGCGACATCATCTTCTCCAACCAAATTGTGTAAAAACTCAGAAGAAAACAACATGAGCGAAATCGGAACAGAGCAAACTGGATTTAAACAATTTTGATGAGTAACAATTAAGAACTAAACAGATCTACGGATGCTAGACGAAGTAAAACAGACAGCAAGCGGAAAACTCAAAATCCATGCATAACTCGACTTCCCCTGTTCAGATCCAACCTCGAACGCTAAATCCACTCCGGATCCAAGCGTCCGACACAAACTCCAGCCCAAAGAAACATTTCATAACTTCCGATTTAACCAACAACCTTCGATCATCAACAACACTGCAGATCTACAACCAAATTCCCAGATCGAGTACCAGAGCAACAAAAAAAAGAGATCAACATGTAACTTGCCGAAATAAAGACTCTCAACAGCAGGATCAACGTAAATCAACTTGAAATAACACAAATAATACGAAAACTAAAAGAAGTGCATAGATAGTCAGTAACATCAACAGCCAAATCGACTTCCAAAAGTGAAGTTCGAACGTAAAGAGTGCAAAACCAACTGAAAATAAAGAGATTGTACCTTCGCCCTCACGCGGACGGTGTTACGACTGAAACTTTCTGAAGAAATTACCCCTTGAAACCGAAACTACCCCAGATCTCCCATTTCCCAAGTGTGTGTTGTGTGTGAGCTAAGAGTGAGCGAAAAGAGTGATGTCTTGTGTGTTGCATGCTCCTGTATTTATAGGCGTTGAAGTGGGGCCCAGCGAGGTATAGATAGACTTTGTTGCCCTCAGCTATTGACTCCCTTCTTCAAGCCTTCTTTTTCCTTGGATTCTGCTCATTTCTACTTCGTTCCTTCGCTAGACTATTTCCTCCAGCATCTCCTGGATCTAGCGATTCTGTCACACACCTGGCTTAGAAACCGTGTTAGACCCAGCAAAATGTAATGTTTTTTCACTATATAACCGATGCATGAAATTAGCCTTATCATTGGGTCATAGGTTATAAGATCTTTGGTTTTGCAATAAAACTTCAAGATCTACACGTGGAGAAGTAACAATCCACTTCTATTCTTTGGAGAATCACAATTGTAAGATTCAATTTTATAATTTTATAATAAAGTATGTGATAATTTGCGCAATAGCATATTTATATACTCCCTTTGTCCCATTAGAAATGAAACGTTTTCCTTTTTTGGATTGTCCCAATACAAATGAAACGTTTCCTAAAATGGAAACAATACTATCTCTACTTTTTCTTCTCTCTTACTTTACTCTCTCTTCATTAACTCATAAAACAACACTGCATAAAATTTCGTGCCGAAAACCAAATGTTGCATATTTATTGGGACGGAGGGAGTATATTGAAGCATGAAATTGAATTGATCCATATAATCACCTAAGTAGATTCTAATTTGTGAATTTATTTAATTTGCAATTTCCGCTGTAGGAAGTATATAAAAGATATTCCTTCCGTCCACCGTAAGTGGGGCTTATTCCTTTTTGGGTCGTCCCACTATAAATGAGACATTTTTTTATAGCAAAAAAGCAATACTCTATCCCTCTATTACTTTATCCTCTCTCCTACTTTTTCTCTGTACTTTTTTCTCAATCCTACTTTATTATCTCTTTATTAAACCACTAAACATCACTATCTAAAAATTTGTGCTCAAAAGAAATGTGTCATATATGAAGGGACGGAGGGACTATATAAATTTTAAAAAATATATTTATTAACCAATAAGATTTTCTCATCGACTGAATGATTTAATGAGTTGGAAGACCACTTGGTATGTGAGAGTTTAGATCAATTTTATGAAAATAAATTTGAAGAAAGTATGTAGTGTGTGCAGCATGTGTGCAGTACTTGTATGTGTCATTGTGTGCGCATTGTGTGCCTCTGTGCTATATTTATGTACTTCACCCCAATTTTAGAGTAACTATTTTTTGAATTCTAATAATTTAGTTTTGATACGAGAGGAATTGGAATTGGAATTGAAATTAAAGCCAAATCTAAATATTTTGCAGCATCAGATTTAGATTTAAAAATGGAGCATTAAATGCTTATTGTCATCTTACGAATACATCGGCAAACTAGCTTAAATCCGACCTGCCACAATAGATACAAAGTAATCGAATACAGAATCTATGCCAGGTTACGCGGACAATCAACGCATTCGCACAATTAAAATATGGAATGAGTTTGAACCCACTCGGCAATTCATAATTAGGAAATAACCGAATCTAGTTATATGAAAACACATAAACGCTTCAAATCGCCGATTACCCTTAGACCTCCAGAACCGAAGAAACCCTTATGGCATATCAGGCAAAAAAAACTCAATGGCATTAACCGGAACAAGATTAAACAAAGAGAATTTAACAAAACTCTACCCAAAAATTCACCGTCAATAGAACATGAAGGTGTGAAACAAGCGTAGGTATATTTATACTAGTTGTTCTCACTTGTGATGCACGGACTATGTGTGATAATATTTTAACTAAAAAATAAAATATTAAATATACTGTAGATTTGTAAAAGTAGTGTAGGTATATTTATACTAATTGTTTTCACGTGCGATGCACGGACTATATACAACAGTATTTTAACTGTAAAATACTAAACTAAATAGTACTATAGTTCAAATCTGTACAGAAGCAAAAGGAGTGTATTTATAATTATATTAGTTATTCTCACGTGCGATGCACAGACTACATATATGACTGTATTTTAACTATATACTAAATTAAATATTACCATAAGATTAAGTAGAATGAAATATAATTAATGAATACATAATAACTTATTCTTTTTCATAAATAGTCAAAATGTTAATAGAAATGAGTATATTTCAAATTATTCTTTTATACAAATTATATTTTGATAGGAATAGAAACTATTAAAAATAACACAATAATATTATTTATTGATTGTTATTAAAAGTCTAAACTTCAACTCTAAGGCTTTAGCTTTCTCTAGATTATGATTCTAAGACTATATAGACATTAGACAAATAGACACTACTTAATTTTAAAATAAAGAAATTTTTGGCATAAATCTACATGTGATTAAATAAAATTACCCTAGATTTATCCTACGGGCCATAGGCTCTATACTAAATAAAAATATTTATCACAAAACATAATTAATCGGGTTTAATCGGGTATTAGTCGGATACCCTAATACGGGTATCGAGTACCCTAAACCCGAAAAATCCTTACATTAACTACCCAAATCCGTACCCGAACCCATAATTTCGAGTTTCGGGTACCCAAAACCCGTCGGGTATTGGGTCGGGATCAGGTATACCCGAAATCCGCAGACTAAATTTGCATACCTAGCCGTGCACATTGCTCAAGGCTTCTTTGACATTGTTCAAGAATCTGCATGTCTGTTTATATTTACTGTTGGAGCATTTTAAGTCCATTCTAAAACCATTTGGCCAATAAATTAACTTATTACATAATATAATATTATATAATAGGATTGTGATCAATTGAGATTATTTAGGCTAATTGAGAAATGAGATGCAATATCAGCCACTCATTTTTATTAAATGAGTGGTCCAGATTTTGCCATATAATAAATATTTTTAAATTAATTTAATATGAAAGGGCATAATGGTAATTCACATCCATCTCTCCTCTTCTCAAAATTCTTTTTTTTTTCCCAAATCGCTACCACCAATCGCCCTCCATCTTCATCTTCATCCCTCCAATTTCGCCGACGACAATGGCGATTGCCTTAAGCATCAACCATAAAACAATAGTTGAGCATTAATAGCTCCCACTGCAACAAAACCCTAACTGGATCAAGATCTCTTACTTAGAAGTTGCATTGTCATTTAAGTCATTGTCCTTCTATAAAATAGGTCAATCCAACTCACAAAGCATCTTTTCTCGCTTTAAACAAACTTCAATGACAATTCAGGCTCTCCTATTTCCATATCTAGTCTTTTGTTCAAATGAACTAGGACTTAAGAAAAATGCAGCCTTTATGAATTCGTCATCTATCATGTTACTTTCCTCTAATAGTAACACAACGACTATTATTCTGAAGATTTTCTACTTTTCAGTTAAACCTTCTTATAGTCATTTCTTGTTACTTTAGGCGATGACTTGTGTCAGAAACTATTTGAGTGATCAAAAGATCCTCAAAACATTCTGTCACTCTAGGATATTCCAATCGAATCATCTTGACAGATTCTATTGATATCCATCTTTCATCGTCATTAACCAAGACTTGTCGAGCTACTTAAAGGAAAATAGTTTGACCTTATTCCTCAAAGAACTTGCCAAGTACATGCATAATGCATTCTCGAACATTCTTCGTGGAATTATGCCGAGGAAATGGAGGACATGAATCATTGAGTATAAACTCCAAGCTTTCAGTGATGAGAATTTTATCCATTTTCGTTTCCGGTCTACATAATTTAGGCATTCGAGTTCTCTTTCTTTAAGGATCGCAGACAAATATTAAATGACATAATGAAGATCTGACAAATAAACTTATTATCACATACTCATGCTCAATACATAATCACAAATAACCACAAAACAATTATGTATCTTACAACAGCAAAATTAATAAATTGTATCCTCCTTTGGAGGTTAATACGCATTATAATTTTGACAATTTTACTGGTCACAACACCGACGCATTAAATTGTATCCTCCTTTGGAGGTTAATACGCCTAATGTTGCCTAAGAACGACCATCAGATTTAGCATTACAGAATTTTATTTCTACAACACACTCCCATAACAATGTTCATGTGCCGATAACAAAACCAAGCTATCTCATAAATTCTGATTGAACCCTGAAACTCGCAGTTCCTTAGGATTATTGTCCCTACTTTGCAGGTGGCAATAATATTGGGAACCACTTTCTAGTTCATTCTATTTATTATGTGAGAAGTCCGCCCTTATGAACTTACTGTTTTCGTAGGATTATTGTCTCTACTTTGCAGGTGGCAATAATATTAGAAAATTAGCTTCACAAAATTTGGCAGTCCAACCGATGGAGACCGTATACAACGCACTTGTTGTAATCATCACTTAGATATTTTTATATGGTTTTTGCATAATTATCACATAAGCAGATAAAGCAGATAATCCACTTAAAATAGATAAACACCAAATAAACAGATAAATCCATTTAGTGCATGGCATTTAAACACACCGGATAATTATCGAAAATTATTTAATCTAGTGAAAGGAGAATCAATTAAATAATTAAGTTTTATATTGGATCATAATTATCCAATTACTGATAGGATTTATCAAGATAGAGTTAACTATCTAAATCCATTTAGGATTATTCAAGATTTTATTTCGATAAAATCAAATCCTACAATTCAAGATAACGTTGATCTATGATTATCATTATTTAAATCGTACTAGGATATTACTAGATAGAAACAATTCCATCATAATCCATTAGATAAAAATAAAATCCTATCAACCAAGATTTATATCAATCTCAATTCTATTTAGAATAGACATCATGGATATATCAATATCCTAATCTATCTAGGATATAAATCCAAAAGATAAGGATAACTTGGATTAATATTTATTTTCAATCCATCTTGGATTTGTCTTAATAGAATTAAATCTATTCAAATCCATATGATAAAAATAAGTTAATATTAATATTATTCCTAATCCATCTAGGATTTAATCTTGGAGTAAATCCATATAAATCCATAGAATTAGATAATATTATATTATAATTATTCAAATCTATCCAAAATTTATCTAGGAACAAATCCATATAAATCTATAAGATAAGAATAAAATATTATATTATCACTATCCAAATCCATCTAGAATTTATCTATGAATAAATTCATATAAATTCATAGCATAAGAATAAAATAATATTATATTTATCTAAATACAACTAGGATTTGTCTAGGGATAAATCCACATTAATCCATAGGATATAGATAAAAAAAATTAGATTATTATTTTCCAAATATAACTAGGATTCATCTAGGAATAAAATTCATATAAATCCATTAAATAAGGAAATAATCTAGTTAATCCATGATTTAATTCATAATTAAATCTCATATAATATATAAAATCCACAAAAGATATATTCAAATTTTATTTTCAAATTAATCTTGAATACTTTCCAAAATTAATTGCAAGGGTTAGAAAACCCTAAACTAAATTTGGAAATAATCTTGATCGTTCCTTGCAAGGAGCGGCTGGACTCCCACTGAATCCATGGCCACCGCTGCCTGCACGATGCAGCCATCTCGGCTAATGTTCCTCGGCTCCTCGCACCGTTTCTGCAGCCACCGGTGTTGCCCACGAGCAAACCACCGTTCTAGACCGCACGACACCGAATCAGGCCGTCGCTGCTGTGCGGAACTCCTTACGTCGCTGCCTCATCCCCGGCGTTGCTGCGCGTCGTCGTCGCTGCTGCAACGACGGCTTCGCTGCGACTGCTGCGCCGTTGTTTCATCAGCAAAACTCGACGTCAACTGCTCCGATCAGCGCCCTTGTTGCGCTTCTGACGCTGCTGCGTCGTTACCTCCGCAACCGCTGCGACAACAGCTTTCTTCGAGCCCAGAGACTGCCCATGAAGGGCTCCAACTCGAAAAGCAGTCGGCGCCGGAACAACGTTGTCTTCAATTCCGGAGGCGAACCGACGATCGAATTGACTTACAATTCACGCATAAGGAAAAAAATTTCGTTCATGCATGTATTCAAAACCATTGGAGTCAAGATAATCATTACCACATAATTATTATGTTATGATTACAAAAATTAGGAATTAGATTCCTCATGGTACGTCTCCAACAATCCCGCAAAAAGACGACACAATTCATCCAACCACACAACGGTCAAAACATGCATTCAAGCAATTCACATAACATGAAATTAATCCACATAATCAGAGCCAAAAATTGGCTCTGATACCAATTACTGGGCTTTGGTGCCCCTTGCACAGCGGAAGACTTGTACAACACAAATAAATCAGATACGGATCTATTTGACCGATTATGCGATTAATCAATTCACATGTTAAACAGATAATTGCATGCTAGAACGCAAATAATTCATGCTCAAAGAAAGTAAATCCTAAAACATGAATTCTGCGGTTTAGTGTTACCGATATTGATTCTCCAAAGAATCGTCGATTGCTCGCGCCTTCTCCACATGATGATCTTCAATACTAGACCACGGATCTTCTCTCTGGTTCCTGAACTGTATCTCGATATCAGGGTGGGCTGATCTCATCAAAATACTAGGACTCGAATAAAGAAGACAGAAAAAATCCTTCTCCAATTAGGAGAGAAATTCGAACTCCTCTAGGTAGAGGGGGACGAAAATTATGAGTAATAATAATGAATGATTTCTGTCTCCTTTATTCTCCTATTTATATTAAGTTCCTTTTGGGCCCAGACAGGGATCTATGGAAGGTTTTGGATATAGGCTCGCCCAATTAGCTTTTTACTAATTAAATTGAACCCACAATTTAATACAAGCTTATATTGGAATATTACGAGCAGCCACTACAGAAGTAATATTGAACTCTCCTCATCCAAATCCGAAATTACAAGTAATCCGGGTTTCCACTTTGTTTATTATTTATTTCCCGCGCTTAAGATATAAATGTCCATTAATTAATTAATGTCTGCTATGGACTTAATTAATTAACATCTTATTAATTCCAAGAGTGGACTCAGCAAGAAACATTTATTTATTATTCATAGAGCGATAAAACTCCAACTGGCCAGTTTTCTGAATAATAAAACCTTGTTCGAGCTCCTATTGAGGACATTATCAAACGAGACTCACCTCGCGCACGTTTCAACATAATAGCAATTCTAGCACCGCTAGATATTAATCACCACTACCCAATATATCAGGATTATTGGGTTGTGAAAAACCCGCACCATTTGATAAGTCAAAGTAGTGCATAATCAGTACCGTATGCTCAATGCTAACATATGTAGATTAAGAAATAGTATTTTATCAAGACCTAGTCTTTCAGTAGATAGCATAAAGACATGTCTTGCTGTTAGATCCGTTCAGTGCTATACCACACTAATGTCATCTTATTTCAGTAAGACTTAGAAATAATCGGACTGACATTGCAACCTTTCACGATAGGTAGCCAAAGCCTATCTAGGTTGTGAAATTCTTCTTTTTCTTTTGTGAAATAATCGGACTGACATTGCATAGATCTGACCGTGTTACCTTAAAGTGGACGACGCCCACAACCGGTCTACTAAGCAAAAGACTTAGACTTTGTTTACTTCTTATGCATTTAAATGTTTGTAAAACATCTTATAAATGCACAAGCAAACACAATGTAATAATAATAGTGATTCTATTCGTGCGAGACTGCTCGAATAATACTGAATCGGGTTAAAAGTGGATTGTAGAGTTTTATGTATACAAGCAAGATTCTATTCGTGCGAAACTTGCTCGAAACGTGCTTTTCAGTATACCAAACCTAATAGGGAGATGATTCGCAGGCTTTGATTTGGGACCTCTTGTCGATGGGGCAGCCGGTGGAGGACGGATTGGACCCGATTGTGGCGTACACAGCCGGGGCAGAGATTGAGCAGTTGCAGTGGTCGTCTTCGCAGCCGGATTGGGTAGCGATTTAGTTTTCGAACAAGCTATAGATTCTGAGGGTATGAGTAGAGTAGATGATGATTCTGTTTGTGAATTAGTGGTGCTTTACTGACCATTGTTGGTAGCCAAACAAGGTTTATTTTATACAAACATTGTTCAGTTTTGTTTAGTCTTTCAACTCTAATTGCAGTTTCTTGATTGCACGCCAATAGAAGTTGTCGTCGGTGAAAGCTGTTGACATTTTGCTATAAATTATTGACATTTGATATTCTAGCTAGTGATATATGAATTATAAGTGTTATTTTAGTTGTTGACATTTTAATAAGAGTTGTTGACATTTGATATTCTGCCTATTGATATGTGAATTATAAGTGTTATTTTTTAGTTGTTGACATTTTAATACGAGATGTTGATATTTGATATTCTGGCTATTGATATGTGAATTATAAGTGTTATTTTTTAGTTGTTAACATTTGATATTCTGGCTATTGATATGTGAATTATTAGTGTTATTTGTTAGTTGTTGACATTTTTATAGAGTTGTTGACATTTGATATTCTGGCTATTGATATGTAATTATAAGTGTTATTTTTTAGTTGTTGATATTTTAATACGAGCTTTTGACATTTGATATTCTGGCTATTGATATGTTATAAGTGTTATTTGTTAGTTGTTGACATTTTAATAGAGTTGTTGACATTTGATATTCTGGCTATTGATATGTAATTATAAGTGTTAGTTTTTAGTTGTTGACATTTTAAGGGTTTAGGGTTTAGGTTTTAGGATTAAGTGTTATTTTTTAGTTGTTGACATTTTAATACGAGCTGTTGATATTTGATATTCTGGCTATTTATAAGTGTTATTTTTTAGTTGTTGACATTTTAATACGAGCTGTTGACATTTGATATTATCGGTATTAAAATGTGGATTATAAGTGTTATTTTTTAGTTGTTGATATTTTAATACGAGTTGTTGACATTTAATATTCTCGGTATTGATATGTAAATTATAAGTTTTATTTTTTATTTGTTGACATTTTAATACGAGTTGTTGACATTTGATATTCTCAGTATTTAAATGTGAATTATAAGTGTTATTTTAATACAAGTCATGTCAACTACACTTTCAAACCATGTCAACTATACGTACAAGCCATGTCAACTACACGTACAAGCCATATCGTGTCAACTGCACATATAAGTCATGTCAACTACCGTACATATCGTCTCAACTCCACATACAAGTCATGTCAACTATGGTATATAATATGTCAGCTACACGTACAAGTCATGTCAACAATTATAAGTCATGTCAACTACACTTTCAAGCCATGTCAACTACACGTACAAGCCATGTCAACAACAATTATAAGCCATATCAACTACACTTTCAAACCATGTCAACTACACGTACAAGCCATATCGTATCAACTGCACATACAAGTCATGTCAACTGCACATACAAGCCATTAGCTTCTCTAGTGATTCTGCAACCCTACCATGGACTCTCAACCCTATCCATAACCCCTTCCTCCACCCACAAACACAACAACAGGGGCTTTTGACTATTTTGTAATAATTTGATATTTGAAAATTTTGTATTCTTATGTAAAGTTGATATGATTCAATGACATTTGTTTCCAGCCCAACTTGACTCATTCTTGCTGCCTTATTTCTTTATGTCATGTGTCACAGCATGCAAAGTTGAAAATTCTATGAGATAATTGGGTTAAAAAAACAATTGAAAAGAATGAAAAATCAATCAGAAGATTACAACTCAATACAACAATGTAACTCTCACAAACTATCACGAAAAACAAGTTGAGAAAAAACTAAGCTGTCCAAGACTAGTGCAAAAATAAGCCGACCATTAGATGCCAAATAATGTAATTACTTTTCAGTAAATAATTTATGCCTTGACCCGACCATAATACTTCTGCTTCTCCTCAGTGGTCTAGAAACGTCCATGTCCAAACTTGGATGAGGTATCCACAAACTTCAGCTTGATCTCCTCGAGGGCAACACGAGATGTCTGTTTGAGGAGAGATTGACGAAGAGTCACAACCCTTTTCTTAGGACCCACACACCCGCCTTTGATCATCAAGTAATCATCCTTTACTACACCATAGTGAGGGAATCCACCCATTGGTGTAATATCTTTCTCAGTCCTGCAATCAATCAACATACAACTCATTAGATAAACGAGAAAAACATAGTATTTCCATACATTAGATTGTACTTGGATGTGTTCATTCACAAACTAACAAATCGTTATTTGTTTAAACTGATATGATCAATTTCAATGGAAAGAATTGACAGATGGAAGTATATATAATGCAAATTGCAAAGATGCTAGTGTTGGAACCTGTCAAACTCAGTAGAGGATGTGTGTTCTTCTTTCCCAACCTTGCCAAGCTTATAGATCTTCTTGTTCAGTTCAGTTCGATGATGGTATCCATTCTGTCCAGCCCTAGCAACTGTGAAGGAAACTCTAGCAGGATGCCTTGCACCAATACAGGCGACCTTACGAAGTCCCCTGTGGGTTTTGCGAGGAAGCCGGGTGACTCCCCAACGTGTAACCACACCTTCATACCCTTTACCCTTTGTGACACCAATAATGTCAATCATCTCATCCTTCTGGAAAACAGCATCAATGGGGACATGTTTCTCAAAGAAACCATATGCAAAATCAACCTTTTGTGCTATAGTCCCACCATTCACTTGTATCTCCATCATGTGTGCCTTCTTTTGCTTCAATCCCTTCATTTTCCTTATCTGTACAATAGTTAATAGCAATAGAAAACTTTAAACTTATAGTCAATTCTGATGAAAAAAATAATTAGTGATAAAATTTCAAAAAAAGGAAATTAGTTTATACCTGAGTGTGAGCCAGGACACGAATGACGCAAGAATATTTCTTCAATTTCTCCAGCTGTGCCTGGGTGTCTTTCTTCCCCTCGTCAGTCTCCAACTTCTTCGAGTATTTGGAAAATGCCTTCTTCTTTGACTTGCACCAATTCTAGTAGAACTTTCTCTTTACCTCCTCACTCAAGTGCTGAGCCCAAACTGTATTCCGGCAGCGAAGACCACGAGGAGTCTTCACATACCCAACGGCACCAACAATTACCATAGGTGGTGTTTCAATCATGGTGACAGCTTCACATGTCTCCTTCTTGTGAAGTTCTGCAATAAATATTTCAATACAGAATATTCACATTTCGTGCTTTCAATAAAACTTTAGCCTAATTCAATACAGAATCTCTGTAATATAATAGAGCATGTCTACCACTGGAATGACAAACAAATTAGAAGTCAATAGGAATGCACATCAATTCAAATATCAATAGATTTGCATTTATGTGAACAAGAAATTATCATGATAGCAACAGAGAGTATACATGATATCAATAAATTCTACATAGAATGTCAACAAATCTGCATTTATGTCAACAGAGTATAATTCACCAACAAAGTACAAAAAAGTCATGTTAATGAAAATCAAACCAAAATACCTTCAACATTCATCGACGTCGACTCTGAATAAGATGAAGAATCCATCAGATAACACCTTAGGCTTTGATTATGAAGTGTACTCGAACCTAAAAATGAAAAAGCAAAAAAAAAAAAAGAACAAATTTGACTGGGCATCAACAAATAAAGCATAAAAACATAGTCGAAGTCGATAAAATCAACCTAAAAACTTCAAATTCAACCAAACTCCATCGAATTAGTCGTCTGTTGTTCGAAAATTCTTCAATTTTCGGATGAAAGACGATTTTGAATGCCGATTTTGAAAATTCATCAACCTGAAGAAGTCGCTTCAACCACCGCCGATTTGGAATGTCGATTCTCTTCGATCGTTGTTTCAGCCGATTCAGCTACAATCGGCGCTTCAGCCGATTCTTTTCTGTTCGCTTTTGCTCTTCGATTTTGAAGGTCTACGAATTGAAATTTGAAGATCAGCAGATTTTTCAGCGAGATTTGCAGGTCTTCGATTTTATGAAGATTTGTATGAAGATTTGCAGGTTTTCAGTGATAGTTTTAGAGAAGATTTTAGAAAATGGTTTGAAATAAAATTTTATGTTTTCTGCCATTTTATTAATGAAATTACAACTATACCCCTCCCTCCCCCCTTGTTGACATAATGTGTTATCTATTGACATTACCTGAATCTTATGGATTAGTGGTCCATATTGCATCTCATTTCTCAATTAAGGTAAATAATCTCAACCTATATATATATATATATATAGGGTCTTGTTAGGTTGAGATTATTTAGCTAAATTGAGAAATGAGATGCAATATGGGCCACTAATCCACAAGCTAAACAAAATGTCAACAAATACAACATTATGTCAACAAGGGGGTAAAATTGTAATTTCATAAATAGAAAAAGCGTGAAACATCCCAACTGATTTCAAACTCTAAAATCTCTCGTCAAAAATCTGTCTCGCTGATCTTCATACACTTCGAATCCTTCAAAATCTGCAACAACTCGGTGATTTTCAAAATTCAAACCAAAAACATTGAAAATCTCGCTGATCTAATTGACGAACGAAGAGGAAAATCGAAAAGAATCGGTTGAAAAATCGATTGAAGCTGAGGAACAACAGTCAAAATCGGCGACGCATGAAGCTACTTCTTCAGGTTAAGAAATTGATTCATATTTTAAGTATATTGTTTGATTTTGGTGTTTTAATAAACATCTCGATTTCGTTTTTTATGAATTCGATACTTGCTGAATTTTTTTTGTTGATTTGCGATTGTAGAATCGGAAAAGATGCCAACGAAAAATGCTGCTGTAAAAAAAGGAAGAGAAGAATCTTCATCTTCCAGTTAAGGATTTGTTTAAATTTTTAAGATTATTGACATTTTATATACTAGCTATTGACATAGCTATAATAATATACTGTTGACAGTAATGACAGTAGTGTATGCTTGTTTGAATAGGCATTGACATAATAATATTGACATATTGTATGCTTGTTAGAGTGGCTGTAGAAAACTTACAAATGTATGGCTGTAGTAGTATGTCAACAACTATTGACATAGGGTATGCTTGTTTCAATGGCTGTTAGGATGGCGGTAGAAAACATATGTATGGTTGTAGTAGTATGTCAATAGCTATTGACATATTCTAAGCTTGTTTAAATAATAGTTGACATAGTCATATTTATATAAACAGAGTATACTTGACATAAACTTTATAAGATAATCAACAGGTTATGTCAACTTTAACTGTTGACATAATAGTAATAATATAACTGTTATAACAGGTTATGGAAAATACCTTTTAATGATAGAGCATACTTAATGCCTGAAATTCTGTTAATTGTGATTGGTATATCTAATGAAATAATTTTAGTAATATACACACACTTGATGTCAACAGAGTACACTTGTTATTGTCATGATACTTTGTATAATTGATATAGATTTATTATGTTTGATTTTAAACCAGAAAACAGAAGAATATCCAAGCGAAAAAGGAGTACCTCAGTATCTCAGAAAGAGTTAATTATTGTTAAGAAAAAGCAAAAGAAACGTGTAGAAGATGGAAAACAGATTGTTATTGCTGAAAATCTATCTCAAAGGCTTCTAGTGAAAAGGAAGCCAATGTATTTTGTTGATGCAATAAGCAGACTGAATGAGGAACAGATTAATTCTGTGAAGGAGTAGGGTTTCGAGAGTGTCCTACATTTCAAGATTGATTACATTCCTAGCAGATTAGCATTAGTATTATTAAAATTTTTTGAAGAGAATAAGTGCAAGATAAAGCTTAACAATGGTAAACAAATTCATATCACTGAAGAGGATGTGGAGCTTGTATATGGATTCCCAAGAGGTGACATTACTTATTCTAGAGATAAGTGTAAAAGTAATGCAGCTTTCATGAGGAAGATAGCAAAGAAATGTGGTACGAAAAAAGAAAGTGTGAACCATAACGATGTTTTAAAGGTTATGTTCAATGATCTTCAAGGAGGAAGGCAGTTTAAGACAATGTTTTTGTTATTGCTAGAATCAACATTGATTGAGCAATCAACATGTGGAATGGTAAAATCTAAGATTGGAGAGATAATTGATGATCTGGATAACGTGAGAAATGTAAATTAGTGTTCGTATGTAATATCTGTTCTCAAATTTGCAAAACAAAATTGGTCAATCACAGAGAAGAATGCATTTGCTGGACTACTTCCCTTCCTTATGGTATGTTTTACATTTTGCATTGTTGATTATTAACATAATTACATTAGGTTGTGTGTGTAGTTGATATAGCTCGTACTATAATTAACATAAGCTGTATTAGTTATTTTAAGTGGCTTTTGTATTTAGTTGACACGACACAATAGTAATTGACATGCATTTTTTAACATTATGCAGCTCTGCTACTTAGACAGAGTTATACAAGACAAGCGTCCTGTTCCTCGGACATTTCCATTAATGAAAGGATGGAAAAGTGAGCATCTTCAGGCTAGAGAAGATAGAGAGATCAGTGCAGGAGTTTTTGGTTTAGGAAATATAAAGAAGAGATACATTCGAAATGAAGAGCAGCAGCAAGAAAATGAAGAACAAAGAGTTGATGTAGATGACAGTGGAGTGGGGTCTTCTTCTCAGAACATACTACCATCAGATATGGTGAAAAATGTTTTAAAATACATCAATCAGATAAATAATGGAAGGACCAATCTTGTTAGAGTCCTCAAAGAAGCTTCTTCACAGATCAAGAATAATGATTTATTTGGATTTGTTTGTGACATTGCTAGAAGTGCAATTGGAAACCAGAAATCTCCGGTCGTATCTGTGAGTGACACTTTCCTGCATTAGTCCCAGTCATTTCATATAGACGACAATGTTGCTGTTGATAACTGGAAAGCGGTATTTGACTCAATACGGAATGCTGAAAAAGAAAACGAAACACTTGAAGATTTGAATGAATTTCCAACTTTCAGATTGGGAGATTTCTTCGATAAAGTAAGCACATAAACAACCTATATTTAAATTAATACATCATTTTGTTGATACATTGTTGAACTAATTTTTGAACAGGCTGTAGAAGAAAGAAATAGAGAAAATTTACCTACATCACCAGTTGATAATCCTGAAGAGGTTAGACAAACTGTTGAAGGAGATGAACAAAGCAAGGAGAACATGATGTGTGATGGTGATAATGAATCAAACTCTCCTATCTTGACAGCCGTATTAGGATCTCCACACACAGCATCCCCATATCTCCAACAACAAGAAGTCAATGCTTCAGAGCATGTCAACAAGCAAGCATCAGTTTTAGGATCTGAGAAAAGAGGAAGTGAGATGGAAATTCAAGTACAAGTTCAAGCTGATAGGGCATCACCAACTACTGAATATGCTGGACATGTCAATACTCAAGAATCAATTATGGAATCTGAGAACAGTGGAACTAAGTTGGAAATGCAAGAAGAAGTTGAAGCTGATAGGGCATCACCAACAACTGAATCTCCTGGACAAGTCAATAATCAATCATCACTTATAGAATTTGAAAACAGGAGTAGTGAGTTGGAAATTCAAGCAGAAGATGAAGCTGATAGGACATCACCAATAAATGAATCTCCTGCACATGTCAATATTGAAGCATCAATTATAGGATTTGAGAACAGGAAAAGTGAGTTTGAAATTCAAGCAGAAGATGAAGCTGATATAGACTTAAGAACACAAAATGCCTTGTATCTATTATCAAAAGCATGTACTGACTTTGAAATCAGCAACAATGAAGAAGCAATCAAGGCAACAAATGTTATTGTTGATATCATAAATGAACAGGTACAGTTTATAATGATTATATTAAACTCTTGAATATTTTTATATGATTTTATATTAGTTATTGACATTGTGGATATCATAGTTGACATAGATAAAAATATAATTGACATGGTATAGCATGGAGTTTCAGGAAGACAGGGAGGATGCAGCTGCATGCTCAATTGTTGAGTATATGATGAGAGAGGGTATTGAAACACTGGATGACACTCCTCCTGAATCCAACATACAAATACAAGAACATAAAGGGAAAGAGAAGATGCATGAGGAAAAAGAAAAAACTCCTGAAAACACGGAAAGAAGAATGATTGTTTACAAGGTAAAAAAATGAATGAATTATTGTTTACATTGCTTGTAATAGTTGTTAAAATGTAATTGACACAGTTATTGACACGATATGTAGTGCAGTTGACATGATATGTAGTGTAGTTGACATAATCATATTAGTTATTGAAACAGTTAGTGTAATATATTTGACAAGATTTGTAATTGCAACTAACATTAAATTCACTGACAACAGCATCTGAATCCTGTTCCGATCTCTAAGATTCCACTGGTTGAAGCTAGAGAGAAACGGACTCGTGCTGAAATACGTCCTAGCCCAGTGCTACGCTCACCATTTGAAATACGAGCTGTGCATATGAAAACAACCCTGAACCCAGACGAAAGATATATGTACTACTACATAGTAGAAACTGAAGAAACAAAAGAGTATGCATAATTTAATTCTTTGAATAATCTCTACAATCCTTTTATATTTACATACAGTTGACATAATTTATGAATGATATTTAAATGTTGTCTGCATGCTTTCATGTCAGTGATTTATGTGTCTACACTGATGGCTTTGTTTGGGCAAGCAAAGGAGTGTTTTCATCTCTGAAACACCATTCAGAAATCAGTACAGGTGTAATTGATGTATGGGCAGCACACCTGAACTACAAGGAAAGAGAAAGGGCAAAATCATCACCTCCGCGCCTGTTTCTGACAACATCCCCATGCGTGAGTAATCTAAATTTCTGTGTCAACTATTTGGATGACAAATTTCACTAACAAAAAAATGTTAAATGCAGTATTTGAATATAATAAATCGGCAGCCTCATTGGGATCTATTACAATCCCAGAACAACTTTGTGTCGCGAATTCAACAGGAGATTAGAACAATAGAAGATTTCGACTGGAGAAAGATTGATTTGGTAACAAATTTATTTTTGTGTTAAGAGCTCACAGTTTCACCTACATAGTTTTCTATAGGAGTTGTCAAATTCTTTTCTCTAATTTTATCTAACATACAATACAGGTATTCTTCCCTGTTTTTAAAAGTGGCTATTACTATCTTGTTTATATATTTGCAGAAAGATATGCTTGAGGCATACTTTGTAGAGAATAACATGACAGATCTATCACAGAATATAAAGAAGTCTCCTTACAAGGTTATTCCTTTAGATTGGGCCACAAGCACCAATAAAGAAGACAGCGGTGTTTATACGATGAGACATATGGAGACATACTTTGGCAGGAAGGGAAGGGATTGGGATATTGGCTTTACTCCACGCGGCTTGAAGATTCTACAGGTACTCAGAGGAAGATATTGTGAAGCAATGCTTATATCAGAGAGCAACAAGAAGTGTATGGATATGATATGTCATGCTAACATCTGGATGAATGCAAACAGGCAAAGATTATCTGCGTTACAGAACAAGTACAAGGAATGGTTTAGCCGTAGAACCAATAAGTAAACAGTTGTTTTATTTTGATTAGAACAAAGACTCGTTTGAATATTTGATATTATAATGTTTTTTAGATGGATGTGTAAAACAATTATTATATATCGATTTGAACTCCGCAGCCTGTAATAATATATCAACTATGAAATGAGTAAAGCAACTTCAATAGTAATGTCAACAACTTGAATTTTATGTCAACAGCTCAAAAACAATTGTTTTAACTAAAAAAAATGTACAACTATTTTTCTTCATTTTTTAATTTTAAATATGTACTGGCATCATTATCATAAAAAACATGTTAATAGTTTCCATATAAAAACTCAACAAATGTGAACAGCTTGTCAATAGGCTTCATATAAAATTTCAGATAACTCAATATTTTGAAGATATTGATGAATTATGGTCATACAATACATTTCAGTATAAAGCAAATTAAACGTGAAAAACAAAAAAGAAAATATAAATAAACTCTATGTAATGGCAATAACTAAATAATTGTCATGTCAACTGCCTTTTTTTCTAATAAAACGGATGAAAAAAAATATAATTCAAAACCATCTAATCTAACACCTACTCTCTCACACATAGATTACCGCTAAGTCATAAAAAAGCAGAATAATAAATATTTCTCTAACACCTATTCTCTCGCACATAGATTACCGCTCAAAGAAATTTTTGCTTCTCTCTAATATTCAAACCCTTAGTCTAACCGATTTCATCTATTTTCTAGGTTTCTAAATCGATTTAGTGTATTAGGAATGTCAACAGAAGAAAGAAACACAAGTGGTTCAGTGTCGTCGACCGTTCCTGGTAAAACGATGTCAGAAATGGAGGTCAACAGTAAATCAACAGATAGTACTGAAACGACTCATTCAGGTTAAAGATTTCTTTGGTTTATTAATTATATGACTTCAATTTCACTTTTGAAAAACACAGTTTGATTATTCAAAAGATTTTATTTTTAGGTTTCATTATTTAATTATCTGATGAGTTCGAGTTTTGCTTTTTTAAAAAAGCAGCAGAATATTTCTGAGGTTAAGTAGTATGTATCTAAATTTTTATGATTATTGACATTAAAAGATATCTGTTGACATAGTAGTATTGACATTTTATAAAATAAATGTTAACATAATGTATGCTTGTTTGAATTGCTGTTGACAGTCATATGGTTCCTATAAAATAGATATGTTCTGTAAAAACAAACTTGAATTCATATGTGAAGTGTCAGAGGATTACAAAGTATATCAAGATAGTTATTGACATAATGTGAGCTTGTTTGAATGGTTGTCAAGATAGTTATATGATTAACATTATATTAATGTATTTTTAACATTTTTATTATACTTGCTTTTAAACCAGAAAAAAAGAACACAACAAAAAGGAAAAGAAGTACATCAATTGATGGGGATGAGTTGACTAGATCTGAGATTAGAAGTAAAAGAAAAAATGACAAGAGACCGTTAATTGCTTCTGAGATTAGAAGTAAAAAACAGAATGAAATATATACAGAGGCTAAGGAACAGAAAAAGAAAAGTAATTTCTTTTCTAAAAGACTTCTAGTCAAAAGGAAGACATGGTATTTTATTGAAACACTGAGAAAATTGAATGAGGCCCAGATTAATGCTGTCAAGGACATGGGTTTTGGGAATATTTTTCATTTCAAAATCGATTACATTCCTACCTATTTGGCATTTGAATTGGTGAAATGTTTTGATGAAAAAGAGTGCAAGATAAAGCTAAATAATAGGAGGAGTGTTAGTATAACAGAGGACGATGTGGAGCTGGTATACGAATTTCCGAGAGGTAGGATAAATTACTCCAGAGATAACTGTAAAAGTTATGCGTCTTTCATGAGAGATATAGCCAAACATTGTGAAATAAAAGAAGGAGGAAATGTTAGCCATAAAGCTGTGGAAGAGCTTATGTTAAAAGATAGTGAAGGAGGACCATGGTTCAAAAGATTGTTCTTGTTACTATTAGAATCAGGATTGATTGAGCCATCAACATGTGGAACAATAAAGTCTAAGATTGGGGAAATAGTTGACGATCTGGACAATATTCGAAATGTCAACTGGTGTTCGTATACATTGTCTGTTCTGAAGTTTGCAAAGGAAAATTGGTCAAAGAAAAAGATGAATGCTTTTGCAGGACCACTTCCTTTACTCATGGTATGTTTTACGTTTCATATTAAAGATTATTAATAGTGAATATAATGTTGACATAATGTTGTATATGTAGTTGATATAGCTTATAATTGTTATTGATATGTATTTTATATGCAGCTCTGCTATATGGATAGAGTTTTACAAGCCAAACGTTCAGTTCCTCGCACATTCCCATTAATGAAAGGCTGGACAAGCACACATCTCCAGGCTAGGGAAGATAAGGAGATAGATGTGGGAATATTTGGTAATGGACTTATCTTCAGAAGATATGACCGTAATCTGGAGCAGGAGCAGGAGCCTCAACAACAGATTCCACACGTAGTTGACAGTGGGGTTGGGTCTTCCCAAAACATTGTCCCAAAAGATATCATGGAGAATGTAATGAAATACATTCTACTCATAAATTATGGGAAGACAAATCTAGTAAAAACCCTTGAAGAAGTTCCTACACACGTCCAAACTAATCATCTATTTGGATTAGTATGTGATATTGCTAGATCTGCAATTGGAAGCCCAACAACTTCTGTTCAATCTGTGGAAGACAAGTGTGTAAAATTGGCAGAGTCATTTCTTCAAGACAAAAATGAGGCATTTGACAACTGTAAAACAATCTGTGAAGCACTAGTTACTGTTGAAAAGAAAAAGGAAGATCTTGAAGATTTGACTAAATTTCCAACTTTCAAATGGAGAGATTGCTATAACAAAGTAAGTACATCATTTTGTTTACATACCTTTTCTCTAAGTTGAAATTAATTTAATACTCCCTCCGTCCGCGAATAGGAGTCCCGGTTGGCCATTTTCATCCGTCCGCCATTAGGAGTCCCGGTTAGACATTTAATTTTGGGAGTATAAAAAATGACTCCACTTTTCCCTTAATTTAGAGCTGCAATTAATTTTAATCCACTTTGATTGCAAATAATAATATAAATGGGTCCCACATTCCACTATGACACACTTAAATTATTACACTCAAACTTTTCTTAAAATCCGCACCCAACTCAACTGGGACTCCTATTCATGGACGGAGGGAGTATTAATTATAAATAACCTTTTCAATAGACTGCTGAAGAAGAAGTACGTGAAAAACAACAAAGTGAAGGACAAGAAGAACAAGAAGGATCAAAAGAGGACAACACATGTGGCATCAATAATGAATCAGCATCTCCTATATCACCTCCTGTACTAGAGTCTGATAACAAGGAGAGTGAGACAGAAAACCAGAAAGACCTTGAACAGGTACAATTTACAATTACTATCTTAAACTATAAAGATATTCTGCATTTTATAAAAAAAATATAATTAACATAACATAATGTGTTTCAATTGAAATAACAGGAAGATAAGGAGAACCAAGATGACACACATGGTGAACCGGATAGAGAAAATCCACTGGATAAAGAAGATAATATTATTGAGGTAACTAAAACTAAGATTAAACTGTATATTATTTTTATAAAATAAGTGAAGTGTTGTTGACATGACTTGATAGTGTAGTTGATATAAGTTATAATAATTATTGACATGACTTCTACGTGTAGTAGACATGGACCATTTTATTTACATACATTTCTCAAAGCTGAAATTAATTTAATATTAATTATAAATTACTATTTCAATAGACTGCTAATGAAGAAGTACATGAAGAACAAGATAATGAAGAACAAGAAGAAGTAGAAGCATCAAAAGAGGAAACAACATGTGGCGTCAATAATGAATCAGTGTCTCCTATGTCAACACTTGTACTAGAATCTGGTAATAAGAGGAGTGAGATAGAAAATCAGAAAGATCTTGTGCAGGTACAATTTAAAATAATTATCTTAAACTCTAAAGATATTCTGCATATTATAGATAAAAATATAATTGACATAACATAATATATTTCAGTTGAAACAACTTGAAGATAAGGAGAATGAAGATGACACACATGTTGAAATGGACAGAGAAAATCAAATGGATAAAGAAGATAATATTGTTGAGGTAAGTATAACTAAAATCCATTATATTATTTTTATAAAATGAAAGAAATGTTGTTGACATGACTTGATAGTGTAGTTGATATGATTTATAATAATTATTGACATGGCTTTTACGTGTAGTTGACATAACTTATAAGTGTTGTTGACATAGCCTCTATGAGTAGTTAACATATTATGTACTGTAGTTGACAAAAGAAAGAAACAGAATCCATATCCCTACATTGCCAGTTTCTGATCCTAAAGGGATGAGCCAAATCTCGTCTTTTGTTATTTAGAATTAATTATAAATTACTAATTTAATAGGCTGTTGAAGAAAAAGAAGAAGAAGGAACAAAAAAAAACACAGTGGGTGATAACAATAGTGAATTAGCCTCTACTATTTCACCACCAGATGCAAGTTCAATGGATGACGCACATGTTGAAATGAACAAAGCAAAGCAACAGGAGAAAGGAAAAGAGAAAGAAGAGAACATTGTTAAAGTAAAGTAACTGAAACTAAAATTAGATATTGTATTGTTTTTATGAAATGGCTTGAAAGTGTGGTTGACAATTGGTTATAATTATTATTGACATGATTTGTATGTGTAGTTGACATGTCTTATAATTGTTGTTGATGTGAATTTTATTTGCTGTTAACATGTATCTGTGTGTAGCAAACATAGTATGTACTGTAATTTATATAACTCGTATGTGTGGTTGACATGATATGCACCATACTTGACATAATTATACTAGTTGTTGACATGATTTTTAATTGAAACTAACATGAATTTTATTTGCACTGACAGAAGACTGTTGTTCCATGCTCTGAGATTCCACTGACAGAAGCTAGTGTGAAAGAGTCTGATGATAAAACGCATTCCGACCCATTCCTAGGCTCTCCAGTTGACATAAGAGCTGTAGATACAAAAACATACCTGGAATCTTATGAAAGAACTGTCTACTACTACATACTAGAAACAGAAGGAACAAATGAGTATGTATTATTTAATTATTTCATTGATCTAAAAAGCATTTTTAGTTTTCTATGTAGTAAACATAATTTATAAATATTTTTCATATGTCATTTGTATAACTTCATTTCAGAAATGCATGCGTTTATGAAGATGATTTTACTTGGGCGACCAAGGAATTGTTTTTATCACTGAAGCCCCATGTTGAAATTAATGTGGGTGTAATAAACTCGTGGGCTTCACACCTGAACAACAGAGAAAATGAAAGGCCAACAACATCACTTTCACGCTTTTTTATGAGTACATCTCCATGTGTAAGTAATCTTAAATTATATGTAATCTGTTTGAGTCACATGTCTCCCTAACCAAATATGTTAATTGCAGAACTTCAATGTAACAAATCGGCAGGAAAATTGGGATGCTTTGACAGCAAAGAGAAATTTTATTTCTCAGATAGATAATGAGGTTGAAAGAAGACCAAATTTCAACTGGAGAAAAATTGATTTGGTAATAAGATCTAAAAATGATATCTATGTTAGAATATGAACAAGTATTCTATGTATATAATTATATATTTCATGTCATACAGGTCTTCTTCCCAGTTTGTGCAGATAACCATTACTACCTTGTAGTATATTGGATGAAGAAAAACATCAGTGACATCATAGATAATATAAAGCCAGTTAAAGATACAGATCCGTTGAAGAATTATGACATTGATATTGGCTTACTGGTATGCTTTTATCTATGTTATAGACATATTCTCTACATTGTGTTGAAATGCTTTATACATGTAGTTTAATTTAATTATTTATATATTTTGCAGAAAGATATGTTCGAAGGATACTTCATAGAGAAGAAATTGCTAGATCTTTCAGAAAATATAAACAAGTCTTCATTCAACTTTGTGAATTTAGAATGGGCAACAACCACAAACATAAAGGACTGCGGTGTCTAAGATGAGGCACATGGAGACCTATGTTGGGAAAAAGGGCAGTGATTGGGATATCGGCTTCTCTGCGCGTAGTCTGAAGATTATCCAAATACTCAGGGGAAGATATTGCTGCACGATGATTGCATCAATTTACAATAACCAGAGATCAACAATGTTACAACTAGCTCGTGATTGGATGGAAGCAAACATGGACAAATTGCATAAGCTAGACAACAAATACAAGAAGTTGTTTAGTTGTAGAAAGAGGAAGTGAACAAAAACAGATTTGAATGTATGATGTTAACTTATTTTCTGGATTGGTTTTAAAATGATTATTTTGTTGACATGACTAGTATTTGTAGTTGACATGACTTAAAATTGTTATCAACATGTTTTCTATGTATTATTCACATGGATACGTAAAACAATTATCACAATATATTATTTTTATAAAATGAGTGAAGTGTTGTTGACATGACTTGATAGTGTAGTTGATATGAGTTATAATAATTATTGATATGGCTTCTACGTGTAGTTGACATGGCCTCTGTGAGTAGTTGACATAACTTAGAAGTGTAGTTGACATGGCCTCTATGAGTAGTTGATATATTATGTACCGTAGTTGACATTACTTTTATGACAACATATGAATCGTAGTTGACATGGCAAGAATTTGTAGTTGACATGAATTTTATGTCCATTGAAAAAGAAAAGCCAACAACTTCAACATTTGAACAACATTGAAAAAAAACCTATGCAATCTTTAATAATATGTCAACTATGTAATCAGTACAGCAACTTAAATAGAAATGTCAACAACTTGAATTGAATGTCAACAGCTCAAAAACAATTCTTGTAACTAAAAAATATTTACACCTATTTTTCTTAATTTTTAAATTTTAAATATGTACTGGTAAGATTATCATAAAAAACATGTTAATAGTTTCCATATAAAAATTCAACATTTTGTCCATACCTTAATTATCAAATGTCAATAACTTATAGGAAAAATTTGAACATCTTATCAATAGGCTTCATATAAAATTTCAGAAAACTCAATATTTGGAACAAATTTATAAATTATGGTCATACAACACATGTCAATATAAAGCAAATTAAATGTCAAAAACAAAAAAGAAAATATAAATCATGTCAACTGCCTTTTTTCAATTCAAAAGTTAACGATGTCATTGTCTTTTTTTCTAATAAAATGCCGGAAAAAGTTCATAGTAATAAATGCCAACAAGAGAGAGATTACCTACACTCTATTCTATCTTCTTCTCTCTCACAAATACATTACCGCTCAAAAAATTTCGACTACTATCTCATATACAAACCCTACATCTACAAGACTTCATCTCTTTTCTAAATTTCTAAATCAATTAAGAGTATTAGGAATGTCAACCGGACAAAAAAACACAAGTGATTCAACTGGATCGTCGGGCTTTCCTATAAAAACGACATCAGAAACGGAGGTCAACACCAAATCAACAAATAGTACTGAAATGACTCATTCAGGTTAAAGATTTCTTTCGTTTATTAATTGTATGACTTCAATTTCAGTTTTTTAAAACAAAGTTTTATTATCTAAAAGATTTTATTTTTAGGTTTCATTATTTAATAATCTGATGAGTTCGACTTTTGCTTTTTTAAAACACCAGAAGAATAATTTTGAGGTTAAGTAGTATGTATTTAAATTTTTATGATTATTGACATTAGAAGATGTCTGTTGACATAGTAGTATTGGGATTTTATAAAATAAATGTTAACATAATGTATATCTCTGCAAATAGATATGTTCTGTAGAAACAAACGTGAATTCATATGTGAAGTGTCAGAGGATTACAAAATATATCAACAGGGTATAATGGCAATTGTCATATGCATGATTGTAGTTGCTATAAATTTTAAAATGATAATACTGTATTGTTGACATTTTATACAATAATTATTGACATAATGTGAGCTTGTTTAAATGGCTGTGAAGATAGTTATGTGGTTGATATAAACTAGATTTGTTGTATTTAGAAAGGATTGTTTATGTTAAACAACATATGACTGCACTTGTCATATATAGGGTTGTAGTTTCTATTAATTTTGATATTATATTACTATATTGTTGATATCATTATTGTACTTGCTTTTTAAAACAGAAAAAAAGAACACAACAAAAAGAAAAAGAAGTACATCAATTGATGAGGATGAGTTGATTACATCAGAGATTAGAAGTAAAAGAAAAAATGACAAGAGAAAATTAATTGCTTTTGAGACTAGAAGCAAAAAACAGAATGAAATGTGTACAGAAGCTAAGGAACAGAAAAAGAAAAGTAATTTCTCTTCTTAAAGGCTTCTAGTCAAAAGGAAGACGTGGTATTTTGTTGAAACACTGAGAAAATTGAATGAGGCCCAGATTAATGCTGTCAAGGATATGGGTTTTGGGAATGTTTTTCATTTCAACATCGATTACATTCCTACCTATTTGGCATTTGAATTGGTGAAATGTTTTGATCAAAAAGAGTGCAAGATAAAGCTAAATAATAAGAGGAGTGTTAGTATAACAGAGGACGATGTGGAGCTGGTATACGGATTTCCGAGAGGTAGGATAAATTACTCCAGAGATAACTGTAAAAGTAATGCATCTTTCATGAGAGATATAGCCAAACATTGTGAAATAAAAGGAGGAAATGTTAGCCATAAAGCTGTGGAAGAGCTTATGTTAAAAGATAGTGAAGGAGGACCATGGTTCAAAAGATTGTTCTTGTTACTATTAGAATCAGGATTGATTGAGCCATCAACATGTGGAACAATAAAGTCTAAGATTGGGGAAATAGTTGACGATCTGGACAATATTCGAAATGTCAACTGGTGTTCATATACATTGTCTGTTCTGAAGTTTGCAAAGGAAAATTGGTCAAGGAAAAAGATGAAAGCTTTTGCAGGACCACTTCCTTTGCTCATGGTATGTTTTATGTTTCACATTAAAGATTATTAATAGTGAATATAATGTAAACATATATCAACATATGTCGTGACATATGTCACTGATTTAGCATTTGTTGATATATGTTTCTCTTAATTGACACTGGATTACTCATACAGTTTACAAAGTAAGCACATAATGTTGTAGATGTAGTTGATATAGCTTATAATTGTATGTATTTTATATGCAGCTTTGCTACATGGATAGAGTTTTACAAGCCAAACGTTCAGTTCCTCGCACATTCCCATTAATGAAAGGCTGGACAAGCACACATCTCCAGGCTAGGGAAGATCGGGAGATAGATGTGGGAATATTTGGTAATGGAGTTATGATCAGAAGATATATCCATGAACAGGAGCAGGAGCCGGAGCAGGAGCCTCAACAACAGATTCCCCATGTAGTTGACAGTGAGGTTGGGTCTTCCCAAAGTGTTGTTCCAAAAGATATCATGCAGAATGTAATGAAATACATTCAAATGATGAACTATGGGAAGACCAATCTAGTAAAAACCATTGTAGAAGTTCCTACACATGTCAAAACTAATAATCTATTTGGATTAGTGTGTGATATTGCTAGATCTGCAATTGGAAGCCCAACAACTTCTGTTCAATCTGTGGAAGACAAGTGTGTAAAATTGGCAAATTCATTTGTTCAAGATAAAGATGAGGCATTCGACAACTATAAAACAATATGTGAATCACTAGTTACTGTCGAAAAGAAAAAGGAAGCACTTGAAGATTTGACATAATTTCCAACTTTCAAATGGAGAGATTGCTATAACAAAGTAAGTACATCATTTTGTTTACATACATTTTCTCTAAGTTGAAATTAATTTAATATTAATTATAATTACTATTTCAATAGACTACTGAAGAAGAAGTACATGAAGAACAACAAAGTGAAGAACAAGAAAATGAAGAACGACAAGGATCAAAAGAGTACAACACATGTGGTGTCAACAATGAATCATCGTCTCCTATATCACCACCTGTAATAGAATCTGATAACAAAGGGAGTGAGACAGGAAATCAGAAAGATCTTAAACAGGTACAATTTACAATAACTATTTTAAACTATAAAGATATTCTGCATATTGTAGGTAAAAGTATAATTGACATAACGTAATATGTTTCAATTGAAACAACAGGAAGATAAGGAGAATCAAGATGACACAAACGTTGAAACAGAGAGAGAAAACCCACTGGATAAAGAAGATAATATTGTTGAGGTAACTAAAACTAAAATTAAACAGTATATTATTTATATAAAATGAGTGAAGTGTTATTGACATGACCTGATAGTGTAGTTGACATGAGTTATAATAATTATTGATATGGCTTCTACGTGTAGTTGACATAACTTATAAGTGTAGTTGACATGGCCTCTATGAGTAGTTGACATATTATGTACTGTAGTTGACATAACTTATAAGTGTAGTTAACATGGCCTCTATGAGAAGTTGACATATTATGTACCGTAGTTGACATTACTTTTATGACAAGATATGAACCGTAGTTGACATGACAAGAATTTGTAGTTGACATGAATTTTATGTCCACTGAAAACAGAATATTGCTTCATTATCTGAGATTGCACTTCCAGAAGATATGGATAAAGAAGATAATATTGTTGAGGTAACTAAAACTAAAATTAAACAGTATATTATTTTTATAAAATGAGTGAAGTGTTGTTGACATGACTTGATAGTGTAGTTGATATGAGTTATAATAATTATTGATATGGCTTCTACGTGTAGTTGACATAACTTATAGGTGTAGTTGACATGGCCTCTATGAGTAGTTGACGTATTATGTACCATAGTTGACATAACTTATAAATGTAGTTAACATGGCCTCTATGAGAAGTTGACATATTATGTACCGTAGTTGACATGGCAAGAATTTGTAGTTGACATGAATTTTATGTCCACTGAAAACAGAATATTGCTTCATTATCTGAGATTGCACTTCCAGAAGATAAAAACAAATCAGAACTCAACAAAGCAAAAGTAAATGATGTTGATATACTGCCATAACTCGAAGTTCATGAAAGAAATCTCTACTACTACATAGTAGAAACTGGAAGAATAGATGAGTATGTATAATTCTAAACAGTTGACAAGATTTATGATTGTTGTTCATATATTATTTTTATAACTTCATTTCAGGAATACATGTGTGTATGATGATGATTTTACTTGGGCATCTAAAGAATTGTTCAACTCACTGAAGCCCCATGAAGAAATCAAATCTGGTCTTATTGACTCATGGGCTTCACATTTGAACAACATTGAAAAAGAAAAGCCAACAACTTCACTTGCACGCTTTTTCATGACAACATCTCCAACTGTAAGTAATCTAAAAATTTATATAAAATATTTGAATTACAGATCTCCTTAACCAAATATGTTAATTGCAGAATTTCAATGGTACAAATTGGCCAGAAAGTTGGAATACTATGATGGCTACGAACAAATTCATTGATGAAATAGAGAATGAGATTCAAAAAAGACTAGAATTTGATTGGAGAAACATTGATTTGGTAATTAGATCTAACAATTAAATTTTTGAGAAAATATTAGGATGTGTTCTTTGAATGTAATTTTATCTTCAATGTCATATAGGTCGTCTTTCCAATCTGGGAACACCGACGTTACTACCTGGTAGTATTTTGGCTGAAACAAAGTAAGATTGAGATCATAGACAACAAAAAAGTTAATGGTATGGAAGCATTAGAGGAGTATGGCCATGAAATTGGTTTACTGGTATGATTTTTTTTATATTATTGAAACAGTCTCTACATTCTGTTGATATAATTTATGCACAATGTTAAAATGTTTTTTATTTGTAGTTTTATTTATTTATTAATATATTTGCAGAAAGATATGTTGGAGGCATACTACAAAAAGAAGAACTTGGTAGACATATTCGAAAATATTAACAAGTCTTACATTGATATTCTTTCCTTGAAGTGGGCCAGAAGCAGTAACATAAAGGACTGTGGTGTCTATTTAATGAGACACATGGAAACTTATGTTGGAAAAAAAGATAGTGAATGGAATGTTGGCTTCTCTGCACACAACATAAAGATACTCCAGGTACTGCGTGGAAGATATTGCTACAACTTGATTGCATCAAGTTACAACAACCAGAGAGTGCCCATTTTAGAAGTAGCTGATGCATGGATGGAAGAAAACAAGCACAGATTGAATAGTTTAAACAACAAATACAAAAGTGGTTTGTTAATAGAAAGTAGTGAAACAAAATTTAGGATGTATTTTACGTTTAATGTTGTTAGCTTTCTTGTTTTGGGATGGATTTCAAAACAGCTATTACTGTGGTTTCTAACTTTTGAACTTATGAAAATGTATATTATCTGTTAATTTTGTTATGATTCACATGACTTATTATTATTGTTGATATGGCTTATAATTGTTATTGACATGACTCATAATTGTTCTTGACATAATTCTATAGATATTTAAAATAGTAAATAATATAGTTGACACAGCTTTAACGTGTAATTGACATGACATTTATGTATCATTGACATTATATGCACCATAGTTAATATAATTGTTATTAACATGACTTATAATTGGTGTTGACATGGCTTATACTTATTGTTGACACAGTTCTGTGCATAGTTGACATGACTTATAATTGTTGTTAAAATGATTCTGTGCGTAATTGACATAGTATGTAACGTAATTGAAATGGGTCTATACGTAGTTGACATGACTGACATGATTCAATTTGTAGTTAAAATACTATGTAATATAGTATACATGCTTATATGTGTAGTTGACACGGCTCTAACGTGTAGTTGACATGAATTTTATGTACCGTTGCAACGATATGCACAAAAGTTGATATAATTGTAAAACTAATATAGTTGACATGGATTGTACGTGTAGTTGACATGGCTTAAAACATAGTTGACATGACTAGTATATGTCGTTGACACGAAGTTCACCATAGTCAACATAATTATATTAGTTGTTGACATGGCTAGTACGTATAGTTAACATGGTTTGTAACATAATTGACATAACTTGTACTTGTAGTTGACACGATATGTAGCGTTGTTGACATGACTGTTATGTACCGTTGACACAATGTACATCATAGTTGACATAATTATATTACTTGTTGACATGGCCAGTATATATAGTTGACTTAATTTTTAAGTGGTTGACATGTGCACATTAAAAACATGAAGGAGCATCAAAGCAAGGCATGTCCAACTTGTATTGAAATGTCAACAACTTATAACCAAATGTCAACAATTTGTATAAAGGTGTACAACTCAGAAAACAAATCTTATAATTAAAAAAACAGAATAATAAATAGATGTCAATAGAGATTAAAATCAGATATAAACAACAAATGAGAAAATGTAAATAATTTGTAGTCTATGTCAACAAATAAAAAAAAAACCCTGACTATTAAAAAAAAAACAATCACAACTTCTAGCATTATGATCAGTAATTTTGTGACACTTTCCACAACGCCTATGAGGTTTATTTGCTTTTTCAATTGCTTTCTCTATGCTTGACTTAATCCTGCTTTTCTTGTCACTTGCACCTCCTTTTGTACTAACCACATCTGGAGCATGGGCAGATATTTCTTCAGGAACAGCAATACCATATATGTTCATGATTGAATCATTTTTATCAAGAAGATGATCCAGCACAGTCATCTTTAAAGATTTCAGGATCAATACCCGCAAGCAAATTATCCAAAGCAATCAAATGATCTTTATTTCTAAAAGCACGCTGATATAGACCAAAGTAACGACCATGACATCTGTTAGCAATCTTTAGTTTGTCATCTTTGTTAGAACCTGCGCACATATAAAATGTCAACAGCATATATAAGATGTCAACTGTCTATATAAGATATGTCAACAGCTTAAACAACACATGCTAAAACTTAAACTGAAATATGTATAGAAAACAGTTTGCATACCTCTGTCAGACGCACTTTCATCAATTGTGAGACCATGAACTGCCTTTAGTAATTCACTTTTAAGCCAACGGTTACCAACATATTTCTCTGGAATATTGTTGACATCTTTGTTTCTGAGGATGAAAAAAAGGTGGCTGCATAGATAACCACACCTTAAAAATAGTTTACACTCACATTCATATGACTCAGTCTCTATCTCATGTCTAACTGTAAAGATCTTCTTTCTAGCATTAGAAACTTTGAAGACCTCAATGTTCTCCAATGTGGACATGCTAATCATCCGACAACTCTTATCAGCCTCAACAATCAAATCTTGTACCACTCTAAACATCCTATCTGTGTAAACAGATCCCAATTGCTTCTCAAATGCTAAATCAGTGACATATTTTGGAGTGATTACAGAATCATAATAGTCAAGCCTTTCAGTTTGATTCCTTTGAGCATCAATGGCATTGTTATACTGAAGAGTGAAGTCAGCAAAATTGAACAACGGTTTCGAGTACCTCTTAAAAAAACTGTTTTCAGATTCTGAAAAAGATGTTGTTCTCATTAAAGAACCCATATAAACATCTCTAAAGAAGGCTGGGATCCACATCTGTCTGATAAAAAACATATCCTTAAACCACTTATGATCTTCTACACTATATTTTTCAACAATACTAGTCCATAATATATCAAACTCATCCGGATCTAACAACTCTGACCAAACACAAGACTTAAACTCCTTACTAAACTTTTCTCTATCAGAAATTGATTTAGGTATCTTCTCAAATAACTTGCTCATAATATGCCACATACACAAACGATGCCTTGTACCAGGTAATACCTTCTCAATGGCAAGCCTCATTCCCCAATCTTGGCCAGTGATTATGATTCTTGGAGCAACACCCATGCATTCAACAAATACAGTGAAAAGCCATGAAAATGCATCACAATTCTCACCGGATACGAAACCAGCTCCAAACGCAATAGGACACCCATGATTGTCTTTCCCGGTAAATGGACCAAACACCATACGATACCTATTGAACAAATACATCAACACAAAACATCAATAATGTCAATTATAGGTATATGTTATGTCAACTATTAAATCAGAAATGATGCAAAGTACAAATGTATCATATGTCAACTACCATATCAACTACTATCTATGTCAATTAATAAGTATAATAAATAAACTACTTGTTTGTTGAATATGTTGTATCAAATGCTACAACATCTCCAAACATGTGGTAATGCTTCCGAGACTCAGCATCAGATCAGAATAAGCTCACTAACTTATTATCTCCAGGTGATAATTGATATTTGTAAAAAAAGCCTTCACAAATTCTCTTCTTCTCTTGCATCTGATTTAGGATCATTTGCACATCCACTTCTTTTAATTTCTCTTTAATATCACGTGAACAATTCCTAACATCAGTCAACGTACACCCAACAACATCATAACCACCGAAAAACTCTTTTAATAAGTTAAAAGTAGAGGTAGGACCGATGTTAGCTTTAGTGCAATCTTCAACAAACTTGTGATGAACATCATTCAAACTCCGATTACCTTTCATAAATCTCTTATGATCTTTGTCAACCATAATATGATTGTGTTCCTCAACAAACTGATGCACAAGGTAATACTTATCACCAAAATCAGAAAAAAAAACTTAAAACTAATTCTCGCTCCACATCCACACCTTTTCGTGCCACGTCTACGTCTCTTCTTTGAAGATACTTCTTCATCATCAGACACATTACCATCCTCAGATACATTAACATCAACATCCAATGAATCTACTGTATGAAATCCTTGTCTATTGCAAACAATATACTGAAAAATAATAACACCACCACTAGACCTATTCCCAAATCTTCGACAATCAAAACAACACTCCTGAGCATACTTTTCATAAAATGAAATTCCTTCCTCAAGAGAAGAAAATTTTTGACCTTCATAAGGCCTGAACTCAGGCTTGCAAATTGGAATAACAGACCCTACAACATAGAATATTTACCAAGGAACATAAAACATGTCAACAGATTTTCAAGTCATGTCAACAGAGAATAAATCAACAACATAACAGCTTTAGTTATCTCTAAAGAGGTGGCTGCACTCTTGTAAAATTCTTAGACAATTATTATAATTTATGTAAGCCAAAATATCAGAACAAGCTTCAAATTACCAGGATCAAAATGTCCAGTTTAATTAGAATACACCGATTGAAACACACGATGTCAACAGAGCATAAATCACCAACATAACACAACAAAATAATGTTAATGAAACAGAATGTCCACAAAGAGCATAACAACAACACATAATATTTACCAACTAACATAAATCATGTCAACAGATTTTCAAGTCATGTCAACAGAGCATAAATCACCAACATAACACAAAAAAATCATATTAATGAAAATCAAACCAAACTACCTCCACCATTCATAAATCATGTCATCAGATTTTCAAGTCACGTCAACGCAAATCAAAAGACTTACGTAAATTACCCCTATAGTTATCTCTAAAGAGGTGGCTGCACTCTTGTAAAATTCTTAGACAATTGTTATAAGTTATGTAAGCCAAAATATCATAACAAGCTTCAAATTACCAGGATCAAAATGTCCAGTTTAATTAGAATACACCAATTGAAACACACGATGTCAACAGAATAATTAACAAGTACACATAAATCATGTCAACAGAGCATAAATCACCAACATAACACAACAAAATAATGTTAATGAAACAGAAAGTGAACAAAGAGCATGGCAACAACACAGAATATTTACCAAGGAACATAAATCATGTCAACAGATTTTCAAGTCATGTCAACAGAGCATAAATCAATAACATAACACAACAAAATAATGTTAATGAAACAGAATGTCAACAAAGAGCTCATAACCCATACTTTCCCCTTGAAAACTCACAACTGATTAAGAAAAAAGGGTTAAACAGTCTACACCTAAAGTATCCATAGATTCCAAACTCAACCATGTTTCTCAACCTCCTAAGTATTTATGGTCTTTTGCTTAGCCAATAACTAACTGATCTTTTTAAGTCAAATTAAGGACTCTGATTATGGTCATATCATATGGACTTTTACATTCCAGAAAATCCAACCAAACATTGATCCACTAAGACTAACATTTATTTCCTCGGTCAAGAATTATTGAGCTGATTTCTCAAGTAGCTTCACATAAATCAGAAAATTACCCCTGTAGTTATATCTAAAGACGTGGCTGCACTCTTGTAAAATTCTTAGACAATTGATATAAGTTATGCAAACCAAAATATCAGAACATGCTTCAAATTATCAGGATCAAAATGTCCAATTTAATTAGAATACACCAATTCAAACACACTATGTCAACAGAATAATTAACAAGTACACATAAATAATTTCAACAGAGCATAAATCATCAACATAACACAACAAAATAATGTTAATGAAACAGAATGTCCACAAAGAGCATAACAACAACACAGAATATTTACCAACTAACATAAATCATGTCAACAGATTTTCAAATCATGTCAACAGAGCATAAATCACCAACATAACACAAAAAATTCATGTTAATGAAAATCAAACCAAACTACCTCCACCATTCGTCGACGTAGACTCGGAATAAGATGAAGAATCCATCTAATAACACTTAGCTGTTGATTATGAACTGAAATCGAACCTGAAGATGAGAAAATAAAAAAAAAAACTAATTAGGAACAAATTTAATTAGGCATCAACAAATAAATGATAAAAACAGAATAAAAGTGGGTATAATCGACCGAAAAACGTCAAAATCAACAGAGAAATCCGTCGAACAGGTCGTCGATTTTTCAAAAATTGAATCGCAAATCAGGTATCGTTGAAATCGTTGAAACCGTCTGAGTCTAATTTTATAAATCAATTGAATCATAAATCGTTAAAATAGATTCAATGAGAGATATGATTCAATAGATGAAATCTCACCAGAATCGCGATCAGAGACGAATTAGGATGAAGAACCCTAAATTAAAACACGAAAAGACAGTTTTACCCTTTCATATTAAATTAATCTAATAATATTTATTGTGTGGCAAAATCTGGACCACTCATTTAATAAAAATGAGTGGCTGATATTGCATCTCATTTCTCAATTAGCCTAAATAATCTCAATTGATCACAATCCTATATGTGCGCAGACGGAACAAAAATTTTAGTTCCTGGGTTTGGATTCAATCTTAAGACGGATTTGGAGAAGAATATTTTATTCCGTTTTAATAGAAAATCAAAGTTTTAATTATTTCTTTTAGCCAGTGAGAAGACATGACACAAAACTATTAGCCAAGGCAAAAAAACACATAATCTATCATGCAAAAGTTAAATATTAAGCCTCATATATAGAATTTACAGTGCATTAACGATCTTTTATTGTAAAAAGAAACAAGCAAAAGCATAAGAAAAATTATTAACAAATGCAAAAAAAACACCAAATCTATCATACAAATGTCAAATACTAAGCCTTTTTAGGTAAAATTTCCCGCACATGGATGTCTATTTGGGCCATGTAAGCATGATGGGATAAGAAATTAGCAAACATAGTTTCCTTCCCCATGTAAATGTCGCAACATGATCAAGTCAAATTTTGTAGTGGATTAGCTACACTATATAGCATGACAGTTAATAGAGATATGAAAGTATCCCAAAATTCTCGCTCTCTGCTTTCGAAATCCGCACTCCCAATGTCTTAGGCAGCTCCCAGTGATCACCAGGGCCCAGAGGTTGTTCACGTCTCTTAAATTATACTACTCATTAACATATCACCCTTACGGTAGGATTTAGATTAATTCCTATTAGTACATGTCAATATCCACCATGTACTATCTCATAATTAGTATTAGTCCTAAGATTTCTTAACTATGTCTACTTATTTTGAGTTAAAGAGACATTAAAATGAAGGCCAACCAATGGGTCGCAGCGCAGTCGACAACGCGGAGCTGTGGTGACCTTAAGTTCACGGGTTCAAATCCCCCACCCGCTGGGAGACTCTCCGACCCTAAATCTAGGCACCGCTCATGTGGCCTCTCTCTCTTGTCTCGATTTTCGAGCCACACCAAAAGGGATAGCTAGGGTTTTGGTTATTGTCTTGTCTTGTTCATTTTAATTCATAGGTCAAGAGGTAACAATCGGTTAAATAGTATGTTTATGTGTGATTTGATGTAATTTTCTATAGATCTAGATTAAATTGCATGAAATTGGAATCGAATACATAATCATATAAATAGATCTATAATGATATGTCTGTTTTTCGTGTCTTCCGTTGCGGTAACCCCAAAACTGGTTTAAAATCCTAAACCTAAGATGTTTATTTAACTTTGTGAGGAATTGTACTGATTTAATTAATTAATCAAGATTTCCAATTTGAGGAGAATTTTATTGCCTTCTTTAAAATTGAAAATTAGAATAATTAGCTCAATAATTGATTTAATTTGCTAATTAACTGATTTAGATGGATTCTTTCCATCTTGGTAAAATCAAAACAATTAACAAATTCAATATTTGATTGACCTAATTTTTGACCTTTCCATAATTGGATGGAATTTTAAAGGAATATTCTCTCTAATATGCTTTCATGTTTTATTTTAAGGCTTAATTGAAATTGTCTTTATTTTAATGGATATATTTATAGGAAATAAATCCCAAACCACCAATTAAAATAAAGAAAATTTCAATTAAGCCTTAAAATAAAATATGAAAGCATATTAGAGAGAATTTTCCTTTAAATTTCATCCAATTATGGAAAGGCCAAATATTAGGTCAATCAAATATTGAATTTCCTTAGGGTGTATTTGATAACCCCGTCAAGAAAATGGGTACTAAGAAAATTATCAAGATATTTGACCAGAAATGTGCAGGAACTATTTTCTTGCTTATATGCGTGTTACAATAGAAAAATTAAGCCAGATACATAATGTGCCATTTAGAATTACACTTTTACCCGTAACATATATCCAATATCTCATTTATGTCGAATAACCTCTGCCCTTTCTTTTGAGAGAGATTTCGAAATAAGGGGTTAATTTCGCTGACCTTTCGAAATGAGGAATTAATTTCGTTGACCTTTCATAATTTGGGACCGTGGCATGCGTATTTTTCAAAATAAGGGATTTCTAATTTTTTTCTCTTTTCTCTATTCTTTTTTAATATTATTTTTCTCCAACCATTTATCAATTGCCTAAATCACCCCCTTCAAATATTTTACATGAACTCTACAGAATCAGCGTCGTTTCTGTGATCACTCCCAAACACCCGCCTTTTTTTGTTCCAAGCCTGCTGCTCCTCTCCCATCCACGTCGCCTCCGCTCTTCACCGCCTTCGTCGACTCTTTTCCTTACTCCAGACCCGTCTCCAACCTTCTTCACGGCGCCTCCACTGTTCGCCGCCTCCACCCTCCTCTTCCATCTCTCCAACTCAAAACAGTCATTGATTCTGGAATTCTATGTATCTATATATGCAATATAAATATATACATTTTTTTTTTGTTTTGTTGCTTATGCATTGTACATGTATACATATTTTTTGTTTGTCTGTATATGTCTCAAAAAAGTGGAGAAATTATGTTATCAAAGGTGAATATAAACTACTGGACAAATCTTTGTAGAGACGATGCTAATTTTGTAGAAATTAGTTAAAATATTTGAGGGGGTAATTTAGGCAATTGATAATGGAAATAATATTAAAAAAGAATAGAAAAAAGAGAAAAAATTAAAAATTCCTTATTCTGAAAAATACGCATGCCACGATCTCAAATTACGAAAGGTCAGCAAATTAATTTCTCATTTCGAAAGGTCAAGCAAAATTAACCCATTATTCTTAAGTTTCTCTTCTTTTGAAGAACATTTCCGCCATAGTTAATTCAACAAACAAAGAACATTCAAATTTGATTCACAATTCATCCTCGACTACATCTGTATTTCCTTATAAGCAGCACAAATCTTAACCAATAAAATTAAACAAGAAAAATAAAATCTTGTTGCTGCTGCTTCAAATCTTAAACACCAGATTTTGATCTTCTTCAAGAAACTGACGAGTTTCTGCCTGAAATAATTGGCAGTCTTTCTTCGAATCGCTGCGGATTTTCACCAATTAAAGCTTCGTCTTCGAGAATCCTCCGTACAAAAAAGGTCATCTCCTTTTCGATTCCAACTACTGATTTTCTCATTCTCAGATCAGCGAGCATCCGATCGAAATAAAATCACAAATCAACGAAGACGGCATTTTGTATGTTCAAATCTGTCAGCGCAGATATGTTTTGTCAACCTAATCTGAAACTATACCTTCATGGGCCAAAATTACAGTGAAATTTCATACCCAAAAAAAATGGATTCATGAAATCTTCTTGGCACCAACATAACAGTGAAGCTGTGGTGATGAAAAAATGGAATGTAGATGAGAATAATGGAGTGGAGGGCAAATGTTGGAAAGAAATTATTTTCCTGGCACGGTTTGCAAGGCAGAATATTATTGGGGCCAAAGGCTCCGAAAAGGTAAGGCTGTATTTGGGAATAGATACATGGGCCTCGCTGATTTCACGGACCTGACGGGAAATGTGTCATAAGTACCAAACATTGGAGTTTGACCGAAAATAAGCTATTTGGGAATCGATACATGGCCTCGCTGATTTCTCACATAATATGTTAATTATTTGGATTTTACGAAGATGGAAAGAACCCATCTAAATCAGTTAATTAACAAATTAAATTAATTATTGAGTTAATTGTTCTAATTGGCAATTTTAAAGAAGGCAACAAATTCTCTACAAATTGTCCAGAGCCTTTGACCTAGCGCCAATGAGCTAAGACATTATTGTATGAGGTGTCGAGTTTGAGCCTTTATGACATCGGTTGTAATTTTTCTCAGGTTTAGAATTTTAAACAAAAATTATACAACTTGTGCAACAAGAAACGAAATGAAAACACGAAAAACAACGGGTCAGAAACAAAATTGTGGCCCAAATCCTAATTAGGGTTTCGGGCAGCCGTCGACCGCTACAGCTTCTCCTCGCCGACAGCGCCGCCGCTTCCTCAAACCTTCGCCCCCCATGTGGAGCCATCTTCGACGACGATCAATCACTGCTGCAGCCATTGGAGGCCCACGTCGCCAGATCTACCGAAGCATATCTGACGCAACGCCGCGTTCTTGAACCGTTGCCCGCCGTGCTCCCACTAGGCTGGATCTGTTGCCGACCGTCGCCCCCAGCTCCTCCCTCGTCGCCAATCTCCGTGGGCTCGAAGCTAGGGTTTTTTTGAAACCCAAGTTCCAAAAAAAAATGTTTTCGATTCAATTTGATTTCTCGTTTCTCAATTGTAACAATCACTTATGTTCGTGTCAAAACATGCATATACAAATTTCAAGCTTTTAGCAATTTAAATTGTTCTAGCATATTAAAAACATAAATTCATAGATCTATGAATACTTGCTTATATCTAGAATATTTTTGGGAAAAACTTGAATTAGATTCAAGAATCATAATATTATTTAATCGATCCAAGTATTCAATCATGGATCACCTTCTTGATTCAACACATATATTCACTTAAACACATACATATATGTATCAATTTAAACATATAATCTAGTATATATTACTTAAAAATATATAGATCGAATGATGTTTATCATAGATCTAGAATATTTTGTAGATTTTAGGATTTAAATCCAATAATCTCAATATTCAATCATCGATCTAGAACATCATGTCATGGATCTGAAAATAAAATCAAGAAAAACATAGATCCAACACATATTATAAACATATAACATGTAATTGCATGATTTTTGAAAATTCCTAGCTTTTACACTAATTTCAAAATATTCAATCAATTAAATACATAATCAGAGCCTAAGAAATTGGCTTTGATACCAATTGTTGGGGTTACCGCATGCAATTATATCTACATCTATATATAAAACACATCAAAACCACATAAACATGCTATTTGATGCAGAGATCGTTGATTGTTACCTTTTGATCCAAAATTGGATCAGTGTTGCTAGCTTAAACTCCTTGTAACCCTTGAGTTCTTGACCACGAATCTTCCATTCTATTCCTACGTCCTTGATTGTTCATCCAGTTGGGTAGATTTGAAGAATCAACAATAGTGAGACGAGATCTTGGGAGACCAATACACAAAACAACATATCTTGATTCAATTCTATAAATTAGAATGAAGAAGACAAGACAAGAACCAAAAAAACCCTAGCCTTCCCTTTGATGTGGCTCAAAAATCGAGACAAAGAAGAGAGAGAGAGGTCGTGTAAATGGCTACTAGGTTTAGGGTTGGAGAATTGTGAATTGTGTATTGGGCTAGAATGAAGATCCATGGAGTGATTAAATGTTGAGCTAGCCCATTGTACAATAAATTTATTAAATCAATTAATCCATGATTTAATATATTATCTAATGGAATATTATTTTATTCCACTAAAGAATAATATTGAACTCCCATCTAAATGACCAAATTACGAAGAACTTGGGTTCCATTTTATTTTATAATATTTCTCGTGTTTAAGAGAATCTTAATCCCTTAATTTAATTCTTTTTCTGCTACGTGACTTGAATTAAATTAATTCTCCAAATAGTTTTCTAGTTTGAAACTTTATTTATTATTCATGGAATAAAATTCCAACTGCTCATATTTCTTAATAATAAAGTCCTTTTTCAAACACCTCTTGGTGATAAAATCATACCATACTGGGCACGCGAATTCTA
This sequence comes from Salvia hispanica, assembly GCF_029641045.1. Lineage (NCBI taxonomy): Eukaryota > Viridiplantae > Streptophyta > Magnoliopsida > Lamiales > Lamiaceae > Salvia > Salvia hispanica. Next base: position 15,698,834 of record NC_142696.1, on the reverse strand, counting down.
TTAAATAATATTCTAATATTTTCATGTGATTCAGTTACTACCACCCAAGATACCATGATTGAGTTGCGAAAAACTCTCACATATTGATAAGTCAAAGTGACGTCTGATTAAATAAGAAATATTAATATTATTTTCACAAACTAAGAAATACTAAAATTTCTGAAGTATATTCTTTCAGTAGATAGCAATAAAGAATATATTTCGGGTTGATCCTTCCAGTGCTCTACCACACTAGTGTTACTAATTTATTCTTAGGTAAGAGAAAATTATCACAAACACTGCAACCATACCAATAGGTAGCCAAGAACTATCTAGATTGTGAACTTGTTTTTCTTTTTACTAGATCCGGTCAAGTCCCCTACTGGGAACCCATCAGATTCTCTACTTTAATCTTCTTAGTAAAAAGCCTTAGACTTGTTTATTTATATTTAAATAAATAAACTATTATATTATATTATCTATTCTCATAATTAGGTAAACAAGTGGATGCGACGTTATCTCATACATGTGCATGAGCTGACCGTACAAAAGGCCATGTACGCTTTAAGCATATTTTAGCATACAAAACCCAGCATCGCCACCAAACACCTACCAGCCTCCGCCGAATTGCTTGGGTGAGAAGGTCACAAATTCAGATAAGAAGAGTGAGACGTTTTCATAGTGTGGAGATAGTACTCTTGCTCATGAGATTCAAAAGGGTGTGAAACATGAGCGAGAAGACTGCTCTAATTCTTCTTTGGGAGAGAGAATAATTCATGAGACGGGTCGTTCCAATGTTTCTGTTGCAGGTTTAGGTGAAACCTCGGAAAAAATGTTGCACATAGAAGTTAAGGAAGAGTCTATTGTTGATGTTAAAGTAAATAACCAAGTTGTCGATGTCAGTGTGATTGCAATTGTTAGTCATTGTTCAACAACGCTCGGTTGATTCCTCCGCGCGACGCTGGGGATGATTTTCAGTGGTCCGATTTCCAATCCTCGACCAACAAGATGATGACGGGCTTTCTTCGCCCACAACTCGTTCAGTGAACTCACAATCTCCGTCGGAGAATAAGGTTTTGAATTGAAGGAAGCAGAAAAGTGTGGCTGAGTTCAGGGGAGAAAACAAATATTTTAGGCCACAAGCTAATGTTGTACTCCCTTCGTCCCACAAAAGATGTCACACTTGTGGGACGACACGGGATTTTAGGAGGTTTAATTTTGTATGTTAAAGGGAGAGAGAAAATAAATTTTTTATATTTATGTGAGAGGGAACTTTTTTCAGAAATGTAAATGTGACATCTTTTATGGGACAAACTAAAAAGGAAAGTGTGACATCTATTATGGGACAGAGAGAGTATTAAAGGATGACACTTTGTTAAGGAAAAGGAAAGGATTGTGTGCAGCAACTGTAGAATGTGTGAAGCAACTGTAGAATGTTGTTGCATTTGCTCCAAGACAACAATCATGCATATTTGATCCGGGAGGAGATATACCTCGTCAAGCTTATGTTTTCAGTGACTCTCTTCTTTGCTTCATGTTCCCACCTTGAGGACAAGGTGGATTTCAACCGTGGGGGAGTTGATACGAGTATATCACTAGGAATATCCCCATATATCTATTATTTAGTTTAGTATAGATTTAGTATATCTTTCTCATATATTCTTAGGATCTTTATTTTCTTGTTCATTAAGTTAGGGCTAGTCTTATAAATATAAGTCATTGTATCCTTCTCAATCAATCCAGAAATATAATTATCCTTATTTTATGTTCACGATTTTTTTCAATTATGTATTGTTCTTGGTTTGATCGATGGGAAAAGCTCCGGCGACTGCCTATTATCTCCCACCAATCGCAATTGCGGCACCTGAATCTTGTTAAGGGAAATTATCCCTTAACAATTGGTGCTTTCATCTCGTTTTCATCCTCCATCCATGCAGTCCGACGAGGAAATCATTCCATCCTACATATTGTATAGGATAATGATTATCCTAACCATATTCGAGAAGAGGTTGGACGAGTATGACGAGATTCAATGATCGTATACAACTTCGGCGATTTTCTACCACGAACAACCTTCTTGGCATGTTGCAATTGTTGTCGCGCAGCCGCAACCTCTACCAGACCCGCCCAACGGACAACCGCGGAACTACGTCCAGTCAGGTCCCGACCAGCAAGTCCCGATCTTTGGTCTCATGTCGGCGTATGATCCTGAGCCTTACCGCCACCAATTCAACACTTACCCATCGCCCTGCCCTTTGGCCATATGCCGCAAGTGATTCTTGAGTATCAACCTACTTTCGCACAGCAACTTGAGTTGTCGGAGTGGCAGCAACCGTACCAAACCTACAATCCACACACACCACAGCCTCACTACGGTCTGCAATCAAAGCCCCCAACAGCGCTTGCAGCCACTGCAGCTGCAACTGCACCAGCAACACGCCTACTGGAAACAACTCAATAAGCACCAGTAGCTCATGCTCGACCAACAGCCACCACAACAACGCTTGCCCTCCTGCTGGCATCCAGCAAGCCACAACCGTTCAACAGCACCTCTGCCCACTGTTGCACCGCTACTGGCCGTGATCTCTTCCGTGCAGCCCCAATATCAGGTATGACTCCATAGAGTCATTTGCCGATGATATTGATAAATCGGTGCAATCTTGTCAAGTTCATTATGATAATATTGCAATCGATCAATTATTTAATCGGAATTAAATTGGGGAAGAAGATGTATTGTTAGACATTGAGAAGATTTTGAACATAGCCGATGAAAAGCAATTAGATTTGAATCTCCCGGATGTAATTTCACAGGAAAAAGAGGCTACTCGTTCTAGTGTTGACGTTAGTGGATCAATTTATGCCAGAAAAGATGGCATATATGGATCATGTAATGAGATTTTTGCACGCCGAGAGCCTTTGCAGGAAGTGGAGCATGATAGGTTGGATATTTTCAAGTTGAGGGAGATAATGGACTCCTTTTTGTTAAAAAGGGACAACAATGGTTTCTATGTGGATTTGCATGTCAGTGATGTTTCAATTATAAATCATCGATCAACATCGCTTGACGCCGATGCACGCTTGATCCCTCCTCGGATGGACATGCCTTGTTTTAGCAATCTTGAACGCGTTGACATGCTCCTCGTTTTAGCCCTCGATTATCATGACCACAATGTTATTTCAGAGTCCACCGTGACTCGTATCCAACACGATCCTCCATTGGTGTTTTTTGATGGAGATAACAAGGGAGACACTCAACTATTCGGTGTGTGTTTGATCCGGGAAAGAATACCTCGCCAAAGCTGTTGCTTTCGACTCTCTTAGTTGTGTCGTGGTTGGTTTCCACATTGAGGACAAGGTGGATTTTAACCGTAGGGAGTTGATACGAGTGTCCCACATATCTCATATCTCCCATTTTTTTTTATTATTTAGTACTCCTTCCGTCCTAGGGAAGATGACCTCTTCTTGGGACGACACGTGATTTTATGCATACTAATTTTAAAGTGTTAAAAAAGGGAGAGAGAAAGTTGTTGGGTGTTTAAAAGTAGGAGATATGAATAAATTAAGAGAGATAAATGGTTGTTGAGTGTTTAAAAATTGGAGAGATGCAAAAAGTTAGAGAGAGAAAATGTTGTTGGGTGGTTAAAAGTAAGAGACATGAATAAAGTAAGAAAGAAAAGATAATTGAGTATTTTAATTATTTCCTAAATAAGAAGTGGTCATCTTGGTTGGGACGGACGAAAAAGGAAAATGGGTTGATAGGGCTCGTTACAAGCATGGTTTTATAGGGGTTTATTACACTGACATGAGTGATAATGTGCGAAAAAAGTGGTGAATTTGAGTGTGCAGAGGCTAAAAAGTGCTGAAGCGGCAGAGTGCAAGAACAACTTGATCAACTCAGAAAAGAAGCGAAAAATGGCTAGAACCGAAGACAAGTTAATCAGTTGCAAACAAGCAATGGAGCCTGCCTAGCCAGCAAGTTGATCAAGTGGAGTTCACCACAAGAGTGTTAGAGTTTGTATACTAGAAATCACCTTTCGAGTGATTGAATACTGTTGAAACTCTTATTTTATTTTCCAAGGAATAAAATAGATTATTTTTGTCATAATGTTGTTATGTTTTACATTAATGGATGTTTATTACATGTTTAAATGTATAAGTAACTTAACAAAGTCTAAGTCTTTGTTTTAGTAGACCGGTTGCGAACGACGTTCACTTTAAGGTAACATAGTCAATTCAGAACAAAGAAAAAGAAGTATTTAACAACCTAGATGGGCTTAGACTACCTATCGTGAAGGGTTGCAATGTCAGTCCGATTATTTCTGAGCCTTACTGAAATAAGATGACGTTGGTGTGGTATAGCACTGAATTGGATTAACAACGAGACATGTCTTTATGCTATCTACTGAAAGACGAGGTCTTGTAAATTATTGTTTCTTAATAAATGTACGTTAGCATTGAGCATACAGTATTGATTATGCACTACTTTGACTTACCAAATGGTGCGGGTTTTTCGCAACCCAATAAGTCTGGTATATTGGGTAGTGGTGAATAATATCTAGCGGTGCTAGGATTGCTATTATGTCGAATCGTGCGCGAGGTGAGTCTCGTTTGATAACATCCTCAAGAGGAGCTTGAAATAAGGTTTTATTATTCGGAACCTAGCTAGTTAGAGTTTGATTACTATATGAATAATAAATAAGAATTTCTTGCTGAGTCCACTCTTGGAATTAATAAGATATTAATTAATTGAGTCCATAGCAGACATTAATTAATTGATGGATGTTTCTATCTTAAGCGCGGGAAATAAATATCAAGCAATGGAAACCCGGATTACTTATAATTTCGGATTTGGACGGGGAGTGCAATATTACTTCAATTCCATAGATTCCTGTCTGAGCCCAATATGTGACTTAATATATATAGGAGAATAAATGAGACAGAAAAATTAGTTGTTACACTTATTTTTCATCAAAATTTTTGTCCCCCTCTCTCTCTACAAGAGGGACGATTTTCTCTCCTCCGTGGGAAAGGTTTTCCGTCTTCTTTATTTAAGTCCTAGTATACTGGTGAGATCAGCTCACTCTAATATCAGTTTACAGTCCGGTAACCAGACAGAAGATCCGTGGTTTAGTACTAAGATCTTCACGTGGAGAAGGCGCTAGCTATATTCGATTCTTTGGAGAATCATCAAGGTAAAATAGTTAAACCGTAGAAAAGCATGTTTTAGGTTTTAATTAATTTAAAGCATGATTTATTTGAGTTATGAGCATGATACATGTGATAATTGCGCGAATGGAATTTGTCTAAATAATCGACTAAATAGATCTTGATTATCTGATTTATTTAAATTGAAATTAACGCACGCTTCCGCTGCCAGTAGGGACAAAGAGATGATGAGTCATTGGAGAGAGAAGAAAAAATGTCATCTCAAGGGCATTAATCTCAAGACATGATGAGTTTACCCTAGGTATTTGGGCCCAATGCCATCCTATATACAGTAGAGAGAGTGCACACAGAAGGAGTTCGGCATCATCATCTTCAATTACTTTACACTTCACACTTTACACATTTATTCATAGCATGGAGCAAGGAAGCTAGGAGCCACCGGAGCCATCGTTCTACCTCTACTTTCCTCTTTTCTTCCTCATCAAAGAAGAAGAGATTCAGATTTGCCAAGAAGTCTTAGTTTGTGTTCTTCTTAAACCCCAATGGGTCAAAATAATTGTTATTCTGTTTTTAGTTCATATTTTCCGAAGTCTAGTTGTTTTCTTTATGCTTTTCTCTTAGTTGCTACTTTAATTACTATCCGTTGTTGATCGATCATAAATTCTGAGTTGGGAATTCTGTTTTGTTTTGGTTATCGAAGATCGTTTATGAAATGAAGTTTTTAATGCAAGTTGTTTTGGATCTGATATTTTCTAATTTAATTGCTTTCGTTTAGTTTTAGTTATGTTCTATTTGAAGTTAAATCTGCATAATTTAGTTGTTCAAGTTTAGATCCGAGTTTAGATGGAGTTTGCGATGCATGCTGGTTTGGATTTGTTGATCTCTGAGTTAGATTCTGTTCTGATGATTGCTTGTTGTTCTGTTTTCGCTTTCTCGTAGGTAGATTTGTGTTTTATTTCGTCAACTTGCATGAAATTAGGATAGATACTATAGATCTATTTTTCTTCCGTCCGATTTACATTGATCTGTGTTTTAATTTGTTTGTTTCCTACTTTCATGTTATCTGCTCTGTTTTCATCTATCGTAGGTGTTTTATTTAGCTGCTTAGCGAAGAAAAAGGTCTTAGTTCGTTAGAGTAGCAGTCCATGTCACCTTTTCGTTGTTTACAGCTTTTTAGTAGAGTGTAGTAGTGTCAGTGGTCCCAACTTACCTTTGCAAAGTACTTTTCTCATCCTAATTTAGTTGATCAATCCAGCATGTCTCTTAGTTTTGAGTTTGCCTAGTTTAGTCCGCTTAGTTAGTAAGTTTGATCAGTTTAGCTTTTAGTCTCAAACTTAACCCACTGGAAAGCGTGTGCGCAGCCAAAAACCTCCCAATGTCTCAAACCCAACTCAACTCGCCTCTGTCCTGAGAGATTCGACCCTTACTTTCCTTTACTAGTCTATAGTATTGTGAGTTAAGGTCTTGAAAGTCCTAAGTCTCTCCATTTACATACCAACGACCAGATAGTAGTCTGCTTGATCCCTTTGACTGTTTAGCTTGATCAAGTGCATGAATGCTATGTGCTTTTAATTTGTACTGTGAACTTTGAGTCTATAAGGACACTTATCATGAGTCATCTTTGGTGGGATTTACTCTTATCGTTTGTTTGGTTATTTTCACACAAAACTGCTCTTGATTCTGGTTGATCGATGAGGCAATGTATCCTCGCGAATCTAATAATCTTCAATATCTTTTTAAGGGAATCCCCCCTTAACACAAGACTAGAGAAACGAAAGGTGACGACGGTGGTGGTGGGAGTCTTGTTGTCCTTCGCCATTGAATTAGTTGGAGTTGCAGATCTAGCCTAAGAAAATGGTTTCGCTCTATTATGCATTACACAGAAATTAATTATTCCAGATACAATAATAGTTCACTCTTTACGAGCATATATAAAAACATTAATCCGACATTTGATGATGATTGTATAAATCGGAGAGATATTGACAATGATGTAAAAAGGTGATAAGGTATTTTGGGATGGACTAAATTCTCTCTCATATAAACTAAAATAAAAAGGATAAAAATATTCTCAAACAGTAAAAAAAAACATAAATGCATATAAAGAGTACTAAAAATTTAACAAAAAATTAAGAACCAAATGATTAAAAAAGCTAATTCGATTTAGAATTGCTGAGTCAAAAGTCCATTGAAATGGATAGCAATTCCCCTGCATATAGCCCCGCATCAATATATCCAAAAGAGCCCAACCGATATTTCCTAAAAATAGGTTTATGCAAATACGTCATGAATCCAATTGTGTATATATACGTAGCTCACTGATCAAAACGACACCAGTGTCTGTAGTTTATACTCACTCACACTCTTTTTCATTTTTCTCTTGCTACTTTCGTCTCAATTAGTTTTTGAGATGAATGCTCTCGCCGCCACAAATCGCAACTTCCGTCAAGCGGCGCGCATTCTCGGTCTCGACTCCAAGCTTGAGAAGAGCCTATTGATCCCGTTCAGAGAGATTAAGGTCTGTTTGATTTTGTGAGTTTTTGTTGTGATCTATTGAAATGGGGTTTTGAAATGATCTATGCCTTGTTTCGATCGTTTTGAGTTATGAGAGTTTACTTTATATGGTTTATGATCAGGTGGAGTGCACGATTCCGAAAGATGATGGAACGCTGGTTTCGTACATTGGATTCAGAGTGCAGCATGATAATTCCCGCGGCCCCATGAAAGGAGGGATCCGATATCATCCAGAGGTCTCAATTTGCTTTTCAGCCTGTTTTTTTTTTGTTTTTAATTTTTTTTAAAATTCTTAAGAACGCTTGTTTGACGAGGTAGGGGATGGATAGTCATCATCGTATCTTAGATTGGTATAGCTAATAAGAGCGAAGGAATGTAAATTGTTAAAAGTTAAAACCTGCAATCTGAAGAGTGGCTTAGTGCTGAAAATTGAATGACTAGCTTAACATAGATGAGATTGCTTCTTTGAGATGTTAACGTAATATTGACCACTGGCAAGCCTGAATCATATATGTACCAACCATAGTGGTTCACTGTTCACAGCGTCGGTTTGCAACTCGTGATCTACTCTGTGCCCTCCGGGGATGCTGGATCTAAGATGAACACACACTCTTACAACAAGGACGTTTTCAGTGCCGTCCTCTGAATGCTTGGATGTGTATAGATTAGATTCTTCATGGCATACAAGTGCCATTTGGATGTGTATATGTCTTCATGAAAATCCTTGTTTCCAAATCTATCGCTTTTGTGCTCTGTCTTCTTCATTTAATAGTTACAGACAACAATTTTTGGCTGATATAACACATGCTCCTGGTTCGTTTCTGTTTTATGTGAAATTTGCATGGTTCAGTACATAGATTGTGATAGAGTTAGCTATATAATTACCTGCCTACTACACCAATGGATTTAGTGATGGAAATGCTCTAACAAACTGAAGAGCATTCAATACATTTTCTTCTTATGGTCAAGGCTAACAAGGAAGTGGTTCATTTTACAAATATCCAGTTGTTCATATATAAATGATTAATGTACCAAAATTCAGCATTGATAACTTTGTATTCAAATTTCAAGCATTTGATGATCTTCTGCTTCCTCGTAATATCTTTGTGTTTCTGCTTAAGTATTCCTGTGTGATGAGTATTGGATCCTCTGTCCGTGAATTATAATATATATTGTCATATTATGCTTATGCATGGCTTTCTTCTACTCGTGCTGAGATATACTCAAATTCTATATAAAGGTTGACCCTGATGAAGTGAACGCCCTTGCTCAATTGATGACGTGGAAGACCGCGGTAGCAGATATTCCATATGGTGGTGCTAAAGGTGGAATAGGATGCACACCAAAAGAATTAAGTATTAGTGAGCTAGAACGTCTTACTCGTGTCTTCACACAGAAGATACATGATCTCATTGGGGTAAATACTGATGTCCCAGCGCCAGATATGGGCACTAATGCTCAGGTAAAATGTTCTGTTTCTTTATTAAAATAACATTTAACTTTTCCCTTCATAAGAATAAATACAAATTATTTGTGATTTGCAGACAATGGCTTGGATTTTGGACGAGTACTCAAAATTTCATGGTTACTCGCCTGCAGTTGTTACGGGAAAACCAACTGTAAGTAGATTTCAAACTATAAACTAGAACTTTGTAAAGTTGATACTTTTTTTCCAACTTAAGCTATCATCTCATTTTACCATCTTGAGGGTCTTGTTTCTGTAATTGGTATGTCAGGATCTTGGTGGTTCACTGGGTAGAGAGGCAGCAACTGGGCGTGGAGTTGTATACGCAACTGAAGCATTGCTTGCTGAACATGGAAAATCAATTAAGGGCTTGACTTTTGCCATTCAGGTATCAAGTAAATTTCACTTCATTTATTCTCCTCAAGTAACATTTGTATAAAAAGTTGAGCATCTAATGTTTGAACATTATACAGGGTTTTGGCAATGTTGGATCATGGGCTGCAAGACTCTTCCATGAAAAAGGTGGCAAGGTTGTTGCAGTGAGTGATATCACTGGAGCAGTGAGGAATCCTAATGGTATTGACATAAAGGCATTACTTCAGCATAAAGAGACAACAGGAAAGCTAGCCGATTTCGACGGTGCTGATGCAATGGACTCAAATGACTTGCTAACTCATGAGTGTGATGTTCTCGTGCCGTGTGCTCTTGGTGGTGTTTTAAACAGGTTTAACATTTTACATTAGCAGATGAACAAATTGTCCTAAATGCTTATTAAATCTTCTACCCTGAATGCTTTCCCCTCCCTTGTCCTAAAGAAAAAGTGCTCCTTTTCTTTTCTTAAAGAACGAATTGAATTTAATAAGGAACCTTTAGTTTCATTGGATTCTTTTCCAGATCATAGGGTAATACAGCAAGTATACGTAGAAACATTGTGAAGTTTCGTTACCCCTCTGAGCAGAGTCCAACATGGATGTATCTAACAAATTTTGTTAGTCTTCTCCTCTTTGTGAGATGCTCCTTGAATTGCAGATGGTTTTTTTCCGTGAAACCATTTATAGTTATATGAATAATTATGTTCCTGAATGACTGTCAAAACCAAATATGAAATTTCTAGTAGTTTAATGAGTTTCTTGAGTGAATTCCATCTGAAAACTATGCAAGTAACATGGACTTATGCTTTTAATGGTATACTACCAATATTTGGGGAACTTACGTTTGTTTCTGAATTAACTGATATATAATGGTAAGTCTGTGGTACACTTTTTTTCTATTGTCTCTAATCTATAGAATCACTATATCCATCATTATGGCTAAAGTACCATAATGGGACAACGATCAGCTCTGCACTACATTTGCTTTAATGAGTAGCTTGTGTTGATATAACTAATCTTTTCTGACCTAAAGAAAAGCATACGACAGAACATAGGTTATGAAGAAAATTTCACGAACAACATAGTGCTTTCATTATCAGGATTCAGCATGGAGATATGAAAGAGATTAGGCATATGGCTGTACTCGCAGTTTCTAATAATTGTTCATACATTTTCAGTGGTTAGTTAAGATTCCTGCATGCTACATTCTGCCTGACTTTTATTGGTTTATTTTCTTGTTGAAGAGAAAATGCTGGAGATGTTAGAGCCAAGTTTATCATAGAAGCCGCTAATCATCCAACTGATCCAGATGCTGATGAGGTCTGAACTTGTTCTCTAGTCTTACTTAAACCAGTATAGACAATATCTAATGAAATTGTTCCACTTCTGCAGATTTTGTCTAAAAAGGGAGTTGTAATACTTCCTGATATATATGCAAACGCAGGAGGTGTGACCGTTAGCTATTTTGAGTGGGTGCAGGTAAGGTTCTTCTGCTCACTTTATTAATGGAGTAAATGCAATTGTAAATTTGTAACGCTGTGTCACTTGGTTTATGCCACATCTTCATCTGACTATATTGCTTCAACATATGATAATCTATGTGTCGTTCCAAATATGTTGATCATTATATGATCCACTTCAAATTTTCTTGATGAAACTGCTAATTTCTGTATGCAGAACATTCAAGGATTCATGTGGGATGAGGATAAGGTGAATAATGAACTTAAGAGATATATGACAAAGGCCTTCCACAATATCAAGGGCATGTGCCAGTTGCAGGATTGCAACCTTCGGATGGGTGCATTTACATTAGGTGTCAACCGTGTTGCTCGTGCTACTCTACTGAGGGGCTGGGAAGCCTAGCATCCTTGTTCACTTTGCGCCCTTCGAAAAGTTTCTTCGTATGTGAACTTGCATAAAGAAATAAATGTAGTAGTTTGATGAGCGACTTTATTGACTCATTTTATCATGCTTCGTTGTGCAATCTGGTTAACTACTGATTTATCTGCTTTTACAACCCCATAATCTGTAAGTTTCGTTTTATATTTTCACAATACTTCACATTGGGTGTCTAATTTAGGGTGAATAATTTTTTTATTTTTTTAATTATAAATTTGCAAGCAAAGTGCATGCACCCATATGAACAGCATGAGGCATGTAGATGCTATAATGCAGCATGTAGCAGAAGATAAGGTATGGCCTCCTCTGCCACTTGTTATCCTCAACACCCACCCATTAATTAAGAAGAAGAGATACATGAGAGACGGAGAAAAACCCACACTATATTTTGTTGGTTAACTAAGTGATGGCATCGATTGGCATAAGTGCTTCCATACAAAGAGCTTGCAGTTCTCAACATGTCACCAAGAGAGTGTCTGGTCATGCGCGAACGAAGGTGGAAGGTCTAAAAATACCAAAAGAACAAGAACACGAAGAGCCTTCATTAGCATTGGTTAATAACAGCAGCAGTAGCAGCAGCTCAGACCAACATTCACAACCAAGATTTCATGACGCGAGATGGAAGAATGGGACGTGGGATCTAAACATGTTTGTGAAGGAGGGGAGAATGGATTGGGAGTCTGTTATTGTTGCAGGTAATGATCTCCAACACTATAATTATCCTTTATATTGATTGATTCTCTAAATAGGGATAGGCATTTTGTGTCTTGATAGAGGCCAGGAGAAGGAAGTTTCTGGAAGTATATCCACAAGCCTCAACAAACAAAGAACCGGTGCTATTCAGGAGCTCCGTTATACCATGGTGGGCTTGGATTCGTCATTCTCACCTCCCTGAGGCTGAGCTGCTCAACGGTAACTTTACCTATATAAATCCCTCTCACATTTCCTATTTGTAGTTTTAGAAGCATTAGATTAGTGATGAATGAGTTGTTGCAGGTCGAGCCGCGATGGTGGGGTTCTTCATGGCGTATGGTGTGGATGGTTTGACAGGGCTGGACATGGTCGGACAGACTGGGAATTTCGTCTGCAAGGCTGCTCTTCTGCTTACTGTGGTTGGAGTGCTCCTTTTTCGAAGAAAAGAAGATATCAGCAATATAAAGAAGCTAGCTGATGAAGCCACATATTATGACAAGCAATGGCAAGCCTCCTGGCAAAATCCTAAAGATTCATAACAGCAATAGCTACTACTGTATTATGTTTCTAGTTCGCATTACATGACATCATAGGAAATATTTGGGTTTCAATCCTTTTATGCAGGTTTGAGGTTTTCTTATCTTTTTATTCAGTTTTTATGTTTTTCAATTTCATTCCAATATTTCTAAGGACTTAAAATTAACAGTTTTAAGGTTTTTTTTATAAAACATGTATAGCTTTAGAGTTTCAAGTGATATTTCACTCTTTTCAATTTTCGACGTTGAAGAAATTAAATTTTATCAAATGACAGGCATAAATATTAACGTGTTTTAGTAAGGCGATATGGCAATTATATTTTTTGCTCCAATTCTAATGGCATCCGTAATGGTTGAGAATTCTTCCGGACGACGCATCGTCCGAGTCCGTCCTCATTTCTACCACTGCAGGTTGACGGACGGGCGGGTAGGATGAAAGTTCGGGCGCGGATGACGCGTTGCCCGATCATCATCCGTCGCCTCATCCGCTCATTGCAGGAGCGCGGACGATGGCGGTCGACAAACGATGGACGCGTTTTCCGTTTTTTTTTCCGGACATTATATATACTCCCTCAATTCACATCACAATCCACTCCTCTACTCTCTTCTCTTCTCTCTATCAAATATGGATCCCAACAATTATTTACAAAAAAGTATTGAGCATTTAACTAAGGCACTTCAATTTAAACGTTGCTTAGCAAAAATGATAATAAACCATTAGAATGGAAAGAAAATAAAGTAAGTAAGAGAATAATGTATATACGACTCTCTTCTATATTAGTTACTCTTTTACTTTACTTTCTCTCGAATCTAACTATTTATTAGTATCATCTTTGTAAAACAACGGCCGAAAAGAAACGTCTCACTTGTAGTGGGACAGAATGAGTATTTACTTTGTCCCTCCGTACTAGAGTCGTATTTTTTTGGGTTGTCTTAATCTATTTGGTCATTTATTTTTTTTGGCAAAAAATAATACATTCTCTCTCTTATTTTACTCTCTTTTACTTTATTTTCTCTTTCTCTCTCTACATTTTTTCTTTCTACTTCATTCTCTCTTTATTTAAATCACTTAAAACATTTTTTTATAAAATTCTATGCAAAAAAATAACACCTTACTACCAAGGACTAGTAAATTATAAAGAAATAAAGTAGAGACAATAAAGTAAAAGAAATAAAAGGTTGTTGGAGAGAAAAAAGGTTGTTGGGTGTTTAAAATTAGGAGAGATGGATAAAATAAGAAAGGAAAAAGATAATTGAGTACTTTAAGTATTTCCTAAATAAGAAATGGGTCATCTTGGTTAGTAAACTAAGCCATTCACAATGGTGGCCGATCGCGAGGGCCATGTGAGCGGCCACCCCATCGGCAATCACCTATTGTGGAGCGGGAGCCAATCTCCAATCTTCATCGCCTCCCCCCCCCCCCAAGCCGATTCATCGGTTGAGGCGATTTCATTTTTATCCTTTTATATACACCCCATTCCCCACAAATTATTCACATTCATCCAGCTTCATTTTATCTCACTCTACAATTTATTTCTCTCTAGTCATATTGTTTTCTATATTTTTAGTTTGTTTTTTTCTGTACTTTTTTTTATATGTAGGATATTTTCTTTTTAATGAAATTTGTTTTTTATTGAGTTGTCTTTAATTATTTTTCTTGTATTTTATGTGGTTTTATGTCACACTAACAATTACTCCCTCCGTCCCAAAAAATATGCACTTTGAGTTCGACACATGTTTTAATGCAAAATTGGTAAAGTAAGAGAGAGAGTGGGTCCCACCTCATTAAAGAGAAAAGAGTTTTCAAAATTAGAAATTGCATATTCTTGAAAGACTAAAAATGAAAGATTGCATATTCTTGTGGGATGGATGGAGTAAAAGTGCAAAATATAAAATAGTGATGTCTGGAAATAAGATGGGTTCTGAAATATGCTCAGGGATGGGCTCCTATTGCAGGGAGATAGGCTCTGAAATGAATGGGCTCCTATTGCAGTGAGATAGGCTTTCAAATGAGCTGCTGACGTGGCAGAAGGAAATGAAGATAGACTTTGAGATGAGCTTTGAATTTAAGGCCACCATTGTGAATGTCCTAATAGGCCCATATAAAGTTATACTGCCTGAAATTGAATCACGAGGCAGAGTTCCGAATGCCGTGGAGTCTGGGGGCTATTGGGAGGAGAATTCCGGCAGTTTCCTTGGGGACTGCGGTGGCTCGACCCCTCTTCTCTCCACCATTGCTTCTTATCAAAAGATTGGTAACCAAATCCATTTTGTAATAAAAAAACTTGAAATTATTAGTATCATCTTCAATTTTAAAAATTTAGATTAGGATGCATTATTTTCCATAAAAATCAGTTTTACGATACATTATATTTTAAGAAAAACTATATTCCCACGAAAATTAATTCAAAAAAAGGTGACTATGACTGTTTTTAGGGATGTCAATTCAACCCGAAACCCGTGGGCCGGCCCGAACAATCCGATAATATGAGCGGGTTAGGGCTGTAATTTTATTACCCGAATACAAAACAGGTTAAACGGGTTGCGGGTCGGCCCGATGGGTTGTGAGTTTTAATTATAAAATACTAAGTTTTAAGGGGTTTTAATATTTTTGAATCCTTGAAAGGTAGGTGTGTTCATAGTGTGTTCAGAAGGAAATAACAGGCTCCCTAGGTCCAGCAAATCCACTAGATCACGCAGTCTAGGAACTCGTTGTCGCAGGAAATCCTGGTCGTCGGACACACAGAGCACTTCTTTCAAAACCCTCAACCACTTTACTAAACCTAGTATAGGGAAGTAGGGATCGATCCCACAGAGAAGGATGCGTAATACTCATGTTCAAGGATTTGGATTTGTTTTTGGTGTTGGCTGCTGCCACGCATTTTTTCTTGGGTTGAGGAAAACAATATTAAACTTGACTTGAGAATCTTAAAACTCCTAAGCTAATAGCTAGACCTAGGCGAAATAATAAGAGAACGTTGCGAGAAAATTAACTGCTCGATCACCAGATCTAAGAAAACTACTCCAATTACCTAGACCTAGGAAATAAACTGACTGTGGGACCATGACTGAAAAAGCAGAGTACGTACGAAAAGCTGGCAGAATAACTAACTCTAGTACTAACTAACAGCGACATCATCTTCTACAACCAAATTGCGTAAAAACTCATAAGAAAATCTACATGAACGAAATCAGAGCAGAGCAAGCTAAATCTAAATCAAATTTATGCATAACAACGAAGAACTAAACAGATCTGTAGACGCTAGACGAAGTAAAGCATAAAACAAGAAGAAAACTCAAATCCATCTAACAACTTCCTTTTCTCACTTCGGATCCAACCTCAGACGCTAAATCCACTCCGAATCCAAGCATCCAACACAAACTCCAACCAACAGAAACACTTCATCGCTTCAGATTTGAACAACAACCTCCAATCAGTCAATAAACCACAGATCTATCATCGAATTCCCATATCAAACACCACAACATCAAAATAAACAGAGATCGACATAATACTTTTTGAAATAAACTTCCAGCAGCGAGATCTACGTAAATCAACTCAAAATATCACAACTAAACACAAATCAACAAAGCGAAAAGATAACTAGTATCATCAACAGCCAAGTCGACTCCCAAAAGTGAAGTTCGATCGCAAAAGTGCAAAACAAACGGAATTAAAAGAGATTGTATCTTCGTCCACACGCAGACGGTGTTGCAACTGCGAAACTTCTAAAGAAAATAACCCTTCGTACCCGACTACCCCAGATCTCCCATTCCCAAGTGTGTGTATGTGTGTGAGCTAAAAGAGGGAAAAAGTGATATGATGTGCGTTGCATGCTCTTCTATATATAGGCGTTGGAGTGGGGCCCAGCGAGGTATAGATAGACTTTGTTGCCCTCAGCTATTGACTCCCTCTGTCACGCCTTCTTTTCTTTTAAATCCTGCTCACTTCACTTCATTCCTTCGCTAGACCATCTCCTTCAGCGTTTCCTCGATCTAGCAATTTTTCTTCACACACCTGGCTTAGGAAACGTGTTAGACCCAACAAATTATAACGCTTTTCACCATATAATCGATGCATGAAATTAGCCTTATCAATCATCAATCTTCATTCTACACAATCATTAGTCTTATTTAATCTTCATTCTACATTTTTCCACTCGATCCCACAATATCAGCTTTCAAGTTTCATCTCAACTCATTATTGCACCATCTCATCATCTGCCACTAGTGTCTTACCACCATCAAAGTCAATCAAGAAAAAATTAAGAATGAACCCATCAAAATCTTAATATATTTATCATTTTAATAATGATTCATGTAAGATATGATTTTTAATTTTCATAAAGAATTAGTTACGAACAATATCATAATAATGGCACGAACACAAGCTTTAACTTATATTGTAGTTGATCGAGATGAAAGGCTTCTTTTCAAGTATTATTGAAGAAAACTATGAATAATTGAAGATTTTATATGATTCTAAACTAAAAAGAAAAAAAATATCTAAAATTTAAAATCATTTTATAGAAGAAAATTTTGATACAAGAGATTATATTGAAAGCTTTTAGGCCCGAATAGCCCGATGGGTTAGCCCAAAACCCGACGGGTTAGGGTTGAAAATTTATGATCCGAAAAATCCATAACCCGAATGGCTCGCACCCAAATAGCCCGACGACCCGAGTGGGCTGATCCGAACCCGAACGAGTTAGCCCGATTGACATCCCTATCTATTTTCATGTAAACAACGATTATTTCTAAAGTATTAATTTCCTTATCGTATTAATTTACACTATTTAGTCAGACCAAAGTATTAATTTCTATTTAAAAATTTATTATCGTACATAACAGTAGAATCATATGCCAATAAAATTTGTCATCCTATTAAATATGACTTATTTTGAGTGTCCCATTAAACTTGACATTAATTCATTTTCTAGTAAAAAATTATTACTATTCACTCCTTCCACCATCAGGAGTCTCATTCCTTGACAGCAGAGTTTTAAGAAATGTTAAGAAAAGTGAGTGAAAAAAAAGTTAATGGAATATGAGTCATATTTGTATATATTAATTTTAAATGAAATGTGAGTGAAATGTGTTAGTGGATATGAGATCCTATTACCATTTATGGTAAAAGTGAACCGAGACTCCTATTTGCGGACAGACTAAAATGGAAAAACATAACTCCTATTCGCAGACGAAGGGAGTATCTCTTTAACTTATTATTTTCACTTATATTTTACTAATACTATTTCTTTTTCTTTATATTTTATTTTATCTTCAACTTTATTTTTTTACTGTACTAACTTATGCATTTCTTTTTACATGATGGAGTAAGAAGTAATACTCATTCCTTCCAATTAATTTGAGTATTTTTTTTAATAAAAAAATAAAATATCTAATTATTCTTACTTACTTTATTTTACCACCTACTTTATTTTCTTTATCTTTTCTATTTTATTCATATTTATTAATTTCTTTGTATAAAAATTTTGGAATCAACTTAATTGGGACATAGATAGTAAGAATGTCCATAGTGGGGGGCCGGGCGAGGGGAGCCCGGGGGGGGGGGGGGGGGATTCTGCGGCGGCGGCCCCCGGGGGGGATTCTGCGGCGGCGGCGGCGTTTAAATTTTTAATTTTTTGTTCTTAAATATTTTCTATAAATACACCTAATTCTCTCATTTGTATTCCAATCCAATTAAAATATACCAACAATTGATTAAATAATGTGATTTGTGGTTGTGACATGACTGTTAGAGTGCCCACAATAGGGAGGCTGCAGCAGCCGCAACGTCCTTGGCGGCACCGCGACTCCCTATTACTGTGGAAATGGGCGGGCGCGGCGAGGGGGGTGGATGGCCATGCGCCACGTTGGCGGCGAGACAGCGGCGGTGGGACCGGCGCCGCGACGCCCTATTGCACGGCGTCAGAAATAAATTTATTTTTTTACTTTTTGGTTTTTTTCTTTATAAATACACCATATTTCATTCTTTTCACCTCACACACATCTACACCCTTTTTTCAACTCTCTATATTTTTGTTGTCTCAATATGCAAGGTGGAGATAGTGATTTCCCTGGCACCAGAGAGTCAGGATACGACAACTATCTTCCTTCCCAGCCGTGGATATCGAGTCCCACTCCCCCTCCATCCCAGACGCGGTGGATTCCGATGATGCCACCGAGTAGGCGGTGGCGGTTTTATTTTGTGTTTTTATAAAATTTTTGTTGTATAATTTTTGCGTGTCTATAATACAACGAATTGGTTTAAATTTTATTTCTAATTAAATTTTAGTAATTTTTTTTTAAAATTATTTTTAGTCCAATAATTTCTATTCTAATTGAATAAAAATATACCAACAATTGATAAAATAATGTGATTTGTGGCTGTAGCGTGTTCACTATTGGGCTGGATAAGTTTTTGTGCGCCTTGGACGCCTTCGTGACTGTGCCACATTATTTTTTTTAGCTGTAGACAAATTGCTGTAAATGGCTTTGGTTGTGGGTTCGGACAACTCTTAAGTATTACTCTCTCCGTCCCACTTTAGGAGTCCCGGTTGAATTTGGTACGGGTATTAAGAAATGTAAAGGAAAGTTGGTGAAAAAAGATAGTGGAATGTGGGTCATACTCCCTCCGTTTCTTCATAGTTGAGGCGGAACTTTTCGGCACGGAGTTTTAGAAATGAATGTTGGGTGTGTTAAATAAATAGATATAAAAGTAAGAGAGAGGAAAAGGTAGAGCGAATAAAGTATAAAGTGAATAAAGTAGAGAGAATAAAGTAAGAGAGAGTAAAGTAAGAAAGAGGAAAAAGTTACCATATAAAGAAACGACTCAACTATGAAGAAACTTTCCGAAATGGTAAAATGTCTCAACTATGAAGAAACGGATGAAGTACTATTTTATATTAATTTTATAATAAAATGTGAGTGGAAAAATGTTAGTGGAATGTGAGGCCTAATAACATTTATGGAATATTCCAGCCGGGCTCCTAAAGTGGGACATCCAAAAATGGTAAATCGAGACTTCTAAAGTGGGACGGAGGGGAGGGGTATGAAATTGATAATAGAGCGACAGAAAAGCGACGTCGTTTGGATTTCGAAGTCGTACACGCGGACCAATACTGTGTATTGGTGGTATCGCCTTCCCTTCACAACAAATCAACCCGACCCGATTACAGAAATGGCCCGATGATGAGAATCCATGACGCCATTTCTGCGGCAGTGGCAGTGGCAGAATTTTATAATCAATTAACTCACTCACAATAGAATTTAATAATTCTCCATTTGCAATTGCGCACGCAAATCGAAAACAATAAAAAAGGCTACAGTCGTAGATGCTGAAACCGCCCTATCCTGCCCCAAAATGCGCACCTCCAAGCCGCCGCAGCAGCCCGACGAAGCCGAGCGCCGGCTGCGGGATGCGGAGCGCCTGCTGAAGGAAGCACTCCAGGAGATACAGCACGGCCAGCGGGGCCCACCGGGCGATCTCCACCCCCCCTGCGATCACGCCGACGAGTCCTGCGTCGCGCATGCCGTCGGCAACCTGTGCCAGACCTTCCTGCTCTCTTACGGGATTCGCGTCGGTATCGGGATTCTCCTCCGCGCCTTCAAGCTCGCTCGCCTCAAGTCCTATTCCTCTCTCCTTGATATCAAGGTAGTATTTGAATTTCAGATCACGACTGATTTTGTGGTTGGATTATGCGGGGGGTTGCTATGGAATTAAATTATTTTATCTAGGTAGTTTGGGGGAATTGGTGCGATCGCTATTCAGTTTCATTTATTCATCGATGAATTTTTGAAGGTTTCCAAGTTCACTGCTGGAACTGCAGCTATATTAGAATGAAAAAGATTCAGTAGAATACATGTTATATCAGGATGATTGGAAAATTGATGAGAATTTCGAAAAGCCTACGGGGTAGAATTATATAGCAAGGAAAATGCTTTTGATGCGTATCATCACTCTATGGGTCTTTTGATGGATGGGGATTTTTTTAGTAGTGATCCGGTTACTTTATGCTTTAGTTCGTTTGATGTCTATCTTGCTGAGCCTCGTTATAGCTGGCAAAATATATAGTCCTAGAAGTTCTAGCAGTTTGTCTTTCAGAATTACAAAGTTTGAACTATCGTTCCCTTAATTTCAATATTCACTGCAGCAACTTCTTGTTTTCTTGTCTTGATTTCCTGTTGGTTAGGGTGTTCTAGTTCAAACACTACCCAATTCATATTCAGTACAATCTAACTCAACATGTGCATGTCATGCTTAAGGATTAATTTCTTTTATGTTTCCTAATCCGTACATGTATTTTGTAACTAAAGATATGTTAGAGATATCTGATACCCATGAAATAATCGTGGCAATTTAATGTTACTACTTCAATCTTTTCTCTGTGGTCTAAGTGGACTTAGAGACAGATAAGAGTGGAAGTCAGGCTTTTGATGTTTACTTTCTTGACATAACAAAAGGTCGAGCATAATCATACCATTTTATTTGGCTAATAGCTGGTTCAGCTGATTTCACCTTTGTATGATCTATCTCTTCACTTCTTTATTTTGTTATTATTTACTTATAGCCTATAGTTTGTAATAGTCTAGTCAAACTATGTCAATTGGTTCAAGTTGGATTGCTCATGTTTTTAATGGATAAAGCCTTCCAATGTGGATTGGATATGTTGTGGTCAAGTAAAGTACCATTAGCTAGTAGTATATACTTTACCAGCAAATGGTAGTTTGATAGGGATTTCGGGAGATGAATTTTGGAGACTATATCCAATCCACGTTGGAAGGCTTTATCCATTAAAAACATGAGAACAGGGATAGGGATCTTGGAGATGGATTTGAAACGATAATATCTATTAATTTGTATTTTTGGTGTCTTGGATCTGTCACTATTTCTCCTCTCCTCACTTGCTCCCACTTTGATGTTTCGAACTTCTAAGCCTGATAAATGTTGTTCATACTGTGCTATCATCTTTTTCTTTCTCATACAATTGTTTTTATTTATTTTCCAAGTTAAGCATTTGTGTTCCTCTTATGATTACAAATGAGTTAAAAAGATAGTAAAACATGGTTAACAATTCTTACAATTTTAGATGATTACACACATGTACTCACCCCTCTTAAGAAATGCTACGCAACTTCTAGATAGTATGTTAAGAAAAACAGCAAATAGTCTTGTTATTGATGACCAACCTTGGCCCCTGCCCCTGATCCTCTTTACTTTGGTCTGTATGCATGTTTGATGGAATCCATTATTAGTAAAATTTCTGATTCAAGAGTTTATTAATTTTTTATTCAACCATGAATATAATTGCAGCAACTCGTATCAGAGAAAGACCTTATAGTGAGAGAAGAAGCATGTCGAATCGGCTTGCTTTTTGGGGGATTCACCGGCTCCTACCATGCTTTGAGGTGTTTGCTCAGAAAGACGAGGAAGAAGGAAACACCATTAAATGCGTAAGTTAATAAAAAATCATTCAGTCTTTTTTTAATGTTTCATAAGTTTTGCTTGTCATGATCTGATGTGGTCCATCAACAGTGTTCCTGTTATACTTGAATTGATTTCAAGTATAAGTCTGCTACATCATTATTCAGATTGGTTTTTTACTGCATGACTTATCCAATTCCATTTAGATGACTTTGTTAAAGGTGATGATGGAACAGAATTTTAGCAGGTGCAGTATCTGGTTTGTCTATTCTAGCATTAGATGATTCCAGCAGAAGGCGCACACTTGCTTTATATCTTTTGGCTAGGCTTGCTCAGGTACAAGTACCCTGTATCTCATTTCCCAGTTTTGGCCTAATGTATGAGGTCCTATTACTTCTATTTCCATCCACTCTAATTTATTTTAATTGTTTGAACAGTGTGCCTATAACTCGGCTAAATCTAAAAACAAATTCCACTTATGGGGAAGTCATTGGAACCATGGGGACACTCTACTCTTTGCAATAGCTTGTGCGCAGGTAATTTACAGACCACACATCTGACTTACTGCTTCTTTGTGTGTGCGTTGAGCATTACATAATTGTCTCACATGCAGTCTTTGGACAGAGATTATTCCTAAGACATGGAACTGGTAGTTTATGAACTTCGTAAAGGATTGCTTTTAGTTGCTTTACTAATATTGTATTTCCTCTAATTATAAGAGCTTCTCAGGTTATGTACTCCTTTGTTATGCGCCCTGAGAGCTTGCCAAAATCATATCAAGATTTCATTCAGAAAACAGGCCCTGTTGCAGCTCCAGTATACAAGGCTGTAAGGGAGTGCTGTAGAGGCTCCCCAGTAGACGTTGCATCACTAGCTGCTTACCTGTCTGGCAGGACATCCAGTGATGTGAAGTTGGATAAGTTTCCTGAACTTATTCCTTGCTCGGTCATTCATCCTGATACAAAATCATGCTTAGTTCACAATGCGAATGCTGCAAAGGCTACTTTTAGGAAAACATTTCCCTTGTATTTCTCTTTGACATTTGTCCCGTTTGTTGTTCTGCGTCTGCAAAAGGTACTTCTATAAGTTATTTGATGATTTTACTTCTGCAACCCTCTTAATTACATTGTTTTAATAAATTAAGCATTACTGAAGTGTGAAGTGATCAATGTAGCAAAGGACTTGCAAGATTCAGCAACAGTTCACAGAATAATTTTTTTTACTTCATACAGTTGAGTGAAGTTTTAGGTTGGTTAATATATATTTTATCGTTATTTTCATCCCCCAGTTCATGGATGCTCCAGTTCGTACCTGCCGGACTGCTGTTACAAATGCTGTTCGTTCAACTTCATTCTTGTCCGCCTTTGTTGGTATCTTTCAGGTGGTTCTTTTTCTGGCTAAGTTTATAAGCTCTTACATCCAATCATAATTGTACTGATTTAATCTCCTGTGCAAAAAAGGGAGTAATATGTTTGCATAGAAAAGTGGCATTGAAGGACCACAAGTTAGTTTATTGGCTTGCTGGAGGGCTATCCGCCCTGTCTGTATTATTGGAGAAGAAAGCTAGACGTGGGGAACTAGCCTTGTACGTTCTTCCAAGAGCTGGAGAATCATTGTGGTACATTTTGGTGAATCGTCGTTTGCTTCCAGATATCAAGAATGCTGAGGTAATTTTAATGTTCCTTACGTGGAGTATGACGTACACTGTTGCACCATCACTATCTCTTACCTTAATCTTCTTGCATTATATATTGCCAAGTACTAGGTGCTGCACTGCAGAGCTTCTACTTGAAATATACTCAGCTTTTAGGGTTTTCAGAGAAATAATGACTTGTCACATAATATGTGCGAATTTATCTTACAGAACTAATTTTAGTTAAGAGAATTATGCCTAGACTAGATTACCATTTGAGCCCTTACTAATGCCTCCATGTTTGTCGTTATGCACTGTATCCTAGGTGAAATATTGTCAAATGACTACTGTAGTGCACTTCCAAGTCCAAAATCAAGAGTTTTGCATTCAAATATACTTAATCTGTATCTCAACTTTGCAGGTGGCTTTGTTCTGCGCATGTATGGGTGGAATAATGTATTACCTGGAGCAAGAACCAGATACGATGGCTCCTTTCCTGAGGGGGCTGATTCGTCGATTCCTTGCCAGCAGGATTAGCAATCCCGGGCCTCCAGCAGGCCGAAGCGCGTCTTACTCATATCTACAAACTCTGGATGCTATGAAAAAGCCAGACGGGCTTGAGAACCAAGAGAATGGAACCACATCTTCTGAAAAGTACAATCTGGAGTCAATTCCCGGACTCTGAGCTTGTTTTTGTCCGCTGATGAGGAGAGAGACGGCTATTCCTTGCTGGAATTCAACTCAAATTTGTTTTTGGGCAGCTGGGTTCTGTCCAATCCAAGAAGATGGTTGGTTATTTTGGTCTTACTCATGAGAAAAATGAGAAAAATTGTTAGTTTGGTTGGTGTGCTTGATTTGTGGAGTTGAATCATTGTTATTCTGATAGTGAAAGTTGAGAGCTAAATTGTGGAGGGCATGTGCTATGTAAATAATTGCAACTCGTATATCTTGTTATTAGAGAATGAAATGGCTAAAAATCATAATAAAGTGTGCCATCTAATATGGAACGGAGGGAATACATATTATATAAAAGAATAAGGGTGTGTTATATTGCTAACTCACTCCTAAATTGTTAACTACAACTAAAGGATAGCCATTAGATTTTAGATTTTTAAATTAAAGGTGAAGATTATTCAAGGGTTATTACTATCATTCAACCCTGGAGTATTATTATGCACAAAAAATATGAATAGGGATATTAATGTCAATTAACTACAAAATTAGTTATAACTAACTTTTAAAAGAAATCTCAAAACTTTAAATTCATATAACATACATCAAATTACAGATAATTTTATAAGGATTCCAACGATATCCTACATGCATATGTTCCGTCGTCAAACCACACGTTTTCTAAAATCCTATGACCTTAAATTAGTTGTAGTTAGGAATTAAATGATGAGTTAACAATTGATCACTCCCCTAAAAGAATATATATATATATATATATATATATATAGGGATGTATTCATATACTTTTCCCATCTTTTGTGCTTTTTCCTTTTTAATCTCCCCCATCCATTATTAAGATCTAAAGGCTGAAATTAGTTTCTGATTTAATCATTTTTATTCATTAAAAAATTATAGAAGGGCGTTTAGGGGATATGCATTGACGTCGGTTATGGTAAGTCCATGATTCTCTCCCTCACAATATCTTGCAGCGGTTTTTTTCATTCATAGTACAGAATTGTCTCTTCTCTTTCATCGTTCTCCATTCTCCATTCTCTTTCATCTTGCAGCGATTAATCTTTCATCGTTCTTCATTCTCGAAAATTCTGGTCTTAACAAATAGTGCGATCGTGCGAAACTTGTAGAATTATTTTTTGGAGAGTTCCGGGAAGA
The DNA here is from genome assembly GCF_029641045.1 of Salvia hispanica. NCBI lineage: Eukaryota > Viridiplantae > Streptophyta > Magnoliopsida > Lamiales > Lamiaceae > Salvia > Salvia hispanica. The sequence continues at coordinate 15,673,312 of NC_142696.1, read as the reverse complement.
TTATCTTTACTACAATGGAAGAAGGTGGTTCTTCAACAATGGACGAAGCTTATGATTCAACTATGGAAGAAGGTAAATTTGTCGAAAAGTATTTGATTATTGTATCAACGTTTCATTAATTTCCATATCACACATATTAACGCAACCCTTTTTGATTTTCTGTATCTGTTAATTGGTACTAGTTTCATAATTGACGTTAACAATGGAAGAAGGTTTATGTAACTTGAAACTATCCAGTAGGCTTTACCGGTAATTGGTGGATGTGGTTTAGGGTTTAGTGTTTATTTTATTTTCTCGGCTGCTGTGTTATGATGTACGAATAGTAGTCTTTTCTGGATTGGAGCAGCCTCGTATCGTGCCATATTATCGAATTCGTGTTGTTCAACAATGGAAGAAGTTAGTCCAGTAGGCTTTAGCAGTAATTGGTGGATGTGGTTTAGTATTTTGCTTAGGCGACAAGTCTCATGTATTAGGGTTTAGTGTTTATTTTTTTTTCTCGCCTCTGCTGTGTTGTAATTTTGGATTTATATAATGTACGAATAACAGTGTATAATGCATTCTTTCTTATATGTAATGTATGGTTGATATCATATAATGAAAATAAATTCTGATATGCTTTTATTTATGTATAGTGTTTGTTATACTGTTTCAAATCAAGGGATATCGCTTTTCTACGGTTTTATTCGACGGTTTGAGACGGACATTGACGTGCTTCGTGCATTCGTAGGTGGTTTGGAAGAACTTGTTAATTCTCTTCAAGCTGGAACTCCTCCAACGTCGGCCTTTGAAAAGAGGCGCATGATTGAAGAGTTTTATGGAATGCCAAGGCCTGAAGTAGTAGAGGTCCATCCTCCGGATGTTGTAAAGACCAAGGGTCATGCTAGCAGCTCCGCGAGCCAACTGATTTCAAAGAGAGAAAAGGCTGTAAAGGAGGCTAGTAGGCCTCTTAGACGTTGTAAGGTGTGCGATGAGTTGGGACATCACGACTCTAGAAACTGTCCAATGCTTAAAGAGATGACGAAGGAGAAAGAGTTTAGTAAAGGCAAAAGGAAAGCTTGATGTGTTTTGTACCTAAAAAATTAGTTTTCGTCTTGTATTCAGTTTTATTATTTGTTTCGTTGTCTTAGTTTTATTATTTCTAGCGCTGTGAACATTTTATGCATAATAAATTTGCATTTTTCGGGAGTTAATGTGCATCATCGAATAATAGCCTTGCATTAATAATGATTTTCTGTGCATTACTCCCTTTTTTTTATACCATTATTCCATTACTTTGTTAACGTGCATTATCGAACAATAGCCTTGCATTAATAATGATTGTCTGTGCATTACTCCCTTTATTTGTACCATTATTCCATTACTTTGTTAACGTGCATTATCGAACAATAGTCTTGCATTAATAATGATTTTCTGTGCATTACTCCCTTTATTTAAGTACAGAAAGTTAAGTGCTTGTAGACAATAATGTACAACTTCGTTACTAATAATGTACATTAACAGACTAAAAATGTATAATTATTATGCATAAATTGTTGACAGTGGTAGGATTAATAACACATTCGAAACGAAATGATAACTAAGACAAACCGAAAACTAGAACTAATAATGTTTTTAGGTACAAGATACATCAAGATTTCCTCTTGCCCTTATGAAGCTCTTTCTCCTTCGCCATCTCTTTAAAATTGGACAGTTTCTAGAGTCGTGATGTCCCATCTCATCGCAAGCCTTGCACCGTCTAAGAGGCCTAGTAGCCTCCTTTATAGTCTTTTCCCACTTGGAAATCAGACGGGAGGCAATAGGACCTTTGCTGCTCAACCAACCTCTCCCTGAACTTTTGCGCAATCGCAAGTGGAAGAACATCATCCACCGCTTCGTCAATATCTAACCAAGGCTGCTTCGCCGCTGCCCGAAAATCAATAATGTATCGCATTAATGCACAATACTAACTGTATAATGTACAAAAGTAAGCAAATAATGCACCAATGAATATTACATTCTATCAACCATTGACCTTTTATAAAACCGAAGCATTTAAAGTAAAACAAAAAACATAATGTACACCACTCCATACAATAATTTACACCACTCCCTACAATAATGTACAAATGGCAACAAATAATGCAAATATGAATACAAATTTCACTCAATTTTAAGGCATTTTATCAAACCGACTAATGTAGATTCAAACAAAAAATTAATGCACACCACTATTTACAATAATGTACACATTGCATCAAATAATGCACGAATGAATATAAAGGCAAATGCAAGAGAAACCAAAAATTAACCCAGATACGATTTCATCTACCAAATCGCCCAATACACAATTGGAAACCAGTCATTCACTACAAACTTCAATAATGGACAGAACCCTATAAAAAATGAACACGATTTTACGATTTACAGTGGGTATTACGAAAAAATAAGCGATTAACAGTGGGTATTACGAAAAAATGAACCCTATCAATAGTCGACGATTAGGTTGTGTGTCGGCGGTGAAAATAGGCGATTGGGTATTACGAAAAATTGAATCATTAAATGTGTCGACCAAATGTGTGAAAAAATCGTCACTGTTTTAATGACGAAAATTGACGATTAGAAGTGTCTCTTACCAAAAATCAGAACTTTTGAAACCCGCCTTGTTGTCGACTGTAAATATATCATCGCGCGGCGAAGGAATCACATTAGAACTATGAATCGTCGACCGGCGGTGCTTTCACGGCGAAAAATCGGCGGGAGTGGTGGTGTCTCTTCAATTTGAGTAGCGGCTAGGGTTTTCCCTAGTTTGAAATGGGGGAGACGATTTGAGAATCGTGGGCTGATGGGAAGAGACGTTTGGAGTGAGAGAGAGAGTGAGCATATGGAAGGATTGCTTAAATCTCGCTCCTGCCGTTTTTAATTCATGGCTGTTTTACAATTTTACCCATATAATGCACAGAATGAACCTAATAATGCAACACGGGATGATTTTGTGAGGCTTCATCTAGTCCATCTATCATACTAATATAAAGGATGTGATTAAGAAGGAAATAGTATCTAAAGGGGAAAAAGGAGTTTAATGCTACTATAGTTAAAATAACATCATACCACCAATATCCACCCTTAGATCCGGAAATCCAACGCTCAAGATTTAATTTCGTGAACAGAATTGAGATTGCTGTCTAGTGTATACCGAACTGCTGTTGGGGGTATTTTAGTCATTTCAAACCGATTCAAATTAGGGTTACCCCCAAAAATACCGTCATTCTCCAAATTCGCCTCTCTCTCTCTCCCCGACTCTTCTCTCTCTCTCCCCGACTCCAAAATCTCCGATTCTCCAAAATCTCGCCGCCGCCTCCACCTCTAGATCCCGTCGCCTCCGCCTCTGCCTCTAAATCCGACCGCCTCCGCCCCTATACCGTGTAACTTCAATTTCCAGCCACGACTACACGGTGAATCGCGCGATTTAGGGCTAATTTCTGGAATTCCGAACGCCTACAACAAGTAATCGGTGAAAATAGTTCAGAAGGTATGTTAATTGGATTCCGTTTAGGGTTGAATGAAATAGGTTTCCAGAATGTTACATTGTTGTGAATGCAGATTTATGTATGTGTATTATTCATTCAATTGATGCCTTGTTTAATGTTTCGATCTGAGGTTTTAGTCTGTTTTTGGTGATTTTCGAAATTTTATAGCTATTTGCTCCATGTATGAGGGTTTTTTGAAATGTTGTGACAGACTATTGTGATTTTTTGTCTATTGGATTAAGTATTGTTGTACTCGAAGTGAATTGCTGATTTGGTGATTTGCTTAGTTAGTGATTTGCTTGTATTAATGTATAAAAAGGGTTATGTTACCGCATGATTCATTTTGTGGATGATTTGGATGTTATTGGTTTAATGCAGTGTAAAGACAAATTTAAATGACAAGAAAAAGAACAATATCACAGGTGGAAGAGGAAGAATCTAGAGGGGATACAAGTGAAGCTGAAACTAGAAGTAATCATGAAAATATGAATGAGGAAGAAGTGGAAGCTGAAACAAGCACAAGAATAAACACGAATGCAGAAATAAGAGGACCGGGAGGTGAAGGTATTGTGAAAAATCTTGCAGTATTACTTGTTATATATTGCAATGGGTCATTTATAACAATGTAGTCTTATTTGTTATATATTGCAGTGGTCCATTTAGAATAATGCATCATGATCTTGCAGTTTTGCATATTTACACTATTGATTTGGATTATATGACAGATCTTTGTTTGACAAAAATAGTCTATATATGAGTTAGTGCAAGTAACAAAATAGATAACAGTGTTCAAAATCTAAGCATTACTGTATAGATTAAATGAACTTTTGCTAATTTTAAATTCTGTTTCAAGTGATATTAGTTATAGCAATTATTGATAATTCATACCTAAATCATGACATGATTAGATACTTATCATTCTACTAGTTAAAATGAGGGACCAACAAATAAGATAATTTATGTCATATTGTTGTATTACTTCTTATACATTGCAGTGCAACATTTAAAATAATGCAGTCTTGTTTGTTATAGATTGCAGTGCACCATTTAGGATAATGCATCATCTTGCTGTTTTGCATGCTATATTGCTTTATTTAATGGTATATATTGCTGTATTGCTTGTTATACATTGCAGTGCATCATTTAGAATAATGCATCATCATCTTGCAGTATTTGTTGTTCTATATTGCAGTCCATCATTTATAATAATGTAGTATTGAAATATTTTTTTTTTGTAGTTTTGATAAGATTAAACAAGGGTGTGAATGCCCTGCTATTCAGATTAAAGCCAGAAATATTTGGAAATACCATGGAATATCTAAATGGAAAGCAAAAAAGGGATATAATTGACCTGGGGTTTGGGGCACTTCTGAATTTCAAGTTAAATTTCATACCTCCAAAACTGGGATTCTGGGTTGCATCATACTTCAATCCCATTGCTTGTGGGGTTACCTATAGGAGGGCCATGGACAGAATGCAGGCACATCGACGAAGTTGATGTTCATCTGACGCTTGGCCTTCCTAAAGGAAAAAATCGTATTGAACGGAAACTCCGGAAGCATGATTTGTCGTGGATGGAAGCCCGTTGTAAAGTCTCTTAAAAAACCAAGGAAAAATATATATGTTGATGACATTGCCATCCTGATCTTGAATGAGGTAGATGCTGGTGACCAATTCAAGAGACTGTTCTTGGTGCTCATGGAATACTGTTTTATAGAGACCCCAGCAGATGGACCTGTTATCCCAAAGATCCTACATATCTTGGATGATTTGTCAATCATCCATGAATACAATTGGTGTGAATACGTCATCAATGTTCTGTTAGATGTGCATAACAGATGGCTGAACTCCTCTAGCAGATACTACACTGGTCCAATAGTTTTCCTTATTGTAAGTGTAACTTTCTTAAATTTTTTTTAAAAAAATGCATATACTAAAGTTCTCATCAATTAACATGTGGGAGTTGGAGGCATTAAAAGCAAGAGAAGCCCTAGAGATCAATGCTGGTGGATTTGGGCTGGGTTACTATGATGACAGAATGCCACAACAACTTGTTGATGATGACAAAGCATTAATCCGAGCGCAAGAGCAACAAATCTTGGATGAGGTGAATGATATGGCCGGTCCTTCAACTTCAGCAGAAACAAAGCAGCAACACAACGAGGAAATAGAAGCAAGGAAATTTACTGCTGATGTCTATCGTGCTGGAAATCTTTTGGCTGATGGAATATTCAAGTTTGCTGCTACGTTACATGCACCACCAGAGCACATACGTGAAATGAATAGTTTTAAGGTAGGATCTGCAGCGGGGTTGATAATGCTGACTAATGGAAAGAGAGAGAAGAGACGGATGAAAACAAAAGATCAAGTTGAAACACTTGCTCAAAATTTGGATGACGAGGATCTGCAGAATCCTGACTAGCTGGTAGCAATCGAAAAAATGATGAGTGCTCTAGATAAAAAAATTGAATTGGAAAATTATATGCCTAATTGGAATCTGTTTGATGGTGATGACAGTCAAGTAAGTTTTTCTTATTGATAACTGATAAGGCTAATTTCATGCATCGGTAATGTGCAAAAAATGTTATAAATTGCTGGGTCTAACACGTTTCCTAAGCCAGGTGTGTGAAGAAAATCGCTAGATCAAGGAAGTAAGGAAGGAGATGGTCTAGCGAAAGAAAAGGACGAAATGAGCAGGTCTTACAAGGAAAATTGGCGTGACGGGGGAGTCTACAGCTGAGGGCAACAAAGTCATTATCAATACCTCGCTGGACCCACTAAAGCGCCTATAAATAGAGAGGAGCATGCAGCGTAATGGATATAGTTTTTCACTCTTCTTAGCTCATACATTTTACACACACTTGGGAAACATCCTGGGGGATAATCGTAATAGGGGGGCACTTTCTAGAGATCTCAAGTTTGGTAACACCGTCCCAGTGAGGGCGAAGATACATTTGTTTTAATTTCAGCTGTTTTTGCTAGTTTTCACCGTCGAACTTCACTTTTGGGAGTCGACTTTGATGTTGATTATGTTTAACTGTTTATCGCTCATGGATCTGAGTTTAGCTTTTAATTTCAAGTTACTTTTGCTTAGATCTCTCTACTGTTAGCGTAATTCTTAAATTGCTATGCCGATCTCTGTTTATTTCGTTATTGAGGTGTTTGATGTGGAATTGGGTGACAGATCTGTGGTTGATTGAGTGTACAGCTGAGGGCAACAAAGTCATTATCAATACCTCGCTGGACCCACTAAAGCGCCTATAAATAGAGAGGAGCATGCAGCGTAATGGATAAAGTTTTTCACTCTTCTTAGCTCATACATTTTACACACACTTGGGAAACATTCTGGGGGATAATCGTAATAGGGGGGCACTTTCTAGAGATCTCAAGTTTGGTAACACCGTCCCAGTGAGGGCGAAGATACATTTGTTTTAATTTCAGCTGTTTTTGCTAGTTTTCACCGTCGAACTTCACTTTTGGGAGTCGACTTTGATGTTGATTATGTTTAACTGTTTATCGCTCATGGATCTGAGTTTAGCTTTCAATTTCAAGTTACTTTTGCTTAGATCTCTCTACTGTTAGCGTAATTCTTAAATTGCTATGTCGATCTCTGTTTATTTCGTTATTGAGGTGTTTGATGTGGAATTGGGTGACAGATCTGTGGTTGATTGAGTGTTCGGAGCTTAAATTTGTAAATCTGACGTGATGGAGAATTTCTTCTGTTTGGAGTCCGTGTCGGACGCTTGGATCCGGAGTGGATTTAGCGTCTAAAGTTGGTTTTGGCGTGTGAAAGAACAGTAGTGGATAGACTTGTTTTATTTCCTTTGTTTTCTATTTCCCTTTGTCTAGGTATGCAGATCTGTAAGTTCTTCGTGATTTATGCATAGATTTGATTCCAAGTTAGTAGCTCTGTTTTTTATTTGCTCATGTGTTTTTTTCTCAAGAAGTTTTATGCGAATTTGGTTGTAGAAGACGATGTCACTGTCAGTTAGTACTAGAGTTAGTTATTCTGCCACTTTCCAGTCGTACTCTGCTTTTTCTTAGAGGTGGTCCCATCGTAGAATTATTTCCTAGGTCTAGCTGTTAGGTTAAGTGTCTTTCTAATATTCCCAAGTCAAGTTAATTTTAATTTTTCCTCAACCCAAGAAAATGCGTGGCAGCAGCCAACACCAAAAATACTCCCAAATCCTTGATTACGATTCTTACGCATCCTTCTCTGTGGGATCGATCCCTACTTCCCTATACTAGGTTTAGTAAAGTGGTTGAGGGTTTTTGAAGCGGGGAAGTACTTGTGTGTCCGACGACCGGGATTCCACGCAACCTGCGAGTTCCTAGACCAAGTGATCTAGTGGACTTGCTGGATCTGGGGAACCTGCCTTATTTGAACATCGCAACACTGCACACACACCACACTTGTACTGTCTCAACCGAGAAACACAGGTAGCTTCAATAACCAAGGAAATTTTCAGAATTCCCAACAGAACCATCAAGGGAATCAAGGGTCGAGTAACCAATACAACAATCATCAAGGAAATTTTCGACAGAACCAAGGTCAAGGACAAAATTTTGGTCAACCCAACTTCAGACCACAACGGAGTTTGGATGACCTGGTCCATGATTTGGTAAATTCACAGCAGTTCATGCAAGGTAACCTACATTCCAACAATGACATGGTGCACAAGTTACAAGATGCTCAGTCAGAGCAAAAAGCCGCCATGGACATGATGGCAAAACAACTTTCCCAGATCGCAGTATCTTTGAACGAGATGCGAGGGAATGAAGGTAAACTTCCTGCTACCGTCAAACCGCCAGATCGGGCAAATATTAGTCAAATTACTTTGAGATCTGGGCGAGGTTATGAAGGGCCAAAGTTGGAAGCCGATGAGGAAGCGCCTATGCAAGCAAAAGAAGGGAAACAAAGTCAGAAACAGCATGAAGGAGGCGCTGAACCAAGGGAGATCATTGTTCAGAGAGACCCCCAGAAGGAAGATTTAGGGGGATCTCTACCTCGACCAAGGGACCCATTCTTCCTAGACCTCGAACCTGAGGAAGTAAGTAAGGAAGGAAACAAGGGAGTTGATGAAACCCAGGCTGGGACATCCACAAATGCAGTAAAGCGAGCAAAACCATTTCCATATCGTGGGGAGGCGAAGAAGAAAAAGGATGATTCAGAGGATCTCATGGAGATTTTCAGCAAGTTGGAAATCAACTTGCCATTCTTGCAAGCCTTGAAAATGCCCACCTTCAGTAAGTTCATCAAGGAATTTATTGCAGGGAAAACCAAACTAGATGGGAAGATTGTGATTGGAGAAATTGTGTCTGCTGTGATACGAAAAAGAAGGATGCCCTCAAAATGCACGGACCCAGGTATGTTTACATTACCCATTTCTTTAGGGGATATCAAGGTTGAGCATGCCATGTGTGATCTAGGGGCGTCAATAAATGTTTTGCCTCTTTCAATTTATAAAAGGTTAACTGGGGTAAGAATGGTTGATACCAAAGTAGTAATCCAGCTAGCCGATAGAACTTGCATTTGCCCTGAAGGAGTGTTGGAAAATATTATAGTCAGGGTGCATGAGTTTCTATATCCGGCTGATTTTTACGTGATTAAGATGAATGATAATGAGTCTGCTGAGTCCAGTGGGGTACTTTTGGGGAGACCATTTTTGCGTACGGCTAAGACCATTATCGATGTGTTTGATGGAACAATTTGCTTGGACTATAATGGAGAAAAATACACCTTTAGCATAGATGAGGGGATGAAAAGACCTTTGCATGTTGAGAATATCTATGCTATTGATGTTATTAACCCTTTAGTCCAAGAATATCTTGAGACAGAATTGATACAGGAACAGATTGATAATTCGGAGTTGAGCCATTCGATTGACAAAGAAGTTGTGGGATGGTGTGCAGCAGTGAACACAGAGGAATTAACAGATGACGAGCTCATGGAGGCCATAATGGAATTCTGCAGGAACCCGGAATCAGCTAGGTCCAAGGGATCGGCTTATGTGGCCAGTTTGGAAGAATCCCCTGGGTTAGGGAAAGAGACTTCACCGGAAAATTCAGAAAAAAATCCCTTGCCCCAGGAGACAAATGGGACGAAAAAAGAGCTGAAAACACTTCCACCAGGCCTTAAGTACGCTTACTTGGAGAAGGACGAGACATTTCCAGTAATAATCAACAGCAACTTGACCAAGGAACAGGAGAAGGAGTTGCTAGAGGTCATTAAAAGGAACAAGAAGGCAATAGGATGGACTCTCTCAGATTTGGTGGGAATAAGTCCAGATCTTTGCATGCACCACATCCGTGTGGAAGAAAGTGCAAAGGCTCATCGAGACGCACAACGGAAACTGAACCCAAACATGCGAGAGGAAGTCTTGAAGGAGGTATTGAAGTTGCTTGCTCTAGGAATCATTTATTCCATACCTGATAGTGAGTGGGTCAGTCCTGTCCATATGGTGCCAAAGAAGTCTGGGATACAAGTCATCAAAAATGAGAAGAATGAATTGGTACCCACCAGATTAGTGACAGGGTGGAGGATGTGCATCGACTACAGGAAGTGGAATGAAGCCACAAAGAAGGATCATTTTCCTTTGCCTTTCATTGATCAGATGCTGGAAAGATTGGCAGGCAAACAGTATTTTTGTTTCCTTGACGGATACAGCGGATATTTCCAAATCTACGTTAATCCGGAGGATCAAGAGAAGACCACTTTTACGTGCCCTTTTGGTACATATGCATACCGAAGAATGCAGTTTGGATTGTGTAATGCACCGGGGACTTTTCAACGATGTATGATGAGCATTTTTTCGGATCTGTTGGAAGTATGCATTGAGATATTCATGGACGATTTCACCGTCTATGGGAACTCATTTGATGCTTGTTTAGCCAGCCTAGATCTAGTGTTGCAGAGATGTCAGGAAAAACATTTAGTGTTGAACTTCGAGAAGTGCCACTTCATGGTAACTGAAGGCATTGTCCTAGGTCACGTGGTTTCTGAGAGGGGTATCCAGGTAGACAAGGCGAAGGTGGATGTGATATCAAAATTACCATACCCTACGAATCAAAAGGAGGTGAGAGGTTTCCTAGGCCATGCAGGGTTCTATAGGAGGTTCATAAGGGATTTTGCAAAAATCGCACAACCACTCACTCGGTTGTTACAGAATGATGTTGAATTCGTCTTTGACGAAGGATGTGAGAGGGCATTCCAGCTGCTTAAGGACAGGTTAGTATCAGCACCAATAATCAGGGCACCAGACTGGAATCATCCTTTCGAGATAATGTGTGATGCGAGCGATTTCGCTGTGGGAGCTGTCTTAGGACAGAAAATTGATGGAAAAAGATATGTGATCTTCTATGCTTCCAAAACACTAAATCAAGCTCAGAAGAATTATGACACCACGGAGAAAGAAATGTTAGCCATCGTGTATGCCTTTGAAAAATTCCGACCCTACCTTCTTGGGTCAAGGGTTATAGTCTTCACGGATCACGCAGCAATAAAATACTTACTGGCTAAGAAGGAGTCGAAGCCAAGGTTAATCCGTTGGGTGTTACTTCTACAAGAATTCGATTGGGAAGTACGAGATAAAAGAGGAACGGAGAATAGGGTAGCAGATCATTTGAGCAGAATCTTCCAAGGAGAGACAGAAGAGGCTATACTCGATGCCTTTCCCGAGGAACATTTGTACCTTTTGGAGAAATTTCCTAGACCACCTAACTGGGAAGCAGTTTTGGCTCTGACCGGTCTAGGGGAATCAGATAAAGGGAAGCGCACGCGGAATGCAGAACCATGGTTTGCTGATCTAGCCAATTACTTGGTCACAGGAGAAATGCCGGTTTCAGAGGAAGTTTCCCGGGCCCAGAGGATGAAGATTAGAAGCGAATCCAAATTTTATTTTTGGGATGATCCTTACCTGTGGAAGATGTGCTCAGATCAAGTGATTAGGCGCTACATTCCCGAATGGGAACAAAGGGATGTATTAAATCATTGCCACGCGTTAGCATGTGGAGGCCACTTTGGGCCAAGGAAAACAGCGAGGAAGGTTCTAGACAGCGGATTTTATTGGCCAACATTGAATAAGGATGCTTTCGAATTCTGCCAGTGTTGTGAGAGATGCCAATAGACAGGGAGAATTTCAAGGAGAGATGAGATGCCTCTGAGCCCAGTGATCGTGTGCGAAATTTTTGATGTATGGGGAATGGACTTTATGGGACCGTTTCCGTCATCGTGTGGGAATACCTACATATTGGTTGCAGTGGATTATGTATCTAAGTGGATAGAAGCCAAGGCCACTACAACTTGCGAATCAAAGGAGGTGGCGAAATTTCTCAAGGATAGCATTTTCAACAGATACGGGGTTCCTAGAGCAATCATCTCAGACCAAGGAACACATTTCTGTAATCGCACAATCGAGGCTTTGATGAAGAAATATGATGTACACCATCGAGTGTCAACTCCTTACCATCCTCAGTCTAATGGCCAGGCAGAGATTTCTAATCGCGAGATCAAGGCGATATTGGAGAAAACAATTAATCCGTCAAGGAAAGACTGGAGCAAAAGACTCGGGGACGCATTGTGGGCCTACAGAACTGCTTTTAAAACACCTATTGGGATGTCACCCTACAGGCTTGTGTTTGGCAAGATATGTCACTTGCTTGTAGGAATTGAACACAGGGCATACTGGGCAGTGAAGGAAATGAACATGAAGCCGATAGCATGCGAAGAAGAGAGGAAGTTGCAATGGCAAGAGTTGGAGGAACTTCGGCTGGAGTCGTTTGAATCTGCCATGTGGTACAAAGAAAGAACGAAATTATGGCACGATAAAAACCTTCGGGTCAAGGAACTTCATGTGGGATAGAAAGTGCTCCTTTTTCAGTCTCGGCTTAAGCTCATGCCAGGGAAACTGAAGTCTAAATGGATTGGCCCATACACCATCGTTGGCATCCGAGCAAATGGAGCAGTAGAGATCCAGGGAAGTGCTCCAAACTCTGTTCCTTTCCTTGTAAATGGTCATAGAGTGAAGGTCTATAGGGATAATTCTAAGTTGTGTGTTGTGGACGAGATTCCACTACACACACTCCCTATTATTGCCTAAAAAGGACGAGGGTAAATTCCGATGATATTCCTGGGTCAAGGGGTAAGTTAATAATTTTGGGAATTCACAACTGACCCAGGGAATCTCGGAAATACAACATGTAAATAGTTTAAACATTATCTAAAAAAAAAAAAAAATGTGTGTATGTAATTTCGAAGCACCAGACTCCTAGGGGAACTCGTATTGTATGTCCTAACCTAAGACCCAGGGGTCTGGAATCTTCAAATTTTATTTTTGTAGGGCATGGTCGAGGGGATTCGCCAGAAGAGACCCTGAAGGAAGGAGTCAAGGAGGGAAAGGATATTTTGAATTTCAAATTCTGGCCGATAATTATGGGAGATGTACGGTTGCTTACATCACGCCTGCAACCACACCATCTTTTCACCAGAAAAGGCAACCGTCGTCCTTCTCTCTCCATCATTCCTCACTAGAAAAAATTTTAGTTTGCTCTTCCTTCTCTCTTCATTCACTTCTCTCTAACAGACAGACGAAACCCTAACAACAAATTGCCCAGTTCTTTTCGTTTTCTTTTTCGTTTTCTTTTTCAGATCTAAACCGATGGATTCTACCAAGGGAACTGAGTATGACCCCACTTTGTTGGCCGAATTGACACAGAAGGTGGGAAGCGTAGAGAAAGCGAAGGAGGTGTACGCCCTATTCGCCGCCAGTCTGATGTCGTCTGCGCCGACTGTACCGCCACTGCCAATTCCGGCGGATTCGGCCGCGACACCGGCAAGTCTCTCTGAAACAGAATCGCAAGTCGCAGAACCGCCGCATGCAAAGGCCGTTTCGCAAGTAGCGGAGAAGGAGGAGGCTTTACACCGGCAATCGGAGGACGGTGAACAGACGCTTGCCGAGACCTTGGAGGAGACAGAAGGTAAAGTACCGGAGAACCCTAATTTTGTGGGTAGGGAAATGTTTGAGGGGAAAACCCCTATTGCTGTGGAAATATATGAGGGGGAAGCCCCTATTGTGTCTGAAGTTCGTGAGGGGGAAACCCCGGTTTCTGTTGATATTGCTGAGGGGGAGACCCCTGTGTTTGAGAAGGCTGCTGAGGGGGAGACCCCTATGTTTGAAACAATTACTGAGGGGGAAACCCCTACTTTGGAGAGAATTGCTGAGGGGGAAACCCCTATTCCAAGAGATGTCAGGGGGGAGAACCCCATCTATATCGAGGGGGCAACCCCGATGTTGATCGGAGAAGGGGAAACCCCAGAAAACCTGTTGGCGGAGTCGGATCTACATTCGACGGAGGTACCGGAGCCCGAGGAAGGGCTGAATTTGATCGTAGACCTGGTTGATGACCAGGAAACAAGTGAGCCCAAGATTGATGAAAGGGCCGAAAGGAGGCGCACCAGGAGAAGCCTCCTTGACGAAGTTGATGACTTCATACCTGAGGCGACAGAGACAGAGGCGCGCTTGGCCAAGGAAAGAGCAAGAAAAGGAAAGGCGCCGGCGACTGCATCTACCCGGTCAAGGAAAGCTCCCTCCGTCCAGGAGGTCGAGGAGACCCTTTCCCCTGAGACCGAGGAAACCCTTGTCGACGAGCACGAGGAGCCCATCCCTGAGCCAAGTTATAACTCTGAGGAGGTTGAGGAGGAGCCAATTCCCGGACGCCCTACATCGCGAAAATGGCAATTATGCCCCCTAGTTGACATAATGTTTGAGTAGTTGACATTGCGCGAAAATTGTGAATGAGTGGCTGAAAATGCATCTCAATTCTCAATCAAGCTAAAAAATCTCAACCTAACAAGACCCGTTGTTGATATTTGATTTTGCTCTCTATTGACATCTATTGTATGATTTTGATTTTTTTAATTTTAAGATTTGTTTTCTGAGTTGTTCACACTTTATACAAGTTGTTGACATTTGGTTATAAGTTGTTGACATTTCAATACAAGTTGGAGTCAGACTTGCCTCCGTGCTACTCGCTGATGAGGGCGTCCAGGCTGCCCCAGTCCTGCCTGGAGGGGTAATTACAATTACAATTCATGTTTTCAATGTTAATTACAATTAAAAATCATGTCAACTATATATACTAGTCATGTCAACAACTAATATAATTATGTCAACTATGGTGCATATCGTGTCAACGGTACATACAAGTCATATCAACTACGGTACATATCGTGTCTACTACACGTACAAACCATGTCAACTATGTTACATACTATGTCAACTACACGTACAAGTCATGTCAACTATACATAGAAACCATGTCAACAACAATTATAAGTCATGTCATCTACACGTACAAGCCATGTGAACAACAATCAGAGTTGTTTTTTAGTTGTTAACATATACTAAAAGTTATTGACATTATCATATTAGTTGTTGATATTTGATTCTGCTCTCTAATGACATCTATCTTATAATTTTCTTTATTAATTATAATATTTGTTTTCTGAGTTGTTGACACTTTATACAAGCTGTTGACATTTGATTTTAGGTTGTTGACATTTCAATACAATTTGTTGAACTGATTAACATTTGATATAACTGCTAAGTTCAAACTTCAGAATCCACAATAATAGTTTTAAAACCCATCCAACTATATAATTTAAGATTACTTACACATGGAGATGTAGTCATATAATTTAAGATTACTTAAATATATAATTTAACTATGCTCAATTATAATTCATGTTTTTAAGGTTAGTTACAATTAAAAATCATTTCAACTATATATATTAGTCATGTCAACAACTAATATAATTATGTCAGCTATGGTGCATATCGTGCCAACGGCACATACAAGTCATGTCAACTATGGTACATATCGTGTCAACTACACGTACAAGCCATGTCAACTATGTTACATACTATGTCAACTACACATAGAACCATGTTAACAACAATTATAAGCCATGTCAACTACACATAGAACCATGTCAACAAAAATTATAAGCCATGTCAACTACACATAGAAACCATGTCAACAACAATTATAAGTCATGTCAACAACACGTACAAATCATGTCAACAACAATTATAACCAAATGTCAACTACACTTTCAAGCCATGTCAACAACAATTCAGTCATTTTATAAAAACAATATACTATTTAATCTTAGTTTTAGTTATTTTATTTTAACAATATTCTCTACTTTCTCTTTCCTTTTCTCCTGTTGTTTTTCTTTGTTCGTTTCAACTTGTGCGTCATCCATTGGGCTTGCACCTGGTGGTGAGATAGGAGAGGCTGATTCATTGGCTCACCCCTTTAGGATCATAACCTGGCGATGTAGGGATATTTTCTCTGTTTCTTTCTTCTGCATACTGCTTGTAAATTAGTTTTATAATGATAGTATATAAACTGTAGGAGTAATCTAATGTCAACTCAGAGAAACATATGTAAACAAAATGATGTACTTACTTCATCAAAGAAATGTCCAAATTTAAAAGTTGGAAATTCAGTCAAATCTTCAAGAACTTCCTTTTCTTTTTCAGCAATAACTATTGATTCAGATATTGTTTTCCAGTGATCAAAAGTATCAGGCTTGTCTTGAAGGAACGTCTTGGACAAATGAAGAAACTTATGCAGAATTGTAGAAGAAATTTGGGAGAGAACTCAGAGAAATGTTCAAGAGTTTTGCGGCATGTTTTGAATACAGCTGAAACATTTTAGAACTAAAATGGAAAAAATACCCCCCTGTTGACATAAACCAGACACTGTTGACATCGCGCGAAGATTGTGAATGGGTGGCTGAGATTGCATCTCAATTCTCAATTAGGCCCAAAAATCTCAACCTAACAAGACCCTATATATATATATATATATATATATATATATATATATATATATATATAGGGACGTGTTCAGATCAATAAGTGAAATTCTGTCAAAAATTAAAATAAATCTCAGTCGTGGGATCTTGTAATGTAACTGTTAGATTAATGCCACGTGTAATCTAGTAATGTAGATTGCTAATCAAATAATGTAACTTAGCTAATAATGTACTATTTTAGTACAATAATGTAACATTTTAGTCTAATAATGTAGCTCGGCTGATAATGTAGCATGTTGGGCTAATAATGTAGCTTATCACAACCATCCAATCTAAGGATCCAAGGGCTGAGATTTGTTTTGATTTTTAACAGAATTTCACTTATTGACCATAGTGCGCCCCTATATATATATATATATATATATATATATATATATATATATAGGTCCATGATCAATTGAGATTTTTTAGGGTAATTGAGAAATGAGATGCATTATCAGCCACTCATTTTTATTAAATGAGTGGTCCAGATTTTTCCACACCAAAATTTTTTTTTAGATTAATTTATTATAAAAGGATAGAATAGTAATTTCAGCATTCCTCTCCTTCACTTTCAACAGATACCATTCCTCTCTCTCCTTTTCCTCTCTCCATCGTTACTCCGTTTTTTTCACAGAGAAACTGTGATTTTTTTAATCTGCAATTTCAGTAATGGAGTACTTCGCGGCTGATTATGCTGAATTTTCGCCGGTGGATGATGGCAACAACAATAATGTCGTCCATTTTATGGTGGATGATTTGCTCGATTTCTCCAAGGCAGATGAAACCATAACCGACGTGTTTTTCAAGAGCTTGCCGGTCAATTCCGACGATTCCTCCACTGTTACGGCGGTTGATAGCTGCAATTCGTCGGTGTTCGATTACGCTCTCAATTTGATCAGCGAGATGTTCAAATCGAACAGTCCTTTTCTCCTGAAGATCAATCGTGCCCTAGGTTTGGGGAAGGAGAAGAAGCTAAGGGGAAAATCGATGAGGTTCGTGAATTCGCGAAGAAAATCATGAGAGAGAAGGAATCGGAGTTGCGGAATCGTAGGATTTACTCTCTAGCTTTCTCAGATCTGGTCAATCCGATGAGGAATTTGTCTTTGACGTCGTTATCTGCTTCATCCTCATCGGAAGAGACACCACGTCAGCGGCACTGACGTGGTTCTTCTAGCTGTTGTCGAGCGGTGATTAATTGTGAGAATCGGCGGCGTGATCGATTCGCTGCGCTACGAGGAAGTGGTGAGTCGTTGCTGGTTGGTTGTTGGAGAAGGTGTGGTCAATCTTCTGTTGTTATTTTTTAATTAACAATCGTGTCATTGACAATCTTGTTATTTTTTCAGATATTTCCTATACATGCCAAGGGTTTAGCCGGCAGCCTGGTGAATCTTGTTAACTGGTTCGGTTCTTGGAATGTTACATATTCATTCAACTTCGTAGCACAGTGGAGCTCTACAGGTGAGCCTTTGTTCTAGTTTGTGATTTTCAATTGTTGGTGTGGAGAAGGTGTTGGATCTGAGAGTGGTGGTTTCGGTTCAGGCACTTTTTTCGTGTTCGTGAGAGTGTTAGTGGTCTGACAATGGTATTCATCACAAAGCTAGTTCTAGAAACCAATGGCAGAACACTAGAAGAAATACAAGGATCCATTATCTCATAATTATTTTCACACGATTGTATTAAAGGATCATGACATTTTATACAATTAACAGATCGAAGGATCATAATTTAAAAAATTAAGATATTTTTTAATTACAAGAATTGTTTTTGAGTTGTTGACACTTTATAGAAGTCGTTGACAAGCTGTTGACATTTGATATTCTGGCTATTGATATGTGAATTATAAGTGTTATTTTTTAGTTGTTGACATTTTAATACGAGATGTTGACATTTGATATTCTGGCTATTGATATGTGGATTATAAGAGTTATTTTTAGTTGTTGACATTTTAATATGAGTTGTTGACATTTGATATTCTCGCATTGATATGTGAATTATTAGTGTTATTTTTTAGTTGTTGACATTTTAATACGAGTTGTTGACATTCAATATTCTCGCTATTAATATGTGAATTACAAGTGTTATTTTTTAGTTGTTGACATTTTAATACGAGTTGTTGACATTCGATATTCTCACTATTAGGCTTGCACTATTATCGGACATGGCCAATGGAAAGTTTTACTTGCAATGTTGTATAGCTTTTCTCAAATTTGATCTATAATCACTCATTTATTGAATTACTTGTTTTGCTATAAATCAACAGCATAAATGTCTTTGCAATCTTTACTGTTGTCTAACATACTCTATGTTTGTAGGTATGATATATACAAAAGGATCGATGCAAGTTATTATGGTTATAGGGATGATGAGGATGACATATTAGAGAAACTTGAAGGTGCTTATAATTCCACAATCATGTATATGGTGCTATACAAACGGTTGAGAAGTGTAATAACCATGGATCTGTTTTGTTGATCATGTAATAGGCATGGAGTTATAACTTTTATTATTTATACTTAGGATTAAGTTGATGTTGTTTAATTCAAGTTCGGGGAACGAAACTATTGGCTAATATACAATTAGTATATATAATGTAACTACATATATGTAGTTACATATATGTATGGGGAATCAATGAGCTTGAGTAAGAAGGCGGTGGGGCTGTATGTCGGCAAGAAAGGGCTGTTGTTTTGGCTCAACAAATTCGCCTACGCTTCCATCTTCATCGTGATTGGGGGATAGATTCACTTCTGGTTTGTGGGTCCCGCTTTGAACTTGTAGATGGAATTGTGAAATATGTAGATGAATTTGAGAAGGCGATTTATTTGATGTCCAACAATCACGATTAATTTGTGAAATATATGGATGCAGTTTTTAATTCAATTGTGTTGCTAGAATTTGTGAGTTGTGTAGATAAGGTGTTTGTGATATTGCCTAAAATATTATTGTTGACATAAATTATATAAGTTGTTGACATGAAAATGTTTGTTGTTGAGTACGAAAACAATGTCAACTATATATACAATGTCAATTAATGTAAAACGTTGTTGTTGACATAAATAATATAGGTCGTTGATATGAAAATATTTGTTGTTAACATTAATTATTTTGTAAAATGTTGTTGTTGACATAACAGTTGACATAAAAAACGTTTGTTGTTGACATCGTAGTTGACATAAATAACGTTTGCTATTGACATCGTAGTTGACATAATGTCTCCATAGTTGACATCGCGCGAAAAATGACAAAAATACCCCCTTGTTGACTTAAACTACACGTTGTTGACATTGCGTGAAAATTGTGAATGAGTGATTGTCCATCAGTAGTAACTTTTGATCATCATCATTAGTGGCTCTTTAATCTTGATTAGTGTGTTTGGATTATTAATTTTGGGTGTACAGATGGGTTAATTAACATGTCAACTACATATACAAATTCATGTCAACAATACACATATAATGTCAACCATGTGTACAATCCATGTCAACTACATATAAAATTCATGTCAACTAACAAACATATAATGTCAACTATGTGTACAATCCATGTCAACTACACACATATAATGTCAACTACATACAAGTCATGTCAACTACGGTACATATCGTGCCAACTACACGTACAAGCCATGTCAACTATGTTACATACTACTATGTCAACTACACATAGAAGAATGTCAACAACAATTATAAGTCATGTCAACAACAATTATAAGCCATTTCAACTACACATGGAACCATGTCAGCAACAATTATAAGCCATGTCAACTACACATAGAAACCATGTCAACAACAATTATAAGTCATGCCAACAACACGTACAAATCATGTCAACAACAATTATAAC
The DNA here is from genome assembly GCF_029641045.1 of Salvia hispanica. NCBI lineage: Eukaryota > Viridiplantae > Streptophyta > Magnoliopsida > Lamiales > Lamiaceae > Salvia > Salvia hispanica. Next base: position 15,653,098 of record NC_142696.1, on the reverse strand, counting down.
CAAATGTTAACTACACTTTTAAGTCATGTCAACAACAATTCAGTCATTTTACAAAAACAATATTCTATTTAATCTTAGTTTTAGTTATTTTACTTTAACAATATTCTCTTCTTTCTCTTTTCCTTTCTCCTGTTGTTTTTCTTTGTTCGTTTCAACCTGTACGTCATCCATTGGGCCTGCAGCTGGTGGTGAGATAGGGGAGGCTGATTCATTATTGTTATCACCCACTGTGTCCTCTTTTGTTCCTTCTACTTATTCTTCTTTAGCAGCCTATTGAATTAGTAATTTATAATTAATATCAAATTAATTTGAATTAATTCTAAATAACAAAAGACAAGATTTTGCTCACCCCTTTAGGATCCATATGGCGATATAGGGATATTTTCTCTGTTTCTTTCTTCTGCACACTGCTTGTAAATTAGTTATACAATGTTAGTATCTAAACTGTAGGAGTAATCTAATGTCAACTCAGAGAAACATATGTACTTACTTTATCAAAGAAATGTCCAAATTTGAAAGCATGTAGTGACTGTGAAATGTTCATGAATTTTACGAATTTCCTGCAGCAAGCCAAGAGGCACAACCTGTTAGATTTCTTAGTTATTTTATCCTAATATGCATAAACTTACATCAGCTGGATTTTTTATATCATCACAAAAAATCATCAATACATAAACTTCTACCAAGGATTTAACGTCTAATGCAATTCAAATATTTTTACATATAGCTCAATACAGCTGCCCTAGTTTACTAAAACAGTTAACAAAAATGAAGCAATGAGTTAAAACGAACCTTGTTGAGGAAGTTCACTGAAGCTAATAACTGCAATCACTGCAAGGAGAAGTGCGCAAAGTAGCCACGTCGAGCTAGCAACATCCAACCACTCTCTACTCCCTTGTGAAATGTAGTTACTGAAACGTAGAAACATAGATTATGATGATGAGGATGAACTTAATCATTAATTGAACTGAATCACATGTAGCATGGCTTGCTGCATGTGGTGACGGTTGAAGCTGAGAGAGAGTTAAGAACACAAGATGCCTTGAACATTAATATATCAAGATGGCTTGCTGCATGTTGATGCCTTGAACACGTCTGTCTAATTAGCTTGCGCTTCTTCAATTGCTAATCAACAAAAAAATCATCAGAAATTGAATTCATAAGAAAACAAATCTACATATGTTTTAAAACACTAAAATCAAAGTAATAGCTATTGACTTACTACTACAGCCATACATATGTTTTCTACAGTCATTCTAACAGCTATTCAAACAAGCATAAACTATGTCAATAAAATTATGTCAACGGCTATTCAACAATCATACAGTCTGTTATTATAGCTATGTCAATAGCTATTGACTTACTACTACAACCATACATATGTTATCTACAGACATCCTAATAGCTATTCAAACAAGCATACACTATGTGAATAAAATTATTTCAACAGTTATTCAACAATCATACAGTTTGTTATTATAGCTATGTTAATAGTTGTTGTATAAAATGTCAATAATCTTAAAATTTTAAACAAATCTTTCTCTTCTGATTCTACCATCACTTATCAACAAAAAAATTCAGAAATTGAATTCATAAGAAAACAAATGCAGATGTGTTTTAATTCACTAAAATCAAAGTAATATACTTAAAATTTGAATCAAATTCTTAACCTGAATCAATTACTTAAAATTTAAAAATTCAAGCTTTCACTACTTATTACCAATCAAAATATCAAGAACAAACACTTTCCTGAAACGATCTGTGAAAATAAATTTCAATTAAGTGACAAAATAAACCGCAAATTTTCCAATGCCCTCAAGAACCAGGTCGCAATGAAAGATTCCTTATTACTACCAGATCGCCTACAAAATTTAAAAGAAATGTCGAAAAAGTAAATGTAGAGAACCACCACTCCACTATCAGCTAAAAACATTTCAACAAAATCACATAAACAAACTAAAAAGCAGAACACAAATTAAACTAATTAAATAAGGAGAAAAGACGATCAGATTTTATTCTCAGCAATTGAACATCAGAAAACCAGGGCATTGCACAAGAATCATCAGACAGTTCCAAATCAAAATGACTACACAAATAATTAAAAAGAAGACATATAACACGGAAAAAAAATCGAATCTCTAACCTGAGTGAAACAAAAAAGTGAAAGTCTGAGCCAAAACTGAAAGTATCAATCGATGAACAGGAACGGAAATGTAGAAACAACGCTAGTCAAATCCACTTCTCTGTCTTCATCTCTCACGATCTCCGCCGATTTGGAATACCGATTCTCTTCGATCGTTGCTTCAGCCGATTCAGCTACAATCGGGGCTTCAGCCGATTGTCTTCGATTTTGCTCTTCGATCGTCATTGCAGAAAACTGTTCGATTTTGCTCTTCGATTTTGAAGGTCTACGAATTGAAATTTGAAGATCAGCAGATTTTTCAGCGAGATTTTGAAGGTTTTCGATTTTGCACAATTGTGTGAATTGTATGAAGATTTGCAGATTTGCAGATCTGAATGTCGTCGAAATTAGAAAATGATTTGAAATACAATTTTATGTTTTCCTCCATTTATTAATAAAATTACAATTATACCCCTTTGTTGACATAATGTGCTAACTGTTGACATTTCATGAATCTTATGGATTAGTGGCCCATATTGCATCTCAATTCTCAATTAAGGTAAATAATCTCATCCTAACAAGACCATATATATATATATATAGAGAGAGTCCCATTATCCACAAATCCACTCTTAAAGACCGAACCACCGAACCCTACCAAATTAGGGCTTTTAGATCTAGTTTTTTATAGATGAGATTCAAAAATTTATAAATTATTTTCTCCTTCATCACTGGTCTATTTTTATTCATCCGAAGGTAAATAAGTCATACTAACACGTTACGAATATTTAACTTCATTCCAGAATATATTACTACTTCATTCCGGTAGGTTTTTACTTCATTCTTGTAGGTTTTTACTTCATTCCAGTAGATTTTTACTTCGTTCCAGTACGTAAATGTGGTTTCACCGTCGCGTGCCGTTCTTTCTCTCTACAATATCTATCACCACCGCCATGGCGCTAATATTGGTTTAATAAACACATGGAATAATATAATAAATTATTGGAATGAAGTATGTGTAGAAGCATTTGAAGTCCTACTGGAATGAAGTAAAAATCTTATCCAATGAAGTAATAACGTTCCTGAATGAAGTAATAAACTCACTTGAATAAATTGCATTTTTAAATGTTAATCAAGCAAAAACCCACGTCAATGAATTTGAATGAAACATATGTTGAATCATTTCAAAACCTACTGGAAGCAAGTAAAAACATGTTGTAGTTTCAAGGTATTAGGTACAGAATGAAGTAATAAACCTATACAATGAAGTAAAATGGGCTAGTAATGAAGCAGAAATTTTTTTCGCAGCAGCACATCTCATCAAAAAAACTAGATCTAATGGCCTAGATTTGGTCTCTAGTTCGGTCTTTAAAATTGGTTCGACATTGATCACAACTCTCTCTCTATATATATATATATATAGGGTCTTGTTAGGATGAGATTTTTTGGCATAATTGAGAAATGAGATGCAATCTCAGCCACTAATTCACAAGATTAACTTAATGTCAACAACTATAACATTATGTCAACACGGGGATATAATTGTCTTTTTATTAAATTGTATTTGAAATCATTTTCTAAAATCCTTTCTAAAACTCTAGCTTCAAAGTCTTCAAATCTTCAAATCTTCAACATTCAAATCTTCAAATCTTCAAATCTTCATCATTCAAATCTTCAAATCTTCAAACATTCAAATCTTCAAATCTTCAACATTCAAATCTTCAAATCTTCAACATTCAAATCTTCAAATCTTCAACATTCAATAAAATAACACTTATTAAAATTTTAACAACTAAAAAATAACACGTATAATTCACATATCAATACCAAGAATATCGAATGTCAACAACTCGTATTAAAGTGTCAACAACTAACAAATAACACTTACAATTCACATATCAATACCGAGAATATCGAATGTCAACAACTCGTATTAAAATGTCAACAACTAACAAATAACACTTACTATTCACATATCAATATCGAGAATATCGAATGTCAACAACTCGTATTAAAATGTCAACAACTAACAAATAACATTTATAATTCACATATCAATACCGAAAATATCGAATGTCAACAACTCGTATTAAAATGTCAACAACTAACAAATAACACTTATAATTCACATATCAATACCGAGAATATCGAATGTCAACAACTCGTATTAAAATGTCAACAATTAAAAAATAACACTTATAATTTACATATCACTACCGAGAATATCGAATGTCAACAACTCATATTAAAATGTCAACAACTAAAAAATAACACTTATATTTCACATATCAACAGCTAGATTATTGAATGTCAACAACTCGTATTAAAATGTCAACAACTAATATATTATGTCAACTACGATGTCAATAACAAACGTTATTTATGTCAACTACGATGTTAACAACAAACTTTATATGTGTCAACTATTATGTCAACAATAACATTTTACAAATAATTAATGTCAACAACAAATATTTACATGTCAAGGACGAATATTATTTATGTCAACAACAACGTTTTACATATAATTCATGTCAACAACATTTTTCATAGAATTTATGCCAACGACCTATATAATTCATGTCAACAACAAACGTTATTATGTCAACGAGCTATATAATTCATGAAGTTCCTATCTCCAACATACAATTAGCAAGTCGTATCCAAAATCCACAGATACGCAATAATGCAAATAACTCTGCTTTAGAAAAGATCAAAGAAAACTCCTATTCCCTAAGTAAACTAAAAGGAGATCCAGACACTCAATGTAACCAATGGAAAAATCCACAAAATTGTAAAAATACACAGATAACAACATCGTTCGATCCATTCTTCTAATTTCATACTATGTCGAAGAGCATCAATCAATTACCGCCAGATTAAAATAACCAAAATAGATGAAAATCAACTAATCAATTTTTCAAAATTGGAATTCGCTCAGCCTAGATAATTCACTGTAATACACCGATGAACAGCCGTGGCTCCTCCCTCCCGCCGCCTCTGCCGACCGAGCCGCCTCTGCCTCCAGAAGCCTCAGCGAAGCCGAGAAACGCCGCAGAGACAGAATCAACGCTCAGCTCTCCACTCTCCTCAAACTCATCCCCAAATCCGAAAAGGTATTTTTCCCTCTCCTCTCTCGAATCAAATTAAAAATCAAAACTAAAACCAAAGCAAAATTGAATCAAAATTCTCACTAAATTGATCGATTCCGATCTATGTAGATTGACAAGGCGGCGCTATTGGGGCACATGGTGGATCACGTGAAGGAGCAACGGCAAAGAGCGAAGGAGGCGAGCAAAATCAGCAGCGGCGTGCCGAGCGAGATCGACGAGGTGATCTTCCATCAGATTGAAGACAGATCGGAGCATATCAAGGCGTCGATCTGCTGCGACAATCGGCCGGAGCTCTTCGCGGAGATCGGGAGCGCGCTGAAGGCGCTGGAAGCTACCATTGTCGAAGCCGATATCACGAAGCCACTTACACCAGCACCCTCACCAGAATCCCCTAATTAAAATATGAATTTACCATTCTGCCCTTTTATAATAAATTAATCTAAATTTTTTTTTGTGGGGCAAAATCTGGACCACTCATTTAATGAAAATGAGTGGCTGATATTGCATCTCATTTCTCAATTATCCTAAAAAATCTCAATTGATCATGAACCTATATATATAGGGTTTAGGGTAATTGAGAAATGAGATGCAATAAATTGAGAAATGAGATGCAATATCAGCCACTCATTTTCATTAAATGAGTGGTCCAGATTTTGCCACACAATAAATATTATTAGATTAATTTAATATGAAAGGGTAAAAGTATCTTTTCGCGTTTTAATTTAGGGTTCTTCATCCTAATTCGTCTCTGATCGCGATTCTGGTGAGATTTCATCTATTGAATCATATCTCTCATTGAATCTATTTTAACGATTTATGATTCAATTGATTTATAAAATTAGACTCAAACGGTTTCAACGATTTCAACGATACCTGATTTGCGATTCAATTTTTGAAAAATCGACGACCTGTTCGACGGATTTCTCTGTTGATTTTGACGTTTTTCGGTTGATTATACCCACTTTTATTCTGTTTTTATCATTTATTTGTTGATGCCCAATTAAATTTGTTCCTAATTAGTTTTTTTTTTATTTTCTCATCTTCAGGTACGATTTCAGTTCATAATCAACAGCTAAGTGTTATTTGATGGATTCTTCATCTTATTCCGAGTCTACGTCGACGAATGGTGGAGGTAGTTTGGTTTGATTTTCATTAACATGAATTTTTTGTGTTATGTTGGTGATTTATGCTCTGTTGACATGATTTAAAAATCTGTTGACATGATTTATGTTAGTTGGTAAATATTCTGTGTTGTTGTTATGCTCTTTGTGGACATTCTGTTTCATTAACATTATTTTGTTGTGTTATGTTGATGATTTATGCTCTATTGAAATTATTTATATGTACTTGTTAATTATTCTGTTGACATAGTGTGTTTGAATTGGTGTATTCTAATTAAATTGGACATTTTGATCCTGATAATTTGAAGCATGTTCTGATATTTTGGTTTACATAACTTATATCAATTGTCTAAGAATTTGACAAGAGTGCAGCCACGTCTTTAGATATAACTATAGGGGTAATTTTCTTATTTATGTGAAGCTACTTGAGAAATCAGCTCAATAATTCTTGACCGAGGAAATAAATGTTAGTCTTAGTGGATCAATGTTTGGTTGGATTTTCTTGAATGTAAAAGTCCATATGATATGACCATAACAGAGTCCTTAACTTGACTTAAAAAGATCAGTTAGTTATTGGCTAAGCAAAAGACCATAAATACTTAGGAGGTTGAGAAACATGGTTGAGTTTGGAATCTATGGATACTTTAGGTGTAGACTGTTTAACCCTTTTTTCATAATCAGTTGTGAGTTTTCAAGGGGAAAGTATGGGTTATGAGCTCTTTGTTGACATGATTTATGTGTACTTGTTAATTATTCTGTTGACATCGTGTGTTTCAATTGGTGTATTCTAATTAAACTGGACATTTTGATCCTGGTAATTTGAAGCTTGTTCTGATATTTTGGCTTACATAACTTATAACAATTGTCTAAGAATTTTACAAGAGTGCAGCCACCTCTTTAGAGATAACTATAGGGGTAATTTACGTAAGTCTTTTGATTTGCGTTAACGTGACTTGAAAATCTGATGACATGATTTATGAATGGTGGAGGTAGTTTGGTTTGATTTTCATTAATATGATTTTTTTGTGTTATGTTGGTGATTTATGCTCTGTTGACATGACTTGAAAATCTGTTGACATGATTTATGTTAGTTGGTAAATATTTTGTGTTGTTGTTATGCTCTTTGTGGACATTCTGTTTCATTAACATTATTTTGTTGTGTTATATTGGTGATTTATGCTCTGTTGACATCGTGTGTTTCAATCGGTGTATTCTAATTAAACTGGACATTTTGATCCTGGTAATTTGAAGCTTGTTCTAATATTTTGGCTTACATAACTTATAATAATTGTCTAAGAATTTTACAAGAGTGCAGCCACCTCTTTAGAGATAACTAAAGCTGTTATGTTGTTGATTTATTCTCTGTTGACATGACTTGAAAATCTGTTGACATGTTTTATGTTCCTTGGTAAATATTCTATGTTGTAGGGTCTGTTATTCCAATTTGCAAGCCTGAGTTGAGGCCTTATGAAGGTCAAAAATTTTCTTCTCTTGAGGAAGGAATTTCATTTTATGAAAAGTATGCTCAGGAGTGTTGTTTTGATTGTCGAAGATTTGGGAATAGGTCTAGTGGTGGTGTTATTATTTTTCAGTATATTGTTTGCAATAGACAAGGATTTCATACAGTAGATTCATTGGATGTTGATGTTAATGTATCTGAGAATGGTAATGTGTCTGATGATGAAGAAGTATCTTCAAAGAAGAGACGTAGACGTGGCACGAAAAGGTGTGGATGTGGAGCGAGAATTAGTTTTAAGTTTTTTTCTGATTTTGGTGATAAGTATTACCTTGTGCATCAGTTTGTTGAGGAACACAATCATACTATGGTTGACAAAGATCATAAGAGATTTATGAAAGGTAATCGGAGTTTGAATGATGTTCATCACAAGTTTGTTGAAGATTGCACCAAAGCTAACATCGGTCCTACCTCTACTTTTAACTTATTAAAAGAGTTTTTCGGTGGTTATGATGTTGTTGGGTGTACGTTGACTGATGTTAGGAATTGTTCACGTGATATTAAAGAGAAATTAAAAGAAGTGGATGTGCAAATGATCCTAAATCAGATGCAAGAGAGGAAGAGAATTTGTGAAGGCTTTTTTTACAAATATCAATTATCACCTGAAGATAATAAGTTAGTGAGCTTATTCTGGTCTGATGCTGAGTCTCGAAAGCATTACCACATGTTTGGAGATGTTGTAGCATTTGATACAACATATTCAACAAACAGGTAGTTTATTTATTATACTTATTAATTGACATAGATAGTAGTTGATATGGTAGTTGACATATGATACATTTGTACTTTGCATCATTTCTGATTTAATAGTTGACATAGCATATACCTATAATTGACATTATTGATGTATTTGTTCAATAGGTATCGTATGGTGTTTGGTCCATTTACCGGGAAAGACAATCATGGGTGTCCTATTGCGTTTGGAGCTGGTTTCGTATCCGGTGAGAACTGTGATGCATTTTCATGGCTTTTCACTGTATTTGTTGAATGCATGGGTGTTGCTCCAAGAATCATAATCACTGACCAAGATTGGGGAATGAGGCTTGCCATTGAGAAGGTATTACCTGGTACAAGGCATCGTTTGTGTATGTGGCATATTATGAGCAAGTTATTTGAGAAGATACCTAAATCAATTTCTGATAGAGAAAAGTTTAGTAAGGAGTTTAAGTCTTGTGTTTGGTCAGAGTTGTTAGATCCGGATGAGTTTGATATATTATGGACTAGTATTGTTGAAAAATATAGTGTAGAAGATCATAAGTGGTTTAAGGATATGTTTTTGATCAGACAGATGTGGATCCCAGCCTTCTTTAGAGATGTTCCTATGGGTTCTTTAATGAGAACAACATCTTTTTCAGAATCTGAAAACAGCTTTTTTAAGAGGTACTCGAAACCGTTGTTCAATTTTGTTGACTTCACTCTTCAGTATAACAATGCCATTGATGCTCAAAGGAATCAAACTGAAAGGCTTGACTATTATGATTCTGTAATCACTCCAAAATATGTCACTGATTTAGCATTTGAGAAGCAATTGGGATCTGTTTACACAGATAGGATGTTTAGAGTGGTACAAGATTTGATTGTTGAGGCTGATAAGAGTTGTCGGATGATTAGCATGTCCACATTGGAGAACATCGAGGTCTTCAAAGTTTCTGATGCTAGAAAGAAGATCTTTACAGTTAGACATGAGATAGAGACTGAGTCATATGAATGTGAGTGTAAACTATTTTTAAGGTGTGGTTATCTATGCAGCCACCTTTTTTTCATCCTCAGAAACAAAGATGTCAACAATATTCCAGAGAAATATGTTGGTAACCGTTGGCTTAAAAGTGAATTACTAAAGGAAGTTCATGGTCTCACAATTGATGAAAGTGCGTCTGACAGAGGTGTGCCAACTTTTTTCTATACATATTTCAGTTTAAGTTTTAGCATGTGTTGTTTAAGCTGTTGACATATCTTATATAGACAGTTAACATCTTATATATGCTGTTGACATTTTATATGTGCGCAGGTTCTAACAAAGATGACAAACTAAAGATTGCTAACAGATGTCATGGTCGTTACTTTGGTCTATATCAGCGTGCTTTTAGAAATAAAGATCATTTGATTGCTTTGGATAATTTGCTTGCGGGTATTGGTCCTGAAATCTTTAAAGATGACTGTGCTGGATCGTCTTCTCTTGATAAAAATGATTCAATCATGAACATATATGGTATTGCTGTTCCTGAAGAAATAACTGCCCATGCTCCAGATGTGGTTAGTACAAAAGGAGGTGCAAGTGACAAGAAAAGCAGGATTAAGTCAAGCATAGAGAAAGCAATTGAAAAAGCAAATAAACCTCATAGGCGTTGTGGAAAGTGTCATAAAATTATTGATCATAATGCTAGAAGTTGTGGCAGAAAGGAGACATGATTGTTTTTTTTTTTTAGTAGTCAGGGTTTTTTTTTTTTATTTGTTGACATAGACTACAAATTATTGACATTTTCTCATTTATTGTTTATATCTGATTTTAATCTCTATTGACATCTATTTATTATTCTGTTTTTTTAATTATAAGATTTGTTTTCTGAGTTGTACACCTTTATACAAATTGTTGACATTTGGTTATAAGTTGTTGACATTTCAATACAAGTTGGACATGCCTTGCTTTGATGCTCCTTCATGTTTTTAATGTGCACATGTCAACCACTTAAAAATTAAGTCAACTATATATACTGGCCATGTCAACAAGTAATATAATTATGTCAACTATGATGTACATTGTGTAAACGGTACATAAGAGTCATGTCAACAACGCTACATATCGTGTCAACTACAAGTACAAGTTATGTCAATTATGTTACAAACCATGTTAACTATACGTACTAGCCATGTCAACAACTAATATAATTATGTTGACTATGGTGAACTTCGTGTCAACGGCATATACTAGTCATGTCAACTATGTTTTAAGCCATGTCAACTACACGTACAATCCATGTCAACTATATTAGTTTTACAATTATATCAACTTTTGTGCATATCGTTGCAACGGTACATAAAATTCATGTCAACTACACGTTAGAGCCGTGTCAACTACACATATAAGCATGTATACTATATTACATAGTATTTTAACTACAAATTGAATCATGTCAGTCATGTCAACTACGTATAGACCCATTTCAATTACGTTACATACTATGTCAATTACGCACAGAATCATTTTAACAACAATTATAAGTCATGTCAACTATGCACAGAACTGTGTCAACAATAAGTATAAGCCATGTCAACACCAATTATAAGTCATGTTAATAACAATTATATTAACTATGGTGCATATAATGTCAACGATACATAAATGTCATGTCAATTACACGTTAAAGCTGTGTCAACTATATTATTTACTATTTTAAATATCTATAGAATTATGTCAAGAACAATTATGAGTCATGTCAATAACAATTATAAGCCATATCAACAATAATAATAAGTCATGTGAATCATAACAAAATTAACAGAAAATATACATTTTCATAAGTTCAAAAGTTAGAAACCACAGTAATAGCTGTTTTGAAATCCATCCCAAAACAAGAAAGCTAACAACATTAAACGTTAAATACATCCCAAATTTTGTTTCACTACTTTCTATTAACAAACCACTTTTTGTATTTGTTGTTTAAACTATTCAATCTGTGTTTGTTTTCTTCCATCCATGCATCAGCTACTTCTAAAATGGGCACTCTCTGGTTGTTGTAACTTGATGCAATCAAGTTGTAGCAATATCTTCCACGTAGTACCTGGAGTATCTTTATGTTGTGTGCAGAGAAGCCAACATTCCATTCACTATCTTTTTTCCAACATAAGTTTCCATGTGTCTCATTAAATAGACACCACAGTCCTTTATGTTACTGCTTTTGGCCCACTTCAAGGAAAGAATATCAATGTAAGACTTGTTAATATTTTCGAATATGTCTAACAAGTTCTTTTTTTTGTAGTATGCCTCCAACATATCTTTCTGCAAATATATTAATAAATAAATAAAACTACAAATAAAAAATATTTTAACATTGTGCATAAATTATATCAACAGAATGTAGAGACTGTTTCAATAATATAAAAAAAATCATACCAGTAAACCAATTTCATGGCCATACTCCTCTAATGCTTCCATACCATTAACTTTTTTGTTGTCTATGATCTCAATCTTACTTTGTTTCAGCCAAAATACTACCAGGTAGTAACGTCGGTGTTCCCAGATTGGAAAGAAGACCTATATGACATTGAACATAAAATTACATTCAAAGAACACATCCTAATATTTTCTCAAAAATTTAATTGTTAGATCTAATTACCAAATCAATGTTTCTCCAATCAAATTCTAGTCTTTTTTGAATCTCATTCTCTATTTCATCAATGAATTTGTTCGTAGCCATCATAGTATTCCAACTTTCTGGCCAATTTGTAACATTGAAATTCTGCAATTAACATATTTGGTTAAGGAGATCTGTAATTCAAATATTTTATATAAATTTTTAGATTACTTACAGTTGGAGATGTTGTCATGAAAAAGCGTGCAAGTGAAGTTGTTGGCTTTTCTTTTTCAATGTTGTTCAAATGTGAAGCCCATGAGTCAATAACACCAGATTTGATTTCTTCATGGGGCTTCAGTGAGTTGAACAATTCTTTAGATGCCCAAGTAAAATCATCATCATACACACATGTATTCCTGAAATGAAGTTATAAAAATAATATATGAACAACAATCATAAATCTTGTCAACTGTTTAGAAAACTAAATTATACATACTCATCTATTCTTCCAGTTTCTACTATGTAGTAGTAGAGATTTCTTTCATGAACTTCGAGGTATGGCAGTATATCAACATCATTTACTTCTGCTTTGTTGTGTTCTGATTTGTTTTTATCTTCTGGAAGTGCAATCTCAGATAATGAAGCAATATTCTGTTTTCAGTGGACATAAAATTCATGTCAACTACAAATTCTTGCCATGTCAACTACGGTACATAATATGTCAACTTCTCATAGAGGCCATGTTAACTACATTTATAAGTTATGTCAACTATGGTACATAATATGTCAACTACTCATAGAGGCCATGTCAACTACACTTATAAGTTATGTCAACTACACGTAGAAGCCATATCAATAATTATTATAACTCATATCAACTACACTATCAAGTCATGTCAACAACACTTCACTCATTTTATAAAAATAATATACTGTTTAATTTTAGTTTAAGTTACCTCAACAATATTATCTTCTTTATCCATATCTTCTGGAAGTGCAATCTCAGATAATGAAGCAATATTCTGTTTTCAGTGGACATAAAATTCATGTCAACTACAAATTCTTGTCATGTCAACTACGGTTCATATCTTGTCATAAAAGTAATGTCAACTACGGTACATAATATGTCAACTTCTCATAGAGGCCATGTTAACTACACTTATAAGTTATGTCAACTACAGTACATAATATGTCAACTACTCATAGAGGCCATGTCAACTACACTTATAAGTTATGTCAACTACAAGTAGAAGCCATATCAATAATTATTATAACTCATGTCAACTACACTATCAGGTCATGTCAATAACACTTCACTCATTTTATATAAATAATATACTGTTTAGTTTTAGTTTTAGTTACCTCAACAATATTATCTTCTTTATCCAGTGGGTTTTCTCTCTCTGTTTCAACGTTTGTGTCATCTTGATTCTCCTTATCTTCCTGTTGTTTCAATTGAAACATATTACGTTATGTCAATTATATTTTTACCTACAATATGCAGAATATCTTTATTGTTTAAAATAGTTATTGTAAATTGTACCTGTTTAAGATCTTTCTGATTTCCTGTCTCACTCCCTTTGTTATCAGATTCTATTACAGGTGGTGATATAGGAGACGATGATTCATTGTTGACACCACATGTGTTGTACTCTTTTGATCCTTGTCGTTCTTCATTTTCTTGTTCTTCACTTTGTTGTTCTTCATGTACTTCTTCTTCAGTAGTCTATTGAAATAGTAATTATAATTAATATTAAATTAATTTCAACTTAGAGAAAATGTATGTAAACAAAATGATGTACTTACTTTGTTATAGCAATCTCTCCATTTGAAAGTTGGAAATTCTGTCAAATCTTCAAGTGCTTCCTTTTCTCTCCATTATATTCACTATTAATAATCTTTAATGTGAAACATAAAACATACCATGAGCAAAGGAAGTGGTCCTGCAAAAGCTTTCATCTTTTTCTTTGACCAATTTTCCTTTGCAAACTTCAGAACAGACAATGTATATGAACACCAGTTGACATTTCGAATATTGTCCAGATCGTCAACTATTTCCCCAATCTTAGACTTTATTGTTCCACATGTTGATGGCTCAATCAATCCTGATTCTAACATAAGCTCTCCTTTTGAACCATGGTCCTCCTTCACTATCTTTTAACATAAGCTCTTCCACAGCTTTATGGCTAACATTTCCTCCTTCTTTTATTTCACAATGTTTGGCTATATCTCTCATGAAAGATGCATTACTTTTACAGTTATCTCTGGAGTAATTTATCCTACCTCTCGGAAATCCGTATACCAGCTCCACATCGTCCTCTGTTATACTAACACTCCTCTTATTATTTAGCTTTATCTTGCACTCCTTTTCATCAAAACATTTCACCAATTCAAATGCCAAATAGGTAGGAATGTAATCGATGTTGAAATGAAAAACATTCCCAAAACCCATATCCTTGACAGCATTAATCTGGGCCTCATTCAATTTTCTCAGTGTTTCAACAAAATACCACGTCTTCCTTTTGACTAGAAGCCTTTTAGAAAAGAAATTACTTTTCTTTTTCTGTTCCTTAGCTTCTGTACACATTTCATTCTGTTTTTTGCTTCTAGTCTCAAAAGCAATTAATTTTCTCTTGTCATTTTTTCTTTTACTTCTAATCTCTGATGTAATCAACTCATCCTCATCAATTGATGTACTTCTTTTTCTTTTTGTTGTGTTCTTTTTTTCTGTTTTAAAAAGCAAGTACAATAATGATATCAACAATATAGTAATATAATATCAAAATTAATAGAAACTACAACCCTATATATGACAAGTGCAGTCATATGTTGTTTAACATAAACAATCCTTTCTAAATACAACAAATCTAGTTTATATCAACCACATAACTATCTTCACAGCCATTTAAACAAGCTCACATTATGTCAATAATTATTGTATAAAATGTCAACAATACAGTATTATCATTTCAAAATTTATAGCAACTACAATCATGCATATGACAATTGCCATTATACCCTGTTGATATATTTTGTAATCCTCTGACACTTCACATATGAATTCACGTTTGTTTCTACAGAACATATCTATTTGCAGAGATATACATTATGTTAACATTTATTTTATAAAATCCCAATACTACTATGTCAACTGACATCTTCTAATGTCAATAATCATAAAAATTTAAATACATACTACTTAACCTCAAAATTATTCTTCTGGTGTTTTAAAAAAGCAAAAGTCGAACTCATCAGATTATTAAATAATGAAACCTAAAAATAAAATCTTTTAGATAATAAAACTTTGTTTTAAAAAACTGAAATTGAAGTCATACAATTAATAAACGAAAGAAATCTTTAACCTGAATGAGTCGTTTCAGTACTATTTGTTGATTTGGTGTTGACCTCCGTTTCTGATGTCGTTTTTACAGGAAAGCCCGACGATCCAGTTGAATCACTTGTGTTTTTTTGTCCGGTTGACATTCCTAATACTCTTAATTGATTTAGAAATTTAGAAAAAAGATGAAGTCTTGTAGATGTAGGGTTTGTATATGAGATAGTAGTCGAATTTTTTTGAGCGGTAATGTATTTGTGAGAGAGAAGAAGATAGAATAGAGTGTAGGTAATCTCTCTCTTGTTGGCATTTATTACTATGAACTTTTTCCGGCATTTTATTAGAAAAAAAACAATGACATTGTTAACTTTTGAATTAAAAAAAGGCAGTTGACATGATTTATATTTTCTTTTTTGTTTTTGACATTTAATTTGCTTTATATTGATATGTGTTGTATGACCATAATTTATAAATTTGTTCCAAATATTGAGTTTTCTGAAATTTTATATGAAGTCTATTGATAAGATGTTCAAATTTTTCCTATAAGTTATTGACAAATGATAATTAAGGTATGGACAAAATGTTGAATTTTTATATGGAAACTATTAACATGTTTTTTATGATAATCTTACCAGTACATATTTAAAATTTAAAAATTAAGAAAAATAGGTGTAAATATTTTTTAGTTACAAGAATTGTTTTTGAGCTGTTGACATTCAATTCAAGTTGTTGACATTTCTATTTAAGTTGCTGTACTGATTTCATAGTTGACATATTATTAAAGATTGCGTAGGTTTTTTTTCAATGTTGTTCAAATGTTGAAGTTGTTGGCTTTTCTTTTTCAATGGACATAAAATTCATGTCAACTACAAATTCTTGCCATGTCAACTACGATTCATATGTTGTCATAAAAGTAATGTCAACTACGGTACATAATATATCAACTACTCATAGAGGTCATGTCAACTACACTTCTAAGTTATGTCAACTACTCACAGAGGCCATGTCAACTACACGTAGAAGCCATATCAATAATTATTATAACTCATATCAACTACACTATCAAGTCATGTCAACAACACTTCACTCATTTTATAAAAATAATATATTGTGATAATTGTTTTACGTATCCATGTGAATAATACATAGAAAACATGTTGATAACAATTTTAAGTCATGTCAACTACAAATACAAGCCATGTCAACAAAAGTCAGAATACATAATAATCATTTTAAAACCAATCCAGAAAATAAGTTAACATCATACATTCAAATTTGTTTTTGTTCACTTCCTCTTTCTACAACTAAACAACTTCTTGTATTTGTTGTCTAGCTTATGCAATTTGTCCATGTTTGCTTCCATCCAATCACGAGCTAGTTGTAACATTGTTGATCTCTGGTTATTGTAAATTGATGCAATCATCGTGCAGCAATATCTTCCCCTGAGTATTTGGATAATCTTCAGACTACGCGCAGGGAAGCCGATATCCCAATCACTGCCCTTTTTCCCAACATAGGTCTCCATGTGCCTCATCAAATAGACACCGCAGTCCTTTATATTTGTGGTTGTTACCCATTCTAAATTCACAAAGTTGAATGAAGACTCGTTTATATTTTCTGAAAGATCTAGCAATTTCTTCTCTATGAAGTATCTTTCGAACATATCTTTCTGCAAAATATATAAATAATTAAATTAAACTACATGTATAAAGCATTTCAACACAATGTAGAGAATATGTCTATAACATAGATAAAAGCATACCAGTAAGCCAATATCAATGTCATAATTCTTCAACGGATCTGTATCTTTAACTGGCTTTATATTATCTATGATGTCAATGATGTTTTTCTTCATCCAATATACTACAAGGTAGTAATGGTTATCTGCACAAACTGGGAAGAAGACCTGTATGACATGAAATATATAATTATATACATAGAATACTTATTTATATTCTAACATAGATATCATTTTTAGATCTTATTACCAAATCAATTTTTCTCCAGTTGAAATTTGGTCTTCTTTCAACCTCATTATCTATCTGAGAAATAAAATTTCTCTTTGCTGTCAAAGCATCCCAATTTTCCTGCCGATTTGTTACATTGAAGTTCTGCAATTAACATATTTGGTTAGGGAGACATGTGACTCAAACAGATTACATATAATTTAAGATTACTTACACATGGAGATGTACTCATAAAAAAGCGTGAAAGTGATGTTGTTGGCCTTTCATTTTCTCTGTTGTTCAGGTGTGAAGCCCACGCGTTTATTACACCCACATTAATTTCAACATGGGGCTTCAGTGATAAAAACAATTCCTTGGTCGCCCAAGTAAAATCATCTTCATAAACGCATGCATTTCTGAAATGAAGTTATACAAATGACATATGAAAAATATTTATAAATTATGTTTACTACATAGAAAACTAAAAATGCTTTTTAGATCAATGAAATAATTAAATAATGCATACTCATTTGTTCCTTTTGTTTCTAGTATGTAGTAGTAGACTGTTCTTTCATAAGATTCCAGGTATGTTTTTGTATCTACAGCTCTTATGTCAACTGGAGAGCCTAGGAATGGGTCGGAATGCGTTTTATCATCAGACTCTTTCACACTAGCTTCTGTCAGTGGAATCTCAGAGCATGGAACAGTCTTCTGTCAGTGCAAATAAAATTCATGTTAGTTTCAATTAAAAATCATGTCAACAACTAGTATAATTATGTCAAGTATGGTGCATATCATGTCAACCGCACATACGAGTTATATAAATTACAGTACATACTATGTCTGCTACACACAGATACATGTTAACAGCAAATAAAATTCACATCAACAACAATTATAAGACATGTCAACTACACATACAAATCATATCAATAATAATTATAACCAATTGTCAACCACACTTTCAAGCCATTTCATAAAAACAATACAATATCTAATTTTAGTTTCAGTTACTTTACTTTAACAATATTCTCTTCTTTCTCTTTTCCTTTCTCCTGTTGCTTTGCTTTGTTCATTTCAACATGTGCGTCATCCATTGAACTTGCATCTGATGGTGAAATAGTAGAAGCTGATTCACTATTGTTATCACCCACTGTGTTTTTTTTTGTTCCTTCTTCTTCTTTTTCTTCAACAGCATATTAAATTAGTAATTTATAATTAATTCTAAATAACAAAAGACGAGATTTGGCTCATCCCTTTAGGATCAGAAACTGGCAATGTAGGGATATGGATTCTGTTTCTTTCTTTTGTCAACTACAGTACATAATATGTTAACTACTCATAGAGGCTATGTCAACAACACTTATAAGTTATGTCAACTACACGTAAAAGCCATGTCAATAATTATTATAAATCATATCAACTACACTATCAAGTCATGTCAACAACATTTCTTTCATTTTATAAAAATAATATAATGGATTTTAGTTATACTTACCTCAACAATATTATCTTCTTTATCCATTTGATTTTCTCTGTCCATTTCAACATGTGTGTCATCTTCATTCTCCTTATCTTCAAGTTGTTTCAACTGAAATATATTATGTTATGTCAATTATATTTTTATCTATAATATGCAGAATATCTTTAGAGTTTAAGATAATTATTGTAAATTGTACCTATACAAGATCTTTCTGATTTTCTATCTCACTCCTCTTATTACCAGATTCTAGTACAAGTGTTGACATAGGAGACACTAATTCATTATTGACGCCACATGTTGTTTCCTCTTTTGATGCTTCTACTTCTTCTTGTTCTTCATTATCTTGTTCTTCATGTACTTCTTCATTAGCAGTCTATTGAAATAGTAATTTATAATTAATATTAAATTAATTTCAGCTTTGAGAAATGTATGTAAATAAAATGGTCCATGTCAACTACACGTAGAAGTCATGTCAATAATTATTATAACTTATATCAACTACACTATCAAGTCATGTCAACAACACTTCACTTATTTTATAAAAATAATATACAGTTTAATCTTAGTTTTAGTTACCTCAACAATATTATCTTCTTTATCCAGTGGATTTTCTCTGTCCGGTTCACCATGTGTGTCATCTTGGTTCTCCTTATCTTCCTGTTATTTCAATTGAAACATATTATGTTATGTTAATTATATTTTTTTCTATAAAATGCAGAATATCTTTATAGTTTAAGATAGTAATTGTAAATTGTACCTTTTCAAGGTCTTTCTGGTTTTCTGTCTCACTCTCCATGTTATCAGACTCTAGTAGCTGATTCATTATTGATGCCACATGTGTTGTCCTCTTTTGATCCTTCTTGTTCTTCTTGTCCTTCACTTTGTTGTTTTTCACGTACTTCTTCTTCAGCAGTCTATTAAAAAGGTTATTTATAATTAATATTAAATTAATTTCAACTTAGAGAAAAGGTATGTAAACAAAATGATGTACTTACTTTGTTATAGCAATCTCTCCATTTGAAAGTTGGAAATTCTGTCAAATCTTAAGGTGCTTCCTTTTTCTTTTCGACAGTAACTAGTGATTCACATATTGTTTTACAGTTGTCGAATGCCTCATCTTTATCTTGAACAAATGACTTTGCCAATTTTACACACTTGTCTTCCACAGATTGAACAGAAGTTGTTGGGCTTCCAATTGCAGATCTAGCAATATCACACACTAATCCAAATAGATGATTAGTTTGGACGTGTGTAGGAACTTCTTCAAGGGTTTTTACTAGATTTGTCTTCCCATAATTTATGAGTAGAATGTATTTCATTACATTCTCCATGATATCTTTTGGGACAATGTTTTGGGAAGACCCAACCCCACTGTCAACTACGTGTGGAATCTGTTGTTGAGGCTCCTGCTCCTGCTCCTGCTCCTGCTCCTGCTCCTGCTCCTGCTCCAGATTACGGACATATCTTCTGAAGATAAGTCCATTACCAAATATTCCCACATCTATCTCCTTATCTTCCCTAGCCTGGAGATGTGTGCTTGTCCAGCCTTTCATTAATGGGAATGTGCGAGGAACTGAACGTTTGGCTTGTAAAACTCTATCCATATAGCAGAGTATCAATAACAATTATAAGCTATATCAACTACATATACAACATTATGTCAACATTATGTTCACTATTAATAATCTTTAATATGAAACGTAAAACATACCATGAGTAAAGGAAGTGGTCCTGCAAAAGCATTCATCTTTTTCTTTGACCAATTTTCCTTTGCAAACTTCAGAACAGACAATGTATACGAACACCAGTTGACATTTCGAATATTGTCCAGATCGTCAACTATTTCCCCAATCTTAGACTTTATTGTTCCACATATCAGGCTCAATCAATCCTGATTCTAATAGTAACAAGAACAATCTTTTGAACCATGGTCCTCCTTCACTATCTTTTAACATAAGCTCTTCCACAGCTTTATGGCTAACATTTCCTCCTTCTTTTATTTCACAATGTTTGGCTATATCTCTCCTGAAAGACGCATTACTTTTACAGTTATCTCTGGAGTAATTTATCCTACCTCTCGGAAATCCGTATACCAGCTCCACATCGTCCTCTGTTATACTAACACTCCTCCTATTATTTAGCTTTATCTTGCACTCTTTTTCATCAAAACATTTCACCAATTCAAATGCCAAATAGGTAGGAATGTAATCGATTTTGAAATGAAAAACATTCCCAAAACCCATGTCCTTGACAGCATTAATCTGGGCCTCATTCAATTTTCTCAGTGTTTCAATAAAATACCATGTCTTCCTTTTGACTAGAAGCCTTTTAGAAAAGAAATTACTTTTCTTTTTCTGTTCCTTAGCCTCTGTATATATTTCATTCTGTTTTTTACTTCTAATCTCAAAAGCAATTAATGGTCTCTTGTCATTTTTTCTTTTACTTCTAATCTCAGATCTAGTCAACTCATCCCCATCAATTGATGTACTTCTTTTCCTTTTTGTTGTGTTCTTTTTTTTTCTGGTTTAAAAGCAAGTATAATAAAAATGTTAAAAATACAGTAATATAATGTTAACCATATAACTATCTTGACAACCATTCAAACAAGCTCACATTATGTCAATAATTATTGTATAAAATGTCAATATCACAATTTCAACAAAATGTCAACAATACAGTATTATCATTTCAAAATTTATAGCAACTACAATCATACATATGACAATTGCCATCATAACCTATTGATATACTTTGTAATCCTCTGACACTTCACATATGAATTCAAGTTTGTTTTTACAGAACATATCTATTTTATAGGAACCATATGACTATGTCAACAGCAATTCAAACAAGCATACATTATGTTAACATTTATTTTATAAAATGTCAATACTACTATGTCAACAGATATCTTTTAATGTCAATAATCATAAAAATTTAAATACATACTACTTAACCTCAGAAATATTCTGCTGCTTTTTTAAAAAAGCAAAACTCGAACTCATCAGATAATTAAATAATGAAACCTAAAAATAAAATCTTTTGAATAATCAAACTGTGTTTTTCAAAAGTGAAATTGAAGTCATACAATTAATAAACCAAAGAAATCTTTAACCTGAATGAGTCGTTTCAGTACTATCTGTTGATTTACTGTTGACCTCCATTTCTGACATCGTTTTACCAGGAACGGTCGACGACACTGGATCACTTGTGTTTCTTTCTTCTGTTGACATTCCTAATACACTAAATCGATTTAGAAACCTAGAAACTAGATGAAATCAGTTAGACGAAGGGTTTGAATATTAGAGAGAAGCAGAAATTTCTTTGAGCGGTAATCTATGTGTTAGAGAGTAGGTGTTAGAGAAATATTTATTATTCTGCTTTTTTATGACTTAGCGGTAATCTATGTGTGAGAGAGTAGGTGTTAGATTATATGGTTTTGAATTATATTTTTTTTCATCCGTTTTATTAGAAAAAAAAAGAAGTTGACATTGTTAATATTTGAAAAAAAGGCAGTTGACATGACAATTATTTAGTTATTGCCATTACATAGAGTTTATTTATATTTTCTTATTTGTTTTTCACGTTTAATTTGCTTTATACTGAAATGTATTGTATGACCATAATTCATCAATATCTTCAAAATATTGAGTTATCTGAAATTTTATATGAAGCCTATTGACAAGCTGTTCACATTTGTTGAGTTTTTATATGGAAACTATTAACATGTTTTTTATGATAATGATGCCAGTACATATTTAAAATTAAAAAATGAAGAAAAATAGTTGTACATTTTTTTTAGTTAAAACAATTGTTTTTGAGCTGTTGACATAAAATTCAAGTTGTTGACATTACTATTGAAGTTGCTTTACTCATTTCATAGTTGATATATTATTACAGGCTGCGTAGTTCAAATCGATATATAATAATTGTTTTACACATCCATCTAAAAAACATTATAATATCAAATATTCAAACAAGTCTTTGTTCAAATCAAAATAAAACAGCTGTTTACTTATTGGTTCTACGGCTAAACCATTCCTTGTACTTGTTCTGTAACGCAGATAATCTTTGTCTGTTTGCATTCATCCATCCAGATGTTAGCATGACATATCATATCCATACACTTCTTGTTGCTCTCTGATATAAGCATTGCTTCACAATATCTTCCTTTGAGTACCTGTAGAATCTTCAAGCCGCGTGGAGTAAAGCCAATATCCCAATCCCTTCCCTTCCTGCCAAAGTATGTCTCCATATGTCTCATCGTATAAACACCGCTGTCTTCTTTATTGGTGCTTGTGGCCCAATCTAAAGGAATAACCTTGTAAGGAGACTTCTTTATATTCTGTGATAGATCTGTCATGTTATTCTCTACAAAGTATGCCTCAAACATATCTTTCTGCAAATATATAAACAACTAAATTAAAATTTTCATACAAAGCATTTTAGCAAGATACATAAATTATGTCAACAAAAATCTAAACATAATGTTAGCTATATATAAAAAAGCATACCAGTATTGCAACATCAAAGCTATACTTTTCCAAGGGATTCTTGTCTCTAGGTGGTTTGGCACTATCAATTATCTCAATTTTGTTCATCCTCATCCAGAATACCACAAGATAGTAATAGCCACTTTTAAAAACAGGGAAGAATACCTGTATTGTATGTTAGATAAAATTAGAGAAAAGAATTTGACAACTCCTGTAGAAAACTATGTAGGTGAAACTGTGAGATCTTAACACAAAAATAAATTTGTTACCAAATCAATCTTTCTCCAGTCGAAATCTTCTATTGTTCTAATCTCCTGTTGAATTCGCGACACAAAGTTGTTCTGGGATTGTAATGAATCCCAATGAGGCTGCCGATTTGTTATATTCAAATACTGCATTTAACATTTTTTTGTTAGTGAAATTTGTCATCCAAATAGTTGACACAGAAATTTAGATTACTCACGCATGGTGATGTTGTCAGAAACAGGCACGAAGGTGATGATTTTGCCCTTTCTCTTTCCTTGTAGTTCAGGTGTGCTGCCCATACATCAATTACACCTTTACTGATTTCTGAATGGGATTTCAGAGATGAAAACACTCCTTTGCTTGCCCAAACAAAGCCATTAGTGTAGACACATAAATCACTGACATGAAAGCATGCAGACAACATTTAAATATCATTCATAAATTATGTCAACTGTATGTAAATATAAAAGGATTGTAGAGATTATTCAAAGAATTAAATTATGCATACTCTTTTGTTCCTTCAGTTTCTACTATGTAGTAGTACATATCTCTTTCGCCTGGGTTCAGGGTTGTTTTCATATGCACAGCTCGTATTTCAAATGGTGAGCGTAGCACTGGGCTAGGACGTATTTCAGCACGAGTCCGTTTCTCTCTAGCTTCAACCAGTGGAATCTCAGAGATCGGAACAGGATTGAGATGCTGTTGTCAGTGAATTTAATGTTAGTTGCAATTACAAATCTTGTCAAATATATTACACTAATTGTTTCAATAACTAATATGATTATGTCAACTACACTACATATCATGTCAACTGCACTACATATCGTGTCAATAACTGTGTCAATTACATTTTAACAACTATTACAAGCAATGTAAACAATAATTCATTCATTTTTTTACCTTGTAAAGAATCATTCTTCTTTCCGTGTTTTCAGGAGTTTTTTCTTTTTCCTCATGCATCTTCTCTTTCCCTTTATGTTCTTGTATTTGTATGTTGGATTCAGGAGGAGTGTCATCCAGTGTTTCAATACCCTCTCTCATCATATACTCAACAATTGAGCATACAGCTGCATCCTCCCTGTCTTCCTGAAACTCCATGCTATACCATGTCAATTATATTTTTATCTATGTCAACTATGATATCCACAGTGTCAATAACTAATATAAAATCATATAAAAATATTCAAGAGTTTAATATAATCATTATAAATTGTACATGTTCATTTATGATATCAACAATAACATTTGTTGCCTTGATTGCTTCTTCATTGTTGCTGATTTCAAAGTCAGTACATGCTTTTGATAATAGATACAAGGCATTTTGTGTTCTTAAGTCTATATCGCTTCATCTTCTGCTTGAATTTCAAACTCACTTTTCCTGTTCTCAAATCCTATAATTGATGCTTCAATATTGACATGTGCAGGAGATTCATTTATTGGTGATGTCCTATCAGCTTCATCTTCTGCTTGAATTTCCAACTCACTACTCCTGTTTTCAAATTCTATAAGTGATGATTGATTATTGACTTGTCCAGGAGATTCAGTTGTTGGTGATGCCCTATCAGCTTCAACTTCTTCTTGCATTTCCAACTTAGTTCCACTGTTCTCAGATTCCATAATTGATTCTTGAGTATTGACATGTCCAGCATATTCAGTAGTTGGTGATGCCCTATCAGCTTGAACTTGTACTTGAATTTCCATCTCACTTCCTCTTTTCTCAGATCCTAAAACTGATGCTTGCTTGTTGACATGCTCTGAAGCATTGGCTTCTTGTTGTTGGAGATATGGGGATGCTGTGTGTGGAGATCCTAATACGGCTGTCAAGATAGGAGAGTTTGATTCATTATCACCATCACACATCATGTTCTCCTTGCTTTGTTCATCTCCTTCAACAGTTTGTCTAACCTCTTCAGGATTATCAACTGGTGATGTAGGTAAATTTTCTCTATTTCTTTCTTCTACAGCCTGTTCAAAAATTAGTTCAACAATGTATCAACAAAATGATGTATTAATTTAAATATAGGTTGTTTATGTGCTTACTTTATCGAAGAAATCTCCCAATCTGAAAGTTGGAAATTCATTCAAATCTTCAAGTGTTTCGTTTTCTTTTTCAGCATTCCGTATTGAGTCAAATACCGCTTTCCAGTTATCAACAGCAACATTGTCGTCTATATGAAATGACTGGGACAAATGCAGGAAAGTGTCACTCACAGATACGACCGGAGATTTCTGGTTTCCAATTGCACTTCTAGCAATGTCACAAACAAATCCAAATAAATCATTATTCTTGATCTGTGAAGAAGCTTCTTTGAGGACTCTAACAAGATTGGTCCTTCCATTATTTATCTGATTGATGTATTTTAAAACATTTTTCACCATATCTGATGGTAGTATGTTCTGAGAAGAAGACCCCACTCCACTGTCATCTACATCAACTCTTTGTTCTTCATTTTCTTGCTGCTGCTCTTCATTTCGAATGTATCTCTTCTTTACATTTCCTAAACCAAAAACTCCTGCACTGATCTCTCTATCTTCTCTAGCCTGAAGATGCTCACTTTTCCATCCTTTCATTAATGGAAATGTCCGAGGAACAGGACGCTTGTCTTGTATAACTCTGTCTAAGTAGCAGAGCTGCATATGTTAAAAAATGCATGTCAATTACTATTGTGTCGTGTCAACTAAATACAAAAGCCACTTAAAATAACTAATACAGCTTATGTTAATTATAGTACGAGCTATATCAACTACACACACAACCTAATGTAATTATGTTAATAATCAACAATGCAAAATGTAAAACATACCATAAGGAAGGGAAGTGGTCCAGCAAATGCATTCTTCTCTGTGATTGACCAATTTACATTTCTCACGTTATCCAGATCATCAATTATCTCTCCAATCTTAGATTTTACCATTCCACATGTTGATTGCTCAATCAATGTTGATTCTAACAATAACAAAAACATTGTCTTAAACTGCCTTCCTCCTTGAAGATCATTGAACATAACCTTTAAAACATCGTTATGGTTCACACTTTCTTTTTTCGTACCACATTTCTTTGCTATCTTCCTCATGAAAGCTGCATTACTTTTACACTTATCTCTAGAATAAGTAATGTCACCTCTTGGGAATCCATATACAAGCTCCACATCCTCTTCAGTGATATGAATTTGTTTACCATTATTAAGCTTTATCTTGCACTTATTCTCTTCAAATTTTTTTAATAATACTAATGCTAATCTGCTAGGAATGTAATCAATCTTGAAATGTAGGACACTCTCGAAACCCAACTCCTTCACAGAATTAATCTGTTCCTCATTCAGTCTGCTTATTGCATCAACAAAATACATTGGCTTCCTTTTCACTAGAAGCCTTTGAGATAGATTTTCAGCAATAACAATCTGTTTTCCATCTTCTACACTTTTCTTTTGCTTTTTCTTAACAATAATTAACTCTTTCTGAGATACTGAGGTACTCCTTTTTCGCTTGGATATTCTTCTGTTTTCTGGTTTAAAATCAAACATAATAAATCTATATCAATTATACAAAGTATCATGACAATAACAAGTGTACTCTGTTGACATCAAGTGTGTGTATATTACTAAAATTATTTCATCAGATATACCAATCACAATTAACAGAATTTCAGGCATTAAGTATACTCTATCATTAAAAGGTATTTTCCATATATAGTTAGAACAATTATATTATTACTATTATGTCAACAGTTAAAGTTGACATAACCTGTTGATTATCTTATAAAGTTTATGTCAAGTATACTCTGTTTATATAAATATGACTATGTCAACTATTATTTAAACAAGCTTAGAATATGTCAATAGCTATTGACATACTACTACAACCATACATATGTTTTCTACAGCCATCCTAACAGCCATTGAAACAAGCATACCCTATGTCAATAGTTGTTGACATACTACTACAGCCATACATTTGTAAGTTTTCTACAGCCACTCTAACAAGCATACAATATGTCAATATTATTATGTCAATACCTATTCAAACAAGCATACACTACTGTCATTACTGTCAACAGTATATTATTATAACTATGTCAATAGCTAGTATATAAAATGTCAATAATCTTAAAAATTTAAACAAATCCTTAACTGGAAGATGAAGATTCTTCTCTTCCTTTTTTTACAGTAGCATTTTTCGTTGGCATCTTTTCTGATTCTACAATCGTAAATCAACAAAAAAATTCAGCAAGTATCGAATTCATAAAAAACGAAATCGAGATGTTTATTAAAACACCAAAATCAAAGCAATATACTTAAAATATGAATCAATTTCTTAACCTGAAGAAGTAGCTTCATGCGTCGCCGATTTTGACTGTTGTTCCTCAGCTTCAATCGATTTTTCAACCGATTCTTTCCGATTTTCCTCTTCGTTCGTCATTTAGATCAGCGAGATTTTCAATGTTTTTGGTTTGAATTTTGAAAATCACCGAGTTGTTGCAGATTTTGAAGGATTCGAAGTGTATGAAGATCAGCGAGACAGATTTTTGACGAGAGATTTTAGAGTTTGAAATCAGTTGGGATGTTTCACGCTTTTTCTATTTATGAAATTACAATTTTACCCCCTTGTTGACATAAAGTTGTATTTGTTGACATTTTGTTTAGCTTGTGGATTAGTGGCCCATATTGCATCTCATTTCTCAATTTAGCTAAATAATCTCAACCTAACAAGGTCACCACAGCTTCGCGTTGTCGACTGCGCTGCGACCCATTGGTTGGCCTTCATTTTAATGTCTCTTTAACTCAAAATAAGTAGACATAGTTAAGAAATCTTAGGACTAATACTAATTATGAGATAGTACATGGTGGATATTGACATGTACTAGTAGGAATTAATCTAAATCCTACCATAAGGGTGATATGTTAATGAGTAGTACTCCCTCCGTCCCAGATAATTCGTCCCAGTTCATTTTTTATACTCATTTTGCAAAAATAATAATAAATAGTTAAAGTGGAGAAAAAGTAAAGTAAAAGAGAGAATAATGTAGAGAATAGTCTTATCTACATTATTGTTTCTCTTATTTTACTTTCTCTCAACTTTACCTATTTATTATTATTTTTGCAAAACAAGTGTGAAAAATGAACTGGGACGAATTATCTGGGACGGAGGGAGTATAATTTAAGAGACGTGAACAACCTCTGAGCCCTGGTGATCACTGGGAGCTGCCTAAGACATTGGGAGTGCGGATTTCGAAAGCAGAGAGCGAGAATTTTGGGATACTTTCATATCTCTATTAACTGTCATGCTATATAGTGTAGCTAATCCACTACAAAATTTGACTTGATCATGTTGCGACATTTACATGGGGAAGGAAACTATGTTTGCTAATTTCTTATCCCATCATGCTTACATGGCCAAATAGACATCCATGTGCGGGAAATTTTACCTAAAAAGGCTTAGTATTTGACATTTGTATGATAGATTTGGTGTTTTTTTTGCATTTGTTAATAATTTTTCTTATGCTTTTGCTTGTTTCTTTTTACAATAAAAGATCGTTAATACACTATATATTCTATATATAAGGCTTAATATTTAACTTTTGCATGATAAATTATGTGTTTTTTTGCCTTGACTAATAGTTTTGTGTCATGTCTTCTCACTGGCTAAAAGAAATAATTAAAACTTTAATTTTCTATTAAAACGGAATAAAATATTCTTCTCTAAATCCGATTGAATCCAAACCCAGGACCTAAAATTTTTGTTCCGTATGCGCACATATATATATATATATACACACAGTGTATCTCATTCTTAGACCTACTCGCATTTGCTAGAGAGAGATGGAGCATCAGCAGCACGAGCAAGACGACGACGTTTACGGCGGCGACCTGCCCGACGAGGATTACATGGAGTCCGAATTTGACCCTTCTGCCGACGCCGACGCTGATGCCGAACCCGACCCTGATGCTGAAGCCGCCTCTGAATCCAAAACGCAGGTATTGGGCGCCACTTGTTTAATTGACGGTTATGCTTAGGGTTTACTTAATTATTGGTTTTGGAATTCAAGGAGTTGGATTTTTGTGTATGATATTGTCGATGCTTTACAATTCTGTAGGAGTTGGAGAGCATGAAGAAGCGGCTGCAGGAGATTGAGGAAGAAGCAGGCGCACTTCGCGAAATGCAAGCCAAGGTTGAGAAGGAGATGGGGGCGAATCAAGGTATTGTCGAAATTCGCTTACATTTTAAATTTTTTTATACTTTAGAGTTACAATCTGGGATCTATAGCTTTTAGGTAGTTTTTTGTATATAGCAATGCATAGTTTAAACGTTTCATGGTGAAGATATTGGAACTGCCTATAATTCATTTTTACCCTAACCCCCAATATTCAGTAAAGTAAAATGCACAGCAACCTTAGTCTAGGAGAAAAGGCTTATGATGCTGTCTTGAATTGTTTGAAGCTCCGGACCTTGATATGATTGGAAGTTGAAGAAGGATATACTTTTTCATGTGCTTTAAAGGCAAGGAACTAGGGTGGACCCTTAAACGAAACCTAAATGGTCAAATTTTCATATATGTTTGGCCTAGCTTACAGTCTACTTGCATGATTTCTAATCTCCAATACATGGATCGGGATCTATAAGGGGAACATATATACCATTAATCTGAACCAAACGGGACCAATATTTTTGGGTAGAAAATACATGAACTGGAAAACAGATCCATAGTTTTGTACTTAACTTCACTAATTCAATAGCCCATACTCAGTACAAAGAGTAAATATATAGATTTTACTAAGATAAAAACCATTGGAATTCAGTGTTGCATAAATTGTATATTTTTTAAAAAATTTGCACACCTAACTGAATTAAGAGATTCCCTGTTGTACCAAATATCAGAGCAATATTGCTTGGATGTTACTAAAGTTGTAGTTAGAAAACAAAAGGATAGATTCCTGATTACTTGTGGCCTATCCTTTCTGATTTATATTCTTTAGCTGGCCTATCTGTTCATTCTACCTGTGCTTGTAAGACATTCTACTCAATGTTGTAATCTTCCTAAGGCATAACTGAGGCATTTATAAGGCGAGGTGGTTTGAGGCTTATGCCTTAGACTCATTGTCTCCCCCTTGTTTTGCTCTTCCCTAAGGGGTTGCTTTGATACAAGATCATAATGCCCATAGGAATGTCCATGAATTTTATCATCATCTTGATTAATTAACTTTTAGGTATAAAGCATTTCTATTACATCATGTTGTTTGTAAGAGCTCCCATCCTTCCACCAAATAGTCTGTTTTTTTTTTCATGGATACTCGGGTAAATACCCTTGGATTCATTGTTTGCATACTGGCTTCATATAATTCAAAAAACACTAGTTTTTTGGGCCCAAAAAATAGACCCAGAAACCATTTAATAGCCTAAAATTTCTTCTTGTGACTCGGCATCTTAGCGGACCGAGGCGTGTGCCAGTCCGGCAAGGTGTTAGACTCAAACCCATCCAGCAAGGCATGTGCTTTGAGGCATTTTCTGGCCATCTTGAGGCGTATGGCTCAATCGCTTTCAACTTTGTTGAATGTTTTTGGCCTGCCTCTAAGACATCATAAATCGGGGCGCAATAACAGTTACATAAGAATTTGAATCAAATCTGGAAGAATTTGAGCCAAATCAGGAAGAATTTGAGTCTAAAGGAAAACTGAAGTGAATATGCCTTGTATTTACTGTGGATGTGTTATTGAAGTAAAATGAAGGGAGAAGAACAAATAAATTATTTGTATAGATGTGGCGCTGGTTTTTGGAGCAATGGCAGTTCAGTGAGATACGATTTAAGGGAGGAAATATGACAGATGTCAACATTTATTGTGTTTAAGTTATTTTAGGAAAAAAATATTTTAGGTTTTAGGGATTTAAAAGGCCTCGCCCGCCTATTTTAGGGTTTCAGTATTTGAAAAGTCACAGCCACCCCACCTGCACCGCAGACGCCTCTCCCGCGCCCCTTTCATCTCGTTCTCCCCCTGAGGCAATTCCGTTCGGCCAGCGCCCCTAGCACACTTTTAACAACACAGGATGTCAGTTAGAAGTCGGACTTTGACAAAATCCTATCCTTTTTATGGTAGGTGAATCTCACATCGATTGATTGCCCATCAAAAACTGGATATGATTGTTCATTATGCGAAGTTTATGCAATTTGATTTCAAAGTTAATTATTTCAGCAATGCCATTATGTCTTCACCTTTCTTCACAGCTGTAGTGCAATATTTCTTTCTTTTTCTCTTAAGTAAGAAGTGTGAATGAAAGCTTTTGTTCCTCTTCCTCTCACTTTAAGCACTTATGTTATGTACCAGTCACATATAGTCCTTTTATACCATGCGTGTGGTGTCTTTTCTTCCCTTTATGAAATTTTTCATGCTCTCGGTCATCCATAAGCAATTTAATACAGTAAAAGGAAATTTCAAATCAAGCCTAAGAGGACTTACTTTCTCACCAATTAATATACTCATTTCTTTGTAAGACACTATTTCTTTATTCGGAAGGGCAAACGGTCATGAAGGGTCTTTATGGTATGCATTCTTGGTGCAGAAGTATGCTCTTCCTACATCTTTAGCATATTCCAGATTTTCAACTTTCTTAATAACCTTATTTTTCTGATTAGATCCGATTGTGCCTAAGTTACTTTTCCTATGCATATCCAGTTATAGTAGGGGCATACCCAGTTATAGTAGGGAAATTAGGTTTGGGACGGAATTTTGATGCAGCTCAGCTAGTAAAGTATATTTCTTGATATATATAAATTGATAAATTTATAGTGATAAATTTAATAATCTGTGTATTTTTGTTGATGAATTTTGGATGCTAGCCAAGTCTAAGTTAATATTTAGCAGCTAAAGTTTCATGTGAAGCTGGACACATTTTCTATTGCTTAAATATTCTTACTGTATTTAGCAGCTAAACGTTAATATCTCTGTGAAACAATTAGACCTACACTATTTTCATTCCGTGTGCCTAATTTGTCCCCAAATACAAATTGATCATAATCAATTAAAAGAAAAGTAGAGGCTATTACCTGGTTGGTTGATCACTTTGCTCTTATATTCTGACTAAACCTTTATTATGTAGTTACTTTGGAAGTTTAAGCAATGAAAAGTTTAAACCTTTCCTGGTGAAGATATTGGAACTGCCTATGATTCATTTTCACCCTAACCCCTAATATTCATAAGTAAAATGCACACCAACCTTAGTCTAGGAGAAAAGGCTCAGGATGCTGTCTTGAAATGTTTGAAGCTCCAAACCTTGATATGATCAGAACTCGGAAGTTGAAATGGAATATATGTTTTCATCTAGGGTGGAACCATAGACGAAACCTAAATGGTCAAGTTTTCATATTTGTTTGGCCTGGCTTTCAGTCTACTTGCATGACTTCTGATCTCCAATACATGAATTGGGATCTGTAGGAAGAATATGTACACCATTAATCTGAGCCAAACAGGAACAAGATTTTGAGTAGGAAATGCATGAACCAGAAAACAGATCCTTAGTTTTGTACTTGACTTCACTAATCCAATAGCCCATTACTTAGTACAAAGAGTAAATATAAAGATTTTACTAAGATCAAAACCATTGTAATTCAGTGTTGCATAAATATATTTTTTAAAGTTTGCAGACCTAACTAAATTAAGAAATTTCCTGTTGTTCTACTGTAGGATGTTGATAAAACTGTAGTTAGAAAACAAACGGATAGGTTCTTGATTACTTGAGGCCTATCCTTTCTGATTTATATTCTTTAGCCTGCCTCTCTGTTCATTCTACCTGTGCGTGTAAGACATTCTACACAATATTGTTATCTTCCTAATGCGTAACTGAAGCATTTCCAAGGCGAGGCGGTTTGAGGCGTATGCCTCAGATTCATTGTCTCTCCCTTGTTTTGATCATCCCTAAGTGGTTGCTGTGTAACAAGAGCATAATATGCCCATGGATTTAACTTTCAACTTGGTTAATTAATTTCAAAAAAAAAAAAACATTCCTATAACATGTTGTAAGAGCTCGCATCCTTCCACCAAATAGTCTGTATTTTTCTTGGATACTCGAATTTAAATACCCTTGGATTGATGGATTCATTGTTTGCTTACTTGCTTCATATAATTCAGTAAACAATAGTTTTTGCGCCCAAAAAATAGGCCCAGAAACCATATAATAGCCTAAAATTTCTTCTTGCTACTTGGCGCTCGAGGCGTATGGCAGTCTATGATGGTGTTAGACTCAAACCCACCCAGCAAGGCTCGAGATTCGAGGCATTTTCTGGCCTCCTTGAGGCGTATGGCTCAACTGCTTTCAACTTTATTGAATGTTTTTGGCATGCTTTTAAAACTTAAGCAGTGTTGTTAGGAGCGCGGAGCGCACCGAGGTTATTAGGTAAAAATCTGGGGCACGGGGCAGTAATAGGTAAATAAGAATTTGAATCAAATAAGGAAAAAAATTTGAGTGGATGAATCAGGAAGAATTTGAGTTTGAAGAAAATCTGAAGTGTATATACAATGTATTTAGAGAACTGTGGATGTGTTATTGAAGTAATATGAAGCGAGAAGAATATATAAATTATTTGTATAGATGTGGAGTTGGTTTTTGAGCAATGGCAGTTCAGTGAGATAAGATTAAGGCATGAAGTCTGACAGATTTCAACATATATTGTGTTCAAGTTATTTCAAGAAAAAAAATGTTTTAGGGTTCAGGAATTTGGAAGGGTCATAGCCGCCTATTTTAGGTTGTCAGCATTTGAAAAGTCACAGCCGGTCCACCTTAGCCCCAAGTGTCTCACCTGCGCCCCAGGCGCGCGCCCCCTGCATCCCACTCGCCCCATCCACCCTGGGGTGATTCGAGCCTCACCCGGGGCATACTTTTAGCAACACTGGACTACGTCAGACTTTGACCTATCCTTTATTTGGTAGGTGAACCTCACATTGATTGATTGCGCATCAAAATCTGGATAGGATTTTTCATTTTGTGAAGTTCATGCAATTTGATTACAAAGTTGATTATTTAAGCAATGCCATTATGTCTTTACCTTTTCTTCACAGCCGCAGTGCAATATTTCTTTTCCCTTTTTAGTAAGTAAGAACTGTGAATGCAAGCTTCTGTTCCTCCCTCTTAAACCACTTTTCTTATGTACCTGTCACATATAGTCCTTTCATACCATTCACGTCTCGTGTCTTTTTTCTTCCCTTTTGAAAATTTTCACGTTCTCGGTCATCCATAAGCAATCTAATACAGTACAGGGAAATTTCGAATCAAGCTTAAGAGGGCTTACTTCCTCACGACTTAATATTCTCATTGCTCTGTAAGACACTATTCCTGTATTCGGAAGGGCAAACAGTCATGAAGGGTCTTATTGGTATTCATTCATGGTGCAGCACAAGTATGCTCTACCTACATCTTTAGTAAATTCCTGATTTTCCTTTTATCAAGTTATTATGTGGAGTTGTATTTTTATTTCTCCAATTGCTTTATCACCTCCTCAACTTTCCCAGTAACCCTATGTTCTGATTAGATCCAAAGAGCGAAATTGTGCCTATGTTACTTTTCCTATGCATAACCACATATAGTCGACATATTAGGAGTAGGATGGAATTTTGATGCAGTTCAGCTAGAAAAGTTTATTTATTAGTACTATATAGGAGTAGTAATTGATAAATTTTCACTAAAGAATCAATGAATATTCCTTGCCTTTTTAATGTTGATGGTAATGCTATATTTTGTTCATCCCAGGTTTCATAACTTTTACTTTGTGTATTTTCTCGCTCCTATATAGTGATATAGGGATAAATTAATAATGCAGTCAGTTACTGCTCTTTGGAAATTGTTGGGTTTCTGCATTTTTTGAAGAAAAAGTTGATATGTTTATTTTTGTTGATGAATTTTAGATGCTAGCCAAGTCTTAGTATTTAGCAGATAATATTTCATGTGAAGCTGGATTCATTTGCTATTGCTTAAATTTCTTGCTGTACTCAAAGTGTTAATATCTTTCTGAAACAATTGGACCTACACTATTTCTTTCCGTGTACCTAATTTGTCCCCAAATACAAATAGATCATAATCAATAAAAAGAAAAGTTAGTTGGCTATTGCCTGGCTGGGTTGATCACTTTACTCTAATACTATGATTAAGTTTATATTTAGAGGCAACCACATGTTGCTCGTGGGAAGAAGGTAGATGAAAGAAAAATCGTAATCTTAATATTGTGAATGCTCGACTAATTTGCTGAAGATCTGCTTGGAATTTTTAACTAAATACACTTTTTCTTCTTTTGGGCTTTAGAAGAAGGTGGTTCATCCGTTAGCCAGGCTGAAAAGGAAGAGGTGGATGCTCGATCCATATATGTTGGTAATGTAAGTTTCTCGGTCCATTTTCTGTCTCTCATTTATTAGTGGTCTAGCTTGCTATAAATTTTATGTTCGTTATTTTGCTTTGTGCAATGCCACAAGTTTGCAGGAAAGAAGAATGGCACTCCTGTTGTAATATATATCACACATATTGTTGTGACTTAATATGTCATATCTTGTACCGAAATATGTAATGCATTAAATTATCACTCTGTTTGGTGGGTTAGATATATCTCCTATAGTTCTGAGCTCAAGTATGTAGTCTGATATCTACAATACATAGTTTCAATATGATTTACAGGTTTATTCTTTGAGCTAGTTCTGTACTTCTATATTTTGTTGAATGTTGATGTATCATTATATTTATCTTCTATAGCCTAGATGCTTTCTATACACCTCAGATCAGTTTTGTGACTAATGCATGTGTCAAACTAATGCGTAGATATGTAGGATCTCCATACTTTCATAATTTGTAACTAAGAACTATATATGTGAACTGAGTGCCTTTGGGCTTGTAAGTATTTCCATGACCTAAATGCTAAAAAGATAATTTTATGCTATGGCCTGAATCAAACTCTGTTGTTTGTGCTAAAGAGTTGCATACAAGTTTATTGCCTGATTATCAGATGTTTAATGCCTGTATGTTTGTAATTTTATCTATGGGTTTAGTAGGTGATTGGTGTTGTAGTTAATTGCATGATTGCTGTTGTCATATCTATTTGCTGCCTTATTCGAACAGGAAAATGTTAATTACATCTACTATGCTACCCATATATTTGATTTTGAAAGTGTGCTTTTGCTGTATGTTGTTTGTTACTTAGTTTATATCCTAATTGCAAGCATATTATGTATCTGCTTGGCTTAATTGAGCTTTATTTCGTTTTTTCTCCAAATACAGGTTGACTATGCCTGCACGCCAGAGGAAGTTCAGCAGCATTTTCAGTCTTGTGGGACAGTAAACCGGGTCACTATACTGACAGATAAGTTTGGCCAACCCAAAGGTTTTGCATATGTAGAGTTTGTAGAGGTTGAGGCTATTCAAAATGCTGTGCTGCTAAATGAATCTGAGCTGCATGGCCGCCAACTGAAGGTTCTTGTACTTACCTTGGTCTGTGGTCAAAGTTTTGGGGAATGTATGCTAATCACTTCAAATCATGTGTATTGTTGTTTAACAGGTCTCTGCTAAGAGAACTAATATTCCTGGAATGAAACAATATCGGGGAAGGCGTCCAAATCCATATTTTGGTTCAAGAAGGCCTTTCATGCCTGGTCCTCCTGTCTATCCTCCTTTTAGTTATGGGTGAGCAAACCAAATGCCCGTGTTTTGGCTGAGCAAGGATAGTCATAAATTGCATTCAATGTTTTCATTCGCCCTTTGTGCCTCTGGCAGCCCAAATATAA
The DNA here is from genome assembly GCF_029641045.1 of Salvia hispanica. Classification (NCBI taxonomy): domain Eukaryota; kingdom Viridiplantae; phylum Streptophyta; class Magnoliopsida; order Lamiales; family Lamiaceae; genus Salvia; species Salvia hispanica. The sequence continues at coordinate 15,615,684 of NC_142696.1, read as the reverse complement.
TTTGCAGAGTTCTGCTGGAAAAGAATTTCTTACCGCATTAAATGTGTATAAACACTTGTTAATTTCAACTTTCCCATGTGCATAAAAAATTGTTAAAAACCAGACAATCACAATGTATTTATCTTACCACTATGGAATGAGTGCTTTTACCTAAAACTAACTACAATCTCATCTGTTTTGCCACTCTATCACAGTAATGCAACCATTGGCTTTGTATCACATTAGATGAATATTCCTTCATGCCTAATCTTAATACTTGCATGTGCAGGAGGGTTCCAAGATTCAGGCGCCCAATGCGCTACAGGCCGTATTGATGAAGATTTTTCAGCAGCCTACCGTGCGGTTGAGGAATAACTTGGGTTCAAGCAACTCCTCCATTAAATTGTATCTTCATATGATATACTTATCCAGATAGCTATATGTGGTTAATGGCTAGTTATTCAAACTTCTTGTAACTTTTTATTGTAACTTGAGTTAATTTATGACTGCTTATAGGCAAAGGAAGAGAGAAAAGCTGATAGCTTAGGGTCTTCTTATAGTCTATGGTTTTCTAAGAACCTCACATGTTGGTGTGCACTGTAGCCAACTGTTCAGTGATTACATCTATGCTAGCTGGATATTTGTGACATTATAATTCTCTATCTCATACTGCATGCATTAATGTTGATGCCATTTGGAGATTTTAGTTCGGAAATGAGAAATATCTCTAGAATCATGACTAGCTGCAACACAAGGTGGGTGTTGACTATAACTGGTTAATCATTTTAGTTGTCCGACATTACGAGTTTGGTTCACTTTTACCATAAATGATAGATAGATCTCACTTTGTACTAACTTATTTCACTCATATTCTACTATTATAAAACTAATACCTCATCCGTTCTCTAAAATATAAATTCTTTCTTTATGGGTAGGTCTCCTAAAAATAGAAACTTTCATTTTTAGGAAATTTCATTCTCTCAAATGAGGTGGAACCAATTTTCCACTAATATATATTTTTTTCTATATCTCTCTTATTTTACCATTTTGCATTAAAATTTGTGTCGTTTCAAATGTTTCTATTTTTAGGGGCGGAGAGAGAATATAAAAATGAGTTTCATATTTCATTAACTTTTTTCCACGCACTTTTCCTTATATTTCTTAAAACTTGTGTTGAAGTCAACTGAAATTCCTAATAGCAGGCGGAGGGAGTATTGTTTTATGAAAATGGGAATCCGAGCTGCCATTTTTAATGCCCGCTGAGTAAACTCACGTTCCTATGAAATGGGTGGCTAAGCCACACTATTAAAATGCATTAGTGAGATGACTATGTTCTTGTACGGAAATTGGGATGTAGAAGGTTTTTAGCAGGCTCACTACTACTCCCTCCGTCTATGAATAGGAGTCTCATTTTTCATTTTAGCTCATTCGAGAATAGAAGTCCAGGTTCATTTTTACTACAAAATGGTAGTAGGATCTCATATTCCACTAATTCATTCCACTCACATTTCATTTGAAACTAATATATACAAGTGGACCAATATTAACTAAACTTTTTCACTCATTTTCGTTAACATTCCCTAAAACCTACGCCGTTAAGAAATGAGAATTCTAATGACGGCCGGAGGGAGTGCAACCTTATTGGATGAAATTGTTGAGATGGTTCAAGAAACTCTTCTTGATACTGATGGAGTCTGCAACCATAGAGGCATTAGCTTATGATAGTGTGAAGCCAAAAATATTGCATTTCACTGAAGATATGGATGATGTGAAAAACATAAACTAGTGTGAGTATCTGTTGTCAATGCTATCTAAAACACATATAAGTTGGTTGAAGCACACAACAAGCGTTTTCAGTGGGCCTTTGCATTTTATGATTGTAAGTACTATTTTAATGCATGATGTTGTTATTTATAATATGGGGTATTGACATTGTTCTAACAGTTTTAATTATTTTTCTTTGTGCAGTTATTCTATGTGGACCGTGTTGTCCATTGCAAAAGAACTGTTGTACTCAATATCCAACCATGATGGGTTAGACTTATGCACTACCAAGAAAAAGACAAGATGAAGAATTAAAGGCCAGTGAACTTGGCATGAGATTTCCAGTGCCACAATTTGAAGTACCCATGTGTATAAGAAGTGAACCACACCAAGAAAATGTTGGTAAGGTGAATAATATTAAGAAACAAAAAGATAATGGTGAAGGAACACAAAGCCCTAAAGTGAAGTTTGTTAATAATATTATGAATGCTGTGAAAATGTTGGTAGATCCTACTACAAATCTGATAAATTTATTGAAGCAAACATCAACTGAAAAACTAAAGCAAGGCTGTTTCAAAATAATTTGTGATATAGTAAGAAAAATAACTGGGAAAGATAATCAAGAACTTGATGCTATCGTGGATCATATTTCATCTTTATCACAGTCAATGACAAGGACTAGAATGACGCATTGGAATCCTTACTGAAAGCAACACAAGAACGGAGTTGCTAGACAACAAAAATGAATTTCCAAGCTTCAGTCTAGGTTTATCTAATAGTGAAGTAAGTCAACTTTTCATTAAGTGCTATTAGGTTCATATCGTAACTGTCATTTAAATTATTGGTTTGGTTTGTATAAAATTATCAGGAAGAAAATGATCCTGAAATTTATAGTCAAGGACATGAGTCTATACCTCATGGTAATGACTGTGTGAGCATTATGATAAAAAGTGTTGGTAATGTAAATCTGGAAAATGTTAAAACACTATTTGCATTTATATTGAAAAGCAAATATAGATTTTTTATAAATTTAAATAAATTACTAGTAATATTATATTCTTGTGATTATATTTATGTTATACATAGATATCTTAATAATTAAAGGAGTATAATTTATTATTCCATATTAGTATACTCCCTCCGTCCCACAAGAATATACACTTTCCTTTTTAGTCCGTCCAAAAAGAATATGTATTTTCTATTTTTGAAACTATTTTCTCTTTAATGAGGAGGGAGTATTAGCTAGTGAAAATAAAATAGTTAATGAGATAGCAAAATATTGTAAAACAATTAAATTTAATCAAACAGTTAGCTGGTTTGCATGATTATGCCTGCGATTGGCAACATAGCAGCTCCAAAAATAGTCAGATCAATGCCACAAGTATGGAGCCAGTAAAGGAAGTCGAGGTACAGGCGATTCAAAGTACAACACTAATATATAGGTAAACCTAAACCATAATGAGCATAAGTTGTCAAAAGGTGCACTCCAAAAGGAACTTCGCAGGAGACTTCTTCACTACTAATGTATGCAGAAGAAATGCATACATATTCTGCATATATATTGGCTGCTTACTTGTGTCCCCCCCCAAATGTGGGATGCGATCTACATTTGTAGAACTTTTTGGTTTTATTTTGTCTCCCAATCCTTCATCTTTTTGCTTCCTTTAGGTTTCTCTATAGGTGCGTTCATTCCAGCCATTTTTTGATTGTACTTGGCCCGAAGAGGATCATTGTAGGTCCATCTGCATAATCAGCAAAGACAATAATTCAAGAATTTCTGCTATTCAGAGTCTCTCAGTACACTACTACTGTAATGACAAGTGAATTTAGGATGAGAAACATGACAACATCATTTTATACCTGATAGGATAATCTACATGAGTTAAACCAGCAGACACATCATAACTATCAGAATGTTATAGCAAAACATGATTTGGCTAATGATTGCTTCGCTTTAGTTAGCAAAAGCAACATAGTGCAGATACAATAACAATATAGCAAAAACATAGCATTGCTTCAAATATTCAGGATTAATAAAGATCCTCCACATATATAAAATGCACCAGCAATTAATGTCAGTCTAACTACACTTGCACCCTAGTCGGCCTAAGGACCAATAATGACCACATAAGTCCTCTAGAAGAAGCCAGAATATAGTGATGAACATTTAAAATAAACTGACAAAATGAAGATTCAACGAATCAATGGTTGAAAATAATTTCAAGGATGTGGATAATTCGAGGAAAAAATAGAAATGTAAGGTAAGAAACTTGAAGGGGAAACATGAAAATTTGTGATTTTGTGTCACTAGCAGACAGGAAATGTAGTACTATCCGATAGCATCTATAAGAGCAGCAAGAACTAACAATATAACACAGCACATTAAATGCCCAGAATCACCAATCTCAACTCTCCTAAACTCATTAATCCTCTAAAAATAAAATAAGAACACAGAGTCTCACTTGAGAAACAGCAGTTGCAGTTTTGTTTTGACTATTCTGGATAAGATACAGAGATTATAACCAAAAACAAATTGGATAAAGGACTACACATAGGTGCTATGATGGTCCTTCATGATAGAACAAGCATGTAAACCAAGAGTTTTGGAAGCTACGATTTAAAACAACAAAAGTCTGTCTCTATAACTAATGATACATAGACAAGCTACGATTTTGTATTTTGTACAGCAACTAGTAACATGAATTGTAGAGTAGACTCATCAAGTAGAAATCAGATGCACCTCAAAACTGACTTTCCAAAGACACCCATAGTAATACACATTGTGGCCATTATTATTGAGCATACAGTATCATATACACATCACAGTGATCACACAAAAATCTTGGTTGCTACTGCCAACTTCATGAAGTACCAGGAAGTTTCATCTATTTATAATATGATATTGAACTGTAGTATAAAGCAATTTATGCATAGTGGGCCTCTAGACTTGCATGTTTCAAGAATTATATACCAGCGAACTTATTAGGTTCTTTGAACTTTCATTGAGCTATCACCAATTCACCATATAGCAAAGTTGCAAACCATATAATCCCAGAATCAAATTTAACCCCCAACATGTTCGATTAGCGAATCCAATCAAATAAAACTGTGGTCAGCATGAACTTGGGAACTAAATAAAGAAAAACTACAATAGCTCATTTAGCAGAAAAAAGTTTCATATTAGTCACCCATCGTTCATATCACCACCACAAACATTTAGTTAGGTAACCATTTATATTGGGCACAAACACATTACAGAGATTCCAAACCCAACAAGAACTCAAGCATAGAACAAGTACTTACGGAGTATTCCAGTCAGTCGTATCCTCATTAACAAGATGAGTCCATTTCGTCCTCCCACTTCGGCCAAAGTGCTTAACCTGCATGACCTTCGGCAATATAGTCTTGTCCATCTTATCTTCTCCAGTGGGATCGGAGAAATCACGAGTGTAAATGGAATGAGCCCCAGCTGTTCCGGCATGATCATCAGCATTCGACTGGAAGAAAGCACCCTTATGGTAGTATTTCTGCATAAATCTCCACTTTTGCTTGGACTGTGACGTAGGTTTAGGATTCTTCCTCTCCCACTCTTTCCTCTCTTCCTCCGTCATGTTCCTGACCCTCTCAATCTCCTCTTTCTCCTTCACCATAGCATCCCTGTCCTCTCTATCCCTCTTAATCCTAGCAATCTCTCTCGCTTTCCAAGCCTCGTACTCCTCTGCCTCATTCACATCATCGTCGGTATCCACATCAGCAATATTGGCATCCAACTCCATGTTCCTCTGAACCTCAAGATCCTCCTTAATCTTCTCAACCACAATCTCCTTCGTCTCCCTCTTCCTTTCCTCAATCCTCCTCTTCGCTTCCTCCTCAAGCGCCCGCTCCTCTTCCTCCAGCCTCTCACGCTCCGCAATCGTATCCCTCTCCGACTTGGGAACAAAAACAGGCTTCACCATGGCAATGCCAGTGGTCTCTTCCTCCGAATCAGTCTCATACTCCGACTCCTCCTCCTCTTCCTCCTCGACCTCATCCTCCTCCTCCTCCGGCAGCAGCGCCGCCTCCTCCTGTTGCCTTAGCAGCAGCTTCTCCCTAATTTTCCTTCTCCTCTCCTCCAAGGCCTCATCGTCCTCCTCCTCAACATCCATCCCTTCCAGCCTCCTGCTCTCCTCCTCCACAGTCGAGACAATCTCCGCTTGCCTAATCCTCCTGTGATCCTCCCTAACCTCATCGCGATTATCAATCCGACTCTGAGCCAGACGGCGCAACCTAGGATCATCCTTCCGCGCAGCGTTGGAGGCGTCGTTAGAGGGGAAAGCTTTCTCGAGGGCAGCCGACCTCGCCATCCGGATATCGCCGCCTTCATCGTGGTCGTCCGCCCACTCCGGAGCTTTTCCCGGCCAATACCTTTTCACTTTGGTCTGCCCGATTTTACCCCTGAGCTTATCCCTAACCGCAATCACTGTATCGCTAACCCCCGCCGTCACCGACATGGCTACGGATTACTGAATCTCCTTGCTCAATGCTCCAATTTGAATTCTTATTTTCGTGTTCAGTCGAGAAAACCTAAACGAGAAATTGGGATTAATTAAGGAGTAGAATTAGAAATGAAGGAGCAATAGCTTGAAATAAAGGACAACAAATTAAGGCTGCAACTATTTATTCTTTTTATTTTAATATTTTATCGAATTAAATACTCACTACTTATTGCCTTTTTAAAAAAAAAAATACTAAACAAAAACACGTAATATGATCGTTCATTTTGTATTAAAGTATTTTAATTTATGAACAAATTTTGACAAGATTATAAATTAAAAAAACCTTATTAAAAAAATAAAGAAAAAAGAAAAGTTAAAGCTGCATTGATTCACAATTTTGGTTTAAGGCACAACATCAATTGTTGTGTTTATCAGTAGAAAAAAAAGAAGTTAAAAGCTGCATTTGATTCTCAATTTGATTTAAGGCACAACATCAATGTTGTGTTTATCAGTATAGTGGGAGATCTCCATAGGAAAACCTCAAACTCAAATTGAGTCATATTCGGGTCGGATCTGGGCAGGGCCGGGTTAGGATATTCACGACTCTATACAAACGCACATAGCACCTTTATGCTCGGTCCTCAGATAAATAATACCCTATCAGTTGTCAATAACATTTATAATAAATTGAATGTTGTAACATGCATGTGGTAAGAGACTAAGTTTTGACTTTTAATGATTCTCTGAAACCTCGAGGAGGTGGGTATGGCAGGTGATGAGGCTCGTTTCATGCATGTGTTTTATAACAAAACTGCACTGAATTCAGCAAACTAACGACCCTTTTTGAGCCAAGTGTATGTAGATTTCGCCGGAAACCGAAGATTACATCAATTCAGAGGGAGAAAGCAAAAGTTCGGGAAAGAAGAGAAAAGAGGCAGTTTTTGAGCTGATCAAGTCACATTCCAACCGGAGCCAGCCAACCTTACGCTGGAGAGAGATCATGAACTCCATGAAGGAACAAACTCTAACACTCCACTCTAGAGTGTGAAAGGCAAAAGCGTCATTTCGGGAGAGGGGGGGGGGTGGAACCCTAGGGATCAGAGCCCTACGCCTCCCTGTATAAAGGAGCCTTGCACGCTAAGAGAAGGGAGTTCCCCCACATTTCATTTCTTGATTAGTAGTTTAGGGGGGTTCTCTTTAGAGTAGGTAGGATCTCTAGCTCTCTTCCAGAGCTGAAATCAAGGTTCTCTTCAGTTCTAAGCTTTCCAATCTCTGCACACACTTGTTTTCTTTGCTTTCCTCATACAATTTCAAGTTCTGTTTTGTAATTCCACTCCAAGAAGGGGTGATGAAACAATTTCCTGCTTTCTTAGCTTAGATTATGTTTTATTTTCATGTATTGACTCTTGCTCCTGCTTTGTTTAGTTTAATTTGAAGTTTTTGTTTTCGTTCCTTAGTTTTGTGCTCGTTATGTTTTAATGCTTAGATCTGTTGTTTTCTGTTTCAGTCCTTGTCTTCCTTTTAGATCTACATGCTTTCTTTTCATTTCTGCATGCTTTAGCCGTAATTCTTGTTTTTACGTTGTCGTAGCTTAGATCGTAGAAGTAATTTTAAGTTTTATGTGTTTTGTTGTGTTTCGTCTTCTTCAACTTTTCAGATCGTTTGCTGCACTGTTTTCTTTACGTTGATCTGTTGAGGAAGACGATTCTGTTAAAGTTAATTTGCTTTCGTACTGTTTTGCAGGGGTCTGACAAACCCGTTTATTCTGTTTCTCTTTTTATAGTAATGTTTTCCGAGTTGATCAGTTAGGTAGTTGAGTTGATCAGCTTAGTTAGTTCTTTCCTTTCCGCACCAATAGATATTTAACCCACCCCCTAAAGTAAAGCATGGCAGCAGCCAAGCCCCAAGCGTGGGATCGATCCTTACTTCCCTATACTAGTTTTTTTAGTATTAGTGGGTTAAGGTTTTTGACGCTGCATCCTTTCCAACCTCTCATTTCCTCTCGCTCAAGTCAGAGCCACTCAGCTTGATCAGCCCAACCCTCTACCAGATCCACTCACCCGCATTTTGTAGGTGAAACATGCATGAATAGGCTGGCTTGATCAGGTCGGATGCCTAACTTGAGCAGCTTATGACAACAGAATCAGCTTTCAAGAAGAGTGAGACGAGAGCGAAAAGGGTGACCGTCAGCAGGATACTTGAAAAGGAATCACATTGTGAAGAAGTGTGGACCGCTTCAATATATGAATAACTTATGAATCCAAAGTGGTGTTTCACGGCCAATAAAGGACACAAACGAGAGAACTGGTGAGTTTGTAAATAATATTGTGTCAATATTATTGTCTCAGTATACACCAAGGAAGAATGGTTCAAGGCATTATGTCCACTAGGCCGCCGATATACCCGATAGTGTTGACTATGGAAGGTTCAAAGCCCCAAGCTACTGTTCCAAATGCAATATTATTTCTCGAGAATTGAGCAAAAAGTCTGCATGCATGCATACATGTCGTGTGTTGGTTTGAGCTTGTAGCGCTTTAACCAATATGGGGATTGTTGGAAAACGTGTGGGATTATGACATCCTTTTGGCTTTTCATCTTTTGTAACCACCAATTCCTTAATTGATGCAGTTATAAAATATAAGACTTGGAGCCTAAGTACATTATATTTTAGGTTTTATTTATTTATTTTCCTTTTCTGCTTATTTTCATTTTAGTTATTTTCTTTTTAGTGTTATTTTCCATAAGTTTAGGATTTCCTTTTGCCTATATAAAGGTCTCATTGTTGAACTTAAAAGACAGACTTTGATTATTAATTCTACACTGAGTTTATACTCTGAAGTTCTCAATAAGTTTGAGTTCTTTATTACCAGTTTAGTCATTCTCATACGTTTCTGCGTTATTTTGCATCATTTGGTATCACGATCCAGGTTGATTATCAATGGCTGAACATAGACATGACGACAGACGTGGCGATGCTCGTAGTGGCGGTTGTGGTGGGGGACGTGGAGATCTCCCAAACGAAGAGGCTGCGCGACAACGTGATCTGCGCACAACATCGAGATTAATGATCGGAGACAACAGGTTCGATACCTGCAGCGATGATTGGCGCGACTGGATGAGCGTCGGCGGAAATCCAACCCGATGAGGTCTAATGCGCTAGAGCATCGTTCGATGGACGATCTTCTTCACATCATCTGATGCAGATGAACCGTCGAAGAATAGTAATAGAAATATGTTTTCAATGTAGGTGTATGATACGTGATGCACTTGTTATTAGGACTAAAAATACATGCAAGTATACGGGGTAGATCTAGTATAGCTAAATGTCAGTATAGGATTGTTGAACACGGATAATATAATTGCAACTGGCTATTATGTACTAAGCGTCAAATACTATCTAGAGAAACAAGAGAATTTTTAGAGTTTTGAAAATAAAAACAATTAAAAGCAAGCAAATATCCTAACTTCCGTTTCCGACGCAGAGATGTGGACTGATTACGACTGTTTGATAGTTCTGCTTTGTTTTTTTGTTCCTTTTGTTCATTTGGCTACTAGTTTAGTGTTGATAGCTTGGAGCATCCCGACTTGTGGGAGCTCCAACTTATTTTTCCTTCATGTTCTAGTTTTAGATACTAGTCACTTTTGGGCTATGATCATGTTTTGGAACGTTATATTTTGATTTATTTACGGGTTGGGGGTCTGCCTAAACCCCCCGCCCACTATGGGCGTTTTCGATAAAAAAAAAAAAAAACAACTAAATGCAATTAAAAATCACAAAGATAAAGTATGAGAGATAAGCGAATTCTAGGGATGTGCGTTCACAGTTATGGTTATACAAATTCCAACTACAATACCCTAGCACAGTTTATACTTCGATAGAACGAGTCACACTAGTTATGCCCATGCGGTACAAGCGTAGATTACTAACACTAGGGTTGTCAATTCTAGATTTGTAACTCCTAAAGCTCCTAAGACCCTTGAAAAGTCCCCACTCTCAATTAACAGTGCCGTTTTAAGGGAAGCTAACTACAGTGTCTACTAAGTGGATCTAACTCGCCAACCTCCTCTCACGATTATGTAGCAAGTTATATTAAATCTTCATCGAATGTGTCACTCAAGCATGAAGTATTACAGAACAACTTAGGGAAGAAATGAAGTAAAAACAAAACGAGTATTAAATAGAAAACGAAATTGTATAAACCAATAAAAGTTACTAACACATCGCTAAAATCCTATGAATTTAGTTACACATGAAAGGATAAGCTAAAAACATAGATTGTAGGGAAGTCATAAAGAAAATAAGAACTAAAGCAAATAAAATTCAAAGATTGAATCCTTGTAACCTTGATCTTTTCTTGATTCCTTCTTCAACCCCTTGCACAATGAAGAGCTCTCAAATTTATGCTATGGAATTAATTGGCAAAAAGATGAAGAATGAAAGATTAGGGTTGGAGGAGGAGATTATGAAAACTCCCCTTTTTGGGGCTTTGGAAGGGTGAATTCTATGAATGAGGTTATGGGGTATATATAAGCATAAGGAGGATTTAAATTTGGTAAAAAGTATCCTCCAAGGAATAGGAAAGATGAAATTTTCGTTCCTCGTAGTACAAGGAAAGATGAAATATCTTCTTTCATTCTTTAAATTTCCGCCTAAACTGCATTTGACAGCTTTGCGCAATTTTGGTATAACGGCCATAACTCTCTCCACAGAACTTCGAAACGCGAAGCTCTTTCGAAGACGAAAATAATGACATGTAGAAATCCCTGATCGAACTTCAGGATCGACGGAAAATTGAGTTTGAACACAGCTGTCGTGCGCCGCGTTTTCCCAGCGGCCGCTGGCAAGGGTGTAGCGACCGCTGGAGAGTGTCAGCAGAGCCTTCTGGAGTCTTTGCAGCGATAGCTGCGCTTGTTCCAGCAGCCTACTGGGCGTCCCTTCAGTTTCAGCTTCTAGAAATTCACCTTTTTATGCCCTTTTTTACCCTCTATTTTGCATATTTCTCACAAAACACGTAAAAATACCAAAATGGATAAAAATACCTTCGTGAAGAAGGCGCCGGAATTGTGGTATTCATACGTGAATTGATGGAAGTTCTTCGTTAAGGGAAGAGTGCTCTTAACAAACTGGTGCTTTCATCCAGTACTCATGGATTTAATCGATTCGCCCGCCCCCCCTCAGCCGGTGTTGACAGGGGGGAACACCCAAGAATTGTTGGTCGGCCCCTCACGGCGTCAGGCAGTAGCCGGGAACCGGGAGATTAACAACCAACCGCGGCTGCCGCAGCGTGATATCATACGCGAGGTGCACCAGCCGCGCGGGAAGGAGACCGCCGACCCTCTCACGCAGTGATTCTACAAAATTATGTCACGCTTTGATCAATTGGAGATGCGCATGGATGCGTCGGATCGACGTATCAACAATTTGGAAGTAGCTCCGCTATATTTAGAGATCTTTTCGGAGGATGATGAGGACTCCGATGATAGGGAGTATCGCGCCTACAGGGAGACTTATATGCCACACCGGGGTTCAAACCCTAGACTTATATGTGGACGTCATGATGCTTTCGCTGGGCGCGATTACCGGCGCAGGGACGAAGGTTCTCCACGGGATCCCCATCGAAGGCGCACGACAAATTGGGACGTGCCGGTGGCACGACAACGTGGGGGATACAACCTCCGCCGTCCCACGGCATGGCATAGCCCACGTCAACGCGATCAAGGATACGATCGTCACGAGGGTGATGATCGATCTGGGGTTTCGATGCGAGCGCCTCACTTTGACAGCTCAGACGCAACGAATTGGATCTCCCGCGTGGAATATTACTTTAACCACAAACTTATGCCGGAGGAGGATAGGTTGCACTATGCGGTTATGTTGTTCGAACCCCCTGCGACCGAATGGATCTTTAATTACCAGAAGAACAATCCTTACGTCACGTGGCCCGAATTTTTGGAGGACGTCCGCCACAGGTTCGGACCCCAGAGTTTTAAGAATTTTACTGGCCCTCTCGCCAAATTGGTACAGACAGGATCGGTTGGAGAGTACCATGACACTTTTGAGAAATACTTGAACAAAGTCCAAGGCCTTTCGGAGAAGTCATTGATCCCAATTTTTATTGAAGGTCTTAAACAACCGCTATAGGAAAAGGTGGAGTTGCGACAGCCACAATCATTGGCAGAGGCTATGGCTTTGGCCTTGCGACTGGGGGCATCATAGGAGAACCCAGTGCAGCAATCGTTCTCTAATCAGAAGCGGCAGCGGCCGTCCCGTGACTCTAGACTGTCGGCAGGAGTGCCACCTACCAGTTCCTGTCAGCCACAGCGATCCCTTCGGGCCGTGACGGGGGTGGTCCCAAGGTAGTGCCGATTAGAGTATCCTCAGCAGAGAAGTCGGAGCATTCACGAAAAGGGCTCTGCTGGCATTGCCCTCAGAAATACGTTCCGGGACACGTCTGCGCAGTAAGAATGCTATGCTATGTTGGGGAGGACGATGAGGATATTGCAGAGGAGGGACCCAAGTACCAGCAGCTCGAGGACCACGTTATTACCACTGACCTCTCCCACCTACAATCCTTAGACGGCAACAACCGTTCGAGACCGTTTCGAGTGACCGAGAGTATCGGCTCGACGGAGGTGAGCGTCTTTATTGGCACAGGGAGCACACATGATTTTCTTCATCCTTGAGTCACAGAACTCCTTCAGTTATCTCTGACTCCGATTAGGCCCTTTCGCGTGTATGTCGGGAACGGGGCGTCCATTTTGTGTTTGCACGTCTCTCGCCGCACGAAGTTGCTTCTACAAGGTACCCTGTTTTTGATTGATCTACATATCTTAGAGGTTCACGGTTCAAACATTATTTTGGGGATGTATTGGCTGGAGTCGCTAGGCAAGGTATCCGCGGATTTTGTGGGTAAGACGTTGGAGTTCCGCCAGGGCGAGCGGACGATTGTGCTGACAGGGGATCAGCAGGGACCGAGAGAACTCTCTTTGAATTCTCTGATGATGTTGACGTCTTATTCTCCGGTGCACGAGTTCTATGAGATTGTTCCCTTGGAGCCGGAGGAGGGCTCAGACACTCGCTTGGTGACTAGTAACGCTTTCCCAGAGGAGCTGCCACCAAAAATCCAGAGCATTTTGGAGGCACATCAGCAGGTTTTTGACGTCCCGGTCGGGATGCCTCCTAAACGAGCATTTGATCATCAAATCCACTTGTTACCCAACACGAAGCCAGCCAACGTGCGTCCCTACCGTTACCCGTATTTTCAGAAAAATGAGATTGAGCGGCAGGTACAGGAGATGTTGGAGCAGGGGATCATTCAGAGGAGTCAGAGCCCTTTCTCGTTGCCCGTCTTGTTAATTAGGAAGAAGGATGGGTCTTTCCGGTTTTGTATTGATTATCGAGCACTGAACCTGGCCACGGTACCAGATCACTTTCCAATTCCTACAGCAGATGAATTATTTGATGAGCTGGGGTCGGCCAAATTTTTCACCAAGTTAGATTTACGATCTGGTTACCACCAAATCAGGATGCACGAGCCAGATATTTTCAAGACAGCTTTCCGCACACATGACGACCATTTCGAGTTCTTGGTTATGCCGTTCGGCCTGACCAACGTGCCATCTACCTTTCAGGCGGCCATGAACAGTATATTTCAGCCATTTCTGCGTAAATTTGTCATCGTGTTCTTCGACGATATTTTAGTATATAGCCCATCCCTGGAGTACCATTGCACCCACTTGGCGCAGGTTTTATCTCTCTTGCACTCTCACCAGTTCTTTGTGAAGTTGGCCAGGTGTTCCTTTTGCAGCACCATAGTCGAGTATTTGGGGCACTGATTAGTGACGGTCTCCTCAAAGCCGACCCGACAAAGCTGGACGCTATGACGGCTTGGCCGATTCCCACGAATGTGAAACAGTTGAGGGGTGTTCTGGGTTTGACAGGTTATTATCGCCGTTTTGTGGCTCATGATAGCTAGCTGCCCCGCTGACGGATTTGTTGAAGAAGGACTCGTTTGAGTGGGGTCCTGCAGCGACAGGGGCGTTTGACGCTCTGAAGGTGGCAATGACATCAACCCCGATTTTGAGCCTTCCCGACTTCACAAAGACATTTTGTATTGAGACCGATGCGTCTGACATTGGCATAGGAGCGGTGTTAATTCAGGACAATCATCCTATCGCCTTTTTCTGCAAAAAATTGGGTCCACGACGTCGGGTAGCGTCCACTTATAATAAAGAATTGTTTGCTATTGTGGAAGCTGTGCACAAGTGGCGTTAATTTCTGTTAGGGAGAGAGTTAATCATTCGATCGGACTAGAAGAGCTTAAAGGAATTATTGCAACAAGTAGTTCAAACCCCAGACCAACAATTATATGTACGGAAATTAATGGGGATCGAATACAAGAAGGGAATTACTAACAGAGCGGCTGATGCTTTGTCTCGACGGGATGAGTCTATTCCGCAGCTGGACATGGCGTCGGACCCACAGCCGGATGATCCGTCAGCGGCAGCAACTTTGCTGACCGCTATGGCGCACCCAGTACCGCGGCTGCTGGAGGTTCTCCGCCGTGAGACAGCTTTGTTGTCGGATTTGTTGGCCCTATGCGAGAAGATTAGGTCCGGAGAAGCCCCATCTTACCTGTGTCTGGTGGACGGGCTGATTTACTTCAATGGCAGGGTGCTCGTAAGCCCTACGCCGTCTATGAAGAAGCTGCTACTAGAGAAGCATCATTGCACGCCTCTGGCTGGTCACACGAGTCATGAGCGCACCTTCCGGCTATTGGCTGTGGTTCTACTGGCCGAAGATGCGGAAGGAGGTCAGGGATTTTTGGATGCCTGCATCGTGTGTCAGTCAACTAAGTATTCGACGCAGAAGCCAGCAGGGCTCCAACAACCGCTACCGGTTCCTTCTCAAGTGTGGGACGATGTCTCTTTGGACTTCATCACTGGTTTGCCTCAATCTCGAGGGTGTACGAGGATCATGGTGGTGGTGGATCGATTGTCAAAATATGCACACTTCGCCGTGTTGCCAACCCAGTTTGATGCGTTGCGAGTGGCTCACTTGTTTGTCAACACCGTTGTCCGCAATCATGGGTTTCCAAAGACATTGGTGTCAGATCGTGACTCGGTATTCTTGAATGCAGTGTGGGAGGAGATTTTGCGCCTTAGTGGCACAAAGCTCAATTTTACTACGACGTATCACCCGCAATCTAACGGGCAAACGGAGATTCGAAATAAGGGGTTGGAACAGTACCTTCGGGCATTCACCGCGGATAGACCATCGACGTGGTCGAATTTCTTGCCGTGGGCTGAGTTGGCACTAAATTGTTTTCACCACGCAGGCCTAGGTACCTCGCCTTTTCATGCCTTGTACGCGCCGCGAGCCACCGCTCCTGGTGGCAGCCCCGCCATCCATCAAAACTCCACCCTTGGTGGCTGATGCACTATTTTTTAGCACTAAATAAACCTACAAGTATACAGAGTATATATAGTATAGCCAAAGGTCAGTACCGGATATCGAACACGGGGAAGGCAAACACAAAGTGTCTATCCTCTACTAAGACTCAATTACTATCTGGAAAAGCAGTAGGTTTCGGAAAACTTTTGAAAACTAAAAACAATAAAAAGCATATAACAACTATATGCAAATAAAACACGAAGATAATCGATAGAGATAAGGGAATCCCAAAGATGTGCGTTCACAGTTATGGTTATACAAGTTCCAAACTACAATACCCTAGCACAGTTATTACTTTGATAGAACGAGTCACCTAGCTTATGCTTATGCGATGTAAACGTTGATTACAAAATTAGGGTTGTCAATCCTAACACGTAACTCCAAAAATCTCCTAAGACCCTTGAAAAGTCCTCACTCTCAATTCACAGTGCCGTTTTAAGGGAAGCTAACTGTAGCGTCTACTAAGTGAACCTAACTCGCTAGAACTCTGTCACAATTATGAAGCAAGCTATATTAAATCATACATGATTGTGTCACTCAATCATGCAGCATCAGAACTACTTAGGGAAGAAACAAAGTAAAAACAAAACGGATATTAAATAGAAAAAGGAATTGTATAACCAAAGTCGTTACTAACACATCCCTAGAATCCTATGAGTTTAGTTACACATGATGAAATAAGCTAAACACATAGATTGAAGGGAAGACAATTTGAACATAAAACAAAAGCAAATAAAACCCGTAGGTTGAATCCTTGTCGTTCTTGATGTTCTTGAAATCCTTCTCCAACTCCTTGCACAAGTGAAGTACTCTAGCTATTGATCTCTATGAATTATTTTGCAAGTAGAAGCTCTCTCTTTTTGATGAAGCTTGAGGTCTTATTTATAGGGGAAAACCAATCCTTGTTGTAGAAGGAAAAGATCTTCAAAATATGGTAAATCTTGGAGCAAATCTAGGGCATCTCGAATTCGCGGCACCTTAGCCGGCGGTCGTCGCGTTGGAGTCCAGAGAGTCTGTTTCCTCGGCGGTGGACCACCGCACGACTTCCGGCGGTCGCCCGGCGAGACTTCTCTTCCAAGCGTATTTTTCCGAGGCGGACCACTGCATTGACCTGCCCGCCGGGCGCCGTCGGTCGCCGCACACGTCCGCGGTGGTTGCCGGTCGCCGTTTGACTCCAGATTTCCAGACTTTGCGTTTTGTCTCCCTTTTTCGGCTCAATTATGCACGTTTCTCAAAAAACACGTCAAAATACCAAAATAGAAAAAATATGCAAATAATGGACGTGTGGAGTGACTTTGGCATAAAAAACGGACCAAATAACGGCATTAAAATAGTGCAAAATCCGAGCGTATCAGTGGCAGACCTGATTAAGCAGCGCGTCGAACTCCTGACTGACCTTCGTAACAATCTTAAGAAGGCGCAACAGCGGATGAGTGCGGCGGCGAATAAGCCATAGGCGTCACATCGACTTCAAGGTAGGGGATTTTGTGTGGCTGAAGCTGCAGCCATACCGCCAGCATTCGGTAGCGAAGCCAATTTCCGCAAAGTTGGCAAGGAGATTTTACGGGCCATTTGAAATCTTGCAGAGTATCAGTCCCGTGGCGTATAGGCTGCCCTCCCCGAGGGCAGTAGGGTGCATAACATCTTCCACGTTAGCTTGTTGCGGGCTTTTGTGAAGGGTGATCCCGTGGTGCCATTTCCGGCTAAAATCAGGGGTCACCGGCCGATTTTCCACCCTATGTGCATCTTGGACTCGCAGGTCATGTGGTATAATGGGGAAATAGTGGAACATGTGCTGGTACGCTGGTCCGATGGGACGGAGTCACCCTCGTGGGAGCCTTTATCCGAGTTACGGAAGCATTTCCCAGTTATCCCTATTGAGGACAAGGGCGTTGCTAAGGAGGGGGGAGTTGTTACGAATGCACTTACACCGACAGCGCAGGAAAATGGTGACGGGAGAACAGGGGAGCAGTCGGTGGACGGAACAGGGGAACAGCCGAAGGAGAATGATGAAGAGCTATCGGAGGAGGAGGAGTCTCCGATTGGGAATGAGGACGGATCGCCGGAGGCGGATGAACTGCTTGTAGATGCAGCACCAAGAAAGGACGCCGGAGGGAGACAGCTCCGACCACGAGACCAGCTCAAGCCGCCGGAGCGTCTCTAAGATTACGAGTACAAGTAGGCGTCGGATGGCGAGAAGATATTTTTATATTTCTTTTTATTTAATTATTTTAGTTGCGTAAGAATTATTTAGTTTTTCCCTTTTGCTAAACATATTTTCATTGAGCAATTTATAAGCTCCGTCGGGTTTTCTTTGTTGGTTCTTTCCCGATGTATAGGATTAGGTCGAACCAACCCTAGGGTCCTTAGAGGGTATAAATAGGGCTTTAATTAATTCCCTATTCAATTAATGAAGAATTATTTGCCCAACTTACTTGCGTAATACTCTCGTAAACCTAACTCTCTGTCGACGGAGGAAGATCTCTGCGCCAGATTATTCGTTTCAGCCGCCGACCTTCGTGACGAAGGCGCCGAAATCGTGGTATTCGTACGTGAATTGACAGAAGTTCTTTGTTAAGGGAAGAGTGCTCTTAACAGATCCCCGAACCATCCAAGAATTGTAACAACAATATATTGTCGATGCCGGTCTATGATAAGCCCGTGTACGACGGGGATATATTGTTGATACCATTGTATGATAAGCTCGTGTACGACGAGGATATATTGTCGATGTCGGTGTACGACAAGATCGTATACGACGATGATATGTTGTCGATGTCGGTCTATGATAAGCCTGTATACAACGAGGATATATTGTTGATACCATTGTATGATAAGCTCGTGTACGACGAGGATATATTGTCGATGCCGGTGTACAACAAGCTCATATACGACGATGATATGTTGTCGATGCCGGTGTATGATAAGCCCGTATACAACGAGGATATATTGTTGATACCATTGTATGATAAGCTCGTGTATGACCGGGATATATTGTCGATGCCGGTGTACGACAAGCTCGTATACGACGATGATATGTTGTCGATGCCGGTGTATGATAAGCCCGTATACAACGAGGATATATTGTTGATGAACAAACATCGCCTCCTTCTATGAAATTTGACGATGCTGCCAAAGACGAGGGCTTTGCCGTCATTGTCAATGATGAGTACAACGAGGCTGAACGAGGAAATTGCATCCTGAAAGCTGATGAGATTACAGAGAAATCACTTTACAGTTCTGATGGCTCCCATGTTTGTGAGGATTTTGGTGGTTCGGCACATGCTTGGTTAAGAAAACTAAAGCGGTCGAATCTATTAGGTGGGATTTTCGGTGAAACAAACAAAAGTGAGTTAGCTGCTTTTGCATCGTATGCTTTGGCCTTCCCAAGTAACATTGTGGCTCTTGTTGACACATATGATGTGATGCGAAGCAATATTCCTAATTTTTGTGCAATTGCTCTAGCTATGCATGATTTGGGGTACTAGGCAGTGGGTCTTGCCTACTTCGCATGTGAGGCTCAAATTTTTTTTGAAACCATTGAGAAGGAGTTTGGAGTGCCAGAATTGTTGGTGGATGTGAAACGTGGTTGATAGTCCTTGGTCAGGCAGTCTGTGTTGTGTTAAATTAGAGGTGCGATCAACTGATCAGGATAAAATCCCAACCTAGCTGAGTCGTTGGCACGAAGACCGGAACCTGGTATCAAATAAATTCCTCAACCCACTTCTACTGGCTAGTATAGTGGAGGTAATAGTCGAATCCCAGAGAAATGGACACGTTCGGGTAATTGCGATGATAATCTGGGAGGTTTTGGTTAGCTACCACGCTTTTGGGTTGAGATTCTACCTAGACGGAAATTAAAGATGGTACCCTACTGACTAGTGGGCGTGAAAGTGACTGACATGTGGCTGTGTACGTGAAAGTAGGGGACAAGGTATCTCAGAGGCATGTGGAAAGTAGACAGTTACTAAATGAGGAAATTAGAGCAGCATGGTATATTTGGTGGCTGGGTGGCAACTCTGACAGGTCTGGGGGGTACAAACTTAAAGTAAGGTACAAAAGTAAAAAGTAAGTAAAAAGCAAAAGTGGTCCAAAGTAAAATTGGATTGTGATGATTTCTTCCTCAACAAGTATCAACAGAAATTACATGAACTCAAACTCCATAGATGAACACAGATTCTCAACTTCAAACACAAGATCAACGATTAAAAAGCTTAAATTTAAGATTAACGACTAAACTGCAGATTACTCCTACTGGCTAACATGCAAGGTGGTGATGGCAACGCAAAACATGAAACTCATGCACGAAAACTTAAACTGAAACATGAACTTGAAATTCCGATCAACGACTCCAGATTTAGCCTACTCAAAAGAAAACATGCGTAAACACTTAGAAAATAAAAGCGAAAACTAGATCTAACTTTCCCAGGCAGATTCAAACCAAAGAGAGATGGGAAAAACAAACTTCATAATTAAAACGTTTAGATCTTAACGAAATACTTCAAAAGGCAACAAGATTAAAGGTTTGCAACAGATCCAACGAAGAAAGCTAGTAAAAGTTAAACTAGGAAAGCGATTAAAGATTGTTTATGCCACTCCGGGCGATAGAACTGCTACTGCTACGATGACAAACTGGCTGGAACGGTGGGATGATGACTCTCCGGTGGACGTCTGGACTTCAGGTGACCATAGTTGTGGCGAGGAATGAGAAGAATGTGGATAATGCTGAAGGAACTGATCTTCGAGAGAACTCTAACTAAGTGTAGTGGTTGGACTTTTGAACTCAGAACTCTTTCTCTCTCTCCATGTGGCTTTTTTTATAGGGAGACTTGCCCTTGCTTTTAGGGTAGACTTCCTTCACGAATTGACTTTTCTGCCCTTGTTTATGATCATCCAGCTATCCTTCTTCTCTATCTCGAGCCTTTTCTCTGGCATGCATCCTGGTCACTATTGCACCCTTCTAGCGCTCTTTTCACCTGCGTCGTCCGAACCGTCTCCTACTGACTTGGATCCCTTTATCCTGCACACTTGAGCAACTATTTTGCGGATAATACATGCAAATCACGACATACTTGTTGGGGTTTGTATACTAAAAGATGCTTCGAGCGTACATGCCTTTGTACAGTCAGCTTGTGCATGTATACGAGAAACGCCACGTCCACTTGTTTACCTATTTATGAGAATAAATAATATAATATAATGGTTTATTATTGAAATATGATAAACAAGTCTAAGGCTTTTTACTAAGAAGGTCAAGTAGGGAAATTCGATGAATCTCCTCATGAGTTTTCCAGTAGGGGACTTGGCCAGATCTAGTAAGAAGAAAAACGTATTCACAACCTAGATAGGCTTTGGCTACCTATTGGTACGGTTGCGGTGTTTGTGATAATTCTCTCTTACCTAAGAAGAGATTAGTAACACCGGTGTGGTAAAGCACTGAAAGGATCTAATCCGAAATGTATTCTTTATTGCTATCTACTGAAAGAATATATTTCAGAAAGTTTAGTATTTTCTAGTCTATGATATTAATATCAATATTGTTTATTCAATCAAACGCCACTTTGACTTATCAATATGTGAGAGTTTGTACGTAACTCAAGTTCATGATATCTTGGGTGGTAGTAATTGAATAACATGAAGGTATTGGAATATTATTTCATAGAATTCGCGTGCCCAGTGTGGTATGATTAAATCCCTAAAAGGGTGATCCCCAATGAGGTGTTTGAAAGAGGAATTTATTATTCAGAAATCTGCGCAGTTGGAATTTATTCCACGAATAATAAATAAAGTTTCAAACTAGAAAAACTCTTTGAAGAATTAATTTAATTCTAGTCACATAGCAGACAAAAAAATTAAATTGACGGATCAAGATAATCTTAAACGCGGGAAATATTATAAAATAAAATGGACCCAAGTTATTTGTAATTTGGTGATTTAAGTGGGAGTGCAATATAAATAATATTCCATTGATAATATATTAAATCATGGGTCATTTGATTTAATTAGTAATTTATCTAATGGGTGAGCCCAACACTTAAGTCATTCCATGGATCCCCTTACTAGCCCAATAAAGTCCACTATAAATAATGAATGAAAGGGAAACCCTAGCACACAATCCAAGACACACTAAACCCTAACCCTAGCCGCCAAAATCGGCGCCTCTCTCTCTCCCCCTCTTGGTCTCGATTTTCGTGCCTAGCGCGTGGGAGAATTAGGGTTTTGATTATTGTTCTTGATCTATCCTAATTCATAGGATTAGATCTAGACAACTTGGTGTTTGTATTGGATTTCCCTAGATTAATTCAAAGTTATTTAATTGGTTTTCTAAGATCCGCCCACACGGATGGAGAATCAAGGACGAGGGAATAGTACGGAAGATTCGTGGTCGATAAACCAAGGATCTCCGGGTGGTGCAGCTAGCAACGTCAATCCAATGATGGATTATGAGGTAACAATCGAATCTACATCGAATATGCATGATTATGTGTTTATTTGATGTTATATCTATAGATCTATGTAAATTGCATTAAATTGGAGTCGAATGCATAATCACCTAAATAGATCCGTTCTAGGACCTGTTTGGTTTCCGTGTCTTCCGCTGCGGTAGTCCCAACAATACTGACCAGTAACCAAGGCTTAGAATACGACTTATCAGTGGTGATGAAGATAAAGTAGACTCGAGGACGAGTCTTTTTCAAGAAGGGGAGTATGATGCAGTTATAGAAACTTGGAGGCTAAGTAAATTATATTTTATGTTTTATTTATTTCCTAGTTAATAGAATTAGTAGAAGGAAAAATATTAGGAGCAATTGTTTTCATTGTACAAAATTAAATTTTCCTTTCTTGCTTATTTTCATTTTAGTTATTTTCCTTTTAGTTTTATTTTTCTCTTTGCCTATATAAAGGTCTCATTGTTGAATTTAAAAGACAAACTTTGATTTTTGAATTCTTTATTACCAGTTCAGTCATTCTCATACGTTTCTGCATCATTTTGCATCATTAATATTATGGTTTATGGTGTCTTAATGTCATGACCTTCCATGTCCATCTTTTGTTCATATAAAAAGATGGAGTTTTAGAGGGATGAACCAACAACACAACAACATTCTCTCTTCTCTCTAGCTCTCTACATCTAGTGTGCATTTTAGGAGTATTGTTTAGCTCGATTCTCGGAACTCCATCAAGTTCGCTGGTGCCTAGTGGGTTTGAGGTGCTTCTACACGCTAGGAGGAAGTTGTTTTATCTTTGGAAACAATACATCATTCCGTGAGCACTACCTGGGACGTAATTTGTCTTGTGGAAAGAGGAATTTCCTCGACTCGACTTATAGTTTTGTTTGTTTTATTATTTACGTTGTAATTTCCATTCCATTTATTGTCGTCTTTTTCCTTTCGATTGTAATAGTTAGAGTACCGCCTGTATACGACTTGGGAATTTCATCCCATTCATTCTAAAACTTTATTAACTCTTTAATTTCTTACTTTATTCTCTCCACTCACCATATAAAATTAATTTGTATAAAATCTCATGCCACCTAAGAAATGAGTCATCTTCCCCGAGACGGATAGAATACATTTTTTACTTAACCAAGTAAAAATAAACTAAATATTTGCTCATATTTTTTAAATTAGTTGGGCTTTATCAAACTAAAATATCCATAGACTGATTTAATTTAATAGTTGAAATTAGTTGTTGACAAAGTGAGGATAATTTCGGTAGACATTAATTTTATTCGTAATTTTTTTCTCAAATTATTTCTGTTAATTTAGGAAATATCTTTATGGTATTATTGGAATTAAAACAAATAAACTTAATTTTTATAGTAGAATTATTCAGATATTATATTCTATTATATTTCCTCCGTTTAATAGTAGTAGAGTCATTTCATTTCATTTTCTTCCCTCGTCTGCAAAAATAATATTCCCTCCGTCCCCAAAAATTGATAAATTCGTGAATGACGCGGGTTTTAATCTGTAATTCGTAAAGTAAGAGAGAGATGAGAAAAATTAAGAGATGGGGGAAAAGGTAGTTAAATGAGTATTAGTTGATTGTATGGTCTACATTATAATTATAAATGATGTGTAAAACTAGTCTATTTTTGGGGGACAGAGAGAGTAATAAATTATTAAAATGTATAAAGAGTAAAGTAAGAGAGAATGACGTAGAGAAGACTATTATTTAGATATTTTAGTAGAATTATCTAGATAATTCCCTAGACTGTAGATACTATTATCTAGTAAAATATCTAAATTTTATAGTAAAAAATCTAGATATAGAATATTAAAGAGTGAAGTAGAGAATTCTAGAATAACCAGGGTATGCGTATAAGGAGTGAGTTGGATTATTATTTTGTACAAGTTGAGAAGTTTGAAAAACAAAAATATTTTCTTAGTTTCACCACATCACAACATCTCATAAATCATTTCCTATATATACCACTAATTGTACTCTTTAATGTTTTCTCCAAAGTAAACTCCTCCAACATATATCTTATATTACAACATGTATATATCAAAAGAAAAACGATTATATTTTATATTTCTAATGAAAACTTGAAACTTAATTTAGTCTAATAAATCATTGAACTTTATGAGTATACAGTGAAATTAAACTATACATACAAAATATTTTGCCAATACTTCAAATTGGTACAAAAAGTTTTAAGTTTAAATGAATCGTACAAAAAGTTTTATTACTGCTTTAAATTAATACATTTTGCTTAAATTCACCAACACTATTAATTATTTTAACTGGCTTTCACATACAAGAACGTATTCATAGCTAATGTTGTACATCATCGTGTGGAACTTGCATTTTATAAAATATCACTCCTCAAAATGTGTTGTGAACGGGAAGATGTGAATGTATTATCCTGATAATTGTGGTTTTTCTCACCCTAGCAGGCCCAATAATTAGCAAAGAAGCACCACCTTTAGCTAAATCTCAATCTCATAATAGATTGACAATTCTCGACACTACACGACACTACACAAAAAGTGAAACCAACAATTGCACCTTCATATTTCTAATAGCACTAATATGGTGCAGTGTTCTAATAATTCCAGTTTGATTATCAACTACAAAAGCACAACATTTCTTCCGGCAAAAGCTACAACAGCCGACCAAGTTCCACTTTGAATTCTTCGGCATTACTTGTCGCAAGATGTGGCGGCAAATGCGGCGCTGATGAGTTCAGAAGATGAGAAACTTTAAGACTTTTATAGGATATTAGTTGATATTTCAGCATACAAAATTGATATTAGTTATTAGTTATTATTGTAACTTAGTTAGTATTTGATCACACACCTAATCTGTTATATACTATTTAAATAGATGCAAGTTTTAACTTTTTTTCGCTATTTGTTGTTAAAGAAGGGGCTTCAAAGTATTTATCATAAAAAAGTTTGATGGTGCAATGACTATCATAATTAGTCTTATAAAATAAAGTTAAAATAATTAACGCTGTTAGTTTAAGCAAAATGTATTAATTTAAAATAATAATGAAACTTTTATGTGACTAATGTAAACTTAAATTTGTTTTGTACCAATTTGAAATACTATTGGTATAATATTTTGTATTTATAGTGTAATTTCTTGAGTATATAAGAAGGTGACAATAGCATCAGGAAATACATAATATTTCCAAAATTGTGATTTCAAAGGTTAAGAAACGATGTTTAATTTAAAATTATAAATCATTAAAAATTGAAGGAATATTGAGATATTAAAGTATGAGTTCCTCTTATTACAATTATGGTGAAGGTATATGCAGACATGGCATTAAGACAGTAGACAAGACAAATTGATAGTATAACAGAAAATGAAAATTAAAATCGTGGGAAAAAATTAGGTTCATTTAATGTAAATGGAAAATTTCATTAATTGTGAAAACACGAAAACTAAAAGGTCTAACTCATAAAACTGAATCACTAAAATATACTTGTATGATAAAAACAAAAAGTGCAACTATTACTACTCCACACCACAAAAAAAGTGCAACTATTAGTTTTTATTAGTATTAATTATTTGTGGGAAGCAGTAGAATTACATGAACAGAAATATAAGTATAGATTTAGATTCCTGCAGCCGGCAAGAGCCATGTTGAGGCCTCTATATAAGCAAGGGTGATGAATGGGTTAGCTTCAGCTGGAGTAAGCTTCTTAGCAAACGTGACTCGCTTCTCCATGTTGGCACCCGGGCCTCGGTTGTTAAATTCACCAAAATATACGGTGCTGCACAAAAATAAAATGATTATAAAATATTGTAATTTCGGTATAGGATTTTATATAGTGTTGTTTTCTGAGTTAATGAGGAGAGAATAAAGTACGAGAGATGAAAAAGTAGAGATGGTGTTGTTTCCATTTTAGGAAACGTTTTATTTTTAATAGGGTAATTTAAAAAGAAAATGTTACATTTTTAATGGGACAGAGGGAGTAATTACCTGTTAGTTTCAGGATGGAAATTGTTAGACCATCCTTCAGGAATGATAACACTGCTAATATCACATAAGGCAAAGACAACCCTTGGATATGGGAACCATGATCTGCCCAACACAGCATTCGGGGCCGTCCCGGTGATTGAGCAGTGCACGAAACTGAAGCCGGTTTCCTCTTTTGCATCATTCCGAGCATGTGCTGTGATTATCGCATTTCCATCTCCGGGAATCACGTGTATCTCGCAATTCTGCACTTGCAACAAATGGTTACAATTCATGAATTTGCATTCGTCATCACTGCGTCAACTTACCAGGTATAGAGATCTGGCGCTTCCGAAAATGAAATCAACAGTGCCCTCTATGTAGCAATCTTTGAACAAATGTCTCCCCTTGTAATCAAATACGGTATCTTGATATCCATAGAATTTGCAGTTATAGAAAACCGATGCATCTCCGCCTACTCTCACAGCTGCTGCCTGAGCTCCCACCATCTTCCCGTCCGGCCTCGGTGCAGAATTCTTACAAAAGTATTGCTAGAATTATTAGCCAGCCACATGAATAATTTATGTTTATGACTATCTCTTAAGTTTCCCAATTAAAATGATCTACTAAGTTTAACTCTTGGCTAAAGTGATTCTCTATTCGTTCATTTGTTGAGGGATGATATTAATAGAAAATAAAAAATCTTATATTTTTCTATATATATATATATATATATATATATAAGACGGGTTTTGGTCCTCATAAGTCAGAAGAACGATTCTGTATTTTTTTGTTTTTTCTCTATAGTATATTGAGGAGAATGTCAATGATCGTTTGGAAGACTACAACCGATTCAAACCCACATCAACTCAAAATCATTCCAAACAGAGTCTGTTTGGTATACTTCTGCTTTACAGTTTATATTTTACTCCATATCTTGGGTTATCATCAGAGAGACTAAATTTTGTGAACATACCACCACTTTCAAATTGACGCCCATAAAATGGTCGGACTCGGCGGTCAGCGTCGCGCACTCCACCGTTCCGTACTTGGCCGCCGTGCCGGCAAAGACCAAAACCGGCATGTTTTTGGGGTCTCCATACAAGGTGACGAACGGCTTCTCCTTGGGGATGGTGATTTTCTCTGTGTAATTGCCAGGCGCAATCGACACCACGACGCGGTGCGCGTTGCCAACAGGAATGCTATTTATGGCTTCAGTCACCGTCCTGAATTGGCCGCCTCCCCCGACCCTGATCACCTTAGGTGGACCACCTCCACCCACCGCCGCTGGCTTCTTCACGGCCAAGTGCTTGTCGAACCAGCTTCCCAATTGGGCCTTATCGGCTGGAATTGCATCGTTGGATCGAACTATGATCGGAAGGGAAAACAGGATCACCACCACAACTATAAATGACATTTTCATTTCTACTTTCTAATCTTGCATGTTTGAAAGGAACTTGTTATGTAATAATTTGCATGGAAAAAAGAAAAAAAGTGTTGGAAGAAAAGCATAAAGAAAGGGATGGACAGAATTGGGTTTGAGGTAGTGGTTTAGAATTTGTATGTCCTGGCTAGGACAATGTTTCATATTTTAGTTGGTTTGGTCAATTTCTAACTTTATATAGTGTTTCCTTTTTTTTGGTGTAATGTGGTTTGGACATGGATGGTTGATATGGTTTCAACTTTCAAGAGACTACTTTTTAACTTTGATTGAGTGAAATAATTCAGTCTAACGTGTGCATAACATAAATTTTAAATGTCCAAATACTTAAAGTTATCAAAGATAATAAATGAAACTAGTTATCATTTTATTACACTAGTCTTACATCTATTATATAGATGTATATGGGTGTTGATTCAGAAACTAACAAAAATACAGCTAGGAAATTCATATTTAGAGTTTGGGAGGAGGCATTAGCCATGAAGAAGAATTTATAAAATCAAGGCTGATAAATGGCTTTGCTTCTTCTTCTTTAAGCTGCTTAGCAAACGTTACACGCCCCTCAAAGTTTGATCCAGGTCCTTCATTCTTAAATTCTCCAAAAAACACAGTTCTGCACACATTTGTCAGTAATTGCGTTAGTTTTATTCTCTTTTGTTAGGTCAAATCTACCTACATATGATAACATTAGAGAATGACGTTACATCTCATTCTTGTTTGGTTTGTAAGATTATATCTTATAAATGAATATGGATTATGTTTGGTTCATATAAGATTGAATCTCATACATAAACTTAATTCTAGATAGATAAATATATGATAATGAGTCATGAAAACCGAACGACACCTATCTATACAATTAAATTAAGGTTTGCACCCATATTTTGAAATTTATCTTAAATACACAATGGAACTTAACTTTCTTTGGATAAATCACAAACCTACAATAAATCATTTCGCTCACATTTTACATAATGTAATGATACCTGTTATTGCTGGGATCCTTATTGTTGGACCATCCTTGAGGATTGACCACGTCGCTGAGAAAGGAGTTAGCGAAGACCACCCTTGCATAGGGATACCACGCCCTGCCTAAGAATGCAGTTTGGCCTGACCCAGTCACGGAGCAATGGACAAACACATAACCCGTTGCCTCTTCATCGTTCGACCTCTGTTGTGCTGTTATGTATGCAATTCGATCACCGGGAATAACATGTATCTCCGAGTTCTATAGATACCAAATTATATATATAGTCACATCTTTATCAATCAATGATTGAGAAGTGGTTTAACTCTTACCAGATAAATGGATTTGCCGCGTCCAAATATGAAATCGATAGTCCCCTCAATATAGCAATCTTTGAAGAAATGTCTCCCCCTATAATCGCAAACAGTGTCTTGATATCCATAGAATCTGCAGTTATAGAATGCTGAAGCGTCTCCGCCTACTCTCACGGCCACCGCCTGAGCTCCCTCCCTCACTCCGTCTGGCCTTGGTGCAGAATTCTTGCAATTACAATATTTTGCAAGTATTTTAATGCAAAATTGGTAAAGTATAAAAAAAAAAAAACAAATGTAATTGATGTAGCATTGGTGAATAGTGAAACCTACATTGTTATTAATGTAACATGTGGTAACATAGATTCCAAAAATAGAAAGTTGACTAATTTTGTAGAATGGACTAAACTAATAAAGGAAGATGGAGGGAATATCAAACTTTGATATATACTCATTCCGTCCCAATAAATATGAATTATTTAATTTTTGAAGCGAGTATTATGTAGTGTTGTTTTGTGAGTTTATGAAGAGAGATGAAAAACTAAAGAGAGTGTTGTTTCCATTTTAAGAAATGTTTCATTTTTAAAGGGACAATTTTAAAAGAAAAACGTTTCATTTTTAATGAGATAGAGGGAGTAGCATACTGACCACTACTTTCAAATTGACGCAATAAAAATTGGCGGCATCAGCGATCAAGGTTGCGGAATCGATGGTGCCGTACGTTTTCGCCGTGCCGTTGAAAACCAAAACCGGCATGTTGTTGGGGTCTCCCAGCAACGTAATGAATGGCTTATCCTTACCGATAGTTATCTTCTCAGTATAATTGCCGGGGCCAATCGACACCACCACGCGTTCCTTGTTCCCTGAGGGGATGCTATTTATGGCATCGGTTACCGTCTTGAAATCGCCACTACCGTCCACCCGGACATTGATCACCTTCTGAAAGCTTGAGGCATTTCCCACTGTGGTTTCAAACCAGCTTTCCAACTGCGATTTATCGGCGGGAATCATGAATTGGTCGTCATCAGACCAAACGATAGGAATGAAGCAGAGAATCAAGAGGAGTGTATTCATGATAGTAGTATAAGACATTTTCATTTCTCTATGTAGTAAATTTGATACCATCTGCGTGTCTTAGACAATTTTATTTTTGTCGTTTGGATTAGATTACATGATATTTATATACTAGTGTTTTGTTTTTTCCGTTGAAAATTAGCATTTATGAAAATTTACAAACATGCATTTAATCCCATGAAAAAAAAATTACAAAAATATTCCTTGAAAAATTGTATTTAAGATTTTTGAAATAAAGGAAATTAAAGTTACTAGAATTTATATTTAATACCCATGCAATGAATATTACTATTAAACATTGAGTCAAGCCTATTTATCTCATCGCTAGTGTTTTTTAACACTACTACCACCGACTTTCTGCCTTTAATTAGATACAAATCCAACAGATGGAGTACATTGTAAGACTCCGTTTGTTTCATATTAATTGAGTTATTTTTTCATTTTAAGAAGTTTCAAGATAACGAAATTTTTAGTCACGATACTCCATACAATAACGATACAATCTGTGATTAGTTGATATAAATTTACAATCGAGGGAAACTAAAACTTTTCACAAGTTGGAGTAATATATAGTGATTCAATCATTACAAACATATTTTCCTAAGTGAGTACAAAAAGTTTAGTTCTGATCAACGTTGAAATGATTCTCTATCAAGCTTATCAAAGTCTAACATTGATTTCCCGCTAGTTTAAATCATAGTTCAAAACCTTGTGTACTTACATATACATCTATATAGATGTATATGTGTGGATTGAAAAATTAATAAAAATACAGCTAGGAAATCGATATTTTGAGTTTGGGAGGAGGCATCAACCATGAAGAAGCATCTATAAAATCAAGGCTGATGAATGGCTTAGCTTCTTCTTCACTAAGCTGCTTAGCAAATGTTACCCGCTTGTCAAAGTTCGATCCCGGGCCTTCATTCTTGAATTCTCCAAAAAACGAAGTCCTACACACACTCAACATTAATTACATTCTTGTTTATTATAAAAAAAAAGAATACGACTCAGCTACAATATTGAATTTAATGTACGGTACCTATCATTACTAGGATTCATTTTGTCGGACCAGCCTTCAGGGTTGACAACGTCGCTTAGATAGGTGTTCGCGAAGATCACCCTTCCGTAGGGAAGCCACGACCGGCCTAAGTATGCGGTTTGGCCTGACCCAGTCACAGAACAATGGACGAATACGAAACCGGATGTTTCTTTATCGCTCGACCTCGCTTGTGCTGTTATGAATGCAGTTGGATCTCCGGGAATAACATGTATCTCCGAGTTCTGTAAATACAAAATTAAAATCAAATCAGAGTGTAACTAATTAGTAGTGGTTAGTTAATGGTTAATGGCAATGAGACTTACCATATAAATAGAGGTGCCGGATCCAAATATGAAATCCACAGTCCCCTCAATATAGCAATCTTTGAAGAAATGTCTCCCGTTGTAATCGAAAACAGTGTCTTGATATCCGTAGAATTTGCAGTTATAGAACGCTGAAGCGTCTCCGCCTACTCTCACTGCCGACGCCTGAGCTCCATCCCTCTTTCCGTCTGGCCTTGGTGCGGAATTCTAGCATCAGCACGTAATTTAAGAAAATGATATTCATTGAATTAAGTAAAGAGAATAAAGTACTAGAGAAATAAAATAAAATAAAAGTAAAGTAAGTCAGATAAGGTGTTTTTTTTTGTTTTTAGCCAAAAATGGAAATCAAGGAGAAAATCAATCGCATATGGTGGGACGTAGGGAGTACTAACCACCAGCATCAAATTGACGCCATAAAATTGGTCGGCATCGGCAGTCAAGGTGGCGGAATCGACGGTGGTGTACGTTTTGGCCGTGCCGTCGAAAACCAAAACCGGCATGTTGTCGGGGTCTCCCTGCAATGTGACGAATGGCTTATCCTTACCGATAGTTATCTTCTCGGTATACTTTCCGGGGCCAATCGACACCACCACGCGCTCACTATTCCCCGAGGGGATGCTGTTTATGGCATCCGTTACCGTCTTAAAATCTCCGCTGCCATCCACTCGGACATTGATCACCTTTGGAGAGCTCGAGGCAGCAGAAACATAGCCCACCGTGGTCTCGAACCAGCTTTCCAACTGAGATTTATCGGCGGGAATCATAAACTTGCCGTCGATTGAAAGAAAACTGAGAGTGAAGAAGAAGAGTGCTTTCATGAGAGTAATAGTATACGCCATTTTACTTTGTGAATGTGATAAATTCGATAGAGATTACTGGGTTATATATTTAAGAGGTTAGATATGAAGGAAAATTTAGAAACATGCAGTTAATAGCCATGCAAACCATGGTAGTCTTTTTTGTACTATTATTTACAGAATCAAGCTATTGATTTTGTTAATTAGATTTTTTTATAAACCAACTCTGATATTGTACTATATACTTTCGAATATAAAGTATACAATTGAAGATCTTCATTGACTTATTTATAGAGAATCATACGTTAAAATATTCATTGGTAGTATCAAATAATCTCATTTCATAAAATTATTTGAATTGTTGCGATGTTTATATGGCAAAGATTATTACAGATCGCACAGTCAGAATGTATACTGGTATTGAGTACTTACTTGACTATAATTTTACTTTTTAAGTTATAATAATGTATGGCACTCCATTGAATAAGTATATTTTTAATATGAATATTATGTATATTAGTACTCCCTCCATCCCATGAAAGATGTCACACTTTCCTTTTTAGTTTGTCCCACAAAAGATGTCACATTTCCCTTTTTGGAAAATGTGATCACTCACATGAATATAAAAATCATATTTTCTCTCTCCATTTAACACACAAAACAAAACCTCCTAAAATCTCGTACCGTCCCACAAGTGTGACATCTTTCGTGGGACGGAGGGAGTACTAAACTTGGACTAGAATTTATTTTTGTACTTTAAAGTTTAAAATTTACCTAATAATTATATATTGATATTTCATTTTTATTTGATTTTATATGAACCCTAAATTTTAATAATATGCCCTTTCAGAATCGTAGGTAGCCATAATAGCAGTCTTGTAACTTGTAAGCAGTTGTAACCATGCAATGGCCTACTAACTTAGCATTCATAATATTCTAATTTTTTTTATTATACTTTTTTATTCACCTTTCGTCCTAGTAATTAAAGATAACTCAAGAAAATTAAGGCCATGCTTGGTATGATGGAATAGAATGAGGAGGGAATGGAATGAAGGTGGGAATAGAATGACAATTCCATTCCATTCTTGTGATTGGTGAATGTAAGGTTTACAAATTGAATGGAATTGTTATTTCTTGATTGATTTCATTCCTAAACTTGGTAACTACGAATAATATAAGAATGGAATGAAATGAAATATGAATAATTAATATGTTGATTCTATAAAAAAAAATATTTATTTAAAAATATTTTTGTCAAATATTTTGGATCATATTAAGTTGAACTATACACGTAAATGAGTGTGTGCATATGTGGTGTATGTATTGTTGATGTGTGTATATATATATGTGCACATGTGCTTGTGTGTGTGTGTACATATATGTGCATGTGTTGCCATAGGTATGTGTTGATGTGTGTGTGTGTTGCTGCATGTCAGTGTGTGAGTTTGTGTTGCTGTGTGTGTGTTGCTGCATTTCAGTGTGTGTGAGTTTGTGTTGCTGTGTGTGTGTATGTGTTTGTGTGTGTGTGTGTTTTTGTGTGTGCGTGTGTTTTTTGGTGTGCTGTGTGTGCATGTGTTTTTTGGTGTGTGTGTGCGCGTATGTGTGTGTGTGTGTGTGTTTTGGCTGTGTGTGCGTGTGTTTTTTTTGGTTGTGTGTGTGTTTTTGTGTGTTGCTGTGTGTGTGTGTGTGTTTGTGTGAGTTGCTGTGTGTTTTTGTGTGTGTGTGAGTGTGTTTTTTTCAATTATGAAAAATTTTAAAATTTTAATTTATGCTAAAATTGAGATGATATTAAATTTAAATATAATATTAAATACTCCCTCCGTCCCAGATTTGTGGTAATATTTTGCCATAAATGTCCGTCTCATATTTGGAGTAACATTTAGAATTTACCATATTTGGACATAAAATTTTACCCCATTATTCACTAAAATTACACCCAAATGCCATTATCTATATTAAAATAAATCAAAACGAAAATAAAAAACCAAAAAGTCAAAGAGGGACCCACCTTCAACCAACTCACTTCATTTATTACACACTCCATCATCCCACTTCATTTATTAGAGCATCCACTATAGGTGGATGCTTTTTGGTGGACAACTTTTTTTTTTGTCCATAGCCCCATTTTATTTGTCCACAGCCACAAAAAAAAAAGTATCCGCAGCAATAGCGGACACTTTTTAGTGGACAAATTTCACTTTATTGTTTTTGTTGTATATTTTAATTCAATACAATTAAAATTATCGGACTATAAATAATTAGACAAAAACGGCTAGTTCAATAAAATTAAAGTAGAAAACTAAATTTTCGTCGGATTAAAGTGAGGGGAAAATTACAACGAAAATTTGATCTACGGAAAATCACACAATGTTCTTCACGCTACGCCGCCTCCCCTACGTGCCCAGATCTCTTCCATCAAATCGACCTGGAGTTGGTCATGTGTTGTGCTCCTGCGTATATCCGCGAAACGTTGGATCAGATATTCATTACTACGTGGTACACCCATCTGTATCGGCGCGGAGGAACGCCGTGACTTGTACTTGCACCATCTTCCGGCGCCCAACGTTCTACCGCAAATCCTTCATCTTCTATTATCATATTGTGCAATATGATACATGCTACCATAATATCCGCGACATCATCTTCGTGCCACACTCGTGCCGGGCAGCGTAGAATGGCCCATCGCGCTTGGAGCACACCAAAAGCTCGCTCAACATCTTTCCTAGCGGCCTCTTGTTTTCGCGCAAAATATTGTCTCTTCGCTCCAGCCGCTTGGCGAAGTGTCTTGACGAATACGGGCCAACGAGGGTATATTCCATCTGCCAAATAGTATCCCCTGCGATACTGCGTGCCATTTGCTACAAAACTGATCTGCGGACCCTCTCCCCGGCACTCATCATTGAAGATAGGCGACGACTGCAGAACGTTGATGTCGTTGTTCGAACCTGCAACACCGAAATACGCATGCCAGATCCGCAAACGGTAGTCAGCAACGGCTTCGAGGATCATCGACGAATGTTTCTGCTTGAAACCGGTAGTGAACTGGCCTTTCCACGCCACCGGGCAGTTTTTCCACTCCCAATGCATGCAATCAATGCTGCCCATCATCCCTGGAAAATTGTGCACCGCATCGTGCATATCGAGCAGTCTCTGGCACTCATCAGAGGTTGGCTTTCGTAGGAACTCCGGACCAAAGACTTCCCGAATGCCCTTACAAAACTGCCGGAGCACAGTTAGATTAGTCGTCTCACCCATCTGTAGGTATTCGTCGAACATATCAGCCGGTCCGGCATAGGCAAGTTGCCTAATTGCAGAGGTGCATTTCTGCAAAGTAGACAGCCCGATCCGGCCAGTGCAATCACTCCGGAGCGTGAAGCACTCGAACCGGTCCGCCAATGTCGTTGCTATATGGGTAAAGAGCGGTCGCGACATTCTGAAACGCCGACGAAAAATCTCAGCCGGGTAACGAGGGTCAGCGCTAAAGTAGTCGGCCATAAGCCGCTCAGCCACTCCGACATGGTCCCGTGGGATTGTCCGACGATGACGAATCTCACGAGGGATCGCCGCCGCCGCCGCCGCTGCCGCCTCCTCGTCGGCCTCCCTCTGCACCTCTTGAATCAAAGAATCCCATGCTTGATTCCACAAATCATCCATAATCGAAATGTTTTTAGAGATAGAAAATGGATAGAGAGTGAAGATGTGTGTGGAGAGAATGAAAATGGGAGGAATATTTATAAACAAACCTTTATAAATTCGAAATTAAAAAAATTAAAAAAATAAAAATTTTAAACCGGCGACCGCCGCGCCGGCGTCGCCGCACTATAGATAGGCGCGGCGGCCGCCGCTTTTCTCTCTCATGCGGCCCGTCCTCGCCGCAAAGCCGGCGATGGCCCTTCCGCCCCAAGAGTTTCGTCCGCCCGCGGGGCGGACGCACGCCCCACTATAGACCGCCGCGGCGCCGCCGCGATGGGGGCGGCCGGCGCGCCGCCCCTATAGTGGTTGCTCTTACACGCTCCATCATCTCACTCCACCATCTCATTTCATTTATTACACACTTCACCTCTCACTTCCTTAATTACACACTCCACCAATTCCTTAAAACTCGTGCCATAACTAAATGTTACTACAAATGTGGGACGGAGGGAGTAATATTTATATAATTTTGTTAAATTTTAAGAAGAAATGAAAATGAAATAGAATGGAATGACCATTCCTTAGCTAAGTGGATGGAATAGATATTCCCATGTGGAATGGAATGGCCATTCCTAATAGAATGGTGATTCCTAAGGAAAAAGTTTACCAAGCAAAGGAATGAAATGGAGGTAGGAATGTCATTCCATTCCCCCATTCCATTCCATAGTTAACATTAATCCACGAGAAATTATAAACAACGATAACCCTCACTTTTATACATTTATTATTCATTAATTAATCTTTTCTTTATATTAATAGGAGTATTATTTTTCTAATTGATGATATACTTGACTGTTTAATTCTTAGGTCATGCTTGGTATGATGGAATGGAATGAGGGTGGAATGAAATGGAGGTTGGAATGGAATGAAGATGGGAATGGAATGGAATCCTCATTCCATTCTTGTGCTTGGTGAATGAAAGGAATACAAATGGAATGAAATTATGTGTGTTGCTTTGTGTGTGTGTATTTTGCTGTGTGTGTATTGTATGTGTGTGTGTTGTTGTGTGTCAGTGTTTGAGAGTTTGTGTTGCCGTGTGTGTGCATGTGTTTGTGTGTGTGTGTTTTTTGATGTGTGTTGCTGTGTGTCAGTGCGTGTGAGTTTGTGTTGCTGTGTCTGTGCATGTGTTTTTTTTTTCTTTCTGTGTGTGTGAGAGTGTGTTGCTATGTGTGTGCGTGTGTTTTTTTTGCTGTGTGTGTGAGAGTGTGTTGCTACTTGTGTGTGGATTTTTTTTTCAATAATTAAAAATTTAAAATTTTAATTTTATCATAAAATTGAGATGATATTAAATTTAAATATAATATAAAATAATATTGATATAATTTTGTTAAAATTTAAAATAAGAAAAATATAAAATGAAATAGAATGGAATGGCCATTCCTTAGCTAAATTGAAGGAATGGCTATTCGCATGGGGAATGGAATGGTGATTCCAAGTGAAAAGGAAATAAAATACCAAGCAAAGGAATGGAATGGAGGTAGGAATGTCATTTCATTCCCCCATTCCATTCCACCATACCAAGTAGCTTCTAAGTTGTAATGGTGGAACATAATGATATAAGTTGTAAATAAATTAATGTATGTGAGTAATGAGTAGATGACAACTTTTGATAAATGGAAAGACTCACATTTTTATGGGATGAACATAAATGGAAAGTAAACATTTTTTTTATGGGACGAAGGGAGTATATTGATTGAAAATTGTATGATATCGTAGAATCGCTAAAGATTTTGATAGCATATGCATGAAATAATTTCACATACATTGTGGTACATCAATTGATCTATTTCTGTTTTCAGTAGTATTTGATTGATCTTATAAACTCTTTATACCAACTTCCTCTATCTTGGAATTATGACTTAAAATAACTTAAAATGTGATATTTCTCATGTTTTTTCCTAAAAGTATATGTTAAAGTAAGGTCGTATAGTATCAAGGTTATTCAATCTTGGAAAGTTTATATGAATTTCACCTTTGTTTGCGCAGATTAAAAACAAATCGAAGAGGAGAACTTGTTTGAAATATTACATGCACATCAGCAAATGATTGATTTTATATCTTTGCACAGCGTTATTTTATTTATTCAGTTCTAGTTTGAAATATTTGATGGAGAACTTGTTACTATAGCCACAAAATAATTCAGCCATTTAAAAACACAAGAGGAGTAGATGCACATAATCCACAAGCAAACTTAGATCGCAACATCAGAGATCGAGATCAGAGAGATGAGGCGAAGCGATTGAGAGTGACTATGCCAGAAAGCGCAGCCTTGTTTCGTTCTTTGACCTTCACCTGATAAATCACACTGCAAATTCCAACCACTTGTAAGCATACCAAACAAATTCATCCAATATAACTAGTAAATGTTAAAATCATATTTACCTGAACCCTTCAATCCACATTTCTGTTATCAATGTTTCACCTGGGTATACATGTAACAGAAATCTCCCAGTTATGTTGCGGATCATGTTTTGGTCTCCCCGACAGATGCTGTTAATGATGGCTCTAATTGCAAACCCAAGAGTGCACAGTCCGTGCAAGATTGGACGAGAAAATCTGATGTGTCCAAATTTAACAAAATGAATAGACATGAACGATACATCAATTCAAGGTTTTGCATTGAATTTTAAACAAACATATATGCTAAAGTTCTTGTTCCAAAATTTTAGGGAAGTTTAATAATATCAGTATCTGGGACTGGGATTGCTGAAATAAAGACACTGGGAAACAGGAAATAGCACAGAGTAAGGGAAAAAATTCAGTTTAATAGGTACCCGGCTATTTCGGCAACTCTAGGATCTGAGTGCAATGGATTGTAATCACCAGAAAGCCTGTAGAGGAGGGCCTGCATCATTTACTGAAAAATTCAAAACTACAAGCATATGCAAGTAGTGACTAGATGTGATGTGTTTTTAATCAACATGTAAGTGAACAACAAATTATCAAAAAATCATAGCCAGCTTTCTAGTTACTGAGAAAAAATAATAAATCCAACATTGTGAAATTTCTCAATTCTCATTCATCAATCAGTTCAGCACAAAATATTACTCAGAGTTGCTTTTACATATCAAAACCCCAAGTCAAAGAAGAGAGAAATCACTTGCTTTGTTTTAACTTGAAAGCATATGTCCACTTACGGTAACCCAATAGCACATCATAAACATATCAAACCGAGTGGCAGGTTATAAAAAGAATTTGTTTCCAAATCAAAATGTAAGACATGATTTGAGTGGAAGCCTGGGAGGTATTTGGTATCTTATTTATAAACAGCAATTTGACTGGCTGGCACATAACTTTTATCATCAATTTATATAAGAGGTTAGTTTCTTTTTCTCTTTTCACCATTTTTCGCTTTATTGGGTTGATAAGTCATGACCATGCTAGCTCGAATAAACAGAAAGATCACCACCAAAAAGAAGTGACAACAGCGAGACACAATCCAGCTAGCCATGTATTTATGATAAATGATGATATTGATCACTGCTACTGGTAGATATATATTTGATTGTTACCATTTCTCTATTCCTATGCACCCATGTGCTTCTGAGCTAACAACCATATCTGGTCCTAAAAATAAAATCACACATACCTGTGACGGATGCGTGCATTCTTCAAACACAACAAATGGTTGACTTTCAGGAATTTTGTAAGTCGATATTTGACCGGAGGGGTGTTTTGTATAAGAGTAAGGCTGGGGTGATTGTGAGAATCCACCAGCACCACGCAAATAGACAGCTGATCTGTTAAACAATATAAATATATATCAACTTTCAGGATAACATAAATTAAAATAAAAAATTAAAAGTCCAGTGGCATAGATATATATGGGGTATACAGAAAACCTTACCGTTGCATGCACAGCTGTACACCAGACTCTTTTTCATAACTTAAAATCTCAACCTCGAGAACCGTTGACTTACCTGAAAGGAGATCCCAATATGAGCTTTCTTTTATGAAACATTCAACCATGAGGAAGAAAGTAAATATCATAAACAACACAAAAGCATACTATTGCCTGAAAATCTTAATCCCAATAGAGGCTTAGTGAGGACAATAAATTACAAAATGTATATTATAAGATACAACAATTCATACTTTTTCAACCCACGTGGACTTCTAAAAAAGGTTAAATCCTGAGAATAGGATCTAATTATTGTTTATTTAGAGTGGCACCTGGCGTTTCTGGGAAGGCATATTTTTTGTTACCTTATGTTGGCGCTCACTATTGCAAAACGATATAATCAATATTCAATATAAGTTCTAAACATGATTTTAGCCTGACTCATTCATCGTAAGGAAAAGGATATAAGAAATCTCCCACTGAGGGTATGGTCAATATTTGAAGTAAACCTTTATCATGCAACCCAGAAACCGTAGCCTTATTAAGTATCTGTATCAAAATAGACATAAACTAATCAGCTCAAGCAAGCAGAAAAAACTAACAATCTAAAATAAGATGAGTGAGAACCTTACATAGCCATTAGAAGGAAGAGGTTTGTATATCTCTATGTACTGTTGCCCATGTAATAGAAGACGAGGATCAAATCTGGAATTGAAAAAATGCCAGAAATTACTTAAAGCTAGTATGCTCGATAAACCATTTCCAGAACTGTATGCTTAATGTCAAAGCACACAGATGTGCCAAGAGAATTGACATCATTACTCACACCAAACCAGGCATCTCTATAATCTGTGACTGAAGTCCAGCAGAAAATAAACTAGCAAATGTTGGCAAAACCTG
This sequence comes from Salvia hispanica, assembly GCF_029641045.1. Classification (NCBI taxonomy): domain Eukaryota; kingdom Viridiplantae; phylum Streptophyta; class Magnoliopsida; order Lamiales; family Lamiaceae; genus Salvia; species Salvia hispanica. Next base: position 15,575,209 of record NC_142696.1, on the reverse strand, counting down.
TGGATGTACAAAGGATAAAAATGAATATATTTCTTAACCAGCTCAACAGCACACAAAATTCGTATAAAGAAAATAAACTTTCTCAATTTCTTGCTTAAACTTGATTTCATTTTCCATATGAAGGGGGTGAAATCAGATAAGTCATACAAAATACAAACAAGATATTGGGTAGGCCAAATTCAAGTCCGAATATAATTATAGTCATCATATTTCATCTTTCGGACTTGCTTATGATCACCGGCAAACAGAATCAACAATCAGCCACAATTGGCCATATATTTTTATAATAATCAACCAGCATATATTGGAAACAAGGACAAACCTACAAGGGCACACATTAATATAAAAGTTTTTTTTTTGTTTAATCCTATATACAACGGTAAGATATCCCTAATGTAAGTAACCTCAATTGATTGTTGCCCATCTTGATGGTAAACATATTTCAGCTCCTTATCATCCACCGGATCTCTCGAGCAAGCTCCAACACCAAGTGCATATAGTGCAGCGTCCCTGGCAATCAACCAACACCGTCAGTTTTTTGCTCTTTTTTTTACTGCTTCAATCACATAACTGAGCAATAAACATAAAAAAAGAAGAAGGATAGAGCGAAAAATTCAGGCCGGCATACCTTTCAGTATAGCTGTAGGTTGACTGATGCGCATTTTCACCGCCAAAAAAGAAGGAAATTAGGAGGAAAATCTAGATTAAAAAAGAATGTGAGAAATGTACCTCAGGAAATTTGTATGAAATAACCAGTTGGGGATCAATCTCCGCTGTTCCAGCCATAGACGATTCCGATTGGCAAATTTGCTCAAAATTAAGAGAGATGTTTAGACAAGGGGTATGCGGATGGGAACAGAGGAAGCTGCTGTGCTTAATACGCAGCGTTTAATCCTTCCCGGAACGGCGTCGTTTTGCTGATATCTCAAATCAATCCAAAGGAAATTCATTCTCTCTTGGTCTTTTCGTCGAGCAATTGGCAGACACTACCTACAACTCTTAATCTCAAAAAGACATCTAATTGGATGTTTCAACACAAGCATACATACCACTTTCCTTATACATATAAATCAAATACTACAAATGATGCACTTGTGATAGGAAATGCATCACACACTATTAAAGATACCCCCATCCCATCCCAGAAACCATCGTTTTCCTTCTCTCTCTCAACTCCCTCTTTCTCTCCAGAACAGAACTCGCCCAAAATTCCATCACTCTTTGGCCCTCAATTCCTCTCACAAATTTTAGCAAAACAAAGATCAATAGATGAGAGGCTTCCTTTGGGCTACCGTACATACCAAAATGATTTACAATATTTTAATTTAATATAAAAATTTTTAAGTTAACATATACTCCCTTCCTCCGTTACTTAGTATTGGTGTGGTGACATTTCATTTAGACACAATAATTAAGAAAATGATATATAATGTACTTATTAAATAAAAATAACAATAAAGTGAGAGAGAAGAAAAAATATAGTGAATAAAGTAAGAGAGAATAAAAAGGGACTCGGATCCTCTGCTGTGCTCCAAACGCAGAGGTTTCTATATGAAACACAGATGTTTGGTTTCAATGCACTTTCTTATTCTTTTTAATATTTTAAACATGAAATGCACCTATCCTTTTTACCGTAGTTCTATGTTTTTGAAAAACACTAGTAGTACATATAAGTATTCATTATTTCACAATTCATTTTTATATGCACATTCTTAGTTGATCATTTTATATTATGATGATTTCAGCTTTTAGCTGATTATTATTATTTATTATGTTTTATTTTGTTTTAGCTGATTATTATTTTACTTAATGAATGATAATTATAATTAGGGAATTAAATAGATACTCCCTCCGTTTCACGTTACTCGTATTTTTCATTTTAGGCCGTAAATTTGAGATTGATTTTTAGTATAATTAAATTAAAATTTTAAGTGTAATGAGACATAACTTAATAAAGGGGCTCTTCACTTAATCTAATACTCTCTCCGTCCGATGTTACTTGCACTCTTCCATTTCGGCTCGTCACAAACTACTTACAATATTTATAGTTTAAGTTGGAATTAATGTTTTTAATTAATATGTTAGATTAAGTTAAGAGCCCCTTTGTTATGTGATGTCTCATTACACTTAAAATTCTAATTTAATTAGACTAAAAATTCAATCCCAAATTTGCAGCCTAAAATTAAAAGTGCGAGTAACATGAGACGAAGGGAGTATATTAATTAAATACATTTATTCTAACTTAAACTAGAAAAATATAAGTAGTTCGAGACGGGCTGAAATGTAATAGTGCAAGTAACATGAGATGGAGGGAGTATTAAATAATCAAACACACAGTAATAATATTACAATATTTAGAAATGAAATTAAAATAATTCAGTGATAATTTCAAATGGATATTAAATAATAAAATAAAATATAAATCTAATGTGACGAAAATACTTGTATTATAAAAAACTGAATTTTATAAAGGATTTAAGTATGTCAAAGAATATAAAATAAAAGGCTAAAATTAGACAACAATGTATGCACATTTAATGTTTAAACTATTGAAAAGAATGAAAAAGTGCATTGAAACCAAACATCTGCGTTTCATATAGAAACATCTGCGTTTTGAGCACAACATCTCATGTTGTGCCTTGAGGCACAGCAGAGGATCCGAGTCCAATAAAAAGTTGGTGAAAAGAAATGTATTGACTTTTACTATAAAGGAAAATGACTCCACTAGTATGAAACGTATCAAAATGATAAAATGACTCTACTACCATGGAACGGATGTAATACAATATCATACAAAAAGTTTGATTAATATAAAAAAAATTGAGTTCTCATGGTACTACAATATTATACGAAAATTTTGATTAATATTTTAAATTAATACATTTCATTTAAAATTTCTAACACTATTACTTTTTCTATACGAAAAGTTTGATTAATATTTTAAATGAATACATTTCATTTAAAATTTCTAACACTATTACTTTTTCTTATTTTTCACCCATGCACTCTTAAATTAGCTACCAATATCAGCTGAAATTGCATGCGAATTCATTGTTTGATAAAAGTCTATATGGCAATACTTGGGGTATTAATTAATGAAAATAATATTATGATTTTGCAATGCATAATTTTGGAATGGATAGGATGAAAAATAAGAAAAAGTAATGGTGTTAGTGATTTTAGAAGGAATATATTTTTTTAACACTTATCAAACTTTTTGCATGATACTTCCTCCGTCCCACTTTAGAGTTTAATTTGAGTTCGACGCGAGTTTCAAGAAATGTAAAGGAAAGTGATGGAATAAAAGTTGAAAAACTTACAAATAAGGTGTACTACAATGTACTATCGGGTCGAGTGGGAAGGAGAGCTAAAGGCATCTTGGATGCCAAGACATTACCGCGATCGAGGAGACCCGTGGGGTGTACGAGCACAACAAGATGTGGTCTAGGATAGTGGTGATTGGAGTCGAGGCGACTAGGCCGGAGAAGAAGGAGGCTATGCGGAAGAAATTGGGCTTGCTCTGCTCAAGCCTCATACTCTGTTCTCCCCAATTTTGATGCTCTAGTCAGTGGCGGATCCAGGAATTTTAGATTGGGGTGTGATAAATAATTAAATCAACTTGGAGATAAAAAAAATTTAATTCGATAGTTCTGCTTCTACTATGTCGACAATGAGTCATTTCATTGTATATAAAAAACAGATTATTTTTAGTATTATTGCTTGGTAATTTTCAGTATTTAAGATAAAATAAAAACTATGTACATCATATATAATTAATGTAATTTTAAATATGAGCATAATTAGAAATCATAAATAAATATCCAACCGTACGTGGCTTTTATTTGTAATAAAAATTGAGAAAACAATAAACTTTATATTTAGTTATACATTATTTAGAAACATATATAATAGTAATTAATGATCAATATTCAATCATATGCAACAAAAGTAAAACGGCGAAACATAAATAATTACTTCGTAAATGATTATATTCATTCAGGGGAGCACTGTTCATAGATTTCCATCCCAGGATGAGTTATCACCCCTACCAAACATTGCCTTACACTTCTAATATCCTACTGATATGAATCGTTAGATAAACAGATGTAGGGTTGTGATTTCATCAACTGAGATTGCATTTTTTAGCGTGTTTGTCATTAAAGGGTAAATTAGTCCATTCGTTTATTTAATCCACTCTCCTAATTTGAGGCGTAACACGATCTCATTCAACTCCTTTCAACCTGTCCACTCTCTTTCCAAATAATTCATCTTCTCAATTCCGTCTGCCGCTTTCACTTCCAAAAACCTCCAAAAACACATTCCCGATTCAAAACCCTAACTCAATCCCGCCGCTCACCACAATGTTGGCGACAGTAAACCGCTTCCATCAGCATAGCGTAAACCCTAAAGTCCAGCAATTTCATCATCATAGCGTAAACCGCTTCCATCAACCAACCACCAATTCGATAAATGTCTAAAAGACGAGAAATTTCGAACACCACAGAGCTCGACGTCGAAGAATCTTCACGAAATGGTAATTTCTTGCTTTGTTTGGGTTCTTGTTCCGTGAGTTTCTATTTGCTGGTTCACTCCTTGTCAAAAAAATTTTATTGTTTGTAGCTTTCGGTTAATTGCTTGATTTGTTTATTTATCCGCTTAATATTGCGATGGTGTTGCTTAAATTTCTGCGCGAATTCAAGTAGATTAATTGATTTGGTGTGCAGGATTTGGTTAACGGTGTTTTGTTGTTGCTTATTGCGACTGATGTTTTGCTTGATGTCTTCTTAAATGTGCTTATTTTGATGGAAATGTTGCTTAATGTTGCATAAGCTATTCGAGATGTTGCTTAATTTGTTGGACAATATGCTTTGTTTGAGAATTTGATTGAGAATTTGCTCAATTTTGCAATTTTAGTGTGAAAGTTTGCTTATTTTGTTGTTTACTTTGTGCTTATTGTGGATGCGACAAGTTGATTATTGCTTATTGCGGACATTGCTTAATTTGATGAATATTTTGCTTATTCTATTCGAGTTTGTTCTTAATTATTGAAATACATTGCTTACTTCATAAACTTGGTTACTATCCTTGACTGACTCAAGCATTTTTTTTTTCAATTTGATTGACAATTTACTCAATTTTGCAATTGTAGTGTGAAAGTTTGCTTATTTTATAAAAAAAGATTCCTTATTCTTAGTACGACAAGTTGTTAATTGCTTATTGTGAACATTGCTTAATTTATTTAACGTTTTGCTTATTCTATTTGAGAGTGTGCTTTTTTTTTGGATACATTGCTTACTTTAGAAACTTGCTTACTATCTTGGACTGACTCAATCATTTTTTTACACCTTCCAGTAAAAAGCGATAGAAAGGGAAGACTTTGGCTGATAAGGCAACTGATCCCGAGGCTGAACAGATTCAACATATTGAAATCGAAATAAAATCACTCCATTGCAGGAGTTCTATTTAACATTTTAGTGGTATGATTGCTAGACTTAATTCGAAGCAGAGGAATGTAGTCCGAGAGATGGGATTCGGACCACATTGACTGACGTACGGGGCACTCTCGTGTACTGGATTGTATTAAATCAGCATATCGTGTCGAGCAGCGTCAAGCTAGTAGGAAACAATCATAGCATATTGATGCGGAAGACGTCCATATGATGTTTGGTTTCCCAAAAGGTTCCTTACCAATCAGACGGAAGGAAAGCCTTGAGGGTCACCCGTATGCAGACGGGATTACAGATCGTATTGGCAAAGATGAAATGCAACTTCTTGACACTAATGTCGAGAATTAGATGTTCGCAGTCCGCAGACATTGAGGGAGAGAACAACTTCAAAAAATGTTTCATGATCTTGAGAAGTTGCATTTTGTACTTTTGCTTCGAAATGTTGTTTAATTTATTCGATATAATGCTTAGTTTGAGTAAGAATTTGCTTAAGTTGTTGGAAAGATTGCTTATTTTGGGCGAGAATTTGCTTAAGTTGTTGAATAGATTGCTTATTTTGGATGATAATTTGCTTAAGTTGTTGGAAAGATTGCTTAATTTGGGCGATAATTTGCAACAACATAAACTACAAAACCATTGTGTCTCAGTGATACATGTGCATGGTATTACATAAGGCTGCTTAACCGGTCGGTTCCGGTTCTATCCGGTCCGGTTTGACCGGGTACCCGGTTACAAATCTTCATGAATCCCGGAATCGGAACCGGAACCGGATCCGGTCGGTTCCGGTTCGGAACCGACCGGGTAAGAACCGGCCGATTCCGGTTACGAACCGGATCCGATTTATAGTTTTTGATTTATTTATTTTTAAATAATTCAACATCTAGAAATATAGCAATTAATACCTACAAATTCAAATAAACACACAAAAATACAAATCAACAAGATAATAATATTTATCATCCAATACCTAAAAATAATAATTCAATTAATACCTAAAAAATATAACACCTAAAAAATAAAATCAACACAACAAAATACTAACTAGTATACAACCAATATTCCAATAAGATAATAAATAAGAGTAATTTAGTTAAACTCACCGTAAGATTAAGATCCTATAATATTATTATTTATTAGGGAAAGTTACGTAGTATATTTATATTTGATATTCATAATATTATTAGAATTTAAAATTGAAAATCTAAAATTGATTTATTATTCGGTTTCGGGTAAGAACCGGTCGGTTTCGGGTAGAACCGAAACCGGAACTTTTTAGAAACATTAGAACCGGAACCGGAACCGGAACCGGTGAACCAGTTCCCGGTTCCTCAATTACCCGGTCGGTTCCGGTTCCGATTCCGGGTACCCGAGAACCGGAGAACCGATTAAGCAGACCTAGTATTACACCAAATTAAATTACGTATTCGAATGTCTTAAAATTTCTTTCCAATGACAGGCTTCAGCTCATCCGCATGCATCTCACTGATAAAACATGATACGAAATTAATGACATACAAAACATATAATAGCTTCACAACATATAGTGCATTCTTAGTAAGACGGTATTGCATTGCATACGTAGTCACTGCAATACAAAATGGCTGAATTCATCTATGAATACCATAAAATCTGAATTTAGCTTTAATGAATTACTCCCTCCGTTCCATAAAGATTGTCCCATTTTTTCATTTCTGTCCGTCCCACCAAGTTTGTCCCATTTCACTTTTTACCATTTTTGGTAGTAGACCCAATATTCCACTAACTCATCCCTACTCACACTTTATTATAAAACTAATACTTTAAAAGTAAGACCCACATCACACCAACTTTTTCAACCCACTTTCCATTACATTTCTTAAAACCTGTGCCGGGTCAAAGTGAGACTATCTTTGTGGGACGGAGGGAGTATTTATTAGCTTCACAACATACAAATATTGCATCGACAATAAAATGGTATTGCCTTACTTAGTCACCGCATCACGTAGATTCACCAGTTGAATTACATATTTTTAGTGGTAGATTTCATAAAATATGATTTAAAAATAAAATATATCGAATAACTATAAAAATAGGAGTTATATAACTTGCCATACAAAAAGACATTTATTGCGTCAAGAAATTAGGGGTAGTATAATTGCAAGAATATGTGGTACCTAAATTGCCCTTTTTACACGTAAATCTATTTTTTTTATTGGTGTTCACCGTGGCACAATCAAGTGCCTTAATTCCATAAATCGAATGGTTGGTATTAGTGGGAAGTTATTTTTTAAAAATGTGCTATATTTTTGAAGTGCTCTCCTATTCCTTCATACATAAGTGTAACAAGAGTAAAACAATTACTAGTATAACTAGAAAGATTAACAAAAAAGTACTATTATAACTAGAAAGATTAACAAAAAACGCTCCTGACAGAATTCAATCTCGGGTGCTAACCAACAATAAGTGAGCATTTTACCACTAGGTTATTCACACTTTGGGGGTATAGTCTTCTACCCCTTGTTCTTAATCCGCCACCGGCTCTAGTTCACAAAGTGCAAATATAATTAAACCAATTCCCCCATATATCAATAGGGTATAGATTTTTAAAAAAAAAAATGCATTAATAAGGCTCGTATCATGGCCACAATAATTTTTTTTGTAACTTTTTGTGCACATTGATTCTTTTTCCTATCTTTTAACTTGCCATTAATATACTTTCTACATAAATCAAGTTCAAAAGAAGGATAAAAACTACTCCATTAATCGAAATCTAAAAGTGATGCCTTTTCTTTCATCTTTAGAAATCAATCCCTTCGTCCATGTGACTTGATTCATTTATTTTCTTATTAAGTAGGATATCCTAAAATACAGACCAAGTCAAATACATTAGCGGGAAGGACAAAATTTTGTTTTGAAATGTACTTGCCTAAATCCGTTATGCTCGGAGCATATGACCATTTCTTCAATCTATATCTCTTACAACTTTGTCTTAATTTTTACTACTTTTTATGTAATGAACTAATATCTTTCGCATCTTATAGAAAAGAAAAAAGAGTTCGAATTTCATAAAAATAACAGAAAATATATAATGGGCCAATTTGGGTTTAGTATAGAATAAATAACGGCCCGATTAAATGGTTTGTCGATATTGAATTTCTTCCGATTGCATCATAATCTACATTTATGAGGTAGACTTTTAACTCATCATTTCACTAATAATTAATTAAAAATTTAACCATATTTTATTCCACCTATTAACTTCAGAATATTTTTTTATTAAACAAAAATCATTTTTTTCAAAACGAATGCAAAAACTGATAACTCTACAGCTGTGAATAGGAGGGAGTAATAAATACAAGTGATATAAAATTAGTGGAATATGAATTCCGTATACAAAATATAGTAAAAACATATGGAACAACTTTTCACGGACGAAGGAAAATCGGAAGGGATCAGCTAATACATTTGCTACCGTAACACCACATTCTCGTAACGACGATCAAAGCTTTGGTACATCAAGTTTTTTTTTTCAAACTTGCGGTAACGTTGTTTTAAGTGTTGAAATCTTTGATAAGTTAGCTAATCAAATACATTTGCGAGAAAATGAATTCTCAAATAGTTTTGGCGTGCACGAAAATACAATGAGTTATAATAATATATTCCCTCCATCCCCAAAGAGTATTGAACTTTGAGTTCAACACGAGTTTTAATAAATAAGAAGAAAAGTAAGAGAGAGAGGAAAAGGGTGGTGGAAATAATGTTAGTGGAGAGTGCAGTCCACATTATTATAATGGTATAAGTGTTTATGATAACTATATAAATTGTAAATAAAATAATATGTAGAGGTAGTATGTTGTTTGAATTTTTCAAAATTAGAAAGTTCATACTCTTTAGGATGAACGGAAAAAGAAATAGTTCATATTCTTTGAGGACTAAGGGAGTACAATTATAGCTTCAAATGCAAGAGTCTTTTCTCTATAAGTGGGATATAATTTGTTGGTTTTTTTATGGACAGAGTTGGATAAGAGCATCCACAGCGGCTGACAAATTCAGCCCGGTCTCGTCTCGGAGAGACGAGACGCCGGCGAGACGCCGCTGTGGCGTCCATCTCGTCCTGGTCTCGTCCCGAGCCCGTCCCGCGTCCCGTCTCGCCGAGGCAGCTGGCGAGACGGTCTCGCCACGCGCTGGGCGACGTGGCACGTCGCTGGTGGTGCATGACGCCCACTCGCTGACCCCGCGAGTGGGCGTCGAATATCTGATTTTAATTTTAATTTTTTTTTAAAAAAAACTCGATGTAAATATATTTTTTTTTATTAACGGTAATATTACCGTTTTTTTCAACGGTAATAATTTTTTTTTTTCTTTTTTCTTATTCTATAAAATACACACTACTCTCTTTCATTCTCCATTCCACACACAAACACTACAAACACCACATCTATTCTTCTCTCAATTCACTTCTCTTTCCCTCTCCAATTTCTTTAAAAATGTCCGGTGATGGAAACTCCAGCGGCTCCGACGGCTTCGATTTAAACGCGTTTGGCGACTGGGGGGGCATGTACAACTCGCTGGCTCATTCGTCAACGCCGGGCACCGAAGGCTCGACGACGCCGGCGCCGTACCAAGCTCCACATTTCGATCTGGATGCATACTATCGTCCCTCCCCCCCTCCGAGGGCAACGCAGGGATTGTCCCAAATTAGGGAGAATTTTCAGGAAGAACACATTCCGGAATACGTTCCGTTCAGCAGTAGTAGAGGCTCCGCCAGCCGCGATACCGAGGACGAAGAGACCCCGGTGGAGGAGGAGGTGGATGAGGATCTAGGCCGTCATCCATACAGCTCCAAGGAGACGATGGCTCTATACACCTCTTGGCTCACCGTCTCGTACGATCCCATCGTCGGGAATCAACAAAACAAATTGTGCTTTTGGCAGAAGGTCACCGAGCTTTACAACACAGATTCAAAGCCGAGGGGGAGTCGCCCCCGCACCGTGAAGATGCTCCGCGCTCATTGGGACCAGGTTGACTGAAGAGTTGATTTTCTGCTTGCTGTATCCTTTCAATTTCTAATTACACACTTCCTAGATCCAGTAAATCAACTAGATCACAAGGTCTAGAGACTCACAAGACTGGAAGTCTGGTCGTTGGTACGCAAGCAAACCTTCAAAACCCTCAACCACAGATACTAAACTAGCACAGGGAAGTAGGGATCGATCCCACAGAGATGGACTCGTATAGTACATGCATAGAGATTTGGAAACTATTTTTGGGTTGGCTGCTGCCACGCATATTTTGGGTTGAGGAATTTAACTAAGTGAATTTGGAAATAAAGTATGCTATGCTAACTGCTAGATCTAGGCAAAAAATGAATTATGTATAAGAACTAAATCAAATCAACTACTAGATCTGGGACTTCTACGAACATCTCTAGACCAAGGAGATTAAAACAAGTGGGGACCAAACTCTGAAAAAGGTAAGTACGGACAGAATCGAATCTGCAGCCTAACTAACTAAAGCATCAACTGAAAATGACTTCATCTTCTTCAACGAACACAAATAAATGCAGAGATCAAGAAAAACAAACTCAGATGTAGATCGGAGGCATAATCTTAACAGAAAACTAAACAACGACGGAAATTAAACTGCTAGACGAAGCAAACCAGGCAGAACAAAATTTCCCATAATTTCATGCACAAATTTCACCTCCCCTGTTCAGATCCACACTTCGGATGCTAAATCCACTCCGGATCCAAGCATCAGAACAAAAATCCAACCGAACACAACTTCAATACCACGATTCTCGAATCTCCTAAAATATTCAGCAACAAATTCAAGAGAACATCTCAAATAAACAAACCAAAATAGCAAGCATCATAATAATCAACACGAAATCTAACTTCATCAAAGTAAATCAAATGTAAATAGAACGGATAAACTGATTCAGCAACAAAAACAGCAAGCTCGACTTCCAAAAGTGAAGTTCGAGACGGAACAGAGTAGTAAACAGAAATTAAGAGAACAATTGTTTCTTCGCCCTCAAGGGACGGTGATGCACTGATACGAGACTCCTGAAAACGAAAACCACCCCAAATTTCCCATATCCCTAGTGTGTGTGCTAAGAGCGTGACTGTGTGTGGAGTGTAACCGATCTGCCATTCTTGTTGCGCACTCCTTTATTTATAAGCTTCGAGGTGGGGCCCAGCGAGGTATTGATTGACTTGATTGCCCTCAGCTTTTGGCTTCCTTCCTCTAGCTTTTCCTCGTGATTCCGTTCCTGCTCCTCGCTAGATATCCTCCTCCAGCATCTCCTGGATCTAGCGCTACACACACACCTGGCTTAACAAAACTTGTTAGATCCAGCAGAAATGTGATGTTTTTCACTACATAACCAATGCATGAAATTAGCCTTATCAAACTGCTCACACTTAAACCATACTTGTCCTCAAGTATAAAGACAAGAAGAGAAAAGAATAAGGCGAATTTCAGGCATGGTTATCCCCTTGACCGACTCTACAGATTCTAGACAAAACTCCTACACCTAGACACAACTGAGACAAGGCTAGACACTAAAACAAAAAAAACACATAATCACATAAGATGAAAACATATAAACACATATGCATGAACTGGTTTCAACTTTTAGGCAACCGTCCCCACAAGATTAAGGTCAATCCAACAGGCTGCACTCCTCCAAATAGGCCCTTTTCTCCCCTCTACCTAGCCAATCTGTCAGCTCGTCAAGATAGCCTTTTACTTCCCCAATTGTTAGATTCACTCGATCGCTCATTCCTTACCAGGGATGTTAGGACCGATTCTCTCTTAAGTTATTGCCAAACCACTGAAACCTCGGGTTATGAGAATTCCTCCTTCTATCCTCCGTCACTATCCCCCTTTTTTCTTTTTTTTTTTTTTCTTTCTGGACTTCGTCCAGCTTATACCTCCTTGATTTCCTGGACTTCGTCCAGCTTATACCTCCTTGATTTCCTGGACTTCGTCCAGCTTATACCTCCTTGATTTTTTTCTCTCTTTTTATTTCCTCCTCTGGACTTCGTCCAGCTTATACCTCCAAATTTTTGCGATTATATATTTTCTCCTTTCCCTTTTTTTTATTATTTTTTTCTTTTCTCTTTTCCTTCAGCATTCAGTGGCAGACTTTTGACATGTGTTAGCTCTAAGTGTTATCACAGGCTTATAACTCACCTCTAGAGTAGGGCTTCACAACTAGGCAAGTAAAGGCATTTACTATCGTTCTTGCTTCATTCAGATTGGTTCGGCTTACTAAAGAATCAGGCTTCTAAGTTGGAATACCTCCTATTTTCAATTACTCTCCCTAAGGGAATCTGCCGTATTATATCCACTAGTTCATGCGACACACCCCTAGACCTACGACTCCTCAAAGCATAATAACACTGCATTGATTCCTCTCCCCCTCCCACTTCACTCAAGCTTGTCCTCAAGCCATCGTCGTGAAGGGGGGAAAACAGAGAATTCAATGCAGAATTAAACAACAATTTCACTTAGACCAAGCATTGGGCTAAGTGGGAGAAGATAGCATAAAACACAGCAACGCATGGAAATAAAACACAGAAAAAGAAACACAAAAACTAAAATTTACTTGGTCTGGGGAAATTGCTCATTTCTGGGGCTGGCTCCCGCGAGAGCCAGACGGTGGTGGAACACTGGGGCGGTTTGTTTTCACTTTCTTCTTCGCTGGTTGCTCCAGCTCTTCCTTTCCTTCTGCAGCTTGATCGAGTCCTGGTTTCCTCATTAGCATTTTCGTCCTCGGTGGATTTGGAACTTTCTCGGGAATAGTCGGGGTGGTCAACTGCTGGAATGGCTTGATCGAGGGACTGCTGTGGATGATCTTCTGTGCCTCGCCACTTGACCCAGGAGTCGACTTCGACTGGGTCAAGGGAAGCGTCTGATGCAGCCATTTCAACATCCGCGTAGATATCTCCACAGCTTCCGCCACTCTTTCACTTTGTTTGGCACATTTCGTGGCCAAATCTGCTACGTTGCTGCTCAGAACTTTTACTTCTTCCCGACTCCCATTGAGTTCCTTCCGTATTCCCCCGAGTTCCTTCATCATCTCCTTTTTCATCAGTTGCATTTCCTTTTTCATGTCCTGCACCTCCTTCCTAAGCTCTTCCACCTCTTCACTTGGCATGGCCTCCTCAGCTTCCTCCGGCTCCGCCTTCGCTTTATCTCCCAGCGAATAGAAGTAAGTCTTGTTGCCTTGAGTTTGCAACAAGCCCTTGTTGAAGAAGTAGTCTACGCTGAAAACCTCTGGGCGGTCGCACATCACTATGGGCACTTGGGGCATCTCATCTCGCCTCGAGATTCCCCCTGTCTGTTGACATCTTTCGCAGCATTGACAGTATTCAAAGGCATCCTTGTTCAATGTAGGCCAGTAGAATCCACTGTCTAAAACTTTCCTTGCGGTTCTCCTTGGTCCGAAATGCCCTCCACACGCCAAGGAGTGACAATGATGGAGTACATCTCTTTGTTCCCATTCAGGAATGCAGCGTCGAATTATCTGATCTGCGCACATCTTCCAAAGATAAGGATCATCCCAGAAGTAATATTTGGCTTCGCTTTTAAGCTTCATCTTCTGGGCCCGGGAGGCTTCCTCTGAACTTGGCACCTCTCCCGTGACCAAGTAATTTGCCAGGTCTGCGTACCATGGTTCTGCGTTACGTACGCGCTTTCCTCGATCAGATTCTCCTGGACCGGTTAAAACTAAGACAGATTCCCAGCTTATCGGTCTAGGTGGTTCGTCCATATAGTACAAATGTTCTTCGGGAAAAACATCGGGAATAGCCTCGTCCGTATCTCCTTGATGAATTCTACTCAAGTGGTCAGCCACTCGATTCTCTGTTCCTCTTTTGTCTCTTACTTCCCAATCAAACTCCTGTAGAAGTAGGACCCATCGAATTAGCCTTGGCTTTGATTCTTTCTTAGCTAGCAAGTACTTTATTGCTGCATGATCAGTGAAAACAATAACCTTTGACCCAAGAAGATAAGGGCGGAATTTTTCGAACGAGTAGACGACAGCCAACATTTCCTTCTCCGTAGTATCGTAATTCTTCTGAGCTTGATTTAGTGTCTTGGACGCATAGAAAATTACGTAGTTTTTCCCATCTATCTTCTGCCCTAGGACGGCTCCCACAGCGAAATCGCTCGCGTCGCACATTATCTCAAAAGGGTGATTCCAGTCCGGTGCCCTGATAATTGGTGCGGACACTAGTCTCTCCTTGAGCAATTGAAATGCCCTCTTGCATCCCTCATCAAACTCGAACTCCACATCGTTGTGCAGCAAATGAGTGAGTGGTTGCGCAATTTTTGCAAAGTCCTTGATAAACCTTCGATAAAACCCTGCGTGACCGAGGAATCCTCTAACTTCCTTTTGATTTGTAGGGTAAGGTAGCTTTGCAATCACTTCCACCTTTGCCTTGTCCACTTGTATTCCTCTTTCAGAGACCACATGACCTAAAACAATCCCCTCAGTTACCATGAAGTGACATTTTTCAAAATTCAGGACTAGATGTTTCTCTTGACATCTTTGCAGCACTAGGTCAAGGCTGGCTAAACAAGTATCAAATGAGCCTCCATATACAGTGAAATCATCCATGAATATCTCGATGCATACCTCTAGTAGATCCGAAAAAATACTCATCATACAACGTTGGAATGTACCTGGTGCATTACATAGACCAAATGGCATCCTTCGGTAGGCATAAGTTCCAAAAGGGCATGTAAATGTGGTCTTTTCCTGGTCCTCTGGGTTCACGAAAATCTGGAAATAACCGCTATATCCGTCGAGGAAACAGAAATACTGTTTGCCAGCCAGCCTCTCTAGCATCTGGTCAATGAATGGTAAAGGAAAATGATCCTTTTTGGTGGCTTCATTTAGTTTCCTATAGTCGATGCACATCCTCCATCCAGTGACCAGTCGAGTAGGCACCAACTCGTTCTTGTCATTCTTCACCACTTGTATTCCAGATTTCTTCGGTACCATGTGAACCGGACTGACCCACTCGCTATCTGGAATAGAGTATATGATTCCAAGGGACAGTAGTTTCAGAACTTCCTTGAGCACTTCCTCCCTCATGTTTGGATTCAGTTTCCTTTGTGGATCACGCCGAGCCTTTGCCCCTTCCTCTAGTCTGATGTGGTGCATGCAAAGATCAGGGCTAATTCCAACTAGGTCAGAAAGTGTCCACCCTATGGCCTTCTTGTTCCTCCTTATTACTTCCAGCAGCGCACTCTCTTGGTCTTCAGTCAAGCGGCTGTTAATTATCACTGGACAAGTTTCTCCTTCCTCCAGGTATGCATACTTTAAATTTTCAGGCAAAGTTTTCAACTCCTTCTTCGGTGTGATGGCTTCCTGAGGTAAAGGGTTCTCCGCCTTACTTCTTGGCGCCATTTCCTCTAGATTCGCTCCCTCGTCTGGGCTCTTCTCCTGAACAGATCTGGCTGATTGGAATGATAGTGGCTGGTGGCAGAATGCCATGATCGCTTCATTGATCTGATCATCTGTCAAGTCCTGTGTGAAAAAAGTTTCACACCATCCTGTCACCTCCTTTTCTACAGTCTGGCTCAGCTCCGAATTGTCAAACTGTTCCTGCATTAGTTCAGTCTCAAGATATTCTTGGACTAGGGGGTTAATTACATCTACAACATGCAAGTTTTCAACATCAAGCGGTTTTTTCATAGCTTCTTCAATGTTGAAGGTGTATTTCTCCCCATGATAGTCCAGGCATATGGTTCCATCAAACACATCAATAACAGTCTTCGCGGTGCGAAGGAAGGGTCTCCCCAGTAACACCCCACTAGACTCAGCAGATTCATTACCCCTCATTTTTATCACATGAAAATCAGCTGGGTATAGGAAATCATGCACTCTGACTATGACATTTTCCAATACTCCCTCAGGCGATATGCATGTTCTATCGGCCAACTGAATCACTACTTTAGTATCGACCAAACTGACTCCCACCAATTTTTTATATATTGACAGCGGTAGGACATTTATCGAAGCACCTAGATCACACATGGCATGCTCAATTTTAATATCACCTATAGAAATAGGAAGAGTGAATATACCTGGATCTGTACACTTTGACGGCATCCTCCTCTTTTGTATCACGGCGGATACATTTTCTCCTATAACAATCTTCCCATCAGGTTTGGTTTTTCCTGCTATGAATTCCTTGATGAACTTGCTGAAGGTGGGTATTTTCAGAGCCTGCAAAAAGGGTAGGTTAATCTCCAGCTTACTAAATATTTCCACAAGGTCCTCAGTATCATCTTTCTTTTTCTTGGCTTCTCCTCGATATGGGAATGGTTTGGGTCGCTTTACTGCATTCGTGGAACTCCCTGCTGGGGCTGCACCTGTCTCCCTGCTTCCCTCTTTAAGTTCCAACTCAGGTTCTGGATCAAGGAAAAATGGGTCACTTAGTCGAGGCATAGATCCCCTTAAATCTCCCTCCTGGAGGTCATCCTGTATAGGAATTTCTCTGAGTCCAGGATCATCTCCTCGAGACTTCTGATTCCCCTTTTCTCCGTTCATCTGTGAGGGTGTCTCCTCGTTTATCACTTGCTTCGGTCCTTCATAGCCTTTCCCCGATCTCAAGGTAATTTGACTAATATTTGCTCGGTCTGGTGGTTTGACAGTGGCAGGCAATTTCCCTTCATTTCCCCGCATTTCGTTCAGCGACGTGGCCAACTGGGACATCTGCTTTGCCAACATGTCCATGGCAGACTTCTGCTCCTGCTGGGCATCTTGAATTTTGTGCACCACGTCATTATTAGCCTGCATGTTATTCTGCATGTGTTGTTGGAAATTTACCAGGTCATGCACCATGTCATCAAGATTCCGCTGTGGTCGGAAACCTTGAATTGAACTGGGATTAAATCCTTGATTTTGATTGGTTCCAACCACCTGGTTCTGGCGAAAATTTCCCTGACCTCCTTGATTATTGTTGTACTGGGTTGCTGGACCTGGGTGACTCTGTTGGAAATTTTGATTGTTTCCTGAATTGTTCCTCTGATGCGGTGGCACATAAGAATTCCCTTGGTTGCTCTGGTTCCTGTTGTTCCAGTTATGCTGATCCCCTTGGTTACGGAAATTCCAGTTGTTCAGCCCCTCTTGCTGCTTCCCTGCCCAGTTAGAATTATGCTGTGGTCCTTCCTGATTCCGGCTGGGCCATGTCTGCTGGTTCTCCGCTGGACCTGGGTGTTGTGACTGTGGTTGTTGGTTCCCTTCAGCCCATCTGAAACAAGGATTGTCCCTCCATGGTGCCTCCTTAATCTTCCACTGGTTCCAGTTGGTATTTTGATTACTTTGATTCCAATTCCCCATTGCATTCACTTGAGCTTGGAAATCTCCATCGAGTGAGGGATTATTGTAAAATTGAAGCTGATGTTCCTCTTGACCTGGGTTTTTTTCCTTATCAGTCGACCCAGGGGTATTTTTCTTTTCAATGGCATTTAGCAGTGCCTTCTCCAGTCGATCTATTCTGTCTCTAACCTCTTCTCCTTCTCGTTCCTTAACTGTGTTCGCGGAGCTTCTCCTCATGATAGCACGCGGGCAGTCATACGCCTTCTTCGCGTCGATTAATCTTCCCAGAATCTCGCGTGCCTCGCTTGCCTTATTCTTGGTGAAATTCCCCCCGCTCGAGGAATTCATTAAGTCCTTGGACTCAGGATTTGCCCCTTCGTAGAATAGATAAAATGTTTCAGCCTCCGTCATCCTGTGATTTGGGCAAGCGTCAAGCAGGCCTTTAAACCGAGACCAATATTGGCTTAAAGATTCATCGTAGTCCTGCTTACACTCTTGAATTTCTTTTTTCAAAGCGTTTGTCTTATTGGACGGAAAGAAATAGTCCAGGAACTCCAATTTGAAATCCCTCCATGTGGTGATCGAGTCAGGTGGAAGCCTCAGCAACCAAGTGTTTGCCTCTCCTTTCAATGCAAATGGAATCGCTCGCAGGCGATAGTCCTCCTCGGTAGTTTCGTTAGGCCTTTTCTGGATGCTACATAGCTTACTAAACTCGTTCAAAAACTCATAAGGACACTCATTCCTCCGTCCAGAGAATGTAGGTAAAACGCCCAGCACATTCGTCTTGATCTCAATAGACCGCTGACGTTGATTTGACACTATGGCATGAGCTGGCTCTCCGTCGAGATGTGCAGTTAGCGAACCAATCTCTGGGTCTAGGTCCACTAAGTTTGCCATTACAGACTCCTCTTCCTCCCTTTCCGAATGCTCAGTTTCTGACGACGACCGTGAATCCTCTTTCCCCGATGAATTCCACTCTTCTTCACTCCCTGATTCAAACGGAAATGGATCTACAGTTGACAACCCCGATCTGGTAGTTATGGCGGATGTTGATTCCTTAACTTGCCACTTCAACTGCACGTTCCTTGACCAAGATGGGTTGCTCCAGATTCCTGACCTTGAGCCCTTGCTCATAAACTGCCAAAAGCGAAATTCAAAAGATTAAAACTATTTACACCAAATCTCTAAACACATAAACAAACTACGCCATCCATCCCCGGCAACGGCGCCATTTGAAGAGTTGATTTTCTTGCTTGCTGTATCCTATCAATTTCTAATTACACACTTCCTAGATCCAGTAAATCAACTAGATCACAAGGTCTAGAGACTCACAAGACTGGAAGTCTGGTCGTTGGTACGCAAGCAAACCTTCAAAACCCTCAACCACAGATACTAAACTAGCACAGGGAAGTAGGGATCGATCCCACAGAGATGGACTCGTAAAATACATGCGTAGAGAATTGGAAACTATTTTTGGGTTGGCTGCTGCCACGCATATTTTGGGTTGAGGAATTTAACTAAGTGAATTTGGAAATAAAGTATGCTATGCTAACTGCTAGATCTAGGCAAAAAATGAATTATGTATAAGAACTAAATCAAATCAACTACTAGATCTGGGACTTCTACGAACATCTCTAGACCAAGGAGATTAAAACAAGTGGGGACCAAACTCTGAAAAAGGTAAGTACGGACAGAATCGAATCTGCAGCCTAACTAACTAAAGCATCAACTGAAAATGACTTCATCTTCTTCAACGAACACAAATAAATGCAGAGATCAAGAAAAACAAACTCAGATGTAGATCGGAGGCATAATCTTAACAGAAAACTAAACAACGACGGAAATTAAACTGCTAGACGAAGCAAACCAGGCAGAACAAAATTTCCCATAATTTCATGCACAAATTTCACCTCCCCTGTTCAGATCCACACTTCGGATGCTAAATCCACTCCGGATCCAAGCATCAGAACAAAAATCCAACCGAACACAACTTCAATACCACGATTCTCGAATCTCCTAAAATATTCAGCAACAAATTCAAGAGAACATCTCAAATAAACAAACCAAAATAGCAAGCATCATAATAATCAACACGAAATCTAACTTCATCAAAGTAAATCAAATGTAAATAGAACGGATAAACTGATTCAGCAACAAAAACAGCAAGCTCGACTTCCAAAAGTGAAGTTCGAGACGGAACAGAGTAGTAAACAGAAATTAAGAGAACAATTGTTTCTTCGCCCTCAAGGGACGGTGATGCACTGATACGAGACTCCTGAAAACGAAAACCACCCCAAATTTCCCATATCCCTAGTGTGTGTGCTAAGAGCGTGACTGTGTGTGGAGTGTAACCGATCTGCCATTCTTGTTGCGCACTCCTTTATTTATAAGCTTCGAGGTGGGGCCCAGCGAGGTATTGATTGACTTGATTGCCCTCAGCTTTTGGCTTCCTTCCTCTAGCTTTTCCTCGTGATTCCGTTCCTGCTCCTCGCTAGATATCCTCCTCCAGCATCTCCTGGATCTAGCGCTACACACACACCTGGCTTAACAAAACTTGTTAGATCCAGCAGAAATGTGATGTTTTTCACTACATAACCAATGCATGAAATTAGCCTTATCATTGACAGAGATGTCAAAAAGTTTTGCGCGGTCTACAGGGGTGAAGCGAAGCATTACCAAAGCGGAGCCAGCGAAGCCGACATTCTGCGAGCGGCGATGCGCGTCTTTAGAGACGACGTCAAAAAAGATTTCAAACATATCGATGTTTTGCAGCTGGTCAGAAACGAAGATCGGTGGGCTGGCGGTGTCCAGTCCTCGAGCTCGAAACGTACGAAGCACACGGGGGGTGGCTACTAGTCTAGTGAGGGCAGCAGATCAGGCAACGCCTCACATGAGGCTGGGGACACGCCCACTGAAGCCGGTGGCTCCTCCTCCGGTTCACGACGTCGGCCACAAGGGACCAAGGCGGCGAAGGCGGCTAGAGGGAGAGGGAAGGGGAAGGGGAAGAGCCGGTGCGAATCGAGCCAGGCGGGCGCGGGCGCGGGCATGGGCTCGAACACTTCCCTGTGGTCCGTATACATGCTCTCCACGATGGCTGACACTTCCAAGATGATGCCTACCCAATACGAACATCATGTTCTCGGAATGCAGGCGATGGCAAGGCAACTTGGTCTTCAGCCGGGTGCACTGCCACCGGCTTCGGGGGATGATTCGCCGCGGAGTAGTTTTTTAAGTGTTTTTAATTTCTAGTATTTTAAATTACGTGTGTTTTTATATTTTTAGGATTTTAATTATGTAACTTTTTTATTTTTAGGATTTTAAATTGTAATTTTATTTTATTTAATGAAGTGTGTTTTTTATTAATTGGATTTGTTGAAAATAAAAATGAAAAATGAAATTGAATGAATAGTTAAGAGATGAGATGGTTAAGAGATGGATTGATGTGGGTGAAAAGTTAAGAGATGGAGTGAAAAGTACAGTGGGGCCCATGAATAGTGAAGAGATGAGAAGGTTAAGAGACGGATAAGAGACACCGCTGTGGATGCTCTAAATCGACAATGCACAATGCCAGTATCATGCGGTTGATGTGAAGCTGCACGCAATAATAGATGCATGTCAGAGCGGCACAGTGCTTGATTTAGTCACTTTGCATAATTGGAAGAAGGCAAAAGCGAGGTCATTCAATAGACAATCTACAAAACTCTTTTTTCAAGGTACAAATATACTATACATGACTTGAAACAATTACATAAGATATGAATCATATTTTCCAAGGTTTAATACTTGGAAGATGAGGTTAGCATCAAGCATTGCTTCTTCTCTCTTTCATTATCCTTGAAAGCCATATCCTCATACAGTCATACTCCTACAACACATTCATCATTCACAAAATGAAGCATTACTATCAAACAATCCAAATCACAAAAACAGAGCGTGTATATTATGCATACCTTCTTCACGTCTCAACTCCTTGCTCGTCTCCGCAAAAGAAGACCGTCTAACCATTCCCCAAGTCTTCATCACGAAAAACGCGTACGAATTGCAAGGCCTCCGCGGCAAACTCCTTCTCCTCAGTATTTCATCCATCACATTTCCCCCTTCCCTTTTATTACCCTTGCATTTCGACCTCCTTTTCTTCTCGGACCTCCTTCCACAGATCCGCCGCCTCGCTAGATCTGGAATTCTCATCAGCGCTATTAATGTCGCGATCACAATTCTGGAAATCGCTAGTTGGATTCAGGTACGGCGAAGACGGCGGAGATTGGAAATTTGCGGTGTCTGGTGCGCTTGCTGATGCCGCCTCGAGTAAATTGAAATGGTGGTTGGGGCGGCGGAGAATTGCAACTCGCCGGTGTCGCCTCGGACTTGAACGGAGTCTCCGGTTTGGAAGCCACACAACTGGAGGGGAATGGGGGATGGGGGATGGATTGGGTAGGAATTCGGTCGTATTATCAATGCTAGCCATTGATGATGCCGAAATGCAGTTGAGATCGGAAGGGAAGAATACACAATTTGTCCATCCAATAGAATTTAAAGTGGTTGATGATGAAAGACGCGACTCAATCACGAAACGTTACAAATTTGATATCTTCAATATACCCTTTGAACCTGTTCGACGTACTGCCTAAATCCTTTGCTACAAGGATTTAGGCAGTGGAGTAATTTAACGCAAATATATGGTCAATTTTTCTAATTCATTCTTCTTTCAAATTTACGAGTTGTTCGTTTATCACATATACATACATGATGGTATTGTATGCAAAACTAGTTTTAAATGCAAAACATATACTCCCTCCGTCTCTGATAATTTGTCCTAGTTTTCCATTTCGGTCCGTCCCACATAATTTGTCTCACTTTACTTCTACCATTTTTGGTAGTGCACCCCATATTCCACTAACTTATTCCCTACTCACATTTTATTATAAAACTAATATATAAAAGTAGAACCCACATTCCACTAACTTTTTCAACTCACTTTTCATTACAATTCTTAAAACCCGTGCCCGGTCAAAATGACCCGAATTATCCGGAACGTAGGGAGTAACACGGATAATTCGTAGTAGTATATTATACTAAGTAAATGATCAAGCAAGGTTTTTATTTTTATTTTTTTATTTTAGAGGCAGATGATGAATGGCAAAATTAGGGATGATGAATGGCAAAATTAGGGATTATGAATTCAATTAACCCTCCAAAATTAAACAATGCCCGTATTGAATGGTAACTGAATGTTTTTTTGAGTTCATTACATAGTTTATGGGGTAAAAGAATAATAATATCTGGAAAAATAACAAGATTCAAGAACATCAAAAAGTGGACAAATATTCTATGTTTTATCTTCCTTGTATCTGAGAAAGTGTGACTTGATTTTCTGATGACTGTTGTGGCGTACCTTTGTCCACTTGTTGAGACACACTATTTCTTGTGATGAATGATGGATTTTTGGGCATCGGCAGAGTTGTTGTCTCATTTTTTAGCATGAATAAAACATCTTCAATGGTTGATTGATTCTCAACACACAGAAGCCCAATGTGAATGCATTTCTGCAGCTGCTCTAACACACATGACTCCCGCAACATCGGATCCATGAGTTCGAGTGTACTATCTTTTCTCCACAGCTCCCGTGCAATTTATCATGTTCATCTCCAAGAGTTCGACACGAATTGATGAGAGATAATTAAACCATACGAAACTCACGTATTCCACGATGCTCAAAGGGCCTTCAATCTCGTGGAAGCTTCCGTTTCTCTTACCGCTCACAATCTCTAGTACTAAAACTCCATAGCTATACACGTCTGATTTGACTGAGAATAAGCCTTGCATTGCATACTCAGGGGCCATGTAACCACTGTGACACATTACATACGGTATTTGTTAGTTATAATGTAATTGTGCATCGAAAGGAATGTGTGACTTACTAAGTCCCAACGCGTCTGTTTGTGTTGACTTCACTAGCGTCTTCTTTGAAGATTCTTGCAAGGCCGAAATCAGAGATCTTGGGAGTCATGTTTTGATCAAGTAGAATGTTGTTTGGTTTCATGTCACGATGGGTGATTTTGAGGCGGGACTGCTTATGAAGATAAAGTAGCCCTTGAGCAGTCCCCTCGATGATGTTGAACCGTTTCTCCCAATCTAACTGCTCCCTCCCGGACGGACCTGTGTTTGTGCAAATTTTTATCCACAAAGTTAACTTTTTTTGGTGATTGAAATTTGGATGAGGAGATTTACTGAAGATAAAGCAATCCAGACTTTTGTTAGGCATGTAGTCATATATAATCATTTTGTCATCTTTGTGAATGCAAAATCCTATAAGCTTGACAAGGTTGACATGCTACAGCTCAGAGATGAGTATGAGCTCATTCTTGAACTCAAGCAAGCCTTGTCCTGACTTTCGCGATAGAAGCTTCACTGCTATGTCTTGGCCCTCTCCTGTTCTACCCTGTACATTAATGTTTTTGATTGACTGATTCACAAAGACAAAGTAAACAAGTGGTGGTGTCTTAGTTATGAATGATCTCACCTTATATACAGGGCCGAAACCACCCTCTCCGAGTTTGTTGTTGGAAGAGAAGTTGTTAGTGGCAGAGATGATGGATGCATAAGTGAAAAGCTTAAGCTGATGATCATTGGCTCCTCTGTTCTCGAGCTCGTAACTTCCTGTGTATCCCTCCAGCGTGAGGAGTTCTTGCAATTCTTCTTCCCTTTACACTGATGATCATCCAAATATAGCATGAGAATTGAGATTTATTGCTTTCAATGTAATGAAAAAGAGAAAAACAAACATGCCATGCTCACCCTTACGATTCCGCATGATCAAAAGAACAAATGCCAATATAAGCAGTAGAACTGCACTTACTACTATTTAGCATATTATTTAGACAAAATCTATTCTCGTATTCTCATATGTATCATGCTCATAACTTGAATTAATCATGCTTTAAGTATATTGAAACCTAAAACATGCTTTTCTACGGGCAGAAATAATACCTTATTAATTCTCCAAATAATTGATGATGGCTAGCTACTTCTCCACGTGACGCTTTGAATACTAGACCACGGATCTTCTCTCTGGTTCCCGAACTGTACTCCAATATCAGTGTGGGCTGATCTCACCGGAATACTAGGACTTAAATAAAGAAGGCAGAAGAAATTCTTCTCCAATTAGGAGAAAATTTCGATCCCTACAAAGAGAGAGGGACGAAAATTTTAAGCAATAATAATTATGATTTATGTCTCCTTTATTCTCCTATTTATATTAAGTTCCTTTTGGGCCTAGACACGGATCTATGGAAGGTTTTGGATATGGGCTCATCCAATTTACTTTTTACTAATTAAATTGAACCCACAATTTAATATAAGCTTTAATTGGAATATTACGAGCAGCCACTACATAAGTAATATTGAACTCTCCCCATCCAAATCTGAAATTATAAGTAATCCGGGTTTCCGTTTTAACTTTCATTTCCTGCACTTAAGATAAAAATGTCCATTAATTAATTAATGTCTGCTATGGACTTAATTAATTAATTTCTTATTAATTCCAAGAGTGGACTTAACATGAAACGCTTATTTATTATTCATAGAGTGATCAAACTCCAACTAGCTAGGTTCCGAATAATAAAACCTTGTTTCGCGCTCCTCTTGAGGACATTATCAAACGAGACTCACCTCGCGCACGATCCAATATAATAGCAATCCTAGCACCGCTAGATATTAATCACTACTACCCAATATATCAGGATTATTGGGTTACGAAAAATCCGCACCATTTGATAAGTCAAAGTAATGCATAATTAATACCATATGCTCAATGCTAACCTACATTGATTAAGAAACAAATATTTATCAAGACCTCGTCTTTCAGTAGATAGCACAAAGACAAGTCTTGCTGTTAGATCCGTTCAGTGCTTTATCACACCAATGTCATCTTATTTCAGTAAGGCTTAGAAATATGCGGACTGATATTGCAACCTTTCACGATAGATAGTCTAATTCCATCTAGGTCGTGAAAATCTTCTTTTTCTTTGTTTAGGACTGACCGTGTTACCTTAAAGTGGACGCCGCTCACAACCGGTCTACTAAAACAAAAACTTAGACTTTGTTAAGTTAACTTATACATTTAAACATGCAATTAATGTCCATTAAATGTAAAACATAACAACATTATGACAAAAATAATATGTTTTTGATAAGTCGTATTCTAAGCCTTGGTTACTGGTCAGTATGTCGTGAAATGCATGTATTATCTGCAAAACAGTTGCTTAAGTGTGCAGGATTAAAGGATCCAAGTCAGTAGGAGACGATTCAGGTGACGCAAGTGAAAAGGGCGCCAGAAGGGTGCGATACTGACCAGGATGCATGCCAGAGAAAAGGCTCGAGATGGAGAAGGAGGATAGCTGGGATGATCATTGACAAGGGCAAAAAGGTCAAAACGCGGGAGAAGTCTACCCTAAAAGCAAGGGCAAGCCTTCCTATAAAAGAAGCCACTTGGAGAGAGAGAAAGAGTTCGATCCACGCCCTTTTAGAGTTGGTTCCGTAGAGTTCGATCCACGCCCCTTTAGAGTTGGTTCCGTAGAGTTCGGTTCGAAGTTCTCAGTTGGACAATCACACTTAGTAGAATTCTCTCTAGAAGATCAGTTCCTTCAGCATTATCCCACCTTTCGTTCCTCGCCACAGCCATGGTCACTTGACGTCCAAGAGTCTGCCGGAGAAGTCATCAGTTCGCCGTTCCAGCCAGTTATCGTAGCAGTTTAGTAGTATCATCGCCCGGAGTGGCACAAACAATCTTAATCGCTTTCTTAGTTAAAGTTTACTTGTTTTCATCGTTGGTTATTTGCAAACACTCATTGCTGTTGCACTTTTGAAGTACTTTGTTATTTTCCAACATTCACGTTATGAAGTTTCTATTTCGCATGTCGCTTTGGTTCGAGTTTGCTTCATTCTGCCTAGGAAAGTTAGATCTAGTGATTGCTTTTAATTTCTGAGTGCTTTCTTATATGGAGTTGTTGATTCGAAGTTGTAGCTATGTTTAGTCAAGTTTTCGTGCATGAGTTTCTTTTCTGCGCCGTGATTACCACCTTGCATGTCAGTCAGTAGAAGTAAAGTTGCAGTTTTACCGTTTAATTTAAGTTTAAGCATTTTAATCGATGGATCTTGAGTTTGAATTTATGAATCTGAAGTTTTAGTTATGGTGTTTGTGTTCATATGATTTTTGTCAATACTTGGTGAGGAAGAAAACGTCAAAATCAACTTTATTGGACCACTTTTACTTTTAAGTTACTTTTGCTTTTGTTCCCTACTTTTCAGATGTACTATCCAGACCTGTCAGAAAGCCCCCAGCCATCAGATATACCTTGTTGTCTAAATTTCCCCTTTTAGTAACTGTCCACTTTCCATATGTCTCTGATACACCTTGTCCCCTATTTTCACGAACACTCTCACATGTCTGTTATTTTCACGCCTACTAGTCAGTAGAGTACCACCTTTATTTCCGGTCCAGGTAAAATCTCAACCCAAGCGTGGTAGCTAACCAAAACACCCAGGAAAGTCACCGCAGTTATCAAAACGTGTCCATCCTCGTGGGATTCGACCCTTACCTCCATTATACTAGCCAGTAGAAGTGGGTTGAGGAAACTTGTTTGAAGCCAGGTCCCGGTTATCGTACCAACGACTCAGCTGGGTCGGGAATCTCTTCCTGATCAGTTGGATACACTCCAAAATTACATACGATAAACCACAAAACACCCGAAAGAGTGGAAAGGAAACCAGACACTTTCAAAATGGCGCCGTTGCCGGGGATGGATGGCGTTCGTACCTGTTATTGTGTGTGATCTTTTTGGTGTACCTGTTAGCGACGAAGAAAAAGAGGAGCTAGAGTACCAACTCCCGGAGCTTCCACCCCAACCAGTAAGAACACTAGTGAGAATGGCTGACCAAGGTGAGGACGATCCCGAGCTCGCGACACTTACCGCGCATGCCGATGGAGATCCCCCACAAGCCATAGTGGTTACCCCAGGCCAAACCGCCTGTGATGTGAAACCCCACGTTATCACAATCTTACCGACGTACTGTGGGAAGAGCTACGAGGGACCATACGAATTCTTAAATGAGTTCTGCAAAATCTGTAAGGCACAGAGGCGGCCAGCATGAGCGAGCGAGGATGATTACAGACTGAAAGCCCTACCTTTTGTCCTAAAGGGAGAGGCCAACACTTGGTTCATACGCCTGCCAGCCGACTCTATCAATACATGGGCCGATTTCAAGTCAGTTTTCCTAACCGAGTTTTTCCCATCTTCAAAGACAAGTGCATTGAAGAGGAAAATATCGTGCATAAGGCAAGAATATGATGAAACTCTGAGCGAGTACTGGGAGAAGTACATGAGCCTTCTGGAGTCATGCCCCAACCATCGCATGGAGGAGATAAAGGTGCACCACACCTTCTATGAGGGGATGAACAAGGAAACCAAGGATCTGGCGAATTCATCATCTGGAGGTGATTTCACCCAGTTGAGAGTAAGTGAAGCCAAAAAGGTGCTACGCAAGCTGTTGAATGCGAAGAAGACGTACGACAACGCGAGAGATGGGTACAGCAGAGAAAGGGTAGCGAGTGCTTCGGCTACTGACCAGGAGGAACGGATGGACTTGAAGATGGAGGAATTAAAGAAGGAATTGCTGACTGCAATCAAGCAGAACACTCCACCACCTTCTCCAACTGGAGGCCAAGAAGCCCCAGCACTACCATATGATCAGCCGGACAACTCGCTGGATGTGGAGCAAGCAAATGCCGCAGGATACTACAATTCCAAAGGCAATTGGATTCCAGGGAAACAAAGAGATGCACCGCGGAGGGACCACCAAAATTTCCGATGGGGAGATGGAAATCAGAATCAGAACCAAAATCAGGCTCCAAATCAACCCAACCCCCAACCGAACCAATATCCCAACCGCAGACCAACAAACCCTGACTACCAGGCTAACTGGGTAGGAAGAAACCAGCATCCTCAGAACCAAAACTCTCAAGACTAGAACCCAAACCCTACCTATGTACCACCCCATCAGCGAAACTCTCAGAACCAAAACCAGAACCAAAACCAAAACCAGAACCAATTTAACCCAGGGCCTCAACATAACACCCACCACCAAAACCAAAGTCAGTACCAGCACAACCACGACCAGTATAACCCTCCTGCCCAGTATAACCAGTACCCACCAAACCAAAACCAACAAAATTTCTCAGGCTACCAATCAAACCCACCACCTCAGTATAATCATGACCAAAGCTCAAACCAATTCCATCAGCCAAACAGGTCGAGGAGGTCTATGGAGGACATGATGGGGGAGATGCTTGCCTCGCAGCAAAGCACTAAAAATGACTTGCAGTCCAGTAATGAAACAATGCAAGGAATGCAAAGTGCCCAGAAGGAGCATAGGGCAAACATGGATATAATGAACAAGCAGTTGGCCCAGCTCGCTAACTCGGTGGGCGAAATGAAAGGGAACTCAGGAAAACTCCCATCTACAGTTCATGTACCGGAAAAGGCAAATGTGAGCAAGATTACACTGCGGTCCGGAACAGCCTATGATGGACCTCAGCTCAAGAACCCTGTTGGGGAATCTAATAGAGAAAGGGTGCTGAGCGACACCATCTCAACGGAAGAGCTCAAGAGGCCTCTGCCTCAGATGGAGGATCCGTTTTTTCTAAACAAGGAGCATACCGTGGAAGGAAAGGAGGGAGAAACACAACCTGGAAATGAGCAGCCGGGAGGAGTGATGCCTACATCGGAACCTCCAACCCAGGAGAAGCCAAAGGGAATTCCACAAGGACTGACTGGAGAGGCTAAGGGAGAAAAACCGTTTCCATATCGGTTTGTGACGAAGAGGAAGAAAGAAAACCCTGTAGATTTCTTGTCGATCTTTGGGAAGCTGGATGTCACCATACCATTCCTCCAAGCCGTGAGACTGCCCCCTCTGGCGAAGTTTATAAAGGAGTTCATAGCCGGGAAGGCCCAGGAGGATGGAAAGATCATGTTGGAAGGAATAGCGTCAGCCATTGTACAGGAGAAGCTACCACCCAAGAGAGCCGACCCAGGTATGTTTACCCTACCCATAACAATTGGAGATGTGAAAATCGAGCATGCAATGTGTGATCTAGGAGCATCTATCAATGTTATGCCGTTATCCATTTATAATCGGTTAAAGGGGTTAAAATTGTCGAATACTAGGGTGTTGATCCAACTGGCTGATAGGTCATGTATCAATCCTGAGGGTGTGTTAGAAAATGTATTGGTCAGGATACAGAACTTTACTTATCCCGCTGATTTTTATGTCATTAAAATGAGTGAACCAGAAGCTAGGGAGTCTAGCGGGATATTGTTAGGAAGACCATTTTTAAGAACGGCTAAAACAATTGTGGATATGGCCGAGGGGACAATATGCATTGACTTTAATGGTGAGAAATTTGTCTTTGACATCAATGAAGCCATGAAAAAACCAATAGATTCTGAAAATCTATGTTATGTTGATGTAATTGACCCCTTAGTCCAAGAATTTCTTGAGAGACCGAATTATTGCAGGAAAAGCTCCAAGCCTTGGATGTGTATGCCCAGGTTGATGTGGAAGCAGTTGCATGGTGTGATCTGATCAGTAGCCGGGGGTTAACTGACGAAGAGATCGAAGAAGCAATTACGGAATTCTGTCAGAAGTCAGAACTAGCAGGATCCGTAGGGGCCGTGGTATCGGCCAGTATGGAGGAAAAATCAGATGCTGAACAAGAACAAGAGGAGGATTCAAAGAAGAACCCTCTACCTACAGAAACACTACCCCCGCAAGTGGAGTTGAAAAAGTTGCCAGCGAACCTTAAGTATGCCTACCTAGGGGAGGAAGACTCATTCCCTGTAATCATCAACAGCGGGCTGACTGAAGAGCAAGAGTCAAGACTACTCACTGTGCTGGGCAAAAACAAGAAGGCTATTGGATGGAGCCTTACGGACCTGGTAGGTATAAGCCCGGACGTCTGCATGCACCACATTAGGCTAGAGGATGGAGCCAAGGCGCATAGAGATTCTCAAAGAAAGGTGAACCCAAACATGCGAGAAGAGATACTGAAGGAAATCTTGAAGTTGCTCTCACTGGGCATTATATACTCGGTGCCAGACAGTGAATGGGTTAGCCCAATCCATATGGTCCCCAAGAAGTCAGGGATCCAGGTGATTAATATACTCGGTGCCAGACAGTGAATGGGTTAGCCCAATCCATATGGTCCCCAAGAAGTCAGGGATCCAGGTGATTAAGAATGAGAGAAATGAGCTAGTGCCCACCAGACTAGTTACCGGGTGGCGAATGTGCATAGATTACCGGAAGCTGAACAATGCAACCAGGAAGGACCATTTTCCCCTGCCATTCATCGATCAAATGCTGGAGCGACTGGCTGGGAGGAAGTACTTCTGCTTTTTGGATGGGTACAGTGGTTACTTTCAAATCTATGTGGACTCGGAGGACCAGGATAAGACCACGTTCACTTGCCCGTTTGGAACCTATGCGTATAGGCGTATGCCATTTGGTCTATGCAACGCCCCCGGTACTTTCCAACGGTGCATGATGAGCATATTCTCGGATTTGATTGAAGATTGTATAGAGATCTTTATGGATGATTTCACTGTCTATGGAGACTCTTTCGATTCGTGCTTGCAACATTTGGATGTGGTGCTAGAAAGGTGTCAAGCAAAGAGTCTGGTCTTAAATTTTGAGAAATGCCACTTTATGGTTACAGAAGGAATTGTTTTAGGACACGTGGTGTCAGAAAAGGGGATCCAGGTGGATCAAGCTAAAGTGGATGTCATATCCAAACTACCATTCCCTACTGATCAAAAAGGAATAAGAGGTTTCCTTGGCCATGCTGGATTTTATCGAAGATTTATCAAGGATTTCGCCAAGATTGCCCAACCTCTTACCAGGCTTCTCCAGAACGAGGTGGAGTTCGTCTTCGATGAGCCTTGCAAGGCTGCTTTCAACCTCCTTAAGGAAAAATTGATTTCTGCACCGATCATTCAGGCTCCTGACTGGGATCACCCCTTCGAGGTGATGTGGAGGACATTTCGGGCCAAGGAAGACTGCCAAAAAGGTGTTAGATAGCGGATTCTACTGGCCAACCCTGAATAGAGATGCATACGAGTTCTGCAAAGGCTGTGACCGTTGCCAACTGACCGGTGGGATCTCCGCGAGGGATGAAATGCCGCAAGTTCCAGTAATAGTTTGTGAGGTGTTCGACATCTGGGGTATGGACTTCATGGGTCCTTTTCCCTCATCTTATGGGAACTCCTACATCCTGGTGGCAGTTGACTACGTATCAAAATGGATAGAAGCCAAGGCCACAAGCACTTGTGAATCTAAGGAAGTCACAAAGTTCCTCAAGAGTCATATATTCAGCCGATTTTGGATACCGAGGGCAATCATCTCCGATCAAGGGACTCACTTCTGCAACCGAACGGTTGAAGCATTGATGAAGAAGTACGGAGTTCATCACCGCCTATCCAGTCCTTACCACCCTCAAGCCAACGGGCAAGCAGAGATCTCAAACAGGGAAATAAAGAGCATTTTAGAGAAGACAGTCAACCCCTCCAGAAAAGATTGGAGCACAAGGTTGGAAGATGCTCTGTGGGCATATCGGACAGCCTACAAAACTCCTATAGGGATGTCCCCCTATCGCATCATCTTTGGGAAGATGTGTCACTTGCCAGTGGGAATTGAACACCGAGCATACTGGGCAGTACAACAGGTTAATGTGGATGCTAAGGCCTGTGAAGAGGAAAGGAAGCTACAACTACAAGAGCTGGAAGAACTCAGATTGGAGTCGTTCGACTCAGCCATGTGGTACAAGGAGAAAACAAAGATGTGGCACGACAAAAATCTGAGAACCAAGGATCTCCAAGTTGGTCAGAAAGTACTACTCTTCCAGTCAAGATTGAAGCTAATGCCTGGGAAGCTCAAGTCCAAATGGGCAGGACCTTACATTATCACTGCACTACGTGCTAATGGAGCGGTCGAGATTTCAGGGAGTATCCCTAACTCTGAACCTTTTGTCGTTAATGGACATAGATTGAAAATATATAGGGAAAATGAAGAGGTGTGTGTAGTGGAAGAAATTCCACTACACTCTAGGAACGTCTATATGACCAGTAGGAAAGGGATTTGAAGTTCCACCTAGTCAACGTCATATGTATTGTACTTACTGACCGGGTAAAACTTCAAATACCCTTAGTAATGATGTAAATATTGTAAATATTTGGTAATTTAATTTAAGTTAAGAAGGAAAAACAACAAAAAGATTTTTCGGATCTTAAATATTAATTTGGAGTTCGTACTGACCACGAGGATACCACTTGGGCGAAACTCTGAATTATATTAAAGAGCCATTTATTTGCTTTATTTCTATTTCTAGCTAATTGAGAAGAGGGAGATGAGTAATGTTTGAATTTTGGGGTGTTGCAGCTTTGCAGGCGAGTGCAGAGGCTGGGAAGCGCGTGGAGCAGGGACGTGACAGGCAACGTCCAATCAGCTGCGAGAACTCGCAACCGCCTTCCACACGAAGCGTCGCAACCTGGCAACCGCCTACCACCGGTCAAAACCCTCAACTACCCACCCCTCTATAAAACACCCCACCGCCTACTCCCCTTCAATTTACAAACCCTTACTTGCATTCTCTCACCCACAGCCACCACCCCACTCCGAAAACCACCACCCACTACAGAAACCACCGCAAACCACCACCGGTACAGTCATGGCAAAGCAAAAGACAACCAACAACCCAACATCTACCACCGGCGAAGCCCCGTCAGAAGTCCAGCCAACAGCCGAGTCGCAGCCGCCAAGCCCACAACGATCACAACCACCGCCGACGACACAAATTCCGGCGATGGTTCCTTTGGACGCACTGGCAGCGTATCTAAGGCAACAAGACCCCAACAGAGACTGGACAACAACCCTAGCCGGATTTAGCCTAACCGGAGGAATGCCGGCGACATCAAACCCTACCCCAACACCAACCACAGAAAACCCACTGATAAGGCTAATTTCATGCATCGGTAATGTGCAAAAAATGTTATAAATTGCTGGGTCTAACACGTTTCCTAAGCCAGGTGTGTGAAGAAAATCGCTAGATCAAGGAAGTAAGGAAGGAGATGGTCTAGCGAAAGAAAAGGACGAAATGAGCAGGTCTTACAAGGAAAATTGGCGTGACGGGGGAGTCTACAGCTGAGGGCAACAAAGTCATTATCAATACCTCGCTGGACCCACTAAAGCACCTATAAATAGAGAGGAGCATGCAGCGTAATGGATATAGTTTTTCACTCTTCTTAGCTCATACATTTTACACACACTTGGGAAACATTCTGGGGGATAATCGTAATGGGGGGCACTTTCTAGAGATCTCAAGTTTGGTAACACCGTCCCAGTGAGGGCGAAGATACATTTGTTTTAATTTCAGCTGTTTTTGCTAGTTTTCACCGTCGAACTTCACTTTTGGGAGTCGACTTTGATGTTGATTATGTTTAACTGTTTATCGCTCATGGATCTGAGTTTAGCTTTCAATTTCAAGTTACTTTTGCTTAGATCTCTCTACTGTTAGCGTAATTCTTAAATTGCTATGTCGATCTCTGTTTATTTCGTTATTGAGGTGTTTGATGTGGAATTGGGTGACAGATCTGTGGTTGATTGAGTGTTCGGAGCTTAAATTTGTAAATCTGACGTGATGGAGAATTTCTTCTGTTTGGAGTCCGTGTCGGACGCTTGGATCCGGAGTGGATTTAGCGTCTAAAGTTGGTTTTGGCGTGTGAAAGAACAGTAGTGGATAGACTTGTTTTATTTCCTTTGTTTTCTATTTCCCTTTGTCTAGGTATGCAGATCTGTAAGTTCTTCGTGATTTATGCATAGATTTGATTCCAAGTTAGTAGCTCTGTTTTTGATTTGCTCATGTGTTTTTTCTCAAGAAGTTTTATGCGAATTTGGTTGTAGAAGACGATGTCACTGTCAGTTAGTACTAGAGTTAGTTATTCTGCCACTTTCCAGTCGTACTCTGCTTTTTCTTAGAGGTGGTCCCATCGTAGAATTATTTCCTAGGTCTAGCTGTTAGGTTAAGTG
Source organism: Salvia hispanica (assembly GCF_029641045.1). Lineage (NCBI taxonomy): Eukaryota > Viridiplantae > Streptophyta > Magnoliopsida > Lamiales > Lamiaceae > Salvia > Salvia hispanica. The sequence continues at coordinate 15,540,307 of NC_142696.1, read as the reverse complement.
TCTTTCTAATATTCCCAAGTCAAGTTAATTTTAATTTTTCCTCAACCCAAGAAAATGCGTGGCAGCAGCCAACACCAAAAATACTCCCAAATCCTTGATTACGATTCTTACGCATCCTTCTCTGTGGGATCGATCCCTACTTCCCTATACTAGGTTTAGTAAAGTGGTTGAGGGTTTTTGAAGCGGGGAAGTACTTGTGTGTCCGACGACCGGGATTCCACGCAACCTGCGAGTTCCTAGACCAAGTGATCTAGTGGACTTGCTGGATCTGGGGAACCTGCCTTATTTGAACATCGCAACACTGCACACACACCACACTTGTACTGTCTCAACCGAGAAACACAGGTAGCTTCAAATGGCGCCGTTGCCGGGGATGGATGGCGTTTGCTGTTATTAAGGATTTGTTGTAAATATTCTAATTTTTGTTATTTTCTTTCTCCCTGACAGTTTATGAAAGCGGGTTTCCAATCTGGAAGTTGGGCAAGTTCATCTGGAGCAGGGAGTGGCCAGTACGAGTGGCGAATCAAGCAATCTACATTTACCATCACTACTAGATCAGGATTGAGAACGGAAGATCCATTCCCATTCGAGTCAGAAAGTGAAAAGGAGTGGAATTCATCGACAGAGGAAAATCCAGGAACATCAACAGAACCAGAGCAATCCGAGACCGAGGAGGAGAAGGACCCACATATGGCTCATCTACTAGACCCCGATCCGGAAATAGGGTCGCTCACCGCACATCTTGACGGTGAACCCGCTCATGCTATAGTTTCGAATCCACGACGGAGGTCGATCGACATCAAAACAAATGTGCTTGGAGTTCTACCTACTTTCTCTGGGCGTAGGAATGAATGCCCTTATGAATTTCTGAACGAGTTCAGTAAACTATGCAGCATTCAGAAGCGACCCAACGAGGCAACAGAGGAGGACTACCGTCTTCGAGCAATTCCTTTTGCTCTCAAAGGGGAGGCGAACACTTGGCTGCTGAGCCTTCCACCAGACTCGATCAACACGTGGAAGGATTTTAAACTAGAATTTTTGGATTACTTTTTTCCATCTAATAAGACGAATGCCTTGAAGAAGGAGATTCAGGAGTGCAAACAGGAATACGATGAGTCCCTAAGTTCCTATTGGTCCCGCTTCAAGGGGCTGCTGGATGCTTGTCCAAACCACAGGATGATAGAAGCGGAGACTTACTATTTGTTCTATGAAGGTGCAAACCCTGAATCAAAGGACTTGATGAACTCCTCGAGCGGGGGAAATTTTACTAAGAACAAAGCAAGTGAAGCCAGGGAAACGCTGGGGAGATTGATTGAGGCAAAGAAGGCCTATGATAACCCGTGAAGCATATTGAGGAGAGGATCAGCTAATGAAGTGATGGATCAAGAAGACAAGAAGGTGGAAGATAGGATCGATAAACTGGAGAAGGCCTTGCTAAGTGCGATCGAGAAATGCAATCCGCATGCCCCAGTGGAAAGTGAGAAATCCCTTGGTCAAGAGGAAAGGCAATTGCAACAATACTACAGCCAACCCTACGAAGGAGAATGCCACGCTCAAGCAAGTTCGACGGAAAGTTGGAATTCCGATGGAAGTTGGAATCAAGGGAGACAGAGGGACGCTCCATGGAGGACTCACCCAAACTTCAGATGGACTGACCATGATCAAAGCCAGCCACCTCCCTTGCAGCTCATGAATTTTGCACACCCTCCGGAGAGGCAGTCCAATTGGCCAGGGAAGGGACAAGAAGGACAATTGCAGCTAGGATATAGGAATCAGGATCAAGCTAATTGGGGAAACAAAAATCAAAACAACCCAGGAAACTCCTATGCGCCACCCCACCAAAGGAATAACCAAGGAAATTTTCAGAATTCCCAACAGAACCATCAAGGGAATCAAGGGTCGAGTAACCAATACAACAATCATCAAGGAAATTTTCGACAGAACCAAGGTCAAGGACAAAATTTTGGTCAACCCAACTTCAGGCCACAACGGAGTTTGGATGACCTGGTCCATGATTTGGTAAATTCACAGCAGTTCATGCAAGGTAACCTACATTCCAACAATGACATGGTGCACAAGTTACAAGATGCTCAGTCAGAGCAAAAAGCCGCCATGGACATGATGGCAAAACAACTTTCCCAGATTGCAGTATCTTTGAACGAGATGCGAGGGAATGTAGGTAAACTTCCTGCTACCGTCAAACCGCCAGATCGGGCAAATATTAGTCAAATTACTTTGAGATCTGGGCGAGGTTATGAAGGGCCAACGTTGGAAGCCGATGAGGAAGCGCCTATGCAAGCAAAAGAAGGGAAACAAAGTCAGAAACATCATGAAGGAGGCGCTGAACCAAGGGAGATCATTGTTCAGAGAGACCCCCAGAAGGAAGATTTAGGGGGATCTCTACCTCGACCAAGGGACCCATTCTTCCTAGACCTCGAACCTGAGGAAGTAAGTAAGGAAGGAAACAAGGGAGTTGATGAAACCCAGGCTGGGACATCCACAAATGCAGTAAAGCGAGTAAAACCATTTCCATATCGTGGGGAGGCGAAGAAGAAAAAGGATGATACAGAGGATCTCATGGAGATTTTCAGCAAGTTGGAAATCAACTTGCCATTTTTGCAAGCCTTGAAAATGCCCACCTTCAGTAAGTTCATCAAGGAATTTATTGCAGGGAAAACCAAACTAGATGGGAAGATTGTGATTGGAGAAACTGTGTCTGCTGTGATACAAAAAAGAAGAATGCCCTCAAAATGCACGGACCCAGGTATGTTTACATTACCCATTTCTTTAGGGGATATCAAGGTTGAGCATGCCATGTGTGATCTAGGGGCGTCAATAAATGTTTTGCCTCTTTCAATTTATAAAAGGTTAACTGAGGTAAGAATGGTTGATACCAAAGTAGTAATCCAGCTAGCCGATAGAACTTGCATTTGCCCTGAAGGAGTGTTGGAAAATATTATAGTCAGGGTGCATGAGTTTCTATATCCGGCTGATTTTTACGTGATTAAGATGAATGATAATGAGTCTGCTGAGTCCAGTGGGGTACTTTTGGGGAGGCCATTTTTGCGTACGGCTAAGACCATTATCGATGTGTTTGATGGAACAATTTGCTTGGACTATAATGGAGAAAAATACACCTTTAGCATAGATGAGGGGATGAAAAGACCTTTGGATGTTGAGAATATCTATGCTATTGATGTTATTAACCCTTTAGTCCAAGAATATCTTGAGACAGAATTGATACATGAACAGATTGATAATTCGGAGTTGAGCCATTCGATTGACAAAGAAGTTGTGGGATGGTGTGCAGCAGTGAACACAGAGGAATTAACAGATGAAGAGCTCATGGAGGCCATAATGGAATTCTGCAGGAACCCGGAATCAGCTAGGTCCAAGGGATCGGCTTATGTGGCCAGTTTGGAAGAATCCCCTGGGTTAGGGAAAGAGACTTCACCGGAAAATTCAGAAAAAAATCCCTTGCCCCAGGAGATAAATGGGACGAAAAAAGAGCTGAAAACACTTCCACCAGGCCTTAAGTACGCTTACTTGGAGAAGGACGAGACATTTCCAATAATAATCAACAGCAACTTGACCAAGGAACAGGAGAAGGAGTTGCTAGAGGTCATTAAAAGGAACAAGAAGGCAATAGGATGGACTCTCTCAGATTTGGTGGGAATAAGTCCAGATCTTTGCATGCACCACATCCGTGTGGAAGAAAGTGCAAAGGCTCATCGAGACGCACAACGGAAACTGAACCCAAACATGCGAGAGGAAGTCTTGATGGAGGTATTGAAGTTGCTTGCTCTAGGAATCATTTATTCCATACCTGACAGTGAGTGGGTCAGTCCTGTCCATATGGTGCCAAAGAAGTCTGGGATACAAGTCATCAAAAATGAGAAGAATGAATTGGTACCCACCAGATTAGTGACAGGGTGGAGGATGTGCATCGACTACAGGAAGTTGAATGAAGCCACAAAGAAGGATCATTTTCCTTTGCCTTTCATTGATCAGATGCTGGAAAGATTGGCAGGCAAACAGTATTTTTGTTTCCTTGACGGATACAGCGGATATTTCCAAATCTACGTTAATCCGGAGGATCAAGAGAAGACCACTTTTACGTGCCCTTTTGGTACATATCCATACCGAAGAATGCCGTTTGGATTGTGTAATGCACCGGGGACTTTTCAACGATGTATGATGAGCATTTTTTCGGATCTGTTGGAAGTATGCATTGAGATATTCATGGACGATTTCACCGTCTATGGGAACTCATTTGATGCTTGTTTAGCCAGCCTAGATCTAGTGTTGCAGAGATGTCAGGAAAAGCATTTAGTGTTGAACTTCGAGAAGTGCCACTTCATGGTAACTGAAGGCATTGTCCTAGGTCACGTGGTTTCTGAGAGGGGTATCCAGGTAGACAAGGCGAAGGTGGTTGTGATATCAAAATTACCATACCCTACGAATCAAAAGGAGGTGAGAGGTTTCCTAGGCCATGCAGGGTTCTATAGGAGGTTCATAAGGGATTTTGCAAAAATCGCACAACCACTCACTCGGTTGTTACAGAATGATGTTGAATTCGTCTTTGACGAAGAATGTGAGAGGGCATTCCAGCTGCTTAAGGACAGGTTAGTATCAGCACCAATAATCAGGGCACCAGACTGGAATCATCCTTTCGAGATAATGTGTGATGCGAGCGATTTCGCTGTGGGAGCTGTCTTAGGACAAAAAATTGATGGAAAAAGCTATGTGATCTTCTATGCTTCCAAAACACTAAATCAAGCTAAGAAGAATTATGACACCACGGAGAAAGAAATGTTAGCCATCGTGTATGCCTTGGAAAAATTCCGACCCTACCTTCTTGGGTCAAGGGTTATAGTCTTCACGGATCACGCAGCAATAAAATACTTACTGGCTAAGAAGGAGTCGAAGCCAAGGTTAATCCGTTGGGTGTTACTTCTACAAGAATTCGATTGGGAAGTACGAGATAAAATAGGAACGGAGAATAGGGTAGCAGATCATTTGAGCAGAATCTTCCAAGGAGAGACAGAAGAGGCTATACTCGATGCCTTTCCCGAGGAACATTTGTACCTTTTGGAGAAATTTCCTAGACCACCTAACTGGGAAGCAGTTTTGGCTCTGACCGGTCTAGGGGAATCAGATAAAGGGAAGCGCACGCTGAATGCAGAACCATGGTTTGCTGATCTAGCCAATTACTTGGTCACAGGAGAAATGCCAGTTTCAGAGGAAGTTTCCCGGGCCCAGAGGATGAAGATTAGAAGCGAATCCAAATTTTATTTTTGGGATGATCCTTACCTGTGGAAGATGTGCTCAGATCAAGTGATTAGGCGCTGCATTCCCGAATGGGAACAAAGGGATGTATTAAATCATTGCCACGCGTTAGCATGTGGAGGCCACTTTGGGCCAAGGAAAACAGCGAGGAAGGTTCTAGACAGCAGATTTTATTGGCCAACATTGAATAAGGATGCTTTCAAATTCTGCCAGTGTTGTGAGAGATGCCAACAGACAGGGGGAATTTCAAGGAGAGATAAGATGCCTCTGAGCCCAGTGATCGTGTGCGAAATTTTTGATGTATGGGGAATGGACTTTATGGGACCGTTTCCGTCATCGTGTGGGAATACCTACATATTGGTTGCAGTGGATTATGTATCTAAGTGGATAGAAGCCAAGGCCACTACAACTTGCGAATCAAAGGAGGTGGCGAAATTTCTCAAGGATAACATTTTCAACAGATACGGGGTTCCTAGAGCAATCATCTCAGACCAAGGAACACATTTCTGTAATCGCACAATCGAGGCTTTGATTTAGAAATATGATGTACACCATCGAGTGTCAACTCCTTACCATCCTCAGTCTAATGGCCAGGCAGAGATTTCTAATCGCGAGATCAAGGCGATATTGGAGAAAACAGTTAATCCGTCAAGGAAAGACTGGAGCAAAAGACTCGGGGACGCATTGTGGGCCTACAGAACTGCTTTTAAAACACCTATTGGGATGTCACCCTACAGGCTTGTGTTTGGCAAGATGTGTCACTTGCCTGTAGGAATTGAACACAGGGCATACTGGGCAGTGAAGGAAATGAACATAAAGCCGATAGCATACGAAGAAGAGAGGAAGTTGCAATTGCAAGAGTTGGAGGAACTTCGGCTGGAGTCGTTTGAATCTGCCATGTGGTACAAAGAAAGAACGAAATTATGGCACGATAAAAACCTTCGGGTCAAGGAACTTCATGTGGGACAGAAAGTGCTCCTTTTTCAGTCTCGGCTTAAGCTCATGCCAGGGAAACTGAAGTCTAAATGGATAGGCCCATACACCATCGTTGGCATCCGAGCAAATGGAGCAGTAGAGATCCAGGGAAGTGCTCCAAACTCTGTTCCTTTCCTTGTAAATGGTCATAGAGTGAAGGTCTATAGGGATAATTCTGAGTTGTGTGTTGTGGACGAGATTCCACTACACACACTCCCTATTATTGCCTAAAAAGGACGAGGGTAAATTCCGATGATATTCCTGGGTCAAGGGGTAAGTTAATAATTTTGGGAATTCACAACTGACCCAGGGAATCTCGGAAATACAACATGTAAATAGTTTAAACATTATCTAAAAAAAAAATGTGTGTATGTAATTTCGAAGCACCAGACTCCTAGGGGAACTCGTATTGTATGTCCTAACCTAAGACCCAGGGGTCTGGAATCTTCAAATTTTATTTTTGTAGGGCATGGTCGAGGGGATTCGCCAGGAGAGACCCTGAAGGAAGGAGTCAAGGAGGGAAAGGATATTTTGAATTTCAAATTCTGGCCGATAATTATGGGAGATGTACGGTTGCTTACATCACGCCTGCAACCACACCATCTTTTCACCAGAAAAGGCAACCGTCGTCCTTCTCTCTCCATCATTCCTCACTAGAAAAAATTTTAGTTTGCTCTTCCTTCTCTCTTCATTCACTTCACTCTAACAGACAGACGAAACCCTAACAACAAAATTGCCCAGTTCTTTTCGTTTTCTTTTTCATTTTCTTTTTCAGATCTAAACCGATGGACTCTACCAAGGGAACTGAGTATGACCCCACTTTTTTGGCCGAATTGATACAGAAGGTGGGAAGCGTAGAGAAAGTGAAGGAGGTGTACGCCCTATTCGCCGCCAGTCTGATGTCGTCTGCGCCGACTGTACCGCCACTGCCAATTCCGGCGGATTCGGCCGCGACACCGGCAAGTCTCTCTGAAACAGAATCGCAAGTCGCAGAACCGCCGCATGCAAAGGCCGTTTCACAAGTAGCGGAGAAGGAGGAGGCTTTACATCGGCAATCGGAGGACGGTGAACAGACGCTTGCCGAGACCTTGGAGGAGACAGAAGGTAAAGTACCGGAGAACCCTAATTTTGTGGGTAGGGAAATGTTTGAGGGGGAAACCCCTATTGCTGTGGAAATATATGAGGGGGAAGCCCCTATTGTGTCTGAAGTTCGTGAGGGGGAAACCCCGGTTTCTGTTGATATTGCTGAGGGGGAGACCCCTGTGTTTGAGAAGGCTGCTGAGGGGGAGAACCCTATGTTTGAAACAATTACTGAGGGGGAAACCCCTACTTTGGAGAGAATTGCTGAGGGGGAAACCCCTATTCCAAGAGATGTCAGGGGGGAGAACCCCATCTATATCGAGGGGGCAACCCCGATGTTGATCGGAGAAGGGGAAACCCCAGAAAACCTGTTGGCGGAGTCGGATCTACATTCGACGGAGGTACCGGAGCCCGAGGAAGGGCTGAATTTGATCGTAGACCTGGTTGATGACCAGGAAACAAGTGAGCCCAAGATTGATGAAAGGGCCGAAAGGAGGCGCACCAGGAGAAGCCTCCTTGACGAAGTTGATGACTTCATACCTGAGGCGACAGAGACAGAGGCGCGCTTGGCCAAGGAAAGAGCAAGAAAAGGAAAGGCGCCGGCGACTGCATCTACCCGGTCAAGGAAAGCTCCCTCCGTCCAGGAGGTCGAGGAGACCCTTTCCCCTGAGACCGAGGAAACCCTTGTCAACGAGCACGAGGAGACCATCCCTGAGCCAAGTTATAACTCTGAGGAGGTTGAGGAGGAGCCAATTCCCGGACGCCCCGTGATTTGGCTGACCAAGAGCTTGCTGGAGGAAATGAGGCAGTTTGACGACCAGAAAAGAATCGCAGTGTACAAGGAACGATGCAGCGCGGGGAAAATGGCCAAGTCAGGAAAACAGTATAGCAAAAGGGAGCTCAAGATGATTGCTTGTGACAAAGAATTTCGCGCCTATATCCAGGCAATAGGGTTTGAGTGGCTGTTGCAGCACAGCCAAGAGAGGGTACCAGTGGATCTGGCAAGGGAGTTTTTCTCCACTTTTCGTTTGAAGAATACCTCAGACCTGGACGCGGATTCCATCACATTCAGACTCTTCAATCAGGAACATGAGTTGAGCATTAGGGAGTGGTCCCTACGGATGGGTTATTCACTAAGGAAGAAGACGAAGAAGGGGCTTGGAACGACAGGATGGTGGGGATGCCAAAGAACACACCTGGGTTCAAAGTTCAGACAGCATGGGAACTGGTCACGCACTCTAAATCAGGGGCGTTCAAATCCAGCTACTCCAAGGCCTCCCACATCGAAGATCGGATCCTCCGTTTTGCTCAAACATTTATCAGTTACAATTTGATGGGCAGTGCGAATTCAGCCACCACTACTACCGATCTCTACTTCACTTGTTAAGGTGCACCTCGGATATTGGATGGCTCAGGTGTGCCATTAGATGACAAGCAACCCAGGACGTCATATGTACACCTGCCACCTCATCGGCGCTTACCTCCAGAGGAATATAGAGATGAGAATTGCCAAGGCTGCTCCACTTGTAGTCATGTGCGACCCCCCAGAGGTGTTCAGTATTGATTATTTCTTCAACAAGGGGTTGCTGCAGACTCAAGGCACCAAAACTCTCTTCTATTCTTTAGGAGACAAGGTGAAGGCGGAGCCGGAGGAAGCAGAAGAGGCCATACCAAGTGAAGAGATCGAGGAGCTGCGGAAGGAAGTCCAGGACATGAAAAAGGAGATGCAGATAATGCGGAAGGATATGATGAAGGAACTCGGTGGGATAAGGAACGAATTGATGGGGAATCGGGAAGCAGTGCAGACCCTGAGGGGCAATATTGCTGATTTGGCAGTAAAATGTGCCAAACAGAATGATAGGATGACGGAAGCGGTGGAGCTTTCAATGAAAATGTTGAAGTGGATGCAGCAGACGCTCCCCTTGACCCAGTTGAGGACAACTCCTGGGTCCAGCAGTGAAGTCAGGCAGACCACCCATAGCAGTCCCTCCGTCAAGCGACCACAGCAGTCGCTTCAGATGATCTACCCGACCATTCCCGTGCAAGTTCCAGCCCCACCAAAATCAAAATTGATCGTGAGAAAGTCAGTACCGGAAATCCCAGAACAGAAGGAAGAAGAGCTGGAGCAGCCAGCTAGGAAGAAGGTGAAAGTGACCCGCCCCGGAGTCCCACCCCAGTCTGGTTCCCGAGGGAGCCAGCCCCAGAAATGATCGAACATCTCTTGACCAAGTAACTTTTATTTTTTCGTTCTTTTCGTCCTTTTTTTTTTAATTTTATTATCCACCTGTTATATATGAGTTAACATTTATTATATCTTCTCCCACTTAGCCCACTGCGTGGTCTAAGTGTGAGAAGTTCGTGTTTTCTGTTGTTTTAATTGTTTTTTTTTATGTTTTTCTGTGTCTTTCTCCCACTTAGCCCATTGCTTGGTCTAAGTGTGAGAAGTTTTATGATTTTACGTTTTGCATTGATCTCTCTGTTCACCCCTTCACGACGATGGCTTAGGGACAAGCTTGAGTGAAGTGGGAGGGGGAGAGGAGTCAATGCATTACCCCTTTACATGTTAAGAGTTGTTAGTTTTAAGTTTTGTCACATGAGCCAGTGGATTTAATATGGCATGATTCCCTTAGTGAATGTAATTGAAGATAGGAGGCATTTCAACTTAGAAGCTTTTTCCTTAAATGAGCCTAGTTAATTTGAATGAAGCAAGAATGACGGAGAATGCCTCTACTTACTTAGTTGTGAAGCCCTACTATATAGTGAGTTATAAACCTCAGATAACTTTGAGCTAACAAATGTTTAAGGGCCACCAATGAATGCTTAGGGAAGAAGAGCTATGAAGGAAAAAAAAAAAAAAGAGGGGGAATTGGGTTATGAAGGCATAAGCTGGACGAAGTCCAGGGTAAGGCGGTATAAGCTGGACGAAGTCCAGGAGGAAAAATGGAGGAACAAGCTGGACAAAGTCCAGATAAAAAAGAGAAAGAAGAAAAGAAAAAAAAAGAGGAGTAATAAGCTAGACGAAGTCCAGAGGGGGAATGGTCTAAAACAGGAATAATGATAGCCTGCACCAGAAAGGAGACAACTCTCATAACCCAACGCTTCAGTGGTGTAGCATTAACTTAAGGGAGAATCGATCCTAACATCCCTAGTGAGGAATGAGTGATCGAGTGAACCTAACAATTGGGTAAGTAGAGAGCTATCTTGACAAACTGACAGATTGACTAGGCAAAGGAAGGGAAAGGGCCTATTTGGAGGAGTGCAAACTATTGGAATGACCTTAATCTTGTGGGGACAGATGCCTAAAATTGAAACTAGCTCATGTATATGTGTTTTGCGTGTTTGTGTGATTTTCTTATATTTCTTAGTTTTTTTTCTTGAGTCTAGGTCTAGGAGTCGGTCAAGAGATAACCTCGCTTGAAATTTGCCTTATTCATTTTCTTTTCTTGTCTTTATACATGAGGACAAGTATGGTTTAAGTGTGAGCAGTTTGATAACGCTAATTTCATGCATCGGTAATGTGCAAAAAATGTTATAAATTGCTGGGTCTAACACGTTTCCTAAGCCAGGTGTGTGAAGAAAATCGCTAGATCAAGGAAGTAAGGAAGGAGATGGTCTAGCGAAAGAAAAGGACGAAATGAGCAGGTCTTACAAGGAAAATTGGCGTGACGGGGGAGTCTACAGCTGAGGGCAACAAAGTCATTATCAATACCTCGCTGGACCCACTAAAGCGCCTATAAATAGAGAGGAGCATGCAGCGTAATGGGATAGTTTTTCACTCTTCTTAGCTCATACATTTTACACACACTTGGGAAACATTCTGGGGGATAATCATAATAGGGGGGCACTTTCTAGAGATCTCAAGTTTGGTAACACCGTCCCAGTGAGGGCGAAGATACATTTGTTTTAATTTCAGCTGTTTTTGCTAGTTTTCACCGTCGAACTTCACTTTTGGGAGTCGACTTTGATGTTGATTATGTTTAACTGTTTATCGCTCATGGATCCGAGTTTAGCTTTTAATTTCAAGTTACTTTTTCTTAGATCTCTCTACTGTTAGCTTAATTCTTAAATTGCTATGTCGATCTCTGTTTATTTCGTTATTGAGGTGTTTGATGTGGAATTGGGTGACAGATCTGTGGTTGATTGAGTGTTCGGAGCTTAAATTTGTAAATCTGACGTGATGGAGAATTTCTTCTGTTTGGAGTCCGTGTCGGACGCTTGGATCCGGAGTGGATTTAGCGTCTGAAGTTGGTTTTGGTGTGTGAAAGAACAGTAGTGGATAGACTTGTTTTATTTCCTTTGTTTTCTATTTCCCTTTGTCTAGGTATGCAGATCTGTAAGTTCTTCGTGATTTATGCATAGATTTGATTCCAAGTTAGTAGCTCTGTTTTTTATTTGCTCATGTATTTTTTCTCAAGAAGTTTTATGCGAATTTGGTTGTAGAAGACGATGTCACTGTCAGTTAGTACTAGAGTTAGTTATTCTGCCACTTTCCAGTCGTACTCTGCTTTTTCTTAGAGGTGGTCCCATCATAGAATTATTTCCTAGGTCTAGCTGTTAGGTTAAGTGTCTTTCTAATATTCCCAAGTCAAGTTAATTTTAATTTTTCCTCAACCCAAGAAAATGCGTGGCAGCAGCCAACACCAAAAATACTCCCAAATCCTTGATTACGATTCTTACGCATCCTTCTCTGTGGGATCGATCCCTACTTCCCTATACTAGGTTTAGTAAAGTGGTTGAGGGTTTTTGAAGCGGGGAAGTACTTGTGTGTCCGACGACCGGGATTCCACGCAACCTGCGAGTTCCTAGACCAAGTGATCTAGTGGACTTGCTGGATCTGGGGAACCTGCCTTATTTGAACATCCCAACACTGCACACACACCACACTTGTACTGTCTCAACCGAGAAACACAGGTAGCTTCACCCACCCACCACCACCCCAAAAACCTCAATTCCAACGTCCGAAAATATTTCCCCAACAATTGCTGCACAATCAGAACCCTCCCACCCTTCTCCCATACACCAACAAACAGAGCCGCTGGACGTCAACCCTCTTTCTGCCTACCAAGATCCCAACTGGGGAGAAACAGAAGACAAGGAGAGTGGAGGGAGAACAAGCGAGAGAGAGAAAGGTGAAGCAAAGGAGATAATGGTCACTGAGGCCAAAATCGATGAAGCAGAGAGGGAGGGGATAGATCTGAACGCAATGGACAAGAAGCAAGGGTTAATGACGGAAGATGAATTCCAAGCGGTTTTGGGCAAGGGGGATAGGATCGTGGTAAACCCCGAAGGGGTGGCTGAGGTACTGGACCTCGCATCCCAGGCAGTAGGGAAGGGGGAAGCAACAAAGGAAGCGGAAAGGTCGGAAGGGGTAGCCCACCAATCAGTAGAGGAGAAGACAGACGAACAACCGAAAAGGGCCGAACAACTTGAGGAGGAGAGGCAAGAGCCAGACACACATCAAGAGGAAGCCCCAGTGGTAACTAAACCCAAACCAGTAAAGAGGAGGCTAGTGTTGAAAATCGATCCCAAGGCAGAAAGGCAGAAACCCCAAAGAGTGTCACAGAGATGTTTAGGAAAGTGGACGTCCAACAAGGCAGGAGCAAACACCGCAGCAGATGCAGTGGAGGTTTCGAGTGATGACGAGAAGACTACTCCTACAAAACCTGGGGAGGAGCCCTCGAATGCTAGCCAGGAGGACACCCAAATGGCAACAGGCAGTATCAGCAACGCCGACTGACCAGGAGGAGAATACTGACAAGGTGGCTGAGGGTCTGGACCTCGCATCAGAGCCAGTAGGTCGGGAGGAGGCAGCACGAAGTGATACTAGTGCCCGCATGGTGGCCGAGCCTACCGCCCAGGAGGACACTTCAACACAAGCCGACGAGGAAGCAGAGGCAATGGATAACGAAAAAACCAAGTACATTCAAGAAAGGAAGAGGAAGGGGAAAGCCCTGTCAAGAAGAAACAAGTCATGAAGAAACAGCGCACTGCCAATGCAAGCATAGTGATCAGAGAGCCGGAAGAGAAAGAGAGATCAAGCGACACCGACTACACTTCCAGCGAGGATTCTGACTCAGAGAGTGATATCTCTCTGGAAGGAGAAGACTATCATGAGCAGCAGCTCCCCGACAACCACCTTAAACTAGTCCATCCTCCGGTAGAGAGGATCGTGTACCGGCGGTGGAGGGTAACGCTAACTGATGAGCTTTTGGAGGACATGAAGCACTACGACACCAAAAAGCTTCAAGATGCATTTGACGACAAGGATGACAGTAGCAAGCAAGTCAAATGCGGAAAGGTACTCCATATACCCTCTTTGGATGAGTTGTCTATTCGTGATTCCTTCCTGGCCAGTATGGAAGCATTGGGTTTTGAATGGCTGTTAGAGAATAGGGACCCAGAGATATCTGTGAGATTAGCGAAGGAGTTCTTCACCACGTTTAGATTCCAACCCACTACGGATCTAGACGAGGTGTCAATTTCCTTTAGGATATTCGGTGGAGAACTGTCGATGAGTCTGATAGAGTGGACTGTGCGATTGGGTATGTGTAGCCTGGAGGAGGCTATAGGTCCGGACTGGAGAAGCCGTGAGAGGGGGGTACCGAGGCGACATATAGAATTTGAGCCCCAGGAAGCCTGGGAGGAGCTAACCCACCCCAATGCTGGCCAGTTCGCCTCCACAAAATCCAGATCCACCTACTTCAACAATTCCATGCTGCGATTGGTGCAGCTCTACTTAGGCTATAACCTACTGGGGCAGAGCAACTCCGCTGCAAGAACGTCCATGACCGAATTGTACTTGGTATGGTGCGCTAAGCATGGAAGGAAACTGCACCTAGGGTTTTGGACAGCCTACCAATGCCACCTGATAGCCACCTACCCAGCCAGAAACTTGTCGCTCTGCCACATACTAGGAGCCTTCGTGCGCAACAACATCATCATAACAGAGGCAGAGGACCTGTCTCCAATGTACATGGTCGACGCTCCTGGCATATTTGATATACCCTTCTTCGTCCGCACCAACTTGGTATACTACAGAGAAGGTGTACCACAGTTCTACCCAATGGGAGAAGCCCCTGGAGGAAGGGCAAAACAAGGCCAGGAGGTGCAAGTTGCCCAGATCGACCAAGCGCAGAGGCTGAGGCAAGAAAATCTGGAGCGGGCAGTGACTGAGCTGGCTGAGGAGAATAGACAATCGCGAGCAGAGATGGCGAAACTGACAGCCCTAATGGAGAGCGTCCTAAGGGAGTTGGCAAGAGGGAAAGCAAGCAGTGGAGCTGGAACAAGCGGACATGGAGGACAGGAATAAGAACCCACCGGACCTGAGGAAGAAGACGGCGATGGACAACAGGAGGATGATGACAACCAACCCGGACCTACTGAAGAAGAACCAATGGACCCACCTGCACAGAACCCTGCCCCAAGAAGGAGCAGGAGGAACATCTGACCGAACCACCCCCAACTGACTAGTTAGTTTTCTTTTTAATTTTTAAGTTTTTCTTTTGTTTATGTTTTCGTACTTTTATTAAATAGGTAGATTTATGTGTTTTAATTGTATGCAAACCCCATTCATAACACTTAGCCTATTTAATAGTCTAAGTGTGAGAAGTAAAGGGTTTGCTACTTTGGTGCATGTATGTTTATTATGTTTCTCTTTGTGTTTTGTCGTGGGCATGTTACCTCACACTTAGCCTACTGCGTAGTCTAAGTGTGAGGAGTTTATATGTTTATATTTCATGTTTGTAAATATTTTGCTCAGCTTTTGTTTATATATCTAGGTACATATCTGAGACTCTCCCACTTAGCCTATTGCATAGTCTAAGTGTGAGAAGTTTTTAGATTTAATATGTGTTTGTTATAAGTGTGTGTTTGTCATACTAGCCATTCCCAATTTTCACTTCACAGCCCGTATCTGGGGCAGACACTTGTGAAGTGAGAGGGGGGAGCAAATGGCCAGTATGACATGTATATATGTGTTATTTGAGTCAGTGCATGTTAGTTTTTTTTTAGGGTTTGTTTAGGTCTAGGAATTATGTGTTATGTTTTATGAATGGGCTTAAAACTCAACTGCCTCGAACTGACGGTGAGGGGAATTGAGGGAGATAAGGCATGCCGAAAAACAGAAACCACCCCCTCCAGTAACCCCTAGTCAGTATAGATGATGCAAGTATGAAGGAAAAACCCACCCCTTAGGTCAGACACGAAAGCCCTCTTAAAAGGTGAGTTAGAAACCCCAAAGTGGAACTACTTTCCAATAAATACTGGAAAAAAAAAAGAGGCTACCACATGATGTCTAGGGCAAGGTGACCGCGTGTAGCAAACCCTGAAGGCAGTAGGAAACCCCCTTGAAAAAGAGATAAAAAAGAAAAGAAAAACCTACCCTTAGAACCCCATTTTCTAGCCTAACTTATACCCCGAAATAACCCATCAGCCACTGGAACTGTGTGTGTACAAGGCATGAGGCAAGGAAGCAACTGCCCAGGAGGACATACAAAAGGGACCAACTGAAGAAAAGAAAAGCAAAGAAAGAAGGAGAAAATCGATCTGAAATTTCCAGATACAAAAAATATATAAGAAGGAATAAGGGTGGCAAAGCCACAGACAAGAAAATTGAAGAAAATGGTCGCAAGTACTTG
Organism: Salvia hispanica; assembly: GCF_029641045.1. Classification (NCBI taxonomy): domain Eukaryota; kingdom Viridiplantae; phylum Streptophyta; class Magnoliopsida; order Lamiales; family Lamiaceae; genus Salvia; species Salvia hispanica. The sequence goes on along the minus strand of NC_142696.1, from coordinate 15,524,327 downwards.
ACCACAAAAAGAGAAAGGAGAAGAAGGAATAAGGGTGGCGAAGCCACGAAGAAGCTACTGACCAGTTGGAGGCCAATGTCAGAAATTGTCCAGCCAAAGAAGAAGCCCTAGCCAGAAGCCCGAATGCACACAGTTCTCCCTCATCAAATAAGTAGTTAGTTTTTGAACCCTAGAGCCTTAGGGACAACTACCCCAAACATTACAAACCACTAGCCCCATTACAAGCCTTAAAGACCTTCAGGAGCTGCATGTGAGATCTGAGTCCGAAACATCTGTGGTTTAACATTGAGAGAAGACAGTCCTAACATCCCCTGTGAGGATTGATTGACTGAGTGAACCCAGTGTTTGGCCTAGAATTGGGTGATCCTGACAAGCAGATATACTGACTGGGGAAGAAAAGGGGGGCGGCAGAAGTTCAAGGCTGCCTAAGGCCGGATTGCACCTGATCTCGAGGGGAAGGGTGGTTGAAAATATAGCCCATTCTATGTGTTTAAGTTAACTATATGTGTTATGTGTTTGTGTCGTTATTTTGTTTTCTTTTCTTTTGCGTTAGAGTCTTGAGTCTAGCTAGGTAGAGTCGGTCATGGGGAGTAACCAGGCTCGAATTCGACTTATTGCTTTTTGTTTGTCTTCACGCTTGAGGACAAGCATGTGGTAAGTGTGAGCAGTTTGATAAGTCGTATTCTAAGCCTTGGTTACTGGTCAGTATGTCGTGAAATGCATGTATTATCTGCAAAACAGTTGCTTAAGTGTGCAGGATTAAAGGATCCAAGTCAGTAGGAGACGATTCAGGTGACGCAAGTGAAAAGGGCGCCAGAAGGGTGCGATACTGACCAGGATGCATGCCAGAGAAAAGGCTCGAGATGGAGAAGGAGGATAGCTGGGATGATCATTGACAAGGGCAAAAAGGTCAAAACGCGGGAGAAGTCTACCCTAAAAGCAAGGGCAAGCCTTCCTATAAAAGAAGCCACTTGGAGAGAGAGAAAGAGTTCGATCCACGCCCCTTTAGAGTTGGTTCCGTAGAGTTCGATCCACGCCCCTTTAGAGTTGGTTCCGTAGAGTTCGGTTCGAAGTTCTCAGTTGGACAATCACACTTAGTAGAATTATCTCTAGAAGATCAGTTCCTTCAGCATTATCCCACCTTTCGTTCCTCGCCACAGCCATGGTCACTTGACGTCCAAGAGTCTGCCGGAGAAGTCATCAGTTCTCCGTTTGATAAGGCTAATTTCATGCATCGGTAATGTACAAAAAAATGTTATAAATTGCTGGGTCTAACACGTTTCCTAAGCCAGGTGTGTGAAGAAAATCGCTAGATCAAGGAAGTAATGAAGGAGATGGTCTAGCGAGAGAAAAAGGACGAAATGAGCAGGATTTACAAGGAAAAAATTGGCGTGACGGGGGAGTCTACAGCTGAGGGCAACAAAGTCATTATCAATACCTCGCTGGACCTACTAAAGCGCCTATAAATAGAGAGGAGCATGCAGCGTAATGGGATAGTTTTTCACTCTTCTTAGCTCATACATTTTACACACACTTGGGAAACATTCTGGGGGATAATCGTGATAGGGGGGGTACTTTCTAAAGATCTCGAGTTTGGTAACACCGTCCCAGTGAGGGCGAAGATACATTTGTTTTAATTTCAGCTGTTTTTGCTAGTTTCCACCGTCGAACTTCACTTTTGGGAGTCGACTTTGATGTTGATGATGTTTAACTGCTTATCGCTCATGGATCTGAGTTTAGCTGTTTAATTTCAAGTTACTTTTGCTTAGATCTCTCTACTGTTAGCGTAATTCTTAAATTGCTATGTCGATCTCTATTTATTTCGTTATTGAGGTGTTTGATGTGGAATTGGGTGACAGATCTGTGGTTGATTGAGTGTTCGGAGCTTAAATTTGTAAATCTGACGTGATGGAGAATTCCTTCTGTTTGGAGTCCGTGTCGGACGCTTGGATCCGGAGTGGATTTAGCGTCTGAAGTTGGTTTTGGCGTGTGAAAGAAACAGTAGTGGATAGACTTGTTTTATTTCCTTTGTTTTCTATTTCCCTTCGTCTAGGTATGCAGATCTGTAAGTTCTTCGTTATTTATGCATAGATTTGATTCCAAGTTAGTAGCTCTGTTTTTTATTTGCTTATGTGTTTTCTCAAGAAGTTTTATGCGAATTTGGTTGTAGAAGACGATGTCACTGTCAGTTAGTACTAGAGTTAGTTATTCTGCCACTTTCCAGTCGTACTCTGCTTTTTCTTAGATGTGGTCCCATCGTAGAATTATTTCCTAGGTCTAGCTGTTAGGTTAAGTTTCTTTCTAATATTCCCAAGTCAAGTTAATTTTAATTTTTCCTCAACCCAAGAAAATGCGTGGCAGCAGCCAACACCAAAAATACTCCCAAATCCTTGATTACGATTCTTACGCATCCTTCTCTGTGGGATCGATCCCTACTTCCCTATACTAGGTTTAGTAAAGTGGTTGAGGGTTTTTGAAGCGGGGAAGTACTTGTGTGTCCGACGACCGGGATTCCGCACAACCTACGAGTTCCTAGACCAAGTGATCTAGTGGACTTGCTGGATCTGGGGAACCTGCCTTATTTGAATATCGCAACACTGCACACACACCACACTTGTACTGTCACATCCACACGTAGCTTCAAGTGGCGCCGTTGCCGGGGATGGATGGCGTTTGCTGTTATTAAGGATTTGTTGTAAATATTCTAATTTTTGTTATTTTCTTTCTCCCTGACAGTTTATGAAAGCGGGCTTCCAATCTGGAAGTTGGGCAAGTTCATCTGGAGCAGGGAGTGGCCAGTACGAGTGGCGAATCAAGCAATCTACATTTACCATCACTACTAGATCAGGATTGAGAACGGAAGATCCATTCCCGTTCGAGTCAGAAAGTGAAAAGGAGTGGAATTCATCGACAGAGGAGAATCCAGGGACATCAACAAAACCAGAGCAATCCGAGACCGAGGAGGAGAAGGACCCACATATGGCTCATCTACTAGACCCCGATCCGGAAATAGGGTAGCTCACCGCACATCTTGACGGTGAACCCGCTCATGCTATAGTTTCGAATCCACGACGGAGGTCGATCGACATCAAAACAAATGTGCTTGGAGTTCTACCTACTTTCTCTGGGCGTAGGAATGAATGCCCTTATGAATTTCTGAACGAGTTCAGTAAACTATGCAGCATTTAGAAGCGACCCAACGAGGCAACAGAAGAGGACTACCGTCTTCGAGCAATTTCGTTTGCTCTCAAAGGGGAGGCGAACACTTGGCTGCTGAGCCTTCCACCAGACTCGATCAACACGTGGAAGGATTTTAAACTAGAATTTTTGGATTACTTTTTTCCATCTAATAAGACGAATGCCTTGAAGAAGGAGATTCAGGAGTGCAAACAAGAATACGATGAGTCCCTAAGTTCTTATTGGTCCCGCTTCAAGGGGCTGCTGGATGCTTGTCCAAACTACAGGATGATAGAAGCGGAGACTTACTATTTGTTCTATGAAGGTGCAAACCCTGAATCAAAGGACTTGATGAACTACTCGAGCGGGGGAAATTTTACTAAGAATAAAGCAAGTGAAGCCAGGGAAACGCTGGGGAGATTGATTGAGGCAAAGAAGGCCTATGATAACCCGCGAAGCATATTGAGGAGAGGATCAGCTAATGCAGTGATGGATCAAGAAGACAAGAAGGTGGAAGATAGGATCGATAAACTGGAAAAGGCCTTGCTAAGTGCAATCGAGAAATGCAATCCGCATGCCCCAGTGGAAAATGAGAAATCCCTTGGTCAAGAGGAAAGGCAACTGCAACCATACTACAGCCAACCCTACGAAGGAGAGTGCCACGCTCAAGCAAGTTCGATGGGAAGTTGGAATCCCGATGGAAGTTGGAATCAAGGGAGACAGAGGGACGCTCCATGGAGGACTCACCCAAACTTCAGATGGACTGACCATGATCAAAGCCAGCCACCTCCCTTGCAGCTCACGAATTTTGCACACCCTCCGGAGAGGCAGTCCAATTGGCCAGGGAAGGGTCAAGAAGGACAATTGCAGCTGGGATACAGGAATCAGGATCAAGCTAATTGGGGAAACAAAAATCAAAACAACCCAGGAAACTCCTATGTGCCACCTCACCAAAGGAATAACCAAGGCAATTTTCAGAATTCCCAACAGAACCATCAAGGGAATCAAGGGTCGAGTAACCAATACAACAATCATCAAGGAAATTTTCGACAGAACCAAGGTCAAGGACAAAATTTTGGTCAATCCAACTTCAGACCACAACGGAGTTTGGATGACATGGTCCATGATTTGGTAAATTCACAGCAGTTCATGCAAGGTAACCTACATTCCAATAATGACATGGTGCACAAGTTACAAGATGCTCAGTCAGAGCAAAAAGCCGCCATGGACATGATGGCAAAACAACTTTCCCAGATCGCGGTATCTTTGAATGAGATGCGAGGGAATGAAGGTAAACTTCCTGCTACCGTCAAACCGCCAGATCGGGCAAATATTAGTCAAATTACTTTGAGATCTGGGCGGGGTTATGAAGGGCCAACGTTGGGAGCCGATGAGGAAGCGCCTATGCAAGCCAAAGAAGGGAAACAAAGTCAGAAACAGCATGAAGGAGGCGCTGAACCAAGGGAGATCATTGTTCGGAGAGACCCCTAGAAGGAAGATTTAGGGGGATCTCTACCTCGACCAAGGGACCCATTCTTCCTAGACCCCCAACCTGAGGAAGTAAGTAAGGAAGGAAACAAGGGAGTTGATGAAACCCAGGCTGGGACGTCCACAAATGCAGTAAAGTGAGCAAAACCATTTCCATATCGTGGGGAGGCGAAGAAGAAAAAGGATGATACAGAGGATCTCATGGAGATTTTCAGCAAGTTGGAAATCAACTTGCCATTCTTGCAAGCCTTGACAATGCCCACCTTCAGTAAGTTCATCAAGGAGTTTATTGCAGGGAAAACCAAACTAGATGGGAAGATTGTGATTTGAGAAACTGTGTCTGCTGTGATACAAAAAAGGATGCCCTCAAAATGCACGGACCCAGGTATGTTTACATTACCCATTTCTTTAGGGGATATCAAGGTTGAGCATGCCATGTGTGATCTAGGGGCGTCAATAAATGTTTTGCCTCTTTCAATCTATAAAAGGTTAACTGGGGTAAGAATGGTTGATATCAAAGTAGTAATCCAACTAGCAGATAGAATTTGCATTTGCCCTGAAGGAGTGTTGGAAAATATTATAGTCAGGGTGCATGAGTTTCTATATCCGTCTGATTTTTACGTGATCAAGATGAATGATAATGAGTCTGCTGAGTCCAGTGGGGTACTTTTGGGGAGGCCATTTTTGCGTACGGCTAAGACCATTATCGATGTGTTTGATGGAACAATTTTCTTGGACTATAATGGGGAAAAATACACCTTTAGCATAGATGAGGGGATGAAAAGACCTTTGGATGTTGAGAATATCTATGCTATTGATGTTATTAACCCTTTAGTCCAATAATATCTTGAGACAGAATTGATACAGGAACAGATTGATAACTCGGAGTTGAGCCATTCGATTGACAAAGAAGTTGTGGGATGGTGTGCAGCAGTGAACACAGAGGAATTGACAGATAAAGAGCTCATGGAGGCCATAATGGAATTCTGCAGGAACCCGGAATCAGCTAGGTCCAAGGGATCGGCTTATGTGGCCAGTTTGGAAAAATCCCCTGGGTTAGGGAAAGAGACTTCACCAGAAAATTCAGAAAAAAATCCCTTGCCCCAGGAGACAAATGGAACGAAAAAAGAGCTGAAAACACTCCCACCAGGCCTTAAGTACGCTTACTTGGAGAAGGACGAGACATTTCCAGTAATAGTCAACAGCAACTTGACCAAGGAACAGGAGAAGGAGTTGCTAGAGGTCATTAAAAGGAACAAGAAGGCAATAGGATGGACTCTCTCAGATTTGGTGGGAATAAGTCCAGATCTTTGCATGCACCACATCCGTCTGGAAGAAAGTGCAAAGGCTCATCGAGATGCACAACGGAAGCTGAACCCAAACATGCGAGAGGAAGTCTTGAAGGAGGTATTGAAGTTGCTTGCTCTAGGAATCATTTATTCCATTCCTGACAGTGAGTGGGTCAGTCCTGTCCATATGGTGCCAAAGAAGTCTGGGATACAAGTCGTCAAAAATGAGAAGAATGAATTGGTACCCACCAGATTAGTGACAGGGTGGAGGATGTGCATCGACTACAGGAAGTTGAATGAAGCCACAAAGAAGGATCATTTTCCTTTGCCTTTCATTGATCAGATGCTGGAAAGATTGGCAGGCAAACAGTATTTTTGTTTCCTTGACGGATACAGCGGATATTTCCAAATCTACGTTAATCCGGAGGATCAAGAGAAGACCACTTTTACGTGCCCTTTTGGTACATATGCATACCGAAGAATGCCGTTTGGATTGTGTAATGCAACGGGGACTTTGTGCGACCCCCAGAGGTGTTCAGTGTTGATTATTTCTTCAACAAGGGGTTGCTGCAGACTCAAGGCACCAAAACTCTCTTCTATTCTTTAGGAGACAAGGTGAAGGCGGAGCCGGAGGAAGCAGAAGAGGCCATACCAAGTGAAGAGATCGAGGAGCTGCGGAAGGAAGTCCAGGACATGAAAAAGGAGATGCAGATAATGCGGAAGGATATGATGAAGGAACTCGGTGGGATAAAGAACGAATTGATGGGGAATCGGGAGGCAGTGCAGACCCTGAGGGGAAATATTGCTGATTTGGCAGTGAAATGTGCCAAACAGAATGATAGGATGACGGAAGCGGTGGAGCTTTCAATGAAAACGTTAAAGTGGATGCAGCAGACGCTCCCCTTGGCCCAGTTGAGGACAACTCCTGGGTCCAGCAGTGAAGTCAGGCAGACCACCCATAGCAGTCCCTCCGTCAAGCTACCACAGCAGTCGCTTCAGATGATCTCCCCGACCATTCCCGTGCAAATTCCAGCCCCACCAAAATCAAAATCGATCGTGAGAAAGTCAGTACCGGAAATCCCAGAGCAGAAGGAAGAAGAGCTGGAGCAGCCAGCTAGGAAGAAGGTGAAAGTAACCCGCCCCGGAGTCCCACCCCAATCTGGCTCCCGAGGGAGCCAGCCCCAGAAATGATCGAACATCTCTTGACCAAGTAACTTTTATTTTTCGTTCGTTTCGTTTTTTTTTATTGTCCACCTGTTATATATGTGTTTAACATTTATTATATCTTCTCCCACTTAGCCCACTGCGTGGTCTAAGTGTGAGAAGTTCGTGTTTTCTGTTGTTTTATTTGTTTTTTTTATGTTTTTCTGTGTCTTTCTCCCACTTAGCCCATTGCTTGGCCTAACTGTGAGAAGTTTTATGATTTTAGTTTTGCATTGATCTCTCTGTTCCCCCCTTCACGACGATGGCTTAAGGACAAGCTTGAGTGAAGTGGGAGGGGGAGAGGAGTCAATGCATTACCCGTTTTACATGTTAAGAGTTTGTTAGTTTTAAGTTTTGTCACATGAGCCAGTGGATTTAATACGGCATGATTCCCTTAGTGAAAGTAATTGAAGATAGGAGGCATTTCAACTTAGAAGCTTTTTCCTTAAATGAGCCTAGTTAATTTGAATGAAGCAAGAATGACGGAGAATGCCTCTACTTACTTAGTTGTGAAGCCCTACTATATAGTGAGTTATAAACCTCAGATAACTTTGAGCTAACAAATGTTTAAGGGCCACCACTGAATGCTTAGGGAAGAAGAGCTATGAAGGAGAAAGAAAAAAAGGGGGAATTGGGTTATGAAGGCATAAGCTGGACGAAGTCCAGGAGAAAAAAATGGAGGAACAAGCTGGACAAAGTCCAGATAAAAAAAAAAGAGAGAGAAGAAAAGAAAAAAAAAGAGGAGGAATAAGCTGGACGAAGTCCAGAGGGGGGAATGGTCTAAAACGGGAATAATGATAGCCTGCGCCAGAAAGGAGATAACTCTCATAACCCAACGCTTCAGTGGTGTAGCATTAACTTAAGAGAGAATCGATCCTAACATCCCTGGTGAGGAATGAGTGATCGAGTGAACCTAACAATTGGGTAAGTAGAGAGCTATCTTGACAAACTGACAGATTGGCTAGGCAAAGGAAGGGAAAGGGCCTATTTGGAGGAGTGCAAACTATTGGAATGACCTTAATCTTGTGGGGACAGATGCCTAAAATTGAAACTAGCTCATGTATATATGTGTTTTGCGTGTTTGTGTGATTTTCTTATATTTCTTAGTTTTTCTTGAGTCTAGGTCTAGGAGTCGGTCAAGAGATAACCTCGCTTGAAATTTGCCTTATTCTTTTTCTTTTCTTGTCTTTATACTTGAGGACAAGTATGGTTTAAGTGTGAGCAGTTTGATAAGGCTAATTTCATGCATCGGTAATGCAAAAAAATGTTATAAATTGCTGGGTCTAACACGTTTCCTAAGCCAGGTGTGTGAAGAAAATCGCTAGATCAAGGAAGTAATGAAGGAGATGGTCTAGCGAGAGAAAAGGACGAAATGAGCAGGATTTACAAGGAAAAAATTGGCGTGACGGGGGAGTCTACAGCTGAGGGCAACAAAGTCATTATCAATACCTCGCTGGACCTACTAAAGCGCCTATAAATAGAGAGGAGCATGCAGCGTAATGGGATAGTTTTTCACTCTTCTTAGCTCATACATTTTACACACACTTGGGAAACATTCTGGGGGATAATCGTGATAGGGGGGGTACTTTCTAAAGATCTCGAGTTTGGTAACATCGTCCCAGTGAGGGCGAAGATACATTTGTTTTAATTTCAGCTGTTTTTGCTAGTTTCCACCGTCGAACTTCACTTTTAGGAGTCGATTTTGATGTTGATGATGTTTAACTGTTTATCGCTCATGGAATGAGTTTAGCTGTTTAATTTTGAAGTTACTTTTGCTTAGATCTCTCTACTGTTAGCGTAATTCTTAAATTGCTATGTCGATCTTTGTTTATTTCGTTATTGAGGTGTTTGATGTGGAATTGGGTGACAGATTTGTGGTTGATTGAGTGTTTGGAGCTTAAATTTGTAAATCTGACGTGATGGAGAATTTCTTCTGTTTGGAGTCCGTGTCGGACGCTTGGATCCGGAGTGGATTTAGCGTCTGAAGTTGGTTTTGGCGTGTGAAAGAAACAGTAGTGGATAGACTTGTTTTATTTCCTTTGTTTTCTATTTCCCTTCGTCTAGGTATGCAGATCTGTAAGTTCTTCGTTATTTATGCATAGATTTGATTCCAAGTTAGAAGCTCTGGATTTTTATTTGCTTATGTGTTTTTCTCAAGAAGTTTTATGCGAATTTGGTTGTAGAAGACGATGTCACTGTCAGTTAGTACTAGAGTTAGTTATTCTGCCACTTTCCAGTCGTACTCTGCTTTTCTTACATGTGGTCCCATCGTAGAATTATTTCCTAGGTCTAGCTGTTAGGTTAAGTTTCTTTCTAATATTCCCAAGTCAAGTTAATTTTAATTTTTCCTCAACCCAAGAAAATGCGTGGCAGCAGCCAACACCAAAAAAATACTCCCAAATCCTTGATTACGATTCTTACGCATCCTTCTCTGTGGGATCGATCCCTACTTCCCTATACTAGGTTTAGTAAAGTGGTTGAGGGTTTTTGAAGCGGGGAAGTACTTGTGTGTCCGACGACCGGGATTCCACGCAACCTACGAGTTCCTAGACCAAGTGATCTAGTGGACTTGCTGGATCTGGGGAACCTGCCTTATTTGAATAACGCAACACTGCACACACACCACACTTGTACTGTCACAACCAACAGGTAGCTTCAATGATATCTTTTAATTTAGGAATTAAATAATCCTTAAAATATTCTTTCATCGATATCTTATCGTTCGAGGTTTGCACGAACGATAAACGACGAATATACAACGACGATATGCTCGCCGGAGCGGCAAGTTCGCCGCCCAGCCACCGCCGGTCAACCCGCGCTGGAGACGCGGCGCTTCCTCTCTCCCCTTTCTCCCGGCGAAAAGACGCCGCAAAGATCTCCCCGTCGACGCCGCTTGAACGCAACAATGCTGCGTCGTCTGGCGACTTCCCATCATCGCACTGCCCTCGCTTGAACCAGCAGCAGCCGCGCTCAGCGGCGCTGCTCCGTTCTTGCGTCGCGTGGCTGGGTTCGACTAGGGTTAGGGCTTTTCTAGGGTTAGGGTTTCCGGTGGCTGACGTCTAGGGTTTAGGGTTTAGGGTTATTTGAAATGTGCCATTTGAAGACTTAGAAATGTGCAGTGCAGTGTGTGATATTTCTCAATCTAACAGGTCCAGAGGATTCAACTAGTTCACACAGGGGTCGTTGGATGCACTCTATTTCTTTAAAAACCTCAACCCACTAGACTACAACTAGCACATGGAAGTAAATGATCGATCCCACGAGGACGGATGTGTTACGAAACTGCATTTGGGATGTTTTGGGAAAAGGGGTTGGCTGCTGCCACGCAATTTGTGGGTCGAGCACATAAAACTACTGGGTCTGAGAGATTTAAAAACTACTTTAATCTACCTACTGGGTCTAAGAAATGAGAACGTACAGAACATGCATGACTTTGAGAAATGAAATATACGAAAGTCCTAAGACAACTAGAGTTAAACTAACTAGAATGACTTTCCTAATTTAGACAAACAAAGGTAAAGCAAATAGTGGGGACCAATTTCCTTAAACGACCAGGGTTTGGAAAAGCATGCAGAAAAGTAAAAGATAGGCAGAAAGTACTGATTCTAACTACCAACAAACCTCATCTTCTTCATGAACCAAACGAAAATATCAGAAAGAACAGAGCATTTAACACCATAAAAACAGAGCAAACTTCAGATCTAAACTTAAAACGAGAAATTAAAGTCGAAACTAACAGATCTACGCTACTGGACCTAGAGAATGCAGAAACAGAAAGTAAATAGCCATAATCATGCAAAACATAAACAGCAAACACCAGATCTACGAAACTCTAACTCAAATGCACCACGATTTAACAAATCCAAACACCTCCATACGTAAATCCACAATCTCCAACAACAAACCAACAGATCTCAGCTCCAAACATCCAACAATCAACAAAAACGAAAGCGAAAAGTACTAAATAAACATCAACTCAGCGAGATCCAACAAAAACCAACATAAACTTCCATAATAACGAGAAATAGGTTCGAATCCAGCAGATCAAAGTCAGAAACTAGAGTTACGAAACTTAAAAACCGACAAGTACTTGAAACAAAAGCAAACTAAACAAACCAAGATAAATATTGTTTCTTCGCCTTCACAAGGCGGTGTTACACGACAGCAATATGATGAGAACCACGACGGCGGCCAGAAATCACCCCATCTCCAAGTGCGCAGCAAGTGAAACGAGTTTGAAGCGTGAAAAAACAGGGAGCTAAGAGAGTATGATGTGTTGAAGTTGATAAAAAATATCCTCTTTCTTCCTTATGGTTGAGCTCTTTATATAAGTGGGGTTCTGATCCCTAGGGCATCTTTTTTGTGATTTGACGCTTGTGCCCTTGAATAAGACGCTCTAAAATATCTGCGCTCTGCTTCTTGCTGCTCCTGTCGCCAACTTCTTATTCTCCCAGGTCCGGACGACGACATCTGAATTTCACCTCAATCTCCTCTCTTTTGCATCTGCCAGGTTAGATAACAACAACTCCTAGGTCCGGCAGATTTATTACGCACCTGAACTCAGAAACACAGATTAGTGCCCCAAATGCACAGAATTTTAACCCAAAACCAATGCATGAAACGAGCCTTATCAGTTATAATTGTATAATGTACATACCGTCTTTGAATAATGTACATTACAATGGGTTTAATGTGTGACAGAAGTTAAATTCATTCCCCAAAGGGTTTAGCAATCCATGGAGCTAGAGTATAGTACCGACTCACTAACAAAACCTTGACTACGGGAAGGGAGTTAGAGTCATTCCCATAGGGTTTAACAATCAATAGGGCCAGGGCATATTACTAACCCATATATCAAAATTCATTTTTGAATTATGTACGTGTTTTAGGGAATAATGTTTAGGCTAAGTAAAACTAATTAATGTACACCAAGTGACCTTTAATGTACATGTGTAATACTAAATGATGTACCTATGTAAGTTTAATGTTTGGCGAACGTTGAATCCATACCCTTTAGGTTCAGCAATCCATGGGGCTAGGTTGTAGTACCCACTCACAAACGGAACCATCACAAAGGGCAGAGTGTTTGAATCATTACTCTTAGGTTTAGGAACCCACAGGACTAGGTTATAGCATCACCACATGAATTAAATATCATTTTTTAATGCGTTTAAGATTTGGTAAATAGTATCTAATAATGTGCACGGATCAGTGAATAATATATAGATTGAAGAGAATAATGTTGAAAGGAACTTGAATTCATACCCTTTGGGTTTAGCAATCCATGGGGCTAGGTTGTAGTACTCACTTACATTATTTCATGTATTGTCTACATTATTATATTAACACATGATATTATTACTCTACTTTACTGATTACTAAAGGTTTACATTACTTTGAAGTATATTCACATTATCAAAATATTAGGGCACCAACATATGTATATGTATGTTCAATAATAATGTATATGTTTTACATAAAGTAATGTAATGTTGGGATCCTCTCTGTCCACATTATTTGATAGATAAATGTTAAGTACACTATTTAGATGTGAATGTACATCACAACTCTTTTACATCTCCAAAATCTAAGTTTAACCGTTTCAAAAACATTCATTATTTTCTGTTTCCATCATATTACAAAAAAAAAAAAAAAAATCTAATACAAGCGGACTCCTCACTGTCATCAAATTCGACCCGAGACCTCTTTGTACCTATTCATAAACATATACATTGATTTGTCAAAATGTTACATTACTGGTTAATACGGATTTCATTACTACAAATAACAAATAACACTAATGTAACACATCAAAATAATGTTGATCAAACAATGTCTAAAGGCCTAATGTATGCATATTTACTGTAACCTTATGAAGCCGGTAATTTAAGTAAAAAAGTGTATTAATATAACACACCCTTATATAACACACAATAATGTAGCACATCCGTATCAAATAATGTAAAATGTTTGAGTAAATTAAATAATGTACCAAAAAAATGAAAAAATGTAACAGATCATACTATAACACAAAATAATGTAGCACATCAGTATGAAGTAATGTAAATATTGGGTTAAATAATGTGCATATGACTTTTGAAAGAAGATACAGAGGACCATATAGAGCAGAAACTGTAACACAATAATGTAGCACATCTGTATCGAAAAATGTAAAATTTTGAGTAAATAATGTACAGTAAAAATGAAAAAATGTAACAAATCATACATTCATACTATAATGTAGCACATCAATATGAAGTAATGTAAATATTAGGTAAAATAATGTGCATATGCCTTTTAAAAGAAGATACAGAGGACCATATAGAGCAGAAACTGTAACTCAAAAAATTTAAAAATTGGATCCCAATAACAACCCATTTAAATTAAAGAGTGAACTACATAATTAATCTCTGATCTTGTCATAAAATACACCAATGGTCCCTAAAAATTTTTATAGCATTTTTGGTACCTGTCGGTCTTTTATACCCTTCTGCATTTGAAAAATCTCCTAAATGCCATCGAGTGCATTTTCGTATCTGAAAATTACAATTTTGGTACCTCTTCAATCATGCAATTATTTTGAACATACATAAAAGCACCTTTTACGACAAAAATAATTTTCTTTTGAATTAATTCACTTGAATTTTTTAAATAATTACTTCAATAATGTACAGATCACTTTAATATTTTTAGTAAAAAAATGTTACTTACAAGAGTTCGCTTTAATTTATATTAGATATAATTCACTTAAATTTTAATAATTATATTTAAAAAATATTCTTCACTATACTATATTTTAATTAACGAAATTAAATATCTATTTTTCACTTAAGTATAGTAACATTTAAATATTTAAGTAACATTTTTTAAATAAAAAATTACTATAGTTCACTATAATATTTTTTCTTCTCAAATTTTAAAAAAAAATAGTAAAATTTTTGAGTAAAAATAAATCCCACAAAGAATTTTCTATAATTCACTTTAATATTTATATTTAAAAATATTACTATTAAATATAATATTTTCTTCGCAAATATATATATTAATTCGTATAAAAAATATTTTAAATTTTAAAAATAAATAAAGCATAATTAAAACATATGGTTTCTTATTTAAAATTTTGAAATCATAAAGCATCAAACATTATTTAAATGAAAGTATAATTGAGTTTATAAAAGAAAATGGTGATGAAAGAAAAAATTAAAAAAATTAAAAGGGGAATAGAAAGGTCTAAAATGCCCCAGAACTTAAAATATTCACACTAGTGGTGCCTAGGGTTACTTTATACCAAAAATTATATAAAAAAATTTTAGGAACCATTGGTGCATTTTTTGACAAGATCAAGGACTATTAGTGTAGTTAACTCTAAATTAAAATCAGAATAATGTAGTAATAAAATATTTCACAGAAACACATAACTATGCACAAGAAATGACCAGCAGCGTTGACAAAAATTGGATCCCAATAAGAAAATGTATAAACGGCTTGAAACAAATAGATAATATATCAATTTCATCAAATAGTAAATCAATTAATCCGGCAGCTTTGAATATGAATTTACACTAATTGCATGCATCAATTTCATGAACTAGAAGATTACATTATTAATCATTACTTCGGCGGACGGAGCCGGTGACTTTTGATGGACAATTACCTTACTTCGGCGGACGAAGCTCTCTTTTTGGCGATGATCGGTGATTTTTAACGGAAGATTGCAATACTTCAGCGGATGGAGCCCTCGATTTGGAGATGACCGATGATTTGACCACGTTTTTACGGCGACGGACGAAGGCGGCAGTTACTTCTCGACGCCAATTTGGGGCGACTAGGGTTTTTTGTGGAGAGAAGAATTGAGGGACGTGGTTGATGGGAGAGAGCAGAATGATGGAGTGAGAAGGGCATGTCAATTAGTTCCCAAAAATCCCTTAATTATTGGATCTGCAGTTTTTAAACGCGTGATATAAATGCTTTGTTTACATTTCTACCCTTATAATGTACAAATTCCATCTAATAACGTAACGCGAAACATGATCTCTCCTCAGCATCTAGTCCGTCCAAATCCTAATCTATTTTTAATTCTTTATTGTATTCGATGTCAAGAGTTTTATCCCCTCTTCTATCAACTATTTATTCCAGATCAACATTATGTTATAGTAGTATATTCTAATATCTGAAATATTATTGTTGATGTCAATAATTCTACAAATTATATAAAAACTAAAGGTCAATCAATTCCTTTTCTCTATAGCTATAAAGAAATAATTAAAAATAAATCAATATTTGATTTTTAAAAAATGAAATATTAACCACATTTGTTTTCTATATATTGGAAATATGAGATGGTGTACTTGGTGGGGCAGAGATATAAACTAGAGGCTGGGATTGTGTATTTGTGTATAGACAACACTAGCCTCAAAGATAACAACCCCATCCATCCCCCTATCAAACCAAACAAACACCACCTCTCATCCTCCCATGGCTGCCGCGCCACTCCTCTCTCTCTCCTCCCTCCTCTCCATCTCCAGAATTTCACCCTACAGACCCCGTGACATCCTTCCCTCCACCGCCCGCTCAACTCCGTTGAGGCTCCGAGCAGAGGGCCCCAAAAACATCGACATCCTCGGAGACTTCGGAGCACGGGACCCTTTCCCCGCCGAGATCGAGAGCAATTTCGCCGACAAAGTTCAGGGAAACGTCAGCACCGAGCACAAGATTTTGATACCCAATGCTTCCGCCCTCTCCCTCGCGCAGATGCAGTGCGCTGCCATCGCCGACATCCACCACGCCTTGTCCCTCGACGATGCCAAAAAGCTGCTCTTCAAGGTCTCACTCTCTCTCTTTCTTAACCTTATGAGGATTATATAAAGAAATTACTCTTTTCTGAAATTAAGGTAGTTGGATGGAAACTGCTTGATGAGGAAGATGGTTTGAAGCTTGAAGGGGTGTGGAAAGTTAGAGATGAAAAGTGTGGGGAAGAACTCATCAATCGGATCAATAGCAAAGTCGAATCCACAGGGCATCTACCTCAACTTCATTTTGAGGCGCCAAATCTAGTTAGAGCTCGCCTTTGGACTCCCTCACTTGGTATCATCTTATTCTTATTTTATCTTTCTTTTACTTTACATTATTTACTAAATCTTGTGAACTAAAAGAAATGACTCTACTGTTAAAAAATGATTGTGTGGTCACACTATTAAAAATGAGAAAAGTGAAAGTAGCAAATTTTTAGAGACAAATGAAAATATAAATATGGACAACTTTGATATATTGATTTTATAATAGAATGCGAGTATAATGGGTTAATTGAGAGGTCTATTTACTTAGAATGAAAAAAATGTAAATTGAATCTAGAACATCCCGAAATGGCAAAATGAGACGTTACTTAACAGACGGAATATGGCAAGTGGAGTATCTAACTATTGTTTGTCTGGTTTATGCAGGTGGGCTCAGTTTTAATGACTTCATCGTTGCTGCTAAAATAGACGAGATTAAGGTATCAGATCTTCAGCCGAGGCTCAGAGTGTGGGCTTAAAAAGTTCTCAAATGCTAAATTTTCATAGATTTGTATTGTTTCTTACGCTTTTATAATTATTACATACTAAAATCTTGACAATTATAGTACTACTATAGTAAACAGTAACAATACATGCCAAAATACAAAGCAATATCCAATCGTTACAATTTTCAAAACTGCAAACAATTTAAATAAAGTCAATCAAGAGGGAGACAGACTTCGACGCTGGTGGTCTTCACCATACCGCAAACAGGGCAGCACTTGGCGGCAGCATCACAGCGTTTGCAGACGCAGACGTGGCGGCACGGCCACACCATCATGTTCGCCAGCTCCCTCTCGCACACCTTGCAGTCGAGCCTGACAGGCCCCACGCGGTCAGGGTCCTCGAACGACGACTCCCCCTCCTCCTCCACCGCCTCAGCATAGTGGCCCGCCGCGTTGGCCTCCTGCAGGCCCTCGCTGAGCGACATCACCGCGTGCTCCAAGTACCTCACCCTCGCCAGCAGCCGCTCCGCCTCCCCCTTGTACATCGCTGCCAGCCTCTCTAACTCCTCGTTGCGCTCCGCCTGCGCCTTCACCCGCTTTGCCACTGTCTCCTCCACCATCCCCACCACTGACTGCCGCAGTTTCTCATTCTGTCAGAAACAAAATTCATTAATTAGTTACACTAACTGAACTAATAGTAACATGTTTGGTAGCACAGATAATTCATCTATCTGTCCTACCAAACATGCGTTTAGTGCTTAAAAAGTTCGTCATGTGATTACATGGTAAGTTATAATTTGATTTATTTGGTCGCTCTGGTCCATAATGTTGTCGTTGTCGTCAACATCGTCGTTGGCGGTCAACAGGGCCATGTACGACAATGGCGCGGCGGCGGCAGCGTTGTTGAGTAATTTGTGAACATGAGAGCGGCGGCGATCGACGGGAGTACTGGTGGAAGCGAAGTGAGGATTGAAGGTCTCAACTTCTCTCACCTTCCTTTTTCCTAGCCTCTTCGCGGCTGCAGCGTTGCTGGGAAACATCGTGTATTGAACGATGTTTGAAGCCGGGAAGAAAAAGTGAGAAATGGGAAGAAGAGAAACCAACCTGTGGAAGGGAGGGAGAGTGGTGGAGGGGATCAACGAAGGAGGATTATTATAAAGAGAGGGAAACGGTGGAGGCGATCCATCCCAACTATTCATTACCAACAGACGCCTACTTCCATGAAATATGCTTCCATCAAAAACAACAATTTAACGGACTTGAAAAATAACTGACCAATTTGGTTTTAGTTTCTTTACAATAATCTTTTTTAAATATTTAAAAAGTAATTAATTCACTTCTAATTATGTTTAGAGAAAAAATAAATGTACATAAATTGTATATGATATCCTTAAAATTTACAAATTTAATTAAACTTATTTAAAAGTTAGTTTTGTTATTTATTGTATTTATTGGTTTTAGTTTCTTTATCATAATATTTTTTAAATATTTTAAAAGTAACTAATTCACTTCTAATTATGTTTACAGAAAAAATAAACGTATATAAATTATACACGTACATGATATTCTTAAAATTTTTAAATTTAATTGAATTTAATCAAAAGTTAGTTTTGTTATTTATTGTATTATATGTAGCAATTAGAAAGAAGCGATATTAGAAATTTATGTGAAATCGTAACATGATTTCGAGCTTGATTCGAATTAGGTATACAATATTTAGTGAAAAAATATTTTTTTTTCTTAAATTTACAAATATTTAAGTTAAAATTTCAATTATTTTTTGAAGTGTTGCAAACTGATTAGTAGTATGGAATTTATTTTAAATCAATTACTGTTTATAAATCGATTTTCAATGTAAAATGTTAAAAAAATTTGATTATGCACGTTTATCACTACCCGTATGTTTAATACTCCTTTTGTCCTATTAAAAATGAAATGTTTTCCTTTTTGGATTGTCCTATTAAAAATGAAACATTTCCTAAAATAAAAATAACACTACTACTTTTTCATCTCTCTTACATTATTATCTCCTCATCAACTCACAAAACAACACCACATAAAATTTCATGCCAAAAAGCAAATGTTTCATTTCTAATAGGATGGAGGGATAAGTGTTGATTAAAAATATCCTCTAATTTTGATGCATAACGCTTGCGTACTACAAACCAATGGAATAATTTTCCCGCCCTCAACTAAAATCAATATTTTCACTCTTGTAGTTAAGTCATTTGTAAAACAATTCAATTTGTGATTGGAGGTTAATTTTCTATTTCAGTCCGTTCGTGTCCGTCCATAACTTGAAATTTCAATTCATTTTACTACTCTCTCCGTTCCACTTTTAGGTGAATCATTTATTTTGGGATATCCCACTCTAAATGATACATTTTTAAAAATAGAAATATCTCTCTCTATTTTTTTCCTCCCTCTCTTACTCTCTTTGTCTCATTCAAGAGGTCTACATTCTTGAATGACACGGGATTTAAGATGAAATAGTTGAGTGTGATAAAGTAGAGTAGAAAATGTGATTGAATATTTTAGTGAGGAGAGAAGAAAGAGAGAGAAGAATATCTTGAGTGAGACAAACTCAAAAGAAAAGATGGACATCTTAAATGATATAGAAGAATATTTTATTCTCTCTACTTAACTCATAAAATATACTACATAAAATCTCATATTAAAATAAAAATGTTATACTTAGAATGGGACGGAGTGAGTATAAATAGTAAACAGACTTCGTATGGTATTAGTAATTCATTTTCTCAAATTTTATGATATATAAAAATAAAACTCGCAATCTAATAGTAGTATTCTATAAAGATTACCCCACTTTTGGAGGAAATAAAGTAAGATAAATATGTTTATAAATGTGTTGAGTATACCAAAAAAGAAATATCTCAGCGAACTGAAATGTTCCATATGATGCTAAGAGGATAATCTTTTGACATAACCTAAGACTGAAGTCCTTCCAGAACCTCGTAGCTCGACACTACTGTATGATTTTGTGCACCACAACTTTACAAAAACTAATTCTGTACTGCGTTGTAGTACATCATTGTACTGCAAAACTCATATTCATACACTCAACTACGTTTATCTCGTGTCACACACACGCATTGCATCGTAGCTCTCCTTTTCTCTAACATTTTTATCTCAAGTTATGGCAGCGGCTGTTGCCACTCCTTTAAAATTCACCTTTTCCAGTTCCCACGGCTCCACGCGCCACCTTCAATGGCGGAACAATCAGGTTGGTGCTCGCTTCTTTACTTCCATTGAATTTCTGATTCCTATTGTTAGTGCGGATTAGGTGTTTGAGTAAATGATGCATCAACTTTTTGAAAAACTAGCTTCTCTGTTGATTGCTGAATTGATTTCCTCATTGCAGCGAAGCATCAAGAGGCCTTATCGCGGTGTGATAACAGCGAAGGTCGAGCATAAGCCCCCGCCTTACTCACTTGTAAGATAATTGAACATTGCTATCGCATTTCTCAATTGGTTGTATGTATATCTGCTCAGGCTTGGTGTGTGTTAACTATAATACTATCTCTGATAATTTCAATGATGGGGCTTTGTTGAATTGAATGTGTAGGAAGCTCTAGAACCTCATATGAGCCGTGAAACATTTGAATATCATTGGGGGAAGCATCACAGGGCATATGTTGACAACCTTAACAAGCAAATTGTTGGGACTGAACTAGATACATTGCCCTTGGAGGAAATCATACTTGCCACTTATAACAAGGGTGATCTCCTTCCTCCCTTCAACAATGCTGCTCAGGTATATCGTATTCATCTTCAGTCAGCAATTGGAGTTGTCAAATGTCATCATCTTGTTCATTATTGCTAGGTGTGGAATCATGAGTTCTTCTGGGAGTCAATGAAACCCGGTGGTGGAGGTCAGCCATCTCAACAAGTTTTAGATTTGATAAAGAGAGATTTTGGCTCTTTTGAAGCTTTTGTCACTGAATTCAAGGCGGCTGCAGCAACGCAGTTCGGTTCTGGTTGGGCTTGGCTCGTGTGTAAGCATTTCTCCTCTTACATTGTCTTCAAACTGATAACGAGAGTTGATGGTTCTGGTTTCTACACGTCGCAGATAAAGCAAATAAACTCGACGTTGGAAATGCAGTGAATCCTGTTCCATCGGAGGAAGACAAGAAGCTAGTGGTGGTGAAGAGTCCAAATGCTATCAATCCTCTTGTCTATGATTACTCTGTTAGTAAACTTTATTCTCCAACTCGTCTCATCGCAGTCTTTCAATTGGTATATGTTTATTACAGCTGTGCTTATTTTTATACATATATGTTGTTTTCTTTTTCGTTTTGGCTATGGTGTTGCAGCCGCTGCTGACGATTGATGTTTGGGAGGTAAGCAAAATTGATAGCTAAGTAAACACTTCAAAATTATAAATGGAAGGCCCCAACTAATTTGCTTTCTTGTTGATTTTTTCAATTGTCTCTGTTCAGCATGCCTACTACCTTGATTTCCAGGTAAATCTTCCATCTGTTTAACCATGATACTCGTGTTTATGTGCTTTGTCTGTAGTGATAAAAAAGTGAATTTGTTACAGAACCGGCGGCCTGATTATATATCGACCTTCATGGAGAAACTGGTTTCTTGGGATGCCGTGAGTTTGAGGCTTGAAGCTGCTAAAGCTAGAGCTGCTGAGAGAGAAAGAGAGGAAGAGAGAGCGAGAAATGAATATGAAGGGGATGACAGCCAATCTGATCCGCAACCGGTAGAAATGTATGTGACTGATTCGGATGATTCTGAGGCTGATTGAGTTCAATCCCTATTTCCCACATGCTGTTATCAAAGTTTTGATATAATGGCGGAATCTTAGAAATAGCCAGAATGCGTAGAGCTGTCTGTCCAACAAAACTATAATTTGTTAAATATAAATTTCTGGCATCACTATCTTTATGGATTTTCTCAGTGATCCCAAATAAAATAAAAAACTGAGATGAACGACAATCACAACAAAATAAGGATTGTTGCAATAATACTGTTTGCAACAAATTCAGCTTCCTTGAGTTTCCCTTGAACTTCAAACTCATTTCTCAACTCTTCAAGGCAGCTGAATCCCTTTCTCAAGCAATTCATAGTATAGGCTAAATAAATGCCTCCGTTAGCACAATGATGATTGAATCTGTAAACGTGATGGTTTGGGCTCATCTTGCATGCGTTCCACAAGTAGACTCGAGTATCATTTGCACCACTGGCTAGCATGCTCCCTGCGGCCGACCATTTCAAACCAGAGACTTCACCCTTGTGCACTTTCACATGGCACACTTGACTGTTCCTCACTCTCACTGTCACAACAATTTTTAAGGATAACTGAGTCTTGAGACTATATTAAGGATGAATAAAGAAGCAACCTCATTTACCATCATGGTTGATGATAGCTCCACTAGAGCTTCCACAAGTTAGTGTGTGACCATTCCACGCTATCCCACACGTCCACGCTGCCCCTCTAACAACCTCACCTACGTAAAAAGACATAACAAGAACTGAAAACCAACGTCGTTAACAGATAAATAGTGCGCAATCAGCTTGTTCATCGGGCCACTTACTAGATGGAGCGACTCAGCATCATAGAGATGAATTTTAGAGCAACTATACCCCGCTGCTACAACTTCTCCATTTTCAGACCAGTTTACACTACCAAGATAGTCGGCTCGCTCGCTTCTGATACTAATTCAACTTTATAAGTATTTGCATTCCACAAGTATAATTTTCTGTCAAGAGAGCAGCAGCTAGCAGGTTTGTCTTCCCCCAATCAATAACATTGAGATAATAGTCGTGACTGATTCTTGGCTTGGCGCATCCAAGATACGAGCTTCCCCCTGGCACGACAAGCTAGTTATCATCAAAGGAAGACGAGCAAGATCTTGGAAACACAACTATTTCAGTGAGTCTGAAGAAGCAAACGTAAGGTAGTTAAAGGAAAAACTCTTCACTAATAAGGGTATGTTTGAAAAATTCAGAAATATTAATAAATGATTATGAGCTATTAGAATCAACAATTCAATACTCCCTCCGTTTTTTAAAAATAGCAACTCTTTTCATTTTAGTCCGTTCTTTAAAAATAGCAACTTTCAAACTTTCTATTTTAGGAAATCTTTACACTCCTATACATCAATTTATTTACCATTTATACCACTATAATTAACAACTTAAAGTGGATCCCATGATCCACTAACATTAATTCCATTACTTTTTTCTCTCCCTCTCTCTTACTTTACCAATTTTTCTACACCCTCTCTTACTTTACCAAATTGTGCATTAAAACCCGTGTCGTTTCAAACCTCCCTATTTTTAAAAAACGGAGGGATTATATAGCAGTCTACGGAACCATACAGCACATCAGACAATATAGCACAGCACCCAAATAATTGCAAACAATCAAGTACAAGGTTTCTGTGAAGTATAACCTATTTTCTAGGAAAAATATGGAACTCAATGTAATCCACTGGAATGTTGGCATCTTTCACTGCTTCCATCTTCACCTATACTTTGCTGAAGGCACAATACATACAGTAGAAAGCTGCAAGTAGTGCAACAGCCACATTTTGCAGATGTAAACACTTTAAACTCTGTGCCTAATGTTACAAACACTAAAAATGGAACAAAGAAAGGAAAGTTACCAGAATTTGTTTTTTTAAGTTTTGATCACCACAAACCCAATTTCATCATTGAGCTAACAAACCGTTACGAAATAAGTGCTCACAATAATCCATCTATTATACCACCATTGCAAGGTCAGGAATTGCACGATTGTGATTGCGTAAATCCAAGGACGCTATAATCAGAAGCCATGCATCTGTAAAACATAAATTCAAATAAGAATTGAATGGTTGAAAAAGCATGACCGAATGACAATTGACAGAAACCACATTATTTATAAGATAATCAGAAGTAACAAAATTAATGTTTATTCAATCCAAGTCAGGCAGAATTTCTTCTCTGTGAATAAATTAAGATGCAAATTTGAAGAAACTACAAAAGCATCACACCTTCCTTCAAGATCAGATCTAGCTTCCGAAACAGAGCAAAATGCTGAAAAAGCTACCAAAAAATCAACAAAAAACAGAAATAAAGGAATACATATAAATAGTAAAGAGCAGCAGCATCTTAAGCCAGCAATGAAGTTTTAAATCCTGACATTAATCAGAACAGTAAAGAGCATCGCGTTGCAAGCTTGAAACCTTTAATGCAAAAATGGAAACCATGAGGGAGTAAGAGAGTAGTTACTTACTGTAAGTGATGCAAGAGCTTAAGCTAGAGAGAGAGAGAGAGAGAGAGAGATTTGTGTTCGTCCCTTTCTGTTGATCCCAAATAAAAAACTGAGATGAACGACAATCACATACAAAATAAAGATTGTTGTTTCGATTCAGAGTGTTGCTAGCATGCAATAATTCTCTTTGCAACAAATTCAGCTTCCTTCAGCTTCCCTTGAGCTTCAAACTCATTTCTCAACTCTTCAAGGCAGCTCACAGGTAGCTGAAACCCTTTCTCAAGCAATTCATAGTAAAGGCTAAATGCCTCCGTTAGCTGTCCAGCTTCACAAACTCCAGTCACCACTGCAGCGCACACCTCCACGTCTACATTCTGGTCATTTTTCAGGCTAAACCCCAGCAGCTTCGATGCCTCCAAAAACTGATTATCCTTGCAGAGGAAGGATATCACATGTCCTATGTTCACAACAAACCCCTTTTCATACACACTCTTCACAAGCTCAAATGCCCGCTCCTTCCTCCTAGTCTTGAACAGCAAATATAATGCATCGGTCGATAGATTGATATTCGGTCTAATCTCATTGTTCAACATCAGCATCAACAAGTCTGCAGATTCACTAGCACGTCCCTTTTCATTGAGCTCCATAAGAATACGATGGAACGCAGACGTCCTTGGGAGATGAGAGCTTCTCACCATCCTCTCCAAAGTGTCTAGTGCAAGCGTTACCTCACCTTCTCTCAACAAACCATCAATCAGTGACTCGTAAATCTTCATACTAGGCACCAAGTCTCTTCTAAGCATCAAGATTAGGAGCTTGTGCCCATCCTCAAATGCCCCCTCTCGACACTGACCCAAGATTAAGGTTTCAAAAGCAAGAGGATCCGGCTTCCCTCGTCTCATGAGCTGCCTAAACACTCTCTCAGCTTTTTTAGTCTTTCCATTTGCACACAAATGCTTAAACACCGGATTGTATGACGCAGTAAGAGGTGTGCTGCTCTTATCACGCAACAAAATCTCCTGCTCGTATACCTCATCAAGTAACTCCTCCGCCTTGTCAAAACTCCTCTTGTTGCACAAGGCGCGAATGAGGATGCTATAGGTAGCTGAATCCTGCTCGACCTTCATCTCCTTCATCTTCTCAAAAACATTGAATGCCTCGTCCAAACTCCCCCTATCACAATGTGCACTCAAAATCGTGTTAAAAGTACACGAATCTGGAACAAATCTTACACCATCCTCATCCCCTAAAACCTCTTTCACCATATCCAACCTCTGAGCCTCACAAAGCCCTTTAATGATAGTGTTGTAAGTGATGTGGTTAGGCTTAATTCCTTTACCAACCATCTCCTTCAACACATCCAATGCCTCCTCAATCTCTCCCTTCCCACAATATCCTCTTATCAAAGTTGTGTAACTAACCACATTTGGCCTCAAATTCTCACATTTTTTATGCATACCATTCATCACATTACGCGCAATATCAACCTTCCCAGCCCTACACAATCCATCAACTATCGTGTTGTACGTCACCAAATCCGGCTCACACGCAAATGTATCCATTTCCCTGAAAAATCTAAACGCTTCATCAACCATAGAGTTCTTGCAAAAGCCCCGAATCAAGACGTTAAAGGTGTACGAATCGGGCTTCACCCCGAACGTCTTAAGCATTTCATGATACAGTTGGAAGACCTTCCCAACCCGCCCCCTTTTCAGCAGGATCAAGAACAAGCTATTGAATGTGACAATCGAGGGCGAAATGGCCATTGACTTCATGGCCTCAAATACCTTGACGGATTCCTGAAGAAGGCCAGCATCGGCGTAGCTCCGAATCAAGCTGTTGAAGAACTTGTCGGTGAGAGGGACGGAGTTGCCGGACTTTTTGGGTATGGATAGGAGGAAGTTTCGGGCCGGGTTGAGGTGGCGCGCCCGGCCGAGGATTTCGAGCATCATGAAGTAGGAATGTGAGTTGTGAGTGAAGCCCGAGTGGTGGGCCCAATTGAAGAAACGGAGGGCTTTGGATGGGGTTTTGATGCGGCGGAGGGTTTGGAAGAAGGTGGTCTGAGAGAGAGGGGTGAGGAGCGAGAGACGGGCTTGGAGCTGGGCGGACCAGGGGCTGGTGTTGATGAGGGCGGAAATGGTTCGGGCTTTGTTGCTTTTGAGGGGATTTGCATTGTGAGTGGATGTGAGTGGCGGGTTTTGAAAAAGATGTTTGAGAGTGGGAGGGAAGACTGAGGTGGAAAAAGGAACCTTGAATTGTCGAAATTGAGTTGTTGGGTATGCTTTTAGTTTCGTGCGGTTGAGAGCAATGACGGATCCACCCAGAATCGTCCGTCGACCCATGCTGCTCCAGCTCCGACGCCGCGCTATGGCTGAAGATGACAAGGAGAAGAGAGCGCAGCGCTCTTCTGTTAAACCTATGCTTCTTTTTTTAATTTCTTTTCTCAAATTTTTAACTTAATGAATAAGTATACTTTAATACAGTCTAAGTTAATTGAAAATTATACAGAATATTATTAAGAAATTGGTAATAAATACGACCCATTAATTTAAATTTTATTTTGAATTTTAATTTTAGGTTTTAGGGGACCTTATCTTTTGTATATTTTACAATTAAAATTAAAAAAATTACTCTTCCTCAAGGAACCATTGTGCATGCTCTTATTTTTACGATATAATTAAGAGCACCCACACGCTATGCAAAAAGAGGGGTCATACTGCACCTGGGGTCCGGTTAGGGCCTGGCGCATTGGAGGTGATGCTGGAGCGGCCATGGATGCGCTCGGGGACAATGGAGAGGCTGGGGGCTGCGCCCGTTTGCGGCCCGTCCTGGTGTTGCAAGTGCATGCGCTAAACTCCATGTCCATTTTTTTTTTTATAAAAAATCGATTTTTTGCCTATTTGAATTCCACAACATTTTCACTCCCTCTACATTATTTTCTATGAATTTTTTAAGTAGAGTTGTTCAACGTTTTCAATTTTTAGAAGTTGTAATTTTTGAATTTTAGGACTTGAAATTTTTAATTTCTAGGGTTTGTAATTTTTTTAAAATTTCTATGGTTTGTAATTTATAATTTCCGAATGAAAAATGAATTTTTTAAAATATAATTGTTCAAAGTTTTTAATTTTAAGAATAAAATAGTTTGAAATTGTAAATATTGCAATTTGAAGTTTGTGTCTGAATAGAGCCCGCGGGGTTGTGGGAGTTGTAGTCTATGCAAAAAATGAGTTGAATGATGACGTGGCAGGGACTTGAGGCATGATCCCGAGATAGGATTGTGGAGCCCGGAAATACTCAAAACTGCTGCAATGTTCACAAAATTCTCAAAGTATACGAAAATAGGGAAAATTCTCAAATCCATGTCAATGGATTTAGCTTTCATTTTTTTGGGTCTTGGGACGAATAACAATGTCAATGTCCTAAATAAATTTGCCATAGCTATCAGATTTTAGATGGTAGAGCATCGACAATAGCTTTCACGGCCAACGGCTGACAATACAACATGAGATACTATCTCGCCGATTGTATCTATCCGAAGTGGACGACCTTTGTGAAGACAGCAAGAGACTGCTCAAAAGGATGTGTAAAGAGTGTTCGAGGTTTTTCAAACACTATTCGCGATTATCAAAGCCCGTGTAGTATATGAAAAACTTCTCCTACATCATTTTTCCGTGTATTATCATACAAAACAAGATAATTGAAACCAAAGGGGATGCAACAAATTTGTTCAATGATAATACCCCCAGTAGCTCCACCACAAGAACTCTCCCACGCTAGGATGCACCAACACTATTTTGTGAGCTCCTAGATCGTCGGGCATCAGCGCACGATTCCACTGCTCACCGCTAACTCCAGGATAATCTAATCGAACATATTTGGTCGGGATTTGACAACAAGTAAGAGTTTCGGTCAAGTGAGAGCCATAAATAGTGAAAGGAATGGATAGTTTATGGATGTATAATTGCAGGTGTAGTCTTTTAAATAAGGAATGTAGTAAAAAGTTGTGTGAAGAGGGAAGAATAGGAGAGGAGTTAATTGTTATGAATGCTCTTACATCTTACCAAACCATGTTACCTGACAACTAAAATCATCTTCAATGGTACACTAAACTTAAAATAAAGCAGGAAAATAGATTCAGTGGTACTTGAAAAAAATCTTATTTTTCATTTTTGAGTAAAATATACTCATCTTTAGGTTAACATTTTATGAGTAAAAAAGGTACTCTCTCTATCCCATTAAAAATGAAACGTTTTCTAAAACAGAAATAACACTATCTCTTTTTCTTCTCTTTTATTTTACTTTCTCTTCATTAACTTACAAAACAACATTGCGTAAAATCTCGTACCGGAAACCAAATGTTTTATATCTGTTAAAATAGGAGTATAATATAGAGAATATTCTTTTAAATTTAAATATAATATAAATAATTAGAGTAAAATTACTATTTAATAGTACGATATTTACACTAAAATGTTTTAATATTTTTTTTCAAATAGTTGGAGATTTCGATGGGTAAAAGTGATTTTGAATATGTAGCACAGTAGTCAGTATTATTGACGATCGTGTTTATGGGCCTTCTTCGTATTAAAGCCCACTAAATATCGTCTAAATTTCTCAAATCGCAAATCCAATTTTGTCAGTCTCCTCTCTCTCTCTCTCAAACGAAATCGACAACTGAAACAAGCGCCTCTCTCCCAAAATGCTGCGACATGGTTCACGATCCCTCTTCAACAGAGCCTCCGCCACATCCATGAGGTGGCGCCGCCAGTTTTCCACGGATCTCCCTGCGGAGACTGCCGAAGACACCAAGTTTGTGGAGTCCTGGAAGAAAATGAACCCCAATATGGACCCACCTAAGACCCCGTCGGCGTACATGAAGCCTCGGCCACCCCCCCCTGCCAACATTCCGTCCAAGCTCACTGTCAATTTGGTGCTTCCTTATGATTCTGTCTTATCCTCCAAAGAGGTAATTTCATTATAATCATATCGTTGATGTCAATTGTCCCGGTATTTGTAAATTGGAATTGTCTTTTAATTTTGGCTATTGATTGTAGGTTATTATTGTTTTTTCCCCTCTTTTACTTTTGGCTATGGTTGTATGCTTGTTGAAAGCCCTATAGGTGGATTTGCAAATCTGAATTTTGCTTTCCAGTTTATCTAAATTCGGATTTCAGAGATTCAGAAATCGATATATGTTTCATCGCTTTGTAAGATGGGTTGTCCATACGCATTGATCTTATTGTAGAAGACCGAGACTTTCAGTTAAAAATGCTTGGCTAGTGATGAATTTGCATCTTTTGTTATAACTTGTTTTGTACTTGTAGACAGTAAGCATGTAGTTAGGGCCTTAATATGTCTTTACATGGCAATGCACGTTATAAGGAGCAAATTATAGATTTGTTCCTTATTTATTTGAGTCAACCTTATGGATTACTTGTGTTCGTGTTGTCTTATGGATTTGTTCTCTCTTTAGGTCTTGGGAAGGACCTGTAAATATTTCTCCTTATCAGTTTCTTGATAAGTTAATTGTACTTTTATGTTCAAATCCAACCACTCTTCAAAAATATTACTCTGTTACGAGGTTTCGGACTAAACTCTTTGGCTAAGAAGTCTTGGGTTTGGTGTAAACATCAGGTGCTCTCGTAACATTTACAAGTTGGGTTATCTTTTATCATTCATTTTAGATGCGAGTATCACTGAGAATAGTATGCTCATACTATTCAATTCCTACATCTATTTGTTCCCTGTCTAATTCGACGTTACTGTAGTCTCCTGTCAAGTTAATGCAGCTAACAGTATATCACATGTTTTCGAACTTGGAAACGCAGTAGGACAGTTCATGGTTAATTTGTTTTCCCAGTTGGAAACTTTCCCATTTTAATAGTACTCCCAGCAATTGCCACTATGTTACCCTATTTGGACTTAAACCTAAGATCCATATCATATAAACAAGTCAGTCACTGTAATTTAATTTATTGGAATCAAATAATCAATGTATCATAGGTACTTCATTTGTTTCACTTCTTGCTCTGATCTGTTCAAGGCGGGTTGATGTTGTAGTCAAAACTTAGTAGAGAATATGTATATTGATGACTGTGCGCCTGTTGTGTCTACAGGTTGATATGGTCATAGTCCCGGCAACTACGGGACAAATGGGTGTTTTACCTGGTCATGTAGCTACAATTGCTGAGCTAAAACCTGGGATTCTATCTGTTCATGAAGGCAACGATGTGACTAAGTATTTCCTGAGCAGTGGTTTTGCTTTTGTCCATGCAAACTCTGTTGCAGATATAATTGCTATTGAGGCCACACCAGTAGATCGCCTGGACCCAAATTTAGTTCAGAAAGGCCTTGCAGACTTTCAACAAAAGCTAAACACTGCATCAACAGACGCGGAGAAAGCTGAAGCACAAATTGGCA
Organism: Salvia hispanica; assembly: GCF_029641045.1. Classification (NCBI taxonomy): domain Eukaryota; kingdom Viridiplantae; phylum Streptophyta; class Magnoliopsida; order Lamiales; family Lamiaceae; genus Salvia; species Salvia hispanica. The sequence continues at coordinate 15,494,020 of NC_142696.1, read as the reverse complement.
TAGACGTACACAGTGCTCTCAATGCTGCTCTTACAGGTTAAACGTACTGTGGAGTCGATTGATTTATTTCTGCTAAGGGAATTCTTTTTGTACCCTTTTTCAAGGCTTTATGCTTGTTGATCAAACTTCGATCTCAGAATTTGTTGTGAAAGGATTTCTCAAATGAATAATGCTCCCATCTGGGTCTGATGCATTTCCCTTTAACTTGTGATCTGGTGGTGGTAGCCAGAAAACAAATTTACAATTGGATGATTTCATCTTTACAAGGTCATAATCCTGTATTCTTAACTCAGTTGCCATAAAACTTGTGTATTGTAGTCGATGAATACAATGGTATGTTGATCAAAACTGTTGTTGTGTAAACTATTGCATTCATAGATTCATATAACAGCCCACTTCTTAAGCTACATTAGTTGGAGAGTTGAAAATCTCATCACCTTATGGCTGATGTCTTGAGAGAGAGAAGGCTCTCCAAATAGGACATCCTTGAATTGCCAGGGGCTGCTGGACCAAATACATTCCAGAATCGAAGGGCCTCGTCTTCTCCGGCTGAGGCGACAGTCAGACCATCAGGGCTCTGTCGACGACTAATAATAAGTATACACACACATTGGTAACACTACAGTTCTTATTGCATCAGGTTATAAATCAGACCTGAGTTAGATGAAGAACCCGAGACGTCGCGTTGGCAGACTCTCCTATTCGGGACATGGAAGGGTACTTCCACAAGCATAACTGGTTTTGGCATTCGTAGCCGTAGCCATGCCCGCTTAATAACTCTTTGTGATGCCTGTTCCATTGTAGCCCACATATCTGTCAACAAAATCATCACCATAATCAATAAATCTTCTGATCACAAAAGGAAATCAAACAATCAAACTCGCCTGTGACTTAGTTTCTGTGCTAGAGGTGCAGGTCCCTTTTTGAGTGTTCCATAGCTTTATATTGCCATCGTCCAAGCCACCACCGGATGCCAGCACGTTATAGTCGTGAGGGCACCACGCCAGAGCTTTAACCGCTGCACAATGATGATCGAATCTGTAAACGTGATGGTTTGCGCTCATCTTGCATGCGTCCCACAAGTAGACTCTAGTATCATTTGCACCACTGGCTAGCATGCTCCCTGCAGCCGACCACTTCAAACCAGAGACTTCACCCTTGTGCACTTTCACACGGCACACTTGACTGTTCCTCACTCTCACTGTCATAAAACTCTGATCATTTCAACAGCCTTGAGACTATATTAAGGATGAATAAAGAAGCAACCTCATTTACCATCATGGTTGATGATAGCTCCACTAGAGCTTCCACAAGTTAGTGTGTGACCATTCCACGCTATAGATCCCACACGTCCACGCTGACCCTCTAACAACCTCACCTACGTAAAACACATGACAAGAACTAAAAACCAACGTCGTTAAGAGACAGAGCGAGCAATCAGCTTGTTCATCTGGCCACTTACTAGATGGAGCGACTCAGCATCATAGAGATGAATTTTAGAGCAACTATACCCCGCTGCTACAACTTCTCCATTTTCAGACCAGTTTACGCTAGCAAGATAGTCGCCTTCGCTCGCTTCTGACACTAGTTCAACTTTACAAGTGTTTGCATTCCACAAGTATAATTTTCTGTCAAGAGCAGCTGCTAGCAGGTTCGTCTTCCCCCAATCAATAACGTTGAGATAATAGTCGTGGCTGATTCTTGGCGCATCCAGGATACGAGCTTCACCCTGGCACGGCAAGCTAGTTATCATCAAAGGAAAAAACGAGCAAGAGCTTGTGAACACGTTTACCTTGGGGAATCTTCGCAACGGTCTACAAGTAAGGGTCTCGTTGTTACAACATCGCGTCTCATCAATCATAGGGCTCAGTTTTCTACTTGATTTGGGACTGCCCCTGAAAACAAGCATTTGAAATGGCCTACCTTCAGCATTCAAGGTCAGATTGCTCAAAGATTTCCTATATTCAATCTGTGATGAAAGAAAACATCAGTGGAACAGCTCATAAACTCAATTGCCACAAAGTAGAATCGAACAAAGCATCATAACTTTTGAATTTTGAGGCCATTGAACCCAAATTTAATCCGAATCAAGAAATACTGAATTGAATTTGAAATTCAAGAATAATTCGAAAATTGAAGAACTGACACTAGATTTGGTATGTGTGGGTCGTGCAACAGTGGTGTTGGTCAATGTACCGTGGGCTTGATCGAGATCCATAAGACTCCGATTTGGGATAAACCTATCGCCCTTGTCAAACAAAACAACAAATTGACAGAAATATAAAGTAATTATCGAAGAAATTGCGAGAAATCATTCAAAAGAATAGGTACCGGAAAATCATATTTGACGGGGCTGTCGTGGAGGCGAGTTGGAGAGTACCAATCGGAGGCCAGTCTCCAATCAGTCTCATTATCCATTGTTACTGCTTCAAAAATTTTGCGGAATAGTGAAAATTATGGTTGAGAGGAATTCATTTTCCAGATGAAGACTGATGCTATTTGGCGCCAAAGGCGTTGCGTTTTGTTGCCGTTGGATCTTGTCAAAACCGTTAATTTTTTAACCCTTCCTCTTCTTAATTTCATTTTCTTTTCGATTTTTTTAAATTTTCTTCGAGTCAAAATGAAATATGTCTATATATAAAAGAAGTTGTTGAGATAATTACCGCCTCCAACCATACACCAAATTCCATTTTTGGTGTAAAAATGTTCTCTAACCATACTCCATATCCAAATCCATTTTTGATTTTTTTTTTCTAATGAAACAACACCAAATTTAAAGTAAACACCAAAATTGAATATCTACTGCAAAAAAAATTTATATATTGCATAATAGTTCTTATAATTAAATAATTATACTGCCATAATTTATGTACTGCTTAGATAGTTGAATCAGCCACATTATTTGCACATATTGAGTAGAGATATGTAAGCTTGTTGTACTAGGGTCTAGGAAATCTTTTACACACATTTTTTTTATGGAATTTGCAAATAATTTTCCGAATAATTAAATCGGAATTAGCAAGCTCACCATATCTTATGTTTTTTTTCTTTGCAAATAATAACTAATAAATTTACTAATATAGGAATGAATATTTCCAAAAAAAATCTTGTTATTGTTGCTTACCGTTATAATTATGTATCAATAGATTAGAAGTTGTTCAGCTGAGATTCATTCATTACTAAAGAGCTATGGATAGATGTCGCAAAACAAAAGCAAGTCTTTATTAAGAAAGCAAGTTAAACCTCAATGCATTAAAATAAAATTAAACACGAACAACAAATGATTGTAATAAAATGAAAAACGTAATAACAATCTAGTAAATCAGAATCGGATCCTCCAATATTGTCAAAGTACAAAGAATATGCTCTAATTGCAGTCATCTGGTTGGTCTTGTTGCTGAGCTCTTTTCTATAAAATGTGTTTCCGTTCAGCTTGAAAATAAGCACGACTTTGAGGATCGTCTATGGAGCTCAAGTTCATAGCCATTATTTTATTTTCTTCTCTCATTGTTTTGAGTTCTTGAGCCACCTTTTGATTTTCCACAAACTTAGCCATGTGATCATTTGCTTTTTTAATACCTTCGTTTAGTTCCTCATTTTGTTTTTAAAGAGTAGCAATAAGAGATGTTGTATTCTCGGATTGCTTTTTCTTTCGTTTAGCCTTCTTTATTCCGATTGGTCTTGATGAAAAGGAACCTCCCTTTCCCTCCTCATCATCACAACTCATAGGAAATGAAGACAAAGTTTGAGAGCAATGCAAAATATGAGTCTGGCCTTCTGAATTAGAAGACTGAATTCCACGTGATGCTTGTTGTCTAGAGGTCCCTACATAATCTTGGAAATTTTCAAAATTCTTAATCATTTCCCAAACATGAGAAAATTTCCAACCTAATTTGTAGTTTGCATCTTTCTTGAGCAATTGTATAGCTTCATTCATCTACAAATGGTTATAATCAATTAATCACAGGTACATAAGAGGAAATTTAACATTAAAAACTATGATTAAATACTCACTATGTCAGCATTTGAAGAACCGCTTAGATTTCTTGCTTTAGCTGCTCGGATACATCCATGAAATTTCTTTGCAGCTTTTTCAATCGTTTGAATACGAGCTTGCATAGATCTTTCTGTATGCTCTGGCCAAAGTTACATCTCTAGCTTCATTGAATCCATCTTTGATACGAGTATATCTATAGAATATCCCCATATCTATATTATTTCATATATTATTGATTTCCATATCTTTCCTACTTCTTGATCACTAAGTTAGGTTATTAGGGAGTATTATAAATAGGAGTCGTTGTTATCTTTTGAAGGAATCATGGAAGAAATATAATTATCTTTTATCATTCTGTCTTTTATTTTTCTGCAATTTACTTTTCCTGTCTTTCATCGGTTGCTCGACGGAATTCCTTCTATGAACAAACCTCTTTTATCCGGTGATTTATCACCATTATTCTCCGATACGAGTTTACTCGTATCATTTGGTGCTTTCATTCGGTTCTCATCCTCCGAATTTCTGCCATCATGTCATACACCTACACCGCCTACCACCATCACCAATTCGACAGACAGTTCGCCTTGCCACTGCCCATGCCGAGCCCCACATCGTGTTGGTACTCCCAGAGACTAGACGTGCAATTTGGGTACCCCAATCCAGATCTGGCGTGCCCGATTCCCGCGCTACCCTTTAGCGTGCCAAGGCCCTCTTCGGTGTTCTATCCGTGCCCCGAACCTGGCCCTCCCGATGGGCACCCACTGTACACCCCTGCACAACCGCCTTACCAGCCCTTCCAGCCGCCATCGTCTCCATATCAGCCGCCTTACGACGGTGTTGGCCATACAGAGCCTCTTGGCATGGCATGTGATCCAGTGATGCCGAATTTGGAACCGAACCTACAGTTGGCTGCCTTGGTTTCACAGCTTGAGCACTTGGCCGCAACTGTCGAGCAATTGGCGTCTCGGATGGATGCAAACAAACGCTGCCTGGGCGATCCACACGCCGCGATGAGGTCGACGAGCCATCTCCGCACAGCCGCCCCACTGGCCGCTACAACTGCTGTCTCGCCCACGAATCTGCCCCAGCTAGCTCCTCCGTGCAGCCCTGATATCAGTGGAGATGAGGGCGAATTGTTAGACGATGACCCACTTCCACTAGCCGTGATCTCTCAGTCGGGCGACTCCAATACCATTCTGACATCAGTCCCTCATTCTGTACTTGTTTTCCCCGGTTCTATATAATTGGGGATTTCAGAGGGTGTGAAACACGACCGTTGTAGTTCTTCTCTCGGCAAGAGAAGAGTTACAGAGAAATTTCACAATTTTGATGATATAGGTTTTAATGATGACGCGAATCCAATTGATGGTGATGTTGCAAGAATGAATCATCGAACAACATCACTTGACGGTGATACACGGTGAAACCCTTAACGATGAATTTTGGCAACCACAATGGTCATCCTTTGATGATTTTTGATGGAGGTGATGAAGGGAGATACTCTATTGTTCGGTGTGCGTTTGATCCGGGAGGAGATACCTCGCCAGAGCTTCGTCTTTAATTCTCGTCGTGGCTTCATGGTTTCCACCTTGAGGACAAGGTTAATTTTAACCGTGGAGGAGTTGATACGAGTATATCTATAGAATATCCCCATATATCTATTATTCCATATATTATTGATTTCCTGTAACACCCGCACTTTTTGAACCATAGCCGAACAAATATCACCTTGCATTAGTTGTTATTTCTTGTTTGTTCGGGTTTTAAAATGTGTGCGATCTCGATAATCATAAAAAAAAGGACGTTTAATAGTTTTAGTAAATGCGGTGTAAAAATCTATGAGTTCGTTTAACACAAGTTCAAATAGAATTTGTAAAGTCCTACACTATTACAATTTAAATATCGAGGATAAAGCAAAACAAGGAGACGTGCCCCGAATCTCGGCGGTTGTGCACGTTCCGGGACCTCCAACTTCATTTCGTGCTCCTATCTATTTCTACATCGCACACTTCTGGAACCTACAAAAGATAGACAAATATTAGTCGCATCACCATCACATCTTTCAAATCAAGACAAGACTTTTGACGAAATCACATCACATCAAAGCACGAGTCCCAAACGACGGCACACGATTCCCAAACGACGGTCGTACTTGCTAGCCGTCATTTTGAGTGACGAGATGTAATATTCTTGCCATTTTTGGTATATTGAATGATTGATTTGCCAACTTGCTCCTTTTAGTAAAAAGTCTCTAACTCTTGTGTAATAGTTTGCTCCCTTTGAAACATAGAATTACCCATGTAGAACCATACATCCTCTTTACCTATAAATACTTCACCACCTTCTTTCATCTTCCTTTTGTTTCTCAAAATAAAATCTCCAACATCATTAAAGAAGAGAGCAAGTGAGATACGCATAGTGAGTTCAAGGAACAAGAGGATCAAGCTCTCTCACCCATCACCCTTTACTCCACTCTTCATGGAAGGTAAATGCTCTTAAAACCCAAGTGTTATTCATAGTTCTTTCATTTATTCTTTTTGCCAAGCATGACAGAAGAGATAGCATGCTCAACATAGTACCACGAATTTAGGTATCTCTACCAAATTCTCAATATCAACAAGTTCATATTCTAGTGAAATAACCAAGCATCCGATAATTTAAAGAAAACCAAGCCCAAGTTCATATATATCCTCATAACTCAAATTAAGTAGAGCATGACCTTTGCGATAACCATAAAAGCAATAATAATAATCGGGCATGAAGCATGATTGAGAACTTAGCTTGTACGAGTGCATCTTTGAGCACCTACCGAAGGGGCGCCAGTCCGCCGCTGCCACCTCGCTCGGAGCAGTCCGCCGCTGTTGCTGCGTTCAGCAGCATCACACGCTGCCGCTGCTGTCACGCGGCGGCAGCCCTACGCGCAGAACCCCCCGCCGCTGCCGCCTCTGCCGGGAAGTCGCCGCTGCTGTCACACACACGCAGCTGCTGCCACGCGCGCACAGATGCTCGGCAGACCCCACTGCCGCTGCTGTCACCCGGTGGCAGCCCCTGCTGCCCCTGGACCGAGCAAACAACGTTGCCCTCTTCTCCACTCGCTCGACGAGCTCGGTGACTGAAATTTAACCTTAGAAAGAAATGTGAGTGTGTGTATAACATATACATGTGTTATGCGTGGCAAAGAAAAAAGGAGGGGAAGAAGAGGAGAGGGAGAAGAAGATGTACATGGAATAGTAACCGGCGACGGCATCGGAGGTCGAACGCCGCCGAGCCCTTCACGGCCGAGAGCAAGAGAGAGGGAGAAGGTGCGACGGAGGGAGTATGAAGTGTGAGATACGGTTTACTCTTGTTGGATCCAACTAAATTGATTGGACATTCTTTTAGTTAGGCCGAATTAACGAGAATGAAAAAAGAGAGAGAAGTTAAGAGTTTCTTTTAAGTCTTGAGGTCCTTTTAAATTAACAAGCTTTCAATTACTCAAAGTATAGACTAAATGTTTTAAATTGGGTTCAGAGATTAATTGCATAAGTAACTGAACCTTCAATTACTCACTAAAGTACTTGATCGAGAAATTTAAATCTCCCGATGTAATTATCGCAAAGAATTGAAGTCGTTTGAACAAGATAAGAACGTAGGATGCACACTCCCCCCCTTAGGATCATTGCATATCATTCTTTATGAATGTTCTTTAACTAATTAGCTCGTAATAATCTTTCAAAAAGGATTTTTGCGAGGAGTTTAATTTATTGAAGTGGATCTTTGCTTAGAGCTATGTATTTTGGAAGCATCGAGGTGGGCTTTCTAACCTATGTATTAATGTGGCTTTGTGAATAATATTTCAAGCCTATTTTAAAGTGATAATGATTTTATGTTTGAGCTTTGCTATCCTATACTTTTATGTGGATGAACTTGTCAAATGTTACGAATGATTTATGAAGTGATTGTTTATTTAAAATCGCACTTTCTTTTCTACAAAAGATTGTCAATGCCATAAATGTTTTTGTTTTGTCGAGATGCCTATCTGTTTGGCTATGCCAAAATGAATGAATGAATGAACGGAATGATTACGAACTCCAATAGGATTGAAATTCCTATTCGAGTAGTGTGCACAAAAGAAATGGACCGTGAGTCATCGAGAGGGTTGGCTGGTCAATGTGTCGTGGAAGGTGACACCCTTCCCGTCACTTAAGGAATGTACAGATATGGCAGATTGATGGAAAGAACTTAGACTGCGGTCGAACTTTAAGCTCACAAATAACTTAGTAAGCTCGGGCCTTTTAAGATAAAACCCCCGAGTGTTACTGTGATGGCATGGCAACAAATCTTTTATTGTATATATGTATCTTTTGGCAAAGTGTTCACTGAGTACTCTCGTACTCAGCCCTGCATATATTTCTAAATGTGCAGGTTGAGCCGTGGATGAAGGGGTGCTGAGTGAGATTGGTGCTTTTTGTATCTCTGTAGGACCCTCGAAGACATATGTCTCCATACATATTGTCGCGTTCAAACCTTTCTTCCGCTGTGCATTTTATCATTGTCTTGTGATAGACTTATTGATGAGAACTATGATAGGAATGTGAAGTACAAATTGGTGAACTCTTTTTTTTTTCTTTTTTTTGAGCCTGCATGACCATGTAAATCCCTTGTGAAATCCTAATATCTCTCGTAATAAAATGGACGTTTGGTTCACGATTGGTTTCCTTTTTATTTCCTTCTTATTTTCCCTTTATTGTCATGATTTCCTTTCTTTGCTATCCTTAGCAAAGTGCGGTCGTGACATTTCCATATCTTTCCTATTTCTTGATCACTAAGTTAGGTTATTAGGGAGTATTATAAATATGAGTCTTTGTTATCTTTTGAAGGAATCATGGAAGAAATATAATTATCTTTTATTGTTCTGTCTTTTATTTTTCTGCAATTTACTTTTCCGGTCTTTCATCGGTTGCTCGACGGAATTCCTTCCGCGAACGAACCTCTTTTATCCGGTGGTTTCTAGCCATTATTCTCCGATACGAGTTTACTCGTATCAATCTTTCACACGCTTCCAAAATCGTTGTGCTAATTGAGATATTCCATTGATTGGATCTTGTGAAATTTGCATATAAATTTGACATAAAAGAATGTCTTCATTCTCTAAATAACTTTCTTTACGAATCGACATTTTGTGAGGAAAATAGCAAATGTAGTTTTCTCTAATTGATGAGATTCTGTCATTTATATAGGGAGAGTAAGAAAGAGAGTCTATACTCTATAGTATCCTGACTATATCATCCAGTCCAACTTTTGAATTATTATGTTTAGGATGTTTGAATTAGTATGTTTACAACTGATTTAGAGAAACTTAGGATGTTTGAATAAGTATGTTTACAACTAATTTAGAGCAATTTAGGATGTTTGCAACTGGACCGAGTCAGTATTTTTTACCTTTTCTGTAGGAGAAAATTTGTGTGTTTGCAACTAATTAAATTTGACTTTGAATTTGATGTATTCAATAAATTCATTTTTAGGAATCTAAATCGTAATCATCCAACCACATGCTGCCACGTGGCAAGTATAAGCAACATAATAACGATATTAAGCAACAAAGGATGACACATAAGAATTACCTTAGATTGCATAATAGACTGTTTATGTTGCATAGTACAATTTATTTTTGCATTATAGACTAAAATGCAAAATAAATTGCATTTAATGCAACATAAACTATCTTTTATGCAATCCGCTCATCTAAGTCATCCACTAAGTTTGTTGTTTAATAACGTTGTTTTGTTGCTTATATATGCCACGTGACAGCATATAATTGGAAGGATGTTGTGATTCTAATTTGAGTTATTTTTGAAGCACACCTCTATATATACATATACTTTGTTGAAGCTATACTCTATTTCTATTTTTAAGTGATGATGAATCCCAATTGTATTCTAGATAGTTCTTCATCTTCATCAAGATGAAGATGATGAAAATTCTAATATGATAAACACTTACCAATATATGCAAAGTATGCAATGAAGAATCAACAATAACAACCTATTGATTCAACACCTTTGCGACCATCAAAGTCTACAAATACATCGTGGATCAATTCTGGGGCATATTGTCATCAATCGTGATTGAGAGGGTGCCCACACTAGATTGTACAATGATTATTTTGCAGATAACTCATTATATAATGAAACCATGTTTCGTAGGAGATTCCAGGTGGCTCGTCCATTGTTCGTTCGCATTGTGGATGCAGTTAAGGAACACGGTGACTACTTCATACAACGACTAGATGCAACCGGAAGGCTTGGACTATCATCTCTTCAAAAGGTAACAACAGCTATTCATATATTGGCGTATGGTTACTGATGAGTAACCATATTGGCATATGGTTATTAATGAGTATGTGAAAATAAGTGAGAGTAGTACCATCAAAAGCCTAAAATGTTTTTGTCGTGCAATAATAGAGATCTTTTCAACTCAATATTTGAGAACTCCAACGGCTAATGATATTGCTAGACTTTTATATATTGGCGAGCAACGTGGATTTCCAGGGATGTTAGGCAGTTTAGATTGTATGCATTGGAAATGAAAAAAATGTCATATAGGATGGAGTGGTTCATATCCAGGTTGCAGTGGAAGTCCTACAATTATTCTTGAAGTTGTAGCTGATTATGATCTTTGGATATGACATGCTTATTTTGGATTGCCTGGCAGTAACAACGACATCAATGTGTTTGAATCATCTCATCTTTTTTATAATCTCACTTAAGATATCACTCCTCCAGCTAATTAATGTTATTCAAGGAAAAGAATACAATATGGTTATTACTTAGCTGACGGTATTATACCCAAATGGTCTACGGTTGTGCAAACAATTCAAGAGTCGCGTACATCAAAGACAAAATATTTTGTAATGAAACAAGAGGCATGTAGAAAAGATGTGGAGCGTGCATTTGGCGTTCTCCAATTACGTTTTGCAATTGTAGCAGGACCAGTGTGTTACTACTGGGATAAAGAAGTATTGTGTGACATCATGATTACATGTATAATATTCACAATATGATAGTTGAAGATGAGCGTGACCTTAGTTCTCCAATTGAAGTTGCTAGACAAACGCCACAACCCGAAGTTGATATGATGACAAATGAAGATGTTCGATTTCAAGAGTATATGGCCCGATATGACGCAATAAGTAATAAAAGTACTCATCTGGAACTTCGAAATGCACTAGTTGATCATTTGTGGGAACAATACACAAATTTTGAGTCTTGAATTTTAGCTATTTTTTATGTTTATCGTGATATGTTTTATTTAATTGAGATATATTTAAATGTGTTTCAATTTATATTTGAATTTTATTATAGTAGTTTAGTGTTTTTTAATTTTAAAAGTAGTGTAATTTTTTTGAATATAAAGTTTATTTAATACATAAATATATTAATAAGTAATTTTGTATACTTATTTAATTTACATAAATATAACATTATCTTTATTTTTCCCTCTCTCTTATTTTACTATCTCATCTTTAACTCACAAAACAACTCTACATAAAATAACGTGCCGAAAAACAAACGTTTCATATTTATTGGGACAGAGAGAGTACTATAAAATAGTTAAAGTGGAGATAATGTAAAATAAGAGAGAGAATATTATAAAGAAGAGTCTTATCTATATTATGATATCTCTTACTTTACATTTTATCCACTTTAACTATTTTATACTACTCCCAGCGTCCTAACTAATTTGAGTTGTATTCCCTTTTGGGATGTCCCAACTAAGTTTAGTCATTTCCGTTTTTAACAAAAAATAAAACATCCAATCACCCTTACTTTATTCCAGAGAAAAAATTTAGTGGACTCGACACACCACGTGACATGATGATGTGGTGTGTTCCACTAATTAAAAATTGACAAATGGAAATATTAAGAATATATAGATTAAATTATATAAGGTATTTAGTTCTCGTTTTAGAGAAAAAATTCAGTGGACCCGACACACCACGAGACATGATGATGTGGTGTGTCCCACTAATTAAAAATGGACAAATGGAAATATTAAGAATATATAGATTAAACTATATAAGGTATTTAGTTCTTGTATATGGAATATAATTTTTAAATTAAAAAACTTTCCATATTAATACTCGCATATACTACATAATAATATATTTAATTTTTTTCTATCATATATTCACATCATTTTAAGACTAATTTATATTAAGTGATTTTTTTATTTTGTGTAATAATAAAATAAAATTATATAAATACTTTTAATTTCATGCCTATAGGACTAATATGATTAATTATGATTTAGTATATTAACAAATGGAGTATTATATTTTTATTTGTAATTTTTTCATATATAAATTCAAAATGAAAAAAATAGTAAACTTAAAGTTAATGTATTGTGATTATTTGAAAAACACACAATACTAAGTAATTAATTAATTTTGTCTAATGGTAAAATAATACTATAAATATTTTTATTTTCGTGCATAGTACTAACACGATTTATTATGATTTAGTTTATCATTATGTTTTTGTATTTTCTATTTTTTTTTTCATGTGTAAATACAATTAGTTGTACTAATATTTTTCATATATAAATACAAAATGAAAAAAAGGTAAACTTAAGTTAATGTATTGTGATTATTTGAGATGCATACAATACTAAAGTACAGAATAAGTGTTGGATTGATCGAATGTGATCATTGATTTCGGGATTGAAATTCCAATTTTTAGTTTCAAACAATTTCCACAATCGACAAGCAAGACGACGACGCCACACACACGCAGATCTCAAAATAACGACCGAAATATGAAAACTAGGTTAGGTGATTTCAGCCTCGCCTTAAGGTGCATCGACGATTACAAGTTGCGATCAACGCCGCTAGTTGGGCAGAATATTATTTGGAAGCCTACTACGTCACGCCAGAGATGAAGACGAAGCAGTATGAGGTTGAAGGGGAGCATGAAGTGACGAGGGCGCAGCCGGTGGGCTACAGAGAGGAGATGACAGGGGGGGAGGCAGCTGCAAGAGGAAGCCGGTGGAGGAGGGCGTCGCCGGAGAGGAGGTTGATTCGTGTTCCTCCACCTCCTTCGTGTAGAGAGAGAGAGAGAGTATGCATGAATGTGATGTTTATGTCAAAATATGGAACAAAGTTAATTTCCCAAATTATCCCATGCAATTTTTATTAATAGAAAATGAATACTTAATTTAGTCATTAGATTAAAATAATGAGTAACTGAGATTTATTCTCTAGTTATACACTTAAAATTAGTTAGACCTGGATCACTCTCATCTATTAGTAGAAATAGACAAATGAAGTAGAATGTTTATTACATTAATGAGGATAATTATGACATTGATTGTGTCGATCGACTATTAATTACATGAGTGATTTTTTGTGGTGTGGATCATGCGATGCCATGGACAAAAGACAAGCCCATTTAGAAAAAAGGTTAAATTACTAAATCTTCTATTAAAATAATTTTGCATCTTTTGAATTTATGATAATAATGTACTCCCTTCGTCTCTTTGCAATACATGTATTCTTCTAAACATGAGATTTTAGAAAATTGTATTAAGTAGATTAAGGAGAGATAATAAAATAGGAAAAATAATAAAGTAGAAAGATGAAAAGAGAATAAAGTAATAGAAATGAGTTATATTATATTTTATATAAAAAAAATGACTCAGTTACAGTGGGACAACCCAAAAAGAAATACGACTCAGCTACAAAGGAACGAAAGGAGTATTACAATGTGTAGTATATTGTTTAGAATAAGAATGGGAAGAAGTGAAAGAAGAAGAAGAGAGAGAAGAAGTCCAATAGAACATTTACACCGAAAAATGGATGACGATTGCTAATTCTGCACATCGATGATGCACTTGTTGCCCGTGATGAATACTTCCTAGAACGACATGTCGGATTTGGCTGCTCTAGCCTCTTTATGTTGCAGAAATGCATGATAGAACCACTTGCGATTTAAATGTTTAAATGTTTAACTGAGTCATTTAAATGTTTAAGAAAAATCTTATAAATGTATAAGCAAACACCAATATGGTAGAACCACTTGCGATTTCGAGACCGAGAGAGATGGCTTGTAAATCAGCTTCCAAAACCGAGGAAGCACTGATCCTCTTCTTGAACCCTCGGATAATGTTACTCCTCAAGTCTCGAATGATGCCCCCGGCTCCTGCCTCCGATTGCCTCCATATTCCTTTTGTATTGATTTTAATCCACCCGTTGTCCGGTGGAATCCATCTCACGAGTTTGATCAACTTGCGGGCATTAGGTTTCCATGCTGATGTGTTAAACCCTTCGAGATTATCGCAACCATTCCATTCTTTCTTTCCCATCCTTCCCGCCGAGATCAGCTGTTGGAAATATACCTTGATACGGTTGAACACCGTGTCTGCATTAAACTTCATCCCGCGGTGGATGTTCCCGTTACGTTCTGACCAAATAAACCATAGAACTAGGCATGGGGAAATCATGCTCGCATGAGTCTCGCTCGCCTGAGGTGCTCTGCGGTGCTAGAATCTAATACGCGTCTCAAAGTTCGTGATTCTAAGGTTCCATCTCGGCATCTTAATGAACCAATTTGCTACTCTTTCCCAGACCCCAGTAGCTACTTCGCCTTGTAAGAAAAGATGCTCCCTTGTTTCCACATCCGGGGATTTGCAGCACCTACACTTTGAGGCAAGGCTGGCTCTTCTCCATTGGAGCTTTATGTCAACCGGAATCCGATTGGCAAGCAGCCTCCAACGAAGATGGAGATTGAAGGAAGGATGCACTCGTTCCAAATTAATTTGAAAACCGGCGTGTGGGGGTGGCGGCAGAGCTCCCATGCAGAGGTTGTGGTGAAGTTGTCGTGCACAGCACCACTCCATCTCAAGGAGTCTTTGCCCCCGAGTTCAATCGGGATTTTTCCAACCTCTTCGATCACCGCCTGTGGAACACCAAGCGGAGCAAGTACCCCCTGAAGAAGAAGAAGAGGAACATTCCAAGCTCCATTCATCCAAAAATCTTTAACCAGCTTGAAAGGTAGCCTTGACCCTGGGTTGCACATTTCACTCAACGGTTTGTCTCCCCACCAAATATCCTCCCAGAAATGGATGTCTCCATTTCCTAGTGCCCAGCAAATGTGTTTATGAATCTTGCTCCCAGCTCTAGCCATGCGTTTCCAAGTTGAGCTCTGGTTACCGGAGTAGTTTGCTTTCGAGGGAGCGACCTTGCGGCAATATTTATGGAGCATGAAGTTTTCCCATAATGAATCTTGTTCCCAAAATCTCACCCATAGTTTCATTCCGAAAGCCTCCACCATTTCCCCGAGCCTCCGGATACCCAAACCACCCTCATCATAGGGATGACAAATTTGTTCCCAACTTATCCAATGAGTCGCCCTCTTGTCTTGTGTTGATCCCCAAAAATACTTGGCTAAGAGACTCTCCATTTGTTTCATAGCCTCTTTAGTTGGTTCCAAGACCTGGAACACATGCAAAGGAATAGCTCCTAACGTACTTTTAATCAAAGTTAACCGACCTCCAAAGGATAGAAACTTATGTGACCAAGAGTGGATACGGATGGAGATTTTCTCTCGCAAGAACATGAACATGTCGGTTTTCTTCCTTCCTTTGAAAATCGGGACCCCAAGATAAATAAAAGGGAACTCCCCCTGTTGAAATCCTCATGTCGCTTGGATATTAGGTGCCCAGCCCGCATGCTTGTCGTCCACGTAAAACTGGCTTTTTTCCATGTTAACTTTTTGACCCGACACTGCCGCATAGTGCCGAAGACATTCAACAAATTCTCAGATGGATTCCTGTCTCGCTTGAGTGAAGACAATGACATCATCCGCGTACGCCAGATGTGAGACCTCCAAACCATACCGCGATGTAAAAAACCTCATCTCTCTCATTCCCATAATTAACTTATTTAAGCTCTGAGAAAGATATTCCGCCGCAAGAATAAAAAGAGAGGGGGAAAGAGGATCACCTTGTCTAAGTCCCCTTGTTGACTTGAAGAATCCAGTCGGCACTCCGTTAATGAGAATCGAGAACCAGCATGAATTGTTGCAACGTTCAACAAGCCCAATCCAAGTTTCGGAGAAACCCATGCGGCGTAGTACTTTGATTAGAAATGCCCACTGAACCCGATCGTAGGCCTTGGCCATGTCTAGCTTGATTGCCACGTTCGGGGTGGGAGAGCAGTTTGGTAGATCCCGGATAATTTCTTGCGCAAGTAACACATTGTCACTCAATAATCTCCCTTTGATAAATCCGCTCTGGTTAGGGGCAATCAAAGTAGGAAGCAGCGGCGCAAGTCTAGTGGAGATGATCTTGGATATTATTTTATTTGTGACGTTGCATAGACTGATCGGTCGATAATCCGACCACGTGCTAGGATTTTCTTTCTTTGGGAGGAGCACGATCATGGTGGCAGTGAAGCTTCTTGGCATATACCCTCCTGTAAAGAAATCCCCCACCGCTGTAGCTAAATCCCCTCCTACAATCTCCCAAGAGGCACTATTTGCTGATATTCTGAATACCGCCTGTTTGACCTCCTCCATGAGCAGTATGTTACATAAATTCCCCGTATCAAGGTTGTCCGGGAGCGGATTGATTAGCTCCAAAAGCGGCTCCTCCAGCAAGTTGGCATTCGAAGAGAGGAGGTTTTGATAAAAACTTACTGCAGATTGTTGAAGCTCCTCCTCGTTCGAGATTGAGATGCCATCTACCTCAATTTCATGAATTCTCGACTTAACTCTTTTTTGACGCACCCAACCTTGGTAGAATTTGGTGTTCCGTTCTCCTTCTACTACCCAACGAATGCTCGCCTTTTGTCTCCAAATATCCTCCTCCATACGGAGGCATAAGAGGTATTCAGCTGTTCGTCTATTCTGATATTCTCTGTTGGTTGGGGAAGGCTCTGCTTCAAATTTGATCTGTGCTTCCCCTGCCTCCCTCTCTGCATTTCGAAGGCGGACGAAAATATTTCCAAAGACTTCCTTATTCCACGCCTTGAGCCCTTTCTTGACGTTACCGAGCTTGATTTGCAGATTCCGCATGCCATTAGCTCCGGTTTCAATACTCCAAAGTTTCTTAACCTCCTTAAAAAAACGGTGATGCCTAGTCCACATGTTTTGGAACCTGAAGGGTGGGTGCCTCCTAGTTTCTGATTCCATGCACCTGACTAACAATGGGCCATGGTCTGACACAACCCAAGGTAGCACCGTGACCCTTGTTGAGGCTATATGTGATGCCCAACCTTCATTGATGAGAATCCGATCCAGACGTTCAAACAACTCGCCTCTTGCCCAGGTGAACAAAGGGCCATCGAAGCCTGGGTCGACTAGGTGGCAATCGTTAATAGCCTCTGCGAAGTCCAACATTTCACCGGTTTTACTCCGTGCTCCTTCAACCGCTCCTCCTCTCCGTTCTTGCTCATTCAGGCAGATGTTGAAATCCCCCCCCCCCCACGATCCTCCCTCCATGTTGTCTGTCAGATTTCTGAGGGATTCCCAGAGCGGAAGCCAGCCCCCTCTCGAGCATTTTCCTTAAATCACCGATACAAAGAGGCTTTTTCTAAGGAGATTTGATGAGACATGAACATGAAGCACCTGTTCAGAGTCGAGACAGGTTTCCACCTCCCAACTCCGGTCCGCAAAAATCCAAATTTTGTTATCGGTGTTACTGCCCTTGAACTCCAAACGTACCAGCCTGCAAATATCTGGACGAGGTAAGGCAAGAGGTTCAATGATAGCAACAAAAGACAGTTTATATGTTACAATTAGATAGATGATTTAGGACACTTTGGGTATTGGCATTCGCCATTCCCCGCGCATTCCAGATCAGCATGTTGTACGACATAAACAACTCATATCGCGTTGGGGGTGGACATCCCCTGGTTCCGTTGTGGGAAAATTTTCCCTCCGTCCTTCACAAGGCTGAAGGCTTCATCTGGCGCCTTTGTCGAACATTCACCCACCTCCTGAATGACATGTTCCTCCTCCATCTCATCGTCTCCTTCTAAGTTGCCGTCCACATAGTCCTCCGACTCAAGATGCCTGAAGTAGTTGGGCTTGGCAAAGTGTTGTAGGGACCAGTCATGGCTTCCGTCATGCACCCTGTGTCTCGAAGGCTTATTCCCCAGGTTGTCGGTGGTCAACGCATCACAATTCCACTGTTTGTCCTGTTTTCCGGAGGCTAGGTCTCCCATCATCGCTTTGTCCGCAGAGTTGGATCTAGGTAGCTCGCCATTTTTTTACGCCATTTTGCTTACCCTTCCTACCCCGGCGTCCTTGTTTGATAAACCCATCTTTGTTCAAAAAATCTGCAATTGTAGGCGATTTTGGTCGAGCCGAGGCGTCGAATTCATCTCTTGGGTTCGGCTCCCCGTTCTTGCGATTAAGGTTATGACCCCGGTTTTCCTGTTGTGTCCCCTGTTTCCTTTCAATGTTTCTCTCCCTTTGTTCCTCTTGGTATTAAGAGGTAGAACCTCCAGTCTTGACTTGTTGTCGTCTCGGCTGATTCTCCCATTGCCTCCGGTGGTTGTTGTTATTATAGTTCTTCAAAGGAGGGCCATCCTTTTTCCCAGCTGCATGGCAGTTTGCTCTTGTATGTCCAACATGCCGGCATTCTCTACAATAAAGAGGGATTCTATCCCACTTAACTTTCAAGCACGTCTCCTTTCCAAGTATATCTAGTACCACTTCCTTTGTCAGAGGTTTAGAGATGTCAATTTCAACGCAGATTCGAGCAAATGACAATCTCATTTTGTTTGATGTAGCATGATCGAGCTGAATCGGCTTACCCAAAAGAGATCCAATTGCGTAGAGTGCCGACACTTCAAAAAGATGTATCGGAACAGCTATGACATTGCACCATACCGCCGCAATCGGAGTTTCGAAGAAGGAATTGAAATTCGGCGTCCATTTGAACACCCGCATCGGGTGATGATCAATGAACCATACGGGAGAGCCATTCGGCCCATTCATCATCTTTGCATAATCCTCAATATCTTCAAACTGTATTATGATATGTTTGGCTTTGATGTAGTTCCATGTGAAGCTTTTGCAAAACTCAATGTTGCCCAACATCTTTTGCACTTGAGAATTTGACGGGATAGAGTGGGAGAACTTACCTACTACCACGTGGCCCATCTTCTCTGTTAGGAAGGCCGTATCCTCCCCTGAGAAGTAAAGTGAAGGCCTCCCTTCGCTCACTCCAATGCTCCCAATCTTGGTTATTTTATCCGGCTGAAGAATGTATGGTTCCTTGTGTTGAGTGAGCCCCCCCCCCCTCCCCCCTTCTTCTCCCTGTTTGATGTGGTGGTTTTACTGCCTCCTTCCGTCTAGGTGTGGCTCCGAGATTCTGTTTTTGTGGAACAGGTATCCTTGAGGAAGGCTCGCCTTTTTGACTATGCTGCTGATCACTCTTCGAGCCTTGTGAACCCCCTATACTAGTTCTATGACTCCATGGGTTATCTCCCTGAAGAAGACCTTCATGTTTTTCTTTTAGTTTTAGAGCCGGAAAGTCATGGTCAAAAACAGAGGTTGTGGCTGGTTGGAGTTGAAGCAGGACTTCCACGTCATTTTGAGGATTATTTTGACTAGTCAACTGTAGAGGGGAGGAAATTTGTATAGGCTTTGAGGATACTAAGTCCAGCTGTAAATCGTTGTCTAGACATGAGGATATGCCGCTGACCGAATATTCTCCAAATCTGACTTTTTCAAACCATCACTTTTAGCGCCTCCAATTGTTTCCTTCTCAAAATGGAAATTAGACATTAGTAGTGCAAGCAGCCAAAACCAAGGCCTGTGACCCCTGCGGTTCTATTTTGTCGTCGAGCTGCATCCGGAAGGGAGAATAGCCGTTTCCGGCAAGATGTTTTCGTTGTTGACCGGAGCCGAGTCCTTTACCGCTGGCTGTGGCGACTGACCTCCGATTCCACTGTGCCCTCTTCTAGCCCGGGTCAGAGCCTTCCTTATTATCCGCTAGTTGTGGAGGATTGTTGGTAGTTTTCAATTTTGCAGCCGCCATGATGGTTGTTTCCCAGCATTATTGACTGTGAAGGGGTTGCTCGCCCCGCATTGTCCGCAACTTTATCCAGTTCTTCCATCAGATTGCGTTTATTTTCGTCATTTCCCTTGTCCTCCCCGGCGGTAGCTGGGATTTCTCCCGGCGGAGGAGAGAGGTTGAATCTTTTTCTGCTTGCACCTTTCACTTTTCCTTGTTTCCTTCCTGCTCGTTTCCGCCTTGGAGCTGCCACTCTCGACTGCCTTGAAAGTGATCGGCGGTGAGACGTTTTTGCCCAAATCGGGCTCTTCCATATTGGGTGACACCAAGTTTTTGAGTCTTGCTTGTGGTATTTCCGGCAACGGGAGCGCTTTGTGTTACTCCACCGACGGGGAATGCCGCCGGTGACCGTGGGGAGGCTCCGAGATTTAGAGAGAGAGAAACTAGAGAGAAGCTAGAGCTAATATGGTAGAACCACTTTTTCTAGCCTTAGAGCATCCGCAATGGTGCTTAGGCCAGCCATAGGCCAGCCATTCTCTCCCCTGCCACGTCAGCAACACTAAAAAACCACATGTTGACGTCCTTCCGCTCCCTCCCCTTCCGGACCTCCTCGTTGCTGAAGTCCTTCCTGTGCGGGCAGTGCCTCTTATAGGCAGCACTGATCTTCGCCCACATGTTGACGACCCGCTGGTTGTTCGCAACCAGTGGATCGTCGCACACCTCCAACCACCCCTTGGCCACCCCGGCGTACTCATCCTCCGTCCACTTCCTCCGGCCAGTGGCAGCGGGCTGCGATGACTCGCCGACCGCCTTGCCCTTCCCCTTCCCCCTCGGCTTCTTCTTCGGCGCGGCCGGCGTCGCTGGAACGGGAGTATCATCGTCCCCGAGATCGATCCCCATATCATGCAATGACAGAAGGTCATCGCCAGAGAACTGCGTCACCGGGGTCGACGTGTGACACGAAGCCGTCAAAAAATCAAGCGAGGGCCAATATACCGCGTCCCCTCCCGGTGACCCCTGCACCCCCCCCCCCCCCCCCGGCATCCCGGGATGCATACCGTGCGGCATCCCCCCCTGCCACATCATCCCCATCATCTGCTGCTGCATCTGGGGCATACCCCCCCACCCGGGCGCTGACTGCCCGCCGCCCGGCATCCCCCACGGCATACCCCCCCTGGTTCCCCCCCATCGCCCCCCCCGGCGCACCAGCCATCATCCCCATCATCTGATTCCAAAGGATGTTAAACCCCGGGCCCATCTGCCCCCATCCAGATCCCACGGGTACTGTGGGAGTCTGAGATCCGCTCGTCGCCGGACTGATGATCCATCGCTCGATGATGCTCTTGTACAGAAAGTTAGAGAGAGAGAAAACTCGTTAAAACAAGTGATGCAAATGAAAATGAAACGAAAATCGCGTTTATATATGATTTAAAAAAAAAATTGAAAATCGTCGCTGGCCGATCGCTGGCCGATCGGGCCTCCACAGTGGCGGCTAGCCGATCGGCTAGCGCTTCGGCCAGCGACGAGCGATCGGCCAGCCCACGCCGATCCGCTCGCCGAAATCGCCCTCGCCGGTTGCAATGGTTCAGCTAGCCGATCGGCTAGCGCGACGAATTGGCTAGCCGGTCGCTAGCCGACCATTGCGGATGCTCTTAGGTAAAAGTGGATTGAGATATTACTGTATATAAATAATTCTAATTGTGCAAACTGCTCAAAACATGTTTTTTTCAATATACCAGTCCTTACAGTATGATCAATGTAATATTCATGGATTACGAAATAATAATCACCGACATCTCATGCTTCCATAATCAACCAGAATCATTTGTAATCTCTAAGTTAGAATTCTATAGGATTGAAACTGTTCACGATAAGTAGTCTCCTTCGTATCTATAGTGAGTGAAATAAGTACTACTATTTAATTATGCAAGGAGGTCAGATAATAGAATTTTTTTTTTGCAAGAAATGAAGTGACTTCTTTATTAATTTCCATAGTTTGCAACTTCTAGAGTTTTATACTACAATGCAAGATCTAGTAAGAAGCTATGCTAGTTTGAATACACAAATCCATCTGAGAAGCTTCATCCCAAATTTGCTGGAGATAGTTTATCTTGAAGCTTTGCTATTCTTGCCTTGAATGACTTTGCACGACGAATGGATGGGTCGCTTTGTCAAATCGATCCATAGCCATATAAACATCACCTTCGCAAAGATATGCCTGAGGATAACGAGGTGCGATAGTCAAAGCCTCTTTAATGTCCTCAAACGCTCCATCTGTCTCCCATCGCCAACCTTTCCTTGTACATAGTATGCAAACCCCCAAATGGTCTGAGCTCTATAGCCTGCGACAGTAATTCAAAAGTCTGGGTAAAATCAGCCTGAGCCATCTCATCTTCAGCTCTCTTCCTCAGCGCCAGCGCCTCCAAACACTTGTTCTCAGCATCGCCATTGTCAGCACCGCACACAATTGCCATGACATTTGCGGCCTTGCTGGGGGTCCCACACCGCCCCACGAACACACCCCCTGGAAGGATCACGATATTGGGGCCGGCGCCGCACCGCCCGAGAGAACTTGCAGAGCATCCAAAGAGCCCTGCTTTCTGCAAGTCCTGTTTGTGCACACTCTAATTTCTTGGTGTGAATGGGTTGGGTTGTTTTCTGAATTTGTTAGTGGAATAGAGGAGCAAATGGGAGGCGGAAGCAGTGGTTCAGATAATAGAACTTGAGTGACAACTCGGTCACCTTTTACGTGCAATGCGTATTACATGCACCTTTATTGTTCGAATTAAAAGAGAAAATAAAAGCAAAATAGTTAAAATTATTTATCCTCGTAATATTGGAGAAAAGGTTACATATACAAATAAGTAGCTCGAAGTGTTCACTTCTTTTAGAATGTAACATAACAAGAACAACCTAACATAACAAGAACTCAGTGGAGTCTGCAATGGCTCTCAACTGTCAATGCGAGCTGGTGCATGGAGTTTATATAACCACTTCTTTACGCACTGAATTCCTAACATATATTCCAATACCTTCGAGGAGTAAAAAGAGCTACTCCCTCCATCTCATAAATATTACTATCACATTTTGACCGTATACAAGTTTTAAGAAATACTAGTATAATGGAAAATGAGTTGAAAAAGTTAGTGAAATATGGATCCTACTTTTAATTATTAATTTTATACAATGAATTAGTGAAATGTGAGGTTCACTACCAAAATGATATAAGTGGTATGTGACAAAATTTTTGTGCGATGGACAGAAATGGAAATATGTATAAAAAAATTTCCGGGACGGATAGAGTATAATCAAACTACCTAACATATACAGGTTGTTCTTTTGAGTGTAACAAGTTCATGCTCAACTAAACTCAAACTTGATCCCTTCATGATCCAAAACCTTCGAGCAAAGAGCTACTCCGTCCGTCCCATTAATTATGAAATGTTTGTTTTTTAGCTCGAGATTTTATGTAGTTTTATTTTGTGAGTTAATGAAGAGAGAATAAATAAAAGAGATGAAAAAAATAGAGATTATGATATTTCAATTTTAGGAAATGTTTTATTTTTAATGGACAATCCAAAAAAGAAAAACATTCCATTTTTAGTGGGACAGGAAAAGTATAATAATTGTCTCTCACATACCACTTGTAGGTAAAAATTTCTTTAAGAAAAAGTATTCAAGGTATAAGATATTACTACCATTTACATAATTATTAATTACATAATAAAATTTTTTATAGTACTATTTATTTATAAGCTTTTTTCTCTACAGAGTAACCTTCAACGGATGTGATGTTTTGCTCCTCTTAGATTATCTTGAAGAAAAAGCTTCAAGCAGTACCCTTAGTTGGCCATAGAGATTTGCTTCCAGTTATAGGATACACGACTCAAGTAAGCTCTGATGAGGGCTGCCAACACTCTTCGACAAGCCATAGCCGATGCCACGAAGAGCATCGATAATGAAGCATAGTAGAATCTTAAGAGCAATAGAGGATCTTTCCTAGCAGAATTATAAGACTTGGTGAAGATCACTCTGAGACGACGATCTGTAAAGAGAGATTCATATTCGTCGTTTGTAGAGGATGCATGTGAATTGCTGTCGGCCAGCGTGAATGGAGAGCTACCTTTGGGGATATTGAGACCTTTCTCCATTGCTCCAGATATCCATTTGTATATAACATCTGCAACGACCTGACAAAGCTCTTGGCGGAACGAAATGGCCTCCTTCGAAACGAGCGCTCGAATCAGTGAAGCTCCATCCTGTTGGACAACAGATGGTTTTGGTCTCAAACTAAGGAAGATAAAACTCACATTTCACTTTCTACTGCAAAGTATTCATGATTTTAATAAATGACTCGCACTTAAAGAAAATGGCACATCATTATCCGATAAGTTGATTCAGTTTTCAAAAGTAGGAAGGGCCCACTATTCCGGTACTTGGGAAGCCGTGTTGGCAATTGAAAATCTGCAAAATGACAATTGACTTTAATTTTGTGTACAATTTCCATGTAGATTTCCAATTGCCAATGGGACTTTTAGTATCACAAAGTGGACCTGTCCTAGACTTGAAAACAAAGTCAATATATTGATTATGTCATTATGTGTACTAACATGTCATTCTCGAATGTATGGGACACTTGCACGCATACTTTTGAATAGAAAGTGAAATGTTGATATGCAACAGCATATAAATAGGTTGAAGTAAAGGCGCTTACTGCAGTCATCAAGAGTCTTCTTAAAACGAGGCCGTTTTTGGATGGTAGAATTTTCAGTGCCAGGTTTGTGAGATTCATTTCTGGAGCAATTCCATTTGCAGATTGCACGAGAGAAGTATGCGTGTTTTGTTTCACCAATGATTTCAGTTCTTTCCTGGAAACAAAATGGAAATGGTAGTCATAGATCAAATGCGACGGATATAGCATCTGTCCACCCCAAAAAACAACAGAAAATTAAAAAAATAAAAGAAAATAAACTAAGGAAACACAAATGCTTCTGAAGGAGAAACAGCCTACATTTGTTCTGACAACTTGCCAATATTAGCGTGCAAGAAACGTTTCGATAATTCAAACTACGAGAGGAAAATTCAGTATTAATTTACCTGGTTGCTCCAACTCTCAAGAAAACAGCAAGCTTTTGCCATTGAAATTCTCTTCTTCTGTTGAACACAACCTGAAAAGTTTAAACAGAGTAATTAGAAAAAGATTTCAGAGGTTATGGTAATACATTCCGAATATAGACTTTCAGTAGCCAAATTCTTGGTGTCTGTTAGATGGCAAAAGTTTGAATTATGTATTTTCCTAATCATTCGTGCAACCAATACAAACATCTTAGCCAGAAAATAATAACTTAACAAAACAGGAAAATGTTAACTAGGTCAAACGTCTTAGATGAATTGCAAGTGCTTGTATACGATAGAACACCGTAAAATTAAATTTTATCATCCATATGGTACCGAGTACAAGATTCTCCTTGTAGCAGCAGAATTGTCAACAAGAAGCTTCTGAAAAACATATGGATATGCAGCTTCAAATGTCTTAAACGTAGGATCAGCAGCAACCGCCAATCCTGCAGAACAAACAAGGGAATCAAGTAATAGTTTAAAACATTATCACTGTGCACACACCAAGTTATGTAGTTTGAAGATGAAAAGTAGTACTCCCTCCGTCCCAAGGAAGATGACCCCTTCCTTGGGTGGCACATGATTTTATGCAACTTTATTTTGTATGTTAAGTAGAGAGAATCAAGTAAGAGAGTGGGAATAGAGTAGAGATAAAAGCTTTTTCTATATTCAGCAATGGTCATCTTGGTTGGGACAAACTAAAAAGGAAAGTGAGACATCTTTAGGGGGACGGAGGGAGTAGTAGGCACTTAGGTATATATTAAGTTGATGTCCATGTATAGCAACTCATATAAAACATGGACTAGTGGGAAATTTTTATGCACATTTCGTGATGTCCCTTCCTAACCAATAACGTTTGAGGCTCTCCACAGGTATATGTTTAACGACATCTTCGACATTCATAGGTTGCAGACTATCAAGCATTATAACAGAGGCATACAAACAATGAATTTGCATCCCTCTTCTAGGGTAGGCAGAAATATTACCTTCCAAAGACGCCAGAGACCGCAAAACAAGAACATAGTACGGAGGCATGCGGCAGTGATACTTTAGAGCGACAGACCATATTTTACCCAGTACCTTCAGATTAAGAAATTTAAATCATTAAAGGAGCACATACAAATCGAAAGGCACACTCAGAATTTTCAGATGTCTCATTAAAAAGTTAATTTGAGATTATACTCTATTGATTTACTAATTGATTCTCACCCGACTAAACTTGACATCTGGTATTCCATTGGTAAATACCAACTTCCCCATGGAATCTTCCAGGTCCTGAATTATTCAGAAAGTCAGATTATCTGATGCAATTGTTTGAGGCAAACACCACTCACGAGATGGTAATAAGAACCATATGCAAGTGTAGTTTAAAATTATCAATGATATGGATGCTACCATGGTAAAACGCCTTATGTTAGTCCCAGGTCTAATCACATCCATTTCCGTCAAATCATACACAAGAGATGCCCAATCACCATTTACAATGTGAACTATGGCACCAAGCATGGCGTACTGGTGCTTCTTCTCCATCCGACAGAGCAAGCCAAAATCAAGGAACCTATTCCAGTAAATCGGTAAAGAGAAGCATTCAAGTATTAGACATCATAATATAACTAATCCATGATCAAACTTGTTTTTAGGATTGAAATTTTATTTAACGTATATGTGCCTATTAATAATTTATTTATGAACAGGTTAGTACCCAAGTTTCCCAGATGATGTGTAACGCAAATTTCCTGGATGTGGATCAGCATGCATTAGGCCAGTCTCAAGAAGTTGTATAAGTGATGCCTCCACACCTTTGTTAACCTAAAGTAGGATAGCAGTACCTAATAGCTTTTAAATGATACAAGAATGCAGGTGAATCACGAAAAATAATGGGACCAGTAGATATGATGTTACTCCTTCCCTGTGATACGTTAAAATGCAAAGTCTAGAAATTATACTGTAAGTTCTAATATATGACACCGTCTCTAATCTCTAGTATGTGAGCTATGTATAAATTTGAACATATCTTTTGTAGTGCCTGCCACTTCTCCATCATGTGTATCTAAAATTAAGAAAAAAAATCTAATACTCCCTTCGCCTACAAAAAATAGTCCCATTTGTGCGGCACGGGTTTTAATGAGAAATTGGTAAAGTAAGAGGAGGGGGGGGGAGTAGGTAAAGTAAGAGAGATATGGAGAAAAAGTAGGTAAAGTATGGGAGAGGGGAGAAAGTGGATAAAATATGAAAGTGAAACTTTCTATTTTTAGAAACGGGACTATTTTCTTTGGACATCCCAAAATGGCAAAATGAGTCTATTTTTCGTGGACGGAGGGAGTATTCATTTGTTTCTGCAATAGAAGCAAGATTAGTCATTCAGCGTTATTATAGGGGAAACAGGAAGATCTAACTACTTTTCTTGAAATCAATAGATGCACTTTATGTATAATCTTGAATTTCAGCAGTTACAGTCTCAAGTTATTCCCATACCAAATCAAGAAGCTTTAGGTTAGACTCCTCAGACGAAACAGATAGCAACTCTGTTGGACTATCACCAGCCATCCATTCCATAGTTAGAACTCGTTTCCTGGTCAAATGCTTAAATACTTTTGGCAAACAAATAAATGTGAACCGAGAATGAGCTTCCTGCAGAAAATTGAAAGAATAGTATTCAAAAACTATTTTTAAAAGTGAAATAGGATTAGTTATACTGTTCTGATAGTGTCAGCATACTAGACAGGGGAATGCCTCTTCACATGAACAACTTATATGCTATGCATCTCTGCTGCAGTTACATGTATGACCAAGATCATCAAGATAGTATTTCTCTTGCTAAATATGAATAAAGAAAACTTTCTCCACCTATTTGAAGGAAAATACATGCATGAGATGATGAGAAACAACCAAATAAAGTTCATAACAGAAAATTACCATGAATTCTGATGCATTAGCTGCCTCAAGATTGTAATCTAACTCCCCTATCAGACCTTTTCCCAGTTCATCCGCATATATAGAAAGATCATTTTTCCTTTTAGCTATCTTCTGCAGAAGTCCTAGCTAAAAAGAATTGCTCAGTGTTAATTCAGCATCTTATATTATTCTGAAAGAAAGATGACATGCAAGTGTATGAGACAAACCCCTTTATGAAGAATATAAATATCCCGAACAACTATGTGATGTAAGTTAGGACGCTGAACTTTCACCGCCACATCAAATCCCTCATGGGTTTTGGCCTTGTAAACCTTTAAATGTCAACAAAAACATTAGAAACTATACGGTGGCAAACTAAGAAACATAGTAGAGAAATCTGTCCATAATTGATCTTACTTACTCCCTCCGTCCAAGAAAAAAAGGCCTATGGATGAATGGCATAGGTTTTAATGAGAAATCGGTTAAGTCAGATAGAGAAAGAGAAAAAGTGGGTAAAGTATGACAGAGAAACTTCCCATTTTTGGAATGGGACTACTTTTCGTGGACACCGCAAAATGGAAAAATGAGACTATTTTTCGTGGACGGTCAATTTTTAAATTTCCCCAATAGTTCCATAGCCCATAACATGACACAAAAGCCTTCCATACCTGCCCAAATGAAGCTGCAGCTACCGGATCCTCAGAGACATAGCTAAAATACTCGTCCACAGGAAAACCTAATTCGTCTTCTATAATCTTTATTGCTTCAGCCCGTGGGAACGGAGGGATTTGATCATGCAGCTCTGACAATGCCTGCAATCATAACTTCGCCAAGAAAATAAAATATGAAATATGAATTATTTTCGGCATAGAGAACAGCACATGGGAATTATCAATTATGTCAACAGTCTACAGAGTATTATCAGTTGTCACAAAGAACTAACAAAATGAGTTTCTTTCTTTGTTCTTTTGGTAGAATGAGAAGCTAAATAGAGTGTTAGTCGAATCAACTGATAAAGATGCCGAACATTGATTAGGTAAATATGGGACTGCCAAATGGATCTGAGGATATTGACAATTGAGTTCAATTGCGGGCTGGGTCAAGATAACAAAAACTTATTCACTGCTATGGCACAAAATTTGGGTGAAACACATAAAGCGTAAGTTAGCTCAATTTAAAGAAAGGTCCTAGTACACAGCAATTCAAAAGAAATAGATGGTTCAGTTTTACACCTTTGAGACTTCATCACCAATTATATCTGGCCTTGTAGAAAGGGACTGACCAACTGCACACATATAAAGACTTGCATTAGAAAATTGGGTAACAAATGCAAATTGTAGTAGTATCTCGTTTGGATATTCACAGTCCGTTGAGCATGTTCATGCTGCTGCAAACTCAATAATTATTTCCTACTCCAGCTTCCTTCCATGATGTAGAAATAGCATTACCTTTGATAAAAGTTGGACCCAATTTTAGCATCGTGTCTTTTAAAATTATCCCAAAATTGTAATCAGATACACTTTTGCGAGCATCCTCCTCCGCATCACAGCTGATGCTAGAGATTCTGGATTTGATTGTAGCAGAAATAAAGGCAACAAGGACCTTTCAAAAGATAAAGGTGAGTCAGGACGCAGTTTTATGAATAAAACTTCCAGCTACTATTTTTAATGACTCAAAAGAGTCCTCACCAAGAACTTCCAACTATACAAACGAAAACAGCAATCGCAAAAAGCACTAGAGTGATTAAAAAAGGAGTAAGCAGAAGAACAGATCAATGACTTTGTTAAGCATGTTAGCATGCAGAATCTCAAAAGGATCAATTCGCAGGTTTCAGTTCAAGGATCTTGTTTCCAGACTTCAGATAACTTGAAGAAGTCATTTCCAAGTATAAGGAGAGCACAAAATAATACAATCTTTAACTTGGAAAAAAAAATTCCGGCTAAACTTTTTATCACCTCAAGAAGCCGGAGGATCACCACATGAGGCCTCAAGGTGAAATACTCTGTAACTGCCTCTGCGTCATATGTTTCAGGAAGAGGCTTTGTCCACATCTTGGATAGAGAGTACCAATACCAACAATACACCTCTAAGGCCTTGATATCAGCCATAAACAAATCAGCACCAGTGAGCTCTGGAGGAACACCAAAAAGATCAGAATCAAGCATGTTCAGTTTTATCAATATAATCATTCACCAGTTGTTAAGAAGCTCACGGCCCTGAAAGTCGTACTTTCGGACAAAAGCTTGACACGAGTTCTCATACACATGCAACAAGCCAACAAGAATATGCAACCAACTCAAGCAAGGTAAACATGATCCAAGTGTAAATTTTTCGATCAAATTCTTTCATATTTCAGCATGATTCTTGATGTTAAATGTTCTTAGTTCACTTGAATCAAAATTGGTGCGATCATATCGTCAATTTCTACGAGAATTTGGTGAATTTTTTTGTCCAAATCCAACTATTTTAAAATAATTAGGATGTTTTTTGCTTCATTCTTGCTTTAATTTTTTAGGGGACTGGTGGTAGTCGAGGTTCTCATTGGACAACCGGCGACATCACGTGGTGGTTGGCGGCATTGCAACGACAACGAGACCACAATAAGTTAAGTCACTTTTTGGTCCAAAACACATGAGTAAATTGATCTTTTTAGCCTCAAACGTTAACTTTTAACGGCTCCATCTAAAAGACACCTAAATTTGTTAAAAATCATATTGTACAAGAATCGAATGACAAAAACATAGTATTGTTTAGAATGCAAATCATAAAAAAAGGTCATGTGTAGATGGGCCAAAATGGACTTTACTCTAATCCCTAAACTGCAAAAACAAGGGAGCAATGTACATTGAATACTCACAATATACAATTGCTTGTCCTCATCACATACACACACACACACTTACATCTATACTAAGCAAAAGATCACAGCGTTCATTTGTGTGATAGTGATTAAGAGGATGTTTGGTTGAGCTTATAAGTTCAAGATAAGAGTGAAAATTTCTATACAGGTTACAAGCTCCCAAATACCGACTTATTTTCATATCTTATAAATCAACAATTAATTACAAAAATAACTGTATTATAATTAGTTATTTTCAATACATACCAGTCAAATCTTCAATTCCCACACTCTCGAACTCAAAATTCTCACTATCTAACTATCATTTCTCTTTGTATCCTATACTAAGTTGAATCATCCAAATACTTTTAGTTTATAAATTCTTAAGACCTTATTGAAAATCATGCGATTGCTTTAAAACCAAACCAACAGGGGCTCTAATAACAACCAGGCCAAACACCTCCTAAATAGTTATGAAAACTGTGCACATCACAATATTCTACTACTTCAAATACTACCTGTATAGCAGGGCTGTGGCCACGACGGAAACCGGAGCGCCGCCGCCTGGGGATCCTCCACATTCCGCAGCCACACAAAATCCTCCACCGTCTTCGAAGCCTCTGGAATCCGAAACGCCTTATTCGCCCATTCCAATCCTTTGCTCAAACCATCTCCTATAAACTTGACATCCTTATGCACTACTTCCAATCCTCTGCTCAAGCCATCTCCCATAAACTTCACATCCTTCTTCACGACTTCAATGACGTTCCCCAGCGCGCCGCCGTTTTGCTTATTGTTAGGGCTCGCAATCCTACTGTTTCTGCTGAGCTCATTGCTCCTGCTTCGAGGTGGAGTTCCGCCATGGCATAGAACGGGAGACGGCGGCGATAACGACGCCATAGACTGCGGCGATTTTCAGCCGCAGAATTAGGAGAAATTTGAGCCGATTTTATATGAGAAATTGAGCCATGGATAAGTAGTTCGCTACGGATAGAATGCAGTATTTACCACTCATAATTTCAGTTGAAAATCAATTTTTTTTTATATATTACTTACTAGTACTATATATTACTACTATCTTCTTATTTAAAATTAAATCAACATTAATTTTGACTAAATGAATACAAATTCTAAATAATACTATACACTTTAAAAAATATACTACTCTCTATGTTCCATTTTATGTAGAGCATTTTCTATTTAGCATAAAATTTTATACATATTTTTGTGAATTGAGCTTAGAAAATGAAATTTCTTGACCCTGACCGAGCGAGATTTTGACTAAATGAATATAAATTCTAAATAATACTATACACTTTAAAAAATATACTACTCTCTATGTTCCATTTTATGTAGAGCATTTTCTATTTAGCATAAAATTTTATACATATTTTTGTGAGTTAGAGCTTAGAAGGAATAAAGTAAAAGAGATAATGAAATGGAGATAATTCTATTTCCTTTTTAAAAAATGTGATAATTAATGTGGGACATTAAAAAAAGGAGCTTAAAGTAAAAAAGATAGAGTATATAATACTACATCCGTCCCAACTAAGTTGAATCAAAAATTTTATGCACGATAATTAAGAAATTGTGTTGAAAAGTAAGAGATGAGAATAAAGTAGGAAAGGTAAAGTGAGAGAAAAAAGAATAAAGTAGTTGATGGAAGAAAGTGAGAGTGATTACATGTTTTGTTTTGTCAAAAAAGAAAATGACTCAACTTAGTTGAGGGCATCCCAAAAAAGAATACGACTCAACTCAGTTGGGACGGAAGAGTGACACGTTATTAGATACTCCCTCCATCCCAAGGAAGATGATCATTTCCTTGGGTGGTACGAGATTTTATGTATCTTGTGTATTAAATGAAAAGAGTAAAGCAAGGGAGAAGAAATAAAATTGAGATAAAAATGTTTTCATGTTTAGTAATGGATCATCTTGAGTAGGACAAACTAAAAAGGAAAGTGGATTATCTTCAATGAGATGGAAGAAGTATTAGATATATAGTATTTCAAGAATTTTTAAAACATGACAATTAGATTTATTTTTAGAAAATAAAAAACATAATAATTACACTCCGACAACATGTATAGTTGAATCAAAAATATATTAATAAGATGCCATTACACAATCAATTAGAGTGTATATGTTTCTTAATATCATTACATGAGTATCAATTTTTAAATTATTCAAAAATTCAAATGAATCTTTATCAGCACAATCATTTTGATGTTTTAGTTTGACTTTAATATGCCATCATGCATCATAGTTCAAAAAGAGGAACATACCTTGAGTTAAAGAGAAGTGGAAGTTGCAACTTGAATAATGATAGGAATGAGTGAATGAGAGTGTGAGTGTGTGAAATTGGAAGAGAATTGGTGATTTTATGGAGTTGGGGTCGTGTGCAAGGAAGAAATTGAAAGTGGGTGGAGAAAAGGAAAGAAAAACTAACCTTTTATAAATGAAATCGCGTCTGCCGACTTGAACAACGACCGCTGGGCGGTACTTGTGAAATGGCGCAACTTCACCGGGTCGTTGCGGCCCACACAACGACCGTTGCAGCCCGCCCTAGGTCCCGATCATGTTCCTGCAGACTTAAAGAGAGCGACCGCTACGTGTAATGTGCAACGGTCGCTAGAAATTAAATATATATATTTTTTGTATGTGCACAGTGCACAAAATATAATGAAATAAAAGAAAAATTAAAAGATAAAGAAAAAATAAATAAAAGGGAATGAAACGTTAGGTTTGTTGGGGTTTGTATACTAAAAGATGCTTCGAGCGTACATGCCTTTGTACAGTCAGCTCATGCATGTATATAAAAAACGCCACGTCCACTTGTTTACCTAATTATGAGAGTAAATAATATAATATAATGGTTTATTATTGTAATATAATAAAAAAGTCTAAGGCTTCTTACTAAGAAGGTCAAGTAGGGAAATTCGATGAATCTCCTCGTGAATTTTCCAGTAGGGGACTTGACCAGATCTAGTAAGAAGAAAAACGTATTCACAACCTAGATAGGCTTTGACTACCTATTGGTATGGTTGCGGTGTTTGTGATAATTCCTCTTGCCTACGAAGAGATTAGTAACACCGGTGTGGTTAGACATTGAAAGAATCTAATACGAAATGTATTCTTTATTGCTATCTACTGTAAGAATAAATTTCAGAAAAGTTTATTATTTTCTAGTCTATGATATTAATATCAATATTGTTTATTCATAGGACGCCACCTTTGACTTATCAATATGGGAGTTTGTACGTAACTCAAACATGATATCTTGGGTGGTAGTAATTGAATAACATGATGGTATTGGAATATTATTTCATAGAATTCGCGTGCCCAGTGTGGTATGATTAAATCCCAAAGGGTGATCCCCAAGAGGTGTTTGAAAAAGGAATTTATTATTCAGAAATCTGTGCAGTTGGAATTTTATTCCACGAATAATAAATAAAGTTTCAAACTATAAAAATCATTGGAAAATTAATTTAATTCAAGTCACATAGCAGACCAAAGAATTAATTTGACGGATCAAGATAATCTTAAACGCGGGAAATATTGTAAAATAAAATGGACCCAAGTTATTTGTAATTTGGTGATTTAGATGGGAGTGTAATATTTTTCTTTAGTAGAACAAGATAATATTCCATTGATAATATATTAAATCATGTGTCATTTGATTTAATTAGATATTTATCTAACGGGTGAGCCCAACATCTAAGTCATTCCATGGATCCACATCCTAGCCCAACAAGTCCAAGCTTATAAATAGTGTAGAGATAGGAAAGCCTAGAGTACCACAACACACAACACTCCTAACCCTAACCCTAGCCGCCATAGGTGGCGCCTCTCTCTCTTGGTCTCGATGTTCGTGCCCTAGCACGTGGGAGAGTAAGGTTCTTGTTTTGTTATTGTTCTATCCTAATTCATAGGATTAGGTCAAGCGATTTCGTGTTTGTGTTGGTTTTCCCTAAATCTCATATCACTTTTATTTGATTGTTCGAGATCCGCCCACGCAGATAAATAATCCAGGACAAGGGAATAGTATGGAAGATTAGTGGTCGATAAATCAAGGATCTCTGGGTGGTGCAGCTAGCAACGTCAATCCTATGATGGATCAAGAGGTAACAATCGAATCTACATCAAATTGCATGATTATCTGTTTTAATGTGTTTTATCTATAGATCTAGTTTATTGCATGAAATTGGAATCGAATGCATGATCACCTAAATAGATCTGTAAGGATTTGTTTGTTTTTCATGTCTTCCGCTGCGGTAGTTCCAACATGGTTTCCTTCCAACAAGCGCTTTTCGTTTAATTCGTTAGCTCGACGTCAAGTAGCCTTTTTTTAAGTGGGTGGACTGATAATCTTTATCTTTCCCACTGCAAACGAAATTAACTTATTATATACTTTCTTCCACCATTTGAAAGTTCCATTCGCGGTCTTAATGGTTTGTAGACCTCAGAGTCAATGAGATGCAGTGGCTTTGGCCTCCTAACCGTCCTTTCCTAAAAGAAAGTACACAAATGCTTAGGTGGTGTTAAACCCATCAAGATTATTCAACCTTGCTTCAAGTTCAACGACCCTACTTTTGGTCTCGTTGGCTTTTCTATTTTCTCATAATACTTTCAAGATCTTCAAGATCCCTTGCTCATATTTTTCTTCTTTCTTGAGTGGCTCCACTACTCTTCCTTTGCTCACATTAAATCCCGCAGGAGGTTGGAGAAAATTATTATTAGAGTAAGAGAGGTTAGAGTGTGTGCCGATTACTATTATACTTATTGAAATTACCGCCCCCGTGACTAGGGCGATAATTATTATTGTACGGCCTATTGGGACCACCCCCATTTTGGACATAGTTGACGTCCTCAACAGAAGGAGGAACGTCATTTTGGGGAAGAACAATAACGGATGTAGGTTGGATTGGCTCTTCCTAAACTCTCAAGGCTGCCAACTCCTTAGCAAATGAGCTTTCTTCTTGTTCATCCACGACAACCACTCTCCTTAAGTTGTGTCTCTGTAATGACCATCCTCTACTGTTTGTGACAAACTCTTCAATGACTTTCATGGCTTCAGGCCCACTCTTCCTTAGGAATTCTCCATTTGCTCCTGAATCTAACATAGCCACAATTATTCAGTGAAACCATTGTAAAGAATTCCTACTTGGTGGTCTACTAAGAAACCATGGTTGAAGCACTTGCGGAGGAGAGCCTTGAAACGTGCAATGGCTTCATAGAGGGGTTCATCATGTCCTTGCACGAATTGGAAGATTTCACTTTTGAGCTTCAATATTGTACCCGATGGATAGTATTTGTTGAGGAAAAGCACCACTATGTTCTTCCTGTTAGAGTTTGTATACTAGAAATCATCTTTCAAGTGATTGAATACTATAAAAACTCTTATTTATTTTCCATGGAATAAAACATATTATTTTTATCATAATGCTGTTATGTTTTACATTTAATGGATGTTTATTGCATATTTAAATGTATAAGAAACTTAACAAAGTGTAAGTCTTTGTTTTAGTAGACCGGTTGATGGCGTAGTCCACTTTAAGGTAACACGGTCACGGTCAGTTTTGAACAAAGTGAAAGGTTGCAATGTTAGTCCGCATACTTCTAAGTCTTACTGAAATAAGATGATATTGGTGTGGTACAACACTGAACGGATCTAACAGCGAGACGTGTCTTTATGCTATCTACTGAAAGGCGAGGTCTTGATAAACATTTATTTCTTAAATATGCATACGATATTGATTATACATTACTTTGACTTATCAAATGGTGTGGACTTTTCACAACCCAATAATCCTGATATACTGGGTAGTGGTGATTAATATCTAGCGGTGCTAGGATTGCTATTATATTGAATCGTGCGCGAGGTGAGTCTCATTTGATAATGTCCGCAAGAGGAGAGTGAAATAAGGTTTTATTATTCGGAACCTAGCTAGTGGGAGTTTGATTACTATATGAATAATACATAAGTGTTTCATGTTAAGTCCACTCTTGGAATAATAAGAAGTTAATTAATTACTTCTATAGCAGACAATAATTAATTAATGGACATTTCCATCTTAATCACAAGAAATAAACGTCGAACAACGGAAACCCGGATTACTTGTAATTTCAGATTTGGATGGGCAGTGCAATATTATTTCTGTAGTGGCTGCTAATAATATTCCAATATAAGATTGTATTAAATTGTGGGTTCAATTTAATTACTAAAGAGCTAATTGGGTGAGTGATACGCTCGGATTTTGCACTGTTTTAAGGCCATTATTTGGTCCGTTTTTTATGTCAAAGTCACTCTATACGTCCATTATTTGTACTCCATCCATCCCAATAAATATGAAACGTTTGTTTTTCGGCACAAGATTTTATGTAGTGTTGTTTTGTGAGTTAAAGAAGAGAGAGTAAAGTAAGAGATGGAAAAGTAGAGATATAAAGGTGTTTCTATTTTAAGAAACGTTTCATTTTTAATGGGACAACCCAAAAAGGAAAACGTTTCATTTCTAGTGGGACAGAGGGAGTATATTTTATCTATTTTGGTATTTTGACGTCTTTTGTGAGAAATGTGCATAATTG
Organism: Salvia hispanica; assembly: GCF_029641045.1. Lineage (NCBI taxonomy): Eukaryota > Viridiplantae > Streptophyta > Magnoliopsida > Lamiales > Lamiaceae > Salvia > Salvia hispanica. The sequence continues at coordinate 15,456,587 of NC_142696.1, read as the reverse complement.
AGCCGAAAAAGGGAGTCAAAACGCAAAGTCTGGAAATTTGACGTATTTTGGTTATACAAATTCCTTTTTTCTATTTAATATCCGTTTTGTTTTTACTTTGTTTCTTCCCTAAGTAATTCTGATGCTGCATGATTGAGTGACACAATCTTGCATGATTTAATATAACTTGCTTCATAACTGTGAGAGAGTTATAGCGAGTTAGGTTCACTTAGTAGACGCTACAGTTATCTTCCCTTGAAACGACACTGTTAATTGAGAGTGATGACTTTTCAAGGGTCTTAGGAGCTTTTTGGAGTTACGTGTTAGGATTGACAACCCTAATCTTGTAATCAACGTTTGTATCGCATGAGCATAAGCTAGGCGACTCGTCCTATCAAAGTAATAACTGTGCTAGGGTATTGTAGTTTGGAATTTGTATAACCATAACTATGAACGCACATCCCTGGAGTTTGTTATTTGCTTTCAATTGTTTTCCGTTTTCAAAATTTCCCAAAAACTTTCGGTTATCCAAATAGTAATTGAGTTCTAGTAGAGGATAAACACTTTGTGTTTGCCTTCCCTGTGTTCGATATCCGATACTGACCTTTAGCTATATATACTATATATAATCTGTATACTTGCAGATTTATTTAGTGCTAAAAAATAGTGCATCAAGTTTTTGGCGCCGTTGCCGGGGAAGACAATTCACTTTGGAGTGATATCTTCAAACGAATAATTTTACTACTTTGGATTTTAATCGCTTTCATTTGATTTTTATTTTTATTTTTATTTCCTTTTTGTTTTAATGGATTTTCCTGTAGGCATGGAGAATCCATATGGTTACTATGATGAGCAGCAAGGGGGATATAACGAGCAGTGCTATAGCCCCGACCATGGGGGATCATACTATGACCCAAACTGCTCTGATTACTCCTACGATGCACAAGATTACTGTTCTGATAATTATTCTGAAAATTTGTGCAGGTATGGAGGATCAATCCCGCTCCAATTGGGAGGATCTGTTAGAATTCTGCATTGCCGAAGTTCTCGAACATAGAAAGGTGATGAACCAGAGAGGCTGGAAAATTTGGAAAGAAATACAAGCTTCTTGGAAAGAGGGTTGGCGAACCTCGTCACTCAAGTCGGGATGTTGGAACTCAACATTCGGATCCTAGTCACAACCAAAGGAAGCAAGCACACTCCAGGTACGCTTCTTAGCCTGCCAGAGATAACCCGAAAGGAAAGTGTCATGCTGTGCAGTTGCGTAGCGGAACCACATATCAACTTCCGGAGGCAGGAGACCCAGGCAGGGGAAGAAGGGAGGCAGAGAAGTCGCCCATCAACAAGTCTGCCGAAGACGTGCGGCAGCCCGCCGCACCACAACACGGCGACCCGCCGTCTACCCCCCAGCAGGTCGAGACAGGCTCAGGAACTGACACTGATGAAGTCCCGGCGGCCGCCACACCCCATGGGGATAGTGGAATTTTAGGTGTTATCCCATGGCAAACCTATACTTGTTCAACACACACAAAAGATTCTCACATTCTTTTTCACTCAAAGCAGCGGACACAACAACCGGAAAGGTGTTATCTGGCCCTAAGAATGCGTACCTGAGATGTTCGGGGAGTGGCTTTAGCTCTACCTTTGGCGGTCCCCGTAGCCTTCTGCCCCCTCCTTTCCATGGAATTTTAGGGCGTCGTAGATGTTGAATGTAATGCTTTCATCGTGTAGCTTCAATGTAAGCTCTCCTTTCTGTACATCTATCATGGCTCCCTCAGTAGCTAGAAATGGTCTTCCAAGAATTAAAGGCACCTTCTTGTCTTCCTGCATGTCTAATACAACAAAATCAGCTAGGAAAATAAATTCTCCAACTCTTACCAAGACATCTTCCACTATTCTCATTGGTGTTGTTGTGCTCCGATCTGCCATTTGCAACGTGATTGAGGTGGGGCGGATGTTATCAACATCAAGTTTCCTGTAAAAAGATAAAGGCATCAAATTAATACTAGATCCTAGATCACACAACGCCTTACCTTTCACATCATTCCCTAAAACACAAGACAAAGTAAAACTCCCTGGATCCTTGTGTTTGGTGGGTAATCCCTTTTGGACGATAGCGCTGCAGCTCTCTGTTAAGCCCACTGTCTCGTACTTTCCCCAATTTCTTTTCTTGGCCACCACATCTTTCAAATATTTAGCATAATTGGGCATTTGTTGCAAGGCTTCTACCAGTGGGATGTTGATGTGGACTTTGCTCATTGCTTCCAAGAATTTGGCAAACTGGGCATCAAGCTTCTTGCTCTTCAATCGTTGAGGATATGGGACGGTAACACCGTTGTGTGGTGGTGCGTCTGATTGCTGCTTCCCAGTCGGCGGAGCGCCGCGATGGGGTTTGGCGGCCGCCGGGATTTCATCAGTGATAGTTCCAGAGCCTAGCTCGACCTGCTGGGGGGTAGACGGGCCGGTCGCCGTGTTGTGGTGCGACGGGCCGCCGCACATCTGACAGACTTGTTGCTGGGCGACTCCTCTGCCTCCCTTCTTCCCCTGCCTAGGTGTCCTGCCTCTGGAGGTTGATATGTAGTTCCGATATGCAACTGCACAGCATGACACTTTCCTTTCGGGTTTACCTCTGGCAGGCTAGGAAGAGTACCCGGAGTGTGCTTGCTTCCTATGGTTGTGGCTAGGATCACAAGGTTAAATTCCAGCATCCCGACTTGAGTGATGAGGTTTGCCAATCCTCTTTCCAAGGTACTTGTATTCCTTTCCAAATTTTTCCAGCCTCTGGTTCGTCACCTTTCTATGTTCGAGAACTTCAGCAAATTTTCCAGCCTCTTGATCCTCCCAATTGGAGCGGGGTTGATCCTCCATACCTGCACATATTTCAGAATAATTATCAGAACAGTAATCTTGTGCGTCGTAGGAGTAATCTTGTCCTCGTAATATCCCTCTTGCTGCTTGATAAGGCTAATTTCATGCATTGGTTATGGGTTGATACACTCGAATTTTGCACTATTTTATGGCCATTATTTGGTCCCTTTTTGATGTCAAAGTCTCTCTACACGTCCTTTATTTGCATATTTTTATATTTTGACGTGTTTTGTGAGAAACGTGCATAATTGAGCCGAAAAAGGGAGCCAAAACGCATAATCTGGAAATCTGGAGTCAGCCGGCGACTGCCGCGGAGGAGTGCGGCGACCGCCGACGCCCGGCGGGCAGATCGGAAAAATACGATTGGAAGAGAAGTATCGTCCGACGACCGCCGGAAGTCGTGCGGCGGTCCGCCGCTGAGGGAACAGACTCTCTGGAGTCCAACGCGGCGACCGCCGGCCAAGGTGCGGCGGCCCAGCGGAGAAAGGCGGCAAATCCGAGAAGCCCTAGATTTGCGCCCATGTTTACCATATTTTGGAGATCTTTTCCTTCTACAACAAGGATTGGCTTTCCTCTATAAATAAGACCTCAAGCTTCATCAAAAAGGGAGAGCTTCTAGTTGCAAAAATACTTCATAGAGATTAAGAGCATAGAGTACTTCACTTGTGCAAGGAATTGGAGAAGGATTTCAAGAACATCAAGAACGACAAGGATACAACCTACGGGTTTTATTTGCTTTAGTTTTATGTTCAAATTGTCTTCCCTTCAATCTATGTTTTTAGCTTATTCAATTATGTGTAACTAAACTCATAGGATTCTAGGGATGTGTTAGTAACGACTTTGGTTATACAAATTCCTTTTTTTTATTTAATATCCATTTTGTTTTTACTTTGTTTCTTCCCTAAGTAATTCTGATGCTGCATGATTGAGTGACACAATCGTGTATGATTTAATATAACTTGCTTCATAACTGTGACAGAGTTCTAGCGAGTTAGATCCACTTAGTAGACGCTACAGTTAGCTTCCCTTAAAACGACACTGTTAATTGAGAGTGAGGACTTTTCAAGGGTCTTAGGAGCTTTTTGGAGTTACGTGTTAGGATTGACAACCCTAACTTTGTAATCAACGTTTGTATCGCATGAGCATATGCTAGGTGACTCGTCCTTTCAAAGTATAAACTGTGCTAGGGTATTGTAGTTGGAATTTTGTATAACCATAACTGTGAACGCACATCCCCGGGATTCTCTTATCTCTATCGCTTATCTCCGTGTTTCATTTGCAATTAGTTGTTATATGCTTTTATTGTTTTCAGTTTTCAAAAGTTTTTCAAAACCTTTGTTTTTCCAGATAGTAATTGAGTCTTAGTAGAGGATAGACACTTTGTGTTTGCCTTCCCCGTGTTCGATATCCGGTACTAACCTTTAGCTATACTATATATACTTTGTATACTTGCAGGTTTATTTTGTGCTAATAAAAAGTGCCTCAGGGGTTAAATTCTATAATTTTCCGGGTCTGACAAGGTTTTGTAAGCCAGGTGTGTAGAGAAAAGGCCAGATCCAGGAAGAAAAAGAAATCGCCTGGAGCAAGGAGCAGAGGAAGCAAGCACAAAAGGAGAAGAAATTCATTAGACGGAGGAGCATTCTGGACAAGGGTAGAATGGGAAGCACAAGAAGAATATAGAAGCTCCATCCCTTATAAATAAGAGCACGCGACTTACATGATCATGATCATAATCCTCCTTTAGCTCTTAGCTTAGCTTTCTCACTCTCTACACACACACACTTGGGGAATTCAATTTAGGGGTTTTCGGTTCAAAGTTCATCCGTAGTTGTGTAACACCGTCTCCACGGGAAGCGAAGATACAATCTATTTTTCTGTTTTCAGTTTATGTTTCTGAATTTCTCGAGACTTCGTTGTTCGTAGTTCGGCCGTATTTTGCTAAGTTTCTGTCGGATATTGCACTACTGTGTTATGGAATCTGTTGCTTTTGTTTCGTTTCATGTTATCGCTGCATTTTCTGTTTACTTTTGATGTTTTTTGGTGATTGATCTGAGTTTGGAGTTGAATTGTATGGAGATTGTAGTTTTTTTTTTTTTTTTTTTTTTTTTTTTTTTTTTTTTTTTTTTTAACAAAAACACCTGGCGGTGGAGGGTTCGTGGGTCCCTCATCCCTATATATCTGAACTCAAGGTGATACAATACTTGGCCACGCCCAAAAGTGACGCGCCGAAGGAAACCATACTTACAAAGCAAAGACCAATCAAAAGCAGAAGCACCACGAGAGTAAATAGAGGACAAGCCGGCAGTGGCTTGACACCTACCTACTCTACAGTGCCGCTTGGTCGAAATTGGTGTCAATATTAGGGATACCATCCTTCTCTAATCGGACCATGGCTTTCAAGGTATTAGGGGCCGTTTGGTGATTAAAGGTGATCGGATTGTCACTGTCCGCAGCCCGTTCCACCAGGGCGTGTGCGATACGGTTTCCAGCTCTGAGAGCTGTGGTGAATTTGCATCTCATCTCCCTCCGGAGGAGACAGATTCTTGCTGTCATGAATCTCATATGGGCAGGGCCCGTTCTACCTTTGGCAATAAGGTTGATTGCCCTGCTCGAGTCAGCTTCAATATGTATTTGCTTGTTCATGTCTTTTCCCAGCTTCATCCCGTGTAAAATGGCTGTCAACATCGTATCAAGTTCAGAGCACGCCGTGAATGTGCCCGCATTGGCGATCCCAGCTGATCCAATGCGTGCGTTTATTGTCCATTGTCGAACCCCAGAAAAATCGAGCCAATTGTTGTTCAAGTTGCTGGATAGCACCCGCCGTGGGTTCAAGAGATTGGAAGATGTGTAGAGGTATCGCTTTGAGGGTACTCTTGATCAGAGTAAGCCGCCCTCCAAAGGAGAGGTGGCGGTGCGCCCATCCTTGCGTTCTCTTGGCAATCTTTTCTCTAATGAACATAAAAAGATCAGTCCATTTGGCACCCCTGAAAATTGGCACGCCCAAATACATGAAGGGGAATGCTCCTCTAGAGAAGCCACCATTATCTTGTATTGAGTTCGCCAAGTCTTCATGTCCCTCTGAGATGTAGAAATTGCTCTTCTCGATATTAATCTGTTGTCCTGAAATGATTTCATACTCCTCGAGGCACTCCCGTAGCTTTTGGAGGGAGGAGGCAGCCGCTTGGGTAAAGACAAGAATGTCATCTGCATATGCCAGATGGGTGATTTCTAGGCAGTTGCGTGAAGCTCGGAATTTCATACCTGGATTGCCCAAAATGACTTTGTCGAGAGACCATGAGAGGAATTCTGCTGCGATGACAAAGAGAGAGGGAGAGATGGGATCTCCTTGTCGAAGGCCTCGGGTGGAATTGAAGAAGCCCGTAGGTTCTCCATTAACCAGAACTGAGAACCAACATCTGCTGATGCATCGATCAATGAGCTTGATGAAGCCTTCTGGGAATCCCATCTGCCGGAGGATGAAGGTGAGAAAGTCCCATTGAACTCGATCATAGGCCTTTGCCATGTCAAGCTTTAACGCCACATTTGGGGTAGGGTTGCATCGATTTAGCTCAAAGAACATTTCCTAGGCTAGGAGGAAGCTGTCACTGAGTAACCGACCCTGGATGAAACCACTCTGGTTTGGGGCTATTATATCAGGAAGGAGAGGGGTGAGCTGTGCCATAATCAGTTTAGTAATGATTTTATTTGAGACATTACATAAACTGATTGGGCGGTAGTCGGCCCAGCATATCGGATTTTCTTTCTTTGGAATGAGGACGATAGATGTGGCCGTGAAGCTTCTCGAAAGGTAGGCGCCTTCGAAGAATTGTATGACCGCGTCCACAACATCTTTCCCAACAATACTCCAACATTTTTGATAAAAGTCCGCCGAAAATCCGTTTGGTCCGGGAGTGCTATTTCCGGAGATACTAAACACTGCCTCTTTTACTTCCTCGAAGCTTGGGGCACGATATAGTTGGCTCGTATCATATTCCATCGGGAGGTGACGAAAACCATCCAGGGGGGTTGCTGTGAAATTACAGTGGAGGGGGGCTAAGAGATCTTTAAAGTGAGCCTCGGCAGAATGGCGTACCTCATCCATATCTGTGATTTCTCTATCCCCCGCCATGATTCGATGAATGTGGCAGCGCGTGCATTTTTGCTTAATCCAGCTCTGATAGAACTTGGTGTTTCGATCGCCTTCTGCCAGTCATCTAGTCGCCGCTTTTTGTTTCCAGAAGTTCTTTTCCATCTTGAGGAGGATGATGTATTTAGCAATGGCCTTGTTTACAGCGATGCGATGAAGGGCTACTGGTTCTGCTTCAAACAATGATTGGGCTGATGCAATTAGCTCCTCTGTTTGGCAGAGGTTGTTGAACAAGTTTCCGAAAACCTCCTTATTCCATGTCTTTAGGGCTGATTTTAGGCGCGAGAGTTTGATTTGGAGGTTGAGTAAGCCTCTGGCCTCCGTGCTCTGCTTCCAAACTTCATCCACAAGGCCCAAGAACTTGTGATGCCTGAGCCACATGCTCTGGAAGCGGAAGTTACTACCCCGTTGCCTTCTATGTTGCAGGCTACATCTCATGAGGATGGGGCTGTGATCCGACAGAATTCTAGGGAGATTGGATACCCGGGATGAAACAAAGGTGGAAGTCCATCCCTCATTGATAATCATTCGGTCAAGTCTTTCCAGTAGCGTGCCCTTCTCCCAGGTGAACGAGGATCCATCATATCCTGGGTCGAGGAGCCGGCAGTCTTCCAAGGTTTCTGCGAAGTCGATCATTTCCCCTGCCCTATTTGTAACACCGCCCGTCCGTTCTTGTTCAGTGAGGAAAGTATTAAAGTCACCGCCCACCATCCAAGCCTCACCTTCCATATTCAGCGAAATATTTTGAAGCTTGTTCCAAAGTGGATAGCGGCCAGCTCTTGAGCATTTGCCATAGGCTACTGAGATGAAAATCGGTTGTTCAATTGCTGTTCCTCTGATTTTAGAGTGAAGAAGTTGGTCCGAGTCGTCTAAAATTTCCACCGAGAGGTCCTGAGAAGAGAAAATCCAAATTTTTCCACTTGAGTTGCAACCTCTAAACGTGAGCCCCAAGGCTCTAGAGTATAGCTCCGGATCAGGGGCCGTAGCGGCCAGCTCTTGAGCATTTTCCATAGACTACTGAGATGAAAATCGGTTGTTCAATTGCTGCTCCTCTGATTTTAGAGTGAAGAAGTTGGTCTGAGTCGTCTAAAATTTCCACCTTGAGGTCTTGAGAAGAGAAAATCCAAATTTTTCCACTTGAGTTGCAACCTCTAAACGTGAGCCCCAAGGCTCTAGAGTATAGCTCCGGATCAGGGGCCGTAAGGGGTTCTATTATTCCGAGAAAGGAAATCCGATATGTGTGAATTAATCTAGCTAGGACGTTTTAGGATCCCGCATTAGCCCGTACGTTCCAGAAGAGAATGTTGTATGACATAGTTAAGGAGAGGATTTTGTCTCCCCTGCAGTGGGACCTTCTATCGCAATCACCTCCATTTGGGACATTTCATTAAAGGCTAGACATCTGGGGTCATCAGATTCGATTTGTGGGTTATCTAAGGATCCAACATGCTCTTCTTTGTCATTGCTGCTCCCCCCTACCCCTGCATCTTCCAAAGAATCCGTATCAAACTCCCCATTTTCCATCAGCTTGTAGTAGCGGTTACCGCTCATAATGTTTCCCGAGCTGGCCATAGGTCTCGGACCCCCAAATCCTTGATACGCCTTATATCACCCTCGGCCCCCTCGTCCACTAGCAACCAGCCTTCTCGGTGGGGAGGAGGAAGTTGGCCTTCGATTTCCCACTACCCCTGTTCCTTGACCAAGGTACAGCTTTGTGACTGGAGTTCCGCCTTTCTGAGAACGGCTAGACGTGTTTCCTTTAGATGATTGCACCTACCATTCCGATTTCTCTCGGCCATCCTGCTCTGTCTTCTCTGTTTCCATTGGGTCCCCCATGATATCAGGGCCTCCGTCTCCTTTCATCCCATCGTCATTGTGGTTATCTTTAGATCTGCTCGTGTTGTTACTTGTCGGGGTGAGGTTGTCCTTAGGCCGCAAATCTCCTTGTTGAATTGTGGGTTGTCCTTTAAATCTCCCTTCAGCGTTATCCTTACGACCAGGTGCTCGGCATTTGTCTTTGGCGTGTCCTACATGATAACATTCCGTGCAGTATAAAGGTAGTTATCCTGCCACCTCCGGAGGGGGGTTAGTGATATCAATCTCAATGTGAAGACGAGCAAAGGAATACCTCGGTTCGCGGTCGTTTGGTCAACTTGTATCGGGTTGCCAAAAAGTTTACCAATCGCAAAGAGCGCAGCTGTATCGAAGAGGTGGATGGGCAGTGCAATAATATTACACCAAACAGCGGCAATCGGTGTTTCACAGAAGAAATCAAACTCCGGGGACCACTTAAAGACTCGCATCGGGTGTCGATCGATGAACCATATTGGATTCCCTTTAGGACCGTTCAGCAGTTTGGCGTAGTCCGCGAGCTCGTCGAATTGGAGTAGCACATGTTTGGCATTGATATACTTCCAAGTGAACCCCCTTGAGAACTTGATATGATCCAAAGTTGGTGCAAGGTCGGAAGGGTGTGTGAGAATTTGCCGATGATGGCGAACCCCAAGCCACTAGCTAGCTTTCCGTCTCCTCCTCGGAGAAAGAGATCGATGGTAAACCTCCATTATGACCCACCACTCCAATTTCCTCAATGAGCTGGGGGTTAAAGGTGGTTGGGCCTTTTAGTGGTGTTGAGTTGCCCCCTCGGACCACCTCAACATGGGTTTTTGGTTGTCCGCCTGGGTGAGGCTGGGCAGTTGCACTCGCGGGGGGGTGGTCGTTGGACGCGTCTGCCATTCGGTTCGCAACCTCTGCCTCTCGGTTGCTGTGACAAGCCTCGCCCCCTACGGTATTCCCCGATTGGGGCTTTGGGTCCAGATAAGCAGTTGAGGGGCCGCTTTCAAACTTTTCATGAAGATATTTTGTTCGCTCCCTCCCTAGTGGCGGGAAATTAAGTTCAAAATACGATTGGAGGCTGGAGTTTGAAGGGGGGGGGGGGGGCGCGAGAATTTGGACGGGGTTGACTTTGTAGAGAGGGTTGCCAGTGGAATCTCCGATCATCGTTGCACCGGTGTTCTTGATTCCCTCACCCATTCTAGATGGTTAGAGAGGCTGTACCTCCTGAACATCCAGTTGGTCTGCTGAGTTGGCGTTAGCTAGGCGGATGAGGTCCCTTTTGGACATATTTGGGTTTTCGTTGACCAAGAGAGACGTTACCCCTATTTCCACAGTCGGGTTCATTTGACTTTTTGGGAGGGAGTTTGTTTCCTTACCAAAAGAAGAAATTTCGAGAGGAGCCACTTCAGAGATTCTCTGCTCCTCTGATTCGATGACAACCATCTCGGAATCTGGAGATGCGTTGGTACCATACACCGGGAGGGGGGCAGAATCCGGTGAGGCTTCAGAGGGTCCCCTCACCCCGCCGGCCAGTGGTTTAGTGTCGTTGTTTAGACCAGGGAGCTCCATATTAGTTGTCGGGATCGAGCCTTCAGAGGGCGCATACACCACCATATCCAGAGTGGGAGCCATATCTGCCTCCGGCCTCACCGGCGACGGCGGAGGTGAGTGGCCCTTGCCTGCGGCGTCTGATAAATCCGCCAGGAGATTCCTCTTATTTCTGGATGTTGAATTTCGCTCTTCTCCGTCTTCTTGGAGATCTTCACGGAGTGCTGACTTCTTAACAGTTCGGATATGGTCCGGCGAGGGGGAGAACGAGGACCACTTCCTGCCTCCACCTTTGAAAATGGGTCTGGGAGTTTGCTTTCGGCCTCTGATCCTCTGGGCCGGCGATTTCTTTCAGTCTTTTCTCGACAAACTGGTTTCGTCAAGTTTATCAACTTCCGCACGAAAGACAACCAGATGGGGGGAGCCTTTGTCCCCGTCGGGATCTTCCATTGAGCACCCGCAGCGAAAGGGGAGCTGACCGGAGAGCCGGTAAAGGAGTCCACAGAACAGGGGAAAACAGAGGGACAGGTTACCGGAAGGGAAGGGATCAGCGGCTGGGTTCAGAGGTTCGTCGGAAGAGGCAGGGGTTACCGGAGGGAGGGCATGTGTTGGGAGAGAATTCTAGACAGGGAATTCTTCATTAACCTCGAGGCCAAGTTCCGGTGTTGGGGCTGACATGGCCGGCCTTTCGAGAGACTGGTCAGAAATCTAAGGTGGAGGCGGGGGGGGGGGGGGGGGTGGTGATGGGATGGTTGGGGCGACGATGAGGTGGTTACCGAAGCACCATGTTGTCGCAAGGTGGAGTTTTGGTCGGAGAAAAGGTCGGGGGTGGCGGGGAGGTGGCAGCGGGCGGTGGGGCAATCACTGTGTAACCATTTGGCTAGAGAGACAAAGTTAGAGAGAAGCTAAAGCATTTCTCCTGAAGTGTGAATATATGGTGACTGAAGATGATGGCCGAACTCGAAGAAGGAAAAAAAAACTCTCGAAACTCTTGTATGGAGATTGTAGTTGATTGGCTGAATCTGGTTAAATCTATGTGATCGGAGATGGAATTTGCTTTGGTATGTTGTCAATGGCTTGGATCCGGAGTGGAGGAAGCATCCAGTGTTTGGATCTGTTCACATTCCCATAGTTTGATGTTTAATTTCTATTTTCTCGTTTACCTCGTCTAGCAATATTAGATCTGCTTTAGGTTCAGTACTTGATCGCATTAATCTGTTTAATTTCGTTTGCTCTGTTTCGATCTGTGTTTTGCTCTGCCTTTCCTCTGCATTTTGTGATTAAAGTTTTGAGAAGATGAAGTCATTGTTAGTTAAGCTTTTAGTTAGTTAATCTGCAGCTTTTCATACGTACTATGCTATTTTGTGAAATGGTCCCCACGTTCTGTTTTTCCCTGTCTAGGCTAGTTTAGGAAGTTATTTGCTCGGTCTGGTAATTGTTTTAGTTGGAAGGTTATCTTGAATGCGTCTGGTTATCATCATGCATGTTTATGTTATTCTTGCCTAGGTCTAGCTATTAGGATAGAGCATTTCATTTCCCAAGTCTAAGAATATAATCTCAACCCAAAAAAAATGCGTGGCAGCAGCCAAAAACAATGTCCAGGTCTTTTTTGATGTTTACTTACGCATCCATCTCTGTGAGATTCGATCCCTGCTTCCCTGTACTAATCTTTTTAGCATAGTGGATTCTCTGGATCTGGGAAGTTTGAACACACACAAAACACACACTCACTCTTCTACGCTCTTCAAATGGCGCCGTTGCCGGGGATGGATGGCGTAGTTTGTTTACGTGTTCAGAGATTTGGTGTAAATAGTTTTAATTCCCTTTTATTGTTTTTCTTTGCAGTTTATGAGCAAAGGCTCACGGTTTGGAAACTGGAGTAACTCGTCTGGGTCAAGGAACGTTCAATTCAGGTGGTAGGTCAAGGAGTCAACATCCACAGTCACCACCATATCGGGGTTAACAATCGGAGATCCATTTCCGTTTGGCTCAGAAAGTGATGAAGAGAGGACCCAAAGTCATCATCAGAAACTGGACACTCAGAAACAGAGGAAGAGGAGTCTGTAGACTTGGCAAATCTAGTGGACCCTTATCGGTTCGCTCACCGCACATCTAGATGGCGAGCCAGCTCATGCTATCGTCTCAAATCAGCGCCAAAGGTCCATTGACATCAAGACGAACGTGCTAGGCATTCTACCTACCTTTTCAGGAAGGAGGAATGAGTGCCCATATGAGTCCTGAATGAGTTCAGCAAGCTGTGCAGCATTCAAAAGAGGCCAAATGATGCAACGGAGGAGACTATCGCCTGCGCGCAGTCCCGTTCGCTCTGAAAGGAGAGGCCAACACATGGCTGTTGAGGCTGCCACCGGACTCAATCCACACATGGAAGGATTTCAAGCTAAAATTCCTGGACTACTTCTTCCCGTCCAACAAAACTAATGCCCTCAAAAAGGAGATTCAGGAATGCAAGCAGGACTACGATGAGTCCTTGAGCCAATATTGGTCTCGGTTTAAAGGACTGTTCGATGCTTGTCCCAATCAGAGAATGATGGAGGCCGAGACATTTTACTTATTCTATGAAGGAGCTAATCCTAAGTCTAAGGATTTGATGAATTCCTCGAGCGGGTGGAATTTCACTAAGAACAAGGCAAGTGAAGCACGTGAGATTCTAGGAAGGTTAATAGATGCAAAGAAGGCGTATGATAACCCACGTACTATCATGAGGAGAAGCTCAGCTAATGCAGTAAAGGAGCAAGAAGGAGAAGGGGTTGGAGACAGAATAGATCGACTTGAGAAGGCACTTCTAAGCGCTATTGAAAAGAAAAATTCCCCTGCCTCGCAGGAAAAGGAAAAGTCACCAGGTCAAGAGGACAATCAACTCCAGCTCTATTATGGTCCACCACCCGATGGAGAATTCCAAGCCCAGGTGAACGCAGTGGGGATTTGGAATCAGAATAATCAAAATACATGCTGGAATCAGTGGAAGATCAAAGAGGGCCCATGGAGAGATGAAGAGTTGATTTTCTTGCTTGCTGTATCCTATCAATTTCTAATTACACACTTCCTAGATCCAGTAAATCAACTAGATCACAAGGTCTAGAGACTCACAAGACTGGAAGTCTGGTCGTTGGTACGCAAGCAAACCTTCAAAACCCTCAACCACAGATACTAAACTAGCACAGGGAAGTAGGGATCGATCCCACAGAGATGGACTCGTAAAATACATGCGTAGAGAATTGGAAACTATTTTTGGGTTGGCTGCTGCCACGCATATTTTGGGTTGAGGAATTTAACTAAGTGAATTTGGAAATAAAGTATGCTATGCTAACTGCTAGATCTAGGCAAAAAATGAATTATGTATAAGAACTAAATCAAATCAACTACTAGATCTGGGACTTCTACGAACATCTCTAGACCAAGGAGATTAAAACAAGTGGGGACCAAACTCTGAAAAAGGTAAGTACGGACAGAATCGAATCTGCAGCCTAACTAACTAAAGCATCAACTGAAAATGACTTCATCTTCTTCAACGAACATAAATAAATGCAGAGATCGAGAAAAACAAACTCAGATGTAGATTGGAAACATAATTTTAACGGTAAACGAAACAACGACGAAATCACACTACTAGACGAAGCAAACCAAGCAGAACAAAATCCCCATAATCTCATGCACAAATTTCACCTCCCCTGTTCAGATCCACACTTCGGATGCTAAATCCACTCCGGATCCAAGCATCCGAACAAAAATCCAACCGAACACAACTTCAATACCACGATTCTCGAATCTCCTAAAATATTCAGCAACAAATTCAAGAGAACATCTCAAATAAACAAACCAAAATAGCAAGCGTCATAATAATCAACACGAAATCCAACTTCATCAAGGCAAATCAAACGTAAACAGAACGGATAAACTGATTCAGCAACAAAACAACAAGCTCGACTTCCAAACGTGAAGTTCGAGACTGAACTGAGTACCAAACAGAAATTTTAAAAGAACAATTGTTTCTTCGCCCTCAAGGGACGGTGATGCACTGATACGAGACTCCTGAAAACGAAAACCACCCCAAATTTCCCATATCCCTAGTGTGTGTGCTAAGAGCGTGACTGTGTGTGGAGTGTAACCGATCTGCCATTCTTGTTGCGCACTCCTTTATTTATAAGCTTCGAGGTGGGGCCCAGCGAGGTATTGATTGACTTGATTGCCCTCAGCTTTTGGCTTCCTTCCTCTAGCTTTTCCTCGTGATTCCGTTCCTGCTCCTCGCTAGATATCCTCCTCCAGCATCTCCTGGATCTAGCGCTACACACACACCTGGCTTAACAAAACTTGTTAGATCCAGCAGAAATGTGATGTTTTTCACTACATAACCAATGCATGAAATTAGCCTTATCAAACTGCTCACACTTAAACCATACTTGTCCTCAAGTATAAAGACAAGAAGAAAAGAAGAATAAGGCGAATTTCAAGCATGGTTATCCCCTTGACCGACTCTACAGACTCTAGACAAAACTCCTACACCTAGACACAACTGAGGCAAAGCTAGACACTAAAACAAAGAGTACATAATCACATAGGATGAAAACATATAAACACATATGCATGAACTGGTTTCAACTTTTAGGCAACCGTCCCCACAAGATTAAGATCAATCCAACAGGCTGCACTCCTCCAAATAGGCCCTTTTCTCCCCTCTACCTAGCCAATCTGTCAGCTCGTCAAGATAGCCTTTTACTTCCCCAATTGTTAGATTCACTCGATCGCTCATTCCTTACCAGGGATGTTAGGACCGATTCTCTCTTAAGTTATTGCCAAACCACTGAAACCTCGGGTTATGAGAATTCCTCCTTCTATCCTCCGTCACTATCCCCCTTTTTTTCTTTTTTTTTTTTTTCTTTCTGGACTTCGTCCAGCTTATACCTCCTTGATTTCCTGGACTTCGTCCAGCTTATACCTCCTTGATTTCCTGGACTTCGTCCAGCTTATACCTCCTTGATTTTTTTCTCTCTTTTTATTTCCTCCTCTGGACTTCGTCCAGCTTATACCTCCAAATTTTTGCGATTATATATTTTCTCCTTTCCCTTTTTTTTATTATTTTTTTCTTTTCTCTTTTCCTTCAGCATTCAGTGGCAGACTTTTGACATGTGTTAGCTCTAAGTGTTATCACAGGCTTATAACTCACCTCTAGAGTAGGGCTTCACAACTAGGCAAGTAAAGGCATTTACTATCGTTCTCGCTTCATTCAGATTGGTTCGGCTTACTAAAGAATCAGGCTTCTAAGTTGGAATACCTCCTATTTTCAATTGCTCTCCCTAAGGGAATCTGCCGTATTATATCCACTAGTTCATGCGACACACCCCTAGACCTACGACTCCTCAAAGCATAATAACACTGCATTGACTCCTCTCCCCCTCCCACTTCACTCAAGCTTGTCCTCAAGCCATCGTCGTGAAGGGGGGAAAACAGAGAATTCAATGCAGAATTAAACAACAATTTCACTTCTCACACTTAGACCGAGCAACGGGCTAAGTGGGAGAAGAATAAACCAACAGAAAACATAGAACTTCTCACACTTAGACCAAGCATTGGGCTAAGTGGGAGAAGATAGCATAAAACACAGCAACGCATGGAAATAAAACACAGAAAAAGAAACACAAAAACTAAAATTTACTTGGTCTGGGGAAATTGCTCATTTCTGGGGCTGGCTCCCGCGAGAGCCAGACGGTGGTGGAACACTGGGGCGGTTTGTTTTCACTTTCTTCTTCGCTGGTTGCTCCAGCTCTTCCTTTCCTTCTGCAGCTTGATCGAGTCCTGGTTTCCTCATTAGCATTTTCGTCCTCGGTGGATTTGGAACTTTCTCGGGAATAGTCGGGGTGGTCAACTGCTGGAATGGCTTGGTCGAGGGACTGCTGTGGATGATCTTCTGTGCCTCGCCACTTGACCCAGGAGTCGACTTCGACTGGGTCAAGGGAAGCGTCTGATGCAGCCATTTCAACATCCGCGTAGATATCTCCACAGCTTCCGCCACTCTTTCACTTTGTTTGGCACATTTCGTGGCCAAATCTGCTACGTTGCTGCTCAGAACTTTTACTTCTTCCCGACTCCCATTGAGTTCCTTCCGTATTCCCCCGAGTTCCTTCATCATCTCCTTTTTCATCAGTTGCATTTCCTTTTTCATGTCCTGCACCTCCTTCCTAAGCTCTTCCACCTCTTCACTTGGCATGGCCTCCTCAGCTTCCTCCGGCTCCGCCTTCGCTTTATCTCCCAGCGAATAGAAGTAAGTCTTGTTGCCTTGAGTTTGCAACAAGCCCTTGTTGAAGAAGTAGTCTACGCTGAAAACCTCTGGGCGGTCGCACATCACGACCTCGGGAGCAAGCTCGGCGATCTTCACCTCAATGTTTCGTTGCAGGCATGACATCAGCGACCGTACTCCTCCATAATTGTCGGCATTTTGAATTTCAAATTATAACTTCC
Source organism: Salvia hispanica (assembly GCF_029641045.1). Lineage (NCBI taxonomy): Eukaryota > Viridiplantae > Streptophyta > Magnoliopsida > Lamiales > Lamiaceae > Salvia > Salvia hispanica. Next base: position 15,439,735 of record NC_142696.1, on the reverse strand, counting down.
CTCCTCAACTGCTCCTTCATGCACTCTTCCTCTAATTGATTCCCTTGACCGCGACCTAAAAAAATATGAAGACCCCAGACTCCTGGGTCAAGGTTAAAGTACGAGACATAAACCCCCTTTGAGTTTGGGTCTTCGAAAATATTTTTGGAAATTTTTGAATTTTTATTTTGTTTGGATTTTCTTTGTCTTCTAAAGCAATTAAACTATGTACAATTACCTTTGAATATTCTCGAATCCCCTGGATCAGTGTGTAAAAACATAACATTTCCCTTGACCCAGGAGTTCATCGAGAATATTCCTTTGTCTGGCTAAGTGATAACTGAGAGCGCACGTAGTGGTATTTCCTCCACTACGCATAGCTCAGAATTATCCCTATAGACTTTCAATCTATGGCCATTAACAAGAAAAGGGACCGAGTTAGGAGCACTTCCCTGGATTTCCACTGCTCCGTGTGCGCGGAGGCCAACGATGGTATATGGACCTACCCACTTTGACTTCAACTTCCCTGGCATTAGCTTGAGTCTGGACTGAAATAGAAGTACTTTCTGCCCCACCTGAAGTTCCTTGACCCGGAGGTTCTTGTCGTGCCAGAGCTTCGTTCTTTCCTTGTACCACATTGCTGAATCGAATGCCTCTAGCCGTAGTTCCTCCAGCTCCTGTAATTGCAGCTTCCTTTCTTCTTCACATGCCACAGACTTCATATTCATTTCCTTAATGGCCCAGTATGCCTTGTGCTCCACTTCCACGGGTAAGTGACACATTTTCCCAAACACCAACCTATAAGGTGACATCCCGATTGGTGTCTTGTAAGCAGTTCTATACGCCCACAAAGCATCGTCAAGGCGTTTACTCCAATCCTTCCTTGTGGTGTTAACTGATTTTTCCAAAATACTCTTTATCTCCCTATTAGAGACTTCAGCTTGCCCATTCGATTGGGGGTGATATGGTGTAGACAATCTATGATGCACGCCGTATTTCCTCATGAGCGCTTCTATAGTGCGGTTGCAGAAGTGTGTTCCTTGATCTGAGATAATCGCTCTAGGAACTCCATATCTGCTGAAAATGTTTGACTTCAGAAACTTGGCCACCTCTTTAGACTCACAAGTGGGCGTAGCCTTCGCCTCTATCCATTTGGAAACGTAGTCTACAGCGACCAATATGTAAGCATTTCCGTACGACGACGGAAATGGGCCCATAAAATCCATCCCCCAAACATCGAAAATTTCGCAGATCACTATGGGCACTTGGGGCATCTCATCTCGTCTCGAGATTCCCCCTGTCTGTTGACACCTTTCGCAGCATTGACAGTATTCAAAGGCATCCTTGTTCAATGTAGGCCAGTAGAATCCACTGTCTAGAACTTTCCTTGCGGTTCTCCTTGGTCCGAAATGCCCTCCACACGCCAAGGAGTGACAATGATGGAGTACATCTCTTTGTTCCCATTCAGGAATGCAACGTCGAATTATCTGATCTGCACACATCTTCCAAAGATAAGGATCATCCCAGAAGTAATATTTGGCTTCGCTTTTAAGCTTCATCTTCTGGGCCCGGGAGGCTTCCTCTGAACTTGGCACCTCTCCCGTGACCAAGTAATTTGCCAGGTCTGCGTACCATGGTTCTGCGTTACGTACGCGCTTTCCTCGATCAGATTCTCCTGGACCGGTTAAAACTAAGACAGATTCCCAGCTTATCGGTCTAGGTGGTTCGTCCATATAGTACAAATGCTCTTCGGGAAAAACATCGGGAATAGCCTCGTCCGTATCTCCTTGATGAATTCTACTCAAGTGGTCAGCCACTCGATTCTCTGTTCCTCTTTTGTCTCTTACTTCCCAATCAAACTCCTGTAGAAGTAGGACCCATCGAATTAGCCTTGGCTTTGATTCTTTCTTAGCTAGCAAGTACTTTATTGCTGCATGATCAGTGAAAACAATAACCTTTGACCCAAGAAGATAAGGGCGGAATTTTTCGAACGAGTAGACGACAGCCAACATTTCCTTCTCCGTAGTATCGTAATTCTTCTGAGCTTGATTTAGTGTCTTGGACGCATAGAAAATTACGTAGTTTTTCCCATCTATCTTCTGCCCTAGGACGGCTCCCACAGCGAAATCGCTCGCGTCGCACATTATCTCAAAAGGGTGATTCCAGTCCGGTGCCCTGATAATTGGTGCGGACACTAGTCTCTCCTTGAGCAATTGAAATGCCCTCTTGCATCCCTCATCAAACTCGAACTCCACATCGTTGTGCAGCAAATGAGTGAGTGGTTGCGCAATTTTTGCAAAGTCCTTGATAAACCTTCGATAAAACCCTGCGTGACCGAGGAATCCTCTAACTTCCTTTTGATTTGTAGGGTAAGGTAGCTTTGCAATCACTTCCACCTTTGCCTTGTCCACTTGTATTCCTCTTTCAGAGACCACATGACCTAAAACAATCCCCTCAGTTACCATGAAGTGACATTTTTCAAAATTCAGGACTAGATGTTTCTCTTGACATCTTTGCAGCACTAGGTCAAGGCTGGCTAAACAAGTATCAAATGAGCCTCCATATACAGTGAAATCATCCATGAATATCTCGATGCATACCTCTAGTAGATCCGAAAAAATACTCATCATACAACGTTGGAATGTCCCTGGTGCATTACATAGACCAAATGGCATCCTTCGGTAGGCATAAGTTCCAAAAGGGCATGTAAATGTGGTCTTTTCCTGGTCCTCTGGGTTCACGAAAATCTGGAAATAACCGCTATATCCGTCGAGGAAACAGAAATACTGTTTGCCAGCCAGCCTCTCTAGCATCTGGTCAATGAATGGTAAAGGAAAATGATCCTTTTTGGTGGCTTCATTTAGTTTCCTATAGTCGATGCACATCCTCCATCCAGTGACCAGTCGAGTAGGCACCAACTCGTTCTTGTCATTCTTCACCACTTGTATTCCAGATTTCTTCGGTACCATGTGAACCGGACTGACCCACTCGCTATCTGGAATAGAGTATATGATTCCAAGGGACAGTAGTTTCAGAACTTCCTTGAGCACTTCCTCCCTCATGTTTGGATTCAGTTTCCTTTGTGGATCACGCCGAGCCTTTGCCCCTTCCTCTAGTCTGATGTGGTGCATGCAAAGATCAGGGCTAATTCCAACTAGGTCAGAAAGTGTCCACCCTATGGCCTTCTTGTTCCTCCTTATTACTTCCAGCAGCGCACTCTCTTGGTCTTCAGTCAAGCGGCTGTTAATTATCACTGGACAAGTTTCTCCTTCCTCCAGGTATGCATACTTTAAATTTTCAGGCAAAGTTTTCAACTCCTTCTTCGGTGTGATGGCTTCCTGAGGTAAAGGGTTCTCCGCCTTACTTCTTGGCGCCATTTCCTCTAGATTCGCTCCCTCGTCTGGGCTCTTCTCCTGAACAGATCTGGCTGATTGGAATGATAGTGGCTGGTGGCAGAATGCCATGATCGCTTCATTGATCTGATCATCTGTCAAGTCCTGTGTGAAAAAAGTTTCACACCATCCTGTCACCTCCTTTTCTACAGTCTGGCTCAGCTCCGAATTGTCAAACTGTTCCTGCATTAGTTCAGTCTCAAGATATTCTTGGACTAGGGGGTTAATTACATCTACAACATGCAAGTTTTCAACATCAAGCGGTTTTTTCATAGCTTCTTCAATGTTGAAGGTGTATTTCTCCCCATGATAGTCCAGGCATATGGTTCCATCAAACACATCAATAACAGTCTTCGCGGTGCGAAGGAAGGGTCTCCCCAGTAACACCCCACTAGACTCAGCAGATTCATTACCCCTCATTTTTATCACATGAAAATCAGCTGGGTATAGGAAATCATGCACTCTGACTATGACATTTTCCAATACTCCCTCAGGCGATATGCATGTTCTATCGGCCAACTGAATCACTACTTTAGTATCGACCAAACTGACTCCCACCAATTTTTTATATATTGACAGCGGTAGGACATTTATCGAAGCACCTAGATCACACATGGCATGCTCAATTTTAATATCACCTATAGAAATAGGAAGAGTGAATATACCTGGATCTGTACACTTTGACGGCATCCTCCTCTTTTGTATCACGGCGGATACATTTTCTCCTATAACAATCTTCCCATCAGGTTTGGTTTTTCCTGCTATGAATTCCTTGATGAACTTGCTGAAGGTGGGTATTTTCAGAGCCTGCAAAAAGGGTAGGTTAATCTCCAGCTTACTAAATATTTCCACAAGGTCCTCAGTATCATCTTTCTTTTTCTTGGCTTCTCCTCGATATGGGAATGGTTTGGGTCGCTTTACTGCATTCGTGGAACTCCCTGCTGGGGCTGCACCTGTCTCCCTGCTTCCCTCTTTAAGTTCCAACTCAGGTTCTGGATCAAGGAAAAATGGGTCACTTAGTCGAGGCATAGATCCCCTTAAATCTCCCTCCTGGAGGTCATCCTGTATAGGAATTTCTCTGAGTCCAGGATCATCTCCTCGAGACTTCTGATTCCCCTTTTCTCCGTTCATCTGTGAGGGTGTCTCCTCGTTTATCACTTGCTTCGGTCCTTCATAGCCTTTCCCCGATCTCAAGGTAATTTGACTAATATTTGCTCGGTCTGGTGGTTTGACAGTGGCAGGCAATTTCCCTTCATTTCCCCGCATTTCGTTCAGCGACGTGGCCAACTGGGACATCTGCTTTGCCAACATGTCCATGGCAGACTTCTGCTCCTGCTGGGCATCTTGAATTTTGTGCACCACGTCATTATTAGCCTGCATGTTATTCTGCATGTGTTGTTGGAAATTTACCAGGTCATGCACCATGTCATCAAGATTCCGCTGTGGTCGGAAACCTTGAATTGAACTGGGATTAAATCCTTGATTTTGATTGGTTCCAACCACCTGGTTCTGGCGAAAATTTCCCTGACCTCCTTGATTATTGTTGTACTGGGTTGCTGGACCTGGGTGACTCTGTTGGAAATTTTGATTGTTTCCTGAATTGTTCCTCTGATGCGGTGGCACATAAGAATTCCCTTGGTTGCTCTGGTTCCTGTTGTTCCAGTTATGCTGATCCCCTTGGTTAAGGAAATTCCAGTTGTTCAGCCCCTCTTGCTGCTTCCCTGCCCAGTTAGAATTATGCTGTGGTCCTTCCTGATTCCGGCTGGGCCATGTCTGCTGGTTCTCCGCTGGACCTGGGTGTTGTGACTGTGGTTGTTGGTTCCCTTCAGCCCATCTGAAACAAGGATTGTCCCTCCATGGTGCCTCCTTAATCTTCCACTGGTTCCAGTTGGTATTTTGATTACTTTGATTCCAATTCCCCATTGCATTCACTTGAGCTTGGAAATCTCCATCGAGTGAGGGATTATTGTAAAATTGAAGCTGATGTTCCTCTTGACCTGGGTTTTTTTCCTTATCAGTCGACCCAGGGGTATTTTTCTTTTCAATGGCATTTAGCAGTGCCTTCTCCAGTCGATCTATTCTGTCTCTAACCTCTTCTCCTTCTCGTTCCTTAACTGTGTTCGCGGAGCTTCTCCTCATGATAGCACGCGGGCAGTCATACGCCTTCTTCGCGTCGATTAATCTTCCCAGAATCTCGCGTGCCTCGCTTGCCTTATTCTTGGTGAAATTCCCCCCGCTCGAGGAATTCATTAAGTCCTTGGACTCAGGATTTGCCCCTTCGTAGAATAGATAAAATGTTTCAGCCTCCGTCATCCTGTGATTTGGGCAAGCGTCAAGCAGGCCTTTAAACCGAGACCAATATTGGCTTAAAGATTCATCGTAGTCCTGCTTACACTCTTGAATTTCTTTTTTCAAAGCGTTTGTCTTATTGGACGGAAAGAAATAGTCCAGGAACTCCAATTTGAAATCCCTCCATGTGGTGATCGAGTCAGGTGGAAGCCTCAGCAACCAAGTGTTTGCCTCTCCTTTCAATGCAAATGGAATCGCTCGCAGGCGATAGTCCTCCTCGGTAGTTTCGTTAGGCCTTTTCTGGATGCTACATAGCTTACTAAACTCGTTCAAAAACTCATAAGGACACTCATTCCTCCGTCCAGAGAATGTAGGTAAAACGCCCAGCACATTCGTCTTGATCTCAATAGACCGCTGACGTTGATTTGACACTATGGCATGAGCTGGCTCTCCGTCGAGATGTGCAGTTAGCGAACCAATCTCTGGGTCTAGGTCCACTAAGTTTGCCATTACAGACTCCTCTTCCTCCCTTTCCGAATGCTCAGTTTCTGACGACGACCGTGAATCCTCTTTCCCCGATGAATTCCACTCTTCTTCACTCCCTGATTCAAACGGAAATGGATCTACAGTTGACAACCCCGATCTGGTAGTTATGGCGGATGTTGATTCCTTAACTTGCCACTTCAACTGCACGTTCCTTGACCAAGATGGGTTGCTCCAGATTCCTGACCTTGAGCCCTTGCTCATAAACTGCCAAAAGCGAAATTCAAAAGATTAAAACTATTTACACCAAATCTCTAAACACATAAACAAACTACGCCATCCATCCCCGGCAACGGCGCCATTTGAAGAGTTGATTTTCTTGCTTGCTGTATCCTATCAATTTCTAATTACACACTTCCTAGATCCAGTAAATCAACTAGATCACAAGGTCTAGAGACTCACAAGACTGGAAGTCTGGTCGTTGGTACGCAAGCAAACCTTCAAAACCCTCAACCACAGATACTAAACTAGCACAGGGAAGTAGGGATCGATCCCACAGAGATGGACTCGTAAAATACATGCGTAGAGAATTGGAAACTATTTTTGGGTTGGCTGCTGCCACGCATATTTTGGGTTGAGGAATTTAACTAAGTGAATTTGGAAATAAAGTATGCTATGCTAACTGCTAGATCTAGGCAAAAAATGAATTATGTATAAGAACTAAATCAAATCAACTACTAGATCTGGGACTTCTACGAACATCTCTAGACCAAGGAGATTAAAACAAGTGGGGACCAAACTCTGAAAAAGGTAAGTACGGACAGAATCGAATCTGCAGCCTAACTAACTAAAGCATCAACTGAAAATGACTTCATCTTCTTCAACGAACATAAATAAATGCAGAGATCGAGAAAAACAAACTCAGATGTAGATTGGAAACATAATTTTAACGGTAAACGAAACAACGACGAAATCACACTACTAGACGAAGCAAACCAAGCAGAACAAAATCCCCATAATCTCATGCACAAATTTCACCTCCCCTGTTCAGATCCACACTTCGGATGCTAAATCCACTCCGGATCCAAGCATCCGAACAAAAATCCAACCGAACACAACTTCAATACCACGATTCTCGAATCTCCTAAAATATTCAGCAACAAATTCAAGAGAACATCTCAAATAAACAAACCAAAATAGCAAGCGTCATAATAATCAACACGAAATCCAACTTCATCAAGGCAAATCAAACGTAAACAGAACGGATAAACTGATTCAGCAACAAAACAACAAGCTCGACTTCCAAACGTGAAGTTCGAGACTGAACTGAGTACCAAACAGAAATTTTAAAAGAACAATTGTTTCTTCGCCCTCAAGGGACGGTGATGCACTGATACGAGACTCCTGAAAACGAAAACCACCCCAAATTTCCCATATCCCTAGTGTGTGTGCTAAGAGCGTGACTGTGTGTGGAGTGTAACCGATCTGCCATTCTTGTTGCGCACTCCTTTATTTATAAGCTTCGAGGTGGGGCCCAGCGAGGTATTGATTGACTTGATTGCCCTCAGCTTTTGGCTTCCTTCCTCTAGCTTTTCCTCGTGATTCCGTTCCTGCTCCTCGCTAGATATCCTCCTCCAGCATCTCCTGGATCTAGCGCTACACACACACCTGGCTTAACAAAACTTGTTAGATCCAGCAGAAATGTGATGTTTTTCACTACATAACCAATGCATGAAATTAGCCTTATCAAGAGACAACCCCTGTTTCAGGTGGGCTGATGGGAACCAACAGCTTCAACTACAGTACCCAGGTTCAGCAGAAACCCAACATAATTGGCCTAACCGTAATCAAGAAGGGCCATAACACAACAACTCGAACTGGTCATGGAAGAATCAAGAAGGGCCGAACAACTGGAGTTACCGCAATCAAGGGGATCAGTCCAATTGGAGCAGTAGGAACTAGAGTAACCAAGGGAATTCTTATGTGCCACCACACCAGAGGAATGCCACGGGGAACAATAAGAATTTCCAGCATAACCACCAAGGGAATCAAGGGTCAGGAAATCGATTCAGCAACAATCAGGGAGGTCAAGGAAACTATCGCCCAAATCAGGGGAGTGGACCGAACCATAATCAAGGGTCAATTTCCAATCAGCCAAACTATAAGCCTCAGAGGAATCTGGATGATATGGTACACGACCTAGTCAACTCTCAACAACATATGCAGAACAACATGCAGGCAAATAATGATGTGGTACATAAAATTCAAGATGCACAACAGGAGCAGAAGTCTGCCATGGACATGTTGGCCAAGAAAATCTCTCAATTAGCAACTTCGTTGAACGAGATGAGGGGACACGAGGGAAGGATACCAGCCTCGGTAAAACCACCTGACCGGGCAAACATCAATCAGATCACTCTGAGGTCAGGACGGGGCTATGAGGGTCCCATGATGAAGGATGGTGAGAGTGTTCCCCCCATGACAAGTAAGGAGGATGAAAAACTTACCCCTGACCAGAGGGATACTGAGATAAGAAGCACCAGAGTAGAAGATGACCTCCAAAGGGATGATTTGGAGAAGCTGCTACCTCGTATGGCTGATCCATTCTTCCTAGACCTAGAACCAAAGGTGGAGAGTGAAGAAACAAGGAACGAAACTGGAGAACCCTCAGCTGGGGGGTCAGTAGGAACATTGAAACGCATGAAGCCATTCCCTTACCGAGGGGAAGCCAAAAAGAAGAAGGATGATACTGAAGACTTCATGGAGATTTTTGCAAGCTGGAAATCAATTTACCGTTCCTGCAGGCTCTGAAGTTGCCCACTTTCAGCAAATTCATCAAAGAGTTCATAGCTGGGAAAACCAAACCCGATGAGAAGATAGTGATTGGAGAAAACGTGTCAGCTGTGATACAGAAGAGGAGAATGCCTTCAAAATGCATAGACCCAGGTATGTTCACTTTACCCATTTCCTTGGGTGACATTAAAATTGAGCATGCAATGTGCGATCTAGGAGCATCGATAAACGTTTTACCGCTTTCGATATATAAAAAGTTGATAGGGGTAAGTTTGGTTGACATGAAAGTGGTAATTTAGTTAGTTGATAGAACATGCATTTCACCCGAAGGTGTGTTGGAAAGTGTGATAGTTAAAGTGCATGATTTCCTGTACCCAGCGGATTTCCATGTGATAAAATTGAGTGAGAATGAATCTGCTGAGTCTAGCGGAGTGCTTTTAGGAAGACCGTTTTTACGCACTGCTAAGACTATAATCGATGTGTTTGATGGAACCATATTCTTGGACTATCATGGGGAGAAATACACATTTAGCATTGATGAAGCTAAATTTGCATGCTGTCGATGTTATTAACCCCCTGGTCCAGGAATATCTTGAGACTGAATTAATGCATGAACAGTTCAACAATTCAGAGTTGAGTCACTCTATTGACAAGAAGGTAGCAGGGTGGTGTGAAACCCTATTGACTCGGGACATGACAGACGAGCAGATCAATGAAGCAATCATGGCATTTTGCCACCAACCACCAGGATTTTGGAAAATAATCCTTCACCTCAGGAAGCCGTCACACCAAAGAAGGAGCTGAAGAAATTGCCCAAGAGTCTAAAGTATGCCTACCTTGGAGAGGATGAAACTTTCCCGGTGATAATAAACAACCACTAGACAGAGGAACAAGAGACTGAGTTACTGGAGGTAATCGGAAGGAACAAGAAGGCCATTGGATGGACTCTCTTAGACCTGGTAGGAATCAGCCCTGATCTTTGTATGCACCACATCAGACTGGAAGAACGCGCAAAGGCCCATAGAGATCCACAATGTAAGCTAAATCCGAACATGAGGGAGAAAGTTCTGAAGGAAGTCTTGAAACTGCTGTCCTTGGGTATTATTTACTCCATTCCAGATAGTGAATGGGTCAGCCCAGTTCACATGGTGCCTAAAAAGTCAGGGATACATGTGATCAAGAACGATAAAAATGATTTGGTACCGACTGGATGGAGAATGTGCATTGACTATCGGAAGCTCAACGAAGCCACCAGAAAGGATCATTTTCCCTTGCCCTTCATCGACCAGATATTGGAAAGATTGGTTGGGAAGCAGTACTTCTGCTTCCTTGACGGATACAGTAGGTATTTCCAGATATATGTGGATCCTGAAGACCAAGAGAAGACAACCTTTACCTGTCCGTTCGGCACCTATGCATACAGGAGAATGTCGTTTGGTCTATGCAATGCACCTGGAACCTTTCAGCGCTGTATGATGAGCATCTTCTCAGATCTGCTGGAAGTGTGCATTGAGATTATTATGGATGATTTCACTGTGTATGGGAATTACTTTAATTCTTGTTTGGCCAATCTAGATCTGGTACTGAGTAGATGTCAAGAGAAGAATTTGGTCCTAAACTTTGAAAAATGCCATTTCATGGTACTGGAAGGAATAGTCCAAGGTCATGTGGTTCCGAAGAGAGGTATTCAAGTGGATAAGGCCAAAGTGGATGTGATCTCGAAGCTACCCTACCCTACGAATCATAAAGAAGTCAGGGGATTCCTGGGGCATACAGGATTCTATAGAAGATTCATCAGGGACTTCGCGAAAATCGCGCAACCACTTACTAATCTCCTGCACAATGATGTGGAATTCGTCTTTGACGGAGATTGCAAGAAGGCGTTCCAAATGTTGAAGGATAAGCTTATCTCTGCCCCAATAATCAGAGCACCATATTGGAATCACCCATTTGAGGTGATTTGCGATGCAAGTGATTTTGCAGTAGGGGTTGTCCTGGGTCAGAAGATCGAAGGGAAAAGTTATGTCATTTTCTACGCCTCGAAGACCCTCAACCAGGCTTAGAAAAACTATGACACTACAGAGAAGGAGATGTTGGTCGTGGTATACTCATTTGATTAGTTCCGACCATACTTAATAGGGTCGAAGGTGAAAGTCTACACTGACCACGCAGCCATTAAATATCTCCTGGCCAAGAAAGAGTCTAAACCAAGGTTGATCAGGTGGGTGCTACTACTCCAAGAATTTGACTAGGAGGTAAAAGATAAAAAGGGCACAGAGAACAAGGTCACGGATCATCTAAGTCGAATATTTCAATGGGACACAGATGAAGCCATACCTGATGCTTTCCCCGAGGAACATCTGTACTATCTCGGGAAATCTGCTAGACCTATTAACAGGGAAACAGTATTGGTAGTAACGGGTCCAGGAATATCAGATAAAGGGAAATATCCGATGAATACAGAGCCATGGTTCGTTGACCTGGCCAATTACTTGGTCACAGGAGAAATGCCAGGTTCCTAAGAAATTTCCCGGCCTAGAGGATGAAGTTGAAGAGTGAGGCCAGATATTACTTTTGGGACGATCCTTATCTCTGGAAAATGTGCTCAGACCAAGTAATTCGACGATGTATTCCAGAATGGGAACAGATGGACGTGCTCAACCATTGCCACGCCCTGGCATGTGGAGGTCATTTCGGACCCAGGAAGACTGCGAGAGATGTCAACAAACAAGAGGTATTTCAAGGAGGGACGAGATGCCCCAAGTTCCAATAATAGTCTGCGAAATCTTCGACGTATGGGGGATGGATTTTATGGGACCGTTCCCATCTTCTTATGGTAACACTTACATCTTGGTCGCAGTGGACTATGTGTCCAAATGGATAGAGGCAAAAGCTACACCCACCTGTGAATCGAAAGAAGTAGCTAAATTTCTGAAGGCGAACATTTTCAATTGGTATGGGGTGCCCAGAGCTATTGTCTCAGACCATGGAACACATTTCTGCAACCGCACCATAGGGGAATTGATGAGGAAATACGGTGTACACCATCGGTTATCTACCCCATATCACCCCCACTCAAATGATCAAGCTGAAGTCTCGAACAGATAAATCATGAGCATTCTAGAGAAAACGGTGAACACCACAAGGAAAGATTGGAGTAAGCGTCTTGATGATGCTCTCTGGGCCTATAGGACCACTTACAAGACACCAATTGGGATGTCACCTTATAGATTAGTGTTCGGAAAAATGTGCCAACTGCCCGTGGAAGTGGAACACAAGGCATATTGGGCCATAAAGGAGATGAAGATGAAGGCTCCGGCCTGTGAAGAAGAAAGGAAGCTGCAACTACAGGAACTGGAGGAACTAAGGCTGGAAGCATTTGATTCAGCGATGTGGTATAAAGAGAGGACAAAGCTCTGGCTTGACAGGAACCTCTGGGTCAAAGAACTACGAGTGGGGCAGAAAGTACTTCTTTTTCAATCTCGGCTCAAGCTGATGTCTGGGAAGTTGAAATCCAAGTGGATAGGACCATACACCATCGTTGGCCTTCGAGCAAATGGAGCAGTGGAACCATACACCTTTCAAATCACAAACCCTAACCGAACTCTCTCTCTCTCTCTCTCTAATCTCTCTCAAAATTCTCTCAATACCCAAATTCTCTCAAACCCTAACCAAATTTTACCCTAATTTTCGTGAAATCCTTGCAAGACAGACATGAAGAAGGCACCAGATGCTACTGCAAGGAAGGAAAACCCCATCACAAGGCCACCTCCCGGCGAATCGTCTAAAAGACTGGCGGATCTGACGGCACAACCACCGGATCAAGTGCAAGCGACTTTTCCAGTGCTTGATATAAGCTCTGAGTGGCGTTTGACCTCAGTTCCAGAACCTCCTGCCATCAAAGATCCTAAAGAGGCGGCATTCTTGAAAGAGTTGGAGGAAAAATTTGGCAGTAAAGAGGAGGCCAACAGAATATTCGCCCTCTTTTCGGCGATGCACCAAGGAAAATCTACCGGAACCGCAGCCATAGTGCCACAACCGCCAATAATCCCTGACGAATCAACAGCCCAACCACCGATTACTCGCTCAGAGGGGGCCCAAACCTCAGCCGAAGAGCACACCCAAGTTCAACCACATGCAGAAATTGGGCCGAACCCAGATATAGAAGAGTAGGGATGTCAATGTAGCCCGCAACCCGTGGGCCGACCCGAATAGCCCACCAAATTTACAGGGTTAGGGCTGAAAATTTCTAGCCCGATAAAATTACAGCCCGATTAGCCCGCACCCGATTAACCCGCAACCCGTTAGGGCCAGACCCGAAAACCCGATGGGCTGGCCCGAAAACCCGATAAAATTTCTATCATGCTATTTGTTTGACTCTAATTCGACACTTCATTGATTATTTTATAATATAGATTACTAAAAAAATAACTTTCAATTTTATATATTAAATATATAAATTATATATTAACATAATAATGGATATACAAATTAGAAACTTCAAATTCACTGAAAAATATATTTAAACTTCTAAAACATGCTTTAAAATTTCTTTGATGTTTATGTTTTATTTTGCATAAATATAAAATATTAGTATTTGATCATGTTTATATTTGAGTTTAAGCATATATCTCAAATTTATCATAATTAAATATTTTACATTTTATAAATGTAACTAATTTTCACCATTATTTATTGGATTGAACGCGCGCTAATTTTATCGGTAGCAACCCGATTAGCCCGCTGGGCTAGCCCGAAACCCGAGCTTTTAGGGTTAGGGTTGAACTTTTATAACCCGAAAAAATCACAGCCCGATTAACCCGCACCCGATTAACCCGCAACCCGAATAGGGTTGGCCCGAAACCCGGTGGGCTGGCCCGATTGACATCCCTATAGAAGAGCAAGAAGGCGTTGGTGGACTCGAGGGGGAGTAGGAGGGTGTTCGTAGTTTTGCGGAGGAGCTCGATGGAATGCCAGTGGACGATTTTGGGAATGAGGTCGCGAAGGAAGTCAAAATTTATTGGGAAAAGTGTGTTGAGGGGAAAACCCCTGTTTCAATGTCTGTGGAGGGGGTAACCCCAAATCTGTATGTTGAGGGGGGAACCCCATTTGAATCTCTTGTGGGGGCAACCCCAGAGTTGTTGGCTTAGGGGGAAACCCCAAAAAATACTGAGGGGGAAACCCGAAAAACACTGAGGAGGAGACTCCGAAACTATCTAAGGGGGAAACCCCGTCTATGTTTGCTGAGGGAAAAATCCCTAAAAAGTTTGTGCGAGATGAGGTCCCCGTTATTACTGAAAAACAGGAGCCCAGGGAAGATGGGCCACGAGAGATTGTGGATCTGGACGATGTGCCAGAGGGAGACGACTCGCCAGTACATCTGAGGGAGTCAAGAAGAATGGCGCGAAGGAGTGTGCTGGATGAGGTGGACGACGGAAACCAGTCCAGGGGATCAGGATTCCTCGCCCCAGGGGCAGGAAGCGTACAGGAAGGGGAAATGGGTCGGAAGAGGAGGTAGACACTGCGGAAGAGCGCCGCGTGGCAATGGAGCGCATGAGAAAGGGCAAGAAGGTGTCCACTCCTAAGCCCAGGAAGTCGCAGAGAATCTCTTCCGTCAGAGAAGCAGTGACGCCGCCCCGTGCACCATCTAAATTTCCTGGATCTGGCAACGCAGATGCCGGTAGTGAGTCAGAAGAGGAAGTCCCCAACTATGAGCGGGAAGAAATCTGGGTCACCAAGAAACTCCTGGGATCTATGGCCAAATTCAACGACTCCAGACGAGCACAGACCTACAAGGACCGAAGTGCAGTTGGGAAGTTGGCCAAGTCAGGGAAGCGGTATGACCCAGATTCCCTGAAACAAATAGAGTCGGAGGAGAAGTTCCTCGGCCACATCAGGGATATCGGTTTCGAGTGGTTGCTAAAACACAGTGACCACGATGTCCCTGTGGACGCAGCAAGGGAGTTCTTCTCCACATTCCGCTTCAAGGAAACCACTGATCCAGATGCAGAGTCGATCTCCTTCCGCCTCTTCAATATCGAGCATACTATGAGTGTCAGAGAGTGGTCCCTCCCGATGGGGTTGTTTACAAACGCTCAGGACGAAGAGGGTATCTGGGATGACAGAATGTTTGGCCCACCAAGGAACACGACAACGGCAGGATTCACACCATAGACGGCATGAGAGTCTATAATATACGCCAGGAGTGGAACCTTCAAGACCAGTGTGTCGAAGGGAAACCATATCACAGATCATCTCCTCCGGTTCGCACAGGAATTCATTGGCTACAACTTGATGGGCACGGCCAGTTCAAGCCTCACCACCACCGAGCTTTATTTCACATGGTGCATGTCGAAGCTTATCAAAGTCCACCTTGGCTATTGGTTGGCCCAAGCCTGCCACCAAATGACAGCCAACCCTTCCCGCCATATGTATACCTGCCATCTCTTGGGTGCCTATATTGAGCGGAACTTTGTGATGAAAATTGGAAAGGCGGAGCCCAGTGTGAAGATGTGCGGGCCCCTAGAGCTATTCAGCCTGGAGTACTTCTTGAACAAGGGGCTCTTATACATGGAGGGAAAGGAGGTGTGCTTTTACAACGTGGGAGCAGCTGTGGATAAGGTGAAGAGGGAACCACATGAAGAGGTGGTGAGTGCCGATGTGGAGGAACTAAGGAAGGAGGTCGCCGCGATGCGTGAGGAGTTGGGCGGGGCAAAAAGGGAGTTGCAGGCCATCAGAGGAAGTATTGATGTCCTGGCAGAAAGGTCGTCAGCCCAAAACGAAAGGATGACCGATGCAGTCAAATTAATGAAAAAGATGGCGGAATGGCTGGAGGAAAAGCTTTCCCAGACCCAGCAGAGGCAGCCTCCTAGACCCGACACTGTGGTCAAGTAGCCCGGTCAGGGAAGCTCGGCGCTCCAGCAGCTCCCACCCCAGTCTAAGCCTTTGGTAGCCCAACTTACATCGTCGTCCCTTGCGTCTGTATCTGTGAAGAAACCCTTGTCTAAAACACCCGTGATAGCTGGAGAGGAAGCGCCGGCATCGCCGGCTAAGAAGAAACTGAAGATGAACCGCCCCACCGTACCATCCAAGTCTGGCTCCCGAGGGGACCAGACTCAGAATTGACACCACCCATTGACCAAGTAAATTTTATATTTTAGTCATTTTTTTTTTAATTTTCTTTCTTATGTTTGTGTTTTATATGTGCTGAGCATGTGTAGTTGTTATGTGCATTCACCCACTTAGCCCAATCATTGGTCTAAGTATGAGAAGCTTTTGTTTAAATTGAGCATGTTGTTTTTCTGTATAATTCTGCTATCTCCCACTTAGACCAATTCTTGGTCTAAGTGTGAGAAGTTTATGTGTATACTCAGCATGTTATTTCCTTTTTTGTATCTCTGTGTTCTCCCTCTTAGCCCGTTGTCCGGTCTAAGTGTGAGAAGTTTTCTAGTGTTTTGTATATGTTTTTTTTTTCTGTGTTTTGATTGATTGTGTGCACCAACTTCCATATTTCCCCTCTTCACTAGGATAGCTTGGAGACAAGCTGGAGTGAGATGGGAGGGGGTAGGGGAGTTAGTGCAATTTGTGCTCAGCATGTGTAAAAGTTAATAGGTCTCGTTTTTTTTAGGACTTATATGATTTAGCATGAACTGGTGATAATAATAAGGCAAGATTCCCTTAGTAAGAGTAATTAAAGATATGATGCACTACAACTTTGAGACCTCTTTCCTTTAAAAGCTGAAATCGGTTTGGAAGAAGCAAGAACGACAGAAGGTGTCTTAGCTGACGTAGTTGTGAAGCCCTACTATGTAAGTGAGTTATAAGCCTGATGCTTAGGGAGAAGAATTTAGGAAGGAGAAAATAGGGGTAGAAAAAGAAAAAGAAAAAAAATTTAATGTCTGGAGGAATAAGCTAGACGAAGTCCAGAGGAGGAAAATAAAAAAATATATATTTTGGAGGTATAAGCTGGACGAAGTCCAGGAAAATGAGGAGGTATAAGCTGGACAAAGTCCAGGAAAACAAGGAGGTATAAGTTGGACGAAGTCCAGAGAGAAAAAAAAAAAGAGAAAAGAATATGAAAGGAGGATAGAAGGAGGAATTTTCATAACCCGAGGCATCAGTGGTAGGAAATAACTAAGAGTGATCGATCCTAACATCCCTGGTGAGGAATGACTGATCGAGCAACTCCAACAATTAGTAAAGCTATAGGCTATCTGGACGAGCTGACAAACCGACTAGGAAGATGAAGGAAAGGGGAGGATTTGGAGTGTGTAGACTATTTGATTGACCTTAAACTTCTGGGGACGACTGCTTAAAAGTTTGAACTAGTTCATGCCTATGTGTTTTGTTTTCTTAAGTGTTTGTTTTCTTTCTTTTTATGTCATTAGTATGTCTAGGTCTAGGAGTATGGTGTCTTTAGGGGTCGGTCATGAAATAACCATGCATTGAAATTCGCCTTTTTTTTTTCTTGTCTTTATTCTTGAGGACAAGTATGGTTTAAGTGTGAGCAGTTTGATAAGGCTAATTTCATGCATTGGTTATGGGGTTAAATTCTATAATTTCCCGGATCTGACAAGGTTTTATAAGCCAGGTGTGTACAGAAAAGGCCAGATCCAGGAAGAAAAAGAAATCGCCTGGAGCAAGGAGCTGGCAGAGGAAGCAAGCAGAAAAGGAGATGAAATTCATTAGACGGAGGAGCATTCTGGACAAGGGTAGAATGGGAAGCACAAGAAGAATCTAGAAGCTCCATCCCTTATAAATAAGAGCACGCGACTTACATGATCATGATCATAATCCTCCTTTAGCTCTCAGCTTAGCTTTCTCACTCTATACACACACACACTTGGGGAATTCAATTTAGGGGTTTTCGGTTCAAAGTTCGTCGGTAGTTGTGTAACACCGTCTCCACGGGAGGCGAAGATACAATCTATTTTCTGTTTTCAGTTTATGTTTCTGAATTTCCCGAGACTTCGTTGTTCGAAGCTCGGCTGTATTTTGCTAAGTTTCTGTCGGATATTGCACTACTGTGTTATGGAATCTGTTGCTTTGGTTTCGTTTTATGTTATCGCTGCATATTCTGTTTACTTTTGATGCTTTTTGGTGATTGATCTGAGTTTGGAGTCGAATTGCATGGAGATTGTAGTTGATCGGCTGAATCTGGTTAAATCTATGTGATCGGAGATGGAATTTGATGTTTAATTTCTGTTTTCTCGTTTACCTCGTCTAGCAATATTATATCTGCTTTAGGTTCAGTAGTTGATCGAATTAATCAGTTTAATTTCGTTTGCTCTGTTTCAATCTGTGTTTTTCTCTGCTTTTACTCTGCATTTCGTGATCAAAGTTTTGAGAAGATGAAGTCACTGTTAGTTAAGCCTTTAGTTAGTTAATCTGCAGCTTTTCATACGTACAATGCTATTTTGGGAAATGGTCTCCACGCTCTGTTTTTCCTCTGTCTAGGCTAGTTTAGGAAGTTATTTGCTCGGTCTGGTAATTGTTTTAGTTGGAAGGTTATCTTGAATACGTCTGGTTATCATCATGCATGTTTATGTTATTTTTGCCTAGGTCTAGCTGTTAGGATAGAGCATTTCATTTCCCAAGTCTAGGAATATAATCTCAACCCAAAAAAAATGCGTGGCAGCAGCCAAAAACAGTGTCCATGTCTTTTTCAATGTTTACTTACGCATCCATCTCTGTGGGATTCGATCCCTGCTTCGCAATACTAATCTTTTTAGCATTGCGGGTTGAGGGTTTTGAACACACACAAAACACACACTCACAGGGAAGATATCAAAATAAATATATAAGATTATAAAATAAAAATAAAATGAAAGCGATTAAAATCCAAAGTAGTAAAATTATCCATTTGAAGATATTACTCCAAAGTGAATTGTCTTCCCCGGCAACGGCAAAAACTTGATGCACTATTTTTTTTTTTTTAAACACCTTTACGGTGGAGGGTTCGTGGGTCCCTCATCCCTATATTCCACAATCAGATGAGTACACTGCGTGGCCGTGCCCAAAAGTGGCACTCCAAAAGAGCAAAAAGCAGGAGTAGGACGTGGTCCGGTAGATGAAGTGACGGACCCCATACTATTCCCGAGAAAGCAGAAGACAATCAACATCAGCAAATCTAAGAGGAGACCTACCTAGGACTATTTACCCTAATATAGGGAATGCCCAACTGTTCCGTGCGAATAGTCGCCTTCAGGAGTCTAGGGATTGAGTTGGGGTCGAGACAGTGGAAGGTTGTCATTTCAGAGCCCATTTTTGCGAGGTAGCATGCCGGTTTGTTGCACTCCTTGTGAATGTAGGAGAACCGGACTCTCCCTTCTCTCGCGAGCATCCTCAAACTTGCCAGGGCGTGCCTCGATGGCGCTGGGCCGGCACTATCCGAGTTTAAAAGAGCAATGGCTTGAGCATGACTCCACCCAAGTGTATTCCCCCGACTCCCTGGCCAACAAGATCCCCTTACGGATGGCAAGAAACTCGGCCTCAAGGAGAGAGGAGGCTGCGAGAGGGGTTGAGAATGCCGAAACAAGGCTGCCAGAATGGTTTCGCACAATCCCGCCCCCGCTGGCTTGGTCTGTCGACGCGTTGAAAAGCCCATGTGTGTTTAGCTTGAGCCACGGTTGATTCGGGGGATCCCATTTGATAGAGACCACGAGGTCGAGCCTATTTCTGTTTAAATGGGGTTGCTCTGGGACCGGGAAAGGCAATGCGACCCCCTTCCACTGTTTTGGACCAATGA
This sequence comes from Salvia hispanica, assembly GCF_029641045.1. Classification (NCBI taxonomy): domain Eukaryota; kingdom Viridiplantae; phylum Streptophyta; class Magnoliopsida; order Lamiales; family Lamiaceae; genus Salvia; species Salvia hispanica. The sequence goes on along the minus strand of NC_142696.1, from coordinate 15,420,052 downwards.
CACGAATTTCCATAAGCTTCCTAATGTGCATATGTACTTGCCACACCACATTGTAGGCTCTGAACTTTAGCTCGTTGTGGCGGCATTTGTTTCGCTCCGACCACAGAAACCATAAGATAAGGCAGGGGAGCAGACGGCAAAGGTAAAGTTTCGAGTGTTGTTGTATTCTTTTCGCCCACTTTTCCATTCTCTCCGGGATAGAGTCTTGAAAAAGAAGGGGCTCTCCAAGTCCACCAAACCAGGAATCAAACTCGCTCCAGATACTTGATGCTCCAATCCCTTGAATGAACAAGTGTTGCAATGATTCGGTGTTAGGGCTATCCGGGCAGCAATGGCATTTAAAAGCTAGGCTGATCTTGCGCCATTGGAGCTTCGCATCAACTGGGATTCTGTTTGAGAGAAGTCTCCAAACAAAAATGGATATGGATACGGTGAGTCCTTTGTTCCAAACGTCATCAAGAGCCGGGATGATTGGCCGGTGGGATCTGCAGGTGTCCCATGCCGAAGCTAGGGAGAAGTTGCCATGACGGGAAAGGCACCAACTGGGATATCCTGCTGGCCCTGTAGGATTGGGATGTTTTGAATGTCTTCAATCAGCTGGGCCGGGAGACCAGCTTGCATCCGTACAAGTTGGAGCTTAGCAGAGCTCCACCTACCATCATCCCAGAAATCCGAGACCCGTGCCAAGGGATCGCCTCTGTCATCCAGACTCTGTTCCCGCAAGGTGGTATTCCCGAGCCATATATCATCCCAGAACAGGACGTTACCCTCCCCGATGACCCAACGAATGTGGGGATGGGCCTGGATCCATGCTCTGGAGAGGCTTCGCCATATTGGGCTTGCCCGCCCCGAGATCGACGTGGAAAGCGGTGAGGCTTTGCTGCAATATTTGCTGAACATATGTCTTGCCCACATCGAGTTTTGTTCCCGGAATCTCCACCATAGTTTAATGTTGAATGCGCGAAGGACTTCGTGAAACCTCCTGATCCCCAGGCCGCCTTCCGATGTGGGTAAGCAGACTTGTTCCCAGCCAATCCAGTGAGTTTTTCTGATTTCATTGGTTGCACCCCAAAAGAACCTAGCCAGTTGTTGTTCCAGTAGTTTCAAGGCTCCACCCCGTTGGTTCGATAGCTTGGAAGATATGTAAGGGGATCGCCTCAAGTGTACTCTTGATAAGAGTGAGTCTACCTCCGAATGAGAGGTGTCTGTGAGCCCATCCGCTGATTCTCCTAGCGATCTTTTCCCGCAAGAAGAGGAACATATCTGTGCATTTGTGTCCTCGGTAGATGGGTACACCAAGATAAAGGAATGGGAAGTTACCTCTCGAGAACCCACCTTCTGACTCGATTGTTGTCGACCACCCTTCGTGAGCTTCGGTTATGTAAAAGTTGCTTTTGGAGAGGTTGACCTGCTGGCCCGAGACGTCCGTGTAGTCTGTAAGGCATTCCTTGAGTCGCCTGAGAGGGGCAGCGGCTGCTTGGGTGAAGATTAAGATATCATCCGCGTAAGCCAGATGGCTTACCTCTGATCCAAATTTAGAAGACTTGAATAGCATTTCTTTACGCCCGAGGATCAGTTTGTCCAAGGATCACGAGAGATAGTCCGCGGTGATCACGAAAAGAGCCGGCGAAATGGGATCCTCTTGCCTCAATCCCCTGGTTGATTTGAAGAAACCCGAGGGGGAGCCATTGATCAAGACTGAAAACCAACACGAGCCCACACACCTCTCGATCAGGTTCACCCACAAGGCTGGGAACCCCATTTGGTGAAGGATCCTTAAAAGAAATGGCCATTGAACCCGGTCATACGCTTTGGCCATGTCGAGTGTGAGGGCGACGTTCGGTGCAGGCCTACATCGAGGGAGTTCATGAAACATTTCTTGAGCCAAGAGGACGTTATCATTAAGCAACCGCCCCTTGACAAATCCGCTTTGATTTGACGAGATCACGAGAGGAAGAAGAGGCGTCAATCTTGTAGTAAGGACTTTTGTGATAATCTTGTTCGTCACGTTACACAAGCTTATCGGTCTATAGTCCGACCAAGAGGATGGATTAGCTTTCTTCGGTAGAAGCACGATCATGGTAGCGGTGACGCTACGTGGGAGAAAGGCTCCTTGAAAGAACTGATCGACTGCCTCAATGACATCTGGCCCCACAATCGGCCAGCATTTTTGGAAGAAGAGAGCTGTATATCCATCTGGGCCCGGGGTGCTTTCTCCCGAGATACCGAAGACCGTCCTTTTTACTTCTTCCGCCCCCGGCGTAGCAGTGAGCTCATCAAGGTTTATGTCAGGTGGAAGTTGATGAATGATGCCAAGGTTGGGTTCTTTAAGCGAAGCGATGCCGGTGGTGGAGCTAGCAGATCTCTGAAGTATTGAACCGCGGATTCCTTAACGTCTTCTTCCTCCGAGATGGGTGTTCCGTCCACTATAATAACATGAATTCGGAGGCGAGCCCTTTTGCTTGACCCAGCTTTGGTAGAACTTAGTATTTTTATCCGCGTCCGAAAGCCACCTAAGAGTAGCTTTTTGTCTCCAGAAATCCTCTTCCATTTTGAGGAGGAGGATGTATTGGGCAATATTCTTATTGACCTCGGCTCTGTGGGTTGGGGAGGGGTCCACTTCGAAGTTAGCTTGAGCCACAGCCACCACTAGCTCAGCCGCAGCAAGGTTGGAATGGAGGTTTCCAAACACTTCTTTGTTCCATCTTTTCAAGGCTGATTTAAGCCTTGTGAGTTTGATTTGTAGGTTCAGCAAGCCCACTGCTTCCGAAGGCTGACTCCAGACATTGAGGACAAGATCAAGGAAACCGTGGTGTCTGAACCACATGTTCTGGAAGCGGAACGGGTTACCTGGTGGTCTAACCGAAGAGGTCTTGCATCTCATAAGGATTGGTCCATGATCCGATGCCACCCGAGGTAGATTGGTCACTCTAGAAGTCTCAAAGAGGTTGGTCCAAGACTCACCTACAAGCATTCTATCGAGTTGCTCGAAGAGATTATTTTTAGACCAAGTGAACTCGGATCCGTCAAAGCCCAGATCCAGCAGCCTACAATCTTCGATCATTTCTGCGAAATCCACCATCTCCTCCTACCGGTTAGTCTCGCTCCCCACTCTGTCTCGGAGGTGGAGGATTGTGTTAAAATCACCACCAATCATCCAAGGAACCCCGTTCAGGGAGTTAGCCAACGCCCGAAGCTTGTCCCACAGAAGATATCTCTCGGCTCTCGAGCACTTCCCATAGACTGCTGAGATGCAAAGAGGAAGTGCGAGCTTCGGACTCACAAAACGCCCATGAATGATCTGATCCGAGTCCTCCAAAACTTCGAATTCTGAGCCATGTTCTGTGAAGACCCAAATCTTCCCATTAGCATTTGTGCCTCTGTACTCCAGCCCAAAGATTCTTGAATATAACTCCGGGTCGGGTTGAGTCAGCGGTTCAATTATTACAAGGAAAGCACCATTGTAAAGGTTAATATATCTTTTGATGACGTTTCGGGTTGGCGAGTTAACTACACCCCGAACGTTCCAAAACATAAAATTAAGAGACATATTAATGGGTTGGATTCTTACCCGAACGGTGTGGAGTCCGCCCATGAGAACCATTTGTCTCATCAATTCTATTCATGTTGGTTCCCTCAGAGAGGGGGAAGTTTGGCTCGAGGACAGGGACGTCTTCTTCCTCGTTGACGTCCATGTCAATCCCTTGCGTCTCCTCAAAATTTTCCGTATCATATTCGCCATTCCCCATGAGTTTATAGTATTTGTTAGAGCTCAATATCTCCCTCTGCCAATCTTGTGATTTGTCTTTTAACGAGGAGTCACGACCTTTTAGTCGACCAGAATCCGGTGAGAAGGAGTGTCCTCTCGAACTAGGCCCTTGGGGAGTCCCCTGTTTCACTTGATGCCCCTATTCTGCCGTGGCCAGGTTCTCTATCATCGGCCAATTGGAAGGTCCAATAATGTCTGGAGTTAGGTCGCCCGTGTTCGGAGCGACGGGGGGGGAGGGGGGGGTCCTTTCTCTTTCCCTTCCTTTACCATCATTACGGTTAACGGTGTAGTTATCCCTTCCCTTGTGGTTTCCATTGAGAGTGACCATGTTTGCCGAAGGGACAGAGGAAGCTCCTTTCGGTGGGCGGGTCTCGTCTTTGCCTCCCCTGTTTTGAACAGCATGATAGTTTTTCTTTTCTGGTCTGGCTCTCCTACCAACCGCGTAGCAGACCTCCCCCGTGTGCCCCACATGCTTGCATTCCGAACAATAAGGAGGGATCTTATCCCATCTCACTTGCTGAGTGTGCTGCCTCCCGCACAAATATAGGATTATCTCCTCTACTGGTGGTTTGGTGATGTCAATCTCAACGCAAATGCGAGCAAAGGATAGCCGAGTCTTGTTAGCCGTTGCACGATCGACCTGAGTTGGACTGCCTAGGAGCTTACCGATTGCAAAGAGGGCTGCGGGGTCATATAGATGAATCGGTAGGCCAATGAGGTTGCACCAAATGGCCGCAATGGGGGACTCACAGAAGACGTCGAAGTCGGGCGACCATTTGAAAACGCGCATCGGGTGTCTGTCTACGTACCAGACCGGGTTACCTTTGGGACCACTAAGGAGCTTTGCATAGTCTTCCATGGCATCAAATTAGATGAGGATATGCTTAGCGTTGATGAATTTCCAGTTAAAGCCACAAGAAAACTTGATGTTGTTGAGGGCCTTTTGAATTTGGGTAGTCGCTGGGATTGAATGGGAAAATTTTCCAACAATGGCGAAACCCAAACTTTCTGCCAGGATTTTTGTTTCCGCACCAGAGAAGTAGATCGAGGGAATACCGTTGCTGGAGCTCGCGAAGCCCATGCTCTTGATTTTATCGGGGTCGAAAATATGGGGACCCTCCGGATCCGCTCCCCCCGGACAACATCTGCCATAGATGGAGGCGTGGTGCTAGCAGTTGGTTTCAATGGGGTTGAGTGAGTATTGGTATCAGCTGACGGTCCTTCATGGTGTTGCTTGATTGCGGTGATCGTCGACGAGCCTCCTGGAACTCCACCAAACCCACTACGCTCGGTGTTAGTACTCTTCTGCCATACCGAGGGGCCTCTTTCAAACGCATTACAAAGCAGCTTGGTATGACCACGCTCAAGTGGTGGGAACTGGTCGAGAGGAGGCGCATATTGGAGAGTAGTCGGTGATGGAGGGGCTACAACCGCCGCCGGTGGAGCCCCCTGAATGAGCTTGAGGAGGGGATGAGGAGCACATGTCGAACTAAGCTCCATGTGATTAGTTGCCAGCAGTGGTTGAGCTACGATGCAGTCTAAGATCTCAGCAGATTCAAGGTGAGCCAGGTGCAGCAAGGAATCCTTCTTTGACTCAGTAAGAATTTCCATACGCTGCGAAGACATTGGGGTATCAGCTGAAAGAGTGGAGTTGGCATGAAGCACTACAGCGAGGTGACCGGCCTCCGGTGAGCTTCCGGCGAGGGAGGGTTGACCAGCAGGAGGGTTTCAGGAGAGGACAATAGAACAGGCTGCAACGGGGTGTCATTTTTTGGCTGCATTGGGGTAGCAACGGCTAGTACACCTTGAGGTCCTTCAGTATGGCAAGCCTCCAAACTTCTTTCCAAAAGTAGTTTTGTCTTTGGATCTTTTTGAGGAAAGTTGACTAAACCACCAACCATCGAACCATTTGCATTGGGTTTTGCATCTAGCTTTGACCGGAGTTTGAAGGGAGTGTAGTCTTCTTCCGGGACGATAGGCATTTCGCTGCCGGCGACCTTGCCGGATTCTGGTGGGGCTTCATCAACAACAGAGGGAGAGGAGCAAGCAAGGCCCATTGCAAGGTCCTTGTCGTAAGGAGTTCGAACATCTCGTAAGGAATAGAAATAATATAGCCAAAGGTCAGTACCGGATATCGAACACGAGGAAGGAAAACACAAAGTGTCTATCTTCTACTAAGACTCAATTACTATATGGAAGAACAAGAGAATTTTGGAAACTTTTGAAAACTAAAAATAATGAAAACAATTAACAACTTAGTGCAAATAAAACAAGGAGATAATATATAGAGATAAGGGAATTCCAGGGATGTGTATTCACAGTTATGATTATTCAAATTCCAAACTACAATACCCTAGCACAGTTATTACTTTGATAGGACGAGTCACATAGCTTATGCTCATGCGATGCAAACGTTGATTACAAGATTAGGGTTGTCAATCCTAACACGTAACTCCATAAATGTCCTAAGACCCTTGAAAAGTCCTCACTCTCAATTAACAGTTCCGTTTTAAGGGAAGCTAACTGTAGTGTCTACTAAGTGGACCTAACTCGCTAGAACTCTCTTACAGTTATGAATCAAGCTATATTAAATCATACACGATTGTGTCACTCAATCATGAAGCATAAAGATTAACTTAGGGAAGAAATAAAGCAAAAAGAAAACGGATATTAAATAGAAAATTGGAATTGTATAACCAAAGTCGTTACTAATACATCCCTCGAATCCTATAAGTTTAGTTACACATAATGGAATAAGCTAAACACATAGATTGAAGGAAAAACAATTTGAACATAAAACTAAAGCAAATAAAACCCGTAGGTTGAGTCCTCGTCATTCTTGATGTTCTTGAAATCCTTCTCCAACTCCTTGCGCAATTGAAGTACTCTAGCTTTTGATCTCTGTGAATTATTTTGCAAGTAGAAGCTCTCTCATTTGATGAAGCTTGAGGTCTTATTTATAGGGGAAAGCCAATCCTCATTGTAGAAGGAAAAGATCTTCAAAATATGGTAAATCTTGGGGCACATCTAGGGCAATTCGGATTCGCCGCCTTTCTCTGGCGGGCCGCCGCACCTTGGCCGGTGGTCGCCGCGTTGGAGTCCAGAGTCTCTTTTCCTTCGGTAGCGGACCGCCGCACGACTTCCGGTGGTCGCCTCACAAAACACGTCAAAATACCAAAATAGATCAAATATGCAAATAATGGACGTGTAGAGTGACTTTGACATAAAAAACGGACCAAATAATGGCCTTAAAATAGTGCAAATCCGAGCGTATCACCAGTGCAATTTTTCGATTTTTTTCGAATTTTCTCCACGTCCAACCTCTACGCGAAATTTTTCAAGGTATGTTTTATTTTTAGTAGTTCACTCACGTCCCTACCGACTCTACTAACTTATTTTACACTTTATTGTAAATAAGTTTGGGGGGATGACGTGGTGGACCGTGAGTTTAGGTTTTTTGTTTTAGGGTTTTCTTTTTGTTTTAAAGTTTTTGTTTTTGTTTTTCAAAACCCCGTAGGTGATTTTTGTTTTCTATAAAGGTTTTCTTGAATCCATGTCGTGAACTTAACATGAAGAACTTAGAAACACGCATGCTTAGGGACACACTTTGACCGAGTTGCCAATGATATTACATTCCATCTATGTTTAAGTGTGGCTTAACGTTTTGATTTGATTGTTTGGTGAAAAGGTGCATAATTAGTGAATTGCTTTTTCGCCTTGATTCATGCTTTATACCTTGTGAGGATTTGAGCCTTAATTTTATTCTTGTGTGATTTATCTGCAATCATGTATTTGTTTCTAGAACTTGCTCCTAGTCTTGCCTAAGTTTACATAGTGTTTAAGTTGATTAAGGAGGATGATTGACCATCTTTTCTAGCCTACTTTTATACCTAAATTTTTCGACCCGCTCAAAATTTCAAAATTTTTCCCTTTGGGGCCAATTTTGAGCCTTTAAGCCTTTTCTTTGGAAGCCAAAATAATGGGGACAATTCCTTGGGACAATTTCTTTGTAAAGAATTGGAGAGATTAGGAGGAAAGTATAAAAAGTAGTGTGCTTAAATGTAGAAAAGTACAAGTTGTGAAATTGTGAAAAAATTCAAGTATGTGCTTGATCTTAGAAAGGATGCCTATGAAAAAGAAAATAAAAAGAAAGAAAATAATTTTTTTTTGTGAAAGGTCGTAAAAAGAAAAAAAAAGAAAAGAAAACCAAAGGTTTGGAAAGTGAGTTGAAGGAGAAAAATAAAGTGTTGAAAGTGTCTTGGGTTTAGAAAAGTGGAGTCACTTTAACTCTGCTTGGGATATTTTATTTTTAGTCACTTTTTAGCCAAATATTCCTCACCTACCAAAGAGCCTACATTACAACCAAAGATAAAGACCTTTCGGACTTTTGATGCTTAATTACATCAAGTAGAGGAGGGATTAGACTTTGAGCAAGCCTATGGTAAACTTTGCATGATTTGAGTGCTTATAAACACATTACTTTTATACACTTTGAGAGTGAGAGAACACTTCCCATCTTTGGAAGTTTGTCAAATGTGAGTGCTTGAATTCAAGGTGTTTCACGAGTGCTTATAAACACATTACTTTTATACACTTTGAGAGTGAGAGAACACTCAAGCTTGATTTGATTGCGTTAATACATGCTTAAGCTATTCTTCCATCTTTTGAGGCAATTATGACGTCTAGTCCTTGTGCATTCTGTGCGTCTATTCTTGTATCTTTATTGTTTTGTTCGAGGACAAACAAAAATGTAAGTTTGGAGGAGTTGATACGCTAGGATTTTGCACTGTTTTAATGCCATTATTTGGTCCTTTTTTGATGTCAAAGTCACTCTATACGTCCATTATTTGTATATTTTATCTATTTTGGTATTTTGACGTATTTTGTGAGAAATGTGCATAATTGAGCCGAAAAAGGGAGTCAAAACACAAAGTCTGGAAATCTGGAGTCAGACGGCGACAGCCGTGAAGTTGTACGGCGACCGCCGGTGCCTGGTGGTCAGAGCAATGCAGCGGTCCGCCTCGGAAAAATGACACTTGGAAGAGAGTCTCGCCCGGCGACCACCGGAAGTCGTGCGGCGGTCCGCCGCCGGAGGAACAGAGACTCTGGACTCCAACGCGGCGACCGCCGGCCAAGGTGCGGCGGCGAATCCGAATTGCCCTAGATTTATTCCAAGATTTACCATATTTTCCTTCTACAATGAGGATTGGTTTTTCCCTATAAATAGGACCTCAAGCTTCATCAACCATAGAGCTTCTTATTGCAACATAAATTCCCAGAGATTAAAAGCTAGAGTACGTCTTTGTGCAAGGAATTGAAGAAGGATTTCAAGAACATCAAGAACGACAAAGATTCAACCTACGAGTTCTATTTGCTTTAGTTTTATGTTCAAATTGTGTTCCCTTCAATCTATGTGTTTAGCTTATTCCAATATGTGTAACTAAACTCATAGGATTCTAGGGATGTGTTAGTAACGACTTTGGTTATACAATTCCAGTTTTCTACTCCCTCCGTCCCTGAAAATTTGTCCCCTATTTCCTTTTTCGTCCGTCCCACAAAATTTGTCCCCTTTAGAATTTACCTAAAATAGACTATCAAAATACCCTTCATTTTTCCCCCAAATTACCCCATCTGCCATTAATGAGAATTGAATTCTCATTTACTCATCTTCAACAACCCGTCACCTACCCACCCACATTTATCTCTCTCTCCCACATTTAATCAATCAGAATCCCTAATTTTTGGTTCCAAATCACCACCTCTTCACCGTTCTCATTCTTGAGTTGTCAATCGACCGATTTTCCTTGGTTAAATGAGTAACCCCACCGCACCTCCTTGGTTCTCGGCGGCCGATCTCGTCGTCCCTGACACCCCCATCGATCTCGTCGTCCCTAACTCCCCTGAAACACTCTTCAATTCTTTCATCCCTGAAATCCCTATCGACGTGCCTTCAGCCACCCCCTTCGACTTTCCTCCAGCCTTCCCCGTCGACCCACCTCCAGCCGCCCCTGTCAAAATCTATAATGAAAATGAAAAGATAATGCTTGCTATTTTGCTGCCTGGATTTTTTAGATCTACTCTAAGTATGTTCTTATTTCTTGATCCAGCGTTTTTTCTTCTCATTATTGGTTTGGAGGCTGTTGTTGTCGATGGGCTTGGAGGCTGATCTTGTGGTTGTCGTTGGGTTTGGAGGTTGTGGCTGTTCATGGGTTGAATGCTCTGTGATGTTGTCGATGGGTTTGGAGGCTGAGCTTATTGTTTTCGATGGGTTTGGAGACTGGTTGTTGATGGGTTGAATGCTATGTGATTGTTGAATGCTCTTTGATTATTGTTGTTGATGGGCTTGAATGCTCTCTGATTATTGTTGATGATGAGTTTCATTACTCTGTGATTGTATGTGTAACTGATCTGTGTTGATTATGTTATTGGGACAATGGGCCTGATATGTGGCTTGGCTATGTGATTGTTGAATGAGTATCTCCTTACTATGATGATACCTTATCTGATGCTTGTATGTGTAAGTGCTCTGTGATGTTTATGTGATTGGGATACCCTTATAAGCCACCCCTTGAATAGGTTAGGAGGCTTATCTATGATTGAGGCAGCCTTATACCACCAGCCACCCCTTCAATGTGTTAGGAGGCTACCAAATGATGAAACATTATCTGAGGGATTAGGAATTAAACCTTACAAAAGTAGACTAAATTCATTTCACAGCCACCCCTTTAATAGGTTAGGAGGCTTATTTGAGAATGAAAGAGCTTTACAAGCCACCCCTTAAACAGGATAGGAGGCTACCCAATGATGACAAAATATCTGAGGGATTAGGATTTTATAAGTCACCCCTTACATAGGTTTGGAGGCTTTACAAAAATAGACAAAAAAAATCAGTTCACATTTTAAGCCACACCTAATTTTGAGGCTTATAAAGCCAACTGACAAAAAAGCTTTGCTCTTTGATCTACTAGAATCCTAGAGCTTCACTGATACGTGAAATGTCATAAGCTTCACCAATGTTGTTTTCGGGAAGTTGGAGGTATTCCAGAGCTTCCTTAACAAGCTCTTCCTCGACCTCTAAAGTGATTGGCAGCGAGTCCAACCTGGATAACCTAGCCTTCTTCATATGTGGAAGTTTGTATCCATTCCCTCCATGCACTTTCATTATCTCTAATAAGCAACCTTGAAGAGATAGGAAAACATTGTTGAGGGTGTGTGGGCTAAGTTCTTCAAAGGAACTGTACACATTATTCACCAAGTCATCCACCCCTTTAGCAATTTTATCATCCTGCAGAGATTGGATTGCTGTGAAAAAACCCAAATCCAAGACATTAGGCGGTTGGCAAATGATTTGGAATTTGAATCCATCTTTGTTTGCAATTGCCTGAAACTCTGAATCAGTGGGGCTGATATGTGGCTTGGCATTGTCTTGTTGAATGAGTATCTCCTTGCATACGTTCGGTGGCCATTTAGACTTGATAGCTGGTATAATCTGTTCAAAAATTCTGTATGTGATGATATTGTACATGTCTGATAGAAAATCTATATAAAAAAAATCAGTGTACCTTTTGGATTATGCAATCTCTCGTGATCGCCTTGTTGACTGATTGGATTGGCTTGGTCTCCATGGTACCTTTTGCTCTGTTCTTTGAATTCCTCTTTGCTGGTTCCATAGTTGTGAAAGGAAATATGCCTATTTTTCCATCAAAAATGGTTTCTCCATCTTATGCAAAGTGTGGTCTACACACAGCACACATGAACATAACCTTTGTGATGAATCTCTTTGACTTACATGATCTATATGGCTCATCCTCATCTGGCAGCAGGTAGTATCTATCTGAACTCTTAGTCATGTAAAACCATTTCTCATCAATATGCACTACATTGTGCATTGTGTTGTATTTGAGCTTACCATCGATTCTGATTGGTTGAATCTGGCTGAGACTCCATCTGAGCCGTGCTAACTTGTTCAAATCAGTAAGTATTGGCTTAACTGCACTTGTGTGTGGTCTGATCAGACCCTCCTTCTTCATCCTTCCTAATGTACTCTTGCTAATTTCAAGTTTGCGAGCCATCTTACGTATGGTAGATCTTTCAAGCATAGATAGTTGTCTTACCTTGTTATCATCAAGCTGCATTTTATCTTTGTGGTTGTATCCTCTAACACGATCTCGCACATTTACAGGTACTCCACGCTCCATCTGCTCTTTTGCTTTTGCCCAGATTCTGTGAACTGTCTTTTTGCATACTCCAAACTGTTGGGCAGCTTTTATAAGAGCTCCATGTCGTAGATGACCTGAATAGCTTTGTTGGAGAAGACTTTGAGCTATCAAATTTTTGGTGTCCACTCCTATAGTGCGTGTATCTCTCTGAGTTGTCTCCATAACCCAATGATGAATTTTTTCTGAGGGCAAGTGTTTAAAAGTTCTCTTTTTGGATGTATTGATGCTTTTATAGATAGTGGCAGCTCCAATCTCCCTCCAATATTTTCTGTACTTTTGCCTTTTGAATTTTTGGACATACCTCCAAAATTTTAGTACGTGTACTTGTGGTTTTGGGGATTTCCCACCAAAAAATCCCAATTGTAATGAAATTGGCAGATTATTTTTATGGATAAAGTCTTTTTAACATTAAATGTTTGTTAACTTCTTTAATTACCGAGACTAAAATGACACAAAAAAGTTAAATATACCACTTCAGTTTATTCACTAACTAACAACAAAAACACAAATTTCAATGTGGGACCCATACTCCACTACACATCTCCATTTAATACAAAGTCAAACACATTTTCTTAAAACCCGTGCCCGGTCAAAAGGGGACAAAATATGGGGGAGGGAGGGAGTATTTAATATCCGTTTTGTTTTTACTTTGTTTCTTCCCTAATTAATTCTGATTCTGCATGATTGAGTGACACAATCTTGCATGATATAATATAACTTGCTTCATAACTGTGAGAGAGTTCTAGCGAGTTAGGTTCACTTAGTAGACGCTACAGTTAGCTTCCCTTGAAACGATACTGTTAATTGAGAATGAGGACTTTTCAAGGGTCTTAGGAGCTTTTTGGAGTTACGTGTTAGGATTGACAACCCTAATCTTGTAATCAATGTTTGTATCGCATGAGCATAAGCTAGTTGACTCGTCCTATCAAAGTAATAACTGTGCTAGGGTATTGTAGTTTGGAATTTGTATAACCATAACTGTGAACGCAAATCCCTGGAATTCTCTTATCTCTATATTTTATCTCCGTATTTTATTTGCAATTAGTTGTTATTTGCTTTCAATTGTTTTCTGTTTACAAAATTTCTCAAAAACTTTTAATTTTCCAAATAGTAATTGAGTTCTAGTAGAGGATAGACACTTTGTGTTTGCCTTCCCCGTGTTCGATATCCGGTACTGACCTTTAGCTATACTATATATACTCTGTATACTTGCAGGTTTATTTAGTGCTAAAAAATAGTGCATCAGTGAGGTCATATCCAAAACCTTCCATAGATCCCTGGCCCCAATATGAACTTAATATAAATAGGAAAAATAAATGAGACAGAAAATACACTTAATTTTCATTAAAATTTTCGACCCCCTCTCTAATTAGAAGAGGATGATTTTTCAGCTCTCCTCTGTGAGATTTTTTTATCTTCTTTATTTAAGTCCTGGTATCCTAGTGAGATCAGCCCATACTGATATCAGAATACACAGTTCGGGAACCAATCAGAAGATTTGTGGTCGAATTTCTCCAGCATCTCCCTCCTCGTCGTCTTTACAACTTCCCAGTTCCCCTCCTCCGCGTGTATATTAGAAAGTAGGACGTGGTAGCCTGTAGCCCTATCTGGTCATTCAAACTCGAGCTGTTTATCAGCAGCAACCTTTCCCAGCTCAAATTCTTGATGGATTCTGCACGCATAAAGGAGTGATCCCCAGATCCCCAATACATTGTCTGCTTTCCCCAATCTCCAAGAGAACTCATATGCCTCAACCAACCTCCCGACTCTTCCCAACATGTCCACAACGCAAGCATGATGCTCCATCGAGGGCTTTATCCCATACTCACCCTCCATAGACTCAAATATCTTGAGCCCTTCATTGATCAGACCTGTGTAGCTGCAAGCAGATAACACTGCTAAAATGGTGATGGCATCGGGGTTGATGCCAAGTTCTTTCATGGAGTGGAACAGTTCGAGAGCTTTCTCTCCCATCCCATGCTGACCGTATCCCAAGATCATATTCGTGCAGGTGACTGAGTTTTTCTCAGTCGATTTTGAGAAAACCCTCTCAGCGTAAACAAGTGCCCCTGACTTTGAGTACATGTCCACCAGAGCAAAGCACACGAAGATGTTTTCATCCAAGAAATGGCGAATTGCAAAAGCATGGAGTTGAGTTCCAATAGCCAGACTTCCTAACTGGCTGCAAGCCGGGAGAACTGAGGCCATGGTCACAGCACTCGGTACAACATTCTCCACTAGCATCCGCCTGAAAACATGCAAGGACTCATCAATTAATCCATTTTGTGTGCTCGCAGAGATAATGGAATTCCACATGGCTGGATCACTACTAGGTTTGCAATACAAATCGAAGACCGTCTTTGCAGCTTCCATCAAACCCGATTTTGCATACATATCAATGAGATAACTCTCCATCCCACTGAACTGAATCCCATGCCTAATCAGATAAGCATGGGTCTGTATCCCAATGTCCCGATTTCCAAGATTTGACGTTGCAGAGAGTATAGTTGTGATTGTCACATCATCAATCGGAAACCCTAGCTTCTGCATCTCGTACACGAGCATCAACCCTTCATCATCCAAGCCGTTCTGCACAAGAACACAGATCATAGTGTTCCACGACACTACATCCCTCTCCTGCATCTCACTAAAAACCTTGAACGAATCACTAATACAGTTGCACTTGGCATACAAAGCTACAAGTGCATTAAGCATAATAACAGAGGAAACCAACGACTTCTTGATCAAATACGAATGCAGCTACTTTGAAACCTCCAACTGCTGCAACTCGGAAGCTGCAGTCAAAGCTGAAAGAAAAGTCACATCATCCACATCATCACCACCATCTTGCGACTCCAATGCATCAAAATAGCTCCAATGCCACAACTAGCCAATTGTTCAACACGTAACCACCAATCATAGTGTTCCAAACATGTGCATTCTTGACCAAGCAGTTATCAAATATCTTCCGAGCAATATGAACACAGCCAAGCTCTGCATACATAGTAATAGCAGAGCTCACAACAAACAAATCATCAACATATTCGCCACGCAATCTAGTAACCATCCCATAAACAGTGTCAGCAACATCTACATCACCTAAACCCGAAACAGCCGGAAAGGCATTGAAAACTAACCACCGTAGGTGTAACCCCCATTCTCACCATCATCACCAAACACCTAATTGCCTCCACAAACATCCCCTTCTTCACATACCAAGCAATCACAGTATTCCATGAAACCACATTTCGCCTTCGCATAGCCTTAGCCTCTCTACCAAATCAATCCCCACAAAGGAAGCATACATGTTCAACAAAGAATCATAAACAATCCTACTACAATTCACATCGCATCTTAAGACATGGTCGTGAACAGATTTCCCAATAGAGAGATGCATCGCCTCCGTGCAAGCTTTGAGAACAGAGGAATATGTATATAGCTTCATTGGGCATGTTATTGCAGACGTAGCCTATCATGAGAGTGTTCCAGAGAACAGTAGTTGGTTGGGGAATCGCGTCGAACAGTTGGCGGGCGAGGTTGAGCTGGCCTTGATGGCATTGCTGGATGAGGCGGAAACGGATGGTTTTGGGTTTGAGAGGTGGGGACTGGTGGGTGTCTGGTGTGGTGTATTGGCTGCGCAGCGGAGGAGGGGAGGCGGCGGGGATTAAGGAGATGGGGTGTTTGCGGTGGTGGGATTGGGCGATGGTGGATGAGGAAAGGTGGGATGCCAGTGGCGAAGAAGGCATCATACTTGCGCGCATTTCTTTTTCTCCTTTATCCTAAGATTTCATATACTCCTATTCAAAACTTTGAATTATTACTGAATACACAGAAATAAAAGTAACATATGAGATCTTTAACAAACCATTATTCTAATTCTTTTGTAATAAGTCATTTTAAAAATTT
The DNA here is from genome assembly GCF_029641045.1 of Salvia hispanica. Taxonomy (NCBI): domain Eukaryota; kingdom Viridiplantae; phylum Streptophyta; class Magnoliopsida; order Lamiales; family Lamiaceae; genus Salvia; species Salvia hispanica. Next base: position 15,404,158 of record NC_142696.1, on the reverse strand, counting down.
TCATTTATAAGTTTTTACACTCCCTCCGCCTATAGAAATACTATAAATAGGTTAATTGGAGATGGCATGAATTTTAATGCGTAATTAATAAAGTAAGAGAGAAGTTGAAATAATGTAATGGATTGTAAGATTCATAAATGATAAAATAATAATTAAAAAAAAAAGAGAAAAAAAATTCTTAAATAAATATGGACTACTTTTATGGGAATGACGAAAAAGAAAATCAGCATATTTCTACGGGACGAAGAGAGTATTAAAAATAGAATGTGTTCTACAAAATACATTAAAGTTGGCAAGGAAAATAATTCCTAGGAAAATGAATCCTTGGAATATGATTCATACACATTTACTTTCCTGTGTTTGGACAAATAATAAATTATTAAAATAATTATTATATTAAGATTCTCCTAATAATTTATTTATAATTATAATAATAATTGAAATAATTTAATTAAGATTTCTTAATTTATTATTTTGTATTATAATAATCATAAATAAATATATAGTTATAATTATTTATTGATATTATAATTGAATAAAATTTATAATATACTAATTATATTTTATTAATAATAATATTACTCCATTATATATTATATATAATACATATTTAAATAATTAAACTATAATTATTTAATAATTACAATAAAATTATAAATATTATAGTAATATTATAATTGTTATTACTATAATTATAATGTAATAATAACTATTTATTATACTGAAATTAAGTAGAGTATGATTCATAATTTAAAATTATTTTTTAAATTATTATTTAATAGTAGTAGTAGTAATAATAATAATAATAATAATAATAATAATAATAATAATAATAATAATAATAATAATAATAATAAAAGTAATAGTACTTGTATAAGATTATATATATTTCTTATTACTTTAAAATTTTACTTATTTTTTAAAATATTATTATTAATATTTTTATTCATTTACATATTAATATATGAATTTGAGAAGATATGAATTCTGAATCATATTAATTTCTCAGACAGAATACTAGCAACCAAACATGGAAGGAAAAAACATATATGTAGTGGTTCAATCGAAATTTACTTATTTTTTTAAAAATTTATTATTATTATTATTACTATAATTTATTTTTATTCATTTACATATTAATATGTAGAGATTTTATTTTCACATATTCTAATTTTTTGTACACATCTGTTTTCAAATCATTTTTTCTGTATTGGATTCTTTTTGTAATATACTCCCCCCTTTCAATAAAAAATATCACAATTTATTAGGCTATTATACCAAGTTATTTACAACTTATACCACCATCAAAATACTAATAATAATATGGGTCTCACTATCCATTTTTTTTTTAAACACCGAAAGGTGGAGGGTTCGTGGATCCCTCATCCCTATATATCAGAGCAAACAGTGGTTACCATGGTCACGCCCAAAAGTGACGTGCCGAGAGCAAATTGAACAAACAACCTAATTGAAACGGGTTACAAATCAGGGGGTGTCACGTAAGAGAAAACCCAAGCGGAGGACCCATCGGTAAGAGTATAAAGGGGACAGCTTGTTTGATGGGCCGACACCCGTATACTCTAGGAGGGGTCCTGCAACAAAACATCATCTCATTCTTCCTCATCATTCATTCTGACGTATGGGACGCCAGATTGTTCAAGCCGGATGGTCGCACGAAGGATCCTAGGGAACATGTGGCTCTCCAGGATTCGGAGAGAGGGAGCTTCGGCTCCCATTTTTGCTAGAATGCCGGCTGATTTATTTCCTTCCCGATGAATGTAGGCAAATCTGCAAATACACTCCCGTTGTAGTAGTCTGATTTTTGACAAGGAGTGCCGTGTGTGCGCTAGCCCCGCCTTACCGGAGTTGATCACGGCGGTTGCTTGTAAGCAATCCGACTCCACCCAAAAAGGTTGCCCATACTCTTTGGCCATGCTCATACCGTGGATGATAGTCAGAAGTTCGGCTTCCAACCTCGAATTTGCACATAGTGGGGTGGAAAAAACAGATTTTACGCTGCCCTGCTGATCTCGGATAATTCCGCCCCCACCCGCCGATCCTGAATCCGAGCTAAAGGTCCCTGTTGTGTTAAGTTTAAGCCAAGGAATTTCCGGAGGGTGCCATTTGACCGACAAAACCAGTTGCTGCCGCCTTCTTGCCTGGGGATGTGTCGGTCTACATATCGCAATATTAAGTCCTTTCCAATGTTTTGGCTGACACTTCCCATTTTCTGTGAGCCTCTGGATGTGAATCTGGACCTGCCAAATGACACTGTAGGCCCTGAATCTAACCCCGTTGTGGCGGGAGTTGTTACGTTCAGCCCAAAGGAACCAGAGGATAAGGCATGGGATGACTTTGCTCAAGTGAGCTTTTGCAGTTTGTCGGGTTCTAGCAGCCCATTTGTCCATTCTGGTCGGGATGGAGTCGTCCAGCCTAAGAGGCTCGTCCGCCCCATCAAACCATTTATCGAAAAAGTTCCACACTGAAACAACCCCAACTCCTCGAATAAAGAGGTGTTGTAGCGACTCAACCTCGGGGTGCTGCGTACAGCACTGACATTTAGAGGCGAGCTTGATTTTTCGCCATTGTAGCTTTGTGTCAACCGGTATTCTATTCGAGATGAGACGCCAAATGAAGATGGACATAGAAGCCGTGAGGCCCTCATTCCAAATATCTTCCAGGGCCGGGATGATCGGTCTATGCGTGGAGGCATCCCAAGCCGAAGCTAAGGTGAAGTCACCCATGCGTGAGAGGGTCCATCTCGGCAAATCTTGCGTTCCCATGAGAATTGGGACAGTGAGGATGTTTTCTACAAGATGTTGTGGGAGGCCAGCCTGATGCTGGATGAGGTTGAGCTTGGCGTGGTCCCACTGCCCGTTGCTCCAGAAGTCCGCCACCCGAGCCAGGGGGTCTCCTGTAGGGTCGAGGCAGGACTCCCTCAGGGGTTCATCTCCGAGCCAAATGTCATCCCAAAAAAGAACTGTTCCATCTCCAAGATTCCATCTGATGTTGGGTTGGGCCAAAGGCCAAGCTTTGGCAAGTCTCTTCCACGTTGGCTGCTCCGGCCCGAGATATTTCTAGCAAGAGGGGATTTATTGTGGCAGTACTTACCGAACATGTGCGCAGCCCAGAGAGAGTTTTGCTCTCTAAACCTCCACGAAAGTTTGATGTTGAAAGCTCTGAAAACCTCCTCGAAGCGTCTAACTCCGAGACCTCCTTCAGACGTAGGGAGACACACTTGTTCCCATCCAATCCAATGTGTTCGCCGCTTATCATTAGTTGCACCCCAGAAGAACCGAGCAAGTTGTTGTTCAAGGAGCCGCAGCGTTCCCTTCGTTGGCTCAATGGCTTGGAAAATGTGGAGTGGGATAGCCTCAAGCGTACTCTTAATAAGGGTTAGTCTTCCACCAAACGAGAGGTGGCGATGAGCTCAGCCATTAATTCTTCTTGAAATTTTCTCTCGAAGGAAAAGGAACATGTCCGAGCGTTTTGCCCCTTGATAAATAGGAACTCTAATTTTAACTATTTTTTTCCTCATCTCTCTTACTTTACCAATTTTATCTTAATTCTCATGTCATATCATATGCCCATATTTTTATGGGACACGGGGAGTAGTTATTTTAAATTTTATGTTACTTATTAATTTTATATGATTTTTGTTTTTATGTATAAAGTCCAGTATATGTATTTTATCTTTTAACTATCTTCTTTTAGTTACAAGTATTTCTGATAATTAAATATATAATATTTGAAATAAAAAAAATCGATCATCGATTTAAACTAAATTAGTTACAAGTGATTTTGATAATTAAATTTATAATTTTAAATTTATATTTAATATTTTTAAGAATTACATAGTATTTTTTATTTTTACTTTTTGAAATTTTAAATTTTAAATTTTTGGATCGTCAGAATTGAACATCGAGCAAAAGAAATAATAACATGGTCTTCACTCATCTATTAATATTTTCATGCTATATAGTTAATATTTTCTTCTTTGCTTATAAATAATTGTATTCTTAGCTAAATACACTATATCATGAAATAATTTAAAATATCATATGTGATATATTAATTCTAATGGAGTTTATGTTTTTTATTTCTTTATATTGATTCTAATATTTTAATATCTTTAATACGGTCACCGCCAGTTGGAAACTTGTGAAGGGTTAAGGAGGTTTCACTTTCACGAGACCTCCAATAATTTTACAGAAAAAACAATGGTAATTTAGTAATCTATAGATGTATAAAAAGTGAGTTTTGACAATTTTTTTTAAAAATATTTATAAGTTTTTATTTTTAAATATGAATATTTATGAGTTATGTGTGTTTGAGTATAAAATAGATGATGATTGACATTGTAACTACAAATTTTCAGTTATTATTCAAAAATTAATTATAAATTATTGCATGTATACAATGTGAAGTAACGGCCAATCATATGGTGGACTAAACAAATCTGCATTGAAACTCGTTTAATCATAATAAGAAATGTATTATAACTTTTAATCCATGGCTAATAACAACAAAAATGAATAAGAAAAGTCAAATTTTGTAACCTCTATTGTCTTAATTTTATAATTATGTTGTTTTAATTCCATGATCTCTCATGAACTAATTTTGTGCCTATAAAAGGCATAGAGTTGTGGATGAATCACACACCAACAAAAGCATTCTCCATCCTCTCTCAAGTTCTCAACATTTTATTATACATTTTAGGAACATTGTATTACTCAATTTTTGGAGCCCAACAAGTTCATCGGTGCCTAGGGGGTTGAGATGTTATGTACGTTAGGAGGATTTCATCTTTGGGGATAATACGCCAATCCGAGAGCACTAACTGTATTGTAATTTATCTAGCTAGAAGAGAGGTTTTTTCATCTAGACTGATAGTTCAGTTTATTTTATAATTTTCATTGTAATTTCCATTTATGTATTGTTGTTTTTTTTTTCTTTTGATTGCAATAGTTAGAGTACCGCGTGTATATGTGGTTCGAGAATTTTATCTCAATATTTCTTACAATTCTTAGAGAGGGAAGAATCGTAACATTCTTGACTCGAGAATTTTATCCCAATATTTCTTACAATAGTTAGAGTACTGCGCGTGTATATTGTGATTAACATTTTTCAGAGTAGAGAGATATGAATGATTGTTTTAAACATACTTTTCAAAAGTATCAACACTTGATACTCTCTTCTTTGTTGTCCAAATAATTATAGTGGAGTATATTTTTTTAATTGTTATTGTTATTTATAGTATATTTTTCTATTTTTAATTTTATATAGTTATATTATTTTTTACTTTAATTAATAATTTAAAGTCGTATGATGAAAATATATTTCATCGTGCATCGCACGTGGGTTAAAAATATACATTCTCACACATCTACAGAGAAGGAAACCGTGTTGCAGACTTTCTTGCAGGTAGGGGGGTTCAGACCCCTACTATGACATATTACGATTCTATCTCTGCGCCTCGATACCTAAAGGCGCTTGTTAGGATGGACCAGCTGAGATATCCTAACTTCCGTTTTCGACGCAGAGATGTGGACTGATTATGACTGTTGATAGTTCTGCTTTGTTTATTTCTTCCTTTTGTTCATTTGGCTACTAGTTTAGTATTGATAGCTTGGAGTATCCCGACTTGTGGGAGCTCCAACTTATTTCTCCTTCATGTTCTTGTTTTAGATACTGGTCACTTTTGGGCTAGGATCATGTATTGGAATGTTATATTTTGATTTATTTACGGGTTGGGGGTCTGCCTAAACCCCCCGCCCACTATGAGCGTTTACAATAAAAAAAAAAAAACTAGTTTTAATAAGGTTAACCTTTACCGTTAACCGACAGATTCTGCCCAATCTACTCCTCCACCTGTGCTCCGTACTCTACTTCTTTCTCTTTCTCTAATTCTCCTCCTGGCTTAAAATATTTTAATTCTTGAACAAAGTATTTTTTTTCAATATATTATTTTGATATTGATTGTTTCTATTATACAAAAACAGTTGATGTACATAAAGTTAAAATTGAAAGAAATTGTGACTAAATCATTACTCCTTCCGTCCACGAAGTCCATCTGTGCTATTATGGCCCGTCTATAAAATAATGTCTATATTTACTTTTTATATTTATGGTAAATGAACTCCGCTTTCCACTAAATCATCACACTCACACTCACACTCTATTATAAAATCAATATATAATGTGTGACTCACTAACTTTTTCAACCCCAACTTTTCTTTGCATTATTTAAAACTCACACCGAGTCAAAGTGGGACTTTTAGTCGTGGACGGAGGTAATATGTAACAATGATTAGTTTAGTGTTGTTTTGTTTTTACATAGGTTTATTAATGAGTTGTCAAATATAGTTGAATTTATGAAGTTAATATAGTTGTTTGTGTTGTTATTGTTTAGGTATTACAAGCTTGTATGGGGCAAAAATTATGGTATATATAGTCCAGAAGATCTATTCGTTCTATATTTGTAAAATGAACAAATTTCGTTTATCATTTGGACTGAGATAGATCACTCTAAGTTAAGATAACCTAAGATATGAAGGAAAGATGTGTGATACGCTTATTCTTCCAATTATTTTGCAGTACATTAGGAATATGATTTGGGGATGTGTTGGATCGTCGAAGATCTAGAGACATAGACGATCATCTCATTATTGCATTCGTTATGCAAGACACATTAATTCATATACTCCCTCCGTTCGTGAATAAGAGTCTCGTTTTTTCATTTTAGTCCGTCTGCGAATAGCAGCCTCAGTTAGTTTTAACCATAAATGGTAATAGGGTCTCACATTCCACTGACTCATTTCATTTATATTTTATTCAAAACTAATATATATAAGTGAGATTCATATTCTATTAACATTTGTCCACCCATTTTTTTTAACATTTCTTAAAATCCATGGTGTTAAAAAATGAGACTGCCAATAATAGACAGGGAAGTGTAAATGTTAGTGTTTCCTATTGATTGGTTTTGAACGTAAAGAAGAATTTAAGATGTTGAATTTATTTGGATCGGCGTTGATTACTTAGCCGAAGGAGCCTCTTGAGCATGAAACAAATCTTAAATTCTATATTCAATAGACACGTGTCTATTGTATGCTTTTAATTGGTCGTTTGATCTTACCGGATAACATCGTCAATAAGATGCATTTCTTACATAATTATATTTTGAAAGGTTTAATCCTTAATTTACGATGATTATTTAAAGGTCAAAAAAATAATTTATGATTTAAAAAATTTGAATGAAATGAAAAAATATTCTGTTAAATTTTAAAACATTTTTGTGAATTTATAATCGTATTGTACTATTTACGTTCCTTAAAAATGAAGTTAAATTTTAAAACATTTTTGTGAATATAAGAAGGAATAAAAATGAACTACTCTCTTTGTCCATGATTAAATGTCTCATATTTGATCGACATGAGTTTTAAGAAATTGTTTGATTTTATAAAATAAATGGAATGTAAAGTTTATTTTTATATATTAATTTTATAATAAAATTTGAGTGAAATAAGTTAATGGAATATACATCCACTTATTACCAAATATAGTAAAATTGAATTGAAATATTTATCAGTGAAAGGATGAAAAAAGAAAAAAAGTAAAATATTTAATAGCAAAAAGAGTATTTATTTTTGAGACGGAATATGTGACCTACATCTATAGCATAATAGCACTTATTGCACATTTTCGTGCAAGTTTCTAACACTACTAACTAAATAGAATTGTCCAAGGATACCAAATAATCTAAACTTATTCCAGTAATAAACCAACAAAAGATAAAATAATAAATAAAAAAAAACAAAATAACTGCATTATTTTCGGCTCATTTTGTTTCATTCCACTTTCGCAAATTCTCCACCTTGTTCGCTGCAAACATATTCGAATTCCACACGTCACACAGCTGTTTCACGAATGATTCATAACGTTTTCGATCCCAAACAACTCCATATCAACGATTCCTTGTCGTAAGTTTCTTCAATTTTTTGCATGCATGATGCTTTTTAATTTTCCGATTTATTGTGGATTTTTCGGTGATAAATGAAGTTTGATATGTGTTCGAATATCTCTAAAATGGAATTTGTGATTGTTAATCATCATTTTATATGTGATTTTTTAATTTGATTTGGTTTTGCATGATTCGAATTTTGGCTTGATTATAGGTCTAATTTGATTTCTAAGTGGAGAAATTGAGAAGAATGGGTGATTATTTGCTGTTATTCTATTTCTACCCAATGTGAATTGTGGGAAATAATCTAGGTATAGGTAGTATCATGATGAGAGGATCGAGTTCGAATGAGAAGTCAGAGATCAATGCTAGCTTAGAGAGTGAGATTGAAGCATTGCTGCTACATGAGCAACGAAATCGAGGTCTGATTGTTGAGAGAGAGAGGGGTTTGGACATAAACAGAAGCGGAAGCGCCCCTCCCTCAGTGGAGGGGGCGTTGCTAGCTGCAGGGAGTCTTCTTAGGCATCCCAATTTCGTGAAGCTTGACTCCGGTGGTAGCACTAGTAATAGCGTTGGCGTATTGACTGAAGAGGAGATAAGATCCCACCCTGCCTATTTGGAGTACTATTATTCACATCAGAACTTCAATCCTCGCCTCCCTCCACCTCTCTTGTCCAAGGAGGATTGGCGCGTTGCGCAGAGGGTCAGGGCTGCGGGCAGAAATGGCCTTGAAAATGGGCTTTACTCAATGCCGGTAGCTTTGTCTGTGAAGAAAGCAGAAGATGAGATGATCGAGCTGAGGAAGGCGGCTCTTAGGAATATGTCGCGGAAAAACTCTACTGATTCTTTAGAGAAAGGTATGATGGGGGCGTCCAGCTCTGGAATGGGAGTTAGAAGAAAGAGCTTCGCAGATATACTTCAGGTTTTGTTATCACAATCGCAGAATATGAGTAGAAAGTTGTGACATGATTAACCTCACATACAATTTTATTTTATCTTTACATACAATATACTTAATATTGCCATGTTGAATGCGTAGAAAAAGAAAAGAAAAAAAAAGCCTTGATAACTAAACAAGTTTTTTATTTTAGCACTGAAAATTGTCGACATTAGCTCTAGCCATGCTATAACTTTCTGTGTTTGCACAGAAAAATCACCTTTGTGTTCGTGTTTGGCTTTCTCCAGGAAGGGTGTGGACAGCCTACGAAATCACATCTTTCACGTCCTGCTAGCCAGAGTTCAGTTGCAGATATTGCAGATATGTTACCTAATTCCAGCGGAGCTGATTTACATAACAAAGCAGAATCATTTGAAGCTCTACACCCCAAAAATAGTTATACTGTCTTATCCAACACTCAGAGCAATCCGAGCTCGTTGGCTTCTTGTGTCAATGTAACATCCTTAACGAACATCAAGACTGAGATGGGGGGCAGGCCCCCAGCTCCTGCTCTTATGGCACTTGGGAACGGAGTTCATCTCGTCGACAACTTGACCTCTGCAACGCTAGTTCCTTCGCCTGGTATCTTTGAGATAGCCGACATTGCCTCTTCTCTATCTGGATTGAAAATGTCCATGGCCAGAGGTCAGCTTCCTGGTGAGAGTATTTCACAGTCGTCACTTCAGATGGGGATTAATCCAACAGGGTGGCAGCAGCAGCATTACAGCGACAGTGCTAGAGTCGAAAACATGGTCATTAACACCAACTATGTAAATTTAGCAAGGAGTAGTCTAACCAGGGGGCCTGGTGTTTCAAAACTAACAATCAATGAGCGTGTAGGTTTTCCGAGAAGGACGTCTTCGACTACTAATCTTCAGTCTCAACATCAACACAGTCTATCTGATCTTGCAAGGCTGGAAGATCTGAAGAATCAAATGCAAAACAACAATTCCTCGGGTGTGAGTATTCCTTCTCAGAGAAATGGTGCATATTCGGTCGAGCAAAAGCAGGATGGAATTATAGGTACTAATCTCAAATCATGTTTTTATGATATATCCTTTACTATTAACCATTAGAGCATTTGACCTCACAGTTGATGATAGAATTGAAAAATGAGCAATAGTTTAGGATATATGGCCTTGCAATTCTTGATATCGTGATTCAATTTTTGAAGGATTCCGAAAAATATTGCATTAACGATATATCTCAAGTATTTCTATAGGGTCATTCATGGCCGGTGGTAATGGAGACGGCCAAATCTTGAGACCTAGCTATCCGCCGGGTTTCCACATTCCGGTCATGGATCCACATCAAGTTCAGTATATCCAGAAAATGTCGAATCATGGAAAACATTCGGCTTGTGTGGCTGGAAATTCTTCTCAAGGACTAAACTTTGTTGGTTCCCATGGTCATGACAATTTTCAGTCTTTGGAGAAAGCTTATCTCGAGGCGTTGCTTCTGCAACAGGCACAGCAATTTCAGTCACACATTTTACAGAAACCCGGCACTGTTAATCATCATCAGTACCAATGCAGTCCTGGATTTAACCCATACGTTGCTTCATTTCAAGGCAACATGTTGCAGAGTTCTCGTGATTGTTCGAGAAGTTCTATGGTCCAGAACGAGAAATGTGCTCAGATACAGTCATCATTGGTTAGTCAGAAGGGGGAAAACACTGGTTCCTGCGGAAGCAACTCGAAAGGAAGATTTGAATCCTTATTGGAGATGCTTAAAAACAATAAGACGAAGTCATTGGAGCTCTCCGACATTCTTGGTCATGTTGTTGAGTTCAGGTAAGTAACGAGCAGCAGCAGTTACTCTGTTTTGTTTTTGCTAGAGAGAAAATATAATAATTTAGTCCACGACATCTATGCTGTTTTCTATTCAGTACGGATCAATTCGGGAGTCGATTCATTCAGCAGAAGCTGGAGACAGCAACAGTTGAAGAAAAGACAACGATACTTTTAGAAATCCTTCCTAATGCTCTTGGTTTAATGATCGATGTTTTCGGGAATTACGTCATACAAAAGGTAATATTTCACATACAAAATTCATAAAATTGATTTAATGTTGTGGTGATATCATTGCTTGAAGTGCAGTTCTTCGAGCATGGTACTGAAGGTCATCGGAAAGAGTTGGCAAGGCATCTCATTGGTCATGTATTGCCTCTTACTCTGCAGATGTATGGATGCCGAGTTATACAGAAGGTTTGTTTCTACGGCTTCGTCTCTCTCTATATTGCGTTCCGACACCTTTGGTTGTGGGTTCCTAACTGAGAATATAATATATTTTGAGCATATGAAAACAATATGACTGTACATACTTTTATGTTGAACTTGATAAATCGGATGACATAGATTGATTAGAACTTAATTAAATGAAAGATCCAACTTTGTAACAACATAAGTATTGTAATTTCCATTTTGTTACCGATGTGATTGGTCACAGGCATTGGAAGTGATTGATACAGACACAGGCGCTAAGATGGCAGCCGAGCTCGATGGTTCAGTGATGAAATGCATTCATGATCAAAATGGCAATCATGTAATACAAAAGTGCATCGAGTGCATCCCTCAATATCAAATTCATTTCATAATCTCGTCGTTCTTTGGGCAAGTTGTGACTCTATCCACACACCCTTATGGCTGTCGAGTCATTCAGGTTAGCACTCGTCAGCCCAATATCTGCTTCGTCTCGTTTCTAAGGCATTTAGTTTACACACACATACTTTTTCTCTTGAGCGGTAGCAGAGAGTTCTCGAGCACTGCGATGACCCGAAAACTCAACAGAAAATCATGGATGAAATAATGAACTCTGTCTGTAAGCTAGCTCAAGACCAATATGGAAACTACGTCATTCAGGTGCTCGAATATTACCTGCCTATATCGCCCTTGCAAGTTCACCTAATTTAAGTGTGATGGCTTCGTTCAACTTCTATTTCTGCAGCATGTCGTGGAGCATGGTAGGACCCATGAACGGGCTACGATAATCAGCAAGCTAGCCGGACAGATAGTGAAGATGAGCCAGCAGAAATTCGCCTCTAATGTTGTTGAGAAGTGCTTGGCTTTTGGTGGTCCCGAGGAGAGGAAACTATTGGTGAACGAGATACTCGGTTCAACAGAAGAGAACGAGCCACTACAGGTACCCATGCTTACCGTAACTAACTATAGCCTAAGTTCCATAAATTTTTACTTTTTTTCTGTCGAATGTGCGATTATCTCTAATATTGTCCGAAAGTATAACATTTTCAGGCTATGATGAAAGATCCATTTGGCAACTACGTGGTGCAGAAAGTGCTTGAGACTTGTGATGACAAGAGCCGCGAACTGATCCTCTCCCGCATTAAGGTCCACTTGAGTGCACTCAAGAGGTACACTTACGGCAAGCATATTGTATCACGCGTAGAAAAGCTCATTGCAGCCGGAGGTAAACTCTAAACTAAGCTCCAAATTGTTCAAAACTCAAACAATATTATTCCAAAAAATGTCGTTTGCAGAACGGCACATTGGGCAGTCCTCTTCATCCAAGCAGAACAGCTGAGCTTTGTACATACATGGATGGCACAGAGGCTTTCTACTCAAGAGGAACGAGGTAGTGTAACGTAGGTTTCGCTCGGTAATAACCCTGCATTTTGTTTCTTGATTTGTGTATAGGTTTTTTCTCATGTTCGAGCCGATAATAAGCTTTTTTTTTATGGTGTACATTTTTGTTGATAATTTTGTGTAGAGTGTGATATAGGAAGTTTAGAGAGAGCCACTTTCTTTAAAAAAAAATGAGGAATCTTTGTGATTTTTGCGGTATTTAGTAGTAGTAAATATCTCTGTCTTTCACCGGCTCTCTATTGCTGTTGATTTGATATGTTTTAGTATTAGTACTTCGTAGGACTATCTCTGATTTGATATGTTTTAGTATTAGTAGTTCTAAGGACTATCTCCAAGGTACATTGAAATCTAAAATGGAAGAGGTAATTTAGCTCCAATAGTACTCCGAAACTAATTCCATTTGTTGTTTTTTAGTACAAAACACATTTTTAGGTTCATACTAAACCAAAACCAAAAACTTTTTCAAATTTTATGAGTAAAAAAGTTACATTCCCTCCGTATTCAAAAAATAGAAACATTTGAAATGGTACGGGTTTTAATGCACAATTGGTAAAGTAAGTGAGAAAAATTGGTAAAGTAAGAGAGAGAGAAAAATGAGTAAAGTAAGAGAGATGAAGAGACAAAGTTGTGAAAATAAAATTAGTGGATTGTGAGGTCCATGTCCTAAAATAGAAAGATTCTAAAGTTTCTATTTTTAAGAAACTAATTAAAAAGGAAATAATTGCTATTTTTAAAAAATGGAGAGAGTAATATAAAGAATATCCTTTTAAGTTTTAGTTTAGACAAATGGTTAGAGAAAAATCATATTTAATGACATTTAATTTAAAATGAATTTGAGTTTAGTGTAAATGGTTGAAGAAGTTTTAGTTTAGACAAATGGTTAAAGAAAAATCATATTTAATGACATTTAACTTAAAATGAATTTGAGTTTAGTATAAATGGTTGAAGATAATGTATCGGTTCACTGGTTAACAGAATTGCATCATCATTGAAAAATCGTAGTCAAACTTTAACTGAAAAGTTTAATATTCGTTTTAATACAGATTCCAATCATAAATTTTAAATACTTACGCATTATCACAAAGAAAGATGTTAATACAAGGTGTTGACAAAAATACTAAATTTAATGGAGAACATGAAGGAAATTACGGTGCAAATGAAAATGTCAAATGAGAATGATTTAATAAAAATGTACTGTCTTGAGCTTATTGGACAATGATGCAAAAGAATATCACCTATTAATTTATGAAAATGCTCGACAACTGATTCCGATCTTCACATGTTGTTGAGTTATATTTATTTTCGGATACTCACATTACAGTTGAGACATTTCAATTTTAGCAAAATAACACGATTAATATCTCTTACTTTATCTTCTTTATTTCCATTCTACTTAATTCATTAAATATTTATTCTTTAATAAAATATTTTAACACTAAAATGGAACGGATGGTGAATTGTTTTTCATAAATATAAATAAGAAAGAATTTAAGAAATATGAAAATAGGAAACTCAGTAAAATGGCTTCCTACAATACTTTATAGTTATACTAGATGTGAGATTATTCGCTAGAGGAAATTGTATACAACAGATCAAATGAACTTCAACGATGATACTATAACAATGAAAGAATAGAGAATCAAATGCTGCCATCAAAAATTGCTATACCCAACTAAACCAGATGGAGGAGCAGCATCTTCTCACAAATATCACCACCACCATCGCTTCTTCTTCTTGCTCTCTACCTCAGGCAATTCTACAGACGAGAAAAGGGCAGTGATAAGAAAGAAGCAGTAGTAAATTTCAAGGTCAGGCGTTGAGTAAATCTTTACCTCCTAATGGATATATCGAATTATAGTGAACCTCGGCCCAGAAGCTCAAGAATATAGCTGCATTTGAAACAGAGGATATAGAGCAAGCGTCGTTGATCATCTTACTAGAATTCAACAGGGAAGAAACGAAACGAAACGAAACGAAATGTTTAAAACACAGCTTACTTCTATTGGACTTCTGTTCAGTTTGTGGAAGGATCTCGATGTAGCATGTATCCTTGAATGATGTAACAACAAATATTTTGATGCCAAACTGCCACAAAATACAACATATTACACTATCAGGTAGAGCAATGCAAGAACTCTGCATATAGAAGTAAAAGAATACAGAGAGTGTAGGAAAGGAATCATACCCAATCTGCAGCAGCCTGCAACGTGACGTGATCACCCCATTCCCCGTTCCTACAATCTTTCACAATTGATTAAACAAGTGGCAAAAAGGATAAGCGTATACTAGGTCAGAAGGGGAATCTACTTGCTCATTTTCTTTATGTAATCACCATAAGCCATCGGGACATAATTTTCATACAAGTCCGGTCTTAGCTTCAGCTGAAAGTTTGCAGATAATAAGAAACTAGTCATTAATACAGTTTCAACTTTCAAGACAAAGACAACCAGCGGCGATTGAATTGGCATTTGGCACACAAACCTGGTTGACTACTTGTTCTCTCACGAATTTGTGATGCTCTGACGTCCGATATATTTGATCAGACAACGAACGGAACTGCCGGACGAAAAGAAAGGCTTGCTACGGTTATGAGAAGCCAAATATTATGAAGCATATACTAAGATAACTAGCAACAAGAGTTACTCCCTCCGTCCGCCATTAGGAGTCCCATTTATGGGTGGCACGGGTCTTAAGAAATGTTAAGAAAAGTGGATGGAAAAAAATTAGTGGAATAGGGGGTTCCACTTGTATCTATTAGTTTTAAATGAAATGTGAGTGAAATGAGTTAGTGGAAAGTGTGACCTTATTAACATTTATGGTAAAAGTGAACTGGGACTCCTATTGGCGGTCAAAGGGAGTATAAAGGAATTAGATTTTCCTACATGACACAAACTGAGAGTGATGCAACGACATATGAGAAAACAACTATAAGTCTTATCGACTACAGGATGATGCAGGGATGTTATGAACAGCCGACCTGACAGTTGCCGTCTCCTGAGATTTTGAGTTCAATCAGCTCGTATAATTGCAATCTGACACAGACAACAAAAAATGCACAAGTTAGGAACTGCACAGATTGTGAAACGCAAGTTTCAAGAATTATTTTACATAAGCATGATATGTATCAACTGAAATCATGCTCCAGTATCGCTAGATTATGTTGAAATAATACAAGATGGCCGCTAATTACACAAAAGTATTGCATTGCACGAGAGAAATAGCACTACTAAAAATACAGAACGATGAGAACAATGTACTACAAAAGAACCTGTCCAGAAGCCTTTGATGGTCTGATGTAGCTTCATCCGCTGAGGGTATCTCACCATTGATTTTAGGAACATGCTGACGAAAAGCACAAAGAAAGACTTAAGGTTAATAGTTGACCCTTTGAACACTCTGCCAGCAGTAAAAGAGGAAATTAGGGTAACTTACAGGAATTGGAACCAATTGATTCAGCCTTTTCCCCATTTCACCATCAATAACAGAATCATTTTCAATCTCCGGCAAGGTCTCCTGCCACTCTGCCAACAGTTAAGTAATGTTAAATTAATAACATAGGTAAGAAAATAAAGACAAGTCCAAGAAACAAAATAATCAGTGTTTACCCCACCAGAGCTGAAGTGCCTTCCTGAAGGTCCAAGCCAATTATGAGTAAGAATCGATTCTTTCTGATTTTGTTGTTCTCGAGAAGATACAGATCCTAGATCCTGTGCAGCATCAAGTCTTGATAACTCTTCCTGAAGAGCTTGAGCGATTGCCTTATCATTCTCCACTACGGATTCTGCTTTAGTACAGAAGTCCACCTTCAATGTATCAGTCGTCGATTTTTCCTCCACATAGCACGTCACAGCAGGTAGAGAGCCATTGTTTGCTAATGAGCAAACATCTAAGTGGTGAAGACCCCATCGTACAACATCAGGATCTAGATCACACATCATTCCCATATGATTTTGAGAGATGTGTTCTGCTGAAGTTTGATAAAGATATTTCACAAAAAGAATCTCTTGTGTAAACTGATGAATGATGAGTCAAGGCCAGCTGGTAAAGAGAATGTAGCTCTGATTCAGAAAATAAATAATTATCTGTACCACTACCACATCGTCATATTAGATTTCATAACCACGAGCACAAAAATCAGAAAGAAAAGATGATAATCAACAATTATAAGGTATTACAAACAGTCAACGTGGCCATCAAAGAAAACGAAATGAATCAACATGATGTTATCCTTTCTGAACTCTCATTCCAGGTTACGGGAGCATTCTTTCCAATAAAAAAAAACATTGCACCATCGCATTGATCCCTAAAATTTTCTTGTTCGAGCTTGACTAAAGCCTCCAAACCTTGGATGGTTAAGTAGACGACCGACTTTTCTCTACATTTAAACCTTGAATTGTCTCTTTAAAAATAAAGACACCATGAGTTTAAGTTCACTACTCAAGTGATGTCACAACTTAGCTCATATTCACGTATCCATGGTCTTGCACATATGAATCAATTGAAAACGAACCACCTATAACACCTAGTTGCTGGTTGAAGCATAATCTACTAAACGGGCATTACAATACATAAGAAATAAGATCACCAAACAAAGCCCATTATCCAAACTACGAGACAACTCTTTAATTCACTACGAAAACTACTCACATAGACGACCAAATAAGTCTCTACCAAAAATAAGCGTAAATCAGCATCATTAATTCAACAACCTTCCGCACAATATGAATTCATTAAAAGTTAAAAATCATAGATTGCAAATGATTTTAGCAATCGAAAGAAACTCAGCAACCATATATCACCACCCAAGATCATGTTATCAAATAGCAAATGATAACATAGCATAATCAAGTTTAGTATTTCCCCTATTTGCTTTTCATTCATTTCATCTACCATTTTTACAAAAAATGAAACTTAATCATTCATTTACACATCGATCTCTGCCACAGAAATGAATACCCCATTGTAATAAGCAGAAATTGAGAACGATCACACATATTGATTAACAAAGATTCGAAAATTAACCCATTTAAAAGAACAACAAAACCATCAAAATAACTTCAATTACAGACTTAAACGTTGATTAAAACCTTAAAGCCACAGCAAAAACATTAAAGAGACATCGTCTGATCATGAGGAAACAAAGAAAAACAAATGAAAACAATGTTTAGGAAGAAAGTAAAATAGGGGTGTGGAATTGTATAGCCAACCTTTGAATTCAAAGCGAAGCTAATGAGATTCCCAGAGGTAAATTAGATTTATCAGAATTTTAAAGATCGTAGTAATATTTTTTATCTGTTTCCAACTTTCCATGTTCCAACAATGCTATAGAAAGTCATCTTCTAATTTCGGACAACGGGCAATCGCAGCCGTTAATTCGATATCACAAGGGGCACGTGTCGGCTTTAGAGGCGCATATGCGTGTGTTTGGTCGGTGGCTAGTTGCATATAGATTTTGGTGAATAACGCAACGCGGCTGAGGATTTGATGAAATATACGTCAACATTTTGTGGTTTAACATAGGGCTAGCAATTTTTGAAACAATACGATAATCCAATAAATTTATACGAAATTATTGGGTTTGGATCAAGTTTTATTGGATGCGGGTTATTATAGGGTCGACCCACTAAAAACACGAAAAATTCGGGTCGGATGCGGGTTGGATGCGGGTCGGATGCGGGTAATCCGTTAAAAATTAATATTATTATTTTTTTTTTGAGTAAAGTTGAATTTACAAAAATTGTATACACAAAATGCCCTTCAAATTTTAAAAGGATAATATTAATTTATTTTGATTAGATAACATCATTAATTACATATTTTTTTGACTAATTTGACCTTATTTTTAATTTTTCATTATTCATTTGTATATATGTAACATACCCTTATTAAAAGATAAAATTTTAGAGAGAATAACCATCCATAGTATTTTAATGGAGTAATAATGGAATAATTTTTTATTCATTTTATTTAAACTATCACAATGATATAAAGATAAATAAATTGCTTTTTTTTTTTACAAAGTATAAATTAGGAAAACACTATTTTGTTTGGAAATTCTCTCATATTATTTTTGAAATCATTGATATTTTATCATTAGTTTCTAACTTTTAATTTTGAAAATAATATTATACATATTGGTTGATTATTCTATCTAAAATTATTAACAATATAATATGGGTCATTCAATGATGAGACATTGTTGGACTCAACACATATAATAGTAATACAACATTCAAATGTATAGCACTTGCTGCATAAATTGATAAGATCATGAAAAATTATTGTTGCTATATGATAAATCACAATATTTTCAATATTTCATTTACTGTATTATTTTAATATTACTTTTATAATTATTTTCATAGTATGTAATAATATCATAATAGAGATGGTATGAGGATAACAACATGTGCAACCCAACTTGTAAGTTGTAACATATCCTTTAATTATTTGACTGCTATATAAATTGATATATTTAAATATTATAAACCACAACAAAGTTAGACCCATATTATAAAATTAATTTATGATTAATAATCTTATATATTTTATATTGCATCAAATGATACATAAGAGCTAGTTCGACGATAGAAGGTTGTTGCTCTCAACGTCCACCTAAGCATGTGACACAATCTTCAAGAGTATTAGTTATTATATTCAAAATATATAATTATTTCTTTTCATTCATGTAATTTTGGATAATAATATTAAATGACCAGTAATGACCCTACTCTGCATATTTCTCCATATGTTATAATATATAGAAAATATTTGAAATTACAAGCTTCAAATTATACTTCAAATTACAAAAATTAAAGTAGTTGAAAAAAATGAAATAAAATACAATGTACGTGAGAGTTCCAAATGAAAAATAGTACTAAATCAATTAGTGTTTAGAATAAAAGGATAATTTGAATAAATTTATGAAAAATAAGTTTATACTTATAGATACAAAACGTAATTCAGATATTATGTACTAGCAAAACTAATCTACAAATAATTTTATAATATAATTTATTACTATTATATTCCTTTTATTTTGATTTAATAAATTTAATTTAATTATTAGTTTTTTCACACTTTTGTTTTGTTCTTTTTACTTCTTTAGTACTTTTAACTTGTTTCAAATTTTTTTGTTAAAACTAGAAAAAAATATGATGTAAAATATTTTTCTAAATATAATAAAACATTTTTGTTAAAATTATATAAGCATTTTTGTTTTTGAATTCTAGCCGAAAGCATGTTCAGTCTTTAATCAACATTAGAGGCTATAAGGTAAAATTAATGCTATAACTAAAATAGGTAAATTCCTTAACTTTTGCAAATGATAGAAAATGACAAAAATAGTAAAATACCCTAATTTTGTATATCGTGTTGTTATCGTGTCGGGTCAACCCAAAGTGGTTTGTGTCGGTATGTTCAGGTCGATATCCTGTTGTTATCGTGGTGGGTCAACCCAAAGCGGTTCGTGTCGTTATCGTGTTCGGGTCGTGTCCAGGTTTGAAGGTGGCGAGTTGGGTTCGTGTTTCGGGTTTAGGGTTTCCTTAACAGGTTGGGTTCGGGTTTGGCCTTATTGGATTGGGTCGTTATCGGGTCAACCTAATCCGCACGATTTGCCAGCCCTAGTTTAACATGTGAATACCAATATGTTATACGGAACGGATAATATATTCATGCATTATGTTATACTTTAATTTTTAAGTCATCCCATCAGTCAATTTATTTATTTTTAGTTAAAAACAAAACTTCAACCGAATTCTCTCTTTTATCTCTTATACTTTACTCTCTCTCCACTTTAACTCAATATATATAATTTTCTCAATTTCCGTGTTCAAAAGAATTCCATCACTTATAATGGGACGAAGGGAGTACGGAATAGATAATATATTACTTTAGTTAACTACAATTTATTTTAATTTATTAATGTAGAAAAAATGGAATAATTTTATAGGTCCAAAGTGGTACACTTATTATATAGTGTTTCATGTTGAGTCATTTTATTTTTGGACTTATTTGAATTAAAATAATAATAAATAGTTAAAGTGAAAAAAAATAAAGTAAGAGAGAAAATAATGAAGAGAAGATTCTTAACTATATTATTCTTTCTCTTATTATAGTCTTTCTCCACTTTAACTATTTATTACTATCATTTTCCAAAACGAATGCAGAAAATGAAATAACAAAACTACTGCGGAACGAAGGGAGTGAAGGGACTGGCAGCGGAAGCGTGTGGTGTTTAATGCACAACAAATAAAT
Source organism: Salvia hispanica (assembly GCF_029641045.1). Taxonomy (NCBI): domain Eukaryota; kingdom Viridiplantae; phylum Streptophyta; class Magnoliopsida; order Lamiales; family Lamiaceae; genus Salvia; species Salvia hispanica. The sequence continues at coordinate 15,383,400 of NC_142696.1, read as the reverse complement.
CAGATAATCAAGATATATTTAGTAGATTATTTAGACAAATTCTATTCGCGCAATTATCATATGTATCATGCTCATAACTCAAATAAATCATGCTTTAAATTAATTGAAACCTAAAACATGCTTTTCTACGGTTTAGCTATTATACCTTGATGATTCTCCAAAGAATCGAAGATAGCTAGCGCCTTCTCCACGTGAAGATCTTTAGTACTAAACCACGAATCGTCTGTCTATCTGGTTCCCGGACTGTAAACTGATATTAGGGTGGGCTGTTCTTACCAGTATACTAGGACTTAAATAAAGAAGACGGAAAACCTATCACACAGAGGAGAGAAAATCGCCCCTTTTCTGGACAGAGAGGGGGACAAAAATTATTATTATTATTATTATTATTATTTTTTTTTATTAATCAAACACCAAGCGGTGGAGGGTTCGTGGGTCCCTCATCCCTATATTTCAAAACTCAAGTTAATAAAATACTTGGCCACGCCCAAAAGTGACGTGCCGGAAGATACATGACCAACCGCCCTATCAACCTTTCTCAAGGGCAAAACAAACTACACAAACATGAGAAATCAAAGGCAATATCACCATAAGAGTAAACGGGGGACAAGCTAAGAAGGCTGGACACCCACCTACTCTAAGGCGACCACGAGGGAGCTGCAGTCGAATGTCATCACCGGGGTTCGAGGCTTAACCGTGGTCCTCATCATACACACGAATGTTAGGTAATCCCATTTCTTCCATCCGAACGATGACTTTTAGTAGTCTTGGGGCTGTTTGGGCATTGAAGCGAGTGTATTCCTCGATCTCCAAGCCCATTTTTGCTAGAAGGTTCGCGGCTCTATTCCCTTCCCGGTGGATGAAGGAAATGCGGTAATCTCCATGTCTCCTATACAAGGCCAGGTGGGCCATGGCTCGGTGAGCGTGAGCTGGGCCCCAACTTGAACCCTTGGCTAAGCTGATTGCTTGGGCGGCGTCCGATTCAACCCAAATTGGTTGGCCAAACTCTCTAGCCAAGGACACTCCATGGTGTATGGCTAAGAGTTCAGCCTCCAAAGCTGATTGTGCATCTAAAGGGGTGGTGAAGGCGGCGACCATTCTTCCCAAGTGGTCTTGAACAATGCCTCCATCCCCTGCTCTCCCTGTTGATTCTGAGAAGGCACCATCCGTGTTTAGTTTGATCCACGGGTGGTCCGGGGGGTTCCATTTCACCGCCAAAGCGCGCGGTATGGGGCGCCTTCCTTCAGCACGGTTTGGACTGCACACTCCAAGCTTGACATCCTTCCAATGCTTCGGCTTAATACTTCCATTGGCGATGCTGTTTCGGACAAACATTTGAACTTGCCAAATCACATTGAACGGCTTGAACTGTGTCTCTTGATGGCGGCTCCTGTTTCGTTCAGCCCAAAGGAACCACAAAATTAGGTATGGCATGGATCGACTAAGGTGTTTCTTACTTGGTTGTTGAGTTCTTTGGGGCCACACTTCGAGCCTATCCGGGATAGTGTCATTGATGCGGAGCGGTGGGGAGGATCCTTCAAACCAGCCATCGAACTCTCTCCATACTCTGGAGGCCCCGCTGCCTTGAATGAAGAGGTGCTGGAGGGACTCCATGCCGGGTCTAAGGGGGCAACAAAGGCACTTAGACGCCAGCTCGACCTTGCGCCATTGGAGCTTGGTGTCAACTGGAATTCGATTCGAAAGGAGTCTCCAAGCAAAAATGGCGATGGAAGAGGTGAGACCGGCCTTCCAAATGTCTTCAAGGCTAGGGACCATCGGCCTCTGTGTACGGATAGTATCCCAAGTAGAGGACACGGAGAAATCACCGAGAGGAGATAAGGTCCATCTTGGAACGTCCGGCTCCCCCGGGATGATTGGGGTATCTCGTATCTTCACAATGATGTGCTGAGGTAGGCCAGCCTGGTCTTGTAGCTGCTGAAGTTTGGGCTCGTCCCAGATTTCCCCATTCCTAATAAAATCCGAGACTAGGGTCTGAGGGCTGCCCCTCTCATCAAGGCATAGTTCTCTCAAGGTGGTGTTGCCAATCCATATATCATCCCAGAAGTAGACATTACCATCCCCAACAAGCCACCGGATATGTGGTTGTGCGTACGGTCGAGCTCTAAGAATCCTCCTCCATGTTGGGCTGGCTCGACTCGAGGCTCCATCCATGAGCGCCGACGAGTTGAAGCAATATTTAGCCATCATGTATCTTGCCCAGAGGGAGTTTTGCTCCCGGAACCGCCACCCAATTTGATATTGAAGGCTCGTAGTACTTCTTTGAAATTCCGTATTCCAAGCCCTCCTTCGGCCGTTGGGCGACAAATCTGGTCCCAACTGATCCAGTGGGTCCTTTTCCTCTTGTTTGTTTATCCCCAGAAGAACGGGCCATGAGCTGGTCCAATTGCTTAAGTGCGCTGATTGTTGGCTCAATGGCTTGGAAGATGTGGATCGGGACCGCTTCGAGGGTGCTTTTGATGAGCGTGAAGCCCCAAAGGACAGATGTCGGTGGGCCCACCCCGAGATCCTGTTGGCGATCTTTTCCCGAAGGAACATGAACATCTCTGTGCGTTTGGCTCCACGATAGCTAGGCACTCCCAAATAGGTAAAAGGAAAAGAACCCGGTGAGAAACCTCCTTCCCGCTGAATAGGGTTTGTCCAGCCCACGTGCGCCTCCGCAATGTAAAAGTTGCTTTTGCCAAGGTTAATCTGTTGACCGGATATCGCCTCATACTCAGTGAGGCAAGCTCTGAGTTGGCGCAAGGCCGGTGGAGCCGCTTGCGTGAAAATAATGATGTCATTGGCATAAGCAAGGTGGCTGATTTCCATGCATCGACGAGCCGCCTTGAATGTCATTTCTCTCTTGCCCAAAATAAGCTTATCTAGGGCTTTCGATAGATATTCCGCTGCAATCACAAACAGGGCCGGCGAGATAGGGTCACCTTGCCTAAGCCCCCGCGTGGATTTGAAGAAGCCCGAGGGGGCGCCATGAATGAGGACTGAAAACCAGCAAGACCCCACGCATCGATCAATCAGGGACAGCCATGCTTCTGGGAAGCCCATGCACCTAAGAACTTGGAGAAGAAACGACCATTGGACGCGATCGTAGGCCTTAGCCATATCAATTTTAATCGCAACATTTGGGGCTGGTGAGCATCTATGGAGTTCATGGAACATCTCTTGGGTAAGGAGGACATTGTCGTGGAGGAGTCGCCCTTTCACAAAGCCACTTTGGTTAGGGGAAATGACCAAAGGAAGGATGCGGGTGATTCTCGCTGTAAGGATCTTGGTGATGACCTTGTTGATGATGTTGCAAAGACTAATGGGGCGGTAGTCAGCCCAAGTCTCCGGTAGGGTCTTCTTTGGGATGAGGACAATGCTCGTCGCCGTGATGCTACGGGGTAGGAAGGCCCCGTTAAAGAACTGCTGGACTGCCTCAATAACATCTGATCCAATAATGCTCCAACATGATTGATAGAAGGTGGCCGAAAACCCATCCGGGCCAGGTGTGCTATCCCCTGAAATATCAAAAACCGCTCTCTTCATTTCATCCGCATCTGGGGGTTTGGAAAGAGTCTCAAGCTGGGCCGAATGGGAAAGTGGCTGTATTAGATTCAGATCCATCTCGGCGAGGACTGGAGTGTCGGGGGCAAGAAGGTTTTTAAAGAAATCAACTGCAGAGCTTTTAATATCTAAATCATCTGTAAGCTCACGCCCATTCACCTGGATTTTGTGGATGCGCAGCCGAACCCTTTTTTGCTTCACCCAACTTTGATAGAATCTAGTGTTTTTGTCTCCCTCCGCAAGCCATCTCATGGCTGCTTTTTGCCGCCAGAAATCCTCTTCCATCTTGAGGAATAGAATGTAGGTAGCAATAGATTTGTTGATCATCGTTCTGTTCGCGGGCGAGGATCAGCTTCAAAGTTAGCTTGGGCCGCCGCAATCTCCACCTCCATATTCTGTATGTTGGCGTGTATGTTCCCAAAAACCTCTCTATTCCACCACTTGAGGGCCTTTTTAGCTCTGGCAAGTTTGATTTGAAGACCAAGAAGACCATGAGCTCCCGAGGGTTGTGCCCACACCTCACGAACCAAGTCCAGAAATCCTTCATGCCGTGTCCACATGTTTTGGAATCGGAAGGCCCTCCCTGTGGTCGTGGTGTTCGCCAATTTGCATCGAACAAGAACCGGCCCATGATCCGAAGACACCCGAGGAAGGTTTGTCACCCTTGAAGCCTCAAATGTCCTAGACCATATCTCGCTGACCAAGACCCTATCCAACCTCTCGAACATCCCGTTCTTAGACCAAGTAAATTTCGAGCCATCAAAACCCGGATCTAGAAGTCTGCAATCTTCAATGGTTTCAGCAAAGTCAACCATTTCGGCTTCCCGGTTGGTGTCACTACCAGCCCTATCCCCCGGGGTTAAAATGGTGTTGAAATCCCCCCCGACCATCCACGGTGATCCATCTAAGCTGTTTGTAAGTTCCCTCATTTTATCCCATAACAAGTACCTTTCCACCCTAACACACTTAGCATAGACGACCGAAATGGCAATGTGTGTAGCTAGCCGAGGAGATGAAAATCGACCATGAAGGATCTGCTCCGAGTCATCCTCAACTACAAAATCAGCCCCTTCTTCCACAAAAACCCAGATCTTTCCGTTGGTGTTGGAGCCTTTGAAGACCAGCCCCAAAGCCTTGGAGTATCGATCCAGATTGGGGAGTGTGAGCGGTTCCATTATTGCAAGAAAGCCAACATTGTAACTGTTAATTATTCGTGTGAGGACGTTTTGGGTGGGCGCATTAGCGATTCCCTAACATTCCAAAACATAAAATTGAGAGACATAATTAACAAGGCGAGTTCATACCTGGAGAGAAAGAGGTCCCCCCTTGGAATTCAATGGCTTGGTATTCGTTCCCTCCTTCGATGCTCATGGGGATGCAAGTATTGGCTCCAGAGGGAGGTTGCACTTCCATCTCCAAAGCCTCACTTTCCCCACAACCATCAACATCAAATTCTCCATTTGCCATGAGGGAGTAGTATTGGTTAGTGCTCATGTAATTCCTGAATGCCGAATTACCACGTCCCCCTCCTGGCGAAGAGCGCCCAGCCCCCCTCGAGCCGCCTCGAGCATTATGGAATGTCCCACGCCGTGCGTACCCCCTCGCATTACTCGTGTGGCTGCTCTCATGTGGAATGGTAGCTAGGTCCAGGCTCGTGATGTGTCCCGGAGCCTCGCCCCCATCTCTCCCTCGTCGCCCTTCAGAGTTCGGGTGCTCCCCACCATGTGCGTTGCTTGATTCGCCCATGATATCCGGTCCCAGCCACCCCGAGTCCTTGTCTTCCCTTCCCTTCGGCTCACCAACGCTAGAGTTCTTCCCTTGTTGTCTTTTTTCGGTGTCTTTTGGAATTTGGTGCGGTTGTTCTCCTTTTCCTCTCGCGCTTTCCTTTCCATGTTGTTTCTGTTTTGGAACAATTGTGTTGTAGTTTCTCTTCTCCGGCCTTTCCATCTTGCCCGCTGCATAGCACACGTCACTTGAATGCCCCACGTGCTTGCATTCTCGGCAATATGAGGGGATCTTTCCCCATCTGACTTGCTGCACCGTTTCGCGCCCACATATATCAAGGATGATCTCTTCCGGAGGAGGCTTTGTGATGTCAATCTCGACACAAATTCGAGCAAATGATAGCCTTTTCTTAGTGGCTGTGTCTTGATCGACTTGGATCGGGTTGCCAAGGAGTTTGCCAATAGCGAATAGGGCGGAATGATCAAATAAGTGGATGGGGAGTCCGATTAGGTTACACCAAATTGCCGCAATCGGAGATTCACAATAAGCATCAAAATCTGGAGTCCATTTAAAAACCCTCATTGGATGTACCCTTCGGTTCACTGAGCAGCCGCGCGTAATCAGCAATATCCTCAAATTGAACAAGGATGTGTTTAGCATTTATATATTTCCATGAATAGCTTCGGCCAAATTTGATATTATCTAGGGCCTTTTGAATCTGATGGGAAGCCGGTATAGAATGGGAAAACTTACCGACGATGGCGTGCCCAATGTTATCCGCAAGCTTCTGGATTTCAGCCCCCGAGAAATAGATTGCCGGGATACCATTTGAGAGGGAAGCATGTCCAATTTGCTGAATCTTTTCCGGTTCAAAGATTTGAGGGCCGCTGGGGTTCGAGCTTCCACGAAGCATGTCCGCCATGGTCCTCGGTTTGTTGGCGTGATTCGCGGCCTCCCCAGCTTCCCCGGCCACATTTGGGCTAGCCGAGCCTGAGCTAGTCCCAGCCCCTATCTCGCACGTGTTGCCGGAAACCGATGTGTTCGGGTTCTTTTTGTTTAAGCCCTCCTTTGCCCTTGGCTTGTTGGCTGCACTCGGACCCTCCTTAGTACCACCGACCAGGCTGAAGCTAGTCGGGCCTGCAAAGTCCTCAATCCTCTCAAGTTGTGGGCCTTTGGTGGCTGAAGTGTCTCGAGGTGCTTGGCCTACCGGGATGTTTCTTGACCACACCGAGCTTCCCCCATGGTGCTGCACACCAGCCTCAAATGTGTCTCGGATCTTCAAAGTCCTTCCTTTCTCAAGGGGTGGGAATTCCACGAAAGATGGCGCATAGGCTGCCACGGGATTTGGTATACAAAGGATTGGGGCCGGCGTAGCTGGGGGTTGAGACACTACAACCAGCTGCCGTTCCACCGGTTGGCCTCCGGCGAGGAGTAGTTGGGGATTCAAGGTGTTAGCCATCTCCTCCGGTGTCGAATTTGCTGCCATGAGGGTCAACAATGGTGGGTCCGCCGCCGGGAGAGGCTCGCCGGAAAGGTCACCGGTCATCTGGTCGTCCTCCGGTTGGCCGCCGGCGAGGAGTGGTTGTGCAGCCATGGTATCAAGTGGTTCAGCCGAATCCAAGTTGGCTAGAAGCAAGATGTTGTCTCTTCTTGGTTGCATTGGGAGAGAAACGGCTAGTGCATCATGTGATCTTGGTTGTAACAACTCATTTTTCCATCTCATTTATTCTCCTATTTATATTAAGTCACATATTGGGCTCAGACAGGGATCTATGAAAGGTTTTGGATATGAGCTCCTCCAATTAGCTTTTAACTAATTAAATTAAACCCCAATTTAATATAAGCTTTTAATTGGAATATTACGAGCAACCACTATAGAAGTAATATTGCACTCTCCATCCAAATCCAAAATTATATGTAATCCAGGTTTACATTGCTTGTTATTTATTTCCCGCGTTTAAGATAGAAATATCCATTAATTAATTAGTGTCTGCTATGGACTTAATTAATTAATCTCTTATTAATTCCAAGAGTGGACTCAGCAAGAAATTCTTATTTATTATTCATAGAGTAATCAAACTCCAACTAGCTAGGTTCCGAATAATAAAACCTTATTTCGAGCTCCTCCTGAGGATGGTATCAAACGAGACGCACCTCGCACACGATTCAATATAATAGCAATCCTAGCACCGCTAGATATAAATCACCACTACCCAATATACCAATATACCAGGTTTATTTGGTTGCGAAAAACCCGCACCATTTGGTAAGTCTAAGTAGTACATAATCAATACCGTATGCTCAATGCATTGTACATTGATTAAGAAACAATAATTATCAAGACCTCATCTTTAAGTAGATAGCACAAAGACATGTCTCGCTGTTAGATTCAATTTTTTTTTTTTAATTAAACACCTTTACGGTGGAGGGTTCGTGGGTCCCTCATCCCTTTATATCATAACTCAAGGGGTACAATGCTTGGCCACGCCCAAAAGTGACGTGCCAAAGGAAGGAAAAGCAACCAGCCCTACCATACTTGGCCACGACCAAAAGTGTCGTGCTAGGAAGAAACATGACAATCAGACCTATCGAGCTATCAAAAGGACAAAACAAAAGCTACACAAACATGAGATTTCCAAGGCAAAATCACCATAAGAGTAAACGAGGGACAAGCTAAAGTAGCTCGACACCTACCTACTCTAAGTCGACCGCGATGGAGCAGCAGCCGATTGTCAACACCATGGTTCGAAGCTTAACCTTGGTCCTCATCACACACACGAATGTTAGGTACTCCCATTTCTTCCAACCGAACGATAACTTTTAGTAATCTTGGGGCTGTTTGGGCATTGAAGCGAGTGAATTCCTCAAGCTCCAATCCCATTTTGGCTAGAAGATCCGCGGCTCTATTCCCTTCCTGGTGGATGAAGGAAATGCGATAGTCTCCATGTCTCCTATGCAAAGCCAGGTGGGCCATGGCTTGGCGAACATGGGCTGGGCCCTAGCTTAAACCCTTGGCTAAGCGGATTGCTTGGGCAGCGTCCGATTCAACCCAAATTGGCTGGGCCAACTCTCTAGCCAAGGACACTCCATGATGGATGGCCAAGAGTTCAGCCTCCAAAGCTGAATTTGCCTCAAAAGGGGTAGAGAAGACAGTGATCATTCTTCCCAAGTGGTCTCGGACAATGCCTCCACCCCCTGCTCTTCCTGTTGATTCTGCAAAGGCACCATCCGTGTTAAGTTTGATCCACGGGTGGTCCGGGGGATTCCATTTCACCGCCAAAGCGCGCGGAATGGGTCGCCTTCCTTCATCACGGTTTGGGCTGCACACCCCAAGCTTGACATCCTTCCAATGCTTCGGCTTAATACTTCCATTGGCGATGTTGTTTCGGACAAACATTTGAACTTGCCAAATTACATTAAACGGCTTGAACTGCGTCTCTTGATGGCGGCTCCTATTTCGTTCAGCCCAAAGGAACCACAAAATGAGGTAAGGCATGGAGCGACTAAGGTGTTTCTTAATTGTTTGGTGGGTTCTTTGGGGCCATACTTCAAGCCTATCAGGGCCAGTGTCATTGATACGGAGTGATGGAGAGGATCCTTCAAACCAGCCATCGAACTCTCTCCATACTCTAGAGGCCCAGCTGCCTTGAATGAAGAGGTGCTGGAGGGACTCCGTGCCGGGTCTGAGGGGCAGCAAAGGCACTTAGACGCCAGCTCGATCTTGCGCCATTGGAGCTTGGTGTTCACTGGAATTCGATTCGAAAGGAGTCTCCAAGCAAAAATGGAGATGGATGAGGTGAGCCCGGCCTTCCGAATGTCATCAAGGCTAGGGACAATCGGCCTCAGTGTGCGGATAGTATCCCAAGTAGAGGACACTGAGAAATCGCCAAGGCGAGATAGGGACCATCTTGGGATGTCGGGCCCCCCCGAGATGATTGGGGTATTCCGAATTTTCATAGTGATGTGCTGAGGTAGTCCAGCCTGGTCTTGAAGCTGTTGGAGTTTGGGCTCGTCCCAAGTTCCCCCGTCCCTAATATACTCCGAAACGAGGGTCCTAGGGCTGCCCCTCTCATCAAGGCATAATTCTCTCAAGGTGTTGTCGCCAATCCATATATCATCCCAAAAGTAGATTTTAGCTTCCCCAACCAGCCACCGGATATGCGGTTGCGCATAGGGTCGGGCTTTTAAAATCCTCCTCCATGTTGGGCTGGCATGACTCGAGGCACCATGCGTGAGCGGCGATGAATTGGAGTAATATTTAGCCATCATATATCTTGCCCAAAGGGAGTTCTGCTCCCGGAAACGCCACCACAATTTGATAGTAAAGGCTCGTAGTACCTCTTTGAAATTCCGTATTCCAAGCCCTCCTTCGGCGGCTGGGTGGCAAATCTGGTCCCAACTGATCCAATGGGTCCTTTTCCTCTCGTTTGATGATCCCCAAAAGAACCGAGCCATGAGCTGATCCAGTTGTTTATGAGCGCTAATTGTTGGCTCCATGGCTTGGAAGATGTGGATCGGGACCGCTTCGAGGGTGCTTTTGATGAGCGTGAGCCTTCCCCCAAAGGACAGATATCGGTGGGCCCACCCCGAGATCCTGTTAGTGATCTTTTTCCGAAGAAACATGAACATCTCTGTGCGTTTGGCTCCACGATAGATAGGCACTCCCAAGTAAGTACAAGGAAATGAACCTGGAGAGAAGCCTCCTTCCCGCTGAATAAAGTTGGACCATCCCACGTGCGCCTCCGCAATGAAAAAATTGCTTTTGCCGAGATTAATCTGTTGCCCGGAAACCGCCTCATATTCGGTGAGGCAAGCTCTAAGTTGGCGCAAGACAGGTGTAGCTGCTTGCGTGAAAATAATGATGTCATCGGCATAGGCAAGGTGGCTAATCTCCATGCACCGACGAGCCGCCTTGAATGTCATTTCTTTCTTGCCCAATATAAGCCTATCAATGGCTTTTGACAGATATTCCGCTGCAATCACAAATAGAACCGGGGAGATAAGGTCACCTTGTCTGAGCCCCCTCGTGGATTTGAAGAATCCCGAGGGGGCGCTATTAATGAGGATAGAAAACCATCACGACCTCACACATCTATCAATAAGGGACAGCCAAGCTTCCGGGAAGCCCATGCACCTAAGGACTTGAATAAGGAACGACCATTGAACGCGATCATAAGCCTTAGCCATATCAATCTTAATCGCAACATTTGTGGCTGGTGAACATCTGTGGAGTTCATGGAACATCTCTTGGGCAAGGAGGACATTGTCGTGGAGGAGTTGCCCTTTCACAAAACCACTTTGGTTAGGGGAGATCACCAACGGAAGGAGGGGGGTGATTCTCGCTGTAAGAATCTTGGTAATGACTTTGTTGATGACGTTGCAAAGACTAATGGGGCGATAATCAACCCACGTCTCTGGAAGGGTCTTCTTTGGGATGAGGACGATGCTTGTCGCCGTGATGCTACGAGGCAAGAAGGCCCTGTTAAAGAACTGTTGAACTGCCTCAATAACATCCGATCCAATAATGCTCCAACAAGATTGATAGAAGGAAGCCGAAAAACTATCCGGCCCAGGTGTGCTATCCCCCAAGATATCAACGACCGCTCTCTTCACTTCATCCGCATCCGGAGGTTCGGAGAGAGCCTCGAGCTGGGCCGAATGGGGAAGTGGCTGTATGAGGGCCGGGTCCATCTCGGCAAGGGCTGGAGCATCAGGAGCAAGAAGGTTTTTAAAGAAATCAACCGCAGAGCTTTTAATCTCCAAATCATCAGTAAGCTCTCGCCCGTTCACATGAATTTTATGGATGCGAAGCCGAACCCTTTTTTGCTTCACCCAGCTTTGATAAAATCTAGTAATTTTGTCACCCTCCGCAAGCCATTTCATGGCTGCTTTTTGTCGCCAGAAATCCTCTTCCATCTTTAGGCAAAGTATATAGGTAGCAATAGCTTTGTTGATCGTCGCTCTGTTTGTGGGCGAGGGGTCAGCTTCAAAGTTGGCTTGAGCCATCGCAATCTCCCCCTCCATAGCCTTAATGTTGGCATGAATGTTCCCAAACACCTCTCTATTCCACCACTTGAGGGTCTTTTTCACTCTGGCAAGTTTGATTTGGAGACCAAGAAGACCATGCGCTCCGAGGGCTGTTCCCACACCTCCCGAACCAAATCCAAAAAACTTTCATGTCGTGTCCACATATTTTGGAAACAGAAGGCACTTCCTATTGTCGTGGTGTTGGCCAATTTGCATCGAACGAGGACCGGCCCATGATCCGAGGACACCCGAGGCAGGTTTGTCACCCTTGATGCCTCAAATGTCCTAGCCCACATCTCGCTGACCAAGACCCTATCCAACCTCTCGAAAAGCCCGTTCTTAGCCAAGTATACTCCGAGCCATCAAAGCCCGGATCCAGAAGTCTGCAATCCTCAATAGTTTCCGCAAAGTCAACCATTTCGGCTTGCCGGTTGGTATCGCTGCCAGCCCTATCCCCCGGGGTTAAAATGGTGTTGAAGTCCCCCTTGATCATCCACGGTGCTCGATCTAGGTTGTTTGAGAGTCCCCTCATTTTATCCCATAGCAAGTACCTTTCCGCCCTTGCGCACTTGGCTTAGACGACCGAGACGGCAATGTGTGTAGCTAGCCGGGGAGATGAGAATCGGCCATGAAGGATCTGCTCCGAATCATCCTCGACTACAAAATCAGCCCCTTCCTCCATAAAAATCTAGATCTTTCCGTTGGTGTTGGAGCCTTTGAAGACCAGCCCCAAAGCCTTGGAGTACCGTTCCGGGTTAGGGAGTATGATTGGTTCCATTATTGCAAGAAAGCCAACGTTAAAATTTTTAATTAAACGTTTGAGGACGTTTTGGGTAGGTGCATTTGCAATTCCCCTAACGTTCCAAAACATTAAAGTAAACGACATAAATTAACAGGGTGGGTTCGTACCCGGAGAGGAAGAGGTCCCCCCTTGGAATTTGGTGACTTGAAGTCCATTCCCCTCTTCGATGCACAAGGGGGTGCTAGCGTTTGCTTCGGGCGAAGGCTGCACGTCCATCTCCGAGGCTCCACTCTCCCCACAGCCATCAACGTCAAATTCGCCATTTGCCATGAGAGAGTAGTATTGGTTGGAGCTCATGTAGTTCCCTTGTGCTGAGTTGCCGCGGCCCCCTGCCGATGAGTGACGACCAGCCTCTCTTGAACCACCTCTAGCATTATGTAGCGTCCCTCGGCGGCCAATGTGGTATCCTCTCATAGTACTAGTGTAGCCACTCTCTTGCGGGATGGTGGCTAGATCCAGGTCCAGAACCATGCTCGTGGGATGTCCCTGAGCTACGCACCCATCTCTCCCACCTCGCCCATCTTTAGTCCAAGACGTCCCACCATGTGTACCCGAAGAGTTGCCCATGATGTCGGGGCCCAGCCACTCTGCGTCGTTACCTCCCTTCCCTTTGATCCCGGGGTTAGGGGGATCCCCGGATTCTTCCCTTACCACGATACTCATGTCATTCCTCGGCATTCCATTCCCTTGATTCTTCTTGTGATGTTCCCTTTCATTTTCTCTTGGTTTTTGGTACGATTGATCTTGTTTTCCTTTCCCGCTTTGGCCCCCATATTGTTTCTGTCTTGGAGCTGCCTTGTTATAGTCCCTCTTCTCCGGCCTTTCCATTTTGCCCGATGCATAGCACACTTCACTTGTATGCCCCACATGCTTGCATTCCCGACAGTAAGCCAGGATCTTTCCCCATCTGACTTGCTGCACCGTCTCATGGCCACAAATGTCGAGGATGATCTCCTCCGGGGGTGGCTTTGTGATGTCAATTTCAATACAAATACGTGCGAATGATAGCCTTGTTTTGTCAGCCGTGGCACGGTCAACTTGAATCGGCGTGCCAAAAAGCTTCCAGATGGCAAAGAGGGCAGACTGATCATAAAGGTGGATAGGCAGACCAATTAGGTTGCACCAAATTGCCGCAATCGGAGATTCACAATAAGCATCAAATTCTGGGGTCCATTTGAAGACCCTCATGGGGTGTCGCTCGATGTACCAAACTGGGGTGCCCTTCGGACCACTAAGCATCCTCGCATAATCCGCGATGTCCTCAAATTGAACAAGAACATGTTTTGCGTTAATGTAAATCCAAGAGAACGCTCGGTTAAACTTAATATTATCAAGTGCCTTTTGAATTAGATGAGAAGCCGGAATAGAATGTGAGAACTTACCCACAATAGCATGCCCGGCGTTATCCGCTAGCTTCTGGATCTCAGCTCCGGAGAAGTAGATTGCCGGCAGCCCATTCGAGACGGTGGCATACCCAATATTGGTGATCTTTTCTGGCACGAACACTTGTGGGCCTTCATGAGCTGGCTTTTCTTGAAGCATATCCGCCATGGTTTTTTGTTTGTTCACATGCCCTTCTAGGTTCGCTGCTCCTTCGGCATGGATTGAGCTATCCGGCCCTAAAATATGTGCGTCCCCTGTCATGCTCGAAGGTCCCGCACCAGCCGCGAATGATGTTTCCTTAGGCCGATCCTTCGAAGGGCCTGGTGTCTCGGCGTGTCTCGGTCTTGTCTCTGGCTGGCCGACGGGATTGCGGGTGGCCGAGCCTTGAAGAGACCAGGTCCCTGCCGGGGCCACGGGAGCCGGTTCAGCCTCTGGGGCACCCGTGACTCGTGAGGCTTGTCTAGCCGAGACATCTCTCGGCATCTCCGAGCCATTCCCACGGTGCATCGAGCCAGCTTCAAATTTATCCCGGATCTTCAAGGTTCTACCTCTCTCAAGGGGTGGGAACTCCTCTAGAGACAGCACAAAGGCAGCTACCGGGTCAACCCTCACTAGAGTTGGGGCCGGCATTTGGAGAAGGAGCTGAGATTCCAATGCATTAACCTTCACATTCAGGCTCGGGTTAGTTGCCATAGGAGCCATCGGGGTTGGGTCCGACACCGGGAGAAGCTTGGGGGTCGGAACGGGGCCCACCTGGTCGTACTCCGGCGAACCGCCGGCGAGGAGAGGTTGCGCCACCTGGCCGCCGGCGAGGAGTGGCTGGGACACCATTGAATCAAGCATATCAGCAGATTCTAGATGTGCTAGGTGTAAGATGTTGTCACTTTTTGGCTTCATTCGGTGACAAACGACTAGTTTCTCATGTGATCCACCAAGTTGATAAGGCACCAAAGCACTTTCCAAAAGTGATTTTGTCTCCATAACAATTTTGGGCATGTTGACTAGTTCACCAACCAAGATCTCTTTTGCACCAGCTGGTGTATCTCCCATTGGTCGAGGTTGAGATGACAAGTTGTCCTCTACATTATCAGCAACTGTCTCGTCGCCGACGACCTGGCCGGAGTCCGGTCTCGCCGGAAAAATGGCGCCTCTGCATTTTGGGGTTTCCAAGGGGAGGCCTTCATCATCTCCAAAATCAATCCTCTTTCGGAGTGGTTTGTCCTCCGGGAATGGGGGTAGGACGTAGCGTTTCTGGCCATTTCCTTTAGTAGGAGTTGCCGGAGTATCTTTCCTCAGCTTGAGCCTATTCAACACATCCTTTTTGTGCGGTTGCTTTGGGGGTGGTGCTTCCTTTGAACGGAAAACCATCAGCTGGTCTGAGATGGTGAGAGCATCCCTTTGGTCCGGCGGTTTGCTCGTTGTTGGGGCTGACATGGACGGTCTTTCAAGAAGGGCGTCGGGGTCTTGGGTCAGAGCTTGGAAACGGTGGGTTATGGCGTACACGGTGGGCAGACGGTGGGGCACTCACCGTGTGACCATGCTGGTGTGAGGAAGGGGATGTTTAGTGATGGGTGGAGGGTACGAGAAGGCCGGCGGGGCAGTCACCGTGAAACCATTTGGCTAGAGAGAGAAAGTTAGAGAGAAGCTAAAGCATGCTAAACTTTCCTTTGTGCTTTTTTTCAGGGCCTACTTGCCCCTTCCCCCCTCGCTGTTAGATCCAATTCAGTGCTATACCACACCAATGTCTTCTTTTTTTTTGTTCAGAACTGACCGTGTTACCTTAAAGTGGACGATGCCCACAACTGGTCTACTAAAGCAAAGACTTAGACTTTGTTAAGTTACTTATACATTTAAACATGTAATAAACATTCATTAAATGTAAAACATTACAACATTTTGAAAAAATTAATCTGTTTTATTCCTTGGAAAATAAAATAAGAGCTTTAACAGTATTCAATCACTCGAAAGGTGATTTTTAGTATACAAACTCTAACAATCTCCCACTTATACTCAAAACAACTTTCGAGTATACAAATAAATGTGCACTATGTCTAATTCTCCCACTTATACTGAAAGCGAGTTGAGGTCTTGAGCGAGTCGAACTCCTATTTCTTCAACATGGCGCTCGTACGGTTTCACCGCCAATGCCTTTGTGAAAGTATTCTGACGCAATCTTGACCACTTGTATGTCTCCTCTCTGCACTATATCTCTAATGTTATGATACTTCCTCTCTATGTGTTTGCTTGCTTTGTGAGCCCTTGGTTCTTTTGAGTTTGCCACAACACCAGAATTGTCACAATAAATGGTGATGCTCTTGGGCAGATTCGTAACCACACCTAAGTCCATAAGAAAGTTCATGAGCCATATAGCCTTTTTTGTAGCCTCTGAAGCGACAATATACTCGGCTTCCATGGTTGAGTCTACAATGCATTTCTACTTCACACTCTTCCAAATTACGGCTCCACCTCCTAAGGTGAACACAGATCCTGAAGTAGATTTTCTCGAGTCCTGATCAGCTTGAAAGTATGAATCAGTATATTCCAAAAGACAGAGCTCGGCTGCATTGTAAACTAGAACATAGTCCTTAGTTCGTTTAAGGTACTTGAGTATATTCTTTACGGCAGTCCAATGTCCTTGGCCCGGATTCGACTGATATCTTGCCACCATGCCACCAGCAAAGCAAATATCAGGCCTTATACAGAGCATAGCATACATGAGACTACCAACTGCCGAAGCATATGATATCCTTCTCATCTCTGCTATCTGAGATGGTGTCTTAGGACACATCTCTTGAGATGAATGGATGTCATGTCTAAAAGGTAAGAAACCTTTCTTGGCATCTTGTATGCTAAAGCGACTGAGTACAGTATCAATGTAAGGTTCTTGAGATAAGCACAACATTCTCTTCTCACGGTTCCTAAGAACCTTGATGCCTAGAATGTGTCCCGCGTCTCCCATATCCTTCATCTCGAACTAGTTAGACAACCAGGTTTGTACTGATGACAACATCTTTTTGTTTCCAATTAGAAGAATGTCATCTACATATAAAACTAAGAACACTACATTCCCCTTTTCAACCTTCTTATACACGCAACTCTCATTGGGGCACTTTTCGAATCCAAACTTATGAACAATTTGATCGAAGCACTGATTCCATGATCTAGATGCTTGCTTGAGGCCATAAATGGCCTTCTTAAGCTTCCATACCATGTGCTCTTTGCCCTTCACGGCGTAACCTTCGGGTTGTTTCATGTAGATGGTCTCCTCAAGACTACCGTTCAAGAGCGCAGTCTTAACGTCCATCTGCCATACATCCCAATCTATGTAAGCTGCTATAGACAACAGTATCCGGGTCGATTTGAGCATGGCCACCGGGGAGAAGGTCTCGTCGTAATCGACACCTTTCTTTTGGGTGTACCCCTTAGCCACTAGTCTCACCTTAAAGACTTTAACTCGTCCATCGGGTCCACATTTACGTTTGTATATCCACTTGCTCCCAATGGCTACAGCCTTCGGGTAGGACAGACAAATCGTATACGTCTTTGTTTATCATTGATTGTAGTTCCGAATCCATTGCTCTTACCCATTCGCAATGATCGACATCTGCCTGCGCCTCTGCAAAATTCCAGGGATCTAATACATTACTGTCCGAAGAGTGATCTATAGATTCTCCCAAACCAATGTATCTTTCGGGCTCATGAGACGCGACACTACAACACTAGGAGTAAAAGTTGAAATTTTGGGAATTGGTTGTACAATAGGTACTTGTTCTTGGTTAATGGAACTTGTGACAGAATTAAGCTCGTCAAGAGCCACTTCATTACTGGGTTTATGATTCATAACAAAGTCTTCCTCTGAGAATGTCGCGTGAGTACTCACAATGACTTTCTTGTCTCGGTGACTATAGAATTCATAAGCTTTCAAAGCTTTAGGGTAACCTATAAACAAACATACCTCTGTCCTTAGTCCAGCTTAGTTGGATCCTTTTCCAATACATGAGCTGGACAATTACTATGATGTTATATCGACCAAAATGATCTTTTTGTCACCTAATTGAGATTGTACAATGAAAGTTTGTATGTGATTATGATTGAAAATGTTTGCTTATTGCCCAAGTAAAAACACAAATATAAAGAGTTGTGCTACAAATAAACTTCCACGAGACGACAATGATTATGATGTTCTATATAACAAATGTATCTTGTTTTCAATATCATTACAATGTATGTGTGTTGGTAATTTCGATTTATAAGTTTGCTTGTTGGCCAAGTAAATGCATAAATATGAGTTATGCTTCAAATAAAATTTTAAAATATAATAATTACTATGATGTAAAAAAAAAGTTACTATGATGTTATATCTACCAAAATGATCTTTTTATTGCCTAATAGAGATTCTACAATGAAAGTTTGTATGCCATTTGGATTGAAAAAGTTAGCTTGTTGGCCAAATAAACCAAATAAAAAGAGTTATGGTTGAAATGAACTTCCAGAGATAACAATGAATATGATGCTCAATGTATCTTGTTGTCAATATCATTACAATGAATATGTGTTGGTAATTTTGATTTAAAAGGTTGCTTGTTGGCCAAGTAAATGCATAAATAAGAGTTATGCTTCAAATAAACTTTTAAGATATGACAATTACTAAGATGTTATATCGACCAAAATGATCTTTTTATCACCTAATAGAGATTGTACAATGAAAGTTTGTATGTGATTATGATTGAAAAATAAAATGTTCTATTTGGCTAGAGCGTGATTAACAGCGCCTTGGGGTCAGGTTTCTGGCTCGTGGTGCAGTAGTGTTTTAAATGTATCATTCAGAAAATTGGATTGTTAAACAAGTAGTACTACTTGATGTAGAAAAAAAAAAGCAACCTTTAAATAGAAATTACCGACACTCATATATTGTAATGGAACTGACAACAAGAAACATTTGTTCTATGGAGCATCATAATCAATGTTGCCTCGTGGAAGTTCATTTCAACTATAACTCTTTATATTTGTGTTACTTGGCCAACAAGAAAACCTTTTCAATCAGAATCACATACAAACTTTCATTTTTACTATCTCTATTAGGTGATAAAAAGATTATTTTGGTCGATATAACATCATAGCAGTTGTCATATCTTAAAAGCTTATTTGAAGTATAACTCTTATTTATGCATTTACTTGGCCAACAAGCAACCTTTTAAATCTAAATTACCAACACATATTCATTGCAATGATATTGACAACAAGATACATTTGTTCCAAAGAGCATCATAATCATTGTTGTCTCGAGTGGAAGTTAATTTAAACCATAACTCTTTATATTTGTGTTTACTTGGGCAATAAATAAACCTTTTCAATCATAATCACATACAAACTTTCATTGTACAATCTCTATTTGGCGATAAAAAGATCAATTTGGTTGATTCAACATCTTGGTAATTTTTTTTATTTTTTTTAACATCATAATTATGTCAGATCTTAAAAGGTTATTTGAAGCATAACTCTTATTTATGCATTTACTTTGCCAACAAGCAACCTTTTAAAAAGAAATTACCGCCACACATATATTAATGAAATTGACAACAAGTAACATTTTTCTATTGAGCATCATAATCATTGTTGTCTCGTGTAAGTTCATTTCAACCATAAATCTTTATATTTGTGTTTACTTGGCCAACAAGCAAACTTTCTCAATTGATTGAATAGAAAGCCATTGAATTGAGAAGAATTATTTTCGGCAGTAATCAATACACCTCCACTATGTGCGATTTTCACAAAGTGTATGGGCGATTCACACATAGCGATTTCACGCTGCATCTTTTGCCTCTTTTCTCTAGATCGCGTGGTTCTTTGAAGGTGAGAAGCGGGTTTCGGTTGGATTCTGGTGTTCTGCCTATGGGTTGCTGGGAACTTGCCGGCTGGCTCCGGTGGGCGGGTACTCGTCTGACATGTTCTCACAGCCTCCAATTGATGATTGTAAAGAAGAATTGACTGAATCAAGGAGAGGAACGCTGAAGAGAACGTCGCATTCGTCGCCTTCGAGGAGTCGGAGGGCGCTCTCGAGCCCTAAGTCTCCGCTCATGAGAACGGCGGAGAAGAGAATGGGCGGCTTATGTGGTAAATCTTTGAGGCAATCGGGAAAGATGGGCTCCGATGAAATGGGTTCGATTTCGAGGAAGGGGAAGAAAGGGGTGGGAAGTAGGGGTTCGACTGTGCTACCAGCTATCCCGGAACATCAAGAGGCTGGCGAAGGGGTTTCGGATGGTCTAGGGCTGGAGGGGATTGAGGCTGGTGTTCCTTTTGTTTCTGGGAAAGGGGAGCCCTCTGCTGGCTCGGGTTCTGGTGAGGGACAGGATTTGGGAGGCTCTGGGGAGGCGATGGAGGTTGTAAAGGATGTTAGCGGGGCCATTATCCAGTCGATCTTGAGGAAGCTTTGCTGAAACATAGGGAGATGATTCCTTCTGGATATGATACAGACTTGGTTCTGGACCTAATATCATCCCAGCCTAGAGATGGAGTTTATTGGGGAACATTTGATTTCTGAGAACTCTCCACAAGGACCTGTAAGAGATTGTCTAATGATAAACCAGAACCAGTCAAAGGAGAATGAAAATCCTATCCAAGAGGGTGGACTTTGTATGAAAATGGGAGATGAGGGAGAGTTCCCCTCACTGAGCTTGGACAATCTGAGGGCTACAAAGGAGAAGGAGAAGGCCAGGGGAACAGGGGGAAAGGAAATGCCGAGAGCTGGCGCTCCTCTGGATAAGGGAAATTTGGATAAGAAAAAAGAGGGAATTAAAGTGGATGGTAACAAATGGCAAGGAGGGAAGTCCTACAAAACGTTAGTGGCAGATGGAGCTTATATGCGGGGTAATCAGCCGGTCAGTTTCGAGCCGAATAAGATAGTGAAAATGGGGGTACAAGGAGAATCTTCGGGGCTTCCTTCAATCCATTTTTCGAGTGCAGAAACAATGTATTTGGCAGAAAAGATGGGCTATGCCATTGTGGGTAAATTTTCACATTCAATCCCTTCTTCTCTGCATATTCAAAAGGCATTTATCGGCATGAAATTTAGGGGAGAGTTCACATGGAAGTATATTAATGCGAAGCATGTACTGATACAATTTAACTTGATTGAGGATTATGCAAAGCTGTTGAGCGGTCCTAATGGTATGGCGTTTGGTATATTGATCGTCATCCCATGCAAGTGTTCAAGTGGACAACGGATTTTGATCCCTACTTTGAGTCCCCTATTACGGCTGTCTGGTGTAATTTAATAGGTTTGCCCATACATTTGTTCGAGAAATCTGCTTTGTTTGCTATTGAAGGCCTTCTTGGAGAACCTTTGCAGGTAGATCATGCGTCGATTTCCCGAACCAGACTGTCATTTGTGAGATTATGTATCGAGATAGACATCCCAGACACCAGTGCAGGAGATTGTTCTAAATCTTCTGGGGAGGGAGATAAGGCAGAGTGTGAAATGGGACCGGATTCCACTTTATTGTCAAGAATGTAAACATGTTGGGCACTCGAGTGATGTTTGCTATGCCAATGGGCAGAGAGTGAAACCGTTGAAAAGAGATTATAAGAATTTGAATTCAAAGAGCTTTCAAGGTGGGCTGGAAGGGTCTGGTGGTGCTGGAGAAGTTGTGGGGGTCTTTGGGGGTGGAGAAGGGCTGGGGTGGGGGGGGGGGGGGGGTGTTTCTCAGGTGGTGGTGGAGAGCAAGGAGCAGGGGCCTGGGGTTGGTGTGTTCGGCTCTGGGGTTGGGATTGGGGTTTTTCCGGCTTCTTCTGGGTCTGGGGTTGGGAAGGTTATGGAGGTGGATGCTGGGGATGGTCTAGATCCTGAGGGAGAGGGGTTCCAGGTGCAGGGCAGGAGTCGCGGGAAACAAAGGTGGGGTTCCTGGGATGCTGCGAGTTCGATTGGGGGGTTGCCGGGAGGTTCTGGGGTGGCGCTTGGGGGAGGAGGATTTGATGTTGGTGGGGCCTTCGCCAACAGATTTTCTCTCCTTAGTTCTCATTCTTTGGTCTCGGATGGAGGCCCCTTGGCTGTTCCTGCACAGGATCATAGCTCTGATATTCGTTATATGAACGCTTCTTCCAAATGGAGAATACGATCCTGAAGTTTATGAAGATGAAAAAGATTGGGAAGGGGGCGAGGAGTTAGAGATGGAATCCTTGGCATAGGAGGTGGGGGGAACAGATAAGAGGGATGTGTCTTTGATGTTGTCAACAGGGGAGGATGAGGATAATATTTCCAAGAAAGGGAGGACTAGTTCCTAGGGCATGAATTCCTTGGTTTGATATGTCGTTTAACTTCCTAATTTGGAATGCTAGGGGTGTGGTGAACACGAACACCCAGAGCGTCATCAAGAGGTTGATTAGAGATAACAAGGCTATGGTTCTAGCCATTATTGAACCTTTGGTTAGGCCTAAGCCTGATTATTATAGTAAAAATTTTGGGCTAAAGTTTAAGGGCTTTAACTGCAATGGGCAGATTTGGATTTTTGTGGCGGAAGGATTTGAAGTAGATGAATGGGATGACACTGAGCAGATCCTCCATGCTCGTTTTTCCACACCAATGCTACCCACACCGTTCTTTATTTCGGTGGCTTATGGGAAATGCCCTAGAGAGGGGAGGAAAGAGATGTGGAACAAACTCAGAGAGCTTGCTGCAAAGCTTGAGGGTCTTCCATGGCTGGTGGGGGGAGACTGCAACATCTATATGGCGGAAGAAGAGAGGCAGGGAAGTGTTAGGAGGCAGGGGAGGAAAGCTAGAGAAATGATGGATTTTGCAGAAACTATCAGTGACTGCCAACTCTTAGATGTGGGGGCAGATGGTCCAAAATTTACATGGGCAAGAGGAAATATCTTGGAAAGGTTAGATAGGGTTCTTCTGGGTGAAGGCTGGACAAAGCTATTCGAAGCCTCAAGGGTGACAAATCTTCCTAGAGTCCTATCTGATCATTGTCCAATGTTGATAAGTTGCAAGACCCCGGGGCCGAGAGTTAAGCCTTCTTTTAGATTCCAAAATATGTGGGTAAGACACCATTTATTCTTGCAGGAGGTTGATAGATGCTGGAAAGAGGATACAGGGACGAAAGGAATGATCAATGTGCAGATAAAGTTGAGTCGGCTAAAAAGAAGCTTGATAATTTGGAACAGAGTGGTGTTTGGCAATGTCTTTGAAAACATTAAGAAGGCTGAAATGGAAGCTAGGAAGGCTATGGAGAATTATGAGCAAGACCCCCTCTCCGGTCCTTCGGTCTGAGATGAATAGAACTACGGCCGAGTTGCTCCTAAAAATTAAGATGGAAGACGACTTTTGGCGTCTGAAGGCTGCTTTAAAATGGGTGGCAGAGGGAGAGCGAAATACCAATTTCTTTCATGGCTGGGTGAAACAAAAAAGGGTGAGGTCAAGAATTCATGTGACTGAGGAAGGGGAGCAGACTCTAACGGAGGAGGGGGATATTAGAAAATCGGCTGAAGCTTTCTACAGGAACCTCCTCTCGGAAGATGTGGGACCTCTGGGGGAGCCTGAATTAGATATCCTTGCAACTCTTCCAAATCATGTTAATATGGACCGGTTAGTTGAGGTTCCAGCATCTGAAGAAGTTCGTCAGGCTGTGTTTGATATTAGAGCAGAAAGTGCAGCTGGCCCAGATGGATACTCAGCTCTATTCTTCCAAACTTGCTGGTCTATTGTTGGGGAGGATGTGGTTGAGGCTGTCCGGGATTTCTTTGAAGGCTCTCAAATTCCAAGGGGCATCGCGGCGACCCTAATTGTTTTGGTCGCGAAGAAGGAAAATCCCACTAGATGGGCAGATTTCAGACCTATAAGTCTATGCAATGTCATGAATCAAAGCGGTTTCATTAAAGGGAGAATGTTGAGTGATAATGTTTTGTTGGAAAAAGAGCTTTTTCATGAGCTATGGAAGGGGGTGGTCTCCCCTAATATGGTACTCCCTCCGTCCCATGTTACTTGCACTTTTACTTTTCGGCACGTCATAAACTCCTTAGACAAGGGGACCCTATTTCTCCCTCCCTATTCATATTAGCAGCAGATTATCTTTCGAGACTGCTAGATCGTCTTACTCGGGGACGAAAGGAGATGCTATACTGTACAACTAGATACACTATGTGGGTCTCACACTTGGCCTATGCGGACGACATTATTATCTTTTCGCAAGCTCAGACCTCATCTATCTTAAACTTAACTGCTTGTTTAGAACATTACATGGAGGTGTCGGGACAGAGAGTAAATGTGGGGAAAAGCTGTTTTTATCTTGATAAAAAACATCATTCCTGGGCTCAAGAAATCTCAGAGACAAGCGGATTTCAGCAAGGGACTTTACCTTTTTTTTTTTTTTTTTTTTTATCTAGGAGTGCCTATCTACTGCGGACCAAAGAAGACCAGTCTTTTCCTATTCATCCGTGAGAAGATCTCTAGGAGAATTCATAGTTGGGGCCACAGGCATTTGTCGTTCGGGGGCCGGCTGACACTTTTAAAGAGTGTAATAGGGGCACTACCAATTCACATTTTTCAAGTTCTAGATCCCACTAAGGGAGCCTTGAGATGTATCGAACAGGTGATGGCTAGGTTCCTTTGGGGATCTTGCAACTCGGAAAAAAAAGACTCATTGGATCAAATGGAAAAGGGTGTGTCTTCCTACGGAGGAGGGAGGCTTGGGCATCCATAGTTTGGCTGACTCGGTAGAGGCTTTTAGCATCAAAATGTGGTGGCGCTTTCAAGAACAAGGGTCATTATGGGCCTGGTACATGTATCAAATATACTGCACGAACTACTTCCCTATGGTGGCGTATCGCTCTAATCGCTTTAGCCCAGTGTGGAGAAGGATGTTTAAGGTGGGAAATTTGTGCCGGGAGCATGTGAGATGGGTGATTGGAGATGGAGAGATTTGTTTTTGGCATGATTCTTGGGTGACTGATTTCCCTTTAGCGAACCTTTGCAATTCAGGAACCATCCTCCTCCCTCTTAAAGTTAATGAGCTTTGGTTGGGAGATCAATGGGATACAATGGGGCTGGTCCTGTTAGCGGAGGAGGCGGGACTGCCGGAGGAGATCATCGAGAGGATCCTTCAAGTTCCTTTTGATATAAGGAGAAATGATAAAGGTAGGTGGAAGCTTTCTGCGAGTGGGGACTTTTCTTTGGCTTCTGCATGGGAGCTGATTCGCAACAGATCGGAAAAGAGGCTTATTCACGAGCTGATATGGGGTAATGTCATCAGGCCGTCAGCACAATTCCGCTTCGAAATCATACCGACGGGAATGGAGGCCAAAAAAGGCCTCGGCAAACACCCATACCCCGAAATCTGACCGAGAGGCCACGTCTACCAAGGAGACCGAGACGGGAATTGGCAAAGAGAGGGAGGGTGTGCACGTGACATCAAGCTTGAAAACACCAATGGGGATGCAAGTCCAAGTGGATGAAGATGGGTTTCAATTAGTTACAAATCGAAGGAAAGGAAAATCACTCTATCACATTCACCCAGCCCAAGGAGGTGCTCATAATGCTAGTTATTTGGAGACACTCCTCAAGGGTAGCAACGTGGCTACGGTGTCATTTGGGAAACCCAATGACGAGGAGAATGATCCGGGAGGGAGCTCGACCAACATCACATAGTGATGTAGATGATAACTCTGGTCTTGTGATGTCGAGGTGGCATCACCCTAATTGTATTTGGGTTAGTTAAGAGTAGATAGGTGACCATTCTAGTTGATAGGGTGGCCTTCATTGTACTCTTGATGGTCTTGGCGAATCGTCACTTTTGGGCGATTCGGTGTTTGTTTTTATTTGTCTTTGGTAATAAAAAAAAAAAAAAAAAAGGCCATCGATATCTATGTTTCTATGGAGACTGATGGCCAACCGAGTCCCAGTGGACATAAAGATGCAATGGAGGGGGGTTCACTTGGCTTCGAAGTGCAGGTGTTGTGATAAGTCGCAAACGGAGTCCAGACTGCACCTCTTTGTCAACGAAGAAGCTGCTAGAATGGTATGGTCACACTTTGCAAGATGGTTTCCCTAGGTACCGAGGTTTGAGGAGGTAGGAAGGAACCTGGATCTTAGATTCAGATGGTGGCAAAGACATCTGGGCATACGTTCGAACCAACATATGTGTGTCTTATTACCTTGCTTGATTCTTTGGTACATCTGGTCAGAGAGAAACGAGAATATGCATCGCGGAAAAGCCTTTGAAACAGAGAATATAATCAAGAGGATTACTAACCAGGTAAGGAGTTTGGTTTTGGTAAAAAAGATTGGGCCTGAATAGTGGAGGGATTGCTGCCCAAAACTGGATGTTGTGAGTGGCTTCTTAAGGGAGGCTCATAGGAAGAAAGTTGGGAGGGTACAATGGAGACCACCGGATCAGACTTGGATTAAACTTAATGTAGATGGAGCCTTCTCACATTCCTCGCACGGTGCTGGGGGAGGAGGAGTGGTGAGAGATCATAAGAGGGCGATTCTGGCTGCTTTTTCGGCAGGTTTTGAGGCGGAAGTGACAGCGGTATTGCTGGGGATTATTTTGGCAAAGCAGCATGATAATCAGATCTGGTTAGAAACAGATGCAGAGGTTGTGGTGCGATGGTTGGCTGCAGACCAGCTGGGGGCAGCCTCGGTCTGTACTGAAATAGCTAAAATCAGGAGAGAGCTGGAAAGGGATGAACTCGAGAGTTACACATATTTTTAGAGAAGGAAATAAAGTTGCTGATTGCCTAGCAAGAGTTGGCTTGCAGACGGGGGTGATGAACTATTATACAGAAAGGTCGTGCCCAGCTCGCGTGAAGGCATTATGTAGACTTGACCAGATGGGGCTTCCAAATTTTCGTTTTTTATAGTTCTTGTTTTGTTCTTCCGTTTGTAATTTTGGAGTATGTTGTTGCTTTATCTGTAGGATAATCCACTTTTGGGATTGTCTCCCTGTAAACAGTTCTTTTGGATGATATATAGGGGATGAGGGCCCTACTTGACCCTCCACCATGAAGGTGTTCGATAAAAAAAAAAAAAAAAAAAGCAAACTTTTTCAATCCAAATAACATACAAACTTTTTTCATGTTCTCGTTTTCCGATACTAGTCACTTTTGGGCTAGTATGATGTTTTGGAACATTATATTTTGAGTTATTCACGGGTTGGGGGTCTGCCTAAACCCCCTGCCCACTTTGGGGGAATTGACAACAACATACATTTGTTCTTTAGAGCATCATAATCATTGTCGTCTCGTGGAAGTTTATTTGTAGCACAACTCTTTATATTTGTGTTTACTTGGCCAACAAGAAAACCTTTTCAATCAGAATCACATACAAACTTTCATTGTACTATCTTTATTAGGTGATAAAAAGATTATTTTGGTCGATATAACATCATAGTAGTGGGTTTTTTTTTTTTTTTTTTTTTTTTTTCCAACAAAAACACCTGGCGGTGGAGGGTTCGTGGGTCCCTCATCCCTATATATCAGAAATCAAGGTGATACAATACTTGGCCACGGCCAAAAGTGACGCGCTGAATGAAACCATACTTACAAAGCAAAGACCAATCAAAAGCATAGTAGTTGTCATATCTTAAAAGCTTATTTGAAGCATAACTCTTATTTATGCATTTACTTGGCCAACAAGCAACCTTTTAAATCTATATTACCAACACATATTCTTTTCTTTTTTTTTTTTGAAAAACACCATATTGGTGGAGGGTTCGTGGGTCCCCCATCCCTTTATATCTGCGAGGACCGATTACAAGCATGCCCAAAAGTGGCATGCACAAAAGCTACCAAGAGTATTTCAATGTCCAATCCACACACGCGGGACGGACACCGACCTACTCCCATACAAATCACACAACCTAAACAATCAAGAAGAAAAAGAGAGGTAACCATCGAGGTGTCTTTCCATCGGCCTTCACAAGGCGAGACTGTGGGTTGAGTTCCTCATAGTTCCATCTTCTCATGCAACTAAGGGGCTCTCGTTTGATCCATTCGAATGATATCTCTTAACATCCTTGGTGCGGTGTGCTCAAAGGAGCGGCAGAGTGCCGCGGGCCGTAATCTCGAGACCGTTTTTGGCGAGGCTGGTCGCCACCTTGTTTCTCGCCCGGCACATAGGGTGGAAAACCGTGGTGCAGTCTTTAATCGTCACAAAGAGCCTAGAGTCTAGAGCGGGCTGGGCCATAGCTCCTTGAATTCGCGAGGGCAATCACAAGTGAATCATCAGTTTCAATCCGGATTTGAGCTCCAAATTCCTTGGCCTCGGAAATGCCTAGGATCATTGTTTTAATGCTAGCTTCGAGGGCCAATGAGCAGAAATGGGAGTGCTGAAAGCTTTCTGCCTCCCCCTTCAGGCAATATCCCCTCTTGATGCCGACATACAAACTGTGGTCCATGGACTCGAACTGGCGCGGCAACATAGCGTCAACATCTGCCTTGAAACGGACTCAGCCCAATCCATCGCCCTCCTCCAAGGAGGAGAAATGGGGCCTGCAGCCACTAGACACACACTGGCCCGTTTTCAAAACATGTGCAGGGGTCTCCACATGAAATTCTCCTTCATTCATCGGGAGGGAAATAAACCGGTTGGGGAAATGATGAAAAGAGGACTCAGCTCGCCTAGGGAAGAAGGCATGGAGGAAAGGGCCTGCCCAAACCTCGTACGGGCAATGGTAAGACTAGAGCGTATCGGAGTCTCGAACCTGCGCAACCCTCACACGGATCCCGGATAGAGTGCCCACCCCTTCATCTTGGGGTGAAGTTGTTTTTGTAAGACTGTTTTTCGGGCACGTCACTTTCGGGCGTGACCAAGCATTGTATTGTTGTTGCTTTTGCTGGAGAGTAGAAGGGGGTCTGCTCACTCTCGAACGGACCACTTACTACTCTTTCCATTGTCTCTCACAGCATACCACTTTCGGGTATGGCCTTGCACTGTTTTTCTGCCCCCTTGGTGATATAAAGGGATGAGGGACCCACGAACTCTCAACCGTAAGGTGTTTTGATAAAAAAAAATAAATAAATAAAAAAAATGGGAGTGCTGAAAGCAACAAGGAGCTTCCCATGGAAATCACGGACAATCCCTCCGCCGCTTGCTTGATTAGAGGCTTCTGCAAATCTGCTCGCAGTGTTGAGTTTGAGCCAAGGTCTGTCCGGTGGGATCCATTTGACCGGGAGGGTTAATTGGGCTGGGCGTCTCTGGTCTAGAGGAATCGCGGTTAGCCATGGGATGACAGTTCCACTGCTTTGTTTCCGGTTAAGCTTGTTGCTATCAATTAGTTTTCGAATGTGCATCTGAACTTGCCATACCACATTTTGTGGTTTGAACATCACCTCATTATGTCGGCTCATGTTCCGTTCCGCCCAAATGAACCAGAAGATGAGGCATGGGGTTATCCGGCTAAGATGGGTCTTCTCCATTTGATTGGTGCGCTTCGACCAGCACTCCATCCTGTCCGGGATTGTGTCCACATTTCTAAGCTGGTTCGCGCCCCCAGGGAACCATTGGTCGAATTCCCGCCAAACTCTCATAGCCCCGAGGCCATTAACAAGCAGATTCAATTCCAGGCCGCCAAGGGCAGCAGTAGCATTTGGAGGCAAGTTCAATTTTCATCTACTGCAGTTTGGTATCCACAGACACCCGGTTGGAGAGAAGTCTCCAAACGAAAATGGACATGGATATCGGCCGTTGCGATCTAATAGTTTCCCACGCTGAGGCGAGTGTGAACTCCCTCGTCTTCGAGAGACTCCTAGGGGTATCCTGCTCATCGAGGACAATGGGTGTGTCAAGGATTTCCTGAATTACCTGTTGTGGAAGTCCGACCTGGTGCTGGATCAGGCGAAGTTTGGGGAGGCTCCATTGCCCGTCCCTCCAGAAGTCCGCGACCCGGGCTAGAGGGTTGCCTCTATCATCAATGCACATTTCTCTAATCGGCCGGTCCCCAAGCCAAATGTCATCCCAGAAGAAAATCTGTCCTTTCCCAAGAACCCACCGAATGTGGGGGTGGGCGATCACCCAGGCTCTAGACAATCTCCTCCACGTGGGGCTACTTCGGCCAGAGACAGAGGAAGCATGGGGCGAGGCTTTTTTTTTTTTTTTTTTTTTTTTTTTTTAAATTTAAAATCACCCCATGGGTGGAGGGTTAAGGCAGACCCACACCTGTGCATTACCAAAGACAATGAAAACACACACTGAGTCGCCCAAAAGTGACGAGTCGCCAAGACCATTGAGAGTACAATGAGGGCTTCTCTATCAACTAGAGTAGCCATCTATCTACTCTTAACGAAACCTAATACCATTGGAATGATGCCACCCGCATCGCAAAACCAAGCTTTCCATTGACCTCACAAGTTGAGGTTAGTCGAACTTCCTCCCGGATCAATCACCTCGGCATTGCCTATCCCAAAGGATACCGTCGCCACGTTGCTTCCTTTGAGGAGAGAGTCCAAATAGGTAGCTTTATGAGCACCTCCTTGCGGTTGGTGAAAGGTATATGTCGGTTTTCCTTTCCGTCGGTTTGACACTAACTGAAACCCATCTTCATCAACTTGGATTTGTGCCTTCGATGGTGCTCTCACTCTTGATGTCCCGTCCGCACCCCCCTTCTCTTTGCTTGTCCCCGGCACGCTTGCCTCCTTGGGCGTGGTCTCTCGGTCCGGGTTCATGGTGTGGATGTCGGCCGAAGGTTTTTTGGCTTCCAATCCCGTCGGGTGGGCTCCGGCCTGAGATTGGTTCGACGGGTATGAGAAGGTCGACTAGGCTCTTTCGTGGGCTGTTTCGCCTTTTTCTTCCTCAATGTGAAGCATGCTTCCTTGACGTGCCCAACATGCTTGCATTCCACACAATACAACGGGATACGCTCCCACACCACCTTGTACCTAGTGTCCTTGCCTAGGATGTTGAGGATGATTTCTTCCGGTGGAGGCGTCGAGATATCAATCTCAATACACATCCGGGCAAAAGTGAGTCGGTTTTGGTTAAGTGTCGCCCGATCAGCTTGAATTGGCTTCCCCAAGAGCTTGCCAATCGCAATAAGGGCTGATTGGTCGTAGAGGTGGATTGGGAGGAGAATCACCCTACACCAAACCACGGCAAACGGAGATTCAAAGAAAGTGTCGAAATCCGGTGTCCACTTGAAGACCCGCATAGGATGTTGTTCTATGTACCACACCGGCGCTCCATTGGGGCCATTGAGCATCCGGCCGTAGTCTCGTGCATCCCGGAATTGAATGAGGATGTGTTTGGCATTTACAAACTTCCACTTAAACCCATCAACGAATTGGATGTGGGATAGGGATTTTTGGATTTGATGTGGTGTCGGGATGGTATGGGAGAACTTCCCGATGATGGCGTGCCCAATCTTGTCCGCCAATACCTTTGTTTCGTCGTTGGAGAAAGTGAGCGATGGAACTCCATCGCTCCTCCCGGCTGTTCCTAGCTCCTTATCATGGCCAGCGTCGAGGTTCACCGGGTAGGAATCCGCTGCACCTCCAGACTCTCCCTCGGTGCTTTGTCTCTCGGGCTTCTCCCCACGCGTCGGCTTGGCACGGTGGCTCCACACATTGCCGGGTAGATCGGCATTAGGGACCAACGGCTCTACTGGTCTCTCGGGGGGTGCAGCCACGCTTCCTTCCTCGCAAGTCGGGCTGTCGGGATGGGGCTGCTCGTTGTCATGCTGGGCCAAACTTTCCTCCGGCGAGCTTTCCGGCGCCGGCGGCTCCCCGGCGACCTCAGCCCCACCGACCCCATTAGCTTCCTTGGGCAAGGTGGTTGTACCTTCATCCAATTTGAATTCAAAATTGTTTTTACTAAGAGGTGAGTCACATGTCTTACCCTCTAGAGTACAACTAGACATTTCCGGATATGGTGCAGCAAGTTTGGTTGACTCGGAAAGCATGTTGGCACCTTTCCCGATCTGGATTTCGTCCTCATCCATTGTGGATAGGCTTGCAACAACCTCCACTTGTGTTGACCGAGACAAGTCAAGTTCACCGGCCCTATTTCCTTCCGGTCGGTCATCCTCCGGCCGAACTCCGGCCGAGCTCGCCTGACCGGTTCCGGCAGCAACATCCGGTTGGCTCCAGGCCGAGGCATCCTTTCGGCCCATTGCGAAACGTAGCTCCCTCGCAAGCAATGGTAGAGCTCCCGGCAGCATGGGGCGAGGCTTTCCTGCAATATTTGCTAAACATGTGCGTGGCCCAGAGCGAGGATTGTTCACGAAATCTCCACCACAATTTGGTGTTGAAGGCCCACAAGACTTCTTTGAAACTACGCACACCAAGACCCTCCTCGGCCACCGGCCGGCAAATTTGACCCCAGCCGATCCAATGCGTACGCTTCCTTTCATTTGTGGCACCCCAAAAAAATCGGGCAAGTTGCTGTTCCAGTTGCTTGATTGCACCACTTGTGGGTTCAATGGCTTGGAAGGTATGGATTGGGACTGCCTCAAGAGTACTCTTGATGAGGGGGTGAGCCTGCCTCCGAAAGAAAGATGTTTGTGAGCTCATCCATTGATCCTTTTGGCGATTTTCTCACGGAGGTATAGGAACATGTCCGTCCGTTTGGGCCCTCTGTAGATGGGGACGCCTAGGTACATGAAAGGAAAGGATCCCCGTGAGAATCCTCCATTTGATTGAATTGTTTCCGCCCAGTCCTCATGAGCTTCTGCAATGTAGAAATTGCTCTTTGGAAGGCTGATCGGCTGGCCTGACACCCTTTCATACTCAGTAAGACAGCCCTTCAAACGACGGATGGCCCGTGTAGATGCTTGTGTAAAGATGAGGATGTCGTCCGTGTAGGCGAAATGGCTGATCGTCGGGCAATGAAGGGTAGTTTTGAACACCATTTCCTTTCTCCCAAGAATCAGCTTGTCAAGAGATCTCGAGAGGTAGTCTGCCGCAATAACAAAAAGGGCTGGGGAGATGGGATCGCCTTGCCTAAGGCCTCTCGTAGAGCAAAAGAAACCAGCCGGACTTCCATTGACGATAACCGACAACCAGCACCTGCTAATACATCGCTCAACAAGTTTGACCCATAGTTCCGGGAAACCCATGCAGCGGAGGGTCTTAACTAATAAGGCCCATTGAACACGGTCATATGCCTTCGCCATATCGAGTTTAAGAGTCACATTCGGTGCAGGGGAGCATTTGGGGAGTTCGTGGAACATCTCTTGCGCGAGGAGGGCGTTGTCGTTGAGGAGCCTTCCCTTAACAAACCCACTTTGGTTCGGCGAGATGACTTTGGGCAAGAGGGGAGTGAGTCTCGCCACTAGCACCATTGTGATGATTTTATTAGTGACATTACATAGGCTGATGGGACGGTAATCCATCCACGTCCGTGGCGTCTCCTTTTTTGGGATGAGAACGGTTGACGTGGCTGTAAAGCTGCGCGGGATGAAGGCTCCCTCAAAGACTTGAGCGACTGCGTTGGTGATATCAGTTCCCACCAAGGCCCAACATTTCTGGAAGAAGGTCGCATAGAATCCATCCAGCCCCGGGGCACTATCACCTGAAATATCGAAAACCGCCTTTTTTAACTTCCTCTTCTTGTGGAGAAGCAATCAGCCCTTCTCCATTCACATCTGGCGGGAGCTGCTGGATCAGGTCAAGATTTGGCTCATCGAGGGGTGAAGGGGAAGGGGCAAGGAGCCCTTGAAAGTAGTCGACTGCCGAGGCCCTTAATTCTGACTTCTCCGAGATTGTTCTGTCCCCATCCTGAACCCCATGGATGTGGAGGCGTGTTCTTCTGAGCTACACCCAGCTCTGATAGAATTTAGTGTTCCTGTCTCCATCCACGAGCCACCGGAGAGTAGCTTTTTGTCTCCAAAAGTCCTCTTCCATTTTAAGGAGGAGGATGTATTCCGCAATGGCTTGGTTAATGCTTGCTCTATTACTAGGGGAGGGGTAAGCTTCAAAGGTAGCCTGATCAGCGGTGACTTTTTCTTCCGCTTCTCTTAAGTTGGCGTGTAAGTTCCCAAACTCCTCCCTATTCCATCGCTGTAAGGTTTTCTTGACTCTTGCTAACTTGATTTGAAGGTTGAGCAGCCCCTCTGCGTAAGTGGGCTAGGCCCAATCACGCCGGACCAGTTCCATGAAGTCTCTATGCCGGGTCCACATGTTTTGGAAGCGAAAGCTACTTCCTCTGGTTGTCGCGGTCGTGAGCTTGCACCTCATAAGGACTGGGCCATGGTCCGAAGCCACCAGGTAGATTGGTGACTCTCGTTGCTTCGAACACGTTTAGCCAGGCTTCACCAACAAAAATTCTATCCAGCCGCTCAAAGAGGTTATTCTTCGCCCAAGTGAAGCTGGATCCGTCAAAGCTCGGATCAAGGAGTCGGCAAAGTCAATCATTTCAGCTTGCCGATTGGTGTCACTGCCCGTTCTATCCGTAAGGTGAAGTATACTGTTGAAATCTCCCCCAATCATCCATGGCATTCCCTCCACTCTGCAAGCCAGCTCACGCATTTTGTCCCATAAAGAGTATCGTTCCACTCTAGTGCATTTGGCATACACGATAGAGAGCAACACATATTCATTGCAATTATATTGACAACAAGATACATTTGTTCCAAAGAGCATCATAATCATTGTTGTCTCGTGTGGAAGTTCATTTAAACCATAACTCTTTATATTTGTGTTTACTTTATATTTGTGTTTACTTGGGCAATAAATAAACCTTTTCAATCATAATCACATACAAACTTTCATTGTACAATCTCTATTTGGCGATAATAAGATCATTTTGGTTGATATAACATCATGGTAATTTTTTTTATTTTTTTTAACATCATAGTAATTGTCATATCTTAAAAGGTTATTTGAAGCATAACTCTTATTTATGCATTTACTTGCCCATAGACTAGGTCACTGGCGGATGGCTTCTTTCTCTAGGGCTCCCACTATGCATATTAGTTTTATTAGTTTTATTGTTCCGTGTTTCTCACGAGGCCGATGCTCAAGAAATTAGCCGGCAAGAGTGTCTCGGCTCGCATAAAGGAAAGAATCAGCACCCCGGCACTTCCGACCAAGGGCGACGGATGGAAAAGGGTCATCAACTCCCCGACGCCGGAAGACAAGCAAATCAGGAAAAAGATAGATTTTGGTGACAACGAGGAAGTGAGTGAGGATGAGCTTGACGTAATTCCAAATTCCGGCCAAGAACTGGACGCCGAAGAGATGGAAGAACCCGTTGAAAACCTCCCGCCAGCGAATGAATGTAGAACTCTGATGGTTATCCCGGCCGGAACTGAAAATCCAGCAACTTTGGACGAGGAAGACGGTACGTCGGAAATGGAACCAGCGCCGGCGACGGACTTTCCGATCAGGGGAGGGGTTCACCTACCGGAAACAGCTCCTAGAGGTGAGAGGATTGAGGCACATGAGGCCAAGGATACTTTTGCTGCCATTGTGGTCAAATTTCCTGAAATGGTAAAAGAGACAAATTTGGGGAACGAAAGTGATTTGGAACTAACCCATACCGAGAGCTCACGTGTTGTGGTTGACTTGAGGGTTCAAGAACAGCCAAAAAATGATTCTCTACTACAGGTTATATCTCTTAACTCAGCTGAAATGCTAGATTGTTCCTTAGCCCAACCCCTCCTCCGGCAGGACCAGTCGGAAAAGATTCCTCCTCGGCCTTCTCTAGCCCTCGGTAATGCTGGAACGAAATTGATCACCCAACCGCCTAAAGCTCACTATTCTTGTTCAATTTGAGGATATTGCGGACTATGCTCGGATGCTCGGCGGGCCGAAAGGGACACCAGTTTGGTATATTGATCGCCATCCTATGAGGGTCTTCAAATGGACGCCGGGCTTCGATGCTTATTGTGAGTCTCCGATCGCGGCTATTTGGTGCAACCTAATTGGCCTCCCCATCCATCTATTTGATCAATCAGCCTTATTCGCCATTGGGAAACTCCTTGGAACACCGATACGAGTTGATCGTGCTACAGCCGATAAAACAAGACTATCATTTGCGCGTATTTGTGTTGAGATCGACATTACGAAGCCACCTCCGGAGGAGATCATACTTGACATTTGTGGGCGCGAAACGGTGCAGCAAGTTAAGTGGGGAAAGATCCCCTCATATTGCCGAGAGTGCAAGCATGTGGGACACTCGAGTGAGGTGTGCTACGCGGCGGGCAAGATGGAAAGGCCGAAAAAGAGGAACTACAACATCCCAAAATAGAAACACCATGGGGAGCAAAACGGGAAAGCCAAACAAGATCAGCCACACCGAACACCAAAAGAGAATGATTTTGACAACAAAAGATAAAGGATGCTCACGTTGGGCTGAAGGAGAAGGAAACTAAGGAACCAGTGTGGACGGGGCCGGATATCATGGGTGAAATCAAGCAATGCCTACAGTGGGGACCCCGGATCAAAGGGAGGAAGAGGAGACCGAGACAAGGGTGAGGCTCCGGGATCCTTTGGGAGCTTGGACTTAGCCCACATTTCGCAAGAGAGGGGTTCTACTAGTAGCTCAAGGGGTGGCAACCAGGCAGGGCGGGGATCTTCCCCTAATGGCCGAAGAGGTTCGAGGGGGGCTGGACGTCACTCACCGGAAGGGGGACGTGGTGGATCGGCTTTTAGAAGCTATATGAGTACTAATCAATACCACTCTCTTATGGAAATTGGCGAATTTGATGCTGATGGCTGTGGAGAGAGTGGGGCTTCGGAGAGGGAAGTGCATCCCGCTACCGAAGATAAAATGGACACCCCCCCCCTCGCATTGAAGGGGGTAACGGATGCCAAGGTGCTGACTTCCAAGGGGGGACTTCTTCCTCTCCGGGTATGAACTCACCTTGTTAATTATGTCTCTCAATTTTCTGTTTTGGAACGTTAGGGGAATCGCTAATGCGCCTACCCAAAACGTCCTCAAACGAATAATTAATAGTTACAATATTGGTTTTCTTGCAATAATGGAACCGCTCACAATCCCCAATCCGGATCGATACTCCAAGGCTTTGGGGCTGGTCTTCAAAGGATCCAATACCAACGGAAAGATCTGGATCTTTGTGAAAGAAGGGGCTGATTTTGTTGTCAAAGATGGCTCGGAGCAGATCCTACATGGCCGATTTACATCTCCTCGGTTAGCTACTCACATTGCCATCTCGACCGTTTATGCTAAGTGTGCTAGGGTGGAAAGATACTTGCTATGGGATAAAATGAGGGAACTATCAAATAGCTTAGATGGATCTCCGTGGATGATCGGGGGGGATTTCAACACCATTTTAACCCCGGGAGAGATAGGGCTGGAAGCGATACCAACCGGCAAGCCGAAATGGTCGACTTTGCGGAAACTATTGAGGATTGCAGACTTCTGGACCCAGGGTTTGATGGCTCGGAATACACTTGGGCTAAGAATGGGCTTTTCGAGAGGTTGGATAGGGTCCTGGTCAGCGAGATGTGGGCTAGGACATTTGAGGCCTCAAGGGTGACAAACCTGCCGCGGGTGGCATGATTGAGTCTCACAATAGTCTCTCTCTCTAAAAGTTTCTCTCTCGCTTTGTGTCGTCCCGCCGGCGCTTTTCTCCCGTGCCCCACTACCCCTTCACTCCGCCCTGCGACGCTAGTTGTCCATCCACCCCTTTTCTTCCCCGACCCCTCCTCCGCTGTGACCCAACTCTGTTTTCTGACCGGCCACCCCACACGGATGCCGGAGGCGGAAGACCCCGGGGAACACTCGGGACCCCACGACACGGCGCCAGAACTATCCATGGCATTTCAAATGGTCTTCAAAGCTGGTTGCAATCCACCTTCACCCCCTCAAGCAAGGCCGGCGAGCGAAAGATGCACTACAAAGGTTGCTTCTGGCAGGCTAAGGGGAAGGAAAAGCACCCCGGCACACCCGACCAAGGGTGACGGGAGAAAGAGATTTATCAACTCCCCCCTTCCGGAAGACAAGCAAGTTCGGAAAAAGATTGATTTTGGAAGTGACGAGGAAGGAAGTCACTCGCCGAGCGGTGAGCAGCCATACTCCGGGCAAATGCCGGCTGTTGAGGGTCAGAAAGCATCTGGACCCGACCCTCCCATGGTGAACAAATGTAGGTATCTGGTTGCCATTTTCTCTAAAATGGAAAGCCCGGCGGTTCTGGTGAGTGAAAATAATATTTCGAGTGGGGGCCCTGCTGTAGCGATGGACATTCCGGCAAGGAAAACACCACCTCGGTCGGAAACGGCTACTGGAGGGGAAAAGCAACCGCCGTATGAGGTCAAAAACAGCTCTGCTACCAAGGAAGTCAAATTACCCAAAATGGCTAATGAGACAATTCTGGCTGATGAAAGTGTGTTGGTGCCATACCAAACTGGGGAGTCACATGTGGCGGATGAAATGACAATTCTAGAACAGCCAAGAATGGAGTCTTTGATTCAAGTTGTCTCTCTTGACTCAGCCGAGATGCTAGATACTGCAGCAGCTCAACCCCTCCTCCGACGTAGCCCGATTGAAACGGCCTCCCACGGCGCCATCATCGGTGCAGCTCAGCGCAAGAGCGAAGAAGGGTGGAACAGCCAACCGGTTGAAAGCCCTTACATTGCACCCCTCGACCACTTCCCACCTCTGGAACTTGGAAGAACAAGGAGAATAAGGGAGTCGATTGAGAATGGCACGCCGGATGTCCAAGCTGCTCCGGCATGGAGAAATCGACGAGAAACAGGGGATTTTGTCGCGGAACAGGGCAGTCATGTACGAAACAGAGCAGGGGTGAAGGACACTTCAATCGGGGTGACTCCGATGGATGTCACGCCTCCATCTAGTCGTCCGGAACCCTCGGCGGTGCCTAAACCCAAGACTATGGCTGATCTAGTCCGTGAAAATTCAGGGAGCGAGGGACCTCAAGCTTTTGAACCGGAGAAAATCCGCAATATCGGCACCGTGTCACTCCAAAACCGCATCCCCGCGATTTACTTCTCGGGAGAGGAGACCAAGAAGTTAGCAGATAATATGGGAAAACGCCATCGTTGGGAAGTTCTCACACTCTATCCCGTCACCTCAACAAATCCAAAAAGCTCTCAATAATATCAAGTTTGCTCGAAACTTTTTTTTTTCAAACACCGATACGGTGGAGGGTTCGTGGGTCCCTCATCCCTTCATATCATCGTCAAACAAAATACAAAGCCTGCCCAAAAGTGGCCTGCGCAAACCTAGACGAGAGTAGTCCACAGTCCCACAAACGGGCAGACACAAGCCTACTCTCTCGATCATTACAATGCAAAAAACAAAGACAATCAAAAAGCAGCAAGATGTTCAGAAAAGTTATCTTTCTTCCTCCTCCTCTTCTAAGTAAGGTACTCCCATTTGTTCGAGACGGATAGTTTCCTTCAAGATTCTTGGAGCCGTGACGCCATTGAACCGGCGGATGGTTGAGGTCTCTTGATCAAGCTTGGTGAGGCAGCTGGCCGCCTTATTCTTCGCGCTGCAAATGAAAGAGAAGCGGATGCTGCATTCCTTTTGCATAAGGAGTAGACGAGCCAAAGCTTGTCTAGATTGTGCTGGGCCGTAGCTGTTAGCCATGACGAGGCGGATCAGTTGCCCCTCATCTGTTTCCACCAAGATGTGTGTGCCAAGACTTTTGTCTTCCTCAAGGCCGATTCTCATAGTTTTAGCGCACGCCTCAAGGTTCGAGGTTGCTGAAAGAGGAGCGCTAAACGCTAAGATGAGTCGCCCAGTTTGGTCTCGAATTACTCCTCCCCCCTGCGCTTGGCCAGACGCTTCCAAGAACCTGCATGCCGTGTTGAGTTTCAGCCAGGGGGGATCGGGGGTGGGGGGGGGGACCACTTAACTGGCAGCACCCGACGGCTAGGTCTGCTAGCATTGGGGAAGGTCGTTCCCGGCATGGGGA
Source organism: Salvia hispanica (assembly GCF_029641045.1). Lineage (NCBI taxonomy): Eukaryota > Viridiplantae > Streptophyta > Magnoliopsida > Lamiales > Lamiaceae > Salvia > Salvia hispanica. The sequence goes on along the minus strand of NC_142696.1, from coordinate 15,344,067 downwards.
TCTCGGTACCAATCCTCTGTTTTGGCGCCAGCTTCCTGCTCTCGATAAGTTTCCGGATGTGCATCTAGACCTGCCACACAACATTTTGCGATCTAAACGGGTCCTCACTGTGTCTACTCCTGTTTCTCTCCGCCCAGAGGAACCACAGAATGAGGCACGGGATGAGTCAGCACACATGTGTCTTCCCCTGTTGCTTGATGCGTTTCGCCCATCCCTCTAGTCTCTCCGGGATTGAATCTACAGGTCTGAGGGGATTTGTCTGACCCGGGAACCAGGGGTCAAAGAAATGCCACACTCTTGCTGCTCCCAAACCATTCACAAAGAGGTGTTGCGGTGACTCAATCCCGGGATGGTGCGGGCAGCAATAGCATTTAGAGGCTAATTCAATTTTCCTCCATTGTAGCTTGGTATCCACCGGGATCCGGTTGGATAAGAGTCTCCACACAAAGATAGACATCGAGATGGAGATGCATTCATGCCAAAGGTCCTCGAGGGCTGGGATAATGGGTCGCTGTGATCTAACCGTCTCCCAGACCGAGGCGAGAGTAAAATCCCCTGTTTTTGAAAGGTTCCACCGAGGCGTATCTGGATCATCGTGGACAATAGGTGTTGCAATAATCTCCTCGATCACCTGTTGGGGAATTCCGGCTTGGGCACTCAGGGAATGGAGCATGGGAGGGTCCCACTGGCCATCTCTCCTAAATTCTGAAACCAAAGTTTGAGGATTGCCTCTGTCGTCGAAGCATCTCTCTCTCAGGGGTCGGTTCCCACACCAAATATCATCCCAGAAAAGGATGTTCTCCTTGCCTAGGACCCATCTAATGTACGGGTGAGCGATTGTCCATGTCCTTGATAGCCTTCGCCACGTAGGGCTGATCCGGCTAGAAGTTGTGAGGGAGAGAGGCGAAGCCTTGCGGCAATACTTCATATACATGTGTGTCGCCCATAGTGAGTTATGCTCTCTCCTCGTAGCTTTGTCCTTGAGGTTCCTTCTCTGGTATCAGTTGGCCTGATTGTTCTTCCTTTCGTCGGTTGCCTTACTCTCTCATCGCCTCTGTTCAATGCTTCTTGGTCTGCCTCACCGTCCCTCTCGGGCTCAGCCACGCTGGGGTCACCAAGGATGAATGGTTGCGCCCCATTGGTCATCCCTGTTCCATAGGTAGTTGGATTTGGATTGCCTTGGTGGCTGGGGGAATTATAGACCTCGCTTTTGTACCTCTCCTTCTCGGTTGCTTTATGGACTGAATCTGCCTTCACATTCTGTTCGTTTCTATTTGTAGGGATCGTCGGTCAGGTGTTATAATTTCTCCTTTCTGGCTTCATTCTTTGACCATTTGCATAGCAGGTACTCCGTGTATGACCGACGTGCTTACAATCATCACAGTAGGCTGGAATTTTGTCCCATTTGATCTGCTAAGCTGTCTCCTTCCCGCAAATGTTCAGAATTATCTCCTCCGTAGCTGGTTTGGTGATGTCTATTTCGACACAAATTCGCACAAAGGATAGTCTCGACTTGGTCGCTGTGGCTTGATCGAATTGAATAGGGTTGCCGAGCAGTTTTCCTATCGCAAATAAGGCCGATGTGTCGAATAGATGGATCGGGAGTCCAATCAAGTTGCACCATATTGCTGCTATTGGAGACTCGCAATAGACGTCAAACTCGGGCGACCACTTAAAAACACGCATCGGGTGTCGCTCCACATACCAAACCGGGGTGCCCTTTGGTCCGCTAAGAAGACGGGCATAGTCCGCAAGGTTATCAAACTGAATCAAGATATGCCTTGCGTTGATGTACTTCCATGAGAAGCTTCGAATGAACTTGATGTTATTAAGAGCCTTCTGCATTTGCTGTGCCGTTGGAAAGGAATTGGAGAATTTTCCGATAATTGCATAGCCCATATTGTCAGCAAGCTTTTTGTTTTCTTCACATGAGAAGAATATGGAAGGTTTACCATTGCTAAGACCAACGTGTCCCATGGTTTGGATCTTCTCTGGATCAAAAGTTTGGGGGCCCTTATTCTCTGTACCCTCTCGGAGAACTTGCGCCATGGTCCTAGGAGGACATTATCGTTGAGGAGGCGCCCCTTCACGAACCCACTTTGGTTTGGTGATATGACCAATGAGAGGAGCGGTGCGAGTCTAGCCATTAGAATCTTGGTGATGATTTTATTCGTGACGTTGCAAAGGCTTATCGGACGATAGTCGGCCCAAACCACCGGCGTCTCTTTTTTGGTAATGAGAACAATCGATGTGGAGGTCACACTTCTCGGGAGATAAGCTTCCCCAAAGAACTTGGCCACAGCGTCGGTCATGTCTCTCTCCATGATTTTCCAGCATTTTTGGAAGAAGACCGCCGTGAAACCGTCCGGTCCTGGGGTACTGTCTCCCGAGATACTGAAAACTGCTCGCCTAATTTCCTCTGCCTCCGGCGCCACACAAAGGTGCTCGTAGTCAACATTTGGAGGAAGGCTTTGGATGATATCCAGGTCCGGCTCAGCCAGGTTTAAGGGAGGTGGAGCAAGAAGTTCTTGGAATTGATCAACTGCCGACTGCCTCACAGATTATTCTATCTCCGACTTTGATTCTTTGAATGTGTAGACGGTGTCTCTTTTGTTGAACCCAACTCTGGTAGAACTTTGTATTCTTGTCCCCCTTCTGAGAGCCATTTAAGGGAAGCTTTTTGTCTCCAATAATCTTCTTCCATCTTGAGGATAAGGATGTAATGAGCAATGATCCTGTTTACAGATGTCCGGCTGATTGGGGAGGGATCAGCCTCAAACGCCGCCTGCGCTGCGATCACATCTTCTTCGGCTTTTCATAGATTGGCGTGGAGATTGCCAAAGTTATATCTATTCCAAGACTTGACGGTGTGTTTGAGTCTCGACAGTTTAATTTGCAGGTTGAGTAATCCACCCGCCTCTGTAGTTTGCTCCCAGTCGCTCTGAACCAGTGCCAAGAACTGTGGGTGGCGGGTCCACATGTTTTGGAATCGGAAGGAACTCCCCTTCGGTGCTATTGATTTCAACTTGCAGCGGGCAAGGACTGGTCTGTGGTCGGACGCCACGCACGGGAGGTTGGTGACTCTCGTCGCCTCAAACATCTCAGTCCAGTTTTCATTAATAAATGCTCTGTCGAGCCTCTCGAGCAGGGTGTTCTTGGCCCAGGTGTACTCAAATACATCGAAGCCGGGGTCAATGAGCCTGCAATCTTCGGCCATTTCTGCAAAGTCCACCATTTCTGGCAGTCTATTAGTTTCGCTACCAACTCTGTCACGGGGGTGGAGGATAGTGTTAAAATCGCCTCCAATCATCCAAGGCATCCCCTCAGTATGCTCTGCAAATTCTCGAAGCTTGTCCCAGAGTCCGTATCGCTCACTCCTGGAGCACTTTGCATAAATGGCCGAGATGGCGATCTCCTTCCCAATCCGAGGGATCAGAATTCGACCATGGAGGGCTTGCTCCATGTCATCATCAATCACAAAGGTGGATTCTTTATCTGAGAAAATCCAAACTTCCCGTTTGCATTTGAGAATCTCAATTCCATCTTCGGATGATGGGAAAGGGGTTCCATAATTGTAAGAAAAACAGGATTATGAGACTTAATCAATCTTCGGATGATGCGTCGGGTCGTCGCGTTTGCGATTCCCCTGGCATTCAAAAAGAGAAAATTGATAGACATAATTTAAAGGAAGGGGGCCGTACCCGAGGGGTGGGAAGAACTCCCTCGTAGCTCCACTTGTGTTTCCTGTTCTTTTTTCTTATGATCACAAATTAGGGGCGGATCTGATGGAGCCACTGCTGCTTTCTCGGTTGGTATCAGCTCCATTTCGGCTACCCCGTCTTCCTCATACGCTTCCGTATCGAACAAACCATTCTCCATGAGTTTATAGTATTTATTGGAGCTCAAGATGTTTTTTTGGGTCTCATTTTCCTGGTTGTGCTCCGGTTGCTTCTGGTTCCAATCCTTTGGAGCCCTCGGGGGCCGCCATTTATCTCCTCGTGGCTTTGTCCTTGAGGTTCCTTCTCTGGTATCAGTTGGCCTGATTGTTCTTCCTTTCGTCGGTTGCCTTGCTCTCTCATCGCCTCTGTTCAATGCTTCTTGGTCTGCCTCACCATCCCTCTCGGGCTCAGCCACGCTGGGGTCACCAAGGATGAATGGTTGCGCCCCATTGGTCATCCCTGTTCCATAGGTAGTTGGATTTGGATTGCCTTGGTGGCTGGGGGAATTACAGACCTCGCTTCTGTACCTCTCCTTCTCGGTTGCTTTATGGACTGAATCTGCCTTCACATTCTGTTCGTTTCTATTTGTAGGGATCGGCGGTCAGGTGTTATAATTTCTCCTTTCTGGCTTCATTCTTTGACCATTTGCATAGCAGGTACTCCGTGTATGACCGACGTGCTTACAATCATCACAGTAGGCTGGAATTTTGTCCCATTTGATCTGCTAAGCTGTCTCCTTCCCGCAAATGTCCAGAATTATCTCCTCCGTAGCTGGTTTGGTGATGTCTATTTCGACACAAATTCGCACAAAGGATAGTCTCGACTTGGTCGCTGTGGCTTGATCGAATTGAATAGGGTTGCCGAGCAGTTTTCCTATCGCAAATAAGGCCGATGTGTCGAATAGATGGATCGGGAGTCCAATCAAGTTGCACCATATTGCTGCTATTGGAGACTCGCAATAGACGTCAAACTCGGGCGACCACTTAAAAACACGCATCGGGTGTCGCTCCACATACCAAACCGGGTAGCCCTTTGGTCCGCTAAGAAGACGGGCATAGTCCGCAAGGTCATCAAACTGAATCAAGATATGCCTTGCGTTGATGTACTTCCATGAGAAGCTTCGAATGAACTTGGTGTTATTAAGAGCCTTCTGCATTTGCTGTGCCGTTGGAAAGGAATTGGAGAATTTTCCGATAATTGCATAGCCCATATTGTCAGCAAGCTTTTTGTTTTCTTCACATGAGATGAATATGGAAGGTTTACCATTGCTAAGACCAACGTGTCCCATGGTTTGGATCTTCTCTGGATCAAAAGTTTGGGGGCCCTTATTCTCTGTACCCTCTCGGAGAACTTGCGCCATGGTCCTAGGAGGACATTATCGTTGAGGAGGCGCCCCTTCACGAACCCACATTGGTTTGGTGAGATGACCAATGAGAGGAGCGGTGCGAGTCTAGCCATTAGAATCTTGGTGATGATTTTATTCGTGACGTTGCAAAGGCTTATCGGACGATAGTCGGCCCAAGCCACCGGCGTCTCTTTTTTGGTAATGAGAACAATCGATGTGGAGGTCACACTTCTCGGGAGATAAGCTCCCCCAAAGAACTTGGCCACAGCGTCGGTCATGTTTCTCTCCATGATTTTCCAGCATTTTTGGAAGAAGACCGCCGTGAAACCGTCCGGTCCTTGGGTACTGTCTCCCGAGATACTGAAAACTGCTCGCCTAATTTCCTCTGCCTCCGGCGTCACACAAAGGTGCTCGTAGTCAACATTTGGAGGAAGGCTTTGGATGATATTCAGGTCCGGCTCAGCCAGGTTTAAGGGAGGTGGAGCAAGAAGTTCTTGGAACTGATCAACTGCCGACTGCCTCAAGGCCCTCTGCTCACAGATTGTTCTATCTCCGACTTTGATTCCTTGAATGTGTAGACGGTGTCTCTTTTGTTTAACCCAACTCTGGTAGAACTTTGTATTCTTGTCCCCCTTCTGAGAGCCATTTAAGGGAAGCTTTTTGTCTCCAAAAATCTTCTTCCATCTTGAGGATGAGGATGTAATGAGCAATGATCCTGTTTACAGATGTCCGGTTGATGGGGGAGGGATCAGCCTCAAACGCCGCCTGCGCTGCGATCACATCTTCTTCGGCTTTTCATAGATTGGCGTGGAGATTGCCAAAGTTATATCTATTCCAAGACTTGACGGTGTGTTTGAGTCTCGACAGTTTAATTTGCAGGTTGAGTAATCCACCCGCCTCTGTAGTTTGCTCCCAGTCGCTCTGAACCAGTGCCAAGAACTGTGGGTGGCGGGTCCACATGTTTTGGAATCGGAAGGAACTCCCCTTCGGTGCTGTTGATTTCAACTTGCAGCGGGCAAGGACTGGTCCGTGGTCGGAGGCCACGCACGGGAGGTTGGTGACTCTCGTCGCCTCAAACATCTCAGTCCAGTTTTCATTAATAAATGCTCTGTCGAGCCTCTCGAGCAGGGTGTTCTTGGCCCAGGTGTACTCAAATACATCGAAGCCGGGGTCAATGAGCCTGCAATCTTCGGCCATTTCTGCAAAGTCCACCATTTCTGGCAGTCTATTAGTGTCGCTGCCAACTCTGTCCCGGGGACGGAGGATAATGTTAAAATCGCCTCCAATCATCCAAGGCATCCCCTCAGTATGCTCTGCAAATTCTTGAAGCTTGTCCCAGAGTCCGTATCGCTCACTCCTGGGGCACTTTGCATAAATGGCCGAGATGGCGATCTCCTTCCCAATCCGAGGGATCAGAATTCGACCATGGAGGGCTTGCTCCGTGTCATCATCAATCACAAAGGTGGATTCTTTATGTGAGAAAATCCAAACTTCCCGTTTGCATTTGAGAATCTCAATTCCATCTTCGGATGATGGGAAAGGGGTTCCATAATTGCAAGAAAAACAGGATTATGAGACTTAATCAATCTTCGGATGATGCATTGGGTCGTCGCGTTCGCGATTCCCCTGGCATTCAAAAAGAGAAAATTGATAGACATAATTTAAAGGAAGGGGGCCGTACCCAAGGGGTGGGAAGAACTCCCTCGTAGCTCCACTTGTGTTTCCTGTTCTTTTTTCTTATGATCACAAATTAGGGGCGGATCTGATGGAGGCACTTCTGTTTTCTCAGTTGGCATCAGCTCCATTTCGGCTACCACGTCTTTCTCATACGCTTCCGTATCGAACAAACCATTCTCCACGAGTGTATAGTATTTATTGGAGCTCAAGATGTTTTTTTGGGTCTCATTTTCCTGGTTGTGCTCCGGTTGCTTCTGGTTCCAATCCTTTGGAGCCCTCGGGGGCCGCCATTGATCTCCTCGTAGCTTTGTCCATGAGGTTCCTTCTCTGGTATCAGTTGGCCTGATTGTTCTTCCTTTCGTCGGTTGCCTTGCTCTCTCATCGCCTCTATTCAATGCTTCTTGGTCTTCCTCACCATCCCTCTCGGGCTCAGCCACGCTGGGGTCACCAAGGATGAATGGTTGCGCCCCATTGGTCATCCCTGTTCCATAGGTAGTTGGATTTGGATTGCCTTGGTGGCTGGGGGAATTACAGACCTCGCTTCTGTACCTCTCCTTCTCGGTTGCTTTATGGACTGAATCTGCCTTCACATTCTGTTCGTTTCTATTTGTAGGGATCGGCGGTCAGGTGTTATAATTTCTCCTTTCTGGCTTCATTCTTTGACCATTTGCATAGCAGGTACTCCGTGTATGACCGACGTGCTTACAATCATCACAGTAGGCTGGAATTTTGTCCCATTTGATCTGCTAAGCTGTCTCCTTCCCGCAAATGTCCAGAATTATCTCCTCCGTAGCTGGTTTGGTGATGTCTATTTCGACACAAATTCGCACAAAGGATAGTCTCGACTTGGTCGCTGTGGCTTGATCGAATTGAATAGGGTTGCCGAGCAGTTTTCCTATCGCAAATAAGGCCGATGTGTCGAATAGATGGATCGGGAGTCCAATCAAGTTGCACCATATTGCTGCTATTGGAGACTCGCAATAGACGTCAAACTCGGGCGACCACTTAAAAACACGCATCGGGTGTCGCTCCACATACCAAACCGGGGTGCCCTTTGGTCCGCTAAGAAGACGGGCATAGTCCGCAAGGTCATCAAACTGAATCAAGATATGCCTTGCGTTGATGTACTTCCATGAGAAGCTTCGAATGAACTTGATGTTATTAAGAGCCTTCTGCATTTGCTGTGCCGTTGGAAAGGAATTGGAGAATTTTCCGATAATTGCATAGCCCATATTGTCAGCAAGCTTTTTGTTTTCTTCACATGAGATGAATATGGAAGGTTTACCATTGCTAAGACCAACGTGTCCCATGGTTTGGATCTTCTCTGGATCAAAAGTTTGGGGGCCCTTATTCTCTGTACCCTCTCGGAGAACTTGCGCCATGGTCCTAGGAGGACATTATCGTTGAGGAGGCGCCCCTTCACGAACCCACTTTGGTTTGGTGAGATGACCAATGAGAGGAGCGGTGCGAGTCTAGCCATTAGAATCTTGGTGATGATTTTATTCGTGACGTTGCAAAGGCTTATCGGACGATAGTCGGCCCAAGCCACCGGCGTCTCTTTTTTGGTAATGAGAACAATCGATGTGGAGGTCACACTTCTCGGGAGATAAGCTCCCCCAAAGAACTTGGCCACAGCGTCGGTCATGTCTCTCTCCATGATTTTCCAGCATTTTTGGAAGAAGACCGCCGTGAAACCGTCTGGTCCTGGGGTACTGTCTCCCGAGATACTGAAAACTGCTCGCCTAATTTCCTCTGCCTCCGGCGCCACACAAAGGTGCTCGTAGTCAACATTTGGAGGAAGGCTTTGGATGATATCTAGGTCCGGCTCAGCCAGGTTTAAGGGAGGTGGAGCAAGAAGTTCTTGGAACTGATCAATTGCCGACTGCCTCAAGGCCCTCTCCTCACAGATTGTTCTATCTCCGACTTTGATTCCTTGAATGTGTAGACGGTGTCTCTTTTGTTTAACCCTACTCTGGTAGAACTTTGTATTCTTGTCCCCCTTCTGAGAGCCATTTAAGGGAAGGTTTTTGTCTCCAAAAATCTTCTTCCATCTTGAGGATGAGGATGTAATGAGCAATAATCCTGTTTACAGATGTCCGGTTGATGGGGGAGGGATCAGCCTCAAACGCCGCCTGCGCTGCGATCACATCTTCTTCGGCTTTTCATAGATTGGCGTGGAGATTGCCAAAGTTATATCTATTCCAAGACTTGACGGTGTGTTTGAGTCTCGACAGTTTAATTTGCAGGTTGAGTAATCCACCCGCCTCTGTAGTTTGCTCCCAGTCGCTCTGAACCAGTGCCAAGAACTGTGGGTGGCGGGTCCACATGTTTTGGAATCGGAAGGAACTCCCCTTCGGTGCTGTTGATTTCAAATTGCAGCGGTAAAGGACTGGTCCGTGGTCGGAGGCCACGCACGGGAGGTTGGTGACTCTCGTCGCCTCAAACATCTCAGTCCAGTTTTCATTAATAAATGCTCTGTCGAGCCTCTCGAGCAGGGTGTTCTTGGCCCAGGTGTACTCAAATACATCGAAGCCGGGGTCAATGAGCCTGCAATCTTCGGCCATTTCTGCAAAGTCCACCATTTCTGGCAGTCTATTAGTGTCGCTACCAACTCTGTCCCGGGGGCGGAGGATAGTGTTAAAATCGCCTCCAATCATCCAAGGCATCCCCTCAGTATGCTCTGCAAATTCTCGAAGCTTGTCCCAGAGTCCGTATCGCTCACTCCTGGAGCACTTTGCATAAATGGCCGAGATGGCGATCTCCTTCCCAATTCGAGGGATCAGAATTCGACCATGGAGGGCTTGCTCCGTGTCATCATCAATCACAAAGGTGGATTCTTTATCTGAGAAAATCCAAACTTCCCGTTTGCATTTGAGAATCTCAATTCCATCTTCGGATGATGGGAAAGGGGTTTCATAATTGCAAGAAAAACAGGATTATGAGACTTAATCAATCTTCGGATGATGCGTCGGGTCGTCGCGTTCGCGATTCCCCTGGCATTCAAAAAGAGAAAATTGATAGACATAATTTAAAGGAAGGGGGCCGTACCCGTGGGGTGGGAAGAACTCCCTCGTAGCTCCACTTGTGTTTCCTGTTCTTTTTTCTTATGATCACAAATTAGGGGCGGATCTGATGGAGGTACTTCTGCTTTCTCAGTTGGCATCAGCTCCATTTCGGCTACCCCGTCTTTCTCATACGCTTCCGTATCGAACAAACCATTCTCCACGAGTGTATAGTATTTATTGGAGCTCAAGATGTTTTTTTGGGTCTCATTTTCCTGGTTGTGCTCCGGTTGCTTCTGGTTCCAATCCTTTGGAGCCCTCGGGGGCCGCCATTGATCTCCTCGTAGCTTTGTCCTTGAGGTTCCTTCTCTGGTATCAGTTGGCCTGATTGTTCTTCCTTTCGTCGGTTGCCTTGCTCTCTCATCGCCTCTGTTCAATGCTTCTTGGTCTGCCTCACCATCCCTCTCGGGCTCAGCCACGCTGGGGTCACCAAGGATGAATGGTTGTGCCCCATTGGTCATCCCTGTTCCATAGGTAGTTGGATTTGGATTGCCTTGGTGGCAGGGGGAATTACTGACCTCGCTTCTGTACCTCTCCTTCTCGGTTGCTTTATGGACTGAATCTGCCTTCACATTCTGTTCGTTTCTATTTGTAGGGATCGTCGGTCAGGTGTTATAATTTCTCCTTTCTGGCTTCATTCTTTGACCATTTGCATAGCAGGTACTCCGTGTATGACCGACGTGCTTACAATCATCACAGTAGGCTGGAATTTTGTCCCATTTGATCTGCTAAGCTGTCTCCTTCCCGCAAATGTCCAGAATTATCTCCTCCGTAGCTGGTTTGGTGATGTCTATTTCGACACAAATTCGCACAAAGGATAGTCTCGACTTGGTCGCTGTAGCTTGATCGAATTGAATAGGGTTGCCGAGCAGTTTTCCTATCGCAAATAAGGCCGATGTGTCGAATAGATGGATCGGGAGTCCAATCAAGTTGCACCATATTGCTGCTATTGGAGACTCGCAATAGACGTCAAACTCGGGCGACCACTTAAAAACACGCATCGGGTGTCGCTCCACATACCAAACCGGGGTGCCCTTTGGTCCGCTAAGAAGACGGGCATAGTCCGCAAGGTCATCAAACTGAATCAAGATATGCCTTGCGTTGATGTACTTCCATGAGAAGCTTCGAATGAACTTGATGTTATTAAGATAAGCTCCACCAAAGAACTTGGCCACAGCGTCGGTCATGTCTCTCTCCATGATTTTCCAGCATTTTTGGAAGAAGACCGCCGTGAAACCGTCCGGTCCTGGGGTACTGTCTCCCGAGATACTGAAAACTGCTCGCCTAATTTCCTCTGCCTCCGGCGCCACACAAAGGTGCTCGTAGTCAACATTTGGAGGAAGGCTTTGGATGATATCCAGGTCCGGCTCAGCCAGGTTTAAGGGAGGTGGAGCAAGAAGTTCTTGGAACTGATCAACTGCCGACTGCCTCAAGGCCCTCTCCTCACAGATTGTTCTGTCTCCGACTTTGATTCCTTGAATGTGTAGACGGTGTCTCTTTTGTTTAACCCAACTCTGGTAGAACTTTGTATTCTTGTCCCCCTTCTGAGAGCCATTTAAGGGAAGCTTTTTGTCTCCAAAAATCTTCTTCCATCTTGAGGATGAGGATGTAATGAGCAATGATCCTATTTACAGATGTCCGGTTGATGGGGGACGGGATCAGCCTCAAACGCCGCCTGCGCTGCGATCACATCTTCTTCGGCTTTTCATAGATTGGCGTGGAGATTGCCAAAGTTATATCTATTCCAAGACTTGACGGTGTGTTTGAGTCTCGACAGTTTAATTTGCAGGTTGAGTAATCCACCCGCCTCTGTAGTTTGCTCCCAGTCGCTCTGAACCAGTGCCAAGAACTGTGGGTGGCGGGTCCACATGTTTTGGAATCGGAAGGAACTCCCCTTCGGTGCTGTTGATTTCAACTTGCAGCGGGCAAGGACTGGTCCGTGGTCGGAGGCCACGCACGGGAGGTTGGTGACTCTCGTCGCCTCAAACATCTCAGTCCAGTTTTCATTAATAAATGCTCTGTCGAGCCTCTCGAGCAGGGTGTTCTTGGCCCAGGTGTACTCAAATACATCGAAGCCGGGGTCAATGAGCCTGCAATCTTAGGCCATTTCTGCAAAGTCCACCATTTCTGGCAGTCTATTAGTGTCGCTACCAACTCTGTCCCGGGGGTGGAGGATAGTGTTAAAATCGCCTCCAATCATCCAAGGCATCCCCTCAGTATGCTCTGCAAATTCTCGAAGCTTGTCCCAGAGTCCGTATCGCTCACTCCTGGAGCACTTTGCATAAATGGCCGAGATGGCGATCTCCTTCCCAATCCGAGGGATCAGAATTCGACCATGGAGGGCTTGCTCCGTGTCATCATCAATCACAAAGGTGGATTCTTTATCTAGAAAATCCAAACTTCCCGTTTGCATTTGAGAATCTCAATTCCATCTTCGGATGATGGGAAAGGGGTTCCATAATTGCAAGAAAAACAGGATTATGAGACTTAATTAATCTTCGGATGATGCGTCGGATCGTCGCGTTTGCGATTCCCCTGGCATTCCAAAAGAGAAAATTGATAGACATAATTTAAAGGAAGGGGGCCGTACCCGAGGGGTGGGAAGAACTCCCTCGTAGCTCCACTTGTGTTTCCTGTTCTTTTTTCTTATGATCACAAATTAGGGGCGGATCTGATGGAGCCACTGCTGCTTTCTCGGTTGGTATCAGCTCCATTTCGGCTACCCCGTCTTCCTCATACGCTTCCGTATCGAACAAACCATTCTCCATGAGTTTATAGTATTTATTGGAGCTCAAGATGTTTTTTTGGGTCTCATTTTCCTGGTTGTGCTCCGGTTGCTTCTGGTTCCAATCCTTTGGATCCCTCGGGGGGCCGCCATTTATCTCCTCGTGGCTTTGTCCTTGAGGTTCCTTCTCTGGTATCAGTTGGCCTGATTGTTCTTCCTTTTGTCGGTTGCCTTGCTCTCTCATTGCCTCTGTTCAATGCTTCTTGGTCTGCCTCACCATCCCTCTCGGGCTCAGCCACGCTGGGGTCACCAAGGATGTCTGGTTGCGCCCCATTGGTCATCCCTGTTCCATAGGTAGTTGGATTTGGATTGCCTTGGTGGCTGGGGGAATTACAGACCTCGCTTCTGTACCTCTCCTTCTCGGTTGCTTTATGGACTGAATCTGCCTTCACATTCTGTTCGTTTCTATTTGTAGGGATCGTCGGTCAGGTGTTATAATTTCTCCTTTATGGCTTCATTCTTTGACCATTTGCATAGCAGGTACTCCGTGTATGACCGACGTGCTTACAATCATCACAGTAGGCTGGAATTTTGTCCCATTTGATCTGCTAAGCTGTCTCCTTCCCGCAAATGTCCAGAATTATCTCCTCCGTAGCTGGTTTGGTGATGTCTATTTCGACACAAATTCGCGCAAAGGATAGTCTCGACTTGGTCGCTGTGGCTTGATCGAATTGAATAGGGTTGCCGAGCAGTTTTCCTATCGCAAATAAGGCCGATGTGTCGAATAGATGGATCGGGAGTCCAATCAAGTTGCACCATATTGCTGCTATTGGAGACTCGCAATAGACGTCAAACTCGGGCGACCACTTAAAAACACGCATCGGGTGTCGCTCCACATACCAAACCGGGGTGCCCTTTGGTCCGCTAAGAAGACGGGCATAGTCCGCAAGGTCATCAAACTGAATCAAGATATGCCTTGCGTTGATGTACTTCCATGAGAAGCTTCGAATGAACTTGGTGTTATTAAGAGCCTTCTGCATTTCCTGTGCCGTTGGAAAGGAATTGGAGAATTTTCCGATAATTGCATAGCCCATATTGTCAGCAAGCTTTTTGTTTTCTTCACATGAGAAGAATATGGAAGGTTTACCATTGCTAAGACCAACGTGTCCCATGGTTTGGATCTTCTCTGGATCAAAAGTTTGGGGGCCCTTATTCTCTGTACCCTCTCGGAGAACTTGCGCCATGGTCCTAGGAGGACATTATCGTTGAGGATGCGCCCCTTCACGAACCCACTTTGGTTTGGTGAGATGACCAAAGAGAGGAGCGGTGCGAGTCTAGCCATTAGAATCTTGGTGATGATTTTATTCGTGACGTTGCAAAGGCTTATCGGACGATAGTCGGCCCAAGCCACCGGCGTCTCTTTTTTGGTAATGAGAACAATCGATGTGGAGGTCACACTTCTCGGGAGATAAGCTCCCCCAAAGAACTTGGCCACAGCGTCGGTCATGTCTCTCTCCATGATTTTCCAGCATTTTTGGAAGAAGACCGCCGTGAAACCGTCCGGTCCTGGGGTACTGTCTCCCGAGATACTGAAAACTGCTCGCCTAATTTCCTCTGCCTCCGGCGCCACACAAAGGTGCTCGTAGTCAACATTTGGAGGAAGGCTTTGGATGATATCCAGGTCCGGCTCAGCCAGGTTTAAGGGAGGTAGAGCAAGAAGTTCTTGGAACTGGTCAACTGCCGACTGCCTCAAGGCCCTCTCCTCACAGATTGTTCTGTCTCCGACTTTGATTCCTTGAATGTGTAGACGGTGTCTCTTTTGTTTAACCCAACTCTGGTAGAACTTTGTATTCTTGTCCCCCTTCTGAGAGCCATTTAAGGGAAGCTTTTTGTCTCCAAAAATCTTCTTCCATCTTGAGGATGAGGATGTAATGAGCAATGATCCTATTTACAGATGTCCGGTTGATGGGGGAGGGATCAGGCTCAAACGCCGCCTGCGCTGCGATCACATCTTCTTCGGCTTTTCATAGATTGGCGTGGAGATTGCCAAAGTTATATCTATTCCAAGACTTGACGGTGTGTTTGAGTCTCGACAGTTTAATTTGCAGGTTGAGTAATCCACCCGCCTCTGTAGTTTGCTCCCAGTCGCTCTGAACCAGTGCCAAGAACTGTGGGTGGCGGGTCCACATGTTTTGGAATCGGAAGGAACTCCCCTTCGGTGCTGTTGATTTCAACTTGCAGCGGGCAAGGACTGGTCCGTGGTCGGAGGCCACGCACGGGAGGTTGGTGACTCTCGTCGCCTCAAACATCTCAGTCCAGTTTTCATTAATAAATGCTCTGTCGAGCCTCTCGAGCAGGGTGTTCTTGGCCCAGGTGTACTCAAATACATCGAAGCCGGGGGTCAATGAGCCTGCAATCTTCGGCCATTTCTGCAAAGTCCACCATTTCTGGCAGTCTATTAGTGTCGCTGCCAACTCTGTCCCGGGGGTGGAGGATAGTGTTAAAATCGCCTCCAATCATCCAAGGCATCCCCTCAGTATGCTCTGCAAATTCTCGAAGCTTGTCCCAGAGTCCGTATCGCTCACTCCTGGAGCACTTTGCATAAATGGCCGAGATGGCGATCTCCTTCCCAATCCGAGGGATCAGAATTCGACCATGGAGGGCTTGCTCCGTGTCATCATCAATCACAAAGGTGGATTCTTTATCTAGAAAATCCAAACTTCCCGTTTGCATTTGAGAATCTCAATTCCATCTTCGGATGATGGGAAAGGGGTTCCATAATTGCAAGAAAAACAGGATTATGAGACTTAATCAATCTTCGGATGATGCGTCGGGTCGTCGCGTTTGCGATTCCCCTGGCATTCCAAAAGAGAAAATTGATAGACATAATTTAAAGAAAGGGGGCCGTACCCGAGGGGTGGGAAGAACTCCCTCGTAGCTCCACTTGTGTTTCCTGTTCTTTTTTTTTATGATCACAAATTAGGGGCGGATCTGATGGAGCCACTGCTGCTTTCTCGGTTGGTATCAGCTCCATTTCGGCTACCCCGTCTTCCTCATACGCTTCCGTATCGAACAAACCATTCTCCATGAGTTTATAGTATTTATTGGAGCTCAAGATGTTTTTTTGGGTCTCATTTTCCTGGTTGTGCTCTGGTTGCTTCTGGTTCCAATCCTTTGTATCCCTCGGGGGCCGCCATTTATCTTCTCGTGGCTTTGTCCTTGAGGTTCCTTCTCTGGTATCAGTTGGCCTGATTGTTCTTCCTTTCGTCGGTTGCCTTGCTCTCTCATCGCCTCTGTTCAATGCTTCTTGGTCTGCCTCACCATCCCTCTCGGGCTCAGCCACGCTGGGGTCACCAAGGATGTCTGGATGCGCCCCATTGGTCATCTCTGTTCCATAGGTAGTTGGATTTGGATTGCCTTGGTGGCTGGGGGAATTACAGACCTCGCTTCTGTACCTCTCCTTCTCGGTTGCTTTATGGACTGAATCTGCCTTCACATTCTGTTCGTTTCTATTTGTAGGGATCGTCGGTCAGGTGTTATAATTTCTCCTTTATGGCTTCATTCTTTGACCATTTGCATAGCAGGTACTCCGTGTATGACCGACGTGCTTACAATCATCACAGTAGGCTGGAATTTTGTCCCATTTGATCTGCTAAGCTGTCTCCTTCCCGCAAATGTCCAGAATTATCTCCTCCGTAGCTGGTTTGGTGATGTCTATTTCGACACAAATTCGCGCAAAGGATAGTCTCGACTTGGTCGCTGTGGCTTGATCGAATTGAATAGGGTTGCCGAGCAGTTTTCCTATCGCAAATAAGGCCGATGTGTCGAATAGATGGATCGGGAGTCCAATCAAGTTGCACCATATTGCTGCTATTGGAGACTCGCAATAGACGTCAAACTCGGGCGACCACTTAAAAACACGCATCGGGTGTCGCTCCACATACCAAACCGGGGTGCCCTTTGGTCCGCTAAGAAGACGGGCATAGTCCGCAAGGTCATCAAACTGAATCAAGATATGCCTTGCGTTGATAGAAGCTTCGAATGAACTTGATGTTATTAAGAGCCTTCTGTATTTGCTGTGCCGTTGGAAAGGCATAGCCCATATTGTCAGCAAGCTTTTTGTTTTCTTCACATGAGAAGAATATGGAAGGTTTACCATTGCTAAGACCAACGTGTCCCATGGTTTGGATCTTCTCTGGATCAAAAGTTTGGGGGCCCTTATTCTCTGTACCCTCTCGGAGAACTTGCGCCATGGTCTTAGGAGGACATTATCGTTGAGGAGGCGCCCCTTCACGAACCCACTTTGGTTTGGTGAGATGACCAATGAGAGGAGCGGTGCGAGTCTAGCCATTAGAATCTTGGTGATGATTTTATTCGTGACGTTGCAAAGGCGTATCGGACGATAGTCGGCCCAAGCCACCGGCGTCTCTTTTTTGGTAATGAGAACAATCGATGTGGAGGTCACACTTCTCGGGAGATAAGCTCCCCCAAAGAACTTGGCCACAGCGTCGGTCATATCTCTCTCCATGATTTTCCAGCATTTTTGGAAGAAGACCGCCGTGAAACCGTCCGGTCCTGGGGTACTGTCTCCCGAGATACTGAAAACTGCTCGCCTAATTTCCTCTGCCTCCGGCGCCACACAAAGGTGCACGTAGTCAACATTCGGAGGAAGGCTTTGGATGATATCCAGGTCCGGCTCAGCCAGGTTTAAGGGAGGTGGAGCAAGAAGTTCTTGGAACTGATCAACTGCCGACTGCCTCAAGGCCCTCTCCTCACAGATTGTTCTGTCTCCGACTTTGATTCCTTGAATGTGTAGACGGTGTCTCTTTTGTTTAACCCAACTCTGGTAGAACTTTGTATTCTTGTCCCCCTTCTGAGAGCCATTTAAGGGAAGCTTTTTGTCTCCAAAAATCTTCTTCCATCTTGAGGATGAGGATGTAATGAGCAATGATCCTGTTTACAGATGTCCGGTTGATGGGGGAGGGATCAGCCTCAAACGCCGCCTGCGCTGCGATCACATCTTCTTCGGCTTTTCATAGATTGGCGTGGAGATTGCCAAAGTTATATCTATTCCAAGACTTGACGGTGTGTTTGAGTCTCGACAGTTTAATTTGCAGGTTGAGTAATCCACCCGCCTCTGTAGTTTGCTCCTAGTCGCTCTGAACCAGTGCCAAGAACTGTGGGTGGCGGGTCCACATGTTTTGGAATCGGAAGGAACTCCCCTTCGGTGCTGTTGATTTCAACTTGCAGCGGGCAAGGACTGGTCCGTGGTCGGAGGCCACGCACGGGAGGTTGGTGACTCTCGTCGCCTCAAACATCTCAGTCCAGTTTTCATTAATAAATGCTCTGTCGAGCCTCTCGAGCAGGGTGTTCTTGGCCCAGGTGTACTCAAATACATCGAAGCCGGGGTCAATGAGCCTGCAATCTTCGGCCATTTCTCCAAAGTCCACCATTTCTGGCAGTCTATTAGTGTCGCTACCAACTCTGTCCCGGGGGTGGAGGATAGTGTTAAAATCGCCTCCAATCATCCAAGGCATCCCCTCAGTATGCTCTTCAAATTCTCGAAGCTTGTCCCAGAGTCCGTATCGCTCACTCCTGGAGCACTTTGCATAAATGGCCGAGATGGCGATCTCCTTCCCAATCCGAGGGATCAGAATTCGACCATGGAGGGCTTGCTCCGTGTCATCATCAATCACAAAGGTGGATTCTTTATCTGTGAAAATCCAAATCTTCCCGTTTGCATTTGAGAATCTCAATTCCATCTTCGGATGATGGGAAAGGGGTTCCATAATTGCAAGAAAAACAGGATTATGAGACTTAATCAATCTTCGGATGATGCGTCGGGTCGTCGCGTTCGCGATTCCCCTGGCATTCCAAAAGAGAAAATTGATAGACATAATTTAAAGGAAGGGGGCCGTACCCGAGGGGTGGGAAGAACTCCCTCGTAGCTCCACTTGTGTTTCCTGTTCTTTTTTCTTATGATCACAAATTAGGGGCGGATCTGATGGAGCCACTGCTGCTTTCTCGGTTGGCATCAGCTCCAGTTCGGCTACCCCGTCTTCCTCATACGCTTCCGTATCGAACAAACCATTCTCCATGAGTTTATTGTATTTATTGGAGCTCAAGATGTTTTTTTGGGTCTCATTTTCCTGGTTGTGCTCCGGTTGCTTCTGGTTCCAATCCTTTGGAGCCCTCGGGGGCCGCCATTTATCTCCTCGTGGCTTTGTCCTTGAGGTTCCTTCTCTGGTATCAGTTGGCCTGATTGTTCTTCCTTTCGTCGGTTGCCTTGCTCTCTCATCGCCTCTGTTCAATGCTTCTTGGTGTGCCTCACCATCCCTCTCGGGCTCAGCCACGCTGGGCTCACCAAGGATGTCTGGTTGCGCCCCAGTGGTCATCCCTGTTCCATAGGTAGTTGGATTTGGATTGCCTTGGTGGCTGGGGGAATTACAGACCTCGCTTCTGTACCTCTCCTTCTCGGTTGCTTTATGGACTGAATCTGCCTTCAAATTCTGTTCGTTTCTATTTGTAGGGATCGTCGGTCAGGTGTTATAATTTCTCCTTTCTGGCTTCATTCTTTGACCATTTGCATAGCCGGTACTCCGTGTATGACCGACGTGCTTACAATCATCACAGTAGGCTGGAATTTTGTCCCATTTGATCTGCTAAGCTGTCTCCTTCCCGCAAATGTCCAGAATTATCTCCTCCGTAGCTGGTTTGGTGATGTCTATTTCGACACAAATTCGCGCAAAGGATAGTCTCGACTTGTCGTTGTGGCTTGATCGACTTGAATAGGGTTGCCGAGCAGTTTTCCTATCGCAAATAAGGCCGATGTGTCGAATAGATGGATCGGGAGTCCAATCAAGTTGCACCATATTGCTGCTATTGGAGACTCGCAATAGACGTCAAACTCGGGCGACCACTTAAAAACACGCATCGGGTGTCGCTCCACATACCAAACCGGGGTGCCCTTTGGTTCGCTAAGAAGACGGGCATAGTCCGCAAGGTCATCAAACTGAATCAAGATATGCCTTGCGTTGATGTACTTCCATGAGAAGCTTCGAACGAACTTGGTGTTATTAAGAGCCTTCTGCATTTGCTGTGCCGTTGGAAAGGAATTGGAGAATTTTCCGATAATTGCATAGCCCATATTGTAAGCAAGCTTTTTGTTTTCTTCACATGAGAAGAATATGGAAGGTTTACCATTGCTAAGACCAACGTGTCCCATGGTTTGGATCTTCTCTGGATCAAAAGTTTGGGGGCCCTTATTCTCTGTACCCTCTCGGAGAACTTGCGCCATGGTCCTAGGAGGACATTATCGTTGAGGATGCGCCCCTTCACGAACCCACTTTGGTTTGGTGAGATGACCAATGAGAGGAGCGGTGCGAGTCTAGCCATTAGAATCTTGGTGATGATTTTATTCGTGACGTTGCAAAGGCTTATCGGACGATAGTCGGCCCAAGCCACCGGCGTCTCTTTTTTGGTAATGAGAACAATCGATGTGGAGGTCACACTTCTCGGGAGATAAGCTCCCCCAAAGAACTTGGCCACAGCGTCGGTCATGTCTCTCTCCATGATTTTCCAGCATTTTTGGAAGAAGACCGCCGTGAAACCGTCCGGTCCTGGGGTACTGTCTCCCGAGATACTGAAAACTGCTCGCCTAATTTCCTCTGCCTCCGGCGCCACACAAAGGTGCTCGTAGTCAACATTTGGAGGAAGGCTTTGGATGATATCCAGGTCCGGCTCAGCCAGGTTTAAGGGAGGTGGAGCAAGAAGTTCTTGGAACTGATCAACTGCCGACTGCCTCAAGGCCCTCTCCTCACAGATTGTTCTGTCTCCGACTTTGATTCCTTGAATGTGTAGACGGTGTCTCTTTTGTTTAACCCAACTCTGGTAGAACTTTGTATTCTTGTCCCCCTTCTGAGAGCCATTTAAGGGAAGCTTTTTGTCTCCAAAAATCTTCTTCCATCTTGAGGATGAGGATGTAATGAGCAATGATCCTGTTTACAGATGTCCGGTTGATGGGGGAGGGATCAGCCTCAAACGCCGCCTGCGCTGCGATCACATCTTCTTCGGCTTTTCATAGATTGGCGTGGAGACTGCCAAAGTTATATCTATTCCAAGACTTGACGGTGTGTTTGAGTCTCGACAGTTTAATTTGCAGGTTGAGTAATCCACCCGCTTCTGTAATTTGCTCCCAGTCGCTCTGAACCAGTGCCAAGAACTGTGGGTGGCGGGTCCACATGTTTTGGAATCGGAAGGAACTCCCCTTCGGTGCTGTTGATTTCAACTTGCAGCAGGCAAGGACTGGTCCGTGGTCGGAGGCCACGCACGGGAGGTTGGTGACTCTCGTCGCCTCAAACATCTCAGTCCAGTTTTCATTAATAAATGCTCTGTTGAGCCTCTCGAGCAGGGTGTTCTTGGCCCAGGTGTACTCAAATACATTGAAGCCGGGGTCAATGAGCCTGCAATCTTCGGCCATTTCTGCAAAGTCCACCATTTCTGGCAGTCTATTAGTGTCGCTACCAACTCTGTCCCGGGGGTGGAGGATAGTGTTAAAATCGCCTCCAATCATCCAAGGCATCCCCTCAGTATGCTCTGCAAATTCTCGAAGCTTGTCCCAGAGTCCGTATCGCTCACTCCTGGAGCACTTTGCATAAATGGCCGAGATGGCGATCTCCTTCCCAATCCGAGGGATCAGAATTCGACCATGGAGGGCTTGCTCCGTGTCATCATCAATCACAAAGGTGGATTCTTTATCTGTGAAAATCCAAATCTTCCCGTTTGCATTTGAGAATCTCAATTCCATCTTCGGATGATGGGAAAGGGGTTCCATAATTGCAAGAAAAACAGGATTATGAGACTTAATCAATCTTCGGATGATGCGTCGGGTCGTCGCGTTCGCGATTCCCCTGGCATTCCAAAAGAGAAAATTGATAGACATAATTTAAAGGAAGGGGGCCGTACCCGAGGGGTGGGAAGAACTCCCTCGTAGCTCCACTTGTGTTTCCTGTTCTTTTTTCTTATGATCACAAATTAGGGGCGGATCTGATGGAGCCACTGCTGCTTTCTCGGTTGGCATCAGCTCCAGTTCGGCTACCCCGTCTTCCTCATACGCTTCCGTATCGAACAAACCATTCTCCATGAGTTTATTGTATTTATTGGAGCTCAAGATGTTTTTTTGGGTCTCATTTTCCTGGTTGTGCTCCGGTTGCTTCTGGTTCCAATCCTTTGGAGCCCTCGGGGGCCGCCATTTATCTCCTCGTGGCTTTGTCCTTGAGGTTCCTTCTCTGGTATCAGTTGGCCTGATTGTTCTTCCTTTCGTCGGTTGCCTTGCTCTCTCATCGCCTCTGTTCAATGCTTCTTGGTCTGCCTCACCATCCCTCTCGGGCTCAGCCACGCTGGGCTCACCAAGGATGTCTGGTTGCGCCCCAGTGGTCATCCCTGTTCCATAGGTAGTTGGATTTGGATTGCCTTGGTGGCTGGGGGAATTACAGACCTCGCTTCTGTACCTCTCCTTCTCGGTTGCTTTATGGACTGAATCTGCCTTCAAATTCTGTTCGTTTCTATTTGTAGGGATCGTCGGTCAGGTGTTATAATTTCTCCTTTCTGGCTTCATTCTTTGACCATTTGCATAGCCGGTACTCCGTGTATGACCGACGTGCTTACAATCATCACAGTAGGCTGGAATTTTGTCCCATTTGATCTGCTAAGCTGTCTCCTTCCCGCAAATGTCCAGAATTATCTCCTCCGTAGCTGGTTTGGTGATGTCTATTTCGACACAAATTCGCGCAAAGGATAGTCTCGACTTGTCGTTGTGGCTTGATCGACTTGAATAGGGTTGCCGAGCAGTTTTCCTATCGCAAATAAGGCCGATGTGTCGAATAGATGGATCGGGAGTCCAATCAAGTTGCACCATATTGCTGCTATTGGAGACTCGCAATAGACGTCAAACTCGGGCGACCACTTAAAAACACGCATCGGGTGTCGCTCCACATACCAAACCGGGGTGCCCTTTGGTTCGCTAAGAAGACGGGCATAGTCCGCAAGGTCATCAAACTGAATCAAGATATGCCTTGCGTTGATGTACTTCCATGAGAAGCTTCGAACGAACTTGGTGTTATTAAGAGCCTTCTGCATTTGCTGTGCCGTTGGAAAGGAATTGGAGAATTTTCCGATAATTGCATAGCCCATATTGTAAGCAAGCTTTTTGTTTTCTTCACATGAGAAGAATATGGAAGGTTTACCATTGCTAAGACCAACGTGTCCCATGGTTTGGATCTTCTCTGGATCAAAAGTTTGGGGGCCCTTATTCTCTGTACCCTCTCGGAGAACTTGCGCCATGGTCCTAGGAGGACATTATCGTTGAGGATGCGCCCCTTCACGAACCCACTTTGGTTTGGTGAGATGACCAATGAGAGGAGCGGTGCGAGTCTAGCCATTAGAATCTTGGTGATGATTTTATTCGTGACGTTGCAAAGGCTTATCGGACGATAGTCGGCCCAAGCCACCGGCGTCTCTTTTTTGGTAATGAGAACAATCGATGCGGAGGTCACACTTCTCGGGAGATAAGCTCCCCCAAAGAACTTGGCCACAGCGTCGGTCATGTCTCACTCCATGATTTTCCAGCATTTTTGGAAGAAGACCGCCGTGAAACCGTCCGGTCCTGGGGTACTGTCTCCCGAGATACTGAAAACTGCTCGCCTAATTTCCTCTGCCTCCGGCGCCACACAAAGGTGCTCGTAGTCAACATTTGGAGGAAGGCTTTGGATGATATCCAGGTCCGGCTCAGCCAGGTTTAAGGGAGGTGGAGCAAGAAGCTCTTGGAACTGATCAACTGCCGACTGCCTCAAGGCCCTCTCCTCACAGATTGTTCTGTCTCCGACTTTGATTCCTTGAATGTGTAGACGGTGTCTCTTTTGTTTAACCCAACTCTGGTAGAACTTTGTATTCTTGTCCCCCTTCTGAGAGCCATTTAAGGGAAGCTTTTTGTCTCCAAAAATCTTCTTCCATCTTGAGGATGAGGATGTAATGAGCAATGATCCTGTTTACAGATGTCCGGTTGATGGGGGAGGGATCAGCCTCAAACGCCGCCTGCGCTGCGATCACATCTTCTTCGGCTTTTCATAGATTGGCATGGAGATTGCCAAAGTTATATCTATTCCAAGACTTGACGGTGTGTTTGAGTCTCGACAGTTTAATTTGCAGATTGAGTAATCCACCCGCCTCTGTAGTTTGCTCCTAGTCGCTCTGAACCAGTGCCAAGAACTGTGGGTGGCGGGTCCACATGTTTTGGAATCGGAAGGAACTCCCCTTCGGTGCTGTTGATTTCAACTTGCAGCGGGCAAGGACTGGTCCGTGGTCGGAGGCCACGCACGGGAGGTTGGTGACTCTCGTCGCCTCAAACATCTCAGTCCAGTTTTCATTAATAAATGCTCTGTCGAGCCTCTCGAGCAGGGTGTTCTTGGCCCAGGTGTACTCAAATACAGCGAAGCCGGGGTCAATGAGCCTGCAATCTTCGGCCATTTCTGCAAAGTCCACCATTTCTGGCAGTCTATTAGTGTCGCTACCAACTCTGTCCCGGGGGTGGAGGATAGTGTTAAAATCGCCTCCAATCATCCAAGGCATCCCCTCAGTATGCTCTGCAAATTCTCGAAGCTTGTCCCAGAGTCCGTATCGCTCACTCCTGGAGCACTTTGCATAAATGGCCGAGATGGCGATCTCCTTCCCAATCCGAGGGATCAGAATTCGACCATGGAGGGCTTGCTCCGTGTCATCATCAATCACAAAGGTGGATTCTTTATCTGTGAAAATCCAAATCTTCCCGTTTGCATTTGAGAATCTCAATTCCATCTTCGGATGATGGGAAAGGGGTTCCATAATTGCAAGAAAAACAGGATTATGAGACTTAATCAATCTTCGGATGATGCGTCGGGTCGTCGCGTTCGCGATTCCCCTGGCATTCCAAAAGAGAAAATTGATAGACATAATTTAAAGGAAGGGGGCCGTACCCGAGGGGTGGGAAGAACTCCCTCGTAGCTCCACTTGTGTTTCCTGTTCTTTTTTCTTATGATCACAAATTAGGGGCGGATCTGATGGAGCCACTGCTGCTTTCTCGGTTGGCATCAGCTCCAGTTCGGCTACGCCGTCTTCCTCATACGCTTCCGTATCGAACAAACCATTCTCCATGAGTTTATTGTATTTATTGGAGCTCAAGATGTTTTTTTGGGTCTCATTTTCCTGGTTGTGCTCCGGTTGCTTCTGGTTCCAATCCTTTGGAGCCCTCGGGGGCCGCCATTTATCTCCTCGTGGCTTTGTCCTTGAGGTTCCTTCTCTGGTATCAGTTGGCCTGATTGTTCTTCCTTTCGTCGGTTGCCTTGCTCTCTCATCGCCTCTGTTCAATGCTTCTTGGTCTGCCTCACCATCCCTCTCGGGCTCAGCCACGCTGGGCTCACCAAGGATGTCTGGTTGCGCCCCATTGGTCATCCCTGTTCCATAGGTAGTTGGATTTGGATTGCCTTGGTGGCTGGGGGAATTACAGACCTCGCTTCTGTACCTCTCCTTCTCGGTTGCTTTATGGACTGAATCTGCCTTCAAATTCTGTTCGTTTCTATTTGTAGGGATCGTCGGTCAGGTGTTATAATTTCTCCTTTCTGGCTTCATTCTTTGACCATTTGCATAGCCGGTACTCCGTGTATGACCGACGTGCTTACAATCATCACAGTAGGCTGGAATTTTGTCCCATTTGATCTGCTAAGCTGTCTCCTTCCCGCAAATGTCCAGAATTATCTCCTCCGTAGCTGGTTTGGTGATGTCTATTTCGACACAAATTCGCGCAAAGGATAGTCTCGACTTGTCGTTGTGGCTTGATCGACTTGAATAGGGTTGCCGAGCAGTTTTCCTATCGCAAATAAGGCCGATGTGTCGAATAGATGGATCGGGAGTCCAATCAAGTTGCACCATATTGCTGCTATTAGAGACTCGCAATAGACGTCAAACTCGGGCGACCACTTAAAAACACGCATCGGGTGTCGCTCCACATACCAAACCGGGGTGCCCTTTGGTTCGCTAAGAAGACGGGCATAGTCCGCAAGGTCATCAAACTGAATCAAGATATGCCTTGCGTTGATGTACTTCCATGAGAAGCTTCGAACGAACTTGGTGTTATTAAGAGCCTTCTGCATTTGCTGTGCCGTTGGAAAGGAATTGGAGAATTTTCCGATAATTGCATAGCCCATATTGTAAGCAAGCTTTTTGTTTTCTTCACATGAGAAGAATATGGAAGGTTTACCATTGCTAAGACCAACGTGTCCCATGGTTTGGATCTTCTCTGGATCAAAAGTTTGGGGGCCCTTATTCTCTGTACCCTCTCGGAGAACTTGCGCCATGGTCCTAGGAGGACATTATCGTTGAGGAGGCGCCCCTTCACGAACCCACTTTGGTTTGGTGAGATGACCAATGAGAGGAGCGGTGCGAGTCTAGCCATTAGAATCTTGGTGATGATTTTATTCGTGACGTTGCAAAGGCTTATCGGACGATAGTCGGCCCAAGCCACCGGCGTCTCTTTTTTGGTAATGAGAACAATCGATGCGGAGGTCACACTTCTCGGGAGATAAGCTCCCCCAAAGAACTTGGCCACAGCGTCGGTCATGTCTCACTCCATGATTTTCCAGCATTTTTGGAAGAAGACCGCCGTGAAACCGTCCGGTCCTGGGGTACTGTCTCCCGAGATACTGAAAACTGCTCGCCTAATTTCCTCTGCCTCCGGCGCCACACAAAGGTGCTCGTAGTCAACATTTGGAGGAAGGCTTTGGATGATATCCAGGTCCGGCTCAGCCAGGTTTAAGGGAGGTGGAGCAAGAAGCTCTTGGAACTGATCAACTGCCGACTGCCTCAAGGCCCTCTCCTCACAGATTGTTCTGTCTCCGACTTTGATTCCTTGAATGTGTAGACGGTGTCTCTTTTGTTTAACCCAACTCTGGTAGAACTTTGTATTCTTGTCCCCCTTCTGAGAGCCATTTAAGGGAAGCTTTTTGTCTCCAAAAATCTTCTTCCATCTTGAGGATGAGGATGTAATGAGCAATGATCCTGTTTACAGATGTCCGGTTGATGGGGGAGGGATCAGCCTCAAACGCCGCCTGCGCTGCGATCACATCTTCTTCGGCTTTTCATAGATTGGCATGGAGATTGCCAAAGTTATATCTATTCCAAGACTTGACGGTGTGTTTGAGTCTCGACAGTTTAATTTGCAGATTGAGTAATCCACCCGCCTCTGTAGTTTGCTCCTAGTCGCTCTGAACCAGTGCCAAGAACTGTGGGTGGCGGGTCCACATGTTTTGGAATCGGAAGGAACTCCCCTTCGGTGCTGTTGATTTCAACTTGCAGCGGGCAAGGACTGGTCCGTGGTCGGAGGCCACGCACGGGAGGTTGGTGACTCTCGTCGCCTCAAACATCTCAGTCCAGTTTTCATTAATAAATGCTCTGTCGAGCCTCTCGAGCAGGGTGTTCTTGGCCCAGGTGTACTCAAATACATCCAAGCCGGGGTCAATGAGCCTGCAATCTTCGGCCATTTCTGCAAAGTCCACCATTTCTGGCAGTCTATTAGTGTCGCTACCAACTCTGTCCCGGGGGTGGAGGATAGTGTTAAAATCGCCTCCAATCATCCAAGGCATCCCCTCAGTATGCTCTGCAAATTCTCGAAGCTTGTCCCAGAGTCCGTATCGCTCACTCCTGGAGCACTTTGCATAAATGGCCGAGATGGCGATCTCCTTCCCAATCCGAGGGATCAGAATTCGACCATGGAGGGCTTGCTCCGTGTCATCATCAATCACAAAGGTGGATTCTTTATCTGTGAAAATCCAAATCTTCCCGTTTGCATTTGAGAATCTCAATTCCATCTTCGGATGATGGGAAAGGGGTTCCATAATTGCAAGAAAAACAGGATTATGAGACTTAATCAATCTTCGGATGATGCGTCGGGTCGTCGCGTTCGCGATTCCCCTGGCATTCCAAAAGAGAAAATTGATAGACATAATTTAAAGGAAGGGGGCCGTACCCGAGGGGTGGGAAGAACTCCCTCGTAGCTCCACTTGTGTTTCCTGTTCTTTTTTCTTATGATCACAAATTAGGGGCGGATCTGATGGAGCCACTGCTGCTTTCTCGGTTGGCATCAGCTCCAGTTCGGCTACCCCGTCTTCCTCATACGCTTCCGTATCGAACAAACCATTCTCCATGAGTTTATTGTATTTATTGGAGCTCAAGATGTTTTTTTGGGTCTCATTTTCCTGGTTGTGCTCCGGTTGCTTCTGGTTCCAATCCTTTGGAGCCCTCGGGGGCCGCCATTTATCTCCTCGTGGCTTTGTCCTTGAGGTTCCTTCTCTGGTATCAGTTGGCCTGATTGTTCTTCCTTTCGTCGGTTGCCTTGCTCTCTCATCGCCTCTGTTCAATGCTTCTTGGTCTGCCTCACCATCCCTCTCGGGCTCAGCCACGCTGGGCTCACCAAGGATGTCTGGTTGCGCCCCAGTGGTCATCCCTGTTCCATAGGTAGTTGGATTTGGATTGCCTTGGTGGCTGGGGGAATTACAGACCTCGCTTCTGTACCTCTCCTTCTCGGTTGCTTTATGGACTGAATCTGCCTTCAAATTCTGTTCGTTTCTATTTGTAGGGATCGTCGGTCAGGTGTTATAATTTCTCCTTTCTGGCTTCATTCTTTGACCATTTGCATAGCCGGTACTCCGTGTATGACCGACGTGCTTACAATCATCACAGTAGGCTGGAATTTTGTCCCATTTGATCTGCTAAGCTGTCTCCTTCCCGCAAATGTCCAGAATTATCTCCTCCGTAGCTGGTTTGGTGATGTCTATTTCGACACAAATTCGCGCAAAGGATAGTCTCGACTTGTCGTTGTGGCTTGATCGACTTGAATAGGGTTGCCGAGCAGTTTTCCTATCGCAAATAAGGCCGATGTGTCGAATAGATGGATCGGGAGTCCAATCAAGTTGCACCATATTGCTGCTATTGGAGACTCGCAATAGACGTCAAACTCGGGCGACCACTTAAAAATACGCATCGGGTGTCGCTCCACATACCAAACCGGGGTGCCCTTTGGTCCGCTAAGGAATCAAGATATGCCTTGCGTTGATGTACTTCCATGAGAAGCTTCGAATGAACTTGATGTTATTAAGAGCCTTCTGTATTTGCTGTGCCGTTGGAAAGGCATAGCCCATATTGTCAGCAAGCTTATTGTTTTCTTCACATGAGAAGAATATGGAAGGTTTACCATTGCTAAGACCAACGTGTCCCATGGTTTGGATCTTCTCTGGATCAAAAGTTTGGGGGCCCTTATTCTCTGTACCCTCTCGGAGAACTTGCGCCATGGTCCTAGGAGGACAATATCGTTGAGGAGGCGCCCCTTCACGAACCCACTTTGGTTTGGTGAGATGACCAATGAGAGGAGCGGTGCGAGTCTAGCCATTAGAATCTTGGTGATGATTTTATTCGTGACGTTGCAAAGGCTTATCGGACGATAGTCGGCCCAAGCCACCGGCGTCTCTTTTTTGGTAATGAGAACAATCGATGTGGAGGTCACACTTCTCGGGAGATAAGCTCCCCCAAAGAACTTGGCCACAGCGTCGGTCATGTCTCTCTCCATGATTTTCCAACATTTTTGGAAGAAGACTGCCGTGAAACCGTCCGGTCCTGGGGTACTGTCTCCCGAGATACTGAAAACTGCTCGCCTAATTTCCTCTGCCTCCGGCGCCACACAAAGGTGCTCGTAGTCAACATTCGGAGGAAGGCTTTGGATGATATCCAGGTCCGGCTCAGCCAGGTTTAAGGGAGGTGGAGCAAGAAGTTCTTGGAACTGGTCAACTGCCGACTGCCTCAAGGCCCTCTCCTCACAGATTGTTCTGTCTCCGACTTTGATTCCTTGAATGTGTAGACGGTGTCTCTTTTGTTTAACCCAACTCTGGTAGAACTTTGTATTCTTGTCCCCCTTCTGAGAGCCATTTAAGGGAAGCTTTTTGTCTCCAAAAATCTTCTTCCATCTTGAGGATGAGGATGTAATGAGCAATGATCCTGTTTACAGATGTCCGGTTGATGGGGGAGGGATCAGCCTCAAACGCCGCCTGCGCTGCGATCACATATTCTTCGGCTTTTCATAGATTGGCGTGGAGACTGCCAAAGTTATATCTATTCCAAGACTTGACGGTGTGTTTGAGTCTCGACAGTTTAATTTGCAGGTTGAGTAATCCACCCGCCTCTGTAGTTTGCTCCCAGTCGCTCTGAACCAGTGCCAAGAACTGTGGGTGGCGGGTCCACATGTTTTGGAATCGGAAGGAACTCCCCTTCGGTGCTGTTGATTTCAACTTGCAGCGGGCAAGGACTGGTCCATGGTCGGAGGCCACGCACGGGAGGTTGGTGACTCTCGTCGCCTCAAACATCTCAGTCCAGTTTTCATTAATAAATGCTCTGTCGAGCCTCTCGAGCAGGGTGTTCTTGGCCCAGGTGTACTCAAATACATCGAAGCCGGGGTCAATGAGCCTGCAATCTTCGGCCATTTCTCCAAAGTCCACCATTTCTGGCAGTCTATTAGTGTCGCTACCAACTCTGTCCCGGGGGTGGAGGATAGTGTTAAAATCGCCTCCAATCATCCAAGGCATCCCCTCAGTATGCTCTTCAAATTCTCGAAGCTTGTCCCAGAGTCCGTATCGCTCACTCCTGGAGCACTTTGCATAAATGGCCGAGATGGCGATCTCCTTCCCAATCCGAGGGATCAGAATTCGACCATGGAGGGCTTGCTCCGTGTCATCATCAATCACAAAGGTGGATTCTTTATCTGTGAAAATCCAAATCTTCCCGTTTGCATTTGAGAATCTCAATTCCATCTTCGGATGATGGGAAAGGGGTTCCATAATTGCAAGAAAAACAGGATTATGAGACTTAATCAATCTTCGGATGATGCGTTGGGTCGTCGCGTTCGCGATTCCCCTGGCATTCCAAAAGAGAAAATTGATAGACATAATTTAAAGGAAGGGGGCCGTACCCGAGGGGTGGGAAGAACTCCCTCGTAGCTCCACTTGTGTTTCCTGTTCTTTTTTCTTATGATCACAAATTAGGGGCGGATCTGATGGAGCCACTGCTGCTTTCTCGGTTGGCATCAGCTCCAGTTCGGCTACCCCGTCTTCCTCATACGCTTCCGTATCGAACAAACCATTCTCCATGAGTTTATTGTATTTATTGGAGCTCAAGATGTTTTTTTGGGTCTCATTTTCCTGGTTGTGCTCCGGTTGCTTCTGGTTCCAATCCTTTGGAGCCCTCGGGGGCCGCCATTTATCTCCTCGTGGCTTTGTCCTTGAGGTTCCTTCTCTGGTATCAGTTGGCCTGATTGTTCTTCCTTTCGTCGGTTGCCTTGCTCTCTCATCGCCTCTGTTCAATGCTTCTTGGTGTGCCTCACCATCCCTCTCGGGCTCAGCCACGCTGGGCTCACCAAGGATGTCTGGTTGCGCCCCAGTGGTCATCCCTGTTCCATAGGTAGTTGGATTTGGATTGCCTTGGTGGCTGGGGGAATTACAGACCTCGCTTCTGTACCTCTCCTTCTCGGTTGCTTTATGGACTGAATCTGCCTTCAAATTCTGTTCGTTTCTATTTGTAGGGATCGTCGGTCAGGTGTTATAATTTCTCCTTTCTGGCTTCATTCTTTGACCATTTGCATAGCCGGTACTCCGTGTATGACCGACGTGCTTACAATCATCACAGTAGGCTGGAATTTTGTCCCATTTGATCTGCTAAGCTGTCTCCTTCCCGCAAATGTCCAGAATTATCTCCTCCGTAGCTGGTTTGGTGATGTCTATTTCGACACAAATTCGCGCAAAGGATAGTCTCGACTTGTCGTTGTGGCTTGATCGACTTGAATAGGGTTGCCGAGCAGTTTTCCTATCGCAAATAAGGCCGATGTGTCGAATAGATGGATCGGGAGTCCAATCAAGTTGCACCATATTGCTGCTATTAGAGACTCGCAATAGACGTCAAACTCGGGCGACCACTTAAAAACACGCATCGGGTGTCGCTCCACATACCAAACCGGGGTGCCTTTGGTTCGCTAAGAAGACGGGCATAGTCCGCAAGGTCATCAAACTGAATCAAGATATGCCTTGCGTTGATGTACTTCCATGAGAAGCTTCGAACGAACTTGGTGTTATTAAGAGCCTTCTGCATTTGCTGTGCCGTTGGAAAGGAATTGGAGAATTTTCCGATAATTGCATAGCCCATATTGTAAGCAAGCTTTTTGTTTTCTTCACATGAGAAGAATATGGAAGGTTTACCATTGCTAAGACCAACGTGTCCCATGGTTTGGATCTTCTCTGGATCAAAAGTTTGGGGGCCCTTATTCTCTGTACCCTCTCGGAGAACTTGCGCCATGGTCCTAGGAGGACATTATCGTTGAGGAGGCGCCCCTTCACGAACCCACTTTGGTTTGGTGAGATGACCAATGAGAGGAGCGGTGCGAGTCTAGCCATTAGAATCTTGGTGATGATTTTATTCGTGACGTTGCAAAGGCTTATCGGACGATAGTCGGCCCAAGCCACCGGCGTCTCTTTTTTGGTAATGAGAACAATCGATGTGGAGGTCACACTTCTCGGGAGATAAGCTCCCCCAAAGAACTTGGCCACAGCGTCGGTCATGTCTCTCTCCATGATTTTCCAGCATTTTTGGAAGAAGACCGCCGTGAAACCGTCCGGTCCTGGGGTACTGTCTCCCGAGATACTGAAAACTGCTCGCCTAATTTCCTCTGCCTCCGGCGCCACACAAAGGTGCTCGTAGTCAACATTTGGAGGAAGGCTTTGGATGATATCCAGGTCCGGCTCAGCCAGGTTTAAGGGAGGTGGAGCAAGAAGTTCTTGGAACTGATCAACTGCCGACTGCCTCAAGGCCCTCTCCTCACAGATTGTTCTGTCTCCGACTTTGATTCCTTGAATGTGTAGACGGTGTCTCTTTTGTTTAACCCAACTCTGGTAGAACTTTGTATTCTTGTCCCCCTTCTGAGAGCCATTTAAGGGAAGCTTTTTGTCTCCAAAAATCTTCTTCCATCTTGAGGATGAGGATGTAATGAGCAATGATCCTGTTTACAGATGTCCGGTTGATGGGGGAGGGATCAGCCTCAAACGCCGCCTGCGCTGCGATCACATCTTCTTCGGCTTTTCATAGATTGGCATGGAGATTGCCAAAGTTATATCTATTCCAAGACTTGACGGTGTGTTTGAGTCTCGACAGTTTAATTTGCAGGTTGAGTAATCCACCCGCCTCTGTAGTTTGCTCCTAGTCGCTCTGAACCAGTGCCAAGAACTGTGGGTGGCGGGTCCACATGTTTTGGAATCGGAAGGAACTCCCCTTCGGTGCTGTTGATTTCAACTTGCAGCGGGCAAGGACTGGTCCGTGGTCGGAGGCCACGCACGGGAGGTTGGTGACTCTCGTCGCCTCAAACATCTCAGTCCAGTTTTCATTAATAAATGCTCTGTCGAGCCTCTCGAGCAGGGTGTTCTTGGCCCAGGTGTACTCAAATACATCCAAGCCGGGGTCAATGAGCCTGCAATCTTCGGCCATTTCTGCAAAGTCCACCATTTCTGGCAGTCTATTAGTGTCGCTACCAACTCTGTCCCGGGGGTGGAGGATAGTGTTAAAATCGCCTCCAATCATCCAAGGCATCCCCTCAGTATGCTCTGCAAATTCTCGAAGCTTGTCCCAGAGTCCGTATCGCTCACTCCTGGAGCACTTTGCATAAATGGCCGAGATGGCGATCTCCTTCCCAATCCGAGGGATCAGAATTCGACCATGGAGGGCTTGCTCCGTGTCATCATCAATCACAAAGGTGGATTCTTTATCTGTGAAAATCCAAATCTTCCCGTTTGCATTTGAGAATCTCAATTCCATCTTCGGATGATGGGAAAGGGGTTCCATAATTGCAAGAAAAACAGGATTATGAGACTTAATCAATCTTCGGATGATGCGTCGGGTCGTCGCGTTCGCGATTCCCCTGGCATTCCAAAAGAGAAAATTGATAGACATAATTTAAAGGAAGGGGGCCGTACCCGAGGGGTGGGAAGAACTCCCTCGTAGCTCCACTTGTGTTTCCTGTTCTTTTTTCTTATGATCACAAATTTGGGGCGGATCTGATGGAGCCACTGCTGCTTTCTCGGTTGGCATCAGCTCCAGTTCGGCTACCCCGTCTTCCTCATACGCTTCCGTATCGAACAAACCATTCTCCATGAGTTTATTGTATTTATTGGAGCTCAAGATGTTTTTTTGGGTCTCATTTTCCTGGTTGTGCTCCGGTTGCTTCTGGTTCCAATCCTTTGGAGCCCTCGGGGGCCGCCATTTATCTCCTCGTGGCTTTGTCCTTGAGGTTCCTTCTCTGGTATCAGTTGGCCTGATTGTTCTTCCTTTCGTCGGTTGCCTTGCTCTCTCATCGCCTCTGTTCAATGCTTCTTGGTCTGCCTCACCATCCCTCTCGGGCTCAGCCACGCTGGGCTCACCAAGGATGTCTGGTTGCGCCCCATTGGTCATCCCTGTTCCATAGGTAGTTGGATTTGGATTGCCTTGGTGGCTGGGGGAATTACAGACCTCGCTTCTGTACCTCTCCTTCTCGGTTGCTTTATGGACTGAATCTGCCTTCAAATTCTGTTCGTTTCTATTTGTAGGGATCGTCGGTCAGGTGTTATAATTTCTCCTTTCTGGCTTCATTCTTTGACCATTTGCATAGCCGGTATTCCGTGTATGACCGACGTGCTTACAATCATCACAGTAGGCTGGAATTTTGTCCCATTTGATCTGCTAAGCTGTCTCCTTCCCGCAAATGTCCAGAATTATCTCCTCCGTAGCTGGTTTGGTGATGTCTATTTCGACACAAATTCGCGCAAAGGATAGTCTCGACTTGTCGTTGTGGCTTGATCGACTTGAATAGGGTTGCCGAGCAGTTTTCCTATCGCAAATAAGGCCGATGTGTCGAATAGATGGATCGGGAGTCCAATCAAGTTGCACCATATTGCTGCTATTGGAGACTCGCAATAGACGTCAAACTCGGGCGACCACTTAAAAATACGCATCGGGTGTCGCTCCACATACCAAACCGGGGTGCCCTTTGGTCCGCTAAGGAATCAAGATATGCCTTGCGTTGATGTACTTCCATGAGAAGCTTCGAATGAACTTGATGTTATTAAGAGCCTTCTGTATTTGCTGTGCCGTTGGAAAGGCATAGCCCATATTGTCAGCAAGCTTATTGTTTTCTTCACATGAGAAGAATATGGAAGGTTTACCATTGCTAAGACCAACGTGTCCCATGGTTTGGATCTTCTCTGGATCAAAAGTTTGGGGGCCCTTATTCTCTGTACCCTCTCGGAGAACTTGCGCCATGGTCCTAGGAGGACAATATCGTTGAGGAGGCGCCCCTTCACGAACCCACTTTGGTTTGGTGAGATGACCAATGAGAGGAGCGGTGCGAGTCTAGCCATTAGAATCTTGGTGATGATTTTATTCGTGACGTTGCAAAGGCTTATCGGACGATAGTCGGCCCAAGCCACCGGCGTCTCTTTTTTGGTAATGAGAACAATCGATGTGGAGGTCACACTTCTCGGGAGATAAGCTCCCCCAAAGAACTTGGCCACAGCGTCGGTCATGTCTCTCTCCATGATTTTCCAACATTTTTGGAAGAAGACTGCCGTGAAACCGTCCGGTCCTGGGGTACTGTCTCCCGAGATACTGAAAACTGCTCGCCTAATTTCCTCTGCCTCCGGCGCCACACAAAGGTGCTCGTAGTCAACATTCGGAGGAAGGCTTTGGATGATATCCAGGTCCGGCTCAGCCAGGTTTAAGGGAGGTGGAGCAAGAAGTTCTTGGAACTGATCAACTGCCGACTGCCTCAAGGCCCTCTCCTCACAGATTGTTCTGTCTCCGACTTTGATTCCTTGAATGTGTAGACGGTGTCTCTTTTGTTTAACCCAACTCTGGTAGAACTTTGTATTCTTGTCCCCCTTCTGAGAGCCATTTAAGGGAAGCTTTTTGTCTCCAAAAATCTTCTTCCATCTTGAGGATGAGGATGTAATGAGCAATGATCCTGTTTACAGATGTCCGGTTGATGGGGGAGGGATCAGCCTCAAACGCCGCCTGCGCTGCGATCACATCTTCTTCGGCTTTTCATAGATTGGCGTGGAGATTGCCAAAGTTATATCTATTCCAAGACTTGACGGTGTGTTTGAGTCTCGACAGTTTAATTTGCAGGTTGAGTAATCCACCCGCCTCTGTAGTTTGCTCCTAGTCGCTCTGAACCAGTGCCAAGAACTGTGGGTGGCGGGTCCACATGTTTTGGAATCGGAAGGAACTCCCCTTCGGTGCTGTTGATTTCAACTTGCAGCGGGCAAGGACTGGTCCATGGTTGGAGGCCACGCACGGGAGGTTGGTGACTCTCGTCGCCTCAAACATCTCAGTCCAGTTTTCATTAATAAATGCTCTGTCGAGCCTCTCGAGCAGGGTGTTCTTGGCCCAGGTGTACTCAAATACATCGAAGCCGGGGTCAATGAGCCTGCAATCTTCGGCCATTTCTCCAAAGTCCACCATTTCTGGCAGTCTATTAGTGTCGCTACCAACTCTGTCCCGGGGGTGGAGGATAGTGTTAAAATCGCCTCCAATCATCCAAGGCATCCCCTCAGTATGCTCTTCAAATTCTCGAAGCTTGTCCCAGAGTCCGTATCGCTCACTCCTGGAGCACTTTGCATAAATGGCCGAGATGGCGATCTCCTTCCCAATCCGAGGGATCAGAATTCGACCATGGAGGGCTTGCTCCGTGTCATCATCAATCACAAAGGTGGATTCTTTATCTGTGAAAATCCAAATCTTCCCGTTTGCATTTGAGAATCTCAATTCCATCTTCGGATGATGGGAAAGGGGTTCCATAATTGCAAGAAAAACAGGATTATGAGACTTAATCAATCTTCGGATGATGCGTTGGGTCGTCGCGTTCGCGATTCCCCTGGCATTCCAAAAGAGAAAATTGATAGACATAATTTAAAGGAAGGGGGCCGTACCCGAGGGGTGGGAAGAACTCCCTCGTAGCTCCACTTGTGTTTCCTGTTCTTTTTTCTTATGATCACAAATTAGGGGCGGATCTGATGGAGCCACTGCTGCTTTCTCGGTTGGCATCAGCTCCAGTTCGGCTACCCCGTCTTCCTCATACGCTTCCGTATCGAACAAACCATTCTCCATGAGTTTATTGTATTTATTGGAGCTCAAGATGTTTTTTTGGGTCTCATTTTCCTGATTGTGCTCCGGTTGCTTCTGGTTCCAATCCTTTGGAGCCCTCGGGGGCCGCCATTTATCTCCTCGTGGCTTTGTCCTTGAGGTTCCTTCTCTGGTATCAGTTGGCCTGATTGTTCTTCCTTTCGTCGGTTGCCTTGCTCTCTCATCGCCTCTGTTCAATGCTTCTTGGTCTGCCTCACCATCCCTCTCGGGCTCAGCCACGCTGGGGTCACCAAGGTTGTCTGGTTGCGCCCCATTGGTCATCCCTGTTCCATAGGTAGTTGGATTTGGATTGCCTTGGTGGCTGGGGGAATTACAGACCTCGCTTCTGTACCTCTCCTTCTCGGTTGCTTTATGGACTGAATCTGCCTTCACATTCTGTTCGTTTCTATTTGTAGGGATCGGTCAGGTGTTATAATTTCTCCTTTCTGGCTTCATTCTTTGACCATTTGCAAAGCAGGTACTCCGTGTATGACCGACGTGCTTACAATCATCACAGTAGGCTGGAATTTTGTCCCATTTGATCTGCTAAGCTGTCTCCTTCCCGCAAATGTCCAGAATTATCTCCTCCGTAGCTGGTTTGGTGATGTCTATTTCGACACAAATTCGCGCAAAGGATAGTCTCGACTTGGTCGATGTGGCTTGATCGAATTGAATAGGGTTGCCGAGCAGTTTTCCTATCGCAAATAAGGCCGATGTGTCGAATAGATGGATCGGGAGTCCAATCAAGTTGCACCATATTGCTGCTATTGGAGACTCGCAATAGACGTCAAACTCGGGCGACCACTTAAAAACACGCATCGGGTGTGGCTCCACATACCAAACCGGGGTGCCCTTTGGTCCGCTAAGAAGACGGGCATAGTCCGCAAGGTCATCAAACTGAATCAAGATATGCCTTGCGTTGATGTACTTCCATGAGAAGCTTCGAATGAACTTGATGTTATTAAGAGCCTTCTGTATTTGTTGTGCCGTTGGAAAGGAATTGGAGAATTTTCCGATAATTGCATAGCCCATATTGTCAGCAAGCTTTTTGTTTTCTTCACATTAGAAGAATATGGAAGGTTTACCATTGCTAAGACCAACGTGTCCCATGGTTTCGATCTTCTCTGGATCAAAAGTTTGGGGGCCCTTATTCTCTGTACCCTCTCGGAGAACTTGCGCCATGGTCCTAGGAGGACATTATCGTTGAGGAGGCGCCCCTTCACGAACCCACTTTGGTTTGGTGAGATGACCAATGAGAGGAGCGGTGCGAGTCTAGCCATTAGAATCTTGGTGATGATTTTATTGGTGACGTTGCAAAGGCTTATCGGACGATAGTCGGCCCAAGCCACCGGCGTCTCTTTTTTGGTAATGAGAACAATCGATGTGGAGGTCACACTTCTCGGGAGTTAAGCTCCCCCAAAGAACTTGGCCACA
This sequence comes from Salvia hispanica, assembly GCF_029641045.1. Lineage (NCBI taxonomy): Eukaryota > Viridiplantae > Streptophyta > Magnoliopsida > Lamiales > Lamiaceae > Salvia > Salvia hispanica. The sequence goes on along the minus strand of NC_142696.1, from coordinate 15,305,841 downwards.
GCGTCGGTCATGTCTCTCTCCATGATTTTCCAGCATTTTTGGAAGAAGACCGCCGTGAAACCGTCCGGTCCTGGGGTACTGTCTCCCGAGATACTGAAAACTGCTCGCCTAATTTCCTCTGCCTCCGGCGCCACACAAAGGTGCTCGTAGTCAACATTTGGAGGAAGGCTTTGGATGATATCCAGGCCCGACTCAGCCAGGTTTAAGGGAGGTGGAGCAAGAAGTTCTTGGAACTGGTCAACTGCCGACTGCCTCAAGGCCCTCTCCTCACAGATTGTTCTGTCTCCGACTTTGATTCCTTGAATGTGTAGACGGTGTCTCTTTTGTTTAACCCAACCCTGGTAGAACTTTGTATTCTTGTCCCCCTTCTGAGAGCCATTTAAGGGAAGCTTTTTGTCTCCAAAAATCTTCTTCCATCTTGAGGATGAGGATGTAATGAGCAATGATCCTGTTTACAGATGTCCGGTTGATGGGGGAGGGATCAGCCTCAAACGCCGCCTGCGCTGCGATCACATCTTCTTCGGCTTTTCATAGATTGGCGTGGAGACTGCCAAAGTTATATCTATTCCAAGACTTGACGGTGTGTTTGAGTCTCGACAGTTTAATTTGCAGGTTGAGTAATCCACCCGCCTCTGTAGTTTGCTCCCAGTCGCTCTGAACCAGTGCCAAGAACTGTGGGTGGCGGGTCCACATGTTTTGGAATCGGAAGGAACTCCCCTTCGGTGCTGTTGATTTCAACTTGCAGCGGGCAAGGACTGGTCCGTGGTCGGAGGCCACGCACGGGAGGTTGGTGACTCTCGTCGCCTCAAACATCTCAGTCCAGTTTTCATTAATAAATGCTCTGTCGAGCCTCTCGAGCAGGGTGTTCTTGGCCCAGGTGTACTCAAATACATCCAAGCCGGGGTCAATGAGCCTGCAATCTTCGGCCATTTCTGCAAAGTCCACCATTTCTGGCAGTCTATTAGTGTCGCTACCAACTCTGTCCCGGGGGTGGAGGATAGTGTTAAAATCGCCTCCAATCATCCAAGGCATCCCCTCAGTATGCTCTGCAAATTCTCGAAGCTTGTCCCAGAGTCCGTATCGCTCACTCCTGGAGCACTTTGCATAAATGGCCGAGATGGCGATCTCCTTCCCAATCCGAGGGATCAGAATTCGACCATGGAGGGCTTGCTCCGTGTCATCATCAATCACAAAGGTGGATTCTTTATCTGTGAAAATCCAAATCTTCCCGTTTGCATTTGAGAATCTCAATTCCATCTTCGGATGATGGGAAAGGGGTTCCATAATTGCAAGAAAAACAGGATTATGAGACTTAATCAATCCTCGGATGATGCGTCGGGTCGTCGCGTTCGCGATTCCCCTGGCATTCCAAAAGAGAAAATTGATAGACATAATTTAAAGGAAGGGGGCCGTACCCGAGGGGTGGGAAGAACTCCCTCGTAGCTCCACTTGTGTTTCCTGTTCTTTTTTCTTATGATCACAAATTAGGGGCGGATCTGATGGAGCCACTGCTGCTTTCTCGGTTGGCATCAGCTCCATTTCGGCTACCCCGTCTTCCTCATACGCTTCCGTATCGAACAAACCATTCTCCATGAGTTTATTGTATTTATTGGAGCTCAAGATGTTTTTTTGGGTCTCATTTTCCTGATTGTGCTCCGGTTGCTTCTGGTTCCAATCCTTTGGAGCCCTCGGGGGCCGCCATTTATCTCCTCGTGGCTTTGTCCTTGAGGTTCCTTCTCTGGTATCAGTTGGCCTGATTGTTCTTCCTTTCGTCGGTTGCCTTGCTCTCTCATCGCCTCTGTTCAATGCTTCTTGGTCTGCCTCACCATCCCTCTCGGGCTCAGCCACGCTGGGGTCACCAAGGTTGTCTGGTTGCGCCCCATTGGTCATCCCTGTTCCACAGGTAGTTGGATTTGGATTGCCTTGGTGGCTGGGGGAATTACAGACCTCGCTTCTGTACCTCTCCTTCTCGGTTGCTTTATGGACTGAATCTGCCTTCACATTCTGTTCGTTTCTATTTGTAGGGATCGGTCAGGTGTTATAATTTCTCCTTTCTGGCTTCATTCTTTGACCATTTGCAAAGCAGGTACTCCGTGTATGACCGACGTGCTTACAATCATCACAGTAGGCTGGAATTTTGTCCCATTTGATCTGCTAAGCTGTCTCCTTCCCGCAAATGTCCAGAATTATCTCCTTCGTAGCTGGTTTGGTGATGTCTATTTCGACACAAATTCGCGCAAAGGATAGTCTCGACTTGGTCGATGTGGCTTGATCGAATTGAATAGGGTTGCCGAGCAGTTTTCCTATCGCAAATAAGGCCGATGTGTCGAATAGATGGATCGGGAGTCCAATCAAGTTGCACCATATTGCTGCTATTGGAGACTCGCAATAGACGTCAAACTCGGGCGACCACTTAAAAACACGCATCGGGTGTGGCTCCACATACCAAACCGGGGTGCCCTTTGGTCCGCTAAGAAGACGGGCATAGTCCGCAAGGTCATCAAACTGAATCAAGATATGCCTTGCGTTGATGTACTTCCATGAGAAGCTTCGAATGAACTTGATGTTATTAAGAGCCTTCTGTATTTGTTGTGCCGTTGGAAAGGAATTGGAGAATTTTCCGATAATTGCATAGCCCATATTGTCAGCAAGCTTTTTGTTTTCTTCACATTAGAAGAATATGGAAGGTTTACCATTGCTAAGACCAACGTGTCCCATGGTTTCGATCTTCTCTGGATCAAAAGTTTGGGGGCCCTTATTCTCTGTACCCTCTCGGAGAACTTGCGCCATGGTCCTAGGAGGACATTATCGTTGAGGAGGCGCCCCTTCACGAACCCACTTTGGTTTGGTGAGATGACCAATGAGAGGAGCGGTGCGAGTCTAGCCATTAGAATCTTGGTGATGATTTTATTGGTGACGTTGCAAAGGCTTATCGGACGATAGTCGGCCCAAGCCACCGGCGTCTCTTTTTTGGTAATGAGAACAATCGATGTGGAGGTCACACTTCTCGGGAGTTAAGCTCCCCCAAAGAACTTGGCCACAGCGTCGGTCATGTCTCTCTCCATGATTTTCCAGCATTTTTGGAAGAAGACCGCCGTGAAACCGTCCGGTCCTGGGGTACTGTCTCCCGAGATACTGAAAACTGCTCGCCTAATTTCCTCTGCCTCCGGCGCCACACAAAGGTGCTCGTAGTCAACATTTGGAGGAAGGCTTTGGATGATATCCAGGCCCGACTCAGCCAGGTTTAAGGGAGGTGGAGCAAGAAGTTCTTGGAACTGGTCAACTGCCGACTGCCTCAAGGCCCTCTCCTCACAGATTGTTCTGTCTCCGACTTTGATTCCTTGAATGTGTAGACGGTGTCTCTTTTGTTTAACCCAACCCTGGTAGAACTTTGTATTCTTGTCCCCCTTCTGAGAGCCATTTAAGGGAAGCTTTTTGTCTCCAAAAATCTTCTTCCATCTTGAGGATGAGGATGTAATGAGCAATGATCCTGTTTACAGATGTCCGGTTGATGGGGGAGGGATCAGCCTCAAACGCCGCCTGCGCTGCGATAACATCTTCTTCGGCTTTTCATAGATTGGCGTGGAGACTGCCAAAGTTATATCTATTCCAAGACTTGACGGTGTGTTTGAGTCTCGACAGTTTAATTTGCAGGTTGAGTAATCCACCCGCCTCTGTAGTTTGCTCCCAGTCGCTCTGAACCAGTGCCAAGAACTGTGGGTGGCGGGTCCACATGTTTTGGAATCGGAAGGAACTCCCCTTCGGTGCTGTTGATTTCAACTTGCAGCGGGCAAGGACTGGTCCGTGGTCGGAGGCCACGCACGGGAGGTTGGTGACTCTCGTCGCCTCAAACATCTCAGTCCAGTTTTCATTAATAAATGCTCTGTCGAGCCTCTCGAGCAGGGTGTTCTTGGCCCAGGTGTACTCAAATACATCGAAGCCGGGGTCAATGAGCCTGCAATCTTCGGCCATTTCTGCAAAGTCCACCATTTCTGGCAGTCTATTAGTGTCGCTACCAACTCTGTCCCGGGGGTGGAGGATAGTGTTAAAATCGCCTCCAATCATCCAAGGCATCCCCTCAGTATGCTCTGCAAATTCTCGAAGCTTGTCCCAGAGTCCGTATCGCTCACTCCTGGAGCACTTTGCATAAATGGCCGAGATGGCGATCTCCTTCCCAATCCGAGGGATCAGAATTCGACCATGGAGGGCTTGCTCCGTGTCATCATCAATCACAAAGGTGGATTCTTTATCTGTGAAAATCCAAATCTTCCCGTTTGCATTTGAGAATCTCAATTCCATCTTCGGATGATGGGAAAGGGGTTCCATAATTGCAAGAAAAACAGGATTATGAGACTTAATCAATCCTCGGATGATGCGTCGGGTCGTCGCGTTCGCGATTCCCCTGGCATTCCAAAAGAGAAAATTGATAGACATAATTTAAAGGAAGGGGGCCGTACCCGAGGGGTGGGAAGAACTCCCTCGTAGCTCCACTTGTGTTTCCTGTTCTTTTTTCTTATGATCACAAATTAGGGGCGGATCTGATGGAGCCACTGCTGCTTTCTCGGTTGGCATCAGCTCCAATTCGGCTACCCCGTCTTCCTCATACGCTTCCGTATCAAACAAACCATTCTCCATGAGTTTATTGTATTTATTGGAGCTCAAGATGTTTTTTTGGGTCTCATTTTCCTGGTTGTGCTCCGGTTGCTTCTGGTTCCAATCCTTTGGAGCCCTCGGGGGCCGCCATTTATCTCCTCATGGCTTTGTCCTTGAGGTTCCTTCTCTGGTATCAGTTGGCCTGATTGTTCTTCCTTTCGTCGGTTGCCTTGCTCTCTCATCGCCTCTGTTCAATGCTTCTTGGTCTGCCTCACCATCCCTCTCGGGCTCAGCCACGCTGGGGTCACCAAGGTTGTCTGGTTGCGCCCCATTGGTCATCCCTGTTCCACAGGTAGTTGGATTTGGATTGCCTTGGTGGCTGGGGGAATTACAGACCTCGCTTCTGTACCTCTCCTTCTCGGTTGCTTTATGGACTGAATCTGCCTTCACATTCTGTTCGTTTCTATTTGTAGGGATCGGTCAGGTGTTATAATTTCTCCTTTCTGGCTTCATTCTTTGACCATTTGCAAAGCAGGTACTCCGTGTATGACCGACGTGCTTACAATCATCACAGTAGGCTGGAATTTTGTCCCATTTGATCTGCTAAGCTGTCTCCTTCCCGCAAATGTCCAGAATTATCTCCTTCGTAGCTGGTTTGGTGATGTCTATTTCGACACAAATTCGCGCAAAGGATAGTCTCGACTTGGTCGATGTGGCTTGATCAAATTGAATAGGGTTGCCGAGCAGTTTTCCTATCGCAAATAAGGCCGATGTGTCGAATAGATGGATCGGGAGTCCAATCAAGTTGCACCATATTGCTGCTATTGGAGACTCGCAATAGACGTCAAACTCGGGCGACCACTTAAAAACACGCATCGGGTGTGGCTCCACATACCAAACCGGGGTGCCCTTTGGTCCGCTAAGAAGACGGGCATAGTCCGCAAGGTCATCAAACTGAATCAAGATATGCCTTGCGTTGATGTACTTCCATGAGAAGCTTCGAATGAACTTGATGTTATTAAGAGCCTTCTGTATTTGTTGTGCCGTTGGAAAGGAATTGGAGAATTTTCCGATAATTGCATAGCCCATATTGTCAGCAAGCTTTTTGTTTTCTTCACATTAGAAGAATATGGAAGGTTTACCATTGCTAAGACCAACGTGTCCCATGGTTTCGATCTTCTCTGGATCAAAAGTTTGGGGGCCCTTATTCTCTGTCCCCTCTCGGAGAACTTGCGCCATGGTCCTAGGAGGACATTATCGTTGAGGAGGCGCCCCTTCACGAACCCACTTTGGTTTGGTGAGATGACCAATGAGAGGAGCGGTGCGAGTCTAGCCATTAGAATCTTGGTGATGATTTTATTGGTGACGTTGCAAAGGCTTATCGGACGATAGTCGGCCCAAGCCACCGGCGTCTCTTTTTTGGTAATGAGAACAATCGATGTGGAGGTCACACTTCTCGGGAGTTAAGCTCCCCCAAAGAACTTGGCCACAGCGTCGGTCATGTCTCTCTCCATGATTTTCCAGCATTTTTGGAAGAAGACCGCCGTGAAACCGTCCGGTCCTGGGGTACTGTCTCCCGAGATACTGAAAACTGCTCGCCTAATTTCCTCTGCCTCCGGCGCCACACAAAGGTGCTCGTAGTCAACATTTGGAGGAAGGCTTTGGATGATATCCAGGCCCGACTCAGCCAGGTTTAAGGGAGGTGGAGCAAGAAGTTCTTGGAACTGGTCAACTGCCGACTGCCTCAAGGCCCTCTCCTCACAGATTGTTCTGTCTCCGACTTTGATTCCTTGAATGTGTAGACGGTGTCTCTTTTGTTTAACCCAACCCTGGTAGAACTTTGTATTCTTGTCCCCCTTCTGAGAGCCATTTAAGGGAAGCTTTTTGTCTCCAAAAATCTTCTTCCATCTTGAGGATGAGGATGTAATGAGCAATGATCCTGTTTACAGATGTCCGGTTGATGGGGGAGGGATCAGCCTCAAACGCCGCCTGCGCTGCGATAACATCTTCTTCGGCTTTTCATAGATTGGCGTGGAGACTGCCAAAGTTATATCTATTCCAAGACTTGACGGTGTGTTTGAGTCTCGACAGTTTAATTTGCAGGTTGAGTAATCCACCCGCCTCTGTAGTTTGCTCCCAGTCGCTCTGAACCAGTGCCAAGAACTGTGGGTGGCGGGTCCACATGTTTTGGAATCGGAAGGAACTCCCCTTCGGTGCTGTTGATTTCAACTTGCAGCGGGCAAGGACTGGTCCGTGGTCGGAGGCCACGCACGGGAGGTTGGTGACTCTCGTCGCCTCAAACATCTCAGTCCAGTTTTCATTAATAAATGCTCTGTCGAGCCTCTCGAGCAGGGTGTTCTTGGCCCAGGTGTACTCAAATACATCGAAGCCGGGGTCAATGAGCCTGCAATCTTCGGCCATTTCTGCAAAGTCCACCATTTCTGGCAGTCTATTAGTGTCGCTACCAACTCTGTCCCGGGGGTGGAGGATAGTGTTAAAATCGCCTCCAATCATCCAAGGCATCCCCTCAGTATGCTCTGCAAATTCTCGAAGCTTGTCCCAGAGTCCGTATCGCTCACTCCTGGAGCACTTTGCATAAATGGCCGAGATGGCGATCTCCTTCCCAATCCGAGGGATCAGAATTCGACCATGGAGGGCTTGCTCCGTGTCATCATCAATCACAAAGGTGGATTCTTTATCTGTGAAAATCCAAATCTTCCCGTTTGCATTTGAGAATCTCAATTCCATCTTCGGATGATGGGAAAGGGGTTCCATAATTGCAAGAAAAACAGGATTATGAGACTTAATCAATCCTCGGATGATGCGTCGGGTCGTCGCGTTCGCGATTCCCCTGGCATTCCAAAAGAGAAAATTGATAGACATAATTTAAAGGAAGGGGGCCGTACCCGAGGGGTGGGAAGAACTCCCTCGTAGCTCCACTTGTGTTTCCTGTTCTTTTTTCTTATGATCACAAATTAGGGGCGGATCTGATGGAGCCACTGCTGCTTTCTCGGTTGGCATCAGCTCCAATTCGGCTACCCCGTCTTCCTCATACGCTTCCGTATCAAACAAACCATTCTCCATGAGTTTATTGTATTTATTGGAGCTCAAGATGTTTTTTTGGGTCTCATTTTCCTGGTTGTGCTCCGGTTGCTTCTGGTTCCAATCCTTTGGAGCCCTCGGGGGCCGCCATTTATCTCCTCGTGGCTTTGTCCTTGAGGTTCCTTTTCTGGTATCAGTTGGCCTGATTGTTCTTCCTTTCGTCGGTTGCCTTGCTCTCTCATCGCCTCTATTCAATGCTTCTTGGTCTGCCTCACCATCCCTCTCGGGCTCAGCCACGCTGGGGTCACCAAGGTTGTCTGGTTGCGCCCCATTGGTCATCCCTGTTCCACAGGTAGTTGGATTTGGATTGCCTTGGTGGCTGGGGGAATTACAGACCTCGCTTTTGTACCTCTCCTTCTCGGTTGCTTTATGGACTGAATCTGCCTTCACATTCTGTTCGTTTCTATTTGTAGGGATCGGTCAGGTGTTATAATTTCTCCTTTCTGGCTTCATTCTTTGACCATTTGCAAAGCAGGTACTCCGTGTATGACCGACGTGCTTACAATCATCACAGTAGGCTGGAATTTTGTCCCATTTGATCTGCTAAGCTGTCTCCTTCCCGCAAATGTCCAGAATTATCTCCTTCGTAGCTGGTTTGGTGATGTCTATTTCGACACAAATTCGCGCAAAGGATAGTCTCGACTTGGTCGATGTGGCTTGATCGAATTGAATAGGGTTGCCGAGCAGTTTTCCTATCGCAAATAAGGCCGATGTGTCGAATAGATGGATCGGGAGTCCAATCAAGTTGCACCATATTGCTGCTATTGGAGACTCGCAATAGACGTCAAACTCGGGCGACCACTTAAAAACACGCATCGGGTGTGGCTCCACATACCAAACCGGGGTGCCCTTTGGTCCGCTAAGAAGACGGGCATAGTCCGCAAGGTCATCAAACTGAATCAAGATATGCCTTGCGTTGATGTACTTCCATGAGAAGCTTCGAATGAACTTGATGTTATTAAGAGCCTTCTGTATTTGTTGTGCCGTTGGAAAGGAATTGGAGAATTTTCCGATAATTGCATAGCCCATATTGTCAGCAAGCTTTTTGTTTTCTTCACATTAGAAGAATATGGAAGGTTTACCATTGCTAAGACCAACGTGTCCCATGGTTTCGATCTTCTCTGGATCAAAAGTTTGGGGGCCCTTATTCTCTGTCCCCTCTCGGAGAACTTGCGCCATGGTCCTAGGAGGACATTATCGTTGAGGAGGCGCCCCTTCACGAACCCACTTTGGTTTGGTGAGATGACCAATGAGAGGAGCGGTGCGAGTCTAGCCATTAGAATCTTGGTGATGATTTTATTGGTGACGTTGCAAAGGCTTATCGGACGATAGTCGGCCCAAGCCACCGGCGTCTCTTTTTTGGTAATGAGAACAATCGATGTGGAGGTCACACTTCTCGGGAGTTAAGCTCCCCCAAAGAACTTGGCCACAGCGTCGGTCATGTCTCTCTCCATGATTTTCCAGCATTTTTGGAAGAAGACCGCCGTGAAACCGTCCGGTCCTGGGGTACTGTCTCCCGAGATACTGAAAACTGCTCGCCTAATTTCCTCTGCCTCCGGCGCCACACAAAGGTGCTCGTAGTCAACATTTGGAGGAAGGCTTTGGATGATATCCAGGCCCGACTCAGCCAGGTTTAAGGGAGGTGGAGCAAGAAGTTCTTGGAACTGGTCAACTGCCGACTGCCTCAAGGCCCTCTCCTCACAGATTGTTCTGTCTCCGACTTTGATTCCTTGAATGTGTAGACGGTGTCTCTTTTGTTTAACCCAACCCTGGTAGAACTTTGTATTCTTGTCCCCCTTCTGAGAGCCATTTAAGGGAAGCTTTTTGTCTCCAAAAATCTTCTTCCATCTTGAGGATGAGGATGTAATGAGCAATGATCCTGTTTACAGATGTCCGGTTGATGGGGGAGGGATCAGCCTCAAACGCCGCCTGCGCTGCGATAACATCTTCTTCGGCTTTTCATAGATTGGCGTGGAGACTGCCAAAGTTATATCTATTCCAAGACTTGACGGTGTGTTTGAGTCTCGACAGTTTAATTTGCAGGTTGAGTAATCCACCCGCCTCTGTAGTTTGCTCCCAGTCGCTCTGAACCAGTGCCAAGAACTGTGGGTGGCGGGTCCACATGTTTTGGAATCGGAAGGAACTCCCCTTCGGTGCTGTTGATTTCAACTTGCAGCGGGCAAGGACTGGTCCGTGGTCGGAGGCCACGCACGGGAGGTTGGTGACTCTCGTCGCCTCAAACATCTCAGTCCAGTTTTCATTAATAAATGCTCTGTCGAGCCTCTCGAGCAGGGTGTTCTTGGCCCAGGTGTACTCAAATACATCGAAGCCGGGGTCAATGAGCCTGCAATCTTCGGCCATTTCTGCAAAGTCCACCATTTCTGGCAGTCTATTAGTGTCGCTACCAACTCTGTCCCGGGGGTGGAGGATAGTGTTAAAATCGCCTCCAATCATCCAAGGCATCCCCTCAGTATGCTCTGCAAATTCTCGAAGCTTGTCCCAGAGTCCGTATCGCTCACTCCTGGAGCACTTTGCATAAATGGCCGAGATGGCGATCTCCTTCCCAATCCGAGGGATCAGAATTCGACCATGGAGGGCTTGCTCCGTGTCATCATCAATCACAAAGGTGGATTCTTTATCTGTGAAAATCCAAATCTTCCCGTTTGCATTTGAGAATCTCAATTCCATCTTCGGATGATGGGAAAGGGGTTCCATAATTGCAAGAAAAACAGGATTATGAGACTTAATCAATCCTCGGATGATGCGTCGGGTCGTCGCGTTCGCGATTCCCCTGGCATTCCAAAAGAGAAAATTGATAGACATAATTTAAAGGAAGGGGGCCGTACCCGAGGGGTGGGAAGAACTCCCTCGTAGCTCCACTTGTGTTTCCTGTTCTTTTTTCTTATGATCACAAATTAGGGGCGGATCTGATGGAGCCACTGCTGCTTTCTCGGTTGGCATCAGCTCCAATTCGGCTACCCCGTCTTCCTCATACGCTTCCGTATCAAACAAACCATTCTCCATGAGTTTATTGTATTTATTGGAGCTCAAGATGTTTTTTTGGGTCTCATTTTCCTGGTTGTGCTCCGGTTGCTTCTGGTTCCAATCCTTTGGAGCCCTCGGGGGCCGCCATTTATCTCCTCGTGGCTTTGTCCTTGAGGTTCCTTTTCTGGTATCAGTTGGCCTGATTGTTCTTCCTTTCGTCGGTTGCCTTGCTCTCTCATCGCCTCTGTTCAATGCTTCTTGGTCTGCCTCACCATCCCTCTCGGGCTCAGCCACGCTGGGGTCACCAAGGTTGTCTGGTTGCGCCCCATTGGTCATCCCTGTTCCACAGGTAGTTGGATTTGGATTGCCTTGGTGGCTGGGGGAATTACAGACCTCGCTTCTGTACCTCTCCTTCTCGGTTGCTTTATGGACTGAATCTGCCTTCACATTCTGTTCGTTTCTATTTGTAGGGATCGGTCAGGTGATATAATTTCTCCTTTCTGGCTTCATTCTTTGACCATTTGCAAAGCAGGTACTCCGTGTATGACCGACGTGCTTACAATCATCACAGTAGGCTGGAATTTTGTCCCATTTGATCTGCTAAGCTGTCTCCTTCCCGCAAATGTCCAGAATTATCTCCTTCGTAGCTGGTTTGGTGATGTCTATTTCGACACAAATTCGCGCAAAGGATAGTCTCGACTTGGTCGATGTGGCTTGATCGAATTGAATAGGGTTGCCGAGCAGTTTTCCTATCGCAAATAAGGCCGATGTGTCGAATAGATGGATCGGGAGTCCAATCAAGTTGCACCATATTGCTGCTATTGGAGACTCGCAATAGACGTCAAACTCGGGCGACCACTTAAAAACACGCATCGGGTGTGGCTCCACATACCAAACCGGGGTGCCCTTTGGTCCGCTAAGAAGACGGGCATAGTCCGCAAGGTCATCAAACTGAATCAAGATATGCCTTGCGTTGATGTACTTCCATGAGAAGCTTCGAATGAACTTGATGTTATTAAGAGCCTTCTGTATTTGTTGTGCCGTTGGAAAGGAATTGGAGAATTTTCCGATAATTGCATAGCCCATATTGTCAGCAAGCTTTTTGTTTTCTTCACATTAGAAGAATATGGAAGGTTTACCATTGCTAAGACCAACGTGTCCCATGGTTTCGATCTTCTCTGGATCAAAAGTTTGGGGGCCCTTATTCTCTGTACCCTCTCGGAGAACTTGCGCCATGGTCCTAGGAGGACATTATCGTTGAGGAGGCGCCCCTTCACGAACCCACTTTGGTTTGGTGAGATGACCAATGAGAGGAGTGGTGCGAGTCTAGCCATTAGAATCTTGGTGATGATTTTATTGGTGACGTTGCAAAGGCTTATCGGACGATAGTCGGCCCAAGCCACCGGCGTCTCTTTTTTGGTAATGAGAACAATCGATGTGGAGGTCACACTTCTCGGGAGTTAAGCTCCCCCAAAGAACTTGGCCACAGCGTCGGTCATGTCTCTCTCCATGATTTTCCAGCATTTTTGGAAGAAGACCGCCGTGAAACCGTCCGGTCCTGGGGTACTGTCTCCCGAGATACTGAAAACTGCTCGCCTAATTTCCTCTGCCTCCGGCGCCACACAAAGGTGCTCGTAGTCAACATTTGGAGGAAGGCTTTGGATGATATCCAGGCCCGACTCAGCCAGGTTTAAGGGAGGTGGAGCAAGAAGTTCTTGGAACTGGTCAACTGCCGACTGCCTCAAGGCCCTCTCCTCACAGATTGTTCTGTCTCCGACTTTGATTCCTTGAATGTGTAGACGGTGTCTCTTTTGTTTAACCCAACCCTGGTAGAACTTTGTATTCTTGTCCCCCTTCTGAGAGCCATTTAAGGGAAGCTTTTTGTCTCCAAAAATCTTCTTCCATCTTGAGGATGAGGATGTAATGAGCAATGATCCTGTTTACAGATGTCCGGTTGATGGGGGAGGGATCAGCCTCAAACGCCGCCTGCGCTGCGATAACATCTTCTTCGGCTTTTCATAGATTGGCGTGGAGACTGCCAAAGTTATATCTATTCCAAGACTTGACGGTGTGTTTGAGTCTCGACAGTTTAATTTGCAGGTTGAGTAATCCACCCGCCTCTGTAGTTTGCTCCCAGTCGCTCTGAACCAGTGCCAAGAACTGTGGGTGGCGGGTCCACATGTTTTGGAATCGGAAGGAACTCCCCTTCGGTGCTGTTGATTTCAACTTGCAGCGGGCAAGGACTGGTCCGTGGTCGGAGGCCACGCACGGGAGGTTGGTGACTCTCGTCGCCTCAAACATCTCAGTCCAGTTTTCATTAATAAATGCTCTGTCGAGCCTCTCGAGCAGGGTGTTCTTGGCCCAGGTGTACTCAAATACATCGAAGCCGGGGTCAATGAGCCTGCAATCTTCGGCCATTTCTGCAAAGTCCACCATTTCTGGCAGTCTATTAGTGTCGCTACCAACTCTGTCCCGGGGGTGGAGGATAGTGTTAAAATCGCCTCCAATCATCCAAGGCATCCCCTCAGTATGCTCTGCAAATTCTCGAAGCTTGTCCCAGAGTCCGTATCGCTCACTCCTGGAGCACTTTGCATAAATGGCCGAGATGGCGATCTCCTTCCCAATCCGAGGGATCAGAATTCGACCATGGAGGGCTTGCTCCGTGTCATCATCAATCACAAAGGTGGATTCTTTATCTGTGAAAATCCAAATCTTCCCGTTTGCATTTGAGAATCTCAATTCCATCTTCGGATGATGGGAAAGGGGTTCCATAATTGCAAGAAAAACAGGATTATGAGACTTAATCAATCCTCGGATGATGCGTCGGGTCGTCGCGTTCGCGATTCCCCTGGCATTCCAAAAGAGAAAATTGATAGACATAATTTAAAGGAAGGGGGCCGTACCCGAGGGGTGGGAAGAACTCCCTCGTAGCTCCACTTGTGTTTCCTGTTCTTTTTTCTTATGATCACAAATTAGGGGCGGATCTGATGGAGCCACTGCTGCTTTCTCGGTTGGCATCAGCTCCAATTCGGCTACCCCGTCTTCCTCATACGCTTCCGTATCGAACAAACCATTCTCCATGAGTTTATTGTATTTATTGGAGCTCAAGATGTTTTTTTGGGTCTCATTTTCCTGGTTGTGCTCCGGTTGCTTCTGGTTCCAATCCTTTGGAGCCCTCGGGAGCCGCCATTTATCTCCTCGTGGCTTTGTCCTTGAGGTTCCTTCTCTGGTATCAGTTGGCCTGATTGTTCTTCCTTTCGTCGGTTGCCTTGCTCTCTCATCGCCTCTGTTCAATGCTTCTTGGTCTGCCTCACCATCCCTCTCGGGCTCAGCCACGCTGGGGTCACCAAGGTTGTCTGGTTGCGCCCCATTGGTCATCCCTGTTCCACAGGTAGTTGGATTTGGATTGCCTTGGTGGCTGGGGGAATTACAGACCTCGCTTCTGTACCTCTCCTTCTCGGTTGCTTTATGGACTGAATCTGCCTTCACATTCTGTTCGTTTCTATTTGTAGGGATCGGTCAGGTGTTATAATTTCTCCTTTCTGGCTTCATTCTTTGACCATTTGCAAAGCAGGTACTCCGTGTATGACCGACGTGCTTACAATCATCACAGTAGGCTGGAATTTTGTCCCATTTGATCTGCTAAGCTGTCTCCTTCCCGCAAATGTCCAGAATTATCTCCTTCGTAGCTGGTTTGGTGATGTCTATTTCGACACAAATTCGCGCAAAGGATAGTCTCGACTTGGTCGATGTGGCTTGATCGAATTGAATAGGGTTGCCGAGCAGTTTTCCTATCGCAAATAAGGCCGATGTGTCGAATAGATGGATCGGGAGTCCAATCAAGTTGCACCATATTGCTGCTATTGGAGACTCGCAATAGACGTCAAACTCGGGCGACCACTTAAAAACACGCATCGGGTGTGGCTCCACATACCAAACCGGGGTGCCCTTTGGTCCGCTAAGAAGACGGGCATAGTCCGCAAGGTCATCAAACTGAATCAAGATATGCCTTGCGTTGATGTACTTCCATGAGAAGCTTCGAATGAACTTGATGTTATTAAGAGCCTTCTGTATTTGTTGTGCCGTTGGAAAGGAATTGGAGAATTTTCCGATAATTGCATAGCCCATATTGTCAGCAAGCTTTTTGTTTTCTTCACATTAGAAGAATATGGAAGGTTTACCATTGCTAAGACCAACGTGTCCCATGGTTTCGATCTTCTCTGGATCAAAAGTTTGGGGGCCCTTATTCTCTGTACCCTCTCGGAGAACTTGCGCCATGGTCCTAGGAGGACATTATCGTTGAGGAGGCGCCCCTTCACGAACCCACTTTGGTTTGGTGAGATGACCAATGAGAGGAGCGGTGCGAGTCTAGCCATTAGAATCTTGGTGATGATTTTATTGGTGACGTTGCAAAGGCTTATCGGACGATAGTCGGCCCAAGCCACCGGCGTCTCTTTTTTGGTAATGAGAACAATCGATGTGGAGGTCACACTTCTCGGGAGATAAGCTCCCCCAAAGAACTTGGCCACAGCGTCGGTCATGTCTCTCTCCATGATTTTCCAGCATTTTTGGAAGAAGACCGCCGTGAAACCGTCCGGTCCTGGGGTACTGTCTCCCGAGATACTGAAAACTGCTCGCCTAATTTCCTCTGCCTCCGGCGCCACACAAAGGTGCTCGTAGTCAACATTTGGAGGAAGGCTTTGGATGATATCCAGGCCCGACTCAGCCAGGTTTAAGGGAGGTGGAGCAAGAAGTTCTTGGAACTGGTCAACTGCCGACTGCCTCAAGGCCCTCTCCTCACAGATTGTTCTGTCTCCGACTTTGATTCCTTGAATGTGTAGACGGTGTCTCTTTTGTTTAACCCAACCCTGGTAGAACTTTGTATTCTTGTCCCCCTTCTGAGAGCCATTTAAGGGAAGCTTTTTGTCTCCAAAAATCTTCTTCCATCTTGAGGATGAGGATGTAATGAGCAATGATCCTGTTTACAGATGTCCGGTTGATGGGGGAGGGATCAGCCTCAAACGCCGCCTGCGCTGCGATCACATCTTCTTCGGCTTTTCATAGATTGGCGTGGAGACTGCCAAAGTTATATCTATTCCAAGACTTGACGGTGTGTTTGAGTCTCGACAGTTTAATTTGCAGGTTGAGTAATCCACCCGCCTCTGTAGTTTGCTCCCAGTCGCTCTGAACCAGTGCCAAGAACTGTGGGTGGCGGGTCCACATGTTTTGGAATCGGAAGGAACTCCCCTTCGGTGCTGTTGATTTCAACTTGCAGCGGGCAAGGACTGGTCCGTGGTCGGAGGCCACGCACGGGAGGTTGGTGACTCTCGTCGCCTCAAACATCTCAGTCCAGTTTTCATTAATAAATGCTCTGTCGAGCCTCTCGAGCAGGGTGTTCTTGGCCCAGGTGTACTCAAATACATCGAAGCCGGGGTCAATGAGCCTGCAATCTTCGGCCATTTCTGCAAAGTCCACCATTTCTGGCAGTCTATTAGTGTCGCTACCAACTCTGTCCCGGGGGTGGAGGATAGTGTTAAAATCGTCTCCAATCATCCAAGGCATCCCCTCAGTATGCTCTGCAAATTCTCGAAGCTTGTCCCAGAGTCCGTATCGCTCACTCCTGGAGCACTTTGCATAAATGGCCGAGATGGCGATCTCCTTCCCAATCCGAGGGATCAGAATTCGACCATGGAGGGCTTGCTCCGTGTCATCATCAATCACAAAGGTGGATTCTTTATCTGTGAAAATCCAAATCTTCCCGTTTGCATTTGAGAATCTCAATTCCATCTTCGGATGATGGGAAAGGGGTTCCATAATTGCAAGAAAAACAGGATTATGAGACTTAATCAATCCTCGGATGATGCGTCGGGTCGTCGCGTTCGCGATTCCCCTGGCATTCCAAAAGAGAAAATTGATAGACATAATTTAAAGGAAGGGGGCCGTACCCGAGGGGTGGGAAGAACTCCCTCGTAGCTCCACTTGTGTTTCCTGTTCTTTTTTCTTATGATCACAAATTAGGGGCGGATCTGATGGAGCCACTGCTGCTTTCTCGGTTGGCATCAGCTCCAATTCGGCTACCCCGTCTTCCTCATACGCTTCCGTATCGAACAAACCATTCTCCATGAGTTTATTGTATTTATTGGAGCTCAAGATGTTTTTTTGGGTCTCATTTTCCTGGTTGTGCTCCGGTTGCTTCTGGTTCCAATCCTTTGGAGCCCTCGGGGGCCGCCATTTATCTCCTCGTGGCTTTGTCCTTGAGGTTCCTTCTCTGGTATCAGTTGGCCTGATTGTTCTTCCTTTCGTCGGTTGCCTTGCTCTCTCATCGCCTCTGTTCAATGCTTCTTGGTCTGCCTCACCATCCCTCTCGGGCTCAGCCACGCTGGGGTCACCAAGGATGTCTGGTTGCGCCCCATTGGTCATCCCTGTTCCATAGGTAGTTGGATTTGGATTGCCTTGGTGGCTGGGGGAATTACAGACCTCGCTTCTGTACCTCTCCTTCTCGGTTGCTTTATGGACTGAATCTGCCTTCACATTCTGTTCGTTTCTATTTGTAGGGATCGTCGGTCAGGTGTTATAATTTCTCCTTTCTGGCTTCATTCTTTGACCATTTGCATAGCAGGTACTCCGTGTATGACCGACGTGCTTACAATCATCACAGTAGGCTGGAATTTTGTCCCATTTGATCTGCTAAGCTGTCTCCTTCCCGCAAATGTCCAGAATTATCTCCTCCGTAGCTGGTTTGGTGATGTCTATTTCGACACAAATTCGCACAAAGGATAGTCTCGACTTGGTCGATGTGGCTTGATCGAATTGAATAGGGTTGCCGAGCAGTTTTCCTATCGCAAATAAGGCCGATGTGTCGAATAGATGGATCGGGAGTCCAATCAAGTTGCACCATATTGCTGCTATTGGAGACTCGCAATAGACGTCAAACTCGGACGACCACTTAAAAACACGCATCGGGTGTGGCTCCACATACCAAACCGGGGTGCCCTTTGGTCCGCTAAGAAGACGGGCATAGTCCGCAAGGTCATCAAACTGAATCAAGATATGCCTTGCGTTGATGTACTTCCATGAGAAGCTTCGAATGAACTTGATGTTATTAAGAGCCTTCTGTATTTGCTGTGCCGTTGGAAAGGAATTGGAGAATTTTCCGATAATTGCATAGCCCATATTGTCAGCAAGCTTTTTGTTTTCTTCACATTAGAAGAATATGGAAGGTTTACCATTGCTAAGACCAACGTGTCCCATGGTTTCGATCTTCTCTGGATCAAAAGTTTGGGGGCCCTTATTCTCTGTACCCTCTCGGAGAACTTGCGCCATGGTCCTAGGAGGACATTATCGTTGAGGAGGCGCCCCTTCACGAACCCACTTTGGTTTGGTGAGATGACCAATGAGAGGAGCGGTGCGAGTCTAGCCATTAGAATCTTGGTGATGATTTTATTCGTGACGTTGCAAAGGCTTATCGGACGATAGTCGGCCCAAGCCACCGGCGTCTCTTTTTTGGTAATGAGAACAATCGATGTGGAGGTCACACTTCTCGGGAGATAAGCTCCCCCAAAGAACTTGGCCACAGCGTCGGTCATGTCTCTCTCCATGATTTTCCAGCATTTTTGGAAGAAGACCGCCGTGAAACCGTCCGGTCCTGGGGTACTGTCTCCCGAGATACTGAAAACTGCTCGCCTAATTTCCTCTGCCTCCGGCGCCACACAAAGGTGCTCGTAGTCAACATTTGGAGGAAGGCTTTGGATGATATCCAGGCCCGACTCAGCCAGGTTTAAGGGAGGTGGAGCAAGAAGTTCTTGGAACTGGTCAACTGCCGACTGCCTCAAGGCCCTCTCCTCACAGATTGTTCTGTCTCCGACTTTGATTCCTTGAATGTGTAGACGGTGTCTCTTTTGTTTAACCCAACTCTGGTAGAACTTTGTATTCTTGTCCCCCTTCTGAGAGCCATTTAAGGGAAGCTTTTTGTCTCCAAAAATCTTCTTCCATCTTGAGGATGAGGATGTAATGAGCAATGATCCTGTTTACAGATGTCCGGTTGATGGGGGAGGGATCAGCCTCAAACGCCGCCTGCGCTGCGATCACATCTTCTTCGGCTTTTCATAGATTGGCGTGGAGACTGCCAAAGTTATATCTATTCCAAGACTTGACGGTGTGTTTGAGTCTCGACAGTTTAATTTGCAGGTTGAGTAATCCACCCGCCTCTGTAGTTTGCTCCCAGTCGCTCTGAACCAGTGCCAAGAACTGTGGGTGGCGGGTCCACATGTTTTGGAATCGGAAGGAACTCCCCTTCGGTGCTGTTGATTTCAACTTGCAGCGGGCAAGGACTGGTCCGTGGTCGGAGGCCACGCACGGGAGGTTGGTGACTCTCGTCGCCTCAAACATCTCAGTCCAGTTTTCATTAATAAATGCTCTGTCGAGCCTCTCGAGCAGGGTGTTCTTGGCCCAGGTGTACTCAAATACATCGAAGCCGGGGTCAATGAGCCTGCAATCTTCGGCCATTTCTGCAAAGTCCACCATTTCTGGCAGTCTATTAGTGTCGCTACCAACTCTGTCCCGGGGGTGGAGGATAGTGTTAAAATCGCCTCCAATCATCCAAGGCATCCCCTCAGTATGCTCTGCAAATTCTCGAAGCTTGTCCCAGAGTCCGTATCGCTCACTCCTGGAGCACTTTGCATAAATGGCCGAGATGGCGATCTCCTTCCCAATCCGAGGGATCAGAATTCGACCATGGAGGGCTTGCTCCGTGTCATCATCAATCACAAAGGTGGATTCTTTATCTGTGAAAATCCAAATCTTCCCGTTTGCATTTGAGAATCTCAATTCCATCTTCGGATGATGGGAAAGGGGTTCCATAATTGCAAGAAAAACAGGATTATGAGACTTAATCAATCCTCGGATGATGCGTCGGGTCGTCGCGTTCGCGATTCCCCTGGCATTCCAAAAGAGAAAATTGATAGACATAATTTAAAGGAAGGGGGCCGTACCCGAGGGGTGGGAAGAACTCCCTCGTAGCTCCACTTGTGTTTCCTGTTCTTTTTTCTTATGATCACAAATTAGGGGCGGATCTGATGGAGCCACTGCTGCTTTCTCGGTTGGCATCAGCTCCAATTCGGCTACCCCGTCTTCCTCATACGCTTCCGTATCGAACAAACCATTCTCCATGAGTTTATTGTATTTATTGGAGCTCAAGATGTTTTTTTGGGTCTCATTTTCCTGGTTGTGCTCCGGTTGCTTCTGGTTCCAATCCTTTGGAGCCCTCGGGGGCCGCCATTTATCTCCTCGTGGCTTTGTCCTTGAGGTTCCTTCTCTGGTATCAGTTGGCCTGATTGTTCTTCCTTTCGTCGGTTGCCTTGCTCTCTCATCGCCTCTGTTCAATGCTTCTTGGTCTGCCTCACCATCCCTCTCGGGCTCAGCCACGCTGGGGTCACCAAGGATGTCTGGTTGCGCCCCATTGGTCATCCCTGTTCCACAGGTAGTTGGATTTGGATTGCCTTGGTGGCTGGGGGAATTACAGACCTCGCTTCTGTACCTCTCCTTCTCGGTTGCTTTATGGACTGAATCTGCCTTCACATTCTGTTCGTTTCTATTTGTAGGGATCGGTCAGGTGTTATAATTTCTCCTTTCTGGCTTCATTCTTTGACCATTTGCAAAGCAGGTACTCCGTGTATGACCGACGTGCTTACAATCATCACAGTAGGCTGGAATTTTGTCCCATTTGATCTGCTAAGCTGTCTCCTTCCCGCAAATGTCCAGAATTATATCCTCCGTAGCTGGTTTGGTGATGTCTATTTCGACACAAATTCGCACAAAGGATAGTCTCGACTTGGTCGATGTGGCTTGATCGAATTGAATAGGGTTGCCGAGCAGTTTTCCTATCGCAAATAAGGCCGATGTGTCGAATAGATGGATCGGGAGTCCAATCAAGTTGCACCATATTGCTGCTATTGGAGACTCGCAATAGACGTCAAACTCGGGCGACCACTTAAAAACACGCATCGGGTGTGGCTCCACATACCAAACCGGGGTGCCCTTTGGTCCGCTAAGAAGACGGGCATAGTCCGCAAGGTCATCAAACTGAATCAAGATATGCCTTGCGTTGATGTACTTCCATGAGAAGCTTCGAATGAACTTGATGTTATTAAGAGCCTTCTGTATTTGCTGTGCCGTTGGAAAGGAATTGGAGAATTTTCCGATAATTGCATAGCCCATATTGTCAGCAAGCTTTTTGTTTTCTTCACATTAGAAGAATATGGAAGGTTTACCATTGCTAAGACCAACGTGTCCCATGGTTTCGATCTTCTCTGGATCAAAAGTTTGGGGGCCCTTATTCTCTGTACCCTCTCGGAGAACTTGCGCCATGGTCCTAGGAGGACATTATCGTTGAGGAGGCGCCCCTTCACGAACCCACTTTGGTTTGGTGAGATGACCAATGAGAGGAGCGGTGCGAGTCTAGCCATTAGAATCTTGGTGATGATTTTATTCGTGACGTTGCAAAGGCTTATCGGACGATAGTCGGCCCAAGCCACCGGCGTCTCTTTTTTGGTAATGAGAACAATCGATGTGGAGGTCACACTTCTCGGGAGATAAGCTCCCCCAAAGAACTTGGCCACAGCGTCGGTCATGTCTCTCTCCATGATTTTCCAGCATTTTTGGAAGAAGACCGCCGTGAAACCGTCCGGTCCTGGGGTACTGTCTCCCGAGATACTGAAAACTGCTCGCCTAATTTCCTCTGCCTCCGGCGCCACACAAAGGTGCTCGTAGTCAACATTTGGAGGAAGGCTTTGGATGATATCCAGGCCCGACTCAGCCAGGTTTAAGGGAGGTGGAGCAAGAAGTTCTTGGAACTGGTCAACTGCCGACTGCCTCAAGGCCCTCTCCTCACAGATTGTTCTGTCTCCGACTTTGATTCCTTGAATGTGTAGACGGTGTCTCTTTTGTTTAACCCAACTCTGGTAGAACTTTGTATTCTTGTCCCCCTTCTGAGAGCCATTTAAGGGAAGCTTTTTGTCTCCAAAAATCTTCTTCCATCTTGAGGATGAGGATGTAATGAGCAATGATCCTGTTTACAGATGTCCGGTTGATGGGGGAGGGATCAGCCTCAAACGCCGCCTGCGCTGCGATCACATCTTCTTCGGCTTTTCATAGATTGGCGTGGAGACTGCCAAAGTTATATCTATTCCAAGACTTGACGGTGTGTTTGAGTCTCGACAGTTTAATTTGCAGGTTGAGTAATCCACCCGCCTCTGTAGTTTGCTCCCAGTCGCTCTGAACCAGTGCCAAGAACTGTGGGTGGCGGGTCCACATGTTTTGGAATCGGAAGGAACTCCCCTTCGGTGCTGTTGATTTCAACTTGCAGCGGGCAAGGACTGGTCCGTGGTCGGAGGCCACGCACGGGAGGTTGGTGACTCTCGTCGCCTCAAACATCTCAGTCCAGTTTTCATTAATAAATGCTCTGTCGAGCCTCTCGAGCAGGGTGTTCTTGGCCCAGGTGTACTCAAATACATCGAAGCCGGGGTCAATGAGCCTGCAATCTTCGGCCATTTCTGCAAAGTCCACCATTTCTGGCAGTCTATTAGTGTCGCTACCAACTCTGTCCCGGGGGTGGAGGATAGTGTTAAAATCGCCTCCAATAATCCAAGGCATCCCCTCAGTATGCTCTGCAAATTCTCGAAGCTTGTCCCAGAGTCCGTATCGCTCACTCCTGGAGCACTTTGCATAAATGGCCGAGATGGCGATCTCCTTCCCAATCCGAGGGATCAGAATTCGACCATGGAGGGCTTGCTCCGTGTCATCATCAATCACAAAGGTGGATTCTTTATCTGTGAAAATCCAAATCTTCCCGTTTGCATTTGAGAATCTCAATTCCATCTTCGGATGATGGGAAAGGGGTTCCATAATTGCAAGAAAAACAGGATTATGAGACTTAATCAATCCTCGGATGATGCGTCGGGTCGTCGCGTTCGCGATTCCCCTGGCATTCCAAAAGAGAAAATTGATAGACATAATTTAAAGGAAGGGGGCCGTACCCGAGGGGTGGGAAGAACTCCCTCGTAGCTCCACTTGTGTTTCCTGTTCTTTTTTCTTATGATCACAAATTAGGGGCGGATCTGATGGAGCCACTGCTGCTTTCTCGGTTGGCATCAGCTCCAATTCGGCTACCCCGTCTTCCTCATACGCTTCCGTATCGAACAAACCATTCTCCATGAGTTTATTGTATTTATTGGAGCTCAAGATGTTTTTTTGGGTCTCATTTTCCTGGTTGTGCTCCGGTTGCTTCTGGTTCCAATCCTTTGGAGCCCTCGGGGGCCGCCATTTATCTCCTCGTGGCTTTGTCCTTGAGGTTCCTTCTCTGGTATCAGTTGGCCTGATTGTTCTTCCTTTCGTCGGTTGCCTTGCTCTCTCATCGCCTCTGTTCAATGCTTCTTGGTCTGCCTCACCATCCCTCTCGGGCTCAGCCACGCTGGGGTCACCAAGGATGTCTGGTTGCGCCCCATTGGTCATCCCTGTTCCATAGGTAGTTGGATTTGGATTGCCTTGGTGGCTGGGGGAATTACAGACCTCGCTTCTGTACCTCTCCTTCTCGGTTGCTTTATGGACTGAATCTGCCTTCACATTCTGTTCGTTTCTATTTGTAGGGATCGTCGGTCAGGTGTTATAATTTCTCCTTTCTGGCTTCATTCTTTGACCATTTGCATAGCAGGTACTCCGTGTATGACCGACGTGCTTACAATCATCACAGTAGGCTGGAATTTTGTCCCATTTGATCTGCTAAGCTGTCTCCTTCCCGCAAATGTCCAGAATTATCTCCTCCGTAGCTGGTTTGGTGATGTCTATTTCGACACAAATTCGCACAAAGGATAGTCTCGACTTGGTCGATGTGGCTTGATCGAATTGAATAGGGTTGCCGAGCAGTTTTCCTATCGCAAATAAGGCCGATGTGTCGAATAGATGGATCGGGAGTCCAATCAAGTTGCACCATATTGCTGCTATTGGAGACTCGCAATAGACGTCAAACTCGGGCGACCACTTAAAAACACGCATCGGGTGTCGCTCTACATACCAAACCGGGGTGCCCTTTGGTCCGCTAAGAAGACGGGCATAGTCCGCAAGGTCATCAAACTGAATCAAGATATGCCTTGCGTTGATGTACTTCCATGAGAAGCTTCGAATGAACTTGATGTTATTAAGAGCCTTCTGTATTTGTTGTGCCGTTGGAAAGGAATTGGAGAATTTTCCGATAATTGCATAGCCCATATTGTCAGCAAGCTTTTTGTTTTCTTCACATTAGAAGAATATGGAAGGTTTACCATTGCTAAGACCAACGTGTCCCATGGTTTCGATCTTCTCTGGATCAAAAGTTTGGGGGCCCTTATTCTCTGTACCCTCTCGGAGAACTTGCGCCATGGTCCTAGGAGGACATTATCGTTGAGGAGGCGCCCCTTCACGAACCCACTTTGGTTTGGTGAGATGACCAATGAGAGGAGCGGTGCGAGTCTAGCCATTAGAATCTTGGTGATGATTTTATTCGTGACGTTGCAAAGGCTTATCGGACGATAGTCGGCCCAAGCCACCGGCGTCTCTTTTTTGGTAATGAGAACAATCGATGTGGAGGTCACACTTCTCGGGAGATAAGCTCCCCCAAAGAACTTGGCCACAGCGTCGGTCATGTCTCTCTCCATGATTTTCCAGCATTTTTGGAAGAAGACCGCCGTGAAACCGTCCGGTCCTGGGGTACTGTCTCCCGAGATACTGAAAACTGCTCGCCTAATTTCCTCTGCCTCCGGCGCCACACAAAGGTGCTCGTAGTCAACATTTGGAGGAAGGCTTTGGATGATATCCAGGCCCGACTCAGCCAGGTTTAAGGGAGGTGGAGCAAGAAGTTCTTGGAACTGGTCAACTGCCGACTGCCTCAAGGCCCTCTCCTCACAGATTGTTCTGTCTCCGACTTTGATTCCTTGAATGTGTAGACGGTGTCTCTTTTGTTTAACCCAACTCTGGTAGAACTTTGTATTCTTGTCCCCCTTCTGAGAGCCATTTAAGGGAAGCTTTTTGTCTCCAAAAATCTTCTTCCATCTTGAGGATGAGGATGTAATGAGCAATGATCCTGTTTACAGATGTCCGGTTGATGGGGGAGGGATCAGCCTCAAACGCCGCCTGCGCTGCGATCACATCTTCTTCGGCTTTTCATAGATTGGCGTGGAGACTGCCAAAGTTATATCTATTCCAAGACTTGACGGTGTGTTTGAGTCTCGACAGTTTAATTTGCAGGTTGAGTAATCCACCCGCCTCTGTAGTTTGCTCCCAGTCGCTCTGAACCAGTGCCAAGAACTGTGGGTGGCGGGTCCACATGTTTTGGAATCGGAAGGAACTCCCCTTCGGTGCTGTTGATTTCAACTTGCAGCGGGCAAGGACTGGTCCGTGGTCGGAGGCCACGCACGGGAGGTTGGTGACTCTCGTCGCCTCAAACATCTCAGTCCAGTTTTCATTAATAAATGCTCTGTCGAGCCTCTCGAGCAGGGTGTTCTTGGCCCAGGTGTACTCAAATACATCGAAGCCGGGGTCAATGAGCCTGCAATCTTCGGCCATTTCTGCAAAGTCCACCATTTCTGGCAGTCTATTAGTGTCGCTACCAACTCTGTCCCGGGGGTGGAGGATAGTGTTAAAATCGCCTCCAATCATCCAAGGCATCCCCTCAGTATGCTCTGCAAATTCTCGAAGCTTGTCCCAGAGTCCGTATCGCTCACTCCTGGAGCACTTTGCATAAATGGCCGAGATGGCGATCTCCTTCCCAATCCGAGGGATCAGAATTCGACCATGGAGGGCTTGCTCCGTGTCATCATCAATCACAAAGGTGGATTCTTTATCTGTGAAAATCCAAATCTTCCCGTTTGCATTTGAGAATCTCAATTCCATCTTCGGATGATGGGAAAGGGGTTCCATAATTGCAAGAAAAACAGGATTATGAGACTTAATCAATCCTCGGATGATGCGTCGGGTCGTCGCGTTCGCGATTCCCCTGGCATTCCAAAAGAGAAAATTGATAGACATAATTTAAAGGAAGGGGGCCGTACCCGAGGGGTGGGAAGAACTCCCTCGTAGCTCCACTTGTGTTTCCTGTTCTTTTTTCTTATGATCACAAATTAGGGGCGGATCTGATGGAGCCACTGCTGCTTTCTCGGTTGGCATCAGCTCCAATTCGGCTACCCCGTCTTCCTCATACGCTTCCGTATCGAACAAACCATTCTCCATGAGTTTATTGTATTTATTGGAGCTCAAGATGTTTTTTTGGGTCTCATTTTCCTGGTTGTGCTCCGGTTGCTTCTGGTTCCAATCCTTTGGAGCCCTCGGGGGCCGCCATTTATCTCCTCGTGGCTTTGTCCTTGAGGTTCCTTCTCTGGTATCAGTTGGCCTGATTGTTCTTCCTTTCGTCGGTTGCCTTGCTCTCTCATCGCCTCTGTTCAATGCTTCTTGGTCTGCCTCACCATCCCTCTCGGGCTCAGCCACGCTGGGGTCACCAAGGATGTCTGGTTGCGCCCCATTGGTCATCCCTGTTCCATAGGTAGTTGGATTTGGATTGCCTTGGTGGCTGAGGGAATTACAGACCTCGCTTCTGTACCTCTCCTTCTCGGTTGCTTTATGGACTGAATCTGCCTTCACATTCTGTTCGTTTCTATTTGTAGGGATCGTCGGTCAGGTGTTATAATTTCTCCTTTCTGGCTTCATTCTTTGACCATTTGCATAGCAGGTACTCCGTGTATGACCGACGTGCTTACAATCATCACAGTAGGCTGGAATTTTGTCCCATTTGATCTGCTAAGCTGTCTCCTTCCCGCAAATGTCCAGAATTATCTCCTCCGTAGCTGGTTTGGTGATGTCTATTTCGACACAAATTCGCACAAAGGATAGTCTCGACTTGGTCGATGTGGCTTGATCGAATTGAATAGGGTTGCCGAGCAGTTTTCCTATCGCAAATAAGGCCGATGTGTCGAATAGATGGATCGGGAGTCCAATCAAGTTGCACCATATTGCTGCTATTGGAGACTCGCAATAGACGTCAAACTCGGGCGACCACTTAAAAACACGCATCGGGTGTCGCTCTACATACCAAACCGGGGTGCCCTTTGGTCCGCTAAGAAGACGGGCATAGTCCGCAAGGTCATCAAACTGAATCAAGATATGCCTTGCGTTGATGTACTTCCATGAGAAGCTTCGAATGAACTTGATGTTATTAAGAGCCTTCTGTATTTGTTGTGCCGTTGGAAAGGAATTGGAGAATTTTCCGATAATTGCATAGCCCATATTGTCAGCAAGCTTTTTGTTTTCTTCACATTAGAAGAATATGGAAGGTTTACCATTGCTAAGACCAACGTGTCCCATGGTTTCGATCTTCTCTGGATCAAAAGTTTGGGGGCCCTTATTCTCTGTACCCTCTCGGAGAACTTGCGCCATGGTCCTAGGAGGACATTATCGTTGAGGAGGCGCCCCTTCACGAACCCACTTTGGTTTGGTGAGATGACCAATGAGAGGAGCGGTGCGAGTCTAGCCATTAGAATCTTGGTGATGATTTTATTCGTGACGTTGCAAAGGCTTATCGGACGATAGTCGGCCCAAGCCACCGGCGTCTCTTTTTTGGTAATGAGAACAATCGATGTGGAGGTCACACTTCTCGGGAGATAAGCTCCCCCAAAGAACTTGGCCACAGCGTCGGTCATGTCTCTCTCCATGATTTTCCAGCATTTTTGGAAGAAGACCGCCGTGAAACCGTCCGGTCCTGGGGTACTGTCTCCCGAGATACTGAAAACTGCTCGCCTAATTTCCTCTGCCTCCGGCGCCACACAAAGGTGCTCGTAGTCAACATTTGGAGGAAGGCTTTGGATGATATCCAGGCCCGACTCAGCCAGGTTTAAGGGAGGTGGAGCAAGAAGTTCTTGGAACTGGTCAACTGCCGACTGCCTCAAGGCCCTCTCCTCACAGATTGTTCTGTCTCCGACTTTGATTCCTTGAATGTGTAGACGGTGTCTCTTTTGTTTAACCCAACTCTGGTAGAACTTTGTATTCTTGTCCCCCTTCTGAGAGCCATTTAAGGGAAGCTTTTTGTCTCCAAAAATCTTCTTCCATCTTGAGGATGAGGATGTAATGAGCAATGATCCTGTTTACAGATGTCCGGTTGATGGGGGAGGGATCAGCCTCAAACGCCGCCTGCGCTGCGATCACATCTTCTTCGGCTTTTCATAGATTGGCGTGGAGACTGCCAAAGTTATATCTATTCCAAGACTTGACGGTGTGTTTGAGTCTCGACAGTTTAATTTGCAGGTTGAGTAATCCACCCGCCTCTGTAGTTTGCTCCCAGTCGCTCTGAACCAGTGCCAAGAACTGTGGGTGGCGGGTCCACATGTTTTGGAATCGGAAGGAACTCCCCTTCGGTGCTGTTGATTTCAACTTGCAGCGGGCAAGGACTGGTCCGTGGTCGGAGGCCACGCACGGGAGGTTGGTGACTCTCGTCGCCTCAAACATCTCAGTCCAGTTTTCATTAATAAATGCTCTGTCGAGCCTCTCGAGCAGGGTGTTCTTGGCCCAGGTGTACTCAAATACATCGAAGCCGGGGTCAATGAGCCTGCAATCTTCGGCCATTTCTGCAAAGTCCACCATTTCTGGCAGTCTATTAGTGTCGCTACCAACTCTGTCCCGGGGGTGGAGGATAGTGTTAAAATCGCCTCCAATCATCCAAGGCATCCCCTCAGTATGCTCTGCAAATTCTCGAAGCTTGTCCCAGAGTCCGTATCGCTCACTCCTGGAGCACTTTGCATAAATGGCCGAGATGGCGATCTCCTTCCCAATCCGAGGGATCAGAATTCGACCATGGAGGGCTTGCTCCGTGTCATCATCAATCACAAAGGTGGATTCTTTATCTGTGAAAATCCAAATCTTCCCGTTTGCATTTGAGAATCTCAATTCCATCTTCGGATGATGGGAAAGGGGTTCCATAATTGCAAGAAAAACAGGATTATGAGACTTAATCAATCCTCGGATGATGCGTCGGGTCGTCGCGTTCGCGATTCCCCTGGCATTCCAAAAGAGAAAATTGATAGACATAATTTAAAGGAAGGGGGCCGTACCCGAGGGGTGGGAAGAACTCCCTCGTAGCTCCACTTGTGTTTCCTGTTCTTTTTTCTTATGATCACAAATTAGGGGCGGATCTGATGGAGCCACTGCTGCTTTCTCGGTTGGCATCAGCTCCAATTCGGCTACCCCGTCTTCCTCATACGCTTCCGTATCGAACAAACCATTCTCCATGAGTTTATTGTATTTATTGGAGCTCAAGATGTTTTTTTGGGTCTCATTTTCCTGGTTGTGCTCCGGTTGCTTCTGGTTCCAATCCTTTGGAGCCCTCGGGGGCCGCCATTTATCTCCTCGTGGCTTTGTCCTTGAGGTTCCTTCTCTGGTATCAGTTGGCCTGATTGTTCTTCCTTTCGTCGGTTGCCTTGCTCTCTCATCGCCTCTGTTCAATGCTTCTTGGTCTGCCTCACCATCCCTCTCGGGCTCAGCCACGCTGGGGTCACCAAGGATGTCTGGTTGCGCCCCATTGGTCATCCCTGTTCCATAGGTAGTTGGATTTGGATTGCCTTGGTGGCTGGGGGAATTACAGACCTCGCTTCTGTACCTCTCCTTCTCGGTTGCTTTATGGACTGAATCTGCCTTCACATTCTGTTCGTTTCTATTTGTAGGGATCGTCGGTCAGGTGTTATAATTTCTCCTTTCTGGCTTCATTCTTTGACCATTTGCATAGCAGGTACTCCGTGTATGACCGACGTGCTTACAATCATCACAGTAGGCTGGAATTTTGTCCCATTTGATCTGCTAAGCTGTCTCCTTCCCGCAAATGTCCAGAATTATCTCCTCCGTAGCTGGTTTGGTGATGTCTATTTCGACACAAATTCGCACAAAGGATAGTCTCGACTTGGTCGATGTGGCTTGATCGAATTGAATAGGGTTGCCGAGCAGTTTTCCTATCGCAAATAAGGCCGATGTGTCGAATAGATGGATCGGGAGTCCAATCAAGTTGCACCATATTGCTGCTATTGGAGACTCGCAATAGACGTCAAACTCGGGCGACCACTTAAAAACACGCATCGGGTGTCGCTCCACATACCAAACCGGGGTGCCCTTTGGTCCGCTAAGAAGACGGGCATAGTCCGCAAGGTCATCAAACTGAATCAAGATATGCCTTGCGTTGATGTACTTCCATGAGAAGCTTCGAATGAACTTGATGTTATTAAGAGCCTTCTGTATTTGCTGTGCCGTTGGAAAGGAATTGGAGAATTTTCCGATAATTGCATAGCCCATATTGTCAGCAAGCTTTTTGTTTTCTTCACATTAGAAGAATATGGAAGGTTTACCATTGCTAAGACCAACGTGTCCCATGGTTTCGATCTTCTCTGGATCAAAAGTTTGGGGGCCCTTATTCTCTGTCCCCTCTCGGAGAACTTGCGCCATGGTCCTAGGAGGACATTATCGTTGAGGAGGCGCCCCTTCACGAACCCACTTTGGTTTGGTGAGATGACCAATGAGAGGAGCGGTGCGAGTCTAGCCATTAGAATCTTGGTGATGATTTTATTCGTGACGTTGCAAAGGCTTATCGGACGATAGTCGGCCCAAGCCACCAGCGTCACTTTTTTGGTAATGAGAACAATCGATGTGGAGGTCACACTTCTCGGGAGATAAGCTCCCCCAAAGAACTTGGCCACAGCGTCGGTCATGTCTCTCTCCATGATTTTCCAGCATTTTTGGAAGAAGACCGCCTTGAAACCGTCCGGTCCTGGGGTACTGTCTCCCGAGATACTGAAAACTGCTCGCCTAATTTCCTCTGCCTCCGGCGCCACACAAAGGTGCTCGTAGTCAACATTTGGAGGAAGGCTTTGGATGATATCCAGGTCCGGCTCAGCCAGGTTTAAGGGGAGGTGGAGCAAGAAGTTCTTGGAACTGATCAACTGCCGACTGCCTCACAGATTGTTCTATCTCCGACTTTGATTCCTTGAATGTGTAGACGGTGTCTCTTTTGTTTAACCCAACTCTGGTAGAACTTTGTATTCTTGTCCCCCTTCTGAGAGCCATTTAAGGGAAGCTTTTTGTCTCCAAAAATCTTCTTCCATCTTGAGGATGAGGATGTAATGAGCAATGATCCTGTTTACAGATGTCCGGTTGATGGGGGAGGGATCAGCCTCAAACGCCGCCTGCGCTGCGATCACATCTTCTTCGGCTTTTCATAGATTGGCATGGAGATTGCCAAAGTTATATCTATTCCAAGACTTGACAGTGTGTTTGAGTCTCGACAGTTGAATTTGCAGGTAGAGTAATCCACCCGCCTCTGTAGTTTGCTCCCAGTCGCTCTGAATCAGTGCCAAGAACTGTGGGTGGCGGGTCCACATGTTTTGGAATCGGAAGGAACTCCCCTTCGGTGCTGTTGATTTCAACTTGCAGCGGGCAAGGACTGGTCCGTGGTCGGAGGCCACGCACGGGAGGTTGGTGACTCTCGTCGCCTCAAACATCTCAGTCCAGTTTTCATTAATAAATGCTCTGTCAAGCCTCTCGAGCAGGGTGTTCTTGGCCCAGGTGTACTCAAATACATCGAAGCCGGGGTCAGTGAGCCTGCAATCTTCGGCCATTTCTGCAAAGTCCACCATTTCTGGCAGTCTATTAGTGTCGCTACCAACTCTGTCCCGGGGGTGGAGGATAGTGTTAAAATCGCCTCCAATCATCCAAGGCATCCCCTCAGTATGCTCTGCAAATTCTCGAAGCTTGTCCCAGAGTCCGTATCGCTCACTCCTGGAGCACTTTGCATAAATGGCCGAGATGGCGATCTCCTTCCCAATCCGAGGGATCAGAACTCGACCATGGAGGGCTTGCTCCGTGTCATCATCAATCACAAAGGTGGATTCTTTATCTGTGAAAATCCAAATCTTCCCGTTTGCATTTGAGAATCTCAATTCCATCTTCGGATGATGGGAAAGGGGTTCCATAATTGCAAGACAAACAGGATTATGAGACTTAATCAATCTTCGGATGATGCGTCGGGTCGTCGCGTTCGCGATTTCCCTGGCATTCCAAAAGAGAAAATGGATAGACATAATTTAAAGGAAGGGGGCCGTACCCGAGGGGTGGGAAGAACTCCCTCGTAGCTCCACTTGTGTTTCCTGTTCTTTTTTCTTATGATCACAAATTAGGGGCGGATCTGATGGAGCCACTGCTGCTTTCTCGGTTGGCATCAGCTCCAATTCGGCTACCCCGTCTTCCTCATACGCTTCCGTATCGAACAAACCATTCTCCATGAGTTTATTGTATTTATTGGAGCTCAAGATGTTTTTTGGGTCTCATTTTCCTGGTTGTGCTCCGGTTGCTTCTGGTTCCAATCCTTTGGAGCCCTCGGGGGCCGCCATTTATCTCCTCGTGGCTTTGTCCTTGAGGTTCCTTCTCTGGTATCAGTTGGCCTGATTGTTCTTCCTTTCGTCGGTTGCCTTGCTCTCTCATCGCCTCTGTTCAATGCTTCTTGGTCTGCCTCACCATCCCTCTCGGGCTCAGCCACGCTGGGGTCACCAAGGATGTCTGGTTGCGCCCCATTGGTCATCCCTGTTCCATAGGTAGTTGGATTTGGATTGCCTTGGTGGCTGGGGGAATTACAGACCTCGCTTCTGTACCTCTCCTTCTCGGTTGCTTTATGGACTGAATCTGCCTTCACATTCTGTTCGTTTCTATTTGTAGGGATCGTCGGTCAGGTGTTATAATTTCTCCTTTCTGGCTTCATTCTTTGACCATTTGCATAGCAGGTACTCCGTGTATGACCGACGTGCTTACAATCATCACAGTAGGCTGGAATTTTGTCCCATTTGATCTGCTAAGCTGTCTCCTTCCCGCAAATGTCCAGAATTATCTCCTCCGTAGCTGGTTTGGTGATGTCTATTTCGACACAAATTCGCACAAAGGATAGTCTCGACTTGGTCGATGTGGCTTGATCGAATTGAATAGGGTTGCCGAGCAGTTTTCCTATCGCAAATAAGGCCGATGTGTCGAATAGATGGATCGGGAGTCCAATCAAGTTGCACCATATTGCTGCTATTGGAGACTCGCAATAGACGTCAAACTCGGGCGACCACTTAAAAACACGCATCGGGTGTCGCTCCACATACCAAACCGGGGTGCCCTTTGGTCCGCTAAGAAGACGGGCATAGTCCGCAAGGTCATCAAACTGAATCAAGATATGCCTTGCGTTGATGTACTTCCATGAGAAGCTTCGAATGAACTTGGTGTTATTAAGAGCCTTCTGTATTTGCTGTGCCGTTGGAAAGGAATTGGAGAATTTTCCGATAAAGCCCATATTGTCAGCAAGCTTTTTGTTTTCTTCACATGAGAAGAATATGGAAGGTTTACCATTGCTAAGACCAACGTGTCCCATGGTTTGGATCTTCTCTGGATCAAAAGTTTGGGGGCCCTTATTCTCTGTACCCTCTCGGAGAACTTGCGCCATGGTCCTAGGAGGACATTATCGTTGAGGAGGCGCCCCTTCACGAACCCACTTTGGTTTGGTGAGATGACCAATGAGAGGAGCGGTGCGAGTCTAGCCATTAGAATCTTGGTGATGATTTTATTCGTGACGTTGCAAAGGCTTATCGGACGATAGTCGGCCCAAGCCACCAGCGTCACTTTTTTGGTAATGAGAACAATCGATGTGGAGGTCACACTTCTCGGGAGATAAGCTCCCCCAAAGAACTTGGCCACAGCGTCGGTCATGTCTCTCTCCATGATTTTCCAGCATTTTTGGAAGAAGACCGCCTTGAAACCGTCCGGTCCTGGGGTACTGTCTCCCGAGATACTGAAAACTGCTCGCCTAATTTCCTCTGCCTCCGGCGCCACACAAAGGTGCTCGTAGTCAACATTTGGAGGAAGGCTTTGGATGATATCCAGGTCCGGCTCAGCCAGGTTTAAGGGGAGGTGGAGCAAGAAGTTCTTGGAACTGATCAACTGCCGACTGCCTCAAGGCCCTCTCCTCACAGATTGTTCTATCTCCGACTTTGATTCCTTGAATGTGTAGACGGTGTCTCTTTTGTTTAACCCAACTCTGGTAGAACTTTGTATTCTTGTCCCCCTTCTGAGAGCCATTTAAGGGAAGCTTTTTGTCTCCAAAAATCTTCTTCCATCTTGAGGATGAGGATGTAATGAGCAATGATCCTGTTTACAGATGTCCGGTTGATGGGGGAGGGATCAGCCTCAAACGCCGCCTGCGCTGCGATCACATCTTCTTCGGCTTTTCATAGATTGGCATGGAGATTGCCAAAGTTATATCTATTCCAAGACTTGACAGTGTGTTTGAGTCTCGACAGTTGAATTTGCAGGTAGAGTAATCCACCCGCCTCTGTAGTTTGCTCCCAGTCGCTCTGAATCAGTGCCAAGAACTGTGGGTGGCGGGTCCACATGTTTTGGAATCGGAAGGAACTCCCCTTCGGTGCTGTTGATTTCAACTTGCAGCGGGCAAGGACTGGTCCGTGGTCGGAGGCCACGCACGGGAGGTTGGTGACTCTCGTCGCCTCAAACATCTCAGTCCAGTTTTCATTAATAAATGCTCTGTCAAGCCTCTCGAGCAGGGTGTTCTTGGCCCAGGTGTACTCAAATACATCGAAGCCGGGGTCAGTGAGCCTGCAATCTTCGGCCATTTCTGCAAAGTCCACCATTTCTGGCAGTCTATTAGTGTCGCTACCAACTCTGTCCCGGGGGTGGAGGATAGTGTTAAAATCGCCTCCAATCATCCAAGGCATCCCCTCAGTATGCTCTGCAAATTCTCGAAGCTTGTCCCAGAGTCCGTATCGCTCACTCCTGGAGCACTTTGCATAAATGGCCGAGATGGCGATCTCCTTCCCAATCCGAGGGATCAGAACTCGACCATGGAGGGCTTGCTCCGTGTCATCATCAATCACAAAGGTGGATTCTTTATCTGTGAAAATCCAAATCTTCCCGTTTGCTTTTGAGAATCTCAATTCCATCTTCGGATGATGGGAAAGGGGTTCCATAATTGCAAGACAAACAGGATTATGAGACTTAATCAATCTTCGGATGATGCGTCGGGTCGTCGCGTTCGCGATTTCCCTGGCATTCCAAAAGAGAAAATGGATAGACATAATTTAAAGGAAGGGGGCCGTACCCGAGGGGTGGGAAGAACTCCCTCGTAGCTCCACTTGTGTTTCCTGTTCTTTTTTCTTATGATCACAAATTAGGGGCGGATCTGATGGAGCCACTGCTGCTTTCTTGGTTGGCATCAGCTCCAATTCGGCTACCCCGTCTTCCTCATACGCTTCCGTATCGAACAAACCATTCTCCATGAGTTTATTGTATTTATTGGAGCTCAAGATGTTTTTTGGGTCTCATTTTCCTGGTTGTGCTCCGGTTGCTTCTGGTTCCAATCCTTTGGAGCCCTCGAGGGCCGCCATTTATCTCCTCGTGGCTTTGTCCTTGAGGTTCCTTCTCTGGTATCAGTTGGCCTGATTGTTCTTCCTTTCGTCGGTTGCCTTGCTCTCTCATCGCCTCTGTTCAATGCTTCTTGGTCTGCCTCACCATCCCTCTCGGGCTCAGCCACGCTGGGGTCACCAAGGATGTCTGGTTGCGCCCCATTGGTCATCCCTGTTCCATAGGTAGTTGGATTTGGATTGCCTTGGTGGCTGGGGGAATTACAGACCTCGCTTCTGTACCTCTCCTTCTCGGTTGCTTTATGGACTGAATCTGCCTTCACATTCTGTTCGTTTCTATTTGTAGGGATCGTCGGTCAGGTGTTATAATTTCTCCTTTCTGGCTTCATTCTTTGACCATTTGCATAGCAGGTACTCCGTGTATGACCGACGTGCTTACAATCATCACAGTAGGCTGGAATTTTGTCCCATTTGATCTGCTAAGCTGTCTCCTTCCCGCAAATGTCCAGAATTATCTCCTCCGTAGCTGGTTTGGTGATGTCTATTTCGACACAAATTCGCGCAAAGGATAGTCTCGACTTGGTCGCTGTGGCTTGATCGAATTGAATAGGGTTGCCGAGCAGTTTTCCTATCGCAAATAAGGCCGATGTGTCGAATAGATGGATCGGGAGTCCAATCAAGTTGCACCATATTGCTGCTATTGGAGACTCGCAATAGACGTCAAACTCGGGCGACCACTTAAAAACACGCATCGGGTGTCGCTCCACATACCAAACCGGGGTGCCCTTTGGTCCGCTAAGAAGACGGGCATAGTCCGCAAGGTCATCAAACTGAATCAAGATATGCCTTGCGTTGATGTACTTCCATGAGAAGCTTCGAATGAACTTGGTGTTATTAAGAGCCTTCTGTATTTGCTGTGCCGTTGGAAAGGAATTGGAGAATTTTCCGATAAAGCCCATATTGTCAGCAAGCTTTTTGTTTTCTTCACATGAGAAGAATATGGAAGGTTTACCATTGCTAAGACCAACGTGTCCCATGGTTTGGATCTTCTCTGGATCAAAAGTTTGGGGGCCCTTATTCTCTGTACCCTCTCGGAGAACTTGCGCCATGGTCCTAGGAGGACATTATCGTTGAGGAGGCGCCCCTTCACGAACCCACTTTGGTTTGGTGAGATGACCAATGAGAGGAGCGGTGCGAGTCTAGCCATTAGAATCTTGGTGATGATTTTATTCGTGACGTTGCAAAGGCTTATCGGACGATAGTCGGCCCAAGCCACCAGCGTCACTTTTTTGGTAATGAGAACAATCGATGTGGAGGTCACACTTCTCGGGAGATAAGCTCCCCCAAAGAACTTGGCCACAGCGTCGGTCATGTCTCTCTCCATGATTTTCCAGCATTTTTGGAAGAAGACCGCCTTGAAACCGTCCGGTCCTGGGGTACTGTCTCCCGAGATACTGAAAACTGCTCGCCTAATTTCCTCTGCCTCCGGCGCCACACAAAGGTGCTCGTAGTCAACATTTGGAGGAAGGCTTTGGATGATATCCAGGTCCGGCTCAGCCAGGTTTAAGGGGAGGTGGAGCAAGAAGTTCTTGGAACTGATCAACTGCCGACTGCCTCAAGGCCCTCTCCTCACAGATTGTTCTATCTCCGACTTTGATTCCTTGAATGTGTAGACGGTGTCTCTTTTGTTTAACCCAACTCTGGTAGAACTTTGTATTCTTGTCCCCCTTCTGAGAGCCATTTAAGGGAAGCTTTTTGTCTCCAAAAATCTTCTTCCATCTTGAGGATGAGGATGTAATGAGCAATGATCCTGTTTACAGATGTCCGGTTGATGGGGGAGGGATCAGCCTCAAACGCCGCCTGCGCTGCGATCACATCTTCTTCGGCTTTTCATAGATTGGCATGGAGATTGCCAAAGTTATATCTATTCCAAGACTTGACAGTGTGTTTGAGTCTCGACAGTTGAATTTGCAGGTAGAGTAATCCACCCGCCTCTGTAGTTTGCTCCCAGTCGCTCTGAATCAGTGCCAAGAACTGTGGGTGGCGGGTCCACATGTTTTGGAATCGGAAGGAACTCCCCTTCGGTGCTGTTGATTTCAACTTGCAGCGGGCAAGGACTGGTCCGTGGTCGGAGGCCACGCACGGGAGGTTGGTGACTCTCGTCGCCTCAAACATCTCAGTCCAGTTTTCATTAATAAATGCTCTGTCAAGCCTCTCGAGCAGGGTGTTCTTGGCCCAGGTGTACTCAAATACATCGAAGCCGGGGTCAGTGAGCCTGCAATCTTCGGCCATTTCTGCAAAGTCCACCATTTCTGGCAGTCTATTAGTGTCGCTACCAACTCTGTCCCGGGGGTGGAGGATAGTGTTAAAATCGCCTCCAATCATCCAAGGCATCCCCTCAGTATGCTCTGCAAATTCTCGAAGCTTGTCCCAGAGTCCGTATCGCTCACTCCTGGAGCACTTTGCATAAATGGCCGAGATGGCGATCTCCTTCCCAATCCGAGGGATCAGAACTCGACCATGGAGGGCTTGCTCCGTGTCATCATCAATCACAAAGGTGGATTCTTTATCTGTGAAAATCCAAATCTTCCCGTTTGCATTTGAGAATCTCAATTCCATCTTCGGATGATGGGAAAGGGGTTCCATAATTGCAAGACAAACAGGATTATGAGACTTAATCAATCTTCGGATGATGCGTCGGGTAGTCGCGTTCGCGATTTCCCTGGCATTCCAAAAGAGAAAATGGATAGACATAATTTAAAGGAAGGGGGCCGTACCCGAGGGGTGGGAAGAACTCCCTCGTAGCTCCACTTGTGTTTCCTGTTCTTTTTTCTTATGATCACAAATTAGGGGCGGATCTGATGGAGCCACTGCTGCTTTCTCGGTTGGCATCAGCTCCAATTCGGCTACCCCGTCTTCCTCATACGCTTCCGTATCGAACAAACCATTCTCCATGAGTTTATTGTATTTATTGGAGCTCAAGATGTTTTTTGGGTCTCATTTTCCTGGTTGTGCTCCGGTTGCTTCTGGTTCCAATCCTTTGGAGCCCTCGGGGGCCGCCATTTATCTCCTCGTGGCTTTGTCCTTGAGGTTCCTTCTCTGGTATCAGTTGGCCTGATTGTTCTTCCTTTCGTCGGTTGCCTTGCTCTCTCATCGCCTCTGTTCAATGCTTCTTGGTCTGCCTCACCATCCCTCTCGGGCTCAGCCACGCTGGGGTCACCAAGGATGTCTGGTTGCGCCCCATTGGTCATCCCTGTTCCATAGGTAGTTGGATTTGGATTGCCTTGGTGGCTGGGGGAATTACAGACCTCGCTTCTGTACCTCTCCTTCTCGGTTGCTTTATGGACTGAATCTGCCTTCACATTCTGTTCGTTTCTATTTGTAGGGATCGTCGGTCAGGTGTTATAATTTCTCCTTTCTGGCTTCATTCTTTGACCATTTGCATAGCAGGTACTCCATGTATGACCGACGTGCTTACAATCATCACAGTAGGCTGGAATTTTGTCCCATTTGATCTGCTAAGCTGTCTCCTTCCCGCAAATGTCCAGAATTATCTCCTCCGTAGCTGGTTTGGTGATGTCTATTTCGACACAAATTCGCGCAAAGGATAGTCTCGACTTGGTCGCTGTGGCTTGATCGAATTGAATAGGGTTGCCGAGCAATTTTCCTATCGCAAATAAGGCCGATGTGTCGAATAGATGGATCGGGAGTCCAATCAAGTTGCACCATATTGCTGCTATTGGAGACTCGCAATAGACGTCAAACTCGGGCGACCACTTAAAAACACGCATCGGGTGTCGCTCCACATACCAAACCGGGGTGCCCTTTGGTCCGCTAAGAAGACGGGCATAGTCCGCAAGGTCATCAAACTGAATCAAGATATGCCTTGCGTTGATGTACTTCCATGAGAAGCTTTGAATGAACTTGATGTTATTAAGAGCCTTCTGTATTTGCTGTGCCGTTGGAAAGGAATTGGAGAATTTTCCGATAATTGCATAGCCCATATTGTCAGCAAGCTTTTTGTTTTCTTCACATGAGAAGAATATGGAAGGTTTACCATTGCTAAGACCAACGTGTCCCATGGTTTGGATCTTCTCTGGATCAAAAGTTTGGGGGCCCTTATTCTCTGTACCCTCTCGGAGAACTTGCGCCATGGTCCTAGGAGGACATTATCGTTGAGGAGGCGCCCCTTCATGAACCCACTTTGGTTTGGTGAGATGACCAATGAGAGGAGCGGTGCGAGTCTAGCCATTAGAATCTTGGTGATGATCGTGACGTTGCAAAGGCTTATCGGACGATAGTCGGCCCAAGCCACCGGCGTCACTTTTTTGGTAATGAGAACAATCGATGTGGAGGTCACACTTCTCGGGAGATAAGCTCCCCCAAAGAACTTGGCCACAGCGTCGGTCATGTCTCTCTCCATGATTTTCCAGCATTTTTGGAAGAAGACCGCCGTGAAACCGTCCGGTCCTGGGGTACTGTCTCCCGAGATACTGAAAACTGCTCGCCTAATTTCCTCTGCCTCCGGCGCCACACAAAGGTGCTCGTAGTCAACATTTGGAGGAAGGCTTTGGATGATATCCAGGTCCGGCTCAGCCAGGTTTAAGGGAGGTGGAGCAAGAAGTTCTTGGAACTGATCAACTGCCGACTGCCTCAAGGCCCTCTCCTCACAGATTGTTCTATCTCCGACTTTGATTCCTTGAATGTGTAGACGGTGTCTCTTTTGTTTAACCCAACTCTGGTAGAACTTTGTATTCTTGTCCCCCTTCTGAGAGCCATTTAAGGGAAGCTTTTTGTCTCCAAAAATCTTCTTCCATCTTGAGGATGAGGATGTAATGAGCAATGATCCTGTTTACAGATGTCCGGTTGATGGGGGAGGGATCAGCCTCAAACGCCGCCTGCGCTGCGATCACATCTTCTTCGGCTTTTCATAGATTGGCATGGAGATTGCCAAAGTTATATCTATTCCAAGACTTGACGGTGTGTTTGAGTCTCGACAGTGGAATTTGCAGGTAGAGTAATCCACCCGCCTCTGTAGTTTGCTCCCAGTCGCTCTGAATCAGTGCCAAGAACTGTGGGTGGCGGGTCCACATGTTTTGGAATCGGAAGGAACTCCCCTTCGGTGCTGTTGATTTCAACTTGCAGCGGGCAAGGACTGGTCCGTGGTCGGAGGCCACGCACGGGAGGTTGGTGACTCTCGTCGCCTCAAACATCTCAGTCCAGTTTTCATTAATAAATGCTCTGTCAAGCCTCTCGAGCAGGGTGTTCTTGGCCCAGGTGTACTCAAATACATCGAAGCCGGGGTCAGTGAGCCTGCAATCTTCGGCCATTTCTGCAAAGTCCACCATTTCTGGCAGTCTATTAGTGTCGCTACCAACTCTGTCCCGGGGGTGGAGGATAGTGTTAAAATCGCCTCCAATCATCCAAGGCATCCCCTCAGTATGCTCTGCAAATTCTCGAAGCTTGTCCCAGAGTCCGTATCGCTCACTCCTGGAGCACTTTGCATAAATGGCCGAGATGGCGATCTCCTTCCCAATCCGAGGGATCAGAATTCGACCATGGAGGGCTTGCTCCGTGTCATCATCAATCACAAAGGTGGATTCTTTATCTGTGAAAATCCAAATCTTCCCGTTTGCATTTGAGAATCTCAATTCCATCTTCGGATGATGGGAAAGGGGTTCCATAATTGCAAGACAAACAGGATTATGAGACTTAATCAATCTTCGGATGATGCGTCGGGTCGTCGCGTTCGCGATTTCCCTGGCATTCCAAAAGAGAAAATTGATAGACATAATTTAAAGGAAGGGGGCCGTACCCGAGGGGTGGGAAGAACTCCCTCGTAGCTCCACTTGTGTTTCCTGTTCTTTTTTCTTATGATCACAAATTAGGGGCGGATCTGATGGAGCCACTGCTGCTTTCTCGGTTGGCATCAGCTCCAATTCGGCTACCCCGTCTTCCTCATACGCTTCCGTATCGAACAAACCATTCTCCATGAGTTTATTGTATTTATTGGAGCTCAAGAT
This sequence comes from Salvia hispanica, assembly GCF_029641045.1. NCBI lineage: Eukaryota > Viridiplantae > Streptophyta > Magnoliopsida > Lamiales > Lamiaceae > Salvia > Salvia hispanica. Next base: position 15,264,683 of record NC_142696.1, on the reverse strand, counting down.
GTTTTTTTGGGTCTCATTTTCCTGGTTGTGCTCCGGTTGCTTCTGGTTCCAATCCTTTGGAGCCCTCGGGGGCCGCCATTTATCTCCTCGTGGCTTTGTCCTTGAGGTTCCTTCTCTGGTATCAGTTGGCCTGATTGTTCTTCCTTTCGTCGGTTGCCTTGCTCTCTCATCGCCTCTGTTCAATGCTTCTTGGTCTGCCTCACCATCCCTATCGGGCTCAGCCACGCTGGGGTCACCAAGGATGTCTGGTTGCGCCCCATTGGTCATCCCTGTTCCATAGGTAGTTGGATTTGGATTGCCTTGGTGGCTGGGGGAATTACAGACCTCGCTTCCGTACCTCTCCTTCTCGGTTGCTTTATGGACTGAATCTGCCTTCACATTCTGTTCGTTTCTATTTGTAGGGATCGTCGGTCAGGTGTTATAATTTCTCCTTTCTGGCTTCATTCTTTGACCATTTGCATAGCAGGTACTCCGTGTATGACCGACGTGCTTACAATCATCACAGTAGGCTGGAATTTTGTCCCATTTGATCTGCTTAGCTGTCTCCTTCCCGCAAATGTCCAGAATTATCTCCTCCATAGCTGGTTTGGTGATGTCTATTTCGACACAAATTCGCGCAAAGGATAGTCTCGACTTGGTCGCTGTGGCTTGATCGAATTGAATAGGGTTGCCAAGCAGTTTTCCTATCGCAAATAAGGCCGATGTGTCGAATAGATGGATCGGGAGTCCAATCAAGTTGCACCATATTGCTGCTATTGGAGACTCGCAATAGACGCCAAACTCGGGCGACCACTTAAAAACACGCATCGGGTGTCGCTCCACATACCAAACCGGGGTGCCCTTTGGTCCGCTAAGAAGACGGGCATAGTCCGCAAGGTCATCAAACTGAATCAAGATATGCCTTGCGTTGATGTACTTCCATGAGAAGCTTCGAATGAACTTGATGTTATTAAGAGCCTTCTGTATTTGCTGTGCCGTTGGAAAGGAATTGGAGAATTTTCCGATAATTGCATAGCCCATATTGTCAGCAAGCTTTTTGTTTTCTTCACATGAGAAGAATATGGAAGGTTTACCATTGCTAAGACCAACGTGTCCCATGGTTTGGATCTTCTCTGGATCAAAAGTTTGGGGGCCCTTATTCTCTGTACCCTCTCGGAGAACTTGCGCCATGGTCCTAGGAGGACATTATCGTTGAGGAGGCGCCCCTTCACGAACCCACTTTGGTTTGGTGAGATGACCAATGAGAGGAGCGGTGCGAGTCTAGCCATTAGAATCTTGGTGATGATTTTATTCGTGACGTTGCAAAGGCTTATCGGACGATAGTCGGCCCAAGCCACCGGCGTCACTTTTTTGGTAATGAGAACAATCGATGTGGAGGTCACACTTCTCGGGAGATAAGCTCCCCCAAAGAACTTGGCCACAGCGTCGGTCATGTCTCTCTCCATGATTTTCCAGCATTTTTGGAAGAAGACCGCCGTGAAACCGTCCGGTCCTGGGGTACTGTCTCCCGAGATACTGAAAACTGCTCGCCTAATTTCCTCTGCCTCCGGCGCCACACAAAGGTGCTCGTAGTCAACATTTGGAGGAAGGCTTTGGATGATATCCAGGTCCGGCTCAGCCAGGTTTAAGGGGAGGTGGAGCAAGAAGTTCTTGGAACTGATCAACTGCCGACTGCCTCAAGGCCCTCTCCTCACAGATTGTTCTATCTCCGACTTTGATTCCTTGAATGTGTAGACGGTGTCTCTTTTGTTTAACCCAACTCTGGTAGAACTTTGTATTCTTGTCCCCCTTCTGAGAGCCATTTAAGGGAAGCTTTTTGTCTCCAAAAATCTTCTTCCATCTTGAGGATGAGGATGTAATGAGCAATGATCCTGTTTACAGATGTCCGGTTGATGGGGGAGGGATCAGCCTCAAACGCCGCCTGCGCTGCGATCACATCTTCTTCGGCTTTTCATAGATTGGCATGGAGATTGCCAAAGTTATATCTATTCCAAGACTTGACGGTGTGTTTGAGTCTCGACAGTTGAATTTGCAGGTAGAGTAATCCACCCGCCTCTGTAGTTTGCTCCCAGTCGCTCTGAATCAGTGCCAAGAACTGTGGGTGGCGGGTCCACATGTTTTGGAATCGGAAGGAACTCCCCTTCGGTGCTGTTGATTTCAACTTGCAGCGGGCAAGGACTGGTCCGTGGTCGGAGGCCACGCACGGGAGGTTGGTGACTCTCGTCGCCTCAAACATCTCAGTCCAGTTTTCATTAATAAATGCTCAGTCAAGCCTCTCGAGCAGGGTGTTCTTGGCCCAGGTGTACTCAAATACATCGAAGCCGGGGTCAGTGAGCCTGCAATCTTCGGCCATTTCTGCAAAGTCCACCATTTCTGGCAGTCTATTAGTGTCGCTACCAACTCTGCCCCGGGGGTGGAGGATAGTGTTAAAATCGCCTCCAATCATCCAAGGCATCCCCTCAGTATGCTCTGCAAATTCTCGAAGCTTGTCCCAGAGTCCGTATCGCTCACTCCTGGAGCACTTTGCATAAATGGCCGAGATGGCGATCTCCTTCCCAATCCGAGGGATCAGAATTCGACCATGGAGGGCTTGCTCCGTGTCATCATCAATCACAAAGGTGGATTCTTTATCTGTGAAAATCCAAATCTTCCCGTTTGCATTTGAGAATCTCAATTCCATCTTCGGATGATGGGAAAGGGGTTCCATAATTGCAAGAAAAACAGGATTATGAGACTTAATCAATCTTCGGATGATGCGTCGGGTCGTCGCGTTCGCGATTTCCCTGGCATTCCAAAAGAGAAAATTGATAGACATAATTTAAAGGAAGGGGGCCGTACCCGAGGGGTGGGAAGAACTCCCTCGTAGCTCCACTTGTGTTTCCTGTTCTTTTTTCTTATGATCACAAATTAGGGGCGGATCTGATGGAGCCACTGCTGCTTTCTCGGTTGGCATCAGCTCCAATTCGGCTACCCCGTCTTCCTCATACGCTTCCGTATCGAACAAACCATTCTCCATGAGTTTATTGTATTTATTGGAGCTCAAGATGTTTTTTTGGGTCTCATTTTCCTGGTTGTGCTCCGGTTGCTTCTGGTTCCAATCCTTTGGAGCCCTCGGGGGCCGCCATTTATCTCCTCGTGGCTTTGTCCTTGAGGTTCCTTCTCTGGTATCAGTTGGCCTGATTGTTCTTCCTTTCGTCGGTTGCCTTGCTCTCTCATCGCCTCTGTTCAATGCTTCTTGGTCTGCCTCACCATCCCTATCGGGCTCAGCCACGCTGGGGTCACCAAGGATGTCTGGTTGCGCCCCATTGGTCATCCCTGTTCCATAGGTAGTTGGATTTGGATTGCCTTGGTGGCTGGGGGAATTACAGACCTCGCTTCTGTACCTCTCCTTCTCGGTTGCTTTATGGACTGAATCTGCCTTCACATTCTGTTCGTTTCTATTTGTAGGGATCGTCGGTCAGGTGTTATAATTTCTCCTTTCTGGCTTCATTCTTTGACCATTTGCATAGCAGGTACTCCGTGTATGACCGACGTGCTTACAATCATCACAGTAGGCTGGAATTTTGTCCCATTTGATCTGCTTAGCTGTCTCCTTCCCGCAAATGTCCAGAATTATCTCCTCCATAGCTGGTTTGGTGATGTCTATTTCGACACAAATTCGCGCAAAGGATAGTCTCGACTTGGTCGCTGTGGCTTGATCGAATTGAATAGGGTTGCCAAGCAGTTTTCCTATCGCAAATAAGGCCGATGTGTCGAATAGATGGATCGGGAGTCCAATCAAGTTGCACCATATTGCTGCTATTGGAGACTCGCAATAGACGTCAAACTCGGGCGACCACTTAAAAACACGCATCGGGTGTCGCTCCACATACCAAACCGGGGTGCCCTTTGGTCCGCTAAGAAGACGGGCATAGTCCGCAAGGTCATCAAACTGAATCAAGATATGCCTTGCGTTGATGTACTTCCATGAGAAGCTTCGAATGAACTTGATGTTATTAAGAGCCTTCTGTATTTGCTGTGCCGTTGGAAAGGAATTGGAGAATTTTCCGATAATTGCATAGCCCATATTGTCAGCAAGCTTTTTGTTTTCTTCACATGAGAAGAATATGGAAGGTTTACCATTGCTAAGACCAACGTGTCCCATGGTTTGGATCTTCTCTGGATCAAAAGTTTGGGGGCCCTTATTCTCTGTACCCTCTCGGAGAACTTGCGCCATGGTCCTAGGAGGACATTATCGTTGAGGAGGCGCCCCTTCACGAACCCACTTTGGTTTGGTGAGATGACCAATGAGAGGAGCGGTGCGAGTCTAGCCATTAGAATCTTGGTGATGATTTTATTCGTGACGTTGCAAAGGCTTATCGGACGATAGTCGGCCCAAGCCACCGGCGTCACTTTTTTGGTAATGAGAACAATCGATGTGGAGGTCACACTTCTCGGGAGATAAGCTCCCCCAAAGAACTTGGCCACAGCGTCGGTCATGTCTCTCTCCATGATTTTCCAGCATTTTTGGAAGAAGACCGCCGTGAAACCGTCCGGTCCTGGGGTACTGTCTCCCGAGATACTGAAAACTGCTCGCCTAATTTCCTCTGCCTCCGGCGCCACACAAAGGTGCTCGTAGTCAACATTTGGAGGAAGGCTTTGGATGATATCCAGGTCCGGCTCAGCCAGGTTTAAGGGGAGGTGGAGCAAGAAGTTCTTGGAACTGATCAACTGCCGACTGCCTCAAGGCCCTCTCCTCACAGATTGTTCTATCTCCGACTTTGATTCCTTGAATGTGTAGACGGTGTCTCTTTTGTTTAACCCAACTCTGGTAGAACTTTGTATTCTTGTCCCCCTTCTGAGAGCCATTTAAGGGAAGCTTTTTGTCTCCAAAAATCTTCTTCCATCTTGAGGATGAGGATGTAATGAGCAATGATCCTGTTTACAGATGTCCGGTTGATGGGGGAGGGATCAGCCTCAAACGCCGCCTGCGCTGCGATCACATCTTCTTCGGCTTTTCATAGATTGGCATGGAGATTGCCAAAGTTATATCTATTCCAAGACTTGACGGTGTGTTTGAGTCTCGACAGTTGAATTTGCAGGTAGAGTAATCCACCCGCCTCTGTAGTTTGCTCCCAGTCGCTCTGAATCAGTGCCAAGAACTGTGGGTGGCGGGTCCACATGTTTTGGAATCGGAAGGAACTCCCCTTCGGTGCTGTTGATTTCAACTTGCAGCGGGCAAGGACTGGTCCGTGGTCGGAGGCCACGCACGGGAGGTTGGTGACTCTCGTCGCCTCAAACATCTCAGTCCAGTTTTCATTAATAAATGCTCAGTCAAGCCTCTCGAGCAGGGTGTTCTTGGCCCAGGTGTACTCAAATACATCGAAGCCGGGGTCAGTGAGCCTGCAATCTTCGGCCATTTCTGCAAAGTCCACCATTTCTGGCAGTCTATTAGTGTCGCTACCAACTCTGCCCCGGGGGTGGAGGATAGTGTTAAAATCGCCTCCAATCATCCAAGGCATCCCCTCAGTATGCTCTGCAAATTCTCGAAGCTTGTCCCAGAGTCCGTATCGCTCACTCCTGGAGCACTTTGCATAAATGGCCGAGATGGCGATCTCCTTCCCAATCCGAGGGATCAGAATTCGACCATGGAGGGCTTGCTCCGTGTCATCATCAATCACAAAGGTGGATTCTTTATCTGTGAAAATCCAAATCTTCCCGTTTGCATTTGAGAATCTCAATTCCATCTTCGGATGATGGGAAAGGGGTTCCATAATTGCAAGAAAAACAGGATTATGAGACTTAATCAATCTTCGGATGATGCGTCGGGTCGTCGCGTTCGCGATTTCCCTGGCATTCCAAAAGAGAAAATTGATAGACATAATTTAAAGGAAGGGGGCCGTACCCGAGGGGTGGGAAGAACTCCCTCGTAGCTCCACTTGTGTTTCCTGTTCTTTTTTCTTATGATCACAAATTAGGGGCGGATCTGATGGAGCCACTGCTGCTTTCTCGGTTGGCATCAGCTCCAATTCGGCTACCCCGTCTTCCTCATACGCTTCCGTATCGAACAAACCATTCTCCATGAGTTTATTGTATTTATTGGAGCTCAAGATGTTTTTTTGGGTCTCATTTTCCTGGTTGTGCTCCGGTTGCTTCTGGTTCCAATCCTTTGGAGCCCTCGGGGGCCGCCATTTATCTCCTCGTGGCTTTGTCCTTGAGGTTCCTTCTCTGGTATCAGTTGGCCTGATTGTTCTTCCTTTCGTCGGTTGCCTTGCTCTCTCATCGCCTCTGTTCAATGCTTCTTGGTCTGCCTCACCATCCCTCTCGGGCTCAGCCACGCTGGGGTCACCAAGGATGTCTGGTTGCGCCCCATTGGTCATCCCTGTTCCATAGGTAGTTGGATTTGGATTGCCTTGGTGGCTGGGGGAATTACAGACCTCGCTTCTGTACCTCTCCTTCTCGGTTGCTTTATGGACTGAATCTGCCTTCACATTCTGTTCGTTTCTATTTGTAGGGATCGTCGGTCAGGTGTTATAATTTCTCCTTTCTGGCTTCATTCTTTGACCATTTGCATAGCAGGTACTCCGTGTATGACCGACGTGCTTACAATCATCACAGTAGGCTGGAATTTTGTCCCATTTGATCTGCTTAGCTGTCTCCTTCCCGCAAATGTCCAGAATTATCTCCTCCGTAGCTGGTTTGGTGATGTCTATTTCGACACAAATTCGCGCAAAGGATAGTCTCGACTTGGTCGCTGTGGCTTGATCGAATTGAATAGGGTTGCCGAGCAGTTTTCCTATCGCAAATAAGGCCGATGTGTCGAATAGATGGATCGGGAGTCCAATCAAGTTGCACCATATTGCTGCTATTGGAGACTCGCAATAGACGTCAAACTCGGGCGACCACTTAAAAACACGCATCGGGTGTCGCTCCACATACCAAACCGGGGTGCCCTTTGGTCCGCTAAGAAGACGGGCATAGTCCGCAAGGTCATCAAACTGAATCAAGATATGCCTTGCGTTGATGTACTTCCATGAGAAGCTTCGAATGAACTTGATGTTATTAAGAGCCTTCTGTATTTGCTGTGCCGTTGGAAAGGAATTGGAGAATTTTCCGATAATTGCATAGCCCATATTGTCAGCAAGCTTTTTGTTTTCTTCACATGAGAAGAATATGGAAGGTTTACCATTGCTAAGACCAACGTGTCCCATGGTTTGGATCTTCTCTGGATCAAAAGTTTGGGGGCCCTTATTCTCTGTACCCTCTCGGAGAACTTGCGCCATGGTCCTAGGAGGACATTATCGTTGAGGAGGCGCCCCTTCACGAACCCACTTTGGTTTGGTGAGATGACCAATGAGAGGAGCGGTGCGAGTCTAGCCATTAGAATCTTGGTGATGATTTTATTCGTGACGTTGCAAAGGCTTATCGGACGATAGTCGGCCCAAGCCACCGGCGTCACTTTTTTGGTAATGAGAACAATCAATGTGGAGGTCACACTTCTCGGGAGATAAGCTCCCCCAAAGAACTTGGCCACAGCGTCGGTCATGTCTCTCTCCATGATTTTCCAGCATTTTTGGAAGAAGACCGCCGTGAAACCGTCCGGTCCTGGGGTACTGTCTCCCGAGATACTGAAAACTGCTCGCCTAATTTCCTCTGCCTCCGGCGCCACACAAAGGTGCTCGTAGTCAACATTTGGAGGAAGGCTTTGGATGATATCCAGGTCCGGCTCAGCCAGGTTTAAGGGGAGGTGGAGCAAGAAGTTCTTGGAACTGATCAACTGCCGACTGCCTCAAGGCCCTCTCCTCACAGATTGTTCTATCTCCGACTTTGATTCCTTGAATGTGTAGACGGTGTCTCTTTTGTTTAACCCAACTCTGGTAGAACTTTGTATTCTTGTCCCCCTTCTGAGAGCCATTTAAGGGAAGCTTTTTGTCTCCAAAAATCTTCTTCCATCTTGAGGATGAGGATGTAATGAGCAATGATCCTGTTTACAGATGTCCGGTTGATGGGGGAGGGATCAGCCTCAAACGCCGCCTGCGCTGCGATCACATCTTCTTCGGCTTTTCATAGATTGGCATGGAGATTGCCAAAGTTATATCTATTCCAAGACTTGACGGTGTGTTTGAGTCTCGACAGTTGAATTTGCAGGTAGAGTAATCCACCCGCCTCTGTAGTTTGCTCCCAGTCGCTCTGAATCAGTGCCAAGAACTGTGGGTGGCGGGTCCACATGTTTTGGAATCGGAAGGAACTCCCCTTCGGTGCTGTTGATTTCAACTTGCAGCGGGCAAGGACTGGTCCGTGGTCGGAGGCCACGCACGGGAGGTTGGTGACTCTCGTCGCCTCAAACATCTCAGTCCAGTTTTCATTAATAAATGCTCTGTCAAGCCTCTCGAGCAGGGTGTTCTTGGCCCAGGTGTACTCAAATACATCGAAGCCGGGGTCAGTGAGCCTGCAATCTTCGGCCATTTCTGCAAAGTCCACCATTTCTGGCAGTCTATTAGTGTCGCTACCAACTCTGCCCCGGGGGTGGAGGATAGTGTTAAAATCGCCTCCAATCATCCAAGGCATCCCCTCAGTATGCTCTGCAAATTCTCGAAGCTTGTCCCAGAGTCCGTATCGCTCACTCCTGGAGCACTTTGCATAAATGGCCGAGATGGCGATCTCCTTCCCAATCCGAGGGATCAGAATTCGACCATGGAGGGCTTGCTCCGTGTCATCATCAATCACAAAGGTGGATTCTTTATCTGTGAAAATCCAAATCTTCCCGTTTGCATTTGAGAATCTCAATTCCATCTTCGGATGATGGGAAAGGGGTTCCATAATTGCAAGAAAAACAGGATTATGAGACTTAATCAATCTTCGGATGATGCGTCGGGTCGTCGCGTTCGCGATTTCCCTGGCATTCCAAAAGAGAAAATTGATAGACATAATTTAAAGGAAGGGGGCCGTACCCGAGGGGTGGGAAGAACTCCCTCGTAGCTCCACTTGTGTTTCCTGTTCTTTTTTCTTATGATCACAAATTAGGGGCGGATCTGATGGAGCCACTGCTGCTTTCTCGGTTGGCATCAGCTCCAATTCGGCTACCCCGTCTTCCTCATACGCTTCCGTATCGAACAAACCATTCTCCATGAGTTTATTGTATTTATTGGAGCTCAAGATGTTTTTTTGGGTCTCATTTTCCTGGTTGTGCTCCGGTTGCTTCTGGTTCCAATCCTTTGGAGCCCTCGGGGGCCGCCATTTATCTCCTCGTGGCTTTGTCCTTGAGGTTCCTTCTCTGGTATCAGTTGGCCTGATTGTTCTTCCTTTCGTCGGTTGCCTTGCTCTCTCATCGCCTCTGTTCAATGCTTCTTGGTCTGCCTCACCATCCCTCTCGGGCTCAGCCACGCTGGGGTCACCAAGGATGTCTGGTTGCGCCCCATTGGTCATCCCTGTTCCATAGGTAGTTGGATTTGGATTGCCTTGGTGGCTGGGGGAATTACAGACCTCGCTTCTGTACCTCTCCTTCTCGGTTGCTTTATGGACTGAATCTGCCTTCACATTCTGTTCGTTTCTATTTGTAGGGATCGTCGGTCAGGTGTTATAATTTCTCCTTTCTGGCTTCATTCTTTGACCATTTGCATAGCAGGTACTCCGTGTATGACCGACGTGCTTACAATCATCACAGTAGGCTGGAATTTTGTCCCATTTGATCTGCTTAGCTGTCTCCTTCCCGCAAATGTCCAGAATTATCTCCTCCGTAGCTGGTTTGGTGATGTCTATTTCGACACAAATTCGCGCAAAGGATAGTCTCGACTTGGTCGCTGTGGCTTGATCGAATTGAATAGGGTTGCCGAGCAGTTTTCCTATCGCAAATAAGGCCGATGTGTCGAATAGATGGATCGGGAGTCCAATCAAGTTGCACCATATTGCTGCTATTGGAGACTCGCAATAGACGTCAAACTCGGGCGACCACTTAAAAACACGCATCGGGTGTCGCTCCACATACCAAACCGGGGTGCCCTTTGGTCCGCTAAGAAGACAGGCATAGTCCGCAAGGTCATCAAACTGAATCAAGATATGCCTTGCGTTGATGTACTTCCATGAGAAGCTTCGAATGAACTTGATGTTATTAAGAGCCTTCTGTATTTGCTGTGCCGTTGGAAAGGAATTGGAGAATTTTCCGATAATTGCATAGCCCATATTGTCAGCAAGCTTTTTGTTTTCTTCACATGAGAAGAATATGGAAGGTTTACCATTGCTAAGACCAACGTGTCCCATGGTTTGGATCTTCTCTGGATCAAAAGTTTGGGGGCCCTTATTCTCTGTACCCTCTCGGAGAACTTGCGCCATGGTCCTAGGAGGACATTATCGTTGAGGAGGCGCCCCTTCACGAACCCACTTTGGTTTGGTGAGATGACCAATGAGAGGAGCGGTGCGAGTCTAGCCATTAGAATCTTGGTGATGATTTTATTCGTGACGTTGCAAAGGCTTATCGGACGATAGTCGGCCCAAGCCACCGGCGTCACTTTTTTGGTAATGAGAACAATCAATGTGGAGGTCACACTTCTCGGGAGATAAGCTCCCCCAAAGAACTTGGCCACAGCGTCGGTCATGTCTCTCTCCATGATTTTCCAGCATTTTTGGAAGAAGACCGCCGTGAAACCGTCCGGTCCTGGGGTACTGTCTCCCGAGATACTGAAAACTGCTCGCCTAATTTCCTCTGCCTCCGGCGCCACACAAAGGTGCTCGTAGTCAACATTTGGAGGAAGGCTTTGGATGATATCCAGGTCCGGCTCAGCCAGGTTTAAGGGGAGGTGGAGCAAGAAGTTCTTGGAACTGATCAACTGCCGACTGCCTCAAGGCCCTCTCCTCACAGATTGTTCTATCTCCGACTTTGATTCCTTGAATGTGTAGACGGTGTCTCTTTTGTTTAACCCAACTCTGGTAGAACTTTGTATTCTTGTCCCCCTTCTGAGAGCCATTTAAGGGAAGCTTTTTGTCTCCAAAAATCTTCTTCCATCTTGAGGATGAGGATGTAATGAGCAATGATCCTGTTTACAGATGTCCGGTTGATGGGGGAGGGATCAGCCTCAAACGCCGCCTGCGCTGCGATCACATCTTCTTCGGCTTTTCATAGATTGGCATGGAGATTGCCAAAGTTATATCTATTCCAAGACTTGACGGTGTGTTTGAGTCTCGACAGTTGAATTTGCAGGTAGAGTAATCCACCCGCCTCTGTAGTTTGCTCCCAGTCGCTCTGAATCAGTGCCAAGAACTGTGGGTGGCGGGTCCACATGTTTTGGAATCGGAAGGAACTCCCCTTCGGTGCTGTTGATTTCAACTTGCAGCGGGCAAGGACTGGTCCGTGGTCGGAGGCCACGCACGGGAGGTTGGTGACTCTCGTCGCCTCAAACATCTCAGTCCAGTTTTTATTAATAAATGCTCAGTCAAGCCTCTCGAGCAGGGTGTTCTTGGCCCAGGTGTACTCAAATACATCGAAGCCGGGGTCAGTGAGCCTGCAATCTTCGGCCATTTCTGCAAAGTCCACCATTTCTGGCAGTCTATTAGTGTCGCTACCAACTCTGCCCCGGGGGTGGAGGATAGTGTTAAAATCGCCTCCAATCATCCAAGGCATCCCCTCAGTATGCTCTGCAAATTCTCGAAGCTTGTCCCAGAGTCCGTATCGCTCACTCCTGGAGCACTTTGCATAAATGGCCGAGATGGCGATCTCCTTCCCAATCCGAGGGATCAGAATTCGACCATGGAGGGCTTGCTCCGTGTCATCATCAATCACAAAGGTGGATTCTTTATCTGTGAAAATCCAAATCTTCCCGTTTGCATTTGAGAATCTCAATTCCATCTTCGGATGATGGGAAAGGGGTTCCATAATTGCAAGAAAAACAGGATTATGAGACCTAATCAATCTTCGGATGATGCGTCGGGTCGTCGCGTTCGCGATTTCCCTGGCATTCCAAAAGAGAAAATTGATAGACATAATTTAAAGGAAGGGGGCCGTACCCGAGGGGTGGGAAGAACTCCCTCGTAGCTCCACTTGTGTTTCCTGTTCTTTTTTCTTATGATCACAAATTAGGGGCGGATCTGATGGAGCCACTGCTGCTTTCTCGGTTGGCATCAGCTCCAATTCGGCTACCCCGTCTTCCTCATACGCTTCCGTATCGAACAAACCATTCTCCATGAGTTTATTGTATTTATTGGAGCTCAAGATGTTTTTTTGGGTCTCATTTTCCTGGTTGTGCTCCGGTTGCTTCTGGTTCCAATCCTTTGGAGCCCTCGGGGGCCGCCATTTATCTCCTCGTGGCTTTGTCCTTGAGGTTCCTTCTCTGGTATCAGTTGGCCTGATTGTTCTTCCTTTCGTCGGTTGCCTTGCTCTCTCATCGCCTCTGTTCAATGCTTCTTGGTCTGCCTCACCATCCCTCTCGGGCTCAGCCACGCTGGGGTCACCAAGGATGTCTGGTTGCGCCCCATTGGTCATCCCTGTTCCATAGGTAGTTGGATTTGGATTGCCTTGGTGGCTGGGGGAATTACAGACCTCGCTTCTGTACCTCTCCTTCTCGGTTGCTTTATGGACTGAATCTGCCTTCACATTCTGTTCGTTTCTATTTGTAGGGATCGTCGGTCAGGTGTTATAATTTCTCCTTTCTGGCTTCATTCTTTGACCATTTGCATAGCAGGTACTCCGTGTATGACCGACGTGCTTACAATCATCACAGTAGGCTGGAATTTTGTCCCATTTGATCTGCTTAGCTGTCTCCTTCCCGCAAATGTCCAGAATTATCTCCTCCGTAGCTGGTTTGGTGATGTCTATTTCGACACAAATTCGCGCAAAGGATAGTCTCGACTTGGTCGCTGTGGCTTGATCGAATTGAATAGGGTTGCCGAGCAGTTTTCCTATCGCAAATAAGGCCGATGTGTCGAATAGATGGATCGGGAGTCCAATCAAGTTGCACCATATTGCTGCTATTGGAGACTCGCAATAGACGTCAAACTCGGGCGACCACTTAAAAACACGCATCGGGTGTCGCTCCACATACCAAACCGGGGTGCCCTTTGGTCCGCTAAGAAAACGGGCATAGTCCGCAAGGTCATCAAACTGAATCAAGATATGCCTTGCGTTGATGTACTTCCATGAGAAGCTTCGAATGAACTTGATGTTATTAAGAGCCTTCTGTATTTGCTGTGCCGTTGGAAAGGAATTGGAGAATTTTCCGATAATTGCATAGCCCATATTGTCAGCAAGCTTTTTGTTTTCTTCACATGAGAAGAATATGGAAGGTTTACCATTGCTAAGACCAACGTGTCCCATGGTTTGGATCTTCTCTGGATCAAAAGTTTGGGGGCCCTTATTCTCTGTACCTCTCGGAGAACTTGCGCCATGGTCCTAGGAGGACATTATCGTTGAGGAGGCGCCCCTTCACGAACCCACTTTGGTTTGGTGAGATGACCAATGAGAGGAGCGGTGCGAGTCTAGCCATTAGAATCTTGGTGATGATTTTATTCGTGACGTTGCAAAGGCTTATCGGACGATAGTCGGCCCAAGCCACCGGCGTCACTTTTTTGGTAATGAGAACAATCAATGTGGAGGTCACACTTCTCGGGAGATAAGCTCCCCCAAAGAACTTGGCCACAGCGTCGGTCATGTCTCTCTCCATGATTTTCCAGCATTTTTGGAAGAAGACCGCCGTGAAACCGTCCGGTCCTGGGGTACTGTCTCCCGAGATACTGAAAACTGCTCGCCTAATTTCCTCTGCCTCCGGCGCCACACAAAGGTGCTCGTAGTCAACATTTGGAGGAAGGCTTTGGATGATATCCAGGTCCGGCTCAGCCAGGTTTAAGGGGAGGTGGAGCAAGAAGTTCTTGGAACTGATCAACTGCCGACTGCCTCAAGGCCCTCTCCTCACAGATTGTTCTATCTCCGACTTTGATTCCTTGAATGTGTAGACGGTGTCTCTTTTGTTTAACCCAACTCTGGTAGAACTTTGTATTCTTGTCCCCCTTCTGAGAGCCATTTAAGGGAAGCTTTTTGTCTCCAAAAATCTTCTTCCATCTTGAGGATGAGGATGTAATGAGCAATGATCCTGTTTACAGATGTCCGGTTGATGGGGGAGGGATCAGCCTCAAACGCCGCCTGCGCTGGATCACATCTTCTTCGGCTTTTCATAGATTGGCATGGAGATTGCCAAAGTTATATCTATTCCAAGACTTGACAGTGTGTTTGAGTCTCGACAGTTGAATTTGCAGGTAGAGTAATCCACCCGCCTCTGTAGTTTGCTCCCAGTCGCTCTGAATCAGTGCCAAGAACTGTGGGTGGCGGGTCCACATGTTTTGGAATCGGAAGGAACTCCCCTTCGGTGCTGTTGATTTCAACTTGCAGCGGGCAAGGACTGGTCCGTGGTCGGAGGCCACGCACGGGAGGTTGGTGACTCTCGTCGCCTCAAACATCTCAGTCCAGTTTTCATTAATAAATGCTCTGTCAAGCCTCTCGAGCAGGGTGTTCTTGGCCCAGGTGTACTCAAATACATCGAAGCCGGGGTCAGTGAGCCTGCAATCTTCGGCCATTTCTGCAAAGTCCACCATTTCTGGCAGTCTATTAGTGTCGCTACCAACTCTGCCCCGGGGGTGGAGGATAGTGTTAAAATCGCCTCCAATCATCCAAGGCATCCCCTCAGTATGCTCTGCAAATTCTCGAAGCTTGTCCCAGAGTCCGTATCGCTCACTCCTGGAGCACTTTGCATAAATGGCCGAGATGGCGATCTCCTTCCCAATCCGAGGGATCAGAATTCGACCATGGAGGGCTTGCTCCGTGTCATCATCAATCACAAAGGTGGATTCTTTATCTGTGAAATCAGGACCGGACGGTTTCACGGCGGTCTTCTTCCAAAAATGCTGGAAAGTCATGGAGAGAGACATGACCGACGCTGTGGCCAAGTTCTTTGGGGGAGCTTATCTCCCGAGAAGTGTGACCTCCACATCGATTGTTCTCATTACCAAAAAAGAGACGCCGGTGGTTTGGGCCGACTATCGTCCGATAAGCCTTTGCAACGTCACGAATAAAATCATCACCAAGATTCTAATGGCTAGACTCGCACCGCTCCACTCATTGGTCATATCACCAAACCAAAGTGGGTTCGTGAAGGGGCGCCTCCTCAACGATAATGTCCTCCTAGGACCATGGCGCAAGTTCTCCGAGAGGGTACAGAGAATAAGGGCCCCCAAACTTTTGATCCAGAGAAGATCCAAACCATGGGACACGTTGGTCTTAGCAATGGTAAACCTTCCATATTCTTCTCATGTGAAGAAAACAAAAAGCTTGCTGACAATATGGGCTATGTAATCATCGGAAAATTCTCCAATTCCTTTCCAACGGCACAGCAAATATAGAAGGCTCTTAATAACATCAAGTTCATTCGAAGCTTCTCATGGAAGTACATCAACGCAAGGCATATCTTGATTCAGTTTGATGACCTTTGCGGACTATGCCCGTCTTCTTAGCGGACCAAAGTATGTGGAGCGACACCCGATGTGTGTTTTTAAGTGGTCGCCCGAGTTTGACGTCTATTGCGAGTCTCCAATAGCAGCAATATGGTGCAACTTGATTGGACTCCCGAACCATCTATTCGACACATCGGCCTTATCTGCGATAGGAAAACTGCTCGGCAACCCTATTCAAGTCGATCAAGCCACAGCGACCAAGTCGAGACTATCCTTTGCGCGAATTTGTGTCGAAATAGACATCACCAAACCAGCTACGGAGGAGATAATTCTGGACATTTGCGGGAAGGAGACAGCTTAGCAGATCAAATGGGACAAAATTCCAGCCTACTGTGATGATTGTGAGCACGTCGGTCATACACGGAGTACCTGCTATGCAAATGGTCAAAGAATGTAGCCAGAAAGGAGAAATTATAACACCTGACCGACGATCCCTACAAATAGAAACGAACAGAATGTGAAGGCAGATTCAGTCCATAAAGCAACCGAGAAGGAGAGGTACAGAAGCGAGGTCTGTAATTTCCCCAGCCACCAAGGCAATCCAAATCCAACTACCTATGGAACAGGGATGACAAATGGGGCGCAACCAGACATCTTTGGTGACCCCAGCGTGGCTGAGCCCGAGAGGGATGGTGAGGCAGACCAAGAAGCATTGAACAGAGGCGATGAGAGAGCAAGGCAACCGACGAAAGGAAGAACAATCAAGCCAACTGATACCAGAGAAGGAACCTCAAGGACAAAGCCACGAGGAGATGAATGGCGGCCCCCGAGGGCTCCAAAGGATTGGAACCAGAAGCAACCGGAGCACAACCAGGAAAATGAGACCAAAAAAAACATCTAGAGCTCCAATAAATACTATAAACTCATGGAGAATGGTTTGTTCGATACGGAAGCGTATGAGGAAGACGGGGTAGCCGAAATGGAGCTGATGCCAACCGAGAAAGCAGCAGTGGCTCCATCAGATCCGCCCCTAATTTGTGATCATAAGAAAAAAGAACAGGAAACACAAGTGGAGCTACGAGGGAGTTCTTCCCACCCCTCGGGTACGGCCCCCTTCCTTTAAATTATGTCTATCAATTTTCTCTTTTGGAATGCCCGGGGAATCGCGAACGCGACGACCCAACGCATCATCCGAAGATTGATTAAGTCCAATAATCCTGTTTTTCATGCAATTATGGAACCCCTTTTCCATCATCCGAAGATGGAATTGAGGTTCTCAAATGCAAACGGGAAGATTTGGATTTTCACAGATAAAGAATCCACCTTTGTGATTGATGATGACACGGAGCAACCCCTCCATGGTCGAATTCTGATCCCTCGGATTGGGAAGGAGATCGCCATCTCGGCCATTTATGCAAAGTGCTCCAGGAGTGAGCGATACGGACTCTGGGACAAGCTTCGAGAATTTCCAGAGCATACTGAGCGGATGCCTTGATTGGAGGCGAATTTAACACTATCCTCCACCCCCGGGACTGAGTTGGTAGCGACACTAATAGACTGCCAGAAATGGTGGACTTTGCAGAAATAGCCGAAGATTGCAGGCTCATTGACCCCGGCTTCGATGGATTTGAGTACACCTGGGCCAAGAACACCCTGCTCGAGAGGCTTGACAGAGCATTTATTAATGAAAACTGGACTGAGATGTTTGAGGCGGCGAGAGTTACCAACCTCCCGCGCGTGGCCTCTGACCACGGACCAGTCCTTGCCCGCTGCAAGTTGAAATCAACAGCACCGAAGGGGAGTTCCTTCCGATTCCAAAACATGTGGACCCGCCACCCACAGTTCTTGGCACTGGTTCAGAGCGACTGGGAGCAAACTACAGAGGCGGGTGGATTACTCAACCTGCAAATTAAACTGTCGAGACTCAAACACACCGTCAAGTCTTGGAATAGATATAACTTTGGCAATCTCCACGCCAATCTATGAAAAGCCGAAGAAGATGTGATCGCAGCGCATGCGGGCGTTTGAGGCTGATCCCTCCCCAATCAGCCGGACATCTGTAAACAGGATCATTGCTCATTACATCCTTATCCTCAAGATGGAAGAAGATTTTTGGAGACAAAAAGCTTCCCGTAAATGGCTCTCAGAAGGGGGACAAGAATACAAAGTTCTACCAGAGTTGGGTTAAACAAAAGAGACACCGTCTACACATTCAAGGAATCAAAGTCGGAGATAGAACAATCTGTGAGGCAGTCGGCAGTTGATCAATTCCAAGAACTTCTTGCTCCACCTCCCTTAAACCTGGCTGAGCCGGACCTGGATATCATCCAAAGCCTTCCTCCAAATGTTGACTACGAGCACCCTTGTGTGGCGCCGGAGGCAGAGGAAATTAGGCGAGCAGTTTTCAGTATCTCGGGAGACAGTACCCCAGGACAGGACGGTTTCACGGCGGTCTTCTTCCAAAAATGCTGGAAAATCATGGAGAGAGACATGACCGACGCTGTGGCCAAGTTCTTTGGGGGAGCTTATCTCCCGAGAAGTGTGACCTCCACATCGATTGTTCTCATTACCAAAAAAGAGACGCCGGTGGTTTGGGCCGACTATCGTCCGATAAGCCTTTGCAACGTCACGAATAAAATCATCACCAAGATTCTAATGGCTAGACTCGCACCGCTCCACTCATTGGTCATATCAACAAACCAAAGTGGGTTCGTGAAGGGGCGCCTCCTCAACGATAATGTCCTCCTAGGACCATGGCGCAAGTTCACCGAGAGGGTACAGAGAATAAGGGCCCCCAAACTTTTGATCCAGAGAAGATCCAAACCATGGGACACGTTGGTCTTAGCAATGGTAAACCTTCCATATTCTTCTCATGTGAAGAAAACAAAAAGCTTGCTGACAATATGGGCTATGTAATTATCGGAAAATTCTCCAATTCCTTTCCAACGGCACAGCAAATATAGAAGGCTCTTAATAACATCAAGTTCATTCGAAGCTTCTCATGGAAGTACATCAACGCAAGGCATATCTTGATTCAGTTTGATGACCTTTGCGGACTATGCCCGTCTTCTTAGCGGACCAAAGTATGTGTAGCGACACCCGATGTGTGTTTTTAAGTGGTCGCCCGAGTTTGACGTCTATTGCGAGTCTCCAATAGCAGCAATATGGTGCAACTTGATTGGACTCCCGAACCATCTATTCGACACATCGGCCTTATCTGCGATAGGAAAACTGCTCGGCAACCCTATTCAAGTCGATCAAGCCACAGGGACCAAGTCGAGACTATCCTTTGCGTGAATTTGTGTCGAAATAGACATCACCAAACCAGCTACGGAGGAGATAATTCTGGACATTTGCGGGAAGGAGACAGCTTAGCAGATCAAATGGGACAAAATTCCAGCCTACTGTGATGATTGTGAGCACGTCGGTCATACACGGAGTACCTGCTATGCAAATGGTCAAAGAATGTAGCCAGAAAGGAGAAATTATAACACCTGACCACCGATCCCTACAAATAGAAACGAACAGAATGTGAAGGCAGATTCAGTCCATAAAGCAACCGAGAAGGAGAGGTACAGAAGCGAGGTCTGTAATTTCCCCAGCCACCAAGGCAATCCAAATCCGACTACCTATGGAACAGGGATGACAAATGGGGCGCAACCAGACATCTTTGGTGACCCCAGCGTGGCTGAGCCCGAGAGGGATGGTGAGGCAGACCAAGAAGCATTGAACAGAGGCGATGAGAGAGCAAGGCAACCGACGAAAGGAAGAACAATCAGGCCAACTGATACCAGAGAAGGAACCTCAAGGACAAAGCCACGAGGAGATGAATGGCGGCCCCCGAGGGCTCCAAAGGATTGGAACCAGAAGCAACCGGAGCACAACCAGGAAAATGAGACCAAAAAAAACATCTAGAGCTCCAATAAATACTATAAACTCATGGAGAATGGTTTGTTCGATACGGAAGCGTATGAGGAAGACGGGGTAGCCGAAATGGAGCTGATGCCAACCGAGAAAGCAGCAGTGGCTCCATCAGATCCGCCCCTAATTTGTGATCATAAGAAAAAAGAACAGGAAACACAAGTGGAGCTACGAGGGAGTTCTTCCCACCCCTCGGGTACGGCCCCCTTCCTTTAAATTATGTCTATCAATTTTCTCTTTTGGAATGCCCGGGGAATCGCGAACGCGACGACCCAACGCATCATCCGAAGATTGATTAAGTCCAATAATCCTGTTTTTCATGCAATTATGGAACCCCTTTTCCATCATCCGAAGATGGAATTGAGGTTCTCAAATGCAAACGGGAAGATTTGGATTTTCACAGATAAAGAATCCACCTTTGTGATTGATGATGACACGGAGCAACCCCTCCATGGTCGAATTCTGATCCCTCGGATTGGGAAGGAGATCGCCATCTCGGCCATTTATGCAAAGTGCTCCAGGAGTGAGCGATACGGACTCTGGGACAAGCTTCGAGAATTTCCAGAGCATACTGAGCGGATGCCTTGATTGGAGGCGAATTTAACACTATCCTCCACCCCCGGGACTGAGTTGGTAGCGACAATAATAGACTGCCAGAAATGGTGGACTTTGCAGAAATAGCCGAAGATTGCAGGCTCATTGACCCCGGCTTCGATGGATTTGAGTACACCTGGGCCAAGAACACCCTGCTCGAGAGGCTTGACAGAGCATTTATTAATGAAAACTGGACTGAGATGTTTGAGGCGGCGAGAGTTACCAACCTCCCGCGCGTGGCCTCTGACCACGGACCAGTCCTTGCCCGCTGCAAGTTGAAATCAACAGCACCGAAGGGGAGTTCCTTCCGATTCCAAAACATGTGGACCCGCCACCCACAGTTCTTGGCACTGGTTCAGAGCGACTGGGAGCAAACTACAGAGGCGGGTGGATTACTCAACCTGCAAATTAAACTGTCGAGACTCAAACACACCGTCAAGTCTTGGAATAGATATAACTTTGGCAATCTCCACGCCAATCTATGAAAAGCCGAAGAAGATGTGATCGCAGCGCATGCGGGCGTTTGAGGCTGATCCCTCCCCAATCAGCCGGACATCTGTAAACAGGATCATTGCTCATTACATCCTTATCCTCAAGATGGAAGAAGATTTTTGGAGACAAAAAGCTTCCCGTAAATGGCTCTCAGAAGGGGGACAAGAATACAAAGTTCTACCAGAGTTGGGTTAAACAAAAGAGACACCGTCTACACATTCAAGGAATCAAAGTCGGAGATAGAACAATCTGTGAGGCAGTCGGCAGTTGATCAATTCCAAGAACTTCTTGCTCCACCTCCCTTAAACCTGGCTGAGCCGGACCTGGATATCATCCAAAGCCTTCCTCCAAATGTTGACTACGAGCACCCTTGTGTGGCGCCGGAGGCAGAGGAAATTAGGCGAGCAGTTTTCAGTATCTCGGGAGACAGTACCCCAGGACAGGACGGTTTCACGGCGGTCTTCTTCCAAAAATGCTGGAAAATCATGGAGAGAGACATGACCGACGCTGTGGCCAAGTTCTTTGGGGGAGCTTATCTCCCGAGAAGTGTGACCTCCACATCGATTGTTCTCATTACCAAAAAAGAGACGCCGGTGGTTTGGGCCGACTATCGTCCGATAAGCCTTTGCAACGTCACGAATAAAATCATCACCAAGATTCTAATGGCTAGACTCGCACCGCTCCACTCATTGGTCATATCAACAAACCAAAGTGGGTTCGTGAAGGGGCGCCTCCTCAACGATAATGTCCTCCTAGGACCATGGCGCAAGTTCACCGAGAGGGTACAGAGAATAAGGGCCCCCAAACTTTTGATCCAGAGAAGATCCAAACCATGGGACACGTTGGTCTTAGCAATGGTAAACCTTCCATATTCTTCTCATGTGAAGAAAACAAAAAGCTTGCTGACAATATGGGCTATGTAATTATCGGAAAATTCTCCAATTCCTTTCCAACGGCACAGCAAATATAGAAGGCTCTTAATAACATCAAGTTCATTCGAAGCTTCTCATGGAAGTACATCAACGCAAGGCATATCTTGATTCAGTTTGATGACCTTTGCGGACTATGCCCGTCTTCTTAGCGGACCAAAGTATGTGTAGCGACACCCGATGTGTGTTTTTAAGTGGTCGCCCGAGTTTGACGTCTATTGCGAGTCTCCAATAGCAGCAATATGGTGCAACTTGATTGGACTCCCGAACCATCTATTCGACACATCGGCCTTATCTGCGATAGGAAAACTGCTCGGCAACCCTATTCAAGTCGATCAAGCCACAGGGACCAAGTCGAGACTATCCTTTGCGCGAATTTGTGTCGAAATAGACATCACCAAACCAGCTACGGAGGAGATAATTCTGGACATTTGCGGGAAGGAGACAGCTTAGCAGATCAAATGGGACAAAATTCCAGCCTACTGTGATGATTGTGAGCACGTCGGTCATACACGGAGTACCTGCTATGCAAATGGTCAAAGAATGTAGCCAGAAAGGAGAAATTATAACACCTGACCACCGATCCCTACAAATAGAAACGAACAGAATGTGAAGGCAGATTCAGTCCATAAAGCAACCGAGAAGGAGAGGTACAGAAGCGAGGTCTGTAATTTCCCCAGCCACCAAGGCAATCCAAATCCGACTACCTATGGAACAGGGATGACAAATGGGGCGCAACCAGACATCTTTGGTGACCCCAGCGTGGCTGAGCCCGAGAGGGATGGTGAGGCAGACCAAGAAGCATTGAACAGAGGCGATGAGAGAGCAAGGCAACCGACGAAAGGAAGAACAATCAGGCCAACTGATACCAGAGAAGGAACCTCAAGGACAAAGCCACGAGGAGATGAATGGCGGCCCCCGAGGGCTCCAAACGATTGGAACCAGAAGCAACCGGAGCACAACCAGGAAAATGAGACCAAAAAAAACATCTAGAGCTCCAATAAATACTATAAACTCATGGAGAATGGTTTGTTCGATACGGAAGCGTATGAGGAAGACGGGGTAGCCGAAATGGAGCTGATGCCAACCGAGAAAGCAGCAGTGGCTCCATCAGATCCGCCCCTAATTTGTGATCATAAGAAAAAAGAACAGGAAACACAAGTGGAGCTACGAGGGAGTTCTTCCCACCCCTCAGGTACGGCCCCCTTCCTTTAAATTATGTCTATCAATTTTCTCTTTTGGAATGCCCTGGGAATCACGAACGCGACGACCCGACGCATCATCCGAAGATTGATTAAGTCCCATAATCCTGTTTTTCATGCAATTATGGAACCCCTTTCCCATCATCCGAAGATGGAATTGAGGTTCTCAAATGCAAACGGGAAGATTTGGATTTTCACAGATAAAGAATCCACCTTTGTGATTGATGATGACACGGAGCAACCCCTCCATGGTCGAATTCTGATCCCTCGGATTGGGAAGGAGATCGCCATCTCGGCCATTTATGCAAAGTGCTCCAGGAGTGAGCGGTACGGACTCTGGGACTCCAGGAGGCGAATTTAACACTATCCTACACCCCCGGGACAGAGTTGGTAGCGACACTAATAGACTGCCAGAAATGGTGGACTTTGCAGAAATGGCCGAAGATTGCAGGCTCATTGACCCCGGCATCGATGGATTTGAGTACACCTGGGCCAAGAACACCCTGCTCGAGAGGCTTGACAGAGCATTTATTAATGAAAACTGGACTGAGATGTTTGAGGCGACGAGAGTTACCAACCTCCCGCGCGTGGCCTCCGACCACGGACCAGTCCTTGCCCGCTGCAAGTTGAAATCAACAGCACCGAAGGGGAGTTCCTTCCGATTCCAAAACATGTGGACCCGCCACCCACAGTTCTTGGCACTGGTTCAGAGCGACTGGGAGCAAACTACAGAGGCGGGTGGATTACTCAACCTGCAAATTAAACTGTCGAGACTCAAACACACCGTCAAGTCTTGGAATAGATATAACTTTGGCAATCTCCACGCCAATCTATGAAAAGCCGAAGAAGATGTGATCGCAGCGCATGCGGGCGTTTGAGGCTGATCCCTCCCCAATCAGCCGGACATCTGTAAACAGGATCATTGCTCATTACATCCTCATCCTCATGATGGAAGAAGATTTTTGGAGACAAAAAGCTTCCCGTAAATGGCTCTCAGAAGGGGGACAAGAATACAAAGTTCTACCAGAGTTGGGTTAAACAAAAGAGACACCGTCTACACATTCAAGGAATCAAAGTCGGAGATAGAACAATCTGTGAGGCAGTCGGCAGTTGATCAATTCCAAGAACTTCTTGCTCCACCTCCCTTAAACCTGGCTGAGCCGGTCCTGGATATCATCCAAAGCCTTCCTCCAAATGTTGACTACGAGCACCTTTGTGTGGCGCCGGAGGCAGAGGAAATTAGGCGAGCAGTTTTCAGTATCTCGGGAGACAGTACCCCAGGACCGGACGGTTTCACGGCGGTCTTCTTCCAAAAATGCTGGAAAATCATGGAGAGAGACATGACCGACGCTGTGGCCAAGTTCTTTGGGGGAGCTTATCTCCCGAGAAGTGTGACCTCCACATCGATTGTTCTCATTACCAAAAAAGAGACGCCGGTGGTTTGGGCCGACTATCGTCCGATAAGCCTTTGCAACGTCACGAATAAAATCATCACCAAGATTCTAATGGCTAGACTCGCACCGCTCCACTCATTGGTCATATCACCAAACCAAAGTGGGTTCGTGAAGGGGCGCCTCCTCAACGATAATGTCCTCCTAGGACCATGGTGCAAGTTCTCCGAGAGGGTACAGAGAATAAGGGCCCCCAAACTTTTGATCCAGAGAAGATCCAAACCATGGGACACGTTGGTCTTAGCAATGGTAAACCTTCCATATTCTTCTCATGTGAAGAAAACAAAAAGCTTGCTGACAATATGGGCTATGCAATTATCGGAAAATTCTCCAATTCCTTTCCAACGGCACAGCAAATATAGAAGGCTCTTAATAACATCAAGTTCATTCGAAGCTTCTCATGGAAGTACATCAACGCAAGGCATATCTTGATTCAGTTTGATGACCTTTGCGGACTATGCCCGTCTTCTTAGCGGACCAAAGGGCACCCCGGTTTGGTATGTGGAGCGACACCCGATGCGTGTTTTTAAGTGGTCGCCCGAGTTTGACGTCTATTGCGAGTCTCCAATAGCAGCAATATGGTGCAACTTGATTGGACTCCCGAACCATCTATTCGACACATCGGCCTTATTTGGGATAGGAAAACTGCTCGGCAACCCTATTCAAGTCGATCAAGCCACAGCGACTAAGTCGAGACTATCCTTTGCGCGAATTTTTGTCGAAATAGACATCACCAAACCAGCTACGGAGGAGATAATTCTGGGCATTTGCAGGAAGGAGACAGCTTAGCAGATCAAATGGGACAAAATTCCACCCTACTGTGATGATTGTGAGCACGTCGGTCATACACGGAGTACCTGCTATGCAAATGGTCAAAGAATGAAGTCAGAAAGGAGAAATTATAACACCTGACCGACGATCCCTACAAATAGAAACGAACAGAATGTGAAGGCAGATTCAGTCCATAAAGCAACCGAGAAGGAGAGGTACAGAAGCGAGGTCTGTAATTTCCCCAGCCACCAAGGCAATCCAAATCCGACTACCTATGGAACAGGGATGACAAATGGGGCGCAACCAGACATCCTTGGTGATCCCACCAGCGTGGCTGAGCTCGAGAGGGATGGTGAGGCAGACCAAGAAGCATTGAACAGAGGCGATGAGAGAGCAAGGCAACCGACGAAAGGAAGAACAATCAGGCCAACTGATACCAGAGAAGGAACCTCAAGGACAAAGCCACGAGGAGATAAATGGCGGCCCCCGAGGGCTCCAAAGGATTGGAACCAGAAGCAACCGGAGCACAACCAGGAAAATGAGACCCAAAAAAACATCTTGAGCTCCAATAAATACAATAAACTCATGGAGAATGGTTTGTTCGATACGGAAGCGTATGAGGAAGACGGGGTAGCCGAAATGGAGCTGATGCCAACCGAGAAAGCAGCAGTGGCTCCATCAGATCCGCCCCTAATTTGTGATCATAAGAAAAAAGAACAGGAAACACAAGTGGAGCTACGAGGGAGTTCTTCCCACCCCTCGGGTACGGCCCCCTTCCTTTAAATTATGTCTATCAATTTTCTCTTTTGGAATGCCCTGGGAATCGCGAACGCGACGACCCGACGCATCATCCGAAGATTGATTAAGTCCCATAATCCTGTTTTTCTTGCAATTATGGAACCCCTTTCCCATCATCCGAAGATGGAATTGAGGTTCTCAAATGCAAACGGGAAGATTTGGATTTTCACAGATAAAGAATCCACCTTTGTGATTGATGATGACACGGAGCAACCCCTCCATGGTCGAATTCTGATCCCTCGGATTGGGAAGGAGATCGCCATCTCGGCCATTTATGCAAAGTGCTCCAGGAGTGAGCGATACGGACTCTGGGACAAGCTTCGAGAATTTGCAGAGCATACTGAGCGGATGCCTTGGATGATTGGAGGCGAATTTAACAGTATCCTCCACCCCCGGGACAGAGTTGGTAGCGACACTAATAGACTGCAAGAAATGGTGGACTTTGCAGAAATGGCCGAAGATTGCAGGCTCATTGACCCCGGCTTCGATGGATTTGAGTACACCTGGGCCAAGAACACCCTGCTCGAGAGGCTTGACAGAGCATTTATTAATGAAAACTGGACTGAGATGTTTGAGGCGACGAGAGTTACCAACCTCCCGCGCGTGACCTCCGACCACGGACCAGTCCTTGCCCGCTGCAAGTTGAAATCAACAGCACCGAAGGGGAGTTCCTTCCGATTCCAAAACATGTGGACCCGCCACCCACAGTTCTTGGCACTGGTTCAGAGCGACTGGGAGCAAACTACAGAGGCGGGTGGATTACTCAACCTGCAAATTAAACTGTCGAGACTCAAACACACCGTCAAGTCTTGGAATAGATATAACTTTGGCAATCTCCACGCCAATCTATGAAAAGCCGAAGAAGATGTGATCGCAGCGCATGCGGGCGTTTGAGGCTGATCCCTCCCCAATCAGCCGGACATCTGTAAACAGGATCATTGCTCATTACATCCTTATCCTCATGATGGAAGAAGATTTTTGGAGACAAAAAGCTTCCCGTAAATGGCTCTCAGAAGGGGGACAAGAATACAAAGTTCTACCAGAGTTGGGTTAAACAAAAGAGACACCGTCTACACATTCAAGGAATCAAAGTCGGAGATAGAACAATCTGTGAGGCAGTCGGCAGTTGATCAATTCCAAGAACTTCTTGCTCCACCTCCCTTAAACCTGGCTGAGCCGGTCCTGGATATCATCCAAAGCCTTCCTCCAAATGTTGACTACGAGCACCTTTGTGTGGCGCCGGAGGCAGAGGAAATTAGGCGAGCAGTTTTCAGTATCTCGGGAGACAGTACCCCAGGACCGGACGGTTTCACGGCGGTCTTC
This sequence comes from Salvia hispanica, assembly GCF_029641045.1. NCBI lineage: Eukaryota > Viridiplantae > Streptophyta > Magnoliopsida > Lamiales > Lamiaceae > Salvia > Salvia hispanica. Next base: position 15,237,794 of record NC_142696.1, on the reverse strand, counting down.
TTCCAAAAATGCTGGAAAATCATGGAGAGAGACATGACCGACGCTGTGGCCAAGTTCTTTGGGGGAGCTTATCTCCCGAGAAGTGTGACCTCCACATCGATTGTTCTCATTACCAAAAAAGAGACGCTGGTGGTTTGGGCCGACTATCGTCCGATAAGCCTTTGCAACGTCACGAATAAAATCATCACCAAGATTCTAATGGCTAGACTCGCACCGCTCCACTCATTGGTCATATCACCAAACCAAAGTGGGTTCGTGAAGGGGCGCCTCCTCAACGATAATGTCCTCCTAGGACCATGGCGCAAGTTCTCCGAGAGGGTACAGAGAATAAGGGCCCCCAAACTTTTGATCCAGAGAAGATCCAAACCATGGGACACGTTGGTCTTAGCAATGGTAAACCTTCCATATTCTTCTCATGTGAAGAAAACAAAAAGCTTGCTGACAATATGGGCTATGTAATTATCGGAAAATTCTCCAATTCCTTTCCAACGGCACAGCAAATATAGAAGGCTCTTAATAACATCAAGTTCATTCGAAGCTTCTCATGGAAGTACATCAACGCAAGGCATATCTTGATTCAGTTTGATGACCTTTGCGGACTATGCCCGTCTTCTTAGCGGACCAAAGGGCACCCCGGTTTGGTATGTGGAGCGACACCCGATGCGTGTTTTTAAGTGGTCGCCCGAGTTTGACGTCTATTGCGAGTCTCCAATAGCAGCAATATGGTGCAACTTGATTGGACTCCCGAACCATCTATTCGACACATCGGTCTTATCTGCGATAGGAAAACTGCTCGGCAACCCTATTCAAGTCGATCAAGCCACAGCGACCAAGTCGAGACTATCCTTTGCGCGAATTTGTGTCGAAATAGACATCACCAAACCAGCTACGGAGGAGATAATTCTGGACATTTGCGGGAAGGAGACAGCTTAGCAGATCAAATGGGACAAAATTCCACCCTACTGTGATGATTGTGAGCACGTCGGTCATACACGGAGTACCTGCTATGCAAATGGTCAAAGAATGAAGCCAGAAAGGAGAAATTATAACACCTGACCGACGATCCCTACAAATAGAAACGAACAGAATGTGAAGGCAGATTCAGTCCATAAAGCAACCGAGAAGGAGAGGTACAGAAGCGAGGTCTGTAATTTCCCCAGCCACCAAGGCTATCCAAATCCGACTACCTATGGAACAGGGATGACAAATGGGGCACAACCAGACATCCTTGGTGACCCCAACGTGGCTGAGCCCGAGAGGGATGGTGAGGCAGACCAAGAAGCATTGAACAGAGGCGATGAGAGAGCAAGGCAACCGACGAAAGGAAGAACAATCAGGCCAACTGATACCAGAGAAGGAACCTCAAGGACAAAGCCACGAGGAGATGAATGGCGGCCCCCGAGGGCTCCAAAGGATTGGAACCAGAAGCAACCGGAGCACAACCAGGAAAATGAGACCAAAAAAAACATCTAGAGCTCCAATAAATACTATAAACTCATGGAGAATGGTTTGTTCGATACGGAAGCGTATGAGGAAGACGGGGTAGCCGAAATGGAGCTGATGCCAACCGAGAAAGCAGCAGTGGCTCCATCAGATCCGCCCCTAATTTGTGATCATAAGAAAAAAGAACAGGAAACACAAGTGGAGCTACGAGGGAGTTCTTCCCACCCCTCGGGTACGGCCCCCTTCCTTTAAATTATGTCTATCAATTTTCTCTTTTGGAATGCCCTGGGAATCGCGAACGCGACGACCCGACGCATCATCCGAAGATTGATTAAGTCCCATAATCCTGTTTTTCATGCAATTATGGAACCCCTTTCCCATCATCCGAAGATGGAATTGAGGTTCTCAAATGCAAACGGGAAGATTTGGATTTTCACAGATAAAGAATCCACCTTTGTGATTGATGATGACACGGAGCAACCCCTCCATGGTCGAATTCTGATCCCTCGGATTGGGAAGGAGATCGCCATCCCGGCCATTTATGCAAAGTGCTCCAGGAGTGAGCGGTACGGACTCTGGGACTCCAGGAGGCGAATTTAACACTATCCTACACCCCCGGGACAGAGTTGGTAGCGACACTAATAGACTGCCAGAAATGGTGGACTTTGCAGAAATGGCCGAAGATTGCAGGCTCATTGACCCCGGCTTCGATGGATTTGAGTACACCTGGGCCAAGAACACCCTGCTCGAGAGGCTTGACAGAGCATTTATTAATGAAAACTGGACTGAGATGTTTGAGGCGACGAGAGTTACCAACCTCCCGCGCGTGGCCTCCGACCACGGACCAGTCCTTGCCCGCTGCAAGTTGAAATCAACAGCACCGAAGGGGAGTTCCTTCCGATTCCAAAACATGTGGACCCGCCACCCACAGTTCTTGGCACTGGTTCAGAGCGACTGGGAGCAAACTACAGAGGCGGGTGGATTACTCAACCTGCAAATTAAACTGTCGAGACTCAAACACACCGTCAAGTCTTGGAATAGATATAACTTTGGCAATCTCCACGCCAATCTATGAAAAGCCGAAGAAGATGTGATCGCAGCGCATGCGGGCGTTTGAGGCTGATCCCTCCCCAATCAGCCGGACATCTGTAAACAGGATCATTGCTCATTACATCCTCATCCTCATGATGGAAGAAGATTTTTGGAGACAAAAAGCTTCCCGTAAATGGCTCTCAGAAGGGGGACAAGAATACAAAGTTCTACCAGAGTTGGGTTAAACAAAAGAGACACCGTCTACACATTCAAGGAATCAAAGTCGGAGATAGAACAATCTGTGAGGCAGTCGGCAGTTGATCAATTCCAAGAACTTCTTGCTCCACCTCCCTTAAACCTGGCTGAGCCGGTCCTGGATATCATCCAAAGCCTTCCTCCAAATGTTGACTACGAGCACCTTTGTGTGGCGCCGGAGGCAGAGGAAATTAGGCGAGCAGTTTTCAGTATCTCGGGAGACAGTACCCCAGGACCGGACGGTTTCACGGCGGTCTTCTTCCAAAAATGCTGGAAAATCATGGAGAGAGACATGACCGACGCTGTGGCCAAGTTCTTTGGGGGAGCTTATCTCCCGAGAAGTGTGACCTCCACATCGATTGTTCTCATTACCAAAAAAGAGACGCCGGTGGTTTGGGCCGACTATCGTCCGATAAGCCTTTGCAACGTCACGAATAAAATCATCACCAAGATTCTAATGGCTAGACTCGCACCGCTCCACTCATTGGTCATATCACCAAACCAAAGTGGGTTCGTGAAGGGGCGCCTCCTCAACGATAATGTCCTCCTAGGACCATGGCGCAAGTTCTCCGAGAGGGTACAGAGAATAAGGGCCCCCAAACTTTTGATCCAGAGAAGATCCAAACCATGGGACACGTTGGTCTTAGCAATGGTAAACCTTCCATATTCTTCTCATGTGAAGAAAACAAAAAGCTTGCTGACAATATGGGCTATGTAATTATCGGAAAATTCTCCAATTCCTTTCCAACGGCACAGCAAATATAGAAGGCTCTTAATAACATCAAGTTCATTCGAAGCTTCTCATGGAAGTACATCAACGCAAGGCATATCTTGATTCAGTTTGATGACCTTTGCGGACTATGCCCGTCTTCTTAGCGGACCAAAGTATGTGTAGCGACACCCGATGTGTGTTTTTAAGTGGTCGCCCGAGTTTGACGTCTATTGCGAGTCTCCAATAGCAGCAATATGGTGCAACTTGATTGGACTCCCGAACCATCTATTCGACACATCGGCCTTATCTGCGATAGGAAAACTGCTCGGCAACCCTATTCAAGTCGATCAAGCCACAGGGACCAAGTCGAGACTATCCTTTGCGCGAATTTGTGTCGAAATAGACATCACCAAACCAGCTACGGAGGAGATAATTCTGGACATTTGCGGGAAGGAGACAGCTTAGCAGATCAAATGGGACAAAATTCCAGCCTACTGTGATGATTGTGAGCACGTCGGTCATACACGGAGTACCTGCTATGCAAATGGTCAAAGAATGTAGCCAGAAAGGAGAAATTATAACACCTGACCACCGATCCCTACAAATAGAAACGAACAGAATGTGAAGGCAGATTCAGTCCATAAAGCAACCGAGAAGGAGAGGTACAGAAGCGAGGTCTGTAATTTCCCCAGCCACCAAGGCAATCCAAATCCGACTACCTATGGAACAGGGATGACAAATGGGGCGCAACCAGACATCTTTGGTGACCCCAGCGTGGCTGAGCCCGAGAGGGATGGTGAGGCAGACCAAGAAGCATTGAACAGAGGCGATGAGAGAGCAAGGCAACCGACGAAAGGAAGAACAATCAGGCCAACTGATACCAGAGAAGGAACCTCAAGGACAAAGCCACGAGGAGATGAATGGCGGCCCCCGAGGGCTCCAAACGATTGGAACCAGAAGCAACCGGAGCACAACCAGGAAAATGAGACCAAAAAAAACATCTAGAGCTCCAATAAATACTATAAACTCATGGAGAATGGTTTGTTCGATACGGAAGCGTATGAGGAAGACGGGGTAGCCGAAATGGAGCTGATGCCAACCGAGAAAGCAGCAGTGGCTCCATCAGATCCGCCCCTAATTTGTGATCATAAGAAAAAAGAACAGGAAACACAAGTGGAGCTACGAGGGAGTTCTTCCCACCCCTCAGGTACGGCCCCCTTCCTTTAAATTATGTCTATCAATTTTCTCTTTTGGAATGCCCTGGGAATCACGAACGCGACGACCCGACGCATCATCCGAAGATTGATTAAGTCCCATAATCCTGTTTTTCATGCAATTATGGAACCCCTTTCCCATCATCCGAAGATGGAATTGAGGTTCTCAAATGCAAACGGGAAGATTTGGATTTTCACAGATAAAGAATCCACCTTTGTGATTGATGATGACACGGAGCAACCCCTCCATGGTCGAATTCTGATCCCTCGGATTGGGAAGGAGATCGCCATCTCGGCCATTTATGCAAAGTGCTCCAGGAGTGAGCGGTACGGACTCTGGGACTCCAGGAGGCGAATTTAACACTATCCTACACCCCCGGGACAGAGTTGGTAGCGACACTAATAGACTGCCAGAAATGGTGGACTTTGCAGAAATGGCCGAAGATTGCAGGCTCATTGACCCCGGCATCGATGGATTTGAGTACACCTGGGCCAAGAACACCCTGCTCGAGAGGCTTGACAGAGCATTTATTAATGAAAACTGGACTGAGATGTTTGAGGCGACGAGAGTTACCAACCTCCCGCGCGTGGCCTCCGACCACGGACCAGTCCTTGCCCGCTGCAAGTTGAAATCAACAGCACCGAAGGGGAGTTCCTTCCGATTCCAAAACATGTGGACCCGCCACCCACAGTTCTTGGCACTGGTTCAGAGCGACTGGGAGCAAACTACAGAGGCGGGTGGATTACTCAACCTGCAAATTAAACTGTCGAGACTCAAACACACCGTCAAGTCTTGGAATAGATATAACTTTGGCAATCTCCACGCCAATCTATGAAAAGCCGAAGAAGATGTGATCGCAGCGCATGCGGGCGTTTGAGGCTGATCCCTCCCCAATCAGCCGGACATCTGTAAACAGGATCATTGCTCATTACATCCTCATCCTCATGATGGAAGAAGATTTTTGGAGACAAAAAGCTTCCCGTAAATGGCTCTCAGAAGGGGGACAAGAATACAAAGTTCTACCAGAGTTGGGTTAAACAAAAGAGACACCGTCTACACATTCAAGGAATCAAAGTCGGAGATAGAACAATCTGTGAGGCAGTCGGCAGTTGATCAATTCCAAGAACTTCTTGCTCCACCTCCCTTAAACCTGGCTGAGCCGGTCCTGGATATCATCCAAAGCCTTCCTCCAAATGTTGACTACGAGCACCTTTGTGTGGCGCCGGAGGCAGAGGAAATTAGGCGAGCAGTTTTCAGTATCTCGGGAGACAGTACCCCAGGACCGGACGGTTTCACGGCGGTCTTCTTCCAAAAATGCTGGAAAATCATGGAGAGAGACATGACCGACGCTGTGGCCAAGTTCTTTGGGGGAGCTTATCTCCCGAGAAGTGTGACCTCCACATCGATTGTTCTCATTACCAAAAAAGAGACGCCGGTGGTTTGGGCCGACTATCGTCCGATAAGCCTTTGCAACGTCACGAATAAAATCATCACCAAGATTCTAATGGCTAGACTCGCACCGCTCCACTCATTGGTCATATCACCAAACCAAAGTGGGTTCGTGAAGGGGCGCCTCCTCAACGATAATGTCCTCCTAGGACCATGGTGCAAGTTCTCCGAGAGGGTACAGAGAATAAGGGCCCCCAAACTTTTGATCCAGAGAAGATCCAAACCATGGGACACGTTGGTCTTAGCAATGGTAAACCTTCCATATTCTTCTCATGTGAAGAAAACAAAAAGCTTGCTGACAATATGGGCTATGCAATTATCGGAAAATTCTCCAATTCCTTTCCAACGGCACAGCAAATATAGAAGGCTCTTAATAACATCAAGTTCATTCGAAGCTTCTCATGGAAGTACATCAACGCAAGGCATATCTTGATTCAGTTTGATGACCTTTGCGGACTATGCCCGTCTTCTTAGCGGACCAAAGGGCACCCCGGTTTGGTATGTGGAGCGACACCCGATGCGTGTTTTTAAGTGGTCGCCCGAGTTTGACGTCTATTGCGAGTCTCCAATAGCAGCAATATGGTGCAACTTGATTGGACTCCCGAACCATCTATTCGACACATCGGCCTTATTTGGGATAGGAAAACTGCTCGGCAACCCTATTCAAGTCGATCAAGCCACAGCGACTAAGTCGAGACTATCCTTTGCGCGAATTTTTGTCGAAATAGACATCACCAAACCAGCTACGGAGGAGATAATTCTGGGCATTTGCAGGAAGGAGACAGCTTAGCAGATCAAATGGGACAAAATTCCACCCTACTGTGATGATTGTGAGCACGTCGGTCATACACGGAGTACCTGCTATGCAAATGGTCAAAGAATGAAGTCAGAAAGGAGAAATTATAACACCTGACCGACGATCCCTACAAATAGAAACGAACAGAATGTGAAGGCAGATTCAGTCCATAAAGCAACCGAGAAGGAGAGGTACAGAAGCGAGGTCTGTAATTTCCCCAGCCACCAAGGCAATCCAAATCCGACTACCTATGGAACAGGGATGACAAATGGGGCGCAACCAGACATCCTTGGTGATCCCACCAGCGTGGCTGAGCTCGAGAGGGATGGTGAGGCAGACCAAGAAGCATTGAACAGAGGCGATGAGAGAGCAAGGCAACCGACGAAAGGAAGAACAATCAGGCCAACTGATACCAGAGAAGGAACCTCAAGGACAAAGCCACGAGGAGATAAATGGCGGCCCCCGAGGGCTCCAAAGGATTGGAACCAGAAGCAACCGGAGCACAACCAGGAAAATGAGACCCAAAAAAACATCTTGAGCTCCAATAAATACAATAAACTCATGGAGAATGGTTTGTTCGATACGGAAGCGTATGAGGAAGACGGGGTAGCCGAAATGGAGCTGATGCCAACCGAGAAAGCAGCAGTGGCTCCATCAGATCCGCCCCTAATTTGTGATCATAAGAAAAAAGAACAGGAAACACAAGTGGAGCTACGAGGGAGTTCTTCCCACCCCTCGGGTACGGCCCCCTTCCTTTAAATTATGTCTATCAATTTTCTCTTTTGGAATGCCCTGGGAATCGCGAACGCGACGACCCGACGCATCATCCGAAGATTGATTAAGTCCCATAATCCTGTTTTTCTTGCAATTATGGAACCCCTTTCCCATCATCCGAAGATGGAATTGAGGTTCTCAAATGCAAACGGGAAGATTTGGATTTTCACAGATAAAGAATCCACCTTTGTGATTGATGATGACACGGAGCAACCCCTCCATGGTCGAATTCTGATCCCTCGGATTGGGAAGGAGATCGCCATCTCGGCCATTTATGCAAAGTGCTCCAGGAGTGAGCGATACGGACTCTGGGACAAGCTTCGAGAATTTGCAGAGCATACTGAGCGGATGCCTTGGATGATTGGAGGCGAATTTAACAGTATCCTCCACCCCCGGGACAGAGTTGGTAGCGACACTAATAGACTGCAAGAAATGGTGGACTTTGCAGAAATGGCCGAAGATTGCAGGCTCATTGACCCCGGCTTCGATGGATTTGAGTACACCTGGGCCAAGAACACCCTGCTCGAGAGGCTTGACAGAGCATTTATTAATGAAAACTGGACTGAGATGTTTGAGGCGACGAGAGTTACCAACCTCCCGCGCGTGACCTCCGACCACGGACCAGTCCTTGCCCGCTGCAAGTTGAAATCAACAGCACCGAAGGGGAGTTCCTTCCGATTCCAAAACATGTGGACCCGCCACCCACAGTTCTTGGCACTGGTTCAGAGCGACTGGGAGCAAACTACAGAGGCGGGTGGATTACTCAACCTGCAAATTAAACTGTCGAGACTCAAACACACCGTCAAGTCTTGGAATAGATATAACTTTGGCAATCTCCACGCCAATCTATGAAAAGCCGAAGAAGATGTGATCGCAGCGCATGCGGGCGTTTGAGGCTGATCCCTCCCCAATCAGCCGGACATCTGTAAACAGGATCATTGCTCATTACATCCTTATCCTCATGATGGAAGAAGATTTTTGGAGACAAAAAGCTTCCCGTAAATGGCTCTCAGAAGGGGGACAAGAATACAAAGTTCTACCAGAGTTGGGTTAAACAAAAGAGACACCGTCTACACATTCAAGGAATCAAAGTCGGAGATAGAACAATCTGTGAGGCAGTCGGCAGTTGATCAATTCCAAGAACTTCTTGCTCCACCTCCCTTAAACCTGGCTGAGCCGGTCCTGGATATCATCCAAAGCCTTCCTCCAAATGTTGACTACGAGCACCTTTGTGTGGCGCCGGAGGCAGAGGAAATTAGGCGAGCAGTTTTCAGTATCTCGGGAGACAGTACCCCAGGACCGGACGGTTTCACGGCGGTCTTCTTCCAAAAATGCTGGAAAATCATGGAGAGAGACATGACCGACGCTGTGGCCAAGTTCTTTGGGGGAGCTTATCTCCCGAGAAGTGTGACCTCCACATCGATTGTTCTCATTACCAAAAAAGAGACGCTGGTGGTTTGGGCCGACTATCGTCCGATAAGCCTTTGCAACGTCACGAATAAAATCATCACCAAGATTCTAATGGCTAGACTCGCACCGCTCCACTCATTGGTCATATCACCAAACCAAAGTGGGTTCGTGAAGGGGCGCCTCCTCAACGATAATGTCCTCCTAGGACCATGGCGCAAGTTCTCCGAGAGGGTACAGAGAATAAGGGCCCCCAAACTTTTGATCCAGAGAAGATCCAAACCATGGGACACGTTGGTCTTAGCAATGGTAAACCTTCCATATTCTTCTCATGTGAAGAAAACAAAAAGCTTGCTGACAATATGGGCTATGTAATTATCGGAAAATTCTCCAATTCCTTTCCAACGGCACAGCAAATATAGAAGGCTCTTAATAACATCAAGTTCATTCGAAGCTTCTCATGGAAGTACATCAACGCAAGGCATATCTTGATTCAGTTTGATGACCTTTGCGGACTATGCCCGTCTTCTTAGCGGACCAAAGGGCACCCCGGTTTGGTATGTGGAGCGACACCCGATGCGTGTTTTTAAGTGGTCGCCCGAGTTTGACGTCTATTGCGAGTCTCCAATAGCAGCAATATGGTGCAACTTGATTGGACTCCCGAACCATCTATTCGACACATCGGTCTTATCTGCGATAGGAAAACTGCTCGGCAACCCTATTCAAGTCGATCAAGCCACAGCGACCAAGTCGAGACTATCCTTTGCGCGAATTTGTGTCGAAATAGACATCACCAAACCAGCTACGGAGGAGATAATTCTGGACATTTGCGGGAAGGAGACAGCTTAGCAGATCAAATGGGACAAAATTCCACCCTACTGTGATGATTGTGAGCACGTCGGTCATACACGGAGTACCTGCTATGCAAATGGTCAAAGAATGAAGCCAGAAAGGAGAAATTATAACACCTGACCGACGATCCCTACAAATAGAAACGAACAGAATGTGAAGGCAGATTCAGTCCATAAAGCAACCGAGAAGGAGAGGTACAGAAGCGAGGTCTGTAATTTCCCCAGCCACCAAGGCTATCCAAATCCGACTACCTATGGAACAGGGATGACAAATGGGGCACAACCAGACATCCTTGGTGACCCCAACGTGGCTGAGCCCGAGAGGGATGGTGAGGCAGACCAAGAAGCATTGAACAGAGGCGATGAGAGAGCAAGGCAACCGACGAAAGGAAGAACAATCAGGCCAACTGATACCAGAGAAGGAACCTCAAGGACAAAGCCACGAGGAGATGAATGGCGGCCCCCGAGGGCTCCAAAGGATTGGAACCAGAAGCAACCGGAGCACAACCAGGAAAATGAGACCAAAAAAAACATCTAGAGCTCCAATAAATACTATAAACTCATGGAGAATGGTTTGTTCGATACGGAAGCGTATGAGGAAGACGGGGTAGCCGAAATGGAGCTGATGCCAACCGAGAAAGCAGCAGTGGCTCCATCAGATCCGCCCCTAATTTGTGATCATAAGAAAAAAGAACAGGAAACACAAGTGGAGCTACGAGGGAGTTCTTCCCACCCCTCGGGTACGGCCCCCTTCCTTTAAATTATGTCTATCAATTTTCTCTTTTGGAATGCCCTGGGAATCGCGAACGCGACGACCCGACGCATCATCCGAAGATTGATTAAGTCCCATAATCCTGTTTTTCATGCAATTATGGAACCCCTTTCCCATCATCCGAAGATGGAATTGAGGTTCTCAAATGCAAACGGGAAGATTTGGATTTTCACAGATAAAGAATCCACCTTTGTGATTGATGATGACACGGAGCAACCCCTCCATGGTCGAATTCTGATCCCTCGGATTGGGAAGGAGATCGCCATCCCGGCCATTTATGCAAAGTGCTCCAGGAGTGAGCGGTACGGACTCTGGGACTCCAGGAGGCGAATTTAACACTATCCTACACCCCCGGGACAGAGTTGGTAGCGACACTAATAGACTGCCAGAAATGGTGGACTTTGCAGAAATGGCCGAAGATTGCAGGCTCATTGACCCCGGCTTCGATGGATTTGAGTACACCTGGGCCAAGAACACCCTGCTCGAGAGGCTTGACAGAGCATTTATTAATGAAAACTGGACTGAGATGTTTGAGGCGACGAGAGTTACCAACCTCCCGCGCGTGGCCTCCGACCACGGACCAGTCCTTGCCCGCTGCAAGTTGAAATCAACAGCACCGAAGGGGAGTTCCTTCCGATTCCAAAACATGTGGACCCGCCACCCACAGTTCTTGGCACTGGTTCAGAGCGACTGGGAGCAAACTACAGAGGCGGGTGGATTACTCAACCTGCAAATTAAACTGTCGAGACTCAAACACACCGTCAAGTCTTGGAATAGATATAACTTTGGCAATCTCCACGCCAATCTATGAAAAGCCGAAGAAGATGTGATCGCAGCGCATGCGGGCGTTTGAGGCTGATCCCTCCCCAATCAGCCGGACATCTGTAAACAGGATCATTGCTCATTACATCCTCATCCTCATGATGGAAGAAGATTTTTGGAGACAAAAAGCTTCCCGTAAATGGCTCTCAGAAGGGGGACAAGAATACAAAGTTCTACCAGAGTTGGGTTAAACAAAAGAGACACCGTCTACACATTCAAGGAATCAAAGTCGGAGATAGAACAATCTGTGAGGCAGTCGGCAGTTGATCAATTCCAAGAACTTCTTGCTCCACCTCCCTTAAACCTGGCTGAGCCGGTCCTGGATATCATCCAAAGCCTTCCTCCAAATGTTGACTACGAGCACCTTTGTGTGGCGCCGGAGGCAGAGGAAATTAGGCGAGCAGTTTTCAGTATCTCGGGAGACAGTACCCCAGGACCGGACGGTTTCACGGCGGTCTTCTTCCAAAAATGCTGGAAAATCATGGAGAGAGACATGACCGACGCTGTGGCCAAGTTCTTTGGGGGAGCTTATCTCCCGAGAAGTGTGACCTCCACATCGATTGTTCTCATTACCAAAAAAGAGACGCCGGTGGTTTGGGCCGACTATCGTCCGATAAGCCTTTGCAACGTCACGAATAAAATCATCACCAAGATTCTAATGGCTAGACTCGCACCGCTCCACTCATTGGTCATATCACCAAACCAAAGTGGGTTCGTGAAGGGGCGCCTCCTCAACGATAATGTCCTCCTAGGACCATGGCGCAAGTTCTCCGAGAGGGTACAGAGAATAAGGGCCCCCAAACTTTTGATCCAGAGAAGATCCAAACCATGGGACACGTTGGTCTTAGCAATGGTAAACCTTCCATATTCTTCTCATGTGAAGAAAACAAAAAGCTTGCTGACAATATGGGCTATGTAATTATCGGAAAATTCTCCAATTCCTTTCCAACGGCACAGCAAATATAGAAGGCTCTTAATAACATCAAGTTCATTCGAAGCTTCTCATGGAAGTACATCAACGCAAGGCATATCTTGATTCAGTTTGATGACCTTTGCGGACTATGCCCGTCTTCTTAGCGGACCAAAGGGCACCCCGGTTTGGTATGTGGAGCGACACCCGATGCGTGTTTTTAAGTGGTCGCCCGAGTTTGACGTCTATTGCGAGTCTCCAATAGCAGCAATATGGTGCAACTTGATTGGACTCCCGAACCATCTATTCGACACATCGGTCTTATCTGCGATAGGAAAACTGCTCGGCAACCCTATTCAAGTCGATCAAGCCACAGCGACCAAGTCGAGACTATCCTTTGCGCGAATTTGTGTCGAAATAGACATCACCAAACCAGCTACGGAGGAGATAATTCTGGACATTTGCGGGAAGGAGACAGCTTAGCAGATCAAATGGGACAAAATTCCACCCTACTGTGATGATTGTGAGCACGTCGGTCATACACGGAGTACCTGCTATGCAAATGGTCAAAGAATGAAGCCAGAAAGGAGAAATTATAACACCTGACCGACGATCCCTACAAATAGAAACGAACAGAATGTGAAGGCAGATTCAGTCCATAAAGCAACCGAGAAGGAGAGGTACAGAAGCGAGGTCTGTAATTTCCCCAGCCACCAAGGCAATCCAAATCCGACTACCTATGGAACAGGGATGACAAATGGGGCACAACCAGACATCCTTGGTGACCCCAACGTGGCTGAGCCCGAGAGGGATGGTGAGGCAGACCAAGAAGCATTGAACAGAGGCGATGAGAGAGCAAGGCAACCGACGAAAGGAAGAACAATCAGGCCAACTGATACCAGAGAAGGAACCTCAAGGACAAAGCCACGAGGAGATGAATGGCGGCCCCCGAGGGCTCCAAAGGATTGGAACCAGAAGCAACCGGAGCACAACCAGGAAAATGAGACCAAAAAAAACATCTAGAGCTCCAATAAATACTATAAACTCATGGAGAATGGTTTGTTCGATACGGAAGCGTATGAGGAAGACGGGGTAGCCGAAATGGAGCTGATGCCAACCGAGAAAGCAGCAGTGGCTCCATCAGATCCGCCCCTAATTTGTGATCATAAGAAAAAAGAACAGGAAACACAAGTGGAGCTACGAGGGAGTTCTTCCCACCCCTCGGGTACGGCCCCCTTCCTTTAAATTATGTCTATCAATTTTCTCTTTTGGAATGCCCTGGGAATCGCGAACGCGACGACCCGACGCATCATCCGAAGATTGATTAAGTCCCATAATCCTGTTTTTCATGCAATTATGGAACCCCTTTCCCATCATCCGAAGATGGAATTGAGGTTCTCAAATGCAAACGGGAAGATTTGGATTTTCACAGATAAAGAATCCACCTTTGTGATTGATGATGACACGGAGCAACCCCTCCATGGTCGAATTCTGATCCCTCGGATTGGGAAGGAGATCGCCATCCCGGCCATTTATGCAAAGTGCTCCAGGAGTGAGCGGTACGGACTCTGGGACTCCAGGAGGCGAATTTAACACTATCCTACACCCCCGGGACAGAGTTGGTAGCGACACTAATAGACTGCCAGAAATGGTGGACTTTGCAGAAATGGCCGAAGATTGCAGGCTCATTGACCCCGGCTTCGATGGATTTGAGTACACCTGGGCCAAGAACACCCTGCTCGAGAGGCTTGACAGAGCATTTATTAATGAAAACTGGACTGAGATGTTTGAGGCGACGAGAGTTACCAACCTCCCGCGCGTGGCCTCCGACCACGGACCAGTCCTTGCCCGCTGCAAGTTGAAATCAACAGCACCGAAGGGGAGTTCCTTCCGATTCCAAAACATGTGGACCCGCCACCCACAGTTCTTGGCACTGGTTCAGAGCGACTGGGAGCAAACTACAGAGGCGGGTGGATTACTCAACCTGCAAATTAAACTGTCGAGACTCAAACACACCGTCAAGTCTTGGAATAGATATAACTTTGGCAATCTCCACGCCAATCTATGAAAAGCCGAAGAAGATGTGATCGCAGCGCATGCGGGCGTTTGAGGCTGATCCCTCCCCAATCAGCCGGACATCTGTAAACAGGATCATTGCTCATTACATCCTCATCCTCATGATGGAAGAAGATTTTTGGAGACAAAAAGCTTCCCGTAAATGGCTCTCAGAAGGGGGACAAGAATACAAAGTTCTACCAGAGTTGGGTTAAACAAAAGAGACACCGTCTACACATTCAAGGAATCAAAGTCGGAGATAGAACAATCTGTGAGGCAGTCGGCAGTTGATCAATTCCAAGAACTTCTTGCTCCACCTCCCTTAAACCTGGCTGAGCCGGTCCTGGATATCATCCAAAGCCTTCCTCCAAATGTTGACTACGAGCACCTTTGTGTGGCGCCGGAGGCAGAGGAAATTAGGCGAGCAGTTTTCAGTATCTCGGGAGACAGTACCCCAGGACCGGACGGTTTCACGGCGGTCTTCTTCCAAAAATGCTGGAAAATCATGGAGAGAGACATGACCGACGCTGTGGCCAAGTTCTTTGGGGGAGCTTATCTCCCGAGAAGTGTGACCTCCACATCGATTGTTCTCATTACCAAAAAAGAGACGCCGGTGGTTTGGGCCGACTATCGTCCGATAAGCCTTTGCAACGTCACGAATAAAATCATCACCAAGATTCTAATGGCTAGACTCGCACCGCTCCACTCATTGGTCATATCACCAAACCAAAGTGGGTTCGTGAAGGGGCGCCTCCTCAACGATAATGTCCTCCTAGGACCATGGCGCAAGTTCTCCGAGAGGGTACAGAGAATAAGGGCCCCCAAACTTTTGATCCAGAGAAGATCCAAACCATGGGACACGTTGGTCTTAGCAATGGTAAACCTTCCATATTCTTCTCATGTGAAGAAAACAAAAAGCTTGCTGACAATATGGGCTATGTAATTATCGGAAAATTCTCCAATTCCTTTCCAACGGCACAGCAAATATAGAAGGCTCTTAATAACATCAAGTTCATTCGAAGCTTCTCATGGAAGTACATCAACGCAAGGCATATCTTGATTCAGTTTGATGACCTTTGCGGACTATGCCCGTCTTCTTAGCGGACCAAAGGGCACCCCGGTTTGGTATGTGGAGCGACACCCGATGCGTGTTTTTAAGTGGTCGCCCGAGTTTGACGTCTATTGCGAGTCTCCAATAGCAGCAATATGGTGCAACTTGATTGGACTCCCGAACCATCTATTCGACACATCGGTCTTATCTGCGATAGGAAAACTGCTCGGCAACCCTATTCAAGTCGATCAAGCCACAGCGACCAAGTCGAGACTATCCTTTGCGCGAATTTGTGTCGAAATAGACATCACCAAACCAGCTACGGAGGAGATAATTCTGGACATTTGCGGGAAGGAGACAGCTTAGCAGATCAAATGGGACAAAATTCCACCCTACTGTGATGATTGTGAGCACGTCGGTCATACACGGAGTACCTGCTATGCAAATGGTCAAAGAATGAAGCCAGAAAGGAGAAATTATAACACCTGACCGACGATCCCTACAAATAGAAACGAACAGAATGTGAAGGCAGATTCAGTCCATAAAGCAACCGAGAAGGAGAGGTACAGAAGCGAGGTCTGTAATTTCCCCAGCCACCAAGGCAATCCAAATCCGACTACCTATGGAACAGGGATGACAAATGGGGCACAACCAGACATCCTTGGTGACCCCAACGTGGCTGAGCCCGAGAGGGATGGTGAGGCAGACCAAGAAGCATTGAACAGAGGCGATGAGAGAGCAAGGCAACCGACGAAAGGAAGAACAATCAGGCCAACTGATACCAGAGAAGGAACCTCAAGGACAAAGCCACGAGGAGATGAATGGCGGCCCCCGAGGGCTCCAAAGGATTGGAACCAGAAGCAACCGGAGCACAACCAGGAAAATGAGACCAAAAAAAACATCTAGAGCTCCAATAAATACTATAAACTCATGGAGAATGGTTTGTTCGATACGGAAGCGTATGAGGAAGACGGGGTAGCCGAAATGGAGCTGATGCCAACCGAGAAAGCAGCAGTGGCTCCATCAGATCCGCCCCTAATTTGTGATCATAAGAAAAAAGAACAGGAAACACAAGTGGAGCTACGAGGGAGTTCTTCCCACCCCTCGGGTACGGCCCCCTTCCTTTAAATTATGTCTATCAATTTTCTCTTTTGGAATGCCCTGGGAATCGCGAACGCGACGACCCGACGCATCATCCGAAGATTGATTAAGTCCCATAATCCTGTTTTTCATGCAATTATGGAACCCCTTTCCCATCATCCGAAGATGGAATTGAGGTTCTCAAATGCAAACGGGAAGATTTGGATTTTCACAGATAAAGAATCCACCTTTGTGATTGATGATGACACGGAGCAACCCCTCCATGGTCGAATTCTGATCCCTCGGATTGGGAAGGAGATCGCCATCCCGGCCATTTATGCAAAGTGCTCCAGGAGTGAGCGGTACGGACTCTGGGACTCCAGGAGGCGAATTTAACACTATCCTACACCCCCGGGACAGAGTTGGTAGCGACACTAATAGACTGCCAGAAATGGTGGACTTTGCAGAAATGGCCGAAGATTGCAGGCTCATTGACCCCGGCTTCGATGGATTTGAGTACACCTGGGCCAAGAACACCCTGCTCGAGAGGCTTGACAGAGCATTTATTAATGAAAACTGGACTGAGATGTTTGAGGCGACGAGAGTTACCAACCTCCCGCGCGTGGCCTCCGACCACGGACCAGTCCTTGCCCGCTGCAAGTTGAAATCAACAGCACCGAAGGGGAGTTCCTTCCGATTCCAAAACATGTGGACCCGCCACCCACAGTTCTTGGCACTGGTTCAGAGCGACTGGGAGCAAACTACAGAGGCGGGTGGATTACTCAACCTGCAAATTAAACTGTCGAGACTCAAACACACCGTCAAGTCTTGGAATAGATATAACTTTGGCAATCTCCACGCCAATCTATGAAAAGCCGAAGAAGATGTGATCGCAGCGCATGCGGGCGTTTGAGGCTGATCCCTCCCCAATCAGCCGGACATCTGTAAACAGGATCATTGCTCATTACATCCTCATCCTCATGATGGAAGAAGATTTTTGGAGACAAAAAGCTTCCCGTAAATGGCTCTCAGAAGGGGGACAAGAATACAAAGTTCTACCAGAGTTGGGTTAAACAAAAGAGACACCGTCTACACATTCAAGGAATCAAAGTCGGAGATAGAACAATCTGTGAGGCAGTCGGCAGTTGATCAATTCCAAGAACTTCTTGCTCCACCTCCCTTAAACCTGGCTGAGCCGGTCCTGGATATCATCCAAAGCCTTCCTCCAAATGTTGACTACGAGCACCTTTGTGTGGCGCCGGAGGCAGAGGAAATTAGGCGAGCAGTTTTCAGTATCTCGGGAGACAGTACCCCAGGACCGGACGGTTTCACGGCGGTCTTCTTCCAAAAATGCTGGAAAATCATGGAGAGAGACATGACCGACGCTGTGGCCAAGTTCTTTGGGGGAGCTTATCTCCCGAGAAGTGTGACCTCCACATCGATTGTTCTCATTACCAAAAAAGAGACGCCGGTGGTTTGGGCCGACTATCGTCCGATAAGCCTTTGCAACGTCACGAATAAAATCATCACCAAGATTCTAATGGCTAGACTCGCACCGCTCCACTCATTGGTCATATCACCAAACCAAAGTGGGTTCGTGAAGGGGCGCCTCCTCAACGATAATGTCCTCCTAGGACCATGGCGCAAGTTCTCCGAGAGGGTACAGAGAATAAGGGCCCCCAAACTTTTGATCCAGAGAAGATCCAAACCATGGGACACGTTGGTCTTAGCAATGGTAAACCTTCCATATTCTTCTCATGTGAAGAAAACAAAAAGCTTGCTGACAATATGGGCTATGTAATTATCGGAAAATTCTCCAATTCCTTTCCAACGGCACAGCAAATATAGAAGGCTCTTAATAACATCAAGTTCATTCGAAGCTTCTCATGGAAGTACATCAACGCAAGGCATATCTTGATTCAGTTTGATGACCTTTGCGGACTATGCCCGTCTTCTTAGCGGACCAAAGGGCACCCCGGTTTGGTATGTGGAGCGACACCCGATGCGTGTTTTTAAGTGGTCGCCCGAGTTTGACGTCTATTGCGAGTCTCCAATAGCAGCAATATGGTGCAACTTGATTGGACTCCCGAACCATCTATTCGACACATCGGTCTTATCTGCGATAGGAAAACTGCTCGGCAACCCTATTCAAGTCGATCAAGCCACAGCGACCAAGTCGAGACTATCCTTTGCGCGAATTTGTGTCGAAATAGACATCACCAAACCAGCTACGGAGGAGATAATTCTGGACATTTGCGGGAAGGAGACAGCTTAGCAGATCAAATGGGACAAAATTCCACCCTACTGTGATGATTGTGAGCACGTCGGTCATACACGGAGTACCTGCTATGCAAATGGTCAAAGAATGAAGCCAGAAAGGAGAAATTATAACACCTGACCGACGATCCCTACAAATAGAAACGAACAGAATGTGAAGGCAGATTCAGTCCATAAAGCAACCGAGAAGGAGAGGTACAGAAGCGAGGTCTGTAATTTCCCCAGCCACCAAGGCAATCCAAATCCGACTACCTATGGAACAGGGATGACAAATGGGGCACAACCAGACATCCTTGGTGACCCCAACGTGGCTGAGCCCGAGAGGGATGGTGAGGCAGACCAAGAAGCATTGAACAGAGGCGATGAGAGAGCAAGGCAACCGACGAAAGGAAGAACAATCAGGCCAACTGATACCAGAGAAGGAACCTCAAGGACAAAGCCACGAGGAGATGAATGGCGGCCCCCGAGGGCTCCAAAGGATTGGAACCAGAAGCAACCGGAGCACAACCAGGAAAATGAGACCAAAAAAAACATCTAGAGCTCCAATAAATACTATAAACTCATGGAGAATGGTTTGTTCGATACGGAAGCGTATGAGGAAGACGGGGTAGCCGAAATGGAGCTGATGCCAACCGAGAAAGCAGCAGTGGCTCCATCAGATCCGCCCCTAATTTGTGATCATAAGAAAAAAGAACAGGAAACACAAGTGGAGCTACGAGGGAGTTCTTCCCACCCCTCGGGTACGGCCCCCTTCCTTTAAATTATGTCTATCAATTTTCTCTTTTGGAATGCCCTGGGAATCGCGAACGCGACGACCCGACGCATCATCCGAAGATTGATTAAGTCCCATAATCCTGTTTTTCATGCAATTATGGAACCCCTTTCCCATCATCCGAAGATGGAATTGAGGTTCTCAAATGCAAACGGGAAGATTTGGATTTTCACAGATAAAGAATCCACCTTTGTGATTGATGATGACACGGAGCAACCCCTCCATGGTCGAATTCTGATCCCTCGGATTGGGAAGGAGATCGCCATCCCGGCCATTTATGCAAAGTGCTCCAGGAGTGAGCGGTACGGACTCTGGGACTCCAGGAGGCGAATTTAACACTATCCTACACCCCCGGGACAGAGTTGGTAGCGACACTAATAGACTGCCAGAAATGGTGGACTTTGCAGAAATGGCCGAAGATTGCAGGCTCATTGACCCCGGCATCGATGGATTTGAGTACACCTGGGCCAAGAACACCCTGCTCGAGAGGCTTGACAGAGCATTTATTAATGAAAACTGGACTGAGATGTTTGAGGCGACGAGAGTTACCAACCTCCCGCGCGTGGCCTCCGACCACGGACCAGTCCTTGCCCGCTGCAAGTTGAAATCAACAGCACCGAAGGGGAGTTCCTTCCGATTCCAAAACATGTGGACCCGCCACCCACAGTTCTTGGCACTGGTTCAGAGCGACTGGGAGCAAACTACAGAGGCGGGTGGATTACTCAACCTGCAAATTAAACTATCGAGACTCAAACACACCGTCAAGTCTTGGAATAGATATAACTTTGGCAATCTCCACGCCAATCTATGAAAAGCCGAAGAAGATGTGATCGCAGCGCATGCGGGCGTTTGAGGCTGATCCCTCCCCAATCAGCCGGACATCTGTAAACAGGATCATTGCTCATTACATCCTTATCCTCATGATGGAAGAAGATTTTTGGAGACAAAAAGCTTCCCGTAAATGGCTCTCAGAAGGGGGACAAGAATACAAAGTTCTACCAGAGTTGGGTTAAACAAAAGAGACACCGTCTACACATTCAAGGAATCAAAGTCGGAGATAGAACAATCTGTGAGGCAGTCGGCAGTTGATCAATTCCAAGAACTTCTTGCTCCACCTCCCTTAAACCTGGCTGAGCCGGTCCTGGATATCATCCAAAGCCTTCCTCCAAATGTTGACTACGAGCACCTTTGTGTGGCGCCGGAGGCAGAGGAAATTAGGCGAGCAGTTTTCAGTATCTCGGGAGACAGTACCCCAGGACCGGACGGTTTCACGGCGGTCTTCTTCCAAAAATGCTGGAAAATCATGGAGAGAGACATGACCGACGCTGTGGCCAAGTTCTTTGGGGGAGCTTATCTCCCGAGAAGTGTGACCTCCACATCGATTGTTCTCATTACCAAAAAAGAGACGCCGGTGGTTTGGGCCGACTATCGTCCGATAAGCCTTTGCAACGTCACGAATAAAATCATCACCAAGATTCTAATGGCTAGACTCGCACCGCTCCACTCATTGGTCATATCACCAAACCAAAGTGGGTTCGTGAAGGGGCGCCTCCTCAACGATAATGTCCTCCTAGGACCATGGCGCAAGTTCTCCGAGAGGGTACAGAGAATAAGGGCCCCCAAACTTTTGATCCAGAGAAGATCCAAACCATGGGACACGTTGGTCTTAGCAATGGTAAACCTTCCATATTCTTCTCATGTGAAGAAAACAAAAAGCTTGCTGACAATATGGGCTATGTAATTATCGGAAAATTCTCCAATTCCTTTCCAACGGCACAGCAAATATAGAAGGCTCTTAATAACATCAAGTTCATTCGAAGCTTCTCATGGAAGTACATCAACGCAAGGCATATCTTGATTCAGTTTGATGACCTTTGCGGACTATGCCCGTCTTCTTAGCGGACCAAAGGGCACCCCGGTTTGGTATGTGGAGCGACACCCGATGCGTGTTTTTAAGTGGTCGCCCGAGTTTGACGTCTATTGCGAGTCTCCAATAGCAGCAATATGGTGCAACTTGATTGGACTCCCGAACCATCTATTCGACACATCGGTCTTATCTGCGATAGGAAAACTGCTCGGCAACCCTATTCAAGTCGATCAAGCCACAGCGACCAAGTCGAGACTATCCTTTGCGCGAATTTGTGTCGAAATAGACATCACCAAACCAGCTACGGAGGAGATAATTCTGGACATTTGCGGGAAGGAGACAGCTTAGCAGATCAAATGGGACAAAATTCCACCCTACTGTGATGATTGTGAGCACGTCGGTCATACACGGAGTACCTGCTATGCAAATGGTCAAAGAATGAAGCCAGAAAGGAGAAATTATAACACCTGACCGACGATCCCTACAAATAGAAACGAACAGAATGTGAAGGCAGATTCAGTCCATAAAGCAACCGAGAAGGAGAGGTACAGAAGCGAGGTCTGTAATTTCCCCAGCCACCAAGGCAATCCAAATCCGACTACCTATGGAACAGGGATGACAAATGGGGCACAACCAGACATCCTTGGTGACCCCAACGTGGCTGAGCCCGAGAGGGATGGTGAGGCAGACCAAGAAGCATTGAACAGAGGCGATGAGAGAGCAAGGCAACCGACGAAAGGAAGAACAATCAGGCCAACTGATACCAGAGAAGGAACCTCAAGGACAAAGCCACGAGGAGATGAATGGCGGCCCCCGAGGGCTCCAAAGGATTGGAACCAGAAGCAACCGGAGCACAACCAGGAAAATGAGACCAAAAAAAACATCTAGAGCTCCAATAAATACTATAAACTCATGGAGAATGGTTTGTTCGATACGGAAGCGTATGAGGAAGACGGGGTAGCCGAAATGGAGCTGATGCCAACCGAGAAAGCAGCAGTGGCTCCATCAGATCCGCCCCTAATTTGTGATCATAAGAAAAAAGAACAGGAAACACAAGTGGAGCTACGAGGGAGTTCTTCCCACCCCTCGGGTACGGCCCCCTTCCTTTAAATTATGTCTATCAATTTTCTCTTTTGGAATGCCCTGGGAATCGCGAACGCGACGACCCGACGCATCATCCGAAGATTGATTAAGTCCCATAATCCTGTTTTTCATGCAATTATGGAACCCCTTTCCCATCATCCGAAGATGGAATTGAGGTTCTCAAATGCAAACGGGAAGATTTGGATTTTCACAGATAAAGAATCCACCTTTGTGATTGATGATGACACGGAGCAACCCCTCCATGGTCGAATTCTGATCCCTCGGATTGGGAAGGAGATCGCCATCCCGGCCATTTATGCAAAGTGCTCCAGGAGTGAGCGGTACGGACTCTGGGACTCCAGGAGGCGAATTTAACACTATCCTACACCCCCGGGACAGAGTTGGTAGCGACACTAATAGACTGCCAGAAATGGTGGACTTTGCAGAAATGGCCGAAGATTGCAGGCTCATTGACCCCGGCATCGATGGATTTGAGTACACCTGGGCCAAGAACACCCTGCTCGAGAGGCTTGACAGAGCATTTATTAATGAAAACTGGACTGAGATGTTTGAGGCGACGAGAGTTACCAACCTCCCGCGCGTGGCCTCCGACCACGGACCAGTCCTTGCCCGCTGCAAGTTGAAATCAACAGCACCGAAGGGGAGTTCCTTCCGATTCCAAAACATGTGGACCCGCCACCCACAGTTCTTGGCACTGGTTCAGAGCGACTGGGAGCAAACTACAGAGGCGGGTGGATTACTCAACCTGCAAATTAAACTATCGAGACTCAAACACACCGTCAAGTCTTGGAATAGATATAACTTTGGCAATCTCCACGCCAATCTATGAAAAGCCGAAGAAGATGTGATCGCAGCGCATGCGGGCGTTTGAGGCTGATCCCTCCCCAATCAGCCGGACATCTGTAAACAGGATCATTGCTCATTACATCCTTATCCTCATGATGGAAGAAGATTTTTGGAGACAAAAAGCTTCCCGTAAATGGCTCTCAGAAGGGGGACAAGAATACAAAGTTCTACCAGAGTTGGGTTAAACAAAAGAGACACCGTCTACACATTCAAGGAATCAAAGTCGGAGATAGAACAATCTGTGAGGCAGTCGGCAGTTGATCAATTCCAAGAACTTCTTGCTCCACCTCCCTTAAACCTGGCTGAGCCGGTCCTGGATATCATCCAAAGCCTTCCTCCAAATGTTGACTACGAGCACCTTTGTGTGGCGCCGGAGGCAGAGGAAATTAGGCGAGCAGTTTTCAGTATCTCGGGAGACAGTACCCCAGGACCGGACGGTTTCACGGCGGTCTTCTTCCAAAAATGCTGGAAAATCATGGAGAGAGACATGACCGACGCTGTGGCCAAGTTCTTTGGGGGAGCTTATCTCCCGAGAAGTGTGACCTCCACATCGATTGTTCTCATTACCAAAAAAGAGACGCCGGTGGTTTGGGCCGACTATCGTCCGATAAGCCTTTGCAACGTCACGAATAAAATCATCACCAAGATTCTAATGGCTAGACTCGCACCGCTCCACTCATTGGTCATATCACCAAACCAAAGTGGGTTCGTGAAGGGGCGCCTCCTCAACGATAATGTCCTCCTAGGACCATGGCGCAAGTTCTCCGAGAGGGTACAGAGAATAAGGGCCCCCAAACTTTTGATCCAGAGAAGATCCAAACCATGGGACACGTTGGTCTTAGCAATGGTAAACCTTCCATATTCTTCTCATGTGAAGAAAACAAAAAGCTTGCTGACAATATGGGCTATGTAATTATCGGAAAATTCTCCAATTCCTTTCCAACGGCACAGCAAATATAGAAGGCTCTTAATAACATCAAGTTCATTCGAAGCTTCTCATGGAAGTACATCAACGCAAGGCATATCTTGATTCAGTTTGATGACCTTTGCGGACTATGCCCGTCTTCTTAGCGGACCAAAGGGCACCCCGGTTTGGTATGTGGAGCGACACCCGATGCGTGTTTTTAAGTGGTCGCCCGAGTTTGACGTCTATTGCGAGTCTCCAATAGCAGCAATATGGTGCAACTTGATTGGACTCCCGAACCATCTATTCGACACATCGGTCTTATCTGCGATAGGAAAACTGCTCGGCAACCCTATTCAAGTCGATCAAGCCACAGCGACCAAGTCGAGACTATCCTTTGCGCGAATTTGTGTCGAAATAGACATCACCAAACCAGCTACGGAGGAGATAATTCTGGACATTTGCGGGAAGGAGACAGCTTAGCAGATCAAATGGGACAAAATTCCACCCTACTGTGATGATTGTGAGCACGTCGGTCATACACGGAGTACCTGCTATGCAAATGGTCAAAGAATGAAGCCAGAAAGGAGAAATTATAACACCTGACCGACGATCCCTACAAATAGAAACGAACAGAATGTGAAGGCAGATTCAGTCCATAAAGCAACCGAGAAGGAGAGGTACAGAAGCGAGGTCTGTAATTTCCCCAGCCACCAAGGCAATCCAAATCCGACTACCTATGGAACAGGGATGACAAATGGGGCACAACCAGACATCCTTGGTGACCCCAACGTGGCTGAGCCCGAGAGGGATGGTGAGGCAGACCAAGAAGCATTGAACAGAGGCGATGAGAGAGCAAGGCAACCGACGAAAGGAAGAACAATCAGGCCAACTGATACCAGAGAAGGAACCTCAAGGACAAAGCCACGAGGAGATGAATGGCGGCCCCCGAGGGCTCCAAAGGATTGGAACCAGAAGCAACCGGAGCACAACCAGGAAAATGAGACCAAAAAAAACATCTAGAGCTCCAATAAATACTATAAACTCATGGAGAATGGTTTGTTCGATACGGAAGCGTATGAGGAAGACGGGGTAGCCGAAATGGAGCTGATGCCAACCGAGAAAGCAGCAGTGGCTCCATCAGATCCGCCCCTAATTTGTGATCATAAGAAAAAAGAACAGGAAACACAAGTGGAGCTACGAGGGAGTTCTTCCCACCCCTCGGGTACGGCCCCCTTCCTTTAAATTATGTCTATCAATTTTCTCTTTTGGAATGCCCTGGGAATCGCGAACGCGACGACCCGACGCATCATCCGAAGATTGATTAAGTCCCATAATCCTGTTTTTCATGCAATTATGGAACCCCTTTCCCATCATCCGAAGATGGAATTGAGGTTCTCAAATGCAAACGGGAAGATTTGGATTTTCACAGATAAAGAATCCACCTTTGTGATTGATGATGACACGGAGCAACCCCTCCATGGTCGAATTCTGATCCCTCGGATTGGGAAGGAGATCGCCATCCCGGCCATTTATGCAAAGTGCTCCAGGAGTGAGCGGTACGGACTCTGGGACTCCAGGAGGCGAATTTAACACTATCCTACACCCCCGGGACAGAGTTGGTAGCGACACTAATAGACTGCCAGAAATGGTGGACTTTGCAGAAATGGCCGAAGATTGCAGGCTCATTGACCCCGGCATCGATGGATTTGAGTACACCTGGGCCAAGAACACCCTGCTCGAGAGGCTTGACAGAGCATTTATTAATGAAAACTGGACTGAGATGTTTGAGGCGACGAGAGTTACCAACCTCCCGCGCGTGGCCTCCGACCACGGACCAGTCCTTGCCCGCTGCAAGTTGAAATCAACAGCACCGAAGGGGAGTTCCTTCCGATTCCAAAACATGTGGACCCGCCACCCACAGTTCTTGGCACTGGTTCAGAGCGACTGGGAGCAAACTACAGAGGCGGGTGGATTACTCAACCTGCAAATTAAACTATCGAGACTCAAACACACCGTCAAGTCTTGGAATAGATATAACTTTGGCAATCTCCACGCCAATCTATGAAAAGCCGAAGAAGATGTGATCGCAGCGCATGCGGGCGTTTGAGGCTGATCCCTCCCCAATCAGCCGGACATCTGTAAACAGGATCATTGCTCATTACATCCTTATCCTCATGATGGAAGAAGATTTTTGGAGACAAAAAGCTTCCCGTAAATGGCTCTCAGAAGGGGGACAAGAATACAAAGTTCTACCAGAGTTGGGTTAAACAAAAGAGACACCGTCTACACATTCAAGGAATCAAAGTCGGAGATAGAACAATCTGTGAGGCAGTCGGCAGTTGATCAATTCCAAGAACTTCTTGCTCCACCTCCCTTAAACCTGGCTGAGCCGGTCCTGGATATCATCCAAAGCCTTCCTCCAAATGTTGACTACGAGCACCTTTGTGTGGCGCCGGAGGCAGAGGAAATTAGGCGAGCAGTTTTCAGTATCTCGGGAGACAGTACCCCAGGACCGGACGGTTTCACGGCGGTCTTCTTCCAAAAATGCTGGAAAATCATGGAGAGAGACATGACCGACGCTGTGGCCAAGTTCTTTGGGGGAGCTTATCTGCCGAGAAGTGTGACCTCCACATCGATTGTTCTCATTACCAAAAAAGAGACGCCGGTGGTTTGGGCCGACTATCGTCCGATAAGCCTTTGCAACGTCACGAATAAAATCATCACCAAGATTCTAATGGCTAGACTCGCACCGCTCCACTCATTGGTCATATCACCAAACCAAAGTGGGTTCGTGAAGGGGCGCCTCCTCAACGATAATGTCCTCCTAGGACCATGGTGCAAGTTCTCCGAGAGGGTACAGAGAATAAGGGCCCCCAAACTTTTGATCCAGAGAAGATCCAAACCATGGGACACGTTGGTCTTAGCAATGGTAAACCTTCCATATTCTTCTCATGTGAAGAAAACAAAAAGCTTGCTGACAATATGGGCTATGCAATTATCGGAAAATTCTCCAATTCCTTTCCAACGGCACAGCAAATATAGAAGGCTCTTAATAACATCAAGTTCATTCGAAGCTTCTCATGGAAGTACATCAACGCAAGGCATATCTTGATTCAGTTTGATGACCTTTGCGGACTATGCCCGTCTTCTTAGCGGACCAAAGGGCACCCCGGTTTGGTATGTGGAGCGACACCCGATGCGTGTTTTTAAGTGGTCGCCCGAGTTTGACGTCTATTGCGAGTCTCCAATAGCAGCAATATGGTGCAACTTGATTGGACTCCCGAACCATCTATTCGACACATCGGCCTTATTTGAGATAGGAAAACTGCTCGGCAACCCTATTCAAGTCGATCAAGCCACAGCGACTAAGTCGAGACTATCCTTTGCGCGAATTTTTGTCGAAATAGACATCACCAAACCAGCTACGGAGGAGATAATTCTGGGCATTTGCAGGAAGGAGACAGCTTAGCAGATCAAATGGGACAAAATTCCACCCTACTGTGATGATTGTGAGCACGTCGGTCATACACGGAGTACCTGCTATGCAAATGGTCAAAGAATGAAGTCAGAAAGGAGAAATTATAACACCTGACCGACGATCCCTACAAATAGAAACGAACAGAATGTGAAGGCAGATTCAGTCCATAAAGCAACCGAGAAGGAGAGGTACAGAAGCGAGGTCTGTAATTTCCCCAGCCACCAAGGCAATCCAAATCCGACTACCTATGGAACAGGGATGACAAATGGGGCGCAACCAGACATCCTTGGTGATCCCACCAGCGTGGCTGAGCTCGAGAGGGATGGTGAGGCAGACCAAGAAGCATTGAACAGAGGCGATGAGAGAGCAAGGCAACCGACGAAAGGAAGAACAATCAGGCCAACTGATACCAGAGAAGGAACCTCAAGGACAAAGCCACGAGGAGATAAATGGCGGCCCCCGAGGGCTCCAAAGGATTGGAACCAGAAGCAACCGGAGCACAACCAGGAAAATGAGACCCAAAAAAACATCTTGAGCTCCAATAAATACAATAAACTCATGGAGAATGGTTTGTTCGATACGGAAGCGTATGAGGAAGACGGGGTAGCCGAAATGGAGCTGATGCCAACCGAGAAAGCAGCAGTGGCTCCATCAGATCCGCCCCTAATTTGTGATCATAAGAAAAAAGAACAGGAAACACAAGTGGAGCTACGAGGGAGTTCTTCCCACCCCTCGGGTACGGCCCCCTTCCTTTAAATTATGTCTATCAATTTTCTCTTTTGGAATGCCCTGGGAATCGCGAACGCGACGACCCGACGCATCATCCGAAGATTGATTAAGTCCCATAATCCTGTTTTTCTTGCAATTATGGAACCCCTTTCCCATCATCCGAAGATGGAATTGAGGTTCTCAAATGCAAACGGGAAGATTTGGATTTTCACAGATAAAGAATCCACCTTTGTGATTGATGATGACACGGAGCAACCCCTCCATGGTCGAATTCTGATCCCTCGGATTGGGAAGGAGATCGCCATCTCGGCCATTTATGCAAAGTGCTCCAGGAGTGAGCGATACGGACTCTGGGACAAGCTTCGAGAATTTGCAGAGCATACTGAGCGGATGCCTTGGATGATTGGAGGCGAATTTAACAGTATCCTCCACCCCCGGGACAGAGTTGGTAGCGACACTAATAGACTGCCAGAAATGGTGGACTTTGCAGAAATGGCCGAAGATTGCAGGCTCATTGACCCCGGCTTCGATGGATTTGAGTACACCTGGGCCAAGAACACCCTGCTCGAGAGGCTTGACAGAGCATTTATTAATGAAAACTGGACTGAGATGTTTGAGGCGACGAGAGTTACCAACCTCCCGCGCGTGACCTCCGACCACGGACCAGTCCTTGCCCGCTGCAAGTTGAAATCAACAGCACCGAAGGGGAGTTCCTTCCGATTCCAAAACATGTGGACCCGCCACCCACAGTTCTTGGCACTGGTTCAGAGCGACTGGGAGCAAACTACAGAGGCGGGTGGATTACTCAACCTGCAAATTAAACTGTCGAGACTCAAACACACCGTCAAGTCTTGGAATAGATATAACTTTGGCAATCTCCACGCCAATCTATGAAAAGCCGAAGAAGATGTGATCGCAGCGCATGCGGGCGTTTGAGGCTGATCCCTCCCCAATCAGCCGGACATCTGTAAACAGGATCATTGCTCATTACATCCTCATCCTCATGATGGAAGAAGATTTTTGGAGACAAAAAGCTTCCCGTAAATGGCTCTCAGAAGGGGGACAAGAATACAAAGTTCTACCAGAGTTGGGTTAAACAAAAGAGACACCGTCTACACATTCAAGGAATCAAAGTCGGAGATAGAACAATCTGTGAGGCAGTCGGCAGTTGATCAATTCCAAGAACTTCTTGCTCCACCTCCCTTAAACCTGGCTGAGCCGGTCCTGGATATCATCCAAAGCCTTCCTCCAAATGTTGACTACGAGCACCTTTGTGTGGCGCCGGAGGCAGAGGAAATTAGGCGAGCAGTTTTCAGTATCTCGGGAGACAGTACCCCAGGACCGGACGGTTTCACGGCGGTCTTCTTCCAAAAATGCTGGAAAATCATGGAGAGAGACATGACCGACGCTGTGGCCAAGTTCTTTGGGGGAGCTTATCTCCCGAGAAGTGTGACCTCCACATCGATTGTTCTCATTACCAAAAAAGAGACGCCGGTGGTTTGGGCCGACTATCGTCCGATAAGCCTTTGCAACGTCACGAATAAAATCATCACCAAGATTCTAATGGCTAGACTCGCACCGCTCCACTCATTGGTCATATCACCAAACCAAAGTGGGTTCGTGAAGGGGCGCCTCCTCAACGATAATGTCCTCCTAGGACCATGGCGCAAGTTCTCCGAGAGGGTACAGAGAATAAGGGCCCCCAAACTTTTGATCCAGAGAAGATCCAAACCATGGGACACGTTGGTCTTAGCAATGGTAAACCTTCCATATTCTTCTCATGTGAAGAAAACAAAAAGCTTGCTGACAATATGGGCTATGTAATTATCGGAAAATTCTCCAATTCCTTTCCAACGGCACAGCAAATATAGAAGGCTCTTAATAACATCAAGTTCATTCGAAGCTTCTCATGGAAGTACATCAACGCAAGGCATATCTTGATTCAGTTTGATGACCTTTGCGGACTATGCCCGTCTTCTTAGCGGACCAAAGGGCACCCCGGTTTGGTATGTGGAGCGACACCCGATGCGTGTTTTTAAGTGGTCGCCCGAGTTTGACGTCTATTGCGAGTCTCCAATAGCAGCAATATGGTGCAACTTGATTGGACTCCCGAACCATCTATTCGACACATCGGTCTTATCTGCGATAGGAAAACTGCTCGGCAACCCTATTCAAGTCGATCAAGCCACAGCGACCAAGTCGAGACTATCCTTTGCGCGAATTTGTGTCGAAATAGACATCACCAAACCAGCTACGGAGGAGATAATTCTGGACATTTGCGGGAAGGAGACAGCTTAGCAGATCAAATGGGACAAAATTCCACCCTACTGTGATGATTGTGAGCACGTCGGTCATACACGGAGTACCTGCTATGCAAATGGTCAAAGAATGAAGCCAGAAAGGAGAAATTATAACACCTGACCGACGATCCCTACAAATAGAAACGAACAGAATGTGAAGGCAGATTCAGTCCATAAAGCAACCGAGAAGGAGAGGTACAGAAGCGAGGTCTGTAATTTCCCCAGCCACCAAGGCAATCCAAATCCGACTACCTATGGAACAGGGATGACAAATGGGGCACAACCAGACATCCTTGGTGACCCCAACGTGGCTGAGCCCGAGAGGGATGGTGAGGCAGACCAAGAAGCATTGAACAGAGGCGATGAGAGAGCAAGGCAACCGACGAAAGGAAGAACAATCAGGCCAACTGATACCAGAGAAGGAACCTCAAGGACAAAGCCACGAGGAGATGAATGGCGGCCCCCGAGGGCTCCAAAGGATTGGAACCAGAAGCAACCGGAGCACAACCAGGAAAATGAGACCAAAAAAAACATCTAGAGCTCCAATAAATACTATAAACTCATGGAGAATGGTTTGTTCGATACGGAAGCGTATGAGGAAGACGGGGTAGCCGAAATGGAGCTGATGCCAACCGAGAAAGCAGCAGTGGCTCCATCAGATCCGCCCCTAATTTGTGATCATAAGAAAAAAGAACAGGAAACACAAGTGGAGCTACGAGGGAGTTCTTCCCACCCCTCGGGTACGGCCCCCTTCCTTTAAATTATGTCTATCAATTTTCTCTTTTGGAATGCCCTGGGAATCGCGAACGCGACGACCCGACGCATCATCCGAAGATTGATTAAGTCCCATAATCCTGTTTTTCATGCAATTATGGAACCCCTTTCCCATCATCCGAAGATGGAATTGAGGTTCTCAAATGCAAACGGGAAGATTTGGATTTTCACAGATAAAGAATCCACCTTTGTGATTGATGATGACACGGAGCAACCCCTCCATGGTCGAATTCTGATCCCTCGGATTGGGAAGGAGATCGCCATCCCGGCCATTTATGCAAAGTGCTCCAGGAGTGAGCGGTACGGACTCTGGGACTCCAGGAGGCGAATTTAACACTATCCTACACCCCCGGGACAGAGTTGGTAGCGACACTAATAGACTGCCAGAAATGGTGGACTTTGCAGAAATGGCCGAAGATTGCAGGCTCATTGACCCCGGCTTCGATGGATTTGAGTACACCTGGGCCAAGAACACCCTGCTCGAGAGGCTTGACAGAGCATTTATTAATGAAAACTGGACTGAGATGTTTGAGGCGACGAGAGTTACCAACCTCCCGCGCGTGGCCTCCGACCACGGACCAGTCCTTGCCCGCTGCAAGTTGAAATCAACAGCACCGAAGGGGAGTTCCTTCCGATTCCAAAACATGTGGACCCGCCACCCACAGTTCTTGGCACTGGTTCAGAGCGACTGGGAGCAAACTACAGAGGCGGGTGGATTACTCAACCTGCAAATTAAACTGTCGAGACTCAAACACACCGTCAAGTCTTGGAATAGATATAACTTTGGCAATCTCCACGCCAATCTATGAAAAGCCGAAGAAGATGTGATCGCAGCGCATGCGGGCGTTTGAGGCTGATCCCTCCCCAATCAGCCGGACATCTGTAAACAGGATCATTGCTCATTACATCCTCATCCTCATGATGGAAGAAGATTTTTGGAGACAAAAAGCTTCCCGTAAATGGCTCTCAGAAGGGGGACAAGAATACAAAGTTCTACCAGAGTTGGGTTAAACAAAAGAGACACCGTCTACACATTCAAGGAATCAAAGTCGGAGATAGAACAATCTGTGAGGCAGTCGGCAGTTGATCAATTCCAAGAACTTCTTGCTCCACCTCCCTTAAACCTGGCTGAGCCGGTCCTGGATATCATCCAAAGCCTTCCTCCAAATGTTGACTACGAGCACCTTTGTGTGGCGCCGGAGGCAGAGGAAATTAGGCGAGCAGTTTTCAGTATCTCGGGAGACAGTACCCCAGGACCGGACGGTTTCACGGCGGTCTTCTTCCAAAAATGCTGGAAAATCATGGAGAGAGACATGACCGACGCTGTGGCCAAGTTCTTTGGGGGAGCTTATCTCCCGAGAAGTGTGACCTCCACATCGATTGTTCTCATTACCAAAAAAGAGACGCCGGTGGTTTGGGCCGACTATCGTCCGATAAGCCTTTGCAACGTCACGAATAAAATCATCACCAAGATTCTAATGGCTAGACTCGCACCGCTCCACTCATTGGTCATATCACCAAACCAAAGTGGGTTCGTGAAGGGGCGCCTCCTCAACGATAATGTCCTCCTAGGACCATGGCGCAAGTTCTCCGAGAGGGTACAGAGAATAAGGGCCCCCAAACTTTTGATCCAGAGAAGATCCAAACCATGGGACACGTTGGTCTTAGCAATGGTAAACCTTCCATATTCTTCTCATGTGAAGAAAACAAAAAGCTTGCTGACAATATGGGCTATGTAATTATCGGAAAATTCTCCAATTCCTTTCCAACGGCACAGCAAATATAGAAGGCTCTTAATAACATCAAGTTCATTCGAAGCTTCTCATGGAAGTACATCAACGCAAGGCATATCTTGATTCAGTTTGATGACCTTTGCGGACTATGCCCGTCTTCTTAGCGGACCAAAGGGCACCCCGGTTTGGTATGTGGAGCGACACCCGATGCGTGTTTTTAAGTGGTCGCCCGAGTTTGACGTCTATTGCGAGTCTCCAATAGCAGCAATATGGTGCAACTTGATTGGACTCCCGAACCATCTATTCGACACATCGGTCTTATCTGCGATAGGAAAACTGCTCGGCAACCCTATTCAAGTCGATCAAGCCACAGCGACCAAGTCGAGACTATCCTTTGCGCGAATTTGTGTCGAAATAGACATCACCAAACCAGCTACGGAGGAGATAATTCTGGACATTTGCGGGAAGGAGACAGCTTAGCAGATCAAATGGGACAAAATTCCACCCTACTGTGATGATTGTGAGCACGTCGGTCATACACGGAGTACCTGCTATGCAAATGGTCAAAGAATGAAGCCAGAAAGGAGAAATTATAACACCTGACCGACGATCCCTACAAATAGAAACGAACAGAATGTGAAGGCAGATTCAGTCCATAAAGCAACCGAGAAGGAGAGGTACAGAAGCGAGGTCTGTAATTTCCCCAGCCACCAAGGCAATCCAAATCCGACTACCTATGGAACAGGGATGACAAATGGGGCACAACCAGACATCCTTGGTGACCCCAACGTGGCTGAGCCCGAGAGGGATGGTGAGGCAGACCAAGAAGCATTGAACAGAGGCGATGAGAGAGCAAGGCAACCGACGAAAGGAAGAACAATCAGGCCAACTGATACCAGAGAAGGAACCTCAAGGACAAAGCCACGAGGAGATGAATGGCGGCCCCCGAGGGCTCCAAAGGATTGGAACCAGAAGCAACCGGAGCACAACCAGGAAAATGAGACCAAAAAAAACATCTAGAGCTCCAATAAATACTATAAACTCATGGAGAATGGTTTGTTCGATACGGAAGCGTATGAGGAAGACGGGGTAGCCGAAATGGAGCTGATGCCAACCGAGAAAGCAGCAGTGGCTCCATCAGATCCGCCCCTAATTTGTGATCATAAGAAAAAAGAACAGGAAACACAAGTGGAGCTACGAGGGAGTTCTTCCCACCCCTCGGGTACGGCCCCCTTCCTTTAAATTATGTCTATCAATTTTCTCTTTTGGAATGCCCTGGGAATCGCGAACGCGACGACCCGACGCATCATCCGAAGATTGATTAAGTCCCATAATCCTGTTTTTCATGCAATTATGGAACCCCTTTCCCATCATCCGAAGATGGAATTGAGGTTCTCAAATGCAAACGGGAAGATTTGGATTTTCACAGATAAAGAATCCACCTTTGTGATTGATGATGACACGGAGCAACCCCTCCATGGTCGAATTCTGATCCCTCGGATTGGGAAGGAGATCGCCATCCCGGCCATTTATGCAAAGTGCTCCAGGAGTGAGCGGTACGGACTCTGGGACTCCAGGAGGCGAATTTAACACTATCCTACACCCCCGGGACAGAGTTGGTAGCGACACTAATAGACTGCCAGAAATGGTGGACTTTGCAGAAATGGCCGAAGATTGCAGGCTCATTGACCCCGGCTTCGATGGATTTGAGTACACCTGGGCCAAGAACACCCTGCTCGAGAGGCTTGACAGAGCATTTATTAATGAAAACTGGACTGAGATGTTTGAGGCGACGAGAGTTACCAACCTCCCGCGCGTGGCCTCCGACCACGGACCAGTCCTTGCCCGCTGCAAGTTGAAATCAACAGCACCGAAGGGGAGTTCCTTCCGATTCCAAAACATGTGGACCCGCCACCCACAGTTCTTGGCACTGGTTCAGAGCGACTGGGAGCAAACTACAGAGGCGGGTGGATTACTCAACCTGCAAATTAAACTGTCGAGACTCAAACACACCGTCAAGTCTTGGAATAGATATAACTTTGGCAATCTCCACGCCAATCTATGAAAAGCCGAAGAAGATGTGATCGCAGCGCATGCGGGCGTTTGAGGCTGATCCCTCCCCAATCAGCCGGACATCTGTAAACAGGATCATTGCTCATTACATCCTTATCCTCATGATGGAAGAAGATTTTTGGAGACAAAAAGCTTCCCGTAAATGGCTCTCAGAAGGGGGACAAGAATACAAAGTTCTACCAGAGTTGGGTTAAACAAAAGAGACACCGTCTACACATTCAAGGAATCAAAGTCGGAGATAGAACAATCTGTGAGGCAGTCGGCAGTTGATCAATTCCAAGAACTTCTTGCTCCACCTCCCTTAAACCTGGCTGAGCCGGTCCTGGATATCATCCAAAGCCTTCCTCCAAATGTTGACTACGAGCACCTTTGTGTGGCGCCGGAGGCAGAGGAAATTAGGCGAGCAGTTTTCAGTATCTCGGGAGACAGTACCCCAGGACCGGACGAATTCACGGCGGTCTTCTTCCAAAAATGCTGGAAAATCATGGAGAGAGACATGACCGACGCTGTGGCCAAGTTCTTTGGGGGAGCTTATCTCCCGAGAAGTGTGACCTCCACATCGATAGTTCTCATTACCAAAAAAGAGACGCCGGTGGTTTGGGCCGACTATCGTCCGATAAGCCTTTGCAACGTCACGAATAAAATCATCACCAAGATTCTAATGGCTAGACTCGCACCGCTCCACTCATTGGTCATATCACCAAACCAAAGTGGGTTCGTGAAGGGGCGCCTCCTCAACGATAATGTCCTCCTAGGACCATGGCGCAAGTTCTCCGAGAGGGTACAGAGAATAAGGGCCCCCAAACTTTTGATCCAGAGAAGATCCAAACCATGGGACACGTTGGTCTTAGCAATGGTAAACCTTCCATATTCTTCTCATGTGAAGAAAACAAAAAGCTTGCTGACAATATGGGCTATGTAATTATCGGAAAATTCTCCAATTCCTTTCCAACGGCACAGCAAATATAGAAGGCTCTTAATAACATCAAGTTCATTCGAAGCTTCTCATGGAAGTACATCAACGCAAGGCATATCTTGATTCAGTTTGATGACCTTTGCGGACTATGCCCGTCTTCTTAGCGGACCAAAGGGCACCCCGGTTTGGTATGTGGAGCGACACCCGATGCGTGTTTTTAAGTGGTCGCCCGAGTTTGACGTCTATTGCGAGTCTCCAATAGCAGCAATATGGTGCAACTTGATTGGACTCCCGGACCATCTATTCGACACATCGGCCTTATCTGCGATAGGAAAACTGCTCGGCAACCCTATTCAAGTCGATCAAGCCACAGCGACCAAGTCGAGACTATCCTTTGCGCGAATTTGTGTCGAAATAGACATCACCAAACCAGCTACGGAGGAGATAATTCTGGACATTTGCGGGAAGGAGACAGCTTAGCAGATCAAATGGGACAAAATTCCACCCTACTGTGATGATTGTGAGCACGTCGGTCATACACGGAGTACCTGCTATGCAAATGGTCAAAGAATGAAGCCAGAAAGGAGAAATTATAACACCTGACCGACGATCCCTACAAATAGAAACGAACAGAATGTGAAGGCAGATTCAGTCCATAAAGCAACCGAGAAGGAGAGGTACAGAAGCGAGGTCTGTAATTTCCCCAGCCACCAAGGCAATCCAAATCCGACTACCTATGGAACAGGGATGACAAATGGGGCACAACCAGACATCCTTGGTGACCCCAACGTGGCTGAGCCCGAGAGGGATGGTGAGGCAGACCAAGAAGCATTGAACAGAGGCGATGAGAGAGCAAGGCAACCGACGAAAGGAAGAACAATCAGGCCAACTGATACCAGAGAAGGAACCTCAAGGACAAAGCCACGAGGAGATGAATGGCGGCCCCCGAGGGCTCCAAAGGATTGGAACCAGAAGCAACCGGAGCACAACCAGGAAAATGAGACCAAAAAAAACATCTAGAGCTCCAATAAATACTATAAACTCATGGAGAATGGTTTGTTCGATACGGAAGCGTATGAGGAAGACGGGGTAGCCGAAATGGAGCTGATGCCAACCGAGAAAGCAGCAGTGGCTCCATCAGATCCGCCCCTAATTTGTGATCATAAGAAAAAAGAACAGGAAACACAAGTGGAGCTACGAGGGAGTTCTTCCCACCCCTCGGGTACGGCCCCCTTCCTTTAAATTATGTCTATCAATTTTCTCTTTTGGAATGCCCTGGGAATCGCGAACGCGACGACCCGACGCATCATCCGAAGATTGATTAAGTCCCATAATCCTGTTTTTCATGCAATTATGGAACCCCTTTCCCATCATCCGAAGATGGAATTGAGGTTCTCAAATGCAAACGGGAAGATTTGGATTTTCACAGATAAAGAATCCACCTTTGTGATTGATGATGACACGGAGCAACCCCTCCATGGTCGAATTCTGATCCCTCGGATTGGGAAGGAGATCGCCATCCCGGCCATTTATGCAAAGTGCTCCAGGAGTGAGCGGTACGGACTCTGGGACTCCAGGAGGCGAATTTAACACTATCCTACACCCCCGGGACAGAGTTGGTAGCGACACTAATAGACTGCCAGAAATGGTGGACTTTGCAGAAATGGCCGAAGATTGCAGGCTCATTGACCCCGGCTTCGATGGATTTGAGTACACCTGGGCCAAGAACACCCTGCTCGAGAGGCTTGACAGAGCATTTATTAATGAAAACTGGACTGAGATGTTTGAGGCGACGAGAGTTACCAACCTCCCGCGCGTGGCCTCCGACCACGGACCAGTCCTTGCCCGCTGCAAGTTGAAATCAACAGCACCGAAGGGGAGTTCCTTCCGATTCCAAAACATGTGGACCCGCCACCCACAGTTCTTGGCACTGGTTCAGAGCGACTGGGAGCAAACTACAGAGGCGGGTGGATTACTCAACCTGCAAATTAAACTGTCGAGACTCAAACACACCGTCAAGTCTTGGAATAGATATAACTTTGGCAATCTCCACGCCAATCTATGAAAAGCCGAAGAAGATGTGATCGCAGCGCATGCGGGCGTTTGAGGCTGATCCCTCCCCAATCAGCCGGACATCTGTAAACAGGATCATTGCTCATTACATCCTTATCCTCATGATGGAAGAAGATTTTTGGAGACAAAAAGCTTCCCGTAAATGGCTCTCAGAAGGGGGACAAGAATACAAAGTTCTACCAGAGTTGGGTTAAACAAAAGAGACACCGTCTACACATTCAAGGAATCAAAGTCGGAGATAGAACAATCTGTGAGGCAGTCGGCAGTTGATCAATTCCAAGAACTTCTTGCTCCACCTCCCTTAAACCTGGCTGAGCCGGTCCTGGATATCATCCAAAGCCTTCCTCCAAATGTTGACTACGAGCACCTTTGTGTGGCGCCGGAGGCAGAGGAAATTAGGCGAGCAGTTTTCAGTATCTCGGGAGACAGTACCCCAGGACCGGACGGTTTCACGGCGGTCTTCTTCCAAAAATGCTGGAAAATCATGGAGAGAGACATGACCGACGCTGTGGCCAAGTTCTTTGGGGGAGCTTATCTCCCGAGAAGTGTGACCTCCACATCGATTGTTCTCATTACCAAAAAAGAGACGCCGGTGGTTTGGGCCGACTATCGTCCGATAAGCCTTTGCAACGTCACGAATAAAATCATCACCAAGATTCTAATGGCTAGACTCGCACCGCTCCACTCATTGGTCATATCACCAAACCAAAGTGGGTTCGTGAAGGGGCGCCTCCTCAACGATAATGTCCTCCTAGGACCATGGCGCAAGTTCTCCGAGAGGGTACAGAGAATAAGGGCCCCCAAACTTTTGATCCAGAGAAGATCCAAACCATGGGACACGTTGGTCTTAGCAATGGTAAACCTTCCATATTCTTCTCATGTGAAGAAAACAAAAAGCTTGCTGACAATATGGGCTATGTAATTATCGGAAAATTCTCCAATTCCTTTCCAACGGCACAGCAAATATAGAAGGCTCTTAATAACATCAAGTTCATTCGAAGCTTCTCATGGAAGTACATCAACGCAAGGCATATCTTGATTCAGTTTGATGACCTTTGCGGACTATGCCCGTCTTCTTAGCGGACCAAAGGGCACCCCGGTTTGGTATGTGGAGCGACACCCGATGCGTGTTTTTAAGTGGTCGCCCGAGTTTGACGTCTATTGCGAGTCTCCAATAGCAGCAATATGGTGCAACTTGATTGGACTCCCGGACCATCTATTCGACACATCGGCCTTATCTGCGATAGGAAAACTGCTCGGCAACCCTATTCAAGTCGATCAAGCCACAGCGACCAAGTCGAGACTATCCTTTGCGCGAATTTGTGTCGAAATAGACATCACCAAACCAGCTACGGAGGAGATAATTCTGGACATTTGCGGGAAGGAGACAGCTTAGCAGATCAAATGGGACAAAATTCCACCCTACTGTGATGATTGTGAGCACGTCGGTCATACACGGAGTACCTGCT
This sequence comes from Salvia hispanica, assembly GCF_029641045.1. Taxonomy (NCBI): domain Eukaryota; kingdom Viridiplantae; phylum Streptophyta; class Magnoliopsida; order Lamiales; family Lamiaceae; genus Salvia; species Salvia hispanica. The sequence continues at coordinate 15,197,852 of NC_142696.1, read as the reverse complement.
ATGCAAATGGTCAAAGAATGAAGCCAGAAAGGAGAAATTATAACACCTGACCGACGATCCCTACAAATAGAAACGAACAGAATGTGAAGGCAGATTCAGTCCATAAAGCAACCGAGAAGGAGAGGTACAGAAGCGAGGTCTGTAATTTCCCCAGCCACCAAGGCAATCCAAATCCGACTACCTATGGAACAGGGATGACAAATGGGGCGCAACCAGACATCCTTGGTGACCCCACCAGCGTGGCTGAGCCCGAGAGGGATGGTGAGGCAGACCAAGAAGCATTGAACAGAGGCGATGAGAGAGCAAGGCAACCGACGAAAGGAAGAACAATCAGGCCAACTGATACCAGAGAAGGAACCTCAAGGACAAAGCCACGAGGAGATAAATGGCGGCCCCCGAGGGCTCCAAAGGATTGGAACCAGAAGCAACCGGAGCACAACCAGGAAAATGAGACCCAAAAAACATCTTGAGCTCCAATAAATACAATAAACTCATGGAGAATGGTTTGTTCGATACGGAAGCGTATGAGGAAGACGGGGTAGCCGAAATGGAGCTGATGCCAACCGAGAAAGCAGCAGTGGCTCCATCAGATCCGCCCCTAATTTGTGATCATAAGAAAAAAGAACAGGAAACACAAGTGGAGCTACGAGGGAGTTCTTCCCACCCCTCGGGTACGGCCCCCTTCCTTTAAATTATGTCTATCAATTTTCTCTTTTGGAATGCCCTGGGAATCGCGAACGCGACGACCCGACGCATCATCCGAAGATTGATTAAGTCCCATAATCCTGTTTTTCATGCAATTATGGAACCCCTTTCCCATCATCCGAAGATGGAATTGAGGTTCTCAAATGCAAACGGGAAGATTTGGATTTTCACAGATAAAGAATCCACCTTTGTGATTGATGATGACACGGAGCAACCCCTCCATGGTCGAATTCTGATCCCTCGGATTGGGAAGGAGATCGCCATCCCGGCCATTTATGCAAAGTGCTCCAGGAGTGAGCGGTACGGACTCTGGGACTCCAGGAGGCGAATTTAACACTATCCTACACCCCCGGGACAGAGTTGGTAGCGACACTAATAGACTGCCAGAAATGGTGGACTTTGCAGAAATGGCCGAAGATTGCAGGCTCATTGACCCCGGCTTCGATGGATTTGAGTACACCTGGGCCAAGAACACCCTGCTCGAGAGGCTTGACAGAGCATTTATTAATGAAAACTGGACTGAGATGTTTGAGGCGACGAGAGTTACCAACCTCCCGCGCGTGGCCTCCGACCACGGACCAGTCCTTGCCCGCTGCAAGTTGAAATCAACAGCACCGAAGGGGAGTTCCTTCCGATTCCAAAACATGTGGACCCGCCACCCACAGTTCTTGGCACTGGTTCAGAGCGACTGGGAGCAAACTACAGAGGCGGGTGGATTACTCAACCTGCAAATTAAACTGTCGAGACTCAAACACACCGTCAAGTCTTGGAATAGATATAACTTTGGCAATCTCCACGCCAATCTATGAAAAGCCGAAGAAGATGTGATCGCAGCGCATGCGGGCGTTTGAGGCTGATCCCTCCCCAATCAGCCGGACATCTGTAAACAGGATCATTGCTCATTACATCCTTATCCTCATGATGGAAGAAGATTTTTGGAGACAAAAAGCTTCCCGTAAATGGCTCTCAGAAGGGGGACAAGAATACAAAGTTCTACCAGAGTTGGGTTAAACAAAAGAGACACCGTCTACACATTCAAGGAATCAAAGTCGGAGATAGAACAATCTGTGAGGCAGTCGGCAGTTGATCAATTCCAAGAACTTCTTGCTCCACCTCCCTTAAACCTGGCTGAGCCGGTCCTGGATATCATCCAAAGCCTTCCTCCAAATGTTGACTACGAGCACCTTTGTGTGGCGCCGGAGGCAGAGGAAATTAGGCGAGCAGTTTTCAGTATCTCGGGAGACAGTACCCCAGGACCGGACGAATTCACGGCGGTCTTCTTCCAAAAATGCTGGAAAATCATGGAGAGAGACATGACCGACGCTGTGGCCAAGTTCTTTGGGGGAGCTTATCTCCCGAGAAGTGTGACCTCCACATCGATAGTTCTCATTACCAAAAAAGAGACGCCGGTGGTTTGGGCCGACTATCGTCCGATAAGCCTTTGCAACGTCACGAATAAAATCATCACCAAGATTCTAATGGCTAGACTCGCACCGCTCCACTCATTGGTCATATCACCAAACCAAAGTGGGTTCGTGAAGGGGCGCCTCCTCAACGATAATGTCCTCCTAGGACCATGGCGCAAGTTCTCCGAGAGGGTACAGAGAATAAGGGCCCCCAAACTTTTGATCCAGAGAAGATCCAAACCATGGGACACGTTGGTCTTAGCAATGGTAAACCTTCCATATTCTTCTCATGTGAAGAAAACAAAAAGCTTGCTGACAATATGGGCTATGTAATTATCGGAAAATTCTCCAATTCCTTTCCAACGGCACAGCAAATATAGAAGGCTCTTAATAACATCAAGTTCATTCGAAGCTTCTCATGGAAGTACATCAACGCAAGGCATATCTTGATTCAGTTTGATGACCTTTGCGGACTATGCCCGTCTTCTTAGCGGACCAAAGGGCACCCCGGTTTGGTATGTGGAGCGACACCCGATGCGTGTTTTTAAGTGGTCGCCCGAGTTTGACGTCTATTGCGAGTCTCCAATAGCAGCAATATGGTGCAACTTGATTGGACTCCCGGACCATCTATTCGACACATCGGCCTTATCTGCGATAGGAAAACTGCTCGGCAACCCTATTCAAGTCGATCAAGCCACAGCGACCAAGTCGAGACTATCCTTTGCGCGAATTTGTGTCGAAATAGACATCACCAAACCAGCTACGGAGGAGATAATTCTGGACATTTGCGGGAAGGAGACAGCTTAGCAGATCAAATGGGACAAAATTCCACCCTACTGTGATGATTGTGAGCACGTCGGTCATACACGGAGTACCTGCTATGCAAATGGTCAAAGAATGAAGCCAGAAAGGAGAAATTATAACACCTGACCGACGATCCCTACAAATAGAAACGAACAGAATGTGAAGGCAGATTCAGTCCATAAAGCAACCGAGAAGGAGAGGTACAGAAGCGAGGTCTGTAATTTCCCCAGCCACCAAGGCAATCCAAATCCGACTACCTATGGAACAGGGATGACAAATGGGGCGCAACCAGACATCCTTGGTGACCCCACCAGCGTGGCTGAGCCCGAGAGGGATGGTGAGGCAGACCAAGAAGCATTGAACAGAGGCGATGAGAGAGCAAGGCAACCGACGAAAGGAAGAACAATCAGGCCAACTGATACCAGAGAAGGAACCTCAAGGACAAAGCCACGAGGAGATAAATGGCGGCCCCCGAGGGCTCCAAAGGATTGGAACCAGAAGCAACCGGAGCACAACCAGGAAAATGAGACCCAAAAAACATCTTGAGCTCCAATAAATACAATAAACTCATGGAGAATGGTTTGTTCGATACGGAAGCGTATGAGGAAGACGGGGTAGCCGAAATGGAGCTGATGCCAACCGAGAAAGCAGCAGTGGCTCCATCAGATCCGCCCCTAATTTGTGATCATAAGAAAAAAGAACAGGAAACACAAGTGGAGCTACGAGGGAGTTCTTCCCACCCCTCGGGTACGGCCCCCTTCCTTTAAATTATGTCTATCAATTTTCTCTTTTGGAATGCCCTGGGAATCGCGAACGCGACGACCCGACGCATCATCCGAAGATTGATTAAGTCCCATAATCCTGTTTTTCATGCAATTATGGAACCCCTTTCCCATCATCCGAAGATGGAATTGAGGTTCTCAAATGCAAACGGGAAGATTTGGATTTTCACAGATAAAGAATCCACCTTTGTGATTGATGATGACACGGAGCAACCCCTCCATGGTCGAATTCTGATCCCTCGGATTGGGAAGGAGATCGCCATCCCGGCCATTTATGCAAAGTGCTCCAGGAGTGAGCGGTACGGACTCTGGGACTCCAGGAGGCGAATTTAACACTATCCTACACCCCCGGGACAGAGTTGGTAGCGACACTAATAGACTGCCAGAAATGGTGGACTTTGCAGAAATGGCCGAAGATTGCAGGCTCATTGACCCCGGCTTCGATGGATTTGAGTACACCTGGGCCAAGAACACCCTGCTCGAGAGGCTTGACAGAGCATTTATTAATGAAAACTGGACTGAGATGTTTGAGGCGACGAGAGTTACCAACCTCCCGCGCGTGGCCTCCGACCACGGACCAGTCCTTGCCCGCTGCAAGTTGAAATCAACAGCACCGAAGGGGAGTTCCTTCCGATTCCAAAACATGTGGACCCGCCACCCACAGTTCTTGGCACTGGTTCAGAGCGACTGGGAGCAAACTACAGAGGCGGGTGGATTACTCAACCTGCAAATTAAACTGTCGAGACTCAAACACACCGTCAAGTCTTGGAATAGATATAACTTTGGCAATCTCCACGCCAATCTATGAAAAGCCGAAGAAGATGTGATCGCAGCGCATGCGGGCGTTTGAGGCTGATCCCTCCCCAATCAGCCGGACATCTGTAAACAGGATCATTGCTCATTACATCCTTATCCTCATGATGGAAGAAGATTTTTGGAGACAAAAAGCTTCCCGTAAATGGCTCTCAGAAGGGGGACAAGAATACAAAGTTCTACCAGAGTTGGGTTAAACAAAAGAGACACCGTCTACACATTCAAGGAATCAAAGTCGGAGATAGAACAATCTGTGAGGCAGTCGGCAGTTGATCAATTCCAAGAACTTCTTGCTCCACCTCCCTTAAACCTGGCTGAGCCGGTCCTGGATATCATCCAAAGCCTTCCTCCAAATGTTGACTACGAGCACCTTTGTGTGGCGCCGGAGGCAGAGGAAATTAGGCGAGCAGTTTTCAGTATCTCGGGAGACAGTACCCCAGGACCGGACGAATTCACGGCGGTCTTCTTCCAAAAATGCTGGAAAATCATGGAGAGAGACATGACCGACGCTGTGGCCAAGTTCTTTGGGGGAGCTTATCTCCCGAGAAGTGTGACCTCCACATCGATAGTTCTCATTACCAAAAAAGAGACGCCGGTGGTTTGGGCCGACTATCGTCCGATAAGCCTTTGCAACGTCACGAATAAAATCATCACCAAGATTCTAATGGCTAGACTCGCACCGCTCCACTCATTGGTCATATCACCAAACCAAAGTGGGTTCGTGAAGGGGCGCCTCCTCAACGATAATGTCCTCCTAGGACCATGGCGCAAGTTCTCCGAGAGGGTACAGAGAATAAGGGCCCCCAAACTTTTGATCCAGAGAAGATCCAAACCATGGGACACGTTGGTCTTAGCAATGGTAAACCTTCCATATTCTTCTCATGTGAAGAAAACAAAAAGCTTGCTGACAATATGGGCTATGTAATTATCGGAAAATTCTCCAATTCCTTTCCAACGGCACAGCAAATATAGAAGGCTCTTAATAACATCAAGTTCATTCGAAGCTTCTCATGGAAGTACATCAACGCAAGGCATATCTTGATTCAGTTTGATGACCTTTGCGGACTATGCCCGTCTTCTTAGCGGACCAAAGGGCACCCCGGTTTGGTATGTGGAGCGACACCCGATGCGTGTTTTTAAGTGGTCGCCCGAGTTTGACGTCTATTGCGAGTCTCCAATAGCAGCAATATGGTGCAACTTGATTGGACTCCCGGACCATCTATTCGACACATCGGCCTTATCTGCGATAGGAAAACTGCTCGGCAACCCTATTCAAGTCGATCAAGCCACAGCGACCAAGTCGAGACTATCCTTTGCGCGAATTTGTGTCGAAATAGACATCACCAAACCAGCTACGGAGGAGATAATTCTGGACATTTGCGGGAAGGAGACAGCTTAGCAGATCAAATGGGACAAAATTCCACCCTACTGTGATGATTGTGAGCACGTCGGTCATACACGGAGTACCTGCTATGCAAATGGTCAAAGAATGAAGCCAGAAAGGAGAAATTATAACACCTGACCGACGATCCCTACAAATAGAAACGAACAGAATGTGAAGGCAGATTCAGTCCATAAAGCAACCGAGAAGGAGAGGTACAGAAGCGAGGTCTGTAATTTCCCCAGCCACCAAGGCAATCCAAATCCGACTACCTATGGAACAGGGATGACAAATGGGGCGCAACCAGACATCCTTGGTGACCCCACCAGCGTGGCTGAGCCCGAGAGGGATGGTGAGGCAGACCAAGAAGCATTGAACAGAGGCGATGAGAGAGCAAGGCAACCGACGAAAGGAAGAACAATCAGGCCAACTGATACCAGAGAAGGAACCTCAAGGACAAAGCCACGAGGAGATAAATGGCGGCCCCCGAGGGCTCCAAAGGATTGGAACCAGAAGCAACCGGAGCACAACCAGGAAAATGAGACCCAAAAAACATCTTGAGCTCCAATAAATACAATAAACTCATGGAGAATGGTTTGTTCGATACGGAAGCGTATGAGGAAGACGGGGTAGCCGAAATGGAGCTGATGCCAACCGAGAAAGCAGCAGTGGCTCCATCAGATCCGCCCCTAATTTGTGATCATAAGAAAAAAGAACAGGAAACACAAGTGGAGCTACGAGGGAGTTCTTCCCACCCCTCGGGTACGGCCCCCTTCCTTTAAATTATGTCTATCAATTTTCTCTTTTGGAATGCCCGGGGAATCGCGAACGCGACGACCCGACGCATCATCCGAAGATTGATTAAGTCCCATAATCCTGTTTTTCTTGCAATTATGGAACCCCTTTCCCATCATCCGAAGATGGAATTGAGGTTCTCAAATGCAAACGGGAAGATTTGGATTTTCACAGATAAAGAATCCACCTTTGTGATTGATGATGACACGGAGCAACCCCTCCATGGTCGAATTCTGATCCCTCGGATTGGGAAGGAGATCGCCATCTCGGCCATTTATGCAAAGTGCTCCAGGAGTGAGCGATACGGACTCTGGGACAAGCTTCGAGAATTTGCAGAGCATACTGAGCGGATGCCTTGGATGATTGGAGGCGAATTTAACAGTATCCTCCACCCCCGGGACAGAGTTGGTAGCGACACTAATAGACTGCCAGAAATGGTGGACTTTGCAGAAATGGCCGAAGATTGCAGGCTCATTGACCCCGGCTTCGATGGATTTGAGTACACCTGGGCCAAGAACACCCTGCTCGAGAGGCTTGACAGAGCATTTATTAATGAAAACTGGACTGAGATGTTTGAGGCGACGAGAGTTACCAACCTCCCGCGCGTGGCCTCCGACCACGGACCAGTCCTTGCCCGCTGCAAGTTGAAATCAACAGCACCGAAGGGGAGTTCCTTCCGATTCCAAAACATGTGGACCCGCCACCCACAGTTCTTGGCACTGGTTCAGAGCGATTGGGAGCAAACTACAGAGGCGGGTGGATTACTCAACCTGCAAATTAAACTGTCGAGACTCAAACACACCGTCAAGTCTTGGAATAGATATAACTTTGGCAATCTCCACGCCAATCTATGAAAAGCCGAAGAAGATGTGATCGCAGCGCATGCGGGCGTTTGAGGCTGATCCCTCCCCAATCAGCCGGACATCTGTAAACAGGATCATTGCTCATTAGATCCTTATCCTCAAGATGGAAGAAGATTTTTGGAGACAAAAAGCTTCCCGTAAATGGCTCTCAGAAGGGGGAGAAGAATACAAAGTTCTACCAGAGTTGGGTTAAACAAAAGAGACACCGTCTACACATTCAAGGAATCAAAGTCGGAGATAGAACAATCTGTGAGGCAGTCGGCAGTTGATCAATTCCAAGAACTTCTTGCTCCACCTCCCTTAAACCTGGCTGAGCCGGTCCTGGATATCATCCAAAGCCTTCCTCCAAATGTTGACTACGAGCACCTTTGTGTGGCGCCGGAGGCAGAGGAAATTAGGCGAGCAGTTTTCAGTATCTCGGGAGACAGTACCCCAGGACCGGACGGTTTCACGGCGGTCTTCTTCCAAAAATGCTGGAAAATCATGGAGAGAGACATGACCGACGCTGTGGCCAAGTTCTTTGGGGGAGCTTATCTCCCGAGAAGTGTGACCTCCACATCGATTGTTCTCATTACCTAAAAAGAGACGCCGGTGGTTTGGGCCGACTATCGTCCGATAAGCCTTTGCAACGTCACGAATAAAATCATCACCAAGATTCTAATGGCTAGACTCGCACCGCTCCACTCATTGGTCATATCACCAAACCAAAGTGGGTTCGTGAAGGGGCGCCTCCTCAACGATAATGTCCTCCTAGGACCATGGCGCAAGTTCTCCGAGAGGGTACAGAGAATAAGGGCCCCCAAACTTTTGATCCAGAGAAGATCCAAACCATGGGACACGTTGGTCTTAGCAATGGTAAACCTTCCATATTCTTCTCATGTGAAGAAAACAAAAAGCTTGCTGACAATATGGGCTATGTAATTATCGGAAAATTCTCCAATTCCTTTCCAACGGGACAGCAAATATAGAAGGCTCTTAATAACATCAAGTTCATTCGAAGCTTCTCATGGAAGTACATCAACGCAAGGCATATCTTGATTCAGTTTGATGACCTTTGCGGACTATGCCCGTCTTCTTAGCGGACCAAAGGGCACCCCGGTTTGGTATGTGGAGCGACACCCGATGCGTGTTTTTAAGTGGTCGCCCGAGTTTGACGTCTATTGCGAGTCTCCAATAGCAGCAATATGGTGCAACTTGATTGGACTCCCGAACCATCTATTCGACACATCGGCCTTATTTGCGATAGGAAAACTGCTCGGCAACCCTATTCAAGTCGATCAAGCCACAGCGACCAAGTCGAGACTATCCTTTGCGCGAATTTGTGTCGAAATAGAAAACACCAAACCAGCTACGGAGGAGATAATTCTGGACATTTGCGGGAAGGAGACAGCTTAGCAGATCAAATGGGACAAAATTCCAGCCTACTGTGATGATTGTGAGCACGTCGGTCATACACGGAGTACCTGCTATGCAAATGGTCAAAGAATGAAGCCAGAAAGGAGAAATTATAATACCTGACCGACGATCCCTACAAATAGAAACGAACAGAATGTGAAGGCAGATTCAGTCCATAAAGCAACCGAGAAGGAGAGGTACAGAAGCGAGGTCTGTAATTTCCCCAGCCACCAAGGCAATCCAAATCCGACTACCTATGGAACAGGGGTGACAAATGGGGCGCAACCAGACATCCTTGGTGACCCCACCAGCGTGGCTGAGCTCGAGAGGGATGGTGAGGCAGACCAAGAAGCATTGAACAGAGGCGATGAGAGAGCAAGGCAACCGACGAAAGGAAGAACAATCAGGCCAACTGATACCAGAGAAGGAACCTCAAGGACAAAGCCACGAGGAGATAAATGGCGGCCCCCGAGGGCTCCAAAGGATTGGAACCAGAAGCAACCGGAGCACAACCAGGAAAATGAGACCCAAAAAAACATCTTGAGCTCCAATAAATACAATAAACTCATGGAGAATGGTTTGTTCGATACGGAAGCGTATGAGGAAGACGGGGTAGCCGAAATGGAGCTGATGCCAACCGAGAAAGCAGCAGTGGCTCCATCAGATCCGCCCCTAATTTGTGATAATAAGAAAAAAGAACAGGAAACACAAGTGGAGCTACGAGGGAGTTCTTCCCACCCCTCGGGTACGGCCCCCTTCCTTTAAATTATGTCTATCAATTTTCTCTTTTGGAATGCCCGGGGAATCGCGAACGCGACGACCCGACGCATCATCCGAAGATTGATTAAGTCCCATAATCCTGTTTTTCTTGCAATTATGGAACCCCTTTCCCATCATCCGAAGATGGAATTGAGGTTCTCAAATGCAAACGGGAAGATTTGGATTTTCACAGATAAAGAATCCACCTTTGTGATTGATGATGACACGGAGCAACCCCTCCATGGTCGAATTCTGATCCCTCGGATTGGGAAGGAGATCGCCATCTCGGCCATTTATGCAAAGTGCTCCAGGAGTGAGCGATACGGACTCTGGGACAAGCTTCGAGAATTTGCAGAGCATACTGAGCGGATGCCTTGGATGATTGGAGGCGAATTTAACAGTATCCTCCACCCCGGGGACAGAGTTGGTAGCGACACTAATAGACTGCCAGAAATGGTGGACTTTGCAGAAATGGCCGAAGATTGCAGGCTCATTGACCCCGGCTTCGATGGATTTGAGTACACCTGGGCCAAGAACACCCTGCTCGAGAGGCTTGACAGAGCATTTATTAATGAAAACTGGACTGAGATGTTTGAGGCGACGAGAGTTACCAACCTCCCGCGCGTGGCCTCCGACCACGGACCAGTCCTTGCCCGCTGCAAGTTGAAATCAACAGCACCGAAGGGGAGTTCCTTCCGATTCCAAAACATGTGGACCCGCCACCCACAGTTCTTGGCACTGGTTCAGAGCGACTGGGAGCAAACTACAGAGGCGGGTGGATTACTCAACATGCAAATTAAACTGTCGAGACTCAAACACACTGTCAAGTCTTGGAATAGATATAACTTTCGCAATCTCCACGCCAATCTATGAAAAGCCGAAGAAGATGTGATCGCAGCGCATGCGGGCGTTTGAGGCTGATCCCTCCCCAATCAGCCGGACATCTGTAAACAGGATCATTGCTCATTACATCCTTATCCTCAAGATGGAAGAAGATTTTTGGAGACAAAAAGCTTCCCGTAAATGGCTCTCAGAAGGGGGAGAAGAATACAAAGTTCTACCAGAGTTGGGTTAAACAAAAGAGACACCGTCTACACATTCAAGGAATCAAAGTCGGAGATAGAACAATCTGTGAGGCAGTCGGCAGTTGATCAACTCCAAGAACTTCTTGCTCCACCTCCCTTAAACCTGGCTGAGCCGGTCCTGGATATCATCCAAAGCCTTCCTCCAAATGTTGACTACGAGCACCTTTGTGTGGCGCCGGAGGCAGAGGAAATTAGGCGAGCAGTTTTCAGTATCTCGGGAGACAGTACCCCAGGACCGGACGGTTTCACGGCGGTCTTCTTCCAAAAATGCTGGAAAATCATGGAGAGAGACATGACCGACGCTGTGGCCAAGTTCTTTGGGGGAGCTTATCTCCCGAGAAGTGTGACCTCCACATCGATTGTTCTCATTACCTAAAAAGAGACGCCGGTGGTTTGGGCCGACTATCGTCCGATAAGCCTTTGCAACGTCACGAATAAAATCATCACCAAGATTCTAATGGCTAGACTCGCACCGCTCCACTCATTGGTCATATCACCAAACCAAAGTGGGTTCGTGAAGGGGCGCCTCCTCAACGATAATGTCCTCCTAGGACCATGGCGCAAGTTCTCCGAGAGGGTACAGAGAATAAGGGCCCCCAAACTTTTGATCCAGAGAAGATCCAAACCATGGGACACGTTGGTCTTAGCAATGGTAAACCTTCCATATTCTTCTCATGTGAAGAAAACAAAAAGCTTGCTGACAATATGGGCTATGTAATTATCGGAAAATTCTCCAATTCCTTTCCAACGGCACAGCAAATATAGAAGGCTCTTAATAACATCAAGTTCATTCGAAGCTTCTCATGGAAGTACATCAACGTAAGGCATATCTTGATTCAGTTTGATGACCTTTGCGGACTATGCCCGTCTTCTTAGCGGACCAAAGGGCACCCCGGTTTGGTATTGGAGCGACACCCGATGCGTGTTTTTAAGTGGTCGCCCGAGTTTGACGTCTATTGCGAGTCTCCAATAGCAGCAATATGGTGCAACTTGATTGGACTCCCGATCCATCTATTCGACACATCGGCCTTATCTGCGATAGGAAAACTGCTCGGCAACCCTATTCAAGTCGATCAAGCCACAGCGACCAAGTCGAGACTATCCTTTGCGCGAATTTGTGTCGAAATAGACATCACCAAACCAGCTACGGAGGAGATAATTCTGGACATTTGCGGGAAGGAGACAGCTTAGCAGATCAAATGGGACAAAATTCCAGCCTACTGTGATGATTGTGAGCACGTCGGTCATACACGGAGTACCTGCTATGCAAATGGTCAAAGAATGAAGCCAGAAAGGAGAAATTATAACACCTGACCGACGATCCCTACAAATAGAAACGAACAGAATGTGAAGGCAGATTCAGTCCATAAAGCAACCGAGAAGGAGAGGTACAGAAGCGAGGTCTGTAATTTCCCCAGCCACCAAGGCAATCCAAATCCGACTACCTATGGAACAGGGATGACAAATGGGGCGCAACCAGACATCCTTGGTGACCCCAGCGTGGCTGAGCCCGAGAGGGATGGTGAGGCAGACCAAGAAGCATTGAACAGAGGCGATGAGAGAGCGAGGCAACCGACGAAAGGAAGAACAATCAGGCCAACTGATACCAGAGAAGGAACCTCAAGGACAAAGCCACGAGGAGATGAATGGCGGCCCCCGAGGGCTCCAAAGGATTGGAACCAGAAGCAACCGGAGCACAACCAGGAAAATGAGACCAAAAAAAACATCTAGAGCTCCAATAAATACTATAAACTCATGGAGAATGGTTTGTTCGATACGGAAGCGTATGAGGAAGACGGGGTAGCCGAAATGGAGCTGATGCCAACCGAGAAAGCAGCAGTGGCTCCATCAGATCCGCCCCTAATTTGTGATCATAAGAAAAAAGAACAGGAAACACAAGTGGAGCTACGAGGGAGTTCTTCCCACCGAGGGGTACGGCCCCCTTCCTTTAAATTATGTCTATCAATTTTCTCTTTTGGAATGCCCGGGGAATCGCGAACGCGACGACCCGACGCATCATCCGAAGATTGATTAAGTCCCATAATCCTGTTTTTCATGCAATTATGGAACCCCTTTCCCATCATCCGAAGATGGAATTGAGGTTCTCAAATGCAAACGGGAAGATTTGGATTTTCACAGATAAAGAATCCACCTTTGTGATTGATGATGACACGGAGCAACCCCTCCATGGTCGAATTCTGATCCCTCGGATTGGGAAGGAGATCGCCATCTCGGCCATTTATGCAAAGTGCTCCAGGAGTGAGCGATACGGACTCTGGGACAAGCTTCGAGAATTTGCAGAGCATACTGAGCGGATGCCTTGGATGATTGGAGGCGAATTTAACAGTATCCTCCACCCCCGGGACAAAGTTGGTAGCGACACTAATAGACTGCCAGAAATGGTGGACTTTGCAGAAATGGCCGAAGATTGCAGGCTCATTGACCCCGGCTTCGATGGATTTGAGTACACCTGGGCCAAGAACACCCTGCTCGAGAGGCTTGACTGAGCATTTATTAATGAAAACTGGACTGAGCTGTTTGAGGCGACGAGAGTTACCAACCTCCCGCGCGTGGCCTCCGACCACGGACCAGTCCTTGCCCGCTGCAAGTTGAAATCAACAGCACCGAAGGGGAGTTCCTTCCGATTCCAAAACATGTGGACCCGCCACCCACAGTTCATGGCACTGGTTCAGAGCGACTGGGAGCAAACTACAGAGGCGGGTGGATTACTCAACCTGCAAATTAAACTGTCGAGACTCAAACACACCGTCAAGTCTTGGAATAGATATAACTTTGGCAATCTCCACGCCAATCTATGAAAAGCCGAAGTTTGATCCCTCCCCAATCAGCCGGACATCTGTAAACAGGATCATTGCTCATTACATCCTTATCCTCAAGATGGAAGAAGATTTTTGGAGACAAAAAGCTTCCCGTAAATGGCTCTCAGAAGGGGGACAAGAATACAAAGTTCTACCAGAGTTGGGTTAAACAAAAGAGACACCGTCTACACATTCAAGGAATCAAAGTCGGAGATAGAACAATCTGTGAGGCAGTCGGCAGTTGATCAATTCCAAGAACTTCTTGCTCCACCTCCCTTAAACTTGGCTGAGCCGGTCCTGGATATCATCCAAAGCCTTCCTCCAAATGTTGACTACGAGCACCTTTGTGTGGCGCCGGAGGCAGAGGAAATTAGGCGAGCAGTTTTCAGTATCTCGGGAGACAGTACCCCAGGACCAGACGGTTTCACGGCGGTCTTCTTCCAAAAATGCTGGAAAATCATGGAGAGAGACATGACCGACGCTGTGGCCAAGTTCTTTGGGGGAGCTTATCTCCCGAGAAGTGTGACCTCCACATCGATTGTTCTCATTACCAAAAAAGAGACGCCGGTGGTTTGGGCCGACTATCGTCCGATAAGCCTTTGCAACGTCACGAATAAAATCATCACCAAGATTCTAATGGCTAGACTCGCACCGCTCCACTCATTGGTCATATCACCAAACCAAAGTGGGTTCGTGAAGGGGCGCCTCCTCAACGATAATGTCCTCCTAGGACCATGGCGCAAGTTCTCCGAGAGGGTACAGAGAATAAGGGCCCCCAAACTTTTGATCCAGAGAAGATCCAAACCATGGGACACGTTGGTCTTAGCAATGGTAAACCTTCCATATTCTTCTCATGTGAAGAAAACAAAAAGCTTGCTGACAATATGGGCTATGTAATTATCGGAAAATTCTCCAATTCCTTTCCAACGGCACAGCAAATATAGAAGGCTCTTAATAACATCAAGTTCATTCGAAGCTTCTCATGGAAGTACATCAACGTAAGGCATATCTTGATTCAGTTTGATGACCTTTGCGGACTATGCCCGTCTTCTTAGCGGACCAAAGGGCACCCCGGTTTGGTATTGGAGCGACACCCGATGCGTGTTTTTAAGTGGTCGCCCGAGTTTGACGTCTATTGCGAGTCTCCAATAGCAGCAATATGGTGCAACTTGATTGGACTCCCGATCCATCTATTCGACACATCGGCCTTATCTGCGATAGGAAAACTGCTCGGCAACCCTATTCAAGTCGATCAAGCCACAGCGACCAAGTCGAGACTATCCTTTGCGCGAATTTGTGTCGAAATAGACATCACCAAACCAGCTACGGAGGAGATAATTCTGGACATTTGCGGGAAGGAGACAGCTTAGCAGATCAAATGGGACAAAATTCCAGCCTACTGTGATGATTGTGAGCACGTCGGTCATACACGGAGTACCTGCTATGCAAATGGTCAAAGAATGAAGCCAGAAAGGAGAAATTATAACACCTGACCGACGATCCCTACAAATAGAAACGAACAGAATGTGAAGGCAGATTCAGTCCATAAAGCAACCGAGAAGGAGAGGTACAGAAGCGAGGTCTGTAATTTCCCCAGCCACCAAGGCAATCCAAATCCGACTACCTATGGAACAGGGATGACAAATGGGGCGCAACCAGACATCCTTGGTGACCCCAGCGTGGCTGAGCCCGAGAGGGATGGTGAGGCAGACCAAGAAGCATTGAACAGAGGCGATGAGAGAGCGAGGCAACCGACGAAAGGAAGAACAATCAGGCCAACTGATACCAGAGAAGGAACCTCAAGGACAAAGCCACGAGGAGATGAATGGCGGCCCCCGAGGGCTCCAAAGGATTGGAACCAGAAGCAACCGGAGCACAACCAGGAAAATGAGACCAAAAAAAACATCTAGAGCTCCAATAAATACTATAAACTCATGGAGAATGGTTTGTTCGATACGGAAGCGTATGAGGAAGACGAGGTAGCCGAAATGGAGCTGATGCCAACCGAGAAAGCAGCAGTGGCTCCATCAGATCCGCCCCTAATTTGTGATCATAAGAAAAAAGAACAGGAAACACAAGTGGAGCTACGAGGGAGTTCTTCCCACCCCTCGGGTACGGCCCCCTTCCTTTAAATTATGTCTATCAATTTTCTCTTTTGGAATGCCCGGGGAATCGCGAACGCGACGACCCGACGCATCATCCGAAGATTGATTAAGTCCCATAATCCTGTTTTTCATGCAATTATGGAACCCCTTTCCCATCATCCGAAGATGGAATTGAGGTTCTCAAATGCAAACGGGAAGATTTGGATTTTCACAGATAAAGAATCCACCTTTGTGATTGATGATGACACGGAGCAACCCCTCCATGGTCGAATTCTGATCCCTCGGATTGGGAAGGAGATCGCCATCTCGGCCATTTATGCAAAGTGCTCCAGGAGTGAGCGATACGGACTCTGGGACAAGCTTCGAGAATTTGCAGAGCATACTGAGCGGATGCCTTGGATGATTGGAGGCGAATTTAACAGTATCCTCCACCCCCGGGACAGAGTTGGTAGCGACACTAATAGACTGCCAGAAATGGTGGACTTTGCAGAAATGGCCGAAGATTGCAGGCTCATTGACCCCGGCTTCGATGGATTTGAGTACACCTGGGCCAAGAACACCCTGCTCGAGAGGCTTGACTGAGCATTTATTAATGAAAACTGGACTGAGATGTTTGAGGCGACGAGAGTTACCAACCTCCCGCGCGTGGCCTCCGACCACGGACCAGTCCTTGCCCGCTGCAAGTTGAAATCAACAGCACCGAAGGGGAGTTCCTTCCGATTCCAAAACATGTGGACCCGCCACCCACAGTTCTTGGCACTGGTTCAGAGCGACTGGGAGCAAACTACAGAGGCGGGTGGATTACTCAACCTGCAAATTAAACTGTCGAGACTCAAACACACCGTCAAGTCTTGGAATAGATATAACTTTGGCAATCTCCACGCCAATCTATGAAAAGCCGAAGTTTGATCCCTCCCCAATCAGCCGGACATCTGTAAACAGGATCATTGCTCATTACATCCTTATCCTCAAGATGGAAGAAGATTTTTGGAGACAAAAAGCTTCCCGTAAATGGCTCTCAGAAGGGGGACAAGAATACAAAGTTCTACCAGAGTTGGGTTAAACAAAAGAGACACCGTCTACACATTCAAGGAATCAAAGTCGGAGATAGAACAATCTGTGAGGCAGTCGGCAGTTGATCAATTCCAAGAACTTCTTGCTCCACCTCCCTTAAACCTGGCTGAGCCGGACCTGGATATCATCCAAAGCCTTCCTCCAAATGTTGACTACGAGCACCTTTGTGTGGCGCCGGAGGCAGAGGAAATTAGGCGAGCAGTTTTCAGTATCTCGGGAGACAGTACCCCAGGACCGGACGGTTTCACGGCGGTCTTCTTCCAAAAATGCTGGAAAATCATGGAGAGAGACATGACCGACGCTGTGGCCAAGTTCTTTGGGGGAGCTTATCTCCCGAGAAGTGTGACCTCCACATCGATTGTTCTCATTACCAAAAAAGAGACGCCGGTGGTTTGGGCCGACTATCGTCCGATAAGCCTTTGCAACGTCACGAATTAAATCATCACCAAGATTCTAATGGCTAGACTCGCACCGCTCCACTCATTGGTCATATCACCAAACCAAAGTGGGTTCGTGAAGGGGCGCCTCCTCAACGATAATGTCCTCCTAGGACCATGGCGCAAGTTCTCCGAGAGGGTACAGAGAATAAGGGCCCCCAAACTTTTGATCCAGAGAAGATCCAAACCATGGGACACGTTGGTCTTAGCAATGGTAAACCTTCCATATTCTTCTCATGTGAAGAAAACAAAAAGCTTGCTGACAATATGGGCTATGTAATTATCGGAAAATTCTCCAATTCCTTTCCAACGGCACAGCAAATATAGAAGGCTCTTAATAACATCAAGTTCATTCGAAGCTTCTCATGGAAGTACATCAACGCAAGGCATATCTTGATTCAGTTTGATGACCTTTGCGGACTATGCCCGTCTTCTTAGCGGACCAATGTATGTGGAGCGACACCCGATGCGTGTTTTTAAGTGGTCGCCCGAGTTTGACGTCTATTGCGAGTCTCCAATAGCAGCAATATGGTGCAACTTGATTGGACTCCCGATCCATCTATTCGACACATCGGCCTTATCTGCGATAGGAAAACTGCTCGGCAACCCTATTCAAGTCGATCAAGCCACAGCGACCAAGTCGAGACTATCCTTTGCGCGAATTTGTGTCGAAATAGACATCACCAAACCAGCTACGGAGGAGATAATTCTGGACATTTGCGGGAAGGAGACAGCTTAGCAGATCAAATGGGACAAAATTCCAGCCTACTGTGATGATTGTGAGCACGTCGGTCATACACGGAGTACCTGCTATGCAAATGGTCAAAGAATGAAGCCAGAAAGGAGAAATTATAACACCTGACCGACGATCCCTACAAATAGAAACGAACAGAATGTGAAGGCAGATTCAGTCCATAAAGCAACCGAGAAGGAGAGGTACAGAAGCAAGGTCTGTAATTTCCCCAGCCACCAAGGCAATCCAAATCCGACTACCTATGGAACAGGGATGACAAATGGGGCGCAACCAGACATCCTTGGTGACCCCAGCGTGGCTGAGCCCGAGAGGGATGGTGAGGCAGACCAAGAAGCATTGAACAGAGGCGATGAGAGAGCAAGGCAACCGACGAAAGGAAGAACAATCAGGCCAACTGATACCAGAGAAGGAACCTCAAGGACAAAGCCACGAGGAGATGAATGGCGGCCCCCGAGGGCTCCAAAGGATTGGAACCAGAAGCAACCGGAGCACAACCAGGAAAATGAGACCAAAAAAAACATCTAGAGCTCCAATAAATACTATAAACTCTTAGAGAATGGTTTGTTCGATACGGAAGCGTATGAGGAAGACGGGGTAGCCGAAATGGAGCTGATGCCAACCGAGAAAGCAGCAGTGGCTCCATCAGATCCGCCCCTAATTTGTGATCATAAGAAAAAAGAACAGGAAACAGAAGTGGAGCTACGAGGGAGTTCTTCCCACCCCTCGGGTACGGCCCCCTTCCTTTAAATTATGTCTATCAATTTTCTCTTTTGGAATGCCCGGGGAATCGCGAACGCGACGACCCGACGCGTCATCCAAAGATTGATTAAGTCCCATAATCCTGTTTTTCTTGCAATTATAGAACCCCTTTCCCATCATCCGAAGATGGAATTGAGGTTCTCAAATGCAAACGGGAAGATTTGGATTTTCACAGATAAAGAATCCACCTTTGTGATTGATGATGACACGGAGCAACCCCTCCATGGTCGAATTCTGATCCCTCGGATTGGGAAGGAGATCGCCATCTCGGCCATTTATGCAAAGTGCTCCAGGAGTGAGCGATACGGACTCTGGGACAAGCTTCGAGAATTTGCAGAGCATACTGAGCGGATGCCTTGGATGATTGGAGGCGAATTTAACACTATCCTCCACCCCCGGGACAGAGTTGGTAGCGACACTAATAGACTGCCAGAAATGGTGGACTTTGCAGAAATGGCCGAAGATTGCAGGCTCATTCACCCCGGCTTCGATGGATTTGAGTACACCTGGGCCAAGAACACCCTGCTCGAGGGCAACAGAGCATTTATTAATGAAAACTGGACTGAGATGTTTGAGGCGACGAGAGTTACCAACCTCCCGCGCGTGGCCTCTGACCACGGACCAGTCCTTGCCCGCTGCAAGTTGAAATCAACAGCACCGAAGGGGAGTTCCTTCCGATTCCAAAACATGTGGACCCGCCACCCACAGTTCTTGGCACTGGTTCAGAGCGACTGGGAGCAAACTACAGAGGCGGGTGGATTACTCAACCTGCAAATTAAACTGTCGAGACTCAAACACACCGTCAAGTCTTGGAATAGATATAACTTTGGCAATCTCCACGCCAATCTATGAAAAGCCGAAGAAGATGTGATCGCAGCGCATGCGGGCGTTTGAGGCTGATCCCTCCCCAATCAGCCGGACATCTGTAAACAGGATTATTGCTCATTACATCCTTATCCTCAAGATGGAAGAAGATTCTTGGAGACAAAAAGCTTCCCGTAAATGGCTCTCAGAAGGGGGACAAGAATACAAAGTTCTACAAGAGTTGGGTTAAACAAAAGAGACACCGTCTACACATTCAAGGAATCAAAGTCGGAGATAGAACAATCTGTGAGGCAGTCGGCAGTTGATCAATTCCATGAACTTCTTGCTCCACCTCCCTTAAACCTGGCTGAGCCGGACCTGGATATCATCCAAAGCCTTCCTCCAAATGTTGACTACGAGCACCTTTGTGTGGCGCCGGAGGCAGAGGAAATTAGGCGAGCAGTTTTCAGTATCTCAGGAGACAGTACCCCAGGACCGGACGGTTTCACGGCGGTCTTCTTCCAAAAATGCTGGAAAATCATGAAGAGAGACATGACCGACGCTGTGGCCAAGTTCTTTGGGGGAGCTTAACTCCCGAGAAGTGTGACCTCCACATCGATTGTTCTCATTACCAAAAAAGAGACGCCGGTGGTTTGGGCCGACTATCGTCCGATAAGCCTTTGCAACGTCACGAATTAAATCATCACCAAGATTCTAATGGCTAGACTCGCACCGCTCCACTCATTGGTCATATCACCAAACCAAAGTGGGTTCGTGAAGGGGCGCCTCCTCAACGATAATGTCCTCCTAGGACCATGGCGCAAGTTCTCCGAGAGGGTACAGAGAATAAGGGCCCCCAAACTTTTGATCCAGAGAAGATCCAAACCATGGGACACGTTGGTCTTAGCAATGGTAAACCTTCCATATTCTTCTCATGTGAAGAAAACAAAAGCTTGCTGACAATATGGGCTATGTAATTATCGGAAAATTCTCCAATTCCTTTCCAACGGCACAGCAAATATAGAAGGCTCTTAATAACATCAAGTTCATTCGAAGCTTCTCATGGAAGTACATCAACGCAAGGCATATCTTGATTCAGTTTGATGACCTTTGCGGACTATGCCCGTCTTCTTAGCGGACCAAAGTATGTGGAGCGACACCCGATGCGTGTTTTTAAGTTGTCGCCCGAGTTTGACGTCTATTGCGAGTCTCCAATAGCAGCAATATGGTGCAACTTGATTGGACTCCCGATCCATCTATTCGACACATCGGCCTTATCTGCGATAGGAAAACTGCTCGGCAACCCTATTCAAGTCGATCAAGCCACAGCGACCAAGTCGAGACTATCCTTTGCGCGAATTTGTGTCGAAATAGACATCACCAAACCAGCTACGGAGGAGATAATTCTGGACATTTGCGGGAAGGAGACAGCTTAGCAGATCAAATGGGACAAAATTCCAGCCTACTGTGATGATTGTGAGCACGTCGGTCATACACGGAGTACAGCTATGCAAATGGTCAAAGAATGAAGCCAGAAAGGAGAAATTATAACACCTGACCGACGATCCCTACAAATAGAAACGAACAGAATGTGAAGGCAGATTCAGTCCATAAAGCAACCGAGAAGGAGAGGTACAGAAGCGAGGTCTGTAATTTCCCCAGCCACCAAGGCAATCCAAATCCGACTACCTATGGAACAGGGATGACAAATGGGGCGCAACCAGACATCCTTGGTGACCCCAGCGTGGCTGAGCCCGAGAGGGATGGTGAGGCAGACCAAGAAGCATTGAACAGAGGCGATGAGAGAGCAAGGCAACCGACGAAAGGAAGAACAATCAGGCCAACTGATACCAGAGAAGGAACCTCAAGGACAAAGCCACGAGGAGATGAATGGCGGCCCCCGAGGGCTCCAAAGGATTGGAACCAGAAGCAACCGGAGCACAACCAGGAAAATGAGACCCAAAAAAACATCTAGAGCTCCAATAAATACTATAAACTCAGGGAGAATGGTTTGTTCGATACGGAAGCGTATGAGGAACACGGGGTAGCCGAAATGGAGCTGATGCCAACCGAGAAAGCAGCAGTGGCTCCATCAGATCCGCCCCTAATTTGTGATAATAAGAAAAAAGAACAGGAAACACAAGTGGAGCTACGAGGGAGTTCTTCCCACCCCTCGGGTACGGCCCCCTTCCTTTAAATTATGTCTATCAATTTTCTCTTTTGGAATGCCCGGAAAATCGCGAACGCGACGACCCGACGCATCATCCGAAGATTGATTAAGTCCCATAATCCTGTTTTTCTTGCAATTATGGAACCCCTTTCCCATCATCCGAAGATGGAATTGAGGTTCTCAAATGCAAACGCGAAGATTTGGATTTTCAAAGATAAAGAATCCACCTTTGTGATTGATGATGACACGGAGCAACCCCTCCATGGTCGAATTCTGATCCCTCGGATTGGGAAGGAGATCGCCATCTCGGCCATTTATGCAAAGTGCTCCAGGAGTGAGCGATACGGACTCTGGGACAAGCTTCGAGAATTTGCAGAGCATACTGAGCGGATGCCTTGGATGATTGGAGGCGAATTTAACACTATCCTCCACCCCCGGGACAGAGTTGGTAGCGACACTAATAGACTGCCAGAAATGGTGGACTTTGCAGAAATGGCCGAAGATTGCAGGCTCATTCACCCCGGCTTCGATGGATTTGAGTACACCTGGGCCAAGAACACCCTGCTCCAGAGGCTTGACAGAGCATTTATTAATGAAAATTGGACTGAGATGTTTGAGGCGACGAGAGTTACCAACCTCCCGCGCGTGGCCTCCGACCACGGACCAGTCCTTGCCCGCTGCAAGTTGAAATCAACAGCACCGAAGGGGAGTTCCTTCCGATTCCAAAACATGTGGACCCGCCACCCACAGTTCTTGGCACTGGTTCAGAGCGACTGGGAGCAAACTACAGAGGCGGGTGGATTACTCAACCTGCAAATTAAACTGTCGAGACTCAAACACACCGTCAAGTCTTGGAATAGATATAACTTTGGCAATCTCCACGCCAATCTATGAAAAGCCGAAGACGATGTGATCGCAGCGCAGGCGGGCGTTTGAGGCTGATCCCTCCCCAATCAGCCGGACATCTGTAAACAGGATCATTGCTCATTACATCCTTATCCTCAAGATGGAAGAAGATTTTTGGAGACAAAAAGCTTCCCTTAAATGGCTCTCAGAAGGGGGACAAGAATACAAAGTTCTACTAGAGTTGGGTTAAACAAAAGAGACACCGTCTACACATTCAAGGAATCAAAGTCGGAGATAGAATAATCTGTGAGGCAGTCGGCGGTTGATCAATTCCATGAACTTCTTGCTCCACCTCCCTTAAACCTGGCTGAGCCGGACCTGGATATCATCCAAAGCCTTCCTCCAAATGTTGACTACGAGCACCTTTGTGTGGCGCCGGAGGCAGAGGAAATTAGGCGAGCAGTTTTCAGTATCTCGGGAGACAGTACCCCAGGACCGGACGGTTTCACGGCGGTCTTCTTCCAAAAATGCTGGAAAATCATGGAGAGAGATATGACCGACGCTGTGGCCAAGTTCTTTGGGGGAGCTTATCTCCCGAGAAGTGTGACCTCCACATCGATTGTTCTCATTACCAAATAAGAGACGCTGGTGGTTTGGGCCGACTATCGTCCGATAAGCCTTTGCAACGTCACGAATAAAATCATCACCAAGATTCTAATGGCTAGACTCGCACCGCTCCACTCATTGGTCATATCACCAAACCAAAGTAGGTTCGTGAAGGGGCGCCTCCTCAACGATAATGTCCTCCTAGGACCATGGCGCAAGTTCTCCGAGAGGGTACAGAGAATAAGGGCCCCCAAACTTTTGATCCAGAGAAGATCCAAACCATGGGACACGTTGGTCTTAGCAATGGTAAACCTTCCATATTCTTCTCATGTGAAGAAAACAAAAAGCTTGCTGACAATATGGGCTATGTAATTATCGGAAAATTCTCCAATTCCTTTCCAACGGCACAGCAAATATAGAAGGCTCTTAATAACATCAAGTTCATTCGAAGCTTCTCATGGAAGTACATCAACGCAAGGCATATCTTGATTCAGTTTGATGACCTTTGCGGACTATGCCCGTCTTCTTAGCGGACCAAAGGGCACCCCGGTTTGGTATGTGGAGCGACACCCGATGCGTATTTTTAAGTGGTCGCCCGAGTTTGACGTCTATTGCGAGTCTCCAATAGCAGCAATATGGTGCAACTTGATTGGACTCCCGATCCATCTATTCGACACATCGGCCTTATCTGCGATAGGAAAACTGCTCGGCAACCCTATTCAAGTCGATCAAGCCACAGCGACCAAGTCGAGACTATCCTTTGCGCGAATTTGTGTCGAAATAGACATCACCAAACCAGCTACGGAGGAGATAATTCTGGACATTTGCGGGAAGGAGACAGCTTAGCAGATCAAATGGGACAAAATTCCAGCCTACTGTGATGATTGTAAGCACGTCGGTCATACACGGAGTACCTGCTATGCAAATGGTCAAAGAATGAAGCCAGAAAGGAGAAATTATAACACCTGACCGACGTTCCCTACAAATAGAAACGAACAGAATGTGAAGGCAGATTCAGTCCATAAAGCAACCGAGAAGGAGAGGTACAGAAGCGAGGTCTGTAATTTCCCCAGCCACCAAGGCAATCCAAATCCGACTACCTATGGAACAGGGATGACAAATGGGGCGCAACCAAACATCCTTGGTGACCCCAGCGTGGCTGAGCCCGAGAGGGATGGTGAGGCAGACCAAGAAGCATTGAACAGAGGCGATGAGAGAGCAAGGCAACCGACGAAAGGAAGAACAATCAGGCCAACTGATACCAGAGAAGGAACCTCAAGGACAAAGCCACGAGGAGATGAATGGCGGCCCCCGAGGGCTCCAAAGGATTGGAACCAGAAGCAACCGGAGCACAACCAGGAAAATGAGACCCAAAAAAACATCTAGAGCTCCAATAAATACTATAAACTCAGGGAGAATGGTTTGTTCGATACGGAAGCGTATGAGGAACACGGGGTAGCCGAAATGGAGCTGATGCCAACCGAGAAAGCAGCAGTGGCTCCATCAGATCCGCCCCTAATTTGTGATAATAAGAAAAAAGAACAGGAAACACAAGTGGAGCTACGAGGGAGTTCTTCCCACCCCTCGGGTACGGCCCCCTTCCTTTAAATTATGTCTATCAATTTTCTCTTTTGGAATGCCCGGAAAATCGCGAACGCGACGACCCGACGCATCATCCGAAGATTGATTAAGTCCCATAATCCTGTTTTTCTTGCAATTATGGAACCCCTTTCCCATCATCCGAAGATGGAATTGAGGTTCTCAAATGCAAACGCGAAGATTTGGATTTTCAAAGATAAAGAATCCACCTTTGTGATTGATGATGACACGGAGCAACCCCTCCATGGTCGAATTCTGATCCCTCGGATTGGGAAGGAGATCGCCATCTCGGCCATTTATGCAAAGTGCTCCAGGAGTGAGCGATACGGACTCTGGGACAAGCTTCGAGAATTTGCAGAGCATACTGAGCGGATGCCTTGGATGATTGGAGGCGAATTTAACACTATCCTCCACCCCCGGGACAGAGTTGGTAGCGACACTAATAGACTGCCAGAAATGGGGGACTTTGCAGAAATGGCCGAAGATTGCAGGCTCATTCACCCCGGCTTCGATGGATTTGAGTACACCTGGGCCAAGAACACCCTGCTCCAGAGGCTTGACAGAGCATTTATTAATGAAAATTGGACTGAGATGTTTGAGGCGACGAGAGTTACCAACCTCCCGCGCGTGGCCTCCGACCACGGACCAGTCCTTGCCCGCTGCAAGTTGAAATCAACAGCACCGAAGGGGAGTTCCTTCCGATTCCAAAACATGTGGACCCGCCACCCACAGTTCTTGGCACTGGTTCAGAGCGACTGGGAGCAAACTACAGAGGCGGGTGGATTACTCAACCTGCAAATTAAACTGTCGAGACTCAAACACACCGTCAAGTCTTGGAATAGATATAACTTTGGCAATCTCCACGCCAATCTATGAAAAGCCGAAGAAGATGTGATCGCAGCGCAGGCGGGCGTTTGAGGCTGATCCCTCCCCAATCAGCCGGACATCTGTAAACAGGATCATTGCTCATTACATCCTTATCCTCAAGATGGAAGAAGATTTTTGGAGACAAAAAGCTTCCCTTAAATGGCTCTCAGAATGGGGACAAGAATACAAAGTTCTACTAGAGTTGGGTTAAACAAAAGAGACACCGTCTACACATTCAAGGAATCAAAGTCGGAGATAGAATAATCTGTGAGGCAGTCGGCGGTTGATCAATTCCATGAACTTCTTGCTCCACCTCCCTTAAACCTGGCTGAGCCGGACCTGGATATCATCCAAAGCCTTCCTCCAAATGTTGACTACGAGCACCTTTGTGTGGCGCCGGAGGCAGAGGAAATTAGGCGAGCAGTTTTCAGTATCTCGGGAGACAGTACCCCAGGACCGGACGGTTTCACGGCGGTCTTCTTCCAAAAATGCTGGAAAATCATGGAGAGAGATATGACCGACGCTGTGGCCAAGTTCTTTGGGGGAGCTTATCTCCCGAGAAGTGTGACCTCCACATCGATTGTTCTCATTACCAAATAAGAGACGCTGGTGGTTTGGGCCGACTATCGTCCGATAAGCCTTTGCAACGTCACGAATAAAATCATCACCAAGATTCTAATGGCTAGACTCGCACCGCTCCACTCATTGGTCATATCACCAAACCAAAGTGGGTTCGTGAAGGGGCGCCTCCTCAACGATAATGTCCTCCTAGGACCATGGCGCAAGTTCTCCGAGAGGGTACAGAGAATAAGGGCCCCCAAACTTTTGATCCAGAGAAGATCCAAACCATGGGACACGTTGGTCTTAGCAATGGTAAACCTTCCATATTCTTCTCATGTGAAGAAAACAAAAAGCTTGCTGACAATATGGGCTATGTAATTATCGGAAAATTCTCCAATTCCTTTCCAACGGCACAGCAAATATAGAAGGCTCTTAATAACATCAAGTTCATTCGAAGCTTCTCATGGAAGTACATCAACGCAAGGCATATCTTGATTCAGTTTGATGACCTTTGCGGACTATGCCCGTCTTCTTAGCGGACCAAAGGGCACCCCGGTTTGGTATGTGGAGCGACACCCGATGCGTATTTTTAAGTGGTCGCCCGAGTTTGACGTCTATTGCGAGTCTCCAATAGCAGCAATATGGTGCAACTTGATTGGACTCCCGATCCATCTATTCGACACATCGGCCTTATCTGCGATAGGAAAACTGCTCGGCAACCCTATTCAAGTCGATCAAGCCACAGCGACCAAGTCGAGACTATCCTTTGCGCGAATTTGTGTCGAAATAGACATCACCAAACCAGCTACGGAGGAGATAATTCTGGACATTTGCGGGAAGGAGACAGCTTAGCAGATCAAATGGGACAAAATTCCAGCCTACTGTGATGATTGTAAGCACGTCGGTCATACACGGAGTACCTGCTATGCAAATGGTCAAAGAATGAAGCCAGAAAGGAGAAATTATAACACCTGACCGACGTTCCCTACAAATAGAAACGAACAGAATGTGAAGGCAGATTCAGTCCATAAAGCAACCGAGAAGGAGAGGTACAGAAGCGAGGTCTGTAATTTCCCCAGCCACCAAGGCAATCCAAATCCGACTACCTATGGAACAGGGATGACAAATGGGGCGCAACCAAACATCCTTGGTGACCCCAGCGTGGCTGAGCCCGAGAGGGATGGTGAGGCAGACCAAGAAGCATTGAACAGAGGCGATGAGAGAGCAAGGCAACCGACGAAAGGAAGAACAATCAGGCCAACTGATACCAGAGAAGGAACCTCAAGGACAAAGCCACGAGGAGATGAATGGCGGCCCCCGAGGGCTCCAAAGGATTGGAACCAGAAGCAACCGGAGCACAACCAGGAAAATGAGACCCAAAAAAACATCTAGAGCTCCAATAAATACTATAAACTCAGGGAGAATGGTTTGTTCGATACGGAAGCGTATGAGGAACACGGGGTAGCCGAAATGGAGCTGATGCCAACCGAGAAAGCAGCAGTGGCTCCATCAGATCCGCCCCTAATTTGTGATAATAAGAAAAAAGAACAGGAAACACAAGTGGAGCTACGAGGGAGTTCTTCCCACCCCTCGGGTACGGCCCCCTTCCTTTAAATTATGTCTATCAATTTTCTCTTTTGGAATGCCCGGAAAATCGCGAACGCGACGACCCGACGCATCATCCGAAGATTGATTAAGTCCCATAATCCTGTTTTTCTTGCAATTATGGAACCCCTTTCCCATCATCCGAAGATGGAATTGAGGTTCTCAAATGCAAACGCGAAGATTTGGATTTTCAAAGATAAAGAATCCACCTTTGTGATTGATGATGACACGGAGCAACCCCTCCATGGTCGAATTCTGATCCCTCGGATTGGGAAGGAGATCGCCATCTCGGCCATTTATGCAAAGTGCTCCAGGAGTGAGCGATACGGACTCTGGGACAAGCTTCGAGAATTTGCAGAGCATACTGAGCGGATGCCTTGGATGATTGGAGGCGAATTTAACAGTATCCTCCACCCCCGGGACAGAGTTGGTAGCGACACTAATAGACTGCCAGAAATGGTGGACTTTGCAGAAATGGCCGAAGATTGCAGGCTCTTTGACCCCGGCTTCGATGGATTTGAGTACACCTGGGCCAAGAACACCCTGCTCGAGAGGCTTGACTGAGCATTTATTAATGAAAACTGGACTGAGATGTTTGAGGCGACGAGAGTTACCAACCTCCCGCGCGTGGCCTCCGACCACGGACCAGTCCTTGCCCGCTGCAAGTTGAAATCAACAGCACCGAAGGGGAGTTCCTTCCGATTCCAAAACATGTGGACCCGCCACCCACAGTTCTTGGCACTGGTTCAGAGCGACTGGGAGCAAACTACAGAGGCGGGTGGATTACTCAACCTGCAAATTAAACTGTCGAGACTCAAACACACCGTCAAGTCTTGGAATAGATATAACTTTGGCAATCTCCACGCCAATCTATGAAAAGCCGAAGTTTGATCCCTCCCCAATCAGCCGGACATCTGTAAACAGGATCATTGCTCATTACATCCTTATCCTCAAGATGGAAGAAGATTTTTGGAGACAAAAAGCTTCCCGTAAATGGCTCTCAGAAGGGGGACAAGAATACAAAGTTCTACCAGAGTTGGGTTAAACAAAAGAGACACCGTCTACACATTCAAGGAATCAAAGTCGGAGATAGAACAATCTGTGAGGCAGTCGGCAGTTGATCAATTCCAAGAACTTCTTGCTCCACCTCCCTTAAACTTGGCTGAGCCGGTCCTGGATATCATCCAAAGCCTTCCTCCAAATGTTGACTACGAGCACCTTTGTGTGGCGCCGGAGGCAGAGGAAATTAGGCGAGCAGTTTTCAGTATCTCGGGAGACAGTACCCCAGGACCGGACGGTTTCACGGCGGTCTTCTTCCAAAAATGCTGGAAAATCATGGAGAGAGACATGACCGACGCTGTGGCCAAGTTCTTTGGGGGAGCTTATCTCCCGAGAAGTGTGACCTCCACATCGATTGT
This sequence comes from Salvia hispanica, assembly GCF_029641045.1. Taxonomy (NCBI): domain Eukaryota; kingdom Viridiplantae; phylum Streptophyta; class Magnoliopsida; order Lamiales; family Lamiaceae; genus Salvia; species Salvia hispanica. The sequence goes on along the minus strand of NC_142696.1, from coordinate 15,168,640 downwards.
TCTCATTACCAAAAAAGAGACGCCGGTGGTTTGGGCCGACTATCGTCCGATAAGCCTTTGCAACGTCACGAATAAAATCATCACCAAGATTCTAATGGCTAGACTCGCACCGCTCCACTCATTGGTCATATCACCAAACCAAAGTGGGTTCGTGAAGGGGCGCCTCCTCAACGATAATGTCCTCCTAGGACCATGGCGCAAGTTCTCCGAGAGGGTACAGAGAATAAGGGCCCCCAAACTTTTGATCCAGAGAAGATCCAAACCATGGGACACGTTGGTCTTAGCAATGGTAAACCTTCCATATTCTTCTCATGTGAAGAAAACAAAAAGCTTGCTGACAATATGGGCTATGTAATTATCGGAAAATTCTCCAATTCCTTTCCAACGGCACAGCAAATATAGAAGGCTCTTAATAACATCAAGTTCATTCGAAGCTTCTCATGGAAGTACATCAACGTAAGGCATATCTTGATTCAGTTTGATGACCTTTGCGGACTATGCCCGTCTTCTTAGCGGACCAAAGGGCACCCCGGTTTGGTATTGGAGCGACACCCGATGCGTGTTTTTAAGTGGTCGCCCGAGTTTGACGTCTATTGCGAGTCTCCAATAGCAGCAATATGGTGCAACTTGATTGGACTCCCGATCCATCTATTCGACACATCGGCCTTATCTGCGATAGGAAAACTGCTCGGCAACCCTATTCAAGTCGATCAAGCCACAGCGACCAAGTCGAGACTATCCTTTGCGCGAATTTGTGTCGAAATAGACATCACCAAACCAGCTACGGAGGAGATAATTCTGGACATTTGCGGGAAGGAGACAGCTTAGCAGATCAAATGGGACAAAATTCCAGCCTACTGTGATGATTGTGAGCACGTCGGTCATACACGGAGGCTATGCAAATGGTCAAAGAATGAAGCCAGAAAGGAGAAATTATAACACCTGACCGACGATCCCTACAAATAGAAACGAACAGAATGTGAAGGCAGATTCAGTCCATAAAGCAACCGAGAAGGAGAGGTACAGAAGCGAGGTCTGTAATTTCCCCAGCCACCAAGGCAATCCAAATCCGACTACCTATGGAACAGGGATGACAAATGGGGCGCAACCAGACATCCTTGGTGACCCCAGCGTGGCTGAGCCCGAGAGGGATGGTGAGGCAGACCAAGAAGCATTGAACAGAGGCGATGAGAGAGCAAGGCAACCGACGAAAGGAAGAACAATCAGGCCAACTGATACCAGAGAAGGAACCTCAAGGACCAAGCCACGAGGAGATGAATGGCGGCCCCCGAGGGCTCCAAAGGATTGGAACCAGAAGCAACCGGAGCACAACCAGGAAAATGAGACCCAAAAAAACATCTAGAGCTCCAATAAATACTATAAACTCAGGGAGAATGGTTTGTTCGATACGGAAGCGTATGAGGAACACGGGGTAGCCGAAATGGAGCTGATGCCAACCGAGAAAGCAGCAGTGGCTCCATCAGATCCGCCCCTAATTTGTGATTATAAGAAAAAAGAACAGGAAACACAAGTGGAGCTACGAGGGAGTTCTTCCCACCCCTCGGGTACGGCCCCCTTCCTTTAAATTATGTCTATCAATTTTCTCTTTTGGGATGCCCGGAAAATCGCGAACGCGACGACCCGACGCATCATCCGAAGATTGATTAAGTCCCATAATCCTGTTTTTCTTGCAATTATGGAACCCCTTTCCCATCATCCGAAGATGGAATTGAGGTTCTCAAATGCAAACGCGAAGATTTGGATTTTCAAAGATAAAGAATCCACCTTTGTGATTGATGATGACACGGAGCAACCCCTCCATGGTCGAATTCTGATCCCTCGGATTGGGAAGGAGATCGCCATCTCGGCCATTTATGCAAAGTGCTCCAGGAGTGAGCGATACGGACTCTGGGACAAGCTTCGAGAATTTGCAGAGCATACTGAGCGGATGCCTTGGATGATTGGAGGCGAATTTAACAGTATCCTCCACCCCCGGGACAGAGTTGGTAGCGACACTAATAGACTGCCAGAAATGGTGGACTTTGCAGAAATGGCCGAAGATTGCAGGCTCATTCACCCCGGCTTCGATGGATTTGAGTACACCTGGGCCAAGAACACCCTGCTCCAGAGGCTTGACAGAGCATTTATTAATGAAAATTGGACTGAGATGTTTGAGGCGACGAGAGTTACCAACCTCCCGCGCGTGGCCTCCGACCACGGACCAGTCCTTGCCCGCTGCAAGTTGAAATCAACAGCACCGAAGGGGAGTTCCTTCCGATTCCAAAACATGTGGACCCGCCACCCACAGTTCTTGGCACTGGTTCAGAGCGACTGGGAGCAAACTACAGAGGCGGGTGGATTACTCAACCTGCAAATTAAACTGTCGAGACTCAAACACACCGTCAAGTCTTGGAATAGATATAACTTTGGCAATCTCCACGCCAATCTATGAAAAGCCGAAGAAGATGTGATCGCAGCGCAGGCGGGCGTTTGAGGCTGATCCCTCCCCAATCAGCCGGACATCTGTAAACAGGATCATTGCTCATTACATCCTTATCCTCAAGATGGAAGAAGATTTTTGGAGACAAAAAGCTTCCCTTAAATGGCTCTCAGAAGGGGGACAAGAATACAAAGTTCTACTAGAGTTGGGTTAAACAAAAGAGACACCGTCTACACATTCAAGGAATCAAAGTCGGAGATAGAATAATCTGTGAGGCAGTCGGCGGTTGATCAATTCCATGAACTTCTTGCTCCACCTCCCTTAAACCTGGCTGAGCCGGACCTGGATATCATCCAAAGCCTTCCTCCAAATGTTGACTACGAGCACCTTTGTGTGGCGCCGGAGGCAGAGGAAATTAGGCGAGCAGTTTTCAGTATCTCGGGAGACAGTACCCCAGGACCGGACGGTTTCACGGCGGTCTTCTTCCAAAAATGCTGGAAAATCATGGAGAGAGATATGACCGACGCTGTGGCCAAGTTCTTTGGGGGAGCTTATCTCCCGAGAAGTGTGACCTCCACATCGATTGTTCTCATTACCAAATAAGAGACGCTGGTGGTTTGGGCCGACTATCGTCCGATAAGCCTTTGCAACGTCACGAATAAAATCATCACCAAGATTCTAATGGCTAGACTCGCACCGCTCCACTCATTGGTCATATCACCAAACCAAAGTGGGTTCGTGAAGGGGCGCCTCCTCAACGATAATGTCCTCCTAGGACCATGGCGCAAGTTCTCCGAGAGGGTACAGAGAATAAGGGCCCCCAAACTTTTGATCCAGAGAAGATCCAAACCATGGGACACGTTGGTCTTAGCAATGGTAAACCTTCCATATTCTTCTCATGTGAAGAAAACAAAAAGCTTGCTGACAATATGGGCTATGTAATTATCGGAAAATTCTCCAATTCCTTTCCAACGGCACAGCAAATATAGAAGGCTCTTAATAACATCAAGTTCATTCGAAGCTTCTCATGGAAGTACATCAACGCAAGGCATATCTTGATTCAGTTTGATGACCTTTGCGGACTATGCCCGTCTTCTTAGCGGACCAAAGGGCACCCCGGTTTGGTATGTGGAGCGACACCCGATGCGTATTTTTAAGTGGTCGCCCGAGTTTGACGTCTATTGCGAGTCTCCAATAGCAGCAATATGGTGCAACTTGATTGGACTCCCGATCCATCTATTCGACACATCGGCCTTATCTGCGATAGGAAAACTGCTCGGCAACCCTATTCAAGTCGATCAAGCCACAGCGACCAAGTCGAGACTATCCTTTGCGCGAATTTGTGTCGAAATAGACATCACCAAACCAGCTACGGAGGAGATAATTCTGGACATTTGCGGGAAGGAGACAGCTTAGCAGATCAAATGGGACAAAATTCCAGCCTACTGTGATGATTGTAAGCACGTCGGTCATACACGGAGTACCTGCTATGCAAATGGTCAAAGAATGAAGCCAGAAAGGAGAAATTATAACACCTGACCGACGTTCCCTACAAATAGAAACGAACAGAATGTGAAGGCAGATTCAGTCCATAAAGCAACCGAGAAGGAGAGGTACAGAAGCGAGGTCTGTAATTTCCCCAGCCACCAAGGCAATCCAAATCCGACTACCTATGGAACAGGGATGACAAATGGGGCGCAACCAAACATCCTTGGTGACCCCAGCGTGGCTGAGCCCGAGAGGGATGGTGAGGCAGACCAAGAAGCATTGAACAGAGGCGATGAGAGAGCAAGGCAACCGACGAAAGGAAGAACAATCAGGCCAACTGATACCAGAGAAGGAACCTCAAGGACAAAGCCACGAGGAGATGAATGGCGGCCCCCGAGGGCTCCAAAGGATTGGAACCAGAAGCAACCGGAGCACAACCAGGAAAATGAGACCCAAAAAAACATCTAGAGCTCCAATAAATACTATAAACTCAGGGAGAATGGTTTGTTCGATACGGAAGCGTATGAGGAACACGGGGTAGCCGAAATGGAGCTGATGCCAACCGAGAAAGCAGCAGTGGCTCCATCAGATCCGCCCCTAATTTGTGATAATAAGAAAAAAGAACAGGAAACACAAGTGGAGCTACGAGGGAGTTCTTCCCACCCCTCGGGTACGGCCCCCTTCCTTTAAATTATGTCTATCAATTTTCTCTTTTGGAATGCCCGGAAAATCGCGAACGCGACGACCCGACGCATCATCCGAAGATTGATTAAGTCCCATAATCCTGTTTTTCTTGCAATTATGGAACCCCTTTCCCATCATCCGAAGATGGAATTGAGGTTCTCAAATGCAAACGCGAAGATTTGGATTTTCAAAGATAAAGAATCCACCTTTGTGATTGATGATGACACGGAGCAACCCCTCCATGGTCGAATTCTGATCCCTCGGATTGGGAAGGAGATCGCCATCTCGGCCATTTATGCAAAGTGCTCCAGGAGTGAGCGATACGGACTCTGGGACAAGCTTCGAGAATTTGCAGAGCATACTGAGCGGATGCCTTGGATGATTGGAGGCGAATTTAACAGTATCCTCCACCCCCGGGACAGAGTTGGTAGCGACACTAATAGACTGCCAGAAATGGTGGACTTTGCAGAAATGGCCGAAGATTGCAGGCTCATTCACCCCGGCTTCGATGGATTTGAGTACACCTGGGCCAAGAACACCCTGCTCCAGAGGCTTGACAGAGCATTTATTAATGAAAATTGGACTGAGATGTTTGAGGCGACGAGAGTTACCAACCTCCCGCGCGTGGCCTCCGACCACGGACCAGTCCTTGCCCGCTGCAAGTTGAAATCAACAGCACCGAAGGGGAGTTCCTTCCGATTCCAAAACATGTGGACCCGCCACCCACAGTTCTTGGCACTGGTTCAGAGCGACTGGGAGCAAACTACAGAGGCGGGTGGATTACTCAACCTGCAAATTAAACTGTCGAGACTCAAACACACCGTCAAGTCTTGGAATAGATATAACTTTGGCAATCTCCACGCCAATCTATGAAAAGCCGAAGAAGATGTGATCGCAGCGCAGGCGGGCGTTTGAGGCTGATCCCTCCCCAATCAGCCGGACATCTGTAAACAGGATCATTGCTCATTACATCCTTATCCTCAAGATGGAAGAAGATTTTTGGAGACAAAAAGCTTCCCTTAAATGGCTCTCAGAAGGGGGACAAGAATACAAAGTTCTACTAGAGTTGGGTTAAACAAAAGAGACACCGTCTACACATTCAAGGAATCAAAGTCGGAGATAGAATAATCTGTGAGGCAGTCGGCGGTTGATCAATTCCATGAACTTCTTGCTCCACCTCCCTTAAACCTGGCTGAGCCGGACCTGGATATCATCCAAAGCCTTCCTCCAAATGTTGACTACGAGCACCTTTGTGTGGCGCCGGAGGCAGAGGAAATTAGGCGAGCAGTTTTCAGTATCTCGGGAGACAGTACCCCAGGACCGGACGGTTTCACGGCGGTCTTCTTCCAAAAATGCTGGAAAATCATGGAGAGAGATATGACCGACGCTGTGGCCAAGTTCTTTGGGGGAGCTTATCTCCCGAGAAGTGTGACCTCCACATCGATTGTTCTCATTACCAAATAAGAGACGCTGGTGGTTTGGGCCGACTATCGTCCGATAAGCCTTTGCAACGTCACGAATAAAATCATCACCAAGATTCTAATGGCTAGACTCGCACCGCTCCACTCATTGGTCATATCACCAAACCAAAGTGGGTTCGTGAAGGGGCGCCTCCTCAACGATAATGTCCTCCTAGGACCATGGCGCAAGTTCTCCGAGAGGGTACAGAGAATAAGGGCCCCCAAACTTTTGATCCAGAGAAGATCCAAACCATGGGACACGTTGGTCTTAGCAATGGTAAACCTTCCATATTCTTCTCATGTGAAGAAAACAAAAAGCTTGCTGACAATATGGGCTATGTAATTATCGGAAAATTCTCCAATTCCTTTCCAACGGCACAGCAAATATAGAAGGCTCTTAATAACATCAAGTTCATTCGAAGCTTCTCATGGAAGTACATCAACGCAAGGCATATCTTGATTCAGTTTGATGACCTTTGCGGACTATGCCCGTCTTCTTAGCGGACCAAAGGGCACCCCGGTTTGGTATGTGGAGCGACACCCGATGCGTATTTTTAAGTGGTCGCCCGAGTTTGACGTCTATTGCGAGTCTCCAATAGCAGCAATATGGTGCAACTTGATTGGACTCCCGATCCATCTATTCGACACATCGGCCTTATCTGCGATAGGAAAACTGCTCGGCAACCCTATTCAAGTCGATCAAGCCACAGCGACCAAGTCGAGACTATCCTTTGCGCGAATTTGTGTCGAAATAGACATCACCAAACCAGCTACGGAGGAGATAATTCTGGACATTTGCGGGAAGGAGACAGCTTAGCAGATCAAATGGGACAAAATTCCAGCCTACTGTGATGATTGTAAGCACGTCGGTCATACACGGAGTACCTGCTATGCAAATGGTCAAAGAATGAAGCCAGAAAGGAGAAATTATAACACCTGACCGACGTTCCCTACAAATAGAAACGAACAGAATGTGAAGGCAGATTCAGTCCATAAAGCAACCGAGAAGGAGAGGTACAGAAGCGAGGTCTGTAATTTCCCCAGCCACCAAGGCAATCCAAATCCGACTACCTATGGAACAGGGATGACAAATGGGGCGCAACCAAACATCCTTGGTGACCCCAGCGTGGCTGAGCCCGAGAGGGATGGTGAGGCAGACCAAGAAGCATTGAACAGAGGCGATGAGAGAGCAAGGCAACCGACGAAAGGAAGAACAATCAGGCCAACTGATACCAGAGAAGGAACCTCAAGGACAAAGCCACGAGGAGATGAATGGCGGCCCCCGAGGGCTCCAAAGGATTGGAACCAGAAGCAACCGGAGCACAACCAGGAAAATGAGACCCAAAAAAACATCTAGAGCTCCAATAAATACTATAAACTCAGGGAGAATGGTTTGTTCGATACGGAAGCGTATGAGGAACACGGGGTAGCCGAAATGGAGCTGATGCCAACCGAGAAAGCAGCAGTGGCTCCATCAGATCCGCCCCTAATTTGTGATAATAAGAAAAAAGAACAGGAAACACAAGTGGAGCTACGAGGGAGTTCTTCCCACCCCTCGGGTACGGCCCCCTTCCTTTAAATTATGTCTATCAATTTTCTCTTTTGGAATGCCCGGAAAATCGCGAACGCGACGACCCGACGCATCATCCGAAGATTGATTAAGTCCCATAATCCTGTTTTTCTTGCAATTATGGAACCCCTTTCCCATCATCCGAAGATGGAATTGAGGTTCTCAAATGCAAACGCGAAGATTTGGATTTTCAAAGATAAAGAATCCACCTTTGTGATTGATGATGACACGGAGCAACCCCTCCATGGTCGAATTCTGATCCCTCGGATTGGGAAGGAGATCGCCATCTCGGCCATTTATGCAAAGTGCTCCAGGAGTGAGCGATACGGACTCTGGGACAAGCTTCGAGAATTTGCAGAGCATACTGAGCGGATGCCTTGGATGATTGGAGGCGAATTTAACAGTATCCTCCACCCCCGGGACAGAGTTGGTAGCGACACTAATAGACTGCCAGAAATGGTGGACTTTGCAGAAATGGCCGAAGATTGCAGGCTCTTTGACCCCGGCTTCGATGGATTTGAGTACACCTGGGCCAAGAACACCCTGCTCGAGAGGCTTGACTGAGCATTTATTAATGAAAACTGGACTGAGATGTTTGAGGCGACGAGAGTTACCAACCTCCCGCGCGTGGCCTCCGACCACGGACCAGTCCTTGCCCGCTGCAAGTTGAAATCAACAGCACCGAAGGGGAGTTCCTTCCGATTCCAAAACATGTGGACCCGCCACCCACAGTTCTTGGCACTGGTTCAGAGCGACTGGGAGCAAACTACAGAGGCGGGTGGATTACTCAACCTGCAAATTAAACTGTCGAGACTCAAACACACCGTCAAGTCTTGGAATAGATATAACTTTGGCAATCTCCACGCCAATCTATGAAAAGCCGAAGTTTGATCCCTCCCCAATCAGCCGGACATCTGTAAACAGGATCATTGCTCATTACATCCTTATCCTCAAGATGGAAGAAGATTTTTGGAGACAAAAAGCTTCCCGTAAATGGCTCTCAGAAGGGGGACAAGAATACAAAGTTCTACCAGAGTTGGGTTAAACAAAAGAGACACCGTCTACACATTCAAGGAATCAAAGTCGGAGATAGAACAATCTGTGAGGCAGTCGGCAGTTGATCAATTCCAAGAACTTCTTGCTCCACCTCCCTTAAACTTGGCTGAGCCGGTCCTGGATATCATCCAAAGCCTTCCTCCAAATGTTGACTACGAGCACCTTTGTGTGGCGCCGGAGGCAGAGGAAATTAGGCGAGCAGTTTTCAGTATCTCGGGAGACAGTACCCCAGGACCGGACGGTTTCACGGCGGTCTTCTTCCAAAAATGCTGGAAAATCATGGAGAGAGACATGACCGACGCTGTGGCCAAGTTCTTTGGGGGAGCTTATCTCCCGAGAAGTGTGACCTCCACATCGATTGTTCTCATTACCAAAAAAGAGACGCCGGTGGTTTGGGCCGACTATCGTCCGATAAGCCTTTGCAACGTCACGAATAAAATCATCACCAAGATTCTAATGGCTAGACTCGCACCGCTCCACTCATTGGTCATATCACCAAACCAAAGTGGGTTCGTGAAGGGGCGCCTCCTCAACGATAATGTCCTCCTAGGACCATGGCGCAAGTTCTCCGAGAGGGTACAGAGAATAAGGGCCCCCAAACTTTTGATCCAGAGAAGATCCAAACCATGGGACACGTTGGTCTTAGCAATGGTAAACCTTCCATATTCTTCTCATGTGAAGAAAACAAAAAGCTTGCTGACAATATGGGCTATGTAATTATCGGAAAATTCTCCAATTCCTTTCCAACGGCACAGCAAATATAGAAGGCTCTTAATAACATCAAGTTCATTCGAAGCTTCTCATGGAAGTACATCAACGTAAGGCATATCTTGATTCAGTTTGATGACCTTTGCGGACTATGCCCGTCTTCTTAGCGGACCAAAGGGCACCCCGGTTTGGTATTGGAGCGACACCCGATGCGTGTTTTTAAGTGGTCGCCCGAGTTTGACGTCTATTGCGAGTCTCCAATAGCAGCAATATGGTGCAACTTGATTGGACTCCCGATCCATCTATTCGACACATCGGCCTTATCTGCGATAGGAAAACTGCTCGGCAACCCTATTCAAGTCGATCAAGCCACAGCGACCAAGTCGAGACTATCCTTTGCGCGAATTTGTGTCGAAATAGACATCACCAAACCAGCTACGGAGGAGATAATTCTGGACATTTGCGGGAAGGAGACAGCTTAGCAGATCAAATGGGACAAAATTCCAGCCTACTGTGATGATTGTGAGCACGTCGGTCATACACGGAGGCTATGCAAATGGTCAAAGAATGAAGCCAGAAAGGAGAAATTATAACACCTGACCGACGATCCCTACAAATAGAAACGAACAGAATGTGAAGGCAGATTCAGTCCATAAAGCAACCGAGAAGGAGAGGTACAGAAGCGAGGTCTGTAATTTCCCCAGCCACCAAGGCAATCCAAATCCGACTACCTATGGAACAGGGATGACAAATGGGGCGCAACCAGACATCCTTGGTGACCCCAGCGTGGCTGAGCCCGAGAGGGATGGTGAGGCAGACCAAGAAGCATTGAACAGAGGCGATGAGAGAGCGAGGCAACCGACGAAAGGAAGAACAATCAGGCCAACTGATACCAGAGAAGGAACCTCAAGGACAAAGCCACGAGGAGATGAATGGCGGCCCCCGAGGGCTCCAAAGGATTGGAACCAGAAGCAACCGGAGCACAACCAGGAAAATGAGACCAAAAAAAACATCTAGAGCTCCAATAAATACTATAAACTCATGGAGAATGGTTTGTTCGATACGGAAGCGTATGAGGAAGACGGGGTAGCCGAAATGGAGCTGATGCCAACCGAGAAAGCAGCAGTGGCTCCATCAGATCCGCCCCTAATTTGTGATCATAAGAAAAAAGAACAGGAAACAGAAGTGGAGCTACGAGGGAGTTCTTCCCACCCCTCGGGTACGGCCCCCTTCCTTTAAATTATGTCTATCAATTTTCTCTTTTGGAATGCCCGGGGAATCGCGAACGCGACGACCCGACGCATCATCCAAAGATTGATTAAGTCCCATAATCCTGTTTTTCTTGCAATTATAGAACCCCTTTCCCATCATCCGAAGATGGAATTGAGGTTCTCAAATGCAAACGGGAAGATTTGGATTTTCACAGATAAAGAATCCACCTTTGTGATTGATGATGACACGGAGCAACCCCTCCATGGTCGAATTCTGATCCCTCGGATTGGGAAGGAGATCGCCATCTCGGCCATTTATGCAAAGTGCTCCAGGAGTGAGCGATACGGACTCTGGGACAAGCTTCGAGAATTTGCAGAGCATACTGAGCGGATGCCTTGGATGATTGGAGGCGAATTTAACACTATCCTCCACCCCCGGGACAGAGTTGGTAGCGACACTAATAGACTGCCAGAAATGGTGGACTTTGCAGAAATGGCCGAAGATTGCAGGCTCATTCACCCCGGCTTCGATGGATTTGAGTACACCTGGGCCAAGAACACCCTGCTCGAGAGGCAACAGAGCATTTATTAATGAAAACTGGACTGAGATGTTTGAGGCGACGAGAGTTACCAACCTCCCGCGCGTGGCCTCTGACCACGGACCAGTCCTTGCCCGCTGCAAGTTGAAATCAACAGCACCGAAGGGGAGTTCCTTCCGATTCCAAAACATGTGGACCCGCCACCCACAGTTCTTGGCACTGGTTCAGAGCGACTGGGAGCAAACTACAGAGGCGGGTGGATTACTCAACCAGCAAATTAAACTGTCGAGACTCAAACACACCGTCAAGTCTTGGAATAGATATAACTTTGGCAATCTCCACGCCAATCTATGAAAAGCCGAAGAAGATGTGATCGCAGCGCATGCGGGCGTTTGAGGCTGATCCCTCCCCAATCAGCCGGACATCTGTAAACAGGATCATTGCTCATTACATCCTTATCCTCAAGATGGAAGAAGATTTTTGGAGACAAAAAGCTTCCCGTAAATGGCTCTCAGAAGGGGGACAAGAATACAAAGTTCTACCAGAGTTGGGTTAAACAAAAGAGACACCGTCTACACATTCAAGGAATCAAAGTCGGAGATAGAACAATCTGTGAGGCAGTCGGCAGTTGATCAATTCCAAGAACTTCTTGCTCCACCTCCCTTAAACCTGGCTGAGCCGGACCTGGATATCATCCAAAGCCTTCCTCCAAATGTTGACTACGAGCACCTTTGTGTGGCGCCGGAGGCAGAGGAAATTAGGCGAGCAGTTTTCAGTATCTCGGGAGACAGTACCCCAGGACCGGACGGTTTCACGGCGGTCTTCTTCCAAAAATGCTGGAAAATCATGGAGAGAGACATGACCGACGCTGTGGCCAAGTTCTTTGGGGGAGCTTATCTCCCGAGAAGTGTGACCTCCACATCGATTGTTCTCATTACCAAAAAAGAGACGCCGGTGGTTTGGGCCGACTATCGTCCGATAAGCCTTTGCAACGTCACGAATTAAATCATCACCAAGATTCTAATGGCTAGACTCGCACCGCTCCACTCATTGGTCATATCACCAAACCAAAGTGGGTTCGTGAAGGGGCGCCTCCTCAACGATAATGTCCTCCTAGGACCATGGCGCAAGTTCTCCGAGAGGGTACAGAGAATAAGGGCCCCCAAACTTTTGATCCAGAGAAGATCCAAACCATGGGACACGTTGGTCTTAGCAATGGTAAACCTTCCATATTCTTCTCATGTGAAGAAAACAAAAAGCTTGCTGACAATATGGGCTATGTAATTATCGGAAAATTCTCCAATTCCTTTCCAACGGCACAGCAAATATAGAAGGCTCTTAATAACATCAAGTTCATTCGAAGCTTCTCATGGAAGTACATCAACGCAAGGCATATCTTGATTCAGTTTGATGACCTTTGCGGACTATGCCCGTCTTCTTAGCGGACCAAAGTATGTGGAGCGACACCCGATGCGTGTTTTTAAGTGGTCGCCCGAGTTTGACGTCTATTGCGAGTCTCCAATAGCAGCAATATGGTGCAACTTGATTGGACTCCCGATCCATCTATTCGACACATCGGCCTTATCTGCGATAGGAAAACTGCTCGGCAACCCTATTCAAATCGATCAAGCCACAGCGACCAAGTCGAGACTATCCTTTGCGCGAATTTGTGTCGAAATAGACATCACCAAACCAGCTACGGAGGAGATAATTCTGGACATTTGCGGGAAGGAGACAGCTTAGCAGATCAAATGGGACAAAATTCCAGCCTACTGTGATGATTGTGAGCACGTCGGTCATACACGGAGTACCTGCTATGCAAATGGTCAAAGAATGAAGCCAGAAAGGAGAAATTATAACACCTGACCGACGATCCCTACAAATAGAAACGAACAGAATGTGAAGGCAGATTCAGTCCATAAAGCAACCGAGAAGGAGAGGTACAGAAGCGAGGTCTGTAATTTCCCCAGCCACCAAGGCAATCCAAATCCGACTACCTATGGAACAGGGATGACAAATGGGGCGCAACCAGACATCCTTGGTGACCCCAGCGTGGCTGAGCCCGAGAGGGATGGTGAGGCAGACCAAGAAGCATTGAACAGAGGCGATGAGAGAGCAAGGCAACCGACGAAAGGAAGAACAATCAGGCCAACTGATACCAGAGAAGGAACCTCAAGGACAAAGCCACGAGGAGATGAATGGCGGCCCCCGAGGGCTCCAAAGGATTGGAACCAGAAGCAACCGGAGCACAACCAGGAAAATGAGACCAAAAAAAACATCTAGAGCTCCAATAAATACTATAAACTCATGGAGAATGGTTTGTTCGATACGGAAGCGTATGAGGAAGACGGGGTAGCCGAAATGGAGCTGATGCCAACCGAGAAAGCAGCAGTGGCTCCATCAGATCCGCCCCTAATTTGTGATCATAAGAAAAAAGAACAGGAAACACAAGTGGAGCTACGAGGGAGTTCTTCCCACCCCTCGGGTACGGCCCCCTTCCTTTAAATTATGTCTATCAATTTTCTCTTTTGGAATGCCCGGGGAATCGCGAACGCGACGACCCGACGCATCATCCAAAGATTGATTAAGTCCCATAATCCTGTTTTTCTTGCAATTATAGAACCCCTTTCCCATCATCCGAAGATGGAATTGAGGTTCTCAAATGCAAACGGGAAGATTTGGATTTTCACAGATAAAGAATCCACCTTTGTGATTGATGATGACACGGAGCAACCCCTCCATGGTCGAATTCTGATCCCTCGGATTGGGAAGGAGATCGCCATCTCGGCCATTTATGCAAAGTGCTCCAGGAGTGAGCGATACGGACTCTGGGACAAGCTTCGAGAATTTGCAGAGCATACTGAGCGGATGCCTTGGATGATTGGAGGCGAATTTAACACTATCCTCCACCCCCGGGACAGAGTTGGTAGCGACACTAATAGACTGCCAGAAATGGTGGACTTTGCAGAAATGGCCGAAGATTGCAGGCTCATTCACCCCGGCTTCGATGGATTTGAGTACACCTGGGCCAAGAACACCCTGCTCGAGAGGCAACAGAGCATTTATTAATGAAAACTGGACTGAGATGTTTGAGGCGACGAGAGTTACCAACCTCCCGCGCGTGGCCTCTGACCACGGACCAGTCCTTGCCCGCTGCAAGTTGAAATCAACAGCACCGAAGGGGAGTTCCTTCCGATTCCAAAACATGTGGACCCGCCACCCACAGTTCTTGGCACTGGTTCAGAGCGACTGGGAGCAAACTACAGAGGCGGGTGGATTACTCAACCTGCAAATTAAACTGTCGAGACTCAAACACACCGTCAAGTCTTGGAATAGATATAACTTTGGCAATCTCCACGCCAATCTATGAAAAGCCGAAGAAGATGTGATCGCAGCGCATGCGGGCGTTTGAGGCTGATCCCTCCCCAATCAGCCGGACATCTGTAAACAGGATCATTGCTCATTACATCCTTATCCTCAAGATGGAAGAAGATTTTTGGAGACAAAAAGCTTCCCGTAAATGGCTCTCAGAAGGGGGACAAGAATACAAAGTTCTACCAGAGTTGGGTTAAACAAAAGAGACACCGTCTACACATTCAAGGAATCAAAGTCGGAGATAGAACAATCTGTGAGGCAGTCGGCAGTTGATCAATTCCAAGAACTTCTTGCTCCACCTCCCTTAAACCTGGCTGAGCCGGACCTGGATATCATCCAAAGCCTTCCTCCAAATGTTGACTACGAGCACCTTTGTGTGGCGCCGGAGGCAGAGGAAATTAGGCGAGCAGTTTTCAGTATCTCGGGAGACAGTACCCCAGGACCGGACGGTTTCACGGCGGTCTTCTTCCAAAAATGCTGGAAAATCATGGAGAGAGACATGACCGACGCTGTGGCCAAGTTCTTTGGGGGAGCTTATCTCCCGAGAAGTGTGACCTCCACATCGATTGTTCTCATTACCAAAAAAGAGACGCCGGTGGTTTGGGCCGACTATCGTCCGATAAGCCTTTGCAACGTCACGAATTAAATCATCACCAAGATTCTAATGGCTAGACTCGCACCGCTCCACTCATTGGTCATATCACCAAACCAAAGTGGGTTCGTGAAGGGGCGCCTCCTCAACGATAATGTCCTCCTAGGACCATGGCGCAAGTTCTCCGAGAGGGTACAGAGAATAAGGGCCCCCAAACTTTTGATCCAGAGAAGATCCAAACCATGGGACACGTTGGTCTTAGCAATGGTAAACCTTCCATATTCTTCTCATGTGAAGAAAACAAAAAGCTTGCTGACAATATGGGCTATGTAATTATCGGAAAATTCTCCAATTCCTTTCCAACGGCACAGCAAATATAGAAGGCTCTTAATAACATCAAGTTCATTCGAAGCTTCTCATGGAAGTACATCAACGCAAGGCATATCTTGATTCAGTTTGATGACCTTTGCGGACTATGCCCGTCTTCTTAGCGGACCAAAGTATGTGGAGCGACACCCGATGCGTGTTTTTAAGTGGTCGCCCGAGTTTGACGTCTATTGCGAGTCTCCAATAGCAGCAATATGGTGCAACTTGATTGGACTCCCGATCCATCTATTCGACACATCGGCCTTATCTGCGATAGGAAAACTGCTCGGCAACCCTATTCAAGTCGATCAAGCCACAGCGACCAAGTCGAGACTATCCTTTGCGCGAATTTGTGTCGAAATAGACATCACCAAACCAGCTACGGAGGAGATAATTCTGGACATTTGCGGGAAGGAGACAGCTTAGCAGATCAAATGGGACAAAATTCCAGCCTACTGTGATGATTGTGAGCACGTCGGTCATACACGGAGTACCTGCTATGCAAATGGTCAAAGAATGAAGCCAGAAAGGAGAAATTATAACACCTGACCGACGATCCCTACAAATAGAAACGAACAGAATGTGAAGGCAGATTCAGTCCATAAAGCAACCGAGAAGGAGAGGTACAGAAGCGAGGTCTGTAATTTCCCCAGCCACCAAGGCAATCCAAATCCGACTACCTATGGAACAGGGATGACAAATGGGGCGCAACCAGACATCCTTGGTGACCCCAGCGTGGCTGAGCCCGAGAGGGATGGTGAGGCAGACCAAGAAGCATTGAACAGAGGCGATGAGAGAGCAAGGCAACCGACGAAAGGAAGAACAATCAGGCCAACTGATACCAGAGAAGGAACCTCAAGGACAAAGCCACGAGGAGATGAATGGCGGCCCCCGAGGGCTCCAAAGGATTGGAACCAGAAGCAACCGGAGCACAACCAGGAAAATGAGACCAAAAAAAACATCTAGAGCTCCAATAAATACTATAAACTCATGGAGAATGGTTTGTTCGATACGGAAGCGTATGAGGAAGACGGGGTAGCCGAAATGGAGCTGATGCCAACCGAGAAAGCAGCAGTGGCTCCATCAGATCCGCCCCTAATTTGTGATCATAAGAAAAAAGAACAGGAAACAGAAGTGGAGCTACGAGGGAGTTCTTCCCACCCCTCGGGTACGGCCCCCTTCCTTTAAATTATGTCTATCAATTTTCTCTTTTGGAATGCCCGGGGAATCGCGAACGCGACGACCCGACGCATCATCCAAAGATTGATTAAGTCCCATAATCCTGTTTTTCTTGCAATTATAGAACCCCTTTCCCATCATCCGAAGATGGAATTGAGGTTCTCAAATGCAAACGGGAAGATTTGGATTTTCACAGATAAAGAATCCACCTTTGTGATTGATGATGACACGGAGCAACCCCTCCATGGTCGAATTCTGATCCCTCGGATTGGGAAGGAGATCGCCATCTCGGCCATTTATGCAAAGTGCTCCAGGAGTGAGCGATACGGACTCTGGGACAAGCTTCGAGAATTTGCAGAGCATACTGAGCGGATGCCTTGGATGATTGGAGGCGAATTTAACACTATCCTCCACCCCCGGGACAGAGTTGGTAGCGACACTAATAGACTGCCAGAAATGGTGGACTTTGCAGAAATGGCCGAAGATTGCAGGCTCATTCACCCCGGCTTCGATGGATTTGAGTACACCTGGGCCAAGAACACCCTGCTCGAGAGGCAACAGAGCATTTATTAATGAAAACTGGACTGAGATGTTTGAGGCGACGAGAGTTACCAACCTCCCGCGCGTGGCCTCTGACCACGGACCAGTCCTTGCCCGCTGCAAGTTGAAATCAACAGCACCGAAGGGGAGTTCCTTCCGATTCCAAAACATGTGGACCCGCCACCCACAGTTCTTGGCACTGGTTCAGAGCGACTGGGAGCAAACTACAGAGGCGGGTGGATTACTCAACCTGCAAATTAAACTGTCGAGACTCAAACACACCGTCAAGTCTTGGAATAGATATAACTTTGGCAATCTCCACGCCAATCTATGAAAAGCCGAAGAAGATGTGATCGCAGCGCATGCGGGCGTTTGAGGCTGATCCCTCCCCAATCAGCCGGACATCTGTAAACAGGATCATTGCTCATTACATCCTTATCCTCAAGATGGAAGAAGATTTTTGGAGACAAAAAGCTTCCCGTAAATGGCTCTCAGAAGGGGGACAAGAATACAAAGTTCTACCAGAGTTGGGTTAAACAAAAGAGACACCGTCTACACATTCAAGGAATCAAAGTCGGAGATAGAACAATCTGTGAGGCAGTCGGCAGTTGATCAATTCCAAGAACTTCTTGCTCCACCTCCCTTAAACCTGGCTGAGCCGGACCTGGATATCATCCAAAGCCTTCCTCCAAATGTTGACTACGAGCACCTTTGTGTGGCGCCGGAGGCAGAGGAAATTAGGCGAGCAGTTTTCAGTATCTCGGGAGACAGTACCCCAGGACCGGACGGTTTCACGGCGGTCTTCTTCCAAAAATGCTGGAAAATCATGGAGAGAGACATGACCGACGCTGTGGCCAAGTTCTTTGGGGGAGCTTATCTCCCGAGAAGTGTGACCTCCACATCGATTGTTCTCATTACCAAAAAAGAGACGCCGGTGGTTTGGGCCGACTATCGTCCGATAAGCCTTTGCAACGTCACGAATTAAATCATCACCAAGATTCTAATGGCTAGACTCGCACCGCTCCACTCATTGGTCATATCACCAAACCAAAGTGGGTTCGTGAAGGGGCGCCTCCTCAACGATAATGTCCTCCTAGGACCATGGCGCAAGTTCTCCGAGAGGGTACAGAGAATAAGGGCCCCCAAACTTTTGATCCAGAGAAGATCCAAACCATGGGACACGTTGGTCTTAGCAATGGTAAACCTTCCATATTCTTCTCATGTGAAGAAAACAAAAAGCTTGCTGACAATATGGGCTATGTAATTATCGGAAAATTCTCCAATTCCTTTCCAACGGCACAGCAAATATAGAAGGCTCTTAATAACATCAAGTTCATTCGAAGCTTCTCATGGAAGTACATCAACGCAAGGCATATCTTGATTCAGTTTGATGACCTTTGCGGACTATGCCCGTCTTCTTAGCGGACCAAAGTATGTGGAGCGACACCCGATGCGTGTTTTTAAGTGGTCGCCCGAGTTTGACGTCTATTGCGAGTCTCCAATAGCAGCAATATGGTGCAACTTGATTGGACTCCCGATCCATCTATTCGACACATCGGCCTTATCTGCGATAGGAAAACTGCTCGGCAACCCTATTCAAGTCGATCAAGCCACAGCGACCAAGTCGAGACTATCCTTTGCGCGAATTTGTGTCGAAATAGACATCACCAAACCAGCTACGGAGGAGATAATTCTGGACATTTGCGGGAAGGAGACAGCTTAGCAGATCAAATGGGACAAAATTCCAGCCTACTGTGATGATTGTGAGCACGTCGGTCATACACGGAGTACCTGCTATGCAAATGGTCAAAGAATGAAGCCAGAAAGGAGAAATTATAACACCTGACCGACGATCCCTACAAATAGAAACGAACAGAATGTGAAGGCAGATTCAGTCCATAAAGCAACCGAGAAGGAGAGGTACAGAAGCGAGGTCTGTAATTTCCCCAGCCACCAAGGCAATCCAAATCCGACTACCTATGGAACAGGGATGACAAATGGGGCGCAACCAGACATCCTTGGTGACCCCAGCGTGGCTGAGCCCGAGAGGGATGGTGAGGCAGACCAAGAAGCATTGAACAGAGGCGATGAGAGAGCAAGGCAACCGACGAAAGGAAGAACAATCAGGCCAACTGATACCAGAGAAGGAACCTCAAGGACAAAGCCACGAGGAGATGAATGGCGGCCCCCGAGGGCTCCAAAGGATTGGAACCAGAAGCAACCGGAGCACAACCAGGAAAATGAGACCAAAAAAAACATCTAGAGCTCCAATAAATACTATAAACTCATGGAGAATGGTTTGTTCGATACGGAAGCGTATGAGGAAGACGGGGTAGCCGAAATGGAGCTGATGCCAACCGAGAAAGCAGCAGTGGCTCCATCAGATCCGCCCCTAATTTGTGATCATAAGAAAAAAGAACAGGAAACAGAAGTGGAGCTACGAGGGAGTTCTTCCCACCCCTCGGGTACGGCCCCCTTCCTTTAAATTATGTCTATCAATTTTCTCTTTTGGAATGCCCGGGGAATCGCGAACGCGACGACCCGACGCATCATCCAAAGATTGATTAAGTCCCATAATCCTGTTTTTCTTGCAATTATAGAACCCCTTTCCCATCATCCGAAGATGGAATTGAGGTTCTCAAATGCAAACGGGAAGATTTGGATTTTCACAGATAAAGAATCCACCTTTGTGATTGATGATGACACGGAGCAACCCCTCCATGGTCGAATTCTGATCCCTCGGATTGGGAAGGAGATCGCCATCTCGGCCATTTATGCAAAGTGCTCCAGGAGTGAGCGATACGGACTCTGGGACAAGCTTCGAGAATTTGCAGAGCATACTGAGCGGATGCCTTGGATGATTGGAGGCGAATTTAACACTATCCTCCACCCCCGGGACAGAGTTGGTAGCGACACTAATAGACTGCCAGAAATGGTGGACTTTGCAGAAATGGCCGAAGATTGCAGGCTCATTCACCCCGGCTTCGATGGATTTGAGTACACCTGGGCCAAGAACACCCTGCTCGAGAGGCAACAGAGCATTTATTAATGAAAACTGGACTGAGATGTTTGAGGCGACGAGAGTTACCAACCTCCCGCGCGTGGCCTCTGACCACGGACCAGTCCTTGCCCGCTGCAAGTTGAAATCAACAGCACCGAAGGGGAGTTCCTTCCGATTCCAAAACATGTGGACCCGCCACCCACAGTTCTTGGCACTGGTTCAGAGCGACTGGGAGCAAACTACAGAGGCGGGTGGATTACTCAACCTGCAAATTAAACTGTCGAGACTCAAACACACCGTCAAGTCTTGGAATAGATATAACTTTGGCAATCTCCACGCCAATCTATGAAAAGCCGAAGAAGATGTGATCGCAGCGCATGCGGGCGTTTGAGGCTGATCCCTCCCCAATCAGCCGGACATCTGTAAACAGGATCATTGCTCATTACATCCTTATCCTCAAGATGGAAGAAGATTTTTGGAGACAAAAAGCTTCCCGTAAATGGCTCTCAGAAGGGGGACAAGAATACAAAGTTCTACCAGAGTTGGGTTAAACAAAAGAGACACCGTCTACACATTCAAGGAATCAAAGTCGGAGATAGAACAATCTGTGAGGCAGTCGGCAGTTGATCAATTCCAAGAACTTCTTGCTCCACCTCCCTTAAACCTGGCTGAGCCGGACCTGGATATCATCCAAAGCCTTCCTCCAAATGTTGACTACGAGCACCTTTGTGTGGCGCCGGAGGCAGAGGAAATTAGGCGAGCAGTTTTCAGTATCTCGGGAGACAGTACCCCAGGACCGGACGGTTTCACGGCGGTCTTCTTCCAAAAATGCTGGAAAATCATGGAGAGAGACATGACCGACGCTGTGGCCAAGTTCTTTGGGGGAGCTTATCTCCCAAGAAGTGTGACCTCCACATCGATTGTTCTCATTACCAAAAAAGAGACGCCGGTGGTTTGGGCCGACTATCGTCCGATAAGCCTTTGCAACGTCACGAATTAAATCATCACCAAGATTCTAATGGCTAGACTCGCACCGCTCCACTCATTGGTCATATCACCAAACCAAAGTGGGTTCGTGAAGGGGCGCCTCCTCAACGATAATGTCCTCCTAGGACCATGGCGCAAGTTCTCCGAGAGGGTACAGAGAATAAGGGCCCCCAAACTTTTGATCCAGAGAAGATCCAAACCATGGGACACGTTGGTCTTAGCAATGGTAAACCTTCCATATTCTTCTCATGTGAAGAAAACAAAAAGCTTGCTGACAATATGGGCTATGTAATTATCGGAAAATTCTCCAATTCCTTTCCAACGGCACAGCAAATATAGAAGGCTCTTAATAACATCAAGTTCATTCGAAGCTTCTCATGGAAGTACATCAACGCAAGGCATATCTTGATTCAGTTTGATGACCTTTGCGGACTATGCCCGTCTTCTTAGCGGACCAAAGTATGTGGAGCGACACCCGATGCGTGTTTTTAAGTGGTCGCCCGAGTTTGACGTCTATTGCGAGTCTCCAATAGCAGCAATATGGTGCAACTTGATTGGACTCCCGATCCATCTATTCGACACATCGGCCTTATCTGCGATAGGAAAACTGCTCGGCAACCCTATTCAAATCGATCAAGCCACAGCGACCAAGTCGAGACTATCCTTTGCGCGAATTTGTGTCGAAATAGACATCACCAAACCAGCTACGGAGGAGATAATTCTGGACATTTGCGGGAAGGAGACAGCTTAGCAGATCAAATGGGACAAAATTCCAGCCTACTGTGATGATTGTGAGCACGTCGGTCATACACGGAGTACCTGCTATGCAAATGGTCAAAGAATGAAGCCAGAAAGGAGAAATTATAACACCTGACCGACGATCCCTACAAATAGAAACGAACAGAATGTGAAGGCAGATTCAGTCCATAAAGCAACCGAGAAGGAGAGGTACAGAAGCGAGGTCTGTAATTTCCCCAGCCACCAAGGCAATCCAAATCCGACTACCTATGGAACAGGGATGACAAATGGGGCGCAACCAGACATCCTTGGTGACCCCAGCGTGGCTGAGCCCGAGAGGGATGGTGAGGCAGACCAAGAAGCATTGAACAGAGGCGATGAGAGAGCAAGGCAACCGACGAAAGGAAGAACAATCAGGCCAACTGATACCAGAGAAGGAACCTCAAGGACAAAGCCACGAGGAGATGAATGGCGGCCCCCGAGGGCTCCAAAGGATTGGAACCAGAAGCAACCGGAGCACAACCAGGAAAATGAGACCAAAAAAAACATCTAGAGCTCCAATAAATACTATAAACTCATGGAGAATGGTTTGTTCGATACGGAAGCGTATGAGGAAGACGGGGTAGCCGAAATGGAGCTGATGCCAACCGAGAAAGCAGCAGTGGCTCCATCAGATCCGCCCCTAATTTGTGATCATAAGAAAAAAGAACAGGAAACACAAGTGGAGCTACGAGGGAGTTCTTCCCACCCCTCGGGTACGGCCCCCTTCCTTTAAATTATGTCTATCAATTTTCTCTTTTGGAATGCCCGGGGAATCGCGAACGCGACGACCCGACGCATCATCCAAAGATTGATTAAGTCCCATAATCCTGTTTTTCTTGCAATTATAGAACCCCTTTCCCATCATCCGAAGATGGAATTGAGGTTCTCAAATGCAAACGGGAAGATTTGGATTTTCACAGATAAAGAATCCACCTTTGTGATTGATGATGACACGGAGCAACCCCTCCATGGTCGAATTCTGATCCCTCGGATTGGGAAGGAGATCGCCATCTCGGCCATTTATGCAAAGTGCTCCAGGAGTGAGCGATACGGACTCTGGGACAAGCTTCGAGAATTTGCAGAGCATACTGAGCGGATGCCTTGGATGATTGGAGGCGAATTTAACACTATCCTCCACCCCCGGGACAGAGTTGGTAGCGACACTAATAGACTGCCAGAAATGGTGGACTTTGCAGAAATGGCCGAAGATTGCAGGCTCATTCACCCCGGCTTCGATGGATTTGAGTACACCTGGGCCAAGAACACCCTGCTCGAGAGGCAACAGAGCATTTATTAATGAAAACTGGACTGAGATGTTTGAGGCGACGAGAGTTACCAACCTCCCGCGCGTGGCCTCTGACCACGGACCAGTCCTTGCCCGCTGCAAGTTGAAATCAACAGCACCGAAGGGGAGTTCCTTCCGATTCCAAAACATGTGGACCCGCCACCCACAGTTCTTGGCACTGGTTCAGAGCGACTGGGAGCAAACTACAGAGGCGGGTGGATTACTCAACCTGCAAATTAAACTGTCGAGACTCAAACACACCGTCAAGTCTTGGAATAGATATAACTTTGGCAATCTCCACGCCAATCTATGAAAAGCCGAAGAAGATGTGATCGCAGCGCATGCGGGCGTTTGAGGCTGATCCCTCCCCAATCAGCCGGACATCTGTAAACAGGATCATTGCTCATTACATCCTTATCCTCAAGATGGAAGAAGATTTTTGGAGACAAAAAGCTTCCCGTAAATGGCTCTCAGAAGGGGGACAAGAATACAAAGTTCTACCAGAGTTGGGTTAAACAAAAGAGACACCGTCTACACATTCAAGGAATCAAAGTCGGAGATAGAACAATCTGTGAGGCAGTCGGCAGTTGATCAATTCCAAGAACTTCTTGCTCCACCTCCCTTAAACCTGGCTGAGCCGGACCTGGATATCATCCAAAGCCTTCCTCCAAATGTTGACTACGAGCACCTTTGTGTGGCGCCGGAGGCAGAGGAAATTAGGCGAGCAGTTTTCAGTATCTCGGGAGACAGTACCCCAGGACCGGACGGTTTCACGGCGGTCTTCTTCCAAAAATGCTGGAAAATCATGGAGAGAGACATGACCGACGCTGTGGCCAAGTTCTTTGGGGGAGCTTATCTCCCGAGAAGTGTGACCTCCACATCGATTGTTCTCATTACCAAAAAAGAGACGCCGGTGGTTTGGGCCGACTATCGTCCGATAAGCCTTTGCAACGTCACGAATTAAATCATCACCAAGATTCTAATGGCTAGACTCGCACCGCTCCACTCATTGGTCATATCACCAAACCAAAGTGGGTTCGTGAAGGGGCGCCTCCTCAACGATAATGTCCTCCTAGGACCATGGCGCAAGTTCTCCGAGAGGGTACAGAGAATAAGGGCCCCCAAACTTTTGATCCAGAGAAGATCCAAACCATGGGACACGTTGGTCTTAGCAATGGTAAACCTTCCATATTCTTCTCATGTGAAGAAAACAAAAAGCTTGCTGACAATATGGGCTATGTAATTATCGGAAAATTCTCCAATTCCTTTCCAACGGCCCAGCAAATATAGAAGGCTCTTAATAACATCAAGTTCATTCGAAGCTTCTCATGGAAGTACATCAACGCAAGGCATATCTTGATTCAGTTTGATGACCTTTGCGGACTATGCCCGTCTTCTTAGCGGACCAAAGTATGTGGAGCGACACCCGATGCGTGTTTTTAAGTGGTCGCCCGAGTTTGACGTCTATTGCGAGTCTCCAATAGCAGCAATATGGTGCAACTTGATTGGACTCCCGATCCATCTATTCGACACATCGGCCTTATCTGCGATAGGAAAACTGCTCGGCAACCCTATTCAAGTCGATCAAGCCACAGCGACCAAGTCGAGACTATCCTTTGCGCGAATTTGTGTCGAAATAGACATCACCAAACCAGCTACGGAGGAGATAATTCTGGACATTTGCGGGAAGGAGACAGCTTAGCAGATCAAATGGGACAAAATTCCAGCCTACTGTGATGATTGTGAGCACGTCGGTCATACACGGAGTACCTGCTATGCAAATGGTCAAAGAATGAAGCCAGAAAGGAGAAATTATAACACCTGACCGACGATCCCTACAAATAGAAACGAACAGAATGTGAAGGCAGATTCAGTCCATAAAGCAACCGAGAAGGAGAGGTACAGAAGCGAGGTCTGTAATTTCCCCAGCCACCAAGGCAATCCAAATCCGACTACCTATGGAACAGGGATGACAAATGGGGCGCAACCAGACATCCTTGGTGACCCCAGCGTGGCTGAGCCCGAGAGGGATGGTGAGGCAGACCAAGAAGCATTGAACAGAGGCGATGAGAGAGCAAGGCAACCGACGAAAGGAAGAACAATCAGGCCAACTGATACCAGAGAAGGAACCTCAAGGACAAAGCCACGAGGAGATGAATGGCGGCCCCCGAGGGCTCCAAAGGATTGGAACCAGAAGCAACCGGAGCACAACCAGGAAAATGAGACCAAAAAAAACATCTAGAGCTCCAATAAATACTATAAACTCATGGAGAATGGTTTGTTCGATACGGAAGCGTATGAGGAAGACGGGGTAGCCGAAATGGAGCTGATGCCAACCGAGAAAGCAGCAGTGGCTCCATCAGATCCGCCCCTAATTTGTGATCATAAGAAAAAAGAACAGGAAACAGAAGTGGAGCTACGAGGGAGTTCTTCCCACCCCTCGGGTACGGCCCCCTTCCTTTAAATTATGTCTATCAATTTTCTCTTTTGGAATGCCCGGGGAATCGCGAACGCGACGACCCGACGCATCATCCAAAGATTGATTAAGTCCCATAATCCTGTTTTTCTTGCAATTATAGAACCCCTTTCCCATCATCCGAAGATGGAATTGAGGTTCTCAAATGCAAACGGGAAGATTTGGATTTTCACAGATAAAGAATCCACCTTTGTGATTGATGATGACACGGAGCAACCCCTCCATGGTCGAATTCTGATCCCTCGGATTGGGAAGGAGATCGCCATCTCGGCCATTTATGCAAAGTGCTCCAGGAGTGAGCGATACGGACTCTGGGACAAGCTTCGAGAATTTGCAGAGCATACTGAGCGGATGCCTTGGATGATTGGAGGCGAATTTAACACTATCCTCCACCCCCGGGACAGAGTTGGTAGCGACACTAATAGACTGCCAGAAATGGTGGACTTTGCAGAAATGGCCGAAGATTGCAGGCTCATTCACCCCGGCTTCGATGGATTTGAGTACACCTGGGCCAAGAACACCCTGCTCGAGAGGCAACAGAGCATTTATTAATGAAAACTGGACTGAGATGTTTGAGGCGACGAGAGTTACCAACCTCCCGCGCGTGGCCTCTGACCACGGACCAGTCCTTGCCCGCTGCAAGTTGAAATCAACAGCACCGAAGGGGAGTTCCTTCCGATTCCAAAACATGTGGACCCGCCACCCACAGTTCTTGGCACTGGTTCAGAGCGACTGGGAGCAAACTACAGAGGCGGGTGGATTACTCAACCTGCAAATTAAACTGTCGAGACTCAAACACACCGTCAAGTCTTGGAATAGATATAACTTTGGCAATCTCCACGCCAATCTATGAAAAGCCGAAGAAGATGTGATCGCAGCGCATGCGGGCGTTTGAGGCTGATCCCTCCCCAATCAGCCGGACATCTGTAAACAGGATCATTGCTCATTACATCCTTATCCTCAAGATGGAAGAAGATTTTTGGAGACAAAAAGCTTCCCGTAAATGGCTCTCAGAAGGGGGACAAGAATACAAAGTTCTACCAGAGTTGGGTTAAACAAAAGAGACACCGTCTACACATTCAAGGAATCAAAGTCGGAGATAGAACAATCTGTGAGGCAGTCGGCAGTTGATCAATTCCAAGAACTTCTTGCTCCACCTCCCTTAAACCTGGCTGAGCCGGACCTGGATATCATCCAAAGCCTTCCTCCAAATGTTGACTACGAGCACCTTTGTGTGGCGCCGGAGGCAGAGGAAATTAGGCGAGCAGTTTTCAGTATCTCGGGAGACAGTACCCCAGGACCGGACGGTTTCACGGCGGTCTTCTTCCAAAAATGCTGGAAAATCATGGAGAGAGACATGACCGACGCTGTGGCCAAGTTCTTTGGGGGAGCTTATCTCCCGAGAAGTGTGACCTCCACATCGATTGTTCTCATTACCAAAAAAGAGACGCCGGTGGTTTGGGCCGACTATCGTCCGATAAGCCTTTGCAACGTCACGAATTAAATCATCACCAAGATTCTAATGGCTAGACTCGCACCGCTCCACTCATTGGTCATATCACCAAACCAAAGTGGGTTCGTGAAGGGGCGCCTCCTCAACGATAATGTCCTCCTAGGACCATGGCGCAAGTTCTCCGAGAGGGTACAGAGAATAAGGGCCCCCAAACTTTTGATCCAGAGAAGATCCAAACCATGGGACACGTTGGTCTTAGCAATGGTAAACCTTCCATATTCTTCTCATGTGAAGAAAACAAAAAGCTTGCTGACAATATGGGCTATGTAATTATCGGAAAATTCTCCAATTCCTTTCCAACGGCACAGCAAATATAGAAGGCTCTTAATAACATCAAGTTCATTCGAAGCTTCTCATGGAAGTACATCAACGCAAGGCATATCTTGATTCAGTTTGATGACCTTTGCGGACTATGCCCGTCTTCTTAGCGGACCAAAGTATGTGGAGCGACACCCGATGCGTGTTTTTAAGTGGTCGCCCGAGTTTGACGTCTATTGCGAGTCTCCAATAGCAGCAATATGGTGCAACTTGATTGGACTCCCGATCCATCTATTCGACACATCGGCCTTATCTGCGATAGGAAAACTGCTCGGCAACCCTATTCAAGTCGATCAAGCCACAGCGACCAAGTCGAGACTATCCTTTGCGCGAATTTGTGTCGAAATAGACATCACCAAACCAGCTACGGAGGAGATAATTCTGGACATTTGCGGGAAGGAGACAGCTTAGCAGATCAAATGGGACAAAATTCCAGCCTACTGTGATGATTGTGAGCACGTCGGTCATACACGGAGTACCTGCTATGCAAATGGTCAAAGAATGAAGCCAGAAAGGAGAAATTATAACACCTGACCGACGATCCCTACAAATAGAAACGAACAGAATGTGAAGGCAGATTCAGTCCATAAAGCAACCGAGAAGGAGAGGTACAGAAGCGAGGTCTGTAATTTCCCCAGCCACCAAGGCAATCCAAATCCGACTACCTATGGAACAGGGATGACAAATGGGGCGCAACCAGACATCCTTGGTGACCCCAGCGTGGCTGAGCCCGAGAGGGATGGTGAGGCAGACCAAGAAGCATTGAACAGAGGCGATGAGAGAGCAAGGCAACCGACGAAAGGAAGAACAATCAGGCCAACTGATACCAGAGAAGGAACCTCAAGGACAAAGCCACGAGGAGATGAATGGCGGCCCCCGAGGGCTCCAAAGGATTGGAACCAGAAGCAACCGGAGCACAACCAGGAAAATGAGACCAAAAAAAACATCTAGAGCTCCAATAAATACTATAAACTCATGGAGAATGGTTTGTTCGATACGGAAGCGTATGAGGAAGACGGGGTAGCCGAAATGGAGCTGATGCCAACCGAGAAAGCAGCAGTGGCTCCATCAGATCCGCCCCTAATTTGTGATCATAAGAAAAAAGAACAGGAAACAGAAGTGGAGCTACGAGGGAGTTCTTCCCACCCCTCGGGTACGGCCCCCTTCCTTTAAATTATGTCTATCAATTTTCTCTTTTGGAATGCCCGGGGAATCGCGAACGCGACGACCCGACGCATCATCCAAAGATTGATTAAGTCCCATAATCCTGTTTTTCTTGCAATTATAGAACCCCTTTCCCATCATCCGAAGATGGAATTGAGGTTCTCAAATGCAAACGGGAAGATTTGGATTTTCACAGATAAAGAATCCACCTTTGTGATTGATGATGACACGGAGCAACCCCTCCATGGTCGAATTCTGATCCCTCGGATTGGGAAGGAGATCGCCATCTCGGCCATTTATGCAAAGTGCTCCAGGAGTGAGCGATACGGACTCTGGGACAAGCTTCGAGAATTTGCAGAGCATACTGAGCGGATGCCTTGGATGATTGGAGGCGAATTTAACACTATCCTCCACCCCCGGGACAGAGTTGGTAGCGACACTAATAGACTGCCAGAAATGGTGGACTTTGCAGAAATGGCCGAAGATTGCAGGCTCATTCACCCCGGCTTCGATGGATTTGAGTACACCTGGGCCAAGAACACCCTGCTCGAGAGGCAACAGAGCATTTATTAATGAAAACTGGACTGAGATGTTTGAGGCGACGAGAGTTACCAACCTCCCGCGCGTGGCCTCTGACCACGGACCAGTCCTTGCCCGCTGCAAGTTGAAATCAACAGCACCGAAGGGGAGTTCCTTCCGATTCCAAAACATGTGGACCCGCCACCCACAGTTCTTGGCACTGGTTCAGAGCGACTGGGAGCAAACTACAGAGGCGGGTGGATTACTCAACCTGCAAATTAAACTGTCGAGACTCAAACACACCGTCAAGTCTTGGAATAGATATAACTTTGGCAATCTCCACGCCAATCTATGAAAAGCCGAAGAAGATGTGATCGCAGCGCATGCGGGCGTTTGAGGCTGATCCCTCCCCAATCAGCCGGACATCTGTAAACAGGATCATTGCTCATTACATCCTTATCCTCAAGATGGAAGAAGATTTTTGGAGACAAAAAGCTTCCCGTAAATGGCTCTCAGAAGGGGGACAAGAATACAAAGTTCTACCAGAGTTGGGTTAAACAAAAGAGACACCGTCTACACATTCAAGGAATCAAAGTCGGAGATAGAACAATCTGTGAGGCAGTCGGCAGTTGATCAATTCCAAGAACTTCTTGCTCCACCTCCCTTAAACCTGGCTGAGCCGGACCTGGATATCATCCAAAGCCTTCCTCCAAATGTTGACTACGAGCACCTTTGTGTGGCGCCGGAGGCAGAGGAAATTAGGCGAGCAGTTTTCAGTATCTCGGGAGACAGTACCCCAGGACCGGACGGTTTCACGGCGGTCTTCTTCCAAAAATGCTGGAAAATCATGGAGAGAGACATGACCGACGCTGTGGCCAAGTTCTTTGGGGGAGCTTATCTCCCAAGAAGTGTGACCTCCACATCGATTGTTCTCATTACCAAAAAAGAGACGCCGGTGGTTTGGGCCGACTATCGTCCGATAAGCCTTTGCAACGTCACGAATTAAATCATCACCAAGATTCTAATGGCTAGACTCGCACCGCTCCACTCATTGGTCATATCACCAAACCAAAGTGGGTTCGTGAAGGGGCGCCTCCTCAACGATAATGTCCTCCTAGGACCATGGCGCAAGTTCTCCGAGAGGGTACAGAGAATAAGGGCCCCCAAACTTTTGATCCAGAGAAGATCCAAACCATGGGACACGTTGGTCTTAGCAATGGTAAACCTTCCATATTCTTCTCATGTGAAGAAAACAAAAAGCTTGCTGACAATATGGGCTATGTAATTATCGGAAAATTCTCCAATTCCTTTCCAACGGCACAGCAAATATAGAAGGCTCTTAATAACATCAAGTTCATTCGAAGCTTCTCATGGAAGTACATCAACGCAAGGCATATCTTGATTCAGTTTGATGACCTTTGCGGACTATGCCCGTCTTCTTAGCGGACCAAAGTATGTGGAGCGACACCCGATGCGTGTTTTTAAGTGGTCGCCCGAGTTTGACGTCTATTGCGAGTCTCCAATAGCAGCAATATGGTGCAACTTGATTGGACTCCCGATCCATCTATTCGACACATCGGCCTTATCTGCGATAGGAAAACTGCTCGGCAACCCTATTCAAGTCGATCAAGCCACAGCGACCAAGTCGAGACTATCCTTTGCGCGAATTTGTGTCGAAATAGACATCACCAAACCAGCTACGGAGGAGATAATTCTGGACATTTGCGGGAAGGAGACAGCTTAGCAGATCAAATGGGACAAAATTCCAGCCTACTGTGATGATTGTGAGCACGTCGGTCATACACGGAGTACCTGCTATGCAAATGGTCAAAGAATGAAGCCAGAAAGGAGAAATTATAACACCTGACCGACGATCCCTACAAATAGAAACGAACAGAATGTGAAGGCAGATTCAGTCCATAAAGCAACCGAGAAGGAGAGGTACAGAAGCGAGGTCTGTAATTTCCCCAGCCACCAAGGCAATCCAAATCCGACTACCTATGGAACAGGGATGACAAATGGGGCGCA
Organism: Salvia hispanica; assembly: GCF_029641045.1. Taxonomy (NCBI): domain Eukaryota; kingdom Viridiplantae; phylum Streptophyta; class Magnoliopsida; order Lamiales; family Lamiaceae; genus Salvia; species Salvia hispanica. The sequence continues at coordinate 15,137,361 of NC_142696.1, read as the reverse complement.
ACCAGACATCCTTGGTGACCCCAGCGTGGCTGAGCCCGAGAGGGATGGTGAGGCAGACCAAGAAGCATTGAACAGAGGCGATGAGAGAGCAAGGCAACCGACGAAAGGAAGAACAATCAGGCCAACTGATACCAGAGAAGGAACCTCAAGGACAAAGCCACGAGGAGATGAATGGCGGCCCCCGAGGGCTCCAAAGGATTGGAACCAGAAGCAACCGGAGCACAACCAGGAAAATGAGACCAAAAAAAACATCTAGAGCTCCAATAAATACTATAAACTCATGGAGAATGGTTTGTTCGATACGGAAGCGTATGAGGAAGACGGGGTAGCCGAAATGGAGCTGATGCCAACCGAGAAAGCAGCAGTGGCTCCATCAGATCCGCCCCTAATTTGTGATCATAAGAAAAAAGAACAGGAAACAGAAGTGGAGCTACGAGGGAGTTCTTCCCACCCCTCGGGTACGGCCCCCTTCCTTTAAATTATGTCTATCAATTTTCTCTTTTGGAATGCCCGGGGAATCGCGAACGCGACGACCCGACGCATCATCCAAAGATTGATTAAGTCCCATAATCCTGTTTTTCTTGCAATTATAGAACCCCTTTCCCATCATCCGAAGATGGAATTGAGGTTCTCAAATGCAAACGGGAAGATTTGGATTTTCACAGATAAAGAATCCACCTTTGTGATTGATGATGACACGGAGCAACCCCTCCATGGTCGAATTCTGATCCCTCGGATTGGGAAGGAGATCGCCATCTCGGCCATTTATGCAAAGTGCTCCAGGAGTGAGCGATACGGACTCTGGGACAAGCTTCGAGAATTTGCAGAGCATACTGAGCGGATGCCTTGGATGATTGGAGGCGAATTTAACACTATCCTCCACCCCCGGGACAGAGTTGGTAGCGACACTAATAGACTGCCAGAAATGGTGGACTTTGCAGAAATGGCCGAAGATTGCAGGCTCATTCACCCCGGCTTCGATGGATTTGAGTACACCTGGGCCAAGAACACCCTGCTCGAGAGGCAACAGAGCATTTATTAATGAAAACTGGACTGAGATGTTTGAGGCGACGAGAGTTACCAACCTCCCGCGCGTGGCCTCTGACCACGGACCAGTCCTTGCCCGCTGCAAGTTGAAATCAACAGCACCGAAGGGGAGTTCCTTCCGATTCCAAAACATGTGGACCCGCCACCCACAGTTCTTGGCACTGGTTCAGAGCGACTGGGAGCAAACTACAGAGGCGGGTGGATTACTCAACCTGCAAATTAAACTGTCGAGACTCAAACACACCGTCAAGTCTTGGAATAGATATAACTTTGGCAATCTCCACGCCAATCTATGAAAAGCCGAAGAAGATGTGATCGCAGCGCATGCGGGCGTTTGAGGCTGATCCCTCCCCAATCAGCCGGACATCTGTAAACAGGATCATTGCTCATTACATCCTTATCCTCAAGATGGAAGAAGATTTTTGGAGACAAAAAGCTTCCCGTAAATGGCTCTCAGAAGGGGGACAAGAATACAAAGTTCTACCAGAGTTGGGTTAAACAAAAGAGACACCGTCTACACATTCAAGGAATCAAAGTCGGAGATAGAACAATCTGTGAGGCAGTCGGCAGTTGATCAATTCCAAGAACTTCTTGCTCCACCTCCCTTAAACCTGGCTGAGCCGGACCTGGATATCATCCAAAGCCTTCCTCCAAATGTTGACTACGAGCACCTTTGTGTGGCGCCGGAGGCAGAGGAAATTAGGCGAGCAGTTTTCAGTATCTCGGGAGACAGTACCCCAGGACCGGACGGTTTCACGGCGGTCTTCTTCCAAAAATGCTGGAAAATCATGGAGAGAGACATGACCGACGCTGTGGCCAAGTTCTTTGGGGGAGCTTATCTCCCGAGAAGTGTGACCTCCACATCGATTGTTCTCATTACCAAAAAAGAGACGCCGGTGGTTTGGGCCGACTATCGTCCGATAAGCCTTTGCAACGTCACGAATTAAATCATCACCAAGATTCTAATGGCTAGACTCGCACCGCTCCACTCATTGGTCATATCACCAAACCAAAGTGGGTTCGTGAAGGGGCGCCTCCTCAACGATAATGTCCTCCTAGGACCATGGCGCAAGTTCTCCGAGAGGGTACAGAGAATAAGGGCCCCCAAACTTTTGATCCAGAGAAGATCCAAACCATGGGACACGTTGGTCTTAGCAATGGTAAACCTTCCATATTCTTCTCATGTGAAGAAAACAAAAAGCTTGCTGACAATATGGGCTATGTAATTATCGGAAAATTCTCCAATTCCTTTCCAACGGCACAGCAAATATAGAAGGCTCTTAATAACATCAAGTTCATTCGAAGCTTCTCATGGAAGTACATCAACGCAAGGCATATCTTGATTCAGTTTGATGACCTTTGCGGACTATGCCCGTCTTCTTAGCGGACCAAAGTATGTGGAGCGACACCCGATGCGTGTTTTTAAGTGGTCGCCCGAGTTTGACGTCTATTGCGAGTCTCCAATAGCAGCAATATGGTGCAACTTGATTGGACTCCCGATCCATCTATTCGACACATCGGCCTTATCTGCGATAGGAAAACTGCTCGGCAACCCTATTCAAGTCGATCAAGCCACAGCGACCAAGTCGAGACTATCCTTTGCGCGAATTTGTGTCGAAATAGACATCACCAAACCAGCTACGGAGGAGATAATTCTGGACATTTGCGGGAAGGAGACAGCTTAGCAGATCAAATGGGACAAAATTCCAGCCTACTGTGATGATTGTGAGCACGTCGGTCATACACGGAGTACCTGCTATGCAAATGGTCAAAGAATGAAGCCAGAAAGGAGAAATTATAACACCTGACCGACGATCCCTACAAATAGAAACGAACAGAATGTGAAGGCAGATTCAGTCCATAAAGCAACCGAGAAGGAGAGGTACAGAAGCGAGGTCTGTAATTTCCCCAGCCACCAAGGCAATCCAAATCCGACTACCTATGGAACAGGGATGACAAATGGGGCGCAACCAGACATCCTTGGTGACCCCAGCGTGGCTGAGCCCGAGAGGGATGGTGAGGCAGACCAAGAAGCATTGAACAGAGGCGATGAGAGAGCGAGGCAACCGACGAAAGGAAGAACAATCAGGCCAACTGATACCAGAGAAGGAACCTCAAGGACAAAGCCACGAGGAGATGAATGGCGGCCCCCGAGGGCTCCAAAGGATTGGAACCAGAAGCAACCGGAGCACAACCAGGAAAATGAGACCAAAAAAAACATCTAGAGCTCCAATAAATACTATAAACTCATGGAGAATGGTTTGTTCGATACGGAAGCGTATGAGGAAGACGGGGTAGCCGAAATGGAGCTGATGCCAACCGAGAAAGCAGCAGTGGCTCCATCAGATCCGCCCCTAATTTGTGATCATAAGAAAAAAGAACAGGAAACAGAAGTGGAGCTACGAGGGAGTTCTTCCCACCCCTCGGGTACGGCCCCCTTCCTTTAAATTATGTCTATCAATTTTCTCTTTTGGAATGCCCGGGGAATCGCGAACGCGACGACCCGACGCATCATCCAAAGATTGATTAAGTCCCATAATCCTGTTTTTCTTGCAATTATAGAACCCCTTTCCCATCATCCGAAGATGGAATTGAGGTTCTCAAATGCAAACGGGAAGATTTGGATTTTCACAGATAAAGAATCCACCTTTGTGATTGATGATGACACGGAGCAACCCCTCCATGGTCGAATTCTGATCCCTCGGATTGGGAAGGAGATCGCCATCTCGGCCATTTATGCAAAGTGCTCCAGGAGTGAGCGATACGGACTCTGGGACAAGCTTCGAGAATTTGCAGAGCATACTGAGCGGATGCCTTGGATGATTGGAGGCGAATTTAACACTATCCTCCACCCCCGGGACAGAGTTGGTAGCGACACTAATAGACTGCCAGAAATGGTGGACTTTGCAGAAAGGGCCGAAGATTGCAGGCTCATTCACCCCGGCTTCGATGGATTTGAGTACACCTGGGCCAAGAACACCCTGCTCGAGAGGCTTGACAGAGCATTTATTAATGAAAACTGGACTGAGATGTTTGAGGCGACGAGAGTTACCAACCTCCCGCGCGTGGCCTCCGACCACGGACCAGTCCTTGCCCGCTGCAAGTTGAAATCAACAGCACCGAAGGGGAGTTCCTTCCGATTCCAAAACATGTGGACCCGCCACCCACAGTTCTTGGCACTGGTTCAGAGCGACTGGGAGCAAACTACAGAGGCGGGTGGATTACTCAACCTGCAAATTAAACTGTCGAGACTCAAACACACCGTCAAGTCTTGGAATAGATATAACTTTGGCAATCTCCACGCCAATCTATGAAAAGCCGAAGAAGATGTGATCGCAGCGCAGGCGGGCGTTTGAGGCTGATCCCTCCCCAATCAGCCGGACATCTGTAAACAGGATCATTGCTCATTACATCCTTATCCTCAAGATGGAAGAAGATTTTTGGAGACAAAAAGCTTCCCTTAAATGGCTCTCAGAAGGGGGACAAGAAGACAAAGTTCTACCAGAGTTGGGTTAAACAAAAGAGACACCGTCTACACATTCAAGGAATCAAAGTCGGAGATAGAACAATCTGTGAGGCAGTCGGCAGTTGATCAATTCCAAGAACTTCTTGCTCCACCTCCCTTAAACCTGGCTGAGCCGGACCAGGATATCATCCAAAGCCTTCCTCCAAATGTTGACTACGAGCACCTTTGTGTGGCGCCGGAGGCAGAGGAAATTAGGCGAGCAGTTTTCAGTATCTCGGGAGACAGTACCCCAGGACCGGACGGTTTCACGGCGGTCTTCTTCCAAAAATGCTGGAAAATCATGGAGAGAGACATGACCGACGCTGTGGCCAAGTTCTTTGGGGGAGCTTATCTCCCGAGAAGTGTGACCTCCACATCGATTGTTCTCATTACCAAAAAAGAGACGCCGGTGGTTTGGGCCGACTATCGTCCGATAAGCCTTTGCAACGTCACGAATAAAATCATCACCAAGATTCTAATGGCTAGACTCGCACCGCTCCTCTCATTGGTCATATCACCAAACCAAAGTGGGTTCGTGAAGGGGCGCCTCCTCAACGATAATGTCCTCCTAGGACCATGGCGCAAGTTCTCCGAGAGGGTACAGAGAATAAGGGCCCCCAAACTTTTGATCCAGAGAAGATCCAAACCATGGGACACGTTGGTCTTAGCAATGGTAAACCTTCCATATTCTTCTCATGTGAAGAAAACATAAAGCTTGCTGACAATATGGGCTATGCAATTATCGGAAAATTCTCCAGTTCCTTTCCAACGGCACAGCAAATACAGAAGGCTCTTAATAACATCAAGTTCATTCGAAGCTTCTCATGGAAGTACATCAACGCAAGGCATATCTTGATTCAGTTTGATGACCTTTGCGGACTATGCCCGTCTTCTTAGCGGACCAAAGGGCACCCCGGTTTGGTATGTGGAGCGACACCCGATGCGTGTTTTTAAGTGGTCGCCCGAGTTTGACGTCTATTGCGAGTCTCCAATAGCAGCAATATGTTGCAACTTGATTGAACTCCCGATCCATCTATTCGACACATCGGCCTTATCTGCGATAGGAAAACTGCTCGGCAAACCTATTCAAGTCGATCAAGCCACAGCGACCAAGTCGAGACTATCCTTTGCGCGAATTTGTGTCGAAATAGACATCACCAAACCAGCTACGGAGGAGATAATTCTGGACATTTGTGGGAAGGAGACAGCTTAGCAGATCAAATGGGACAAAATTCCAGCCTACTGTGATGATTGTAAGCACGTCGGTCATACACGGAGTACCTGCTATGCAAATGGTCAAAGAATGAAGCCAGAAAGGAGAAATTATAACACCTGACCGACGATCCCTACAAATAGAAACGAACAGAATGTGAAGGCAGATTCAGTCCATAAAGCAACCGAGAAGGAGAGGTACAGAAGCGAGGTCTGTAATTTCCCCAGCCACCAAGGCAATCCAAATCCGACTACCTATGGAACAGGGATGACAAATGGGGCGCAACCAGACATCCTTGGTGACCCCAGCGTGGCTGAGCCCGAGAGGGATGGTGAGGCAGACCAAGAAGCATTGAACAGAGGCGATGAGAGAGCAAGGCAACCGACGAAAGGAAGAACAATCAGGCCAACTGATACCAGAGAAGGAACCTCAAGGACAAAGCCACGAGGAGATGAATGGCGGCCCCCGAGGGCTCCAAAGGATTGGAACCAGAAGCAACCGGAGCACAACCAGGAAAATGAGACCCAAAAAAACATCTAGAGCTCCAATAAACACTATAAACTCATGGAGAATGGTTTGTTCGATACGGAAGCGTATGAGGAAGCCGGGGTAGCCGGAATGGAGCTGATGCCAACCGAGAAAGCAGCAGTGGCTCCATCAGATCCGCCCCTAATTTGTGATCATAAGAAAAAAGAACAGGAAACACAAGTGGAGCTACGAGGGAGTTCTTCCCACCCCTCGGGTACGGCCCCCTTCCTTTAAATTATGTGTATCAATTTTCTCTTTTGGAATGCCAGGGGAATCGCGAACGCGACGACCCGACGCATCATCCGAAGATTGATTAAGTCTCATAATCCTGTTTTTCTTGCAATTATGGAACCCCTTTCCCATCATCCGAAGATGGAATTGAGATTCTCTAATGCAAACGGGAAGATTTGGATTTTCACAGATAAAGAATCCACCTTTGTGATTGATGATGACACGGAGCAACCCCTCCATGGTCGAATTCTGATCCCTCGGATTGGGATGGAGATCGCCATCTCGGCCATTTATGCAAAGTGCTCCAGGAGTGAGCGATACGGACTCTGGGACAAGCTTCGAGAATTTGCAGAGCATACTGAGCGGATGCCTTGGATGATTGGAGGCGAATTTAACACTATCCTCCACCCCCGGGACAGAGTTGGTAGCGACACTAATAGACTGCCAGAAATGGTGGACTTTGCAGAAATGGCCGAAGATTGCAGGCTCATTGACCCCGGCTTCGATGGATTTGAGTACACCTGGGCCAAGAACACCCTGCTCGAGAGGCTTGACAGAGCATTTATTAATGAAAACTGGACTGAGATGTTTGAGGCGACGAGAGTTACCAACCTCCCGCGCGTGGCCTCCGACCACGGACCAGTCCTTGCCCGCTGCAAGTTGAAATCAACAGCACCGAAGGGGAGTTCCTTCCGATTCCAAAACATGTGGACCCGCCGCCACCCACAGTTCTTGGCACAGGTTCAGAGCGACTGGGAGCAAACTACAGAGGCGGGTGGATTACTCAACCTGCAAATTAAACTGTCGAGACTCAAACACACCGTCAAGTCTTGGAATAGATATAACTTTGGCAATCTCCACGCCAATCTATGAAAAGCCGAAGAAGATGTGATCGCAGCGCAGGCGGGCGTTTGAGGCTGATCCCTCACCAATCAGCCGGACATCTGTAAACAGGATCATTGCTCATTACATCCTTATCCTCAAGATGGAAGAAGATTTTTGGAGACAAAAAGCTTCCCTTAAATGGCTCTCAGAAGGGGGACAAGAAGACAAAGTTCTACCAGAGTTGGGTTAAACAAAAGAGACACCGTCTACACATTCAAGGAATCAAAGTCGGAGATAGAACAATCTGTGAGGCAGTCGGCAGTTGATCAATTCCAAGAACTTCTTGCTCCACCTCCCTTAAACCTGGCTGAGCCGGACCAGGATATCATCCAAAGCCTTCCTCCAAATGTTGACTACGAGCACCTTTGTGTGGCGCCGGAGGCAGAGGAAATTAGGCGAGCAGTTTTCAGTATCTCGGGAGACAGTACCCCAGGACCGGACGGTTTCACGGCGGTCTTCTTCCAAAAATGCTGGAAAATCATGGAGAGAGACATGACCGACGCTGTGGCCAAGTTCTTTGGGGGAGCTTATCTCCCGAGAAGTGTGACCTCCACATCGATTGTTCTCATTACCAAAAAAGAGACGCCGGTGGTTTGGGCCGACTATCGTCCGATAAGCCTTTGCAACGTCACGAATAAAACCATCACCAAGATTCTAATGGCTAGACTCGCACCGCTCCACTCATTGGTCATATCACCAAACCAAAGTGGGTTCGTGAAGGGGCGCCTCCTCAACGATAATGTCCTCCTAGGACCATGGCGCAAGTTCTCCGAGAGGGTACAGAGAATAAGGGCCCCCAAACTTTTGATCCAGAGAAGATCCAAAACCATGGGACACGTTGGTCTTAGCAATGGTAAACCTTCCATATTCTTCTCATGTGAAGAAAACATAAAGCTTGCTGACAATATGGGCTATGCAATTATCGGAAAATTCTCCAGTTCCTTTCCAACGGCACAGCAAATACAGAAGGCTCTTAATAACATCAAGTTCATTCGAAGCTTCTCATGGAAGTACATCAACGCAAGGCATATCTTGATTCAGTTTGATGACCTTTGCGGACTATGCCCGTCTTCTTAGCGGACCAAAGGGCACCCCGGTTTGGTATGTGGAGCGACACCCGATGCGTGTTTTTAAGTGGTCGCCCGAGTTTGACGTCTATTGCGAGTCTCCAATAGCAGCAATATGGTGCAACTTGATTGGACTCCCGATCCATCTATTCGACACATCGGCCTTATCTGCGATAGGAAAACTGCTCGGCAACCCTATTCAAGTCGATCAAGCCACAGCGACCAAGTCGAGACTATCCTTTGCGCGAATTTGTGTCGAAATAGACATCACCAAACCAGCTACGGAGGAGATAATTCTGGACATTTGCGGGAAGGAGACAGCTTAGCAGATCAAATGGGACAAAATTCCAGCCTACTGTGATGATTGTAAGCACGTCGGTCATACACGGAGTACCTGCTATGCAAATGGTCAAAGAATGAAGCCAGAAAGGAGAAATTATAACACCTGACCGACGATCCCTACAAATAGAAACGAACAGAATGTGAAGGCAGATTCAGTCCATAAAGCAACCGAGAAGGAGAGGTACAGAAGCGAGGTCTGTAATTTCCCCAGCCACCAAGGCAATCCAAATCCGACTACCTATGGAACAGGGATGATAAATGGGGCGCAACCAGACATCCTTGGTGACCCCAGCGTGGCTGAGCCCGAGAGGGATGGTGAGGCAGACCAAGAAGCATTGAACAGAGGCGATGAGAGAGCAAGGCAACCGACGAAAGGAAGAACAATCAGGCCAACTGATACCAGAGAAGGAACCTCAAGGACAAAGCCACGAGGAGATGAATGGCGGCCCCCGAGGGCTCCAAAGGATTGGAACCAGAAGCAACCGGAGAACAACCAGGAAAATGAGACCCAAAAAAACATCTAGAGCTCCAATAAATACTATAAACTCATGGAGAATGGTTTGTTCGATACGGAAGCGTATGAGGAAGACGGGGTAGCCGAAATGGAGCTGATGCCAACCGAGAAAGCAGCAGTGGCTCCATCAGATCCGCCCCTAATTTGTGATCATAAGAAAAAAGAACAGGAAACACAAGTGGAGCTACGAGGGAGTTCTTCCCACCCCTCGGGTACGGCCCCCTTCCTTTAAATTATGTCTATCAATTTTCTCTTTTGGAATGCCCGGGGAATCGCGAACGCGACGACCCGACGCATCATCCGAAGATTGATTAAGTCTCATAATCCTGTTTTTCTTGCAATTATGGAACCCCTTTCCCATCATCCGAAGATGGAATTGAGGTTCTCAAATGCAAACGGGAAGATTTGGATTTTCACAGATAAAGAATCCACCTTTGTGATTGATGATGACACGGAGCAACCCCTCCATGGTCGAATTCTGATCCCTCGGATTGGGAAGGAGATCGCCATCTCGGCCATTTATGCAAAGTGCTCCAGGAGTGAGCGATACGGACTCTGGGACAAGCTTCGAGAATTTGCAGAGCATACTGAGCGGATGCCTTGGATGATTGGAGGCGAATTTAACACTATCCTCCACCCCCGGGACAGAGTTGGTAGCGACACTAATAGACTGCCAGAAATGGTGGACTTTGCAGAAATGGCCGAAGATTGCAGGCTCATTGACCCCGGCTTCGATGGATTTGAGTACACCTGGGCCAAGAACACCCTGCTCGAGAGGCTTGACAGAGCATTTATTAATGAAAACTGGACTGAGATGTTTGAGGCGACGAGAGTTACCAACCTCCCGCGCGTGGCCTCCGACCACGGACCAGTCCTTGCCCGCTGCAAGTTGAAATCAACAGCACCGAAGGGGAGTTCCTTCCGATTCCAAAACATGTGGACCCGCCACCCACAGTTCTTGGCACTGGTTCAGAGCGACTGGGAGCAAACTACAGAGGCGGGTGGATTACTCAACCTGCAAATTAAACTGTCGAGACTCAAACACACCGTCAAGTCTTGGAATAGATATAACTTTGGCAATCTCCACGCCAATCTATGAAAAGCCGAAGAAGATGTGATCGCAGCGCAGGCGGCGTTTGAGGCTGATCCCTCCCCAATCAGCCGGACATCTGTAAACAGGATCATTGCTCATTACATCCTTATCCTCAAGATGGAAGAAGATTTTTGGAGACAAAAAGCTTCCCTTAAATGGCTCTCAGAAGGGGGACAAGAATACAAAGTTCTACCAGAGTTGGGTTCAACAAAAGAGACACCGTCTACACATTCAAGGAATCAAAGTCGGAGATAGAACAATCTGTGAGGCAGTCGGCAGTTGATCAATTCCAAGAACTTCTTGCTCCACCTCCCTTAAACCTGGCTGAGCCGGACCTGGATATCATCCAAAGCCTTCCTCCAAATGTTGACTACGAGCACCTTTGTGTGGCGCCGGAGGCAGTGGAAATTAGGCGAGCAGTTTTCAGTATCTCGGGAGACAGTACCCCAGGACCGGACGGTTTCACGGCGGTCTTCTTCCAAAAATGCTGGAAAATCATGGAGAGAGACATGACCGACGATGTGGCCAAGTTCTTTGGGGGAGCTTATCTCCCGAGAAGTGTGACCTCCACATCGATTGTTCTCATTACCAAAAAAGAGACGCCGGTGGTTTGGGCCGACTATCGTCCGATAAGCCTTTGCAACGTCACGAATAAAATCATCACCAAGATTCTAATGGCTAGACTCGCACCGCTCCTCTCATTGGTCATATCACCAAACCAAAGTGGGTTCGTGAAGGGGCGCCTCCTCAACGATAATGTCCTCCTAGGACCATGGCGCAAGTTCTCCGAGAGGGTACAGAGAATAAGGGCCCCCAAACTTTTGATCCAGAGAAGATCCAAAACCATGGGACACGTTGGTCTTAGCAATGGTAAACCTTCCATATCTTCTCATGTGAAGAAAACATAAAGCTTGCTGACAATATGGGCTATGCAATTATCGGAAAATTCTCCAGTTCCTTTCCAACGGCACAGCAAATACAGAAGGCTCTTAATAACATCAAGTTCATTCGAAGCTTCTCATGGAAGTACATCAACGCAAGGCATATCTTGATTCAGTTTGATGACCTTTGCGGACTATGCCCGTCTTCTTAGCGGACCAAAGGGCACCCCGGTTTGGTATGTGGAGCGACACCCGATGCGTGTTTTTAAGTGGTCGCCCGAGTTTGACGTCTATTGCGAGTCTCCAATAGCAGCAATATGGTGCAACTTGATTGGACTCCCGATCCATCTATTCGACACATCGGCCTTATCTGCGATAGGAAAACTGCTCGGCAACCCTATTCAAGTCGATCAAGCCACAGCGACCAAGTCGAGACTATCCTTTGCGCGAATTTGTGTCGAAATAGACATCACCAAACCAGCTACGGAGGAGATAATTCTGGACATTTGCGGGAAGGAGACAGCTTAGCAGATCAAATGGGACAAAATTCCAGCCTACTGTGATGATTGTAAGCACGTCGGTCATACACGGAGTACCTGCTATGCAAATGGTCAAAGAATGAAGCCAGAAAGGAGAAATTATAACACCTGACCGACGATCCCTACAAATAGAAACGAACAGAATGTGAAGGCAGATTCAGTCCATAAAGCAACCGAGAAGGAGAGGTACAGAAGCGAGGTCTGTAATTTCCCCAGCCACCAAGGCAATCCAAATCCGACTACCTATGGAACAGGGATGATAAATGGGGCGCAACCAGACATCCTTGGTGACCCCAGCGTGGCTGAGCCCGAGAGGGATGGTGAGGCAGACCAAGAAGCATTGAACAGAGGCGATGAGAGAGCAAGGCAACCGACGAAAGGAAGAACAATCAGGCCAACTGATACCAGAGAAGGAACCTCAAGGACAAAGCCACGAGGAGATGAATGGCGGCCCCCGAGGGCTCCAAAGGATTGGAACCAGAAGCAACCGGAGAACAACCAGGAAAATGAGACCCAAAAAAACATCTAGAGCTCCAATAAATACTATAAACTCATGGAGAATGGTTTGTTCGATACGGAAGCGTATGAGGAAGACGGGGTAGCCGAAATGGAGCTGATGCCAACCGAGAAAGCAGCAGTGGCTCCATCAGATCCGCCCCTAATTTGTGATCATAAGAAAAAAGAACAGGAAACACAAGTGGAGCTACGAGGGAGTTCTTCCCACCCCTCGGGTACGGCCCCCTTCCTTTAAATTATGTCTATCAATTTTCTCTTTTGGAATGCCCGGGGAATCGCGAACGCGACGACCCGACGCATCATCCGAAGATTGATTAAGTCTCATAATCCTGTTTTTCTTGCAATTATGGAACCCCTTTCCCATCATCCGAAGATGGAATTGAGGTTCTCAAATGCAAACGGGAAGATTTGGATTTTCACAGATAAAGAATCCACCTTTGTGATTGATGATGACACGGAGCAACCCCTCCATGGTCGAATTCTGATCCCTCGGATTGGGAAGGAGATCGCCATCTCGGCCATTTATGCAAAGTGCTCCAGGAGTGAGCGATACGGACTCTGGGACAAGCTTCGAGAATTTGCAGAGCATACTGAGCGGATGCCTTGGATGATTGGAGGCGAATTTAACACTATCCTCCACCCCCGGGACAGAGTTGGTAGCGACACTAATAGACTGCCAGAAATGGTGGACTTTGCAGAAATGGCCGAAGATTGCAGGCTCATTGACCCCGGCTTCGATGGATTTGAGTACACCTGGGCCAAGAACACCCTGCTCGAGAGGCTTGACAGAGCATTTATTAATGAAAACTGGACTGAGATGTTTGAGGCGACGAGAGTTACCAACCTCCCGCGCGTGGCCTCCGACCACGGACCAGTCCTTGCCCGCTGCAAGTTGAAATCAACAGCACCGAAGGGGAGTTCCTTCCGATTCCAAAACATGTGGACCCGCCACCCACAGTTCTTGGCACTGGTTCAGAGCGACTGGGAGCAAACTACAGAGGCGGGTGGATTACTCAACCTGCAAATTAAACTGTCGAGACTCAAACACACCGTCAAGTCTTGGAATAGATATAACTTTGGCAATCTCCACGCCAATCTATGAAAAGCCGAAGAAGATGTGATCGCAGCGCAGGCGGCGTTTGAGGCTGATCCCTCCCCAATCAGCCGGACATCTGTAAACAGGATCATTGCTCATTACATCCTTATCCTCAAGATGGAAGAAGATTTTTGGAGACAAAAAGCTTCCCTTAAATGGCTCTCAGAAGGGGGACAAGAATACAAAGTTCTACCAGAGTTGGGTTCAACAAAAGAGACACCGTCTACACATTCAAGGAATCAAAGTCGGAGATAGAACAATCTGTGAGGCAGTCGGCAGTTGATCAATTCCAAGAACTTCTTGCTCCACCTCCCTTAAACCTGGCTGAGCCGGACCTGGATATCATCCAAAGCCTTCCTCCAAATGTTGACTACGAGCACCTTTGTGTGGCGCCGGAGGCAGAGGAAATTAGGCGAGCAGTTTTCAGTATCTCGGGAGACAGTACCCCAGGACCGGACGGTTTCACGGCGGTCTTCTTCCAAAAATGCTGGAAAATCATGGAGAGAGACATGACCGACGATGTGGCCAAGTTCTTTGGGGGAGCTTATCTCCCGAGAAGTGTGACCTCCACATCGATTGTTCTCATTACCAAAAAAGAGACGCCGGTGGTTTGGGCCGACTATCGTCCGATAAGCCTTTGCAACGTCACGAATAAAATCATCACCAAGATTCTAATGGCTAGACTCGCACCGCTCCTCTCATTGGTCATATCACCAAACCAAAGTGGGTTCGTGAAGGGGCGCCTCCTCAACGATAATGTCCTCCTAGGACCATGGCGCAAGTTCTCCGAGAGGGTACAGAGAATAAGGGCCCCCAAACTTTTGATCCAGAGAAGATCCAAAACCATGGGACACGTTGGTCTTAGCAATGGTAAACCTTCCATATCTTCTCATGTGAAGAAAACATAAAGCTTGCTGACAATATGGGCTATGCAATTATCGGAAAATTCTCCAGTTCCTTTCCAACGGCACAGCAAATACAGAAGGCTCTTAATAACATCAAGTTCATTCGAAGCTTCTCATGGAAGTACATCAACGCAAGGCATATCTTGATTCAGTTTGATGACCTTTGCGGACTATGCCCGTCTTCTTAGCGGACCAAAGGGCACCCCGGTTTGGTATGTGGAGCGACACCCGATGCGTGTTTTTAAGTGGTCGCCCGAGTTTGACGTCTATTGCGAGTCTCCAATAGCAGCAATATGGTGCAACTTGATTGGACTCCCGATCCATCTATTCGACACATCGGCCTTATCTGCGATAGGAAAACTGCTCGGCAACCCTATTCAAGTCGATCAAGCCACAGCGACCAAGTCGAGACTATCCTTTGCGCGAATTTGTGTCGAAATAGACATCACCAAACCAGCTACGGAGGAGATAATTCTGGACATTTGCGGGAAGGAGACAGCTTAGCAGATCAAATGGGACAAAATTCCAGCCTACTGTGATGATTGTAAGCACGTCGGTCATACACGGAGTACCTGCTATGCAAATGGTCAAAGAATGAAGCCAGAAAGGAGAAATTATAACACCTGACCGACGATCCCTACAAATAGAAACGAACAGAATGTGAAGGCAGATTCAGTCCATAAAGCAACCGAGAAGGAGAGGTACAGAAGCGAGGTCTGTAATTTCCCCAGCCACCAAGGCAATCCAAATCCGACTACCTATGGAACAGGGATGATAAATGGGGCGCAACCAGACATCCTTGGTGACCCCAGCGTGGCTGAGCCCGAGAGGGATGGTGAGGCAGACCAAGAAGCATTGAACAGAGGCGATGAGAGAGCAAGGCAACCGACGAAAGGAAGAACAATCAGGCCAACTGATACCAGAGAAGGAACCTCAAGGACAAAGCCACGAGGAGATGAATGGCGGCCCCCGAGGGCTCCAAAGGATTGGAACCAGAAGCAACCGGAGAACAACCAGGAAAATGAGACCCAAAAAAACATCTAGAGCTCCAATAAATACTATAAACTCATGGAGAATGGTTTGTTCGATACGGAAGCGTATGAGGAAGACGGGGTAGCCGAAATGGAGCTGATGCCAACCGAGAAAGCAGCAGTGGCTCCATCAGATCCGCCCCTAATTTGTGATCATAAGAAAAAAGAACAGGAAACACAAGTGGAGCTACGAGGGAGTTCTTCCCACCCCTCGGGTACGGCCCCCTTCCTTTAAATTATGTCTATCAATTTTCTCTTTTGGAATGCCCGGGGAATCGCGAACGCGACGACCCGACGCATCATCCGAAGATTGATTAAGTCTCATAATCCTGTTTTTCTTGCAATTATGGAACCCCTTTCCCATCATCCGAAGATGGAATTGAGGTTCTCAAATGCAAACGGGAAGATTTGGATTTTCACAGATAAAGAATCCACCTTTGTGATTGATGATGACACGGAGCAACCCCTCCATGGTCGAATTCTGATCCCTCGGATTGGGAAGGAGATCGCCATCTCGGCCATTTATGCAAAGTGCTCCAGGAGTGAGCGATACGGACTCTGGGACAAGCTTCGAGAATTTGCAGAGCATACTGAGCGGATGCCTTGGATGATTGGAGGCGAATTTAACACTATCCTCCACCCCCGGGACAGAGTTGGTAGCGACACTAATAGACTGCCAGAAATGGTGGACTTTGCAGAAATGGCCGAAGATTGCAGGCTCATTGACCCCGGCTTCGATGGATTTGAGTACACCTGGGCCAAGAACACCCTGCTCGAGAGGCTTGACAGAGCATTTATTAATGAAAACTGGACTGAGATGTTTGAGGCGACGAGAGTTACCAACCTCCCGCGCGTGGCCTCCGACCACGGACCAGTCCTTGCCCGCTGCAAGTTGAAATCAACAGCACCGAAGGGGAGTTCCTTCCGATTCCAAAACATGTGGACCCGCCACCCACAGTTCTTGGCACTGGTTCAGAGCGACTGGGAGCAAACTACAGAGGCGGGTGGATTACTCAACCTGCAAATTAAACTGTCGAGACTCAAACACACCGTCAAGTCTTGGAATAGATATAACTTTGGCAATCTCCACGCCAATCTATGAAAAGCCGAAGAAGATGTGATCGCAGCGCAGGCGGCGTTTGAGGCTGATCCCTCCCCAATCAGCCGGACATCTGTAAACAGGATCATTGCTCATTACATCCTTATCCTCAAGATGGAAGAAGATTTTTGGAGACAAAAAGCTTCCCTTAAATGGCTCTCAGAAGGGGGACAAGAATACAAAGTTCTACCAGAGTTGGGTTCAACAAAAGAGACACCGTCTACACATTCAAGGAATCAAAGTCGGAGATAGAACAATCTGTGAGGCAGTCGGCAGTTGATCAATTCCAAGAACTTCTTGCTCCACCTCCCTTAAACCTGGCTGAGCCGGACCTGGATATCATCCAAAGCCTTCCTCCAAATGTTGACTACGAGCACCTTTGTGTGGCGCCGGAGGCAGAGGAAATTAGGCGAGCAGTTTTCAGTATCTCGGGAGACAGTACCCCAGGACCGGACGGTTTCACGGCGGTCTTCTTCCAAAAATGCTGGAAAATCATGGAGAGAGACATGACCGACGATGTGGCCAAGTTCTTTGGGGGAGCTTATCTCCCGAGAAGTGTGACCTCCACATCGATTGTTCTCATTACCAAAAAAGAGACGCCGGTGGTTTGGGCCGACTATCGTCCGATAAGCCTTTGCAACGTCACGAATAAAATCATCACCAAGATTCTAATGGCTAGACTCGCACCGCTCCTCTCATTGGTCATATCACCAAACCAAAGTGGGTTCGTGAAGGGGCGCCTCCTCAACGATAATGTCCTCCTAGGACCATGGCGCAAGTTCTCCGAGAGGGTACAGAGAATAAGGGCCCCCAAACTTTTGATCCAGAGAAGATCCAAAACCATGGGACACGTTGGTCTTAGCAATGGTAAACCTTCCATATCTTCTCATGTGAAGAAAACATAAAGCTTGCTGACAATATGGGCTATGCAATTATCGGAAAATTCTCCAGTTCCTTTCCAACGGCACAGCAAATACAGAAGGCTCTTAATAACATCAAGTTCATTCGAAGCTTCTCATGGAAGTACATCAACGCAAGGCATATCTTGATTCAGTTTGATGACCTTTGCGGACTATGCCCGTCTTCTTAGCGGACCAAAGGGCACCCCGGTTTGGTATGTGGAGCGACACCCGATGCGTGTTTTTAAGTGGTCGCCCGAGTTTGACGTCTATTGCGAGTCTCCAATAGCAGCAATATGGTGCAACTTGATTGGACTCCCGATCCATCTATTCGACACATCGGCCTTATCTGCGATAGGAAAACTGCTCGGCAACCCTATTCAAGTCGATCAAGCCACAGCGACCAAGTCGAGACTATCCTTTGCGCGAATTTGTGTCGAAATAGACATCACCAAACCAGCTACGGAGGAGATAATTCTGGACATTTGCGGGAAGGAGACAGCTTAGCAGATCAAATGGGACAAAATTCCAGCCTACTGTGATGATTGTAAGCACGTCGGTCATACACGGAGTACCTGCTATGCAAATGGTCAAAGAATGAAGCCAGAAAGGAGAAATTATAACACCTGACCGACGATCCCTACAAATAGAAACGAACAGAATGTGAAGGCAGATTCAGTCCATAAAGCAACCGAGAAGGAGAGGTACAGAAGCGAGGTCTGTAATTTCCCCAGCCACCAAGGCAATCCAAATCCGACTACCTATGGAACAGGGATGATAAATGGGGCGCAACCAGACATCCTTGGTGACCCCAGCGTGGCTGAGCCCGAGAGGGATGGTGAGGCAGACCAAGAAGCATTGAACAGAGGCGATGAGAGAGCAAGGCAACCGACGAAAGGAAGAACAATCAGGCCAACTGATACCAGAGAAGGAACCTCAAGGACAAAGCCACGAGGAGATGAATGGCGGCCCCCGAGGGCTCCAAAGGATTGGAACCAGAAGCAACCGGAGAACAACCAGGAAAATGAGACCCAAAAAAACATCTAGAGCTCCAATAAATACTATAAACTCATGGAGAATGGTTTGTTCGATACGGAAGCGTATGAGGAAGACGGGGTAGCCGAAATGGAGCTGATGCCAACCGAGAAAGCAGCAGTGGCTCCATCAGATCCGCCCCTAATTTGTGATCATAAGAAAAAAGAACAGGAAACACAAGTGGAGCTACGAGGGAGTTCTTCCCACCCCTCGGGTACGGCCCCCTTCCTTTAAATTATGTCTATCAATTTTCTCTTTTGGAATGCCCGGGGAATCGCGAACGCGACGACCCGACGCATCATCCGAAGATTGATTAAGTCTCATAATCCTGTTTTTCTTGCAATTATGGAACCCCTTTCCCATCATCCGAAGATGGAATTGAGGTTCTCAAATGCAAACGGGAAGATTTGGATTTTCACAGATAAAGAATCCACCTTTGTGATTGATGATGACACGGAGCAACCCCTCCATGGTCGAATTCTGATCCCTCGGATTGGGAAGGAGATCGCCATCTCGGCCATTTATGCAAAGTGCTCCAGGAGTGAGCGATACGGACTCTGGGACAAGCTTCGAGAATTTGCAGAGCATACTGAGCGGATGCCTTGGATGATTGGAGGCGAATTTAACACTATCCTCCACCCCCGGGACAGAGTTGGTAGCGACACTAATAGACTGCCAGAAATGGTGGACTTTGCAGAAATGGCCGAAGATTGCAGGCTCATTGACCCCGGCTTCGATGGATTTGAGTACACCTGGGCCAAGAACACCCTGCTCGAGAGGCTTGACAGAGCATTTATTAATGAAAACTGGACTGAGATGTTTGAGGCGACGAGAGTTACCAACCTCCCGCGCGTGGCCTCCGACCACGGACCAGTCCTTGCCCGCTGCAAGTTGAAATCAACAGCACCGAAGGGGAGTTCCTTCCGATTCCAAAACATGTGGACCCGCCACCCACAGTTCTTGGCACTGGTTCAGAGCGACTGGGAGCAAACTACAGAGGCGGGTGGATTACTCAACCTGCAAATTAAACTGTCGAGACTCAAACACACCGTCAAGTCTTGGAATAGATATAACTTTGGCAATCTCCACGCCAATCTATGAAAAGCCGAAGAAGATGTGATCGCAGCGCAGGCGGCGTTTGAGGCTGATCCCTCCCCAATCAGCCGGACATCTGTAAACAGGATCATTGCTCATTACATCCTTATCCTCAAGATGGAAGAAGATTTTTGGAGACAAAAAGCTTCCCTTAAATGGCTCTCAGAAGGGGGACAAGAATACAAAGTTCTACCAGAGTTGGGTTCAACAAAAGAGACACCGTCTACACATTCAAGGAATCAAAGTCGGAGATAGAACAATCTGTGAGGCAGTCGGCAGTTGATCAATTCCAAGAACTTCTTGCTCCACCTCCCTTAAACCTGGCTGAGCCGGACCTGGATATCATCCAAAGCCTTCCTCCAAATGTTGACTACGAGCACCTTTGTGTGGCGCCGGAGGCAGAGGAAATTAGGCGAGCAGTTTTCAGTATCTCGGGAGACAGTACCCCAGGACCGGACGGTTTCACGGCGGTCTTCTTCCAAAAATGCTGGAAAATCATGGAGAGAGACATGACCGACGATGTGGCCAAGTTCTTTGGGGGAGCTTATCTCCCGAGAAGTGTGACCTCCACATCGATTGTTCTCATTACCAAAAAAGAGACGCCGGTGGTTTGGGCCGACTATCGTCCGATAAGCCTTTGCAACGTCACGAATAAAATCATCACCAAGATTCTAATGGCTAGACTCGCACCGCTCCTCTCATTGGTCATATCACCAAACCAAAGTGGGTTCGTGAAGGGGCGCCTCCTCAACGATAATGTCCTCCTAGGACCATGGCGCAAGTTCTCCGAGAGGGTACAGAGAATAAGGGCCCCCAAACTTTTGATCCAGAGAAGATCCAAAACCATGGGACACGTTGGTCTTAGCAATGGTAAACCTTCCATATTCTTCTCATGTGAAGAAAACATAAAGCTTGCTGACAATATGGGCTATGCAATTATCGGAAAATTCTCCAGTTCCTTTCCAACGGCACAGCAAATACAGAAGGCTCTTAATAACATCAAGTTCATTCGAAGCTTCTCATGGAAGTACATCAACGCAAGGCATATCTTGATTCAGTTTGATGACCTTTGCGGACTATGCCCGTCTTCTTAGCGGACCAAAGGGCACCCCGTTTTGGTATGTGGAGCGACACCCGATGCGTGTTTTTAAGTGGTCGCCCGAGTTTGACGTCTATTGCGAGTCTCCAATAGCAGCAATATGGTGCAACTTGATTGGACTCCCGATCCATCTATTCGACACATCGGCCTTATCTGCGATAGGAAAACTGCTCGGCAACCCTATTCAAGTCGATCAAGCCACAGCGACCAAGTCGAGACTATCCTTTGCGCGAATTTGTGTCGAAATAGACATCACCAAACCAGCTACGGAGGAGATAATTCTGGACATTTGCGGGAAGGAGACAGCTTAGCAGATCAAATGGGACAAAATTCCAGCCTACTGTGATGATTGTAAGCACGTCGGTCATACACGGAGTACCTGCTATGCAAATGGTCAAAGAATGAAGCCAGAAAGGAGAAATTATAACACCTGACCGACGATCCCTACAAATAGAAACGAACAGAATGTGAAGGCAGATTCAGTCCATAAAGCAACCGAGAAGGAGAGGTACAGAAGCGAGGTCTGTAATTTCCCCAGCCACCAAGGCAATCCAAATCCGACTACCTATGGAACAGGGATGATAAATGGGGCGCAACCAGACATCCTTGGTGACCCCAGCGTGGCTGAGCCCGAGAGGGATGGTGAGGCAGACCAAGAAGCATTGAACAGAGGCGATGAGAGAGCAAGGCAACCGACGAAAGGAAGAACAATCAGGCCAACTGATACCAGAGAAGGAACCTCAAGGACAAAGCCACGAGGAGATGAATGGCGGCCCCCGAGGGCTCCAAAGGATTGGAACCAGAAGCAACCGGAGAACAACCAGGAAAATGAGACCCAAAAAAACATCTAGAGCTCCAATAAATACTATAAACTCATGGAGAATGGTTTGTTCGATACGGAAGCGTATGAGGAAGACGGGGTAGCCGAAATGGAGCTGATGCCAACCGAGAAAGCAGCAGTGGCTCCATCAGATCCGCCCCTAATTTGTGATCATAAGAAAAAAGAACAGGAAACACAAGTGGAGCTACGAGGGAGTTCTTCCCACCCCTCGGGTACGGCCCCCTTCCTTTAAATTATGTCTATCAATTTTCTCTTTTGGAATGCCCGGGGAATCGCGAACGCGACGACCCGACGCATCATCCGAAGATTGATTAAGTCTCATAATCCTGTTTTTCTTGCAATTATGGAACCCCTTTCCCATCATCCGAAGATGGAATTGAGGTTCTCAAATGCAAACGGGAAGATTTGGATTTTCACAGATAAAGAATCCACCTTTGTGATTGATGATGACACGGAGCAACCCCTCCATGGTCGAATTCTGATCCCTCGGATTGGGAAGGAGATCGCCATCTCGGCCATTTATGCAAAGTGCTCCAGGAGTGAGCGATACGGACTCTGGGACAAGCTTCGAGAATTTGCAGAGCATACTGAGCGGATGCCTTGGATGATTGGAGGCGAATTTAACACTATCCTCCACCCCCGGGACAGAGTTGGTAGCGACACTAATAGACTGCCAGAAATGGTGGACTTTGCAGAAATGGCCGAAGATTGCAGGCTCATTGACCCCGGCTTCGATGGATTTGAGTACACCTGGGCCAAGAACACCCTGCTCGAGAGGCTTGACAGAGCATTTATTAATGAAAACTGGACTGAGATGTTTGAGGCGACGAGAGTTACCAACCTCCCGCGCGTGGCCTCCGACCACGGACCAGTCCTTGCCCGCTGCAAGTTGAAATCAACAGCACCGAAGGGGAGTTCCTTCCGATTCCAAAACATGTGGACCCGCCACCCACAGTTCTTGGCACTGGTTCAGAGCGACTGGGAGCAAACTACAGAGGCGGGTGGATTACTCAACCTGCAAATTAAACTGTCGAGACTCAAACACACCGTCAAGTCTTGGAATAGATATAACTTTGGCAATCTCCACGCCAATCTATGAAAAGCCGAAGAAGATGTGATCGCAGCGCAGGCGGCGTTTGAGGCTGATCCCTCCCCAATCAGCCGGACATCTGTAAACAGGATCATTGCTCATTACATCCTTATCCTCAAGATGGAAGAAGATTTTTGGAGACAAAAAGCTTCCCTTAAATGGCTCTCAGAAGGGGGACAAGAATACAAAGTTCTACCAGAGTTGGGTTCAACAAAAGAGACACCGTCTACACATTCAAGGAATCAAAGTCGGAGATAGAACAATCTGTGAGGCAGTCGGCAGTTGATCAATTCCAAGAACTTCTTGCTCCACCTCCCTTAAACCTGGCTGAGCCGGACCTGGATATCATCCAAAGCCTTCCTCCAAATGTTGACTACGAGCACCTTTGTGTGGCGCCGGAGGCAGAGGAAATTAGGCGAGCAGTTTTCAGTATCTCGGGAGACAGTACCCCAGGACCGGACGGTTTCACGGCGGTCTTCTTCCAAAAATGCTGGAAAATCATGGAGAGAGACATGACCGACGATGTGGCCAAGTTCTTTGGGGGAGCTTATCTCCCGAGAAGTGTGACCTCCACATCGATTGTTCTCATTACCAAAAAAGAGACGCCGGTGGTTTGGGCCGACTATCGTCCGATAAGCCTTTGCAACGTCACGAATAAAATCATCACCAAGATTCTAATGGCTAGACTCGCACCGCTCCTCTCATTGGTCATATCACCAAACCAAAGTGGGTTCGTGAAGGGGCGCCTCCTCAACGATAATGTCCTCCTAGGACCATGGCGCAAGTTCTCCGAGAGGGTACAGAGAATAAGGGCCCCCAAACTTTTGATCCAGAGAAGATCCAAAACCATGGGACACGTTGGTCTTAGCAATGGTAAACCTTCCATATTCTTCTCATGTGAAGAAAACATAAAGCTTGCTGACAATATGGGCTATGCAATTATCGGAAAATTCTCCAGTTCCTTTCCAACGGCACAGCAAATACAGAAGGCTCTTAATAACATCAAGTTCATTCGAAGCTTCTCATGGAAGTACATCAACGCAAGGCATATCTTGATTCAGTTTGATGACCTTTGCGGACTATGCCCGTCTTCTTAGCGGACCAAAGGGCACCCCGGTTTGGTATGTGGAGCGACACCCGATGCGTGTTTTTAAGTGGTCGCCCGAGTTTGACGTCTATTGCGAGTCTCCAATAGCAGCAATATGGTGCAACTTGATTGGACTCCCGATCCATCTATTCGACACATCGGCCTTATCTGCGATAGGAAAACTGCTCGGCAACCCTATTCAAGTCGATCAAGCCACAGCGACCAAGTCGAGACTATCCTTTGCGCGAATTTGTGTCGAAATAGACATCACCAAACCAGCTACGGAGGAGATAATTCTGGACATTTGCGGGAAGGAGACAGCTTAGCAGATCAAATGGGACAAAATTCCAGCCTACTGTGATGATTGTAAGCACGTCGGTCATACACGGAGTACCTGCTATGCAAATGGTCAAAGAATGAAGCCAGAAAGGAGAAATTATAACACCTGACCGACGATCCCTACAAATAGAAACGAACAGAATGTGAAGGCAGATTCAGTCCATAAAGCAACCGAGAAGGAGAGGTACAGAAGCGAGGTCTGTAATTTCCCCAGCCACCAAGGCAATCCAAATCCGACTACCTATGGAACAGGGATGATAAATGGGGCGCAACCAGACATCCTTGGTGACCCCAGCGTGGCTGAGCCCGAGAGGGATGGTGAGGCAGACCAAGAAGCATTGAACAGAGGCGATGAGAGAGCAAGGCAACCGACGAAAGGAAGAACAATCAGGCCAACTGATACCAGAGAAGGAACCTCAAGGACAAAGCCACGAGGAGATGAATGGCGGCCCCCGAGGGCTCCAAAGGATTGGAACCAGAAGCAACCGGAGAACAACCAGGAAAATGAGACCCAAAAAAACATCTAGAGCTCCAATAAATACTATAAACTCATGGAGAATGGTTTGTTCGATACGGAAGCGTATGAGGAAGACGGGGTAGCCGAAATGGAGCTGATGCCAACCGAGAAAGCAGCAGTGGCTCCATCAGATCCGCCCCTAATTTGTGATCATAAGAAAAAAGAACAGGAAACACAAGTGGAGCTACGAGGGAGTTCTTCCCACCCCTCGGGTACGGCCCCCTTCCTTTAAATTATGTCTATCAATTTTCTCTTTTGGAATGCCCGGGGAATCGCGAACGCGACGACCCGACGCATCATCCGAAGATTGATTAAGTCTCATAATCCTGTTTTTCTTGCAATTATGGAACCCCTTTCCCATCATCCGAAGATGGAATTGAGGTTCTCAAATGCAAACGGGAAGATTTGGATTTTCACAGATAAAGAATCCACCTTTGTGATTGATGATGACACGGAGCAACCCCTCCATGGTCGAATTCTGATCCCTCGGATTGGGAAGGAGATCGCCATCTCGGCCATTTATGCAAAGTGCTCCAGGAGTGAGCGATACGGACTCTGGGACAAGCTTCGAGAATTTGCAGAGCATACTGAGCGGATGCCTTGGATGATTGGAGGCGAATTTAACACTATCCTCCACCCCCGGGACAGAGTTGGTAGCGACACTAATAGACTGCCAGAAATGGTGGACTTTGCAGAAATGGCCGAAGATTGCAGGCTCATTGACCCCGGCTTCGATGGATTTGAGTACACCTGGGCCAAGAACACCCTGCTCGAGAGGCTTGACAGAGCATTTATTAATGAAAACTGGACTGAGATGTTTGAGGCGACGAGAGTTACCAACCTCCCGCGCGTGGCCTCCGACCACGGACCAGTCCTTGCCCGCTGCAAGTTGAAATCAACAGCACCGAAGGGGAGTTCCTTCCGATTCCAAAACATGTGGACCCGCCACCCACAGTTCTTGGCACTGGTTCAGAGCGACTGGGAGCAAACTACAGAGGCGGGTGGATTACTCAACCTGCAAATTAAACTGTCGAGACTCAAACACACCGTCAAGTCTTGGAATAGATATAACTTTGGCAATCTCCACGCCAATCTATGAAAAGCCGAAGAAGATGTGATCGCAGCGCAGGCGGCGTTTGAGGCTGATCCCTCCCCAATCAGCCGGACATCTGTAAACAGGATCATTGCTCATTACATCCTTATCCTCAAGATGGAAGAAGATTTTTGGAGACAAAAAGCTTCCCTTAAATGGCTCTCAGAAGGGGGACAAGAATACAAAGTTCTACCAGAGTTGGGTTCAACAAAAGAGACACCGTCTACACATTCAAGGAATCAAAGTCGGAGATAGAACAATCTGTGAGGCAGTCGGCAGTTGATCAATTCCAAGAACTTCTTGCTCCACCTCCCTTAAACCTGGCTGAGCCGGACCTGGATATCATCCAAAGCCTTCCTCCAAATGTTGACTACGAGCACCTTTGTGTGGCGCCGGAGGCAGAGGAAATTAGGCGAGCAGTTTTCAGTATCTCGGGAGACAGTACCCCAGGACCGGACGGTTTCACGGCGGTCTTCTTCCAAAAATGCTGGAAAATCATGGAGAGAGACATGACCGACGATGTGGCCAAGTTCTTTGGGGGAGCTTATCTCCCGAGAAGTGTGACCTCCACATCGATTGTTCTCATTACCAAAAAAGAGACGCCGGTGGTTTGGGCCGACTATCGTCCGATAAGCCTTTGCAACGTCACGAATAAAATCATCACCAAGATTCTAATGGCTAGACTCGCACCGCTCCTCTCATTGGTCATATCACCAAACCAAAGTGGGTTCGTGAAGGGGCGCCTCCTCAACGATAATGTCCTCCTAGGACCATGGCGCAAGTTCTCCGAGAGGGTACAGAGAATAAGGGCCCCCAAACTTTTGATCCAGAGAAGATCCAAAACCATGGGACACGTTGGTCTTAGCAATGGTAAACCTTCCATATTCTTCTCATGTGAAGAAAACATAAAGCTTGCTGACAATATGGGCTATGCAATTATCGGAAAATTCTCCAGTTCCTTTCCAACGGCACAGCAAATACAGAAGGCTCTTAATAACATCAAGTTCATTCGAAGCTTCTCATGGAAGTACATCAACGCAAGGCATATCTTGATTCAGTTTGATGACCTTTGCGGACTATGCCCGTCTTCTTAGCGGACCAAAGGGCACCCCGGTTTGGTATGTGGAGCGACACCCGATGCGTGTTTTTAAGTGGTCGCCCGAGTTTGACGTCTATTGCGAGTCTCCAATAGCAGCAATATGGTGCAACTTGATTGGACTCCCGATCCATCTATTCGACACATCGGCCTTATCTGCGATAGGAAAACTGCTCGGCAACCCTATTCAAGTCGATCAAGCCACAGCGACCAAGTCGAGACTATCCTTTGCGCGAATTTGTGTCGAAATAGACATCACCAAACCAGCTACGGAGGAGATAATTCTGGACATTTGCGGGAAGGAGACAGCTTAGCAGATCAAATGGGACAAAATTCCAGCCTACTGTGATGATTGTAAGCACGTCGGTCATACACGGAGTACCTGCTATGCAAATGGTCAAAGAATGAAGCCAGAAAGGAGAAATTATAACACCTGACCGACGATCCCTACAAATAGAAACGAACAGAATGTGAAGGCAGATTCAGTCCATAAAGCAACCGAGAAGGAGAGGTACAGAAGCGAGGTCTGTAATTTCCCCAGCCACCAAGGCAATCCAAATCCGACTACCTATGGAACAGGGATGATAAATGGGGCGCAACCAGACATCCTTGGTGACCCCAGCGTGGCTGAGCCCGAGAGGGATGGTGAGGCAGACCAAGAAGCATTGAACAGAGGCGATGAGAGAGCAAGGCAACCGACGAAAGGAAGAACAATCAGGCCAACTGATACCAGAGAAGGAACCTCAAGGACAAAGCCACGAGGAGATGAATGGCGGCCCCCGAGGGCTCCAAAGGATTGGAACCAGAAGCAACCGGAGAACAACCAGGAAAATGAGACCCAAAAAAACATCTAGAGCTCCAATAAATACTATAAACTCATGGAGAATGGTTTGTTCGATACGGAAGCGTATGAGGAAGACGGGGTAGCCGAAATGGAGCTGATGCCAACCGAGAAAGCAGCAGTGGCTCCATCAGATCCGCCCCTAATTTGTGATCATAAGAAAAAAGAACAGGAAACACAAGTGGAGCTACGAGGGAGTTCTTCCCACCCCTCGGGTACGGCCCCCTTCCTTTAAATTATGTCTATCAATTTTCTCTTTTGGAATGCCCGGGGAATCGCGAACGCGACGACCCGACGCATCATCCGAAGATTGATTAAGTCTCATAATCCTGTTTTTCTTGCAATTATGGAACCCCTTTCCCATCATCCGAAGATGGAATTGAGGTTCTCAAATGCAAACGGGAAGATTTGGATTTTCACAGATAAAGAATCCACCTTTGTGATTGATGATGACACGGAGCAACCCCTCCATGGTCGAATTCTGATCCCTCGGATTGGGAAGGAGATCGCCATCTCGGCCATTTATGCAAAGTGCTCCAGGAGTGAGCGATACGGACTCTGGGACAAGCTTCGAGAATTTGCAGAGCATACTGAGCGGATGCCTTGGATGATTGGAGGCGAATTTAACACTATCCTCCACCCCCGGGACAGAGTTGGTAGCGACACTAATAGACTGCCAGAAATGGTGGACTTTGCAGAAATGGCCGAAGATTGCAGGCTCATTGACCCCGGCTTCGATGGATTTGAGTACACCTGGGCCAAGAACACCCTGCTCGAGAGGCTTGACAGAGCATTTATTAATGAAAACTGGACTGAGATGTTTGAGGCGACGAGAGTTACCAACCTCCCGCGCGTGGCCTCCGACCACGGACCAGTCCTTGCCCGCTGCAAGTTGAAATCAACAGCACCGAAGGGGAGTTCCTTCCGATTCCAAAACATGTGGACCCGCCACCCACAGTTCTTGGCACTGGTTCAGAGCGACTGGGAGCAAACTACAGAGGCGGGTGGATTACTCAACCTGCAAATTAAACTGTCGAGACTCAAACACACCGTCAAGTCTTGGAATAGATATAACTTTGGCAATCTCCACGCCAATCTATGAAAAGCCGAAGAAGATGTGATCGCAGCGCAGGCGGCGTTTGAGGCTGATCCCTCCCCAATCAGCCGGACATCTGTAAACAGGATCATTGCTCATTACATCCTTATCCTCAAGATGGAAGAAGATTTTTGGAGACAAAAAGCTTCCCTTAAATGGCTCTCAGAAGGGGGACAAGAATACAAAGTTCTACCAGAGTTGGGTTCAACAAAAGAGACACCGTCTACACATTCAAGGAATCAAAGTCGGAGATAGAACAATCTGTGAGGCAGTCGGCAGTTGATCAATTCCAAGAACTTCTTGCTCCACCTCCCTTAAACCTGGCTGAGCCGGACCTGGATATCATCCAAAGCCTTCCTCCAAATGTTGACTACGAGCACCTTTGTGTGGCGCCGGAGGCAGAGGAAATTAGGCGAGCAGTTTTCAGTATCTCGGGAGACAGTACCCCAGGACCGGACGGTTTCACGGCGGTCTTCTTCCAAAAATGCTGGAAAATCATGGAGAGAGACATGACCGACGATGTGGCCAAGTTCTTTGGGGGAGCTTATCTCCCGAGAAGTGTGACCTCCACATCGATTGTTCTCATTACCAAAAAAGAGACGCCGGTGGTTTGGGCCGACTATCGTCCGATAAGCCTTTGCAACGTCACGAATAAAATCATCACCAAGATTCTAATGGCTAGACTCGCACCGCTCCTCTCATTGGTCATATCACCAAACCAAAGTGGGTTCGTGAAGGGGCGCCTCCTCAACGATAATGTCCTCCTAGGACCATGGCGCAAGTTCTCCGAGAGGGTACAGAGAATAAGGGCCCCCAAACTTTTGATCCAGAGAAGATCCAAAACCATGGGACACGTTGGTCTTAGCAATGGTAAACCTTCCATATTCTTCTCATGTGAAGAAAACATAAAGCTTGCTGACAATATGGGCTATGCAATTATCGGAAAATTCTCCAGTTCCTTTCCAACGGCACAGCAAATACAGAAGGCTCTTAATAACATCAAGTTCATTCGAAGCTTCTCATGGAAGTACATCAACGCAAGGCATATCTTGATTCAGTTTGATGACCTTTGCGGACTATGCCCGTCTTCTTAGCGGACCAAAGGGCACCCCGGTTTGGTATGTGGAGCGACACCCGATGCGTGTTTTTAAGTGGTCGCCCGAGTTTGACGTCTATTGCGAGTCTCCAATAGCAGCAATATGGTGCAACTTGATTGGACTCCCGATCCATCTATTCGACACATCGGCCTTATCTGCGATAGGAAAACTGCTCGGCAACCCTATTCAAGTCGATCAAGCCACAGCGACCAAGTCGAGACTATCCTTTGCGCGAATTTGTGTCGAAATAGACATCACCAAACCAGCTACGGAGGAGATAATTCTGGACATTTGCGGGAAGGAGACAGCTTAGCAGATCAAATGGGACAAAATTCCAGCCTACTGTGATGATTGTAAGCACGTCGGTCATACACGGAGTACCTGCTATGCAAATGGTCAAAGAATGAAGCCAGAAAGGAGAAATTATAACACCTGACCGACGATCCCTACAAATAGAAACGAACAGAATGTGAAGGCAGATTCAGTCCATAAAGCAACCGAGAAGGAGAGGTACAGAAGCGAGGTCTGTAATTTCCCCAGCCACCAAGGCAATCCAAATCCGACTACCTATGGAACAGGGATGATAAATGGGGCGCAACCAGACATCCTTGGTGACCCCAGCGTGGCTGAGCCCGAGAGGGATGGTGAGGCAGACCAAGAAGCATTGAACAGAGGCGATGAGAGAGCAAGGCAACCGACGAAAGGAAGAACAATCAGGCCAACTGATACCAGAGAAGGAACCTCAAGGACAAAGCCACGAGGAGATGAATGGCGGCCCCCGAGGGCTCCAAAGGATTGGAACCAGAAGCAACCGGAGAACAACCAGGAAAATGAGACCCAAAAAAACATCTAGAGCTCCAATAAATACTATAAACTCATGGAGAATGGTTTGTTCGATACGGAAGCGTATGAGGAAGACGGGGTAGCCGAAATGGAGCTGATGCCAACCGAGAAAGCAGCAGTGGCTCCATCAGATCCGCCCCTAATTTGTGATCATAAGAAAAAAGAACAGGAAACACAAATGGAGCTACGAGGGAGTTCTTCCCACCCCTCGGGTACGGCCCCCTTCCTTTAAATTATGTCTATCAATTTTCTCTTTTGGAATGCCCGGGGAATCGCGAACGCGACGACCCGACGCATCATCCGAAGATTGATTAAGTCTCATAATCCTGTTTTTCTTGCAATTATGGAACCCCTTTCCCATCATCCGAAGATGGAATTGAGGTTCTCAAATGCAAACGGGAAGATTTGGATTTTCACAGATAAAGAATCCACCTTTGTGATTGATGATGACACGGAGCAACCCCTCCATGGTCGAATTCTGATCCCTCGGATTGGGAAGGAGATCGCCATCTCGGCCATTTATGCAAAGTGCTCCAGGAGTGAGCGATACGGACTCTGGGACAAGCTTCGAGAATTTGCAGAGCATACTGAGCGGATGCCTTGGATGATTGGAGGCGAATTTAACACTATCCTCCACCCCCGGGACAGAGTTGGTAGCGACACTAATAGACTGCCAGAAATGGTGGACTTTGCAGAAATGGCCGAAGATTGCAGGCTCATTGACCCCGGCTTCGATGGATTTGAGTACACCTGGGCCAAGAACACCCTGCTCGAGAGGCTTGACAGAGCATTTATTAATGAAAACTGGACTGAGATGTTTGAGGCGACGAGAGTTACCAACCTCCCGCGCGTGGCCTCCGACCACGGACCAGTCCTTGCCCGCTGCAAGTTGAAATCAACAGCACCGAAGGGGAGTTCCTTCCGATTCCAAAACATGTGGACCCGCAAACTACAGAGGCGGGTGGATTACTCAACCTGCAAATTAAACTGTCGAGACTCAAACACACCGTCAAGTCTTGGAATAGATATAACTTTGGCAATCTCCACGCCAATCTATGAAAAGCCGAAGAAGATGTGATCGCAGCGCAGGCGGCATTTGAGGCTGATCCCTCCCCAATCAGCCGGACATCTGTAAACAGGATCATTGCTCATTACATCCTTATCCTCAAGATGGAAGAAGATTTTTGGAGACAAAAAGCTTCCCTTAAATGGCTCTCAGAAGGGGGACAAGAATACAAAGTTCTACCAGAGTTGGGTTCAACAAAAGAGACACCGTCTACACATTCAAGGAATCAAAGTCGGAGATAGAACAATCTGTGAGGCAGTCGGCAGTTGATCAATTCCAAGAACTTCTTGCTCCACCTCCCTTAAACCTGGCTGAGCCGGACCTGGATATCATCCAAAGCCTTCCTCCAAATGTTGACTACGAGCACCTTTGTGTGGCGCCGGAGGCAGAGGAAATTAGGCGAGCAGTTTTCAGTATCTCGGGAGACAGTACCCCAGGACCGGACGGTTTCACGGCGGTCTTCTTCCAAAAATGCTGGAAAATCATGGAGAGAGACATGACCGACGATGTGGCCAAGTTCTTTGGGGGAGCTTATCTCCCGAGAAGTGTGACCTCCACATCGATTGTTCTCATTACCAAAAAAGAGACGCCGGTGGTTTGGGCCGACTATCGTCCGATAAGCCTTTGCAACGTCACGAATAAAATCATCACCAAGATTCTAATGGCTAGACTCGCACCGCTCCTCTCATTGGTCATATCACCAAACCAAAGTGGGTTCGTGAAGGGGCGCCTCCTCAACGATAATGTCCTCCTAGGACCATGGCGCAAGTTCTCCGAGAGGGTACAGAGAATAAGGGCCCCCAAACTTTTGATCCAGAGAAGATCCAAAACCATGGGACACGTTGGTCTTAGCAATGGTAAACCTTCCATATTCTTCTCATGTGAAGAAAACATAAAGCTTGCTGACAATATGGGCTATGCAATTATCGGAAAATTCTCCAGTTCCTTTCCAACGGCACAGCAAATACAGAAGGCTCTTAATAACATCAAGTTCATTCGAAGCTTCTCATGGAAGTACATCAACGCAAGGCATATCTTGATTCAGTTTGATGACCTTTGCGGACTATGCCCGTCTTCTTAGCGGACCAAAGGGCACCCCGTTTTGGTATGTGGAGCGACACCCGATGCGTGTTTTTAAGTGGTCGCCCGAGTTTGACGTCTATTGCGAGTCTCCAATAGCAGCAATATGGTGCAACTTGATTGGACTCCCGATCCATCTATTCGACACATCGGCCTTATCTGCGATAGGAAAACTGCTCGGCAACCCTATTCAAGTCGATCAAGCCACAGCGACCAAGTCGAGACTATCCTTTGCGCGAATTTGTGTCGAAATAGACATCACCAAACCAGCTACGGAGGAGATAATTCTGGACATTTGCGGGAAGGAGACAGCTTAGCAGATCAAATGGGACAAAATTCCAGCCTACTGTGATGATTGTAAGCACGTCGGTCATACACGGAGTACCTGCTATGCAAATGGTCAAAGAATGAAGCCAGAAAGGAGAAATTATAACACCTGACCGACGATCCCTACAAATAGAAACGAACAGAATGTGAAGGCAGATTCAGTCCATAAAGCAACCGAGAAGGAGAGGTACAGAAGCGAGGTCTGTAATTTCCCCAGCCACCAAGGCAATCCAAATCCGACTACCTATGGAACAGGGATGATAAATGGGGCGCAACCAGACATCCTTGGTGACCCCAGCGTGGCTGAGCCCGAGAGGGATGGTGAGGCAGACCAAGAAGCATTGAACAGAGGCGATGAGAGAGCAAGGCAACCGACGAAAGGAAGAACAATCAGGCCAACTGATACCAGAGAAGGAACCTCAAGGACAAAGCCACGAGGAGATGAATGGCGGCCCCCGAGGGCTCCAAAGGATTGGAACCAGAAGCAACCGGAGAACAACCAGGAAAATGAGACCCAAAAAAACATCTAGAGCTCCAATAAATACTATAAACTCATGGAGAATGGTTTGTTCGATACGGAAGCGTATGAGGAAGACGGGGTAGCCGAAATGGAGCTGATGCCAACCGAGAAAGCAGCAGTGGCTCCATCAGATCCGCCCCTAATTTGTGATCATAAGAAAAAAGAACAGGAAACACAAGTGGAGCTACGAGGGAGTTCTTCCCACCCCTCGGGTACGGCCCCCTTCCTTTAAATTATGTCTATCAATTTTCTCTTTTGGAATGCCCGGGGAATCGCGAACGCGACGACCCGACGCATCATCCGAAGATTGATTAAGTCTCATAATCCTGTTTTTCTTGCAATTATGGAACCCCTTTCCCATCATCCGAAGATGGAATTGAGGTTCTCAAATGCAAACGGGAAGATTTGGATTTTCACAGATAAAGAATCCACCTTTGTGATTGATGATGACACGGAGCAACCCCTCCATGGTCGAATTCTGATCCCTCGGATTGGGAAGGAGATCGCCATCTCGGCCATTTATGCAAAGTGCTCCAGGAGTGAGCGATACGGACTCTGGGACAAGCTTCGAGAATTTGCAGAGCATACTGAGCGGATGCCTTGGATGATTGGAGGCGAATTTAACACTATCCTCCACCCCCGGGACAGAGTTGGTAGCGACACTAATAGACTGCCAGAAATGGTGGACTTTGCAGAAATGGCCGAAGATTGCAGGCTCATTGACCCCGGCTTCGATGGATTTGAGTACACCTGGGCCAAGAACACCCTGCTCGAGAGGCTTGACAGAGCATTTATTAATGAAAACTGGACTGAGATGTTTGAGGCGATGAGAGTTACCAACCTCCCGCGCGTGGCCTCCGACCACGGACCAGTCCTTGCCCGCTGCAAGTTGAAATCAACAGCACCGAAGGGGAGTTCCTTCCGATTCCAAAACATGTGGACCCGCCACCCACAGTTCTTGGCACTGGTTCAGAGCGACTGGGAGCAAACTACAGAGGCGGGTGGATTACTCAACCTGCAAATTAAACTGTCGAGACTCAAACACACCGTCAAGTCTTGGAATAGATATAACTTTGGCAATCTCCACGCCAATCTATGAAAAGCCGAAGAAGATGTGATCGCAGCGCAGGCGGCGTTTGAGGCTGATCCCTCCCCAATCAGCCGGACATCTGTAAACAGGATCATTGCTCATTACATCCTTATCCTCAAGATGGAAGAAGATTTTTGGAGACAAAAAGCTTCCCTTAAATGGCTCTCAGAAGGGGGACAAGAATACAAAGTTCTACCAGAGTTGGGTTCAACAAAAGAGACACCGTCTACACATTCAAGGAATCAAAGTCGGAGATAGAACAATCTGTGAGGCAGTCGGCAGTTGATCAATTCCAAGAACTTCTTGCTCCACCTCCCTTAAACCTGGCTGAGCCGGACCTGGATATCATCCAAAGCCTTCCTCCAAATGTTGACTACGAGCACCTTTGTGTGGCGCCGGAGGCAGAGGAAATTAGGCGAGCAGTTTTCAGTATCTCGGGAGACAGTACCCCAGGACCGGACGGTTTCACGGCGGTCTTCTTCCAAAAATGCTGGAAAATCATGGAGAGAGACATGACCGACGCTGTGGCCAAGTTCTTTGGGGGAGCTTATCTCCCGAGAAGTGTGACCTCCACATCGATTGTTCTCATTACCAAAAAAGAGACGCCGGTGGTTTGGGCCGACTATCGTCCGATAAGCCTTTGCAACGTCACGAATAAAATCATCACCAAGATTCTAATGGCTAGACTCGCACCGCTCCTCTCATTGGTCATATCACCAAACCAAAGTGGGTTCGTGAAGGGGCGCCTCCTCAACGATAATGTCCTCCTAGGACCATGGCGCAAGTTCTCCGAGAGGGTACAGAGAATAAGGGCCCCCAAACTTTTGATCCAGAGAAGATCCAAACCATGGGACACGTTGGTCTTAGCAATGGTAAACCTTCCATATTCTTCTCATGTGAAGAAAACATAAAGCTTGCTGACAATATGGGCTATGCAATTATCGGAAAATTCTCCAGTTCCTTTCCAACGGCACAGCAAATACAGAAGGCTCTTAATAACATCAAGTTCATTCGAAGCTTCTCATGGAAGTACATCAACGCAAGGCATATCTTGATTCAGTTTGATGACCTTTGCGGACTATGCCCGTCTTCTTAGCGGACCAAAGGGCACCCCGGTTTGGTATGTGGAGCGACACCCGATGCGTGTTTTTAAGTGGTCGCCCGAGTTTGACGTCTATTGCGAGTCTCCAATAGCAGCAATATGGTGCAACTTGATTGGACTCCCGATCCATCTATTCGACACATCGGCCTTATCTGCGATAGGAAAACTGCTCGGCAACCCTATTCAAGTCGATCAAGCCACAGCGACCAAGTCGAGACTATCCTTTGCGCGAATTTGTGTCGAAATAGACATCACCAAACCAGCTACGGAGGAGATAATTCTGGACATTTGCGGGAAGGAGACAGCTTAGCAGATCAAATGGGACAAAATTCCAGCCTACTGTGATGATTGTAAGCACGTCGGTCATACACGGAGTACCTGCTATGCAAATGGTCAAAGAATGAAGCCAGAAAGGAGAAATTATAACACCTGACCGACGATCCCTACAAATAGAAACGAACAGAATGTGAAGGCAGATTCAGTCCATAAAGCAACCGAGAAGGAGAGGTACAGAAGCGAGGTCTGTAATTTCCCCAGCCACCAAGGCAATCCAAATCCGACTACCTATGGAACAGGGATGATAAATGGGGCGCAACCAGACATCCTTGGTGACCCCAGCGTGGCTGAGCCCGAGAGGGATGGTGAGGCAGACCAAGAAGCATTGAACAGAGGCGATGAGAGAGCAAGGCAACCGACGAAAGGAAGAACAATCAGGCCAACTGATACCAGAGAAGGAACCTCAAGGACAAAGCCACGAGGAGATGAATGGCGGCCCCCGAGGGCTCCAAAGGATTGGAACCAGAAGCAACCGGAGAACAACCAGGAAAATGAGACCCAAAAAAACATCTAGAGCTCCAATAAATACTATAAACTCATGGAGAATGGTTTGTTCGATACGGAAGCGTATGAGGAAGACGGGGTAGCCGAAATGGAGCTGATGCCAACCGAGAAAGCAGCAGTGGCTCCATCAGATCCGCCCCTAATTTGTGATCATAAGAAAAAAGAACAGGAAACACAAGTGGAGCTACGAGGGAGTTCTTCCCACCCCTCGGGTACGGCCCCCTTCCTTTAAATTATGTCTATCAATTTTCTGTTTTGGAATGCCCGGGGAATCGCGAACGCGACGACCCGACGCATCATCCGAAGATTGATTAAGTCTCATAATCCTGTTTTTCTTGCAATTATGGAACCCCTTTCCCATCATCCGAAGATGGAATTGAGGTTCTCAAATGCAAACGGGAAGATTTGGATTTTCACAGATAAAGAATCCACCTTTGTGATTGATGATGACACGGAGCAACCACTCCATGGTCGAATTCTGATCCCTCGGATTGGGAAGGAGATCGCCATCTCGGCCATTTATGCAAAGTGCTCCAGGAGTGAGCGATACGGACTCTGGGACAAGCTTCGAGAATTTGCAGAGCATACTGAGGATGCCTTGGATGATTGGAGGCGAATTTAACACTATCCTCCACCCCCGGGACAGAGTTGGTAGCGACACTAATAGACTGCCAGAAATGGTGGACTTTGCAGAAATGGCCGAAGATTGCAGGCTCATTGACCCCGGCTTCGATGGATTTGAGTACACCTGGGCCAAGAACACCCTGCTCGAGAGGCTTGACAGAGCATTTATTAATGAAAACTGGACTGAGATGTTTGAGGCGATGAGAGTTACCAACCTCCCGCGCGTGGCCTCCGACCACGGACCAGTCCTTGCCCGCTGCAAGTTGAAATCAACAGCACCGAAGGGGAGTTCCTTCCGATTCCAAAACATGTGGACCCGCCACCCACAGTTCTTGGCACTGGTTCAGAGCGACTGGGAGCAAACTACAGAGGCGGGTGGATTACTCAACCTGCAAATTAAACTGTCGAGACTCAAACACACCGTCAAGTCTTGGAATAGATAT
This sequence comes from Salvia hispanica, assembly GCF_029641045.1. Lineage (NCBI taxonomy): Eukaryota > Viridiplantae > Streptophyta > Magnoliopsida > Lamiales > Lamiaceae > Salvia > Salvia hispanica. The sequence goes on along the minus strand of NC_142696.1, from coordinate 15,099,709 downwards.
AACTTTGGCAATCTCCACGCCAATCTATGAAAAGCCGAAGAAGATGTGATCGCAGCGCAGGCGGCGTTTGAGGCTGATCCCTCCCCAATCAGCCGGACATCTGTAAACAGGATCATTGCTCATTACATCCTTATCCTCAAGATGGAAGAAGATTTTTGGAGACAAAAAGCTTCCCTTAAATGGCTCTCAGAAGGGGGACAAGAATACAAAGTTCTACCAGAGTTGGGTTCAACAAAAGAGACACCGTCTACACATTCAAGGAATCAAAGTCGGAGATAGAACAATCTGTGAGGCAGTCGGCAGTTGATCAATTCCAAGAACTTCTTGCTCCACCTCCCTTAAACCTGGCTGAGCCGGACCTGGATATCATCCAAAGCCTTCCTCCAAATGTTGACTACGAGCACCTTTGTGTGGCGCCGGAGGCAGAGGAAATTAGGCGAGCAGTTTTCAGTATCTCGGGAGACAGTACCCCAGGACCGGACGGTTTCACGGCGGTCTTCTTCCAAAAATGCTGGAAAATCATGGAGAGAGACATGACCGACGCTGTGGCCAAGTTCTTTGGGGGAGCTTATCTCCCGAGAAGTGTGACCTCCACATCGATTGTTCTCATTACCAAAAAAGAGACGCCGGTGGTTTGGGCCGACTATCGTCCGATAAGCCTTTGCAACGTCACGAATAAAATCATCACCAAGATTCTAATGGCTAGACTCGCACCGCTCCTCTCATTGGTCATATCACCAAACCAAAGTGGGTTCGTGAAGGGGCGCCTCCTCAACGATAATGTCCTCCTAGGACCATGGCGCAAGTTCTCCGAGAGGGTACAGAGAATAAGGGCCCCCAAACTTTTGATCCAGAGAAGATCCAAACCATGGGACACGTTGGTCTTAGCAATGGTAAACCTTCCATATTCTTCTCATGTGAAGAAAACATAAAGCTTGCTGACAATATGGGCTATGCAATTATCGGAAAATTCTCCAGTTCCTTTCCAACGGCACAGCAAATACAGAAGGCTCTTAATAACATCAAGTTCATTCGAAGCTTCTCATGGAAGTACATCAACGCAAGGCATATCTTGATTCAGTTTGATGACCTTTGCGGACTATGCCCGTCTTCTTAGCGGACCAAAGGGCACCCCGGTTTGGTATGTGGAGCGACACCCGATGCGTGTTTTTAAGTGGTCGCCCGAGTTTGACGTCTATTGCGAGTCTCCAATAGCAGCAATATGGTGCAACTTGATTGGACTCCCGATCCATCTATTCGACACATCGGCCTTATCTGCGATAGGAAAACTGCTCGGCAACCCTATTCAAGTCGATCAAGCCACAGCGACCAAGTCGAGACTATCCTTTGCGCGAATTTGTGTCGAAATAGACATCACCAAACCAGCTACGGAGGAGATAATTCTGGACATTTGCGGGAAGGAGACAGCTTAGCAGATCAAATGGGACAAAATTCCAGCCTACTGTGATGATTGTAAGCACGTCGGTCATACACGGAGTACCTGCTATGCAAATGGTCAAAGAATGAAGCCAGAAAGGAGAAATTATAACACCTGACCGACGATCCCTACAAATAGAAACGAACAGAATGTGAAGGCAGATTCAGTCCATAAAGCAACCGAGAAGGAGAGGTACAGAAGCGAGGTCTGTAATTTCCCCAGCCACCAAGGCAATCCAAATCCGACTACCTATGGAACAGGGATGATAAATGGGGCGCAACCAGACATCCTTGGTGACCCCAGCGTGGCTGAGCCCGAGAGGGATGGTGAGGCAGACCAAGAAGCATTGAACAGAGGCGATGAGAGAGCAAGGCAACCGACGAAAGGAAGAACAATCAGGCCAACTGATACCAGAGAAGGAACCTCAAGGACAAAGCCACGAGGAGATGAATGGCGGCCCCCGAGGGCTCCAAAGGATTGGAACCAGAAGCAACCGGAGAACAACCAGGAAAATGAGACCCAAAAAAACATCTAGAGCTCCAATAAATACTATAAACTCATGGAGAATGGTTTGTTCGATACGGAAGCGTATGAGGAAGACGGGGTAGCCGAAATGGAGCTGATGCCAACCGAGAAAGCAGCAGTGGCTCCATCAGATCCGCCCCTAATTTGTGATCATAAGAAAAAAGAACAGGAAACACAAGTGGAGCTACGAGGGAGTTCTTCCCACCCCTCGGGTACGGCCCCCTTCCTTTAAATTATGTCTATCAATTTTCTCTTTTGGAATGCCCGGGGAATCGCGAACGCGACGACCCGACGCATCATCCGAAGATTGATTAAGTCTCATAATCCTGTTTTTCTTGCAATTATGGAACCCCTTTCCCATCATCCGAAGATGGAATTGAGGTTCTCAAATGCAAACGGGAAGATTTGGATTTTCACAGATAAAGAATCCACCTTTGTGATTGATGATGACACGGAGCAACCCCTCCATGGTCGAATTCTGATCCCTCGGATTGGGAAGGAGATCGCCATCTCGGCCATTTATGCAAAGTGCTCCAGGAGTGAGCGATACGGACTCTGGGACAAGCTTCGAGAATTTGCAGAGCATACTGAGCGGATGCCTTGGATGATTGGAGGCGAATTTAACACTATCCTCCACCCCCGGGACAGAGTTGGTAGCGACACTAATAGACTGCCAGAAATGGTGGACTTTGCAGAAATGGCCGAAGATTGCAGGCTCATTGACCCCGGCTTCGATGGATTTGAGTACACCTGGGCCAAGAACACCCTGCTCGAGAGGCTTGACAGAGCATTTATTAATGAAAACTGGACTGAGATGTTTGAGGCGATGAGAGTTACCAACCTCCCGCGCGTGGCCTCCGACCACGGACCAGTCCTTGCCCGCTGCAAGTTGAAATCAACAGCACCGAAGGGGAGTTCCTTCCGATTCCAAAACATGTGGACCCGCCACCCACAGTTCTTGGCACTGGTTCAGAGCGACTGGGAGCAAACTACAGAGGCGGGTGGATTACTCAACCTGCAAATTAAACTGTCGAGACTCAAACACACCGTCAAGTCTTGGAATAGATATAACTTTGGCAATCTCCACGCCAATCTATGAAAAGCCGAAGAAGATGTGATCGCAGCGCAGGCGGCGTTTGAGGCTGATCCCTCCCCAATCAGCCGGACATCTGTAAACAGGATCATTGCTCATTACATCCTTATCCTCAAGATGGAAGAAGATTTTTGGAGACAAAAAGCTTCCCTTAAATGGCTCTCAGAAGGGGGACAAGAATACAAAGTTCTACCAGAGTTGGGTTCAACAAAAGAGACACCGTCTACACATTCAAGGAATCAAAGTCGGAGATAGAACAATCTGTGAGGCAGTCGGCAGTTGATCAATTCCAAGAACTTCTTGCTCCACCTCCCTTAAACCTGGCTGAGCCGGACCTGGATATCATCCAAAGCCTTCCTCCAAATGTTGACTACGAGCACCTTTGTGTGGCGCCGGAGGCAGAGGAAATTAGGCGAGCAGTTTTCAGTATCTCGGGAGACAGTACCCCAGGACCGGACGGTTTCACGGCGGTCTTCTTCCAAAAATGCTGGAAAATCATGGAGAGAGACATGACCGACGCTGTGGCCAAGTTCTTTGGGGGAGCTTATCTCCCGAGAAGTGTGACCTCCACATCGATTGTTCTCATTACCAAAAAAGAGACGCCGGTGGTTTGGGCCGACTATCGTCCGATAAGCCTTTGCAACGTCACGAATAAAATCATCACCAAGATTCTAATGGCTAGACTCGCACCGCTCCTCTCATTGGTCATATCACCAAACCAAAGTGGGTTCGTGAAGGGGCGCCTCCTCAACGATAATGTCCTCCTAGGACCATGGCGCAAGTTCTCCGAGAGGGTACAGAGAATAAGGGCCCCCAAACTTTTGATCCAGAGAAGATCCAAACCATGGGACACGTTGGTCTTAGCAATGGTAAACCTTCCATATTCTTCTCATGTGAAGAAAACATAAAGCTTGCTGACAATATGGGCTATGCAATTATCGGAAAATTCTCCAGTTCCTTTCCAACGGCACAGCAAATACAGAAGGCTCTTAATAACATCAAGTTCATTCGAAGCTTCTCATGGAAGTACATCAACGCAAGGCATATCTTGATTCAGTTTGATGACCTTTGCGGACTATGCCCGTCTTCTTAGCGGACCAAAGGGCACCCCGGTTTGGTATGTGGAGCGACACCCGATGCGTGTTTTTAAATGGTCGCCCGAGTTTGACGTCTATTGCGAGTCTCCAATAGCAGCAATATGGTGCAACTTGATTGGACTCCCGATCCATCTATTCGACACATCGGCCTTATCTGCGATAGGAAAACTGCTCGGCAACCCTATTCAAGTCGATCAAGCCACAGCGACCAAGTCGAGACTATCCTTTGCGCGAATTTGTGTCGAAATAGACATCACCAAACCAGCTACGGAGGAGATAATTCTGGACATTTGCGGGAAGGAGACAGCTTAGCAGATCAAATGGGACAAAATTCCAGCCTACTGTGATGATTGTAAGCACGTCGGTCATACACGGAGTACCTGCTATGCAAATGGTCAAAGAATGAAGCCAGAAAGGAGAAATTATAACACCTGACCGACGATCCCTACAAATAGAAACGAACAGAATGTGAAGGCAGATTCAGTCCATAAAGCAACCGAGAAGGAGAGGTACAGAAGCGAGGTCTGTAATTTCCCCAGCCACCAAGGCAATCCAAATCCGACTACCTATGGAACAGGGATGATAAATGGGGCGCAACCAGACATCCTTGGTGACCCCAGCGTGGCTGAGCCCGAGAGGGATGGTGAGGCAGACCAAGAAGCATTGAACAGAGGCGATGAGAGAGCAAGGCAACCGACGAAAGGAAGAACAATCAGGCCAACTGATACCAGAAAAGGAACCTCAAGGACAAAGCCACGAGGAGATGAATGGCGGCCCCCGAGGGCTCCAAAGGATTGGAACCAGAAGCAACCGGAGAACAACCAGGAAAATGAGACCCAAAAAAACATCTAGAGCTCCAATAAATACTATAAACTCATGGAGAATGGTTTGTTCGATACGGAAGCGTATGAGGAAGACGGGGTAGCCGAAATGGAGCTGATGCCAACCGAGAAAGCAGCAGTGGCTCCATCAGATCCGCCCCTAATTTGTGATCATAAGAAAAAAGAACAGGAAACACAAGTGGAGCTACGAGGGAGTTCTTCCCACCCCTCGGGTACGGCCCCCTTCCTTTAAATTATGTCTATCAATTTTCTCTTTTGGAATGCCCGGGGAATCGCGAACGCGACGACCCGACGCATCATCCGAAGATTGATTAAGTCTCATAATCCTGTTTTTCTTGCAATTATGGAACCCCTTTCCCATCATCCGAAGATGGAATTGAGGTTCTCAAATGCAAACGGGAAGATTTGGATTTTCACAGATAAAGAATCCACCTTTGTGATTGATGATGACACGGAGCAACCCCTCCATGGTCGAATTCTGATCCCTCGGATTGGGAAGGAGATCGCCATCTCGGCCATTTATGCAAAGTGCTCCAGGAGTGAGCGATACGGACTCTGGGACAAGCTTCGAGAATTTGCAGAGCATACTGAGCGGATGCCTTGGATGATTGGAGGCGAATTTAACACTATCCTCCACCCCCGGGACAGAGTTGGTAGCGACACTAATAGACTGCCAGAAATGGTGGACTTTGCAGAAATGGCCGAAGATTGCAGGCTCATTGACCCCGGCTTCGATGGATTTGAGTACACCTGGGCCAAGAACACCCTGCTCGAGAGGCTTGACAGAGCATTTATTAATGAAAACTGGACTGAGATGTTTGAGGCGACGAGAGTTACCAACCTCCCGCGCGTGGCCTCCGACCACGGACCAGTCCTTGCCCGCTGCAAGTTGAAATCAACAGCACCGAAGGGGAGTTCCTTCCGATTCCAAAACATGTGGACCCGCCACCCACAGTTCTTGGCACTGGTTCAGAGCGACTGGGAGCAAACTACAGAGGCGGGTGGATTACTCAACCTGCAAATTAAACTGTCGAGACTCAAACACACCGTCAAGTCTTGGAATAGATATAACTTTGGCAATCTCCACGCCAATCTATGAAAAGCCGAAGAAGATGTGATCGCAGCGCAGGCGGCGTTTGAGGCTGATCCCTCCCCAATCAGCCGGACATCTGTAAACAGGATCATTGCTCATTACATCCTTATCCTCAAGATGGAAGAAGATTTTTGGAGACAAAAAGCTTCCCTTAAATGGCTCTCAGAAGGGGGACAAGAATACAAAGTTCTACCAGAGTTGGGTTCAACAAAAGAGACACCGTCTACACATTCAAGGAATCAAAGTCGGAGATAGAACAATCTGTGAGGCAGTCGGCAGTTGATCAATTCCAAGAACTTCTTGCTCCACCTCCCTTAAACCTGGCTGAGCCGGACCTGGATATCATCCAAAGCCTTCCTCCAAATGTTGACTACGAGCACCTTTGTGTGGCGCCGGAGGCAGAGGAAATTAGGCGAGCAGTTTTCAGTATCTCGGGAGACAGTACCCCAGGACCGGACGGTTTCACGGCGGTCTTCTTCCAAAAATGCTGGAAAATCATGGAGAGAGACATGACCGACGATGTGGCCAAGTTCTTTGGGGGAGCTTATCTCCCGAGAAGTGTGACCTCCACATCGATTGTTCTCATTACCAAAAAAGAGACGCCGGTGGTTTGGGCCGACTATCGTCCGATAAGCCTTTGCAACGTCACGAATAAAATCATCACCAAGATTCTAATGGCTAGACTCGCACCGCTCCTCTCATTGGTCATATCACCAAACCAAAGTGGGTTCGTGAAGGGGCGCCTCCTCAACGATAATGTCCTCCTAGGACCATGGCGCAAGTTCTCCGAGAGGGTACAGAGAATAAGGGCCCCCAAACTTTTGATCCAGAGAAGATCCAAAACCATGGGACACGTTGGTCTTAGCAATGGTAAACCTTCCATATTCTTCTCATGTGAAGAAAACATAAAGCTTGCTGACAATATGGGCTATGCAATTATCGGAAAATTCTCCAGTTCCTTTCCAACGGCACAGCAAATACAGAAGGCTCTTAATAACATCAAGTTCATTCGAAGCTTCTCATGGAAGTACATCAACGCAAGGCATATCTTGATTCAGTTTGATGACCTTTGCGGACTATGCCCGTCTTCTTAGCGGACCAAAGGGCACCCCGTTTTGGTATGTGGAGCGACACCCGATGCGTGTTTTTAAGTGGTCGCCCGAGTTTGACGTCTATTGCGAGTCTCCAATAGCAGCAATATGGTGCAACTTGATTGGACTCCCGATCCATCTATTCGACACATCGGCCTTATCTGCGATAGGAAAACTGCTCGGCAACCCTATTCAAGTCGATCAAGCCACAGCGACCAAGTCGAGACTATCCTTTGCGCGAATTTGTGTCGAAATAGACATCACCAAACCAGCTACGGAGGAGATAATTCTGGACATTTGCGGGAAGGAGACAGCTTAGCAGATCAAATGGGACAAAATTCCAGCCTACTGTGATGATTGTAAGCACGTCGGTCATACACGGAGTACCTGCTATGCAAATGGTCAAAGAATGAAGCCAGAAAGGAGAAATTATAACACCTGACCGACGATCCCTACAAATAGAAACGAACAGAATGTGAAGGCAGATTCAGTCCATAAAGCAACCGAGAAGGAGAGGTACAGAAGCGAGGTCTGTAATTTCCCCAGCCACCAAGGCAATCCAAATCCGACTACCTATGGAACAGGGATGATAAATGGGGCGCAACCAGACATCCTTGGTGACCCCAGCGTGGCTGAGCCCGAGAGGGATGGTGAGGCAGACCAAGAAGCATTGAACAGAGGCGATGAGAGAGCAAGGCAACCGACGAAAGGAAGAACAATCAGGCCAACTGATACCAGAGAAGGAACCTCAAGGACAAAGCCACGAGGAGATGAATGGCGGCCCCCGAGGGCTCCAAAGGATTGGAACCAGAAGCAACCGGAGAACAACCAGGAAAATGAGACCCAAAAAAACATCTAGAGCTCCAATAAATACTATAAACTCATGGAGAATGGTTTGTTCGATACGGAAGCGTATGAGGAAGACGGGGTAGCCGAAATGGAGCTGATGCCAACCGAGAAAGCAGCAGTGGCTCCATCAGATCCGCCCCTAATTTGTGATCATAAGAAAAAAGAACAGGAAACACAAGTGGAGCTACGAGGGAGTTCTTCCCACCCCTCGGGTACGGCCCCCTTCCTTTAAATTATGTCTATCAATTTTCTCTTTTGGAATGCCCGGGGAATCGCGAACGCGACGACCCGACGCATCATCCGAAGATTGATTAAGTCTCATAATCCTGTTTTTCTTGCAATTCTGGAACCCCTTTCCCATCATCCGAAGATGGAATTGAGGTTCTCAAATGCAAACGGGAAGATTTGGATTTTCACAGATAAAGAATCCACCTTTGTGATTGATGATGACACGGAGCAACCCCTCCATGGTCGAATTCTGATCCCTCGGATTGGGAAGGAGATCGCCATCTCGGCCATTTATGCAAAGTGCTCCAGGAGTGAGCGATACGGACTCTGGGACAAGCTTCGAGAATTTGCAGAGCATACTGAGCGGATGCCTTGGATGATTGGAGGCGAATTTAACACTATCCTCCACCCCCGGGACAGAGTTGGTAGCGACACTAATAGACTGCCAGAAATGGTGGACTTTGCAGAAATGGCCGAAGATTGCAGGCTCATTGACCCCGGCTTCGATGGATTTGAGTACACCTGGGCCAAGAACACCCTGCTCGAGAGGCTTGACAGAGCATTTATTAATGAAAACTGGACTGAGATGTTTGAGGCGACGAGAGTTACCAACCTCCCGCGCGTGGCCTCCGACCACGGACCAGTCCTTGCCCGCTGCAAGTTGAAATCAACAGCACCGAAGGGGAGTTCCTTCCGATTCCAAAACATGTGGACCCGCCACCCACAGTTCTTGGCACTGGTTCAGAGCGACTGGGAGCAAACTACAGAGGCGGGTGGATTACTCAACCTGCAAATTAAACTGTCGAGACTCAAACACACCGTCAAGTCTTGGAATAGATATAACTTTGGCAATCTCCACGCCAATCTATGAAAAGCCGAAGAAGATGTGATCGCAGCGCAGGCGGCGTTTGAGGCTGATCCCTCCCTAATCAGCCGGACATCTGTAAACAGGATCATTGCTCATTACATCCTTATCCTCAAGATGGAAGAAGATTTTTGGAGACAAAAAGCTTCCCTTAAATGGCTCTCAGAAGGGGGACAAGAATACAAAGTTCTACCAGAGTTGGGTTCAACAAAAGAGACACCGTCTACACATTCAAGGAATCAAAGTCGGAGATAGAACAATCTGTGAGGCAGTCGGCAGTTGATCAATTCCAAGAACTTCTTGCTCCACCTCCCTTAAACCTGGCTGAGCCGGACCTGGATATCATCCAAAGCCTTCCTCCAAATGTTGACTACGAGCACCTTTGTGTGGCGCCGGAGGCAGAGGAAATTAGGCGAGCAGTTTTCAGTATCTCGGGAGACAGTACCCCAGGACCGGACGGTTTCACGGCGGTCTTCTTCCAAAAATGCTGGAAAATCATGGAGAGAGACATGACCGACGATGTGGCCAAGTTCTTTGGGGGAGCTTATCTCCCGAGAAGTGTGACCTCCACATCGATTGTTCTCATTACCAAAAAAGAGACGCCGGTGGTTTGGGCCGACTATCGTCCGATAAGCCTTTGCAACGTCACGAATAAAATCATCACCAAGATTCTAATGGCTAGACTCGCACCGCTCCTCTCATTGGTCATATCACCAAACCAAAGTGGGTTCGTGAAGGGGCGCCTCCTCAACGATAATGTCCTCCTAGGACCATGGCGCAAGTTCTCCGAGAGGGTACAGAGAATAAGGGCCCCCAAACTTTTGATCCAGAGAAGATCCAAAACCATGGGACACGTTGGTCTTAGCAATGGTAAACCTTCCATATTCTTCTCATGTGAAGAAAACATAAAGCTTGCTGACAATATGGGCTATGCAATTATCGGAAAATTCTCCAGTTCCTTTCCAACGGCACAGCAAATACAGAAGGCTCTTAATAACATCAAGTTCATTCGAAGCTTCTCATGGAAGTACATCAACGCAAGGCATATCTTGATTCAGTTTGATGACCTTTGCGGACTATGCCCGTCTTCTTAGCGGACCAAAGGGCACCCCGTTTTGGTATGTGGAGCGACACCCGATGCGTGTTTTTAAGTGGTCGCCCGAGTTTGACGTCTATTGCGAGTCTCCAATAGCAGCAATATGGTGCAACTTGATTGGACTCCCGATCCATCTATTCGACACATCGGCCTTATCTGCGATAGGAAAACTGCTCGGCAACCCTATTCAAGTCGATCAAGCCACAGCGACCAAGTCGAGACTATCCTTTGCGCGAATTTGTGTCGAAATAGACATCACCAAACCAGCTACGGAGGAGATAATTCTGGACATTTGCGGGAAGGAGACAGCTTAGCAGATCAAATGGGACAAAATTCCAGCCTACTGTGATGATTGTAAGCACGTCGGTCATACACGGAGTACCTGCTATGCAAATGGTCAAAGAATGAAGCCAGAAAGGAGAAATTATAACACCTGACCGACGATCCCTACAAATAGAAACGAACAGAATGTGAAGGCAGATTCAGTCCATAAAGCAACCGAGAAGGAGAGGTACAGAAGCGAGGTCTGTAATTTCCCCAGCCACCAAGGCAATCCAAATCCGACTACCTATGGAACAGGGATGATAAATGGGGCGCAACCAGACATCCTTGGTGACCCCAGCGTGGCTGAGCCCGAGAGGGATGGTGAGGCAGACCAAGAAGCATTGAACAGAGGCGATGAGAGAGCAAGGCAACCGACGAAAGGAAGAACAATCAGGCCAACTGATACCAGAGAAGGAACCTCAAGGACAAAGCCACGAGGAGATGAATGGCGGCCCCCGAGGGCTCCAAAGGATTGGAACCAGAAGCAACCGGAGAACAACCAGGAAAATGAGACCCAAAAAAACATCTAGAGCTCCAATAAATACTATAAACTCATGGAGAATGGTTTGTTCGATACGGAAGCGTATGAGGAAGACGGGGTAGCCGAAATGGAGCTGATGCCAACCGAGAAAGCAGCAGTGGCTCCATCAGATCCGCCCCTAATTTGTGATCATAAGAAAAAAGAACAGGAAACACAAGTGGAGCTACGAGGGAGTTCTTCCCACCCCTCGGGTACGGCCCCCTTCCTTTAAATTATGTCTATCAATTTTCTCTTTTGGAATGCCCGGGGAATCGCGAACGCGACGACCCGACGCATCATCCGAAGATTGATTAAGTCTCATAATCCTGTTTTTCTTGCAATTCTGGAACCCCTTTCCCATCATCCGAAGATGGAATTGAGGTTCTCAAATGCAAACGGGAAGATTTGGATTTTCACAGATAAAGAATCCACCTTTGTGATTGATGATGACACGGAGCAACCCCTCCATGGTCGAATTCTGATCCCTCGGATTGGGAAGGAGATCGCCATCTCGGCCATTTATGCAAAGTGCTCCAGGAGTGAGCGATACGGACTCTGGGACAAGCTTCGAGAATTTGCAGAGCATACTGAGCGGATGCCTTGGATGATTGGAGGCGAATTTAACACTATCCTCCACCCCCGGGACAGAGTTGGTAGCGACACTAATAGACTGCCAGAAATGGTGGACTTTGCAGAAATGGCCGAAGATTGCAGGCTCATTGACCCCGGCTTCGATGGATTTGAGTACACCTGGGCCAAGAACACCCTGCTCGAGAGGCTTGACAGAGCATTTATTAATGAAAACTGGACTGAGATGTTTGAGGCGATGAGAGTTACCAACCTCCCGCGCGTGGCCTCCGACCACGGACCAGTCCTTGCCCGCTGCAAGTTGAAATCAACAGCACCGAAGGGGAGTTCCTTCTGATTCCAAAACATGTGGACCCGCCACCCACAGTTCTTGGCACTGGTTCAGAGCGACTGGGAGCAAACTACAGAGGCGGGTGGATTACTCAACCTGCAAATTAAACTGTCGAGACTCAAACACACCGTCAAGTCTTGGAATAGATATAACTTTGGCAATCTCCACGCCAATCTATGAAAAGCCGAAGAAGATGTGATCGCAGCGCAGGCGGCGTTTGAGGCTGATCCCTCCCCAATCAGCCGGACATCTGTAAACAGGATCATTGCTCATTACATCCTTATCCTCAAGATGGAAGAAGATTTTTGGAGACAAAAAGCTTCCCTTAAATGGCTCTCAGAAGGGGGACAAGAATACAAAGTTCTACCAGAGTTGGGTTCAACAAAAGAGACACCGTCTACACATTCAAGGAATCAAAGTCGGAGATAGAACAATCTGTGAGGCAGTCGGCAGTTGATCAATTCCAAGAACTTCTTGCTCCACCTCCCTTAAACCTGGCTGAGCCGGACCTGGATATCATCCAAAGCCTTCCTCCAAATGTTGACTACGAGCACCTTTGTGTGGCGCCGGAGGCAGAGGAAATTAGGCGAGCAGTTTTCAGTATCTCGGGAGACAGTACCCCAGGACCGGACGGTTTCACGGCGGTCTTCTTCCAAAAATGCTGGAAAATCATGGAGAGAGACATGACCGACGCTGTGGCCAAGTTCTTTGGGGGAGCTTATCTCCCGAGAAGTGTGACCTCCACATCGATTGTTCTCATTACCAAAAAAGAGACGCCGGTGGTTTGGGCCGACTATCGTCCGATAAGCCTTTGCAACGTCACGAATAAAATCATCACCAAGATTCTAATGGCTAGACTCGCACCGCTCCTCTCATTGGTCATATCACCAAACCAAAGTGGGTTCGTGAAGGGGCGCCTCCTCAACGATAATGTCCTCCTAGGACCATGGCGCAAGTTCTCCGAGAGGGTACAGAGAATAAGGGCCCCCAAACTTTTGATCCAGAGAAGATCCAAACCATGGGACACGTTGGTCTTAGCAATGGTAAACCTTCCATATTCTTCTCATGTGAAGAAAACATAAAGCTTGCTGACAATATGGGCTATGCAATTATCGGAAAATTCTCCAGTTCCTTTCCAACGGCACAGCAAATACAGAAGGCTCTTAATAACATCAAGTTCATTCGAAGCTTCTCATGGAAGTACATCAACGCAAGGCATATCTTGATTCAGTTTGATGACCTTTGCGGACTATGCCCGTCTTCTTAGCGGACCAAAGGGCACCCCGGTTTGGTATGTGGAGCGACACCCGATGCGTGTTTTTAAATGGTCGCCCGAGTTTGACGTCTATTGCGAGTCTCCAATAGCAGCAATATGGTGCAACTTGATTGGACTCCCGATCCATCTATTCGACACATCGGCCTTATCTGCGATAGGAAAACTGCTCGGCAACCCTATTCAAGTCGATCAAGCCACAGCGACCAAGTCGAGACTATCCTTTGCGCGAATTTGTGTCGAAATAGACATCACCAAACCAGCTACGGAGGAGATAATTCTGGACATTTGCGGGAAGGAGACAGCTTAGCAGATCAAATGGGACAAAATTCCAGCCTACTGTGATGATTGTAAGCACGTCGGTCATACACGGAGTACCTGCTATGCAAATGGTCAAAGAATGAAGCCAGAAAGGAGAAATTATAACACCTGACCGACGATCCCTACAAATAGAAACGAACAGAATGTGAAGGCAGATTCAGTCCATAAAGCAACCGAGAAGGAGAGGTACAGAAGCGAGGTCTGTAATTTCCCCAGCCACCAAGGCAATCCAAATCCGACTACCTATGGAACAGGGATGATAAATGGGGCGCAACCAGACATCCTTGGTGACCCCAGCGTGGCTGAGCCCGAGAGGGATGGTGAGGCAGACCAAGAAGCATTGAACAGAGGCGATGAGAGAGCAAGGCAACCGACGAAAGGAAGAACAATCAGGCCAACTGATACCAGAGAAGGAACCTCAAGGACAAAGCCACGAGGAGATGAATGGCGGCCCCCGAGGGCTCCAAAGGATTGGAACCAGAAGCAACCGGAGAACAACCAGGAAAATGAGACCCAAAAAAACATCTAGAGCTCCAATAAATACTATAAACTCATGGAGAATGGTTTGTTCGATACGGAAGCGTATGAGGAAGACGGGGTAGCCGAAATGGAGCTGATGCCAACCGAGAAAGCAGCAGTGGCTCCATCAGATCCGCCCCTAATTTGTGATCATAAGAAAAAAGAACAGGAAACACAAGTGGAGCTACGAGGGAGTTCTTCCCACCCCTCGGGTACGGCCCCCTTCCTTTAAATTATGTCTATCAATTTTCTCTTTTGGAATGCCCGGGGAATCGCGAACGCGACGACCCGACGCATCATCCGAAGATTGATTAAGTCTCATAATCCTGTTTTTCTTGCAATTATGGAACCCCTTTCCCATCATCCGAAGATGGAATTGAGGTTCTCAAATGCAAACGGGAAGATTTGGATTTTCACAGATAAAGAATCCACCTTTGTGATTGATGATGACACGGAGCAACCCCTCCATGGTCGAATTCTGATCCCTCGGATTGGGAAGGAGATCGCCATCTCGGCCATTTATGCAAAGTGCTCCAGGAGTGAGCGATACGGACTCTGGGACAAGCTTCGAGAATTTGCAGAGCATACTGAGCGGATGCCTTGGATGATTGGAGGCGAATTTAACACTATCCTCCACCCCCGGGACAGAGTTGGTAGCGACACTAATAGACTGCCAGAAATGGTGGACTTTGCAGAAATGGCCGAAGATTGCAGGCTCATTGACCCCGGCTTCGATGGATTTGAGTACACCTGGGCCAAGAACACCCTGCTCGAGAGGCTTGACAGAGCATTTATTAATGAAAACTGGACTGAGATGTTTGAGGCGATGAGAGTTACCAACCTCCCGCGCGTGGCCTCCGACCACGGACCAGTCCTTGCCCGCTGCAAGTTGAAATCAACAGCACCGAAGGGGAGTTCCTTCCGATTCCAAAACATGTGGACCCGCCACCCACAGTTCTTGGCACTGGTTCAGAGCGACTGGGAGCAAACTACAGAGGCGGGTGGATTACTCAACCTGCAAATTAAACTGTCGAGACTCAAACACACCGTCAAGTCTTGGAATAGATATAACTTTGGCAATCTCCACGCCAATCTATGAAAAGCCGAAGAAGATGTGATCGCAGCGCAGGCGGCGTTTGAGGCTGATCCCTCCCCAATCAGCCGGACATCTGTAAACAGGATCATTGCTCATTACATCCTTATCCTCAAGATGGAAGAAGATTTTTGGAGACAAAAAGCTTCCCTTAAATGGCTCTCAGAAGGGGGACAAGAATACAAAGTTCTACCAGAGTTGGGTTCAACAAAAGAGACACCGTCTACACATTCAAGGAATCAAAGTCGGAGATAGAACAATCTGTGAGGCAGTCGGCAGTTGATCAATTCCAAGAACTTCTTGCTCCACCTCCCTTAAACCTGGCTGAGCCGGACCTGGATATCATCCAAAGCCTTCCTCCAAATGTTGACTACGAGCACCTTTGTGTGGCGCCGGAGGCAGAGGAAATTAGGCGAGCAGTTTTCAGTATCTCGGGAGACAGTACCCCAGGACCGGACGGTTTCACGGCGGTCTTCTTCCAAAAATGCTGGAAAATCATGGAGAGAGACATGACCGACGCTGTGGCCAAGTTCTTTGGGGGAGCTTATCTCCCGAGAAGTGTGACCTCCACATCGATTGTTCTCATTACCAAAAAAGAGACGCCGGTGGTTTGGGCCGACTATCGTCCGATAAGCCTTTGCAACGTCACGAATAAAATCATCACCAAGATTCTAATGGCTAGACTCGCACCGCTCCTCTCATTGGTCATATCACCAAACCAAAGTGGGTTCGTGAAGGGGCGCCTCCTCAACGATAATATCCTCCTAGGACCATGGCGCAAGTTCTCCGAGAGGGTACAGAGAATAAGGGCCCCCAAACTTTTGATCCAGAGAAGATCCAAACCATGGGACACGTTGGTCTTAGCAATGGTAAACCTTCCATATTCTTCTCATGTGAAGAAAACATAAAGCTTGCTGACAATATGGGCTATGCAATTATCGGAAAATTCTCCAGTTCCTTTCCAACGGCACAGCAAATACAGAAGGCTCTTAATAACATCAAGTTCATTCGAAGCTTCTCATGGAAGTACATCAACGCAAGGCATATCTTGATTCAGTTTGATGACCTTTGCGGACTATGCCCGTCTTCTTAGCGGACCAAAGGGCACCCCGGTTTGGTATGTGGAGCGACACCCGATGCGTGTTTTTAAGTGGTCGCCCGAGTTTGACGTCTATTGCGAGTCTCCAATAGCAGCAATATGGTGCAACTTGATTGGACTCCCGATCCATCTATTCGACACATCGGCCTTATCTGCGATAGGAAAACTGCTCGGCAACCCTATTCAAGTCGATCAAGCCACAGCGACCAAGTCGAGACTATCCTTTGCGCGAATTTGTGTCGAAATAGACATCACCAAACCAGCTACGGAGGAGATAATTCTGGACATTTGCGGGAAGGAGACAGCTTAGCAGATCAAATGGGACAAAATTCCAGCCTACTGTGATGATTGTAAGCACGTCGGTCATACACGGAGTACCTGCTATGCAAATGGTCAAAGAATGAAGCCAGAAAGGAGAAATTATAACACCTGACCGACGATCCCTACAAATAGAAACGAACAGAATGTGAAGGCAGATTCAGTCCATAAAGCAACCGAGAAGGAGAGGTACAGAAGCGAGGTCTGTAATTTCCCCAGCCACCAAGGCAATCCAAATCCGACTACCTATGGAACAGGGATGATAAATGGGGCGCAACCAGACATCCTTGGTGACCCCAGCGTGGCTGAGCCCGAGAGGGATGGTGAGGCAGACCAAGAAGCATTGAACAGAGGCGATGAGAGAGCAAGGCAACCGACGAAAGGAAGAACAATCAGGCCAACTGATACCAGAGAAGGAACCTCAAGGACAAAGCCACGAGGAGATGAATGGCGGCCCCCGAGGGCTCCAAAGGATTGGAACCAGAAGCAACCGGAGAACAACCAGGAAAATGAGACCCAAAAAAACATCTAGAGCTCCAATAAATACTATAAACTCATGGAGAATGGTTTGTTCGATACGGAAGCGTATGAGGAAGACGGGGTAGCCGAAATGGAGCTGATGCCAACCGAGAAAGCAGCAGTGGCTCCATCAGATCCGCCCCTAATTTGTGATCATAAGAAAAAAGAACAGGAAACACAAGTGGAGCTACGAGGGAGTTCTTCCCACCCCTCGGGTACGGCCCCCTTCCTTTAAATTATGTCTATCAATTTTCTCTTTTGGAATGCCCGGGGAATCGCGAACGCGACGACCCGACGCATCATCCGAAGATTGATTAAGTCTCATAATCCTGTTTTTCTTGCAATTCTGGAACCCCTTTCCCATCATCCGAAGATGGAATTGAGGTTCTCAAATGCAAACGGGAAGATTTGGATTTTCACAGATAAAGAATCCACCTTTGTGATTGATGATGACACGGAGCAACCCCTCCATGGTCGAATTCTGATCCCTCGGATTGGGAAGGAGATCGCCATCTCGGCCATTTATGCAAAGTGCTCCAGGAGTGAGCGATACGGACTCTGGGACAAGCTTCGAGAATTTGCAGAGCATACTGAGCGGATGCCTTGGATGATTGGAGGCGAATTTAACACTATCCTCCACCCCCGGGACAGAGTTGGTAGCGACACTAATAGACTGCCAGAAATGGTGGACTTTGCAGAAATGGCCGAAGATTGCAGGCTCATTGACCCCGGCTTCGATGGATTTGAGTACACCTGGGCCAAGAACACCCTGCTCGAGAGGCTTGACAGAGCATTTATTAATGAAAACTGGACTGAGATGTTTGAGGCGATGAGAGTTACCAACCTCCCGCGCGTGGCCTCCGACCACGGACCAGTCCTTGCCCGCTGCAAGTTGAAATCAACAGCACCGAAGGGGAGTTCCTTCTGATTCCAAAACATGTGGACCCGCCACCCACAGTTCTTGGCACTGGTTCAGAGCGACTGGGAGCAAACTACAGAGGCGGGTGGATTACTCAACCTGCAAATTAAACTGTCGAGACTCAAACACACCGTCAAGTCTTGGAATAGATATAACTTTGGCAATCTCCACGCCAATCTATGAAAAGCCGAAGAAGATGTGATCGCAGCGCAGGCGGCGTTTGAGGCTGATCCCTCCCCAATCAGCCGGACATCTGTAAACAGGATCATTGCTCATTACATCCTTATCCTCAAGATGGAAGAAGATTTTTGGAGACAAAAAGCTTCCCTTAAATGGCTCTCAGAAGGGGGACAAGAATACAAAGTTCTACCAGAGTTGGGTTCAACAAAAGAGACACCGTCTACACATTCAAGGAATCAAAGTCGGAGATAGAACAATCTGTGAGGCAGTCGGCAGTTGATCAATTCCAAGAACTTCTTGCTCCACCTCCCTTAAACCTGGCTGAGCCGGACCTGGATATCATCCAAAGCCTTCCTCCAAATGTTGACTACGAGCACCTTTGTGTGGCGCCGGAGGCAGAGGAAATTAGGCGAGCAGTTTTCAGTATCTCGGGAGACAGTACCCCAGGACCGGACGGTTTCACGGCGGTCTTCTTCCAAAAATGCTGGAAAATCATGGAGAGAGACATGACCGACGCTGTGGCCAAGTTCTTTGGGGGAGCTTATCTCCCGAGAAGTGTGACCTCCACATCGATTGTTCTCATTACCAAAAAAGAGACGCCGGTGGTTTGGGCCGACTATCGTCCGATAAGCCTTTGCAACGTCACGAATAAAATCATCACCAAGATTCTAATGGCTAGACTCGCACCGCTCCTCTCATTGGTCATATCACCAAACCAAAGTGGGTTCGTGAAGGGGCGCCTCCTCAACGATAATGTCCTCCTAGGACCATGGCGCAAGTTCTCCGAGAGGGTACAGAGAATAAGGGCCCCCAAACTTTTGATCCAGAGAAGATCCAAACCATGGGACACGTTGGTCTTAGCAATGGTAAACCTTCCATATTCTTCTCATGTGAAGAAAACATAAAGCTTGCTGACAATATGGGCTATGCAATTATCGGAAAATTCTCCAGTTCCTTTCCAACGGCACAGCAAATACAGAAGGCTCTTAATAACATCAAGTTCATTCGAAGCTTCTCATGGAAGTACATCAACGCAAGGCATATCTTGATTCAGTTTGATGACCTTTGCGGACTATGCCCGTCTTCTTAGCGGACCAAAGGGCACCCCGGTTTGGTATGTGGAGCGACACCCGATGCGTGTTTTTAAGTGGTCGCCCGAGTTTGACGTCTATTGCGAGTCTCCAATAGCAGCAATATGGTGCAACTTGATTGGACTCCCGATCCATCTATTCGACACATCGGCCTTATCTGCGATAGGAAAACTGCTCGGCAACCCTATTCAAGTCGATCAAGCCACAGCGACCAAGTCGAGACTATCCTTTGCGCGAATTTGTGTCGAAATAGACATCACCAAACCAGCTACGGAGGAGATAATTCTGGACATTTGCGGGAAGGAGACAGCTTAGCAGATCAAATGGGACAAAATTCCAGCCTACTGTGATGATTGTAAGCACGTCGGTCATACACGGAGTACCTGCTATGCAAATGGTCAAAGAATGAAGCCAGAAAGGAGAAATTATAACACCTGACCGACGATCCCTACAAATAGAAACGAACAGAATGTGAAGGCAGATTCAGTCCATAAAGCAACCGAGAAGGAGAGGTACAGAAGCGAGGTCTGTAATTTCCCCAGCCACCAAGGCAATCCAAATCCGACTACCTATGGAACAGGGATGATAAATGGGGCGCAACCAGACATCCTTGGTGACCCCAGCGTGGCTGAGCCCGAGAGGGATGGTGAGGCAGACCAAGAAGCATTGAACAGAGGCGATGAGAGAGCAAGGCAACCGACGAAAGGAAGAACAATCAGGCCAACTGATACCAGAGAAGGAACCTCAAGGACAAAGCCACGAGGAGATGAATGGCGGCCCCCGAGGGCTCCAAAGGA
The DNA here is from genome assembly GCF_029641045.1 of Salvia hispanica. NCBI lineage: Eukaryota > Viridiplantae > Streptophyta > Magnoliopsida > Lamiales > Lamiaceae > Salvia > Salvia hispanica. The sequence goes on along the minus strand of NC_142696.1, from coordinate 15,079,600 downwards.
TTGGAACCAGAAGCAACCGGAGAACAACCAGGAAAATGAGACCCAAAAAAACATCTAGAGCTCCAATAAATACTATAAACTCATGGAGAATGGTTTGTTCGATACGGAAGCGTATGAGGAAGACGGGGTAGCCGAAATGGAGCTGATGCCAACCGAGAAAGCAGCAGTGGCTCCATCAGATCCGCCCCTAATTTGTGATCATAAGAAAAAAGAACAGGAAACACAAGTGGAGCTACGAGGGAGTTCTTCCCACCCCTCGGGTACGGCCCCCTTCCTTTAAATTATGTCTATCAATTTTCTCTTTTGGAATGCCCGGGGAATCGCGAACGCGACGACCCGACGCATCATCCGAAGATTGATTAAGTCTCATAATCCTGTTTTTCTTGCAATTCTGGAACCCCTTTCCCATCATCCGAAGATGGAATTGAGGTTCTCAAATGCAAACGGGAAGATTTGGATTTTCACAGATAAAGAATCCACCTTTGTGATTGATGATGACACGGAGCAACCCCTCCATGGTCGAATTCTGATCCCTCGGATTGGGAAGGAGATCGCCATCTCGGCCATTTATGCAAAGTGCTCCAGGAGTGAGCGATACGGACTCTGGGACAAGCTTCGAGAATTTGCAGAGCATACTGAGCGGATGCCTTGGATGATTGGAGGCGAATTTAACACTATCCTCCACCCCCGGGACAGAGTTGGTAGCGACACTAATAGACTGCCAGAAATGGTGGACTTTGCAGAAATGGCCGAAGATTGCAGGCTCATTGACCCCGGCTTCGATGGATTTGAGTACACCTGGGCCAAGAACACCCTGCTCGAGAGGCTTGACAGAGCATTTATTAATGAAAACTGGACTGAGATGTTTGAGGCGATGAGAGTTACCAACCTCCCGCGCGTGGCCTCCGACCACGGACCAGTCCTTGCCCGCTGCAAGTTGAAATCAACAGCACCGAAGGGGAGTTCCTTCCGATTCCAAAACATGTGGACCCGCCACCCACAGTTCTTGGCACTGGTTCAGAGCGACTGGGAGCAAACTACAGAGGCGGGTGGATTACTCAACCTGCAAATTAAACTGTCGAGACTCAAACACACCGTCAAGTCTTGGAATAGATATAACTTTGGCAATCTCCACGCCAATCTATGAAAAGCCGAAGAAGATGTGATCGCAGCGCAGGCGGCGTTTGAGGCTGATCCCTCCCCAATCAGCCGGACATCTGTAAACAGGATCATTGCTCATTACATCCTTATCCTCAAGATGGAAGAAGATTTTTGGAGACAAAAAGCTTCCCTTAAATGGCTCTCAGAAGGGGGACAAGAATACAAAGTTCTACCAGAGTTGGGTTCAACAAAAGAGACACCGTCTACACATTCAAGGAATCAAAGTCGGAGATAGAACAATCTGTGAGGCAGTCGGCAGTTGATCAATTCCAAGAACTTCTTGCTCCACCTCCCTTAAACCTGGCTGAGCCGGACCTGGATATCATCCAAAGCCTTCCTCCAAATGTTGACTACGAGCACCTTTGTGTGGCGCCGGAGGCAGAGGAAATTAGGCGAGCAGTTTTCAGTATCTCGGGAGACAGTACCCCAGGACCGGACGGTTTCACGGCGGTCTTCTTCCAAAAATGCTGGAAAATCATGGAGAGAGACATGACCGACGCTGTGGCCAAGTTCTTTGGGGGAGCTTATCTCCCGAGAAGTGTGACCTCCACATCGATTGTTCTCATTACCAAAAAAGAGACGCCGGTGGTTTGGGCCGACTATCGTCCGATAAGCCTTTGCAACGTCACGAATAAAATCATCACCAAGATTCTAATGGCTAGACTCGCACCGCTCCTCTCATTGGTCATATCACCAAACCAAAGTGGGTTCGTGAAGGGGCGCCTCCTCAACGATAATGTCCTCCTAGGACCATGGCGCAAGTTCTCCGAGAGGGTACAGAGAATAAGGGCCCCCAAACTTTTGATCCAGAGAAGATCCAAACCATGGGACACGTTGGTCTTAGCAATGGTAAACCTTCCATATTCTTCTCATGTGAAGAAAACATAAAGCTTGCTGACAATATGGGCTATGCAATTATCGGAAAATTCTCCAGTTCCTTTCCAACGGCACAGCAAATACAGAAGGCTCTTAATAACATCAAGTTCATTCGAAGCTTCTCATGGAAGTACATCAACGCAAGGCATATCTTGATTCAGTTTGATGACCTTTGCGGACTATGCCCGTCTTCTTAGCGGACCAAAGGGCACCCCGGTTTGGTATGTGGAGCGACACCCGATGCGTGTTTTTAAGTGGTCGCCCGAGTTTGACGTCTATTGCGAGTCTCCAATAGCAGCAATATGGTGCAACTTGATTGGACTCCCGATCCATCTATTCGACACATCGGCCTTATCTGCGATAGGAAAACTGCTCGGCAACCCTATTCAAGTCGATCAAGCCACAGCGACCAAGTCGAGACTATCCTTTGCGCGAATTTGTGTCGAAATAGACATCACCAAACCAGCTACGGAGGAGATAATTCTGGACATTTGCGGGAAGGAGACAGCTTAGCAGATCAAATGGGACAAAATTCCAGCCTACTGTGATGATTGTAAGCACGTCGGTCATACACGGAGTACCTGCTATGCAAATGGTCAAAGAATGAAGCCAGAAAGGAGAAATTATAACACCTGACCGACGATCCCTACAAATAGAAACGAACAGAATGTGAAGGCAGATTCAGTCCATAAAGCAACCGAGAAGGAGAGGTACAGAAGCGAGGTCTGTAATTTCCCCAGCCACCAAGGCAATCCAAATCCGACTACCTATGGAACAGGGATGATAAATGGGGCGCAACCAGACATCCTTGGTGACCCCAGCGTGGCTGAGCCCGAGAGGGATGGTGAGGCAGACCAAGAAGCATTGAACAGAGGCGATGAGAGAGCAAGGCAACCGACGAAAGGAAGAACAATCAGGCCAACTGATACCAGAGAAGGAACCTCAAGGACAAAGCCACGAGGAGATGAATGGCGGCCCCCGAGGGCTCCAAAGGATTGGAACCAGAAGCAACCGGAGAACAACCAGGAAAATGAGACCCAAAAAAACATCTAGAGCTCCAATAAATACTATAAACTCATGGAGAATGGTTTGTTCGATACGGAAGCGTATGAGGAAGACGGGGTAGCCGAAATGGAGCTGATGCCAACCGAGAAAGCAGCAGTGGCTCCATCAGATCCGCCCCTAATTTGTGATCATAAGAAAAAAGAACAGGAAACACAAGTGGAGCTACGAGGGAGTTCTTCCCACCCCTCGGGTACGGCCCCCTTCCTTTAAATTATGTCTATCAATTTTCTGTTTTGGAATGCCCGGGGAATCGCGAACGCGACGACCCGACGCATCATCCGAAGATTGATTAAGTCTCATAATCCTGTTTTTCTTGCAATTATGGAACCCCTTTCCCATCATCCGAAGATGGAATTGAGGTTCTCAAATGCAAACGGGAAGATTTGGATTTTCACAGATAAAGAATCCACCTTTGTGATTGATGATGACACGGAGCAACCCCTCCATGGTCGAATTCTGATCCCTCGGATTGGGAAGGAGATCGCCATCTCGGCCATTTATGCAAAGTGCTCCAGGAGTGAGCGATACGGACTCTGGGACAAGCTTCGAGAATTTGCAGAGCATACTGAGGATGCCTTGGATGATTGGAGGCGAATTTAACACTATCCTCCACCCCCGGGACAGAGTTGGTAGCGACACTAATAGACTGCCAGAAATGGTGGACTTTGCAGAAATGGCCGAAGATTGCAGGCTCATTGACCCCGGCTTCGATGGATTTGAGTACACCTGGGCCAAGAACACCCTGCTCGAGAGGCTTGACAGAGCATTTATTAATGAAAACTGGACTGAGATGTTTGAGGCGATGAGAGTTACCAACCTCCCGCGCGTGGCCTCCGACCACGGACCAGTCCTTGCCCGCTGCAAGTTGAAATCAACAGCACCGAAGGGGAGTTCCTTCCGATTCCAAAACATGTGGACCCGCCACCCACAGTTCTTGGCACTGGTTCAGAGCGACTGGGAGCAAACTACAGAGGCGGGTGGATTACTCAACCTGCAAATTAAACTGTCGAGACTCAAACACACCGTCAAGTCTTGGAATAGATATAACTTTGGCAATCTCCACGCCAATCTATGAAAAGCCGAAGAAGATGTGATCGCAGCGCAGGCGGCGTTTGAGGCTGATCCCTCCCCAATCAGCCGGACATCTGTAAACAGGATCATTGCTCATTACATCCTTATCCTCAAGATGGAAGAAGATTTTTGGAGACAAAAAGCTTCCCTTAAATGGCTCTCAGAAGGGGGACAAGAATACAAAGTTCTACCAGAGTTGGGTTCAACAAAAGAGACACCGTCTACACATTCAAGGAATCAAAGTCGGAGATAGAACAATCTGTGAGGCAGTCGGCAGTTGATCAATTCCAAGAACTTCTTGCTCCACCTCCCTTAAACCTGGCTGAGCCGGACCTGGATATCATCCAAAGCCTTCCTCCAAATGTTGACTACGAGCACCTTTGTGTGGCGCCGGAGGCAGAGGAAATTAGGCGAGCAGTTTTCAGTATCTCGGGAGACAGTACCCCAGGACCGGACGGTTTCACGGCGGTCTTCTTCCAAAAATGCTGGAAAATCATGGAGAGAGACATGACCGACGCTGTGGCCAAGTTCTTTGGGGGAGCTTATCTCCCGAGAAGTGTGACCTCCACATCGATTGTTCTCATTACCAAAAAAGAGACGCCGGTGGTTTGGGCCGACTATCGTCCGATAAGCCTTTGCAACGTCACGAATAAAATCATCACCAAGATTCTAATGGCTAGACTCGCACCGCTCCTCTCATTGGTCATATCACCAAACCAAAGTGGGTTCGTGAAGGGGCGCCTCCTCAACGATAATGTCCTCCTAGGACCATGGCGCAAGTTCTCCGAGAGGGTACAGAGAATAAGGGCCCCCAAACTTTTGATCCAGAGAAGATCCAAACCATGGGACACGTTGGTCTTAGCAATGGTAAACCTTCCATATTCTTCTCATGTGAAGAAAACATAAAGCTTGCTGACAATATGGGCTATGCAATTATCGGAAAATTCTCCAGTTCCTTTCCAACGGCACAGCAAATACAGAAGGCTCTTAATAACATCAAGTTCATTCGAAGCTTCTCATGGAAGTACATCAACGCAAGGCATATCTTGATTCAGTTTGATGACCTTTGCGGACTATGCCCGTCTTCTTAGCGGACCAAAGGGCACCCCGGTTTGGTATGTGGAGCGACACCCGATGCGTGTTTTTAAGTGGTCGCCCGAGTTTGACGTCTATTGCGAGTCTCCAATAGCAGCAATATGGTGCAACTTGATTGGACTCCCGATCCATCTATTCGACACATCGGCCTTATCTGCGATAGGAAAACTGCTCGGCAACCCTATTCAAGTCGATCAAGCCACAGCGACCAAGTCGAGACTATCCTTTGCGCGAATTTGTGTCGAAATAGACATCACCAAACCAGCTACGGAGGAGATAATTCTGGACATTTGCGGGAAGGAGACAGCTTAGCAGATCAAATGGGACAAAATTCCAGCCTACTGTGATGATTGTAAGCACGTCGGTCATACACGGAGTACCTGCTATGCAAATGGTCAAAGAATGAAGCCAGAAAGGAGAAATTATAACACCTGACCGACGATCCCTACAAATAGAAACGAACAGAATGTGAAGGCAGATTCAGTCCATAAAGCAACCGAGAAGGAGAGGTACAGAAGCGAGGTCTGTAATTTCCCCAGCCACCAAGGCAATCCAAATCCGACTACCTATGGAACAGGGATGATAAATGGGGCGCAACCAGACATCCTTGGTGACCCCAGCGTGGCTGAGCCCGAGAGGGATGGTGAGGCAGACCAAGAAGCATTGAACAGAGGCGATGAGAGAGCAAGGCAACCGACGAAAGGAAGAACAATCAGGCCAACTGATACCAGAGAAGGAACCTCAAGGACAAAGCCACGAGGAGATGAATGGCGGCCCCCGAGGGCTCCAAAGGATTGGAACCAGAAGCAACCGGAGAACAACCAGGAAAATGAGACCCAAAAAAACATCTAGAGCTCCAATAAATACTATAAACTCATGGAGAATGGTTTGTTCGATACGGAAGCGTATGAGGAAGACGGGGTAGCCGAAATGGAGCTGATGCCAACCGAGAAAGCAGCAGTGGCTCCATCAGATCCGCCCCTAATTTGTGATCATAAGAAAAAAGAACAGGAAACACAAGTGGAGCTACGAGGGAGTTCTTCCCACCCCTCGGGTACGGCCCCCTTCCTTTAAATTATGTCTATCAATTTTCTGTTTTGGAATGCCCGGGGAATCGCGAACGCGACGACCCGACGCATCATCCGAAGATTGATTAAGTCTCATAATCCTGTTTTTCTTGCAATTATGGAACCCCTTTCCCATCATCCGAAGATGGAATTGAGGTTCTCAAATGCAAACGGGAAGATTTGGATTTTCACAGATAAAGAATCCACCTTTGTGATTGATGATGACACGGAGCAACCCCTCCATGGTCGAATTCTGATCCCTCGGATTGGGAAGGAGATCGCCATCTCGGCCATTTATGCAAAGTGCTCCAGGAGTGAGCGATACGGACTCTGGGACAAGCTTCGAGAATTTGCAGAGCATACTGAGGATGCCTTGGATGATTGGAGGCGAATTTAACACTATCCTCCACCCCCGGGACAGAGTTGGTAGCGACACTAATAGACTGCCAGAAATGGTGGACTTTGCAGAAATGGCCGAAGATTGCAGGCTCATTGACCCCGGCTTCGATGGATTTGAGTACACCTGGGCCAAGAACACCCTGCTCGAGAGGCTTGACAGAGCATTTATTAATGAAAACTGGACTGAGATGTTTGAGGCGATGAGAGTTACCAACCTCCCGCGCGTGGCCTCCGACCACGGACCAGTCCTTGCCCGCTGCAAGTTGAAATCAACAGCACCGAAGGGGAGTTCCTTCCGATTCCAAAACATGTGGACCCGCCACCCACAGTTCTTGGCACTGGTTCAGAGCGACTGGGAGCAAACTACAGAGGCGGGTGGATTACTCAACCTGCAAATTAAACTGTCGAGACTCAAACACACCGTCAAGTCTTGGAATAGATATAACTTTGGCAATCTCCACGCCAATCTATGAAAAGCCGAAGAAGATGTGATCGCAGCGCAGGCGGCGTTTGAGGCTGATCCCTCCCCAATCAGCCGGACATCTGTAAACAGGATCATTGCTCATTACATCCTTATCCTCAAGATGGAAGAAGATTTTTGGAGACAAAAAGCTTCCCTTAAATGGCTCTCAGAAGGGGGACAAGAATACAAAGTTCTACCAGAGTTGGGTTCAACAAAAGAGACACCGTCTACACATTCAAGGAATCAAAGTCGGAGATAGAACAATCTGTGAGGCAGTCGGCAGTTGATCAATTCCAAGAACTTCTTGCTCCACCTCCCTTAAACCTGGCTGAGCCGGACCTGGATATCATCCAAAGCCTTCCTCCAAATGTTGACTACGAGCACCTTTGTGTGGCGCCGGAGGCAGAGGAAATTAGGCGAGCAGTTTTCAGTATCTCGGGAGACAGTACCCCAGGACCGGACGGTTTCACGGCGGTCTTCTTCCAAAAATGCTGGAAAATCATGGAGAGAGACATGACCGACGCTGTGGCCAAGTTCTTTGGGGGAGCTTATCTCCCGAGAAGTGTGACCTCCACATCGATTGTTCTCATTACCAAAAAAGAGACGCCGGTGGTTTGGGCCGACTATCGTCCGATAAGCCTTTGCAACGTCACGAATAAAATCATCACCAAGATTCTAATGGCTAGACTCGCACCGCTCCTCTCATTGGTCATATCACCAAACCAAAGTGGGTTCGTGAAGGGGCGCCTCCTCAACGATAATGTCCTCCTAGGACCATGGCGCAAGTTCTCCGAGAGGGTACAGAGAATAAGGGCCCCCAAACTTTTGATCCAGAGAAGATCCAAACCATGGGACACGTTGGTCTTAGCAATGGTAAACCTTCCATATTCTTCTCATGTGAAGAAAACATAAAGCTTGCTGACAATATGGGCTATGCAATTATCGGAAAATTCTCCAGTTCCTTTCCAACGGCACAGCAAATACAGAAGGCTCTTAATAACATCAAGTTCATTCGAAGCTTCTCATGGAAGTACATCAACGCAAGGCATATCTTGATTCAGTTTGATGACCTTTGCGGACTATGCCCGTCTTCTTAGCGGACCAAAGGGCACCCCGGTTTGGTATGTGGAGCGACACCCGATGCGTGTTTTTAAGTGGTCGCCCGAGTTTGACGTCTATTGCGAGTCTCCAATAGCAGCAATATGGTGCAACTTGATTGGACTCCCGATCCATCTATTCGACACATCGGCCTTATCTGCGATAGGAAAACTGCTCGGCAACCCTATTCAAGTCGATCAAGCCACAGCGACCAAGTCGAGACTATCCTTTGCGCGAATTTGTGTCGAAATAGACATCACCAAACCAGCTACGGAGGAGATAATTCTGGACATTTGCGGGAAGGAGACAGCTTAGCAGATCAAATGGGACAAAATTCCAGCCTACTGTGATGATTGTAAGCACGTCGGTCATACACGGAGTACCTGCTATGCAAATGGTCAAAGAATGAAGCCAGAAAGGAGAAATTATAACACCTGACCGACGATCCCTACAAATAGAAACGAACAGAATGTGAAGGCAGATTCAGTCCATAAAGCAACCGAGAAGGAGAGGTACAGAAGCGAGGTCTGTAATTTCCCCAGCCACCAAGGCAATCCAAATCCGACTACCTATGGAACAGGGATGATAAATGGGGCGCAACCAGACATCCTTGGTGACCCCAGCGTGGCTGAGCCCGAGAGGGATGGTGAGGCAGACCAAGAAGCATTGAACAGAGGCGATGAGAGAGCAAGGCAACCGACGAAAGGAAGAACAATCAGGCCAACTGATACCAGAGAAGGAACCTCAAGGACAAAGCCACGAGGAGATGAATGGCGGCCCCCGAGGGCTCCAAAGGATTGGAACCAGAAGCAACCGGAGAACAACCAGGAAAATGAGACCCAAAAAAACATCTAGAGCTCCAATAAATACTATAAACTCATGGAGAATGGTTTGTTCGATACGGAAGCGTATGAGGAAGACGGGGTAGCCGAAATGGAGCTGATGCCAACCGAGAAAGCAGCAGTGGCTCCATCAGATCCGCCCCTAATTTGTGATCATAAGAAAAAAGAACAGGAAACACAAGTGGAGCTACGAGGGAGTTCTTCCCACCCCTCGGGTACGGCCCCCTTCCTTTAAATTATGTCTATCAATTTTCTCTTTTGGAATGCCCGGGGAATCGCGAACGCGACGACCCGACGCATCATCCGAAGATTGATTAAGTCTCATAATCCTGTTTTTCTTGCAATTATGGAACCCCTTTCCCATCATCCGAAGATGGAATTGAGGTTCTCAAATGCAAACGGGAAGATTTGGATTTTCACAGATAAAGAATCCACCTTTGTGATTGATGATGACACGGAGCAACCCCTCCATGGTCGAATTCTGATCCCTCGGATTGGGAAGGAGATCGCCATCTCGGCCATTTATGCAAAGTGCTCCAGGAGTGAGCGATACGGACTCTGGGACAAGCTTCGAGAATTTGCAGAGCATACTGAGCGGATGCCTTGGATGATTGGAGGCGAATTTAACACTATCCTCCACCCCCGGGACAGAGTTGGTAGCGACACTAATAGACTGCTAGAAATGGTGGACTTTGCAGAAATGGCCGAAGATTGCAGGCTCATTGACCCCGGCTTCGATGGATTTGAGTACACCTGGGCCAAGAACACCCTGCTCGAGAGGCTTGACAGAGCATTTATTAATGAAAACTGGACTGAGATGTTTGAGGCGATGAGAGTTACCAACCTCCCGCGCGTGGCCTCCGACCACGGACCAGTCCTTGCCCGCTGCAAGTTGAAATCAACAGCACCGAAGGGGAGTTCCTTCCGATTCCAAAACATGTGGACCCGCCACCCACAGTTCTTGGCACTGGTTCAGAGCGACTGGGAGCAAACTACAGAGGCGGGTGGATTACTCAACCTGCAAATTAAACTGTCGAGACTCAAACACACCGTCAAGTCTTGGAATAGATATAACTTTGGCAATCTCCACGCCAATCTATGAAAAGCCGAAGAAGATGTGATCGCAGCGCAGGCGGCGTTTGAGGCTGATCCCTCCCCAATCAGCCGGACATCTGTAAACAGGATCATTGCTCATTACATCCTTATCCTCAAGATGGAAGAAGATTTTTGGAGACAAAAAGCTTCCCTTAAATGGCTCTCAGAAGGGGGACAAGAATACAAAGTTCTACCAGAGTTGGGTTCAACAAAAGAGACACCGTCTACACATTCAAGGAATCAAAGTCGGAGATAGAACAATCTGTGAGGCAGTCGGCAGTTGATCAATTCCAAGAACTTCTTGCTCCACCTCCCTTAAACCTGGCTGAGCCGGACCTGGATATCATCCAAAGCCTTCCTCCAAATGTTGACTACGAGCACCTTTGTGTGGCGCCGGAGGCAGAGGAAATTAGGCGAGCAGTTTTCAGTATCTCGGGAGACAGTACCCCAGGACCGGACGGTTTCACGGCGGTCTTCTTCCAAAAATGCTGGAAAATCATGGAGAGAGACATGACCGACGCTGTGGCCAAGTTCTTTGGGGGAGCTTATCTCCCGAGAAGTGTGACCTCCACATCGATTGTTCTCATTACCAAAAAAGAGACGCCGGTGGTTTGGGCCGACTATCGTCCGATAAGCCTTTGCAACGTCACGAATAAAATCATCACCAAGATTCTAATGGCTAGACTCGCACCGCTCCTCTCATTGGTCATATCACCAAACCAAAGTGGGTTCGTGAAGGGGCGCCTCCTCAACGATAATGTCCTCCTAGGACCATGGCGCAAGTTCTCCGAGAGGGTACAGAGAATAAGGGCCCCCAAACTTTTGATCCAGAGAAGATCCAAACCATGGGACACGTTGGTCTTAGCAATGGTAAACCTTCCATATTCTTCTCATGTGAAGAAAACATAAAGCTTGCTGACAATATGGGCTTGCTGACAATATGGGCTATGCAATTATCGGAAAATTCTCCAGTTCATTTCCAACGGCACAGCAAATACAAAAGGCTCTTAATAACATCAAGTTCATTCGAAGCTTCTCATGGAAGTACATCAACGCAAGGCATATCTTGATTCAGTTTGATGACCTTTGCGGACTATGCCCGTCTTCTTAGCGGACCAAAGGGCACCCCAGTTTGGTATGTGGAGCGACACCCGATGATGCGTGTTTTTAAGTGGTCGCCCGAGTTTGACGTCTATTGCGAGTCTCCAATAGCAGCAATATGGTGCAACTTGATTGGACTCCCGATCCATCTATTCGACACATCGGCCTTATCTGCGATAGGAAAACTGCTCGGCAACCCTATTCAAGTCGATCAAGCCACAGCGACCAAGTTGAGACTATCCTTTGCGCGAATTTGTGTCGAAATAGACATCACCAAACCAGCTACGGAGGAGATAATTCTGGACATTTGCGGGAAGGAGACAGCTTAGCAGATCAAATGGGACAAAATTCCAGCCTACTGTGATGATTGTAAGCACGTCGGTCATACACGGAGTACCTGCTATGCAAATGGTCAAAGAATGAAGCCAGAAAGGAGAAATTATAGCACCTGACCGACGATCCCTACAAATAGAAACGAACAGAATGTGAAGGCAGATTCAGTCCATAAAGCAACCGAGAAGGAGAGGTACAGAAGCGAGGGCTGTAATTTCCCCAGCCACCAAGGCAATCCAAATCCGACTACCTATGGAACAGGGATGATAAATGGGGCGCAACCAGACATCCTTGGTGACCCCAGCGTGGCTGAGCCCGAGAGGGATGGTGAGGCAGACCAAGAAGCATTGAACAGAGGCGATGAGAGAGCAAGGCAACCGACGAAAGGAAGAACAATCAGGCCAACTGATACCAGAGAAGGAACCTCAAGGACAAAGCCACGAGGAGATGAATGGCGGCCCCCGAGGGCTCCAAAGGATTGGAACCAGAAGCAACCGGAGAACAACCAGGAAAATGAGACCCAAAAAAACATCTAGAGCTCCAATAAATACTATATACTCATGGAGAATGGTTTGTTCGATACGGAAGCGTATGAGGAAGACGGGGTAGCCGAAATGGAGCTGATGCCAACCGAGAAAGCAGCAGTGGCTCCATCAGATCCGCCCCTAATTTGTGATCATAAGAAAAAAGAACAGGAAACACAAGTGGAGCTACGAGGGAGTTCTTCCCACCCCTCGGGTACGGCCCCCTTCCTTTAAATTATGTCTATCAATTTTCTCTTTTGGAATGCCCGGGGAATCGCGAACGCGACGACCCGACGCATCATCCGAAGATTGATTAAGTCTCATAATCCTGTTTTTCTTGCAATTATGGAACCCCTTTCCCATCATCCGAAGATGGAATTGAGGTTCTCAAATGCAAACGGGAAGATTTGGATTTTCACAGATAAAGAATCCACCTTTGTGATTGATGATGACACGGAGCAACCCCTCCATGGTCGAATTCTGATCCCTCGGATTGGGAAGGAGATCGCCATCTCGGCCATTTATGCAAAGTGCTCCAGGAGTGAGCGATACGGACTCTGGGACAAGCTTCGAGAATTTGCAGAGCATACTGAGCGGATGCCTTGGATGATTGGAGGCGAATTTAACACTATCCTCCACCCCCGGGACAGAGTTGGTAGCGACACTAATAGACTGCCAGAAATGGTGGACTTTGCAGAAATGGCCGAAGATTGCAGGCTCATTGACCCCGGCTTCGATGGATTTGAGTACACCTGGGCCAAGAACACCCTGCTCGAGAGGCTTGACAGAGCATTTATTAATGAAAACTGGACTGAGATGTTTGAGGCGATGAGAGTTACCAACCTCCCGCGCGTGGCCTCCGACCACGGACCAGTCCTTGCCCGCTGCAAGTTGAAATCAACAGCACCGAAGGGGAGTTCCTTCCGATTCCAAAACATGTGGACCCGCCACCCACAGTTCTTGGCACTGGTTCAGAGCGACTGGGAGCAAACTACAGAGGCGGGTGGATTACTCAACCTGCAAATTAAACTGTCGAGACTCAAACACACCGTCAAGTCTTGGAATAGATATAACTTTGGCAATCTCCACGCCAATCTATGAAAAGCCGAAGAAGATGTGATCGCAGCGCAGGCGGCGTTTGAGGCTGATCCCTCCCCAATCAGCCGGACATCTGTAAACAGGATCATTGCTCATTACATCCTTATCCTCAAGATGGAAGAAGATTTTTGGAGACAAAAAGCTTCCCTTAAATGGCTCTCAGAAGGGGGACAAGAATACAAAGTTCTACCAGAGTTGGGTTCAACAAAAGAGACACCGTCTACACATTCAAGGAATCAAAGTCGGAGATAGAACAATCTGTGAGGCAGTCGGTAGTTGATCAATTCCAAGAACTTCTTGCTCCACCTCCCTTAAACCTGGCTGAGCCGGACCTGGATATCATCCAAAGCCTTCCTCCAAATGTTGACTACGAGCACCTTTGTGTGGCGCCGGAGGCAGAGGAAATTAGGCGAGCAGTTTTCAGTATCTCGGGAGACAGTACCCCAGGACCGGACGGTTTCACGGCGGTCTTCTTCCAAAAATGCTGGAAAATCATGGAGAGAGACATGACCGACGCTGTGGCCAAGTTCTTTGGGGGAGCTTATCTCCCGAGAAGTGTGATCTCCACATCGATTGTTCTCATTACCAAAAAAGAGACGCCGGTGGTTTGGGCCGACTATCGTCCGATAAGCCTTTGCAACGTCACGAATAAAATCATCACCAAGATTCTAATGGCTAGACTCGCACCGCTCCTCTCATTGGTCATATCACCAAACCAAAGTGGGTTCGTGAAGGGGCGCCTCCTCAACGATAATGTCCTCCTAGGACCATGGCGCAAGTTCTCCGAGAGGGTACAGAGAATAAGGGCCCCCAAACTTTTGATCCAGAGAAGATCCAAACCATGGGACACGTTGGTCTTAGCAATGGTAAACCTTCCATATTCTTCTCATGTGAAGAAAACATAAAGCTTGCTGACAATATGGGCTTGCTGACAATATGGGCTATGCAATTATCGGAAAATTCTCCAGTTCATTTCCAACGGCACAGCAAATACAAAAGGCTCTTAATAACATCAAGTTCATTCGAAGCTTCTCATGGAAGTACATCAACGCAAGGCATATCTTGATTCAGTTTGATGACCTTTGCGGACTATGCCCGTCTTCTTAGCGGACCAAAGGGCACCCCAGTTTGGTATGTGGAGCGACACCCGATGCGTGTTTTTAAGTGGTCGCCCGAGTTTGACGTCTATTGCGAGTCTCCAATAGCAGCAATATGGTGCAACTTGATTGGACTCCCGATCCATCTATTCGACACATCGGCCTTATCTGCGATAGGAAAACTGCTCGGCAACCCTATTCAAGTCGATCAAGCCACAGCGACCAAGTTGAGACTATCCTTTGCGCGAATTTGTGTCGAAATAGACATCACCAAACCAGCTACGGAGGAGATAATTCTGGACATTTGCGGGAAGGAGACAGCTTAGCAGATCAAATGGGACAAAATTCCAGCCTACTGTGATGATTGTAAGCACGTCGGTCATACACGGAGTACCTGCTATGCAAATGGTCAAAGAATGAAGCCAGAAAGGAGAAATTATAGCACCTGACCGACGATCCCTACAAATAGAAACGAACAGAATGTGAAGGCAGATTCAGTCCATAAAGCAACCGAGAAGGAGAGGTACAGAAGCGAGGGCTGTAATTTCCCCAGCCACCAAGGCAATCCAAATCCGACTACCTATGGAACAGGGATGATAAATGGGGCGCAACCAGACATCCTTGGTGACCCCAGCGTGGCTGAGCCCGAGAGGGATGGTGAGGCAGACCAAGAAGCATTGAACAGAGGCGATGAGAGAGCAAGGCAACCGACGAAAGGAAGAACAATCAGGCCAACTGATACCAGAGAAGGAACCTCAAGGACAAAGCCACGAGGAGATGAATGGCGGCCCCCGAGGGCTCCAAAGGATTGGAACCAGAAGCAACCGGAGAACAACCAGGAAAATGAGACCCAAAAAAACATCTAGAGCTCCAATAAATACTATATACTCATGGAGAATGGTTTGTTCGATACGGAAGCGTATGAGGAAGACGGGGTAGCCGAAATGGAGCTGATGCCAACCGAGAAAGCAGCAGTGGCTCCATCAGATCCGCCCCTAATTTGTGATCATAAGAAAAAAGAACAGGAAACACAAGTGGAGCTACGAGGGAGTTCTTCCCACCCCTCGGGTACGGCCCCCTTCCTTTAAATTATGTCTATCAATTTTCTCTTTTGGAATGCCCGGGGAATCGCGAACGCGACGACCCGACGCATCATCCGAAGATTGATTAAGTCTCATAATCCTGTTTTTCTTGCAATTATGGAACCCCTTTCCCATCATCCGAAGATGGAATTGAGGTTCTCAAATGCAAACGGGAAGATTTGGATTTTCACAGATAAAGAATCCACCTTTGTGATTGATGATGACACGGAGCAACCCCTCCATGGTCGAATTCTGATCCCTCGGATTGGGAAGGAGATCGCCATCTCGGCCATTTATGCAAAGTGCTCCAGGAGTGAGCGATACGGACTCTGGGACAAGCTTCGAGAATTTGCAGAGCATACTGAGCGGATGCCTTGGATGATTGGAGGCGAATTTAACACTATCCTCCACCCCCGGGACAGAGTTGGTAGCGACACTAATAGACTGCCAGAAATGGTGGACTTTGCAGAAATGGCCGAAGATTGCAGGCTCATTGACCCCGGCTTCGATGGATTTGAGTACACCTGGGCCAAGAACACCCTGCTCGAGAGGCTTGACAGAGCATTTATTAATGAAAACTGGACTGAGATGTTTGAGGCGATGAGAGTTACCAACCTCCCGCGCGTGGCCTCCGACCACGGACCAGTCCTTGCCCGCTGCAAGTTGAAATCAACAGCACCGAAGGGGAGTTCCTTCCGATTCCAAAACATGTGGACCCGCCACCCACAGTTCTTGGCACTGGTTCAGAGCGACTGGGAGCAAACTACAGAGGCGGGTGGATTACTCAACCTGCAAATTAAACTGTCGAGACTCAAACACACCGTCAAGTCTTGGAATAGATATAACTTTGGCAATCTCCACGCCAATCTATGAAAAGCCGAAGAAGATGTGATCGCAGCGCAGGCGGCGTTTGAGGCTGATCCCTCCCCAATCAGCCGGACATCTGTAAACAGGATCATTGCTCATTACATCCTTATCCTCAAGATGGAAGAAGATTTTTGGAGACAAAAAGCTTCCCTTAAATGGCTCTCAGAAGGGGGACAAGAATACAAAGTTCTACCAGAGTTGGGTTCAACAAAAGAGACACCGTCTACACATTCAAGGAATCAAAGTCGGAGATAGAACAATCTGTGAGGCAGTCGGCAGTTGATCAATTCCAAGAACTTCTTGCTCCACCTCCCTTAAACCTGGCTGAGCCGGACCTGGATATCATCCAAAGCCTTCCTCCAAATGTTGACTACGAGCACCTTTGTGTGGCGCCGGAGGCAGAGGAAATTAGGCGAGCAGTTTTCAGTATCTCGGGAGACAGTACCCCAGGACCGGACGGTTTCACGGCGGTCTTCTTCCAAAAATGCTGGAAAATCATGGAGAGAGACATGACCGACGCTGTGGCCAAGTTCTTTGGGGGAGCTTATCTCCCGAGAAGTGTGACCTCCACATCGATTGTTCTCATTACCAAAAAAGAGACGCCGGTGGTTTGGGCCGACTATCGTCCGATAAGCCTTTGCAACGTCACGAATAAAATCATCACCAAGATTCTAATGGCTAGACTCGCACCGCTCCTCTCATTGGTCATATCACCAAACCAAAGTGGGTTCGTGAAGGGGCGCCTCCTCAACGATAATGTCCTCCTAGGACCATGGCGCAAGTTCTCCGAGAGGGTACAGAGAATAAGGGCCCCCAAACTTTTGATCCAGAGAAGATCCAAACCATGGGACACGTTGGTCTTAGCAATGGTAAACCTTCCATATTCTTCTCATGTGAAGAAAACATAAAGCTTGCTGACAATATGGGCTTGCTGACAATATGGGCTATGCAATTATCGGAAAATTCTCCAGTTCATTTCCAACGGCACAGCAAATACAAAAGGCTCTTAATAACATCAAGTTCATTCGAAGCTTCTCATGGAAGTACATCAACGCAAGGCATATCTTGATTCAGTTTGATGACCTTTGCGGACTATGCCCGTCTTCTTAGCGGACCAAAGGGCACCCCAGTTTGGTATGTGGAGCGACACCCGATGCGTGTTTTTAAGTGGTCGCCCGAGTTTGACGTCTATTGCGAGTCTCCAATAGCAGCAATATGGTGCAACTTGATTGGACTCCCGATCCATCTATTCGACACATCGGCCTTATCTGCGATAGGAAAACTGCTCGGCAACCCTATTCAAGTCGATCAAGCCACAGCGACCAAGTTGAGACTATCCTTTGCGCGAATTTGTGTCGAAATAGACATCACCAAACCAGCTACGGAGGAGATAATTCTGGACATTTGCGGGAAGGAGACAGCTTAGCAGATCAAATGGGACAAAATTCCAGCCTACTGTGATGATTGTAAGCACGTCGGTCATACACGGAGTACCTGCTATGCAAATGGTCAAAGAATGAAGCCAGAAAGGAGAAATTATAGCACCTGACCGACGATCCCTACAAATAGAAACGAACAGAATGTGAAGGCAGATTCAGTCCATAAAGCAACCGAGAAGGAGAGGTACAGAAGCGAGGGCTGTAATTTCCCCAGCCACCAAGGCAATCCAAATCCGACTACCTATGGAACAGGGATGATAAATGGGGCGCAACCAGACATCCTTGGTGACCCCAGCGTGGCTGAGCCCGAGAGGGATGGTGAGGCAGACCAAGAAGCATTGAACAGAGGCGATGAGAGAGCAAGGCAACCGACGAAAGGAAGAACAATCAGGCCAACTGATACCAGAGAAGGAACCTCAAGGACAAAGCCACGAGGAGATGAATGGCGGCCCCCGAGGGCTCCAAAGGATTGGAACCAGAAGCAACCGGAGAACAACCAGGAAAATGAGACCCAAAAAAACATCTAGAGCTCCAATAAATACTATATACTCATGGAGAATGGTTTGTTCGATACGGAAGCGTATGAGGAAGACGGGGTAGCCGAAATGGAGCTGATGCCAACCGAGAAAGCAGCAGTGGCTCCATCAGATCCGCCCCTAATTTGTGATCATAAGAAAAAAGAACAGGAAACACAAGTGGAGCTACGAGGGAGTTCTTCCCACCCCTCGGGTACGGCCCCCTTCCTTTAAATTATGTCTATCAATTTTCTCTTTTGGAATGCCCGGGGAATCGCGAACGCGACGACCCGACGCATCATCCGAAGATTGATTAAGTCTCATAATCCTGTTTTTCTTGCAATTATGGAACCCCTTTCCCATCATCCGAAGATGGAATTGAGGTTCTCAAATGCAAACGGGAAGATTTGGATTTTCACAGATAAAGAATCCACCTTTGTGATTGATGATGACACGGAGCAACCCCTCCATGGTCGAATTCTGATCCCTCGGATTGGGAAGGAGATCGCCATCTCGGCCATTTATGCAAAGTGCTCCAGGAGTGAGCGATACGGACTCTGGGACAAGCTTCGAGAATTTGCAGAGCATACTGAGCGGATGCCTTGGATGATTGGAGGCGAATTTAACACTATCCTCCACCCCCGGGACAGAGTTGGTAGCGACACTAATAGACTGCCAGAAATGGTGGACTTTGCAGAAATGGCCGAAGATTGCAGGCTCATTGACCCCGGCTTCGATGGATTTGAGTACACCTGGGCCAAGAACACCCTGCTCGAGAGGCTTGACAGAGCATTTATTAATGAAAACTGGACTGAGATGTTTGAGGCGATGAGAGTTACCAACCTCCCGCGCGTGGCCTCCGACCACGGACCAGTCCTTGCCCGCTGCAAGTTGAAATCAACAGCACCGAAGGGGAGTTCCTTCCGATTCCAAAACATGTGGACCCGCCACCCACAGTTCTTGGCACTGGTTCAGAGCGACTGGGAGCAAACTACAGAGGCGGGTGGATTACTCAACCTGCAAATTAAACTGTCGAGACTCAAACACACCGTCAAGTCTTGGAATAGATATAACTTTGGCAATCTCCACGCCAATCTATGAAAAGCCGAAGAAGATGTGATCGCAGCGCAGGCGGCGTTTGAGGCTGATCCCTCCCCAATCAGCCGGACATCTGTAAACAGGATCATTGCTCATTACATCCTTATCCTCAAGATGGAAGAAGATTTTTGGAGACAAAAAGCTTCCCTTAAATGGCTCTCAGAAGGGGGACAAGAATACAAAGTTCTACCAGAGTTGGGTTCAACAAAAGAGACACCGTCTACACATTCAAGGAATCAAAGTCGGAGATAGAACAATCTGTGAGGCAGTCGGCAGTTGATCAATTCCAAGAACTTCTTGCTCCACCTCCCTTAAACCTGGCTGAGCCGGACCTGGATATCATCCAAAGCCTTCCTCCAAATGTTGACTACGAGCACCTTTGTGTGGCGCCGGAGGCAGAGGAAATTAGGCGAGCAGTTTTCAGTATCTCGGGAGACAGTACCCCAGGACCGGACGGTTTCACGGCGGTCTTCTTCCAAAAATGCTGGAAAATCATGGAGAGAGACATGACCGACGCTGTGGCCAAGTTCTTTGGGGGAGCTTATCTCCCGAGAAGTGTGACCTCCACATCGATTGTTCTCATTACCAAAAAAGAGACGCCGGTGGTTTGGGCCGACTATCGTCCGATAAGCCTTTGCAACGTCACGAATAAAATCATCACCAAGATTCTAATGGCTAGACTCGCACCGCTCCTCTCATTGGTCATATCACCAAACCAAAGTGGGTTCGTGAAGGGGCGCCTCCTCAACGATAATGTCCTCCTAGGACCATGGCGCAAGTTCTCCGAGAGGGTACAGAGAATAAGGGCCCCCAAACTTTTGATCCAGAGAAGATCCAAACCATGGGACACGTTGGTCTTAGCAATGGTAAACCTTCCATATTCTTCTCATGTGAAGAAAACATAAAGCTTGCTGACAATATGGGCTTGCTGACAATATGGGCTATGCAATTATCGGAAAATTCTCCAGTTCATTTCCAACGGCACAGCAAATACAAAAGGCTCTTAATAACATCAAGTTCATTCGAAGCTTCTCATGGAAGTACATCAACGCAAGGCATATCTTGATTCAGTTTGATGACCTTTGCGGACTATGCCCGTCTTCTTAGCGGACCAAAGGGCACCCCAGTTTGGTATGTGGAGCGACACCCGATGCGTGTTTTTAAGTGGTCGCCCGAGTTTGACGTCTATTGCGAGTCTCCAATAGCAGCAATATGGTGCAACTTGATTGGACTCCCGATCCATCTATTCGACACATCGGCCTTATCTGCGATAGGAAAACTGCTCGGCAACCCTATTCAAGTCGATCAAGCCACAGCGACCAAGTTGAGACTATCCTTTGCGCGAATTTGTGTCGAAATAGACATCACCAAACCAGCTACGGAGGAGATAATTCTGGACATTTGCGGGAAGGAGACAGCTTAGCAGATCAAATGGGACAAAATTCCAGCCTACTGTGATGATTGTAAGCACGTCGGTCATACACGGAGTACCTGCTATGCAAATGGTCAAAGAATGAAGCCAGAAAGGAGAAATTATAGCACCTGACCGACGATCCCTACAAATAGAAACGAACAGAATGTGAAGGCAGATTCAGTCCATAAAGCAACCGAGAAGGAGAGGTACAGAAGCGAGGGCTGTAATTTCCCCAGCCACCAAGGCAATCCAAATCCGACTACCTATGGAACAGGGATGATAAATGGGGCGCAACCAGACATCCTTGGTGACCCCAGCGTGGCTGAGCCCGAGAGGGATGGTGAGGCAGACCAAGAAGCATTGAACAGAGGCGATGAGAGAGCAAGGCAACCGACGAAAGGAAGAACAATCAGGCCAACTGATACCAGAGAAGGAACCTCAAGGACAAAGCCACGAGGAGATGAATGGCGGCCCCCGAGGGCTCCAAAGGATTGGAACCAGAAGCAACCGGAGAACAACCAGGAAAATGAGACCCAAAAAAACATCTAGAGCTCCAATAAATACTATATACTCATGGAGAATGGTTTGTTCGATACGGAAGCGTATGAGGAAGACGGGGTAGCCGAAATGGAGCTGATGCCAACCGAGAAAGCAGCAGTGGCTCCATCAGATCCGCCCCTAATTTGTGATCATAAGAAAAAAGAACAGGAAACACAAGTGGAGCTACGAGGGAGTTCTTCCCACCCCTCGGGTACGGCCCCCTTCCTTTAAATTATGTCTATCAATTTTCTCTTTTGGAATGCCCGGGGAATCGCGAACGCGACGACCCGACGCATCATCCGAAGATTGATTAAGTCTCATAATCCTGTTTTTCTTGCAATTATGGAACCCCTTTCCCATCATCCGAAGATGGAATTGAGGTTCTCAAATGCAAACGGGAAGATTTGGATTTTCACAGATAAAGAATCCACCTTTGTGATTGATGATGACACGGAGCAACCCCTCCATGGTCGAATTCTGATCCCTCGGATTGGGAAGGAGATCGCCATCTCGGCCATTTATGCAAAGTGCTCCAGGAGTGAGCGATACGGACTCTGGGACAAGCTTCGAGAATTTGCAGAGCATACTGAGCGGATGCCTTGGATGATTGGAGGCGAATTTAACACTATCCTCCACCCCCGGGACAGAGTTGGTAGCGACACTAATAGACTGCCAGAAATGGTGGACTTTGCAGAAATGGCCGAAGATTGCAGGCTCATTGACCCCGGCTTCGATGGATTTGAGTACACCTGGGCCAAGAACACCCTGCTCGAGAGGCTTGACAGAGCATTTATTAATGAAAACTGGACTGAGATGTTTGAGGCGACGAGAGTTACCAACCTCCCGCGCGTGGCCTCCGACCACGGACCAGTCCTTGCCCGCTGCAAGTTGAAATCAACAGCACCGAAGGGGAGTTCCTTCCGATTCCAAAACATGTGGACCCGCCACCCACAGTTCTTGGCACTGGTTCAGAGCGACTGGGAGCAAACTACAGAGGCGGGTGGATTACTCAACCTGCAAATTAAACTGTCGAGACTCAAACACACCGTCAAGTCTTGGAATAGATATAACTTTGGCAATCTCCACGCCAATCTATGAAAAGCCGAAGAAGATGTGATCGCAGCGCAGACGGCGTTTGAGGCTGATCCCTCCCCAATCAGCCGGACATCTGTAAACAGGATCATTGCTCATTACATCCTTATCCTCAAGATGGAAGAAGATTTTTGGAGACAAAAAGCTTCCCTTAAATGGCTCTCAGAAGGGGGACAAGAATACAAAGTTCTACCAGAGTTGGGTTCAACAAAAGAGACACCGTCTACACATTCAAGGAATCAAAGTCGGAGATAGAACAATCTGTGAGGCAGTCGGCAGTTGATCAATTCCAAGAACTTCTTGCTCCACCTCCCTTAAACCTGGCTGAGCCGGACCTGGATATCATCCAAAGCCTTCCTCCAAATGTTGACTACGAGCACCTTTGTGTGGCGCCGGAGGCAGAGGAAATTAGGCGAGCAGTTTTCAGTATCTCGGGAGACAGTACCCCAGGACCGGACGGTTTCACGGCGGTCTTCTTCCAAAAATGCTGGAAAATCATGGAGAGAGACATGACCGACGCTGTGGCCAAGTTCTTTGGGGGAGCTTATCTCCCGAGAAGTGTGACCTCCACATCGATTGTTCTCATTACCAAAAAAGAGACGCCGGTGGTTTGGGCCGACTATCGTCCGATAAGCCTTTGCAACGTCACGAATAAAATCATCACCAAGATTCTAATGGCTAGACTCGCACCGCTCCTCTCATTGGTCATATCACCAAACCAAAGTGGGTTCGTGAAGGGGCGCCTCCTCAACGATAATGTCCTCCTAGGACCATGGCGCAAGTTCTCCGAGAGGGTACAGAGAATAAGGGCCCCCAAACTTTTGATCCAGAGAAGATCCAAACCATGGGACACGTTGGTCTTAGCAATGGTAAACCTTCCATATTCTTCTCATGTGAAGAAAACATAAAGCTTGCTGACAATATGGGCTTGCTGACAATATGGGCTATGCAATTATCGGAAAATTCTCCAGTTCATTTCCAACGGCACAGCAAATACAAAAGGCTCTTAATAACATCAAGTTCATTCGAAGCTTCTCATGGAAGTACATCAACGCAAGGCATATCTTGATTCAGTTTGATGACCTTTGCGGACTATGCCCGTCTTCTTAGCGGACCAAAGGGCACCCCAGTTTGGTATGTGGAGCGACACCCGATGCGTGTTTTTAAGTGGTCGCCCGAGTTTGACGTCTATTGCGAGTCTCCAATAGCAGCAATATGGTGCAACTTGATTGGACTCCCGATCCATCTATTCGACACATCGGCCTTATCTGCGATAGGAAAACTGCTCGGCAACCCTATTCAAGTCGATCAAGCCACAGCGACCAAGTTGAGACTATCCTTTGCGCGAATTTGTGTCGAAATAGACATCACCAAACCAGCTACGGAGGAGATAATTCTGGACATTTGCGGGAAGGAGACAGCTTAGCAGATCAAATGGGACAAAATTCCAGCCTACTGTGATGATTGTAAGCACGTCGGTCATACACGGAGTACCTGCTATGCAAATGGTCAAAGAATGAAGCCAGAAAGGAGAAATTATAGCACCTGACCGACGATCCCTACAAATAGAAACGAACAGAATGTGAAGGCAGATTCAGTCCATAAAGCAACCGAGAAGGAGAGGTACAGAAGCGAGGGCTGTAATTTCCCCAGCCACCAAGGCAATCCAAATCCGACTACCTATGGAACAGGGATGATAAATGGGGCGCAACCAGACATCCTTGGTGACCCCAGCGTGGCTGAGCCCGAGAGGGATGGTGAGGCAGACCAAGAAGCATTGAACAGAGGCGATGAGAGAGCAAGGCAACCGACGAAAGGAAGAACAATCAGGCCAACTGATACCAGAGAAGGAACCTCAAGGACAAAGCCACGAGGAGATGAATGGCGGCCCCCGAGGGCTCCAAAGGATTGGAACCAGAAGCAACCGGAGAACAACCAGGAAAATGAGACCCAAAAAAACATCTAGAGCTCCAATAAATACTATATACTCATGGAGAATGGTTTGTTCGATACGGAAGCGTATGAGGAAGACGGGGTAGCCGAAATGGAGCTGATGCCAACCGAGAAAGCAGCAGTGGCTCCATCAGATCCGCCCCTAATTTGTGATCATAAGAAAAAAGAACAGGAAACACAAGTGGAGCTACGAGGGAGTTCTTCCCACCCCTCGGGTACGGCCCCCTTCCTTTAAATTATGTCTATCAATTTTCTCTTTTGGAATGCCCGGGGAATCGCGAACGCGACGACCCGACGCATCATCCGAAGATTGATTAAGTCTCATAATCTTGTTTTTCTTGCAATTATGGAACCCCTTTCCCATCATCCGAAGATGGAATTGAGGTTCTCAAATGCAAACGGGAAGATTTGGATTTTCACAGATAAAGAATCCACCTTTGTGATTGATGATGACACGGAGCAACCCCTCCATGGTCGAATTCTGATCCCTCGGATTGGGAAGGAGATCGCCATCTCGGCCATTTATGCAAAGTGCTCCAGGAGTGAGCGATACGGACTCTGGGACAAGCTTCGAGAATTTGCAGAGCATACTGAGCGGATGCCTTGGATGATTGGAGGCGAATTTAACACTATCCTCCACCCCCGGGACAGAGTTGGTAGCGACACTAATAGACTGCCAGAAATGGTGGACTTTGCAGAAATGGCCGAAGATTGCAGGCTCATTGACCCCGGCTTCGATGGATTTGAGTACACCTGGGCCAAGAACACCCTGCTCGAGAGGCTTGACAGAGCATTTATTAATGAAAACTGGACTGAGATGTTTGAGGCGACGAGAGTTACCAACCTCCCGCGCGTGGCCTCCGACCACGGACCAGTCCTTGCCCGCTGCAAGTTGAAATCAACAGCACCGAAGGGGAGTTCCTTCCGATTCCAAAACATGTGGACCCGCCACCCACAGTTCTTGGCACTGGTTCAGAGCGACTGGGAGCAAACTACAGAGGCGGGTGGATTACTCAACCTGCAAATTAAACTGTCGAGACTCAAACACACCGTCAAGTCTTGGAATAGATATAACTTTGGCAATCTCCACGCCAATCTATGAAAAGCCGAAGAAGATGTGATCGCAGCGCAGGCGGCGTTTGAGGCTGATCCCTCCCCAATCAGCCGGACATCTGTAAACAGGATCATTGCTCATTACATCCTTATCCTCAAGATGGAAGAAGATTTTTGGAGACAAAAAGCTTCCCTTAAATGGCTCTCAGAAGGGGGACAAGAATACAAAGTTCTACCAGAGTTGGGTTCAACAAAAGAGACACCGTCTACACATTCAAGGAATCAAAGTCGGAGATAGAACAATCTGTGAGGCAGTCGGCAGTTGATCAATTCCAAGAACTTCTTGCTCCACCTCCCTTAAACCTGGCTGAGCCGGACCTGGATATCATCCAAAGCCTTCCTCCAAATGTTGACTACGAGCACCTTTGTGTGGCGCCGGAGGCAGAGGAAATTAGGCGAGCAGTTTTCAGTATCTCGGGAGACAGTACCCCAGGACCGGACGGTTTCACGGCGGTCTTCTTCCAAAAATGCTGGAAAATCATGGAGAGAGACATGACCGACGCTGTGGCCAAGTTCTTTGGGGGAGCTTATCTCCCGAGAAGTGTGACCTCCACATCGATTGTTCTCATTACCAAAAAAGAGACGCCGGTGGTTTGGGCCGACTATCGTCCGATAAGCCTTTGCAACGTCACGAATAAAATCATCACCAAGATTCTAATGGCTAGACTCGCACCGCTCCTCTCATTGGTCATATCACCAAACCAAAGTGGGTTCGTGAAGGGGCGCCTCCTCAACGATAATGTCCTCCTAGGACCATGGCGCAAGTTCTCCGAGAGGGTACAGAGAATAAGGGCCCCCAAACTTTTGATCCAGAGAAGATCCAAACCATGGGACACGTTGGTCTTAGCAATGGTAAACCTTCCATATTCTTCTCATGTGAAGAAAACATAAAGCTTGCTGACAATATGGGCTTGCTGACAATATGGGCTATGCAATTATCGGAAAATTCTCCAGTTCATTTCCAACGGCACAGCAAATACAAAAGGCTCTTAATAACATCAAGTTCATTCGAAGCTTCTCATGGAAGTACATCAACGCAAGGCATATCTTGATTCAGTTTGATGACCTTTGCGGACTATGCCCGTCTTCTTAGCGGACCAAAGGGCACCCCAGTTTGGTATGTGGAGCGACACCCGATGCGTGTTTTTAAGTGGTCGCCCGAGTTTGACGTCTATTGCGAGTCTCCAATAGCAGCAATATGGTGCAACTTGATTGGACTCCCGATCCATCTATTCGACACATCGGCCTTATCTGCGATAGGAAAACTGCTCGGCAACCCTATTCAAGTCGATCAAGCCACAGCGACCAAGTTGAGACTATCCTTTGCGCGAATTTGTGTCGAAATAGACATCACCAAACCAGCTACGGAGGAGATAATTCTGGACATTTGCGGGAAGGAGACAGCTTAGCAGATCAAATGGGACAAAATTCCAGCCTACTGTGATGATTGTAAGCATGTCGGTCATACACGGAGTACCTGCTATGCAAATGGTCAAAGAATGAAGCCAGAAAGGAGAAATTATAGCACCTGACCGACGATCCCTACAAATAGAAACGAACAGAATGTGAAGGCAGATTCAGTCCATAAAGCAACCGAGAAGGAGAGGTACAGAAGCGAGGGCTGTAATTTCCCCAGCCACCAAGGCAATCCAAATCCGACTACCTATGGAACAGGGATGATAAATGGGGCGCAACCAGACATCCTTGGTGACCCCAGCGTGGCTGAGCCCGAGAGGGATGGTGAGGCAGACCAAGAAGCATTGAACAGAGGCGATGAGAGAGCAAGGCAACCGACGAAAGGAAGAACAATCAGGCCAACTGATACCAGAGAAGGAACCTCAAGGACAAAGCCACGAAGAGATTAATGGCGGCCCCCGAGGGCTCCAAAGGATTGGAACCAGAAGCAACCGGAGAACAACCAGGAAAATGAGACCCAAAAAAACATCTAGAGCTCCAATAAATACTATATACTCATGGAGAATGGTTTGATCGATACGGAAGCGTATGAGGAAGACGGGGTAGCCGAAATGGAGCTGATGCCAACCGAGAAAGCAGCAGTGGCTCCATCAGATCCGCCCCTAATTTGTGATCATAAGAAAAAAGAACAGGAAACACAAGTGGAGCTACGAGGGAGTTCTTCCCACCCCTCGGGTACGGCCCCCTTCCTTTAAATTATGTCTATCAATTTTCTCTTTTGGAATGCCCGGGGAATCGCGAACGCGACGACCCGACGCATCATCCGAAGATTGATTAAGTCTCATAATCCTGTTTTTCTTGCAATTATGGAACCCCTTTCCCATCATCCGAAGATGGAATTGAGGTTCTCAAATGCAAACGGGAAGATTTGGATTTTCACAGATAAAGAATCCACCTTTGTGATTGATGATGACACGGAGCAACCCCTCCATGGTCGAATTCTGATCCCTCGGATTGGGAAGGAGATCGCCATCTCGGCCATTTATGCAAAGTGCTCCAGGAGTGAGCGATACGGACTCTGGGACAAGCTTCGAGAATTTGCAGAGCATACTGAGCGGATGCCTTGGATGATTGGAGGCGAATTTAACACTATCCTCCACCCCCGGGACAGAGTTGGTAGCGACACTAATAGACTGCCAGAAATGGTGGACTTTGCAGAAATGGCCGAAGATTGCAGGCTCATTGACCCCGGCTTCGATGGATTTGAGTACACCTGGGCCAAGAACACCCTGCTCGAGAGGCTTGACAGAGCATTTATTAATGAAAACTGGACTGAGATGTTTGAGGCGACGAGAGTTACCAACCTCCCGCGCGTGGCCTCCGACCACGGACCAGTCCTTGCCCGCTGCAAGTTGAAATCAACAGCACCGAAGGGGAGTTCCTTCCGATTCCAAAACATGTGGACCCGCCACCCACAGTTCTTGGCACTGGTTCAGAGCGACTGGGAGCAAACTACAGAGGCGGGTGGATTACTCAACCTGCAAATTAAACTGTCGAGACTCAAACACACCGTCAAGTCTTGGAATAGATATAACTTTGGCAATCTCCACGCCAATCTATGAAAAGCCGAAGAAGATGTGATCGCAGCGCAGGCGGCGTTTGAGGCTGATCCCTCCCCAATCAGCCGGACATCTGTAAACAGGATCATTGCTCATTACATCCTTATCCTCAAGATGGAAGAAGATTTTTGGAGACAAAAAGCTTCCCTTAAATGGCTCTCAGAAGGGGGACAAGAATACAAAGTTCTACCAGAGTTGGGTTCAACAAAAGAGACACCGTCTACACATTCAAGGAATCAAAGTCGGAGATAGAACAATCTGTGAGGCAGTCGGCAGTTGATCAATTCCAAGAACTTCTTGCTCCACCTCCCTTAAACCTGGCTGAGCCGGACCTGGATATCATCCAAAGCCTTCCTCCAAATGTTGACTACGAGCACCTTTGTGTGGCGCCGGAGGCAGAGGAAATTAGGCGAGCAGTTTTCAGTATCTCGGGAGACAGTACCCCAGGACCGGACGGTTTCACGGCGGTCTTCTTCCAAAAATGCTGGAAAATCATGGAGAGAGACATGACCGACGCTGTGGCCAAGTTCTTTGGGGGAGCTTATCTCCCGAGAAGTGTGACCTCCACATCGATTGTTCTCATTACCAAAAAAGAGACGCCGGTGGTTTGGGCCGACTATCGTCCGATAAGCCTTTGCAACGTCACGAATAAAATCATCACCAAGATTCTAATGGCTAGACTCGCACCGCTCCTCTCATTGGTCATATCACCAAACCAAAGTGGGTTCGTGAAGGGGCGCCTCCTCAACGATAATGTCCTCCTAGGACCATGGCGCAAGTTCTCCGAGAGGGTACAGAGAATAAGGGCCCCCAAACTTTTGATCCAGAGAAGATCCAAACCATGGGACACGTTGGTCTTAGCAATGGTAAACCTTCCATATTCTTCTCATGTGAAGAAAACATAAAGCTTGCTGACAATATGGGCTTGCTGACAATATGGGCTATGCAATTATCGGAAAATTCTCCAGTTCATTTCCAACGGCACAGCAAATACAAAAGGCTCTTAATAACATCAAGTTCATTCGAAGCTTCTCATGGAAGTACATCAACGCAAGGCATATCTTGATTCAGTTTGATGACCTTTGCGGACTATGCCCGTCTTCTTAGCGGACCAAAGGGCACCCCAGTTTGGTATGTGGAGCGACACCCGATGCGTGTTTTTAAGTGGTCGCCCGAGTTTGACGTCTATTGCGAGTCTCCAATAGCAGCAATATGGTGCAACTTGATTGGACTCCCGATCCATCTATTCGACACATCGGCCTTATCTGCGATAGGAAAACTGCTCGGCAACCCTATTCAAGTCGATCAAGCCACAGCGACCAAGTTGAGACTATCCTTTGCGCGAATTTGTGTCGAAATAGACATCACCAAACCAGCTACGGAGGAGATAATTCTGGACATTTGCGGGAAGGAGACAGCTTAGCAGATCAAATGGGACAAAATTCCAGCCTACTGTGATGATTGTAAGCATGTCGGTCATACACGGAGTACCTGCTATGCAAATGGTCAAAGAATGAAGCCAGAAAGGAGAAATTATAGCACCTGACCGACGATCCCTACAAATAGAAACGAACAGAATGTGAAGGCAGATTCAGTCCATAAAGCAACCGAGAAGGAGAGGTACAGAAGCGAGGGCTGTAATTTCCCCAGCCACCAAGGCAATCCAAATGGGGCGCAACCAGACATCCTTGGTGACCCCAGCGTGGCTGAGCCCGAGAGGGATGGTGAGGCAGACCAAGAAGCATTGAACAGAGGCGATGAGAGAGCAAGGCAACCGACGAAAGGAAGAACAATCAGGCCAACTGATACCAGAGAAGGAACCTCAAGGACAAAGCCACGAGGAGATGAATGGCGGCCCCCGAGGGCTCCAAAGGATTGGAACCAGAAGCAACCGGAGAACAACCAGGAAAATGAGACCCAAAAAAACATCTAGAGCTCCAATAAATACTATATACTCATGGAGAATGGTTTGATCGATACGGAAGCGTATGAGGAAGACGGGGTAGCCGAAATGGAGCTGATGCCAACCGAGAAAGCAGTAGTGGCTCCATCAGATCCGCCCCTAATTTGTGATCATAAGAAAAAAGAACAGGAAACACAAGTGGAGCTACGAGGGAGTTCTTCCCACCCCTTGGGTACGGCCCCCTTCCTTTAAATTATGTCTATCAATTTTCTCTTTTGGAATGCCCGGGGAATCGCGAACGCGACGACCCGACGCATCATCCGAAGATTGATTAAGTCTCATAATCCTGTTTTTCTTGCAATTATGGAACCCCTTTCCCATCATCCGAAGATGGAATTGAGGTTCTCAAATGCAAACGGGAAGATTTGGATTTTCACAGATAAAGAATCCACCTTTGTGATTGATGATGACACGGAGCAACCCCTCCATGGTCGAATTCTGATCCCTCGGATTGGGAAGGAGATCGCCATCTCGGCCATTTATGCAAAGTGCTCCAGGAGTGAGCGATACGGACTCTGGGACAAGCTTCGAGAATTTGCAGAGCATACTGAGCGGATGCCTTGGATGATTGGAGGCGAATTTAACACTATCCTCCACCCCCGGGACAGAGTTGGTAGCGACACTAATAGACTGCCAGAAATGGTGGACTTTGCAGAAATGGCCGAAGATTGCAGGCTCATTGACCCCGGCTTCGATGGATTTGAGTACACCTGGGCCAAGAACACCCTGCTCGAGAGGCTTGACAGAGCATTTATTAATGAAAACTGGACTGAGATGTTTGAGGCGACGAGAGTTACCAACCTCCCGCGCGTGGCCTCCGACCACGGACCAGTCCTTGCCCGCTGCAAGTTGAAATCAACAGCACCGAAGGGGAGTTCCTTCCGATTCCAAAACATGTGGACCCGCCACCCACAGTTCTTGGCACTGGTTCAGAGCGACTGGGAGCAAACTACAGAGGCGGGTGGATTACTCAACCTGCAAATTAAACTGTCGAGACTCAAACACACCGTCAAGTCTTGGAATAGATATAACTTTGGCAATCTCCACGCCAATCTATGAAAAGCCGAAGAAGATGTGATCGCAGCGCAGGCGGCGTTTGAGGCTGATCCCTCCCCAATCAGCCGGACATCTGTAAACAGGATCATTGCTCATTACATCCTTATCCTCAAGATGGAAGAAGATTTTTGGAGACAAAAAGCTTCCCTTAAATGGCTCTCAGAAGGGGGACAAGAATACAAAGTTCTACCAGAGTTGGGTTCAACAAAAGAGACACCGTCTACACATTCAAGGAATCAAAGTCGGAGATAGAACAATCTGTGAGGCAGTCGGCAGTTGATCAATTCCAAGAACTTCTTGCTCCACCTCCCTTAAACCTGGCTGAGCCGGACCTGGATATCATCCAAAGCCTTCCTCCAAATGTTGACTACGAGCACCTTTGTGTGGCGCCGGAGGCAGAGGAAATTAGGCGAGCAGTTTTCAGTATCTCGGGAGACAGTACCCCAGGACCGGACGGTTTCACGGCGGTCTTCTTCCAAAAATGCTGGAAAATCATGGAGAGAGACATGACCGACGCTGTGGCCAAGTTCTTTGGGGGAGCTTATCTCCCGAGAAGTGTGACCTCCACATCGATTGTTCTCATTACCAAAAAAGAGACGCCGGTGGTTTGGGCCGACTATCGTCCGATAAGCCTTTGCAACGTCACGAATAAAATCATCACCAAGATTCTAATGGCTAGACTCGCACCGCTCCTCTCATTGGTCATATCACCAAACCAAAGTGGGTTCGTGAAGGGGCGCCTCCTCAACGATAATGTCCTCCTAGGACCATGGCGCAAGTTCTCCGAGAGGGTACAGAGAATAAGGGCCCCCAAACTTTTGATCCAGAGAAGATCCAAACCATGGGACACGTTGGTCTTAGCAATGGTAAACCTTCCATATTCTTCTCATGTGAAGAAAACATAAAGCTTGCTGACAATATGGGCTTGCTGACAATATGGGCTATGCAATTATCGGAAAATTCTCCAGTTCATTTCCAACGGCACAGCAAATACAAAAGGCTCTTAATAACATCAAGTTCATTCGAAGCTTCTCATGGAAGTACATCAACGCAAGGCATATCTTGATTCAGTTTGATGACCTTTGCGGACTATGCCCGTCTTCTTAGCGGACCAAAGGGCACCCCAGTTTGGTATGTGGAGCGACACCCGATGCGTGTTTTTAAGTGGTCGCCCGAGTTTGACGTCTATTGCGAGTCTCCAATAGCAGCAATATGGTGCAACTTGATTGGACTCCCGATCCATCTATTCGACACATCGGCCTTATCTGCGATAGGAAAACTGCTCGGCAACCCTATTCAAGTCGATCAAGCCACAGCGACCAAGTTGAGACTATCCTTTGCGCGAATTTGTGTCGAAATAGACATCACCAAACCAGCTACGGAGGAGATAATTCTGGACATTTGCGGGAAGGAGACAGCTTAGCAGATCAAATGGGACAAAATTCCAGCCTACTGTGATGATTGTAAGCATGTCGGTCATACACGGAGTACCTGCTATGCAAATGGTCAAAGAATGAAGCCAGAAAGGAGAAATTATAGCACCTGACCGACGATCCCTACAAATAGAAACGAACAGAATGTGAAGGCAGATTCAGTCCATAAAGCAACCGAGAAGGAGAGGTACAGAAGCGAGGGCTGTAATTTCCCCAGCCACCAAGGCAATCCAAATCCGACTACCTATGGAACAGGGATGATAAATGGGGCGCAACCAGACATCCTTGGTGACCCCAGCGTGGCTGAGCCCGAGAGGGATGGTGAGGCAGACCAAGAAGCATTGAACAGAGGCGATGAGAGAGCAAGGCAACCGACGAAAGGAAGAACAATCAGGCCAACTGATACCAGAGAAGGAACCTCAAGGACAAAGCCACGAGGAGATGAATGGCGGCCCCCGAGGGCTCCAAAGGATTGGAACCAGAAGCAACCGGAGAACAACCAGGAAAATGAGACCCAAAAAAACATCTAGAGCTCCAATAAATACTATATACTCATGGAGAATGGTTTGATCGATACGGAAGCGTATGAGGAAGACGGGGTAGCCGAAATGGAGCTGATGCCAACCGAGAAAGCAGCAGTGGCTCCATCATATCCGCCCCTAATTTGTGATCATAAGAAAAAAGAACAGGAAACACAAGTGTAGCTACGAGGGAGTTCTTCCCACCCCTCGGGTACGGCCCCCTTCCTTTAAATTATGTCTATCAATTTTCTCTTTTGGAATGCCCGGGGAATCGCGAACGCGACGACCCGACGCATCATCCGAAGATTGATTAAGTCTCATAATCCTGTTTTTCTTGCAATTATGGAACCCCTTTCCCATCATCCGAAGATGGAATTGAGGTTCTCAAATGCAAACGGGAAGATTTGGATTTTCACAGATAAAGAATCCACCTTTGTGATTGATGATGACACGGAGCAACCCCTCCATGGTCGAATTCTGATCCCTCGGATTGGGAAGGAGATCGCCATCTCGGCCATTTATGCAAAGTGCTCCAGGAGTGAGCGATACGGACTCTGGGACAAGCTTCGAGAATTTGCAGAGCATACTGAGCGGATGCCTTGGATGATTGGAGGCGAATTTAACACTATCCTCCACCCCCGGGACAGAGTTGGTAGCGACACTAATAGACTGCCAGAAATGGTGGACTTTGCAGAAATGGCCGAAGATTGCAGGCTCATTGACCCCGGCTTCGATGGATTTGAGTACACCTGGGCCAAGAACACCCTGCTCGAGAGGCTTGACAGAGCATTTATTAATGAAAACTGGACTGAGATGTTTGAGGCGACGAGAGTTACCAACCTCCCGCGCGTGGCCTCCGACCACGGACCAGTCCTTGCCCGCTGCAAGTTGAAATCAACAGCACCGAAGGGGAGTTCCTTCCGATTCCAAAACATGTGGACCCGCCACCCACAGTTCTTGGCACTGGTTCAGAGCGACTGGGAGCAAACTACAGAGGCGGGTGGATTACTCAACCTGCAAATTAAACTGTCGAGACTCAAACACACCGTCAAGTCTTGGAATAGATATAACTTTGGCAATCTCCACGCCAATCTATGAAAAGCCGAAGAAGATGTGATCGCAGCGCAGGCGGCGTTTGAGGCTGATCCCTCCCCAATCAGCCGGACATCTGTAAACAGGATCATTGCTCATTACATCCTTATCCTCAAGATGGAAGAAGATTTTTGGAGACAAAAAGCTTCCCTTAAATGGCTCTCAGAAGGGGGACAAGAATACAAAGTTCTACCAGAGTTGGGTTCAACAAAAGAGACACCGTCTACACATTCAAGGAATCAAAGTCGGAGATAGAACAATCTGTGAGGCAGTCGGCAGTTGATCAATTCCAAGAACTTCTTGCTCCACCTCCCTTAAACCTGGCTGAGCCGGACCTGGATATCATCCAAAGCCTTCCTCCAAATGTTGACTACGAGCACCTTTGTGTGGCGCCGGAGGCAGAGGAAATTAGGCGAGCAGTTTTCAGTATCTCGGGAGACAGTACCCCAGGACCGGACGGTTTCACGGCGGTCTTCTTCCAAAAATGCTGGAAAATCATGGAGAGAGACATGACCGACGCTGTGGCCAAGTTCTTTGGGGGAGCTTATCTCCCGAGAAGTGTGACCTCCACATCGATTGTTCTCATTACCAAAAAAGAGACGCCGGTGGTTTGGGCCGACTATCGTCCGATAAGCCTTTGCAACGTCACGAATAAAATCATCACCAAGATTCTAATGGCTAGACTCGCACCGCTCCTCTCATTGGTCATATCACCAAACCAAAGTGGGTTCGTGAAGGGGCGCCTCCTCAACGATAATGTCCTCCTAGGACCATGGCGCAAGTTCTCCGAGAGGGTACAGAGAATAAGGGCCCCCAAACTTTTGATCCAGAGAAGATCCAAACCATGGGACACGTTGGTCTTAGCAATGGTAAACCTTCCATATTCTTCTCATGTGAAGAAAACATAAAGCTTGCTGACAATATGGGCTATGCAATTATCGGAAAATTCTCCAGTTCATTTCCAACGGCACAGCAAATACAAAAGGCTCTTAATAACATCAAGTTCATTCGAAGCTTCTCATGGAAGTACATCAACGCAAGGCATATCTTGATTCAGTTTGATGACCTTTGCGGACTATGCCCGTCTTCTTAGCGGACCAAAGGGCACCCCAGTTTGGTATGTGGAGCGACACCCGATGCGTGTTTTTAAGTGGTCGCCCGAGTTTGACGTCTATTGCGAGTCTCCAATAGCAGCAATATGGTGCAACTTGATTGGACTCCCGATCCATCTATTCGACACATCGGCCTTATCTGCGATAGGAAAACTGCTCGGCAACCCTATTCAAGTCGATCAAGCCACAGCGACCAAGTTGAGACTATCCTTTGCGCGAATTTGTGTCGAAATAGACATCACCAAACCAGCTACGGAGGAGATAATTCTGGACATTTGCGGGAAGGAGACAGCTTAGCAGATCAAATGGGACAAAATTCCAGCCTACTGTGATGATTGTAAGCACGTCGGTCATACACGGAGTACCTGCTATGCAAATGGTCAAAGAATGAAGCCAGAAAGGAGAAATTATAGCACCTGACCGACGATCCCTACAAATAGAAACGAACAGAATGTGAAGGCAGATTCAGTCCA
The DNA here is from genome assembly GCF_029641045.1 of Salvia hispanica. NCBI lineage: Eukaryota > Viridiplantae > Streptophyta > Magnoliopsida > Lamiales > Lamiaceae > Salvia > Salvia hispanica. The sequence goes on along the minus strand of NC_142696.1, from coordinate 15,043,417 downwards.
TAAAGCAACCGAGAAGGAGAGGTACAGAAGCGAGGGCTGTAATTTCCCCAGCCACCAAGGCAATCCAAATCCGACTACCTATGGAACAGGGATGATAAATGGGGCGCAACCAGACATCCTTGGTGACCCCAGCATGGCTGAGCCCGAGAGGGATGGTGAGGCAGACCAAGAAGCATTGAACAGAGGCGATGAGAGAGCAAGGCAACCGACGAAAGGAAGAACAATCAGGCCAACTGATACCAGAGAAGGAACCTCAAGGACAAAGCTACGAGGAGATGAATGGCGGCCCCCGAGGGCTCCAAAGGATTGGAACCAGAAGCAACCGGAGAACAACCAGGAAAATGAGACCCAAAAAAACATCTAGAGCTCCAATAAATACTATATACTCATGGAGAATGGTTTGTTCGATACGGAAGCGTATGAGGAAGACGGGGTAGCCGAAATGGAGCTGATGCCAACCGAGAAAGCAGCAGTGGCTCCATCAGATCCGCCCCTAATTTGTGATCATAAGAAAAAAGAACAGGAAACACAAGTGGAGCTACGAGGGAGTTCTTCCCACCCCTCGGGTACGGCCCCCTTCCTTTAAATTATGTCTATCAATTTTCTCTTTTGGAATGCCCGGGGAATCGCGAACGCGACGACCCGACGCATCATCCGAAGATTGATTAAGTCTCATAATCCTGTTTTTCTTGCAATTATGGAACCCCTTTCCCATCATCCGAAGATGGAATTGAGGTTCTCAAATGCAAACGGGAAGATTTGGATTTTCACAGATAAAGAATCCACCTTTGTGATTGATGATGACACAGAGCAACCCCTCCATGGTCGAATTCTGATCCCTCGGATTGGGAAGGAGATCGCCATCTCGGCCATTTATGCAAAGTGCTCCAGGAGTGAGCGATACGGACTCTGGGACAAGCTTCGAGAATTTGCAGAGCATACTGAGCGGATGCCTTGGATGATTGGAGGCGAATTTAACACTATCCTCCACCCCCGGGACAGAGTTGGTAGCGACACTAATAGACTGCCAGAAATGGTGGACTTTGCAGAAATGGCCGAAGATTGCAGGCTCATTGACCCCGGCTTCGATGGATTTGAGTACACCTGGGCCAAGAACACCCTGCTCGAGAGGCTTGACAGAGCATTTATTAATGAAAACTGGACTGAGATGTTTGAGGCGACGAGAGTTACCAACCTCCCGCGCGTGGCCTCCGACCACGGACCAGTCCTTGCCCGCTGCAAGTTGAAATCAACAGCACCGAAGGGGAGTTCCTTCCGATTCCAAAACATGTGGACCCGCCACCCACAGTTCTTGGCACTGGTTCAGAGCGACTGGGAGCAAACTACAGAGGCGGGTGGATTACTCAACCTGCAAATTAAACTGTCGAGACTCAAACACACCGTCAAGTCTTGGAATAGATATAACTTTGGCAATCTCCACGCCAATCTATGAAAAGCCGAAGAAGATGTGATCGCAGCGCAGGCGGCGTTTGAGGCTGATCCCTCCCCAATCAGCCGGACATCTGTAAACAGGATCATTGCTCATTACATCCTTATCCTCAAGATGGAAGAAGATTTTTGGAGACAAAAAGCTTCCCTTAAATGGCTCTCAGAAGGGGGACAAGAATACAAAGTTCTACCAGAGTTGGGTTCAACAAAAGAGACACCGTCTACACATTCAAGGAATCAAAGTCGGAGATAGAACAATCTGTGAGGCAGTCGGCAGTTGATCAATTCCAAGAACTTCTTGCTCCACCTCCCTTAAACCTGGCTGAGCCGGACCTGGATATCATCCAAAGCCTTCCTCCAAATGTTGACTACGAGCACCTTTGTGTGGCGCCGGAGGCAGAGGAAATTAGGCGAGCAGTTTTCAGTATCTCGGGAGACAGTACCCCAGGACCGGACGGTTTCACGGCGGTCTTCTTCCAAAAATGCTGGAAAATCATGGAGAGAGACATGACCGACGCTGTGGCCAAGTTCTTTGGGGGAGCTTATCTCCCGAGAAGTGTGACCTCCACATCGATTGTTCTCATTACCAAAAAAGAGACGCCGGTGGTTTGGGCCGACTATCGTCCGATAAGCCTTTGCAACGTCACGAATAAAATCATCACCAAGATTCTAATGGCTAGACTCGCACCGCTCCTCTCATTGGTCATATCACCAAACCAAAGTGGGTTCGTGAAGGGGCGCCTCCTCAACGATAATGTCCTCCTAGGACCATGGCGCAAGTTCTCCGAGAGGGTACAGAGAATAAGGGCCCCCAAACTTTTGATCCAGAGAAGATCCAAACCATGGGACACGTTGGTCTTAGCAATGGTAAACCTTCCATATTCTTCTCATGTGAAGAAAACATAAAGCTTGCTGACAATATGGGCTATGCAATTATCGGAAAATTCTCCAGTTCATTTCCAACGGCACAGCAAATACAAAAGGCTCTTAATAACATCAAGTTCATTCGAAGCTTCTCATGGAAGTACATCAACGCAAGGCATATCTTGATTCAGTTTGATGACCTTTGCGGACTATGCCCGTCTTCTTAGCGGACCAAAGGGCACCCCAGTTTGGTATGTGGAGCGACACCCGATGCGTGTTTTTAAGTGGTCGCCCGAGTTTGACGTCTATTGCGAGTCTCCAATAGCAGCAATATGGTGCAACTTGATTGGACTCCCGATCCATCTATTCGACACATCGGCCTTATCTGCGATAGGAAAACTGCTCGGCAACCCTATTCAAGTCGATCAAGCCACAGCGACCAAGTTGAGACTATCCTTTGCGCGAATTTGTGTCGAAATAGACATCACCAAACCAGCTACGGAGGAGATAATTCTGGACATTTGCGGGAAGGAGACAGCTTAGCAGATCAAATGGGACAAAATTCCAGCCTACTGTGATGATTGTAAGCACGTCGGTCATACACGGAGTACCTGCTATGCAAATGGTCAAAGAATGAAGCCAGAAAGGAGAAATTATAGCACCTGACCGACGATCCCTACAAATAGAAACGAACAGAATGTGAAGGCAGATTCAGTCCATAAAGCAACCGAGAAGGAGAGGTACAGAAGCGAGGGCTGTAATTTCCCCAGCCACCAAGGCAATCCAAATCCGACTACCTATGGAACAGGGATGATAAATGGGGCGCAACCAGACATCCTTGGTGACCCCAGCATGGCTGAGCCCGAGAGGGATGGTGAGGCAGACCAAGAAGCATTGAACAGAGGCGATGAGAGAGCAAGGCAACCGACGAAAGGAAGAACAATCAGGCCAACTGATACCAGAGAAGGAACCTCAAGGACAAAGCCACGAGGAGATGAATGGCGGCCCCCGAGGGCTCCAAAGGAATGGAACCAGAAGCAACCGGAGAACAACCAGGAAAATGAGACCCAAAAAAACATCTAGAGCTCCAATAAATACTATATACTCATGGAGAATGGTTTGTTCGATACGGAAGCGTATGAGGAAGACGGGGTAGCCGAAATGGAGCTGATGCCAACCGAGAAAGCAGCAGTGGCTCCATCAGATCCGCCCCTAATTTGTGATCATAAGAAAAAAGAACAGGAAACACAAGTGGAGCTACGAGGGAGTTCTTCCCACCCCTCGGGTACGGCCCCCTTCCTTTAAATTATGTCTATCAATTTTCTCTTTTGGAATGCCCGGGGAATCGCGAACGCGACGACCCGACGCATCATCCGAAGATTGATTAAGTCTCATAATCCTGTTTTTCTTGCAATTATGGAACCCCTTTCCCATCATCCGAAGATGGAATTGAGGTTCTCAAATGCAAACGGGAAGATTTGGATTTTCACAGATAAAGAATCCACCTTTGTGATTGATGATGACACGGAGCAACCCCTCCATGGTCGAATTCTGATCCCTCGGATTGGGAAGGAGATCGCCATCTCGGCCATTTATGCAAAGTGCTCCAGGAGTGAGCGATACGGACTCTGGGACAAGCTTCGAGAATTTGCAGAGCATACTGAGCGGATGCCTTGGATGATTGGAGGCGAATTTAACACTATCCTCCACCCCCGGGACAGAGTTGGTAGCGACACTAATAGACTGCCAGAAATGGTGGACTTTGCAGAAATGGCCGAAGATTGCAGGCTCATTGACCCCGGCTTCGATGGATTTGAGTACACCTGGGCCAAGAACACCCTGCTCGAGAGGCTTGACAGAGCATTTATTAATGAAAACTGGACTGAGATGTTTGAGGCGACGAGAGTTACCAACCTCCCGCGCGTGGCCTCCGACCACGGACCAGTCCTTGCCCGCTGCAAGTTGAAATCAACAGCACCGAAGGGGAGTTCCTTCCGATTCCAAAACATGTGGACCCGCCACCCACAGTTCTTGGCACTGGTTCAGAGCGACTGGGAGCAAACTACAGAGGCGGGTGGATTACTCAACCTGCAAATTAAACTGTCGAGACTCAAACACACCGTCAAGTCTTGGAATAGATATAACTTTGGCAATCTCCACGCCAATCTATGAAAAGCCGAAGAAGATGTGATCGCAGCGCAGGCGGCGTTTGAGGCTGATCCCTCCCCAATCAGCCGGACATCTGTAAACAGGATCATTGCTCATTACATCCTTATCCTCAAGATGGAAGAAGATTTTTGGAGACAAAAAGCTTCCCTTAAATGGCTCTCAGAAGGGGGACAAGAATACAAAGTTCTACCAGAGTTGGGTTCAACAAAAGAGACACCGTCTACACATTCAAGGAATCAAAGTCGGAGATAGAACAATCTGTGAGGCAGTCGGCAGTTGATCAATTCCAAGAACTTCTTGCTCCACCTCCCTTAAACCTGGCTGAGCCGGACCTGGATATCATCCAAAGCCTTCCTCCAAATGTTGACTACGAGCACCTTTGTGTGGCGCCGGAGGCAGAGGAAATTAGGCGAGCAGTTTTCAGTATCTCGGGAGACAGTACCCCAGGACCGGACGGTTTCACGGCGGTCTTCTTCCAAAAATGCTGGAAAATCATGGAGAGAGACATGACCGACGCTGTGGCCAAGTTCTTTGGGGGAGCTTATCTCCCGAGAAGTGTGACCTCCACATCGATTGTTCTCATTACCAAAAAAGAGACGCCGGTGGTTTGGGCCGACTATCGTCCGATAAGCCTTTGCAACGTCACGAATAAAATCATCACCAAGATTCTAATGGCTAGACTCGCACCGCTCCTCTCATTGGTCATATCACCAAACCAAAGTGGGTTCGTGAAGGGGCGCCTCCTCAACGATAATGTCCTCCTAGGACCATGGCGCAAGTTCTCCGAGAGGGTACAGAGAATAAGGGCCCCCAAACTTTTGATCCAGAGAAGATCCAAACCATGGGACACGTTGGTCTTAGCAATGGTAAACCTTCCATATTCTTCTCATGTGAAGAAAACATAAAGCTTGCTGACAATATGGGCTATGCAATTATCGGAAAATTCTCCAGTTCCTTTCCAACGGCACAGCAAATACAGAAGGCTCTTAATAACATCAAGTTCATTCGAAGCTTCTCATGGAAGTACATCAACGCAAGGCATATCTTGATTCAGTTTGATGACCTTTGCGGACTATGCCCGTCTTCTTAGCGGACCAAAGGGCACCCCGGTTTGGTATGTGGAGCGACACCCGATGCGTGTTTTTAAGTGGTCGCCCGAGTTTGACGTCTATTGCGAGTCTCCAATAGCAGCAATATGGTGCAACTTGATTGGACTCCCGATCCATCTATTCGACACATTGGCCTTATCTGCGATAGGAAAACTGCTCGGCAACCCTATTCAAGTCGATCAAGCCACAGCGACCAAGTCGAGACTATCCTTTGCGCGAATTTGTGTCGAAATAGACATCACCAAACTAGCTACGGAGGAGATAATTCTGGACATTTGCGGGAAGGAGACAGCTTAGCAGATCAAATGGGACAAAATTCCAGCCTACTGTGATGATTGTAAGCACGTCGGTCATACACGGAGTACCTGCTATGCAAATGGTCAAAGAATGAAGCCAGAAAGGAGAAATTATAACACCTGACCGACGATCCCTACAAATAGAAACGAACAGAATGTGAAGGCAGATTCAGTCCATAAAGCAACCGAGAAGGAGAGGTATAGAAGCGAGGTCTGTAATTTCCCCAGCCACCAAGGCAATCCAAATCCGACTACCTATGGAACAGGGATGATAAATGGGGCGCAACCAGACATCCTTGGTGACCCCAGCATGGCTGAGCCCGAGAGGGATGGTGAGGCAGACCAAGAAGCATTGAACAGAGGCGATGAGAGAGCAAGGCAACCGACGAAAGGAAGAACAATCAGGCCAACTGATACCAGAGAAGGAACCTCAAGGACAAAGCCACGAGGAGATGAATGGCGGCCCCCGAGGGCTCCAAAGGAATGGAACCAGAAGCAACCGGAGAACAACCAGGAAAATGAGACCCAAAAAAACATCTAGAGCTCCAATAAATACTATATACTCATGGAGAATGGTTTGTTCGATACGGAAGCGTATGAGGAAGACGGGGTAGCCGAAATGGAGCTGATGCCAACCGAGAAAGCAGCAGTGGCTCCATCAGATCCGCCCCTAATTTGTGATCATAAGAAAAAAGAACAGGAAACACAAGTGGAGCTACGAGGGAGTTCTTCCCACCCCTCGGGTACGGCCCCCTTCCTTTAAATTATGTCTATCAATTTTCTCTTTTGGAATGCCCGGGGAATCGCGAACGCGACGACCCGACGCATCATCCGAAGATTGATTAAGTCTCATAATCCTGTTTTTCTTGCAATTATGGAACCCCTTTCCCATCATCCGAAGATGGAATTGAGGTTCTCAAATGCAAACGGGAAGATTTGGATTTTCACAGATAATGAATCCACCTTTGTGATTGATGATGACACGGAGCAACCCCTCCATGGTCGAATTCTGATCCCTCGGATTGGGAAGGAGATCGCCATCTCGGCCATTTATGCAAAGTGCTCCAGGAGTGAGCGATACGGACTCTGGGACAAGCTTCGAGAATTTGCAGAGCATACTGAGCGGATGCCTTGGATGATTGGAGGCGAATTTAACACTATCCTCCACCCCCGGGACAGAGTTGGTAGCGACACTAATAGACTGCCAGAAATGGTGGACTTTGCAGAAATGGCCGAAGATTGCAGGCTCATTGACCCCGGCTTCGATGGATTTGAGTACACCTGGGCCAAGAACACCCTGCTCGAGAGGCTTGACAGAGCATTTATTAATGAAAACTGGACTGAGATGTTTGAGGCGACGAGAGTTACCAACCTCCCGCGCGTGGCCTCCGACCACGGACCAGTCCTTGCCCGCTGCAAGTTGAAATCAACAGCACCGAAGGGGAGTTCCTTCCGATTCCAAAACATGTGGACCCGCCACCCACAGTTCTTGGCACTGGTTCAGAGCGACTGGGAGCAAACTACAGAGGCGGGTGGATTACTCAACCTGCAAATTAAACTGTCGAGACTCAAACACACCGTCAAGTCTTGGAATAGATATAACTTTGGCAATCTCCACGCCAATCTATGAAAAGCCGAAGAAGATGTGATCGCAGCGCAGGCGGCGTTTGAGGCTGATCCCTCCCCAATCAGCCGGACATCTGTAAACAGGATCATTGCTCATTACATCCTTATCCTCAAGATGGAAGAAGATTTTTGGAGACAAAAAGCTTCCCTTAAATGGCTCTCAGAAGGGGGACAAGAATACAAAGTTCTACCAGAGTTGGGTTCAACAAAAGAGACACCGTCTACACATTCAAGGAATCAAAGTCGGAGATAGAACAATCTGTGAGGCAGTCGGCAGTTGATCAATTCCAAGAACTTCTTGCTCCACCTCCCTTAAACCTGGCTGAGCCGGACCTGGATATCATCCAAAGCCTTCCTCCAAATGTTGACTACGAGCACCTTTGTGTGGCGCCGGAGGCAGAGGAAATTAGGCGAGCAGTTTTCAGTATCTCGGGAGACAGTACCCCAGGACCGGACGGTTTCACGGCGGTCTTCTTCCAAAAATGCTGGAAAATCATGGAGAGAGACATGACCGACGCTGTGGCCAAGTTCTTTGGGGGAGCTTATCTCCCGAGAAGTGTGACCTCCACATCGATTGTTCTCATTACCAAAAAAGAGACGCCGGTGGTTTGGGCCGACTATCGTCCGATAAGCCTTTGCAACGTCACGAATAAAATCATCACCAAGATTCTAATGGCTAGACTCGCACCGCTCCTCTCATTGGTCATATCACCAAACCAAAGTGGGTTCGTGAAGGGGCGCCTCCTCAACGATAATGTCCTCCTAGGACCATGGCGCAAGTTCTCCGAGAGGGTACAGAGAATAAGGGCCCCCAAACTTTTGATCCAGAGAAGATCCAAACCATGGGACACGTTGGTCTTAGCAATGGTAAACCTTCCATATTCTTCTCATGTGAAGAAAACATAAAGCTTGCTGACAATATGGGCTATGCAATTATCGGAAAATTCTCCAGTTCCTTTCCAACGGCACAGCAAATACAGAAGGCTCTTAATAACATCAAGTTCATTCGAAGCTTCTCATGGAAGTACATCAACGCAAGGCATATCTTGATTCAGTTTGATGACCTTTGCGGACTATGCCCGTCTTCTTAGCGGACCAAAGGGCACCCCGGTTTGGTATGTGGAGCGACACCCGATGCGTGTTTTTAAGTGGTCGCCCGAGTTTGACGTCTATTGCGAGTCTCCAATAGCAGCAATATGGTGCAACTTGATTGGACTCCCGATCCATCTATTCGACACATTGGCCTTATCTGCGATAGGAAAACTGCTCGGCAACCCTATTCAAGTCGATCAAGCCACAGCGACCAAGTCGAGACTATCCTTTGCGCGAATTTGTGTCGAAATAGACATCACCAAACTAGCTACGGAGGAGATAATTCTGGACATTTGCGGGAAGGAGACAGCTTAGCAGATCAAATGGGACAAAATTCCAGCCTACTGTGATGATTGTAAGCACGTCGGTCATACACGGAGTACCTGCTATGCAAATGGTCAAAGAATGAAGCCAGAAAGGAGAAATTATAACACCTGACCGACGATCCCTACAAATAGAAACGAACAGAATGTGAAGGCAGATTCAGTCCATAAAGCAACCGAGAAGGAGAGGTATAGAAGCGAGGTCTGTAATTTCCCCAGCCACCAAGGCAATCCAAATCCGACTACCTATGGAACAGGGATGATAAATGGGGCGCAACCAGACATCCTTGGTGACCCCAGCATGGCTGAGCCCGAGAGGGATGGTGAGGCAGACCAAGAAGCATTGAACAGAGGCGATGAGAGAGCAAGGCAACCGACGAAAGGAAGAACAATCAGGCCAACTGATACCAGAGAAGGAACCTCAAGGACAAAGCCACGAGGAGATGAATGGCGGCCCCCGAGGGCTCCAAAGGAATGGAACCAGAAGCAACCGGAGAACAACCAGGAAAATGAGACCCAAAAAAACATCTAGAGCTCCAATAAATACTATATACTCATGGAGAATGGTTTGTTCGATACGGAAGCGTATGAGGAAGACGGGGTAGCCGAAATGGAGCTGATGCCAACCGAGAAAGCAGCAGTGGCTCCATCAGATCCGCCCCTAATTTGTGATCATAAGAAAAAAGAACAGGAAACACAAGTGGAGCTACGAGGGAGTTCTTCCCACCCCTCGGGTACGGCCCCCTTCCTTTAAATTATGTCTATCAATTTTCTCTTTTGGAATGCCCGGGGAATCGCGAACGCGACGACCCGACGCATCATCCGAAGATTGATTAAGTCTCATAATCCTGTTTTTCTTGCAATTATGGAACCCCTTTCCCATCATCCGAAGATGGAATTGAGGTTCTCAAATGCAAACGGGAAGATTTGGATTTTCACAGATAATGAATCCACCTTTGTGATTGATGATGACACGGAGCAACCCCTCCATGGTCGAATTCTGATCCCTCGGATTGGGAAGGAGATCGCCATCTCGGCCATTTATGCAAAGTGCTCCAGGAGTGAGCGATACGGACTCTGGGACAAGCTTCGAGAATTTGCAGAGCATACTGAGCGGATGCCTTGGATGATTGGAGGCGAATTTAACACTATCCTCCACCCCCGGGACAGAGTTGGTAGCGACACTAATAGACTGCCAGAAATGGTGGACTTTGCAGAAATGGCCGAAGATTGCAGGCTCATTGACCCCGGCTTCGATGGATTTGAGTACACCTGGGCCAAGAACACCCTGCTCGAGAGGCTTGACAGAGCATTTATTAATGAAAACTGGACTGAGATGTTTGAGGCGACGAGAGTTACCAACCTCCCGCGCGTGGCCTCCGACCACGGACCAGTCCTTGCCCGCTGCAAGTTGAAATCAACAGCACCGAAGGGGAGTTCCTTCCGATTCCAAAACATGTGGACCCGCCACCCACAGTTCTTGGCACTGGTTCAGAGCGACTGGGAGCAAACTACAGAGGCGGGTGGATTACTCAACCTGCAAATTAAACTGTCGAGACTCAAACACACCGTCAAGTCTTGGAATAGATATAACTTTGGCAATCTCCACGCCAATCTATGAAAAGCCGAAGAAGATGTGATCGCAGCGCAGGCGGCGTTTGAGGCTGATCCCTCCCCAATCAGCCGGACATCTGTAAACAGGATCATTGCTCATTACATCCTTATCCTCAAGATGGAAGAAGATTTTTGGAGACAAAAAGCTTCCCTTAAATGGCTCTCAGAAGGGGGACAAGAATACAAAGTTCTACCAGAGTTGGGTTCAACAAAAGAGACACCGTCTACACATTCAAGGAATCAAAGTCGGAGATAGAACAATCTGTGAGGCAGTCGGCAGTTGATCAATTCCAAGAACTTCTTGCTCCACCTCCCTTAAACCTGGCTGAGCCGGACCTGGATATCATCCAAAGCCTTCCTCCAAATGTTGACTACGAGCACCTTTGTGTGGCGCCGGAGGCAGAGGAAATTAGGCGAGCAGTTTTCAGTATCTCGGGAGACAGTACCCCAGGACCGGACGGTTTCACGGCGGTCTTCTTCCAAAAATGCTGGAAAATCATGGAGAGAGACATGACCGACGCTGTGGCCAAGTTCTTTGGGGGAGCTTATCTCCCGAGAAGTGTGACCTCCACATCGATTGTTCTCATTACCAAAAAAGAGACGCCGGTGGTTTGGGCCGACTATCGTCCGATAAGCCTTTGCAACGTCACGAATAAAATCATCACCAAGATTCTAATGGCTAGACTCGCACCGCTCCTCTCATTGGTCATATCACCAAACCAAAGTGGGTTCGTGAAGGGGCGCCTCCTCAACGATAATGTCCTCCTAGGACCATGGCGCAAGTTCTCCGAGAGGGTACAGAGAATAAGGGCCCCCAAACTTTTGATCCAGAGAAGATCCAAACCATGGGACACGTTGGTCTTAGCAATGGTAAACCTTCCATATTCTTCTCATGTGAAGAAAACATAAAGCTTGCTGACAATATGGGCTATGCAATTATCGGAAAATTCTCCAGTTCCTTTCCAACGGCACAGCAAATACAGAAGGCTCTTAATAACATCAAGTTCATTCGAAGCTTCTCATGGAAGTACATCAACGCAAGGCATATCTTGATTCAGTTTGATGACCTTTGCGGACTATGCCCGTCTTCTTAGCGGACCAAAGGGCACCCCGGTTTGGTATGTGGAGCGACACCCGATGCGTGTTTTTAAGTGGTCGCCCGAGTTTGACGTCTATTGCGAGTCTCCAATAGCAGCAATATGGTGCAACTTGATTGGACTCCCGATCCATCTATTCGACACATTGGCCTTATCTGCGATAGGAAAACTGCTCGGCAACCCTATTCAAGTCGATCAAGCCACAGCGACCAAGTCGAGACTATCCTTTGCGCGAATTTGTGTCGAAATAGACATCACCAAACTAGCTACGGAGGAGATAATTCTGGACATTTGCGGGAAGGAGACAGCTTAGCAGATCAAATGGGACAAAATTCCAGCCTACTGTGATGATTGTAAGCACGTCGGTCATACACGGAGTACCTGCTATGCAAATGGTCAAAGAATGAAGCCAGAAAGGAGAAATTATAACACCTGACCGACGATCCCTACAAATAGAAACGAACAGAATGTGAAGGCAGATTCAGTCCATAAAGCAACCGAGAAGGAGAGGTATAGAAGCGAGGTCTGTAATTTCCCCAGCCACCAAGGCAATCCAAATCCGACTACCTATGGAACAGGGATGATAAATGGGGCGCAACCAGACATCCTTGGTGACCCCAGCATGGCTGAGCCCGAGAGGGATGGTGAGGCAGACCAAGAAGCATTGAACAGAGGCGATGAGAGAGCAAGGCAACCGACGAAAGGAAGAACAATCAGGCCAACTGATACCAGAGAAGGAACCTCAAGGACAAAGCCACGAGGAGATGAATGGCGGCCCCCGAGGGCTCCAAAGGATTGGAACCAGAAGCAACCGGAGAACAACCAGGAAAATGAGACCCAAAAAAACATCTAGAGCTCCAATAAATACTATAAACTCATGGAGAATGGTTTGTTCGATACGGAAGCGTATGAGGAAGACGGGGTAGCCGAAATGGAGCTGATGCCAACCGAGAAATCAGCAGTGGCTCCATCAGATCCGCCCCTAATTTGTGATCATAAGAAAAAAGAACAGGAAACACAAGTGGAGCTACGAGGGAGTTCTTCCCACCCCTCGGGTACGGCCCCCTTCCTTTAAATTATGTCTATCAATTTTCTCTTTTGGAATGCCCGGGGAATCGCGAACGCGACGACCCGACGCATCATCCGAAGATTGATTAAGTCTCATAATCCTGTTTTTCTTGCAATTATGGAACCCCTTTCCCATCATCCGAAGATGGAATTGAGGTTCTCAAATGCAAACGGGAAGATTTGGATTTTCACAGATAATGAATCCACCTTTGTGATTGATGATGACACGGAGCAACCCCTCCATGGTCGAATTCTGATCCCTCGGATTGGGAAGGAGATCGCCATCTCGGCCATTTATGCAAAGTGCTCCAGGAGTGAGCGATACGGACTCTGGGACAAGCTTCGAGAATTTGCAGAGCATACTGAGCGGATGCCTTGGATGATTGGAGGCGAATTTAACACTATCCTCCACCCCCGGGACAGAGTTGGTAGCGACACTAATAGACTGCCAGAAATGGTGGACTTTGCAGAAATGGCCGAAGATTGCAGGCTCATTGACCCCGGCTTCGATGGATTTGAGTACACCTGGGCCAAGAACACCCTGCTCGAGAGGCTTGACAGAGCATTTATTAATGAAAACTGGACTGAGATGTTTGAGGCGACGAGAGTTACCAACCTCCCGCGCGTGGCCTCCGACCACGGACCAGTCCTTGCCCGCTGCAAGTTGAAATCAACAGCACCGAAGGGGAGTTCCTTCCGATTCCAAAACATGTGGACCCGCCACCCACAGTTCTTGGCACTGGTTCAGAGCGACTGGGAGCAAACTACAGAGGCGGGTGGATTACTCAACCTGCAAATTAAACTGTCGAGACTCAAACACACCGTCAAGTCTTGGAATAGATATAACTTTGGCAATCTCCACGCCAATCTATGAAAAGCCGAAGAAGATGTGATCGCAGCGCAGGCGGCGTTTGAGGCTGATCCCTCCCCAATCAGCCGGACATCTGTAAACAGGATCATTGCTCATTACATCCTTATCCTCAAGATGGAAGAAGATTTTTGGAGACAAAAAGCTTCCCTTAAATGGCTCTCAGAAGGGGGACAAGAATACAAAGTTCTACCAGAGTTGGGTTCAACAAAAGAGACACCGTCTACACATTCAAGGAATCAAAGTCGGAGATAGAACAATCTGTGAGGCAGTCGGCAGTTGATCAATTCCAAGAACTTCTTGCTCCACCTCCCTTAAACCTGGCTGAGCCGGACCTGGATATCATCCAAAGCCTTCCTCCAAATGTTGACTACGAGCACCTTTGTGTGGCGCCGGAGGCAGAGGAAATTAGGCGAGCAGTTTTCAGTATCTCGGGAGACAGTACCCCAGGACCGGACGGTTTCACGGCGGTCTTCTTCCAAAAATGCTGGAAAATCATGGAGAGAGACATGACCGACGCTGTGGCCAAGTTCTTTGGGGGAGCTTATCTCCCGAGAAGTGTGACCTCCACATCGATTGTTCTCATTACCAAAAAAGAGACGCCGGTGGTTTGGGCCGACTATCGTCCGATAAGCCTTTGCAACGTCACGAATAAAATCATCACCAAGATTCTAATGGCTAGACTCGCACCGCTCCTCTCATTGGTCATATCACCAAACCAAAGTGGGTTCGTGAAGGGGCGCCTCCTCAACGATAATGTCCTCCTAGGACCATGGCGCAAGTTCTCCGAGAGGGTACAGAGAATAAGGGCCCCCAAACTTTTGATCCAGAGAAGATCCAAACCATGGGACACGTTGGTCTTAGCAATGGTAAACCTTCCATATTCTTCTCATGTGAAGAAAACATAAAGCTTGCTGACAATATGGGCTATGCAATTATCGGAAAATTCTCCAGTTCCTTTCCAACGGCACAGCAAATACAGAAGGCTCTTAATAACATCAAGTTCATTCGAAGCTTCTCATGGAAGTACATCAACGCAAGGCATATCTTGATTCAGTTTGATGACCTTTGCGGACTATGCCCGTCTTCTTAGCGGACCAAAGGGCACCCCGGTTTGGTATGTGGAGCGACACCCGATGCGTGTTTTTAAGTGGTCGCCCGAGTTTGACGTCTATTGCGAGTCTCCAATAGCAGCAATATGGTGCAACTTGATTGGACTCCCGATCCATCTATTCGACACATTGGCCTTATCTGCGATAGGAAAACTGCTCGGCAACCCTATTCAAGTCGATCAAGCCACAGCGACCAAGTCGAGACTATCCTTTGCGCGAATTTGTGTCGAAATAGACATCACCAAACTAGCTACGGAGGAGATAATTCTGGACATTTGCGGGAAGGAGACAGCTTAGCAGATCAAATGGGACAAAATTCCAGCCTACTGTGATGATTGTAAGCACGTCGGTCATACACGGAGTACCTGCTATGCAAATGGTCAAAGAATGAAGCCAGAAAGGAGAAATTATAACACCTGACCGACGATCCCTACAAATAGAAACGAACAGAATGTGAAGGCAGATTCAGTCCATAAAGCAACCGAGAAGGAGAGGTATAGAAGCGAGGTCTGTAATTTCCCCAGCCACCAAGGCAATCCAAATCCGACTACCTATGGAACAGGGATGATAAATGGGGCGCAACCAGACATCCTTGGTGACCCCAGCATGGCTGAGCCCGAGAGGGATGGTGAGGCAGACCAAGAAGCATTGAACAGAGGCGATGAGAGAGCAAGGCAACCGACGAAAGGAAGAACAATCAGGCCAACTGATACCAGAGAAGGAACCTCAAGGACAAAGCCACGAGGAGATGAATGGCGGCCCCCGAGGGCTCCAAAGGATTGGAACCAGAAGCAACCGGAGAACAACCAGGAAAATGAGACCCAAAAAAACATCTAGAGCTCCAATAAATACTATAAACTCATGGAGAATGGTTTGTTCGATACGGAAGCGTATGAGGAAGACGGGGTAGCCGAAATGGAGCTGATGCCAAC
Organism: Salvia hispanica; assembly: GCF_029641045.1. NCBI lineage: Eukaryota > Viridiplantae > Streptophyta > Magnoliopsida > Lamiales > Lamiaceae > Salvia > Salvia hispanica. The sequence continues at coordinate 15,027,798 of NC_142696.1, read as the reverse complement.
CGAGAAAACAGCAGTGGCTCCATCAGATCCGCCCCTAATTTGTGATCATAAGAAAAAAGAACAGGAAACACAAGTGGAGCTACGAGGGAGTTCTTCCCACCCCTCGGGTACGGCCCCCTTCCTTTAAATTATGTCTATCAATTTTCTCTTTTGGAATGCCCGGGGAATCGCGAACGCGACGACCCGACGCATCATCCGAAGATTGATTAAGTCTCATAATCCTGTTTTTCTTGCAATTATGGAACCCCTTTCCCATCATCCGAAGATGGAATTGAGGTTCTCAAATGCAAACGGGAAGATTTGGATTTTCACAGATAATGAATCCACCTTTGTGATTGATGATGACACGGAGCAACCCCTCCATGGTCGAATTCTGATCCCTCGGATTGGGAAGGAGATCGCCATCTCGGCCATTTATGCAAAGTGCTCCAGGAGTGAGCGATACGGACTCTGGGACAAGCTTCGAGAATTTGCAGAGCATACTGAGCGGATGCCTTGGATGATTGGAGGCGAATTTAACACTATCCTCCACCCCCGGGACAGAGTTGGTAGCGACACTAATAGACTGCCAGAAATGGTGGACTTTGCAGAAATGGCCGAAGATTGCAGGCTCATTGACCCCGGCTTCGATGGATTTGAGTACACCTGGGCCAAGAACACCCTGCTCGAGAGGCTTGACAGAGCATTTATTAATGAAAACTGGACTGAGATGTTTGAGGCGACGAGAGTTACCAACCTCCCGCGCGTGGCCTCCGACCACGGACCAGTCCTTGCCCGCTGCAAGTTGAAATCAACAGCACCGAAGGGGAGTTCCTTCCGATTCCAAAACATGTGGACCCGCCACCCACAGTTCTTGGCACTGGTTCAGAGCGACTGGGAGCAAACTACAGAGGCGGGTGGATTACTCAACCTGCAAATTAAACTGTCGAGACTCAAACACACCGTCAAGTCTTGGAATAGATATAACTTTGGCAATCTCCACGCCAATCTATGAAAAGCCGAAGAAGATGTGATCGCAGCGCAGGCGGCGTTTGAGGCTGATCCCTCCCCAATCAGCCGGACATCTGTAAACAGGATCATTGCTCATTACATCCTTATCCTCAAGATGGAAGAAGATTTTTGGAGACAAAAAGCTTCCCTTAAATGGCTCTCAGAAGGGGGACAAGAATACAAAGTTCTACCAGAGTTGGGTTCAACAAAAGAGACACCGTCTACACATTCAAGGAATCAAAGTCGGAGATAGAACAATCTGTGAGGCAGTCGGCAGTTGATCAATTCCAAGAACTTCTTGCTCCACCTCCCTTAAACCTGGCTGAGCCGGACCTGGATATCATCCAAAGCCTTCCTCCAAATGTTGACTACGAGCACCTTTGTGTGGCGCCGGAGGCAGAGGAAATTAGGCGAGCAGTTTTCAGTATCTCGGGAGACAGTACCCCAGGACCGGACGGTTTCACGGCGGTCTTCTTCCAAAAATGCTGGAAAATCATGGAGAGAGACATGACCGACGCTGTGGCCAAGTTCTTTGGGGGAGCTTATCTCCCGAGAAGTGTGACCTCCACATCGATTGTTCTCATTACCAAAAAAGAGACGCCGGTGGTTTGGGCCGACTATCGTCCGATAAGCCTTTGCAACGTCACGAATAAAATCATCACCAAGATTCTAATGGCTAGACTCGCACCGCTCCTCTCATTGGTCATATCACCAAACCAAAGTGGGTTCGTGAAGGGGCGCCTCCTCAACGATAATGTCCTCCTAGGACCATGGCGCAAGTTCTCCGAGAGGGTACAGAGAATAAGGGCCCCCAAACTTTTGATCCAGAGAAGATCCAAACCATGGGACACGTTGGTCTTAGCAATGGTAAACCTTTCCATATTCTTCTCATGTGAAGAAAACATAAAGCTTGCTGACAATATGGGCTTGCTGACAATATGGGCTATGCAATTATCGGAAAATTCTCCAGTTTATTTCCAACGGCACAGCAAATACAGAAGGCTCTTAATAACATCAAGTTCATTCGAAGCTTCTCATGGAAGTACATCAACGCAAGGCATATCTTGATTCAGTTTGATGACCTTTGCGGACTATGCCCGTCTTCTTAGCGGACCAAAGGGCACCCCAGTTTGGTATGTGGAGCGACACCCGATGCGTGTTTTTAAGTGGTCGCCCGAGTTTGACGTCTATTGCGAGTCTCCAATAGCAGCAATATGGTGCAACTTGATTGGACTCCCGATCCATCTATTCGACACATCGGCCTTATCTGCAATAGGAAAACTGCTCGGCAACCCTATTCGAGTCGATCAAGCCACAGCGACCAAGTTGAGACTATCCTTTGCGCGAATTTGTGTCGAAATAGACATCACCAAACCAGCTACGGAGGAGATAATTCTGGACATTTGCGGGAAGGAGACAGCTTAGCAGATCAAATGGGACAAAATTCCAGCCTACTGTGATGATTGTAAGCACGTCGGTCATACACGGAGTACCTGCTATGCAAATGGTCAAAGAATGAAGCCAGAAAGGAGAAATTATAGCACCTGACCGACGATCCCTACAAATAGAAACGAACAGAATGTGAAGGCAGATTCAGTCCATAAAGCAACCGAGAAGGAGAGGTACAGAAGCGAGGGCTGTAATTTCCCCAGCCACCAAGGCAATCCAAATCCGACTACCTATGGAACAGGGATGATAAATGGGGCGCAACCAGACATCCTACATTGAACAGAGGCGATGAGAGAGCAAGGCAACCGACGAAAGGAAGAACAATCAGGCCAACTGATACCAGAGAAGGAACCTCAAGGCCAAAGCCACGAGGAGATGAATGGCGGCCCCCGAGGGCTCCAAAGGATTGGAACCAGAAGCAACCGGAGAACAACCAGGAAAATGAGACCCAAAAAAACATCTAGAGCTCCAATAAATACTATAAACTCATGGAGAATGGTTTGTTCGATACGGAAGCGTATGAGGAAGACGGGGTAGCCGAAATGGAGCTGATGCCAACCGAGAAAGCAGCAGTGGCTCCATCAGATCCGCCCCTAATTTGTGATCATAAGAAAAAAGAACAGGAAACACAAGTGGAGCTACGAGGGAGTTCTTCCCACCCCTCAGGTACGGCCCCCTTCCTTTAAATTATGTCTATCAATTTTCTCTTTTGGAATGCCCGGGGAATCGCGAACGCGACGACCCGACGCATCATCCGAAGATTGATTAAGTCTCATAATCCTGTTTTACTTGCAATTATGGAACCCCTTTCCATCATCCGAAGATGGAATTGAGGTTCTCAAATGCAAACGGGAAGATTTGGATTTTCACATATAAAGAATCCACCTTTGTGATTGATGATGACACGGAGCAACCCCTCCATGGTCGAATTCTGATCCCTCGGATTGGGAAGGAGATCGCCATCTCGGCCATTTATGCAAAGTGCTCCAGGAGTGAGCGATACGGACTCTGGGACAAGCTTCGAGAATTTGCAGAGCATACTGAGCGGATGCCTTGGATGATTGGAGGCGAATTTAACACTATCCTCCACCCCCGGGACAGAGTTGGTAGCGACACTAATAGACTGCCATAAATGGTGGACTTTGCAGAAATGGCCGAAGATTGCAGGCTCATTGACCCCGGCTTCGATGGATTTGAGTACACCTGGGCCAAGAACACCTTGCTCGAGAGGCTTGACAGAGCATTTATTAATGAAAACTGGACTAACATGTTTGAGGCGACGAGAGTTACCAACCTCCCGCGCGTGGCCTCCGACCACGGACCAGTCCTTGCCCGCTGCAAGTTGAAATCAACAGCACCGAAGGGGAGTTCCTTCCGATTCCAAAACATGTGGACCCGCCACCCACAGTTCTTGGCACTGGTTCAGAGCGACTGGGAGCAAACTACAGAGGCGGGTGGATTACTCAACCTGCAAATTAAACTGTCGAGACTCAAACACACCGTCAAGTCTTGGAATAGATATAACTTTGGCAATCTCCACGCCAATCTATGAAAAGCCGAAGAAGATGTGATCGCAGCGCAGGCGGCGTTTGAGGCTGATCCCTCCCCAATCAGCCGGACATCTGTAAACAGGATCATTGCTCATTACATCCTTATGCTCAAGATGGAAGAAGATTTTTGGAGACAAAAAGCTTCCCTTAAATGGCTCTCAGAAGGGGGACAAGAATACAAAGTTCTACCAGAGTTGGGTTCAACAAAAGAGACACCGTCTACACATTCAAGGAATCAAAGTCGGAGATAGAACAATCTGTGAGGAAGACGGGGTAGCCGAAATGGAGCTGATGCCAACCGAGAAAGCAGGAGTTGCTCCATCAGATCCGCCCCTAATTTGTGATCATAAGAAAAAAGAACAGGAAACACAAGTGGAGCTACGAGGGAGTTCTTCCCACCCCTCGGGTACGGCCCCCTTCCTTTAAATTATGTCTATCAATTTTCTCTTTTGGAATGCCCGGGGAATCGCGAACGCGACGACCCGACGCATCATCCGAAGATTGATTAAGTCTCATAATCCTGTTTTACTTGCAATTATGGAACCCCTTTCCATCATCCGAAGATGGAATTGAGGTTCTCAAATGCAAACGGGAAGATTTGGATTTTCACATATAAAGAATCCACCTTTGTGATTGATGATGACACGGAGCAACCCCTCCATGGTCGAATTCTGATCCCTCGGATTGGGAAGGAGATCGCCATCTCGGCCATTTATGCAAAGTGCTCCAGGAGTGAGCGATACGGACTCTGGGACAAGCTTCGAGAATTTGCAGAGCATACTGAGCGGATGCCTTGGATGATTGGAGGCGAATTTAACACTATCCTCCACCCCCGGGACAGAGTTGGTAGCGACACTAATAGACTGCCATAAATGGTGGACTTTGCAGAAATGGCCGAAGATTGCAGGCTCATTGACCCCGGCTTCGATGGATTTGAGTACACCTGGGCCAAGAACACCTTGCTCGAGAGGCTTGACAGAGCATTTATTAATGAAAACTGGACTGAGATGTTTGAGGTGACGAGAGTTACCAACCTCCCGCGCGTGGCCTCCGACCACGGACCAGTCCTTGCCCGCTGCAAGTTGAAATCAACAGCACCGAAGGGGAGTTCCTTCCGATTCCAAAACATGTGGACCCGCCACCCACAGTTCTTGGCACTGGTTCAGAGCGACTGGGAGCAAACTACAGAGGCGGGTGGATTACTCAACCTGCAAATTAAACTGTCGAGACTCAAACACACCGTCAAGTCTTGGAATAGATATAACTTTGGCAATCTCCACGCCAATCTATGAAAAGTCGAAGAAGATGTGATCGCAGCGCAGGCGGCGTTTGAGGCTGATCCCTCCCCAATCAGCCGGACATCTGTAAACAGGATCATTGCTCATTACATCCTTATGCTCAAGATGGAAGAAGATTTTTGGAGACAAAAAGCTTCCCTTAAATGGCTCTCAGAAGGGGGACAAGAATACAAAGTTCTACCAGAGTTGGGTTCAACAAAAGAGACACCGTCTACACATTCAAGGAATCAAAGTCGGAGATAGAACAATCTGTGAGGAAGACGGGGTAGCCGAAATGGAGCTGATGCCAACCGAGAAAGCAGCAGTTGCTCCATCAGATCCGCCCCTAATTTGTGATCATAAGAAAAAAGAACAGGAAACACAAGTGGAGCTACGAGGGAGTTCTTCCCACCCCTCGGGTACGGCCCCCTTCCTTTAAATTATGTCTATCAATTTTCTCTTTTGGAATGCCCGGGGAATCGCGAACGCGACGACCCGACGCATCATCCGAAGATTGATTAAGTCTCATAATCCTGTTTTTCTTGCAATTATGGAACCCCTTTCCCATCATCCGAAGATGGAATTGAGGTTCTCAAATGCAAACGGGAAGATTTGGATTTTCACATATAAAGAATCCACCTTTGTGATTGATGATGACACGGAGCAACCCCTCCATGGTCGAATTCTGATCCCTCGGATTGGGAAGGAGATTGCCATCTCGGCCATTTATGCAAAGTGCTCCAGGAGTGAGCGATACGGACTCTGGGACAAGCTTCGAGAATTTGCAGAGCATACTGAGCGGATGCCTTGGATGATTGGAGGCGAATTTAACACTATCCTCCACCCCCGGGACAGAGTTGGTAGCGACACTAATAGACTGCCAGAAATGGTGGACTTTGCAGAAATGGCCGAAGATTGCAGGCTCATTGACCCCGGCTTCGATGGATTTGAGTACACCTGGGCCAAGAACACCTTGCTCGAGAGGCTTGACAGAGCATTTATTAATGAAAACTGGACTGAGATGTTTGAGGTGACGAGAGTTACCAACCTCCCGCGCGTGGCCTCCGACCACGGACCAGTCCTTGCCCGCTGCAAGTTGAAATCAACAGCACCGAAGGGGAGTTCCTTCCGATTCCAAAACATGTGGACCCGCCACCCACAGTTCTTGGCACTGGTTCAGAGCGACTGGGAGCAAACTACAGAGGCGGGTGGATTACTCAACCTGCAAATTAAACTGTCGAGACTCAAACACACCGTCAAGTCTTGGAATAGATATAACTTTGGCAATCTCCACGCCAATCTATGAAAAGCCGAAGAAGATGTGATCGCAGCGCAGGCGGCGTTTGAGGCTGATCCCTCCCCAATCAGCCGGACATCTGTAAACAGGATCATTGCTCATTACATCCTTATCCTCAAGATGGAAGAAGATTTTTGGAGACAAAAAGCTTCCCTTAAATGGCTCTCAGAAGGGGGACAAGAATACAAAGTTCTACCAGAGTTGGGTTCAACAAAAGAGACACCGTCTACACATTCAAGGAATCAAAGTCGGAGATAGAACAATCTGTGAGGCAGTCGGCAGTTGATCAATTCCAAGAACTTCTTGCTCCACCTCCCTTAAACCTGGCTGAGCCGGACCTGGATATCATCCAAAGCCTTCCTCCAAATGTTGACTACGAGCACCTTTGTGTGGCGCCGGAGGCAGAGGAAATTAGGCGAGCAGTTTTCAGTATCTCGGGAGACAGTACCCCAGGACCGGACGGTTTCACGGCGGTCTTCTTCCAAAAATGCTGGAAAATCATGGAGAGAGACATGACCGACGCTGTGGCCAAGTTCTTTGGGGGAGCTTATCTCCCGAGAAGTGTGACCTCCACATCGATTGTTCTCATTACCAAAAAAGAGACGCCGGTGGTTTGGGCCGACTATCGTCCGATAAGCCTTTGCAACGTCACGAATAAAATCATCACCAAGATTCTAATGGCTAGACTCGCACCGCTCCTCTCATTGGTCATATCACCAAACCAAAGTGGGTTCGTGAAGGGGCGCCTCCTCAACGATAATGTCCTCCTAGGACCATGGCGCAAGTTCTCCGAGAGGGTACAGAGAATAAGGGCCCCTAAACTTTTGATCCAGAGAAGATCCAAACCATGGGACACGTTGGTCTTAGCAAAGGTAAACCTTCCATATTCTTCTCATGTGAAGAAAACATAAAGCTTGCTGACAATATGGGCTATGCAATTATCGGAAAATTCTCCAGTTCCTTTCCAACGGCACAGCAAATACAGAAGGCTCTTAATAACATCAAGTTCATTCGAAGCTTCTCATGGAAGTACATCAACGCAAGGCATATCTTGATTCAGTTTGATGACCTTTGCGGACTATGCCCGTCTTCTTAGCGGACCAAAGGGCACCCCGGTTTGGTATGTGGAGCGACACCCGATGCGTGTTTTTAAGTGGTCGCCCGAGTTTGACGTCTATTGCGAGTCTCCAATAGCAGCAATATGGTGCAACTTGATTGGACTCCCGATCCATCTATTCGACACATCGGCCTTATCTGCGATAGGAAAACTGCTCGGCAACCCTATTCAAGTCGATCAAGCCACAGCGACCAAGTTGAGACTATCCTTTGCGCGAATTTGTGTCGAAATAGACATCACCAAACCAGCTACGGAGGAGATAATTCTGGACATTTGCGGGAAGGAGACAGCTTAGCAGATCAAATGGGACAAAATTCCAGCCTACTGTGATGATTGTAAGCACGTCGGTCATACACGGAGTACCTGCTATGCAAATGGTCAAAGAATGAAGCCAGAAAGGAGAAATTATATAACCTGACCGACGATCCCTACAAATAGAAACGAACAGAATGTGAAGGCAGATTCAGTCCATAAAGCAACCGAGAAGGAGAGGTACAGAAGCGAGGGCTGTAATTTCCCCAGCCACCAAGGCAATCCAAATCCGACTACCTATGGAACAGGGATGATAAATGGGGCGCAACCAGACATCCTTGGTGACCCCAGCGTGGCTGAGCCCGAGAGGGATGGTGAGGCAGACCAAGAAGCATTGAACAGAGGCGATGAGAGAGCAAGGCAACCGACGAAAGGAAGAACAATCAGGCCAACTGATACCAGAGAAGGAACCTCAAGGACAAAGCCACGAGGAGATGAATGGCGGCCCCCGAGGGCTCCAAAGGATTGGAACCAGAAGCAACCGGAGAACAACCAGGAAAATGAGACCCAAAAAAACATCTAGAGCTCCAATAAATACTATAAACTCATGGAGAATGGTTTGTTCGATACGGAAGCGTATGAGGAAGACGGGGTAGCCGAAATGGAGCTGATGCCAACCGAGAAAGCAGCAGTGGCTCCATCAGATCCGCCCCTAATTTGTGATCATAAGAAAAAAGAACAGGAAACACAAGTGGAGCTACGAGGGAGTTCTTCCCACCCCTCGGGTACGGCCCCCTTCCTTTAAATTATGTCTATCAATTTTCTCTTTTGGAATGCCCGGGGAATCGCGAACGCGACGACCCGACGCATCATCCGAAGATTGATTAAGTCCCATAATCCTGTTTTTCTTGCAATTATGGAACCCCTTTCCCATCATACGAAGATGGAATTGAGGTTCTCAAATGCAAACGGGAAGATTTGGATTTTCACAGATAAAGAATCCACCTTTGTGATTGATGATGACACGGAGCAACCCCTCCATGGTCGAATTCTGATCCCTCGGATTGGGAAGGAGATCGCCATCTCGGCCATTTATGCAAAGTGCTCCAGGAGTGAGCGATACGGACTCTGGGACAAGCTTCGAGAATTTGCAGAGCATACTGAGCGGATGCCTTGGATGATTGGAGGCGAATTTAACACTATCCTCCACCCCCGGGACAGAGTTGGTAGCGACACTAATAGACTGCCAGAAATGGTGGACTTTGCAGAAATGGCCGAAGATTGCAGGCTCATTGACCCCGGCTTCGATGGATTTGAGTACACCTGGGCCAAGAACACCTTGCTCGAGAGGCTTGACAGAGCATTTATTAATGAAAACTGGACTGAGATGTTTGAGGCAACGAGAGTTACCAACCTCCCGCGCGTGGCCTCCGACCACGGACCAGTCCTTGCCCGCTGCAATTTGAAATCAACAGCACCGAAGGGGAGTTCCTTCCGATTCCAAAACATGTGGACCCGCCACCCACAGTTCTTGGCACTGGTTCAGAGCGACTGGGAGCAAACTACAGAGGCGGGTGGATTACTCAACCTGCAAATTAAACTGTCGAGACTCAAACACACCGTCAAGTCTTGGAATAGATATAACTTTGGCAATCTCCACGCCAATCTATGAAAAGCCGAAGAAGATGTGATCGCAGCGCAGGCGGCGTTTGAGGCTGATCCCTCCCCAATCAGCCGGACATCTGTAAACAGGATCATTGCTCATTACATCCTTATGCTCAAGATGGAAGAAGATTTTTGGAGACAAAAAGCTTCCCTTAAATGGCTCTCAGAAGGGGGACAAGAATACAAAGTTCTACCAGAGTTGGGTTCAACAAAAGAGACACCGTCTACACATTCAAGGAATCAAAGTCGGAGATAGAACAATCTGTGAGGAAGACGGGGTAGCCGAAATGGAGCTGATGCCAACCGAGAAAGCAGCAGTTGCTCCATCAGATCCGCCCCTAATTTGTGATCATAAGAAAAAAGAACAGGAAACACAAGTGGAGCTACGAGGGAGTTCTTCCCACCCCTCGGGTACGGCCCCCTTCCTTTAAATTATGTCTATCAATTTTCTCTTTTGGAATGCCCGGGGAATCGCGAACGCGACGACCCGACGCATCATCCGAAGATTGATTAAGTCTCATAATCCTGTTTTTCTTGCAATTATGGAACCCCTTTCCCATCATCCGAAGATGGAATTGAGGTTCTCAAATGCAAACGGGAAGATTTGGATTTTCACATATAAAGAATCCACCTTTGTGATTGATGATGACACGGAGCAACCCCTCCATGGTCGAATTCTGATCCCTCGGATTGGGAAGGAGATTGCCATCTCGGCCATTTATGCAAAGTGCTCCAGGAGTGAGCGATACGGACTCTGGGACAAGCTTCGAGAATTTACAGAGCATACTGAGCGGATGCCTTGGATGATTGGAGGCGAATTTAACACTATCCTCCACTCCCGGGACAGAGTTGGTAGCGACACTAATAGACTGCCAGAAATGGTGGACTTTGCAGAAATGGCCGAAGATTGCAGGCTCATTGACCCCGGCTTCGATGGATTTGAGTACACCTGGGCCAAGAACACCTTGCTCGAGAGGCTTGACAGAGCATTTATTAATGAAAACTGGACTGAGATGTTTGAGGCGACGAAAGTTACCAACCTCCCGCGCGTGGCCTCCGACCACGGACCAGTCCTTGCCCGCTGCAAGTTGAAATCAACAGCACCGAAGGGGAGTCTCAAACACACCGTCAAGTCTTGGAATAGATATAACTTTGGCAATCTCCACGCCAATCTATGAAAAGCCGAAGAAGATGTGATCGCAGCGCAGGCGGCGTTTGAGGCTGATCCCTCCCCAATCAGCCGGACATCTGTAAACAGGATCATTGCTCATTACATCCTTATGCTCAAGATGGAAGAAGATTTTTGGAGACAAAAAGCTTCCCTTAAATGGCTCTCAGAAGGGGGACAAGAATACAAAGTTCTACCAGAGTTGGGTTCAACAAAAGAGACACCGTCTACACATTCAAGGAATCAAAGTCGGAGATAGAACAATCTGTGAGGAAGACGGGGTAGCCGAAATGGAGCTGATGCCAACCGAGAAAGCAGCAGTTGCTCCATCAGATCCGCCCCTAATTTGTGATCATAAGAAAAAAGAACAGGAAACACAAGTGGAGCTACGAGGGAGTTCTTCCCACCCCTCGGGTACGGCCCCCTTCCTTTAAATTATGTCTATCAATTTTCTCTTTTGGAATGCCCGGGGAATCGCGAACGCGACGACCCGACGCATCATCCGAAGATTGATTAAGTCTCATAATCCTGTTTTTCTTGCAATTATGGAACCCCTTTCCCATCATCCGAAGATGGAATTGAGGTTCTCAAATGCAAACGGGAAGATTTGGATTTTCACATATAAAGAATCCACCTTTGTGATTGATGATGACACGGAGCAACCCCTCCATGGTCGAATTCTGATCCCTCGGATTGGGAAGGAGATTGCCATCTCGGCCATTTATGCAAAGTGCTCCAGGAGTGAGCGATACGGACTCTGGGACAAGCTTCGAGAATTTGCAGAGCATACTGAGCGGATGCCTTGGATGATTGGAGGCGAATTTAACACTATCCTCCACCCCCGGGACAGAGTTGGTAGCGACACTAATAGACTGCCAGAAATGGTGGACTTTGCAGAAATGGCCGAAGATTGCAGGCTCATTGACCCCGGCTTCGATGGATTTGAGTACACCTGGGCCAAGAACACCTTGCTCGAGAGGCTTGACAGAGCATTTATTAATGAAAACTGGACTGAGATGTTTGAGGTGACGAGAGTTACCAACCTCCCGCGCGTGGCCTCCGACCACGGACCAGTCCTTGCCCGCTGCAAGTTGAAATCAACAGCACCGAAGGGGAGTTCCTTCCGATTCCAAAACATGTGGACCCGCCACCCACAGTTCTTGGCACTGGTTCAGAGCGACTGGGAGCAAACTACAGAGGCGGGTGGATTACTCAACCTGCAAATTAAACTGTCGAGACTCAAACACACCGTCAAGTCTTGGAATAGATATAACTTTGGCAATCTCCACGCCAATCTATGAAAAGCCGAAGAAGATGTGATCGCAGCGCAGGCGGCGTTTGAGGCTGATCCCTCCCCAATCAGCCGGACATCTGTAAACAGGATCATTGCTCATTACATCCTTATCCTCAAGATGGAAGAAGATTTTTGGAGACAAAAAGCTTCCCTTAAATGGCTCTCAGAAGGGGGACAAGAATACAAAGTTCTACCAGAGTTGGGTTCAACAAAAGAGACACCGTCTACACATTCAAGGAATCAAAGTCGGAGATAGAACAATCTGTGAGGCAGTCGGCAGTTGATCAATTCCAAGAACTTCTTGCTCCACCTCCCTTAAACCTGGCTGAGCCGGACCTGGATATCATCCAAAGCCTTCCTCCAAATGTTGACTACGAGCACCTTTGTGTGGCGCCGGAGGCAGAGGAAATTAGGCGAGCAGTTTTCAGTATCTCGGGAGACAGTACCCCAGGACCGGACGGTTTCACGGCGGTCTTCTTCCAAAAATGCTGGAAAATCATGGAGAGAGACATGACCGACGCTGTGGCCAAGTTCTTTGGGGGAGCTTATCTCCCGAGAAGTGTGACCTCCACATCGATTGTTCTCATTACCAAAAAAGAGACGCCGGTGGTTTGGGCCGACTATCGTCCGATAAGCCTTTGCAACGTCACGAATAAAATCATCACCAAGATTCTAATGGCTAGACTCGCACCGCTCCTCTCATTGGTCATATCACCAAACCAAAGTGGGTTCGTGAAGGGGCGCCTCCTCAACGATAATGTCCTCCTAGGACCATGGCGCAAGTTCTCCGAGAGGGTACAGAGAATAAGGGCCCCTAAACTTTTGATCCAGAGAAGATCCAAACCATGGGACACGTTGGTCTTAGCAAAGGTAAACCTTCCATATTCTTCTCATGTGAAGAAAACATAAAGCTTGCTGACAATATGGGCTATGCAATTATCGGAAAATTCTCCAGTTCCTTTCCAACGGCACAGCAAATACAGAAGGCTCTTAATAACATCAAGTTCATTCGAAGCTTCTCATGGAAGTACATCAACGCAAGGCATATCTTGATTCAGTTTGATGACCTTTGCGGACTATGCCCGTCTTCTTAGCGGACCAAAGGGCACCCCGGTTTGGTATGTGGAGCGACACCCGATGCGTGTTTTTAAGTGGTCGCCCGAGTTTGACGTCTATTGCGAGTCTCCAATAGCAGCAATATGGTGCAACTTGATTGGACTCCCGATCCATCTATTCGACACATCGGCCTTATCTGCGATAGGAAAACTGCTCGGCAACCCTATTCAAGTCGATCAAGCCACAGCGACCAAGTTGAGACTATCCTTTGCGCGAATTTGTGTCGAAATAGACATCACCAAACCAGCTACGGAGGAGATAATTCTGGACATTTGCGGGAAGGAGACAGCTTAGCAGATCAAATGGGACAAAATTCCAGCCTACTGTGATGATTGTAAGCACGTCGGTCATACACGGAGTACCTGCTATGCAAATGGTCAAAGAATGAAGCCAGAAAGGAGAAATTATATAACCTGACCGACGATCCCTACAAATAGAAACGAACAGAATGTGAAGGCAGATTCAGTCCATAAAGCAACCGAGAAGGAGAGGTACAGAAGCGAGGGCTGTAATTTCCCCAGCCACCAAGGCAATCCAAATCCGACTACCTATGGAACAGGGATGATAAATGGGGCGCAACCAGACATCCTTGGTGACCCCAGCGTGGCTGAGCCCGAGAGGGATGGTGAGGCAGACCAAGAAGCATTGAACAGAGGCGATGAGAGAGCAAGGCAACCGACGAAAGGAAGAACAATCAGGCCAACTGATACCAGAGAAGGAACCTCAAGGACAAAGCCACGAGGAGATGAATGGCGGCCCCCGAGGGCTCCAAAGGATTGGAACCAGAAGCAACCGGAGAACAACCAGGAAAATGAGACCCAAAAAAACATCTAGAGCTCCAATAAATACTATAAACTCATGGAGAATGGTTTGTTCGATACGGAAGCGTATGAGGAAGACGGGGTAGCCGAAATGGAGCTGATGCCAACCGAGAAAGCAGCAGTGGCTCCATCAGATCCGCCCCTAATTTGTGATCATAAGAAAAAAGAACAGGAAACACAAGTGGAGCTACGAGGGAGTTCTTCCCACCCCTCGGGTACGGCCCCCTTCCTTTAAATTATGTCTATCAATTTTCTCTTTTGGAATGCCCGGGGAATCGCGAACGCGACGACCCGACGCATCATCCGAAGATTGATTAAGTCCCATAATCCTGTTTTTCTTGCAATTATGGAACCCCTTTCCCATCATACGAAGATGGAATTGAGGTTCTCAAATGCAAACGGGAAGATTTGGATTTTCACAGATAAAGAATCCACCTTTGTGATTGATGATGACACGGAGCAACCCCTCCATGGTCGAATTCTGATCCCTCGGATTGGGAAGGAGATCGCCATCTCGGCCATTTATGCAAAGTGCTCCAGGAGTGAGCGATACGGACTCTGGGACAAGCTTCGAGAATTTGCAGAGCATACTGAGCGGATGCCTTGGATGATTGGAGGCGAATTTAACACTATCCTCCACCCCCGGGACAGAGTTGGTAGCGACACTAATAGACTGCCAGAAATGGTGGACTTTGCAGAAATGGCCGAAGATTGCAGGCTCATTGACCCCGGCTTCGATGGATTTGAGTACACCTGGGCCAAGAACACCTTGCTCGAGAGGCTTGACAGAGCATTTATTAATGAAAACTGGACTGAGATGTTTGAGGCAACGAGAGTTACCAACCTCCCGCGCGTGGCCTCCGACCACGGACCAGTCCTTGCCCGCTGCAATTTGAAATCAACAGCACCGAAGGGGAGTTCCTTCCGATTCCAAAACATGTGGACCCGCCACCCACAGTTCTTGGCACTGGTTCAGAGCGACTGGGAGCAAACTACAGAGGCGGGTGGATTACTCAACCTGCAAATTAAACTGTCGAGACTCAAACACACCGTCAAGTCTTGGAATAGATATAACTTTGGCAATCTCCACGCCAATCTATGAAAAGCCGAAGAAGATGTGATCGCAGCGCAGGCGGCGTTTGAGGCTGATCCCTCCCCAATCAGCCGGACATCTGTAAACAGGATCATTGCTCATTACATCCTTATGCTCAAGATGGAAGAAGATTTTTGGAGACAAAAAGCTTCCCTTAAATGGCTCTCAGAAGGGGGACAAGAATACAAAGTTCTACCAGAGTTGGGTTCAACAAAAGAGACACCGTCTACACATTCAAGGAATCAAAGTCGGAGATAGAACAATCTGTGAGGAAGACGGGGTAGCCGAAATGGAGCTGATGCCAACCGAGAAAGCAGCAGTTGCTCCATCAGATCCGCCCCTAATTTGTGATCATAAGAAAAAAGAACAGGAAACACAAGTGGAGCTACGAGGGAGTTCTTCCCACCCCTCGGGTACGGCCCCCTTCCTTTAAATTATGTCTATCAATTTTCTCTTTTGGAATGCCCGGGGAATCGCGAACGCGACGACCCGACGCATCATCCGAAGATTGATTAAGTCTCATAATCCTGTTTTTCTTGCAATTATGGAACCCCTTTCCCATCATCCGAAGATGGAATTGAGGTTCTCAAATGCAAACGGGAAGATTTGGATTTTCACATATAAAGAATCCACCTTTGTGATTGATGATGACACGGAGCAACCCCTCCATGGTCGAATTCTGATCCCTCGGATTGGGAAGGAGATTGCCATCTCGGCCATTTATGCAAAGTGCTCCAGGAGTGAGCGATACGGACTCTGGGACAAGCTTCGAGAATTTACAGAGCATACTGAGCGGATGCCTTGGATGATTGGAGGCGAATTTAACACTATCCTCCACTCCCGGGACAGAGTTGGTAGCGACACTAATAGACTGCCAGAAATGGTGGACTTTGCAGAAATGGCCGAAGATTGCAGGCTCATTGACCCCGGCTTCGATGGATTTGAGTACACCTGGGCCAAGAACACCTTGCTCGAGAGGCTTGACAGAGCATTTATTAATGAAAACTGGACTGAGATGTTTGAGGCGACGAAAGTTACCAACCTCCCGCGCGTGGCCTCCGACCACGGACCAGTCCTTGCCCGCTGCAAGTTGAAATCAACAGCACCGAAGGGGAGTCTCAAACACACCGTCAAGTCTTGGAATAGATATAACTTTGGCAATCTCCACGCCAATCTATGAAAAGCCGAAGAAGATGTGATCGCAGCGCAGGCGGCGTTTGAGGCTGATCCCTCCCCAATCAGCCGGACATCTGTAAACAGGATCATTGCTCATTACATCCTTATGCTCAAGATGGAAGAAGATTTTTGGAGACAAAAAGCTTCCCTTAAATGGCTCTCAGAAGGGGGACAAGAATACAAAGTTCTACCAGAGTTGGGTTCAACAAAAGAGACACCGTCTACACATTCAAGGAATCAAAGTCGGAGATAGAACAATCTGTGAGGAAGACGGGGTAGCCGAAATGGAGCTGATGCCAACCGAGAAAGCAGCAGTTGCTCCATCAGATCCGCCCCTAATTTGTGATCATAAGAAAAAAGAACAGGAAACACAAGTGGAGCTACGAGGGAGTTCTTCCCACCCCTCGGGTACGGCCCCCTTCCTTTAAATTATGTCTATCAATTTTCTCTTTTGGAATGCCCGGGGAATCGCGAACGCGACGACCCGACGCATCATCCGAAGATTGATTAAGTCTCATAATCCTGTTTTTCTTGCAATTATGGAACCCCTTTCCCATCATCCGAAGATGGAATTGAGGTTCTCAAATGCAAACGGGAAGATTTGGATTTTCACATATAAAGAATCCACCTTTGTGATTGATGATGACACGGAGCAACCCCTCCATGGTCGAATTCTGATCCCTCGGATTGGGAAGGAGATTGCCATCTCGGCCATTTATGCAAAGTGCTCCAGGAGTGAGCGATACGGACTCTGGGACAAGCTTCGAGAATTTGCAGAGCATACTGAGCGGATGCCTTGGATGATTGGAGGCGAATTTAACACTATCCTCCACCCCCGGGACAGAGTTGGTAGCGACACTAATAGACTGCCAGAAATGGTGGACTTTGCAGAAATGGCCGAAGATTGCAGGCTCATTGACCCCGGCTTCGATGGATTTGAGTACACCTGGGCCAAGAACACCTTGCTCGAGAGGCTTGACAGAGCATTTATTAATGAAAACTGGACTGAGATGTTTGAGGTGACGAGAGTTACCAACCTCCCGCGCGTGGCCTCCGACCACGGACCAGTCCTTGCCCGCTGCAAGTTGAAATCAACAGCACCGAAGGGGAGTTCCTTCCGATTCCAAAACATGTGGACCCGCCACCCACAGTTCTTGGCACTGGTTCAGAGCGACTGGGAGCAAACTACAGAGGCGGGTGGATTACTCAACCTGCAAATTAAACTGTCGAGACTCAAACACACCGTCAAGTCTTGGAATAGATATAACTTTGGCAATCTCCACGCCAATCTATGAAAAGCCGAAGAAGATGTGATCGCAGCGCAGGCGGCGTTTGAGGCTGATCCCTCCCCAATCAGCCGGACATCTGTAAACAGGATCATTGCTCATTACATCCTTATCCTCAAGATGGAAGAAGATTTTTGGAGACAAAAAGCTTCCCTTAAATGGCTCTCAGAAGGGGGACAAGAATACAAAGTTCTACCAGAGTTGGGTTCAACAAAAGAGACACCGTCTACACATTCAAGGAATCAAAGTCGGAGATAGAACAATCTGTGAGGCAGTCGGCAGTTGATCAATTCCAAGAACTTCTTGCTCCACCTCCCTTAAACCTGGCTGAGCCGGACCTGGATATCATCCAAAGCCTTCCTCCAAATGTTGACTACGAGCACCTTTGTGTGGCGCCGGAGGCAGAGGAAATTAGGCGAGCAGTTTTCAGTATCTCGGGAGACAGTACCCCAGGACCGGACGGTTTCACGGCGGTCTTCTTCCAAAAATGCTGGAAAATCATGGAGAGAGACATGACCGACGCTGTGGCCAAGTTCTTTGGGGGAGCTTATCTCCCGAGAAGTGTGACCTCCACATCGATTGTTCTCATTACCAAAAAAGAGACGCCGGTGGTTTGGGCCGACTATCGTCCGATAAGCCTTTGCAACGTCACGAATAAAATCATCACCAAGATTCTAATGGCTAGACTCGCACCGCTCCTCTCATTGGTCATATCACCAAACCAAAGTGGGTTCGTGAAGGGGCGCCTCCTCAACGATAATGTCCTCCTAGGACCATGGCGCAAGTTCTCCGAGAGGGTACAGAGAATAAGGGCCCCTAAACTTTTGATCCAGAGAAGATCCAAACCATGGGACACGTTGGTCTTAGCAAAAGGTAAACCTTCCATATTCTTCTCATGTGAAGAAAACATAAAGCTTGCTGACAATATGGGCTATGCAATTATCGGAAAATTCTCCAGTTCCTTTCCAACGGCACAGCAAATACAGAAGGCTCTTAATAACATCAAGTTCATTCGAAGCTTCTCATGGAAGTACATCAACGCAAGGCATATCTTGATTCAGTTTGATGACCTTTGCGGACTATGCCCGTCTTCTTAGCGGACCAAAGGGCACCCCGGTTTGGTATGTGGAGCGACACCCGATGCGTGTTTTTAAGTGGTCGCCCGAGTTTGACGTCTATTGCGAGTCTCCAATAGCAGCAATATGGTGCAACTTGATTGGACTCCCGATCCATCTATTCGACACATCGGCCTTATCTGCGATAGGAAAACTGCTCGGCAACCCTATTCAAGTCGATCAAGCCACAGCGACCAAGTTGAGACTATCCTTTGCGCGAATTTGTGTCGAAATAGACATCACCAAACCAGCTACGGAGGAGATAATTCTGGACATTTGCGGGAAGGAGACAGCTTAGCAGATCAAATGGGACAAAATTCCAGCCTACTGTGATGATTGTAAGCACGTCGGTCATACACGGAGTACCTGCTATGCAAATGGTCAAAGAATGAAGCCAGAAAGGAGAAATTATATAACCTGACCGACGATCCCTACAAATAGAAACGAACAGAATGTGAAGGCAGATTCAGTCCATAAAGCAACCGAGAAGGAGAGGTACAGAAGCGAGGGCTGTAATTTCCCCAGCCACCAAGGCAATCCAAATCCGACTACCTATGGAACAGGGATGATAAATGGGGCGCAACCAGACATCCTTGGTGACCCCAGCGTGGCTGAGCCCGAGAGGGATGGTGAGGCAGACCAAGAAGCATTGAACAGAGGCGATGAGAGAGCAAGGCAACCGACGAAAGGAAGAACAATCAGGCCAACTGATACCAGAGAAGGAACCTCAAGGACAAAGCCACGAGGAGATGAATGGCGGCCCCCGAGGGCTCCAAAGGATTGGAACCAGAAGCAACCGGAGAACAACCAGGAAAATGAGACCCAAAAAAACATCTAGAGCTCCAATAAATACTATAAACTCATGGAGAATGGTTTGTTCGATACGGAAGCGTATGAGGAAGACGGGGTAGCCGAAATGGAGCTGATGCCAACCGAGAAAGCAGCAGTGGCTCCATCAGATCCGCCCCTAATTTGTGATCATAAGAAAAAAGAACAGGAAACACAAGTGGAGCTACGAGGGAGTTCTTCCCACCCCTCGGGTACGGCCCCCTTCCTTTAAATTATGTCTATCAATTTTCTCTTTTGGAATGCCCGGGGAATCGCGAACGCGACGACCCGACGCATCATCCGAAGATTGATTAAGTCCCATAATCCTGTTTTTCTTGCAATTATGGAACCCCTTTCCCATCATACGAAGATGGAATTGAGGTTCTCAAATGCAAACGGGAAGATTTGGATTTTCACAGATAAAGAATCCACCTTTGTGATTGATGATGACACGGAGCAACCCCTCCATGGTCGAATTCTAATCCCTCGGATTGGGAAGGAGATCGCCATCTCGGCCATTTATGCAAAGTGCTCCAGGAGTGAGCGATACGGACTCTGGGACAAGCTTCGAGAATTTGCAGAGCATACTGAGCGGATGCCTTGGATGATTGGAGGCGAATTTAACACTATCCTCCACCCCCGGGACAGAGTTGGTAGCGACACTAATAGACTGCCAGAAATGGTGGACTTTGCAGAAATGGCCGAAGATTGCAGGCTCATTGACCCCGGCTTCGATGGATTTGAGTACACCTGGGCCAAGAACACCTTGCTCGAGAGGCTTGACAGAGCATTTATTAATGAAAACTGGACTGAGATGTTTGAGGCAACGAGAGTTACCAACCTCCCGCGCGTGGCCTCCGACCACGGACCAGTCCTTGCCCGCTGCAATTTGAAATCAACAGCACCGAAGGGGAGTTCCTTCCGATTCCAAAACATGTGGACCCGCCACCCACAGTTCTTGGCACTGGTTCAGAGCGACTGGGAGCAAACTACAGAGGCGGGTGGATTACTCAACCTGCAAATTAAACTGTCGAGACTCAAACACACCGTCAAGTCTTGGAATAGATATAACTTTGGCAATCTCCACGCCAATCTATGAAAAGCCGAAGAAGATGTGATCGCAGCGCAGGCGGCGTTTGAGGCTGATCCCTCCCCAATCAGCCGGACATCTGTAAACAGGATCATTGCTCATTACATCCTTATGCTCAAGATGGAAGAAGATTTTTGGAGACAAAAAGCTTCCCTTAAATGGCTCTCAGAAGGGGGACAAGAATACAAAGTTCTACCAGAGTTGGGTTCAACAAAAGAGACACCGTCTACACATTCAAGGAATCAAAGTCGGAGATAGAACAATCTGTGAGGAAGACGGGGTAGCCGAAATGGAGCTGATGCCAACCGAGAAAGCAGCAGTTGCTCCATCAGATCCGCCCCTAATTTGTGATCATAAGAAAAAAGAACAGGAAACACAAGTGGAGCTACGAGGGAGTTCTTCCCACCCCTCGGGTACGGCCCCCTTCCTTTAAATTATGTCTATCAATTTTCTCTTTTGGAATGCCCGGGGAATCGCGAACGCGACGACCCGACGCATCATCCGAAGATTGATTAAGTCTCATAATCCTGTTTTTCTTGCAATTATGGAACCCCTTTCCCATCATCCGAAGATGGAATTGAGGTTCTCAAATGCAAACGGGAAGATTTGGATTTTCACATATAAAGAATCCACCTTTGTGATTGATGATGACACGGAGCAACCCTCCATGGTCGAATTCTGATCCCTCGGATTGGGAAGGAGATTGCCATCTCGGCCATTTATGCAAAGTGCTCCAGGAGTGAGCGATACGGACTCTGGGACAAGCTTCGAGAATTTGCAGAGCATACTGAGCGGATGCCTTGGATGATTGGAGGCGAATTTAACACTATCCTCCACCCCCGGGACAGAGTTGGTAGCGACACTAATAGACTGCCAGAAATGGTGGACTTTGCAGAAATGGCCGAAGATTGCAGGCTCATTGACCCCGGCTTCGATGGATTTGAGTACACCTGGGCCAAGAACACTTTGCTCGAGAGGCTTGACAGAGCATTTATTAATGAAAACTGGACTGAGATGTTTGAGGTGACGAGAGTTACCAACCTCCCGCGCGTGGCCTCCGACCACGGACCAGTCCTTGCCCGCTGCAAGTTGAAATCAACAGCACCGAAGGGGAGTTCCTTCCGATTCCAAAACATGTGGACCCGCCACCCACAGTTCTTGGCACTGGTTCAGAGCGACTGGGAGCAAACTACAGAGGCGGGTGGATTACTCAACCTGCAAATTAAACTGTCGAGACTCAAACACACCGTCAAGTCTTGGAATAGATATAACTTTGGCAATCTCCACGCCAATCTATGAAAAGCCGAAGAAGATGTGATCGCAGCGCAGGCGGCGTTTGAGGCTGATCCCTCCCCAATCAGCCGGACATCTGTAAACAGGATCATTGCTCATTACATCCTTATCCTCAAGATGGAAGAAGATTTTTGGAGACAAAAAGCTTCCCTTAAATGGCTCTCAGAAGGGGGACAAGAATACAAAGTTCTACCAGAGTTGGGTTCAACAAAAGAGACACCGTCTACACATTCAAGGAATCAAAGTCGGAGATAGAACAATCTGTGAGGCAGTCGGCAGTTGATCAATTCCAAGAACTTCTTGCTCCACCTCCCTTAAACCTGGCTGAGCCGGACCTGGATATCATCCAAAGCCTTCCTCCAAATGTTGACTACGAGCACCTTTGTGTGGCGCCGGAGGCAGAGGAAATTAGGCGAGCAGTTTTCAGTATCTCGGGAGACAGTACCCCAGGACCGGACGGTTTCACGGCGGTCTTCTTCCAAAAATGCTGGAAAATCATGGAGAGAGACATGACCGACGCTGTGGCCAAGTTCTTTGGGGGAGCTTATCTCCCGAGAAGTGTGACCTCCACATCGATTGTTCTCATTACCAAAAAAGAGACGCCGGTGGTTTGGGCCGACTATCGTCCGATAAGCCTTTGCAACGTCACGAATAAAATCATCACCAAGATTCTAATGGCTAGACTCGCACCGCTCCTCTCATTGGTCATATCACCAAACCAAAGTGGGTTCGTGAAGGGGCGCCTCCTCAACGATAATGTCCTCCTAGGACCATGGCGCAAGTTCTCCGAGAGGGTACAGAGAATAAGGGCCCCTAAACTTTTGATCCAGAGAAGATCCAAACCATGGGACACGTTGGTCTTAGCAAAGGTAAACCTTCCATATTCTTCTCATGTGAAGAAAACATAAAGCTTGCTGACAATATGGGCTATGCAATTATCGGAAAATTCTCCAGTTCCTTTCCAACGGCACAGCAAATACAGAAGGCTCTTAATAACATCAAGTTCATTCGAAGCTTCTCATGGAAGTACATCAACGCAAGGCATATCTTGATTCAGTTTGATGACCTTTGCGGACTATGCCCGTCTTCTTAGCGGACCAAAGGGCACCCCGGTTTGGTATGTGGAGCGACACCCGATGCGTGTTTTTAAGTGGTCGCCCGAGTTTGACGTCTATTGCGAGTCTCCAATAGCAGCAATATGGTGCAACTTGATTGGACTCCCGATCCATCTATTCGACACATCGGCCTTATCTGCGATAGGAAAACTGCTCGGCAACCCTATTCAAGTCGATCAAGCCACAGCGACCAAGTTGAGACTATCCTTTGCGCGAATTTGTGTCGAAATAGACATCACCAAACCAGCTACGGAGGAGATAATTCTGGACATTTGCGGGAAGGAGACAGCTTAGCAGATCAAATGGGACAAAATTCCAGCCTACTGTGATGATTGTAAGCACGTCGGTCATACACGGAGTACAGGCTATGCAAATGGTCAAAGAATGAAGCCAGAAAGGAGAAATTATATAACCTGACCGACGATCCCTACAAATAGAAACGAACAGAATGTGAAGGCAGATTCAGTCCATAAAGCAACCGAGAAGGAGAGGTACAGAAGCGAGGGCTGTAATTTCCCCAGCCACCAAGGCAATCCAAATCCGACTACCTATGGAACAGGGATGATAAATGGGGCGCAACCAGACATCCTTGGTGACCCCAGCGTGGCTGAGCCCGAGAGGGATGGTGAGGCAGACCAAGAAGCATTGAACAGAGGCGATGAGAGAGCAAGGCAACCGACGAAAGGAAGAACAATCAGGCCAACTGATACCAGAGAAGGAACCTCAAGGACAAAGCCACGAGGAGATGAATGGCGGCCCCCGAGGGCTCCAAAGGATTGGAACCAGAAGCAACCGGAGAACAACCAGGAAAATGAGACCCAAAAAAACATCTAGAGCTCCAATAAATACTATAAACTCATGGAGAATGGTTTGTTCGATACGGAAGCGTATGAGGAAGACGGGGTAGCCGAAATGGAGCTGATGCCAACCGAGAAAGCAGCAGTGGCTCCATCAGATCCGCCCCTAATTTGTGATCATAAGAAAAAAGAACAGGAAACACAAGTGGAGCTACGAGGGAGTTCTTCCCACCCCTCGGGTACGGCCCCCTTCCTTTAAATTATGTCTATCAATTTTCTCTTTTGGAATGCCCGGGGAATCGCGAACGCGACGACCCGACGCATCATCCGAAGATTGATTAAGTCCCATAATCCTGTTTTTCTTGCAATTATGGAACCCCTTTCCCATCATACGAAGATGGAATTGAGGTTCTCAAATGCAAACGGGAAGATTTGGATTTTCACAGATAAAGAATCCACCTTTGTGATTGATGATGACACGGAGCAACCCCTCCATGGTCGAATTCTGATCCCTCGGATTGGGAAGGAGATCGCCATCTCGGCCATTTATGCAAAGTGCTCCAGGAGTGAGCGATATGGACTCTGGGACAAGCTTCGAGAATTTGCAGAGCATACTGAGCGGATGCCTTGGATGATTGGAGGCGAATTTAACACTATCCTCCACCCCCGGGACAGAGTTGGTAGCGACACTAATAGACTGCCAGAAATGGT
Source organism: Salvia hispanica (assembly GCF_029641045.1). Classification (NCBI taxonomy): domain Eukaryota; kingdom Viridiplantae; phylum Streptophyta; class Magnoliopsida; order Lamiales; family Lamiaceae; genus Salvia; species Salvia hispanica. The sequence goes on along the minus strand of NC_142696.1, from coordinate 15,003,298 downwards.
GGACTTTGCAGAAATGGCCGAAGATTGCAGGCTCATTGACCCCGGCTTCGATGGATTTGAGTACACCTGGGCCAAGAACACCTTGCTCGAGAGGCTTGACAGAGCATTTATTAATGAAAACTGGACTGAGATGTTTGAGGTGACGAGAGTTACCAACCTCCCGCGCGTGGCCTCCGACCACGGACCAGTCCTTGCCCGCTGCAAGTTGAAATCAACAGCACCGAAGGGGAGTTCCTTCCGATTCCAAAACATGTGGACCCGCCACCCACAGTTCTTGGCACTGGTTCAGAGCGACTGGGAGCAAACTACAGAGGCGGGTGGATTACTCAACCTGCAAATTAAACTGTCGAGACTCAAACACACCGTCAAGTCTTGGAATAGATATAACTTTGGCAATCTCCACGCCAATCTATGAAAAGCCGAAGAAGATGTGATCGCAGCGCAGGCGGCGTTTGAGGCTGATCCCTCCCCAATCAGCCGGACATCTGTAAACAGGATCATTGCTCATTACATCCTTATCCTCAAGATGGAAGAAGATTTTTGGAGACAAAAAGCTTCCCTTAAATGGCTCTCAGAAGGGGGACAAGAATACAAAGTTCTACCAGAGTTGGGTTCAACAAAAGAGACACCGTCTACACATTCAAGGAATCAAAATCGGAGATAGAACAATCTGTGAGGCAGTCGGCAGTTGATCAATTCCAAGAACTTCTTGCTCCACCTCCCTTAAACCTGGCTGAGCCGGACCTGGATATCATCCAAAGCCTTCCTCCAAATGTTGACTACGAGCACCTTTGTGTGGCGCCGGAGGCAGAGGAAATTAGGCGAGCAGTTTTCAGTATCTCGGGAGACAGTACCCCAGGACCGGACGGTTTCACGGCGGTCTTCTTCCAAAAATGCTGGAAAATCATGGAGAGAGACATGACCGACGCTGTGGCCAAGTTCTTTGGGGGAGCTTATCTCCCGAGAAGTGTGACCTCCACATCGATTGTTCTCATTACCAAAAAGAGACGCCGGTGGTTTGGGCCGACTATCGTTCGATAAGCCTTTGCAACGTCACGAATAAAATCATCACCAAGATTCTAATGGCTAGACTCGCACCGCTCCTCTCATTGGTCATATCACCAAACCAAAGTGGGTTCGTGAAGGGGCGCCTCCTCAACGATAATGTCCTCCTAGGACCATGGCGCAAGTTCTCCGAGAGGGTACAGAGAATAAGGGCCCCCAAACTTTTGATCCAGAGAAGATCCAAACCATGGGACACGTTGGTCTTAGCAAAGGTAAACCTTCCATATTCTTCTCATGTGAAGAAAACATAAAGCTTGCTGACAATATGGGCTATGCAATTATCGGAAAATTCTCCAGTTCCTTTCCAACGGCACAGCAAATACAGAAGGCTCTTAATAACATCAAGTTCATTCGAAGCTTCTCATGGAAGTACATCAACGCAAGGCATATCTTGATTCAGTTTGATGACCTTTGCGGACTATGCCCGTCTTCTTAGCGGACCAAAGGGCACCCCGGTTTGGTATGTGGAGCGACACCCGATGCGTGTTTTTAAGTGGTCGCCCGAGTTTGACGTCTATTGCGAGTCTCCAATAGCAGCAATATTGTGCAACTTGATTGGACTCCTGATCCATCTATTCGACACATCGGCATTATCTGCGATAGGAAAACTGCTCGACAACCCTATTCAAGTCGATAAAGCCACTGCGACCAAGTCGAGACTATCCTTTGCGCGAATTTGTGTCGAAATAGACATCACCAAACCAGCTACGGAGGAGATAATTCTGGACATTTGCGGGAAGGAGACAGCTTAGCAGATCAAATGGGACAAAATTCCAGCCTACTGTGATGATTGTAAGCACGTCGGTCATACACGGAGTACCTGCTATGCAAATGGTCAAAGAATGAAGCCAGAAAGGAGAAATTATAACACCTGACCGACGATCCCTACAAATAGAAACGAACATAATGTGAAGGCAGATTCAGTCCATAAAGCAACCGAGAAGGAGAGGTACAGAAGCGAGGGCTGTAATTTCCCCAGCCACCAAGGCAATCCAAATCCGACTACCTATGGAACAGGGATGATAAATGGGGCGCAACCAGACATCCTTGGTGACCCCAGCGTGGCTGAGCCCGAGAGGGATGGTGAGGCAGACCAAGAAGCATTGAACAGAGGCGATGAGAGAGCAAGGCAACCGACGAAAGGAAGAACAATCAGGCCAACTGATACCAGAGAAGGAACCTCAAGGACAAAGCCACGAGGAGATGAATGGCGGCCCCCGAGGGCTCCAAAGGATTGGAACCAGAAGCAACCGGAGAACAACCAGGAAAATGAGACCCAAAAAAACATCTAGAGCTCCAATAAATACTATAAACTCATGGAGAATGGTTTGTTCGATACGGAAGCGTATGAGGAAGACGGGGTAGCCGAAATGGAGCTGATGCCAACCGAGAAAGCAGCAGTGGCTCCATCAGATCCGCCCCTAATTTGTGATCATAAGAAAAAAGAACAGGAAACACAAGTGGAGCTACGAGGGAGTGTTCTTCCCACCCCTCGGGTACGGCCCCCTTCCTTTAAATTATGTCTATCAATTTTCTCTTTTGGATTGCCCGGGGAATCGCGAACGCGACGACCCGACGCATCATCCGAAGATTGATTAAGTCCCATAATCCTGTTTTTCTTGCAATTATGGAACCCCTTTCCCATCATACGAAGATGGAATTGAGGTTCTCAAATGCAAACGGGAAGATTTGGATTTTCACAGATAAAGAATCCACCTTTGTGATTGATGATGACACGGAGCAACCCCTCCATGGTCGAATTCTGATCCCTCGGATTGGGAAGGAGATCGCCATCTCGGCCATTTATGCAAAGTGCTCCAGGAGTGAGCGATACGGACTCTGGGACAAGCTTCGAGAATTTGCAGAGCATACTGAGCGGATGCCTTGGATGATTGGAGGCGAATTTAACACTATCCTCAACCCCCGGGACAGAGTTGGTAGCGACACTAATAGACTGCCAGAAATGGTGGACTTTGCAGAAATGGCCGAAGATTGCAGGCTCATTGACCCCGGCTTCGATGGATTTGAGTACACCTGGGCCAAGAACACCTTGCTCGAGAGGCTTGACAGAGCATTTATTAATGAAAACTGGACTGAGATGTTTGAGGCGACGAGAGTTACCAACCTCCCGCGCGTGGCCTCCGACCACGGACCAGTCCTTGCCCGCTGCAAGTTGAAATCAACAGCACCGAAGGGGAGTTCCTTCCGATTCCAAAACATGTGGACCCGCCACCCACAGTTCTTGGCACTGGTTCAGAGCGACTGGGAGCAAACTACAGAGGCGGGTGGATTACTCAACCTGCAAATTAAACTGTCGAGACTCAAACACACCGTCAAGTCTTGGAATAGATATAACTTTGGCAATCTCCACGCCAATCTATGAAAAGCCGAAGAAGATGTGATCGCAGCGCAGGCGGCGTTTGAGGCTGATCCCTCCCCAATCAGCCGGACATCTGTAAACAGGATCATTGCTCATTACATCCTTATCCTCAAGATGGAAGAAGATTTTTGGAGACAAAAAGCTTCCCTTAAATGGCTCTCAGAAGGGGGACAAGAATACAAAGTTCTACCAGAGTTGGGTTCAACAAAAGAGACACCGTCTACACATTCAAGGAATCAAAGTCGGAGATAGAACAATATGTGAGGAAGACGGGGTAGCCGAAATGGAGCTGATGCCAACCGAGAAAGCAGCAGTGGCTCCATCAGATCCGCCCCTAATTTGTGATCATAAGAAAAAAGAACAGGAAACACAAGTGGAGCTACGAGGGAGTTCTTCCCACCCCTCGGGTACGGCCCCCTTCCTTTAAATTATGTCTATCAATTTTCTCTTTTGGAATGCCCGGGGAATCGCGAACGCGACGACCCGACGCATCATCCGAAGATTGATTAAGTCTCATAATCCTGTTTTTCTTGCAATTATGGAACCCCTTTCCCATCATCCGAAGATGGAATTGAGGTTCTCAAATGCAAACGGGAAGATTTGGATTTTCACAGATAAAGAATCCACCTTTGTGATTGATGATGACACGGAGCAACCCCTCCATGGTCGAATTCTGATCCCTCGGATTGGGAAGGAGATCGCCATCTCGGCCATTTATGCAAAGTGCTCCAGGAGTGAGCGATACGGACTCTGGGACAAGCTTCGAGAATTTGCAGAGCATACTTAGCGGATGCCTTGGATGATTGGAGGCGAATTTAACACTATCCTCCACCCCCGGGACAGAGTTGGTAGCGACACTAATAGACTGCCAGAAATGGTGGACTTTGCAGAAATGGCCGAAGATTGCAGGCTCATTGACCCCGGCTTCGATGGATTTGAGTACACCTGGGCCAAGAACACCTTGCTCGAGAGGCTTGACAGAGCATTTATTAATGAAAACTGGACTGAGATGTTTGAGGCGACGAGAGTTACCAACCTCCCGCGCGTGGCCTCCGACCACGGACCAGTCCTTGCCCGCTGCAAGTTGAAATCAACAGCACCGAAGGGGAGTTCCTTCCGATTCCAAAACATGTGGACCCGCCACCCACAGTTCTTGGCACTGGTTCAGAGCGACTGGGAGCAAACTACAGAGGCGGGTGGATTACTCAACCTGCAAATTAAACTGTCGAGACTCAAACACACCGTCAAGTCTTGGAATAGATATAACTTTGGCAATCTCCACGCCAATCTATGAAAAGCCGAAGAAGATGTGATCGCAGCGCAGGCGGCGTTTGAGGCTGATCCCTCCCCAATCAGCCGGACATCTGTAAACAGGATCATTGCTCATTACATCCTTATCCTCAAGATGGAAGAAGATTTTTGGAGACAAAAAGCTTCCCTTAAATGGCTCTCAGAAGGGGGACAAGAATACAAAGTTCTACCAGAGTTGGGTTCAACAAAAGAGACACCGTCTACACATTCAAGGAATCAAAGTCGGAGATAGAACAATCTGTGAGGAAGACGGGGTAGCCGAAATGGAGCTGATGCCAACCGAGAAAGCAGCAGTGGCTCCATCAGATCCGCCCCTAATTTGTGATCATAAGAAAAAAGAACAGGAAACACAAGTGGAGCTACGAGGGAGTTCTTCCCACCCCTCGGGTACGGCCCCCTTCCTTTAAATTATGTCTATCAATTTTCTCTTTTGGAATGCCCGGGGAATCGCGAACGCGACGACCCGACGCATCATCCGAAGATTGATTAAGTCTCATAATCCTGTTTTTCTTGCAATTATGGAACCCCTTTCCCATCATCCGAAGATGGAATTGAGGTTCTCAAATGCAAACGGGAAGATTTGGATTTTCACATATAAAGAATCCACCTTTGTGATTGATGATGACACGGAGCAACCCCTCCATGGTCGAATTCTGATCCCTCGGATTGGGAAGGAGATCGCCATCTCGGGCATTTATGCAAAGTGCTCCAGGAGTGAGCGATACGGACTCTGGGACAAGCTTCGAGAATTTGCAGAGCATACTGAGCGGATGCCTTGGATGATTGGAGGCGAATTTAACACTATCCTCCACCCCCGGGACAGAGTTGGTAGCGACACTAATAGACTGCCAGAAATGGTGGACTTTGCAGAAATGGCCGAAGATTGCAGGCTCATTGACCCCGGCTTCGATGGATTTGAGTACACCTGGGCCAAGAACACCTTGCTCGAGAGGCTTGACAGAGCATTTATTAATGAAAACTGGACTGAGATGTTTGAGGCAACGAGAGTTACCAACCTCCCGCGCGTGGCCTCCGACCACGGACCAGTCCTTGCCCGCTGCAAGTTGAAATCAACAGCACCGAAGGGGAGTTCCTTTCGATTCCAAAACATGTGGACCCGCCACCCACAGTTCTTGGCACTGGTTCAGAGCTACTGGGAGCAAACTACAGAGGCGGGTGGATTACTCAACCTGCAAATTAAACTGTCGAGACTCAAACACACCGTCAAGTCTTGGAATAGATATAACTTTGGCAATCTCCACGCCAATCTATGAAAAGCCGAAGAAGATGTGATCGCAGCGCAGGCGGCGTTTGAGGCTGATCCCTCCCCAATCAGCCGGACATCTGTAAACAGGATCATTGCTCATTACATCCTTATCCTCAAGATGGAAGAAGATTTTTGGAGACAAAAAGCTTCCCTTAAATGGCTCTCAGAAGGGGGACAAGAATACAAAGTTCTACCAGAGTTGGGTTCAACAAAAGAGACACCGTCTACACATTCAAGGAATCAAAGTCGGAGATAGAACAATCTGTGAGGAAGACGGGGTAGCCGAAATGGAGCTGATGCCAACCGAGAAAGCAGCAGTGGCTCCATCAGATCCGCCCCTAATTTGTGATCATAAGAAAAAAGAACAGGAAACACAAGTGGAGCTACGAGGGAGTTCTTCCCACCCCTCGGGTACGGCCCCCTTCCTTTAAATTATGTCTATCAATTTTCTCTTTTGGAATGCCCGGGGAATCGCGAACGCGACGACCCGACGCATCATCCGAAGATTGATTAAGTCTCATAATCCTGTTTTTCTTGCAATTATGGAACCCCTTTCCCATCATCCGAAGATGGAATTGAGGTTCTCAAATGCAAACGGGAAGATTTGGATTTTCACATATAAAGAATCCACCTTTGTGATTGATGATGACACGGAGCAACCCCTCCATGGTCGAATTCTGATCCCTCGGATTGGGAAGGAGATCGCCATCTCGGGCATTTATGCAAAGTGCTCCAGGAGTGAGCGATACGGACTCTGGGACAAGCTTCGAGAATTTGCAGAGCATACTGAGCGGATGCCTTGGATGATTGGAGGCGAATTTAACACTATCCTCCACCCCCGGGACAGAGTTGGTAGCGACACTAATAGACTGCCAGAAATGGTGGACTTTGCAGAAATGGCCGAAGATTGCAGGCTCATTGACCCCGGCTTCGATGGATTTGAGTACACCTGGGCCAAGAACACCTTGCTCGAGAGGCTTGACAGAGCATTTATTAATGAAAACTGGACTGAGATGTTTGAGGCAACGAGAGTTACCAACCTCCCGCGCGTGGCCTCCGACCACGGACCAGTCCTTGCCCGCTGCAAGTTGAAATCAACAGCACCGAAGGGGAGTTCCTTTCGATTCCAAAACATGTGGACCCGCCACCCACAGTTCTTGGCACTGGTTCAGAGCTACTGGGAGCAAACTACAGAGGCGGGTGGATTACTCAACCTGCAAATTAAACTGTCGAGACTCAAACACACCGTCAAGTCTTGGAATAGATATAACTTTGGCAATCTCCACGCCAATCTATGAAAAGCCGAAGAAGATGTGATCGCAGCGCAGGCGGCGTTTGAGGCTGATCCCTCCCCAATCAGCCGGACATCTGTAAACAGGATCATTGCTCATTACATCCTTATCCTCAAGATGGAAGAAGATTTTTGGAGACAAAAAGCTTCCCTTAAATGGCTCTCAGAAGGGGGACAAGAATACAAAGTTCTACCAGAGTTGGGTTCAACAAAAGAGACACCGTCTACACATTCAAGGAATCAAAGTCGGAGATAGAACAATCTGTGAGGCAGTCGGCAGTTGATCAATTCCAAGAACTTCTTGCTCCACCTCCCTTAAACCTGGCTGAGCCGGACCTGGATATCATCCAAAGCCTTCCTCCAAATGTTGACTACGAGCACCTTTGTGTGGCGCCGGAGGCAGAGGAAATTAGGCGAGCAGTTTTCAGTATCTCGGGAGACAGTACCCCAGGACCGGACGGTTTCACGGCGGTCTTCTTCCAAAAATGCTGGAAAATCATGGAGAGAGACATGACCGACGCTGTGGCCAAGTTCTTTGGGGGAGCTTATCTCCCGAGAAGTGTGACCTCCACATCGATTGTTCTCATTACCAAAAAAGAGACGGCGGTGGTTTGGACCGACTATCGTCCGATAAGCCTTTGCAACGTCACGAATAAAATCATCACCAAGATTCTAATTGCTAGACTCGCACCGCTCCTCTCATTGGTCATATCACCAAACCAAAGTGGGTTCGTGAAGGGGCGCCTCCTCAACGATAATGTCCTCCTAGGACCATGGCGCAAGTTCTCCGAGAGGGTACAGAGAATAAGGGCCCCCAAACTTTTGATCCAGAGAAGATCCAAACCATGGGACACGTTGGTCTTAGCAAAGGTAAACCTTCCATATTCTTCTCATGTGAAGAAAACATAAAGCTTGCTGACAATATGGGCTATGCAATTATCGGAAAATTCTCCAGTTCCTTTCCAACGGCACAGCAAATACAGAAGGCTCTTAATAACATCAAGTTCATTCGAAGCTTCTCATGGAAGTACATCAACGCAAGGCATATCTTGATTCAGTTTGATGACCTTTGCGGACTATGCCCGTCTTCTTAGCGGACCAAAGGGCACCCCGGTTTGGTATGTGGAGCGACACCCGATGCGTGTTTTTAAGTGGTCGCCCGAGTTTGACGTCTATTGCGAGTCTCCAATAGCAGCAATATGGTGCAACTTGATTGGACTCCCGATCCATCTATTCGACACATCGGCCTTATCTGCGATAGGAAAACTGCTCGACAACCCTATTCAAGTCGATCAAGCCACAGCGACCAAGTCGAGACTATCCTTTGCGCGAATTTGTGTCGAAATAGACATCACCAAACCAGCTACGGAGGAGATAATTCTGGACATTTGCGGGAAGGAGACAGCTTAGCAGATCAAATGGGACAAAATTCCAGCCTACTGTGATGATTGTAAGCACGTCGGTCATACACGGAGTACCTGCTATGCAAATGGTCAAAGAATGAAGCCAGAAAGGAGAAATTATAACACCTGACCGACGATCCCTACAAATAGAAACGAACAGAATGTGAAGGCAGATTCAGTCCATAAAGCAACCGAGAAGGAGAGGTACAGAAGCGAGGGCTGTAATTTCCCCAGCCACCAAGGCAATCCAAATCCGACTACCTATGGAACAGGGATGATAAATGGGGCGCAACCAGACATCCTTGGTGACCCCAGCGTGGCTGAGCCCGAGAGGGATGGTGAGGCAGACCAAGAAGCATTGAACAGAGGCGATGAGAGAGCAAGGCAACCGACGAAAGGAAGAACAATCAGGCCAACTGATACCAGAGAAGGAACCTCAAGGATAAAGCCACGAGGAGATGAATGGCGGCCCCCGAGGGCTCCAAAGGATTGGAACCAGAAGCAACCGGAGAACAACCAGGAAAATGAGACCCAAAAAAACATATAGAGCTCCAATAAATACTATAAACTCATGGAGAATGGTTTGTTCGATACGGAAGCGTATGAGGAAGACGGGGTAGCCGAAATGGAGCTGATGCCAACCGAGAAAGCAGCAGTGGCTCCATCTGATCCGCCCCTAATTTGTGATCATAAGAAAAAAGAACAGGAAACACAAGTGGAGCTACGAGGGAGTTCTTCCCACCCCTCGGGTACGGCCCCCTTCCTTTAAATTATGTCTATCAATTTTCTCTTTTGGAATGCCCGGGGAATCGCGAACGCGACGACCCGACGCATCATCCGAAGATTGATTAAGTCCCATAATCCTGTTTTTCTTGCAATTATGGAACCCCTTTCCCATCATACGAAGATGGAATTGAGGTTCTCAAATGCAAACGGGAAGATTTGGATTTTCACAGATAAAGAATCCACCTTTGTGATTGATGATGACACGGAGCAACCCCTCCATGGTCGAATTCTGATCCCTCGGATTGGGAAGGAGATCGCCATCTCGGCCATTTACTCAAAGTGCTCCAGGAGTGAGCGATACGGACTCTGGGACAAGCTTCGAGAATTTGCAGAGCATACTGAGCGGATGCCTTGGATGATTGGAGGCGAATTTAACACTATCCTCCACCCCCGGGACAGAGTTGGTAGCGACACTAATAGACTGCCAGAAATGGTGGACTTTGCAGAAATGGCCGAAGATTGCAGGCTCATTGACCCCGGCTTCGATGGATTTGAGTACACCTGGGCCAAGAACACCCTGCTCGAGAGGCTTGACAGAGCATTTATTAATGAAAACTGGACTGAGATGTTTGAGGCGACGAGAGTTACCAACCTCCCGCGCGTGGCCTCCGACCACGGACCAGTCCTTGCCCGCTGCAAGTTGAAATCAACAGCACCGAAGGGGAGTTCCTTCCGATTCCAAAACATGTGGACCCGCCACCCACAGTTCTTGGCACTGGTTCAGAGCGACTGGGAGCAAACTACAGAGGCGGGTGGATTACTCAACCTGCAAATTAAACTGTCGAGACTCAAACACACCGTCAAGTCTTGGAATAGATATAACTTTGGCAATCTCCACGCCAATCTATGAAAAGCCGAAGAAGTGATCGCAGCGCAGGCGGCGTTTGAGGCTGATCCCTCCCCAATCAGCCGGACATCTGTAAACAGGATCATTGCTCATTACATCCTTATCCTCAAGATGGAAGAAGATTTTTGGAGACAAAAAGCTGTCCTTAAATGGCTCTCAGAAGGGGGACAAGAATACAAAGTTCTACCAGAGTTGGGTTCAACAAAAGAGACACCGTCTACACATTCAAGGAATCAAAGTCGGAGATAGAACAATCTGTGAGGCAGTCGGCAGTTGATCAATTCCAAGAACTTCTTGCTCCACCTCCCTTAAACCTGGCTGCGCCGGACCTGGATATCATCCAAAGCCTTCCTCCAAATGTTGACTACGAGCACCTTTGTGTGGCGCCGGAGGCAGAGGAAATTAGGCGAGCAGTTTTCAGTATCTCGGGAGACAGTACCCCAGGACCGGACGGTTTCACGGCGGTCTTCTTCCAAAAATGCTGGAAAATCATGGAGAGAGACATGACCGACGCTGTGGCCAAGTTCTTTGTTGGAGCTTATCTCCTGAGAAGTGTGACCTCCACATCGATTGTTCTCATTACCAAAAAAGAGACGCCGGTGGTTTGGGCCGACTATCGTCCGATAAGCCTTTGCAACGTCACGAATAAAATCATCACCAAGATTCTAATGGCTAGACTCGCACCGCTCCTCTCATTGGTCATATCACCAAACCAAAGTGGGTTCGTGAAGGGGCGCCTCCTCAACGATAATGTCCTCCTAGGACCATGGCGCAAGTTCTCCGAGAGGGTACAGAGAATAAGGGCCCCCAAACTTTTGATCCAGAGAAGATCCAAACCATGGGACACGTTGGTCTTAGCAATGGTAAACCTTCCATATTCTTCTCATGTGAAGAAAACATAAAGCTTGCTGACAATATGGGCTATGCAATTATCGGAAAATTCTCCAGTTCCTTTCCAACGGCACAGCAAATACAGAAGGCTCTTAATAACATCAAGTTCATTCGAAGCTTCTCATGGAAGTACATCAACGCAAGGCATATCTTGATTCAGTTTGATGACCTTTGCGGACTATGCCCGTCTTCTTAGCGGACCAAAGGGCACCCCGGTTTGGTATGTGGAGCGACACCCGATGCGTGTTTTTAAGTGGTCGCCCGAGTTTGACGTCTATTGCGAGTCTCCAATAGCAGCAATATGGTGCAACTTGATTGGACTCCCGATCCATCTATTCGACACATCGGCCTTATCTGCGATAGGAAAACTGCTCGACAACCCTATTCAAGTCGATCAAGCCACAACGACCAAGTCGAGACTATCCTTTGCGCGAATTTGTGTCGAAATAGACATCACCAAACCAGCTACGGAGGAGATAATTCTGGACATTTGCGGGAAGGAGACAGCTTAGCAGATCAAATGGGACAAAATTCCAGCCTACTGTGATGATTGTAAGCACGTCGGTCATACACGGAGTACCTGCTATGCAAATGGTCAAAGAATGAAGCCAGAAAGGAGAAATTATAACACCTGACCGACGATCCCTACAAATAGAAACGAACAGAATGTGAAGGCAGATTCAGTCCATAAAGCAACCGAGAAGGAGAGGTACAGAAGCGAGGTCTGTAATTTCCCCAGCCACCAAGGCAATCCAAATCCGACTACCTATGGAACAGGGATGATAAATGGGGCGCAACCAGACATCCTTGGTGACCCCAGCGTGGCTGAGCCCGAGAGGGATGGTGAGGCAGACCAAGAAGCATTGAACAGAGGCGATGAGAGAGCAAGGCAACCGACGAAAGGAAGAACAATCAGGCCAACTGATACCAGAGAAGGAACCTCAAGGACAAAGCCACGAGGAGATGAATGGCGGCCCCCGAGGGCTCCAAAGGATTGGAACCAGAAGCAACCGGAGAACAACCAGGAAAATGAGACCCAAAAAAACATATAGAGCTCCAATAAATACTATAAACTCATGGAGAATGGTTTGTTCGATACGGAACCGTATGAGGAAGACGGGGTAGCCGAAATGGAGCTGATGCCAACCGAGAAAGCAGCAGTGGCTCCATCTGATCCGCCCCTAATTTGTGATCATAAGAAAAAAGAACAGGAAACACAAGTGGAGCTACGAGGGAGTTCTTCCCACCCCTCGGGTACGGCCCCCTTCCTTTAAATTATGTCTATCAATTTTCTCTTTTGGAATGCCCGGGGAATCGCGAACGCGACGACCCGACGCATCATCCGAAGATTGATTAAGTCCCATAATCCTGTTTTTCTTGCAATTATGGAACCCCTTTCCCATCATACGAAGATGGAATTGAGGTTCTCAAATGCAAACGGGAAGATTTGGATTTTCACAGATAAAGAATCCACCTTTGTGATTGATGATGACACGGAGCAACCCCTCCATGGTCGAATTCTGATCCCTCGGATTGGGAAGGAGATCGCCATCTCGGCCATTTACTCAAAGTGCTCCAGGAGTGAGCGATACGGACTCTGGGACAAGCTTCGAGAATTTGCAGAGCATACTGAGCGGATGCCTTGGATGATTGGAGGCGAATTTAACACTATCCTCCACCCCCGGGACAGAGTTGGTAGCGACACTAATAGACTGCCAGAAATGGTGGACTTTGCAGAAATGGCCGAAGATTGCAGGCTCATTGACCCCGGCTTCGATGGATTTGAGTACACCTGGGCCAAGAACACCCTGCTCGAGAGGCTTGACAGAGCATTTATTAATGAAAACTGGACTGAGATGTTTGAGGCGACGAGAGTTACCAACCTCCCGCGCGTGGCCTCCGACCACGGACCAGTCCTTGCCCGCTGCAAGTTGAAATCAACAGCACCGAAGGGGAGTTCCTTCCGATTCCAAAACATGTGGACCCGCCACCCACAGTTCTTGGCACTGGTTCAGAGCGACTGGGAGCAAACTACAGAGGCGGGTGGATTACTCAACCTGCAAATTAAACTGTCGAGACTCAAACACACCGTCAAGTCTTGGAATAGATATAACTTTGGCAATCTCCACGCCAATCTATGAAAAGCCGAAGAAGATGTGATCGCAGCGCAGGCGGCGTTTGAGGCTGATCCCTCCCCAATCAGCCGGACATCTGTAAACAGGATCATTGCTCATTACATCCTTATCCTCAAGATGGAAGAAGATTTTTGGAGACAAAAAGCTGTCCTTAAATGGCTCTCAGAAGGGGGACAAGTATACAAAGTTCTACCAGAGTTGGGTTCAACAAAAGAGACACCGTCTACACATTCAAGGAATCAAAGTCGGAGATAGAACAATCTGTGAGGCAGTCGGCAGTTGATCAATTCCAAGAACTTCTTGCTCCACCTCCCTTAAACCTGGCTGCGCCGGACCTGGATATCATCCAAAGCCTTCCTCCAAATGTTGACTACGAGCACCTTTGTGTGGCGCCGGAGGCAGAGGAAATTAGGCGAGCAGTTTTCAGTATCTCGGGAGACAGTACCCCAGGACCGGACGGTTTCACGGCGGTCTTCTTCCAAAAATGCTGGAAAATCATGGAGAGAGACATGACCGACGCTGTGGCCAAGTTCTTTGTTGGAGCTTATCTCCTGAGAAGTGTGACCTCCACATCGATTGTTCTCATTACCAAAAAAGAGACGCCGGTGGTTTGGGCCGACTATCGTCCGATAAGCCTTTGCAACGTCACGAATAAAATCATCACCAAGATTCTAATGGCTAGACTCGCACCGCTCCTCTCATTGGTCATATCACCAAACCAAAGTGGGTTCGTGAAGGGGCGCCTCCTCAACGATAATGTCCTCCTAGGACCATGGCGCAAGTTCTCCGAGAGGGTACAGAGAATAAGGGCCCCCAAACTTTTGATCCAGAGAAGATCCAAACCATGGGACACGTTGGTCTTAGCAATGGTAAACCTTCCATATTCTTCTCATGTGAAGAAAACATAAAGCTTGCTGACAATATGGGCTATGCAATTATCGGAAAATTCTCCAGTTCCTTTCCAACGGCACAGCAAATACAGAAGGCTCTTAATAACATCAAGTTCATTCGAAGCTTCTCATGGAAGTACATCAACGCAAGGCATATCTTGATTCAGTTTGATGACCTTTGCGGACTATGCCCGTCTTCTTAGCGGACCAAAGGGCACCCCGGTTTGGTATGTGGAGCGACACCCGATGCGTGTTTTTAAGTGGTCGCCCGAGTTTGACGTCTATTGCGAGTCTCCAATAGCAGCAATACGGTGCAACTTGATTGGACTCCCGATCCATCTATTCGACACATCGGCCTTATCTGCGATAGGAAAACTGCTCGGCAACCCTATTCAAGTCGATCAAGCCACAGCGACCAAGTCGAGACTATCCTTTGCGCGAATTTGTGTCGAAATAGACATCACCAAACCAGCTACGGAGGAGATAATTCTGGACATTTGCGGGAAGGAGACAGCTTAGCAGATCAAATGGGACAAAATTCCAGCCTACTGTGATGATTGTAAGCACGTCGGTCATACACGGAGTACAGGCTATGCAAATGGTCAAAGAATGAAGCCAGAAAGGAGAAATTATAACACCTGACCGACGATCCCTACAAATAGAAACGAACAGAATGTGAAAGCAGATTCAGTCCATAAAGCAACCGAGAAGGAGAGGTACAGAAGCGAGGTCTGTAATTTCCCCAGCCACCAAGGCAATCCAAATCCGACTACCTATGGAACAGGGATGATAAATGGGGCGCAACCAGACATCCTTGGTGACCCCAGCGTGGCTGAGCCCGAGAGGGATGGTGAGGCAGACCAAGAAGCATTGAACAGAGGCGATGAGAGAGCAAGGCAACCGACGAAAGGAAGAACAATCAGGCCAACTGATACCAGAGAAGGAACCTCAAGGACAAAGCCACGAGGAGATGAATGGCGGCCCCCGAGGGCTCCAAAGGATTGGAACCAGAAGCAACCGGAGAACAACCAGGAAAATGAGACCCAAAAAAACATCTAGAGCTCCAATAAATACTATAAACTCATGGAGAATGGTTTGTTCGATACGGAAGCGTATGAGGAAGACGGGGTAGCCGAAATGGAGCTGATGCCAACAGAGAAAGCAGCAGTGGCTCCATCAGATCCGCCCCTAATTTGTGATCATAAGAAAAAAGAACAGGAAACACAAGTGGAGCTACGAGGGAGTTCTTCCCACCCCTCGGGTACGGCCCCCTTCCTTTAAAGTATGTCTATCAATTTTCTCTTTTGGAATGCCCGGGGAATCGCGAACGCGACGACCCGACGCATCATCCGAAGATTGATTAAGTCTCATAATCCTGTTTTTCTTGCAATTATGGAACCCCATTCCCATCATCCGAAGATGGAATTGAGGTTCTCAAATGCAAACGGGATGATTTGGATTTTCACAGATAAAGAATCCACCTTTGTGATTGATGATGACACGGAGCAACCCCTCCATGGTCGAATTCTGATCCCTCGGATTGGGAAGGAGATCGCCATCTTGGCCATTTATGCAAAGTGCTCCAGGAGTGAGCGATACGGACTCTGGGACAAGCTTCGAGAATTTGCAGAGCATACTGAGCGGATGCCTTGGATGATTGGAGGCGAATTTAACACTATCCTCCACCCCCGGGACAGAGTTGGTAGCGACACTAATAGACTGCCAGAAATGGTGGACTTTGCAGAAATGGCCGAAGATTGCAGGCTCATTGACCCCGGCTTCGATGGATTTGAGTACACCTGGGCCAAGAACACCCTGCTCGAGAGGCTTGACAGAGCATTTATTAATGAAAACTGGACTGAGATGTTTGAGGCGACGAGAGTTACCAACCTCCCGCGCGTGGCCTCCGACCACGGACCAGTCCTTGCCCGCTGCAAGTTGAAATCAACAGCACCGAAGGGGAGTTCCTTCCGATTCCAAAACATGTGGACCCGCCACCCACAGTTCTTGGCACTGGTTCAGAGCGACTGGGAGCAAACTACAGAGGCGGGTGGATTACTCAACCTGCAAATTAAACTGTCGAGACTCAAACACACCGTCAAGTCTTGGAATAGATATAACTTTGGCAATCTCCACGCCAATCTATGAAAAGCCGAAGAAGATGTGATCGCAGCGCAGGCGGCGTTTGAGGCTGATCCCTCCCCAATCAGCCGGACATCTGTAAACAGGATCATTGCTCATTACATCCTTATCCTCAAGATGGAAGAAGATTTTTGGAGACAAAAAGCTTCCCTTAAATGGCTCTCAGAAGGGGGGACAAGAATACAAAGTTCTACCAGAGTTGGGTTCAACAAAAGAGACACCGTCTACACATTCAAGGAATCAAAGTCGGAGATAGAACAATCTGTGAGGCAGTCGGCAGTTGATCAATTCCAAGAACTTCTTGCTCCACCTCCCTTAAACCTGGCTGAGCCGGACCTGGATATCATCCAAAGCCTTCCTCCAAATGTTGACTACGAGCACCTTTGTGTGGCGCCGGAGGCAGAGGAAATTAGGCGAGCAGTTTTCAGTATCTCGGGAGACAGTACCCCAGGACCGGACGGTTTCACGGCGGTCTTCTTCCAAAAATGCTGGAAAATCATGGAGAGAGACATGACCGACGCTGTGGCCAAGTTCTTTGGGGGAGCTTATCTCCCGAGAAGTGTGACCTCCACATCGATTGTTCTCATTACCAAAAAAGAGACGCCGGTGGTTTGGGCCGACTATCGTCCGATAAGCCTTTGCAACGTCACGAATAAAATCATCACCAAGATTCTAATGGCTAGACTCGCACCGCTCCTCTCATTGGTCATATCACCAAACCAAAGTGGGTTCGTGAAGGGACGCCTCCTCAACGATAATGTCCTCCTAGGACCATGGCGCAAGTTCTCCGAGAGGGTACAGAGAATAAGGGCCCCCAAACTTTTGATCCAGAGAAGAGCCAAACCATGGGACACGTTGGTCTTAGCAATGGTAAACCTTCCATATTCTTCTCATGTGAAGAAAACATAAAGCTTGCTGACAATATGGGCTATGCAATTATCGGAAAATTCTCCAGTTCCTTTCCAACGGCACAGCAAATACAGAAGGCTCTTAATAACATCAAGTTCATTCGAAGCTTCTCATGGAAGTACATCAACGCAAGGCATATCTTGATTCAGTTTGATGACCTTTGCGGACTATGCCCGTCTTCTTAGCGGACCAAAGGGCACCCCGGTTTGGTATGTGGAGCGACACCCGATGCGTGTTTTTAAGTGGTCGCCCGAGTTTGACGTCTATTGCGAGTCTCCAATAGCAGCAATATGGTGCAACTTGATTGGACTCCCGATCCATCTATTCGACACATCGGCCTTATCTGCGATAGGAAAACTGCTCGGCAACCCTATTCAAGTCGATCAAGCCACAGCGACCAAGTCGAGACTATCCTTTGCGCGAATTTGTGTCGAAATAGACATCACCAAACCAGCTACGGAGGAGATAATTCTGGACATTTGCGGGAAGGAGACAGCTTAGCAGATCAAATGGGACAAAATTCCAGCCTACTGTGATGATTGTAAGCACGTCGGTCATACACGGAGTACAGGCTATGCAAATGGTCAAAGAATGAAGCCAGAAAGGAGAAATTATAACACCTGACCGACGATCCCTACAAATAGAAACGAACAGAATGTGAAAGCAGATTCAGTCCATAAAGCAACCGAGAAGGAGAGGTACAGAAGCGAGGTCTGTAATTTCCCCAGCCACCAAGGCAATCCAAATCCGACTACCTATGGAACAGGGATGATAAATGGGGCGCAACCAGACATCCTTGGTGACCCCAGCGTGGCTGAGCCCGAGAGGGATGGTGAGGCAGACCAAGAAGCATTGAACAGAGGCGATGAGAGAGCAAGGCAACCGACGAAAGGAAGAACAATCAGGCCAACTGATACCAGAGAAGGAACCTCAAGGACAAAGCCACGAGGAGATGAATGGCGGCCCCCGAGGGCTCCAAAGGATTGGAACCAGAAGCAACCGGAGAACAACCAGGAAAATGAGACCCAAAAAAACATCTAGAGCTCCAATAAATACTATAAACTCATGGAGAATGGTTTGTTCGATACGGAAGCGTATGAGGAAGACGGGGTAGCCGAAATGGAGCTGATGCCAACCGAGAAAGCAGCAGTGGCTCCATCAGATCCGCCCCTAATTTGTGATCATAAGAAAAAAGAACAGGAAACACAAGTGGAGCTACGAGGGAGTTCTTCCCACCCCTCGGGTACGGCCCCCTTCCTTTAAAGTATGTCTATCAATTTTCTCTTTTGGAATGCCCGGGGAATCGCGAACGCGACGACCCGACGCATCATCCGAAGATTGATTAAGTCTCATAATCCTGTTTTTCTTGCAATTATGGAACCCCATTCCCATCATCCGAAGATGGAATTGAGGTTCTCAAATGCAAACGGGATGATTTGGATTTTCACAGATAAAGAATCCACCTTTGTGATTGATGATGACACGGAGCAACCCCTCCATGGTCGAATTCTGATCCCTCGGATTGGGAAGGAGATCGCCATCTCGGCCATTTATGCAAAGTGCTCCAGGAGTGAGCGATACGGACTCTGGGACAAGCTTCGAGAATTTGCAGAGCATACTGAGCGGATGCCTTGGATGATTGGAGGCGAATTTAACACTATCCTCCACCCCCGGGACAGAGTTGGTAGCGACACTAATAGACTGCCAGAAATGGTGGACTTTGCAGAAATGGCCGAAGATTGCAGGCTCATTGACCCCGGCTTCGATGGACTTGAGTACACCTGGGCCAAGAACACCCTGCTCGAGAGGCTTGACAGAGCATTTATTAATGAAAACTGGACTGAGATGTTTGAGGCGACGAGAGTTACCAACCTCCCGCGCGTGGCCTCCGACCACGGACCAGTCCTTGCCCGCTGCAAGTTGAAATCAACAGCACCGAAGGGGAGTTCCTTCCGATTCCAAAACATGTGGACCCGCCACCCACAGTTCTTGGCACTGGTTCAGAGCGACTGGGAGCAAACTACAGAGGCGGGTGGATTACTCAACCTGCAAATTAAACTGTCGAGACTCAAACACACCGTCAAGTCTTGGAATAGATATAACTTTGGCAATCTCCACGCCAATCTATGAAAAGCCGAAGAAGATGTGATCGCAGCGCAGGCGGCGTTTGAGGCTGATCCCTCCCCAATCAGCCGGACATCTGTAAACAGGATCATTGCTCATTACATCCTTATCCTCAAGATGGAAGAAGATTTTTGGAGACAAAAAGCTTCCCTTAAATGGCTCTCAGAAGGGGGGACAAGAATACAAAGTTCTACCAGAGTTGGGTTCAACAAAAGAGACACCGTCTACACATTCAAGGAATCAAAGTCGGAGATAGAACAATCTGTGAGGCAGTCGGCAGTTGATCAATTCCAAGAACTTCTTGCTCCACCTCCCTTAAACCTGGCTGAGCCGGACCTGGATATCATCCAAAGCCTTCCTCCAAATGTTGACTACGAGCACCTTTGTGTGGCGCCGGAGGCAGAGGAAATTAGGCGAGCAGTTTTCAGTATCTCGGGAGACAGTACCCCAGGACCGGACGGTTTCACGGCGGTCTTCTTCCAAAAATGCTGGAAAATCATGGAGAGAGACATGACCGACGCTGTGGCCAAGTTCTTTGGGGGAGCTTATCTCCCGAGAAGTGTGACCTCCACATCGATTGTTCTCATTACCAAAAAAGAGACGCCGGTGGTTTGGGCCGACTATCGTCCGATAAGCCTTTGCAACGTCACGAATAAAATCATCACCAAGATTCTAATGGCTAGACTCGCACCGCTCCTCTCATTGGTCATATCACCAAACCAAAGTGGGTTCGTGAAGGGACGCCTCCTCAACGATAATGTCCTCCTAGGACCATGGCGCAAGTTCTCCGAGAGGGTACAGAGAATAAGGGCCCCCAAACTTTTGATCCAGAGAAGAGCCAAACCATGGGACACGTTGGTCTTGGCAATGGTAAACCTTCCATATTCTTCTCATGTGAAGAAAACATAAAGCTTGCTGACAATATGGGCTATGCAATTATCGGAAAATTCTCCAGTTCCTTTCCAACGGCACAGCAAATACAGAAGGCTCTTAATAACATCAAGTTCATTCGAAGCTTCTCATGGAAGTACATCAACGCAAGGCATATCTTGATTCAGTTTGATGACCTTTGCGGACTATGCCCGTCTTCTTAGCGGACCAAAGGGCACCCCGGTTTGGTATGTGGAGCGACACCCGATGCGTGTTTTTAAGTGGTCGCCCGAGTTTGACGTCTATTGCGAGTCTCCAATAGCAGCAATATGGTGCAACTTGATTGGACTCCCGATCCATCTATTCGACACATCGGCCTTATCTGCGATAGGAAAACTGCTCGGCAACCCTATTCAAGTCGATCAAGCCACAGCGACCAAGTCGAGACTATCCTTTGCGCAAATTTGTGTCGAAATAGACATCACCAAACCAGCTACGGAGGAGATAATTCTGGACAGTTGCGGGAAGGAGACAGCTTAGCAGATCAAATGGGACAAAATTCCAGCCTACTGTGATGATTGTAAGCACGTCGGTCATACACGGAGTACCTGCTATGCAAATGGTCAAAGAATGAAGCCAGAAAGGAGAAATTATAACACCTGACCGACGATCCCTACAAATAGAAACGAACAGAATGTGAAGGTAGATTCAGTCCATAAAGCAACCGAGAAGGAGAGGTACAGAAGCGAGGTCTGTAATTTCCCCAGCCACCAAGGCAATCCAAATCCGACTACCTATGGAACAGGGATGATAAATGGGGCGCAACCAGACATCCTTGGTGACCCCAGCGTGGCTGAGCCCGAGAGGGATGGTGAGGCAGACCAAGAAGCATTGAACAGAGGCGATGAGAGAGCAAGGCAACCGACGAAAGGAAGAACAATCCGGCCAACTGATACCAGAGAAGGAACCTCAAGGACAAAGCCACGAGGAGATGAATGGCGGCCCCCGAGGGCTCCAAAGGATTGGAACCAGAAGCAACCGGAGAACAACCAGGAAAATGAGACCCAAAAAAACATCTAGAGCTCCAATAAATACTATAAACTCATGGAGAATGGTTTGTTCGATACGGAAGCGTATGAGGAAGACGGGGTAGCCGAAATGGAGCTGATGCCAACCGAGAAAGCAGCAGTGGCTCCATCAGATCCGCCCCTAATTTGTGATCATAAGAAAAAAGAACAGGAAACACAAGTGGAGCTACGAGGGAGTTCTTCCCACCCCTCGGGTACGGCCCCCTTCCTTTAAAGTATGTCTATCAATTTTCTCTTTTGGAATGCCCGGGGAATCGCGAACGCGACGACCCGACGCATCATCCGAAGATTGATTAAGTCTCATAATCCTGTTTTTCTTGCAATTATGGAACCCCATTCCCATCATCCGAAGATGGAATTGAGGTTCTCAAATGCAAACGGGATGATTTGGATTTTCACAGATAAAGAATCCACCTTTGTGATTGATGATGACACGGAGCAACCCCTCCATGGTCGAATTCTGATCCCTCGGATTGGGAAGGAGATCGCCATCTCGGCCATTTATGCAAAGTGCTCCAGGAGTGAGCGATACGGACTCTGGGACAAGCTTCGAGAATTTGCAGAGCATACTGAGCGGATGCCTTGGATGATTGGAGGCGAATTTAACACTATCCTCCACCCCCGGGACAGAGTTGGTAGCGACACTAATAGACTGCCAGAAATGGTGGACTTTGCAGAAATGGCCGAAGATTGCAGGCTCATTGACCCCGGCTTCGATGGACTTGAGTACACCTGGGCCAAGAACACCCTGCTCGAGAGGCTTGACAGAGCATTTATTAATGAAAACTGGACTGAGATGTTTGAGGCGACGAGAGTTACCAACCTCCCGCGCGTGGCCTCCGACCACGGACCAGTCCTTGCCCGCTGCAAGTTGAAATCAACAGCACCGAAGGGGAGTTCCTTCCGATTCCAAAACATGTGGACCCGCCACCCACAGTTCTTGGCACTGGTTCAGAGCGACTGGGAGCAAACTACAGAGGCGGGTGGATTACTCAACCTGCAAATTAAACTGTCGAGACTCAAACACACCGTCAAGTCTTGGAATAGATATAACTTTGGCAATCTCCACGCCAATCTATGAAAAGCCGAAGAAGATGTGATCGCAGCGCAGGCGGCGTTTGAGGCTGATCCCTCCCCAATCAGCCGGACATCTGTAAACAGGATCATTGCTCATTACATCCTTATCCTCAAGATGGAAGAAGATTTTTGGAGACAAAAAGCTTCCCTTAAATGGCTCTCAGAAGGGGGGACAAGAATACAAAGTTCTACCAGAGTTGGGTTCAACAAAAGAGACACCGTCTACACATTCAAGGAATCAAAGTCGGAGATAGAACAATCTGTGAGGCAGTCGGCAGTTGATCAATTCCAAGAACTTCTTGCTCCACCTCCCTTAAACCTGGCTGAGCCGGACCTGGATATCATCCAAAGCCTTCCTCCAAATGTTGACTACGAGCACCTTTGTGTGGCGCCGGAGGCAGAGGAAATTAGGCGAGCAGTTTTCAGTATCTCGGGAGACAGTACCCCAGGACCGGACGGTTTCACGGCGGTCTTCTTCCAAAAATGCTGGAAAATCATGGAGAGAGACATGACCGACGCTGTGGCCAAGTTCTTTGGGGGAGCTTATCTCCCGAGAAGTGTGACCTCCACATCGATTGTTCTCATTACCAAAAAAGAGACGCCGGTGGTTTGGGCCGACTATCGTCCGATAAGCCTTTGCAACGTCACGAATAAAATCATCACCAAGATTCTAATGGCTAGACTCGCACCGCTCCTCTCATTGGTCATATCACCAAACCAAAGTGGGTTCGTGAAGGGACGCCTCCTCAACGATAATGTCCTCCTAGGACCATGGCGCAAGTTCTCCGAGAGGGTACAGAGAATAAGGGCCCCCAAACTTTTGATCCAGAGAAGAGCCAAACCATGGGACACGTTGGTCTTAGCAATGGTAAACCTTCCATATTCTTCTCATGTGAAGAAAACATAAAGCTTGCTGACAATATGGGCTATGCAATTATCGGAAAATTCTCCAGTTCCTTTCCAACGGCACAGCAAATACAGAAGGCTCTTAATAACATCAAGTTCATTCGAAGCTTCTCATGGAAGTACATCAACGCAAGGCATATCTTGATTCAGTTTGATGACCTTTGCGGACTATGCCCGTCTTCTTAGCGGACCAAAGGGCACCCCGGTTTGGTATGTGGAGCGACACCCGATGCGTGTTTTTAAGTGGTCGCCCGAGTTTGACGTCTATTGCGAGTCTCCAATAGCAGCAATATGGTGCAACTTGATTGGACTCCCGATCCATCTATTCGACACATCGGCCTTATCTGCGATAGGAAAACTGCTCGGCAACCCTATTCAAGTCGATCAAGCCACAGCGACCAAGTCGAGACTATCCTTTGCGCGAATTTGTGTCGAAATAGACATCACCAAACCAGCTACGGAGGAGATAATTCTGGACATTTGCGGGAAGGAGACAGCTTAGCAGATCAAATGGGACAAAATTCCAGCCTACTGTGATGATTGTAAGCACGTCGGTCATACACGGAGTTCCTGCTATGCAAATGGTCAAAGAATGAAGCCAGAAAGGAGAAATTATAACACCTGACCGACGATCCCTACAAATAGAAACGAACAGAATGTGAAGGTAGATTCAGTCCATAAAGCAACCGAGAAGGAGAGGTACAGAAGCGAGGTCTGTAATTTCCCCAGCCACCAAGGCAATCCAAATCCGACTACCTATGGAACAGGGATGATAAATGGGGCGCAACCAGACATCCTTGGTGACCCCAGCGTGGCTGAGCCCGAGAGGGATGGTGAGGCAGACCAAGAAGCATTGAACAGAGGCGATGAGAGAGCAAGGCAACCGACGAAAGGAAGAACAATCAGGCCAACTGATACCAGAGAAGGAACCTCAAGGACAAAGCCACGAGGAGATGAATGGCGGCCCCCGAGGGCTCCAAAGGATTGGAACCAGAAGCAACCGGAGAACAACCAGGAAAATGAGACCCAAAAAAACATCTAGAGCTCCAATAAATACTATAAACTCATGGAGAATGGTTTGTTCGATACGGAAGCGTATGAGGAAGACGGGGTAGCCGAAATGGAGCTGATGCCAACCGAGAAAGCAGCAGTGGCTCCATCAGATCCGCCCCTAATTTGTGATCATAAGAAAAAAGAACAGGAAACACAAGTGGAGCTACGAGGGAGTTCTTCCCACCCCTCGGGTACGGCCCCCTTCCTTTAAAGTATGTCTATCAATTTTCTCTTTTGGAATGCCCGGGGAATCGCGAACGCGACGACCCGACGCATCATCCGAAGATTGATTAAGTCTCATAATCCTGTTTTTCTTGCAATTATGGAACCCCATTCCCATCATCCGAAGATGGAATTGAGGTTCTCAAATGCAAACGGGATGATTTGGATTTTCACAGATAAAGAATCCACCTTTGTGATTGATGATGACACGGAGCAACCCCTCCATGGTCGAATTCTGATCCCTCGGATTGGGAAGGAGATCGCCATCTCGGCCATTTATGCAAAGTGCTCCAGGAGTGAGCGATACGGACTCTGGGACAAGCTTCGAGAATTTGCAGAGCATACTGAGCGGATGCCTTGGATGATTGGAGGCGAATTTAACACTATCCTCCACCCCCGGGACAGAGTTGGTAGCGACACTAATAGACTGCCAGAAATGGTGGACTTTGCAGAAATGGCCGAAGATTGCAGGCTCATTGACCCCGGCTTCGATGGACTTGAGTACACCTGGGCCAAGAACACCCTGCTCGAGAGGCTTGACAGAGCATTTATTAATGAAAACTGGACTGAGATGTTTGAGGCGACGAGAGTTACCAACCTCCCGCGCGTGGCCTCCGACCACGGACCAGTCCTTGCCCGCTGCAAGTTGAAATCAACAGCACCGAAGGGGAGTTCCTTCCGATTCCAAAACATGTGGACCCGCCACCCACAGTTCTTGGCACTGGTTCAGAGCGACTGGGAGCAAACTACAGAGGCGGGTGGATTACTCAACCTGCAAATTAAACTGTCGAGACTCAAACACACCGTCAAGTCTTGGAATAGATATAACTTTGGCAATCTCCACGCCAATCTATGAAAAGCCGAAGAAGATGTGATCGCAGCGCAGGCGGCGTTTGAGGCTGATCCCTCCCCAATCAGCCGGACATCTGTAAACAGGATCATTGCTCATTACATCCTTATCCTCAAGATGGAAGAAGATTTTTGGAGACAAAAAGCTTCCCTTAAATGGCTCTCAGAAGGGGGGACAAGAATACAAAGTTCTACCAGAGTTGGGTTCAACAAAAGAGACACCGTCTACACATTCAAGGAATCAAAGTCGGAGATAGAACAATCTGTGAGGCAGTCGGCAGTTGATCAATTCCAAGAACTTCTTGCTCCACCTCCCTTAAACCTGGCTGAGCCGGACCTGGATATCATCCAAAGCCTTCCTCCAAATGTTGACTACGAGCACCTTTGTGTGGCGCCGGAGGCAGAGGAAATTAGGCGAGCAGTTTTCAGTATCTCGGGAGACAGTACCCCAGGACCGGACGGTTTCACGGCGGTCTTCTTCCAAAAATGCTGGAAAATCATGGAGAGAGACATGACCGACGCTGTGGCCAAGTTCTTTGGGGGAGCTTATCTCCCGAGAAGTGTGACCTCCACATCGATTGTTCTCATTACCAAAAAAGAGACGCCGGTGGTTTGGGCCGACTATCGTCCGATAAGCCTTTGCAACGTCACGAATAAAATCATCACCAAGATTCTAATGGCTAGACTCGCACCGCTCCTCTCATTGGTCATATCACCAAACCAAAGTGGGTTCGTGAAGGGACGCCTCCTCAACGATAATGTCCTCCTAGGACCATGGCGCAAGTTCTCCGAGAGGGTACAGAGAATAAGGGCCCCCAAACTTTTGATCCAGAGAAGAGCCAAACCATGGGACACGTTGGTCTTAGCAATGGTAAACCTTCCATATTCTTCTCATGTGAAGAAAACATAAAGCTTGCTGACAATATGGGCTATGCAATTATCGGAAAATTCTCCAGTTCCTTTCCAACGGCACAGCAAATACAGAAGGCTCTTAATAACATCAAGTTCATTCGAAGCTTCTCATGGAAGTACATCAACGCAAGGCATATCTTGATTCAGTTTGATGACCTTTGCGGACTATGCCCGTCTTCTTAGCGGACCAAAGGGCACCCCGGTTTGGTATGTGGAGCGACACCCGATGCGTGTTTTTAAGTGGTCGCCCGAGTTTGACGTCTATTGCGAGTCTCCAATAGCAGCAATATGGTGCAACTTGATTGGACTCCCGATCCATCTATTCGACACATCGGCCTTATCTGCGATAGGAAAACTGCTCGGCAACCCTATTCAAGTCGATCAAGCCACAGCGACCAAGTCGAGACTATCCTTTGCGCGAATTTGTGTCGAAATAGACATCACCAAACCAGCTACGGAGGAGATAATTCTGGACATTTGCGGGAAGGAGACAGCTTAGCAGATCAAATGGGACAAAATTCCAGCCTACTGTGATGATTGTAAGCACGTCGGTCATACACGGAGTACCTGCTATGCAAATGGTCAAAGAATGAAGCCAGAAAGGAGAAATTATAACACCTGACCGACGATCCCTACAAATAGAAACGAACAGAATGTGAAGGTAGATTCAGTCCATAAAGCAACCGAGAAGGAGAGGTACAGAAGCGAGGTCTGTAATTTCCCCAGCCACCAAGGCAATCCAAATCCGACTACCTATGGAACAGGGATGATAAATGGGGCGCAACCAGACATCCTTGGTGACCCCAGCGTGGCTGAGCCCGAGAGGGATGGTGAGGCAGACCAAGAAGCATTGAACAGAGGCGATGAGAGAGCAAGGCAACCGACGAAAGGAAGAACAATCAGGCCAACTGATACCAGAGAAGGAACCTCAAGGACAAAGCCACGAGGAGATGAATGGCGGCCCCCGAGGGCTCCAAAGGATTGGAACCAGAAGCAACCGGAGAACAACCAGGAAAATGAGACCCAAAAAAACATCTAGAGCTCCAATAAATACTATAAACTCATAGAGAATGGTTTGTTCGATACGGAAGCGTATGAGGAAGACGGGGTAGCCGAAATGGAGCTGATGCCAACCGAGAAAGCAGCAGTGGCTCCATCAGATCCGCCCCTAATTTGTGATCATAAGAAAAAAGAACAGGAAACACAAGTGGAGCTACGAGAGAGTTCTTCCCACCCCTCGGGTACGGCCCCCTTCCTTTAAAGTATGTCTATCAATTTTCTCTTTTGGAATGCCCGGGGAATCGCGAACGCGACGACCCGACGCATCATCCGAAGATTGATTAAGTCTCATAATCCTGTTTTTCTTGCAATTATGGAACCCCATTCCCATCATCCGAAGATGGAATTGAGGTTCTCAAATGCAAACGGGATGATTTGGATTTTCACAGATAAAGAATCCACCTTTGTGATTGATGATGACACGGAGCAACCCCTCCATGGTCGAATTCTGATCCCTCGGATTGGGAAGGAGATCGCCATCTCGGCCATTTATGCAAAGTGCTCCAGGAGTGAGCGATACGGACTCTGGGACAAGCTTCGAGAATTTGCAGAGCATACTGAGCGGATGCCTTGGATGATTGGAGGCGAATTTAACACTATCCTCCACCCCCGGGACAGAGTTGGTAGCGACACTAATAGACTGCCAGAAATGGTGGACTTTGCAGAAATGGCCGAAGATTGCAGGCTCATTGACCCCGGCTTCGATGGACTTGAGTACACCTGGGCCAAGAACACCCTGCTCGAGAGGCTTGACAGAGCATTTATTAATGAAAACTGGACTGAGATGTTTGAGGCGACGAGAGTTACCAACCTCCCGCGCG